>NC_072401.2:35942500-38442500 GCF_028858775.2 Pan troglodytes | reverse complement strand
ATTTTTTAAAGATCACGTTTTTAAGCTGTCAAGTGATGCTTAAAAACATTTGATATATAATAACTATCATTTTTTTTAGTAACCTCCTCCTTTACAATAAAAAAAAGAACCTGAATTGTCAAGAATATCACTTTTATTCTGAAGTAGGGAAAACAAACTGTGCCCGAACTGACCGTGCTCACAACATTCCACTCGGTTCCTGATGCGCACGTGGACAGCCCCATCCCTGCATATGAAGGCAGGTTGAAGGCTTTGTGTATGAACACTCACCTAACTTTGACAATGTTCTCAAAAAGTAAATCAAGAATATAAAGGCAGGTTTTACATGTGAACCACCCAAGGTTAACAGTGGGGGCACGGGAGTGGCAGTGGCTGTGACATGTGGGCTCAGGGGCAAGAGGCCTTCATGAAGTGTCAAGGCTGAGCAGGGAGAGCGAGCCATCCACACGGAGGTGTTACTCAAGGTCCTGACACTGGTCTCCAAGACAGTGACTTGGGAGAAAGTGTAGAGCCAAGGGCAGGGCAAGAAGAGAAAGGGGAGGAAGAGATGCCAAGGGAATCTAGAAAGGGCCCAGAGGCCCACGGTCAGCATCAGTCAACACTCACAACCCAGAGTGGCTGAGGAAGGCAATTCATGAGGAACATACACCTGTGGCTCCTCAGCCAAGTCCTCCAAATGTCTGCTCTAGGGAGACCCTCATGGTGAGCGATCGGATCCACATCCCACAAGATGAAGGCATCTAGGGAAGCCCCGTGATTATCAGAAGTTAAGGAGGACTCCAAAGTCACAAAACCCACCCCTGACTAATCTTAGACTATCAAACAATACCCTGTTCTGGTAAGAGCTACAGGTATAAAAATAAGAATTACCATGGAGAGACAGGAAATGTTTCCCCTCTAATAAGAGAAGGCTGGTTCTGGCAAACAGATTTACTAATGCTCACCAAAGACTCTGGCTACGAATCCCAGCGGGAACTGTGAGGCAAACATGGTGAGGAACCAGGGGGCAGCGTAGAGGCTGGGGCCGATCTCGTGCTCCTCCAGGTGATTGTAGAGGTCTCTGTGGTAATCATGAAGCAACCTCGAGAGCTGGTACATCTGGATCTGCAGGAAGACGGCCACAAGGGCTGAGAATTAGGGATCCGCCACAGCAATAAAGTTATGCCTACTGCTCACAGGGTGGGTGTAAGAGAAGACTTACTAGAACTTTAAACATTCTATTTGGCTTGCGATCCACTGAGCTCAGCTACTAATTCATCCAACAAGTGCTTCCCAAGTGCCTGCTGGTGCCAGGCACTGGCTGGGTGTAGGCCCAGGATGCTAACGCTGGGTCTTCTACTGCCACTTCCTTTTTATTGTTCCCTTGTATTCCTCCACTAAGAAGATCTAAACATTTGTCTTGTGCAAACATTTCATAAATTCTCTTACAAATACACACTCTTTGCACAACTCAAGCCTGGAGGAATTAGAAATAAGAAGCCAGTCTCTTTACTAAGACTGAATTAGGGGCATCTTATGATTCCATAGGAATCCATTGTACATGTTCACTCAGCAAGTTCCCTCTGGACCCCTGAAATTACTCAATAGGCAGAAGCATAATTTCTTTTGGTGTATAATATATGGAATATCCAGATCCCTGGCAAGTTAAAACAAGAAGACAAGTGTGCATCTGAAGATGAAATAAAAAATTATTCCAACTAAAGTGGAACTCCAACTTCACAGAATGCATGATTCTGGCGGAAATCTCATGCCAGTTCCTAGTAGTGCCACCAAGAGTTACAGGCTCACAGAGGCCCGAGAGCCAGCCCAGATCTGAGCAGTGCCATGGCCTGAGCCTAAAGAAACAACAACCTACAGAGGGTCAGAATCCGCTAAGATCCACCAAGTTGGATATGTCCTATCTAAACTGAGAGAAAGAAAACAAAACCGTTTTCAGAAGCTCAGATAATATAATCCCATAAGCACCAGCTGTGGCTCTCCCGTATCGAAGACTGTCTAATCAACCAAAGGCACCACCCCAAAAGAGTTGTGTGTTACATAAATTATAGAAAACTCAAAAATTCCACTGCCTGGTGACCACTGTCTTTAAAGTTAATAAAGGGAATGTAGGAAGAACCTCACAGTACATGTGGAAAGTGTTATGTGGTCAAAATCTTTCAGTGAATGAGTTCCTTCTATGATATTTGCATTCACGTGGTCCATGTTCACAGGTCAAGGTGAAAAGATTTTGAATCACATAATTTGGTGCTCTCACAGCAAGTCCTTGGCTCTAATGTATTCCCTCCCAGGATACTCTCTAGAGCTCTGAAGGCATAGTATCTTACTGGTAGTAAATGAACATATCAACATGTGCTGCAACATTTAGGAATATTCCTGAAGCAGGATCCAGAGTTTTCCCTCTGACAGGCAGCAAAAGCAGCACGTGGTATTTGCAATACGCTACTGTGTTTGGTTTTCTCTGACAGAATTGTTCATTCAACAAATACTTATGGGGTGCCTACTTCAACCCACGCACTGTTTCAGAAACTAGGAACTCGGCTCCAAGACCCGTAAGATCCCTTCCCTCTCCTAAAGTTCACAGGCTATGAAAAATCAGAAAATAGACAGGGAGATGATTATGGAAACAAGATCATTTCTGGCAGTGGCTGTGTTGTGCAAAAGAAATCAGCCAGGATAACGTGACGCAGCGTGCCCAAGGTGGAAGTGGGGAACACAACATCAGGGTAGTCAGAATGAGCTTCTCCCAGGATGTGATATTTGAGCTGAACCTGAGATGACAAGGGTGGGGGTGAGGCAGAGGAAGAGCAGATGCAGAGGCTGGGAGGTGGGTCTGAGATCATCTGATGGCTGATGGGGGCAAGAGGGAAGGCCCTAGAGTCAGAGAGGCCTGGGTTTCCAGTCCAGCTCTGACACTTGCTAGCTGTGTGACTGGGCCCAATTTATAATCTCTTGGAGACTCAGTTTTCCAATCTACAAACTGAGACAATGAACAGTGTCTTCCTGTTATTAGAGGGAAGTGCAGATGAAGCGCTTGGAATAATGCCTAGCACAGAGTCCTTTATCAGCAGTGACAGCTATTACAATGTTACCTGACAGTGAAAAAGCTCCTGAGGCACATCTGGAGAGGGATAAGAAACATTCTTAGCATTTTGTTGTATTAAAGACATAAGGAACACTCTATACCTGTAAAATAATCATGTCTGGCCGATACTGTTTCCGCAGCCCCATGTCAAACATCAGAAACTTGAGCATTTTAAACGCCTCTTCCTCACTCATATGAAGAAGCAAAATGCCTGCTACAAAGCTGAGACCTTGGCAATATCCCACTTCCTGGTCTAGAAGTGAGTAGGCCTTCAAAATGTTGTAAAGCGATAGCTGTCCTGCTCCAAGCTGGGCAGAGAAGTATGGGTGTGTAGGAAAGGTTCGCCCTGTGAAAAGAATACATATTAGTTGTAATAATAAAAACAAAAAAAGAAAGCCTATTGAACCAGAAATCCAATGTGCTTCAGATTAAGCAGCAAAATCTTTAGAAGCTGGATCATAATATCAATCAGTCTTTGCCACTTCCTCTGCAAACAAAGTCCACCAGTTATTCCTGGAATAATGCTTTCAATTAAAAATCAGCAATTACTCATGGTTGTTTTATTTATTTTTTGGTGGAAGTACAGGTGAAAGTAATTAGAACTACCTCCGGTCCTGCAAATAGCTGAACTTCAATCGAAAAAAGAAAACTGTTGGCCAGGTGTGGTGGCTCATGCCTGTAATCCCAGCACTTTCAGAGGCCTAGGCGGGAGGATCGCCTGAGGTCAGGAGTTCGAGACCAGCCTGCCCAACATGGCGAAACCCCATCGCTACTAAAAATAGAAAAAATTAGTCAGGCATGATGGCGGGTGCCTGTAATCCCAGCTACTCGAGAGGCTGAGGCAGGAGAATTGCTTGAACCTGGGAGGCAGAGATGGCAGTGAGCTGAGATCATGCCACTGCACTCCAGCCTGGGAGACAAGAGAAAAACTCCATCTCCAAAAAAAAAAAAAAAAAAAGAAAAAAGAAAACTGTTAATCCTCTAGACATAACCCCTATTCTCAAGAGGAACACACACAGTTCTTCCTCCCCACTGCTGCACCCTGCACCCACCCCAATCCCAGCATCATCTAAATGCAGCTAAAAGGCCTCGCCTTACTACAAACACTCTCTGGATCTGCTTTTCCCAGACTACACATATTATGCCTGCAAATGCTTCATACCACATGCATATCTCTGTACTTTCAAATTATAGGCAGTGTTTTGAAACAGCCTGAGGAGCAGCAGGTGTTTTCTTTTCACAAAAGTTACCTTCCAAAAAGAGTTTAAAAAAAAAAAAAAAAAGCTCTCAACAACCTGATTATTTTCACAAAAAACTGTTATTCAAATAGGCTTAAAGGACTTCTTTTGTTCAGGAGGCTTTTGTAGCTGATACTTGTCAAGTTCCTCTTCCTCCTCCTCCGGAATGTGACTGATGGGAGTGCCTGTTTCCAGGGAGCAGAGAAGTACTTGAAACGATTAAGAGAAGAAACATCTGGAGCCAGGCAGCTGGCAGCCAGGGCCAAGCTTGGGCCCAGGCAAGAATTATGAACCTGCTTGGATCAGTGAAGGCAAAAGGTGCATCTAGGCCACACATTAATTGTTCACTGCAATTATTCGGTCTCAGCACAGGGAGGAACATATTTTCATGGGCTCTTCCTCAGCTTCCTAAGAAAGAATTTCATCAGTCCAGATGTGTTATCTGAACTTGACTCAAGAGGAAAGCTACGGTCTCCTAACCACTGTCCTGATTTCTCGTTCTGTATTCACTTCTTGCCTCCTGTATCTCTTCCCCCAATAAATCTCCCCCAGATATACCCTGCACAAGTCACCTTGCTGCTAGTAAGCAATCCATAGCTCCCCAGTGCTCAAAGAACAAATTCTCCACTCTGTTAGCCTGGAGCTCCGTGCACTCACCTCCTTACCCACCCTCCCAGCTTTATCTTCTACTCCAGCGCTTAGCCTGGGCACCAGAAGCAGGGGCTCCTGGGGTCTCTGACCCCTCTAGGTTGTGTGCAGGAGTGTGTGTGTGTGTGTGTGTGTGTGTGTGTGTGTGTGTTTGTAGAACAATGGGTAGCAGCACATGCAACTGAACTGGAATGTGACCCCCATGCAGGATGTAACAGTTTCTAGCACCCACATTAGAAAATAACAGGTGAAGTTAATTTTAATTAGATATTTTGTTACACCCAACATACACAAAATACTATCACTTCAACATAATCAATATAAAAATACTGAGACATTAGGCATTCTTTTTTCATGCCAAGTCTTTGAAATCCAGTGTGTTCTTTATACTGACAGCACGTCTCAATTTGGAGTAGCCACATCTCAAGTGCTTAACAGCGACATGTGGCTTCTGTACTGGGCAACACCAGTGTACTGGTTTCCTCATAGTCTCAAAAATATTCACAATCTCTTTCATTCCATTACCCTTGCCAGCTCAGCTTCCAAGAAGATGGAGCACTTCCCCACCTCTGCATTTCTGCTGATGCTCCTGTCCCATCCCGAATGGACCCCCTCCGTCTGGTATCAAACAGGTGCTGGTAGCAGAATATGCAGGAGTCATGTGGCATAAAGGAACACAGGGAAGGTTTAGTTATTCTGAATTTAATCTGTCAGTGTTATCGTTTTAGCTAATCAGATACCCTCTCATGTTAGCAAACTACCTCACACAGAAACCAGAGCCCATGCTAATTGACACCGCTTGTAGAGTGGCTATTTCTTATTTAAGCCTCACAACATTCCTAAGAGGGTGGGCCTAGCAGGGTGGGGAGTGACCTATGCTAATTGGCCACTCAAGAGTGGTCAGATGGTGGGGGCAGAGCTGGCTTCACGGGTGTGTGTTCTGTGCAGTCACACTGGCTCTGTGCTTAGAAGGACCTTGCACAAGGCTTCATGCTCTGTTGTCTCTGTCTTGAAATTCCTAATAATCTTTTTTTTTTTTTTTTTTGAGACGGAGTCTTGCTCTTTCGCCCAGGCTGGAGTGCAGTGGCCCGATCTCAGCTCACTGCAAGCTCCGCCTCCTGGGTTCACGCCATTCTCCTGCCTCAACCTCCCGAGTAGCTGGGACTACAGGCGCCCGCCACCACGCCCGGCTAATTTTTTCTATTTTTAGTAGAGACAGGGTTTCACTGTGTTAGCTAGGATGGTCTCGATCTCCTGACCTCGTGATCCGCCCGCCTCGGCCTCCCAAAGTGCTGGGATTACAGGTGTGAGCCACCGCGCCCGGCCAATAATCTTTCAAGAAAGGGTTCTGCATTTTCATCTTGCAATAGGCCCTGCAAATTATGTACCAATTTAGGGGGAGGCAGCCCCCTAAGCAGCTTCCAGAAATAGCTATAGCCACCTTCCTCCCAGCCTTGCTACCGAGTGGTACGTTATGAGAAAGCAAACCTTGGGCCAAATTTTGCCAAACCAATGACCTTTATCAGCAAGCTGACAGGCAATAGGAACCACATAGAGCTTCTCACAGGCTCTGCACTCAAGCCTCCAACAAGCACTTCTCGAGAAAGGTTCAACCAGAGGAGGGCACCGTGGCAATCTAACGGCAGAGCCGGGCCACCCAGTCAGGTCACACAGATGGAGTGTGGGGACCCGCTCGACAGGCACTGGCCTCGAGTTCTGCTCCAGAGTCCCTGGAGCCAGGGTCTGGACACCTTTCTAATCAACCACAGCCCTTGAACATCATCCATTTCACTAACAAAAAGTTACATGTAGCGCCCCTTATGCTAAGAACAATTCTCTGATGTGCATTTATTTCAATGGCATTTGAAGTAAGTACAAAATGGCCTCTGGCACGTGAAGCTCAGAATGGACTACCTAGCTTCTCTGAACCTTAGCTTCCTCTTTTTAAAAAGGGACAGAACACATAGTTTGCAGAGTGGAGAGTACACGTACAACGCCTAATGCAAATGGTTGCTATGAATGGTGTTCAATAATGGGCAATAATCTTCGGATAGACCACACACATTATAAAAACCCAGTTTCCAAACAAGAGGACAAAAGGGCACACTTATGACCGTTCTGTAGCACAAATGCAAAATAAATTACATTTAAAGTAAAGGAACAACTTTGCAGAGCCATTACTCTATTAACTATAACACTGCACATAAGCTGGGAAATCTTGCTTTCTGACAGCCTTCCAGAGGCAAAGAAAAGTTTCGTCCAAGCAACTAATTTTCACAAAGTTTGGAATTCACAAGCAGGTAGAACTGAAAGCTGAATTCCAAATAATAATAATCACCACCACCACCTAGATTCAGCAAAACACCTGTACACCCCACACTTTCAAATCTCTTGTTATTACCCAAAGTGGTCAAGGCTTCCAGGATGCAGTTTCAGAAACTGTCATTGATTTTCTTTATGCAGAAAATCTGTCCTGCATGAACCTGGCCAAGCTAAAACACATCTTCCAGTGTGTTCTATGAGACTCCCAAATGCAACTTCCTGTCCCACTGCACAGCAAGACAGGCCTCTGGGTTCACTACCAGGCTGGGGAACAGCTGTGAGTCTCTGGCCTTCAGCTCCTGATTAGCGGTTAAGCAGGACAACTGCACCCATCTGACTTTGTAACACAGTCCATGTTTTACACGAAATTCTATTGGGGGAGACACTGTTTTCCTATTTTACATTCTTCCAGGTCAATAGTTCTCAATGTTTGGTCAGCCTGAGGACCCCTGGAGGTCGCTGAGATCCTTTTAGGGGTCCATGAGGCCCTCCCCCTGCTTTTCCTACTATAGATCTGTGCAAGGTCAGCTTTTTCTTTATATGCTTCAAATAACAAGCAAAACAGAATGAATGAAGCAAATAAAATTCAGCGGATTCTATTAAATCAGACATTAAAGAGATTTTTTAAATGTAGAAACAATGTCACATTTCTAACTAATTTTATTTTGGAAAACAGTCATTTTTTAATAATTTTTTATATGTATGAGTTTATTATAGCTATGTAAAAATAAATACGAACCAAATAAATACTAATCTCAGTTTTAATTAATTGCTAATATAGTAAATATTGATAGGAATTATCCATGGAAACAGAAGCTCTTTGGGCTACTCGATAATTTTCAAAGTGAATGGCATCCTTCCATCAAAGTTTGGGAATGGCTGTTCTAGGCTAAGACGACAACTCACCCACATTCCTGAGTAAACACCAAGTAAAGAGGGAGAGGCAGGTCACGTGGGTAGAGAGTGGATGAGGGGGATTAAAAGCATTTCCTGGACAATCCACATTCGTATAATCCAGTGTTGAGCACTGTAGCCCTCCAGCTCCCATTTAGGAGGTACTAAGCTAGTGCTGATGGCATTCCACAAAGACCACCCATATGATGCGCACCTGCAGCAGTTGGCCGGAGCCGTGGGCAGAGCACCCCTGAGAACACACTCAGCCCCTCACACCCAAATCAAGGCACCTTAACTATGAGCAAAAGACTGTTTACTGTTTGTTGCATTTGTTCAGTTTGTGAACAGACTCTAGATTGAAGCTCTGCCTCAAGAAGACAGGACAGAAGGCCACACACCCCATAGGAGAAGCATGCTAGCTCGGGAAGGCACCAGCTCAGGGAAAGCTAATTTCTGCCAAACTCGAGGGAAGCTGGGTAAAACTGTGCAATCCTTCCTACAAATCTATCAGGATATGAGGCCTGCCTCTTTAAACTGCATTTTACAACTTACCACAAAGCAGAGAAGTGCAGGTCCTTTACATTTTTCTGTAAAGCAGATTACCTTCATATATAAAATGAGAATGGGACTGTTAAGTGGAGAGGGTCAAACATGGGCATTAAAAAACCCCTTTATAAAAAGACATTCGATGTGTCTTGTGGATCTAAGTGGAGAAATATGCCAGAAAGGCCTACAAGATGATCCACAATTCAAACATATTTCTAAATGACCTAGTAATTCCTCTTCATGAAGTGCTCCACAAAATTTTGCTCATCTAACGGATGTTCTTCCAGGATCAATCTTTTCCTTCTTTATCACTTGGAGGGGGAAGAGCCTTCACCCAGCAATTTTCAGGCAGGAATCCTATTAGGATCATCTGGGGGCTTGTTAAACCTGCACATCCCAGGCATCAGAAACTCAATAAGCAGCAGGTCAAGAATGGTGACCTCAGGGATGTGTTTTTCACAAGCCCCTCAAGAGATCTTGCAGGTGGTCCCTGTACGGTGCTGTGAGAAACCCCATCCCATCTCAAGAGTGTCCTGCCTTCCTCTATTCAGAGCCCATCTGACTGCATTTTCAGCGAGACCCCTGATATCTCGGCTCTGTTTACCATGTGGCAGCTGCTACAAGAGGCCAGAGGTCTCTTGCAGCAAACACAGGGCCACCCACAAAGCTATTCAGTCTCACGGTGGCTCTGCACAGTTGACTAACAAGTTTCTTTCTTTTGCTCTTTTCTCCAGGGAGTGGTACTGGCAAACTAGCAATCTGACACCGACCCTCTATCTCCTCTGCAGAAGAGAAACCCTACAACCTAATGATCTCTAAGATTCCTTCCTGGATGAAGATCTGGGATACTAACATCTTCTCACATTGTTGCATTTAGCTCTGAGCAGAATCTGAAATGAGACACTGAGGATACAAACACCCTTTGTAACCCTCAGAAGTTTAAGTCACTTGGTTATCAGTTGCCCAGTATCACTCTTCCCACTAGAACGTGTGCTTCCCAGAGTGCAGGGAATCATCCTGAATGGCAGGGTTAGGAGATTAAGGGAGAGTCCTTCTAGGAGCAGATTGTTTTTGGGAAACACTTGAATGAGTCCAGTGGCTGCTCCAGTTGACTCCCACTGGCTCTGTGAGCCCAACTCCATGACCAGTGACATCAAGTGGGTAGTTTAAAATGGGGTGTGGGAGGACTAGTTGCACAATGGAAATCTGCAAACACTGAACACCAAGGGCTTCCTCTGAGGGGTGAGAGGAGCTGGTTATTAAACATTTGCCAGCACCACCGACTGACTTGAAAAAGGCAGGAAGATTCCAGACCTCTGTGAAAGGAAATCATACCCCACTTTATTCTTTCCTTTTATCAACGACATTTAGTTATTTCACTTTGGACTTAAAGGGTATATTCAGAATGACCAAATAAATATGATCCCACGATGTGATCCTGATAAGATCAGAGACAACGGCTCACTCTTCAGAATAATGTGTGTGGCTGGTGGTGCAAGAATTCATTAGGCTCCTCAACTGTGATTGTTCAACTGACCTCCATACAGCAACGTCCCCAACTGGACAGACAGGTGCGTGAGATAACAAGACTGCTGAATGTTACATTCTAGGTCCCTTTCTGTCTTTTGCCATGAAGGTTTTTCATTTCTCACTCAGGACTTCAACTCAAAGATGGAAGAGAACACTGTGGTCCCCGCCAGCACCCCTGCTAGTAATGAGCAGCTCCACCTGCCCCTCAAAGTGCACGATGCTGCTCTGTGTGTCTTGGCCGAGCGAGGCAGCCCACCGCCTGGGAGAGGAGAAGGGGAAGCGTTCCCCTCTGCCCGTTTGTACTTGGTCATCTTCAATACTCTCAGCTGATTCCTTCCTTTTGGAGGTTCTCCTACTTCTCATCTTTTATGGATTCTAAAAAATCCAACTGTTCTCCTACTTCTCATCTTTTGTGGATTCTAAATGTTCTACTTCTCACCTTTTATGGATTCTAAAAAATTGGATTATAGTTTCTTTTCTTCTGGACACCAGGCAGGCTTTATACATTTAGTAGAAGCAAACAATCAATATGACAGCTCTGCTGCTGGACCCGTGACCCACACGTGTAGTCTGGACACACGCTTAGCGTCTCGCAGCAGCACAGGCATGCCAAACATGTCTGGTATCCCTGATGGAGGATCTCTAGAAGCCCATCAAAAAATGGCACTTCTGGTCACCAAAAGATCATCAGACTCTTGCAGGGATTATAAACTGTGCCATCCCCTTACTGACCTATAATATGCAGATTAATAAAACTATAGCAATTGATGTGGGGGAGATTAGATGCATTCTTGCTTCTGCTTTCTGATCTAATGGTGCTCCTGGGTTTCTGGGCCTGTTGAAGTGTTCTTTCGGCTGAAGCCCTCCTATCATGGGAGAGGCTGCACGCCTCACTGGGGAATGCAGCTGATGGCTGGAAAGTGTTCTAGGCTGGGATGCTAGGGAGGGAGCAGATGATGTGAAGCCTGAAGGGGGTCCCTCGGGAGTTTCCCAGTGTCACTGGCAGCCCCCAGTGTGGTCAGGACGACAGTGGGAGCCGCAGACAGAAGACAGGATGCTGGGCAGTCCATGTTATCTACCCAGGATAGAGAGTCAAAGAATAGACATGAAAACAGTGGCAATTGTCTGAGGGCTGGACAAATGGATGCAGATGGGTGGGGCAGGCTCCTGACCCAAGGCTTCAAGAATAATGTGATGAGTACCATCTGCTAAGCTGAGAGCAGTTGCCTCTGGCTGGTGTGATCTACCCCAAAGGAACATGATTCCACCAAAGCAAGGGTGGGGAGAGTTGTGCTGGCATGGAGTGGGCAGAGCCAAGAAACACAGAAGCAACATGGTGCCCTAGAAGGGATGTGGTATGGAGACTGAGGAGACCTGGGTTCCAGAACTCCTTCTGGCACTGAGTAACTCGCAATGTGGGCAGAGAACTCAAGCTCTTGAGGGCTCATTCATCCCCTCTAAGTTGGAAATAACGGCACGTGCCCAATTTCACACAGGATGTGTAAAGATGAAATTTGACAAAGGTTGAGAAAATATTCACAAACTGTAGAACACGACCGACCCAGCCATGAGGCCTATTATTCTTACTCTTTGGAGGAAAACACATTGCCAAAAAAAAAAAAACCTGTTTAGACTAAAAGCCAATTTCAGAAAGTATAGCAAGAGGCAGGAAAACAAAAACCCATGGAAACTCAAAATATATCCAACCAACCATTCTGTTCTTCTGGCCAGAATATGAAGGTCACTTTTTACGGAAAACTGAAATACGGATTTGATTTTGCTTTATACTACACACCTTCACTGGGCCTTGAGGTAGCCATGGTGTAGACTAAACTGAAAGTGTAGACTAAACAACTGACTTGGCCACAGCACAGCCTTGGGTGAGAGAAGTGGGGGAGGTAACAGGTGGAGTCTGGAGGAGTTTCTGTGGGAGGCCTCCCTGGGCGGAGTCAGCCGGGCACGCAGGGCACCTGGGACTCCACTGCCGGGTCTAGGCCAATCCCAGTTTCCCCATTCCAGTGGGGAGAGGAGACTGACCCCGGGGAGTCCCTGGAAAAAGCCTGGAGAGAGACAAAGAGGTGACCCGGGAAATGTATTGCCTCACACGGAGGTCCTCTCAGGCCCTCGGGAAGTATGTGGACAGCATCCAAACCGGAGGCCAGGCGAGGATGGGAAAGAGTGGGGAAGAGAGAGGGGGTCAGCACTGTCAGAGAAGGGGGCAGCAGAGGGAGAGGGTGGGGAGAGGCAGGGATGGAGAGGACTTGAATGCAGCCAGCCCTGCCAGTGGACCGGGCTCCCACAGACCTCATGCCAGCTCGAGGAAGGCTGCCTGAGCCCTGCAGGGGAGGCTGTGGTGGGGCTCAGGCACACACAGTGCCTTCGGAGTGCGCAGCCACACACAGTGCCTTCGGAGTGCGCAGCCACACCGAGGCCCTTGTGCTGATCTGGTCTCTTCTTTTCACTCTGCAGAAAAGTGATGACATCTGAGCAACAAGAAGCAGGGGCTGATTGTGCCCGTGGAAGAATGAGGGGATACTGCAGGGGAATGAAGAGAAGAAGGCGGCTGAATCCAGGAGGGGAGACACCTTCCCGTTCCTCCTCCCAGCCTTGGAGCAAGTGTGGGGAGCGGGGCCGTCTGCATTCCTCCCTTTCAGCCTCCCACCCTGAACCTATTTCTCACTTTGTTTCACATGATAGGAACATGATGGCATTTCCTGTAACTCACCATGTCAGCAAATGCAGCTATTGCCAATTCACAAAACTGCTTTCCTCAGGTCAGTGGGCCAAATGGGCCCCAGCTCCACCAAGGCATTGCCTTGGCCTGCCACTGCACAGCAACACAGGGCTCCTGGGCTCAGAGGGTCCCAGGGAAACACAGAGTGACAGTGGGTTCAGTTCCTGTCACCTCCCCTCAGTTGACTTTGTGACCATGGTCAACATGTGACCTCAGTTTCTTCATTTCTTAGAGAGGGTGCAGGCCACCTTCCCAGGGCTGTTGTGAGGGCCCATGAGATGGCGGTGCTAGTGCAGTGTCTCATACTCTGAATCTTAAAGATATTCTTTGAGCATCTGCTGTGTCACAGCCACTGTCCTAGAAGCCGAGGGTATAATGGCCGAACAGCCCCAGCCCAGTCCGCAGAGGGCTGTATCCTATAAGGGAAAAAGGCAATAAAAAGCCACTGCTGTATACTAAGGACAGGCGGGGGAGGTGGAGTAAGAAATACAGGTTCTGCTAAGAGCTGAATTACCATTCGACCCTGCAATCCCATTACTGAGTATATACTCAAAACAAAATAAATCATCCTACCAAAAAGACACATGTACTCACACGTTCATCACAGCACTATTCACAATTGCAAAGACATGGAACCAACCCAGGTGCCCAGTAACAGTGAACCGGATAAAGAAAATGTGATATATGGACACCATGCAATACTCTGCAGCCACAGAAAGGGACAAAATCATGTCCTTTGCAGCAACATGGATGCAGCTGCAGGTCATTACCCTAAGCAAACTAATTCAGAAACAGAAACCAAGCATCACATGTTCTCACTTAGAAATGAGAGCTGAACACTGGGTACACATGGACATAAAGATGAGAACAGACACCAGGGACTCCTGGGGGGTGGAGAGGGAGGGAGGAGGGCAAGGGTTGAAAAACTACCTATTGGGTACCATGCTTGGTTCCTGGGTGACAAGTTCAATCACACTCCAATCCTCAGCATCACACAATACACCTTTGTAAGAAACCTGCATACACAATCCTGGAATCTAAAATAAAAGTTGAAAAAAAAGTGCAGCTTCCGAAGTCACACTGATTAGCGGCAAATCGGCTGTGTCACTTTCAGCAAGTTACGTAACCTGTCTGTTTCTATTTTCTCAACTCTAAAGAGAAACAGAACAACATCTACCTGATCATGTTGTAAGGATTAAAGAAAGGAGTTTAAGTCCCTTTGCACAACATTTGGCCCAAGGTGAAGTTAGGCAGCAGCAGTGATGATAATAAGCAGATAACGGTGATGATGAGAAATGTGATACGCACCATGGGGAGAGTGTGGGGTGCTACAGGGGGCTTAGCAAGACACCTCATCCAGTCTTGAGGTGGGAGAGGAGACCACAGTCAGGGAAAGTTTCTCAGAGATGATGTTCAAGCTAAAGAATAACCTTAAGTGGGGCCGGGCGTGGTGGCTCACGCCTGTAATCCCAGCACTTTGGGAGGCCGAGGCGGGCGGATCACGAGGTCAGGCGATTGAGACCATCCTGGCTAACACGGTGAAACCCCGTCTCTACTAAAAATACAAAAAATTAGCCAGGCATGGTGGCGGGCACCTGTAGTCCCAGCTACTTGGGAGACTGAGGCAGGAGAATGCTGTGAACCCAGGAGACGGAGCTTGCAGTGAGCTGAGATCACACCACTGCACTCTAGCCTGGGCGACAGAGTGAGACTCTGTCTCAAAAAAAAAAATTAAAAAAAAAATAACCTTAAGGGTTATGAAATTAACCTTTAAGGCTAGCTACGTGGCTTGAGAGGAAAGGACTTCATACTGCCTGATGCGGCTCATGCTGCACCCTCTGTCGTGGCTGCAGGAACACTCAGAGAACCGGGCCACCGCAGGGCCCCAAAGCACTGCGTGTTCTGTGGAGCCTTCAGCAGCAGCAGCTGCAACCAGAACAGGTATTCTGGAAGCAGGGCCACATGCTCTAAAAGCAGCAGGGCCCATCTCCTACCACATCGAGCCAGCTCACCACCAGTAGAGACAGCAGCTTGGGTGACAGGCGGCAGGCAAACGGGAGTGCATTGCCACCTGGCCCTGTGCATGGCCACTGACAAGTCAGGAGGGCCCTCTGTGCATCATAATCACACCCCAGTTCAACAAGTTCTTCACAGTGGCAACTGCAAATCTATCCAATACAGTCATCCCTTGGCATCCTCGGGGGATAGGTTGCAGGAGTCCCCACAGACACCAAAATCCACGGTGCTCAAGGCCCTTCTATAAGATGGTGCTATGTTTGCATATAACCTACACACATCCTCCCATACACTTTTTTTTTTTTTTTTTTTTTTGAGACAGAGTCTCATTCTGTCACCCAGGCTGGAGCGTAGTGGCATGATCTTGGCTCACTGCAAGCTCCGCCTCCTGGGTTCACGCCATTCTCCTGCCTCGGCCTCCTGAGTAGCTGGGACTACAGGCGCCCGCCACCATGCCTGGCTAATTTTTTTGTATTTTTAGTAGAGACAGGGTTTCACCGTGTCAGCCAGGATGGTCTCGATCTCCTGACTTCATGATCCACCAGCCTTGGCCTCCCAAAGTGCTGAGATTACAGGCGTGAGCCACTGTGCCCGGCCACATCCTCCCACACACCTTAAATCATCTCTAGATTACCTATAACACCTAATACAATGTAAATTCTATATAGATAGTTACTATATTTTAAAATCTATATTATTGTTTAGTTTTCATTGATTTTTCTTCCCAAATACTTTCCATCTGAGGTTGGTTGAGTCCCCAAATTCAGAACCCATAGATATGGAGGGCTGACTGTATATTGTTCCCATCTTCTTATTTTAAAAACTATTCAAGAGACAAGGTGCCACCCAGTTTCCAAAATAAAATCATTCAAGGCACACACACAAACTGCTTTCTACAATTTTTCTGATGAATTCTGTTTGTGAGCAGTAAAAACGAGGGAGTGGCTCCTGTAATTAAACCAAGCCTCGGTTCTGAACATCTATACGTTTTCCAGGATGTTCCTTCGGTTGACTGTAAAAACCTCCTATCAATATTTGAGTTACTGGACTGAACCACAATTATGACTGCAGCCTTAATGAACACCCTCCCTCCATGCCAAGCAAAGTTAACAAGCTCCCCAGTGAAAATACAGAGATTTTTATATGCTTGAAGATGACATTTGTGATTACCCTAGGGCTTTTTAAATTAAAAGTCTCAGTAGTAAATTTTGATTGCTAAACCTAAAGGCAGGTCAATAAATAACTTGGACAGTCTCTTCAGATTTTTCATGTGAGTGAAACTTCCATTGTCATCTCCAATCGATGGCACAGACTTACCAAGGTCAATAAGAATCGCATGCTGCTGGGAAGTCAGCTGCTTTAAGAGTTCTTTGTATGGCACATCCTTTGGCTGCTGTTTGCTGGGAAACTGGTGTTTAAGGTGGAATTGCTCAGCTAGAAATTTCCAGATTTCACCTCGGTGATGACGTGGCACACCTTTAAAAGGGGGAGAAGACATGGAAATAATTTATGCACAGAATACAACTTAATAATAAAAATGAATTGTGTTTCATGTTCCATTTATCCAAATTCTGGTTCCTTTTTTTTTTTTTTTTTGAGACAGAGTCTGGCTTTGCCACCCGAGCTGCAGTGCAGACGCACAATCACATCTCACTGCAGCCTCAACCTTGTGGGCTCCAATGATCCTCCCACCTCGGCCTCCCAAGTAGCTGAAATTATAGGTGCCCACCACCATGCCTGGCTAATGTTTTTTTTATTTTTGTAGAGACAGGGTCTCACTATGCTGTCCAGGCTTGTCTCAAACTCCTGGGCTCAAGCGATACTCCTGCCTCAGCCTCCAAAGTCCTGGGATTACAGGGATGAGCCATCATGCCTGGCCACTGGTTCCATTATTAATTAACAGCATAAGAACAGAAGGGAGGCAACTAAAACCTTGCCCTATTTGCTTCTTCCCCTACTTCCACCCCCTATTCTCCCCTCACTTCCCTGGCCCCTTCCCCCCTTCTTCTCATTTCTCAAATGTGTTATCATGTTCTGACCCTGTCAGACTCTGCAAGGAATAAAGAATACGACCTGAGCTCCAACCTGGTGCCAATTAACGACATTCTAGGGAAATAAAGCCAAGTATGAAAAATTGTCATGTAAGATGTGATCTCAGAAAGCAGAGAGAATCAAAAGGAAGTAGAGCTCAGATAAAAGAGAAGCTGGCTCATTTCTTTTTATTATTATTATTATTATTATAATACTTTAAATTTTAGGGTACATGTGCACAACGTGCAGGTTTGTTACATATGTATACATGTGCCATGTTGGTGTGCTGCACCCATTAACTCGTCATTTAACATTAGGTATATCTCCTAATGCTATCCCTCCCCGCTCCCTCCACCCCACGATAGGCCCCGGTGTTTGATGTTCCCCTTCCTGTGTCCAAGTGTTCTCATTGTTCAATTCCCAACTATGAGTGAGAACATGCGGTGTTTGGTTTTCTGTCCTTGCGACAGTTTGCTCATTTCTAACTGAGCAATCAAGGTTCCACAGAATCCTTCATTTGAGCCAAGCCTTAAGGATGAGGGAAAAGGAAGAGAAAAGTACAAGAGAGAGGGAACCGAGAGTGATTCAGTTTGCCTCAGGCACAAGGGTGCATGTGGAAGAGAGCAGCTGGCAAGAAGGCTGGAAGGGTTATTGTGAGAGGCAAAATTGACGGCAAGAAACCTGCCCCATGTTTGGTAGCTCCAGGGAACCATGCATGTTTCTGAGCTGAGGTGGAGTAAGCTAATCATAGCTGAGATTCTGGAATTCTGATGAGGCTTCTTTCTGCAAGATAAGCTGCAAGAAGAGCCCAGAGGCTGGGTAGGAACTGACTGCACAGACATTGCCATGTGAGCATCCAACAAAGCTCTAAAAACAGAAAATGTCCAAGAGCCTCTACCTAATGCTTTGCATGTGATTAATTTGAATACTCACAGTGATTAAAAATGTCTAAAACTTAAGAAAATTCTCTTAAAGTCAAGGATGTTATTTAGGGCAAACCTAATTTTAAAAGGTGACAGTTTTGAACCAAAATTCTTTAGCTCATTACTCAGCTATTACAAGGCCAAAAAGGTGGAAAGGGGGAGAGCAAGAAGACTGAAGAATAAGATGCCAAGTCTTTCTTGTCTTTTGGGAGAAAGGAAGCCTCCAAGTTAGGCATTGATCTTTCTTTCCATCCGGGAAAAAAAGTGGCTGCTTTGTACCCTGCCCTGCCACTCAGACAGCCTGCCCAGGAGGATGGTTTCTCTGGTTTCTGTCTCTGGCCACCTTTGGGAAAAGTTTCTGCTCTGGCAAGGTAGCAGCAGCAGATAGCACTGATTGCGAGGCCACTATGCACCATCGCCATTCCATGCACGTTATGTGTATTGGCCCATACCATACTCATAACCCTCTAAGGGAAACATGATTATCCTCATGGTAAAGAAAAGAGAGGCAGTGAGAACAGGTCCCTTGCCCTAGGTCATTAGGCCGGTGAGTGACAGCCCAGGGATGCTGACTGCCATTTTCTCTTGGTGTCCTCCATGTCAGAAATGTCAAACAAGGCTGCTACTCAAATAGGGACTAGAGAAAAAATATTTTGTGTTCCTATCTTGCAATTAATGATAAAATAACCATCTGTGGATTTGAACCAAATAGTAATCATTTTATTAACAGATTCAAAAGTCTCACTGGGCCACCTCTTGGAAATACTTACTGTGTAGTAAGTACTTTCTTCTTTCCCTTTCACGTATCATTTTTTTTAAGTTGGCCTGTAGAAGAAATACAGGGCCCCTGTAAACCATGACCACATCCTATACCTTCTGTAATTTTATCTCAGCATTAATATAATGACCCTGTAGAGTGAGTTGAATGGTGTCCCCTCAAAAGAGATGTGTTCACTTCCTAATCCCTGGAGCTTGTGAATGTTACCTTCTTTGCAGATATAATTAAGTAAGGACTTTGGGAGGAGGAGAGCATCCTGGATTATCCAGATGGGCCCTATATCCAGGGACAAGCATTCTTATAATAGACATACAGAGGAGGAGATGAGAAGGGGAATCAATGTGACCAAGGAGGCAGAGGCTGGAGTGCCGTGACCACAAGTCTAGGAAGCTGACAGACACCAGAAGCTGGAAGAGGCCAAGTACAGACAAGCTGACGGCATGGTTTTGGAGCTATGGCCTCCAGAACACTGAGAGAAGAATTTCTGTTGTTTTAGTCACTATTTTTGTAGTAACTTGTTATGGTAGCACCAGGAAGCAAATATACCCTGATCTCTGCTTTCTACTATTATTCTATTTCTTGTCTCCCTCTGCTATTCCAGCTCATAGATATATCCTGGGTACATACACACACACGCACACCCTCCCCGCAAATACTTCAAACGCTGATGAGAAGTAAATGTGGGCTAGAAAACAGTCAGCATGATAAGTGATTTATAGTGGGGCTTTTTTTCACAAAATACTTTTTCTCAAACTGGGAAATTTTCCCAAGTTATGAAATGTCCAATTTCCTATTACTAAATCATTCCCATTGTCTTATCAGACCTTTATTTTTTGAAAGAAAAGAATATTGGCTGTGTCACTGGACAGTACCAGATATTGTGGTATTCAGGAGTAAGCTTAGATTCTGTGATTTAAAGCACAGGATCATGCAGGTTGGACCCAATGTTTTTGCTAAGAATGGCCTGGAATGCCCTTCCCCACCATGGTGCTGTCTTCACTCCTAACCCAAGAGAAACCTGGCAGTGGAGCCCACCTACGGCTTGCAGGCAGGGTCTGGGAGGGCAGGAGGCCATTCCTCCATCCCCCATGTAAATAGCTTCTTACTCACTTAAAAAATAATATACACTCACTGTTTAAAAGTGGTGCAAAAAAACCTCTGAAATGCAAGAGGTATAAAGAAGAAAGTGAAAAACCACCCATAACTAGAATGAGCATATATTTACCATCCAAAGCAGGAAGCTTTTGACAGTGAAGAGGAGGAAGGCTATTAATAATTTTGCCAGGACAGGAGTCATAAACCAGGGCTATACCAGGTTGGGCCCTATGGTCATCCTGTCTATAACCTGGACATCTGCATCGTGGGTGTTTTTCCATGTATACGCACATGGAAATATCAACAGTACAGGAGACCATGCTGTACTCTTTTCATTTAACAACTTAGACATCTTTTACATCAGTAAATACAGATCTACTTATGGTGTCGTTTTCAAGGAATATGACATGGGATAGTCACATGTTGGGTTTTTTGTTTTGTTTTGACTATTAAACAATGTCACAATAAGCATTCTTCTTACTGCAGTACATTTTTGGCTGATGAGTTTCTAGAGTAAGTTTTTATAAATGGCATTGCCGGGTCAAAGGCAAGCAGAGTTTGCATCTGGCCCTTACTGTCAGCAGCCCAGGCAGCCACTCTGCAATCCCATTCCTAAAAAAGACATTCCAGCTTATAAGGTTCTATCTAGATATCTTTAGAGAAATCATTTTGATGTGTACTAAACTGAATTATCTATAATGTCATAGGATTATGTTATCTTCTCCTAAATTGATACCCTAATCCTGGCCCCTCATCTAATTTTAACTGGGAAAATTTTATAAATTCCTTTATTTCCATCACTTCAGGGTCTTTTATGTCACTATGAGGAAGGGCCTCTTAATCCACACAACTGTCCTCTCTTACAAGGTCTCTGAGGTGAGTTGGCCTCAACTTCAAAGGTCAAAGATATGATTCAAATTTAGGCTCAAATTTTTAGATTCACATTTTATTCTGAACCACAAAATAGACCGCCGTCATTTGTTTGGAGTTGTTAAATCTTAATGTGTTAAAACCACCTGACTGACAAAGCCCCCTTTATGGTTAGAGCTTCTGCAGTAAAAAGTGATGTGGCAAAGTCAGGCAACACATAAGGAAATTCCAGGTCAGCCTTAGCTCACTCCAGTGTACAGAATGCTCAATCATCTGTGCCCAACTTTCACTACCCAGGGTCCAGATTCCTAGAGTATTTCTATTAGCCCCCACAAAATACGCCCAGTGAAAAACAAATATCCAGGTGCCAGGCTTCTAAGAAGCTCAAATATTTGGAATAGCTGTCACAGACCCATGCAATTTGCCTTTCGCAGAAGCAAAGACACCTGAAGGTGATCATCTAGGCAACTGTGAATGGGGGAAGAACAGACTCATTCTTTTCTCTGCTTTCTCCCTTTTCAAAACAGCAATTTGGGGTCATTTGGTGTAAAGGTAAACCTCAAGAAAAAGTACAGGTGCAAGGAATATTAGAACTGGAAGACAGCTCCAAGATCCTCTGCTCAGTGCAAGTCTCTCCTTCTATCAGTAAGGGGGCAAGAGCCCAGAAAGAGGGTACCTGCCAAAGTCACACCGAAAGCTGGTGTCCATCCAGAACTTCGGTCTTCACCACTGCATACGTGTTCTGAGATAAGCACCTGGAGATCCTGTTCAACAGGAGGCAGTGCAGTACGGTGGTGTGAACCCAGTTCTGTGGCCCTAAGCCACTATTCAACTGCTCTAAGCCCAAGTTTCCTTATCCATAGAAAGGGAAAATGCGTAATGAACAATAACTTCCCATGATTACTAAAATTGATGTCAAAATTCAGAAAAGGTTAAAAATGCCTTAAAAACTATAGAAAAAACACTGCTTTGTTCCATTTATGCTCCTAGAGATGAAAAATGCACATGCAGGCCGGGTGCAGTGGCTCACATCTGTAATCCCAGCACTTTGGGAGGCCGAGGCAGGCAGATCACCTGAGGTCCAGAGTTCGAGACCAGCCTTGCCAACACAGTGAAAACCCGTCTCTAGTAAAAACACAAAAAATTGGCCGGGCACGGTGGCTCACACCTGTAATCCCAGCACTTTGGGAGGCCAAGGTGGGTGGATCATGAGGTCAGGAGATCGAGACCATCCTGGCTAACATAGTGAAACCCCATCTCTACTAAAAATACAAAAAAAATTTACCCGGGCATGGTGGCGGGCACCTGTCGTCCCAGCTACTCAGGAGGCTGAGGCAGGAGAATGGCGTGAACCCGGGAGGCAGAGCTTGCAGTGAGCTGAGATCACGCCACTGCATTCCAGCCTGGGCGACAGAGCAAGACTCTGTCTTAAAAAAAAAAAAAAAAAAAAAACCCACAAAAAATTAGCCAGGCATGGTGCCGGGCGCCTGTAATCCCAGCTAGTCAGGAGGCTGAGGCAGGAGAATAGCTTAAACCTGGGAGGCAGGGGTTGCAGGGAGCTGAGATCGCGCCATTGCACTCCAGCCTGGGCAACAAGAGTGAAACTACATCTCAAAAAACAAAAAAGAAAAAGTGCATATACAACGTTTTCCCACTGTACAACTGATAAACTCAGGAAAAACCCATTCTATACATACTTGAAATCCTTATTCAGAACACCTGGTTATTCATGATGAGCTCAACCAGAACTCAGTAGCATAGAATCAGATTAGACTCAGGCTTTTACTCTTGCCAGAAGACATTAACATATATTTTTAAAGAAATCATTGTTTGACTAGAACACTAATAATGACTGAAGGTAAGCTTAAAAATAGCGGTTCTCAAACTATCTGTGAAGCATCAATTTTTTTTCTTTTTTAAAATTTTCCAGTCTACTACAGGCTGATATTTTTATACGATACTGTAAAAATAAATTAGTAGAAAAACAAAATTTAAAAAAAAACAGATGGACAAAATATAAGTCCACATTTTTAATTAGGATCACTGTGTCACATTGCTGGAAACATTTCCAAAAGCTTAGTTTCAAGTTCTGTACTTATCTCTTCTTGGACCAGTAACAGTTTGGGCTGGCAGATCTCACTGAAAAAACAGTGAATCCTGCCCGCTCTCTAAGGCCTTACAGTATAGCAGATATATGCTGTGTGCTCCTCACAACATCCACTATCAGCACCCACATCTTACACTTGTAGAAACTGGAGCTCAGAGAGGGTGAGGCATTTGTCTAAGATCACACTGCAAAGTAAGTGGCAGGGCTGAGATTTAAGCCCAAGACCACCTGTCTGAAGTCTGTGCTCCCCACACTATGTTGTCTCCCTAGAGTACCCAGAGACAAGCCATACAATTAGTTTCTAGTTTATAATTTAATTTAAAGTATATCATCAAATCATTATCTAGTTTATAGGCAACGAAACCCTTGGGTTTTTCTGTCTTCTTCCTATTTCCCGGCCTTCTGGGAATTTTAATTAAGAGGAATCATGAAAGGTGGTGAAACTCATGTCTATTAAGTAAGGTATATGGAAATAGATTAAGATGTGATGAAAAGAAGGGAAATGGCCACTAAAATTAGACTTGACTTTTTTTTAATTCCACACTTCTCCCCAATCACCAATGAGGGGTGAGGTTGACTAGATGCTTCCCAATGAAGCTTACCTTGCCCAACAGCCGAGTGCATTTTTTCCATGTCAAACTTAATTTTTGATCTTCCTGGAGTGCTAAGCATCTTTTCCCACACTGTAGTTACTTCTTTAAGACAGGGAGTAATTTCTTCATAATCGAGCTTCAGGCGCTTGTTCAGCAAATCATTTTCAGAGGCTGGAATAGACCATTCCAGAGCGCATTAGTAAAGGCTACAGCTATGGAATTTCCATTACACAACATGGCTGCCTACTTGTTATCCCGCTGAGACGTCAAGCAGTTACAACTGGCTTAACGCGTCTAAATATAAGTCACTGTCCATGCCTCTACCCATTTTCCTCGTTTTGGAAAATGCTAAAAACCTAGGAGGTATGTGATTTCTCTTACCCCTTCACCCCCAACATACTCTGTTGGCTCTACTGCTAAGACATAATCCACATTTCCCAATTCTTTCCATCTTACCCCCATCAAACTATGAGCCTCCCCAGGACAGGAGCTATGTGTTGTTAATAAAATTCCCAATGACTAGCATGGTTACAACTTGATGCAATTTTTTTCATCTAAACTAGGAGAGGCACTCCAAAGATCGTTTTCTTATTTTGAGCCAAACCTCCATTTGGTAGCTTCTACCATGGGTCCCATTTCTGCTTCTTGGAGTTAAACTGAATAAATCTACCCCTTTCAAATGACATCTCTCAAATATATGAAGAGAGCTACTGTTTCCCACCAAACTTACTCAACCTAAAGCTGCATGAAGAATTATAACTAAATTATCAAGCCCAGGGGGGAGTAATATCAATAAAGGGAAATGTTAAATTGACAATTTACATTGATTCCTGGACCCAACCTCTTATTTCATGGCCACAGAAACTGAAGTTCAGGAGGATTAGGTGATTTGGTGCTGGTTATTTACTAGCTAGAGGGAAGCCAAGTGACTCTAAGCCCAGTGCTGCCTTCCTCTCAGCTTTTATGGTTTTCCATCCACCATCTTTAATCTTTTCCCTCGTACTCTGATGAATACATTTTTAAAAATGTCAACCCTAGATTTTTTAGCTAAGAGGCTGGGAGGCTCAGCAATTAAATGACCCCCACACTTGCAGAGATTTTAGAACTGCAATGAATATTTGATTTTTAAACCATCATGTATTATTTAACCAAGAAAAATGTTTTTAAAAAAAATTTTTTAAAATGTCAACCCTAGATTTTTTTTTTTTTTTTTTTTTTGGCTGTGATTTGGGCTATGAGAAAACACAATAAATGTCACTAGAGTTGAGCTAATCCTTGCAGCAAATCAGGTATGGGGCTAGCCTTCCTGCACTGCAACTGGCGGCAGCACTGGACTCTGGATGCCAACGTACGTTCCTCTGGCAGTAAGGCTGCTACAAGCACGTCTGGCCACCCTAACAGAGCCCAGCAGGCAACATGAGCATCCTGCTCTGTAGTCGACACAACTTCACACAGCCAGAAAGAACTGGCCAGAAGATTCAGCTGAAAAGGCTCAATCCACAAACATCCTGCTGTTTCACTATCCTAACAACACTGCTGCCTAAAATCAGTGGCTTCCAAAATGCCTTATCAACCAAGGCAGATGGTGCAGAACTACAACAAACACCCAGGCTCCAGGGCAAGTACTTCAGATACAGGAACCAGCTGTTCACAATATTAAATAAGACCCCCACACACCCATGCGGTTTGTAAGCTTGTAGAGATAGGGGAAGAGGACTGACTGAGATCAAATGTAAATTTGCAACCAAGTTCTCTAAAATATTTATTATGATTTAACAGAAATGTCTGAGCCAACTTGGACTTTGTGATAACGTTCAGGTCTGATTTGTGCCTACTCTGGTGGGTGGGCTATGGCTGCTCCATCCCCAATTCTGCTCTGTTAACAATGGCTTTCCCAGACAAAACTGTCTTGCCAGCTGCCACCATCTCTTGAAAGCTCAGAATGGAAAGCTAATAGGCTGGGAGGCTCAGCAATTAAATGACCCCCACACTTGCAGAGATTTTAGAAGAATTGCACTGAATATTTGATTTTTAAACCATCATGTATTATTTACCTAAGAAAAATGTTTTTTAAATAAAAAACATCAACTGTAATTCAAAATTTAATGTTATCACATCATTTTAATCTTAGTAAAGCATAAAATGCTGAGTTACATGGATTAGCTCAACTGGCAATAACATGTCAACACCAAGCCACGGCTGTATTGAATCACATGTTGTGATCTTACATTAGGCTGCTCACATCTTCATTTAAAAATACAGAAAAATTGGCTGGACACAGTGGCTCATGCCTGTAATCCCAGAACTTTGGGAGGCCAAGGTGGGAGGATTATCTGAGGTCAGGAGTTCGAGATCATTCTGGCCAACATGGTGAAACCCCATCTCTACTACTACTACTACTACTACTACTACTACTACTACTACTACTACTACTAAAAATTAGCCGGGTGTGGTGGTGGGCGCCTGTAATCCCAGCTACTCTGGAGGCTAAGGCAGGAGAATCGCTTGAACCCAGGAGGCGGAGGTTGCAGTGAGCCGAGATTGTGCCACTGCACTGTAGCCTAAGCAACAAGAGCAAAACTCTGTCTCAAAAAAAAAAAAAAAAAGGGGGGGGAGGGGAATGGCCTTGCAGAGGAGGACGGTGGAGGACTGGTGTCTTCAAAGAGAGGCAACGCTTTTTGTTCTAACACCAATGAAAATTAGCTACCTAATTTTGGAGAAATCACAACTTCAGCTTCCAAGTGCCTACAATGGAGTGAGGTAGACTGAGATGACATAGTATGGTTCTTTCCAGAATGCGATGCTTCCAGAATAGTAAAAAATATTTGATTCATCTATTCAAGTCAGGAAACAGGCTTAACCATAAGAACTTCCTCATACACATCCTTCTAAATTCTTTCCCAAAGAGTATGCAAGTCAGCTTGAACCCCTGATCAATTTCAAGAGCCATCTCAGATGCAATTTAACCTTCCTTCAAGAAGGGAGAAAAAAAGAAACTCAAGATAGAATGCCTATCTCTCTAAGTACATAGTACAGCAGGTCCTCAAATAATGTCTTTATGCTCAATGTCGCTTTCTTATAATGTTGACAAGAAAAAAATGGATTCTTAGCCCGGGGCCATTATCTGTGTGGAGTTTGTGTTCTCTTCATGTCTGTGTGGGTTTTCTCCAAGTGCTCCAGTTTCCTCCCACATCTCAAAGATGTGCACATTAGGTTAATCAGTATGTCTACATGGTCCCAGTCTGAGTGTGTGTGTGAGTCACCCCAAGATGGAATGGCATTCAGTCCAGGGCTGGTTCCTGCCTTGCATCCCAAGCTGTAGGGATAGGTTCTGGCCCCCTGAGACCCTGAAGTGGAATAAGTGGAAAAATAATTACCTCTTTCTTTTTTTTTTTTTTTTAAGATGGAGTCTCACTGTGTTGCCCAGGCTGGAGTGCAGTGGCACCATCTTGGCTCACTGCAACCTTCGTCTCCTGGGTTCAAGCGATTCTCCTGCTTCACTCTTCCAAGTAGCTGGGATTACAGGTGTGCACCACCACACCTGGCTAATTTTTTTTTGTAATTGTAGTAAAGACGGGGTTTCACCACATTGGCCAGGCTGGTCTCGAACCCCTGACCTCAGGTGATCTCCCTGTCTCAGCCTCCCAAAGTGCTGGGATTACAGGAGTGAGCCACTGTGCCAAGCCAATAATTATCATATTTGTATTAATCTTGCTTAAATGTTTGCATATCTCACATTTACATCAATATTTAATATTAGAAGTGTCTTGGGTCTTTATTTAGAAGTTTGGTGATGTTTTTGTGCCCAGAAATATGCCATAGGAACTTAACTCTTGTTTTTATCAATAAACCCTTAGTAAAATTTGTTTCATTATACATCATTTTGCTTAAATTCGCAGTTTCCATGAACCTATTGGCAACATTAAGTGAATACTTACTGTACACTCTGGCTGATTCTTATCAAATCTTGCATCTATATTTAATGTAAAAGTTCTGCCCTGCCCCTAATCCACCCCGACAAAACTTACTAAATATTTTTAAGCAATCAGGCTGTTATTGCTAGTTATTTTTTTTATCAGCAATCCAGGTCCTGTACACACTAATACAATGGATTAATACTTCCAACATTATATTAAGCAAGTTTATTGTGTTTTCACCACAAAGATAAACACATGTTGAACTTTACAGAGCTAAGAAGAGAAATGAAGTCAAACAGTAAAAATAAAAGACCACAAAAACTGAACACTGCCAAGAAGCCAGATGAAATGAGGAAGCATTAGAAGAATGTTGGCAAGGGCCAGTAAACTTGTGCAACACCTGGCAAGGGGTTCCAGGTAACCTTAGGAAACTCTTGCCTTTTCATTCTAGTCTGTCTGGTCATTGCTTGCACAGCAGAATGTATTCTGCTTTTGTGGCACACTGGTTTTGCCTCACCAATTACAGCTGTCCTCACCACAAAGAAGCCAGCTGTGAGCACCGTTCCCATTTTATAGCTATGCCCTGATTTTACATGGCTGTCATTTGCAAGAATATTGGCCAGTATTGGCATTAAAGTTTGACCTACATGATGAACATAACTGCCTTTTTCCTCTTCAACAAAAATCCCAAGATACACACGAACATAACTGCTGTGCTCCCGAGCTGTCATTTAACTGATGACACATGCAGTAATGCCATCACTACCAAACATCTTTTAGACATCTGCTTTTAAAATTACCTTCAGAAAAACACAAGAAAGTGGCAGAAAAACTGGGTTGGAAGAAAACAGCACTCACCTGCTCTAAACGCCCCCCAGTGTGCTATCATCTTCCACAGCACCCTGATGAGAGGATCCGTCTTTCTCAGCTTCAAAACTGCATGTTGGAAAGCTTACTAGCCTATTCCAACTGTGGGGTTACTTTCATATCGAAAGGTCTTATTCGTTTATATCTCATTTTCTGTTTTCAGTCAAAAGATATAGACACTATCTCTTTACATTCTATGAATTCGTACTTTTCAACGGCAGAAACTATGTTGCTCGTACACAGTGTTGTCATAACTCACAAGCATTGTAGGGACATGCACAGAGAACGTCTATCCACTCGCTATGACACTAGCTATGCAACTGAAACTCACAGATGCAACACATTCTCAGGAGCTTATTCCTCAGAGTTGGTGTCTTAATGACTTTCAGCTCTATACAAGCATCAAGGTCATTTTAAAAGATCAAAATTTGCAATCAAGAATGATGCTGAATGAAATGTACTGTAATTCCAAAATTGTTCTGGGGCAATGGCAGGGTGACTGAACCATCTGCTACATCTTCCTTTTGAAAGAGATTATGCAGACTTCCTGCTCAAAATCTTCACTACTTTATCACCGGGCAGTTCTCTAGATACCCTAAGACTCATGCTCTTTCCAAAGAGTATGTAAACTTTGCATCTTAAGCTACTTTGAAGATAACATTAATTGGTTCCAGTGTCAGTATGGAAACAGGAAATGAACAAAATCTAAACTTTCAAAGTTCATGTCATATTTTGACACTATTGATATCAGTACAGGTAGAACTCAGCTAATTCTTTTTTTTTCAGATTACTTGCAAATCACTGAAAAAGCACACAGAGTGAAGTTACTTATGTTAATGACTTACACAAGAAAAGTTCATACCTAACACACAGGCACAGACCATGGCTGAGGATAAAGTAGAGAGAGAGAGAGAGACAGAGGGGAAAACAGAACAAAACAAAACGAAAAGCACCTTTCAGCGTGTTAGAGCTTAGATTTAAAGCTTGGATCTCAGAAATTCTAAACACTGTACTAACAGTGACCATAGAGGAATAATGAATACTGTTGGTGAAACTGTCATTAGATCACCAGAAAGTAAACAGTGTTAATATTACTCTGAAAAAGTAAACAGATATAGATAGATGTATACATTAGACTATCGTGCTGCTGTATTTTTAAGACAGCATGCTTATGTCTGATGTCATTAACTTCAGAGCCAAGATAAGACCAGGCCTGTTCAATATCAAGATGGCAAACCAACCTTGGAGCTTCTGATTTTCCTTCTCCATTCTAAGCAGCAGTATCTGTTGAAGAATAGCCTTTTGCCACAGCTCTCGGAGCTCACGAGATGTCCTTTTCTTTTCCTCTGGTGGGGGGCCAAAGGGCCCATCTTCACAAACTGGTTCTAAAGGAGATCGTGGGGGAAGCTCTCCCAGCTCTGAATAATCTGGAAAGGGAGACGGCATTCCAGAATTGTCATTTTTCAACAAAAAATGCACATTCAAACACAGTGTCAACTCAGCAAATTCTGTTCATTCAGATAAAGTATAATAATATCACCAAATTTAAAATTCATATGTTAATATGCATTGGCATAAGCCATGTCTGAGCCACAAACGTGAAACAAATGATGTATCAAATAGTAAGCAAAACTTCAGTAGCTGAGGAAGAATTTAAAGATACCTGCTTTTTAAGGTGTAATATTTTTATCTCCTTCTGAAAATGTTATTTAATAATTATATTATTGATAATTACAAAAAACGTTCATACAGTGCCTACTGTGTACCAAACTGTTCTCAGAGCTTTATATACAATAATTTACACTCACAAAACTCTAAGACATGGGTATGATAACTATGCAGTTTTAAAGAAATGCAAACTGAGGAACAAGGAGTTTATGTAAGTTGCCTAATGTCACATAGCTAGGAAGGAGTCGAGCCAGGACTGGAACCCAACAGTCTGGCTTTCATGTGCATTCTTAACCACTGTGCTATCTGGCCAGGTATTCTGAAGGAAGATTAAAATGTATTTAATAGCCAGTAGTAACAGTAACCATTAGCAGACCTTCTACCACAAGCTGGGCACTGCGCTGGGCATTTTATATAGGTAGACTCATTTAATCCTGATGACAAGTCCAGAAGGCAGATATTAGCCTGGAAAGGAAACTAAAGTTCAGAAACTTACCCAAGGTCATACAGTGAGTAAGGAGGTACACCGGCATACTCTAACTCATGTCTTCCTGATTCAGAAGACCATTTGTTCCCACTACATACCACTATAATCCAAATGTTTCCTATATCTAAATTACACAGCTTTATAGAGTCTTATTTCATTATGAGCCTATCAGACAAATGAATAAATTAAAATTCTACATCTTTTGGGGGTTTATATGCATTATAGGAGGATGTTACTGTGTACTGTTCAATAGAAAAGCAAGAATTGAAATTATAAAGTATCATCTCAATTTGATACATATTATGAGAGGCAGTACAGTTCCACTGCACTTAATAGTGCAGGTTCTGGAGACAGGCTGCTGGGATTCTAATCAAAACTCTGTCATTATTGATTTTGTGATCTTTAACAAGTTGCTTAACCTCCTGATGCTTCCACTTCCCGATCTGTCAAGTGGGTATGACAGAGCCTCCCCTCAGAGTGGTGGTAAAGAGACTGAGTTAATAGGCTATAAACCACTGAGAACAGGGCCCAACACAGAGTAAGAACACAATAAAAAAAATAGCTCTTATTGTTTGCTATCATATCTTTACTAGGGGCACAGAAAAGAAATCAAAATTTCAGCTACTCAACTGTAAGCCCTAACCAGGTTAGAACCTTGCTGCCTTGTTGACAAGGGTTTTGGTCACCACACTGAGCACAGTTGCTGACAACCAGCAGGTGCCTGAGAAATAACTGTTGAACAAAAAAAGGGACAAAATACTGGTTTACATGTACTGTTATTTATGTTTTCCCTGTATTTTCTAAATTTGTGGCAATAAATATTTTAAAAATAAAAACTAAAAAAATAATGCAAATCTATTATAATTAAAATGAAAGATGGAAAAAATATTTTCCTGCAAAACACTTACAAATCCTTTCACCCCCAAACCCTGGATACTTAGGATTAGTCATTACTGAATATGATGCAGTTCAACTGAATCCTTTTATTTAATCTTATTCTGCAGCTTGAAGTCTTTAATTTGAGCCCTTTCCTTTCTTTTTTTTATTCTTTTACCATCTTGGCTCTTGGAATTCTGTGGAACACTGCAGCTGTGATTAAAGTTCTGCTTTACCTCACATTGGAAGCATATCTCTCACTGGTTTGCAAAAGAGTTTTGCAATTCCTATGATGTGTTCTGGCTGGCATGGCAGGCGCTGTCCTGATAGCGAGGGCAGTGTTCCCATGCACTCTCACAATCTCGTGTGCGCCAAGAGAACCCAGGACCCAGCCAGGCAACAGAAGGGAGCCCCGCTGAGGGTTAGGTGGGGTTGACCTGGATATTCTTTTTTTTTTTTTTTTTTTTTTTTTGAGACGGAATCTCGTTCTGTTGCCCAGGCGGGAGTGTGGTGGCGCAATCTTGGCTCACTGCAACCTCTACATCCCAAGTTCAAGCGATTCTCCTGCCTCAGACTCCCGAGTGAGTAGTTGGAATTACAGGCATGCGCCACCATGCCCTGCTAATTTCTGTATTTTCAGTTGAGACAGGGTTTCACCATGTTGGCCAGACTGGTCTCGAACTCCTGACCTCAGGTGATCTGCCCACCTCGGCCTCCCAAAGTGCTAGAATTACAGGTGTGAGCCACCATGTCCAGCTGACTTGGATACTCTTAAACCCTACTAGTAAAACAAGGGCTCACCTCACCTAAACTCCTTCTTCTAATCTCATCCTTCCTGTTTACCACAGCCTTCCTCTTCCCAGGGTCTTGAAAATTCCTACTGTGTTCCTTTCAAATTCGGAATCACAATGAGCAGGTGTAACTCAGGCCAGGAGGATGGAACATTCCTAACAGTAGAGGCTGTTTGTCCCCAGATCCATGTACTCTCTGCCACTTGGGCTACTGACAAGGACCACTGTCTATAGAAGTTTATGAAACTCCGGTTTTATTTTAGTATTCAGAGAAACTGGATCTGCAAAAATACAAGTATTGTTTGGTGACGACAACTGTGAGATTTAAGACCTAAGCTGTCTCCCTAACGTTTTCTACTTTTGTGATCTTTTTCTTATTATCACTAGTGACAGTTTGTTGAGCTTTTACCATATGGGTTCTTGGCATAAATAAGCTTGTTTGATTCTTACAACAATCTCATAGGACAGGTGATATTATGATCTCCATTTTCCAGCTAAAACAAATAAGGTGCAGTGAGGTTTTATAACTTGGCCAAGGTCACACAGCTAGTAAGGGTCAGAGCCATGATAAGAAAAAAGGTGTATTTTCCTCCAAAGTAAAAAAAAGAAGAGTTTACCCCGTGCTTCTCTAACTTCTACATGCACAAGCCTCACTGGGGATCTTGCTAAATTAAAGATTTTGATTCAGCAAGTCTGAGGGGAGCATTTCCATCAAGCTCCCCAATAATGCCTCCACTGCTGTTTGTCCAAGCACACTCTGAATAGCAGGGCTCCACGCTGCAGCTTTACTCTCTATTTCCTCATGCAACCCTATGCACTTCCTAGCACGTCGGCTCATCTCCTTCACTCCCACCACTGAAAACACAGTTCAAATACTGTTGTTAGCTGCCTGAATTCAGGTCCTCAACACATGGCAGGAACTTGTCCCAAATTTGGTCAGGGGATCCAGGCCAAGTCCAGAATACAAAGACATATTTGAGCACTAGTATTAATTTCACCTCTACATGAACTAAATAAAAGCTGATCCACTGTAAAGGTCAGCAAATAAACCCAAGAGTTTAAAGGAGGGTTTCTCAACCTCAGCACTACTGACATTCTGGGGCTGGATGCTTCTTTGTCAGGAGGAGCAGTTTTATACACTGCAGAATGTTTAGCAGAGGGCATAGTAGCATCTGCCCACCATCAATGCCTCTAGGCATTGCTAAATATCCCCTAGGGGTCAGGAGGAACAAAACCACCTCTAATAAGAACCTCTGATTCAGAGCTAAAATCTCACCATTTCGTCTCTCCTAAACCCAGGGAAGGGGCAAAAATGTATCTCCTTTATCCAAATTCATTTCACATGGTAACAATTACTGATTTTTATAGTTTACGATTAACAACAAATTTGTATAATATTTTTTGTTCATATTAAGAGTAGCCTGGCTACAAAATAGCTCAGTAATTTATAAAGGGAGATAGTTAAAAATCTTTGTTCTAAATTTGGCCTGCTGAATCAGTCCAAAGAAAGTAAGCTGCTTTCTCAACAATGCAAAAAGATCCAGACTGGGCACAAGGCTTTGGTTTGTAATCAGTCCTCCTTCAGGCATGTGCAGTCTTGAGAGATGTGGACTCGAGTGGAGTGGCAGGTCGAGGAGAACAAAATCAAAGTCTGAGGCAACTGTCAGCTAAGAACCTTGTTCTAATGATAAACCGGGGCACTGTTTTCACTTCCATCATTCCTAAGCCAATCCTACCAGCATTGAGTCCCTTACATGTATGCAGCGATGCAATGCGTTAGGTGGTCTAAGGAGGGCTACTCTGAGGTTTCTATTCTCTAGAACAATCCCAGGGATCCGGCTTCTCTCCCCGACTTGCATTCTTGCCGAGAGACAGCTGCACAGAGGCCAGTGTAGGAAGCTTGGCTTGGCTCAGTGCAGTGGAGGCTGAGCCGAAGTAGGGGCTGCTCTACCTCATGGGCCAACTGTGTTGGTGCCTCTTGGGAAAACATATGCCTTCTGGGTTCCAGTCCCCCAGTGTAAAATGTGAGAAATGATATTCGCCGCCGACTGCCCAACTGTGGAGAACACAGGCACTGACAGGCATATTTATAAAGTCGGCAAAGCCACCAAACCAAAGGGCTGCGATAACAACTTAGTCCAGGATTAGATTTTACTATTCTGACATCTCCTATAATGACAGGATGTGGAGCACTTAAATTATGTAGCCTTTCAGAAACAATAGCCTCCAATGGGTTCTAAGAATTTTAAAACCAGTCATAATTCAGGAGGCCTTGGAGACAACTGCCTCCTATTAAATCATTGCTGTGACACTCCCAACAGAGTCATAAATATGATCTATGCTGGTATGTCGATATTTTAGATGCCAAATTATTCCCCAACAACTCTGTGCTGTTGCATTCTTTCTCCTGTGCTGTTGCATTCTTTCTATTTGCACACAAATGTGTGGGGAAGAGTATGACATTGCATCATTGTTATGAACAGAATCAATGCCATGATCGAGAAAGAGAAAAAGCAACGTGCACACCACCTCGTATCTGCCCAGTATCTGGCTCTCTCAAGTGCAGAATACAGGGCTTCTTTCTTGCACTTTCACAAAGCACTGACATTAAGTTCTGAACTGCAGTTCTCCTCCTTTTAAAGACATGACATTAAATCACATGTTAAGTGCCCTGTAAGAAAGAGGAGCTCTAGAAGGAAATGAGTAGACAGATCCTTATTCTCCAATTTTCTGGCTTTTTCTGTGTGTTACCCACCATAGAGCATTTTATAACTCTCTTCATCCCTCTTGAAAATTCTGAACTCCATGCGAAAAAAAAAAAGAAGTTAAAAAAATTCCAGTTATTCTCAAACCTCTGTTTGAACAACATAAATCGATTCTGGAAAGGAGAAAACTGAACATTAAATCTCTGGAGAAAAGTTAACAACAACGGGATTAACATCTGCAGTGTCTGTTGTTACGAACAGCTCAAAATTTCTTAGAAAAAACAAAGTAAAATGACCATGTAGACTTAATGTTGTCATATTGTTTACAAAGTATGAGCAGCTTTACCTCTACTACAACAGAAAGCAGAGCCCAGGAGGCAGAGATTTCTGTGTTCCCTGCCATATTCCATGCCTGGGAAACAGCAGATATGCATGGAATATTCAATGAATGAACAGATTCATTTGCCCAAGTCCACTCTCAACCCTGCCATGACTTCTGTGGATCTTTTATGGAAAATACTCCAAAGAGAACCTGATTATTTCCTACAGTTGCATTATATGACAGTCTAGCTAGAGGAAAACAGAATTTTTTAAAGACAACATTCATGGCCGGGCACGGTGGCTCACACCTGTAATCCCAGCACTCTGGGAGGCCGAGGCGGGCAGATCACGAGGTCAGGAGATCGAGACCATCCTGGCTAACACGGTGAAACCCCGTCTCTACTAAAAATACAAAAAATTAGCCGGGCGCCATGGCAGGCGCCTATAGTCCCAGCTACTTGGGAGGCTGAGGCAGGAGAATGGCATGAACCCGGGAGGCGGAGCTTGCAGTGAGCCAAGATAGTGCCACTGCACTCTAGCCTGGGCGACAGAGCGAGACTCTGTCTCAAGAAAAAAAAAAAAAAAAAGACAACATTCATTTGGTATAAAGAAATACTGTTAAGTTCTTGCCTCATGCCAGGCATGCTGCTAGAAATCCAAGTATGAATCAGGGTAGCAGAGAAGTACATGACTACTAAAATAAGGGAAATACAAAGAAAGTGTTCTGGAAGTTCAGCAAAAAAAGATGAATTTCAGCTGTTTATAAGGTCAAGAGCATGGGCCCTGGAGCCAGGTATCTGGGATCGAACCTGGCTCTACCATGATCTAGCTACTCAACCTCAAACAGGTTATCTGATCACTTGCCACCTTAGTTTCCTAATCTGCAAAATCTGCATAAAACTGACTAGTTCATAGGATTATTGTGAGCATTAAGTAGGTAAGTGTGTGGGAAAAAACAAGCCTGCACACAGCAAACATTTAATAAAATGTCAACTACCATTCTTCTTACCATCATTCTTGTCAGTTTTCGTGGAAAGGGGGGTGGTTCTGGAAGAACAGGTAAAATCCATACAGGTTTAATTGATGGGAGCCACTTTAGGTAAAGAACCAGCATAAACAAGATGTGCAGGTAATTATTAACTCATCACTGATAATGACCCATTTTGTCTAACGACCAGATAGTATGCGCCTGAATATAGAAGACAAGGCTGGCTGACTCTTGGTTGCTTAAGGTCTAGTCAATCCACATATTAATTGGTTAGAAATTGGGAATTCCAGAAGATTGGGGGTTTTTTAAGCAAAAGTGATCTCATATATACATTCTTTAGCACTTTAACCATATCCTGGCAGGCAGGGAGCGCACAGTCTAGTGGATCAGACACACATGAAAGGCCACTACCAAACAGTGAGAAGAAGGGCTCGAAAAAGAGCTATGGACACAGAACAGAGCACCTAACTCTGCCTGAGATGGGAGCCATGCGGAGGGGAAGGGTGTGATGAGGAAAGAAGTGCACACACACTTAAAAACAGAAGCCAAGATAAGCAGAAACAAGGACCAGGAGCAAGAGGCCTGCAGATCTTTATCCCCACTCTCTCCCAAAATAGCCATTTAGGGTAAACTTCCAAGGCTGTGTAAGGATGACTTAGAGATGAGGAAGTCAAAAGTCCTGACTCAGTCTGGTTAGAGGTCATGACAACAGCTCAGAGGAGCACTGAAGACCGCACGGCGGTGGGAAGTCCAGGGAAGAGAACCAGGAAGAGGCACAGAGAACAGGCCTGGGTGGGCGAGCCCAGGGCACAGAGCACCAAGAGCTCTGCGCGGCCCCAGTGATGGGCAGCTGGTGGCTCTAAATGGGAGGTCTACAGGAGCTGGAAAAGGATCAAGAAAAAGCTGTAGACAGGAGATAACGCATGGGAGAAAATTACGCTTGGAAAGAAGTGGCGTTTGTTTTTGCATCTCCAAGGGGAAGGAAGCTGTATTTTTTGAGGAGCTGAAAGTCAGGGCTCTCAGTTCTTGATTAAAGACAACAAAACTAAAGAGAAACAAATATTCAGCCTCAGCCAGAATCTTAAGTGCTGATCTTTGTAATAGTTTGCCCTATCCTATTACCATTTCTGTAACACTGATTTTCAACTGTGGTTCTTGTAATTTTATGAGACATGGTGGGGTGGAAAAGCCCACCATGGCCCCTGGTCAGTGCCACCAGGATGAGCACCTGAGGGCTGTGTCTGGGAAGCTGGGCCTTGCCTCCCCAGGGACTTCCCACCAGCAGCCACGTCACAGTGGCGACCTTCGCCACCCCGCCCTTATTTTCCTTCTTTCTTCAGGATTGTGGGGAAACTGTCAGTGCTCACAGAAACATGGAGCTGAAAGGGACACTGGAAAATGACTTAGCTCAACTCCCCCTCTCTTCCCAGACGTGGAAACTGAAGCTTAAAGAGGTCCGACGTCACATTTTCTGGGCACTTACTATGTGCTGGGCAGTATGCTTTACAAGTACCCCACTGATTTCATCTTCACCACCAACGGATAAGCTAGGAATTGGTTTTATCCCTCCACGGCAAGGCATGGGACACAGAGCTAATTAGGTGGTGAAGCCAGGACTAGAACTTGGCTGGCTCATCCTAATGCCTTGGGGTAATGGACACAAAAGCAAAGAGGAAAAGGAGCAGGCAACTGATGATGCCAGCCCTGGTACTAACTACCAGGAAACGGGCAAGCTCCTCGACCACCCCTCTGTGTCAGTTTCCTCATTCATAAATCACCGATAATAATAGCATCCACCCCCCACAGCTTTGTTGTGGGGATTAAATGAAAAATCCTTGAGAGCACTTAAAAACAGTACTTAGACAAGAGTAAGTGCTGAATTCCTATTAATATCATTACCTATTTTGTTCTAAAAAAGATAATCTATTTGGCAAAATCTTTCTGTTGCTTAGACTTCTTCGCAATCAGACTGGGGTTGGGGATAAAAAAGAAAGTTGATTTACTGAAGAATACTGGAGAAGAGAAACCTGTTCTATGAAGAAAATGCCAACATTTTCCCAGGGGCTCCTCGCAACAATAGGAGGCCCGGGGTCACCGTCTTGCTGTGTCCAGGGCCCATGGTCACGTAGAAATAGGGTGGGAGAGGGGTGGGGTTTTGGCCTTTCTTTGTCTGGCTGACTCTCCTCTGTCAATGCTCAGTTCCAAGGTCATGCCCTCGGAGACGGCTTCCTCCTGCTGCACCTGCCCCGAGGGACCCCAGACGCCTCCTCTGTGGCCTATAGCACCATGGCGCCCTGAGCACAGAAAACAAACACAAGAGAAGCTCCGAGAAGCGGAGGCCAGGGAGCCTGGAGCGTCTCAGGGAAGACTGGGCAGAAAGGAGAGAAGTCAAAGAGGTCTGGGACAGCCTATGAGGGGCCAGCAATGAACACGCAGAGTGGAGGGAAACAAGCGGGCCCTGGGTGCCACGCAACTCTCAACCCAAGGGATTGGGACTCAGCTCCTTTAAAGAGTTTATTCTTAAATTATGCAAAACTATCATAAAACTTCACATATACTTCATATATAGATATCTGACACTTTCATATAACTTTCTACATATAAAACCTTATAAGAAACATATCATAAGGTGTTTATCCCTCCCCTACCTTCCTGTGACCAATCATGCATTCAATTCATCGCAGAACAGTGATGAAAGAAAACCAAGCTCCACTCCTAAGGAGACAGCTGAGCAGGCCAACTTCCAGGTCTGTGTGCCAAGGGGTCAAGGGCAGCCCATAGGGTGGCGAGAGTGCAGAGGGCGGCTGTGCAGGCCCAACCTCAGAAGAGATGATCCCCAAGTGAGACGTTCGTGGGGGTGGGGAGGGGTGGGAGTGGGGAAAGGGGAAAGTTCCAGTGCTGAGTTCTGACACACGACTGGGAAGGAGATGCGGGGCAGTCCCACCTTGGCAAGTGTGGGAATTAAAAGAAAGCAGCATGATGAATTTGATGACTGCAAGTAGTTCCCCACGGGGCCCAGCGAAGGGACAGGGAGTGCCTGCAGATGCTAAGAGGTGGGTCAGGTCAGGTGGTCAGAAGGAAAAGGGCCTCCTGTGCTGGGCAAGGCCACCATCCTGACCACACTCTGAAGAAGAGGTGAAAAACAGTAGAGAGTGCATGGGCAGTAACCACGTGGAGTTACCCTGACTGCTGCCCACACCTAACCCTGTGATCTCATCCACATGGATTTTTTTAAAAGATGTCAGACCACCCAACATTGGTCGTTTACATTGTTCACTCTGTGATTACAGCTGCTGGTCAAACCTACTCAGCTTGGACCTCACTGTGGGCACAGAGGTCAGGACATCTGACCACTCCCTCCAGCAGCACAGGGGTCACAGCTGACAGAACCTAGACCATGAGTTCAGTCTACAAGAGAAGTTCTCAAAACGTGGTCCCCACATGAGCTTCAGCCTCAACACCACCTGGGAGCTTGTTAGAAATGCAAATTCTTGGTCCCACCCCAAACCTACTGGATCAAAAACTCTGAGGTAGATCCAGCAACCTGGATTTGAACAATTGGGAAATTCTAATGCACACAAAAGGTTGAATCTCTGGCCTTCGGCGTTCAGCACTTTTTTAGCCACTTACTTTACATTACACTTACCTTAATTGGATGTTTCACGTTATGTGACACTAGGGAACAAAGGTACCTTTTAAATACGTTGTTTTAAATTAATTAAGCAATGACTCTACTCATTATGGATGGATGACCTGACCATTAAATAGAGTTTTAAAATGTAATATAACTTGCTTTTTTTTTTGAGATGGAGTCTCGCTCTTGTTGCTCAGGCTGGACTGCAATGGCGCAATCTCGGCTCATTGCAACCTCCGCCTCCCAGGGTTCAAGTGATTCCCTTGCCTCAGCCTCCCAAGTAGCTGGAATTAAGGGTGCGCACCACCAAGCCTGGCTAATTTTTTTGTATTTTAAGTAGAGATGAGGTTTCACCACGTTGGCCAAGTCAGGTGTCGAACTCCTGATCTCAGGTGATCTGCCCGCCTCGGCCTCCCAACGTGCTGGGATACAGGCGTGAGCCACCGCACCTGGCCATATCACCATGCTTTTCAAACACCAGTCAAGTCGCACTTTTATCTTTGTCAAAGGCAAAGTTCAAAGCCAAAGACTGAACTAAATACCATTTTCTTAAGAATGTATTAAGGGGCCGCTCCCTGCTAATCCAGATCAACAACCTACACTATTACAGCAATAACAAATTTCCTTCCAGAAAACTTCCAGATCTGAACATAGTCAGAGACAGACTGATGATTCACCTAATATAAACAGAAAAATATACTACTAAAAGCTAAGATCACGATTTCTCAACCCACATCATTTAGGCATCTGCAGAAAAGCAGCTCATTACAACCCAGCTTTCAACCCCTTCACCGTGGGAGCCTCCCCTCCAGCCCTGGCCTCCTCAGCCCAGCGTACTCCGGGCTGTCACACCCTACTGAGAAAGGTGGGCTCAGTATCTCAGGGCCTTTCTGCTTCTGTTTCTACTGAGACATGGTGAAAAGAAAAGCAAGCCAACTTCCTCACCCTCAAATCTCCCCTAACAAAGTGTTATGAGGGTCAAAACTAGACCTGGAAAGAGAAAAGTGGCTGCGTTACAGAGAAACAGCTATTAAACTATACCCCGTGAAGCTCTGGTTGCAAAGTCCATGCAGGAAGCCAGGGAGTGGAGAATGGAGCTCGGGCTGCTCTAATAAAATCATAGGGACTGGGTGGCTTAAACAACACACATTTGTTTCTCACAGTTCTGGAGGGGAAGTCCAAGATCAGGATGGCAGTACAAGTGTATTCTAGTGAGAGCCCTCTCTCTTCCTGACTTGCAGAGAGCTTCCTTCTTGCTGTATCCTCACAGGGTGAAGAGAGAGGAAGCTCTGGGGTCTCTACCTCTTTTTGGGATGACAGTAATCCCATTCATGAGGGCTTCATTCACACAATCTCATCTAAACTTAATCACCTCCCAAGGGCCTCTCTTCAAACACCATAAAACTGTGCATTAGGGCTTCAACATAGGAATTTTGGGGGGACACAAATGTTCAGTCCATAGCAGGAGCAAATCTGATTCCAAGCTACCCCATCCCTAAAACAAAGCAGGTTTGATTTAACGTTTTACAGAGCCTCTGACAACTTCCCTTTTAAAAAAGTTCAATCTGTACCTAAGAAAAAAGGAATATGTTTAAAGCCCAGGAAACAAGGCTTTTATTATGATGGAAAGGCATGGGATGGCCTTGAGCTGAGCCTCAATGGATTGGCACAATTCAGAATTTTTTTGAAGCGGGAGGGAAGGCCTGGGGGTGCCAGAAAGGGATTTGTTTGAGCAAAGTCACCAAGTACTCTGGCTCAGAGCTGTCCTTTCTTTTGAATTCACAGCACTTGCTTTCTATGTCATTAACGTGGCCACCGACCTGTGCTGCTGTGCGGCACCTTTCATCTTTGCTGTTCTTTAACTTTAAGCCAGGTCCTGGGATCGGACTTGAAAGTGGACTCTAGCATCTGGTCTGCTTTCATCCCGCTTCCTCACCCAGACTTCTTCCTTGTCAACACAGGACAACCTGACCTGCCCCATCGCAGGAAGCAGATTTAGAATAATACTTCCAACCCACCCCAGTTCCACTGCACCAACCCAGGGCGACGCATAACACGTGCTTCCGAGTCCCTGGATTATCATGGAGTGCAATGCCAGCACTTGACATAAAAGCCCAACATCTAATTAAAATCGCTTGAACATCCAGAAGACAAGGGAGAGGGGAAAAAAGGATGACGACGGCTCCCCAGACTCAAGACTTGAGAAATTACAGGCTTTTAATGTAAAATCAGACAAAATGCATTGAAGGCAAAAAAAAAAAAAAAAAAAAATTAAGGTTTTGTGAAAGAACCAAAAGTCAAGGTATAATTTCTGCCATATGACATTTATAATATAGATGGGCAGATTTCATGTATTTAATTTGTACTTAAACAATATTTATTAAGCTTGGGATAGAAAAGGATCATTTTATCCTGATAAGAGTTTCAACCCCAAAATTATTAAGGTTTATGCCACAAAATAGCATTTGCATCAATAAAAGATAACAAAAACCCTTTAGGAATTTTAAAAGACTCTTCTCCTCAATAGCTGCAGCTTTCCAATTCAGAACCTTGAACTTAGTAGACGCAGCATTTCCCCATCCTTTCTTCTCTCTTGGCAGCTGTCTTCCTTACAAGACTTGTACGCTCCTTTGTCTAGCATTTGATCCACTTTCAACCCAATACCTAGAACAGTGCTTTTACATACAACTGCACACTCAGTATAGTTGTATGTTAAATAGCATGCAATACATCTATCTCATGTCAGAGGCAGGGATAGCTTACCTGCAAAGTTTAGATCCTCATTAAGAGCTATCATCCTCTGATGATGTGATGACAAAGGCTATTACAGAAAGAACCATCCTAAGAGGTAGAAGGAACAGCTATTACAGCCACTGAGGTCTGAAAAACGGAGCCTAAATCTGAGTGGCAGCCAGGAAACAGGAAGGTATGAGCTCCACTGTGGAAGGAGAGAGAACTCAGATAGAGGAGCCTGGAATCTGGAGTGACTGGTAAAATAATACAACAGTGGCATAAATGGCAATTTCAAGAAAAGGAGCCCAATTTTTCCCTCTCGGGCCCAGGAGATGGTTTTTAGGTATGTTGGCTGGCTGGGGTTTTTTTTCCTCCTGAAAAAAATATTTTGGTTGGTGGCAGAGAAACTGTAAACACTAATATATCTATCTATATATTTATCTAAGGAAAAAAAAAGTTACCTATAATCCTACCTCCCTAAGATAAGCATTCTTGATATTTTCATATCTTCTCTCTGGTCTATTTTTGGATTTTCACTCTATGAATAAATGTAACTTCCATTCTATATTCTAGGTTTTCATCAGCAGTGTGTCGTGTGTACCTCCAAGGTCTGGAACCACCCTTAAGACATCAATGGGATGCAGATGCTGAAGTGCCTAAGCATGCCCAAGTAGGAATAGGGCTCAGAAGACGGGTGCGGGAGGATCATGACCCCAGTCTCACATAAAGGGATCAGGGCCAGACATGCGCACTTGGGATTTAATGTGGTTTGGCTATGTCACCACCCAATTCTCATCTTGAATTGTAGTTCTCATAATCCCCATGTCATGGGAGCGACCAGGTAGAGATAATTTAATCATGGGGGCAGTTTCCCCCATTCTGTTCTCATGATAGTGAGTTAGTTCTCATGAGATCTGATGGTTTTATAAGGGGCTTTCCCCCCTTTTGCTCGGCACTTCTCTCTCCTGCTGCCATGTGAAGGACATGTTTGCTTCCCCTTCCACCACGATTGTAAGTTTCCTGAGGTCTCCCCAGCCATGCTGAACTGTGAGTCAACCTCTTTCCTTTATAAATTACCCAGTCTCAGGTATGTTTTTATTAGCAGTGTGAGAACGGACTAATACAGGACTTATCTCCAGAGAAGTCCCATTGGAAACTATTCAACCAGAAATAATCAACAAGCAAGGTGCCATCACAGCTCTGTAATTTGCAGAGAAGAGCTGGTTAGACATTTAGTAGAATGAAACATGTGACCAAGGGAAAAAAAATAAAAAGAGAAAGGAGGAGGAAAGGTCCCAGAGGCATGTACAGGTGACTGTCAAAGGCATCAAGAAAACCGTGATGGGGGTTCTGCTTGCACAGCTGTCCTGAAGTGAGACTCTGTGACCTGGCCGATGACAAGAGATAAACTACTATAGGCTCCAGTTATAAACTTTGCTGTCCTCCACCCTCTCTCCTCTCATGCATCTGTGACTAAAATATCTAACCCCACCCATCCCATTACACAATGCTTATCTGGACGTGATCTGAGTTCAGAATCCATTAAAGGAAGCCCATGACTTAAAAATTAGGAAATACTTTTGTGCTTTGCGGAGGAGAGGGGATGGGGAAGTCCTCAAGATGAAACAAAAAGTTTAAAATAGTGAACCAATTCTTCTCCCAACCCAACACAATGTTCGCTGAGTTATATGTGGAAATGTGACCTTTCCACCTGGAAAACCCCAGCCTCACTGCTTTCCTTTGAAGGGCCCATATCCTGAAAGAAATCAACTTGGGAAGTAGCATACTTTTTAGGTATCCATGACTCTTAGGCAAGTGGGGAACTCGGGTTTGTGTTAAGTTTCAGGCTTCAATGTTCTCATGTAGTAGAAAATGAAAACAGACGACATGATCATCAAGATCTCTTGAAAGTCAGTACACTGACATAAATTTACAATCCCAATAGATTTCAAACACTTTAATCCATTTTATGACTTAAAGTGGACAAGTTCAAATGCTCCTTGAAAACTGTTTTTGTGGTAAGCAAATTTCTTAAACATTACCACAATTTACTTGGACTAAAAACATCATTAAAGAGGTAATATTTCCTTTCAAAAGTCTCTACTGACTGTGGCCAGGCGCGGTGGCTCACGCCTGTAATCCCAGCACTTTGGGAGACCAAGGCAGGCGGATGACGAGGTCAGGAGTTCAAGACTAGTCTGGACAACATGGCAAAACCCTGTCTCTACTAAAAATACAAAAATTAGCCAAGTATGGTGGCGCGTGCCTGCAATCCCAGCTACTCGGGAGGCTGAAGCAGGAGAATCATTTGAACCCAGAGGCAGAGGTTGCAGCGAGCCAAGATTGGGCCACTGCACTCCAGCCTGGGTGACAGAGCAAGAATTTGTCTCAAAAAAAAAAAAAAGAGAGAGACTAAGAAAGTCTCTACTGACCATAACTGAATATGGCAAATCCCAGCACACACAGCTTCCATGTGGCATCATTAAGAATCAAGAGTTGTTACATGGGACCAAATATTCAACCCCAAGACAGAAACAGGGGAGGCAGGAGAAGTCGGCTGCTTTGATTAAATGAAGTAATTCAGTAAAAAATTTGCATATTTACCACTCTGAAGGAGAGATACTTTTCTAAACATCCAGGCCCAACATAGAAAATCGAGTGCTGCACACTCAGCTTAAAAGTTGTGCCTTAAATTCTGAGGGCCAGCACAGGGGAAATCGATCCTTCCAAGCCTGGTCATTGTGTGCTCAGATGGCCACGTTTCACCTCACTGCACTCGTCGCTTTCTGGGACATCGTGAAAACTGCATGTTGTTTAACCTTGTGTTGGGATGATTTTAAAGAGTGAAGCATCTATGACTAACTTCTTTACAATGATTCCCAGTCTTTGGTCTCTCCCCATCATGAGTTTTGAAAAGAACCTTCCCCTAAAGCCCCCAATGCCTGCTTTTCAGTATGGTTGGTTAGAGGTTTTTGCTGTCCCTCAATTCAGAGCCAGAGCTGCCCAGTGAGGTGTGCACCTGGGATGGGGCAGGAGCATCAAGCTGCTATCTCAGGAACCAGGTTTCCTCTGGCAGTGACTTCAGGATTTTACATGCACTTTGCCAAAAAGCTGAAGCAATTGTGCAAACTACCAGCAGCACACTATCCAGGAGGTTGAGAGAGATCCTTGGCAACGTGACCATCCTCCCTCTGCCACAGTCTCTGGTCATCCAAGAACATCCTTTTGGTTGTCTTAAAAGTCCACTGACATTAAAAATGAAGGCAGCCAAGGTGGATTTCAAGAATGGCTGCCATTCATGGAGGAGGCTCTTTTTACTTCCTTCAGCCCTTCTTCCTTCCTTCAGACCCCTATTAGGAATGGACCGGCTGCCTTCTCCTTACGTAACAAGCTCCTGTGGAGTGAGTGCTTCCTCACTGACTGCCCCAACACTCTTAACTACAAGGTGGGGCTATCATTATGCCGGCATTACACCGAAGAAACCAAGGCACAAATGGGACACACAGCTGCTTTTGGTCAAAAATGGAAGGGCCACGATTTAAGTTCAGGCCAGTCTGATTTAATAATCCATACTCAACAGTAGAAAATCAAATAACTCAATTAAAAAATGGGCAAAGGACTTGAGACTTGGAAAGACATTTCCCCAAATATGAAACATAAATGGCCGACCAGGACATGAAATGATGCCCAACCACATTAACTATGAAGGAAATCAAAACCACAATGAGATATTACCTCACGCTCACTAGGATGGCCATTATTTTATAATAAAAACTTACATATTTACCACTCCAAAGGAGGGATACTGTTCTAAACATCCAGGCCCAACACAGAAAATCAAGTGTAATCCAGAAGATTGATCCAGAAAATCTGCAATCCAGAAGATGATAAGTGTGGGTGAGGGTGCAGAGGAACTGGAGCCCTTGGGCACTGTTGGTGGGAATGTAAAATGGTACGGCAGCTGCAGAAAACAGTATGAGGGTTACTCACAGAACTACACTATGATCGATCCAGCAAACCCACTTCTGGGTACATATCCGAAAGAACTGAAAGCAGGATCTTGAAGAGACATTTGCACACCCATGTTCATAGCTGCAGTATTCACAATAGCCAAAAGGTGGAAGGTGGAAGCAGATGAATGTCAACAGATGAATGAAGAAAATGTTAAATATACATACAACAGAATATAACTCAAAAAAAAGGGGGGAAAAAAAGAGAGAAATCCTGTCATATGCTACAACGTGAATGAACCTTGAGGACATTATGCTAAGCGAAATAAACCAGAAATAAGAAGACAAATACCATATGACTCTACTTAAATGAGTTATCTACAGTAGTCAAACTCAGAGAAACAGAAAGTAGAATGGTGGTTGCCAGGGGCTGGGAGAGTGGGAAATAGGAGTTGTTTATTGGGCATAGAGTTTCAGTTTAACAAGATGAAAAATTCTGCAGATCCATTGCACAACAATGTGAATATACTTAACACTACTGAACTTTATACTTAAATATGGTTTAGATGGTAGTATTATGTTTATGTTTTTTACCACAATAAAAATTTTTTTTAAAATCTATACTCTTAACTGTGACACTACACTGACTCTCCAGCCAATCAGGCCTTTCTGAAATTTACATGACCCTTTTTCCTCTCAAATGGCTAAAAAGCCATTCACAGAAATATACATTATGATGGGAGTTATTAACCAGCACTGAGTTTCATTTTATTTTGCCTCATGACATACCAAGAAAACAAAAGGCCACAGGCCAAAATGAGGCAACAGAGAAAAGCTCACGGGGTCCACATTTAAAACTCTGGCCTCTCAGAAAATGTGGGTGGGCAGGAAAGTCATGATGTAAACGAAGCTCTGCGATTCCAAGGATATCCTCCCAAAGGTCATACCAATTCAAAACATGAAATCAGAACATTCCCAAACCCTGCCTCTCTGTCATACAGACGTGTGTGTCTCTCTCTCTCTAGGTGTACATAGTTTTCTGAGGGCTTGCACTTGTGCCTAATTTAGGCCCCAGCTCTCATTCATTATGCAATACTGCCTCTGATGAAACAAGACAGTTACTGCTAGCCCCATCTCACAAAGGAAGGAACAGGGGTGGGTAGCAGGCCCAAAGTCCCAGGGGAGGGAGACTGCTGTGGCACCAGCAGCCCAGACCCACCCAACCCCAGGGCTCCTAACCAGGCTGCTCTGCAGTCGGCCAACACCAGGTGCTGACCCTAGACACTATTCCTAAATACAGTGCAAATCATGGCTCCTGGGGGTATGGTCTTTGAGCCTCAGTCTTCTCATCTGTAAAATGGAGCATTGGATTAAGAATCCCTTTTCTAACATAAAAGGCTCCAAATAATCTATCGATAATATCAAGTAGAATTTATTGAGCTCCACAGACTCAGGGTATTATGAGAGATTTAAGCAAACAGAAGAACCTTTTCACCCTGCCATCTGAGAACCTACAGTGTGCCAAGGACTACAGAGACAGAACCACACCACTTTAGGAAGAGTAAAGCAGCAACCGCATGAGGCAGAAACCATTTCTGCCCTACAGTGGGTAACACAATGACAGATCACAACCAAAGTAGCTGTGGCAGTGGGCTGGAGTTTACATAAATATGGGGTGACCTAAGGCTAACTTACCTATTACAACTTCAAAAAACAGGTTTTAATTGTATAGGATGAGTAATGGGAGAAGATAACTTTGATGTCTTTTAAACCATCAAATATCGAAAAAGAGATATAAAAATGATGGGCTTTTAAATTTTTTATTAAATCCATTCCCAAACTATTCCTGAAACTATAAATATAACAAACTGAAATTTTACTTCTGCTAGATCTAGAGAAATGTAGACTCTCAACAAGCATTAGGCAACACCGTGCTTTGGGACACTTGGGGGCTCTTTCCCAGGGGTGGGTGGGGAGCAGGCAGGAAGTGACCATGGATGGCAAGGCTTCAGAGGCACCTGCAGCTTCAGCTGCCACAGTAAGAGCAGGGACAGGATGGCCAAGAACAAAAGAAACCCTTCAGACAATGACCACTGTATCTGTACCTTTGGGGGCTTGATTTCTGCAAATCAAGGGTTCCATGTTCTCAGCTCAAATCACTGGTCATGCCAAGTGGAATAACTCCATAGAAGAAAAGGGGAAAAATCCCCAAACAATCATTTGCAGTTCCAGCCCACAAGAGAGAAGCAATTTTAAAACTGAGTCCATTTCCAACAAATCTGAATACTGGTTAGCATCATGATTCACAATGGAAGTATGTCTCCATCTTAAACTTCTATGAGAAGATGAGGTTTTCTAGAAAGACTAAATGTACTTCAAATGTTTCTCCCTTAATTAGAAATTAGTTTTTTCTACCAAAAAAGTCACTACAATACAAAATTGAAACAAAAGGCAAAAATATCACCTATCACATCTTCTTGCCACTTCTGTAGAATATCAATGCTCTCTTTGTATTCTTTCTCCATGTGTATGTTTTTTTACATACTATAATCTCAGTAGATACAATAATTTTTATAGAAAAAATGCCCACATTTGGTAAATATTCCAAAATCATATACCCCTTTACACAAAAGAAACCAAGCACCATCTATGACCCAAACTCTGCACCAGGCCACTGTCCTCACCAAGCTTAAACTAGGATTTAGATATGAATCCCAAGTGTTTTCCATGGCTTGGCAAGATGTGGGCGATGCAGGAGCGTGTGAGGCCTCCCCATGGCCAGGTCATGCCGAAGGTCCACGTGGGAACCTGGCAACAGCTCTTCAGCCTCTCCTCTTCCAGCGACACCTGGACCATCTTTGGTTGTGTAGTCAGCCACATGACAACTATTTTGCTTTAAGAATCCCAAATTCTTATTACAGGATAAATATATTAATCATATGTTGATCCTAGCAGAGGGATCTTTGACAGAAAGTTAGCCAGCTATCTGAGCACTTTAGTAATAAGAAATTCATGCCACTCACACATGTACAATTTCACCTACTTTTAGATAACCACTAACTGTTACAAAGCTAGGGATTCTCATTACTTTCATTGTCCTGGTTCTGCCTTCAGTTGACAAGCAATATAATTACCAAGAACACACCAACTTATGGTGGCTGGAGGCTATGCCCTCCCCCTCCAGCTCTGACCCTGCTCCACACCTCCCACAGCCCAGATAATGGCCTAGGACAGGGGTGGCCAATCTTTTGGCTTCCCTGAGCCACAGCAGAAGAAGAAGAATTGTCTTGGGCCACACATAAAACACACTAACAATAGCTGATGAGCTGTAAAAAACAAAAAACAACAACAACAAAAAACAGAAAAAAATGAAAGAAAGCAGGCCGCGGGTTGGACAAGTTTGGCCCAGGGGTTCCCTGATACCATGGTGCTTCCATACTTCCCCCACCTCTCCCTGGGTAAGTGACCCTGAGCTGGGCCAATCACTTCTCCCTCTCGAAACCTGGAAGAAAACACAGATTGGTAGCCAGGTACTTGGGTGCCCCTGAGGCTAGCAGGTCATACAGATCTGGGGGTCGGTGTGACTGCATATAGTAACAAGCAAGCTGGGTGAGCTGGTGTGCAGAATAAAGAGACCGAGAGGAAAAAAAAATTACATGGCCTCAAAGAGAGATCCAGAGAGACAGCCTTGGTTCCTGACAACTTCCTAGTTCCCGGCCTTTACCCTTATCTTGCTGTTTAAAAGCCTCCTTTTGATTAAGCTGGTTTGAGTCATTTTTTTGTTTCTTGCAACTAAGCAATCATTGGCTGAGACAGGCTCACATGCATCTGCTTCCTGAGCGTTCCCAGAGCACCGCCTACAGGTAGGGGGCTAAGAAGCTGAAAACAACTTCCTCTCACAAGGAGCTGAAACCTGATTAAACAGGCGAGAAGGGAACATAATCAGGGAAAACAAACAGGTTGGTGATACTCAATCAGTTATGGCTTAATGGAAAGGGGAGTGAGATGAACAATCAAGATTCCAGTCCATTCTACCACTGACTGTATGACCTTGCCTGTATGACCTTGAGTGGACCCCTTTCTCCTAAAGCCTCTATTTCTTCTTCTGCAAAACAAGGAACCTGGATACATGACAGTCCCCACTTGCTTTTAGGATTCATTGAAAGCACTGGGCTCAATAGCTTTTACATATCCAGTAATACTAGTTTTAGGAGCAGTGTGGGTTGTAGAAAATCTTGACTGCCTGAAGTTTACTTCTTTAGTCAGGAGACAGTACAACACAAGCACCACCCTGAAGGCTGATGGTGCCACATTTGTGGTTCTGAGTGACGGAGCTGGGGGGACTGGAGATCTCAGAGTTCACCACCTTGAGCAGCATGTCCAAGAGAACTTTCTGGGATAAGGGAATGTTCTAGAGCTCCGCTCTCAATATGGTAGCCACTCTCACAATATTGCTGAATGTTCTTGAGCTCTGCTTACAATACGGTAGCCACATGTGGCTCTTGAAATGAGGCTAATGTGAGGGGCTACATTTTTATTACATTTAAATATAATTAGTTTGTATTTAATTTTAAATAGTGATATGTGGCTGTTGGTTACTGTACAGGATAGCACAGATGCGAGGTTGAGATAAATAACCCGAAGACACAGTAAGACGCTCTCCATCGGGGCATACACAAAGCCATAAAACATCAGGCACAGAGAGGCTGACTACGCCTGAGGGGTAAAGAGAAGAAATGGTGACATCCAAGTGGCCTGAGAGGATGAGGAGAAGTCTGTCGCTGTTAATGCACTTTGGGTTTGGTGAGGAGGGGAGAAAACGAGCAGGAGTGTCCTGGGCAAAAGGAAATGATCTATGCAAAGTCATGGCTGCCTGAAGAAACAAAAGCTACCAGGGAATGCTAGAACATTCCACACAGGCAGAATCACTACCTTCCTGCCTCTGGTGGCTGCACGTGACCAGCCAGGTAACTCGGTTTCAGATAATGAGACACAAATGGAAGTACACTAGGGATTTCCGCGACAGTTTTGCTCTCCGGATATAGAGGGGTCACCCTTTCCTCCTTGATATCTCCTGTTTTGTTCTGCTTGGAACTGGAGGGGAAGCCAAAGGCGAAGGAATCCAAGCAGAGGAAGCAGAAGAACAGAAGCAGCCAAGCTCGAGGGTGTCACCACTGAGCCCCAGGGCCAGCTCTGCTCTCTCAACATCCAGACCTCTCGTCAGGCGAGAACAATCCCTCACTGGTACATCCGCGTATTGGCAGGCAGACACAATCTCCAAATGATGTGAATTTTGGTACCTGGAGGTGAAAGCCTGGAAAATGTGAAAACGGCAGGACAGAGAAACCTGGGCCATGGGAGGTAAGGAGGGCCATACCCGCCACCCACAAGTGAATGGAAACTCGGTGACTTTTCGTACTACAAGAACATCTAGTCTAACTGTATGCAGCCTGCTGTACACTGGGACCTGCACCAGGGGCTCAGCCTTCGGTGTTAGGGAAACAGAAGAAAACTATCAGAATGTGGTCCATATGGGTTTCTCTGACGGAGAATGAAGAACTGAAACTTCTCTGGCAAGCAGTGCCAGGCAGAAACACCACTTTGTCCGGAAAGGTATCCCCACTGACGGCCTCCAATCTACAACCCGCAATCTGAATCCTTGCCAGGCTGAAGAAACCAACAGCTTCTGTTTTGTCTCCCAACCCTCCCATACTGCCTTGTCTGCAAGAGAAAGGCTGGTACCAGTAAGAAGAAGGAAAGCCTTCCCCTGGCAACTGTTTGAGGAAGATACTGCTGCAAAATAAAATCCTAAAAACCACACCAGCTGTGTACATCCATAACTTATCACCAGAACTGCTGTTCATCGAACATTCTCCAGCAAAAACACCTCAACAGGAAACAAACCATAATAACTTCAACTTTCTGTGAAAAACCCATCATTCTTTCAAGTATAAAATTCATAGTTTGGTACTAGAAATCATTTTCAGAATTATATAAGACCATAATTACCACGTTCCTACTTTGGTAAATAATGTTTAAAATCTTGGTCGGGAGCGGTGGCTCACACCTGTAATCCCAGCACTTTGGGAGGCCGAGGCGGGCAGATCACAAAGTCAAGAGATAGAGACCATCCTGGTTAACATGGTGAAACCCCATCTTTACTAAAAATACAAAAATTAGCTGGGCGTGGTGGTGCGCACCTGTAATCCCAGCTACTCGGGAGGCTGAGGCAGGAGAATCGCTTGAACCCAGGAGGCGGAGGTTGCAGTGAGCCAAGATTGCACCACTGCACTCCAGCCTGGCGACACAGCGAGACTCCATCGGGGTAAAAGAAAAAAAAAATCTTGTTAGTACTCATGCTGCAAATATTTTCATTTATATAGAAGTGATATAACAAATTCACTTGGAAAAAGTTCATTTAGAAGCAGTTTAATGCATCCTTTCGCTTTATCTCAGGATCTCGCAAAGTGGAGAGCTCCCTGAATGTGCCATCACTGTAACCCCAGAGCCCCCAGCTCCCCTCCAGGGGGGGCATGCATAGCTTTGCCACCTCCAGGAGATGTCCGCTCTTTCATTCAAATACATGGAGGCCTGGCGCAGTGGCACAACCTGTAATCCCAGCATGTTGGGAGTCTGAAGCAAGAGGATTGCTTTAATTCAAGAGTTCAAGACCAGCCTGGGCAACATGGTGAGACCCTGTCTCTACAAAAACTGTAAACATTTAGCAGGGCGTGGTGATGCGCACCTGTGGTCCCAGGCACTTAGGAGGCTGAGGCAGGGGACTGCTTGAGCCCAAGAGGTCGAGGCTGCAGTGAGCTATGATTGTGCTACTTACTGTACTCCAACCTGGGTGACAGAGCAAGACCCTGTCACAAACAAACAAATAAATAAATATAAATAACAGAAACCACTCAACTAGGAAGCCTCTAATTTTGCTAAAAAAAAAAAAAAAGTTGCTAATAATGCCCCAAATGTATGCTTTATTAGCAAGAGTTAACATTTAATTCTAGAGTACTTCCAACATAAGATACATTCCTTCACATTAACACAGCCCATCACTGTACAAGCACTAATTTAAGTGAGCAAACCTATCAAAACTCTTGATAATTTACTCGTAAAACTGTCAACGGTTCATTACTGTGATTAAGAGACTAGATTTAGAGCTAAATAGATTGATACGAATCCTGGCTATGTGAACCAAGAGCTGCAGGAGACATAACTGTGTCACTCAATCTTTCTGTCCTCATCTCTTAAAAGATGGGCAGTAAGTCCAGTTGTGGTGACTCACGCCTATAATCCCAGCACTTTGGGAGGCCGAGGTGGGCGGATCACCTGAGGTCAGGAGTTCGAGACCAGCCTGCCCAACATGGCGAAACCCTGTCTCTACTAAAAAAGATACAAAAAATTAGCTGGGTCTGGTGGCAGGCGCCTGTAATCCCAGCTACTAAGGAGGGTGAAGCATGAGAATAGCTTGAACCTGGGAGGTAGAGGTTGCAGTGAGCCAAGATTGCGCCACTGCACTCCAGCCTGGGGGATAGAGCAAGACTCTGTCTCAAAAAAAAAAAAAAAAAAAAAAAAAAAGGCGGTAATACCTATGGGGATCATCTAATTGTGTAAAAGTGAAAACACAAAATGCTTAATACATGATAAAGATAATTACAATGGCTATTATTAACATCTGATGCGCTTCATTGCAAAGAAAATAGGCTTTGTTGCCTGTTTCATCCCCTGCCATAGAACTCATTTCTAATTTTCAATGTGCTGTTTATTAATCACTCAGGACTTTTTTGGAATTTTTATCAGAATAGGAGGTCCCCATGCTTATCAGCTGCTGCGGCTTGAGGGCTCCACCCAAGATAATTCATCTCCAGCATCAGACATCTGGGGGCGTAACCCAGTAACTGGTGGTTCTACACGTCCTCCAGGGGATTCTAGGGCACAGTTTGCAAACAGCTGACAGAAATGTAGCTACGGGCTGGGTGGGTGCAGTGGCTCACACCTATAATCCCAGCACTTGGGGAGGCCAAGGCGGATTGGCCTCTTGAGGCCACTTCAGGTCAGGAGTTCGAGACCAGCCTGGTCAACATGGAAAAACTCTGTCTCTATTAAAAAATAAAAATAAAAAAATTAGCCAGGTGTGGTGGCAGTTGCCTGTAATCCCAGCTACTCAGGAGGCTGAGGCAGGAGAATCACTTGAACTCAGGAGGCGGAGGTTGCAGTGAGCAGAGATGGTGCCCCTGCACTCCAGCCTGGGTGACAGAGCAAGACTCCGTCTCAAAGAAAAAAAGAAAAGAAATGTAGGCTGGGCATGGTGGCTCACGCCTGTAATCCCAGCACTTTTTGGGAGGCCGAGGCAGGTGAATCGCGAGGTCGGGAGATGAAGACCATCCTGGTCAACATGGTGAAACCCCGTCTCTACTAAAAACACAAAAAATTAGCCAGGCATGGCAGCGCACGCCTGTAGTCCCAGCTACTTGGGAGGCTGAGGCAGGAGAATTCCTTGAACCTGGGAGGTGGAGGTGGCAGTGAGCGGAGATCGCACCACTGCACTCCAGCCTGGGCGACAGAGCAAGATTGTCTCAAAAAAAAAAAAAAAAAAAAAAGAAATGTAGCTCTGTGTGAATGCTACCAACCTGTGGCCCTCTGGCTGCCTCCCAGCTGCAGGGTCCCTGATGGAGGCACCCTGGAGACTTGGCTTCCCCCAGCCTTCCCACACACTCATGAGGGCAGTGCCAGAAACCAGGGCAGCCTCCGTTTCAGCCTAGGCAGAAGAAAGGCACATGGCAGCCTGCAGGAAAGCCTAGGGCCAGCAGGACCAGACCCTTCCCATCCCTGCTGGCTTAACCATCCCAGTGGGTAGAATCACAGGTAAGGCCCCCCTGGAGGAGGAGGTTCCACACCAGCTCACATTCAACACACAAAAACACATACATCAATGTTCACAGCGGTATTATCCATAACAGCCAAAAGTGCAAACAATCCAAATGCCTCTCGACTGGTAAAGGATAAACCATATGTGATGTCTCTATACAACGCAATATTAATAAGTCATTAAAAAAGAATGGATTACTGGTATGTATTATGACATAACGAATTTTGAAAACATGTTAAATCAAAGAAGCCAGACACAAAAGACCACATATTATATGATTGCACTTAGATGAAGTGTTCAGAATAGGCAAATCTATAGAGACAGAAAGCAGATTAGGGGCTGTCTATGGTTAGAGGTGGACGGCAGTAGATTGGCAAGTGACAACTACAGGTTTTTTTCTAGGGGGACAAAAAATGTTTCAAAATTAGACCGCGGTGGGTCGGGCTCACGCCTGTAATCCCAACACTTTGGGAGGCTGAGGCAGAAGGATCACTTGAGGCCAGGAGTTGGAGACCAGTCTGGCCAACATGGTGAAACCCCGTCTCTAGTAAACATATAAAAATTAGCCAGGCTTGGTGGGGCACGCCTGTAATCCCAGCTACTCAGGTCTCTGAGGCATGAGAATCACTTGAACCCAGGAGGCGGAGGTTGCAATGAGCCGAGATCGCACCACTGCACTCCAGCCTGGGCGACAGAGCAATACTCCGTCTCAAAAAAAAAAAAAAAAAAAAAAAAATTAGACTGTGGTCATGGTCACACAACTCTGTGGATATACCAAAAAATAACCTCACAACATTGAACTGTACATTTTAAATGAACGAACTGTATAGGATGTGAATTATATCTCAATAAAGCTGTTTTTTAAACAAAACAAACCTATCCTTCTAAAAAACTCCCTCCTCAGGGCTGATCCAACCCTTCCTTCCCTTGCAGGGCTGCCTGTTTACTGAAGCAGGCAATAGGGTATACAGAGGACCAGGGACCAGGATGAGGCAAACAGGCCCCCAGGGTGTAATCCTTAGGAGACACTCACTCTCAAGGTCCTGGAAGTTCAGGGTCCACACCTGCCAGGCCCTGAAAGTGAATGCCTCCTTACATTTTGCACCCTGGACACGTGCTGGCCTCACTCTAGTCCCAGCCCTGATTTTGAGGCTGCTCATGTTCAGATATGTCCACAAATTCTATCCACCTGGAAATATTTTCAAACTACTCGTCATTCACTTGCTTTAAACTCTTCAATGGCTCCCTGGTATAGGTTAAAGTTCAAAGGTTAACAGATCAAGATCACCCACTTTGGACATTCTCCTGCAGGCACACAGGCACACACTCTAGAGTTAGACCAGCCCTAAGGAGGAATTTGCTGTCAGGTGCTGTAGCATCGTCATGGGTCAGCTGGTATCAGAACAGGAGGGCAGGGATTCAAATCCAGGCCATGTGACTCTAGCATCTCAGCATCCAAACCCTCAGCCCTCTTCCCCTCAGCCCTCCTACCAAGCAGCACTGGCTCAGGTGCTATCTTGTGTCACCAATAACCTTAGCTCCAGCCCTCACACAGTGTTATGGACTGGCTGTTTAAACGCCAGAGGTTCACTAGGAAAAGCTCAGTCAGTGTTAACTCACAATTGTTAACAGGCACAAAAATAGCAAGTCGAGGTAAAATCTTGCCATTCACTGTGACTTCCTTGACTTTTGAAATGACAAGAAGCACAATGGGGTGTGGGGGCGGCGCAGGGTGGGTGGGGTGGGGGGGGCGGATGGGGAGGTGATCAAGTATCTTTAACCATAGAAATCCATGAACAATCAGATTCTTGGCTTGCAATATTTTATCTTGAACCTGGTCTTTGTTCACCACAGAAAAGCAAAGTTATACAGAAAGTAAATCAAGAACAATCTTAAAAATCCACGTCTCTGCCAACTGAAGACAACTTTTTTCTTCCTTGTTTTGCCCATGCCCTAAAACCCTGTAGAAAAAGAAAAACATCTAGATTTCAGAAAGTAGCTCTCCATTCAAATAAGTTGCAAATGAGCAAGGAATATAAATATTGTAGCAAGATCAAAAACAAAAACACGCAGGGGAAAAAAAAAAAACAAGCACACTTTTCCGGGATTGGAAAGAAACAAGGGCAATCAAGATGCGGGGAGCAACACTGCCACCAAGTGGTGACAGTTTCTCAAGTCACCCTCTGAGGTCCGAATTGAGGTCAACCCTCTCAACGTGGCAGCAATCAGAATCCTGAGGAGTCTAAAAAGAAAGAAAGAATTCAGGCCCAGACCCCATCCCCACACTCACTGACAGTGAGGGAGACAGCCAGGAAGGCATGTCTGGCCCGTGTTTTAAAAAATCTCCCCAGGTGCTTTCGGTGCACAGATGTCACTATGCTTGTATTTTCCAGCAAAGTTTCACCTGCAGTTATTCCACTTATATCGTCCACTAAAATTTCCTGCTGGTACATAAATTATTGAAAACTATATATGACACATGTAAATCATGTTTCATGTAAAACATGTAAATCATGTTTCAAATCAGTTCCTAAGTTTTTCACAATAATATAAATTGGTCATCATAAAGATTCAGATTATATACTTCAGTTTAGGCATTACTGTTTATTACTGCTTACATCTCAATTGATATCTAATATCTAATCCACTAGACTTAATGTTACTATAAACTAGGCATATTGACATGGCTACACCCACAAGACAAAAAAAAACTTTGAACTTAAGTTTCACTGGACTATTTTCTTATACAATGGGTTTCAAATCAATAAATTATTCTTATCTATATTAGGCTTTTTTTTTTTACAAGACATATAAAGTCTGAAAGCTTCTATTGTTGGTGAAATGCACAATATAATCTGAAATGCTTAAAGGAAAAGTATAAAACTAAATTTAATATTGTTCCCTAGCACATAGAAGTAAATAAAATGATTTTTCCCCGTTTCAAAGTTGGGAGTTGCCTTAAAAATTGTTTCTTAATAACAAAGGATTATCTTTTGCATAATACACCCAGAGAGAAAATTATGGAGATATGTACCACCAGATATCTAGTCAGAAGTTGATTTTTCAGCATTTTTTTTTTTTTTGTAGGCTTGACAATTAGGTTAGAGCCCACGGCTGAGAAAACAAATGCCCACACTGTGTCTCCTGTGCTCCATAAGAGATAAGGCCTTGCCTCCCTGGAAAACCAAAGGGCAGGAAAGACACAAAGCACCATACATTTGGGTTCACCTGGCATATGGTCAAATCTTTCTTTAAACCTTACCATGTTTTTAATCACTGCATTTTCCCCATCACACTCACTCTTTGCTTCTTCAGACAGCACAACTCTTCTCAAAAAATATCCCTGATGACTCAGACTTATTTGAGACTTGAGAGACTCCTGGAGTCCATCACTAGAGACCCAGGGCAGCCTAACAGAAAGGCCTAACCTACGATGCATCAAAGATCTGGACTGGATTTCACATGGTTGTTTATTCTAAGCCCTGCCTCCTCACAGTGGACCCGAAACATCAGCCTCACTGGGGAGCTTGTTAGAACTTCAGAACCCATCCGGACCTACTGCAACAGAGTCTGCCTTTTAACAAGATTTCCAGAAGACTTCACGCACATCAAGTTTGTAAAACACCGCTCTAAACCATGATCTGAAGAAAGCCTCTTAATCAACAGGTGTATCAGGTCTTCATCTGACAGATGAGACTGCCTCTATCTGCTTTACCTTCAGTACAGGCCAACGATGGCGATCCACAGTGAGGTTCTGAAAATGAGAGAAGGCTGTCACACAGATGTAAGCATCCTTACCCTTTACTCAGAGGAGCAAATATGTCTCTCTCATGAACAGACACTTCTCAAAAGAAGACATTCATACAGCCAACAAACATGAAAAAAAGCTCAACATCACTGATCATTAGAGAAATGCAAATCAAAACCACAATGAGATACTGTCTCACACCAGTCAGAACGGTGATTATTAAAAAGTCAAGAAACAACAGATGCTGGTGAGGTTGTGGAGAAGTAAGAATGCTTTTACACTGTTGGTGAGAATGTAAATTAGTTCAAACATTGTGGAAGATGGTGTGGCAATTCCTCAAAGATCTAGAACTAGAAATACCATTTGACCCAGCAATCCCATTCCTGGGTATATAACCAAAGGAATATAAACCACTCTGTTACAAAGATACATGCATGCATATGTTCACTGCAGCACTATTCACAATAGCAAAGACATGGAATCAACCCAAATGCCCATCAATGATAGACTAGATAAAGAAAATGTGGTACATATACACCATGGACTACTATGCAGCCATAAAAATGAATGAGACCATGTCCTTTGCAGGGACATGGATGAAGCTGAAAGCCATTATCCTCAGCAAACTAACGCAGGAACAGAAAACCAAACACCACATGTTTTTGCTCATAGGTGGGAGCTGAATCATGAGAACACATGGACATAGGAAAGGGAACAACAAACATTGGAGCCTGTTGGGGGGCGGCAGGGAGCAGGGAGAGCATTACGAAAAATAACTACATGCTGGACTTAATACCTAGGTGATGGGTTGATAGGTACAGCAAACCACCATGGCACACGTTTAACTATGTAACAAACCTGCACATCCTGCACATGTACCCTGGAACTAAAAATAAAAATTAAAAGAAAAATAAATCCAAATCTTAAACACACCCAACCTGCAGTAGCTTCGCTAACGCCACCCTCTGCCTAGTGTATAGTTACCAAGAATGAATGGTCCTTCCATATACTCAGCGTCACACAAGGCATTCACCCTAAGAACCCACAGCACCAAGAAGAGAGAATGCACTTTCTACAGTTTCTGCGGCAGCCAGAAGTGACCGCCACACTTAAAGCATCACTAAAGCCATTTGCTTTATATTTAAACAGGCAGCTTTCAGGATTCTATTTCATGATCTATTTTTATTACAAAAACATTTGCCTTGCCAAGTCTCCAAGTAAAAATCACTGATTTCCTATTTATCATACAATTTCCCTTCAATGTAGTACCTGCTGTGCATGTGACCTACTTAGTATTTGAGAAGCAGGGACCCTCTGAGGTTCAGGATTAAAACCAGCCCTCTTAGACTTTGCTAACTTAAAGCTGTAATTCTTACAAGAGACCAACTGGTCACTGTTGAATTTAAAAAGAAAAAAAAAATAGTCTGGGATTTGGGAATATTTGTCCTGGAGCTACTAGACATATGCAAGCAAATTTCTAAATATAAATTAACTTCCTACCTACCTCAGATAGGTTTCCAAAATATAAAATTCAGATTCTTGCAACTTAATTATTTCATGGGGATTTTGTGCATAGAAAACAGTCACACATCCCTGAGTAAACAAGAGGCAGACTAATTTTGTTTGAGACAATTTTGCCCATTATACTATTAGAGATTAGACTATCCACCTCTATCCACTGTGCCTGATTTTGTATTTTCTTCTCTTTTTACACTATATTTAGTTAGAGACACACTCCTTACTCACTTAACACCCTTCTCTCCAGGTTTTTTTTTTTAGCCCACCAATAAAAATTAGAATCTCCAAATTACAGAAAGTTTCTATTTTTCCTTCACTAGTAACATTATCACTATTGCAAACACCATGGTTTTTGTATTACTGTTGGTGTGTTTTACTAGTATCTTCCAAGTGGGATGACATGGATGGAACTGTATAAACATCCCTGCCTCGCTTTTTCACCTGGAAGAAAGGTTGCAAGATTTCCTGTCCAATTGAAGTTTGCACTGCCAGAATATAAATGTAAAACAGGCAGTCATTTTGAGCACCTGAAATAGGTGTTAAAAGGTACTGTTAAGATCTATTTCTCACAAGCACACCTGTGTGTCTTTCATGCCAAAGTCAGAGTGGGAATGCAGTGAGTCCAGCGGCTGCAGGCTCAGCTGCCCATGGCTCAGCCGCCCAGGCAAATCAGGAACAGAGTCTTGTGCACGCTTGGCTGGAGACAGTTTGCACAAAGCAGGGACCTCTGGGGAAAGAAACCTCAGAGCTCTAAACTGTCTTTGGATGTGATGTCTCTCAGCTGGAAGGAACATATGGAGACCTGCTGGTGTGGGTCAAAGTGGTCACAGACCACAGTGGAGGGCTCTGGCATCGTGCATCCTAAGGATGGGGAACAGACAGTGGCAGAGGACAAAGATGCCTGATTTGTCCTCTCAGACAGAAATCAGTTGCCATTCAAGCTCCAGTCCCACTGCTAACTATTAGGGAGGCGATCAGGACGGAAGGGGGCGGAGGAGATTGACTGAAGGCAAGTACGTACATTAAAATGCCCAGAAACATGTTTTCCATTCAGTGTTGGTGTCTGGCCAACAGGGAGACATGCAGATACACTGAGAGTCCACGCCCAACACAGATGCCTATAGGGAGCTTCCTGTGGGAAGAGGGAAGCACAGGCAGGACCACCTCCAGAGGGTCCCGCAGCGTCCTGCATCTCTGGCTGCAGCCCAGTGCTGTGCGCAGTTCAGAGAATGAGCTTTGGAGCTCAGACCCACGAGCTCAGGTCCTGCCTCTGGCTCCCACTAACTCCCTGGTTTGGGGAAAGTGATTTAAGCCACTCCCAGCCTCCACTCACCCACCTGTAAAATGGGCTTCATAAAAATGTCGATGTTCTTAAGATTGTCTAATTAAAGGAAATAATTCATGTAAAGCACTTAGCAGAGTATAAAAAGAGCATAATATGTGGCTATTACTATATTAATTCTTCCTTAATAATCCTTTTATTCTCTTGTTTTTCTTTTGCATACACAGAACACTTAAACAATGTTATTCAGAAATTCAGGCAGCTTGGTTCCGAGAAGAGATAAGAAATAATATGTGCCTATAGAGACAGAGGAGGCATGAGGAGGGAGTTGAGAAATCACTTATCACTAAGTTTGCAAGAATCTGAGCCACTGACTGGCCTGCCTTTAGCAGCCATCAAGCCTGCAGGAGCTGCCGGAGATGGGTGACGAAGATGAACCTGTGAACATGTGTTACAGGGAGAGAGCTGCTATGGGAGAGTCAGGATACAAGGGAAGGGGAGGGAGGGAGCCATGGGGATACTGACGAAGAGCATTCCAGGCAGAGGGAATAGCCTGTGCAAGGACTCGGGTGGGGCATGAGGGTGAGTTCATGGCTGGCATGGCACAAGCCAGAGGGGCTAGTGCGAGCCTGCATCAGAGGAAAGGTGGACATGGATGGTGATCTCTGCCTAGCGCTGACAGGGGTCTCTAGACATCTTCCTGCAGGAGATTGGGTGGTGGGGCACAGGAGGGAGAGGAGCTGAATTGTTTGGGGTCTGATGAATCAGGGGTGATTACGGCCTAGAAACAGGAGGAGCAGCATCTATGCCAGGCCCTGTTCTGTTTGGTACTTTTAGCCATTACTTAAAGGCACAAAGGCCGTGTTTGTCCACTTGACAGGCAAATATATACAACTTACTGGTCACCAGCATCAAGACTCAAAACAATCACAAAAGGACTGCTCAAAACTGATGAATACATTATAGGTACAAACTATGCGAGGGAAAAAAACTTCTCAAGTATAGACATGACTCCCCCCTACTCCCCGCCCCCCGCCCCAGAGACAAGGTCTCACTCTGTTGCCCAGGCTGGAGTGCAGGGGTGTGATCACAGCTCACTGTAAACTCAAACTCCTGGGCTCAAGTAATCCTCCTGCCTCAGTCTCCCAAGTAGCTAGGACTACAGCTTCACAACACCACGCTCAGCTAATTTTTATTTTTTGTAGAGACAGGGTCTCACTATGTTGCCAAGGGTGGCCTCGAACTCCTGGCCTCCAGGGATCCTCCTGCCTTGGCCTCCCAAAGCACTGAGCTTACAGGCATGGTCAACTGTGCCAAGCCAGGAAACCAGTCCAAATTTAAATAATGGTTCATATCCCAAAGGACAAGATAGAATAAGAGCCAAGAATGTTGAGTTAATCACTTAAAGCAGAAACAGATTATGAAGATGAATCTGCATTAACAGAGCAGTGGCAGGTCAACGGAAGGAGCAACACACTGCCAGAGCCAGAGGCCAAGTGAACACCAAGTTCAACTCAGGACTCCACGAGGGGCAGAGGCTCTTCAGAGGACAGGACTCGGACCAGGGGTTCCCAAACAGTGACGAGGGCAATTCCCCTGGAGAAGAGAGCTAAAGGAGGCAGCAGCTTCCATGGTCCTCTGTCATCTGAAGGGCAGGAAACAGATGCAAACACATTTCCGTGTGGCTTCAGAGACCAGAGAAGAAGCCAGGAATGAGAGGACAGGGAGGCAGGATGCGGCTCAGTCTGTGAATGGTCGTTTGAAAACTTGGAACTGTTCTATGATGGAGCAAGCAGTCATCTGTGGCCCCTAACGCATCCTGGCCACTGCACAAAGCATTTCCGAGCAGAAATTTCCAAGCGACCATGCCCTGTGAGGTATGGCCACCGCAACACCGAGGCACTCTTCATTAAATACCGAAACTTGGGTTCTGGCACCCCTTTCAGACAACAGTCAGCTTCGTTCCTCCTCCAGGGCCTCCCTCTGGTGGCTCTGGTTCCCACTGCTCCACTCCACACCCTCTAACAGGGTGCTACAGGACCTGGGAGGAAGAGCCCTTCTTTGGGGTAAGCAGACCTCTCCACGGGGCAGGGAAAGAGAGATGTGGCCATCTGGCTCACACTGGCAGGAAGAGAAGTCAAACCCTGGCTAGGCTCAGCAGCTCCACCGAGGGGCCACCCACGGCAGGAATACTTTATAGGTACAAACTACTTGAGGGAAAAAAGGTGCTGGTGAGTGGCAGCTCCATGGTGCCCCCACAAGGAAGGGCTGGGGCAAAAGAAGCAAGGGGCCAGGCTCACCAGAGGGACTTCCACAGCATGGGAGGTGACATTACCCTGGAAACATTCGCATCACTGATTTTCTTTCCAGTACTATGAATTTTGAATACTTTAAAAAAAATGTATCAGTAATGATATCATGCTGCCTTGTCTCTATCAGTGTGGCAACAGGCATAATTAATCCCAGGTTATAGGTGGTTAACTTTAGACAGTTTATTCTAGTTCACAGCTCCTAAGGGGAAAAGCTGCGATTTGAAAGCAGACTCCGAAGCCCACGCTTTGGTTACAGCGGGTAGCTCGTCAGACATGAGGACGGCAGGAGAGGGCCCTTTCCAGATATGCACCAGCAACGTCAGGCGACCATCAGGTGTTGGTCAGGCAGTTGTCAACTGTTTCTCTAAAGTGATCATTGGTCACAGCGGGCACCAAGGAAGGGTGGGCTCCCAGTAGATAGAAAACACCTAAAACTGGTGAGCTGCAGCTTCCCAATAAGATCTCGGGAGCTGGGCGAGTGGGCTCAAGCATGCGCATTAAGAGGCAACATGGCGGAATTTAACTGGTGCATGACGTTCCTCTAGGAATGCTAGACTGGGCAGGGAAGAACGCCTCAAGTGAGCACGCCTACAACTCCAGTAACCACCCTGCGCATGCTCCCCCACAACCCCCGAGTGCTAGCACGCCAATGCACATGCGGACAGCCCACCCCAAGGGAAGACTCAGAGAAGAAGAAACGCAAGACCCCGGAAGTATGCCAGCATATAAAACCCCAGGTCAAAAGGCCAAATCTCACACTTCATCTCTCAAGTTGCCCGCCTAACCATCTTCAAAGTGTACTTGACGTCCTTTCATTCCTGCTCTGAAGTTTTTAATAAACTTTCACTGCTGCTCTAAAACTTGCCTCAGTCTCTCCTTTTGCCTTATGTCCTAGGAGGCAAGAAGTGAGGTTGCTGCAGACCTTTCTGGATTCACCGCTGGTTAACACTGTGACCACTCTAAACATCAGAGCTCTGCTCCTGTTTATGGAGAGGTTACCCTAAATTAGCTTTAAATTCCTTCCCTAAGAAATGTAGGGTAACCTCTAAATTCCCTCCCTAGTTACCTTTGTGACTGCCTCAGACCTGCCAATACTGAAGAGGACAGCGCTCTGCTTTCTTACCAATATGATGGGGCTCCCAGGGTCCTCTGTCAGCGTGCTCTCTTTGAGGTTTCATTTCAGGTACGGGGCCTTACCTTCATATCTGCTGGAAGAATCGCACGCCTTCTGCGGGGTGGCTACTCGGAGGAATATCTGCTGCCTCCAGGAATGCCTCCGGGTCTTCACAGGAGTCCCACCAGAATCACCAAGATGGTTTGCTTTGGATTCAAAGTCCCTAAAATTATAAGATGATTGATTTATGACTAGTGGGGAGGAATTCACGGGATTTTGTTAGCTTAACATTTTTTTAAACAAATCACTAAATTATAAACTATCTTTGTATAAACAAATAATTAATCACAGAAGTTATATCAAGCTCACAGTGGGTCATCATTCCTAAAGAACTGCTTTCTTACAGGATTCTTTTCATGAAAAGAGAAAGATTACATGCCCTTAAGTGATTTCGATTGTAACAGAGATTAAGAAACATGTTCCACATATCATAGCTTCCAATTGGGCCTCTCTTGGTGCCACTTTGATAAAGAGAAACTGCCTAAAGGGGGAAAGGGGGTGATGCCAAGGGGCCCCATTCTGCCCTCTTCTGTGCATGGGAATATCTGCTCAGCACAGGCCCATGTCTCCAAGGATTCCCACAAAAAATGAAAAAACTTGCAATTTAATTACACAGAACCAGCAAGGCAATAACTATGCAGTCACTTGATGATGATGACTGTTTTAACGTGTGTATTTTTTAAACTACAAAATATAGTTATCAATATATAAACACAATCATAAATGATTTCTCCTATTCACAGGACAACCTGAGAAGGCCCTTCCAATTTATACCCAAGTTATGTACCTGTAAGTAAGCAATCCCCTCAACTTACAGATTAGACGTCCTGAACAGATCAGACATCCTGATTTGAAACAGACATATGCTCACTACCCAGAAACACTGGTCTCAGAGACTTGGCAAAGACTTTTCTTAAGATAACACTTAAACTAATCCTCGTCAAAACTAGAGAACAGGTTGGTTGCACATTTTTAAAAATGGCATTCAGTAAGAAAAAAGTATAAGAAAGAAGATACAACAGATTTAGCTGAAATGATTTTTTAAATGGCAAAACAGTAATTAAAACACCCTTGTATATCTAATGATATTCAACACTTAGTAACACCCAGGCTTGATATATCTAAATTAAGCCCTACCTTTTTGTGTTCATAAAGTCAGAGGTGTTATTTTCATCTACAGGAGCCAGAAATTTTAGAAAATTTGGCACAGAGGAAGAAGAATGAAGTTTTTTCCGCAGGGCATTACGGTAGGAGATGCTAAGAGTTTGGTTGAAAAAAGAGTTTAGGATAAAGAAACATAAAAACACAAAGTATAAAATATAAGCTTCAAAATAAAAGAAACATTTTTGTTCTAATGCTAAGAAAAGAAAACTAGGTAAGAAATTAAAAGTAGTTCACGAACGAGATTTAATTTTCATTTTCACCAATAAAATTTGATTTTAAATGAATGGGATCAATAATTTTTTAAAAAAAGAAAATCCATCCATTTTCCAAATGACTCTTCCTTTCAAACTGGGAAAAATAATTCCCCTAAGTCAATCAGGAAGTTTCTGATATGGCACAAATTGCAGTGTACATGATCAAACACAGATGTTATCCTGTGTGTGTGTGTGTGTGTGCGCGCGTGTGTGTGTATACGCACGCATGTAAGTGTCCACTAGGGCAAGGAAATGTGAAAATAAGTATAAAAAAACAATTTGCAGCAGGGTGCAGTGGCTCACACCTGTAATCCCAGCACTTTGGGAGACTGAGGCAGGCGGATCACTTGAGGTTAGGAGTTCAAGAACAACCTGGTCAACATGGTGAAACCCCATCTCTACAAAAAAAAATAAAAATATTAGCCGGGCATGGTGGCGCGTGCCTGTAGTCCCAGCTACTCGGGAGGCTGAGGCAGGAGAACCGCTTGAACCCACAAGGCAGAAGCCACAGTGAGCCGAAATCATGCCACTGCACTCCAGCCTGGGGAACAGAGTGAGACCCTGTCTCAAAAAAAAAAAAAAAACAAACACAAACCAATCTGCCATTAAGATCTGTTTTCATAATAATCTTAAGAAAAGTAATCAATAGTAAAATTAACTTGGTTCAAATGACAGCTGAAAATAAGACAAAATATAAACAAAGACACACACACAGACAGACACACACACACACACACACACACACACACAGTGGCTCTGCTTCCTGCATGGACATTCCCCTCATTCAGCACATCCTCGTCAGTGTGAACTCCCCAGGAAAACAGACAACACCAAACTTGCCACGTGAGTGTGCTCACCTCTTTGGCACGGCATTCCCACTTTGTTCTCCACTGGAATTATGTTTTAGGTACTTAAAAAAGTTTGGCGAGGAGGCGGAGGGGTTAAGACGAGGTGGAGGAGCAGGAGCTGAAGACTGACCTGGGCGGTGCTTAGACTCACCCACAGGTGAAGGATCCACACTAAACAGCAATCAGAGAAAGCACGGGGGGGTTAGCAGGAGAGGGGGCGCTGACAGGGACACGGAGCAAACAGGTGGAAGGAGCACAACTGCTTTTGTCTCGTTGTTCCAGTAACACTATCGGAGTGGAGGACTTCTTCCACTCCTCTTCCTCATCTCTGCTCGCTCTCTGGCAAAGGTAGTTTTCAGTGAAAAACAGAGTATATTGACGGCTGTTCTTGACCATTTCCCACGTGTTTATGCTCCCAACAATCCTTTTTTTTTTTTAATAGGTCTCACTCTATCACCCAGGCTGGAGTGCAGTAGCACGATCACAGCTGACTGTAACCTTGAACTCTTGGCCTCAAGCAACCTCCCACCTCAGTCTCCCAAAGCTCTGGGATTACAGGAGTGAGCCACTTCGCCCAGGAACAATAATATTTCTTTCTCTATTTTCTTTTTCAGGAACTGGCAGGAAAAAAAAATTTTAATTAAAGTATAAACAAAAGCAAAAAAAAATCTGAACTTTAAAAAATACATTTCCCTTTAAAATGAACAATATCCTGCCCTGAATTTCAATGTCTTATTTCCTGTAGATAAATCGGAAAAGAGTTCACAAGGGGGAAAGAAAGCAGAATGGGCCATGCTAGAGAGGCAGACAGACAGGCATCTCCTCATCCCTCCCATTACGGATGTGTGACATCATCTATTATAAAGCTACATTCTTCATGGAGAAAGGAAAAGTACCAATACTAAGTCCTATCAACTCTGGCTTTTGAGAAACAGCCGACTTCACAAGAGAACTAGGACTCTCCAGACAGGAATGTTTCAATGATCACTGAAAACGCCAACAACAGAGGAGTGGGCAGGCAGTGGTGAGGCAGAACGGAAGTAACGTTCAGATAGGGTGTTAAACACGAGAAACTTACACAGCTACAACCCAACGATGTGTGTCTCTAAAAGCGTGTATTTATTAAGCAGTACCTTCTGACATGTCCCCTGCTTTTGGGATCACCACTACCCCGCTGAATTCCAAAGAACCAAGAACTCTTTCCCATGGCTGATAGAAAACAAAGCTGGGAGGCTCTGCTCCATCATCCAGGACTGTTAATGCTCACACTTCTTTACTCAGAACATTCCAAACACTTCTGTACTAACTCACACTCTCAATGATCCATGTATGAACTACATGAACACATAGGTCCTGGGACTTCTGCGGCTGCTGGTCAGAAGAAGGCAGCGACTGTACACAGGTGTGACCCTGATTCATATTAGGTGAGAGATTTTTAAAATTGTTTAAAGTTGTTTTTAAAGATAACTCTGTGTCCATTTATAGTCTCTGGCACACAGAGTTAAATGAATCACTAAGGGACACTTGGAAGGAATGGGGGGAACTTCTGATTACTCTTCTCCATAACCAGATGATTCTAACTGGTCACAGGAACCCAACTATTACAATGAATAAATCTTGTTAGAAGAATCTAGAATTCTTACAGTGAGAGATTTTAGAAAACATCTACTCCAATTTTGTTATTCAGAGAATTTAGCAAATTTGTCCAGGTCACAATTAGTTCACAGCAGAGCTAGGACCAGAAGCCGAGGCACCCCTGTCACCCCATGAGGCCAACATACCTCTCTTGCTCTGCCTGTAGGGATCACCACCTCTCCCTCCCATTATAACCCTGCTCCAGGGCTTCAGATGGGGAGACTCATCCGCTTGCCCTCTTCCTCACAGCAGCAAAGTTCCACAGTCAACAACGTCTCTTACTTTGAGGAGTAATAACTATGCATGTTAGGTACCATTTTTGCTCACTTTCACTTGCTTCCTGACAATACATGTACCCATTGCTTGTATACTCACAAGCAGCTCGAACGAACATGTCACTGCTTCCATTTTATCTCCAAACCAAGAGTAAAGCCTGGCTCATTTCTCTCACTCAATAAACATACCTGGGATGCACATACCTGGCTAGTCACAGATATGCCCCAGCTATTTATGCAACAAATTTAAACAAATCTTACTTTCGTTCATGAGGCGTCTCTGTGCTCACTGAGTGATACCTCATAAGTTTCCTTTGCGAAACCCCCGGGGACCCCCGGGCAGGTTGTGGAGGTTCCTGGCATTCCATGGGGAAGTGACTCAGGGTGTTTGCTCGCCTCCTAAAGGCCTGCTGGGGCGACAGCGGAGCTGGCTCTTCTGGGAGATGACTCTCCGAGTCACTGGACAGGTCCTCCGAGGAGCCGAGGAGCTTAAAGGAGCTCTCAGAGATGGGCAAGGCCTCCTTTTCACACACAGATGGCTCCTGGCAGCAAACACATAGCAGATCAGACACACCATGGGGAATCTGTGGGATTTATAAATCTCTAGTTCCAGCGCGGGCAAACATTGCAGTATCTAAGTATGTGTTCTGATTATAATGCCATCTAGAAGCCACCACCAAAAACAGAAGAAAATGAAGGTCCATTAAATAAATGCCTGCTCCTCAAGGACACGCTGCTGGCTTGCTGAAGAAATGGAGAGACTGGCCAAGTGCAGGAGTGAAGGACATAAGCCACAATCTTAACGTTCTGGGCAACGCCATGAATAGTGCCCTCTCTCTAGAAAACAGGACTGTTTACTGCAGCTTCTAAGGGGTGTGAGTGCTGGAGAACTTGTCTCCACTGCTTAACCAAGTTCTTTATCTTTGCCACATGTGTTCACTCATGTTAAACCCACATTTTAAGGCTCTCTCCGAATCTGATCTACTGTTGAGATTCGACTTCATAATTTGAGATTAAGAACTGTATCAATATTCTTAGAATATGGAAAATCACTCTGCAGGCACTTACTGCTGCAATTCAGGGCAAATAATTTCTTTCTGCACCTCAGTTTCTTCTGTAAGAGGGTAAAGTAAAAATGTATCTGAGTTTCAAGAACAAAGCAAGATGATACAACCAAAAGTACTTTTTATGTTGTAAAATGTTACACAAACATAAGTTATTGTTTTATTAGGTATGCAATAAATCTATGGAGTGAGTGCTCAAACATTTGTTGAGAATCATGACAATATTTTAAAGTTGTATGCCTTCACAATGCACGCTTTTTCAAAGGAATGAACTACTACCACTCAAGCAAACTGATGTTTAGCACTGCACCCAGGACGTGGTTAGTGGCCAATATATTTTTAATATATTCAAAATATTTAAAAAGAGGAATTGTAGCAGCTTGCCCCTATTGAAATTGTTGGAAGAGAAAAAATAAATCAACATGAATAGAGTAAACAAGAATGAATGCATCTAACAGTGGACTGGAGACTCTGAATTCTACCTGTTCATTTACACGGTTGAGTGCCTTTTAGGTAACAAGTATTGAGGGTTTTAATTTGAAAAAAAAAAAAAAAATGAAATGTGTTTACCAAAGGGAGAAGTTACATACATTTAATTGTATAAGAATTAGGAAAAAATTCCCAACATACTATGAAATATTGATTACTTTCATAACTGAAGTTTTTCATTCTTCAGGACTCAACAGTTGTGAAGATTCTTTTAAGGATTTAAAAGTCTAAGACAATACATCACAGAACATAATCTCCATCATGCAAACCTGTTGATCTAAATTCTTACTAATATCCCTCCAAATCATATCAAAGAGCTAACCCTTAGCTTAATTGGACAACTGAAAGGGCCATTTTCATTTGTCAAGTTTCAGGGCTATTTGGCTTCTTTGCAACTCCTAGGTGATCAATTTATTAGAAGGGATCCAATTACATAAAATAGAATATAGTAGTTTCTCAATTCAAGATGAATAAAAGAAAGATGTAAAGTACACATAAACATATACAATACATACAAGCAGCTTCTGAAAAGTTGCATCTCTCTTAGAATGACTCTAGAAATTGAAATCTTAGACAGACTTTTAAATCATTTTAAAAGAATCTTCACAACTATCGAGTCCTGAAGAATGAATATGTATATATTCCTAGATCTGCCTTTTGGAGAAAAATAAAAAGCAAGCAATAAGGCTTACTGGAAAGCCCGCTGAGTGACATGAATGTCTTCATGGTATGTCTATTGACACTGGTCTGTCTAGAATGCCTTCTTCTCTGTTCACTTCCATAGGCACAATTCCTACACCAAGATTTAGTCCGAAAGCATCACTGCCCCCTCACCCCTCACCTTTTCTCTGGTTCCACTGACCAAACCTAACTTCCCCTCCCCTTGCTCTTCTGACACTGAAGTTACCAATGTCTCTTATTTGTAACTTCTGGGCTCCTACCACACTCTGCTTGATGCTGGGGCTGTTTCTGTATCTGTCATCTCTCTCCTCCTAGGTAACTTCCTACATGAAAGGGGCGGTGTGTGGTTCATCTGTACACAACAAATAAGCAAACAGCCTTTCCACATTTGCAACGAATTGCAGGGTGGGATCAGTGTGTATTAGATGGAGGCTGGACGACCTATGTTCCCCTGGATTTTAACTTAGAAACTCACATTTACAAGACTGCTGTCTAGGACCTCACTCCCCAGAGGCGGTCTGCAGGCCAGGAGCAGCAGCATTGCCTTGGAGCTTGTCAGAAATGCAGCATTTCAGGGCTCCCCCCGCCCCGCCTACTGAACCAGAATCTGCACTTTAACCAGTCTCAGCTACTCAGGAGGCTGAGGCAAGAGAATGGCCTGAAACTGGGAGGTGGAGCACCTGAAATTTGAGAAGCACTCATCCATCTAAGGAAGTGTTTCTCAAACTGGTCCCTCTATCATGTTAGTAGGTGGTACAACTGAGTAGTTTGCCATGAGCATTTTAAAAATAAAATAGAACAAAATATCAGTATGTATTGTATGTTCACAGTAAATATTGTTTTGTGAACTTTTAATTTTGTGTGTGAATGTGTAGGTATGTGTGTTTGTGAACTACGCCACAATGTTAAATGTGCTTCTTACTGTAGGTTAGAAAAATTCTGAAAGCCATATGTCTAGGAGGGATGGCAGAGGACTGTAAACCCTGCCTGTGGTAAGGAGCTGGCCTCCACAAACACTCCCTCCCTCACTACTGCCAAAGAGAGTCCTCTGGCAGCAGAAGGGAAAGCTGGCCTCCCCAGCACAAAACCCAAACCCGCTTTTCAGGAGTTATAAAGTTGAACTGACCAGGCTTAAATATGATTAAATGTCTGGAAAGCAAGTTATTAAAAGAAGGACATAGATACTTGCTTATTTAAATATAACAGTAATGTTTCATTATAATCATAGAGCCAGCTACAGGATAAAGTTTCAGAAATTTAATTTCCCCACAAGTAGGGGAGAATGAAAGGGGGTGTGAAGGTTGAAAAATTACCTACTGGGTACAATGTTCACTATTTGGGTGATGGGTACACTAGAAGCCCAATCCCCACCAGTATGCAATATACCCATGTAATAAACACGCACATGTACCCCCAAATCCAAAATAAAATTTTCTTAAAAAAAGAAAAATTTAAGCTGTATACTTCTCTAAATTCACAAATCCACTTTCTGATGTTTTCCCAATATTAATTATTTTTTTAATAGGAAAATCTACTGCTTTTTTTTTTTACACGGAGTCTCTCTCTGTCACACAGGCTGGAGTGCAGTGGCGTGATCTTGGCTCACTGCAAGCTCCGCCTCCCAGGTTCATGCCATTCTCCTGCCTCAGCCTCCCAAGTAGCTGGGACTACAGGTGCCTGCCACCACGCCCGGCTAATTTTTAATTTTTTGTATTTTTAGTAGAGACGGGGTTTCACTGTGCTAGCCAGGAGGGTCTCGATCTCCTGACCTCGTGATCCGCCCGCGTCGGCCTCTCAAAGTGCTGAGATTACAGGCGTTGAGCCACTGCACCCGGCCCCATCTGCTCTTTTATGTAAAACTTTTATGTTATGATAGAACTGCATGACCAGTCCTCCACCTGTGCCAAGAAATTTGCAAGCAGCAAACGTTTTATGATTGGAGGTATGTAGACAGGAGATGAGCAAGACCTATTTGTTGGTTTCTTCAGGGTGTCGTATAAAGAGAAATGTGCTTACTTTGCTGGTGTTACTTAATGTACTAGACAGGGAGCTATCCAGATCCACACTGGTGGAGTGTTCCTGCAGGCCTCTGGCTTTATTACCCTACATAAAGAAAAGGCAGTCGAGTTATGACCCTGGAGGCTTTTGCAAAGGCATCAGCTAGAAGCAGATTGGTCCATTTAAATAAGCTCAGGAAAAAAATGTTATCTACTGAGAAATGCTACTAAGGATATTTGTACATTAAAATAATCAACATTTCCATCATTTTTTAAAAAAATAAATAAGACACTAACCTAAACGTTCCAAAACACCTGGTGGCTAAGTAATTTGGCATGAGTGATAGGCAGGAAGACAAGACAATTCGTCTATAAGGAAAATCAAGTGCTCAAGCCCACTCAGCAACTCCCTCCCCTGGGTCACAAGTCATCATAACGACCAGCCGCATGTCACTCAGACAGCACTCTATCCCTTTGGGAGCTCTCAAATGCAGCCCCTCCCAACTCTGGTTTTGTAAATCAACTGTTTTTCATGATCTCAGAAGATATTGCAAAATTCTCAGAAACATCTTCGAAGAAAATAAAATTTAACTTTCCTTAATTAAAAAATAAAATAAAATCAGATGTTTCAAAAGAAGTGTGCCATAAAATCAAAAAGAACTATAATAAGATACTGCACACTCCAGAAAGGTGTGAAACTCTGAGGGAAAATCAGATTTGATTTCTCAGACGTGCTATCAGGCTATTTACACTCATGGGAGGGAGGGGTAATTTCTTAAAGAACTCCCAGATTGATGTACATGTGTACTTTGTTCTTTCTATAGAGCTATATTTGGCAAACTTTTTCTGTAAAGGGCCAGATAGTAAGTGTCTTATGCTTTGTGAGGCATATAGTGTTTGTGGCAACTGCTGAAGTCTGCAAAAAAGAAGCCTTAGATAACTGGAAAACGAATGGATGTGGCAGTGTTTCAACAAAACTTTATTTACAAAAATAGGAGGTGGGTAGAATTTGGCCCATGGGCATAGTTTGCTGACCCCTACTATATAGCCTTTTAGATAGCTAACACCAGCAGCTGACAGTAACTGTTTTTTAAGTTATACATAGTGATAGTAGGGAGAACAGAAGCCACACTTCAGTGTATCTAATGCATGCTCTTTATAGGGACTGGCTAACAAATATTCTTTGGAGCGGCAAAAAAATCCCATTGGATATAATACAAAAGAGTAAGGAATATTTTTTTTAAACCTAGGCCAAATTAAAAACAATTTAAAATGTAGATAATACTGTTATAAGCCTGAGAAAACATAAAAAAAGGTTTTATACTTTTACCTTTATGATGAACATTGATGGAATAAAAGCATAGAACTCAATCTTACACTCTCCTAAAAAGTGATTTAACTTAAATCAGGAGAAATTATGCTACTTACCCGGGACAAAATACTTTCTAAAGACTCTGTTAAAGATCTCTTTGCTTTGTTTTTCAGCATATCTAGCCTAAATCGAGTGGCACTGGGTGGTAATTCACTTCCAATATTCTCTGCTGCCATCTGCGATGTCTAAAAAAGTGAAAAACGAAAAGTCATTTATCGCTCCCTTCTCTGCTTCTTAAAGGAATGAAAAATCTCTAGGACACATCTTTTTGGCACCAGGCCATCATTCTGATCCTGTCTGTGATCTCATCTCATCTGCTCCTTAGTGACATGGCTGCAAGTCCAGGAAATAATTTTGCCTCAGAGAGTTGCTTTGATTACCCCAAGTAAAATGAGGAAATGTGCTTTGAAACCAATCAGTTGAAGTAGTTTATTGCTCAGACTCTGCAACTGGATCAGAGATCTGTCTTCACTAACCGTGGTCTTCGGCCAGTTTCTTACTTTTCTGAGCCTCAAACTTCCTCTTCAGTAAAGTGAGACCAACGGCAAGATCGAATCATAACACTGTGTTGTGAGACTCAAACAGGTAAAGTGTGTAAAACATTGAACACAGCGTGGTAGAAAGGTAGCTATCATTAGCTTTTCAAAATAAAACAATAACTTACCTTTGGGGGCATTTCAGAAGGTGAGACAACATACATTTCTCAATTAAAGAACCTATTCTCTCTGCCTATACAATCCCTTCATCCCTTTCTACAGATCTCTTGCTTTCTTGCGTTTTCCTCTCTCCTACTTTTATTTTCCCATCATCCTTTCATTCTTCTCTGCAACCAAGCTTCTCTCCCTTAACTACTAGCCATAAAAACTGAAAATAAAAATACAATGGAGTTTGCTTGACAACCACTAAATGAAGTCTTAGTGTTACTTATTTACAAGGAGGTACTTTTTTTTTTTGAGACAGGGTGCCAGGGTCTCACTTTGTTGCCCAGGCTGGAGTACAGGGCCACGATCGTGGCTCACTGCAGTCTTGACCTCCCAGGTTCAAGCAATCCTTCTCCCTCAGCCCCCAGAGTAGCTGGGACTACACGCAGCTAATTTTTTGTAGCTTTTGTAGAGACGGGGTTTCACCATGTTGGCCAGGCTGATCTCAAACTCCTGAGCTCAAGTGATCTACCTGCCTCGGCCTCCCAAAGTGCTGGGATTACAGGAGTGAGCTACCACACCCAGCCGAAGGTACATTTTTTTTTTTTAAATATGCAACAAAAATCTCTGAATTAAATTGTTTCTTATGTGGATTCTCACCTGATTGCTTTCTGTTAGAAAATAATTTTGTTAGAAAAAAAAACGGCCAGGCGCAGTGGCTCATGCCTGTAATCTCAGCACTTTGGGAGGCCAAGGTGGGTGGACCACCTGAGGTCGGGAGTTTGAGATCAGCCTGGCCAACACGGGGAAACCCTGTCTCTACTAAAAATACAAAAAACAGCCGGGTGTAGTGGCGCACACCTGTAATCCCAGTTACTCAGGAGGCTGAGGCAGGAGAATCGCTTGAACTCAGAAGCCGGAGGTTGCAGTGAGCCAAGATCATGCTACTGCACTCCAGCCTGGGCGACAGAGCGAGACTCCATCTCAAAAATACAAACACACACAAGCAAATCCCCCATTACTCTAAATACTGATATATTCTTTGTTGCAGTTATTTCAAGCACACAGAAAAGTGTAGAGACTTATATAACAAATACCTTTGTATCACCACCTGGCTTTGTTCAAGTGAGCGTTTGCCAGGGGTTGAGAACAGTGAGAAGCCCAGCTCTGGAGTGCAATGCCCAGGTGAAATGTTCCTCTGCTATTCCCTGGCTCTGTGGTCTTGGCCAGACTGTTACCTCCTGTCCCTTTCAGGTCCTCTACCTGCAGCCTGAAGACGTATAGTGAACTTTCCTCGCAGAGCTGTCATGAGGCTTAAATGAATGAATACAAATTAAAACACATATACCAAGGCCAGGTGCAGTGGCTGATGCCTGTAATCCCAGAACTTTGGGAGGCTGAGGCAGATGAATCACTTGAGGTCAGGAGTTCGAGACCAGCCTTGCCAACATGGTGAAACCCTGTCTCTATTAAAAATATAAAAATTAGCCAGGTGTGGTGGTGCACGCCTGTAATCCCAGCTACTTGGGAGGCTGAGGCAGGAGAATCGCTCGAACCCAGGAGGCAGAGATTGCAGTGAGCTGACATCGCACCACTGCACTCCAGCTTGGGTGACAGAGTGAGACTTGTCTCAAAAAATAAAAATAAAAAATGTAAACCAGACACTCAAAAAACGTCAGATATCATGACTATTACCTACTCTATGAGCTTTTTTTGTTTGCTTGTTTTTTGGGATGGAGTCTCACTCTGTCACCCAGGCTGAAGTGCAGTGGTACGATCTTGGCTTACTGCAACCTCTACCTCCTGGGCTCAAGTGATTCTCATGCCTCAGCCTCCCGAGTAGCTGGGACTACAAGTGTGTGCCACCATATCTGGCTAATTTTTGTATTTTTTTTTGTAGAGATGGGGTTTCGCCATGTTGACCAGGCTGTTCTCGAACTCCTGGCCTTAAATGATCCACCTGCCTTGGCCTCCCAAAGTGCTGGGATTACAGGTGTGAGCCACTGTGCCCAGCCTACTTTCTACTTTTAATGGGAACCACTGCAGACATCTTTGAAGCTTAATCACCACTACTTCCCCACACCTGGCCATATGCAGAAATATTTGGTGTTTATCCTATCAATTCATGTTTTCTACTTTTATATGTATGTGTCCATAAAAGATATGTAGTTGAAACTAAATGAATGGTGTCATACTGTACACATCCTTCTGTAAATTAGCTTTCTTCTTTCAATATTATTTTTGAGATTTATTCCTGTTGACAAATTTTTTTTGATTCACTTACTTTAGTCAGAGTGCAAATATTCACTGTATAACCTAATTTATCTATGTTCCCATTGTTAAACACTTATTTGCTTTTTTTTCTTGCTCTTACAAAGGAGGCTGCAGTGACCTCTCTTATATAGAGCTCCTTATAGACTCATGTGAAATGTTTGGCAAGGGAAATAATGAGGAATGTCCTCACTGGGTCACAGGGACTGTGCCTCTTCAGACTACACCAGATATTATCAAGTTTCTCTTCCCTGAATGGTACAAATTCATGTTCCCAGTATCAGTATAGGAAAGTTCACCTTTATACGGTATTGTCACTTTTTAAAAATTTCTGCCAATCTAATGGGCATAAAATGTTCCTTGAATATGTCCTCCCCTCATTCTACTGCTGTTAGGTATTATTTTATTCAGTCATCTGCTGTTCGAAGACCTTATGTCTTCTTTGAATAATGAAATCCTAATTCACTAATGAATGCTACACATTTTTCAAGGCATAAAAGAGAAAGAATGGATTCTCATAAGAGCGACATTCAGCTTTGTCCAATTATCCATAATTGGACTCTCTATGAGAATGAGAATATGCATCAAAAGAATGGCTACTACCTTAGAAATTCCTTTGAGAAGGGGAACTATCATTTACCTTTGTGTTTCACACTATAGAGCATACCCTGGACATGTAATATTAGCTTGTTCAAAATGAGTGAATGAGCAATGATCCCCAGGCAGGTCCACGGGAAATACACGCCTAAGGTAACAGACTCACTCAGCAAATAGTGACCAAGTGCCTGCTAAATGCTACGCGCCACAGGGAGGTGCACAGAATCTGTTGCAACCGGTTCTGTGCAATCACTGACCAAGTGTAAGTGCCTGTCCAGGCTCGAGGCAGCCTCCAGAGTGAAGGGAATTGCCCACAAAGGGCTCCCAGGGGCCTGCCTTCAACTCAACACCAGTTACAATGTTAAGAAAATGCAGAATTGCTTTCAAACTCATAATAAAGCTTTCATAAAAGTGAAGCAAGCTGAATTGTTTTGATATATAAAGAAAATATGAGCCAGGCGCAGTGGCTCACGCCTGTAATCCCAGCACTTTAGGAGGCCAAGGCAGGCGGATCACGAGGACAAGAGACGGAGAACATCCCATCCAACACAGTGAAACCCCGTCTCTACTAAATATACAAAAATTAGCTGGGCGTGGTGGCGCACGCCTATAGTCCCAGCTACTCAGGAGGCTGAGGCAGGAGAATCGCTTGAACCCGGGAGGCGGAGGTTGCAGTGAGCCAAGATTGTGCCGCTGCACTCTAGCCTGGCGGCAGAGCGAGACTCTGTCTCCAACAAAAAAGAAAGAAAGAAAGAAAGAAAATATTAGCTAAAAGACTAAAGCAAGCAGCATCAGTTAGTAGATCCTAAGAGACAGAAGTGCATTTGTATGCATGTGTTTTTAAAGCAGGTCTGAAGAATCTCTGTGTACTTAATTCAATGTTTCTTCTGCTCTCCTCTACTATCAAAAAAGAGTCTTTTCCACGTCTATTGCCATAATTAAAATAAAATGTTTTTTAAAATTGCATTTAAAAAATAATTCACATTTAGAAATGACTTGTTTCTTATTTATCTTAAAACAAGTATCTAGAAGTTTCTCCTTGGAAGATGATACTGGTTCTTAGACAATAATTTCTTTAAAAAAAAAACAGAGATGGGGGTCTCGCTATATTGACCAAGCTGGTCTCAAACTCCTGGCCTCAAACAATCCTCCCATCTCAGCCTCCCAAAGTGCTAGGATTACAGGCGTGAGCCACCGTGCCTGGCCCTCACAGACAATAATTTCTAATTTGGAGGCTCCACAGTGAATTCTATTGCAGTCATCATATTGCACATCCTTCAACAGATGGGGTAAACTCTAAGCATGAAAGTTTGGATTCAAGTATTCAAGCTTTAAATCCTGATGCTATACTGAAATTCTCAGTTCAGAACTCACCATCCCAGGCTGGCACAATGTATCTACCAGCAGCCTTATTCATAATCAAGCAGCTCAGAAGGAGAATGGAGAAAGAAACTCTTGACATTAATACCACAGAACAAAAAGGAACAAACTACTGATACAAGCAACTGATACATGCAACAACAAACTACTAATACATGCAACAATGTAGCATAACATTTCTGATGAGTCTCAGAAACGTTATGCTAAGTGGAAGGAGCCAGAACTCAAAGAGTATCATGCCGGCCAGGCGCGGTGGCTCACGCCTGTAATCCCAGCACTTTGGAAGGCCGAGGTGGGCAGATCACAAGGTCAGGAGATCGAGACCATCACGGCTAACACGGTGAAACCCCATCTCTACTAAAAATATAAACAATTAGCCAGGAGCAGTGGCAGGCGCCTGTAGTCCCAGCTACTCAGGAGGCTGAGGCAGGAGAATGGCGTGAACTTGGGAGGCGGGGCTTGCAGTGAGCCGAGATCGCGCCACTGCACTCCAGCCTGGGTGACAGAGTGAGACTCTGTCTCAAAAAAAAAAAAAAAAAAAAAAAAAGAGTATGATGCCATTTATAAGAAATTCTAGAACAGGCAAAACTAATCTAAGGTGAAAAAAATCAAAACAGTGGTTACCTGGGGGAAGGGGTAGTGAGGACTGACTAGAAGAGGAATATAGGGCTACTTTCTGGTAGGATGAAATTTTTTTTTTTTTTTTTCCCCGAGAGGGAGTCTCTCTCTGTCGCCCAGGCTGGAGTGCAGTGGTGCGACCTCGGCTCACTGCAACCTCCGCTTCCCGGGTTCATGCCATTCTCCTGCCTCAGCCTCCCTAGTAGCTGGGACTACAGGCACCCGCCACCACACCTGACTAATTTTTGTATTTTTAGTGGAGACGAGCTTTCACCGTGTTAGCCAGGATGGTCTCAATCTCCTGACCTCATGATCCGCCCGCCTCAGCCTCCCAAAGTACTGGGATTACAGGCGTGAGCCACTGCGCCTGGCAGGATGAAAATATTCTATATCTTGATAGGGGTTTGAGCTACCTGAATGTAGCAGCAGTGGTCAAAACTCAACAAATGGTACACTTAAGATTTGCATAACCTACCATATGTAAATTTAATCTCCCCAAAATTGGAAGCAAACACTAAATTCTAGTTAATGATATACATGCTAAAGTGTTTAGGGATGAAGGGTACTGATATCACCTAATTTGAAAGGCATGCAAAAATAAGGTGGACTAATAGATAAATATATGATAAAGCAAATTAACAAAGTCTTTAAAACTGTAAAATCTGGATGGTGGGTATATGAGTGCTCACGGTATAATTCTTTCAACTTTTCTATATGTTTGAAATTTTTCATAATAAAATGTCACAAAAAAAGAAAGAAAATCTTATCTACTAGAAAACAGACCCAAGAAAATCAGTAAGTAGTTATATAGCATTAAATTTTGTTAAGCTCCTTAAAAAAAAAACACAATAATTAAGATAAAGTACTTAGACATCAGACAAAGTGGCTCCACTGCTCACTAGTAACTGCTTGACTGCTCTTCCCCATTTCCTCATCTATAAAATGGGTATTTTACCACCTACCTCAAAAAACTTGTAGAATGAATGGAGTCATTTATTTAAGGAATGAGAACTCTATCTGGCACTTGGCAAACATTCAGTAAGTGGCAGCTGATTTCATACTAATTTTTGTACCACCTCTGTGAATACAGGTGGAAACGACAAGTCCATTGACTAAAACGTGACAGCCTCTAACTTAATGTATAAGTCTTGCCCAAACTGAACCCTGTTCTATAAGATCAAAAGACTCATTCAGGATTTTTTCTATTTCACAACTCCTCTGACAGTTCTCCAGCACTATTCTTTTGGTCTTTGAAAAGCACATATGGCCTCCCTGCCGACCCTGACACGCACAGCACTGAGAGAAGCGCTCACTGTCCTCTGTCCGCTTCTGAAGTCCTGTGGCCAGAGAAGTTCTTTGTCAAAGCCATGATCCTACCACGGTCTATATCACATCTTCCCACATTTTCAAAAGCTTTAGAAATTTTTAGGTGCAACAAGAAGGTAATGAAATCCATGTGGCTAAACTGATAGCAGAAAACATGAAAAGGATCTATCAGTGAATCTCAAGGCTGTGCCTAATGGGTCTATAAAGCAGCTGCTGCTCTGAAAAACCCACTCCTCAGAGCCCATGAGAGTGTCCAGCCTGGAGTACACCAACCTCATCAGGGGATTAGGGCAGCTTCTTTATTTTATAGACGAAGACATGAGCCGTCTGGGTCATGATGTTTAGAAACCCCTAGTAAAAGTGTTGCACAGATGCCAGTTCTGCTTGTAAGGCTCAGTCACTTCTACATTGAACTCTTATGTTTTTTTGGGTAAAAAAAAAAACATTAAACACATTTCTCCATTGGATGATCTATGCCCAAATCATAAAAATATTATCCTGGTCCATAAAAATGAGTCTGCAGTTAGGTCAAAACTTTCCATTCACCATAAATGCTCAAAATGTTTAGTAAAAGAAGACTTTCCATCCACCGTAAATGCTTCATTCCCCTTTCTAGCAGTTATAAATTACTTCAAAATTATCAATTTCCTGTTGGAACAAGTCAGACTGACTCAGATAAAAGAAAATCAGAACAGGGAAAAAGCTATCAGTGGCACAAGAGGGGAAAAAGGGAGTGGAAAAGAGAAAAGAAATAGGCTGAAAAATGAACTCCAGAATTAACTGAAAACTTAGACCAAGTGGTCCATCCAAAAATGAACAGGAGAGACACAGAACTTGAATGCTATCTTAAGGGTACAGGTTGGGAAGGGAGGAATGGCTACAAACCAAGACCACAAGTCAAAACCCCAAAAAACACAGGTCATATACTCATGTTAGAGTCACTGCTAAAGGACCTCATGGCTGGCCAATGAGATTAGAAACCGTGGCTGACACTGTACACCAGCCCAAGTGTTCAGGGAAGGCACGTGACTGCCAAAGCCACCTAGAAGGTAGAAACCTTATGTGGAGATTTGCTAAGTGTACACCCCATGAAAACTGCACACTTGGTTTAGGGTCCAGACGCAAAGGCTGCCGTAGGACAGGGCACACCACTGAGCACACAAGTGTCTTTGGAACACGTACGTGGGGAGTGTTCAAAAAGAAAAAGGCAACATACTTTTGGGAAACTGAGAAACTTGTACATCCTTCACTGATTTTTCTCTAGATTTTTGGCCCACAGGTAACTTTAGCAAATATAAAATGTGTATGTTTTGAAGCTATTAATGGTTCATTATGAATGGACTCACATGGAGTCCAAAAGACAAAGGAAATGGTCTGTGGTACCATGTAACATAGGGACTCCCAAACCTGAAGATCTTCCAAGGGAGAGATCTGCAAAGAGCCCCAGCTTCTGCCTTGAGACCCCACAAAGAGAAAAGCTAAATAAGGCTGTAGACAGCGGAGGAGGGGAGGGAGACTCTGTATTTCCATCATGCAAAATGGAATTAATCCAAGTTCTAACCTGAATAGCACATAAGTCAGGCTTGCCAACATTGTATCTGATTTGTGACCTAGCGTTTATATCACAAAGGACGTTCAGGTACTTTTTGTAATTCCAAAGGCAGCCATGCAATGTCCTTCCAGGTTTACAAAGAAGAAAGGCGAGGTGACAAACCAGCTCCCTGCAAGCCAAGCAGCTCATCTTGGTGGCATCCACTCTTACACTCAATTCTTGCTGCTCTAAGCCAGTCCTCTTATTAGAGTAACTGCTTTGCCACCACTATGGTGCAGGCAGAAACTTTTCTTACCTTCTCAAGCATACATAGTCTAACACTCCCAAATTTCCCCTCTGTGTGCCAACAAAGGAAAATAAAACATAGGGAGAAAAAAGGTATCAGAGTTTCAGAAAATCCTCAAAACGTTGTTTATACAGAGACTTGGCAGAGACTTGGCAACAATTACAAGAGACAAAAATGCCATACCTGCTTCATCTCCCCAATATGGATGTGTTCTTTCTGTTTCTCTTCATATAAACATCTCAGAAAAGAAATAATCAATTCATTCTCTCGCTGCTCATTTCTCGGTCTCAATTTCTTTAAAACAAAAATCAGAAACAGGATTTATTTTTAATCGTCAACAATATTGCTAAGCCGTCTTTTTAAATGCTAACAGCTTCCATCCACTAAACTAGTGCTTTTACTCAATCATCTCACTAGGGGGCACCAATGATCCTAAAAGTAGAGAGAATTTTTAAAAAGGAACAGTGGAGCCAGTGGGCCAGATTTAGCTTTTCATCTCTGATGTCCTCCCATCTAAAAATGAATCTTTAATATCAGATAGAGACACAGTCAAAATGTTTAACAAATAAATAGTTTTTAAAACAAGAGGAAAAACACAAAATCCATATAAATACCCAAAGGTCAGGGGCCATGATGACCAAACATTGACAAACTCTTAGGGAACGGGCAAGGAAAACAGCAACGGGATTCAGTGTCATAATTTCCCATGTCGAATGTGTTCACCGTGAAGCACTCTGTGGAATCCCCATGGGGCACCCCCTTCCATACAAAACTTCATGGCATGTACATTTCTTTCTTCTTTCTTTAAAAAAAAAATTCTCTCTATGCCTTTTAACTTTTAGACAGGGTCGTGGCACAGCACACTGGACCAGAAGTCAGGACATGTAGGTTCCAGCTGCTGCCTAGAAGTGTGAAGCCAAGCCCCTTAATCCTAGCTTCCCTGTCTGCTGAAGTGAGGATGGTGCACAGAGGAAACTCTATGGTCTCCTCCTGCTCCCAAATGCTTTGGATTTGAAATGCCAGAGTGAATATTTTTAAAGTCCACCTAATTTAATGTATGATTTTATCATATATGAAGAAAGTAAAATGAATTGCTTTGGGATACACAAAGTTTTTAGTCTATAAATTTTGAAAATACATCTTTTTTTATGTTGACAAGTATCCATTGCCTGTTCCTCCCCTCTCCCTACTCCAAATTTCCAGACTGTTCTTTAAAACAAATTCAGTGACATAAATGGATCAACTACACAAGGATCTGAATCTGGGTCAACACCACTCTTGGTCACTTCTTCCCCAGCTAAGGAAGCAACTTTACCCTGCACATAATAAGCATTCAAAGCAAAGGTAACACTAACCCAGACTTTCTGACAGTCCTTTCTTAAAGAAACCCAGTCCTTTCTTAACGAAAAAGATTAAAGGTAAGTTGTTCTTGTTACTTAAGGAAAGGATAGTTAATGATTAGAAGGGTTTGTTTTCATTGAGGCCTTCCTGTTCTTTCAAATTTCGGACTGAAATATTAAATATTTTAGAGGCTACAGCAGACACTCTCAACCTGGACTCCAGGCTGTGAACCCCAATATTACAAAATTTTACAAGTTATATGCAAAAAGTGGATTTCTCTGGAGAAAGTGGGCATTAGATCCTCAAAAAGGAAAGTGGCAGTAATGCCACAATCCCAACTTAACACTGCTAGATCAAAGGGTTATGGGTACACTGAGCCCAAATGTCCACAAAACAACAAGAACTCCCATTTATGGTTGGCGGGGATGCAAAACAGTACAGCCACTTTGGAAAACAGGCCAGCAGTTTCTTGTAAAACTAAACACATTCTTACCACATAACCCAGCAATTGCACTCCTTGGTGTTTACCCAAATGAGCTGAAAACAGCATCTTTATTCACAATTATCAAAACTTGGAAGCAACTAAGATGTGCATCGATCGGCAAATGGGTAAAGAAACTGTAGTGCATCTATAAAACTGAGTATTATTCAGCAATGAGAAATAAGCTATCAAGCCATAAAGAGACATGGAAGAACCTTAAGTGCATATTGCTAAGCAAAAGAAGCCAGTCTGAAAAGGCTACTGGGTGATTCCAACTACATGACATGCTGGAAAAGGCAAAACTATGGAGAGAGCAAAACGATCAAGGATTAGGGAGGAGGTGGGAGAACAGGCAGAACACGGGGATTTTTAGGGCAGTGAAACTATTCTGTATGATACCGTAATGATGGGCACATGACATTAAGCATCTGTCACAACCCACAGAATACAGAACACCAACAGTGAACCCAAATGTAAACCATGAACTTTAGTTAATATCAATGTACAAATATTGGCTCATCAATTATAATGAAGAAACCCTCAGTAATGCAAGATATGTTAAAAATCGGAGAAACTGTGGGGTGGGGGACAGTGAAAGCTAATACGGGAACTCTGTACTTTTCACCCAATTTTCCTGTAAACCTAAAACTGCTCTAAAAACAATTAAGTCTATTAAAAAAAAAAATGATCCAGGGAAACAGACAGGAATTATGAGGCCTCTGAGCAGGTACAGGCGCCTGATGGTTGGCCCACTCTTTCTTCTCCTGTGTCTTTAATTAAACCTTCTGGCTATCTCCACAAGAAAATGTTTATTGTGCTTGGAGAAATTCTTCATCATCATCTATTTCAAAATATTTTAAAGGGCTAATCATATAGTAAGAGGAGGAGTATTAATATATTTTTCCCCTCAAAATACACTTTTAAAAGTTATTCAAATAGGAAGGAAATTAGACCAACTGGGAACAGTATACTACCACAGTTGTTTTTCATTAAAAACTGATTAAGAATCAGAGACTGCGTCATGGAGCTTGTTAAACATCATACAGAAGTCACTAAAGCAGAGAAATAAACGTCGATGGTGTTATACACAATCAAGAAACAAATCTTTCCTTAATGTAATTCTGAAATACAATTAGTGAGGTGTCACCTCCCTAAAATCTCCCATGCAACTTCACCATCCTCGATAGTAGCAAATCATTAATTCTTTCTTTCTTTTTTTTTTTTTTTGAGATGGAGTCTTGCTCTTTCACCCAGGCTGGAGCTGGAGTGCAGTGGCACAATCTGGGCTCACTGCAAGCTCCACCTCCCAGGTTCACGCCATTCTCCTGCCTCAGCCTCCCAAATAGTTGGGACTACAGGCACCCACCATCACACCCGGCTAATTTTTTGTATTTTTAGTAGAGACAGGGTTTCACCGTGTTAGTCAGGATGGTCTTGATCTCCTGACCTCGTGATCCACCCACCTCTGCCTCCCAAAGTGCTGGGATTACAGGCGTGAGCCACCGCTCTGGGCCAAATCATTATTTCTTAAAGGTGATTTAACTTTATGAACATTCATTAGTCAGAGAGACAAGTCTTAGGAAAATAATGGGGAATCGAATTGGGTAACATCACTGTGCCATCAAAAATTACTTGCTTGTTCAAAATTAAATTACGATGTCAGAAGTCAGGATGATGGTTACCTGGAGGCAGACACAAAACAGGACTATGAGGCAATGGAAATGCCCCATTTCTTTCTTTTTCTGGGGGAGACAGCGTCTCACTCTATCCCCCAGGCTGGAGTGCAGTGGCACAATCCTGGCTCACTGCAACCTCTGCTTCCCAAGTTCAAGCAATTCTCATGCCTTAGCCTCCCGAGTAGCTGAGACTACAGGTGTGCACCACCATGCCTGGCTAATTTTTGTATTTGCCATAGAGACAGGGTTTCGCCATGTTGGCCAGGCTAGTCTTGAACTCCTGACCTCGGGTGATCCGCCCGCCTTGGCCTCCCAAAGTGCTGGAATTACAGGCATGAGCCACCGCGCCTGGCCAGAAATGCTCCATTTCTTAATCTTGGCACTGGCTGCACAGTTGTATATACCTTATAAAAATTCACTGAATTATACATCATTGATTTGTTTGCTTTTCTATATGCATGTCATACTTCAATTTATAAAAGAATATTACAAAATAATTAATTGCCTGTTAAAAGTAACAAAACTAAATTAGTTACATGTTTCTTAACCTATAAGAGGCTTATAAATTGTCATAAACGCAATTCAGATATAAACTGCCAGCTGGGCAAGGTGGCATGTACCTGCAGTCCCAGCTACTTGGGAAGCTGAGGTAGGACGATTGCTTGAGCCCATGAGTTCGCAACTGAAATGTGCTCTGATCACACCCTAGAATAACCACTGTGCTCCAGCCTGGGTAACAGAGTGAGCCCCTTTCTCTTAAAAAAAATTAATAAATAAATAAATCAATTTCCAACACTGATTAATGCATCCCAGAATGTTGAGAAAGCCCATGGTCTCCTAAGGGAACTACTTAAAAAGACAATACTCACTTGGACACTACAGTCTAACATCTTAAAACTCACTTGGACACTACAGTCTAACATCTTAAAACTTAAAGTTTTCAGTCTAACATCTTAAAACTACAGTCTAACATCATTTTAAAACCATGCAAAATCCAACTAAGCTGATATATATTCTTCAGAAAGTAAAAAGAGTCTCTTCTGACCATTAACCTTTAACTTGTGAAGTCATGTTACTTAATGAATTATCAATGTCTACTGAGTATAAATCTACTTGATTTACCTAGTCAGTATTTAATTAAGTCATTCCCTGAAACACACTCATATAGATTAGGAGAATTAGACTTGGAGATATTTTATTTACTAGCTCCACGTTGGCTTCACAGCAATTCTTATCCTGAGATGATCAATTTGGATTTAGTATATTCACCCAGTAACAGAGCATCATGGGGTCATCCTAACATATGCCCAGCTAGATATGTTTGAAAACGAAACATTTCAAAAACGCTCATAAATAAAAAGATGGCTTTGCAGTGTGGTATGCCCACATGCCCATCTGGCATTAAGTTCTCAGAGTGCTCAAAATTAGCTTGTTTACAGTAGAGATAACCTCCAGCATCGTTTACACAGTTATTAGTGATTTCTTTATAGCTGTTAGAGTTCCATTTTTTGATTTAATATTCATTTACATGATCCTTAAATAAGGTATGTTTTAATAACTAAGTAATCACGTACCATTAATTTCAATGGTAATTACATTTCCCTTGTGAAAATTTGCACGTAGAGGACTTTTTCAGAAACAAATTCCCCTCCAGGAAAGACTGAACAAAGGAAAATATTTACCATTCTATTTTATAAGGAGACTCAGGAAACTGCAAAGCCACCTTTTTCCTTACAACCTTTTTGAAATGTATGATTTTCAAGCACATTAGCCGGCACTGCTGTCTAAAACGAAACCAATGACTTGGTTTATAAAATGTTTTATAAAACCAAGAATGGTCATTGAGGACATAATTCAACAAGACCATCTAACAAGCCTCTAGAATAAAAGATCCATGCACAAATCTGTATCACTCAAGGAACAGCCACACTCACAGTGATGGAAGACAAGGTGAGAGCCGGCTTTTCAAAGTTGGTGAATACAACCTCCCTTTGGTGTCTGGAGCAGCTTAACAATTACAGAGACCTCTAGAACAATACACAGGGGCCTCAGGATATTAACTGAAAGCTCTTTTTCTAAAGCAAACCTTAGTCATAATCTACTCTGTTCTAAAGTGTCTTTACCATGATGTACTCAGTGTCTAAAAGCCTGCATGAGTCAAAGAGAATCTTGGAATCATATCCATTAGGAACATCTCATTGCTGCGGAAGAATATTTTGTGTATTACCTATACTGATTCATCACACTGTTTTAGGGAGAGCTACGTGGTGCTGTCTGGACAAAAAAGAAAACCCACATTATGAGAGGGAAGTTCCTCTTCTATTCTTGATAGAAAGATGGTTTCTTAAAGTGACTGGACAGCTCTAGAACAGTAAGTGGGCCAGCATTAGATGAAAAAGGCCCCAACTTGAATTGTAAATGCATTAACAATCAGAAGCATATTGTCCATTTTTGAATTCCAAATGCAAATCACAGTATATTTTCTAAGAGTATTGTGTACTTAGAACTCTAAAGATCTTTTAAGAAAAGACAAAGTAGCATGTCTCAAGTTGATTCAGAAGAAAACAAGAAAATGCAAAGACAAATGAAAATTGTGAAAATTACCCTCTAGGCTATTTGAGACATGAAAAAAACATCTTTCTATGCTCTCTTCCTGAAGCATATGCCAATTCTACTGTAGAAGGAGAACAAGGGAATAAGACAAGACCTCTAACATGATTAAAATGAGAAAGACGGCCAGGCGTGGTGGCTCACGGCTGTAATCCCAGCACTTTGGGAGGCTGAAGCAGGCAAATCACAAGGTCAAGAGTTAGAGACCAGCCTGGCCAATATGGTGAAACCCCGTCTCTACTGAAAATACAAAACTTAGCAGTGTGGTGGTGGCAGGCGGCTGAAATCTCAGCTACTTGGGAGGCTGAGGCAGGAGAATTGCTTGAACCCGGGAAGCAGAGGTTGCAGTGAGCCAAGATCGCACCATTGCACTTCGGCTCTGGGCAACAGAGCGAGACTCTGTCTCAAAAAAAACAACAAAAAGAGAGAGAGACAATCCTCTCATTTTTTTTACACTAACAGAAAGCAGATCGTGGATCCTAGTATAGTCTTTTCCCAGTGAGGAAGGAAAAGCACTTAAACCCACCCAGTTGCTAGCTGTCTTGTTTTGTTTAATGGCTCCTCTATTTGTAGATCCTGCTGCCCGCCCCTCAAAAGGAGATATTTATTCTTTGATATGCTTCCCTCCCTAAAAAAGTGCCAGGGAATCATCGAAAATGCCCCTCAGCTAAAGCAGACATGAAATTTTGGATGACCTCATTAAAGATTCATAACGAACAGGCTACAGGCATGCCAGCACACACAGCATGGTCTCCCCGAGATACATTGCATCTAAATGCAAGGGCAAGAGCTAGCTTCCAAGTTTATTGCAGAAAGCTGATGAGCTTGAATTTTGTTTTGTTTTTGTAGGTTTGATATATTATCGGGTTCCAAGTAGACAGCATGACCTAAATTTATTTTCAAAAATGAAAAAAAAAGGTGTCGGGGGAAAGAAGGAATTCTGTTCAAGTTCATGTACCAAACATTGTCTTATTCGACTCCCACACTTAGGTCTGAAATCCTAAGCGGGAAGGGGCGGGCAGAGGTTTCCCAGGGAACAGATGAGTGCATGCGGACCAGAGGCCGGACCTCCTGTCTCCCAGCCTGAGGCGCTTTCCATTTTATAATTTCCTCTCTCTTATTCTAACATTTGTTTAAGGAAGAGGCTTGCCTGTTTCATTTAGTTTTACTATCTAAGCTAAGGCCTGATGGGAATCTGCAATTCTGACCTGGACACTCTATGAGATTGTGAAAGCTTAAGCCAAGCATGTCCAACATGTGGCCCAGGGTGGCTCTGAATGTAGCCCAACACAAATTCATAAACTTTCTTAAAGCATTATGAGATTTTGGGCTGGGCGTGGTGGCTCACGCCTGTAATCCCAGCACTTTGGGAGGCCAAGGCGGGCAGATCATGAGGTCAGGAGTTCGAGAACAGCCTGACCAACATGGTGAAAGCCTGTCTCTACTAAAAATACAAAAATTAGCCAGGCGTGGTGGCGTGCTCCTGTAATCCCAGCTACTCAGGAAGCTGAGGCAGAAGAATCACTTGAACCTGGGAGGCAGAGACTGCAGTGAGCCCAGATCATGCCACTGCACTCCAGCCTGGGAAACAGAGCAAGACTCTGTCAAAAAAACAAACAAACAAAAACCATTATGAGATATTTTTTTTGCTGTTTTGTTTTTTTGTTTTTTTAGCAGCTCATCAGCTATCGTGTCTTTTATGTGTGGTCCAGGACAATCCTTCTTCTTCCAATGTGGCCCAGGGAAGCCAAAAGATTGGTCACCCCTGAAACCAAGACGAACTCAAGGCACCTTCCCCCAGGTTGGGACAACACTGGTTTGCTATTTTGTACACATAGCATTTCCCAGGTAAGCTGCCTGCCTTTTCTTTCCTTCTAGAAATTAGCAACTGTACTGTACCTGAACCTCTTCAAAAATAGTCGCCTGCTCCTGATTGGTTAATGTCGTCAGGTGCTTTTGCAGTTCTAGTTTTGTTTTGGAAGAATTCATTCCTATTAAGAGAAAAAAGAGAGGCATGAAAAAACTCTATATAAAAGTTGTGAGATAGGGAGTTAACCTCTTCCACACACATCCCCTTCACATTCTCTTCCACTTCAGACTTCCAAGGTTTTATGGAAAAAAAAAATTTTTATTTTTTTTTTGACATGGAATCCCACTCTGTCACCCAGGCTGGATTGCAGTGGTGCAATCACGGCTCACTGATTATGCGAGCCTCAACCTCCCAGGGTCAAGCAATCCTCCCACTTCAGCCTCCCCAGTACCTGGGACTACAGGTGCATGCCACCATGCCCAGCTAATTTTTGTATTTTTAGTAGAGACAAGGTTTCGCCATGTTGCCCAGGCGGGTCTCGAACTCTTGAGCTCAAGCAACACGCCCACCTCAGCCTCCTAAAGTGCTGGGATTACAGGCGTGAGCCACTGTGCTTGGCGTGGAAATTTTCATCGATAATAGTGTCACTGTTATCTTTGTCATCATCTTCTGAGCTCTGATGTGCTAGACACTGTATAACAGGCATTAAGCTTGCACCATTTAATTCTCAAAACAATCTGATGAAGAGGATGCTATTATCCCCAGTTTACAGCTAAGAAAACTAAGACCCAGAGAGCTTACGTCATTCCACAGACCAATAATTTGGACTCTACCTCAGGTTTGTGTGGCTCCAAATTACTTTATCCATGTTAAAACACCTCACGTAATCAGAACCTTCTCCTCAGAAAATGATAAATTCTTGTGTTGATATGTAAACCTGACAACTTTTTCTTAGGAAAAAACAACTCCTATTCTGTTGGAAAACTGATCCACATTTCTCTTGCATACCAGGTTCCCATCACGGAAAATTGATGCATGTGGCTAACAATTTTTCTTATACCACCACATGCTTATTAATAACTTCATTAACATTACATTTAATTAATGTTACAAAGAGTTTTGAGGAAAAGTTATAAAAATAAAGTCATTACATAATTTTAGTACCCATTAGAACCCGATATTTCAAGAAGTTCCTTCCCCACACAAATACGGCTTAGAGCCTGCACTGCCTTTTCTTGGTATCCAGAGATAAATGTCACACATGATGAGAAGGTTGATAATGAAAGGATATGCTGACCCAACTGCCATGAAAAGAAAAAAAAAGCATGGGTTATTTTTCTTCCAAGGGCAGCTCTCGCCTCACCCACCTGGCACTCTCTTCTCATCCTACCAGGGTGGCCCTGAAGCAGAGGCTTGGCCAAGGCTCTGGGCTGGAGAACAGTGTGCGAGGCACCTACATCACTACGGATGGCCGGGAGGGAAATCTGCTGAGCCAGGGACTTGGAAACCATGCCTTCATTTTACAGATGGATTTGCTGATGCCCAGAGAAGCCAGGTGACTTGTGAAAGGCCAGGAGGCCCATCGGCAGCCAAGCCTGCCCAAAGCCACGGCTCCTCCCCTCCCACAGCAGCTGAGGCAGAGCCCACAACCTCTAAGTAGGCTGGGACTGTGGCAGAGGTGGCTGCTCCTATCACACTGTTGCAGCCATCTCTGCTTCCAGAAAGACATTCTTTTTCCCTTTTTCTTAACCCAGGAAAACCCTGAAGCCACCACAGAAATAATATTTAAGTGACTGCTACTATGCCACTTCACTTAACACTTTATGTGCATTATTCATTTCACCCTAAAATGAATATTAGAAATGGGCCTTTTTATTTTAAGTAATCTCAATGCCCACCTGAAGAAACTGAGGCACATCGAAGTATTTTGTCCAAGGTCATCAGCTAAGTAAGTTGCCTCCAGCAACCAAACCCTTAACTGCTCCACTGCCCTCCCTGACTAGCAGAGCCAAGTCGCCTGACACTCAGGTGGCTGCAATACAAGAGCAAGCTTAGAGGTGGGTTAAAGTGCAGGAAGGATGGCGCCTTTGTCAAAGTGCAATGCAGTCACTCTTTCAGCAAGCTGTCAGGTCACATGAAGCCAGGGAAACAGACAAGGCTTTACTGTATCAACTACTTAAATGCCGAAGCGAAACAGAGTTAAGATTTATGAATCAAATAAGCACTAAGTCATCATGCACTAAAAATCCCCCCCACATATGAAGGACATCTCTGACAGCCGAAGTATCATATTTTGGAAAAACGATATTGTTTCATGAAACATTCAGATGTGGAGAATAAACCCCAAGGCTTAAGAAGAGTTAGACTAACTCGACACTCTGCCAATCTCAGGTGAAATCACGAAATGCAGCTTATTCTTCGCTTCGGCAGCTGTGAAGCAATCCTCTGGGCAATTTCACCCTGTCTGCAGGATGCCTAATTCATGAGGTCCTTCTGGTCCCATCTCTAAATAGCTGGCCCGCCTAGGTCCGAGTTCCTCCCCCAGGGATTCTCACACAGCTAGCCCCTCCTGGGTGGTTTCTGTACACCCACTGAAAGCACCCTTCAGTTCCCCACTGAACGCATCTCCTCAGAGAGGCCCAGGTGATGCCAAAATGGCTTATGGAGGGAATGGGAAGCCAGGACCGAAGCAGAAAAGGTAACCAGCATCAAGAGAGTTTCCAAACTACAACCCTCCTGGCTCCTCTGGTCAGTGAGGCCGCCTCCCTGGCGGTGCAGAAACGGCCCTTGTTAGAGAGAGCGGTGATGAATGGCTGTGTTTTACTGAAGGAAAATTTGCTCTGAGAGCAAAAGAAAATCTCAGTTCAACTATTTTTTTTAATGAATGCTCCTCTTTTAAAATAAGCAAAAGCTATATAAATACCACTGAGTTGTATATGGTTCAAATACAGAACTGGGTAGAGCTGCACTTCTGATATGTTGCAATTAGAGCAGAGTGCAGCTAATCAACATCAACAGCGTTATTGATTCTATCTTATAGATTCTGGGGGATGACTTAACTACACTTACTGATTAAGAAAACATAGTCTTTTAAGTCTTTCTTTGTGTGGCCACATCACTAATCCTCTCCACAGTTTTACAGAGTTCTTGATCAGACCATATAACTTCCTGCTAGAACTACTTTTACACCAACATACAATGAGTTTTAACAAGCCATTTCATTCTACTTATTAGGAATACAATAACAAAAAGCAAGGAACCCTAAAACTGTTTATGTAATAACTAGCACTTCTTCTACTAACAATGCACTTCTTCTACACTTTTAGAAATGAGTTCCATCATGTAGGTAAAACATACCCCCACCAGACTTCTAATTGCACTATTTAAGAATGTTCTCATGTTAGTAGAGTTTTGTGCCTTGGTTGGATTTTATCAGGTGAAAGATGGATCAAATGATTAATTCCAAAACGACGGCAGCAAAATCCCTACCCTGATCAAACTTTTCAGCTGTAACTTTCTCAAAACTAAGCCAGACCAAAGAAAGATTTATCAAGGGGAGCTCTGGAAGCAATCCAGTTCCCGCAGATCGTGATCTGCTTTATCTTCAAGGCCAAAGTCACTGCTGGCTTTTTAATAAGCTCTTAAGGGGCATTTCTATCATCATTTACCTTATCTTGACAACCACTAAGGAAAGGGTTAGTGATCCTCTCAGTTGGGAACTCTAGTTAAAGCAAACATTTTCTTGTTCCCAGATATATTTTGTATAATGTCAGCAAATAGTAACAACGTGGAAAACACAGTTGAATATATTAATCATGTTTCTTCATTTTAAAGAGCACTGTAATGCTACAAATGACCCTTCCCAGACCTTAAGATGTCAATTGTTAATTTATCTCATTTAAAAAGGGAAACCAGATACCACTTCACATCTATCTGGATGGCTTTCATCAAAAACAAAACAAAACAAAAACAGAAAGTAGCAAATCTTGCGAGGACGTAAAGGAACTGGGGTCCTTACCCACTGCCAGTGGGATTGTAAAATGGTGTGGCCACTGTGGTACCATACGGCAGTTCCTCAAAAAAATTAAACATAAAATTACCACATACCCTAGCAATTTCATTTCTGGATATATAACCGAAAGAATTGAAAGCAGGAACTTCAACAGATATTTGCACGTCAGCATTCATAGCAGCATTATTAGTACAACAGTCAAAAGGGGGAAGGAACCCAAATGTCCATGGACGAGTAAATGGATCAACAAAATGTGGACACACTTTTGGAATGGAATACCATTCAGCCTTAAAAAGGAATGAAATTCAGACAACGCTACAATACACGTGAATCTGGAAAACATTATGCTAAGTGAAATAAACCAGAAACAAGAAGATAAATATTTTATGACTTTGCTTATATGAAGTTACCTAGAAACAGAACAGATGTTGCCAGAGGCTGAGAAGGAGCGGAGTTGGCATTTAATGAGTTTCAGTTTTGGAAAATGAAAAAGTTCTGGAGATGCTGGTGGTGAGGACTGTACAACAATGTGAATGGACTTAATGCCAATGAAGGGCATGCTTACAAAAAGGTTACGATGGTAAATTTTGTGTTACATATGTTTTTACTATAATTTTTTTAAAAAGGAAAATTGGATCTAAATAACAATGCTTTCTTTGCAAACTTATAGCTTATAATAAATATTCCTTTTTTTTTTTTTTTTTTGAGACATCTCGCTCTGTTGCCCAGGCTGGAGTACAGCGGCACAATCTCGGCTCACTGCAACCTCCGTCTCCCGGGCTCAAATGATTCTCCTGCCTCAGCCTCCCAAGTAGCTGGACTTACAGGCACACACCACCACACCCAGCTAATTTTTGTATTTAGTAGAGACGTATTTGAGATGTATTTGTATTTTGTAGAGACAGGGTTTCACCATGTTGCCCAGGCTGGTCTCGAACTCTTGGCCTGAAGTGATCTGCCCGCCTCAGCCTCCCCAAGCGCTGGGATTACAGGTGTATAATAAACATTCTACAAACATGAGAAATGATCAAATTTTTGTTTTCTTTTCACAATAGCATGGGTTGTTTAAATCATGTGACCTCCACAAGTCACAAAAAAATTTTTAGAAATCCTCCCATAAACAGAACAAAAACACAAAATCAAGAACAGAGTGGTGAAAACTCCTTCACCTTCCAGATGCCTTCAGATAAACATATCACCACTCCCTTTCACTGTCACCTGGTTCTGTCCTCTCCCCTGGCCCCTCCCTGCCGTCACAGAGACAGAAACTCTCACTTCCTGCCTCAGGTGGACTCCCCACTCTTGTTCAAGAGGAACCCCCACCATTCCATTCGGATTCATTTGGCCCCTCTGGCCCCTTGGGCTCTGAATTCACTCAAACCCTCCAATTCTGAAAAAGACAAAGTTAGCTGCAATCCCCAGGTCTTTCTCCAGTATGGCCTTCTCCTGGAAATGGTTGGTGGCAGGTAACAGGGCTTTACCGCCTGGGGTGAATCATGGGCTCACGATACACTAGTTTATTCCTAGACCTCTCTAATCCTCAATTTACTTATCTGCAATATGTGCAAAATAAATAGTCCCTTTTCCTCCCACAAATGTGATGAGGATTAAATAGATAACAGAAAGCACCTAATACACTTCCTGGCAGATCTTACTCAATACACGTTAGCTACAAATCATAACATTTATTACAGTTTCTCCCTAAGCCAGGTTTCTAGAAATACTGGTCAATACTAATAGTCACCGTTTCTTTTATTTCTTCCCATTTGCTCCTCAACTGCAACCTGCTTTCTGCTACCTCCTCTCCATCCAAACTGTACTAGCAGACGTTACTAATGACCTTGTAATGGAGAAACTGGTACAAGTTCCTTAGTTCTTATCTTTCTAGATATCTCTGCAGTGGCCAGTATGACTGACCACTCACACAACCTTGATAAACACTAGGCAACCGGTTTGGTAACCTGTTTCCCTAACTCCTCCTCCATCCTCAGAATACCTTGGAGGGAGGTGGCAGAAGGGGGTTCTGGGTTCTTATCTTTGTATCACCAGCATCCGGCACAATTCCTGACATACAGAAGACACCCACTGCACACTGAGAGTCCACCTACAATCCCTGTGACTAATACAAGCCTCTGTTAGGCAGAATCTTCCAACAGATGAGTATCATCTAAAGTTCTCCTGGGACCTTTAACTCCCACTGTGTTCACGCTGGAAAGGGTCCCCTACTCACCCTCTATCCTCTCACAGAGCTTGTGCAGGCTTTGCAGGGGGCAGCCCTCGCACAGCTGGGCTGGCGCCTTAGCTGTCTGCTGCACTGCGGCCACCGTGAAGGCCTGTTTCAGGGTCATCATAATTTCATCAACCTAATCAAAGAGAAGAGAAGTTGTAGTCACCAAAAAGTCAATTTGAAATTAGCTGGGCTGAGATGTCAGAAAATCTTTGGAAAAGATTTTTTAAGCTTTAAGAGTTTTCTGTACTACTCTTCACAGGTTGACAGATAATAATTGGAATAACAGCTAGGATTACAGTCTGAAAATACTACAAGTATGCTCAAAGCTCTTAAAGCAGGTAAGGTAAATGATATGGTTTGGCTCTGTCCCCACCCAAATCTCATCTTGAATTGTAGCTCCCATAATTCCCATATGTCATGGGAGGGACCCAGTGGGAGGTAACTGAATCATGGGAGTGGGTCTTTCCTGTGCTGTTCTATGATAGTGAATAAATCTCACGAGATCTGATGGTTTTATAAAGGGCAGTTCCCCTGCACACGCTGCCCTGCCTGCTGCCATGTAAGATGTGCCTTTGCTCCTCCTTCACCTTCCGCCATGATTGTGAGGCCTCGCTGGCCATGTGGAACTATGAGTCCATTAAACCTCTTTCCTTTATAAATTACCCAGTGTCAGGTATGTCTTTATTAGCAGTGTGAGAACAGACTGATACAGTAAAAACTAAAAATACAAACTACTGAGAAAAAAGGCAAACTCCTTTGATCAGATGTCTAAAATGACATTGTAAAATGCTAGACCAGAAGGTGACACTGAACAAGTTCTTCAGAAATAAAAAATATAAAATGCACACCCAATTAAGCTTCAGATGTGTATTAGCTGCTTACTAAATAGTCATAAGTAAATAACTAAAGACAAATAATGATATGTCAATGACTATCTGGTTTTCCCTAAGGACAGAAAAATCAGTGGAGCTAAAATTCCTTATAAAGAAGGTTCCAAGGTAAGAATTGCTTGTCCTCTCTCACCAGAGCCTCATTTGTGCACTGAAACACGTAACAGACAAAATGAAAGCCGCCACCTCCGGAAGACTCCCGACAGATAAACCCAAAGTGGTCCACGTGTCTGATGCCCTGCCGAAGGGAGAGAACGAGATGTTCAGTTGTATCCAGAAGACGCACCATCCTCAGAAATGCACCTCAAGATTTATACAGCACAATTTATTTTACTTTTGATTATCTTTTTGAGATGGAGTTTCACTCTTGTTGCCCAGGCTGGAGTATAATGGCACAATCTCAGCTCACTGCAACCTCTGCCTCCAGGGTTCAAGTGATTCTCGTGCCTCAGCCTCCTGAGTAGCTGGGATTACAGGCATGCACCACCACACCCGGCTAATTTTTGTATTTTTAGTAGATATGGTGTTTCACCATGTTGGTCTCGAACTCCTGACCTCAGGTAATCCACTCACCTCAGCCTCCCAAAGTGCTGGGATTACAGGCGTGAACCACTGCGCCTGGCCTACACAGCACAATTTTAAAAAACACTAGGAAATTACTATTTTCTCTGATATTTTAAAATTTCAAAAAGTCTAAAAACATCTCAAATAAAGTTGGTTTACTAGAATGTTCCTTTGATTACTCCCACAACAATAAGAAAAATAAGATCTGAAAATTCAAGTTTTAGTGCTCATTTTAGTATTTGTTTGTTGTTTTGTTTGAGACATAGGTATTAAAGAATAAAAACCACTCAAAAAATCAAAGGCAGACCAGAGATTCATGAAGAAACACAACTAAGCACATACACACCCAAAGGTTAAAAAAATATTTAAAATATATTTGTATTCCTAAAATAAGTAGGTAAATACTGAAGTGAACTGGAATAAAGAAAGAGTCAAAAATTACATGCACACAGAGTAGAGGAGCTTTTAAACATATTAGGCCAAGGCTCTACCATGGTATCATAAGAGCTATTTTTAATAAATATTAATATGTAAATGTGTTTTAAAATCATCAGCTATCAGAGGCACCTTAATACAGATAAAACGTCTGCCATAAATATTAATACATCAATGTATTCTGAAAGCATCATCATGCAGAGATGTGAGTGCTGATAGCTTAATGTTCAGGTAATCATATAAACTTGTAAACTACACTCTTTAGGAAATTATAAAGCTATCACACAAAAATGTAAACATTTAACATTCATATTTCAACGGAAATAGCAGCAAATCAGGATTAAAAACTCTATGGGTAATCTCACTTTCAGGCCAAATATTTCCCAATAAATGAGCAATCATTAACATGCTTTGCCATCTCAATTAATCTTCTCCAGTAGCAAGTTAAGCATAAGGCTACCACTTAAGGAAATATGATTTAGCAAAGCTTTTTCTTTGTAAATGGTTCCCTATTCAATCTATAAAGAACATTCTTTATTTTCACATTATGCAGAAAAGTCCCTTTTGAATATTTAAGTAGATCACATTATAAATCAACACTGACATTTTCATATTTTATCAAGTATGAAAATGAAAAATCCAGAGTTTAAAAAAAAAAGCAAATATAACCTTAAGTGATCTCATATTTGTTAGGAAGATCCTGAGTAAAACTGGCACAGCTAATCTTAATTGATAGATTCTTCCAAAATCCCTCTATGAAACACCTGGAAGATTATCAAGAAAAAAGTTTTCAAGTAGACACTGTACTCTGAGATAAGCACTATCTATATTTGAAGGGAGAATACTGACAATTGGTACCCAAAAAAGTTATAAATTTTTGTAAAGTAGAAATATATCTAATAAAAAGATATATTTGTGTGAAATGTGTAAATATATATGTGTAATATGCACAAAGACACACACATGTGCATCTGGAAGTCATGACTGTGGACTATTACTACCAATAACTGAGAAAATTAAAAGTAGATCTATTTTGTCCATTACTGTTGCTAAGAGCAAATTTCTTAATTTCAAAATTATATTCATAATTTACCTTAACATACCAAAGCAAAGGAGAAAGAAAAGCGAAACACAAATCAAGTACAGTACTTAGAAAACATACACCTTGTAACCTTTAGCATTTGTTACATGATAGATATTATAGAAATTCATTTAAAAATTCCATTGCAATTGAATAAAAAAACCCATCTCCATTTACCTGAGAGCAAAAGGATATCTCCTTAAAATTTTTCTCCAATGCTATTTTTTTGGTGTCAGGACTGATGAGGTAAACTTCAGACTGGCCAATCTTAAAAGACAAACAAAAAAATCTAGCTTTTCAAACTTTCTCATTTCATGACCTATGAAAATAAAGAATAAAAGGGACAAGCTCCTATAAAATTCTGACTCTATCATCGTAGAAATCATTTCAAAGGTTCCCTCTTATCCTCTGGATTTCAGGTCATAAGAGACATCTATTAGTGCCTTCACCTAGATAAGACAGCCATCTTCCTTGAGATGAAAGAACCAGATATCCAAAAGTTAGCAATAGGCCTCAAGATCCACACATCCCCCTAAAAACTGAGGTCTCCGCATAAGTGAACCTTCCAGAAAACAGAATCTACTCTTTCAAAGCTTCCAAGATACTTTTGAATGATTTTTACTGACAAGTCTTTTTAAATTATTGTTAAAATAATCTACCATTTGTTTAGTACATATTACATGTGAGGCATTCACATACACTAGTGACCGGACCTTTTCAAGTTAGAGTATGAGCATCAATTACAATCCTCTTACTGCCTTGGGACATGCTAATAGACACGCATTATAGGAGACCGCTGTGTTGCAATACCCATCCTACTCTGTGTGCACATGCGTCTGCAGGCTGTGAAAGGCTGCCTTTTAGACTCCTCGTCTCTGGAGCGCTAAGCTTCTTGGGTTTCAGTGTGTTGGTTTCTACAGCTTTAGTTTCTCCTCAGGACCAAGAAGTCAGTGGTCACATGCTGACGCTGCCACTCTTAACTCCCAGACCCATCTCCTCCTCTAAACTCTTTACGCTTTGATGTAAAATACAAATCAGATACACAAGCTTGTTGGAAACTGGGGTGTAAGTCAAGGGGAATTATACTCTCAATGAGGGAGCCCAAGAAACGTGCATTCTGTTTGGGGCAAGGACTTTGCATTCTGAATTGTTTTTGCACACTTACTGTTTCTGAACTGTATTTCAGCCAGCAGAGAGTGGCAGGTAGCCTTTTACTCTTGTCCTTCTGTGGAGACCAAGGATGATGAAAAACTAATTCATTTTTAACATGCAACATCTTTCTAAATTAGACTGTGTCTCTCTCTAGAGTAGGAGCCAACACAATATCCTCCTTATTTGTAAACAACGAATAAGTATCTATTTGGAGTATGTTTAGTCTCTTTAGAAGTCACTGTCTTTACCTACATAATGAAGATAGTCCTTACTTATTTTTAAAAATAACCTTTGAAAATCTCATAAGGTGAGAGGCTCCAAGGCATTATTACTTGGCTATGGCTGGGTTGTAAAGAGCAAGTCAGAATCCAAAGTTGGGTGGGGCTCCTGAGATCCCTCTCCTTCCCCATGGCATCCAAAGGATTGTACATCCCATTAATTTGACTTTCTGCATGTCTGTCCCTTCCACTCCCACTGCACTTACCACAACCCCACTATCTCTCACCTGGACTACTACAACAGCTTCACTCCCCTCCCCATCCTACTCTTGCCCTCCCCCAAGTATCCTGGCTCTGTAGCCAAAGATATTTCACACTGTGTTTTATAGCATGCAGTGACTGCCCACTCCTTTCAGGATAAAAAACAAAACCCTGACCAAGACCCATAAAGTTGTGCCTAATGAAAACAACTTTCATGGGGCTGCCTCCAGTCCCAGCCCCATCTCTACGCACCATCCTTCCTTGTTTTCAGTGCGGCCATCTGGAATTATTTCTCACCCAACAGCTGTGCTCTAGGCACTACCAACGACAGCAGTGAACAGAGAAATGAAAATCCATGCCCTCTTGAAGCCTATCTTCTTGGGGGCATGTGGGACATAAAATCTTTTACTTGTTTATTTGTAATTGTATCAAATGGTAAAAGTGCCATGGAGAAAAATAAAGCAAAAAAGCAGGAAGTGAGGCTGCTATTGGTCTTACTGATACGATTATTCCTCCATGTCAACATTTCAGCAGAGACCTAAAGGAAGCAAGAGGAGGTAAGACCGTGACAACTCGAGGGAAGAATGCTGAGCAAAGGAGGCAGTCAGGCCTCTGGGATTCTCCAGGCACCAGGCACCATCCCTGCCTTTAGGGCCTTCTCATCTGCTGCTCTGTGAGCCCAGAAGACCTTCCCAGGTGGCCACAATGAAACCTTGTGTTAGGTGAAAATCACTTTCTCAAAGAAGCCTTTCCTGATTACCCTGAGAAATGCTCTCAGGCATGCTGTACTTCTCCTCCACGGCATTTACCACAATTATAATTAGATAATTATTTGTGCACTCAGTTGCCTGTCTCCCTTACTGGAATCTAAATTCCATGTGGGCAGAGAACATACTTGTCTTGTTCACGGCTGCATTTCCAGCATGTGGCAAGGGACGTTAGCACAGCAGTCAAACAGTCAGTACTTATAAATAAATGCAGGGAGCAGCTTTCTCAATGTCACCAAGGAAGTTTTTTTAAAAGATGCAGATCACAAATTAAAGCACAAATCTGACTACTCTTTTCGGTACACTAGATCAGTGGTCAAAAGATGAAAACATCAGCCCTATTTACCCTTGGGTGCACCCCCTTGGTTTTAAACCTGCACACATCCACACTGCACTAACCTAGGTAGCTGGTTTTTTACCCCCTGGCCATCTCACCTGTGCCCTGAATTAGACACAAGAAGGAGACTTTACATTTAAGATAATTTTGTTCTCTACAGAACGTCAGTCAGCATTAAGCCAAAGAGAAGGCCAAGGAAGAAACTAGCTCTTCCATTGTCAGAGACCGGCTCGCTGGCGGGACAGCTCCACATCTCATCCGTTCAGACCCAGGGGACTCCCAGGGAGGGCACACCCATTCAGAAGAGCCCAGATCAGCATGGAACCAGGAACCCCACCCACCTGGGACAGCCCCCCATGTCCAGTCCTTTTCTAGCATTTGGCTGTCAATTTAACACTTTTTTTCTAAAAAAAAAAAAAAAAAAAAAAAGCAAAAAAGCAAGCAAGCAATTGGCTAAATTAATATTTCAGTTTGGGTATAAATTTCAAATATAATGTCACTCACAAAGCCACTCTTCCTGATTAGCAAAGGGTAAATGTTTCATAAATAAAAATATTAATAGTAGAGAGGGTGTTTTCCAACTAAAAGATTCTGTTGAAATATATCATCTGAAATTCATATATATTTTTTAAATCTCTCTGCTGGTCTCATTTACACGTTTTCACTGTTCTTTCCACACTGAAAAGGTGTCTTTATAATTACGGGGTGAGATAAAAATTACACATGGGCATGTTTCTCCCTGATGACTGTAAAGGCTTATGGCTAAAGGAAGGAGCTTATCCTAAGAATAGAATTGTTCAGCATGAAAATATATGGATTCACACATAAATCAAAAGCAATTGACTAAGAATCTTCGCTCCATAAAGCAGATTTTCTCTTGAAAGCGTATGGCAGACTGGGGCTGTGCACGAGCTGGGTGATATTTTACCGTGAAGAGCATAGTTCGATTTTCCTCGATATCTGTGGGCTGCACAATATTGTGTCCGCTAATGAGGTGGTTCTCAATGTCGCTCTCCTCGAAGGAGCTGAAGAAGCCGCTGCTTCGGAGGCCCCCATCCTGCAGCTCCTTCCTAAAGGCCAGCGAGCGCAGGCCGGGCTGGGAGAAGGACTTGCGCATGGGCCTGCGCCCAGGCTCCTGGCTCCCTGTGGGCGCGGCATGGGGCGGGTTGGGGCGGGGGCTCTCGGACCCCCGGCTGCCGCTGACGTGATTGAACTTCTCGATGCACTCGTCGATCAGGGCCGGCGGAGCCTTCTTGTGCGCCACCGTCACGCGGCCGCAGAAGAGCACCTCGAACTTCTTGGAAAACGTGTCGTCGAACTCGGACGGGCAGTGCAGCTCCTCCTGCCGGGCGATCTTCCCCGCCTGACGGATGGAGCTGATGATCTCAGGCACCTGAGGAGAGAGGGAGGAGTGTTATTTGGACCATGCAGTGTGGCTGGCACTCACGGAATGAATGCACCATGCTCTTTCGGGACGCCCCGCTGGCTACTCCACTGCGGAGCACTGGAGGAGGAGCCCACTGGAGGAGGAGCCCACGGGAGGGGACTAGGAATGTCTTCCCATGGGAGGTGAACACACAGCTTCCACAGAAAAGAGAAGGGGGACGACACTTATGAAGCACCTCTTACCTGCCAAGGGCTGCGCTGGAGGATTTACATGCCCACAGCACCCTGCCAGGTTAAACCACCAGCCCGGGAACACACACAGCCCAACCTAGCAGGCCTTGGATTCAAGCCCAGGCTGGTCCCACTCCAAAGCTAAAGGCCTCCTCTGGAGAAGCTGTCGCCTCCCAGAGAAGTCTGTCTCCAACGTGGTTCACAAAACATGACTCAATTATTCTAGATCTCATGGCAGTATACTTTGGAAAGTCTTCTTTAATAAATGGTGGGATGAAGAAGACAAAGGCTCTGAAATTATCTCATAAATTATTTATTCAAATCCCAGCACCATTATTTCCTTCCATGACAACTCAGTCCTATATTTCCTAGCAGGTGAATAGTGACTAGCATGTCAACAAAGCTAGGAGGTTTTAATCAAGGACTGAGTAACCCATGACTAATATTATCACAGCAAACAGGCTCACCAGGGATTCTTCACATGGAGACTATAAAGCTTTTGGTTTCTAATGCTGAAAATCATGATTAAAAGAATGTAATAAAAGATCTCATCTGCCACGGTGTTGTCCCTACTGCTACATCCTCTCATCATTAACCTCTGAGAAGGTTCTTCAAAGCAGCATAGACATAAAGATGAATCCGCACGGCAGTGAATGAAACAGCTGTGCAATTGCTCAGATGATGGACAGCCACAACACTAATATTTGTGGCCGGGCATGGATTTAAACAAGGCCAAGGCAGGCATAAATTTAATCTTCAAAAGGGCCTACTTTTTGTTATGACCTAACACCTAAACCAATTTTTTCCATTTTTCTATATAAGGAAAATTCAACTTAAGGCCCAATACCCACAGGCCCTATGTCTTTTTAACAACATTATAGAGAAATTTTAAAAATCCCCCTTCCAATTCAGGTCAAAGATCAACACATACAGTAAAGGAGGTGGTTTTAAATTTTAAAAGTATCCTTATATTCAGTGTTCATGACATAATTCCCAAAACCAATGACTCGAAAGATTTTTCTCTTTGTGACTTCATATCAAATACACCTTAAAGATCTCTCTGTCATAAAGATTATGACTATTCTTTCAAGGTATTTTATCACACAAAGAGTCAAAAGATCTTTAGGAAAGTTTTATATTTTAAATAATTGATACCTGATGAGACCTAAATGATTTTAAAAGCCAAAATTTCAGCCAGGCACAGTGGCTCATGCCTGTAATATCCCAGCACTTTGGGAGGCCAAGGAGGGCAGATCAGGAGGTCAGGAGTTTGAGACCAGCCTAGCCAACATAGTGAAACCCCGTCTCTACTAAAAATACAAAAAATTAGCTGGGCGTGGTGGCAGGTGCCTGTAATCCCAGCTACTTGGGAGGCCGAGGCAGGAGAATTGCTTGAACCTGGGAGGCGGAGGTTGCAGTGAGCCGAGATTGTGCCACTGCACTCCAGCCTGGGTGACAGCACAAGACTGTCTCAAAAAAAACAAAATAGCCAAAATTTCAACAGGTCAAGCATCTGTCTGCACTGAGCATTTGCTTGGTTATAGCCCACTTTTATACTGCCAAATAATCATACATCATACAGAGGCCTAAAAACTGTTGGTCAATTATAAAAAGAAGACAGGACAGAGAGAAGAGAGCATGAAGTCTAGGTTTCATTCACATCTTTGCCAATGGTTCACAACAGAAGCCTGGTAAAAACTTAGCCACAGTTAGACTGGGCATGTTAGTGCACACCTGTAATCCCAGCACTTTGGGAGGCCAAGGCAGGCGGATCGCTTGAGCTCAGGAGCTCAAGACCATCCTGGGCAAAATGGCGAGACCTCGTCTCTATACAAAATACAAAAATGAGCCAGCCAAGGTGGTGTGTGCCTGCAGTCCCCACTACTCCTGAGGCAGGAGTATTGCTGGAGCCCAGGAGATGGAGGCTGCAGTAAGCCAAGACAGTACCACTGCACTCCAGCCTGGGTGACTGAGACCTTGTCTCAAAACAAAAAACAACAACAACAACAACAAAAAGCCATAGTTACTCTCCAAAAAGGAGTTTATAAGATTTTCCTGGTAAAAGTGATTTCTGTAAAGAACATTTGTCAAACAAAAATAATCAATTTATACAAGAACCTTGCCACTCTTCTAAGCAAGTGTGTAAGATTATTTTATCAAGTCATGTGAGTCTTCCCAATTACTAACCCCACTCTGAACAGAAAATTCAAAGCTTATTCAGTCCTCTGAGGCTTATGAAAATACCTGACGTTTCTACATGCTGTGTCTTCTGCTGCATCTGAAGTGAGCAGTGATGTCTTTCATTATGTATCAAAGGAGAGAGAAAATGTGTGAAGTCACATGAATTTATTGGTGACTCAGTAGTAAATGGTACAAACAAAAAGATGACACAAAGTAGATCACTTAACCATCCCCTGGATTCCCAGGGTCAGAAGAAACTGAAGAATACCTCATAACTTGGTCACGATCGAGGTTGTGGTAGTTTTTTTTCCAAGGACCAATCTCTCCTATCCTTTACTCAGAATCTTAAAAAGACACACTTTAGTCAAAGACCAAAGTCTCTCTCTCCTTGCTCTGGTAAGTTTTAGTATTCAGGCATAATTGAGCTCAAGGTTCTCATGCTCAGGGTAAGGTGTGCCCCGTCATTCAGAAGCACCAAGAAGTTATGTGTAATACAGATATAAAGGAGATAAATGAGGTCTAACAATTTCAGAACATTTGAAGGCAAAGGGCATATTGCCAAATATAGTTTCAACAACAAATTGCAAATAGTCAAAAAGCCTAATTCCATTTAAACATTACTTTAAGTTAGTCAAGTATACTAAGAGACTAAATAAAAAATGGGTTCTATCTGTGTGTAAGTTTATAAAACCCTCTACCAGAATGGACCTGGGGCACTGTTTTTTCTTTTTCTTTTTTTTTTTTTTTGAGATGGAGTTTCGCTCTTGTTGCCCAGGCTGGAGTGCAATGGGGCGATCTCAGCTCACTGCAACCTCTGCCCCCTAGGTTCAAGCAATTCTCCTGCCTCAGCCTCCCGAGTAGCTAGGATTACAGGCATGCACCACCACACCCGGCTAATTTTGTATTTTTTCGGTAGAGATGGGGTTTCTCCATGTCGGTCAGGCTGGTCTTGAACTCCTGACCTCAGGTGATCCACCCGCCTCAGCCTCCCAAAGTGGTGGGATTACAGGCGTGAGCCACTGCGCCCAGCCTCTGAGGCACTATTTTCTAAAAAATGAAGGCATAATGTCCACTCGTGATAAAATCCTGAATTCTTTATCCTTCTACCTCTGTGCTGGACTCACCTATTTGCATGGAGGACTTGAGTCATTTACTTCATTTTATTTCTATACATTTTTCTAGGCATCTCTAGATGCCAGAGCCAGGGATTCAGAAATATGAGATGAATGTAAATGAGTCCCTGCCCAGAGGAGGAGATTTAATTAGGATCCTTTACGGTAATTGAGATGGGGCATGTTGAGAGCCTGAACTGAGAACTAAGCACTGAAGGCTGAGAGGAAGGTTGAGAGAAAGGCTGAATGAAAGATTCTGGAAGACAGGACCAACAGGATTTGGTGGTGACCTGGATAGGGGGCTGAGGATATTGAAGATGGGGCGTGGTACCCAGGGCTCTGGCTTAGGCTTCTGTGTGGATGACTGTGCCATTAGCTCACAGAGGGAGTGCAGAGTGGAGAAGGTTTGGGGAGACAGTGCAATGAGTTCTGCTTTTGTCTATGTTAAGACCAGGAGGACTTGAAAGTAAAGGCATCTAGCTGGGTAAGTGGGCCTAGAGTCCAAGACAGGGAGTCTAAGCTGGACATGAGCAGCTCACATCCGGGAGGGAAAGTAAAGGAAGGGAGTGCCAAGACAGGCCCCTGGGATACCCCAACATTTCAGGTGTAGAGAAACTAAGGAATCGCAGGCAGAGAAGATGGGGACCTGGGGGGAGGCAAGGATGAGGTTAGAGATGCCCAGAAAGGGGACACTCCATCTTCAAGAAAAGGAGTCAGCAACTTACAACAGGCTAAGGGCTGAGAGAGCTGGCTGGAGCTTTGGCTCATACAGATAAGTAAAAATAAATAAGGCGGAAGACAATACTAAACCCCCAAAATAAACATGCCTAACTGAAAAATGTCCTCAAGTAAAACTTTATTTAGTCTAAATACAATTACAATATTTACTGCAAAACACAGATCCTTTTAGGGCAAATACACTGAGGCCAGTGGATTTATTCCCACTGATATGATCTGGGTACTTTTAGTGAAAATCTTTTTTTAGTTTTGTTGGAGCAATAGTATCTACGTCACTTCTGTTTGCAGACGAAGTAAATCAAAACCAACTATAGCACAAACAAGAACCCAAAAAGCATCCTATTGGGACAGATTCAATAAGGGTGTGGGGCTTGGTTTTAATTTTCTTTTAATGAAGAAACAGGCCTTATTTAGATACATAAAAATTAAACTCCTCTTCTGCCAACCTATTTGAGTTTATACTAAAACTCAATTTTGAAAGTAAATCTGCATTTTGCTCACAACCAAAACAAGTTTCTTTGTTCACATACTAACAAATGCACAGTAACGTATGAAGTTTCTGAAGCATGCATAAGTGAATACTGTTTCATATGTAGCCAGATAATGACATCCCAAGAGAATTAGAAATATTCAGTTCTGTAAATAAAGTCCTTATTTAAACATTTGGCTCAACTTGCTTTTTAAGGATTTAGGGATTATAAAGGATTATAAATACACTGCAAGTGTAATTTTATTCACAAGGATTTAGGAAAGAGCTCCTGAAACAATATTTAGAATAAAAAGTCATTTTACTTTACATTTGCTGCTTTGTTTTTCTGTCAATGAGTAAGAAACAAATATTAAATAAGTCTGAAGCACTGTGTATTTAAAATTCTAGCATTTTTCCCGTTATATGATGGTAACACATTCTAAGACTTCAAAAATATGGCCGGACACATTGTGTTTTTTCCCTTAGATGAAATGCTTTCTCATTGTAAGGAGTTCAAATGAGCACTTCACACACAAAAAAATGCTACGTAATCATTGTCCAGAAGGAACAGATTTGTGGCTTGTTTTTACTGACAAGCAGTTATTTGTATTTGTTGGTCATAAGGTATAAAGGAAGGGGGTAAAAACTAAATTAAACCAAGTATTTCCTCACTCTATCTTACATGCCTTTAATTTCATGCAAAACACTTGAGAAAATATGAGTGCCTATTACTTAAATCATTTAAACAGAAAATACCATCAGTTGCTATCTAGATAGGATACAGGTAAACATTCATATTATGCAGCAGCTCAGCCTGACAGGACTAGATTCAATCATGAAGATTTGAATATGCCTCCTACAATGAGTAAGACGTGATTCCCTCTGACTTTAGGAGGCTCACGCATATGTGATTTCTAATATAAGGTGACAGGTGCCAGAACACAAACATGGGCGAAGGCACAGAAGGCCGCTCCTGTGCGGTGGTCTGTCTTGGCTCTTTTGCTTCACGCTGTGGTGATCTAATGCCTCAATGACTACTTCATGCTTACAGTTAGACAACAGGTCAGATTAATGTGTTACATCTTCTCAAGGAGAGATCAGGTGTCCCTGTTAGCTGGCTGAGGAGGCATCTGGGCATAGGTGAAGTGCTAATGACTGTTAGCCCCTGACACAGGGGCCCCTTTTTCATCCCCTCTGCCTTATCTTTCTGTCCTTTGGGTCTTGATCTTTCTTCCCATGTAAAACAGAAGTAGCATTATTCAGCTTCCCTGGTTCTGAAATGGCAAACTGGATAAGCTGTTAGTAGCTTTTAAACCCCACAGAGATGATCTATGCAAACACAAAACACAGTTTGTACTCCAAAATAATTGTTTAAAAGATCACTACAACCTTCTGACTGACCAACACCTTTCTACAAACATTTAAAACTATGAAACCACAAAAGAAGTAATCGAATGGCTGTAGGAGCTAAAAGAGGGTGGGAGGAGGTGAGAAAGAAAAAGGAAGATTGCACTGTAAGGATATGAAATTATTTCGTAGGTTTTCTAAAATAGTTTTTAAAACTTAAAATGTTGGGTGGCCAGCATAAATATAGATAGACTTCATGGAATCACTGAATATTCGATCTGGATGAGAATATAAGTCCTCAAAGTCCAGCCCCTTCACTGAAAGTACTGATTCTCAACTCAAATGTGCCTGCACATGGGAATGGCCAGTATTTTCAAGCCCTGATGTCCAGGTCCACTCACCTAAATGAAGCAGCTTGTTTGGAGATGGGGCCCTCACTCCCGCAGTTTTCAAAGTGCCCTACCCTGGCTGTTCTAATGGGCAGCCAGAGTCCAGAAGCCTGGCTTCATCAGCTGTCCTTTGTCACATCCCAGGGAAGGCAGTGCTTCATAGGAAGGCCTCCTCCGCATGCCACCCACAGCACCATCCTACCCAAGTCCATTTCATTATGGAGGCCCTTGGCAAACTGTGAACAGCAAGAAGGGCAGCCAAACTGCACAGATCCCTACCATGCTTACCGCAGAGATGAACAAACTGGCGAACACAAAAAAGACTGAATCTGTCTAGACAGAGGGAATAAAGCAGCACATAAATGACTAAACAGGGTGGAAAGCAAGTGCTACAGAAGTACTAAGGAGGTTAAGAGGATAGAGAAATGCAAAATCTCAGTACAGGGTGCATTTCAAATAAGTTATTAAAAGCAGATAGGGACAGGGAGTAGTGGTTCACACCTGTAATCCTAGCACTTTGGGAGGCTGAGGTGGGTGGATCATCTGAGGTCAGAGTTCGAGACCAGCCTGACCAACAAGGTGAAACCCTGTCTCTACTAAAAATACAAAAATTAACCAGGCGTGGTGGCAGGCGCCTGTAGTCCCAGCTACTTGGGAGGCTGAGACAGGAGAACTGCTTGAACCCGGGAGGCAAAGGTTGCAGTGAGCTGAGATCTCACCACTGCACTCCAGCCTGGGCGACACAGCAAGACTCCGTCTCAAAAAATTAATAAATAAATAAAATAAAAAAATAAAAAGTAAAAGCAGATAGGATGCCAAACATTTACCAAACCCCGCCCTTCTTAAAATAAAACCAGTCACCAGGTGTGGGTGAGGAAAGTCAAGTCCAGGGACTCCAGTTCCTTGCCACTCAAGAAATGTCTTCTCTTTCAGAATATGCCCTACGCATGTCTCGTCTCAGTGCTCAGCTATTTGGTGAAGTCGCCAGGCCGACTGATTCCAAGTCTATGAAAGTGGTGACACTGTTTGGTGAACCACCCTTGGCCAAGAAGAAGGAGACTTATGACTGGGTATCCAGATGACAACACTTACTCCACACTCATGGGAACACTCTGGTTTCTTGGATTCTGCAGAGATGAGCATCAGGATTTTAAGGATGAGCAAAGATGACAAAAGAAGCTTCGTGGAAAGGGGAAACCAAAGAAAGGAGAGGGGAAAAGAGCAGCATAAAAGAAATAGTGTTGGGCCAGGCGCAGTGGCTCACGCCTGTAATCCCAGCACTTTGGGAGGCCAAGGTGGGCGGATCACAAGGTCAGGAGATTGAGCCCATCCTGGCTAACATGGTGAAACCCCATCTCTACTAAAAATACAAAAAAATTAGCCGGGCATGGTGGCACATGCCTGTAGTCCCAGCTACTCGGGAGGCTGAGGCAGGAGCATCGCTTGAACCTGGAAGGCAGAGGTTGCAGTGAGACGAGATTGTGCCACTGCACTCCAGCCTGGGTGACAAAGCAAGACTCCGTCTCAAAAAAAAAAAAATAAAAATAGCGTTGGTCCCTCAAGAGGGAAAATTTCTTCCTCTGTGGCAGAGAGAAGAAAATGCATCTACTGTCTTTCCACATATTGGAGGAATGTCATCTTCCTAAAGGAAGGTTGTTTGGAGGTTATCATCTCCTTGTTGAAGTCTAATCCAGTTAAATGGTGACTGGTTTCTTGAACACACTTTAACTGTGCAAAATTATTTTGGCCTTGGCTGTGTAATGTAAGGTTTACCTAATTCTGTAATGAAATGAATACATAAAAAAAAAAGTCACCAAAGCCTCCTGGAATTCCAAACTGATTCTATTTTTTTCTCCATAAAAAAGGAGATTTAATAAAATTTTAGCTCATATCAAAAATTTTTAACAACCACAGCCAAACTGCAATTCATGTTTGAATGCTTGCACCTTATTCCCATGCCCTCTCTGCTCCCTGCTATGTAAAATGAGAAAGGGCTGTAATCACATACAATACAAGTGGACAAAGAAATAGGACCAAAAAACACGGGTAATTTGCAAAGTATCTACACAACGCCTCATACACGGGTCTAATGTGTCACTCAGAGGTGACTGTGCTTCTCTGGAAATGCGGTTTTCTATCATGGCATCATGTCTTCTCCATGTCAGTCCCCTGGCATGGCAGCAGTGGGACTGGAGTTGCTCCCCAGTGACTGGGGCAGCTGAGAAGTCACATGGCCTTGCTGGCTCTCTGGGGTTCACATCCAGCTTTGCTTACCTATAAACAGAATCTGCCTCAATGAAAAACACAGCGAAGGAATTTTTTGGGTTTTAGCCAGATCTCTGAGGGCAGGACTTCATTTCTAAGGTAAAAGATAAAGCTTTCCTCCCTCAGAGGAACTAAGGAGAAAAGAAAAGTTCCCTGTACGGGGCTCAGGCCAGAAGCCACAAGAAACAGAGATATCCCCCAGGAGGCTGCACTGCTGTCTCAGAAGCCAGGCTAGGGGATCACAAGCACACCCAGACATAAACACCAGGGAAGGAAAACATCTCTGAACACTCCCTACTGAAGCTGCAAACAGCCTAGTCTTTCAAATCAAATCATAACCTTAATTCTCACATAATGTACAATACCCAAGATTCAGGTAGAACTAGCCCCAGACAGCCAGCACCTTACGATCTCACTCTGTGTATTTAAACCACAACAAATGAGATCAATGTATCAGAATTGCAACAACTACTGAAAAATGTAAGCTTTGCTCTTGCATTCTTCCCTTCCCTATCCTCTTGCTTTAGGAGGAAAATAAAGCACACATTTATATCTCCGGAGCGCCCTCCTCTTACACACCCTTTTTCCGCATCCTGGCGCCTCCAATCCAAACCAGCACCAGCAGAGGTGTTGTTAGGCTCAACAGAAAGGTCAATCATTTCATAACCAAGAAGATGCAAGACGGTTACTGCTGAACAGAAAGGCGGGGGAGATGGAAGGAGAAGAACACTTTGCTCTCTCCCTCCCCCTCCCTGCCAGGGAGCCAGGTCAGACCCTTCTTCTGGGCTCGTTAAGTTGCTGCTGAGGCATCCTGCCTTGGCATAAAAGGGCTAACCTCAAGAACCAAGGAAAACAAATATTCATGTTTTATCGTTTTTCAATAATCTATCCTTTTTGAACACAGCTACAAAATGTACTCTTTAATTATCTTCGGTTTCTAAAAATTAGTTCAATACACATCCACATAAAAGAAAAACAGGAAAACATAAAGTTGCCCATAATCCCTGGAAACATCTACAGTTAACAATCTGGCTTTTCTGTTGTGTAGTTCTTTTTGTACACTTAATGGTAATTTACCAATTTTTTTAAGTGGGATCATAGTGTTCTGCAACTAACTTTTATCATCGAGGGCATATTTCACTAGAACCCATATTAGAACCATCTCATTCCTTTCTGATAGGTAATTAAGGCATTGATTTCATTAACTGCAAACACTGTACAAAAAGAAAGTACAAGATTTCTTTTTTGTTTAAAAAAAAGGCATATTCAGGATCCATCAGGCACTCTGCTCAATAATAAAGCATTTTGGTAAATGTGTGATGAGTATAAATCCCAACCTTTGCATAAACTGCCAGGACTGCTAATTGCATTTCAGTGTAAGAAAATTGTTTAGTGTGTGCAGGTTGAGGGAGGGAGGGAAGTACAAAGATATGAGAGTGAGCCCAGTACTGCTTACTAGACCACAAACATTCCATCCGGAGGGAGCCAGGGATCTGGAGCAGTAACTAAAACAGAATAACCTTTAAAAGAGTAGAGATGAACTCTCATTGCTGGTCACAACTATCAGGAGAAAGTCAGCCCTAACTGCTAGGCAGCTGAAGCTATGAATGTGTGATGCTGACAGAACCTATGGGGAACTCTGTAGCTTGGAATGCTGAAATAAGCTGCAAGCACTGCTTTGGGCAAGCCACCTGAGCTCTAGGAACCTCGACTCCTCTTCTACTAAAATGAGACATTACCAGCTACCTTGGAGGGTCATTTTGAGGACAAAATTAAATATGAAAGTTTAGCATAGAGCCTAGCCTATAATAGCTCCCAATAAATGCTAGCTGTTACCTTGATGTTTGTAAGGTAAGAAAAGGCCAACTCTTTTTTTTTTTTTTTGAGACAGGGTCTTGCTCTGTTGCCCAGGCTGGAGTATAATGGGCACAATCATAGCTCACCACAGCCTCAACCTCTCAGGCTTGAGCGATTATCCCATTTCAGCCTCCCAAGTAGCTGGAACTGCAGGTGCATGCCACCATGCCTGGCTAGCTTTTTTGTTTTTTGTAGAGATGGGTTTTCACCATATTGCCCAAGCTGGTCTTAAACACCTGGGCTCAAGGGATCTTCCCACCTCAGCCTCCCAAAGTGCTGAGATTATAGGTATGAGCCACCACATCTGACTGCCAACTTTATTAAAATATCAGTACCTAGAGGCAACAAGCTTCCATCTACCTTTCAGTACAGAACGAATAATAAATGACAAAAATAATTTCTATAATATCAGCAGGCAATAGATAATGCCAGTCATATTCAAACCTTTGACCAAATTTCCAAACACCCTGTAGGCAACAAAACTCTCCATCTCACCCCATCCTCAACTTTCCGGCAATCTCAAATATGAGTATGAATGTTCTGATTAAAATGGGGCTGAGGAAACAGAACATGTCCCCCTCCTTCCTTCGGCCAGCCCTAGACATCATAAACACCCACAGGAACAGAGTGTAAAAACCACTACCTTACAAAATACACGAGGTCTGTGAGTGGTATCAAAAGACACAATTGCAACAAATTTAGTTATAGATCTAATTGTATTTTATTCACAATTCATACATCAGGGCAGACTCCATTCTACCAAATCGAATGAAAGCTCCCACCAGGCAATGGCAGAACAGTAGGTATTGTAAGATGGAAACAAAGAAACAGAATAGAAAAACCTGACTGGTTAACATCAGGTTACTTCAGGCTACTTTTCTGTAAGGGCTAAATAAAGCAGAAGGGACTTCCTTGCTATGCTGACTCAGGTAGACTGGAATCTCCTGTTTTCAGGTCTGTTCTGGGATCCATCTGCTTTCTTAAACTAGTCTGTTCTGGGATCCATCTGCTTTCTTAACATTTCAGTTTGATTACATCACCTTTAGCGTAAGTGACTCCATTTCGGTTTGGTATGTTCAGCTGGGGCCCAGTAGAGAAGCTCAATCTAAAATAATGGCCACCCATAATTTTTAAGAGCGTCAAGCAGTTTTTATGGCACGTCAAGGCAGCCCTCTAAGCCTCAGAGCACAAAACACCTAAATAAAGGTCAGCTCCCAGAGAGTAGGATTACTGTCTATTGTGCTACTTATGTAGGACAAAGTAAGTGCCTAGTACACTGTCTGGCATACTGCAAGTATTCAATAAGTCTGCTCAATGTATAAATGATTGCAATGCAAAACGATCTAATGACTTCAAAGTTTTTAAGTAAAGAGAAAGACATATTTCAAATAGGTCTTAGAAGAGAAAACCACCATAAATCTGTAAATCTCCAACACAATGCCTGAGCATAGTGGGCATACAACAAATATTTGCAGAAGAAACAGATGCTGTAAAAATAATAAACCAGAAACACAGGGAGTAATTCCTTTTGTATTATAAGATTTTTCTAGACAGCTGAAGACTTTGTGTCTGGCTATTTTTATTTTAAATATTTTTGCATGGGAACTGCTTAGTATATTTTTTCAAAGCCTACAGAGAATGTAGTTTAACCCTTTCTTTTTTATGGTGGGTATATATTACAATGCCCCCAAGAGCGACTGAGGTTTTGTTAAATTGTGTGCTGCTGACTCTATGGGATTAGTCTTAGGTGAGAGACAGCATCTCAATCACACACCCCACATTCCTACCAATCCTGAACAAATGCAGGAATGCTCTCTCTCAAGCACATCCCAGGGACTGAAGCAGAGATTCTTAAACTTTTTGTGCCACAGACCCCTCTCACAGCCTGGTGAAGCCTATGGACCCTGAAGAATAAAGTTTTCAAACGCATAAATTAGAACACAAGGGATGGCAAAAGATTCAATTATGCTGAAAGGGAATTATCCAAATAATTATGATATAGTACTAAGTGCTTACTGCCATATTTAACAAGATCAAGCAGCAAGTCAATAACTTACTGTAACTTAAAGCAGTGATGAGCACATACAGTATTTGACAGATGTATAAAACTGTAAGGCATATGGAAATAACTCACATGATATCGCGATATAATAAGAACTATTTGGTCTTGACACAAGAGCATCTAAAACCCTTGGCATTTCCTGAGGGAACTGGGTAATATTAGGAATGCCTTATAATAAGGAATTAGGAATGCCTCATAATAAGCCCCTATCAACTGTACCTGAGTTTATGCTAATGAGGTGACTCTTTTTGGGTCCTAGATAGCTTTAGGATTGGCACTGGTTGCCAGAGGGACCAACTTTGTGATTAGAGGGTTGGGATTTACACCCTACTCCCCAACCTATATCTCCTGGGAGGGGAGAAAGGTGAATTAGTTACCAATGGCCAACTATTTAATCCATTATGCTCACATATTGGAAACTTCATAAAAACCCTTAAATGGTGGGATTCAGGGAGCTCCTGGGTTGATGAACTTATCGAGGTGTTGCTAGGTGGCAGGCCCAAAGAGGCATGGAAGCTCTAAACACCCCAAAACCCCTTCCATACCTTGCCTTACGTATCTCTTCCATTTGGCTCTTCTTGAGTGGTATTCTTTCTTTCTTTCTTTCTTTTTTTGAGACGGAGTCTTACTCTGTTGCCCAGGCTGGAGTGCAGTGGCGCAATCTTGGCTCACTGCAAGCTCTGACTCCCGGGTTCACGCCGTTCTCCTGCCTCAGCCTCCCAAGTAGCTGGGACTACAGGCGCCCGCCACCATGCCCGGCTAACTTTTTGTATTTTTAGTAGAAACGGAGTTTCACCGTGTTACCCAGGATGGTCTCGATCTCCTGACCTGGTGATCCGCTCGCCTCAGCCTCCCAAAGTGCTGGGATTACAGGCGTGAGCCACCGCACCCGGCCTTGAGTGGTATTCTTTATAATAAACCAGTAAATGTAAGTAAAGAGTGTTCTAAGTTCTGTGGGCCATTCTAGCAAATGACTGACCCTGAGGAGGAGGTGGTGGGAACTTGATTTATAGCAGGTCAGTGGGTGTCTTGGGGCAGTCTTGTGAGACTGAGCCCTTAACTTGTGGGGTCTGTGCTAACTTCAGGTTGTTAGTGTCAGAATTTAACTGATCACTGGAGACCCAGTTGGTGACCAGAGAATCAGAGAACTGGTTGCTGGTGTGGGGAAAACTCTGACACATCTGATGTCAGAAGTGTTCAGTGTAGAAACAGATCATGGTACTGTGATTTTATTGATGTTATAGTCACAGGAACTGCTACAGGCTGAGGATCCCTAGTCCAAAAATCCAAAATCTAAATGCTCCAAAATTGGAAACTTTTGAGCACCGACATGACACTCAAAGGAAATGCTCATCAGAGCATTTTGGATTTTCAGATTTGGGATGCTCAACTGGTGAGTACAATGCAAATATTTCAAAGCCCTAAATCTACAACACTTGCTGGTCCTAAGTATTTCGGATAAGGGATACTCCATCTGTAATGCTACTGGGTTTGCTGACTACATTCAAAATCAAAGAAAATATTAGATTTTCAGTTACTGGTTAGTGAAAATAAAGATGTGAACCAAAGGAAGTCCAGAGGATGGGAGGTATCAGCTACATCTCAAAAATACAATCACCATCACCACGAGTCATCTCTTGGGACCATGGTGCATATGTATTGCATATATGAATAATGCAATAAAGCCAGCCCCACCATCCAATGCAAACAAATCCACTTGAAAATGAGAAAGCCTCGCCAGACGCTATAGTCATCAAAGAAATTAAAATCAACATGAAGAGCAAACTCTAATGGGGCAAAACTCAAGTGTCCATTAGTTAGAATAATGGAATTAATTTCTACACAGTATAAATTCTTCATCAATACCAGCACATTATAATCTTTTCAAATGTTACAAGTACTCAATTTTAGTCTGATGTGATTTATTGCCTAGCTAGTCCTTGGAATACAACAACTCAGTCCAATACAGAAACAGATGGAAAAGCATTTTCAACTGTCAACTTGATATTATCACTGCCAATGGAAAAACAAGAAAAGCATACCCAATAAATACCTTTGATATCTCATTTCAATAAACTGTTAATTAGGTTGCAGCTCACATCTGACAACCACTGCAGGCAAGTGGGCAAGGCTTTCCTCTAGAATGTTCTTCCACTGACTCTCCTCCACTAGTGTCTGCAGGTTCTTCCAGATCCAACCCAAATGTCTCCTCCCCTCCCTCCCCTCACAGGCCTGCTCTCCCAGGTCCTGAGGGCACCTGGTCTTCTGCTGTAACACCTGTCACAGCCCTGAGCCCTTCCCCTACACCACGCGCTGGGGACAGGATGCTGTTTGATTCGTTTCTGTGTACTTTGCAGGCCTACATCAGAGTATTTGCTTAACACACACACTTTAATGTGTGAGGCAGTTTCTGTTTCTCTAAAAGTGTAAAATTCATAATGTAACAGTAATTCACTTCGATTAAATATATTTACTTGAAAATACACCAAAGTGTTGTAGGTAAACTTTACCTACAACATGTAGGTTAAACATGAAAGAAACATAAAATCCTTCCACTTTCTTTTTTTCTTCTGTTTTTGTTTGTTTTGAAACGGAGTCTCACTCACCCAGGCTGGAGTGCAGTGGCTTGATCTCAGCTCACTGTAACTAACGTCTGCCTCCGGGTTCAAGCGATTCTCCTGCTTCAGCCTCCAGAGTAGCTGGGATTACAGGCGCCCACCACCACACCCGACTAATTTTTGTATTTTTAGTGGAAACAGGGGTTCACCATGTTGGCCAGGCTGGTCTTGAACTCCTGACTTCCCAAGTGATCCACCTGCTTTGGCTTCCCAAAGTGCTGGGATTACAGGCGAGAGCCACCATGCCCAGTGGAAAAGCCTTCACTTTCTAACTTTACCTAATATGATGTAGGGAAAGTGTGACCAACAGTATTTTATATAATCAAATACACATGGAGGAACGTAAATTTCTGACACCTTCTCTTCAACCTGGTCATTTAAGTTAATACAATATCTCAGGCATCAATACCACTTATCAGGCCCACTGTGTGCCAGAGGCCATGCTTTCAGTGGATTATATCTCATTTAATCCTCACACCAACACTCTGAGGAAGACACCCTCATTCCCATTTTACAGAAGGCAGACTATCAAGTCAGAAACTGTGCTGCGCGCTGGGCTGAAGAGTGGGGACAGACAGGTAACATGATTTAGAAAACAAGGCAACAGAGGCAAGGAGACTGACCACGTGCAAAGAGGGGAGGTCAGGAGGGGAGGGACAGAGAAAACCGCCTAAGAGCAAGGAGGCCCGGTTGGTCAGGGAAGGCAGACGAGGAGGGAGGTGTGGAGGAGGCCCAGGACAGCCCGACCCAGCTGCCAGCAAACAGCTGAGACTGAGACAGCTGAGGACTGCGAGGTGGGGACTTGGCCAGGTTTGCATTTCCAACGGATCACCAGGGCTGCTGGAGAGAGAATGGGCTTGATGGACATAACAGCAGAGGAAGGATGACAGGCAGGAGGATGAAGTGGCAATGGCTCATTCACCTGCCTTCGTCCTCAAGAAGACAGTCGCTGGAGACAGGGGTCTTGTAACCCAGTGCCTGGCACTGCCCCTCACACCCAGAGTGAATACATCACTGATGAAGGAAGAGACAAGCAACTGAGGAGAGAGAAGCGACGATCTCACCTAGGGCAGTAGCAATACAAACGGAGAGGAGAGGATGAAGTCAAGAACTATCTAGAAGGTAAAGCTGGCAAGTGGTAACTGAACGTGACAGATGAGGGCTGAGGACGGGGAAAGGTTGGGAGGGTTCAGTGGCTAGATGGCAGAACCACTGTGACCAAAAAAAATCCAGAAATCTGAATACAGATTACAACTCAATATTTATTCACATGGGTTTTCTCTTCTCAAAGACATCTTATCCCTGAACAAAAAGCGGAAACTGTGCAGACAGTGAAACCAGGGTGTGCTGCAGCTCAGAGAATAATCCCCTCGCCCATCCACCCTCAGTCTACTCTGGCATTCTGGCAAAAAATTCTCTTTAAAAAAAAAAAAAAGTAAATGTATATGAACAGCTGTTATTTCTTCTACTTATTTCCAGCAAAAGAGACAGAATTTTAAATAGTGCTTATTAATAAAACAGATCTGGAAGGGACTACGTGTGGTGGTCTCTGGGTGGTAGGAATATGTATTTGGGCTTATCAGTATGTTATTTTTCATATATATGTATTTTTGTAATCATAAAAAAGGTTATTTTTAATTTTTTTAAAAGTACATTTTTCTTAAACTTTAGTCTTTTCAAAGTTACCATCTACTGCTACTAGGTAAAAACTTCTAGGGGCAAAATCATTTGGAAAGAAGAAAAAAATCTTCATCTTAGGATAAACTCTTTTAATGTACAAGTGAAACGGCATACAGTTCTAAGTGCCCCCAAATGCTTCACGACATAACACACAAAAGCCTTTAAGTCAGGAAGCACAATACAGTACAAAAACAAACTTCCAAATAAACCCCAGAAACCAAAAACTTTAGATGGCAGTCTAAAAGCAATATTCAAAAGACTGCCCCTGCATTTGCATAGATAATTATCTAAGATGAAGATTTGTAGCTTAAATTAAAATTGTGATAATACTAAGCACTGGTCTGTCTCGTGAAGCTAATGGTTCAAGCTTGAGTTTACATAAACCATTAGCGTGTTAACCAGATAAATACTCTTGTTCCTTCTCAGGAATTGCAGTAAAATAAATGTGATTCAAATTATTACATATGTGGACACAGTATGGAATCACCTTGACAGCACCAAAATTAATTTTTTAAAAACAAAATATTTCATAGTATAGGCTATGCCTCAAATATACAGTGCCTTTGTCCAAATCTTAAAAAGCCAAACCCCTGTTCTCCCCCTCACAGACAAAAACCCATGGGTGGCGGACTTTGGTAAGCCAAGTGTGGGTTGGATCTCAGTCCTTGCTTGTGCCACTGGCTGGGTGCCTTTGTGCAGCCCGCAACTTGCACAAATGTACAGTGTAGCCCAGCCACAGCCCTGTCACCATCTTTGAGGTCCATGGTCATTTCCAAATGAATAGAAATTTACACATTTCCAAATGAACAGAAAAATTACACTAATTCATGAGTGCCAGGCTCAATCACAGGAAAGGGCATGTGTTATAACTATCAATTATTTACAATTTTAAAATATGCCAGACTAGCTTTACAGCACTAACTGCATTCTTGAGTAAAACTTATCACATGTGTTCAAGAACCCAGATCTTCATTCTGATCAGCGGTAGAAACAGGTTTTCCTCTCACACCATTTCAGTTCTTGAAATCAACTACACTCACCAAGTAACCACTCCCTTTCTTTAACTTTGATCAACAGGCAAATCAGAACTTTTGCCAATAAAGGATGTTAGTTAAAAGCAGTCTAATCCATTTTCCACTTTATATATTTTAGACTGCACACAATACCAAGGGTAACAATAACAATACTATTCATTGCTCCTTGGCATTCTCGGAGTTATAAATGTTAGATAACTTCAATATATATTTATAACAGTCAGGCTGTGAATGTGAAAGCCTGGGCGACTGGCCAGAAGACCAGAGATCCAGCAACTGAAGCTGCACGGCCAAGCCTTGTGGTGGGTGCCTGAGCAGGGAGGCCCACACCCAGGTACATGTCTTCAGGCAAGAGCTTTTCCAAGAAGCCAAGGAACTCCTCTACAGATTCTTGCCACAGAAAATCATATACCCACATAGGCCTTGCAAAAGGATTCCCTCATTGTAGCTGCCTGACCTCCCTCCGGGCCCCACTGGACATCCCCATCCCAGAACCCCCACCCAAGGATGAGGTAGAAACAGAGAGACAAGAGAAGAAAGAAGTGCTTGAGTGTGGATTTCTCCCTGGGAATGAGAAGGTCCTGTCGCTGCTTGCCATGGTTAAGCCAGAAGTCTGGATTCTCAAAGAGAAATGCATTCTGGTGATCACATGGATCCAGCACCTGATCCCCAAGACTGAGGATGCAAATGATTTGGGGTAGCAATCCAGGAGAAGGTGCTGGAGAGGGTGAACGCAGTTAAGACCAAAGTGCAAGCCGTCCAGACAACCATTTCCAAATACTTCTCAGAACACGGGGATGCTGTGGCCAAGGCCTCCAAGGAGACCCATGTAATGGATTACCAGGCGTTGGTGCAAAAGTGAGATAAGACAGCCTATGGGGAGGTCAAGGCCAGGGTACTGGACCTGAAGGCCTTCTGTGCTGAGCTTTATCATATCATCAGCACCAACCTGGAGAAAACCGCAACCCAACAGGTGAAGAGAAACCATCTGTGTACTGAGCCCAGGGCTGGAAGGAAAACAAATGATCTATACTTTGTGAGGGGGCGGGGAAAGAAACCTCAGGTTGTATCCTAGCATTTGATACCTAAAAAACAGAACTGAGTGGCAAATATTTTCTTCCTGCTTTTACAGATGAAGGAAATCAAAGAAATACTATACAGGACAAGAATGAAACAGTATGAAGTTGCACAGACAACGAAGTTTCCAAGTCTGAATTCGTAGCCAGTGCCTAACCCTCTGCTAACATTTTTGTTTACACCTTTAACTGTCCAGGCTCCTAGCATATGAGGAAGAAAATCTCATCTCCTTTTAGCACCCATCGCTCCAGGTCAGTTTCCCGAGGGCTGTTGTGTCAGTATCGAAGGAAACAAACTGCAGTACTCTTAAAATCACTTCTAGTTCCAAATTCTACTATTCTACAAAAATAAATTGGCTAATAGGATGAAAATACAAAAATAAAAAAATACCCACAAAACAAAACCAAAAAAATGCCAACATCAAGAACATGGTGATACAGGTTAAGTACGTAAGTTGCAAAAAAACAAAAAAGAAGCCCTCAGCTCTAATCACCCATGGAGTTAGTCCCAGCTTGCCAAAAGTTCATGTGAAAAAGATTTAAGGATTGTAATTGACTGTAAGCCCAAAATAAGCCAGCAGAATGGCCTGGAGAACAAAAGAATGAAAAGGAACAAAAAGCCTAAGGCATTAGGAGAAATGTCATCCTCACACTAAGAGAGGGGTCACAGCCTCACCCTCCTTCTTGCTGATCAGGTCACACAGCAAGTTTCATTTTTGGTTTTAGGACACTTTAAAAGCAGCAGCAACAAGGGTCATAAAATGCATGAACAGAAGCTGGGGCAAGAAGATAAAAATGCCTTTGGCTTGGGTAGAAATCTGCCGCAGGAAAGAGGCATTAGCTCCACTCTTCTCAAAAATGGGAAAGAAAGAGGCTGGGCCTGGTGGTTCACGTCTGTAGTCTCAGCACTTTGGGAGGACAAGGTAGGTGGGTGCTTGAATCCAGGAGTTCAAGACCAGCCTGGGCAACACAGTGGTGCACACCTACAGTCTCAGCTATTTAGGAGGCTGAGGCAGGGGAATCACTTGAGCCTGGGAGTTCAAGGCTGCAGTGAGCCAAGACTGTGCCACTGCACTTCATCCAGGTGACAGAGCAAGACCTCGTCTCAAAAAACAAACAAAAAAACAAAGTAAGAAAGATTTCCACTTCGAATATATTATAAAAACCTTTCTTTCAACTAGAGCTCATTCAAATGGTACAGACTTCTTGAGGAGTCAGGCATCCCTTAAAAAGTTTCGAGCACCACAGTCTAGGGCTTTAGGGCTTTAATAAAGACAGGCGATGAGAGCCTGCCTCCACCTTCCAGGACCTCCTGAGCAGGTTCCCTCCAGGCAGGATTTGAAATCGGTTTTTACTCCCCCTTCAGGCCTCTCAACTTCTGGGAAGTGCTGACTTCATTTTCACGAGATCAGATATTTTACAATCAGGGAATTTCTGGAGAACCAACACCAAAACCAAGGCTGACAGGAGATAAAGACTGGCTTCGCCAGCCAAGAGCTGATGCTGGGAATGTGCTCAAAGCTTTGTTGTGGCCGGGCGCGGTGGCTCACGCCCTTAATGCCAGCACTTTGGGAGGTCAAGGTGGGTGGATCACTTGAGGTCTGGAGTTCGAGACCAGCCTGGCCAACATGGTGAAACCCCGTCTCTACTAAAAATACAAAAATTAGCCGGGTACGGTGGCGGGCGCCTGTAATCCCAGCTACTTGGGAGGCTGAGGCAGGAGAATTGCTTGAACCTGGGAGGCGGAGGTTGCAGTGAGTTGAGATTGCGCCACTGCATTCCAGCCTGGGCAACACAGCGAGACTGCATCTCAAAAAAAATAAATAAATAAAGCTTTGTTGTTTGCCCCATGCCAAGAGAGTGCTACTGTATGTTGAGGGGCTTCAGTGACTTGCTGGAACTGAACTTTGATCCACTCACCACAATGCAGGAACAAGAACTCCATCTACCAAGTGGGAATTGTAGTCTCTGAATCCTAATGACATTTTCAAAAGCAAGGCTTCATCTTGATTTAGTTACAAGAGGAAAAAAATAAAATAAAGATCAGCCTTAAGGGGAGGCGCAGGGTAATGAAATCTTACTAATGTAATTCTCTCCTTTAGAATGTATTTAGTAAAATCTTTCATTTCATAGACATCTTAAAAAAGATTCTTCATAGTGTTCTGATTCTCTCTCTCTGTCTCTCCCTCTCTCTCAGGATGGCATCTACTCCCCAAAAACTAAGAAAGATGGTTTCTTTCTCTACATTTCCAGCTCTGAATTCTTTCCTAAACTTCGCTAACATTTCCAATCACCTACTTAAAGAATCACCAGGCCGGGCGCGGTGGCTCACGCCTGTAATCCCAACATTTTGGGAGGCCGAGGCAGGCGGATCACCTGAGGTCAGGAGTTCGAGACCGGCCTGGCTAACATGGTGAAACCCCATCTCTACTAAAAATACAAAATTAGCTGGGCATGATGGCACACGCCTGTAATCCCGGCTACTCGGGAGGCCAAGGCAGGAGAATCACTTGAACCCAGGAGGCGGAGGTTGCAGTGAGCTGAGATCGCGCCACTGCACTCCAGCCTAGGGGACAGAGTGAGACTCTGTCTCCAAAAAAAGAAAAAAAAAAAAAAAAAAAGAATCGGCCAGGCATGGTGGCTCACGCCTGTAATCCCAGCACTTTGGGAGGCCGAGGTGGGCAGATCACGAGGTCAGGAGATCAAGACCATCTGGCTAACACGGTGAAACCCCGTCTCTACTAAAAATACAAAAAACTAGCCGGGTGTGGTGACAGGCACCTGTAGTCCCAGCTACTCGGGAGGCTGAGGCAGGAGAATGGCGTGAACCCGGGAGGCGGAGCTTGCAGTGAGCTGAGATCGCGCCACTGCACTCCAGCCTGGGTGATAGAGCGAGACTCCGTCTCCAAAAAAAAAAAAAAAAATCAGCAGACTTCTAGTCCTTGACCTTAAAATATCCACATCGAGCTCATTCTCTTTTCCTTAAACTAGGCCTTTCTTCCTACTTCCTTGTTTCCCAAATGCCTTCTAGGTAACTGGGCTCAAAACCTGGTAAGTGGCTTCTGCTCTTCTTTCTCCTTACTCCTTCTTTCCCTCAGCTCTTTGGGTGTATATTCTCCCACCACGAGCCCAAAACCTCAAGCGCTGGTCCGGGCCTACACTTGCCTCAGCCAGACCCCAGCAAGACCTCTCCTCTGCCGCCTCTGGCATCTCCCTACATCCATCCTGCTATCCAGCACAGCCTGATCTTCTGGAAACACAGGTCTGATGGGGTCAGCCTCCTGCTCACAAACCTTCTAGGGCTCCTCTGCAATCCCTACCAGAACAAACACAGTCCTGCTAACCCTCAGGGTCTCCCACCAATGGGGCTCCACTCAACTCTTCCTGCCTTATTTCACCTGGCTTCTTTCTCTGTAAGTTCCGTTTGTACCAAACATGTTTCGAACACACCTCCTAAGCCTCTGTTCATTTGGGTTTCCACCTCCATACCTTTGCTCATGCAGTTTCTTCCACCTGGAATATTCTTTGTCACCCCCTGGATGGGACCTTTGAATCACTCACTCACCTTATTCACTTTCGGGATGAAATGCAGCCACAGGAGGCTGGAATGGCTGGCATCTGGTCACAGAGCCAGGCTAGACACAACTAGACCTCCCCAGTAAGGACTGTTTTTTTAGGCGACACTGGGTCCCTATGATTTGCTTTTATTTGGGATAAAATCATCCGGTGTAAAATTTCCTTATTAGGCTAAAACCTCTAAGCCCACTAAATTTAAAAAAAAAGAGAGAGAAGAGCTGCCAGTGCCCACATTTCCAGGGACTTGCAGGAATTCTCTGAAACTCACAAGCCTTACCAGGTCTGCATGCTCGTGTTCAGCAGCAGGTGCTAAGTGACTGTAAAGGGCTGTGGTGCCCACCCTGGGGTCTTCATGCAGGGCTTGAGGGTAGAGTCACCCTCTGCCCCATAGTGACAGGCCAGCTGGGCTCCACTGCCTCCATCTACTCAGTCAGGATTAGCACAAAAACTTGTTAGAGAGGTTTAAAGAGCCCCCAGATCAGCGGAGAGGTACTCCAGGACACTGTGGACTGTTCTTAACACCCACACCCAAGCCAAATCTCTGGCACCCAGAATAAAAATGATGTTTTTGAGAAGGACAATATCTAAGTTAATAGTGTATAGTCAGTTCTACTTATCCCTGATCAAAATTAACCGTGAGGTTGTAAAGTGGGATTTACTACATTTGGGAAATTATTACCTCTGTATACCAAGGGGCTACTCAGAGGTTTACAGTTCCCCACCTGCTTTCTGGCAGGCTGACTCTGTGACTGCCTTCACCACCTTCCCCCCCCCACCCACCCCCGCCCCAGGTCAGCAGCTGGGTCTCTCTCATCTTGGCAGTTGTATCTCAAGTGCCTGCCACAGAGTAGAGGCAAAAGAAATAGATTGTGATCAACACTGAGCTTGAAGCGGCCAGATTTCTTGACCAAGAACGTCTGGAAACACCACACTACTCCCCCAAATAGTGTAGTTATTGCAAAACAAATACAGAGTTGTGTGGTCTGGTGGTCTAGTACATCAAGCTCTTTCCTTGGGGAAAAATATCCAGAGACCACATTCTCAGCTGATTAACACACTAGAGAATTGACAAAAATCAAACTTTGGTACGATGTTCTTTCAGTTACACCAAAACTAGATGGCACAGACTTGAAGGGCTGCTTTTACTGAAACACTAGTGTGATAAAAATCCCTATGTATTACATTCACATATTTCTGGAAATGGAAGGAGAATCCCTTCCCTTCACCTGGAAATTCAGGAATACAGCTTTTTCTGGAACCGTAAGAAGGCTTTGGCCTTAGATGTACTAGCAATATTTCATGCTTATTATACAATTAATTGATTAATAATCAGTACACAAGGGGCCACAAACTCCTTACTCATAAGCGGGCTTTTGGTTGTGTTTCTGAAGTCAAATTTTACAAGTTCTAATACAGGGGTATCCAATCTTTCGGCTTCCCTGGGCCACATTGGAAGAATTGTCTTGGCCCACACATAAAATACATTAACACTAATGATAGTTGATTAGCTTTAAAAAAAAACTCAATGTTTTAAGAAAGTTGATGAATCTTTTTTGGGCCACATTCAAAACCATCCTGGCCTGTATGCAGCCCACAGGCCGTGGACTGGACACTTGCTCTAACATTTTAAACTTGGAAACTTACATATTTCTTTTAAAAGCTTAACACAATAGAGACTGTCACAATAGACCAGTGTAAATGTCCCTAGGCAAATAACGTCTCCAAAATCTGACAGTTTATTTCCACCTAATGACTGGTTTCCTTTAGGCCCACCCTTTAAAAAGAACTTCCGCAAAATACCATTTGGCTAATTCTCTGCCTTGGGCAGTCCTACAATTATAAATTCTGCTAAACAAATAAACTTCCTTCCTATTTTTAAAGTATTCCAAAATTGGAAACTCTGTGTCTTTGGTTGGCAAACTATTTTCTGCAGTCTAACAGCCTTAGCCATGAAGAAATTCTTCACTGCACTCTGAGAGACGAAAAAAACCAGAAACTGTCAAGGAGTCCCTCCCTACACCTATTTCAGGGAAGGGGAACTAACCCCACAGAGTTGTGACCTTGGGCAAGGTCACACAGGCTGCTGGTGGCAGAAGCCAATGTCCTCCTCTCTCCCCCATTTTCCCCTTAACTGATCTAAGTTACTTGTGGCCTAAAGAAAGCAGTTTGCTCTTGTTCTGTACTAGGGAACAGGGTTTATGTTTAATTCATGCAGAATGTGCTAGAACAACAGAAAGAATCTAAATATTAGTGTCAGCAAAAAGAATCAATCTCCGTAAAACATTTAAAGAGATTTATTCTGAGCCAGATGTGAGGACCACGACCCATGACACAACCCCAGGAGGTCCTGAGAACACGTGCTCAAGGTGGTCGGGGCTATAGCTTGCTTTATACATTTTAGGGAGCATAAGACATCAATCAATATGTGTAAGGTGTACATTGGTTTGGTCTGGAAAGGTGGGACAACTTGAAGGTGGAGGGGAGGTTGCAAGTCATAGGTGGATTCAAATATTTTCTGAGTGGCAATTAGTTGAAAGCGTTATTATCTAAAGATCTGGAATCAATAGAAATAAGTGTGTAGGTTAAGACAAGGTCATAACCTGGGTAAAGACCAAGGTTTTTATCATGCAGATGAGGCCTCCAGGTAGCAGGCTTCAGAGATCTTATCAGACCTAACAAAAAATGTGCCAGACTCTTAGTTAATTCTCTCCTGGTTCAAGGAAAAGATCTGGAAAGTGAAGAGGATTCTCTAGAGAAAGTAGATTTTCCCCATAAGAGACAGCTTTCCAGGGCCATTTCAAAATATGCCAAAGAAATATATTTTGTGGTAAAATACTTCAATTTCTTTCAGGGCCTGCTATGTCAAGTGATGTCAGACTAGAGTTAGGCTGGAATTTGACATCTGTTTTGGCAGTCTTAAGATCTCTGTTTTAATGTTTACGCTGGTCAGTTGTGCCTGAATTCCAGGGAGAGGAAGGTGTAATGAAGCACGTCCCCTTTCCCATCACGACCTGAACGAGTTTTTCAGGTTTCTCTGGAATGCCCTTGACTGAGAAGGGGGCGATCCATCGGTCAGTTGGGGTGCTTCAAATTTTGTTTTTGGTTTCCATTTGAATGAGTGCCAGGTGATGCAAAGAGCTCTGTTTGGATCTTAGCTGTGGCTGTGGGAAAGACATCTCACCTATAGTGGGCTTCATGTTTCTTCATCCTTAGAAAGAGGGAATGCAGCTAAGCAACTACAAAAGTCTTCCTCCACCCCTAAATTCAATGATGATGATGGTTCACGAGTACTAAGTGCTTAATCTAGGTACTAAGTGTGTTATGTGGATAAATCGTCAACCGCTTAGAGGATAGCTGCTTATCATCCCCCCTTTAATGGATGAACACATTAATGTCTAGAGAAAAAAATAACTTACTTAAGGTCATCCCTCCACTGGTAACTGGTGGAGAGATCTGACCTAGACCAATGATTTCAGGGGCCCTTTCCTCCTTATCAAAGGTAGACAATCTAAGACAGCTGGCTTGACTTGCACTCACAGGGACACAGATTCTGAATTGAATACAACTGTAGCAATCATTTAACACAATGTTCTCATTTTATAGATCAAAGGACTGAGGCCCAGGCAAGTGTAACTTGCCCTAGGTCAAAAAATGTATTGGAAACATGTAGCTACACCCTGCTGTTCCTAGACAAGCTCATCCAAAAGAGTGCTTGACAGTTTACATGCACTTACATCAGCTCACGTGATGCCAAACAAGGCTACCTGATGGGCACCTGGCATTGATCATCTTTCCCACTGTCGCCTAGCCAAGGCTAAACAGCAAACACAGAGCACACTGGGACCTGCACCCCACGCCTGCTACTGCCCGCCTAGTGTGCTATCTATAGGCCGATAAAACATCCACAGTATGATGCTCTGGAGAGTCTATGCAGAATCGACTCCTAAAGAGAACTTTCCAGGTAAGCTGAATAACTATGAAACATGGTTCTGTGGTACTTTGAAAAGAATATCAGAGAATAAGTGAAAACACTCTAAAATCCACAACTCAAGTCAACGAGAAAATGCAATCTCATGTGGTCACTCAAAACTGACCTCTTTCGGTCTATCATTGAATTGTCTTAACCTCCTCCCAATCTTCACCTTCAATCTTCTATGTGATTTTTCTCTTATTTCCTGTTTCCTTCTCTCCCTAACTGAGAACATCACAAAATTCAGGGATTTAAAAAAATGTTACACTTCTTGTATAGTTTCCATATGGTATATCTATTTTTAAAAGCAGATTAGTTGAATGTTTCATGTCTCTCACCTAAGAAAGGGGAAAAAAGTTCAGTTTCTCAGTGGAACAAGATATTTTTCTAAGCTCTGCTGCCCTTGTTTCACATATTGAACATGCGTTGTAATCCCCATTACAGAGACAATGCAGGTACAACAGATAAAATATGAATTTAGAGCCAAACAAGTCAAGCTTTAATCTTATTAGCTAGGACACGGTACCTAGCCTTTCTGAATTTCAGTTTCTTCATATTTCTTTCCTGAAAAAAAAAAAAGTGGAAGGAGGAAATAATACCACTACTGCCACAATTATTTTGAGAATTAAATTAATTATGAGACTTCTAACACAATGGCTGGCACATATAAAGTTCTGAAAAATATAATCATCTCTTCCCTTATTCATGCTAAAATAATTGTCCCTTCTATTAAATGCCATTTGCAGTCGATGTTTTTCTGAGCAAAGTCAATCTCTCATATTAGAGGGAAGAGATCCATTACACACACCTACCCCATCTCCCAGAGGATGCCTTCCGGGAAACAGGAGCACTCAGTGAATGGGTGGGTCACTGCAGCCCAGTGCTAGGGAGCTAAACAGCCACATTAGACATTTGCAACTTGCACTCTCTTCAAATACTCAGGCTGTGCTTCTTCTTGCACAGTTAACACAACTGGTTGGTCCTACCAGGCTGCAGAGACACCCTTCACATATCAAAGGATCCCCACCCACCCCAACCCGACTACTCAGGCTTCCTCTCCTTGCTCATTTCCCTGCAGGCATCTTGACCTGAAATTTGCAAGAATACACTCATCAAGGGGTTAAATAAAGTATCCTGGGTCAGGCACAGTGGCTCGCACCTGTAATCACTTGAGGCAGGCAGATCACTTGAGGTCAGGAGTTCAAGACCAACCTGGCCAACATGGCAAAACCCCATCTCTAGTAAAAATACAAAAATTAGCCAGGCACGGTGGCGGGCACCTGTAGTCCCAGCTACTCTGGAGGCTGAGGCAGGAGAATCACTTGACCCCGGAAGGCAGAGGTTGCAGTGAGCCGAGATCGCGCCACTGCACTCCAGCCTGGGCAACAGAGCAAGACTCCGTCTCAAAAACATAAATAAATAAATAAAGTATTCTGAAATACAATATATTGTTTGATAGATGTGCATAGTTTTGATTTTAGTAAAACAGTTTGAAGATGAAAGTGCAAACAAATCAGCAGAGCAATATTAACAATGTACATCAAAAACAGGTGTCCAAGAACTTTTTAAGTTCTGCCATAAACTAGCTGTGTGATCTTGTTCAAATCAAGTTACTTCATCACTCTGGGTGTCAGTTCCCCATGTAGAAAAGAACAAATGGAATTATATTCAAGATGACATTCTGGTTACACCGTAATTACATTACTAAATCCTACTAGAATGACCACCACCCTAAGCCACAATTACTGATAGGTATTTGAGGGCCATAGGCAGTGCTGGTATGAAAGAAAAGGTCTGAGTAATTTATTTATACTGATGTGCCTTCCCCAAGGTTAAAAATCAGTGGTCTCAAAAACAAGGCAAACAGTTGGAAAGCAACCTTGAATCATTCTGAAACATGCTAGAAAACTACCAGTAGTATTTCCTCACTATTCCTTTTCATAATCCACCACATCAATGACCTACAATTACCCTTGACTTCACTCAGACCTCATCTTCTAGTCTCCTCCAAAATCCCAGCTGAGTGATTCTTCGTGCATATATCACATTAAAATTAAATTATCTCCACAGGTCTCCCTCTCCCCATTAGACTGCAAGCTACTCAAGGGCTGGGCCCATGTCCTACTCATCTCAGTATCTACCCTGCCTAATACCACACATGCCATTAACTTAAACTGCCCATTCGACCATGTTTTAAATGGTTTACATCTGAAGATAGTCTTCACAATTTCCTAAGCAGATTTTGACATTAATGGATTTTAAAATAGGAACTATTTTTAAAAAGATAAATACAAAACAAGTATATATTAAGTTCATTTCAGAGACAAGAAAACAGGCTCAGCAAAGTTAACTTAGCCAAGTTCAACCAATGTAAAAGAACAGAGCCTGTGAGTCTAATCCCATTATAACATGACAGATATAAAAATAATTTACAGGAAAATAACCAAAGTGCATGAAAATTAAGGAAATTTTTCTGTCAACTTTTTCATATAAATTTAACAAAAGAGCACAGAGTACTTGTTCATCACTCTTCCAATAACAAAATCAGAAATCATAGAAATTTTAAAATGGAAAAACCAGATACTTAAGATCAGATTCATAAATATCATAAATATAGGCTGGGCGCCGTGGCTCACGCCTGTAATCCCAGCACTTTGGGAGGCTGAGGCAGGCGGATCACAAGGACAGGAGCTTGAGACCATCCTGGCCAGCATGGTGAAACCCCGTCTCTACTAAAAATACAAAAAAATTAGCCAGGCATGGTGGCGCGTGCCTGTAGTCTCAACTACTCGGGAGGCTGAGGCAAGAGAATTGCTTGAACCCAGCAGGCAGAGGTTGCAGTGAGCCGAGATCACGCCACTGCACTCCAGCCTGGGTGACAGAGCAAGACTCCATCTCAAGAAAATATATATATCATAAATATAACCAAATAAAGGTCTTCCTATAGGTTGTACAGATGTTCATGAATATTACTGTGCATTCTAAAATAAAATTCAAAAGCACTAACATTTTCTTTTTTTTTTTTTTTTTTTTTGAGACAGGGTCTCACTCTGTCACCCAGGCTAAAGTGCAGTGGCACAATCTTGGCTCACTACAACCTCTGCCTCCCAGGCTCAAGGAATTCTCGTGCCTCAGCCTCCCAAGTAGCTGGGATTACAGGTGCAAGCCACCACACCCAGCTAATTTTTGTATTTTTCTAGAGATAGGGTTTTGCCATGTTGGCCAGGCTGGTCTCAAACTCCTGGCCTCAAGTGATCCACCCACCTCAGCCTCCCAAAGTGCTGGGATCACAGGTGTGAGCTAACACTCCTGGCCTAACATTATTTCTATTCCTTAAAAGTCAATCAAAAGAAAGGGAGTAGGACTACATCAGCTGTCATTAAAGAAACATAAATTAAAACATCTATGAGGTACCACTACACACCTATTAGAATAATCAAATTCCAGAATACAACATCAAATGCCTGTGAGGAGCAAAAGAAATTCTCATTCATTGTTGATGGCAATACAAAATGGTATAGGCACTTTGAAAAGCAGTTGACTGCTTCTCACAAAAACAAACATAATCTTACATTACAATCTATCAATCATACTTCTTGATATCTACTCAAAGGAGCTGAAAACTCATATCCACACAAAAACCTACACAGAGATGTTTATAGTAGCTTTACTCATAATTGCTAAAACTTGGAAGCAACCAAGATGTCCTTCTGTGGGTGAATGGATAAACTGTGGTACATCCAGGCAATTAATATGATTCAGCACAAAAAAATGATCAAGCCATTTAAAAAAAAAAGCACACAGGAAACTTAAATGCATATACTAAGTGAAAGAAGCCAATCCGAAAAGGCTACATATATACTGTACGATTCCAACTACATGACATTCTCTATAGGCAGAACTATATATACATGCTCTATAAATAGTATGAAGATTAGTGGGTTGCCAAAGGCTCATAGGAAGGGAGGGATGAATCCATCACAGAGGACTGGTAGGGCAATGAAACTACTCTGTATGATATTATAATGCTGGATACACGTCATTATACATTTGTCCAAACCTGTAGAATGTATATCACCAACAGTGAACCCTAATGTAAACAATGGACTTTGTGTGATAATCATATGTCAATATAGATTCATCAGTTGTAACAAATGCACCATTCTGGTGAGGAATATTAATAACAGGGGATACTGTGCATGTGTCCCCTGTTCTTCTGTTTCTATCAAAACATCTGTGAGTTTACTATGAAAATCACAAAGCTTGAGAAGTTCAGTGGGGACAGGGGCTATATGGGAAATCTCTGTAACTTCCACTCAATTTTGCTGTAAACCTACAACTGCTCTAAAAAATAAAGTATATTTAAAGAAAAAAGGGAAGAAGAAAAAGCTGGGCACAGTGTGGTGACTGTACAAAGCATCATACAGAATGAAATACACAGCTATAAGAGTTTGGGGGAGGGACGGCGGACACAGTGGCTCACGCCTATAATCCCAGCACTTTGGGAGGCCGAGGCAGGTAGATCACGAGGTCAGGAGATCGAGACCATCCTGGCCAACATGGTGAAACCCCGTCTCTACTAAAAATACAAAAATTAGCTGGGTGTGGTGGCGCCTGCCTGTAATCCCAGCTACTCGGGAGCTGAGGCAGGAGAATCACTTGAACCTGGGAGGTGGAGGGAGCCGAGATCGCACCACTGCACTCCAGCCTGGTGACAGAGCGAGACTCTGTCTGAAAAAAAAAAAAAAAAGAGTTTGGGGAAAGATCATCTTTGGCCCCTAATGGGTCTTCACTGCTCCAGAATAAAATACCAAAGGGGTCTGTATGCCATGCTCATCCTGGTCCTCATTCACCTCTGCTACTCCCCCCAGCAGTCTCGCTCCAGGCCCACCAACCTCCTGTGAGTGCAGCTCCACCAAGGGGCCTCCAGGCCTTAGCATACGCTACTCTAACTGCCTGGCACAACCTGCCCTTCCCGTTATTCTCTGCCCTGCTTAGTACATTCGTCAATGAATGAATGATTAATCAGAGGTGCTTCAGGAAAGGAATGAAGGATGAGGAGAGTTTTGATAGAAACAGAAGAACAGGGGACACAAATATAGGTTAAAATCAGATTAAAGAATTTGTCTAAGGAAACAAATTATACTTTATCTTTTTTTCTCATCAGGCATTGCTCTGGGCTGTGTTCTATTTGTGGATTAGGTGGGATTTCTATCTCTGCTTTCCTCCATTCTCTTTCAGTAAAACCAACCTACGCCCAAGTTCCTGGCACAGTCTAAGCAACTAGAGTTCCCAAAGCCCAAAACACAGCTGCCACCACTACCAGATAAAAAGTGCTCCACAGGAACTCTGCTGAAATCCTGGTCAGGGTTATACCAGCTTTGCTTAGCCGAGGCAGCACATTTTTCAAATTCAAGGAATGGTTTGACTATGACAAGGAGTTCTCCCCTCCTTATTAAACTCAAGCATCCACTAATAAAATGTAGTATGAGTCTACAGAAGAAAAAAAAATTTTAAAACAATACATCACATTAACCTAGGACACACATCAAGGACAAACCAACACTGGACTGACTTCAAGCAACACAAGAAAATTGTTGCCTAAATATTTCCTATAGTCACATTCACACCTTACATAGGAAGGCTGCTGTGCTGTGTGCTGGTAAACAGAAGGGCAACTCCTACCGCCTACCGGCACCCAAGGTGGGCTGGTCTAGTCTGCAGGAAACCTCAAAGGTAAATAAATAAGTCCAGAGTCAGGACAGAACTTTGCATGGAAGCTGTGCTTAGAAGAAAGAGATGATGGAAGGGCAAGTTGTACTCGTACTCAACATATAAATAGCAATTAGTTACTCGGTTATTTGCACCAAACACAGACAAACAAGATAGCAAAGCCACTGGGTCACATCATTTCAAAATACAGACAATGACTATCCACTGGTATTCCTTTCTTATTACTGAGGTCCAAGCTACCACTATCACCTCCTATCCGAACCAAAACCACCTCCTAAGTGGTCCCTCTGCTTCCATCCGAAATATACATCAGCTGACATCACTCCTCTTTTCCACATCTTTAATGGCTTCTGACTACACTTAAAAGCAAATCCAAACCCCATTCTAAGCCTATGGAGCCATAAACAGCCTGGCCCACCTTACCCCTCCCCACTCAAAGCTCAGTGCTGTGCACCCAGCTGGATGTATTCCAGCCATACCTCCCTTCTCCCTGAGGCCTGCCTGGAGCATGTTTACTGCCCTCTCACCAGTCAGACGGAATGCCACCCCTGCACCACCCCAGCCCGGAGCCACTTACTTCTCTTCCTAGCACTGATCACCATCTGAAATAATCTTGTTCACCTATTTGCTTGCTGCTTTGCTATCTCTCCCATCTAGAATTCCATGAAAACAGGGGTCTGCCTGTCGGTTGCTAAATCCCCAGCTCCTCAAATAGTACCTATTATAGGTAGGTTATCCATAAATATCTGCACTGAACACATTTGTTAAATGACCTGTTGAATGAATGGTGGCTAGATAAACCAATGTTTTAAAAGTAATGCCCAAATACGGAAAACCTGGTTTTACATAAAATATTAATTAGCAATCAGTTACTTGCTTTACAAAAGGATTCTGTGGGCTGGATGCAATGGCTCACACCTGTAATCCCAACACTTTGGGAGGCGGAGGTGGGCAGATCACTTGAGGTCAGGAGTTCAAGACCGGCCTGGCCAACCTGGTGAAACCCTGTCTCTACTAAAAATACAAAAATTAGCTGGGCATGGTGGCGTATGCCTGTAGTCCCAGCTACTAGGGAGGCTGAGTTGGGAGGAGCACTTGAACCCAGGAGGCAGAGGTTGCAGTGAGCCGAGATCGTGCCACTGCACACCAGCCTGGGCGACAGAGTGAGACTCAGTGTCAAAAAAAAAGATTCCTTTTTTAATGCATCTTTAAATATTTAATTTACAAATCTCCAGGGTGCACACTTTTTAAAGGATAATCTATTGTGCAGAGTGAATTAACTCCTCCAGGACATAAACACTGCTTATATACAAAAAGTACCTAATAAACACTTGTTGAATGAGCACTGGAAAATACACAGTTAAATGCTTTAATTAATACATTAAATACACAGTTAAGTACTTTATTCATAAGGTAAATACTTAATACACACCATAAACTATATGAAACTATACTTTGATTTGAAACACAGCAAACTTGGCTATATTTAGTTCTCATTTTCCATTTTTTCTCATAAACTGACATATGTATATTTAAAATCTACCAACTTGAGATACCAGCAATAATCTTAGCTACAAACTTTATAAGCAGGTGCAAATCCAAATAAATTCTGGAAGTTACTTGGCAGTTCTGCTGCAGTTAGTTTTGACTAACAGATACATGGAGGCATAGAAACAGTAGATATACTCAAAACTGACAGGTTGTTGGGGACATCTGTGAGTTTACTATGAAAATCACAAAGCTTGAGAAGTTCAGTTTTACTTATACACTGCGTAAAAAGTCAAGTGTCCCCACTGAAAGACTAATCAAGAAATCACACTGCTATAAAGCCCAGCCACGTTCTTGATGCAATGTACACCTGCCCTAATGTTCCAGATCATGTCCAATTTTTTTTTAAAAGTACATCTTATGTTTTTCTTTCTTCTTTAAACAGATAATCTCTTTAAAACAAAACTCTCCCGTTTTGGCTTTATTCCTACATCATGAAATTGCCCACTCTACACATTCAGTATTCACACAATACTAATGCATCGCGCAAGAAAAACACATTCATGCTTGGCCGGGGGCGGTGGCTCACACCTGTAATCCCAGCACTTTGGGAGGCCGAGGCAGGTGGATCACCTGAGGTCGGGAGTTCAAGACCAGCCTGACCAACATGGAGAAACCCTGTCTCTATTTAAAAATACAAAATTAGCGGGGGTGGTGGCGCAAGCCTGTAATCCTAGCTACTCGGAAGGCTGAGGCAGGAGAATCGTTTGAACCCGGGAGCCAGAGGTTGCAGTGAGCCAAGATTGTGCCATTGCACTCCAGCCTGGACAACAAGAGCGAAGCTCTGTCTCAAAACAAAAAAAAAGAAAAACACATTCGTGCTCAGGTATCCATGTGACTCAACCCACACCCACCCCTTCTCCTTCCCTACCAGGTGTTCAGCTGCAGTTGCAAAGGTCAAAATGAAAAAGGAAAAGGAAAGTCAGCTGCGTAACTGGATGTGCAGGTGTTTGTGTGAGGCCTGTGCTCATGTGCAGCTGTGTGTTTCTGAAGGGGCATTCTGACGTCAAATATAACAACTTCAAGATTATTCACATTGTGTACATTATCTATGCCTTTTGTCTTTGTCTTTAGGATATTACCTAGTTTGTAATGTAAAGTGTGTTAATGACTTGCCTCTTCACCGTAAACCACATCAGTTCCATAGAACATCATTCTTACAATCTATAACTCCAAGAAATAAACTTCCAAAGACTAATTTCGTATTCTAAAATCTTTCACAGGATAACACGTTATCTATAAAAATCATTCAATTTCAGGATATAATTTGTAATGCATGCACCACCTACAGGAAATGAAATATAAAATAACCACATTTTAAAAATGTATGCTAAGAGGTATACATGAATTTGCTCCAAAAACATTTAATAGTTTTTCCGCTGTTGTCCTGTAATCGAAATAATAATTTTGAGGGCGGGTGTGGTGGCTCACATCTGTAACCCCAGCACTTTGGGAGGCCAAGGCGGGGGCATTACTTCAGCCCAGGAGTTCGAGACCTGCCTGGCCAATATGACAAAACCCCATCTCTACTGAAAATACAAAAATTAGCTGGGCGTGGTGGCGCACAGCTGTAATCCCAGCTACTGGGGAGGCTGAGACACAAGAATCGCTTGAACCTGGTAGGTGGGGGTTGCAGTGAACTGAGATCGCACCACTGCACTCCAGCCTAGGTGAGAAGAGTAAGACTCTGTCTCAAAAATAATAATTTTGAAATAACAAGATTCAGAATCCAAATTAAGCTACCAGCCTACATTTCCTCTATATAAACTTTTCCAACGTACTGACACTCGGAGAAGGCTAACAATCGTCCTAAAAGTCTGTGATGGTTTTTGAAATAAGGCTTTGTTGGGGGCGTTTTCACTGTTTCCTCTGTACCAAAGTAAACAAAAGTCCATCTCACTCCCACAATGAATAGCATCTTACTAAATATGTTCTGGAAAAGTAAAACTTAAAAAACAGTACTAGTAGTAAGTTTTTAAAAATTTACATTTACTTCTTATTGGTTTTGCAATAAAATGAGTCGCAATTTGTTTTTTTCTCTCTTTGGCCTTACAGTACAAAAGTATAACGATATAAAAGCAGACTCAAATCTTCAATCTAGGATGAGGAAGTAAAACATAATCAGACAACACACTGAATTACTTTTCAAACTTCAAAACAGTTTTTAAATTCACCGATACTTATAAAAACTAATTAGCTATCAGTTCAAACCAGAATGTGTAGGCATTACCAATTTTTCTTCGGTACGAAACCGCTTTTTAATGACTCAAAACGTTTTTGAAAGTCATCTCATTTTACCACCAGCTATGTTTCAGGAAGTGATTCTAATGGAATGTTATTTACCTAGTAAGAAAATCTACCTAAAAACTTTTGCCCATCTAAAAACTAGTGTTATCTAGTTTCTGTGTCTCCAATTTTGTATCACTTAAATCACAGGCAAAGCCATACCTGCTCACAAACAGGTATTCATAAAAATGTAATTAAATAAGACTATAAAAGCATTGCATGATAACTCAAGACATAACCACCACCTAATTAAATTATTAATTGGTAAAGGCTCACAGTATGGCTAACGAGTTGTGAGCTTATTACTCAACCAGCCATACACAGGAAACAAGCCCTGGGAAGGGGCCGGCCAAGGGACTGAGTGCATGGGGTGACAGCAAGATGCCCTAACGACCAGCGAGCCTTTCAAGGTGGCGAGGGTCGCATCCTTTAAAACACATTCAGACACCTGGCACTGCAGGAGTGGATAAAAAGAATGCTATTGATGCTATTACTGTGTTCTCGAACTGGTGGGAACTCGGGAAATCTACACTTATGCCTTCCTGTTAGCAACAGTGCAACTGGCCTGGATTTGCACCACCCAGTTATCTCGAAGGCGCTGATGTTCTGAAAATAAAACTTTGTGGGAATGGAAAGTTAAAAACTTCTATTTAAAACTCAGACCTCAGAACATGCCCTTTGAAACCAGAGGGTTAAAAACGAAAGACAGACGCCCCTTGTGGGCACCAGCCTCTGGGCATCCTCGGCGCCCTGTCCAGGCGGCCCAGCGCAAGCCGACTTCTGCGAGGGAGACACACGAGGTCGACACCCGCGAGGGAGACACGCGGGGTCGACTTCCGCGAGGTCCCGCGCCGGGGAGGCACCGAACGGCAGCTCCGCGGCGCGGGGAGCGACAGGGGCCGGAGGAGCCGCCTGCTGGGTTCGGGCTCCCGCAGGGGTCCCCGAGTACAGCCTCAGTCTCCCCAACTGTGAAATGGGCGCCGCTACCTCGCCCGTCCTCCCCACAGGGATCTGGGAGACTAATGAATGAGAAACGCGCGGCTAACGACCTGGTCGCGCCCGCCGCTCGCCCCCCGCCGCGCCTGGCCTCCAGCGGCCCGGCCCAGCCCCAGCCCGAAGGTTACAAATGTTCCAGCCCCGCGCCTGCCGCTCCGCTCCGGTAACGGGCGCCCGCCCGACGCCGCCTACCTTGGCCACCCAGCTGAACAATGGTGACATCGCGGGCCGGGCAGCGGCTCTTCGCCCGCCGGCTCCCGCTCACTCCCGCCGCCGGCCCGTGGGCCCGCGGGCGGCCGGGGGCGGGCTTGGGGAGCGGCGGGGCCGGGGCATCGCTCTCCCCGGCGGCGGCGGCGGCGGCGGCGGGCTCCACCCAGTTCTTCACTGCCCCGAGAGGTCGCGCCCGCCGGGCGGCCAGGCAGAGAAAGGGAAGTGGGAGGGGAGAGCGCGGGGAGGGGGTGGGCGGGGGGAGGAGGGGAGAGGAGGGGAGGGCGCGCGGCCGACCCCGCCCACCCCCGCGCTCCGCTGCTGGCGGGAAGTTGGGACGTGCTGGGGTCGCCCCCTTCCGAGATGCCCAGGGCTACGCAGGAAACCCTGGAGGCTGGGGACGCGCCTTTCCAGGCCTCTGGGGTCCGTTTCGCACAACTTTCAGAAATCTAAGAATTCCTCCCTCTCCGAGGTTCCACAAAAGCCCCAGAGTTGGAGCTAACACAAAGCCCGCCCAGCTTTCCAGGGGTGACCCCCACCCCCAGGGCTTTTCTTCCTAAGCGCTTTAGATTGCTGGTAACAAAAGACCAGTGTTCCCCAGCCCCTAATACCTTTATATAATCAAAGGTGGTTTTCTTGGAGTCAGGAAACTCGGCCATTGAGACCAAAAATGGGGCAGAGGAAAAAGAACCATTTAGCTCCTGCCTGCCAGGAGGCTTTAGCAACTTGAGAAATGTTGATTTCACCATAGTTTTCTTCTCTCCCAAGGCAAGATGATGAGACAAGGTGGTCAGTTTATGGCTACAAAGGTAAAGCTGAGTTTCAATCCCAGCCACTCCTGAGTTCCACGTTGAAAAAAAAAAAAAGTCCAAAGGTTTAATCGCTGATGTGTTATGCATGTGTCAGGTGGAACCACTCACTGAGTTCCTCAGGCCAAATGGCCAACCCAGCCCAAGAATTCTGCTTCTCTTTTCCTTCTACTAATTGTGCATTATCTTCTTGAAGGACCATTGGGACATTTTAATGTTGTTCCCTAAATATCTGGCATCTGAGTTTAGTGAGGGTATTAGCTACCTATTGCTGTATAAAAAGTTACCCTAAAACTGAGAAGCTTAAAACCACAAACAACTTCTGTGGGTCAGAAATCCAGGAGCATCTTAGCTGGATGGCTCTGGCTGAAAGTCGCCCTAAAATTTCAGCCAAGCTGTTAACTGAGGCTGCAGTCATCTCAAGACTGGCCTGGGACTGAAGGATCCACTTCCATGCTCATTCACATAGGTGTTGCCCGTATTTAGTTCCTCGCAGGCTGCTGGACTCAGGGCCTCTGTTTCTTGCTGTTTCTTTCCATAGCGCTGATCAGAAAATGGCAGTTTGTATCCCCCAGCACAAGTGATCCAAGAGAACGCACAAATCCAAAAACAGTGTTTTATAAATTAAGATGTGACATCCCAACACTTTTGCTCTATTACTGTTTGTGAAAAACCAAAGACATAAGTCTAGTCCACACTTAAGGGGAGGAGATAATATAAGGACATGAATATCAAAAGGAGAGGATCATGGGGGATTGTGGGCGGCAAGCCACCCAGCTGCCAAGGCAAGAGACCCAGGGCACGAGCTGTTCCAGTATAATAAAATATATAAAATAAGAATAGTTATACTAGATATAGATCTTAGATATGATTATATATGAATATCATTAATCATTAGTTTGTAGCAATTATTCTTTATTCCAATATTATAATAATCCTCGCTCTACAATCATAACCTAGGAAAAACCAGGCCATACAGAGATAGGAGCTGAGGGGACATAGTGAGAAGTGACCAGAAGACAAGAGTGCGAGCCTTCTGTTATGCCTGGACAGGGCCACCAGGAGGGCTCCTTGGTCTAGCGGTAACACCAGCATCTGGGAAGACGCCTGTTGCCAAGTGGACTGTGGTCTAGCGGTAGCGTTAGTGTCAACAAAAAACACCCGCTACTTAGCAGACCGGGAATGGGAGTCTCCCTTTCCCCGGGGGAGTTTAGAGAAGACTCTACTACTCCACCTCTTGTGGACGGCCTGACTGATGTCAGGCCTGCCCGCAGTTATCCGGAGGCCTAACCATCTCCCTGTGATGCTGTGCTTCAGTGGTCACGCTCTTAGTCTGCCTTCACGTTCCATCCTGTACACCTGGCTCTGCCTTTTAGATAGTATAGCAAATTAGTGAAAGTACTAAAAGTCTCTGATAGCAGAAATAATGTTGTAAGCTGTCTCTCTCTTTCTCTTCTCTCTCTCTCTGCCTCGGCTGCCAGGCAGGGAAGGGCCCCCTGTCCAGTGGACACGTGACCCATGTGACCTTACCTATCATTGGAGATTGCTCACACTCCTTACCCTGCCCCTTTGTCTTATATCCAATAAATATCAGCACAGCCTGGCATTCGGGACCACTACTGGTCTCCACATCTTGGTGGTAGTGGTACCACGGGCCCAGCTGTCTTTTCTTTTATCTCTTTGTCTTATGTCTTTATTTCTACACTCTCTCCTCTCTGCACACGGGGAAAAAACCCACCAACCCTGTGGGGCTAGACCCTACAGGGGATGATAGGGTTTCATCTTTTTTCCACCCTTGTGGTTTTATCTGGTGCATAGGAATAGATAAAACCGTAAAGGCATAGAGAGGCTGGGCGTGGTGGCTCATGCCTGTAATCCCAGCACTTTGGGAGGCCAAGGCAGGTAGATCACCTGGGGTCAGGAGTTCAAGACCACCCTGGCCACCATGGCGAAACCTCGTCTCTACTAAAAATACAAAAAATTAGCCAGGCGTGATGGCATGCGCCTGTAATCCCAGCTACTCAGGAGGCTGAGACAGGAGAATCACTGGAACCCAGGAGGCCTAGGTTGCAGTGAGCTGAGATCATGCCACTGCACTCCAGCCTGGGGGACAGAGTGAGACTCTGTCTCAAAAAAAACAGCATGGAGAAAGTCAAGAGTAATATCAGGCCATGCACGGTGGCTCATGCCTGTAATCCCAGCACTTTGGGATGCCAAGATGGGAGGATCACTTGAGCTCAGGAGTTCGAGACCAGCCTGGGCAACACGGGGAGACCCCATGTCTACATAAAGGAAAAATAAAAATAAATTAGCTGGACATAGTGGCACACACCTGTAGTCTTAGCTACTCAGGAGGCTGAGGTGGGAAGATCATTTGAGCCCTAGATGTCGAAACTGCAGTGAGTTGAGATTCAGCCACTGCACTCCAGCCTGGGTGACAGCACAAGACCCTGTCTCAAAAAAAAAGTGACATCATTCCAACAGAGGCCACCCTTGAAAAGGGCCTTAGACGCATCCTAGGGAAGTACTATTCTCTCACTTTTAAGCAGTGATATTCCCTGCTTAATGAAGGTGGAAAAGGGAGTGCATTTGCAGCCATTTAGCCAAATCTTTCCCTGTTACCACATCACTTTCCCAAACACTTAGAAGAGATGGAGGCTGACAGTTCCATTAGAGCGAGAATGCTTGTAGACTCTACAACCTTACTATTCAAGGTGTGGTCCACAGACCAGCAGCCTCAGCAGCAACTGGCTGTTTGTTAGAAATGCAGAATCTCAGGCCCTGCCCTAATCTAGACCTACTGCATCATAACCTTCATTTTACCAAAATTCCAGGTGACTGGTATACTCATTAAAGTTTGAGAAGCACTAGTAGATGAGATTCATTAACATTGGTCTTAAAACGTTAATGATTAAAAGATACTGACCAATAGGCCCTGGAGAAAGCAGCCAAAACTGTCCTGTGTTCTTGGGCTGGTATGAACCAGTTCAGCTAGAGAGCGACCTAGAGAGTTATCAGGCAACAACATAGTTTTGATGTGAGTGGATGGTCAGCTGAGGACCAGACTGGACAAGCTGAACCCAGGACAAATGTCATCATACTCCATCACTCCAACTCCTACACGAAACTCTCCAAAAATGCCCAGAACTTAGAAGCAATTCTGGGGAAAGGATGAGGAGAACCCAGAATTGACTAAGGAAATCTGAAGTACCTATGACTAAGATAAATTTTCCACCACAGAAAATAGGGATGCCAAAAAGTGGAAAGTACATTAGGTTTAGGGGAATAAAAACTGCATTTCTTGCAAAAAAACAGGCCAAATCCTCAATGTAACAGTTAACAGCGGGAACGTATGCAGGCAGGTGAAATAAGGACATGAAGGCTTCATTGTTTAAACCTGGATCCAATTCTCAGTATATACACATCCAGGGTAGAGGCTCCTGCAGTCTGGGTTAGAATTTGTCTAAGGTTTGTGTTATCTTTTAGGCACACAGGGGTCTTTCTCTGATCCAAGTCTTCCTTCCTAATCCAGGAGTAGGCAGAATCACTAATCTCATGGGAAAGTAAGAGGAGCCTTTGAATTGGGTAGATTTGATAGCAATGTGTGGTGCTCTAACACCAAATATTTTAAGAAATATACGTGACAGCTCTTATTTTAATTCACTACCAGCATGTAGCTTGCCAGTCACACTGCACAAAGACATTTTCTGTTATAATCTGGAATTCCATCAAAGGGAAACTTAACATCAGAAAATCTAATCCTATACTCAAATACACTATTTTCTTTTTTTTTTTTTTTTTGGAGATGGAGTTTCGCTCTTGTTGCCCAGGCTGGAGTGCAGTGATGCGATCTCAGCTCACTGCAACCTCCGCCTCCCAGGTTCAAACAATTCTCCTGCCTCAGCCTCCTGAGTAGCTGGGATTACAGGCATGCACCACCACGCACGGCTAATTTTGTATTTTTAGTAGAGACGGGGTTTCTCCATGTTGAGGCTGGTCTCGAACTCCTGACCTCAGGTGACCCGCCCGCCTCGGCTTCCCAAAGTGCTGGGATTACAGGCATGAGCCACTGTGCCTGGCCTATTCAAATACACTATTTTCTGTAAAATACTACTCTCCCACCCATCTGAAAAATATATCCTTCCCACAAGGAACTGCATATGCTACCATGAAAGGATTGTACGTATACTGGGCATCAGTAATCTTTTTTTTTTTTTTTTTTGAAACGGCGTTTCCCTTTTGTTGCCCAGGCTGGAGTGCAATGGCACAATCTCAGCTAACCACAACCTCCGCCTCTTGGGTTCAAGTGATTCTCATGCCTCAGCCTCCTGAGTAGTTGAGATTATAGGCATGCACTGTCACACCTGGCTAATTTTGTATTTTTAGTAGAGACAGGGCTTCTCCATGTTGGTCAGGCTACTCTCAAACTCCCTACCTCAGGTGATCCACCCGCCTCAGCCTCCCAAATTGCTGAGATGACAGGCATGAACCACCGCACCCAGCCAGGCATCAGTAATTTTTAACATCTCCAAGGTGTTTCTCTCATGCAGTCAGAATTGAGAACCTCTGCAGACAGAATAGTCATTGCTCAAAGACACTGATAGTTTCCAGCCCTGATTGTCTATCAGAGTCACCTGTAATGGGAAGGTGGCCAAGTGAGAGAGAGAGTAGAGGGTCTCAGATGATTGGGCTGTTTTGGAGCAAAGGTCAAATTCTCAGAGACCTCAAAGGGCAAGCAGGTCATATAAATGTGTGAAGAGGGCAAGGTGTGAGAGGATAAAGAATGAAGGAACTACAGCATCTTAGAGAATGCATTCTCAATTATTAAAACACTCCACCTAGCCAAGTCAAATGTGTCAGCCCACTGAATTCAGCCAGAGAGGTCATTATTGGTGTTGACCCATAATGTTGACTCTGGGTTTACTTAAAGCTTAGAAATATATTCTAGCAAGTGATTCTGATTATCAGCCAGGATCAAGAACCACTCTTACAGTTTTAGATCCTTTACTTTAAAATATATATATATAGTTGCTCTGTGGAAAGCAATAGGCTATCCAAATAGGACTGCAGAGATCTAAACATGACAGTATCTGATATGGTTTGGCTGTGTCCCCACCCAAATCTCATCTTGAATTGTAGCTCCCATAATTCCCATGAGTTGTGGGAGGGACACAGTGGGAGATAACTGAATCATGGGGGTGATTTCCCTCATCCTGTTCTCATGGTAGTGAATGAGTCTCATGAGATCTGATGGTTTTATAAGGCAAAACCCTTTTTGTTCGGCTCTCAATTCTTCTCCTGTCTGTTGCCGTGTAAGATGTGACTTGCTCCTTCTTGCCTTCCACCATGATTTTGAGGCCTCCCCAGCCACGTGGAATTGTGAGTCAATAAACCGCTTTCCTTTATAATTACCCAGTCTTAGGTATGTCTTTATTAACAGCGTAAGAATAGACTAATACAGTATCCCTACAGAAATCTCAAATTGTTGTCTAAGTAACTTTAAAAGGATGCTTTAATGTCTCACCATCTCAGCACTCCTGAGACATTAACGGAGGACTTGAAAGGCAGGGGGGCCAGTCTGGGAACTGGAAGAGTTGCTTCCCTACTAAGCCTGACCATATCCCCACCAAAACAAACCCTGACACTCCTGCCCCAGCTCTTCTGCCAATTTCTTCTTTTGAGGAGGAACAAGAAGCAAGGGCGGCAAAACCTCCTGTAAGTTTAGGAGGTGATGCCAGGCAGGCTGCCCTCTAGTGGGGGGGGGGGAGGCCAGTGAGGCAGGGACACATGCAAAAGAATGACCTCACTCTGCCAGCTTGCTCCTCCCCCACCCTAAGACCTGGTTAAAAATAGAGCCATTGTAATACAAACTCTACAAGGAAGTTCAACTGGGTTTCAAGTGAATCAGAACCACTTGGCAATGGATCAGGAATTCAGTTCACAAATATGAACATTCATTAGCACCTATATTGGAAAGCCACAGAAGTCCTTGCAGGAAATAGCAAAATGGAGTCAGACCAGAATCCTGCCCTCAAGGGGCATAGAGGGTAGCAGGGAAGCTCAGGCAGGGAAAAGAGTGACAAAAGCCTGAAGTTATTTTCCCTCAAAGTCCAGGTGAAGCTTTGATGAGTTCCCAGAGGAAGGAAAATAACTTCAGGCAGCAAAGGAAAACCCAGCTTCCTGGCTGGTTTCAGGCCATTTACAGAAGGTGGAGAGGGAATGGGCTTTCCAGGAAGAAGGATCCGCATGGAGAAAGGCTTAGAAGATTAACGTTCTCTGGAAATCAGGCCTTGCATAGGAGGAGATAGGACAGAAATCAGAGCTTCATAGTGGAGAGGGAATGTTAGTGTAAGTTTGATGATATGCAATCATCTCTTACAAACAGAAAAATTTGTTTCCAAAGAAACCCATATTTGCCAAGGATAATACCAAATCCTGAAAATCTAATACTAAAAATCCCTCTGCATAAATTGAAAACATATATGCCCATGTAAAAATGTGTCCATGAATGTGCACAGCAGCACAACTCCCAAGAGTGGAAACAACCCAGCTGCCCTTCAACTGATGAATGGATCAACAAGATATGGTATATCCACACAATGGAATATTATTTGGCTATAAAAAGTAATGAAGTACTGACACATGCCACAGCACTGATGGACCTTGAAAGCACTATGCCAATTGAAATAAGCCAGTTACAAAAGACTGCATACTGTATGATTCTATTTATATGAAATATCCAGAATAGGCAAATCCATAGAGACAGAAAATAGACTAGTAGTTACCGGGGGCTGGAGAGAGGAGAAAATAGGGAGAGACTGCTAATGGTTGCAGGGTTTCTTTTTGCAGTGATGACAATGTTTTGGAATTAGATGGTGATGATGGTTACATTAATATACTAAATACCAAAATTTGTGGATTTACTAAATACCAAAATGTTATAGAATGTAAATTACATCTTAATTTTGGTAAATCCCGCTGTGTGATGATGATTGAATGACTTTAGGTAAGTTAAGTCACTGGGCCTTTGTAATAATGGATCCCACACTTAAAAGGGCTAGTTTTGGCTGGGTGTGGTGACTCATGCCTGTAATCCCAGCACTTTTTGGGAGGCTGAGGCAGTGGATCACCCGAGGTCAAGAGTTCAAGGCCGGCCTGGCCAACGTGGTGAAACCCCATCTCCACCAAAAATACAAAAATTAGCCAGGCATGGTGGTAGTGGATGCCTGTAATCTCAGCTACTCCAGAGGCTGAGGCAGGAAAATCACTTGAACCCAGGAGGCAGAGGTTGCTGTGAGCCGAGATTGTGCCATTGCACTCCAGACTGGGCGACAAGAGCGAAACTCTGTCTCAAACAAACAAACAAAAACACAGATAAAGCACTGGCCTATAGTAGATGCACAGTAAATTTTGGCTGTAGATGTAGTGGTGGTAGTAATAGTATTAGTAGTAGCGACAATGATTGATATTGGAATTATAGTGGGAATGATATGTCTTAAATGTAGAAGTAAAACAAATGATGGGCTGGAGGCCTCAAGCTCAGAGCTGGGTTTATAGACACACAAAATAGGACAGGACACACAGTTAAGATCAGAGAAGGGATTGTGTGTGAGCCAAAATTCACTCCAGCATGGTGGGCCTGCAGGATGTGTCTCGATATTTTCCTCTCCCTTTTTATGAGTTGCTGTGTCTAACAGCAAGACTGTGCTCCAATTGTTACTTTAACTCCATAAGCCAAGCCACAAATCGTCCAAGTGTCTCTGGTACATTCCTATCATACTAGCTGGGCAGAGACTTGGTACACACAAGCATCACTTGCCCGCCACACTTTCAACAGTTTAGAAATTCGTCCCCAGGCTTGGGTCCTGCTCACTCACACATGGAACTCACACTCGCTCTCCCAACCCCACACCTCCAATCCCTCCTTGCCTGTCTACGTGGCTCACTTTCTCTCAAGGACACACCCACACTCACATTTTAAATCATGCCAGATTCAAGATGAATCTTCAGGTGACAAGACGGAGTATTTGAAGACCGTCTTCAGAGCAAACGGTGCTCAATAAATTGGTTCATGAAGGAAAGAAAATGTAGAGGAGAAGTAGAAGAACAAATTAGGTGAGGACTTATTGAGGAGTACCTTATAAATTCAGGTGGGTACCTCAAGAACATTCTACCTTGATATATCCATGTCAACATTTAAATCAAGCTCTCTAATTTTATGTTTTGATTTTCTGCGTTACATTGTAGTTTCTTGTTAGCCAGAATAACAGCAAGCCGACTTCATGAGAACATTTTTAGCGGCCCCAGCCACCTTCATTAAATGTATCCAAAAGCCTTGCAAAATTAATAGCTGGCTGCAGTCCCACCAGAAATACTAAGAAGACTGCAGGGTAAAAGGGAACCCCTGAACTTGCAACTCCAGAGGAGACAAGAAGATAGTAACAAAGCCCTTTGAGAGTAAAGTTCATACCAGCTTGGGGATGCCTTTTTTTCTCCTTGTAAGTAACAGTTGCTGAAACAGAAATTTACTTATGACATAGGTCTATCTCTTCATTAACAATCAATTCATTAAAATGCTGTGATATTTCAAAACCAGCTAAATTATTACATTTTGCTATTTAAACATCTGTTCTCAGTATGTTGTTCAATACGAACAGCAATCATGTTTACTTTTTAGCTTGTAAGACATTCCAAAAATAGAATCGGTGTTTTTCTATTTTTAGCTCAGTCTATAAAGTTTAAGCAAATAATCTTCTTTTCAAAACACTGTACGCTTGTTTCAAATTCATGGAAAAACCCAGCAGTCATGAGCTCATAAAAGAAAACACTGTAAAAATTTAGAGTCAAGATTTTGACACCCACACCCCACCCTGTAACTCAACATAGACTCTTAGCTTTAAACTCAGACATTTTGCTATAATTCATAGTGGAAACATTAGAAGCATCACTCGACAGAGCACTAATTTTATCAAGAAATAACTTTTTTTTCTAAACTGAAAGTTATATGTCTCCTTCAAAAATAAGACTGAAAAGAATCAACTCCTATTTCCTGATCAAATCTATTAGTGAATAAAAATCTGACCCAAACTTCCTCTTTCCACTTCTTCTATAGTAAATCAAAATTTTCTGTTTTTTATAAGGTGGTTTAGTTTACCTTCATTTAGGATAATTTCCCACTTCTAAAATAATTTCTCTTTTTTATCTTTTTTTTTTTTTTTTTGAGACAGAGTCTCACTCTGTCACCCAGGCTGGAGTGCAATGGCGCAGTCTCGGCTCACTGCAACCTCCGCCTCCCAGGCTCAAGCGAGCGATTCTCCTGCCTCAGCCTCCCAAGTAACTAGGATTACAGGCACACGCCACTGCGCCCAGCTAATTTTTGTATTTTTAGTAGAGACGGGGTTTCACCATGTTGCCCAGGCTGGTCTTGAACTCCTGACCCCAGGTGATCCACCCGCCTCGGCCTCCCAAAGTGCAGGGATTACAGATGTGAGCCACTGTGCCCGGCCCTCTTTTTGATCTTAATAAAATTCCTTTAAAATTGCCAAGTTTTAAACACAAATGAAGCTCTTTGTGAATGTCCTCACTCTTTTCAAAGCCTAAATTTATGTGCTTCAGCACTGAATTTTGGATTCGAATTGCACAGCAAGCACCTGGGAAAAAAAATGGTGCCACAAACCTCTGCAGAAATGCACAAAACAATTTGAATTTTTTCCTTTGTTGTAGCTTAAGATTCCTACAAAAAGTCCACCAGGCCACAGGTACTTGCATCTCAACAAGAAGAATGTGCCTGGTAAAACTCAGTGTAATCTTCAGGTGCACTGAGCAAGCTCATCTTCCAGAATATAAGACCCAAGTGCCAAATTCCTGGGCAAATGCCCCTCTGAAAACCTTTAGATAAAAGGTGTCTCCAGGGCAGGGAACATCACACACCGGGGCCTGTTGGGGGGTAGGGGGCTGGAGGAGGGATAGCATTAGGAGAAATAGCTAATGTAAATGATGAGTTGATGGGTGCAGCAAACCCTATGTATCAAACCTGCACGTTTCGTACATGTATCCTAGAACTTAAAGTATAATAATAATTAAAAAAAGATAAAAGGTGTCTGTATACTTAGCAAAGGAACTCATAGATTATAAAATAAACCACCATCTGCATCTTAGTCTCTATGCATAGCTAGAGAAGGTACATAATTGAAAATGTCCATTGGCCTTGATAGGAGATGTAAGGGCTGAGAAAATATAAGAAGGAAATAGTTTAGCTTCTCTTTTCCATTTGTGTGGAGATCCCACTCAGTTTTTTAAACGCTTCTAAGTAGTGATGTCTGAGTCATTGCTCTTCTAACCTGGAATTTTTCAAACAGGACAGAAATTTTGCTCTGGGTGAGGTGAAGATAAATTCAGCTTTCAGATGAGGGTCAGGAGTCATCTAAAGTGGGTCAATCAATTTGCACATGGACTTGTGGAGTCTTTCTCTGTGTGAGGCAGCCCAGGCTGTCCAGGTGCTTGCTGCTAGCCTCTACCTGCTGGCAACCAGCTATGTGACCTCAGACAGTTCATGTCACATTCTCTGAACCTGTTTCCACCTTGTAAATTGGGGGTATTAGGCCCACAATCTCCAAGGTCCCTTCCAAGCTTCCTTCAGGCATGTTGTGAAATATACGCTAAATTAAATGCCCATGGCCAGGGACAATGGCTTACACCTGTAATCCCAGCACTTTCAGAGGGTGAAGTAGGTGAATCACTTGAGGTCAGGAGTTCAAGACCAGCCTGGCCAACATGGTGAAAGCCCATCTCTACTAAAAATACAAAAATTAGCTGGGCATGGTGGCCCCTGTAATACCAGCTACTTGGGAGGCTGAGGCAGGAGAATCGCTTGAATCTGGGAGGTGGAGGTTGTAGTGAGCTGAAATTGTGCCACTGTACTCCAGCCTTGGTGACAGAGTGAGACTCCATCTCAGATAAATAAAATAAATAAATAAATAAATAAATAAATAAATGTCCATGACAGGTTTGCACCTGGCAGCCTTTGCTCAGGGTCAAGGTAGAACTAAACATATCTGCTCACCGATCTCTAGGTCATAATATCACAAGAGCCCCGATGCTCCTGGAACTTTTCCAAATATCTAGAGTTCTTGTTCTCAGAGACAACACAAGCATAAAAAAGAATGCCAACTCAGTGCAGGGATCACCTCCCTCCACTTCAAGGTACCCCTGCTCCAAGATCAAGGGTCAGGAAGGATGAAAACAATATCCGCTGAGTACTTACTGCATGCCAGTTGTTTTCATATATTATCTATCTCACAACCCTAGATGGTAAGAGTAATCGTAATAGTAATAGAACATAATGTGTATTGAGTGCTTCCTATTTGCCAGACACTGCTAAAACCAGCAAACCTTCAGGCAGCAGCCACCATGCACCAGGCATGGTTCAAAGCATTTACAGCGCATGAGGTCAAGAGTATGAGTACCTATTTTTGGATGGGGAAACTGAAGCACTCAGGTGGGAAAGGAGAAAACCAGAATCAGGCCCAGGCACTCTGCCAACTTAACCACTTTACTTCACAGCCCCTAATTATGTTAAAACCCTGCTGCAAGGTATTACTTATTCTGTTTTGCAGATGAGGAAACTGAGGTTCAGGAAAGTAAAATAATTCACCAAAGGCCTCACCTAGGCACAGTGGAGCAGTGTCTGCGTAGACCACCTGTCAGCATCCCTCCAAGCAGGTCCTAACTGCTACAAACACAGGGCTTCATGCTCTAAGATTTCAGGGAGCTGGCATGGCCAAGAGAGGTTCTCTAGACAGACACCATGCTCTGGCAGCTTCCTGCCAATAGCAGGCTCTGTCAGGGAAGGAGCTTGGCCTTTTTCATGAGGCTGGGGACAGAGCTGATGCTAGCTAGATGAGATACAAATAGACATGAAGTGGCAGCAGATTCTAAAGAACAAATGAACGAATGAGGTAGGAAGGAAGGAAGAGAGAAAGGAAGCAAATTCTTGTTGGGTCTGAGGCAGCAGGGCCCTTCTCAAGGGTTCAGCCAGGCCGGGGGCTAATAAGAAAGTGAGACCTGCAGTAGGCTGCCCCTTGTCCCCATCCAGGCTACGCTGGGACCAACAGGCCAAACTCCATCTGAACCCAGGACAAAGCAGGAGCTGCGCTGCCGGATCTGGGGAAGGCAGGCACATTGGTCCTTTCTGTGAAAAACTGGTCAGGCTAGTGGACAGGAAAACCCTGACCTCTCAGTGCCTAGGAAAATCAGTGGCAGGGGGCTTGGTCCTCGCCACAGCCTAATGGGAACCTGAGTGTCCCGTTGGATCCTGAGTCTCGAGTTGGATGTGTCAGTGGATCTAGCACAAGGTTTAGAATCACCTTACATGAAGTACAGCGCCCCAACCCTCCTTTCCAACTGTGAGACTGTGGTGCATGCACTGAAGCCTAGGGGACTCCAAGAAAGGGGCACACGGCCTCTCTGTGCCAACAAATGCTGCTTTAACTAATTTCATCAAGTGGTAATTTCGCATATCCAACCCTGGCCCATGTGTGTGCAGAGCACTGAACTTAAGCCATTGCAGTCACCATTGCAGTAATTCATTCAGCCACTCAATATCTATTGCATTCCAGTCCTCAGGGATGCTATAGTAAGCAAGCCACCTGCCCCTGCAGGAACGTCTTATGGTCCAGCAGGCCCATACAGCAAGGAAACAGGAAATGGCACAACTGGGTGACAAATGCAGTGAGAAGGAAAAGAGACGGTGCTATGAAAGCTTACAGAGAGGGCCCCTAACCAACATCAGGGACCCTGTAGTCACCCTGGTGTTTTAAGCAGGCACCAAATGCCAAGTACAAATGAGCCATTGGGGGGAAAAAGAGCAGGGATATCATTCCTAATCTACAAGGGAGTAGAGTCCGATATTGGATTTTTTTATTACAGTATTCTTGTTTCTTAGGATCTTAAAAATTATTAAATGTTTTTAAAACATTTAAATAGCATAATATAAGAGACACCCATGTAATTACTACCCAGTCTTAGCAGTTTCAGATATTTTGTACGTAAGTACATAAATGGGTATTTTTTTGACACGGAATCTCACTGTGTCACCCAAGCTGGAGTGCAGTGGCGTGATCTCGGCTCACTGCAACCTTCACCTCCTGGGCTGAAGCGATTCTCGTGCCTCAGCCTCCTCAGTGAGTAGCTGGGGTTACAGGCATATGCCACCATGCCCGGCTAATTTTTGTATTTTTAGTAGAGATGGGGTTTTACCATGTTGGCCAGGCTGGTTTCGAACTCCTGGCCTCAAGTGGTCTGCCCACCTGGACCTCCCCCCTCCCTCACCCCCCACCTCAACTCTTTCTTGCTCTTGCTCTGCCATGTGAGAGGCCTGCTCCCCCCTTGGCCTTCCGCCATGACTGGAAGCTTTGTGAGGCCTCCCCAGAAGCTGAGCAGATGCCACTGCCATGCCTCCTGTACAGCCTGCAGAACTGTGAGCCAATTAAACCTCTTTTCTTTATAAATTACCCAGTCTCAGATATTTCTTTATAGCGATGCAAGAAGGGCCTAATACTGTACTTTTTGTGAGTCAGTTTAAAAATGAGTGTAAGCTAATAAGTAAATATGCATAGCTTCAACTAAATGATTTTTATGGACTGTAGCAGAGGACCTGGCTTGTATTTTCTTAATGGTTTCATGTCTCATGCCAAGGCCATCATATGCAAAGAGACATCTGAAAAAAAGTTGATGTTTATTGCCAAAGAAGTACTTAAACTGACTGTAATGAAGATGTTAAAGAGTTTCAGAGAAGCTGTATACTATTTCCGTGGGCTGACCACAGACACACTTTAAATCAAAGGCCAGCTGATCATTGGACTTAGGGTGATTTTTAAAACACTTTCTTTTTATCCAAGTTTTTATTCAATTCCCTTGACTTATTTCAGTTTAGAATTTGACTTCTTATATCCTTATAGTAATCCCGAAAAAATTACTAAGAATAAAAAATATCATAACTACTAACATAACTAAGTCCACAGGATATTAGAACTGCAAAGATACCATATAGCTAAACCTCTTTATTTACAGGTGATGAAACTGAAGTCTGAAAGGTTAATTATTCATCCATCCAACAAATATTTATTGAGTTTCTACTCTGATATCATTTAGATCTTTACTATGCTAATAACCATACATAAATATGGCAGTAAACATTTAGAAATTTAAACGTTTAGTGTCTCTATCAACAGCTATAAGAGTAAAATTTTAGATGTTACCAGCTTGCCCAAGGTTGCATATCCATTAAACAGAGGAAGCAGGGTTAAGACCCAGGGAGTCTGACTCCAGTAATACTTCCTGTCTTGCCATGGGATACACCTATGGTTCTTGAATCCAAAATGCAGAAATGTGAATCTTAGAGGAGAATGAGGCCCTATCATTTACAGAATGTGATGTCTTCCTTTACAGATGAAATTTAGTTCTTCTGGTGAAGAGGACAATGGCTGGGTAGGAGCTTATGCCCACACCTAATGGAAACTTATCCTTGACCTGCGTGGCTACTGGCCCAAGATAAAGATTACTTGGAGCAGCCCACCACAGAATCAGCTCCAAGATATGGGGGAAGTACTTGGACACCATAGTGAACAAAACAGAGATGGTCCCTGCCCTCATGGGGCCCACAGTTTATTTGGGAAGACAGGCAATGTACAAGTAAATTCTCAAATATTTTATGATTTGTCTTGAATTTTTAAACTTAAACCTTCTCCAGTTTTAAAATAGCATGGAAGCAAAAATCAAAATGGAGTGGGGCAGATCACAAAATTGTAACTCTTCTCTAAGGACCAGTATGACAGCCTAGGACTGAGAGCTTGCATCTTTTTTGGAGGTCAGTTCTGACAGCATCCTTTGATTGAAGAGGGATTTGGAAACTTTGGCCTGTCATGGCCTTTGATGGTTCTTAAATAGCCACATCCAGTTGGCTTTTTGTGGAATAACATGTTCAGAGACATAACCACCACCCGCTTTCAGTAGAAAGAGCAAAACCACTAACATGTATAATGAATAGCAGCTCCTGGCCTAGGAAACTCACTAAGTCTTGGAATTCAGGAACCAGAGAGGAACCCCTGAAGCCTCTCAGGTGATCTGGTTTGACACCAGACATCTGTGACTCTATCAAAGCTTTGTACAGAATTCATGGCATGGACATAAAAGTGCTTTAAGTTGTAAGACATTAGCAGAATAAGATATGGGATTTCATGAATATTGTTTAGCCATATAGACATTTTAAGATAATCAGTGTTAGTCCTAGCTGCAAATATGTTCCCTATTTTTTTTAGCATTCCACAAAATTCTCAATTCTTTTAATTATCTCCCTTTGCTGCTAGGGCCTCCTTAAGGCTTTCATCTGGTTCACACTAGGCTGGGAAGAAAAGATGTAGGAAGTTCTTGGCCTGGCCCTGGCCTTTTCTCCTTTATCCTTTGCTATTTCCTGTCTCCTGTTTCTCTACAGAAGTAAATCATGTTGACATATCCCCAAAGAGTAGGGGCTGTAGTATGGAAGAAATATAGAAACGAGGGACAGCTGAGACAGATGCACATAAAGAGGAATATGACCCACTTTATATTTATGTATTTATTATGTTGTTAAACAAATAATACTTTATTAATACAAATACACACAAACTCCAAAGCACTAAGAAATTTAAATATCTATGTCATAGCAAACAGCTGGCAATTCAACATCCAGGGTCGACAGAATGCTTGAAGGAGACTGCAAACAGATTGCATTCCCATGGTGGAGAGGGCATTCTCACAGGTGAAGGGGGTCCCAGCTGAAACAGCTTTTCAAGCTCTCCCTCCTCATCAAGGATCATGAGAGGCACTCCACTCAAGGGGAGGTGTGCAATCTGGTGCTCTTCAGGCAGGTCAAAACTCTCAAAGTCTAGAAGATTGAAGGGAAAGAATTTTTCTGTTTCTGGATAGGCGTCATCTGAGGCAGGAACAGAGCTTTTTGTTTTAACAGTCTTCTCGGTCATCTTTTTGGCAGAAAAGCTTGGCTGTTTTTGTTTTCTGGGTCCATTGGTCTTTACTGACTTTTCTGTAGCTCTGTTGACAGTGCCCAAAGCCTTTCTGGTAGCTTTAGGTAAGGCTGATGGAGCATCGTATGTTTTGCCAAAACGTGGTGTTAAAACTTGAGATATCCCATCTAATGCTTTGATTGAAGGTCTAGACTCCAGCTTCAGCACATCCTTAGCAGCCACACGGGTGCCTGGTTCTCCAATTTCCTTATCAACATAGATCAGAGTAGCCATTCTGGATTATTGCTGCTCTCAACAGCCACATTCATCTAAGACCGTGGTCCCACTTTATATTTAGATAGAATGTTAACTATAGTGGAAATTGGTGTAATATCTAATTTTTGTGCCTAGCACATCATCTGAGAGTTAGCATTAACTCATATAAAGAGCACAGGCCTGAGGTCAGACAAACCTGGGTAGGAATCTCAGGAGTACCACTTTCTGTTAGCTGTAAGATTTGGGCAAGTTAGCTAACATCCAAGCCCTATTTCCACATCCATAAAATGGAGGTAAAACCCAACTCTTACACATTGTTAAATGATCAAAAACCACTTAGGTAAAGGGCAGAGCAACCAATAAATAAATAGTTTCTGCCGTTATTGCATTTTCTAATTTATAATGTACTTTTGCATACATTATTTCACTTCTTACTAACCTTTAATAAATGCAAGTCTTCCATTTTTTACTAAAGCAGCACCCCTGAAGTTTCTCTAAACTGCAAAATGCTCAAATGTTTCATCCCAAGTTATCCCTTTTGCCAACTCTGATCTACTGGTGGCAGACAATCCAGCATGCAGTGGTGGGGAGAGCCGAGAGGCCCTCTCTGAGCAACGTGACTACTAATGGTGCTTGCTTGGGCAGGAATACTGGACTATGGCAATGACTATATACCTTTGCCAACCCAACCCCAATCTAGTCCAGGCTATTGATTCACAGCAGCAAAGGGTCACTTCTGTTTCTAAGGCCTAGAGATAAGTTGAGGGCAGTTTTGCAGTGAGCCATTTCAATTCAATGATAAATATTCTTGTTGTCTAATTCATTCTATGAATCTTTGACCCAGTGACATATGTGCGTACGTATTTGAGCCCATATGCAAAAATATACAGTTGAGTCTTGAACCATACAGGATTGAGTCGCATGGATCCACTTGTTCTCAGATTTTCTTCTGCGGCTGCCACCTCTGAGACAGCAAGACCAACCCCTCCTCTTCCTCCTCCTCCTCAGCCTATTCAACGTGAAGACAATGAGGGTGAAGACCTTTATGATGATCTATTTCTACTTAATGAATAATGAAATGTGTTCTCTTCCTTATGATTTTTCTGAATAACATTTTCTTCAGCTTACTTTACTGTGAGAATACAGGATATAGTGCATAAAACATACAAAATATATGTTAGTCGACTGTGTTATTGGTGAGGTCAACGGAAGACTATCGGTTAAGCTTTTTGGGAGTCAAAGGTTATAGGTGGATTTTCGACTATGCAGGTGATTGGCGCCCCTAACCCTCACATTGTTCAAGGGTCAACTGTGCCTGTTTATCTGCATAAGGCCACCTCAAATACAAAGGGCCATTCAAAGGTATCATTAGAAGTCTTGCTCTTAACCTGACACAGCTAGCTAGAAAGTGACAGAGCCATGACTTGGACCTGGTATATCAACTGATTGATGTAACCTCTATATGGAGCTTGTAAATTCAAGTGCCACCCAGAGTCAGTGAGGGAATGTAAATATATGATGTGCCAGTGGAAGACAATGGGGAACAGGGAGACTGGTGGGGTAGAGTGTGTGTGCCAATCTGCAGGCATTCCAGTTGAACTGTTTTTCTTCAAACACTATGGTAGGCAACTTTTACAATAAAGTTTGCAGGCCACCTGTCTGTAATCCTGTCTCATTATACCATTAGCAGGAATTATTATTAAACAACTTCTTTCAACTGTTCCGACACATTCATTTTTTATTAACAGCCTTCTAATGGTACTCTGAATTGGGGCAGAAATAATTAAAGTAAAAGATGTCATATATGTGTCCTAAAGAAGGGACAAATAAAGGAGGTCTAGAGGTGTGAAAGCAAATCTAATCCAGGAACACTTTCTGGAGGAGGTGGCATTTGAGCTAGGAGAGATGGAATGCTTAAGTAAGAGAAGGAGCTAGGAGAGACGGAATGCTTAAGTAAAAGAAGAGGAAATCTCCCCAGGCAAAAGAAACAACAATGAACAAAACAGAGGAAAGCATGGCTACGAGGAAAAATTAACTGTCCCATTTTGCTGGAAAATAGAGTACACCATCTTGGAACAAAAATAAAAAATATGAAGAATCATCTGGGACCAGATATGGTCAAGGTTCTTGATTGCCAAGCTAAGGAATCTGGTGTTTATTGGTTAGAGATGAAAATGGCCTGCTCAGAGAATGGGTTTTCTAGGAGATGAATCTGCTTTGTTGATCTTACAGACTCTTTCTTAATGTGAAGCATACTTTTTTCCTAGACAACTTCAAATCTGAAAAATTTGTTACTATTCTTAGCATATGTTTTTGAAAGTAAACTTGGTCGCCATAAACGTATATGAGAAAAGGGGCATTAAAAACTGGCAGCAAATCCAGTAACTGTAGCCAGCTGTGTTTCTGTTGTTCTAAGCAGAGATCAACAAAAATAGCATTTTAAAAAACATATAAGTATGGTTGAAGTAATATTTTCCAGTGAAGCTTTCCACAAGTGGCTGCTGATAATTTTATCTGGTATTTTAAAATAAAATACACTACCTACAGGACACCATGAAAAACTATCATCTGTTGCATTATAAATGGAAGAATAAAAGGAAGGAAAGACAGGAGGGAGGGAGGAAAATGATATGTAGTTTGTCAGGAAATGTAAATCACATGTCAGAATTGACCTTTTAAAAAGTAATAATGAGCAATAAGAAAAACATCAAACAATCTGTTCTGAACTTTTATGAAAAAGTGGTGTAGGATAAAAATGGAGTTTGGAGTCAGAAAGACTGTTTTGGAATCTCAACTCTCTTCTCTTTCTATATTATTTATTTATTTGTTTTTATTTTTATTATTTTAAGAGATAGGACCTTGCTCTGTTGCTGAGGCTGTGATCATAGCTCACTGTAGCCTCGAACTCTTAGGCTCAGGCAATCCTCCTGCCTCAGCCTCCTGAGTACCTAGGACTACAGGCACGCACCCCCATGCCCAGGTAATCTTTTTATGTTTTGTAGAGAGGGGTCCTGCTGTGTTGCTCGGGCTGGTCTTGAACTCCTGGGCTCAAGATATCCTCCTGCCTTGGCTTCCCAAAGTGTTAGGATTACAGGCATGAGCCACTGTGCCCAGCAATACATATTCCTGTCAACAGATAAATTCCTTGTCTCTAAAAAGTAGTGTTATTTATTACTTTAATGATTGTGAAGAATGAAAACATGTGTAATATCAGGTATCATACATTTGTCTCTTTCCTTCTTTTGGAAAGGAAGAGATATGTCTGCCACATTGTGTAACTGTGGCCATGAGTATTATACAAACTCATGAGGGGCTTATGTTCTCCCATCTCACGTAGGGAGTCTAAATGTTTATGTGGTCAGCTTGATCCTTCCTGTAAGGGGAGGGAGGCCATGGTGCAGATAATCCCAAAGACCGGATAGGAGTAATCCTTTACGTTTCACTGTGGCATGCATCAGTGGCTTCTTTGGGGGAAATTCATTTCTACACTCCCTTCTTTTTTTTTTTCTTTTGAGACGGAGTCTTGCTCTGTTGCCCAGGCTGGAGTGCGGGGGCGCGATCTCTGCTCACTTCATCTTCCACCTCCTGGGTTCAAGTGATTCTCGTGCCTCAGCCTCCCAAGTAACTGGGACTACAGGTGTGCTCCACCACACCTGGCTAATTTTTAGTAGACATGGGGTTTCACTGTGTTGGCCAGGCTGGTCTTGAACTCCTGACCTCAAGTGATCTGCCCATCTCGGTCTCCCAAAGTGCTGGGATTACAGGTGTGAGCCACTGTGCCCGGCTACACTCCACTTTTCTTAAGTTAATACTAACATTAGTTGGCGTCCCTGAGCATATCACATGAGGTCAAGGGGAAAAGACACAGAATGGAAGTACAGGGAAAAGCCATTTGGTCATTTTAAATGTGTTAAAGCACAATGAGGATAGTCTGCTGGAAGTTTATTCACTTCACATTCAATATGTATTGAGCACCTACTGGGGGCCAGGTACTGTCTAGTCTGTGGCAATACATCTGTGAGCAAAACAAACCAAAACCCCTGCCCTCGGGAAACTTACATCCTAGTGAAAAGAGAGTCAGACAACGAATGAAACAAATTTTTAAATGGCATAGTGTATTAGAAGTTCATTAAGCCGGGTGTGGCGGCTCATGCCTGTAGTCTCAACACTTTGGGAGGCTGAGATGGGTGATCGCTTGAAGTCCAGGAGTTCGAGACCAGCCTGGGCAACACAGGGAGAACCCCCGCTCCCATCTCTACAAAAAATACAAAAATTAGCTGGTTGTCATTCCAGCTACTCAGAAGGCTGAGGTGGGAGGATGGCTTGAACCTGGGAGGCAGAGGTTGCAGTAAGCCTAGATCACGACACCGTACTCCAGCCTGAGTGACAGAGACGTTGTTTCAAAAAAAAAAAAAAATTTATTTGAAGCAGATTATATGTATTTTGGGGGAAGATATTTATTTTTTATTTTTTAAATAGAGACAAGGTCTCACTATGTTGCCCAGGCTGGTCTCAAACTCCTAGACTCAAGCAATCCTCCCACCTTAGCCTCCCAAAGTGCTGGAATTACAGGCGTGAGACACCACGGCCAGCCCTGACAATATGTATTATAATCTATATGCATAATAGAAAAATGAAAAGTGTAAACTTTGAGGTAAAGCTCTCTTAAACACTGCTTATTCTTGGACCACAGGTGCTCATAACAAAGGGCAGAAATTTTTGTAAAAAAGAGTCACAGTGGAAACTGCACATTGTAACACATTGTAATTTATATACAGTTGACCCTCTTTACCCATGGGTTTTGCATCTGTGGATTCAACCAACCGTGGATTGTAAATATTTGGAAAAAACAAAGGATGGTTGTGTCTGTACTGAACATGTACAGACATTTTTTCTTATAACTATTCCCTGAACAAAACAGTATAACACTATGTATGTAGCATTTACACTGTATTGAGTAGTATAAGTAATCTAGAGATGATTTAAAGTATATAGGAGGGTGGGCACAGGTTACAGGCAAATACTATGTCATTTTATATCGGGGGTTTGAGCATCCATGGATTTTGGTATCCACAGGGGTGGTAAAACCAATGCCCTCATCCCCACATACACTGAGGGACAACTGTATACACATAGAGAGGTATGTATGTGCAGTTCATGGGAATCTCTCATTAAGTCTGCGCTACCTTTGGAAAAAAACTGGGAGAGATACATGCTCCAGAAGTAAAATGAAGGGGTGATTTCTTTTTTTACTTTTTATAGTTTCTTAAATTTATTAGATTATACATGGTTTTTAACTTGTGTTTTACAACATTTTTCAAATAAAAATAAAAAGTGAGTTAAAGAAAGATGAGATAGTTCTACATGTACTGACAGAAATCGGTACATGACACATTAGGTGGAAAATCTAGATTACAGAGCTTTGTATCACCTGATTATGTATGTGTTAAATACATAGGTTTTAAAAAAATCCACTGCTAAGTGAGCCAAGATCGGATCACGCCACTGCACTCCAGCCTGGATGACAGAGAGAGACTCCGTCTCAAAAAAAAAAAAAGACTGTTTCAAAAAAAAAAAAAATCCACTGCTAAGAGTCATATGATACACAGATTTTTTTTCTTCATGTCAGCTGTTCTGAGACAGCTGAGTGAGGGATCCCATCAGAGTTTCAGTGAATCACCCCGCCTCTTCATCGCCCACATACAGTATCACTAAGTAGGTACTTCCGCCTCAGAGCCGACCTTCAAAGCATCCCTTCCTCCATCGCAGCCACTATTATCCTAGGCCGGTCCTCATCATCTCTAACTTGAATCACCTCAAAGGTATCCTCACTGGTCTCCGTCCATTCTTGACATGACTTCCAAGACCCTTCCAAATCTGGCCTCAACCTACCTGTGACTGATATTAATTCTACCTAATAATGATTCCCCCATTTCCTCTTCACTAAAATAACCCTAATTTTGTTCAGACAATAGACGTAGACCTTTGATCTCAGCTGTAGCCCCATGGAATGCTCATGAGTTGGCACATAGTAGGCAATTTTTTTTTTTTTTTTACTGAATGAATAAATGTATAAATTAGTAATGTTAATCCTTTTATCTTCCCAAGTGAGTCATCTAAAAGTCAACATGTTCAGTACCATAGGAAAGGTTAAAAGAGAAAAAAAAGTCAACATGTGACCCACATCTGGCCAATGAGATATTAGAAGACGTCTGCCCCTCCTCTCCTACCTAGAATGCACTGGTGCGAGGAGCCACGGCAGCCATCTTGGAATCCTGAGGCCACACAACAAAAGGCCAAAGTCAACATGCTAGGGATTGCAAAGTGGAATGAGACAAAAGCCTGTTATTGGTGATTTAGATCCAGCCACTCTGGAACTGCTTGCATTCCTATCCTTATTCTGTGAGATATCTAAGTATCTCTGTTTTCTAGACCAGAGTTTAATGGGCCTATGAAGCGCTTGGAAATCTCCTTACAATGGGAATGTTGATTTTGCAGGGCTGAAGTGGAGCCTGATAATCTACATTAATAACGGGCTCCCTGGCAATGTTGTTAAGGATGTCAAAATGAGAAATGACGATACAAGCCACTATAAATTAGGCATTCTATTACTTTTAGCTGAACTCATCCTTATTTTCTGCTGTCCCTGGCCACATGCCAAGCTAACCACAGTAACCATCCAATCTTCTCAAAATATACAAACTGTCTCCCAGGCATGGCTCATGTTTATCCCTCCCTTGAAGGAGCTCTAAGTTTCTGTAGAATTTACCACTATTCTACACATCAACCTTAGTCAATTCTACTCATCAACCATTTGCATTTTCCCAGATATGCTTTCTCCTGTCTCTTATTCAAGTCATGATTAAACAGTTATAGTGACATATTTAATAGACAAAATGATTTTAAAATACCTCAAGCTTAATTGCAAAATTATTGAATTCCCTAGTAGATTTTACATATTATACTACATAACTGGTTGTGTTTCATTTCAGAAAAGTGGGAATTAAAAACTACAGGAGCAGGATTCTATTACCAGTAATGACATGCAGTGCCTCTCCTTGATGAAGCTTTAATTGCACATGCCACTTTGAAAACGTTTTTAATAAAGTCTGATAGTAAGATTTGTCAGTTAAAAACTGAGCTCAGAAGAATTACTCAGGATCACCTCCAGATTAAAAACACCATTTCTCTCTTATCTGTCCAAGAAATTCCTACCTGGTTCTATTCCATTAATTAGTAATATGCTTTTCATATCACACTGTGGTATTCCAAAATTTAGCATTCATGCTTTCATTCCAAACTTGTCGGAAAAGGCACCAAATTACTGGCTCCGAATGCAAAATGTCTGCATGCCACAGTGGGAGAGGAATGGAGCTAATGCATATGGATTCCAATTACCTGCAGCTGAGACAATAAACGGCATATCCAAAACCACGTCATCAATCAGCACATCTAGCCGTGCACAATTTTGATCCCACATCATCAATCAAATGTCTTGATTTGATTTTCACTGTAAATTAACACAATTTTTCTGCAGCCCCCATCAACTCAAAACCATCACATAATCTGTGCAAACGACAAGGCCATGTGGGATAAGTAAAAAACCAGGATTCAAGAGATGGACATTTTATTTTTCCCTTTTGAAAAATTTTTATTTCTAAGTTTCAGGGTACATGTGCAGGATGTGCAGGTTTGTTACATAGGTAAATGTGTGCCATGGTGGTTTGCTGCACCTATCAACCCATCGCCTAGATATCAAGCCTAGCATGTATTAGCTGTTTTTCCTAATGCTCTCCCTCCCCTCACCCCACCCCCTGACAGGCCCCAGTGTGTGTTGTTCTCCTCCCTGTGTCCACGTGTTCTCATTGTTCAGCTCCCACTTATAAATGAGAACATGTGGTGTTTGGTTTTCTGTTCCTTTGTTAGTTTGCTGAGGATAATGGTTTCCAGCTCCATCCATGTTCCTAGAAAGGACATGATCTCGTTTCTTTTTATGGCTGCATAGTATTCCATGGTGTGTATGTACCACATTTTCTTTATCCAGTCTACCATTGATGGACACTTGGATTGACTGAGAGATGGAGATTTTAATGTATATTCCATCAGTGATTTAGCACAAGATTATCAGCCCTTTCCCCAAGTCAACAGAACTTTAAGTCACATGCTGAAAAGTAAAAAATCTAAAATCTAGCCTGTGATTTCCGCACGGACTCAGCGAAGATCACAACAAAACTTCAAAGCGCGTGTGAAGTCGCAGGATAAATAGTCTCAGGGCCACTGGGATGAACTAGAAGCTGCTGGGTTCATCATGACTGCAGGCCTTGCAGCAAGCTTCACGTTGCTGACACTGGTGGTTCACTGTTGCTTTCCAGGCAGGGCTTTCTTCCTCACCTTCTCCGGCAGCTCTTTCAAAGGTCCCCTACAGTGATGATGAGCACTGTAATACAGGGAAAGGCTTATACATAGTCTGAGAACACATAGGTGTCAGTATGTAGGTTTGTACAGTCACAGGGAGGGACATGGTAAAAGTACATACCCGTTATCACCTGAACTCCATGTCAGTATTGTAATAGCTAAAAATTGTATCTGAATGATTTACTCCTCTGGGCAAAGGCTGTGACCCCTCTACAGATTTTCAGTGTTTATTCTCCTGGACAAACACTATAACCATTTTATAGATCCTAAGTGTTTCACTGAACAAATACTCTGACTTCTTTCAAATGTTGTTTTGAATGTCCTTTTCAAATATCGAAAGTCCACTTCCCTAACTTGGCTGAGTGTCACCGCATCTCCTCTTCCCTAGCAGAGTGTCACAAGGTTCCTTCCCCTGCTGTGACCACAGAAGATAAATCTCGCGGAGAGTCTTGGGCACAAGAATAAAAAAGAGCCTGTAGTTCTGATATGTTAACAAATTAGGGTGGTGGTCCCCAGGATGTAGCTGGAGATAATTCCCCTCCTTCGTTCCTATAATGCAGTTCTTATAGCAGCAAAGTTTTGTTTATAGATTCTGAGGCCATGTATTTTTTTAACCACCTATATTTATGAAAAATGTCAAATAGGAAAGTAGAGAGAATATTCTAATGAACTCCCAGGTTCCATCACCCAATTTCAACCAGTGTCAGCTCGGGACCAATCTTATTTCGGTATCCACACCCACTTCTCTTCCCACGATCATTTTTAAAAACAATCCCTGATATGCTATTTCATTCATAAATATTTCAGTATACAGTAAATAGCCCCCAAAGACAGGAATTCTTAGTGCTTTGTGTTTTTTGAACACAAAGGACAATATATTTTCAAATCATCAAGGCCAAACTGGGGAAAAGTACATTGTATTGTTCAGCTATTTATATTTCTCACAATAAATAATTTAAAATGGTGAATAGGCCAGGCGCAGTGGCTCACACCTGTAATCCCAGCATTGGTGGGAGGCCGAGGAGGGTGGATCACCTGAGGTCAGGAGTTCGAGACCAGCTTGGCCAACATGGTGAAACCCTGTCTCTACTAAAAAAGAAATATAAAAATTAGCTGGGCATGGTGGCAAGTGCCTGTAATCCCAGCTACTTGGGAGGCTGAGGCAGGAGAATCGCTTGAACCTGGGAGGTGGGGGTTTCAGTGAGTCGAGATCACACCACTGCACTCCAGCCTGGGCAACAAGAGCGAAACTCCGTCTCAAAAAAAAAAAAAAAAGTGACTACATGTCATTGTACATTTGTCCAATTCACAGGATTTACAACACCAAGAATGAGCCCTAATGTAAACTATGAATTTTGGGTGAGAACAATGTGTCAATGTTGGTTCATCAATTGTAACAAATGGACCACTCTGGTGGGGAATGTTGCTATTGGGGGAGGCTGTGCATGTCGGGGGCGGGGGGGTGTGGGGCGGGTGGCTATATCTGTAGCCTCTTCTCAATTTTGCTGTGAACCTAAAACTACTCTAAAAAAATGAAGTCTTAAGAATTTTTTGAAAAATCCATTAACTCAATCCTATTTTTTTTTTTGCAAAGACGGCATAAAGGGTCTTTCCATAAATGAATGAAAAACTTCATGAACCATTCACAAGGCTCTATGGTTTATAATAAGAAATCCTCTATTATCAGGCATGCTTCTGTTTTACACAAATTAACACATAAAATCCTCCTAACAACTTTTTTCAGTAGGTTCTGTGACAATACCCATTTTACAGATGAGGAAAATGAGGCACAAAGAGGTGAAGTTATTTGCCCAGGGTCATTCAGGTGCAGAACTGCGCCTCAGACTCACGCCACAGCCTCTGATCTCTTCATATGCATATTCTCAGCCTGGTGTAATATCGTATTGTCCTGGTTTGTCAATTTGGTTCCCCCAAAAACAGATCCTGAGAGAAGGAATTTGGGACAGGGAGTTTGTCTGGTTGGAGACCCCAGGAAGCAAAAATATAGGCATGTAAATAAAGACACAGGGAAGAAAGAAAGGCCAGTAAAAAAGGGTATGGTAATGAATGGGTTACCTCTCGGTGCAACTGGGGTTCAACTCCGTTAGGAATCTTCTAAGAAATCATGGAGAATAGGCGTCAGCAAACTACAGTCAGCAGGTCAAATCCAACCCACACAATGTCTATTTATAAATAAAGTTTTATTGGAACATAGCCAAGCCCATTCTTTTGGTACCGTCTATTGTTACTTTCATGCTAAAATGGCAGAGTTGAATAGTTGCTACATAGACTGTATGGCCTACAAAGTTGAAAATATTTACTTTCTGGTCCTAAGAGCAAAAGTTTGCTGACCTCTCATGTAGAACGTCTGGAAGGAAGAAGGAAAGCTGAGCATGTAGTCACTTCAACAGTTTAGGGTTGCCCTGGAGTGATTAGATCCCTAGCACTGCTAAGGGATTTTCAGACAGTCTGAGAAAGCCTCAGGCTGAGAAGCAAAGAGACTGGTGGTTAAAATGAGAAGCTGCCAGTATGCACCTGTGGGTGAACTTGGAGGCAGGCACCGCAGTACGTGCTACAACATCCATGTGCCTCAGAAGTCTCATTTATATTAAGGGTATTAAAACTGAGCACACAGAATAGTGTAAGAATTATACTGGAAAAAATACATCAATCTAATAGGAAGCACTCAATAAAAGTTATCAATTCCTTTGCAAACAATTTTCCTAAACACAAGTAATTAGGCAGCACTATCATTGATACCTGTAACCTAAGTCTAAGTTCTTTACTGCACAGAAAAATATGTCAAAAGAGTCTCCACATATTTTGTTAAATACAAAATGAACCAGATGGTCTGCAAATAAATAGCTGTCTACTCAGATCGTATCTGTGCCTGTGATTGATATATGCCTCTCTCTTTACCAGTTGAAATAACCATTAGTTGTTGAAATAAAACTGATTGAGAATAGCAGCGTTGTTCAAAATAGCCAAAAACTGAAAGCAACCCATGGCCATCAACTGACGATTGGATAAACAAAATGTGGTATATCCATACAATAGAGTATTATTCATCCATAAAAGGAAATGAGTTACTGATATATGCTACAACATGATGAACCTTGAAAACATTATACTAAGTGAAAGATGTCAGGCAGAAGAGACCACATATTACATGATTCTATTCATGTGAAATGTTCAGAATATGCAAGTCTATAGTGATGAAAAGTAGATCTGTGGTTACGGCTGAAGAAGTAAGGGAGGAAGACGGGGGGTGACAGCTGATACGTACAAGTTTTTTGGGGGAGTGCCAAAAACACTGAAATTAACCTGTGGTGATGGTTGCACAACCCTGTGAATATACTAAAACCCACTGAACTGTATACTTCAAATGGGTAATTTTTTTTTTTTTGAGACAGAGTCTTGCTCTGTTGCCCAGGCTGGAGTGCAGTGGTGAGATCTCGGCTCACTGCAACCCCCACCTCCCAGGTTCAAGAAATTCTCCTGCCTCAGCCTGTGGAGTAGCTGGGATTACAGGCATGCGCCACCACGCTCAGCAAATTTTCGTATTTTCAGTAGAGACAAGGTTTCACCATGTTGGCCAGGCTGGTCTCAACCTCTTGCCTCCAGTGATCCACCCACCTTGGCCTCCCATAGGGCTGGAATTAACAGGCGTGAGCCACCGCGCCCAGCCTCAAATGGGTGAATTTTATGGTATGTGAATTAATGACTGAGTGAGAAAAGGCAAGTTCCTGTACTTGATACAAAATGCCCATAGAATGTTCTCAGTGGAAGCTCTTCTTCGCACATCCACTGCCCTCCAGTCCGCCTTGCTGCGCCTCTGACATGGTGCCTCTTATAATCTTCTTTCTGGACCTGCCCGTTCTTCTAGCCCTGTCTTCACACTCTTTTTCCTACCATGGGGTTCAGGTCTTGCAGTTTGACTGCATCCTGGACACACCACCAGCTGACTATGTGACCTTGGGCAAGTTACTTAACCTCTTGGCTTCAGTTTCCACTTTGTTAACTAGGAATAATCGTAGTACCTACCTATTATTATTATCGTTAACTGACATTTATTGAGAACTTACCATCTAGCAGGCCCTGTTCTTTTATTTGGGGGTACTACCTTTGTTTTAACTTTTTTTTTTTTACAATGAACTGTCCACTTGTGTTTTGACATATGAACATGTCCGTGAAACTAAAACACAATTTACCAAACACTTCCCGTCACCCCCAAAATTCTTGTGCCACTTTGTAATCCATCCTTCCCTCTACTTCGTCTCCAAACAAGCACTGATCTGTTTGCTTGACTAAACATTAGTTTGCGTCTTCTATAGTTTTATAGAAACAGAAGTATGTATTATGCCTGGGCAACATAGTGAGGCCCTGCCTCCGCAAACAAAATTTTTTTAATTAATGAAGTGCAGTGGTGCTCACCTGGTGTAACCTGGGGAGGTTGGGACAGGAGGATTGCTTGAGCCCAGGAGGTCGAGGCTGCAGTGCGCTATGATCGCACGACTATACTCCAGCCTGGGTGACAGAGTGAGAGACCCTGTCTCTAAAAAATAAAACATAAATAGGCCGGGCATGGTGGCTCATGCCTGTAATCTCAGCACTTTGGGAGACCGAAGCAGGTGGATCACTTGAGGTCAGGAGTTTGAGATCAGCCTGGCCAACATGGTGAAAGTCCATTTCTACTAAAAATACAAAAATTAGCCTGGCATGGTGGCGCACGCCGGTAGTCCCAGCTATTCAGGAGGCTGAGGCAGGAGAATCGCTTGAACCCACGAAGTGTAGGTTGCAGTGAGCAACAGTGGCACTACTATACTCCAGCCTGGGCGACAGAGCAAGACTCTGTCTCAAAAATAAATAAATACATAAATAAATGAATAAACAGAATTATGTAGCATGTACTCTTTACTTGGGGAGTGCGGGTAGGGAGATGTCTGCGTTTTGCTCAGCATAATGACTTTGAGATCTTCCCCAGTGCTATGTTCATCATCCGTCCATCCCTTTTTATTGTTGAGTCGCATGCCATTTACCACCTGTTGCCAGACATGTAGGCTGTTTTCAGCTTCTAGATTGTTTTCCATTTTTGGCTATTACATAAAAAGCGGCTAGGAACCTTAGTGTACAAGACGATGTGGATGTGCATTTTCCTTTCTCTTGGGTAAATACCAAGGAAAGGAGTCCTGAGGCAGTCCTGAAATTTGGCATAGCCCAGGAGAAGATATGTCTCATGGCATGTAGGCAGAAGGACAACTACAATTGGCACTGCCGCAACTCCCACTTTCTCATGCCTTCTCCAGACAGCCCCAGTCCCTGCTGCCACCACAACTCCACTTCTCCTCCCTGTGGTTTCACAGCCCGGCTTCCTCTTCCTGCAGGTCATGCCAGCAGTCCTTTTCCCTGGGCCACTGTTGACCCTTCAAGGCCCAGGTCATGATCTAGCTTCTCTTTGGAACATGAAAAAATTATTGACTTCCTGCTCAGACAAAACAAGGGCATTATTTTAATAGATTCACACGATACTGTTTCTTCCCTTTTAGTGTTATAATTCTACATATGTAATAAGTGTACATATTTATGGGAGATGGAGTGATATTTCCATACATGCATATGATGTATAACGACCAAATCAGGGTACTTAGCAACTCCATCACCTCAAACATTTATCATTTCTTTGTGTTGGGACCATGCAAAGTCCTCTCTTCTAGCTTTCTGAAAATATACAATAAATTATAGTTAACCATATTCACCCCACAGTGCTGCAAAGACCAGAACTCATTCCTCCTAGGTAACTGTAATTTTGTTATAGAAAAATGGTTTTTCCAGCATTTCTAGTCTGCTGAGGTTCATTTGTATGACAGTCAAGACACTAAGGCAAGAGAAAATTAAATTTAATATCAAAGATCATTGCTTTTGCCAATTTTTAACTGTTACTTCTGTTCCTGGTACCTTCTTTTAAAGAGCCAATGTTTCTTTGTATCAAAATATATTATGGCTTTCTGTCATACTCATTGTAGCTTTGCTATAATCACCTTGTAAAATAATACTTTCAAAGGAAGGCCCTCCTCTGTTATCAGCACTCAGAATGTCCACATAGTTTCAGATGAATCACAGCTGACTTCTATTTTGGCTGCGACTTTAAACTAGATAATCTCAACTCACATTTTTAAAATTAACCCATATTTGTTCATTAGATTCTATCAAAAAGATTTAAAATTTATCCCATTTCATGAATGTAAAACAGAACTGCTACCAGTTTAGATACTAATACGGCATTGATTTCCAATAGAAAGGCTTTGTATGGGAATCCTGGATGTTATAAGCATATCTGATCTGCTCACTTCTGTGTATGAATACTGCAGACAGTTGTTTGGCAAAGAAGAAGCATACAACATCATCCAAGTAACATCCTTCTTTGACATAGACCTGGGCAAAGCAGGCTGGACTGAAGTGCTGGCTTTCGCTTCTAGGCTTTTTTTTTTTTTTTTTTTTTTTTTTTTGAGGTGGAGTCTCTCTCTGTTGCCCAGGCTGGAGTGCAATGGTGTGATCTTGGCTCGCTGCAACCTCCGCCTCCCAGGTTCAAGTGATTCTCCTGCCTCAGCCTCCCAAGTAGCTGGGACTACAGGTGTGCACCACCATGTTCAGCTATTTTTTGTGATTTCAGTAGAGATGGAGTTTGCCATGTTGGCCAGGCTGGTCTCAAACTCCTGACCTCAGGTGATCTGCCCGCCTCGGCCTCCCGAAGTGCTGAGATTACAGGCATGAGCCACCACACCCAGCCTACTTCTAGGCTCTTGAGAGGTCACATTGGATACCAACTTGAGACCTTATACTTGGACCAAGAGCGATGATTTGGGTCAGCCCTGTAACAACCTGAACTGCATTTATCCAACTTTCTATAAGTACATTATTCTGTTTACAGCTGTGCCTTATGGTTTGTCATATATTTCTTACAAAAAGTCCAGTCCAGGGCTGGACTCTACTAAGATTTATAACCACTAGTTCTGCTTTCTTAAAATTCAAATCACGACTTGTTGACCCAAGATGGCCAAATAGGAACAGCTCCAGTCTACAGCTCCCAGCGTGAACGACACAGAAGATGGGTGATTTCTGCATTTCCAAATGAGGTTCTGGGTTCATCTCACTGGGGCATGTCAGACAGTGGGTGCAGGACAGTGGGTGCAGCCCACCGAGTGTGAGCCGAAGCAGGGCGAGGCATCGCCTCACCTGGGAAGCACAAGGGATCAGGGAATTCCCTTTCCTAGCCAAGGTAAGCCGTAACAGACAGCACCTGGAAAATCGGGTCACTCCCACCCTAATACTGCGCTTTTCCAAGGGTCTTAGCAAACAGCACACCAGGAGATTATGTCCCGCACCTGGCTCAAAGGGTCCCACGCCCATGGACCCTCGCTCATTGTTAGCACAGCAGTCTGAGATTGAACTGCAAGGCGGCAGTGAGGCTGGGAGAGGAAAGCCTGCCATTGCTGAGGCTTGAGTAGGTAAACAAAGCGGCCGGGAAGCTCGAACTGGGTGGAGCCCACCACAGCTCAAGGAGGCCTGCCTGCCTCTGTAGACTCCACCTCTGGAGGCAGGGCATAGCTGAACAAAAGGCAGCAGAAACCTCTGCAGATTTAAATGTCCCTGTCTGACAGCTTTGAAGAGAGTAGTGGTTCTCCCAGCAGGCAGCTGGAGATCTGAGAACGGACAGACTGCCTCCTCAAGTGGGTCCCTGACCCCCAAGTAGCCTAACTGGGAGGCACCCCCCAGTAGGGGCAGACTGACACCTCACATGGCTGGGTACCCCTCTGAGACGAAGCTTCCAGAGGAACGATCAGGCAGCAACATTTGCTGTTTAGCAATATTCGCTGTTCTGCAGCCTCTGCTGCTGATACCCAGGCAAACGGGATCTGGAGTGGACCTCCAGCAAACTCCAACAGACCTGCAGCTGAGGGTCCTGACTGTTAGAAGGAAAACTAATGAACAGAAAGGACATCCACACCAAAACCCCATCTATATGTCACCATCATTAAAGACCAAAGGTAGATAAAACCACAAAGATGGGGAAAAAACAGAGCAGAAAAGCTGAAAATTCCAAAAATCAGAGTGCCTCTCCCCCTCCAAAGGAATGCAGCTCCTCACCAGCAATGGAACAAAGGTAGATGAAGAATGACTTTGATGAGTTGAGAGAAGGCTTCAGACAATCAAACTTCTCCCAGCTAAAGGGGGAAGTTTGAACCCATCGCAAAGAAGCCAAAAACCTTGAAAAAAGATTAGATGAATGGCTAACTAGAATAACCAGTGTAGAGAAGTCCTTAAAGGACCTGATGGAGCTGAAAACTATGGCATGAGAACTACGTGACAAATGCACAAGCTTCATAGCTGATTCGATTAACTGGAAGAAAGGATATCAGTGATTGAAGATCAAATGAATGAAATGAAGCAAGAAGAGAAGTTTAGAGAAAAAAGAGTAAAAAGAAATGAATAAAGCCTCCAAGAAATACGGGACTATGTGAAAAGATGAAATCTATGTCTGATTGGTGTACTGGAAAGTGATGGGGAGAATGGAACCAAGTTGGAAAATACTCTGCAGGATATTATCCAGGAGAACTTCCCCAACCTAGCAAGGCAGGCCAACATTCAAATTCAGGAAATACAGAGAATGCCACAAAGATACTCCTTGAGAAGAGTAACTCCAAGACACATAATTGTCAGATTCACCAAAGTTGAAATGAAGGAAAAAATGTTAAGGGCAGCCAGAGAGAAAGGTCGGGTTACCCACAAAGGGAAGCCCATCAGACTGACAGCAGATCTCTCGGCAGAAACTCTACAAGCAAGAAGAGAGTGGGGGCCAATATTCAACATTCTTAAAGAAAATAATTTTCAACCCAGAATTTCATATCCAGCCAAACTAAGCTTCATAAGTGAAGGAGAAATAAAGTCCTTTACAGACAAGCAAATGCTGACAGATTTTGTCACCACCAGGCCTGTCCTACAAGAGCTCCTGAGGGAAGCACTAAACATGGAAAGGAACAACTGGTACCAGCCACTGCAAAAACATAACAAAATGTAAAGACCGTCAATGCTAGGAATAAACTGCATCAACTAACAAGCAAAATAACCAGCTAACATCATAATGACAGGATCAAATTCACATATAACAATATTAACCTAGCCGGGCACGGTGGCTCACGCCTGTAATCCCAGCACTTTGGGAGGCCAAGATGGGTGGATCACAAGGTCAGCAGATCAAGACCATCCTGGCTAACATGGTGAAACCCCGTCTCTACTAAAAATACAAAAAAAATTAGCCAGGCGTGGTGGTGGGCACCTGTAGTTCCAGCTACTTGGGAGGCTGAGGCAGGAGAATGGCATGAACCTGGGAGGCAGAGCTTGCAATGAGCCGAGATCGTGCCACTGCACTCCAGCCTGGGCGACAGAGCAAGACTCCGTCTTAAAAAAAAAAAAAACACCAATATTAACCTTAAGTGTAAATGGGCTAAATGCTCCAATTAAAAGACTGGCAAATTGGATAAAGAGTCAAGACCCATCAGTGTGCTGTGTTCGGGAGACCCATCTTACATGCAGAGACACACATAGGCTCAAAATAAAGGGATGGAGGAAGATCTAACAAGCAAATGGAAAACAAAAAAAGGCAGGGGTTGCAATCCTAGTCTCTGATAAAACAGACTTTAAACCAACAAAGATCAAAAGAGGCAAAGAAGGCCATTACATAATGGTAAAGGGATCAATTCAACAAGAAGAGCTAACTATCCTAAATATATATGCAGCCAATACAGGAGCACCCAGATTCATAAAGCAAGTCCTTAGAGACTTACAGAGAGACTTAGACCCCACACAATAATAATGGGAGACTTTAACACCCCACTGTCAACATTAGACAGATCCAAGAGACAGAAAGTTAAAAAGGATATCCAGGAATTGAACTCAGCTCTGCACCAAGCGGACCTAATAGACATCTACAGAACTCTCCACCTCAAATCAACAGAATATACATTCTTCTCAGCACCACATCGCACTTATTCCAAAATTGACCACATAGTTGGAAGTAAAGCACTCCTTAGCAAATGTAAAAGAACAGAAATTATAACAAACTGTCTCTCCGACCACAGTGCAATCAAACTAGAACTCAGGATTAAGAAACTCACTCAAAACTACTCAACTACATGGAAACTGAACAACTTGCTCCTGAATGACTACTGGGTACATAACGAAATGAAGGCAGAAATAAATATGTTCTTTGAAACCAATGAGAACAAAGACACAACATACCAGAATCTCTGGGACACATTCAAAGCAGACTGTAGAGGGAAATTTATAGCACTAAATGCCCACAGGAGAAAGCAGGAAAGATCTAAAATTGACACCCTAACATCACAATTAAAAGAACTAGAGAAGCAAGAGCAAATACATTCAAAAGCTAGCAGAAGGCAAGAAATAACTAAGATCAGAACAGAACTGAGGGAGACAGAGACACAAAAAACCCTTCAAAAAATCAATGAATCTAGCAGCTGGTTTTTTGAAAAGATCAATAAAATTGATAGACCGCTAGCAAGACTAATAAAGAAGAAAAGAGAGAAGAATCAAATAGATGCAATAAAAAATGATAGAGGGGATATCACCACCAATCCCACAGAAATACAAACTACCATCAGAGAACACTATAAACACCTCTATGCAAATAAGCTAGAAAATCTAGAAGAAATGGATAAATTCCTCGACACATACACCCTCCCAAGACTAAACCAGGAAGAAGTTGAATCCCTGAATAGACCAATAACAGGCTCTGAAATTGAGGCAATAATTAATAGCCTACCAACCAAAAAAAGGCCAGGACCAGATGGATTCACGGCCGAATTCTACCAGAGGTATAAGAAGGAGCTGGTAGCATTCCTTCTGAAATTATTCCAATCAATAGAAAAAGAGGGAATCCTCCCTACCTCATTTTATAAGGCCAACATCATCTTGATACCAAAGCCTGGCAGAGACACAACAAAAAAAGAGAATTATAAACCAATATCCCTGATGAATATCGATGCAAAAATCCTCAATAAAATACTGGCAAACCGAACCCAGCAGCACATCAAAAAGCTTATCCACCATGATCAAGTGGGGTTCATCCCTGGGATTCAAGGCTTGTTCAACCTATGCAAATCAATAAACATAATCCAGCATATAAACAGAACCAAAGACAAAAACCACATGATTACCTCAATAGATGCAGAAAAAGCCTTTGACAAAATTCAACAGCCCTTCATGCTAAAAACTCTCAATGAATTCGGTATTGATGGGATGTATCTCAAAATAATAAGAGCTATCTATGACAAACTCACAGCCAATAGCATACTGAATGGGCAAAAACTGGAAGCATTCCCTTTGAAAACTGGCACAAGACAGAGATGCCCTCTCTCACCACTCTTGTTCAACCTAGTGTTGGAAGTTCTGGCCAGGGCAATCAGGCAGGAGAAAGAAATAAAGGGTATTCAATTAGGAAAAGAGGAAATCAAATTGTCCCTGTTCGCAGATGACATGATTGTATATTTAGATAACCCCATCGTCTCAGCCCAAAATCTCCTTAAGCTGATAAGCAACTTCAGTAAAGTCTCAGGATACAAAATCAATGCGCAAAAATCACAAGCATTCTTATACACCAATAAAAGACAAACAGAGAGCCAAATCATGAGTGAACTCCCATTCACAATTGCTTCAAAGAGAATAAAATACCTAGGAATCCAACTTACAAGGGATGTGAAGGACCTCTTCAAGGAGAACTACAAACCACTACTCAATGAAATAAAAGAGGACACAAACAAATGGAAGAACATTCCATGCTCATGGATAGGAAGAATCAATATTGTGAAAATGGCCATACTGCCCAAGGTAATTTATAGATTCAATGCCATCCCCATTAAGCTACCAATGACTTTCTTCACAGAATTGGAAAAAACTACTTTAAAGTTCATATGGAACCAAAAAAGAGCCCGCATCGCCAAGACAATCCTAAGCCAAAAGAACAAAGCTGGAGGCATCACACTACCTGACTTCAAACTGTACTACAAGGCTACAGTAACCAAAACAGCATGGTACTGGTACCAAAACAGAGATATAGACCAATAGAACAGAACAGAGCCCTCAGAAATAATACCATGCATCTATAACCATCTGATCTTTGACAAACCTGACAAAAACAAGAAATGGGGAAAGGATTCCCTATTTAATAAATGGTGCTGGGAAAACTGGCTAGCCATATGTAGAAAGCTGAAACTGGATCCCTTCCTTACACCTTATACAAAAATTAATTCAAGATGGATTAAAGACTTAAATCTTAGACCTAAAACCATAAAAACCCTAGAAGAAAACCTAGGCAATACCATTCAGGACATAGGCATGGGCAAGGACTTCATGTCTAAAACACCAAAAGCATTGGCAACAAAAGCCAAAATTGACAAATGGGATCTAATTAAACTAAAGAGCTTCTGCACAGCAAAAGAAACTACCATCAGAGTAAACAGGCAACCTACAGAATGGGAGAAAGTTTTTGCAATCTACTCACCTGACAAAGGGCTAATATCCAGAATCTACAATGAACTCAAACAAATTTACAAGAAAAAAACAACCCTATCAAAAAGTGGGCAAAGGATAGGAACAGACACTTCTCAAAAGAAGACATTTATGCAGCCAAAAGACACATGAGAAAATGCTCATCATCACTGGCCATCAGAGAAATGCAAATCAAAACCACAATGAGATATCATCTCACACTGGTTAGAATGGCAATCATTAAAAAGTCAGGAAACAACAGGTGCTGGAGAGGATGTGGAGAAATAGGAACACTTTTACACTGTTGGTGGGACTGTAAACTAGTTCAACCATTGTGGAAGACAGTGTGGCAATTCCTCAAGGATTTAGAAATAGAAATACCATTTGACCCAGCCATCCCATTACTGGGTATATACCCAAAGGATGATAAATCATGCTGCTATAAAGACACATGCACACGTATGTTTATTGCGGCACTATTCACAATAGCAAAGACTTGGAACCAACCCAGATGTCCATCAATGATAGACTGGATTAAGAAAGTGTGGCACATATACACCATGGAATACTATGCAGCCATACAAAAGGATGAGTTCATGTCCTTTGTAGGGACATGGATGAAGCTGGAAACCATCATTCTCAGCAAACTATCGCAAGAACAGAAAACCAAATACCGCTTGTTCTCACTCATAGGTGGGAATTGAACAATGAGAACACATGGACACAGGAAGGGGAACATCACATACCTGTCATGGGGTTGGGGGAGGAGGGAGGCATAGCATTAGGAGATATACCTAATGTAAATGACGAGTTAATGGGTGCAGCACACCAACATGGCACATGTATACATATGTAACAAACCTGCACTTTGTGCACATGTACCCTAGAACTTAAGGTATAATAATAAAAACAAAATAAAATGAAAAAAATTCAAATCACTTATTTGAACAACCATTCTCTGTTCTTTGTGCAAAACTGTCTCCTATCAAAGTGTCTTACGTTTGCACTGTCCAACCACTGTGGGGCACCTGGGCACTGCTTCCTGGGCACTACAAGTCACACATTTACCAACACAATGAAGAATATTACACCCAGAACTAGGTTTCCTGGCAATCAGTTGAGGATGGGTTAGTTCTAGAACCTTATATCTTTAAAATCCCAGAAAAATATTATTTCAGATAATTTTTGTTTTCTCTTATAGGTACGTACATATAATTTTTTTTTAGAGATGGGGTCTCACTATGCTGCCCCAGCTGCATTTGAACTCCTGATCTCAAGCGACCCTCCCATCTAAACCTCTCAAGTAACTGGGACTACAGGTGTGTACCACTGCACCCAGTAAGTTTTTGTTCTTTAAGAAGAGCAGAACTCTCTACAAGAGACATCCTAAACAGGAGACTGTCCCCTCAGCAATTTAAAACAATTAGGGCAAAGGCAGAGTGAATACCTTCCCTCCAATAGAACCCACATTTTGCTTACCCATCACAATGTTAGATGTCATTACATCCCTGATCAATCTCAAGCAAGAAATACCCAGTAATATTTAATGCAACACACAAAGCAAACAGCACCAAGAACCAGTCTGCCTACAGTTTACTGGGCAGGTAGTCCCCTCCTGAGCGTTAGGAACCACCAGCAACACCACACATGGCCGAGGCTTCAGACTCCAAGCAGCCACTTTATTCCCAAGCAAAAAACTTCAAATTACAAGTTTTATATGTAACTTTCAAATACCCTATAGTAGCTAGGAAGTCCAGCAGTTTATGAAACAATAAGAATTGTTATTGTTTTTACGTAATTATTGTTTCTTGATGAAACGATTCTTATTGTTTCATAAACTGCACAGGGCTGGACTTCCTAGCTATTATAGGGAGCTTGTAATTTACATATAAACTTCATGAAGTTTCTTGAAGAAGTGTGTAAGAACACATTACCAACTAATACCAGTGGTTATTTCTTGGGGTGGAATAGAGATTGGGAAGTAGAGAGTGGATTTACATTTTGTATTTTGCACCCTTCTGAATTGATTGAATTTTTATCGTAAGCATTTATTATGCTTAGACACTTAAGAGTGCTTTTTAGGCTACCCAGCATTGAACGACCGTCTTCTTAGGGAGAAGATGGCAGCATGGCCCCCTCTGCTGACGGGATAAATATTCACTCTCTCCTGTTTTCTGGCAAGTAATGAGCAAGCAACCCACCTTGGTTCAGACAATCAGGGATTCCTGTCTGGGACTCTCAGTCTCAAAGGAATAATGTCAAGTCACAGGGTCAGTGAGAGCTGACTCTCACAAGGAGGGCAGTGGTGACAGTGCCAGGGACAGCAGTGTCTGGCAGCAGCAGTGCCAGCGTGTTGCCCTTAGCAGGGTATTCCTGTGATGCAACCTTGGCTGTAGTTCTATCTGCCTGACTTCCCTTGGTTGCTGTTCATTTGCCAGGCTTGATTTTCTGGCTTTCAGAGTCTGTGAACTGCCCTATGTATGTCCAATAAATTATCTTTCTGCCAGGGTTGGTCCTTGAAGTCAAAGAACCCTGACCTACAATTTGTTCATTCATTCATTCACTTGCTCATTAGTTCATTCAATAAAGTATTAGCTGCTTACTATGTGTTGAGAACTGTTTTAGGCCCAAGAATTCTGCAGTGAACAAAACAGATAAAAATCCCATCTCGCAAGGAGGTTCTATTCTAGTGTATCTCACTTCTTCCCAGACCCTGCCCTTCCTTTATCTTTCTCCAGAAGTCTGTTGTACTTTGCAATTTATATTATCCTCCAGCCCTAATCCAAGCTACTCTTTCTCAGCTCCCCTGACATGAAGGAAGCAAGGACCTTTCTGGGTCTTTCTGGCCTTGCTTTTGAGGTCATGTCAACTCAAATTTTCAACTCCATGAATGGTCATTCATCATCATTCCATCCAATAGCCCCTAGACTATTCCAGGCACTCTGCTAGGAGGTGGAGATACAGTGTTGAAGTAGTCACTGCCCTCAAACAGATTCCAGTGCAGCAACAGAGAGAGACAGCAGACATTTATGTTGCGGTAACCCCCCCTTATCCATGGTTTCACTTTTTGTGTTTTAGTGACCTGCAGTACTGTACAATAGGATATTTCGACAGAGAGGGAGACTGCATTCACATAACTTTTATTACAATCTATTGTTATAATTGTTCCATTTTATTATTGTTGTTCTTAATCTCTTACTGTGCCAAATTTATAAATTAGACTTTATCACAGGTATGTGTACAGCAAAAAACATATTATATATGGTATGCGATTCAGTACAATCGTCAGTTTTAGGCCTCCACTGGGGTCTTGTAAAGTAAGGGAGGACCACTGCACGTCTAAGCGGTGATCTGTGCCAGAGTAAAGGAAGGACAGCATGGTATGTGCATGGGAGCATGTGACAGGAATACCTTACCTAGTTTAGGAAGGGCCAGAGAAGGCCTCCTGGAGGAAGTGATGTGTAAGCTGAGATCTGAGGGGTGAGTTAGAGTTAGCCAGCTGAAGAGAATATAGAAGACTCTGGTCAGAAGGAATAGCACTGTCATATTCTAGAAGTAAGACAGAGCATGGCACATTAGGGCAGATGGCAGGGGTTCAGGATGGTGGGGCCGGGAGATGTAAGCCATTGGGAGGGTAAGACTGGAGGGGAAATGGAGACTCTTATTAGCTTTCCACAGCTTGATTCTCAGACCAATCGGAATCCATGCAAGAGCTTAAACAGGGGAGACAGCAGAAAGGTGTACTGTCAGATCTGCAAATTAGAAAGATCGCTCTGGACGCTGGTGGAGTGAATTGGAGAAGGAGAAGATGGAGGCATGGAAGTTATTGAAGAGCCTGCCAAAGTAGTCCAGATGAGAAATACTGTATCTTGGGTTACCAGAAGTAGGAGAGATGAAAAGAAGCAGAAACATTTATTGAATACAATCAAGAAGACTTTCTGATGGATAGCTGGATCTGGGATGATGAAGGAGAGCAAAAAGTCAAAGACGACTCCCAGGTGTCAATAGCCAGGTGGACAGTGAGCCATTAATCAAAAAGAAACAAAATGTTGAAGAGAAAATGACTTCAGTTGAGCATGTTCAGTTTGAAGGAGAACTGCCTGATTGACAGCTGGATTTGTGGGTTTGGGTTTTGGTGCAGAGATCTGAGCTGGAGGAAGGAATCTAGGATCAAAGCGACAGTTACTGAGGTCATGGGAGTAGCGAGATGACCCTGGAGTAAGTGCAATCATGTGGCGGACTATATTATTGCTACAAATACTCATTGCTCATTTCTGGGGAAGAATTAGATTTTTGCCACCCTGTTAATGTCAGGCTTGGCCATAAGACTTGTTTTGGTCAATGAAATGTGAGTGGAAATGACATGTGTCACTTCCCTTCTGTGCAGGTGCTCCAAGGCCAGCTCAAGGTTCTCCACGGTCTCTTTTCCCTCTGCTATTTCAAGCAGCAATGTTCCAGAGAGAGAGAGAGTCCACTCAGTCAGCTGGGGTCACAGAATAAAGATTACGAGGAAGCAAGCTGTAGCCAACTCACAGTGAACATGTAGTTAAAGCCAAAAATAAATGTTTGCTGTTATAAGCCACTGAGATTTGGGGGTCATTTGTTACTGCAGCAAAACCACGCCCACTCTGACTGATACAGGTGGGAAGAAAAGTGGGTCAGTGACAGAAGTGGAAAAATGACATTGAAGGGTCCCCAGGGAAAGCAGAGACTAGAAAGAAAGCCCCTCCTACCCTGGTCTCTCCCTCACAGAAACCCCTGCAGACTCTCTCTGCTGGCCAACTCAGGTTTCCACTCCATCAAAAGCAAACCCTTCTTTCCTTTTTCTGCCCACTCTTCTATCTTTTCTTCTGTCAGAAGCCATATGCATCAACTCTCAGGCCTGGGACACAACCAGGACGGATGACGCAGAAGCAGCCCACCTTTCCCCCTCCTTCCAATCTGTCCTTGCCCTCGCCCAGCCTGTGACTTACTCTCTTCGCTCCCTCCCATTTTCAAGCTATATCGTGGATACATTTCTGGCTACCTTGTTCTTGGCCTTGACCCTAACCCTGTGCCTGGGTTGTCTGGGGAGCCTGATGTCCACGTGCCTGGGTACAGCCTCTGGGACGCCCTGCACCTTGGCGGTCCATGCCCATTCTGACTCATCCTGAGCTTCTGGCCTTGGTCCCTGGATGTCGCCCCAGATGGACAGCTGTCAGCCAGTTGACCTTTCCAGATTCTAGTTGGTCTGACTCCTTTTTCCTCCACATTCCCTAGCCTCAGCCTCAGCATTTGGACCATAACACACTGGATGACTATGGCCAAATCTTCTCACCTATTAGCTGTCTCCCAGTCAGTCTGGAGGGCCACTGCTCACCCAGAACACACGGCCTGTGTAGGTGTCTTTATTTATCCTGAACATAGGCAATACAGGTGCTTCTGCTCGCTTTCAACCTGCAACAACAGGCTGCCTGGATCCCCCACCTTCCAGCCTCCTGAGATGTGTCTCTCCTTTCACAATCAATTAGGAATGAGACTGACACTCTGTTTGAAAGTGCCTTTTTTTCCTCCAAATTAACAAGACTATGCCACTTTCCTTGGCTTAAGCCCAGTCCCCAAACCAGAGGGCCACCAGGCATCCCAGGCATGGTCCTACCAGCCTACCCATGGTGATTCCGATCAGTACGGAAGTGAAGTCAATGAATCATATCTATCTTTTTTCAAGTTGAATCACTGTTAAACATTTTGTATATGTTGTTCACAATGGTAGCTACTCATACTTACTGAAAGCTTATTAGATGGCAGACAACATGTTAACCACTTAACATATATTACCTATTTTTTTTCCCAGTTTACAAATGGTGAAACTCAGATTTTAAAAGTTTACATAATAAGGAAACACACCCAGTACCAGTTGGGTTCTATTCTCCGCCTGACTCCAGAGCCTTTATTTTTTTATTATTCTACTGTGTGTGTGTGTGTGTGTGTGTGTGTGTGTAAAACATATATGTGTGTGTATACATATAGGTGAATATATACACAGGTGTGTGTGTGTACATATAAACATATATGTAGGTGCATTTATACATCTATTTGTTACATGTATATAAATAGGTAAATATGTTGTGAAGGTGTATATATGTGTGTATATATGTAGGTGCGTATGTAGGTGTATATGTAGGTATATATGTAAATGTGTGTATAGGTATATATATGTGTGTTTGTGAGTATATATGCATATGGGTGTAAAACTGAAAGGGTCCAAATTTTATTATCTTAGGTGAGAAAATAGGTAATACATCCAGTTTTAACCAGTTGGTATCACACCTATTATAATGCAACATTCTAATATAAGTTTTTTTTGTTTTTTTGTTTTTTTTTGAAACGGAGTCTCACTCTGTCACCCAGGCTGGAGTGGCACAATCTCAGCTCATTGCAACCTCTGCCTCCCAGATTCAAGCAATTCTCATGCCTCAACCTCCCAAGTAGCTGGGATTACAGGCACCCGCCGCCACCTCTGGCTAATTTTTGCATTTTTAGTAGAGATGGGGTTTCACCATGTTGGCCAGGCTGGTCTCCAACTCCTGACCTCAAATGATCTCCCACTTCAGCTTCCCAAAGTGCTAGGATTATAGGCGTGAGGCACCGCGCCCAGCCACAGAAGTTCTAAAATGCTTTTAAAATTATATTTTATGTGGAAGTTGTTTGGGAATGGCTCTGTGAGGAGAGGAGCACTGGGTTCTAGTCCCAGCTTTGCCACTGCCCAGCATGTAGCTTCTGAGTCAAAGGCTCCTATCTGTAAAATGAAGGAATTTGACTTGATGCCTTACCAGGGCCATTCCTGCTCTGAAATGACACAATTCAGAAGAAATAAAATATCAAATCATATCTCTCTTGAAATAATAACTACATATTTAATGTTGAATAATCCTTGTTCATAAGGGGTATTAGAATGTGCACTTTTAATTTTCTAGTGTCTTTTTCCATCCTGAAAGCCTTGCGATTTATTTTCTCTAAGCATCAATGAGGAATAAAAAATTTCATATGACTTCCAGTCAAATGAATGCATTAAAACAGAGCAATTATAAAACATTAGTGGTAATTCTTAGTTTTCTGCATAAATTAGAAGCCCCAAAATGAATCAAATTGTATACCCTCTCTAAGTTAAGTGGGATAAACAATGCATCGTGAAAGGAATCAGTTTTAGAGAATGGACAGAAGCTATTTTTGTAAAGGCCAACTAAAGGAGCTCAGTGTGGACACATCCTTTAGAAATGACTGGGAGTTAGGTTTCATAGCTCTCACTGAAGATTCAGACTGTTTATTCTGGCAAAAGCCCACTAATCCCATCTTTAGCTGCTACTGGGGGAAAAACAATGACAGATGAGTTCAAGATTTTCTCAGATGATTCCAAATTTGTTAGTCAAAATCCTACCAAAAGAAGCTGGTAGGGAAACAGATACAGAATAGAAGGGTTTTAGATCTAATTCATTAATTTGAAATTTATTTCTCTATTCTGCTCAGTTACCAGCAACAGAGCAAAGTTAATTAGATTTGAGGTACAAGAAAGAGTAAAAATTGTTTCATACTGAAGGATGAGTTTGCAAAACTTCTTGTGTGAATGAATTTGAACAGAAAGGAATAAGAGGAATGGAAAGGCCGGGCGCAGTGGCTCATGCCTGTCATTCTAGCACTTTGGGAGGCCGAGGCGGGTGGATCACGAGGTCAAGAGTTCAAGACCAGCGTGACCAAGATGGTGAAACCCCGTCTCTACTAAAAATACAAAAATTAGCTGGGTGTGGTGGCAGGTGCCTGTAATCCCAGCTACTCAGGAGGCTGAGGCAGGAGAATTGCTTGAACCCGGGAGGTGGAGGTTGCAGTGAGCTGAGATCGCACCACTGTACTCTAGCCTGAGCGACAGAGCAAGAGTCCGTCTCAAAAAAAAAGAGTGGAAAAAGGTCAGGGAATGGTGGGGATAACAGTTCTTCATTCTCAGGAAGTTTTTGAGATAGTAGCAAATAAAATACATGAGTACCAGCCAGGTGAGTTGGCTCATACCTGTAATTCCAGCACTTTGGGAGGCCGAGGCAGGTGGATAGCTTGAGGTCAGGAGTTCAAGACCAGCCTGGCCAACACAGCAAAACCCTGTCTCTACTAGAAATACAAAAATTAGACAGATGTGGTGGCAGGCACCTGCAGTCCCTTGGGAGGGTGAGGCAGGAGAATCACTTGAACCTGGGAGGCAGAGGCTGCAGTGAGCAGAGATTGCTCCACTGCACTCCAGCCTGGGTGACAGAGTGAGACTCCATCTCAAACAAACAAACAAACAAACAAAACAACAAAAACCAAAAAACCCAAAACATAAGTATCTATCGTGGTAAATGGCATACAGAAGACATGCAAGAGATGGTAACAACCATGTATTCTTTCATAAACTCAGTATCAAGAAGTCTCCTAATCCATTCTTTCTCCATATGAATGGGAGAGGACATTACTAACAGTATAATCCAGTAAGATTTTCTCTACCTTTCTCACAGTTTTTATCTTTTAAATGTCCCTTAATTTTTCAGCTTCTCATTATTTATCATTTAAAATAAGTATGTGTTATCTTAATATATGGAAAATATTTCTTTAGGAAAACAAATATATGCTTAGTATTTATTTCATGCAAAATAAAATCTTCAGATAGCTAAGGCAGATTTGCTTAAAAGTGTTACAGTCCTTCTAGAAAACTGTAACCACAGAACACAGCATTTCAAGGAAAAGTTTAATAACTTAATTAGTTTATCCTGACTTTAAAATGTTTAGCCAGGTGCAGTGGCACACATCTGTAATTGCAGCTACTCAGGAGGCTGAGGCAGGAGGATCACTTGAGCCCATGAGTTCAAATCCAGCCTGGGCAATACAGGAAGACTCTGTCTTAAAAAAAAAAAATCCAAAAAGTTGGCCAGGCATGGTGGCTCACACTTGTAATCCCAACACTTTGGGAGGCCAAGGTGGGAGGATCACTTGAGCCCAGGAGTCTGATGCTGCAATGAGCCATGATCACGCCATTACACTCCAGCCTGGGTGACAGAGTGAGACTCTGTCTCAAAAACTTAAAAAGCATGCAATCCTAAACAATACATCAGTTCTCTTCTTACTCACCTTGAAATTTAAATACATGGAGTCATACAGTATGTATTTTCTCCCATCTGATTTGATCAGCATTATGTTTTTAGAATTCACTCGTGTTTTTACACATAACTGTAGTTCATTTAGTTGCTTTTTAGGATTACATTGTATTTAACAATGTATCCATTCTACTATTCTACTGTTGATGGGTTGTTTCCAGTTTTGGGCTACTGTACACCACGCTGCTGTCAACTTTCCATTCATGTTTTTTGGCAATAGTGTGCACGAATTCTTAGGAATGGAACTGCCGGGTCATGGGGTGTGCATGTATTTACCTTTTGTGGACAGTAGCAAACCACTGTTCAGAGTGTGGCCATAGTTATTTTTCATTCTCTCACTCCTCTGCCTTTTTTGTATTTTCCCAACTTTCTCCTCCTTTTTCTTCTCTTTCTTTCTCCCTAAGAGACTTTAGCATCCCCTGACCAAAAGAAAAGTTTAGTTAATATCATTTAGTTGGCTGCCACAGACTCATTGACATATTTCACGTTAGGGAGGACTACAGAAGACATTTCCTTTCTGAATTCCTATACAAGTCAAAATCCTATTCAGCTATTCAAGCTGATATAAGCATAGTTACATCTTCATTGATACCATATGCCAAGGATGTTATCTCCTGCACACTAGGAAAACTTAGCCTTCATTTTTCATGTTGACTGCCAGAAAACCTGGAGCCAAATGTACCCATCTGCAGCAAGGAAATAGGTCAGTGCTTCTAAAGTGTGGTCCTACAACCACCTGCATCAGGATCACCTGGAGGCACGGGTTAACAATATAGGTGCCAGGGGTCCGAGGGTGGGATTAAGGAACTTGCATTCTTAACAAATACCCCATGGGGAGTACAGCGGATGCTAAATTTTGAAACTGCTGATATAACGCTACATGATCTTGCATTTTAACTTTCATTCTGACTTAATATTATGATCTTATCATTGTGTTTCCTTCCTCTGTCACTCAGTTTTTAATCCATAGTACATTGTCATATCTTATGTATACTTACAAATCACCTATAATTATTTCCAATTCAAGAGCTGGACTGGTAGATGAATAGACAGATAAATGCTAGACTAGCTATTTAAAAAGAAAAACTGTCTGGCATCCCTTAACCACAGATACCACTAGCCACTATAAAAGCATCAAAAAGAGATTAAGAAGATTACTAAATGCAGTTTGGCATTGAACCGTCTTGCAATTTCATCATGACACATTTAGAGCACCAACAAAGAGGGACAATGATGAGCTAGCTCAGACTAACAGTCCAAAAGGAAATTCTTTGTTTCCTCACCCACAGTTCCTAAGCCGAGCCTAGAGACCTTTCAGGGAGAATCTTCAGCACTGCCGAGAATTTTGCCTGTGGTTCATATGACCTTGGATTTCAAAAAAATTACTCGTCTAAAATGTAATGTAAAGAGGGAAATTAAGTGGCCATGATGGATTTTTCAAAGTTATAACGGCATCCGTTTCTGCAATAGAAAAGATTGAAATAGTTTGCAGTTGGATTTCTTATATTTTAACTAAATTTCTGGCCACCCACTGAGGAGCAGCCAGTCATCATTCCTCTGCCAAAGACAGCCTGGAAGAAAATTGGCATGGGTCGGCTGTTTATTGTGCAGACAAGCTGCAAAATCAAGGTCCAGATTTTCAAAAGTATACCCACTGCAAGGGCTGGCTGCCCTACAGCGGCAAGAGAGAAAGTACAATCCAGACAAGCTGTTCAAGAAGCAAAACAGAGCAGTGGATCTTGTCATGGGAATTAAGAAATTATAACAGAATCAGACTCACCAATCAGGTGTCAAAAAAAAATCTAAGGTTCTATTTACTACACTGACCTTGACTCTGATATCAACATATCCTGTCCAAGAGGGAAAACGCCTACAGTAATTCAATTATCAAAAGTGTGTAAAACAAAACAACATCAATATTTGCCGCTGTTGGACTTCATCACAATTAGGTTGGTTGAAGCACTGAAGAAGTAATACCATATTATAAAATGCATACTTAAATTGTATCTGACTTCCAGAAGATAATCATATTATTTTTCATGTAATAGCTAACACTTTTAAACTAGTAGTTCCAACTATATGCCAGGCCCTATTCTAAGCACTTCACACATCTTAACTCATTGAATCCTTGCAAAAACCCAAGATAGTGATACTATTATTAGCCCCATTTTACAGATGGGGAAACTAAGGCAGAGAGATTCAGTGCTTTTCCCAAGGACCTTAAGCTAGTAGGTAACTCTAGAGTGCATGCTTTTAATCACATTTGCCATTGTCAGTCATTTCTGTTATTGTGAAGGGACAATAATGACCTGAATTTCAACTTAACAATTTTTCAAATGTGTGTTTTTTAGAAACAGGGATTTGCTATGTTGCCCAGGATGGAGTGCAGTGGCTATTCACAGGCACAACTAACTGTAGCACACTGCAGCCTCGAACCCCTGGGCTCAAGTGATCCTCCCGCGTCAGCCTCCTGAGTAGCTGGGACTACAGATGCTCGCTGTGCCAGCTAACCTAACAATATTTTTGAAAGTGCATTAACCAAACAAAAGCATAAGCCACTCAGCTTCACTCTGCATCACATATTTCCATAAAATTACATTTCATTTGCATAATGGCACAATGACTGTTTCTAACATGCAAAATTCATCCACCACTTCTAAGACACTGTAATTGCTGTTTTGGCTTTTATAAAAACATCACCATGGTAAAGCAAAAACCCAAGCTGCCTACAGCTGGAATCGTGGATCTTGGGATCTTGGCTCCCCAGACCAAAGAAAATATGAGTTAAACAGCAATAGATATAAGAGAGAGACTCTTCAGGAGTACCTTAAAAGAGAGAAACACTTGAAACCTAGTAGTCCTAGTAAGTTTAAGAACCAAGGCACACACAAAAAAATAGAATTGTAAAATCAATTTTGTAAAAATTGTAAAATCTCCTTTTGTAGAAGGAGAGTGCACTTTAGCTTCCAGTGAAAAAGAATAAATTCGAAATGGGGAGAGTTTTGAGTGGGGTCATGGCTTTGGAAGATCTAAGTGATCTCTTCCTGCCTCTATTAGAAGTCTGTGTTAATTTGAATAGCTGTTAATACTTACAACAGTAATATTTCTTTTTTTTCCTTTTCTTTTTTGAGACAGAGTTTCGCTCTGTCCCCCAGGCTGGAGTGCAGTGGCGTGATCATAACTCAATGCAACCTCTGCCTCCTGGGTTCAAGTGACTCTCATGTCTCAGCCACGAGAATTACATTGGGATTACAGGCATGCACCACCATGCCCGGGTAATTTTTGTATTTTTAGTAGAGATGGGGTTTCACCATGTTGGCCAGAGTGATCTTGAACTCCTGGCCTCAAGCAATCCACCCGCCTTGGCCTCCCAAAGTGCCGGGATTACAGGCGTGAGCCACCATGCCTGGCCATAACAGTAATATTTCAAGCACCTGTAGACAAAGCTACTACCAATAAATCCAGCTGAGACTTAGAGGACTGTTTAAAGTTCTAGCCTGTGTAACACAGAGTTGGTGGCAGTGGCCAAAGAGAAGGCAGGACTGATGTCCACGTCCAAGTAGCCTTTCCATGGGGACCAGGTTTGGACAGTAAGAGTTCAAAAGATATGTATTGAATTGAGGGCCACATCACCAGGGCTCACCTAGAAGTGGGGCCGCATCACCTCGATCTAGAATATCCACAGCATCAGCACCCCCAGAGGAAGGGAAGCCTCAAAAAGGCAGAGCCAGGATCATTACATAGAGTTTTTGATTGCTGAACGAGGGTACCTGGACAAAGATGCAGGTGAAGAATGAACTCACCACCCTTCTGCTGACCAAGCGATGGAACAAGGCCACCTCCTTTCACAGGAAGGAAGGGGCACTTTATAATTTGTACAGAGGTGCCATATGGCTTGAGCAGCCCTATAGAGCAACGCTAAGGCATTGAGCAGCCACAGCAACCTGACCTAAAGTGACGGGAGGCAGAAAGTACCCTATGGAGGCACAAAGGGAGGGAATCCTTATCCTGGTGTAAATCCAGTGTCATTTCTGCCACTGACATTCGAGTTCAGACAATAATGTTTACCACTAGAAAGGTCTTCCTGTATACTTTCTCCATGTAGTAGCTTTCTTCCAAAGTACACATGTTCCTTCCAAATAGTTGAAGTTAATGCACACAGATTACGGAGCATTTTCTTCTAATGATGATGGATAATCATAGAGCCATTGCAGGGCACCATCTGGCAAGTTCTGTAGGATAAATGTCCTTCAAACAGAAAGACATAAATCTGCAGTAACTGAATTGAATAATTTAAATCTGTCAAAAGTAGATGGAGAAATGTTTAGGGCCAATTTCTCTCTTTTGTTTTATTGAGTAAATTGATACCAAACTACTTTCATCTTTTCTAATCGATGATAACATATTATTTTATTAATTTATTTTAAACTTTCTTTTAGAACAGTTATCGCAAGTGGCATGATTATAGGGTGGTTTCTGTTTTCTTTGCTAATGTGTTACTATTTTTTTCCAAATTGTCTGCAATTATTATGTATTTTTCTTTTTTTCTCTTTTTTTTTTTTTTTTGAGATGGAGTCTCGCTCTATCACAAGGCTAGAATGCCGTGGCGCGATCTCAGCTCACTGCAACCTCCGCTCCTAAGTAGCTGGGACTACAGGCGTGCCTCACCATGCCCAGCTAATTTTTGTATTTTTAGTAGAGACAGAGTTTCACCATGTTGGCCAGGATGGTCTCGATTTCTTGACCTCATGATCCCCCCGCCTTGGCCTCCCAAAGTGCTGGGATTACAGGCGTAAGCCACCACGACCGGTCGTATCATTTTTATAATCAAAAGTAATATATAATTTTTTTTCTTCACTTGTTTCTTTGTTCCTTCCACCTACAGACAGCGTTGGTTCAGGTCAGAAAATGAAAGAGGCTGGTAAAATTGGTCACTGGCTTGGCAAGAATAAAACCCAGCAGTGTAAATGGCAAAGACAAGACACCATGTGTGAAAGGTAGACCTGGCCCTGCACCATCCATGCAGCATGCTACAGGGTGATCGCACTTTCTCCGAATTCACGGGAGAGAACACTAGTATGACATGTGACTGTGTGCCTCGGCATGGAGCCCAGGGCCTGGCAGACAGCGTATGCTGCACGTGTGTTCCTTCACGGCTTGGAGAGATGACTTTACGAGTAGCAGCAGCAAGAGCATAGCACAGGATGTGTCATTGGCATGTTAATTTCTCTGAGTCTCAGTTTCCTCAGCTTTAAAGTAGGAATAATAATACCACATAGAGTTGTTGTGAATAGTAAATAAAATAATGCGCATAAAATACATAGCACATGCTTGGTTGACCCAGGAATTCCACTTCTTGGTATGTACCCAAAAGAATTGAAAGCAGGGACTCAAACAGGTATTTGTACACCCATGTTCACAGCAGCATTAATCACAGTAGCCAAAGGGTAAAAACAACTTACATGTCCATCAACAGATACATGGATAAGCAAAATGTGGCATATACATGCAAGGGAATAATACTCAGCCTTAAAAAGGAATACAATTCTGATACTGCTAAAACATAGACAAGCCCTGAAAATATTATGTTAAGTGAAATACACCAGACACAGAAGGATAAATATGAGATTCCCCATATATAAGGTGCCTAGAATAGGCAAATTCATAGAGACAGAAATAAAAGAGGTTTCCAGGGTCTGGAGGCAGGGAGCAGTGAGGAGTTATTTTTAATGGCTACAGAGTTTCTGGTGGGATAATGAAAAAGTTCTGGAAATGGGTAGTGTGATGGTTGCATAACACAGTGAATATACTGATGCCACTGAACTGCACACCTAAAAATGGTTAAAATGACAGATTTATGTTAGGCATATTTTACTGCAACAAAAAAGTATTGGGTTAGTGGTAGATATTTCTTCTGTCATTATTAATAACAGAAATAATCAGTTCATACAAACAAAGTACAGGCAACCCATAAACTTGAACTGACTCATAGCACTGTGATGAGAAAATATCCCATGAGATTGTTTGGGGAGGGAACATGGCAGGGGTGGTGTGGGGGAGGAGAGGGCTGGTATATGGCAGTGACACAGTTAGAGCCCAGGGCTTGAGTCTCAGGAGCTGAGGCAGGAGCCAGCAAGGTGTAGGGTACCTAAGGAAGCCGAGAGTAAGAGGACTGGGTCTGAAGCAAATTCTAGAGATTGCAAAGATCAATCACAGTGAGTCCCAGCAAGACACAGGAGCCAAATGAGGCTAAAAAGAGGTGACTATGCCGGGTGCATTGGCTCACGCCTGTAATCCCGGCACTTCCGGAGGCCTAGGTGGGTGGATCAGCTGATGTCAGGAATTCAAGACTAGCCTGGCCAACATGGTGAAACCCCATCTCTACCAAAAATACAAAAATTAGCTGGGTGTAGTGGTGCACACCTGTAGTCCCAGCTACTTGGGAGGCTGAGGCAGGAGAATCACTTGAACCTGGGAGGCGGAGGTTGCAGTGAGCTGAGATGGTACCACTGCACTCCAGCCTGGGTGACAGAGTGAGACTCTGTCTCAAAAAAAAAAAAAAAAATGTGGTGGGGGTGCGGTGGGAGAATAATAGTTTAATAGTTAAGGCTTTTGTGGTTACAACTGCCACTCATCTCAATGGAATTAAACATACATGGGGACTTCATTGGCTTGTGCACTTGAAAAGTGCAGGGAGACTTCCAGCTCCAACAAGTTGGAACCCAGCGTGCAGAGGATATTAAAGAACCTTGCTTGACCCAGCAATCCCATTACTAGGTATATACCCAAAGGATTATAAATCATTCTACTATAAACACACATGCACACACAGGTTTATTGCAGCACTATTCACAATAGAAAGACTTGGAACCAACCCAAATGCCCATCAATGATAGACTGGATAAAGAAAATGTGGCACATATACACCATGGAGTGCTATGCAGCCATAAAAAAGGATGAGTTCATGTCCTTTGCAGGGACATGGATGAAGCTGGAAACCATCATGCTCAGCAAACTACACAGGAACAGAAAACAAACACTGCATGTTCTCACTCATAAGTGGGAGTTGAACAGTGAGAATACATGGACTCAGGGAGCGGAACATCACACACCAGGGCCTGTCAAGGGGTGGGGGGCTAGGGGAGGGATAGCATTAGGAGAAATACCTAATGTAGATGATGGGTTGTTGGGTGCAGCAAACCACCATAGTACATGAATACTTATGTAACAAACCTGCACATTCTGCACATGTATCCAAGAACTTAAAGTATAATTAAAAAAAAAAGAGAGAACTTTGCTACCCCATCCATTAGCTGTGGCACCTCCTTATTGCCTTCGTTCACACAGGCAGCAGCCATAGGGTCCCCTGTGAGAGATTCTTTTTCCAGGATTGACTCTGATTTGCCTGGTTTGGATCACAAGCCCACCCCCAAACCAATCATTGAGGCCAGGGCAGCAGAATAGGCTAATTAGCCATGGGCCATCTCCAGTGGACTACTATATAGAGGTGCTGTTGATAGATTCAGTAGAATGGATGCCGATTGGACAAAAAGGAGGAATGTTCTGTAGCAGGAGACAAAATTCAAAGTGTAGGAAGCTAGATAGAAACAGAAAAAGAACTGAGAATAAGCAGAGGTCATGAGTGGGAACAAAGCGAGGGAGTCTCAGACGAGTACAGATGAGGGTGGAGGGTCTGTGGTCTGGCTTACTGCCTACCAGTAACTGGCACATGAGTCAGGACGGCTTAAAGGCACAGGCTCTTGGTTGCCTATGGGCCAGAGTTCCTCTGTACTGAGTTCTAACAGGGTTGCCTGAGCCTCCCCAATGTCTCCACCTTGTAATTAGAGTTACACAATGAAAATCAGGAGGTTAGCTTCTAAAGCCAGAACCCCTCTAAACAGTGATGGAATAGGACATAAGCCCGAGCCTCAGTTTCCTCAATAGGACGGGTTGAATTACAAGGCACATAGGAATCTGTATGTCTGGGCCTCCATCCTAAACAACTGTAAGTTAGTTATGATACCAAAACAAAAGATGGGTGAGCATATTAAATAAAGTGATACGTGAAAGTATTTTATAAATTACAAAGAACCATGCAAATTAGTTGTGGTTATTATTTTTAATGTCAGCAGACAGGGGAGGTAAAAAGGAGGAAAAAAAAGTGGAAGGGTATCCTATTTAAGAGTAGAGATAAAAACAGGAAAAGAGGCTGGGTGTGGTGGCTCACACCTGTAATCCCAGCACTTAAAGAAGCCAAGGTGGGAGGATAGCTTGAGGCCAGGAGTTCATAAGCAGCCTAGGCAACATAGCAAGAAGCTGTCTCTACAATTTTTTTTTTTTTTTAATTAGCTGGGTGTGGTGTGCACGCCTGTAGTCTTAACTGCTTGGGAGGCTAAGGCAAGAAGATCACCTGAGCCTGGAAGTTCAAGGCTGTAGTGAGCTATGATTGTGCCACTTATAACTCATGACACCCTAGCCCCCAAAAAACAGGACAGGCAAAATCAAAATTATATATATGGGCTGGACACAGTGGCTCACGCCTGTAATCTCAGCGCTTTGGGAGGCTGAGGCAGGCGGATCATGAGGTCAAGAGATCGAGACCATTCTGGTCAACATGGTGAAACCCCACCTCAACTAAAAAAAAAAAAACAAAAATTAGCTGGGCATGGTGGCGCGTGTCTGCAATCCCAGCTACTAGGGAGGCTGAGGTAGGAGAATTGCTTGAACCTGGGAGGTGGAGGTTGCAGTGAGCCGAGATCACGCCACTGCACTCCAGCTTGGCGACAGAGGGAGACTCCATCTCAAAAAAAAAAAATTATATATATGTATTTTGTATATATATGTATTATGTATATAATATACATATAAAACATATATGTTTATGGTTTTTTTTCCTGGGTTGGGTTGGAAGTCACAGATGGCCTCTCCATGTCCTTGACACCATCCACTCCTCTCTGCAATCTGGCGTCTATGCCCTATTACTCCACTGCCAAAGGTCATCAGTGACCACCCGCACTGCCAGATCTGTGGGATGTTCATCAGCCATTACCTTTACAAAGTTCATTACTGCTCTTGACACTGTTGTCGTTTGTCTCCATTCTTTTTTTTTTTTGAGACGGAGTCTCGCTCTGTTGCCCTGGCTGGAGTGCAGTGGCGCGATCTCGGCTCACTGCAACCTTCGCCTCCTGGGTTCGCGCCATTCTCCAGCCTCAGCCTCCTGAGTAGCTGGGACTACAGGCACCCGCCACCATGCCCGGCTAATTTTTTGTATTTTTAGTAGAGACGGGGTTTCACCGTGTTAGCCAGGATGGTCTCAATCTCCTGGCCTCGTGATCGGCCCGCCTCGGCCTCCCAAAGTGCTGGGATTACAGGCGTGAGCCACCGCGCCCGGCCCCTTTGTCTCCATTCTTAAAACTCCCTACTGTTTTGGGACAATGCGGTCCCATAGGTCTCCTCCTACCTTCATGTTCCTTTGTGGACTCCCTTCCCTTACCCACTTCTTAAAACACTCACATTCCCCAGTGTTCCTTGCTCCGGGGATATTAACCTCTCTCATCGTTTTGACTCCCATGTGTATGCTCCACCTGCATGGCTCCAGCCCTGCCCACTCCGCTGAACTTCAGCCCATTGAACATCCCCCAAACGGCTCCAATACCCCAGAAATCTGCAGTGGAAGTCATCGGCCCCTCGCCTCCAAGTCCTTTTACTTCCTATTTCCCATCTCAGGCAGTGGCCAAGGACAGATGCCTACTCATTCATTCTCCCTCCTCTTTTCTGCACTCCCCAGCTCACATTGGCTCTGTGTTTTGTCTCTTTACCCAGTTCTTATTCCTCCTTAAAGATTTGGCTCCAAGGTGGTTTTGCAGAACCCCAGGTGGAAGAGAGCTCACCTAGTGGCCTGCACAAAACTCTACCTTATTACCTCTTACGAGATGACATTGAAGTACCTGTCTATGACTGTCCTTCAAACTACACCCCCCAACCCCATGGCCCTCCGGACTCTAAGTGCTTCAACGACAGGGGCTTTTTGTTGGGTTTTTGTACCCACTAAGCCTAGCACACTGCCTGGCACACAGACAGTTAATGTTTTTTGTTGTTGTTGTTGTTTTGAGACGGAGTCTCACTCTTTGGCACAGGCTGGAGTGCAGTGGCGCTATCTCGGCTCACTGCAAGCTCCGCCTCACCGGTTCACGCCATTCTCCTGCCTCAGCCTCCCAAGTAGCTGGGACTACAGGCTCCCGCCACCATGCCCGGCTAATTTTTTTGTATTTTCAGTAGAGACGGAGTTTCACCGTGTTAGCCAGGATGGTCTCGATCTCCTGACCTCATGATCCGCCCCCCTCGGCCTCCCAAAGTGCTGGGATTACAGGAGTGAGCCACTGCGCCCAGCCACAGATAGTTAATGTTTACTGAACTAAACCAATTCTCGCCAGCTGTGGAGAAGCTAAATAAGAACATTCTGCTTGTGATGAAAATAATTTTACTTTTAACTATCAGCACAGATTATTTAATGTGATCACTTAGCACTGATAGTGTCAAAAGAGGAGGAAGCTCATATATCTAAACTATGAAACAGATGATACAGCAGATTCTGCATTTACATTACTTATTTTGAGAAATATGTATTTCTCTTTTTTTTAACCAGTGATCACATATGAGTCTTAAATAGGAGTAGTTGTGCTTTTCCCAGTAGTTAACTGCATAGAAACTGTCTGATCAAATTAAAATATATAACCTTAGCCAGGCGCGGTGGCTTATGTCTGTAATCCCAGCACTTTGGGAGGCCCAGGCAGGCAGATCACTTGAGGTCAGGAGTTTAAGAACAGCCTACTCAACACAGTGAAACCCTCGTCTATATTAAAAATACCAAAAAAAAAAAAAACCAAAAACCAAAAAAAAAAAAAAAACAAACCAGCTAGGCATGGTGGCACATGCCTTTTCAGGTACTTGGGAGGCTGAGGCAGGGGAATCGCTTGAAGCCAGGAGGTGGAGGTTGCAGTGAGCCGAGATCACACCACTGCACTTCAGCCTGGGGGACACAGTGAGACTTCATCCCAAAATAAAATAAAATCTATAACGTTAAAATTCTTTGAGTTATTTCTTCTCCTGAACCTTTCATTTTCAAACTGTACATTTCCAGTTTTTTTTTTTTAAAGATGGGGGCGTAAGTCTTCAAGCCTCCAGATAGGAATCATTTTCTTGCACAACTTTTCTCCGTGTTGTTGGTATTATATTATAAGGAGTAGAACACCATCTAAAACCTTAGAAGGAAATTTATTCAACAGTCCTCAGCAATTATGTTGAATTATGCTAATGAACATTTTCATAATGTTATACATACTAGAAATGTAGTAGGAAATTAAAATTAGTATGTGTTGTACAGAATACACATAATACATCATTTATAGTTGACGGGAACTGTACACTTGTACATCTGGTTTTAGAGACTGATTAAAAATTGTACGGCTAGGCTTACAAGGGAAATGCCAGGCCAGGCAGGGTGGCTCATGCCTGTAATCCCAGCACTTTGGGAGGCCAAGGCAGGCGGGCCACCTGAGGTCGGGAGTTTGAGACCAGCCTGGCAAACATGGTGAAACCCCATCTCTACTAAAAATAGAAAAATTAGCCAGGCGTGGTGGCGCACATCTGTAATCCCAGCTACTCAGGAGGCTGAGACAGGAGAATCGCTTGAACCTGGGAGGCAGAGGTTGCAGTGAGCTGAGATTGTGCCACTGCACCCCAGCCTGGGAGACAGAGCAAGACTCCATCTCAAAAAAAAAAAAAAAAAAGAGGAAAATGCCAAAACACACCGTGATCACATTTGTTTGTTCACTGTTTAAAACATACATACAGGCCAAAAAAGAAAAATCTAAAATCGTATTTAGCATAATTTTATTTTCTTCATGAAGCACAAAGGCTATGTACAACTTTCTGATATGAAACATGCTTTTTTTTTCTTTTTGTCATTGTAAAAATCAGTGGTAGTCACCTCATTTATCATGAGCAGTCTGAGATAACTCATAATATGGTGGAAAGAAAAAGGCAAGAACAGATTTTAGGAATCCAAGTGTTACAAATCAAGCTTTGAGAATGGAAATCACATGGATAAGACATTTATTCACTTGCATGTACAATTTGCTTCCAGTTGTTTTTTTAAGCTGTGAATCCCTCTAAAGCATGCTATTATAATTAAAATGTAATCTCTGCTTTGAAATTTAACATCATGGAAGTAGCACAGGGCAACTATGGGCTCTAAGTCATGCCAGCTCCTCAGGGGATCATCTTCAAATTAGCTTCGTCTATTTTTTTTGAGGTGGGGAGCACTGTATCTATTAGCGTATATAAACTGACTGTATCTGTTTGGAAGCAGATGCAATATTTTTATTCCTGAGAAAAGTATAATAAAGGGGGAAAATTGGAAAAATCTAAATGATCATGAAGAGGAACTAGCTAAATTATGGTACAAAAGTATATAGTCCAGATAGCAGCAAGGGTTATTCTGTCATTCGGAAGATTTTAAATATTGGATCAAAATCCCTTCTCATGGGGAAAGAGAAGCCCGGCATCCATCCCAAACTCTCTAGGGGTTCTTGGGAGTCCACAGTTAGTCCAATTCCCTGCCCCAGTGAATCCTGGCTCTCTGCCCTGTGCGGCCTCCCATGGCTCCTCCTTCCCCATCTACTGTGGATAGACACACCACACAGAGCCTTTCTTTGATGTTCACAAATAGTGCTTACACAACTTCTTTTATTTGTTTATTTATTTTGAGAAGGTGTCTAGCTCTGTCGCCTAGGCTGGAGTGCAATGACGCAGTCTCGGCTCACTGCAACCTCTACCTCCCGGGTTCAAGCAATTCTCGTGCCTCAGCCTCCCGAGTAGCTGGGATTACAGGCTCCTGCCACCACGCCCAGCTAATTTTTGTATTTTTTAGTAGAGACGGGGTTTCACCATGTTGGCCAGGCTGGTCTTGAACTCCTGACCTCATGTGATCCACCTGCCTTGGCCTCCCAAAGTGCCGGGATTACAGGCTTGAGCCACCATGCCTGGCCCACACAACTTCTTATATGTGGTAAACTGTAATAGGTATTTGGGGAAATGAGCAAAGGGAGGCCACAGAGGAGGGAGTGAGATACTCAGACACTCTGTGGCAACATACAAAACATAGCAGCAGGCCAGGCATGGTGCCTCACGCCTGTAATCCCAGCACTTTGGGAGGCTGAGGCAGGCGAATCACTTGAGGTCAGAAGTTCAAGACCAGCCTGGCCAACATGGTGAAATCCCGTGTCTACCAAAAATACAAAAATTAGCTGGGCATGGTAGCATGTGCCTCTAATCCCAGCTACTCAAGAGACGGAGGCTGGAGAATATCTTGACCCTGGGAAGCAGGGGTTGCAGTGTGCAGAGATCACGCCACTGCACTCCAGCCTGGACAACAGAGTGAGACTGTCTCAAGAAAACTAAACAAAACAAAACAAAACAAAACAGTAGCAGCTAACTAAAAGCTAAACATCAGCCCTCCCGTTGTTAAAAGACTAGTCATTCCCCCTGCTCACCATCAAAAATAGGAATTTGACTTTGGCTCCTGATTTGCATACTCTTGAGTCCTGACTTTCTCCAGAATCTTGTTGGTTGCTTATGCTAAGCAGATTAGACATCCCCAAGCACTTTCAGCCCATCCTGGCTGTGCTGTCTTTTCACAACCAAGATGGTTTATGAAAGCTAAATAAAGATGATGTTCTTGCCCAAACAGCAGCTCTGCTTCAGTCATGAAACTAGCCCTTCCTTTCCCCCTGCTTCATACAGGGGACAACTACAAAATTGCTAAAAACGATGCACCTCTATCACCATAAAAAGATGTTTAAAGTATATGTATATATATATATGTGTATATATATACACATATATATACACACACACATACAGAGAGAGAGAACAAGAGAGAGAGCTGAGTTATAAAAGAAATGGTAGAAAAGGATATAAAAAATGATTTCATACAGAAACATTTGTTGCTATAAATAAGACAGTAAAATGTATAAAGATATACACCAGTCTCTTAATGTTGGTTTCCCTCTAGGAGATGGGAGTCAGGGGAAACTTGTACCTCTAATTCTTTTGTATGAATGCATTTCTTACATTTAGCATAAACCCTTGTATAATCAGAAAAAGCATTTCAGAATAAAAAGATGGATGCCAAGAAAGTGGGCTCCAGTTGCATCTAAAAGGACTTAATCTACACACAAGGGTTTTCTCAACAGTAAAGGCTGCTCAGCCTTCATGACATCTCTTCCACCACTGTCACCAATAAATGCCAAGAAAATTTTGCATTCATAAAAACCAAAGAAGAGAATGGTGCAGATTTCAAAGAGCTGAGAGACGATGACCATTACCCCATGAACAAAACTCTAAGGGAAAGAAGCTCAGGAGAGAGGGGTGGCTTCTAAGAACAAAATCCTGGCTGAACAACAGGAGTCTGTCCTGATGAAGGAGGAAAGGAAAAATGAGGAAATAAATTAATATGGGTGCAAAGGGGACGTGATGATGCTTAATTTTGACTAAGCCATGGGATGTCCAGATATCTGGTTAAACATTATTTCTGGGGTATGTCTGTGAAGGTGTTTCTAGAAGAGATTAGCATTGGCAGGCTGAGTAAAGCAACAGCCCTCCCCAATGTTAAAGTGTATATTTCAATACCTCAAGATCTGGAATAGAAGAAAAACAGAGCAAGGTTAAATTTGCTCTCTACCTGATTGCTTGAGCTGGGACACTGATCTTCCCCTTCCCTTGGTTCTCCCAGCTCACAGACATTCAGACTGAACTGGAATCTATGCCTTCAGCTCTCCAGCTCTCAGGCGTTTGAACTACACCACTGGCTTATCTGGGTATCCAGCTTGCAAATGGCAGATCATGAGATTTCTCAGCCTCCATAATCATGTGAGCCAGTACTTTATGATGTGTATCCTATTGGTTCTGTTTCCCCTGGAGAATGCTGACTAATACAGGAGCTTCTAGATGATATCAGGTTAAAAAAAATAGAAAGGAAGAGTACATCCTCAAGAATTAATACAAAAAGGTAACATTCATTCATTCATTCATGAAGTATCTACTATGTGCCAGGTACTGTTCCAGGTGCCAGGGACTAGCAGTGAAGAAGACAGGCAAAGCTTTGCTCTCTTAGAGCTCAGGCAGGTAAGTAGGTGGTTAACATGGAAGCATATGATTCCGAACAAGATAATTTGGATAATGATAATATCTGAACAAGATAATTTCAGATAATGATGAGTAATATGAAGGCATTAAAACTGGATGAAGTGATATTGCTTAGTGTGGGGCTACTTTTGAGTGGGTGGCCAGAGGGCGAGGTTTGAGCTGAGTCCATAGTGACCTAAGGAAGCAGCCATGCTTCCAGGCAGAGGCAACAGCGGATGCAAAGATCCCAGGTGAAGAATGAGGTTGTCATGTTTGAGCAATATAAACACCAGGGTGGCTGGAGTCCAGAGAGCAACGGGAAGGGTGTGGGAGATGAAGTCTACATGATAGGCCCCAGCAAAGATACAGGACTTTAGTCTAAGTACTGGGGAAGCCACTGGAGAGGTTTTGAGCAGGGGAATGGCATGATTTCATTGGGTTTTAAAAGATGTCGTTGGATGTCTGGTGGAAAGAATAAGCAGGAACAGAAACAGAGGGATGAGTTTGGAGACGCTGCAGTAGTCCAGATAAGATATAATGGCACCTCGGGCTTGGGCTCTGTAACAGGGCAAAGGAAGTGGTGTATTTGCAATGGGTTGAATAATTTGGATGAGGGATAATGGAAAAAGAGAAATCGAAGATGACTCCTAGGATTTGGCTGCAGCAACAGTCATCACCACTTAGAGCTATAGAAGAAGACTGGGAAAGAAACAGATTGCAGGGAGTGGAATCAAGGGTTCTACTTTAGCCATGTTGAGTTTGAGATGTGTAGTTAACAGCCAACTAGAAAAGTCACAATGGCAGTTGAATAGAGAAGTGTGGAGCTCTTCAAAGAGTCTGAAGTAATAGATTAACAATTGAGAGTTACCATCAATTAGGTGGTAGTTAACACTGTAAGACTGGATGAGTTCATCTGGAAGGGTGTCCAGAAGAGAAATGTAGGAGACCAAGTTCTCAGGGGACATAAAAATCAGAATTGAGAAGAAGAGGTAGAAGCAAAGAAGACTGGGTAGAGACTACCAGGAAGTTGAAGGAAAAACAGGCAGGTGTGGTTCTCCAAAAGCCAAAAGAGAGTGTTTCAAGATAGAAGAAACATTCTCTTGCCAAACTATGACAAAAGCTACTGAGAAGTTGCATAAGAAAAGTACAAAGAAGGGACCACTATATCTCACAAGCTCTAGGTGGCTTGTGACATTATAAGAGCAATTTTAGTGGAATGATGAGGTCAGAAGCCCAGCTGGTAAACAAAAGAAAAGGCAAGGGAGTGCAGGTGAAGGTAGCCACTATAACTCTTGAAGGAAAAAAAAAAAAATTGGGCCAGTAACTGGAGGGAGCTGGAATGGGATGTGGGGTCATTGGAGGGTGATATGGGAGATATCCCAATATGTGTATATATATATATATATATATATATATATATATATATATATATATTTTTTTTTTTTTTTTTTTTTTTTTTTTGAGATGGAGTTTCACTCTTGTTGCCTAGGCTGGAGTGCAATGGTGTGATCTCAGCTCACTGCAACCTCTGCCTCCTGGGTTCAAGTGATTATCTTGCCCCAGCCTCCTGAGTAGCTGGGATTACAGGCATGTGCCACCACACCTGCCTAATTTTTGTATTTTTAGTAGAGATGGGGTTTCTCCATGTTGGTAAGACTTGTTTTGAACTCCCGACCTCGGGTGATCCACTCACCTAAGCCTCCCAAAGTGCTGGGATTACAGGCATGAGCCACCGTGCCCAGCCCTCCATGAATATATTTTTTAGAAGGCTGAGCAGAATCAGATTAGGAATTTCACTTCTATGTTATTTTTCATACCATTCCTTAGGAACCAAGCATATAAGCATCAATAGGACAGAGAATTAGGATCTGTCTGACTTTCTCTTCCACTGGAGACCAACAGACTATTAAAACTCTGTTGGGTATTGAGGGGAAAGTGATCAGAAGACATCAGCATGGACTCAGCAAGAACAAGCTACTTCCTAATTATGCTGTGGGTAAGATGCTTCTTGAGTTTTCATATCGACTACTGTGCTAGCCTCCTAACTGGTTTCCCTCATCTGTCTCTCATCCCTCTATTCCATCCTTCACACCAAATTCTCCAAATAAATTCAACCATTTCACTTCCCTGATCAGTGCTTCTAATAGCAACTGTCTTAGTCTGTTTGTGCTGCCATAACAAAATACCTGAGACTGGGTAATTTATAAAGCACAGAAATTTATTTCTCACAGTTCTGGAGGCTGGGAAGCCCAATATTAAGGCTCAGGTAGGATTGGTGTCTGGTAGAGTTGAGTCTCTCCTCCCAAGATGGAGCTTTGTTGCTGCATCCTCACATAGTAGAAGAAGGAAGGGGGGCTTAATATGTTTCATGAAGCCTCTTTTATAGGGTCATAATAGCATTCACGAGGGAGGAGCCCACATGACCTAATCATCTCTTAAAGACCCCACCTCTTAATACTATTACATTGATCATTAAGTTTCAACACAGACATATTGGAGAAGACACATTCAGACCACAGCAGCAACTTTCTTTCTCAGGGGACTGTCCAACTCCTTCAGCAAGGCATACAAAGCCCTGTAAAATCTGGCCTTAGCCCTTCCTTCCTATCTCATCTCTGACCATGCAAGTTGTAAAACTCTAACCCAGCAGGCCCAGCTACAGTGGGCATCTCATCATTCCCCATCCTGCTATGGCATGGCACATGCTATATCTTCTACTTACAGCATACATCCAATCCTCACCCAATCCATTGGCCTGGGAAACTGCCAGTAGGCCTTTAAAACCCACTCGAATGTCCCATGGAAAATAAATTACATTTACCCTGAGTCCTTTCAGAAGATACATCTACGATGAACAGCTAGATATTACAGGGAACAACTTCCCTTCAACATGAAATGAATTTAGGAGCGACTTTAGTTGTCTGAAACAGAGAGAGGAGCATTGTCAGGTAGGATGTTCCTTAGACTGGGAAGTGTGGAAATAGAGAATGACTTGCGAAAGTCCTGAGACAAGATCCATCCATGTCCACTGTTCAGTATAACCTATGTAATTATTAGATGGCTATTATACTCAGGAAGAGCCAAAAATCTCTCTACAAATTTCTACTGTTCCTAGTTCTGCCCTCTGGAGCAATTCATAGTTTGTCCCTTGCTTTTTGTACATGAAGCTTTTCAAACAACTGCAGGCATTTATTACACTAGCCCTCCTCCTATTCTCCCAAATTTTTTCTTCCTGACTTGCAGATGTTTGCTAACTCCTGAAAATATGGCATTCAGAACTTATATTTGTCACATAAAACACCATTATAGTTCTTGAGGGCACAAACATGCGTTGTTTGGCTTTGTACCCCAGCACCCAGCAAAACACATGACCAACACATTGGTAGTATTCCAATAAATCAATGAACACCAAACCTGCAAAATTTCAAATACCTACATCACCTGATCTTAAGAAATGACAACTTCCAATGCATGGTCAGAATGAAAGCGGCCAGGAAAGGGTCCCTGCAGGATGGGCAGCCACCAAATCACTCTTCAGATGCACATCGGCAACCACACTCAAGTCCACCTCTTTCCCTAAAATCCTGCATCAGCCTCCTCCCCCAAATCTCAACCCCAATCCAGTGTCTTCTGAAGTTTTCCCAGTGCCAGGCCAGCCCTGCACGGCACCTTCTGTGGTTGTGGGTTGAAGCTGACAGACCACAATGAGTAGGGTGGATGCCTGAGCCTCCAAAGGGAGGAAAGGTATTCAGAAGAGAGAAAAGCGAGAAACAAGAGATTTCGCTACTTCAGTATATCCTAAAATGGTGGCCCACATGGCTCTGATCCACTGCAATATATTTCTAGACTTAAGTGACCTTTATGGAAGAACTCTGAGCAAAATTCTATCATTAACAAATGAAAGGCAGCCAAAAAAAAAAAAAAAAAGAAGGAGGGGAGAACCTACGGTCACTCTGTGATGAATATTCCTATTACTTCTGGAAATACTTTTTAGGAAGCTAGTCTAGTCCATGGCTAACGGGAAGAGACAGAATGCAAGCTACATACGTAGTTTAAAATTATCTAGTAGGCACACTTTATTTTTAAAAATTATATTTAAAATATTTTTTATTTTTAAATGTTGTGGGTGCATAGTAGGTATATATATTTGTGTGGTACATGAGATATTTTGATACAGGCATACAATGTGTAACAACAACATCAGGATAAATGGGGTATCCATCACCTCAAGCATCTATCTTTTGTGTTACAAACAATCCAATCACACTCTTTTGTTTTAAAATGTACAATTAATTATTATTGACTATAGTCACTCCGTTGTATCAAATACTAAATCTTATTTATTCTTCTAACTATTTTTTTTTTGTACCATTAACCATCTCCCCTCACTCCCCAGCCCCGACTACCCTTCCCAGTCTCTGGTAACCATCATTCTACTTCCTATCTCCATGAGTTCAATTGTTTTAATTTTTAGCTCCCATAAATAAGTGAGAACATGCAAAGTTTATCTTTCTGTTAGTAAGCATATTTTTAAAAGGTAAAAATGAAATAAGTAAAATTAATTTTAGTCATGTAATTTATTTAACCCAATATACCCAAAATATTATTTCAACATGTAATCATTATAAAAAAACTATTGAGATTTTTACATATTTTTTCAAATGAAGTCTTTAAAATCCACTGTGTTTTTTATACTTACAGCATATCTCATTTCAGATTGGTCACATTTCAAGTGCTCAGTAGTTGCAAATGACTACTGATTACTGTACGGGACAGTAAAGGTCTAAGCTATAAATAAATCTGCCTAAGATGCAAGTCAACTTTAGGTGCAAGACACTTGTAAAGTCTATTCTTAGGGATGGATTTATTTTAAAAAATAATTATCAAACTCAAAGCCTTTGGTAAAAAATGCGAAGCTATATAAAGTCATATGTGTAAAACAATAAAAAGACTTTAAAAAATTAAGCATCTATCACAAGGTGTGTGCTTCTGGAGCCCACAGACTCATTTTTCAAAGTCAAAAATAAATTAGGTAATCAATCCGGTGTTAAGAACCCAAACCTTCCAACAAATACTTCGGAGTTCATGCAGTCCCGGACATTCTTTTTATAGACGAAAAAACTCCTGCCAGCCCTTGCACCCAGCAACCAACTTCTGTCTAGTGTGACAGACGGTCTAGTGCTGATTAGCTGACATGGATACACTGCACTGAGTCATAGCTGCTGCATGGGACCCCAAATGAAAATTTACATAATAAATCAGGCTGGGATTAAAGGTGCCCAGTGGAAATTTAATATAGGTAAGAAGTCCTCCAAAACATACCTAACAAGACCCCCTCAGAATCATTACCTGTGTAGCAAAAGAGACAAATGTTTGAAATTTAGAAATTATGACCAAATGTAGAAGGGGGAAGAGGTGAGAATATTTGAAAAATAATACTATGTTCTTCAAAATAATCACCCTCAGAAACAAAATGCTCTAGCTCTGTGTTGTAATCTTCGATCTTCACTCTAGCGAAGAAAGAAAGCAATGAGCCGGCAAATATAACAGCCAAGCAAGAGATGCAATTGAAGCCAGGCTCTATTGAAAATCCTGAAGTAATGGTGCATATATTAAGTGGCTAACTTAAAATTCCAAGCAGATGGTGAATTATTAAAACAAATTAATAATGGGTAAAATACAAACTGATACAAAGCGACACTCAAAAATAAAGTTTCAAAATTTTTTTACATTTCAGTAATAAAACTCAGCCAAGGCAACAATGGCTTTTGATACGGGGGATGGACTCCTGCTAATCACAAGAAAACAGCTTCAGACTGCCTTCTTGTTTAATATGCGAGGTAATATGCAGCCAGAGAGGCTGGGTGAGGAGGCCCTAGGTCCCATGCCGTTACTGGGAAAGGCGATGTGCTTACAGGGCCTCATGCAAGAATACACTGGTTCCTTACAGGAAATTTCAAAAGGAAACAATTTGATTTTATTGGTTTAAAATCAAATCTACAAAGAGTCAAGTAGTCTTAAAATTAGTGGTAAGGGAGCCCACACGGTTCAGTCTCAGATATGTGTCACCTTCAAGAAATGCAGCTTCATTGCCAAGAATCATAGAAAAGAAAACCCGTTTTGTCAAAGGACATTAAAAGGAATCCAAATACATCTTCTCCAGCGACGTTTAATAAAGTCAATTTCTACATGTCTGTTTCCCACGCAGCTGCTCTGTTTCACTCTCCCCCGCTCCACCCAGGCCCCATGCTCCTGTATCGCACTGTTCCCCCTCAAACTTAGCCTTTCTCCCAGCAAGAAATAAGACTTCCTTTTTGGGAGAGGGAGGAACCAGGCTAGCAATTACCAGATTCTTTTAGCAGGGTGGAAAAGGGGAAGGCTGCGAGCATTTTCACATTAATGACATCTGTCCCGTCACAGTTGTTAAACACCCACGCCGTGTTCAGAGTGGACACCAAATCCAGAGGATCACAATCTTATTAGAGTCGGGAACAGTGCTTGAAGAGCCATGACATATTTCGAGTGCGATAAGAAATGCCAGTTAAAAAACATTTGGCATGGCCAGGTACAAGTGTCTCATGTCTGTAATCCCAACATTTTGGGAGGCGGAAGCGGGCGGATCACTTGAGGTCAGGAGTTCGAGACAAGCCTGGCCAACATAGTGAAAACCCATCTCCACTAAAAATACAAAAATTAGCTGGGAGTGGTGGCGGGCGCCTGTAATCCCAGCTACTCAGGAGGCTGAAGCAGGAGAATCTCTTGAACCCGGTAGGCAGAGGTTGCAGTGAGCCAAGATTGCACGACTGCATTCCAGCCTTGGCGACAGAGAGAGACCCCCCCAAAAAAGGCGCTTACACCAAAAATACTTCCATGTACACTGTCTCTGACTTACCCTGGGCCCGGCACACACTCTGCCCACTGCCCTCGACCACACACCAGCCTGCACTTCTCCACCTATTACCACCTCAAGAACCCCTGCCATTTCCCACTCAAAATCCCCTCTTTCCTTTGACTGATGTAAAACAGCACCATGTAATGTCAGAAGCCCCAGCCTAACACTTCTGCTACCTGCTCCTCAGTGCTGGAAAGTCCCTTTAAAGGAAGCAGAGCTTTTTCCTCCGTGGATAAAGAAAAGAATGAAAATGCAATTACTTTTATGAATGATCTAAAATGACAATCAGTATGAGGGGCAGATTGGATTTTCTTCTGAGTAGAGATTTTGTAGAAGAGACAAGGCTGAAGAACTGGAGAGAAGAAGAACCCCGAGATGATTTTCTTAGACTTGAGAATGTTTCTAGGTCTGAGTCTGGGCAGACTCTTGATTTCTTTGGGATGTGATGAGGTAAAGATCTAGTCAGGGTCACTCATGCAACCATCAGTTTCCAGAGTGGATACATCCATTTACTTACCATGTTCACTTACCATGGACTCAAAGGCAACACTACATTTTAACCCAGGACCTTATGCCACTGTGTTCACACATTCTGAGGGACGTTCATGGGTGTTAGGAGAAAATGTAACCTACGGTCTTCATATACTCAATTAAAATGATCCATCACAACAGAATGAACGAGAATCAGCTATGAGAATCCAGTTATCTTCTATTAATGCAGACATTAAGGAGATTTGAAAAAAATGTAAAACTCTTATTACTAAATATGGTCTCATACATTTGGGGAAAATTAGTCTAAACAAGGTTAGGCAACTTGTCTTGCTACAGGAATTTTCAGAGCTTTTAATGCACTAACATACAACTCAAGAGGAAAATAGAAAATACAGTGTTTCCCTAGAAGAGCAGTTCTCAGAGTGTGGTATGCATAACTCAGTGAACCAATATTTTCCAAATTGTTGATGCGTGATGGTACAGAATCATAGCTGCTTAAAAGATTTATTAAAGTGCTAGACAGGCTGGGTGCAGTGGCTCATGCCTATAACCCCAGCACTTTGGGAGGCTGAGGCAGGTGGATTACCTGAGGTCAGGAGTTTGAGACCAGCCTGACCAACATGGTGAAACCCCGTGTCTCCAAAAAATACAAAATTAGCCAGGGTGGTGGCGCATGCCTGTAATCCCAGCTACTTGGGAGGCTGAGGCAGGAGAATCGCTTGAACCCGAGAGGCAGAGGTTACAGTGAGTCAAGATTTCACCATTGCACACCAGCCTGGGCAACAGATGAAACTCCGTCTCAAAGAAAAAAAAATTGCTAGATAGATCAATGGATTTTAATATAATAAAGTGCAAAAAATACTTTGATATAGTTTCAGATTTCATATTACAGCTAACCTTCTAAAAACTACCACTTGTCGAGTTATAGCATTAAATAAAAAGATCCACAGTTTTCTAAAAAGGCTATGGATATAGTGCTCCATTTTCCTACTATGTAGCAGTGTGAGGCCAAATTTTCTTCATATACTCAATTAAACAATCCATCACAACAGAATGAATAGAGAATCAGCTATGAGAATCCAGTTATCTTCTATTAATTCAGATATTAAGGAGATTTGAAAAAATGTAAAACTCTTATTACTAAATATTTTTTGGAAGACATAGTTATTCACAAAAACATGTTAACATGTAGATGTTTATTACTTTAGTTTTTTAACAAATTAATATCTTTACAATATCTGAGTTTTAATTTCTAATAGAGTACATATTAGTAGATATAACCCAAATAAACCGATGGTCTTTGGGATCCTTAACAACTTTGTGGAGTGAAAAGAAATCCTTAGAGCAAAATGTTTGAGATGCTGCCTTACTGCATTTGATCACGGAAGCTTTTCCATGTGGAGCAGTTTAAGTATACAAGGGGTCTTCAAAAAGTTCATGAAAAATGCATATTATTTAAAAACTATGCATGGATTTCCATTTTTTGGCACCAAATAAACTTGTATTAACTTGTAGCATGTCTGAACAGGATCTGGGATGAGGCTCTAAGAAGGATAAGACATCAGTTTGAAAAGACCCCCTATCAGAGAAACATGAATCCTGCTAAAATCGAAGCAAGAAGAAACATCAAACTTATGGTGAAGTTTGGGTCGAAGAACGGTGAAATCACTGATGCTTTACAAAAAGTTTATAGGCACAATGTCCAAAGAAATCAGCAGTTTACAAATGTATAACTCATTTTAAGAAAGGATGAGGCCAGGTGTGGTGGCTCGTGTTTATAATTCCAGCACTTTGGGAGGCCAAGGCAGGTGGATTACTTGAGGTCAGGAGTTCGAGACCAGCCTGGCCAACATGGTGAAACCCCGTCTCTACTAAAAATACAAAAATTAGCCAGGCATGATCATGTGTACCTGTAATCCCAGCTACTTGGTGGGCTGAGACAGGAGAATCACTTGAGCCTGGGAGGCAGATGTTGCGGTGAGCCGAAATCGGGCCACTGCACTCCAGCCTGGGCAACGGAACAAGACTGTGTCTCAAGGGGTAAAAAAAAAAAAAAAAAAAAAAAGAAGGGACGAGACAATATTGAAGAGGAAGCCTGCAGCAGCAGACCATCCAGATAATTGTTTGAGGAAAATATTCATCTTGTTCATGCCCTCATTGAAGAGGACCAACTAGCCAATATCATAGACATCTCTGCTGGTTCAGCTTACACAATCCTGGATGAAAAATTAACACTGAGCAAATGTTTTACTAGATGGGTGCCAAAACCATTGCTCCCAGATCAGCTGCAGACAAGAGCAGAGTTTCCAATGGAAATTTTAAACGGGTGGGATCAAGATCCTGAAGCATTTCTTCAAAGAATTGTAACAGGTGATGAAGCATAGTTTTACTAGCACAATCCTAAAGATCAAGCCAAATTTAAGCAATGGCTACTGAGAGCAGAAGTGGTCCAGTCAAAGCGAAAGTGGACTGGTCAAGGGCAAATGGTTGCAATAGTTTTTTGGGATGCCCAAGGCATTTTGTTTGTTGACTTTCTGGAGGGCCAAAGAATGATAACATCTGTTTATCATGAGAGTTTTGAGAAAGTTAGCCAAAGCTTTAGCAGAAAATCGCCTGGGAAAGCTTCACCAGAGTCCTTCTCCACCATGACAATGTTCCTGCTCATTCCTCTCATCAAACAGCAGCAATTTTGCAAGAGTTTCCATGGGAAATCATTAGGCATCCACCTTACAGGCCTAATTTGGCTCCTTCTGACGTCCTTTTGCTTCTCAATTTTAGAAAATCTTTAAAGAGCGCCAATTTTTCTCCAGTTAATAATGTATAAAAGACTGTATAAACATGGTTAAATTCCCAGGACCCTCAGTTCTTTAGAGACCGACTCAATGGCTGTTAACATTGCTTACAAAAGTGGCTTGAACTTGATAAAGTTTATCTTGAGAAATAAAGCTTATGTATATATGTGTTTTTTACTTTTTAATTCCATTTTTCCACAAAATGTTTTGAAGTTTCCTCATATTCTACGGAACATACAATAGAAAACAATCTCATGGCATGCTTATAAAATTGTTCCTTTACATGCCTCTTCTCCCAAGACATTACTCAGTGAATTAATTAGATGCTGGTCAAAGGGTTTCCTTGCAAACTGTAGTTTTGTGTTTATGATGCTGGCAGTAAATGCATATGTCTTCTCTGGCAAATGCAGTTAGTGCTGACCTCATCTGTTTAGAAGAGGCCTTAACCTGGAGAATTATTTCACCCAGCAAATGTTATAAGTAGTCAAGAGAATGCTCCTACAGCAGATAATCCTTCGCTATGAGATACAGTGACATTGGTGTCCCAAGAACAGAAAATCTATCACGCTGTTAGCATCATGGCCAGTGTGATTTACTGTTCTGTTTCCAACAACAAAATCACTGATTGAGGTATATACCTATGCTACAAATTATTCTTTTATTAAATGAGCAGAGTAATGACAATTTATGTTTGCAAAAATGGTATGCAAGCCAAAAATCACTTAAGAACTAATTCATATTTCAACCATGGGTTTTTAGCATATAGAGTAAGTCCAGTTCTCTACTTGGGGAAAGACTGGAAGTCCCAATTACAGAATTTGGTTATAAATCTCTTTCTCTTGTCAGGCATCCGAATGACTGGCCAGAAGCCTGTTCTCAGATGGCCGTAAAAGATTTTGGGAAAGAGTCAAATGTGTAAAATGCCGAACAACGATTCCACGCACAAACTCTCCCCAAGGAAATTCAGTCCAAATACTGTATAGAGCTGGACTGAGGTACAGGCTGTTCAGTCCTCTCATTTTCATTCTGGAATTCGTCCAAATAATAGGAGCCATTAAGTTATACATGTAGTTTTTAAAATGTTCCTCAAAGATGACCAGAATCTCATCTTTGAAAGCTGAAGGCACTCATCTAGGTATCATGTTTCTTTTTACCTAAGACGTGAAATGAAATTAGCATATAATCTGCCTCTAGTAAAATTTTCTTGAATGAAAATGTCTTTATGGCTATAAATGCTTACTAAGTTTCAGGTCCAGTGCTACCTCATTTAGTCTTTCCAGCAACTCTATTGGATAAATACTGTAATTATCCCCATTTAACAGATAAGAAAACAGACTCAATTGCCTGAGGCCACCCAGTTTATGGGTGCAGAAGTAGGATTAGAGTACAGGAAGTTAGTCCCTCTGAATCTCCAAGCCTGATGCTGCCGTGCCCACTTGAGATGCATGGACAATAACATGAAATGATTTATAATAGGAGAGTTTGATTTTGTGAGTGAAATGGTGGTTTTGAGCTCCATATTAGCGTTTATTTCACAAAGCCTTCTCTACCCTTTGGGTGTGTGTTAGGCTCCCTTCTCAGTCCTTCCATTATGTCCTATACGTAGATCACCTGGTCCTATTCCCCACTGATGCTCCTGCCTTCCTACAAGCCACTGCTAATATCATCTCCAACAGTGCCTGCAACAGCAATTCTGAATGACTAGAAGAACCAACAAATGAACAAGCAAAAGGGCATCTACTTGATACCAAGAACATTAATTTCTAAATAAGGTTCTTACACCCTAGAGAGTACATAAAATAACCTAATGGAGTGCAGAGAGAAAACTTTAGCATTTCTATTCAGATTTTAACCTTGAAAATAAGAGAAGCTTTCAAGGCTTCACTGACAGTTAACATGTGGATTGACACTCGCATCCTTGCCCTGTACGTATGGCAGACAGCTTGAGTCACATGTGACTTGGCTTGCTTGGCACCCAAAACAACGGCAAGACTCCACAGTCCATGGGGTTAGCTGTGGAGCCCTGAGCCCAACTGAGAAAGTTGCTATTTGCATTATATTTTCAATTTTTTCTAAGCTAATCCTCATAAAATGGGCAAGCATCTTCAAATGAGTCCTGCCCAGAACTACAACGAATGCTAATAACAAAGCAAGCACAAATGAACGAGGAAAGAGCAGAGCTTTTACCATGTCTCATATTTTTTTTCAGCCATATCATGTGATAATAACAAGCTAATCAGATCTGACCTGAGGTTTGCGAAAGGAAAAAACACAAAGAACCCCTGATCGCATCAAAACTTAGATGCATATCCAGCGTTCTTATCAATGACCTTTGCCTAAGTGAACATTATGCCTTGGGAAACTGGCCAGTAGCATTTTTACACAGTTTACGAATGACTATATTTTTCTTAATAGGATTACAAATGTGGAGATTTAGAACTTTGCCACTCAAAGTGCAACCTGCAAAAGGGCAGCATCAGCATTTCTTGGCAGCTTGTTACAAATGCAGTCTTGGGGTCCACCCCAGACCTACTGAATCAAGATTCACATTTTAACAAGATCCCCAGGTGACTCACAAGCACATTTCAGTTTGAGAGGCATGGCTTTAGAACATTCATCTGAAATAATGTACATCTTAACACTTCTGCTCTTAATTAGTAGTTTTAGACTGATTTCTCTTGAATTTTTGAATTCAAAAACTGGTAATTTCTCGTATCTGTTTTCAAATGTGCTTCAAAACTATAAACTATCACCATAAACCAAAAATTAAGCTAAGTAATCAATTTATAACTGCAGCATTAATTCCTTATTCATTTCAGTATACTTAAAATAAATATCCTGACCCCCATACAATAAAAACCAGCCAGCCACACCTTAGTCTTTTGGATCTCCATCTCACTTACTTTTGTTTGATCATCGGCTTTGAACACATAGCAGATACTCTGCCGGTGGACGGCGTCTTCCTTAATCAGACAAGCAAAGTAACTTGGGTCATGACTGTTGTGAATCAGTTTGTGAACACGCTGAGGCTTGCACTCAAAGATGCTGGAATAGATCAGGGGATCCCACTGTTGACTTCTCCCTGGCTCAGGTTCACATCTCAGTCCAGAGGGTGAAACGCAAAGCCGGACTTGCTTGGTTACAGGTTCCTTTCTGGTGGACTGCCTGCTGAGTCTTCGCACCTCAGCCACAACCCAGGGCAGCATGGGCATGGTGGTCAGGGAATGCACAGGCAGGGAGCCCACCAGCTGCAGGCCAAAGTCCACCGAGACCTCGTTAGGAAGCGGATGTTTCCTTGCTGTGAATGTTATTGGTTCCATCTTGGGAAGGGTCTGGGAACTCCGCAAAACAGTTACCACTGTTTTTCTGTTTTGGATCAAGCAATCTATTTTACACACTTCATATGCAGAAACCTGGGGGAGAAAACCAGAGGCATTAGAATTTAATGAAGTCATAGCAATAGCTACCTTCAAAGGGCTATTATTTCAGAAGAACTCAAAAGCCTGAAACCCAAATGTAATAAGAGGTGCAAATAAGCTTCTCTGCCTAGAAAGAACTTTCTCAAAATTGTATTCCATATAAAACCTGGTTATGGTATAACTGTCACACTCATTACAGGTAACAAAGAGCCCACTGGGAAACTACTATGAAACATAAACCTCCTAAAGCCAACAAAGGCCCCCATGATAGAAGACGATACAGTGCTACTCTGAGAGCATTAAACCTCATTGTATTATTTAACATATATTTCAATAAATTTTTAAAAGATAGTCAAATTCAGTGTAAGTGACTCCCCCAAGAAATAACTCTTATGGGAAGAAATAGCTGCTATCCATCACTATAGTTAGTCTACTGAACCAGATCAGTTTTAAACAACTGATCTGGGACAAGTAATATCACTTAAGATATTACTTACATTTTAAAAGACTCGCCCAGGTAGTCTAGAGGTTCTGAATCACAAATCCACCTTCCATTAACATGTATTCAGTGCCTATGATGTTGCAAACATTGTCTTAAACACTGTTTTATTCAGTTCATGTGCTATAAGCTATCACTCCAACACCTGGCTTCTTCTCATCAACAGATATCAATGTTAGGCCAGGTGCAGTGGCTCACACCTGTAATCCCAGCACTTTGAGAGGCCAAGATAGGTGGATCACCTGAGGTCAGGAGTTTGAGACCAGCCTGGCCAACATGGTGAAATCCCGTCTCTACTAAAAATGCAAAAATTAGCCTGGTGTGGTGGTAGGTGCCTGTAATCCCAGCTACTCAGGAGGCTGAGGCAGGAGAATTGCTTGAACCCAGGAGGCAGAGGCTGCAGCGAGCCAAGATTGTGCCACTGCACTCCAGTCTGGAAAACAGAGTGAGACTCTTTCTGAAAACAACAACAACAACAACAACAAAACGCTTCTACCAAACCCAAATCCAAACTCCCTCAACTACATTTCCCTCTCTATGTTCTTTCTTCCTTTTTTTCTTGAGACAGAGTCTCGCTCTGTCGCCCAGGCTGGAGTGCAGTGGCATGATCGTGGCTCACTGCGACCTCCACCCCCTGGGTTCAAGCAATTCTCCTGCCTCAGCCTTCCAAGTAGCTGGGATTACAGGCATGCACCACCACACCTGGCTAATTTTTGTATTTTTAGTAGAGACGGGGTTTCACCATGTTGGCCAGGCTGGTCTCGAACTCCTGGCCTCAAGTGATCCGCCCACCTTGGCCTCCCAAAGTGCTGGGATTATAGGCATGAGCCACAGTGCCTAGCCCTTTTCTGTTTTCAACAATCACGTTTGATGTATCCTAAAGCCTTCTTGTCCTATTGGATGACAAAACCCTTTTGTTCAAAGCTGAGTTGTCTGTGGGATCTCAAGCCCTATTCTTTACTCACGTGCTCCCTGGATCTTCAGTCTCTCCTGTATCCGGCCCCCTGCCCCTGCCCCACTCCCCTAGCATATCGACAAATGCTAAGGTGAAACTCCATGAAGGCAGGCGTTGCATCTGTCTGATTCACTGCTATTTCCCTCGTGTCTGCCATAGTGCCTGACTCAAAGTAGGGACTCAATAAGTATTTTAAAAGAATAACTGAGGGGCTCAATAAGTATTTTAAAAGAATAACTAAGGTCTCTCCAATCGAAAAAAAAAAAAAAGATATTTCCTTTGATTTCAAACTTCCCTTGGCCATGGCTCTTTCTCTTCCTTCCCTCCAAGGTAAGGTCTATACTTACTGTCTCCACTTCCTATTGACCATCCATTCCTGGTTTGTAAGGCCTGGTTTGCCCTAGGGATCCACTGAAATTCTGTTAAAGTTGCCGAGGTCCTCAAGGTTGTAAAATTTAAAGGAGGCTATTTAGCTCCTGACTGCCTTGTTTGCTCTGACGAATTTCTCAATCTTGGCCACACCTTCCTTATTTTATTGATTGATTGATTGATTGATTGATTGATTGAGACGGCGTCTCGCTTTCTCGCCCAGGCTGGAGTGCAGTGGCGCGATCTCGGCTCACTGCAAGCTCCGCCTCCCGGGTTGACGCCATTCTCCTGCGTCAGACTCCCGAGTAGCTGGGACTACAGGCGCCTGCCACCGCGCCCGGCTAATTTTTTTGTATCTTTAGCAGAGACGGGGTTTCACCGTGTTAGCCAGGATGGTCTCCATCTCCTGACCTCGTGTTCCGCCCGCCTCGGCCTCCCAAAGTGCTGGGATTACAGGCTTGAGCCACCGCGCCCGGCCACACCTTCCTTCTTGAAACTCTTCTGGTACTTATCTTACCTTTCTGGTTGTTTCTTTCCACATACTTCAAAGGCTTTTCTTCCTGTGTTTGACTTCATCCTCTCCCCTCATTTCACCTGCTGTTTTGGGCAATCTCACCTAATCTTTTGGTGTCAAGCACCACATTCTGATGATCCTGCTGCTGATGACAGCAGCTGACTTCTATTGAGTACCACGCACTTTGCCTATGTTGTCTCATTTAACCTTTGTAACATTTATCCGCTAGAGCCCACTATGATGAACTAGGAAACTGAAGCCCGGAGAGCTTCAGTCACTTATCACAGGAGATGGGGGGCAATTTGCACTTGACTCTAAATCCCATCCCCTTGACTGCTGCACAAGAATGCATCTACCACATACACCCTAATGGTGCCCAAGTGTTCTGCTCCCACGGAAGCCTCCTTGCTGAGTTCCAGATCCATATATGCCGTTAAATATTTCTATCTGGATAGCCTATAGGCTCCTAGGCCTGAATTTAGTTATTTTAAAGCTAACTCAGTCTCATCTCCCTCCTTCCCAGAATTTCTTTTCCCTCCTATGTGCTGCATCTAGGTGAATAGCATCACTATTCACTGAAGGGCCAAGGGGTCATTCAGATTCCTTCTTCATCCTATTACTACCTCTAACTGACTTCACCATCCACTCTTTCTTTTTTGTCCTAGAGAAAAGGTGCCCCATCCTTCAATCCACCCATCGCATATTTCCTGGAGTAACTTAATCAACACAAAATTTATCATGTCACACCCCTGCTAAAAATTCTCTAATAATTCCACCATACAATCTGAAGTCTTCTACCTGGCATATAAGGTCTCTCAGGAATCTGGCTGTGTCTATATCTCCAACTTTATATTCTCCCCTAAAATGCCCTCCTTGGTGCACCTTTTGGCTCTGAAGATAGAGAACTAGTTATGGTTCCCTGTTTCTCATGCCTCTGAGCCATGGTGCATACTGTTCCTCTCTCCTCAGAATATAATCCCCGCCACAAACTGCAAAGGGTCTGAGATTTTACCTTACTTGCAAACTAACACGTTAGCCTGCCACAAGTTAGCCTGCTGGTAGAAAACATGAGACTCCTGGGTTGGAGACGAAGGACAATTTATTACTCAGGGCAGTCACAGTAGCCAGACAGTCAGTATTTCTGTTGGTTCCCTGACCCCCAATTCCCACAGGTCAGGTGACATCTGTATCATGGTGGGTTACAGGAAAGGCAGCTGAGTTTAGGGAGCCGGAATATTTTATAGTGGGAAGTACAGGAAGCACGCGTGTCTGCCCTTTGCTCCAGAGGAAGACTCTATTTCTATCTTCCATGACTGTTTGCTGTAGAAACATGATGGAAAAGGTAGTTTGGAACACAGGCACTCAATGCCCTGCTTACAAGGTGTGTAGAAACAGGAAGGACCCATGGAGAGTCATCTCCCAACAGTCTCCATCCTTGTCTTCTATTTCCAACTACTACTTAAGTCCTACCTTAAGCAACTACCACCTCTTTTTTCCAAGGTGTTTTAGGGCATGTATCAGCAGGCTTTTCTGCACTTTCTACCCAATCACCATATTTAAGAGTTTGAATAGGTGTCCCTCAAGAAGACCGTAAGCTTCTTGAATTCTTTAGGTTTGGGGTTTCCAAAATCAGTATTCAAATTTTAAACCTTTTCTGAACAGGAACTGAAGTCTATTCTTTTTACTCTGTGTTTTTCTGTATAATATATATGCACAATGCTAAGAGCAAATTTTTGTAATATAATTTGACCATAACTCATAGCTAATTTTTTATTTCAAATGTTCAAGAAATAAAAAATAAACCAATACTTTATTTACAGCTCAGGCATTTCATGAAAGTAAAGTCCCTGACTGTTCTTTAAAGCACAGCTTCTCCTAATAATGAAAACGGACTTGAAGTTCACATAATCCCATAAATAATGATCTCTCTTTCTCTTTATTCTCTCTCTCACAGGTGAAAATGACATTAAATGTCTGGATCGACTTCTACTCCTGTAACAGAATCTGTTTCATGTTCTAACTGTTGACAGCTGCTAATCCCAAAACATGTTTAAAGAAGTACTAGAATTATTACAAAGGATAAATCTGAGCTCTATCAATTATTTTAGATGAGGCAGTTATTAATATAGTGGCAACAAGCATAGCAGAATTACTTTCAATTTCCTTCTTAGAGTATAGATGTACACAGTACCAAAAATTCAGTCATTTAAATCAGTTGATAATAATCAGTCATCAAATGAGTCCTGCCATTTCATTGACAAAACATTTCAATGCCTGAAGTTTTTGTTTTTCAACCAGCTGTAGCATGTTCTTAGCTTCTCTGTAAAAAGTAGATTAGACCTTAGCACTGTTCATAAACTATCAAATAATAAGTTCTACATCCAACATAGCCATAATTATTTATAAGCAATTCAGATTCTGCTAATATAAGATTCAGGGTAACTTAGATCAGGTGAATATCTACATTACTTGTCAATAAAAACTTCCATAACAGAGATAAACTATGCAAATAATATTAGGGATTTGGTGCAAAAGTAACTGCAATTTTTGCCATTAAAAGGAATGGCAAAAACTGCAATTATTTCTGCACCAGTTTAATACTAACAAACCATTTGATTATTTTTTAAAGCCATCTCAATCCACGTTATTTGCACTCAACCTTTGACCATTCTTTAAGCCCCAAATAGAACCTCCTATTCCAAGGAGAACTCTTATGTTTCATACCCTCAGCAAGAAATACTGTGATTCCAACAAGCTTCTAGTAATGTTCTTGTTAGTAGAGTTGTCTGTGTACACGCCCTATCCCTCTACAGCAAACCTGTGTATTCTGCACAACTCCCACCTAGCACAGTCTTTAAACATAGTAGCTACCCAAGACACAAAGATGTCCTTTATTAGAACAGTTTCAATAATCTTGTTAATGTGTCCTGCTATGCTACATATCTCTGGCAGCATACACTTAGAATCATAAAATTTTAAAGCTAACAAGCTCCTTTTAAGCCATTTAGAAATTTCCCTAATATTTGAAATGAGGCAACTAGATTCTGGAAAAGTTAAGTGGCTTGTCCAAATTTAGTGACAGAATTGGGACAATCCAAGTTCCTGACTCCCATCCAAGTGCTGCAGAGAACCCCAACTTCCTCATGAAAACACTTTCAAGTGTGAAGTTGAAAAAGCAAGTTACTCAGCTTCTCCAAATCTTGTTTGTTCTTATAAGAGAATGGAACAAGATCATCCCCAAGTTTTCTTCCATCTCTAAAATCTGGTGAATCTTATTTTCGTAATGTATAATACCAAATGTCCCCAACATTGTGTGGGGATGGAAAGCTGCTCCCTTCTTCCCTTAAAGAACAAAAATGTGGGGGAGGTACATGAAGAAAGGATGGGAATTATTGATCAGGAAGTGAGAGAAGCAAGGGTAGGTATTAGTAAGCTGCTTATTGGGAACCCCCTTTGTTCCTAGCCCCCTCCACTCCTTCACAGCAAACTACAGAGAGCAGGATGGGGACTTTACAGTAACTAACAGTACAACAGCCTCTGCAGCTTCAGCCCTCACCTCCTCAGAATGCTGGTGGGAGTGGGTAGGGAGAGAAGAAAGGATGAATGGAGGGGTGCTAGTGGCCTCTAGCTCTAGGCCAGATTAGGAACCGGCCAATATTGATTAGCTGTTGGGGACCACAGAATGGACAGGAAGTCCCCAGGCAGCTACTCATATTGCTCTGTGAATCAATGGTTTAATTTCTCTGTTCTTTACGCCAGATGGAGTGAGCATGCACCTGAACAGAATTATACTGCAACCTGAAGTACTCTAATCCCATGCAGTAGGCTCACTGGCTTGGCTACACTCTTCATCCACTTCCTCCACAGGATTCCACCCCAATGGGAGCAGTGTGTTCCTCACCCAGGAATCCCACAGGGAGCAACAACCCTTGGAGTAGAGGCTGTTTCACCATTGCATGGAGCTCCTGAAACCAGTGGTTCTAAATGTTTTCATCATCAAGGATGCTTTAGTACTGGGGTGTGCCTTTCTAATTTGACATGTAAAGTAATGATGCTTTTGAATGACTTCTTTCTCATATAAATTATTATTATTATTTGAGACAGAATCTCACTCTGTCACCCAGGCTGTAGTGCAGTGGCGTGATCTCAGCTCACTGCATCCTCCGCCCCCTGGGTTCAAACAATTCTCCTGCCTCAGCCTCCCCAGTAGCTGGGATTACAGGTGTGCGCTACCATGCCCGGCTGATTTTTGTATTTTTGGTAGAGATGGGATTTCGTCATGTTTGCCAGGCTGGTCTCCAACTCCTGACCTCAAGTGATCTGCCAGCCTCGGCCTCCCAAAGTGCTGGGATTACAGGCATGAGTCATATAAATTAGAGCCAACTCAAGGCTAGTCCTTTAGAATGGCACTGTCACTTCTTATACTCTTCATTGCACAGGGAAAAGGGTGGGAAATGGGCGAGTGTCCTAGCTGGCCCTCAGAGATTATGTATAACCCTCCTACCTGCAGTGTTCCTTTAAGTTATTCTGCTAAAAGTAAAAAGAATAGTTACCAACACATTATCATAGTGTGTTTATTAACTGATTTAACTTACAAAACGTTGGACAATAAAGGAATATTATCATTGAATAGTGGCACAGAAAAGTGAGGTCACCTGCCCAAGGCCATACTATAAGAAGTGGCAGAATCGGGATTTGAACCCAGGCCCTTTGGCTCCAGAGTTTGCTTGCTCTTAACCACTTTGCTAGAGCAATATCTGTTGACCACCTACCACTTCATGGACATTTTACATTCATGATCTTCTGTACGTTCACAAAGCTGAGAAGTAGGTTTTATCATGCTCATTTTACCAAAGGGTTCCCTCACTAATAAATTGTGAAGGCGGCATTTGAATCTATATCTGTCTTATCTACAAAATTCTGTTGTTTCTCATAGATGATATCCAAAGATCCCATAGATCTTTAGATGGGAATAACCCTCAAATATCTTTCTAGTGGATTAGCTGGGTTGGTCTATCTAAATTTTGCTTGGCCTCAGCAATCCAAACCTAACATCAAAATTATACTCTAAAAGTATAAAATAAATAAACATAATAATAGCAATAAATAATATTGAGTGCTCACTGTGTACCAGGCACTGTTCTAAGCACTTTGCATGTATAAATTCACTAATTCTGGCAACAAACCTATAGGGCTTACCTAATTCAGAGGTTTAGATTTGCTGATTATATAAAATGTGCTGATAAATACATGCATTGTCTTTTTAAGAGAAAAATAGCTGCTGCTCATCTCAAAGGAGACAGGCACACTCAAAATTAAATGCCTCTTTGTTGGTTCTAAAATGTATTTCCTACATTCTGCACAGCTTCATAAAAACCTACATATCAAGAGTTTTTCAGTTGGCCCAAATATGACACATCTTTTTCTAAACATCTGAAATCTGAAAAGGGACACATTGCCCCTGCATCTAAGACCTCATCAAATGGAACTTTTGGCTTAGAAATGTCAAAAACTGGTCGGGCGCCGTGGCTCACACCTGTAATCCCTAGCACTTTGGGAGGCCAAGGCGGGTGGATCACAAGGTCGGGAGTTCAAGACCAGCCTGGCCAAGATGGTGAAACCTCGCCTCTACTAAAAATACAAAATTTAGCCGGCCGTGGTAGAGCACGCCTGTAGTCCCAGCTACTTGGGAGGCTGAGGCAGGAGAATCACTTGAACCCAGGAGGCGGAGGTTGCAGTGAGCTGAGATCGCGCGCCACTGCACTCCAGCCTGGGTGACACAGCAAGACTCCTTTCAAAAAAAAAAAAAAAGTCAAAAACCTTGAAGATGAAAACCTTCATGACTTTTGTGAAGAATCTGGTCTAAAGATATTTTTTACTGGAATGTGGTGTTGGAAAGGAAGAAAAGTCAGTGAAGGAAATTGTAAGGTAACAGTTCTGACTGAAAACCTAAATCCTTCGTCATCACTACAGGGATACAAACCCCAACACTACTCTGCTGCTGAATGGACTCAGTGGCACGATCATGTTTCACTGCAACCTCCGCCTCCTGGCTTCAAGCAATTCTCCTGTCTCAGCCTCCCAAATAGCTGGGACTACAGGCACATGCCACCATGCCTGGCTAGTTTTTGTAGATCTATATTTTTGTAGAGACAGGGTTTTGCCATGCTGGCCAGGCTGGTCTCGAACTCCTGACCTCAAGTGATCCACCCGCCTTGGACTCCCAAAGTGCTGGGATTACAGGCATGAGCCACCATGCCTGGCCATGGACTCAGTCATTTTAATGAGCAGATTTTACTTCTCAAGTTTAATGACCAGGAGATGAAAACTGCTGAGAAATATATAAAATATTGAAACTAACGTGGTCATTAAACTTGAGAAGGGCAGCACGGTAGACTGGAAAAGGGCAAAACAAATGATCCTGAGGCACCCACACATATACAGGAAGTCCCCAAATGGGCCGTGATACATTTTCAGTCCTCTGGGAATCTGAAAAGAGCAAAAACTGGGGACCTACAGAGAAATGCTGTGGAGAGAGTAGGAAGGACTTCAGGGAGCTGCCATTCTGTCAGATCAAATTAAAAGCATGTTCAAAGACAGAATCCTCTTGAGCCCCTTGCTCTCCTCCCTACCATCTACTCTAGAAAGCTGGCGGCCAACAGAGCAGGCAGCTGTGGTGCCTGCTCCAGGCACCAAGACAACTGAAGATGCTGCTGTGAACACAGAAGAGGTAACAGCCATGCTGCTTGATTCAGGCTCCCCACTGCTTGCCAGTGGTACATCCTAGAAGATCCTAGAAGATCTGGACCACAAAAAAGCCACCCACCCACATCTGGCTCTGCATAGGGGTACATCTCATTGTCATTGCAGCCTTCCTGGTCAGAGCTGTCTTCTAGGGAAGTGGGGGACAGGGATTATCACCAGCTGGATAATGAGGAAGAAGGGGCAAGCTCTGTTGCTTCAGAGTTGCACGTTTCCTCCTAATACCCACTAGTGTTTTGACAAACTGTGCCTTATGGGACACCAGGTCAACACTGCATGACTGCCACCCAACCAGAAATGCTGTCGTGGTGAAAAGGGGAAGCCCCAGCACTCTCCGTGGGGTAGATAACAATAGACTATGACCAGGAGACGCATTTGCAAAATTTTCCTTTGAAAACATAATTTAATAATTTATAACTACACTAGTGATTTTTTTCCTATTCTCCTGGTTTGCAAATGGCTGGACAAATCCACAGGAAAGAAATTATTTTAATTATCACCTGATGATTTTATTTCCTGCTTTGAACCACTTAGTCCCTTCCAGGTCTCCTTGCACTCAATAGTGTTAGAATGCTCTACTTGTGTTCACTTCAGAAAATGTCCCCTAAACTCTTTTTTTTTTAAGAGATGGGATCTCACTTTGTCACCCAGGCTCCAGTGAGGTGGCACAGTCATAGCTCACTACAGCCTCGAACTCCTGGGCTCAAGTGATCCTCCTGCCTCAGCCTCCCAAGTAGCTGGGACTACAGGTGGGTGCCACCACCCCTAGCTCATTGAAAAAAATTTTGTAAAGATGGGGTCTCACTATCTTTCTGAACTCTTGGGCTCAAACGATCCTCCTGCCTCAGCTTCCCAAAGCATGGGGATTACAGGTGTAAGACACTGCCCCGGCCTAAACACTTTATATGATACCTTTTAACTCACAGCTGTGGCTACGATCCAGTAGGGCATGTTATGTCAACGGTTACTTATAGATAAATCTGGAGAGAAAGCACTTGTTGGGGTCTTATTTTTCTATAACATGCTAGAAAAAAATAACAAGAAACAGGCAGACTGTGAGACTATGATAGCATCCAATTTCAAATCGTTGTAAAACACCTGTTTACAAAAGCAGTTAAACCTTTTCTATGCAAACTCTTTCATGCCATGTCCTTATTCCTTAAGACAGCTCCAAGGAAGGAGTTGATTATGACGCACACCTCTTTCCCCACCCAGAGAAGCCATCTCAACTCTAGAAAAAGGTGCCGAACTCACCTGTCCAGGTATTTCTAACCCACGGGAGTGACAGAACATGAAGAGTCAGAAATATAAAAAGTCGTTCTGCGAGGTGGATTCCCAGCCTCTGGGAGCAGCCCTCCTTTCATTCTTCCACCCCAATCCCTCCCACATGCAGCTGACTTCCAAAACACAACAAAAACCAGAGGTGGCCATTCTCCAACTCCTACCAATTCCAGCTCACATCTAGGGAAGAAATTTCTGCCCTCCTAAACAAGGGTTTTGGACCAGGGCCTCTGCATTCAGCTTAGGTCCAGTGCAAAAAGTTTAGAAGTTGTACAGATAGCTGAGTTTCTTGGGTGTGACCTATTTAAACCAGGTCATTTTAAAATGCTCTTTCAAAGTCTGATTTTATTAATAAATGAAATCATCCCATCATAAAGGAAACAATGAGAAATCTATGAAGGGAAAACATATCCATTAATATGGGGCACCCTGAAAATTAAACTGTTTGGTGGAAGGAACAACCATCACTTTCAATTTCTTTTTAAAGCAACTTCCAGAGAATAAGCTATGTTAAGTAAAATCAAAACAGGAAAAGCCACATCTAGGTGGATTTCAAACGAAATGATACTTCTCTGAAAAAAAACAAAAACAAAACTTTAATGCCTGGTGAAGTTTGAGGGGGTCTCATAATCACAGAGCCATCAGGAAGCGGCTAGAAACAATGAAGCAGGGTTTCAAAATGACTGGTACAGGATGTACCCATAGAAAGAAATGTTGCGCGCACTGGTGGAGCTGCCAAAGTTACTACTGCAAAGTACCCTGAACTTTTAAAGCGTGGCTTGGGGTCACTCTGACCACACTCTTTCCAATCTGGTCGCCTTGCAAACACGCTAGGATAATTGGCGGGAGGGGGGAGGGGAGAGATGCGCGGACCAGTGAGCGGGCGGGGGTGGGGGGAGAAGCCGGCGGAGCTCTCGGGTCGCTAGCAACAGTAAGGTTTCGCTTTCGTCCAAGGGCGGCGGGGGTGGGGGGGTAAGGGGAGCAACGAGATGGCAATGAACTTCCTCTCCCGAGAGACCCTGGCCTCGCGTCCGTGGGCGGCCAGATGCCTTCCCCTCCGCGGCCAGGCGGGGCAGGGGCGTGCTGCGGGAGGGGGCGGCCGCGATGCCCCGAGAGGAGCCAGCAGGGTGGCCAGGACGAAGCCCCAGGAAGCGCCTTACCTGTGCCGCGGCGCGCTCAGAGCCCGGGGCCGGGCCGGGACGCGCAGGTGCTTGGGGGCATCCTGGGGACGGCCTGGGCGGGCGGGGAGTCCATCGTACCCGGCTGGCTGCGCTCTTCCCGCCGCGGGGGGACGGGGAGGGGGCTCCCCTCGGCTCGGCGCCCGCCTCTTCTCCACCCAGCTGAGGACACAGCGGGTCCCGCGGCGGCGGCAGCAACAGGCACCGGCGGACGGTGGCGGCACCAGGATCAGCAGCCGAAGAGGAGGAGGAGGAGGAGGAGGAGGAAGAAGAGGAGGAGGAGGAGGAAGAAGAGGAGGAGGAGGAGGAGGAAGAAGAGGAGGAGGAGGAGGAGGTGTCTGCGCGCGGCTCTGGTTTCCTCCTCCCAGCCTGGGCGAGCGCGCTGGAGGCGAGGGGAAGACAGGAGCCGGGATCTCCCTACTCGGTCCCCGGGGAGCTGGGAGGGGGACTCGGTGTCCTCCTCCTCCCCACTGCGCCGTGTGACTGTGCCCGGGCAGCACGGCCCGGACGGGCGAGTCACACGCGAGCAACAGCTGCTGCACTGCGGGTCCGCCGCGGCCTCCCTCCCCTCCTTGCCACCCCCCGCCCCCAAGCCCGCGGGCCATCCTCAGCCAGTGTCTGTGGGGGGAATAGGGGGGAAGTACTTGGGCCGCCGCCCCATCCAGACCCCTGCGCAGGATCTGGGCACAGCGTTTCCCTGGGGAGCCGGGGGCGCGGGGCCCCGCGCGTGATGCAGGCCCTCGTGGCGGGATGTGCAGTCGCACACCCTGTCCTTGGCTGCCTATTTATAGCAGGTGGCACTGCCCGCCGCTTGCTCGGCCTGAGTGGCTCTCAGCAGGTGGCACTGCCTGCCCGCTCTCCGGGCTCCCAAAGGCGCCTCGCCTCATCTGCACCCTCCTCTTCTCCCTCCGAAACAGACGTGGTGGAAACTGCACACAACATGGGGGGCGGGGGCCGGGGGCGACCAAGCCACCTGGCTCTCCCCCGCCTTACCCCTTCTCCTTGTCCTTGGAGGATGGCAAGAGGTGAACTGAGGCACGGATGCCCTATGGGGCGCTGGCATGCGAGGCAGGAAAATCAGGGACTCTGGGAAACAACGAAGGCGAAGTGCCCTCCCGGGATTAAACACCAGGAAACTCCATTTCTAACCAATTGCGGGAGTGACGCAGAGCCTGGATTAGGCGCTTTTTCCTGCCCCGCGAGCCCGGCACACGCGCAGGAACACACACCACACGCACACGCACACCCCAGTGTGCATGCCCCGATCAGGTCTGGGGACATTCCCAGCGGTGTTGTAGAGTGCAAGGAAAGACGCGGAGGAGATGTGAAAAGCGGGACGGAGCTCGCTCCCTAAGACTAGGGGATGGCAGTGTGCAAAAAACAGGCGAAGCTCCCAGATCCCTATCCCACCAGGCACAGAGGCGCAACGTCACTCGCAGGGTGGGGAGAGGGATCTGAGAAAAGTAAGAAGCATCACATCCTCTCCAGAGAAGAGTCCGCAGGGAGGGGAGAGCCGGGTGCTCGGAGGAGGCAGTTCCAGACCCCCAGGTGGCATCTTTCTGGATTTTTTTACTTAATGTAGCTGGGGGTGGACTTTAGGGAAGTGGCTGAGCGTTTGAGCTGTACGGTTGGACTTGAATCCAAATCCCAGCAGGTGTGGTTTAGGCAAGGTGCTGGACCTCTGGTCTTCATTGTCTTACCTGCTAAATGGGACCATTACACACCTTACAGGATCTTTGTGAGGACAAAGCAGGAAAGTGTAAGTAAAGTGGCCAGTGCAGTGACACAGACGTACATGGTCCTCAACTAAAAGCAGCAGCTATTATCAATATTACTGTGGCCCAGGAGGCAAATAGAGGGCCAGGTTTCCTCATCGTACCAAGAGCAGTGTCTTCCTTGAAGCCCACTGAGCTTCTTGTAGGCTTTTAGATTAGGGCTGTCTTATGGCATTCCCTGATTTCCCTGGATGCTTACATCCAGGGGAGGTATTTTTAAGTGGACCCCAGAGTTTTATTCACAGCTTGACTTAAAACTCTCACAATAGTGGTAGCTATTCTTTACGGAGGCGTTAGTCGATTTGGGGTATTGTGCTAGATACTGTCCTTATATATTGTTGCTAATTTGCTCAAAAACTCTGCAGGGCAAAGATTGTTAAATCCATTTGACTAAGGAGAAAAGTAAGAGGTTAGTGCCTACAGGGTTAGTGGGTGCTGGAATCTCCAAGATCCAAAGCCCTTTATAATATACTTCTCTCTGGCCACTATGTAGCCCTCAGCTCATTCTTTGTCATTGAGTAGTTATTTGTGTGCGTAGCCTCAACTCTTTTTTAAGAAATATACAGTCATAAATACTGTAATGAGTAGAACGTTAACTGGGTTATGGAAATTATTCTTTAGGTTACAATACCAGGTAAACCAGTTAAACCATATTGTTATCACTTGGGTCATATCCCAAATTATTTCATGTTTTTACCTTCAACTCTGTTGTAGAACTCTCTCTCCCTGTCTGCAGTGACCTGCTGCACACATTTACCTCCAGAGTGCTAGGAGGTCGAGAAAGGTACACTAGCATTCATTTCATTGACACTCTAAACTGCTTTTTGTATGTAACCCACCAGAGGATGGTTGAAACTGTTACCTAACAACCCTGCTTGCCAGGCCCTGCTCCTGGGAAAAGGGGTCAGGCCAAGGGGAACAGAGATAAATTGCTGGGCTCTGCTTACAGAACATCCTGGCCAGAGCCGCCTCCCATCCTGCCACTCCACTACCTTTTCTTTCCCTCACTCGCTCACCTCCTCTACCCTCTCTTCACCCATACCCCTAGTCCCAGAGTACAGGAAGGCTTAAGTACAGGTAGGCAGCCAGGCGGGGTGCCTAACCAGAATACAGAGGTAGGAAGTGGATGGGTGGGGCCCAGATGCAGGCCCAGGCCTCATATCTCTCAAAGCATTGACATGCAGCAAGTTCCAGCTCAGAGATTTATAACTTAGTGGCAAATGACCATTTGCCTTGACCCTTACCTAGGTTAGGGAGAGGTCATGGCCTTGTGAGAAGCAGCAATTTCTGCATCACTTTTCCAGCTCCCAGGACAGCTAGCACCCTAAGAATGATGAGGAGGGATTTTACCATACTTTCAACTTCCGGGAAACAGAACTCCCTCTATAGTATGCAATAAAGATTGTTGAACTTCTTTTTTAAATCTATACAGCATTATCTTAGAAATTAGGGGACAGTTTGCTATCAACCTATTTGGCCTTAGGTTTTCTAGCAGTTGTAGAACAAATAGTAAAGGGGACTTTGAAGCAGATGGTGATACCTGGTATGGCAGGATGAAGACTGTCAAATGTGGGTGGGGAGATCCATACTGGCCCAGTGCAGAGTGCAGAAGTAAGAGCTCACCACTCAGCTCTTACCAGCAGGTGCCATTGCTCTAGGAGGGAAGTAGCTCCTTCCCCTTGATATGTGGCCACATGACTCCCAGGAGAGCTGGTACACACCATGGTAGAAGCGTGCGCCAATGGGGCCTTGGTGATGGCAACAGAGAGCTCCCTCAAGGCCCAGGAAGGTGTTCTGTTGGTCCCTCTTTAAGTCACCAATAACAAAAGCAAGTAGAGAATAGGGCCAAATGCTCCAATGATTCTGCTTCAGCTTCTGATTCTTCTGACGGAGTATGACCCAGGAACACAAGGAGTGTGGAGCTCTTCACCACCATGGGCATTTAGCTGACATCAGCTATGGACCCATTGGCTCAGCGAGTGAAAACCCTGATGCGAAGGCACCGACCATCATGGCTGCTGCACTTTTCCTGTCTGGACAACTTCTGCACCTCCAGCTCTTCCCAAAATCCTGCCATGGATCATTCTTTTAGGGCTTCTCCCATAGACTCTTTCCTAATTTAGCTATTTGCAGCATAATTAATTATTCATTGCCAAAAGCCAGGAACATTAATATCAGCTTTAAGATGGCTGCAGAGCTCTAGAAAATTGTGAACCATCGATGCTATTATATCACATGAAAAGCTCAGAGGCTGAAAGAAAACAGAAGCCACTTTACTTTTAAAAAGTTAAGGGAACCATGGGAACCATATATACATCTAGAATTAAAATCTTTCGTTGATTTAGAAAGAAGACCTTTAACAAAATTAATCATCATTAAATCCATCAGTTAGGTATTTAAATGCTCATATTAGTTAGGAATCCAAACTATTGCTATTATATATTTTTACTTAAATTCAAAATGTGCATAATAAGGTAGTGGGTCCATTTCCAAAAAATGGCATCAATAAAGGCAAAAAATAAGACTATACTGGCTAGAACCCTAGGATAGTAAGGTGGTTCACTGGGTACGCTTGTTCCCATTGATTGATAGTGACTTTCTGGAGCCCTGAGTGGACAAGGCTTGTAAGGCAAGTCCATGCTCAGCGGGAAAGGGTGCAAGATTGAGAAGCAGCACCTGCCTCAAGCATGGGAGGAGGCAGCATTGCAACACCAGCGCCGAGTAATTTGCCAACCCTGTCAATCCAAGGCATAACAGTTAGATCTAAAGAGTTTGTGAAGGCTGGGGTGGTGGCTTATCCTATAATCCCAGCACTTTGGGAGGTTGAGGTGGGCTGATCACTTGAGCCCAGGAGTTGGAGATGAGCCTAGGCAACATGACAAAACCCCTATAAAAAAATACAAAAAAAAAACTTAGCTGGGCGTGGTGTTGCACAACTGTAGTTCAAGCTACCCAGGAGGCTGAGGTGGGAGGATGGTTTGAGCCCTGGAGGTTGAGGCTGCAGCAAGCTGTGATGACACCACCACACTCCAATCTGGGTGTTGGAGTGAGAAACTGTCTCTAAATAATAATAATAATAACATAGAGTCTGTTAAGTTATGCCCAAATATCTTGTTTTCTTTCTTTTCTTTCTTTCTTTTTCTCTTTCTCTTTCTTTGTCTTCCTCTTTCTTTTTCCTTCCTTCCTTCCTAGCTTTCTTCCTAATTCTTTCTTTCTTTCCTTTGGTTTTGTTTTCTGAGACAGGGTCTGGCTCTGTTGCCCAGGCTGGGGTGCCGTGGTGCCTTCATGGCTCACTGCAGCCTCGACCACTTGGGCTCAAGCTATCCTCTGCTCAGTGTTCTGAGTAGCTGGGACTACAGGCGCACACGGCCACACCCAGCTAATTTTTAAATGTTTTGTAGACACAGGATTTCGCTGTGTTGCCTAGACTGGTCTCAAACTCCTAAGCTCAAGCAATCCACCCACATCAGCCTCCCAAAGCGCTGGGATTAGAGACGTGAGCCACTGCGCCCAGTTCCCAAATATCTTAATTAACTATAAGAAATATTCTTCATGACAAGAAAATGAAAATCAAAGTCAGGGACTATATTACATCCAATTGTCTGCAATACTAGATCCCTGAAATTGCTTTCCGAAAGGCATAAGATTAATAAAATATGATGCAAAAAATTAAAATGAGCAGATAGCCAACATAGATTTTAGAATTTCAGCAATTGAAATAAACAAAAATTTTACTGCACGAAGAACTCACGCTTACAATGCATGAGACAACGGTAAATCAATGCAGTGAGAGAATGGGTGGACTGTATACTTAAGCCCCAGAGTAGGCTTCTGTGAAGTATCTAATCTCCTTTTATGGACAAAGCAGATAAAACTCTGGGCACTGGTTCCACTTCCTTTTCCAGCAACCTCTCCTATTTGTCATTGCTCTACACAAGCAACTGCTCCACGCAGCTCTCTGACGATGTCCAGCCTTTACTTGGGGTTCTCACTTTCCACCCGAGCTGGTTCCGTGGGTCTGGGCACCAAGTACAAAGTTTGGCAAATGCTAGATGGCATGTCATTTTTAAATTATGATATCTAAATTTGTCTAAGGTCAATGAGAATTTTTTTGTAAATTGTCAGAGCTAGTTATGGATCTCGATGATTTTACTCAGACTGGGTAAGCTGACTAAGCTCTCTACCCTGCAGCAACCCTACTTCATTTTACCCCAAATGCCATTGGTGGTACCTAATGTGTAATCTCACCTAGAATGCAGGAGCTGCTAACTGGTTTCCCTGATTCGGCCCTCACCACCCTGCAGTCTATTCTTAACATAGCAGCCACGTGAATCTGCTAAAATATCATTTGGGCCATGTCACTGCTTGGCTTGGAATCCTCCCATGGCTTTCCAGATTCCCTGAAGTAAAAGTCAAAGTCCTTATAATAGTTTAGAGGGTCCTACAGGATCTTCTTTCTCAACTGCCACACCACTACCTCTGTCCTTTATCACCTGCTACCAGCCTTGACTCACTCTGCTCCAGCCACACTGGCCTTGCAGTTATGCAGAGCTGCCAGGCACACTCCTGCCCCAGGGCCTTTGCATTTACTCTTCCCTTTGCTAAGCGTACTCTTCCCTCAGATATTCACATTGGCCCCTCACTTACTTCACTTTGTTTAAATGTCACCTTCTCCGTGAGGCCTTCCTGACCAAGTTTTTGAAAATGGAAACCACAGCTACACCTACACCTACACACACACACACACACACACACACACACACACACACCCCTTATCCCTTTTCCTGCTTTATATTTCTCCATAGCACTTACCTTCTAATGTACTATATTGGTTACTTGTATATCTTATTTGTCATTTGTTTCCCCCTCCGCCTTCCATGGGAGCAGAGAATTTTGTCTGTTTTATTTGCTGCTGTATCTTCAACTCACAGAATGGAGCCCAGCACATAGTAGGCATCCAATGAATATGTGCTGAGTGAATGAATGAATGAATGAAAAAAATAATTTGTAATATATAACATTTGTGAGTTCAATACATGTCTTTATATAGAAAGAGAGGAAAACCTAGAGATTCTAATCTAATAGAAGTACTATCTATTAGATTAGAATTTCTAGGTTTTCCTCTTGCTTAGAAATTCTAATCTAATAGAAGTACTATTAGATTAGAAGTACTATCTATAGAAGTACTATCTATTAGATTAGAATAGAATCTAATAGAAGTACTATCTATTAGATTAGAATTTCTATGTTTTCCTCTTGCCTAGAAATTCCAATCTAATAGAAATACTATCTATTAGATTAGAAGTACTATCTATAGAAGTACTATCCATTAGATTAGAATTTCTAGGTTTTCCTCTTGTTGACAGCTCATTAGATTTCTCAACTGTCCTAAGAGGTATGTCAATACTTCCCCCCAAGGTGAGCTAAATGTTGAAGCATGTGACTCCTTCTTTAACCATCAACATAGACTCTAATCTCAGATATACTATAGAAGGACTTTAGAATCAGGAACAACTGAGAACTCATCAGCAGTCAACGTTTGTTAGAAGTTTGGTTGAGAAAAATATGACCTTGGAGACCAGCATGAAAGATAATGCAGTTCAACTGATCCTCTAAAATCTGGATCCCCTAAAATCAGTTCCTTATCAGATCAACCCAAGTGAAGATCCATTTGCCTGGAGTGTATCCAGAAAAATTTTTTTTACTGAGTTTCACTTTGATATTATTCCATTGGTCCATAGTGGGGGAATGCATTTTATAAAAATACTCTATTCAGTCTGAAGATATTATTGAGGGTGTTTATTAATACCTTACACAGTGTCCTTTTAAAGAGAATCCAAGAAAAAGTTTCTCCTAGGACTCCACTAAGAAAAACTTTTCTTTCCTTGAGCAACTGATTATACCTCCATCCTTGCACTGACCGTTTGGGGTTCACTGCTTGGCAGGCATCCAGGACATTTTGTGTGCTAAGTCAGTGATTCACAAATGCCCTTTCCAAGCCATTACCAGTTTGTGCCACTTTTCATCTATCCAAGACAAACTATAAATAACAATGTGTAACTTCATAAAACCAAACTGAACTTCTCTGTCTTCTGAGATCATGTTCTTCCTACCTTATAGGTACTGACAAATAAGTATTTCTTTTATGAAATTATGGTGAGATCCATTGCTTTGTGCTTGTTTTATAATGTCTTTACTTGGCAAAAGAACATTTTAGCGCCCCCTTGTCAATTCCTAGTGTTTGGAGAAATGTTACTGGTTCAGAAAATCCAAAGTCTAGAAGCAGTGGTTTCTACCTAATTCCTAGCATCATTCTATCTCACCTACTACCCTTTCCTTTCGTCCTGTTTTCTTAATTCACTTTGAATCATTTTTTGTTTACAAAAAAAGTGAATACATTTAAGCCATCTTCAATCATTCCTGGGATGTGGTAGAAATATGAGTGAGTGAGTGAATGAATGAATGAATAAACAGACTTGTACAGGCAGAGAACATACCAACTCGCCTGCAGCTCCACACTACATCAAATGTTCTCACTCATCACCACCTTGTATGGTACCTGCATAGTGTGTACAGTGTGTTATAATGTACAGATCTCCTATTATTTAACCCTCTCAGCAGCCCTCAGAGGTAAATGTTATTTCTCTCCCTCATTATAGAGAGATGGAATTGTCCTAAGGCAGAAAACCTGTGGGGGAGAAATTGGGGTTTTAACCTGGATATTCTGTCAGCAAGTCTAATTCTTTTTGTCTATACCATATTACTGCCTTTCAAACTAATGTTTTTGAGGGTGATCATGTTTGGAGGTGTTTTGATTTGTGTGGGGGAAATGAGAGTCTGGTTATTTCCTTGGCTTTCAGAATAACATTCCTTATTGCGAGGTGTTTGTGGTTGGGCTGCGCTTCAGCTGGGGCTCTCTGACCCTTTAACTTCTCGGGAACATCCACAGAACCAAGGTTTCCTTGATCAGCACATATTGAAGAAACGTGCTCCGGGGCAGTCTCTTTTTGCTCACTTTTCTATTGCATAATAATTCATATTGTGCCACAGCATTATAGTGGGAGGTTGCTTCATTACTTCATAATTTCTTTTAACATTAAAGCTGAGCTAGAGACATTCAGCCTTCTCATTTTCTTGTTGCTAAATATGAAATGTAGGATGAAGTTCTCCTTTACTCAAAAGAGTGTGGGTCCTTGGATAGGAAGCTTAGAGAAATCATTAAGGGGGAGGTAGAATTTACCAAGATTTCCAAAGTCTACCACAAAGGGGTTAGTAGTCTTTCAACCAGTAGAGATTCATAGATGAGCTATTCTTTCCATGACTCTGAACTAGGCACTGAAGTGATGCAAAGAAATATGAGACAGCTTCCTTGTCTTCAGCATCCTTACTCTCTTCTAATTCAGGGTTGACAAACTACTAAAAGCCCATTTAGTAAATATTTTAGGCATTGCAGGACATTCCATCTCTGTCCCACCTTTCAAATCTGTAGCAGTGGCCGGGAACAGTGGCTCACACCTGTAATCCCAGCACTTTGGGAGGCCACGGTGGGCGGATCACGAGGTCAGGAGTTTGAGACCAGCCTGGCCAACATGGCGAAACCCCGTGTCTACTAAAAATACAAAAATTAGCCGGGCATGGTGGCGCATGCCTGTAGTCCCAGCTACTCAAGAGGCTGAGGCAGAAGAATTGCTTGAATCCGGGAGGCGGAGGTTGCAGTGAGCCGAGATCGCGCCACTGCACTCCAGCCTGGGCGACAGGGTGAGACTCCGTCTCAAGAAAAAAAAAAAAAGGTCTGTTGCAGTGCAAAAGCAGCCACAAACGCTATGCAGGCAAATGAGTATGGCTGTGTTCTAGTGAGTATGGACGCTGAAATTTGGATTTCATGCATTTTCACATTGTCACGAAATATTCTTTAAAAAATTTTTTCCAACCATTTAAAAATGTAAAATCCATTCTTAGCTCATGGGTCATACAAAAACAAGCAGCCGGATTTGGCGAGCAGGACATAATTTGCTAACCCTGCTCTAGGGCAAGGGTTTTTAACTATTTTTATAGTATAGATCCCTTTGCCTGTGTAATGAAGCCTATGGAACCTTCCTCAGAATAATATTTGTAAATGCCTAAAATAAAATAAATAAAATACATTAATAATGAAGTTCATATGTTATGATATCATGCTTTTAAAAATATATGTTGATATCTGTATTTCCATGTAATTGGCTACAAATTATATGGAAGGCTGGGTACAGACATTCAGCCTTCTTCTCATTCTTTTGTTGCTAAATATAAAATGTAGGATGACATTCTCCTTAAAGAGAAGTTCTCCTTTAAGTAACCAATTATATAGCCAATTATATAAAATTCTCCTTTAAGTAACCAATTATATAGCCAGTTATATAAAATTCTCCTTTAAGTAACCAATTATATGGAAATACAGACATCAACATATACTTTTAAAAGCATAATATTGTAATATATGGACATCATTATTAATGTATTAAATAACAAGATTTGCCCACAGGTATAATAACTACCATGATTTTGAGAGTGATAAAAATATATGATATTCTGAGATACTTGTTACAACTGAAATGTGACATGAAAATCAATGATTTCTATTGATGACAATGTCATGGGGAGTGATAATACTATTATGGTTTGTTACCCAAATTTTTAAAGGCAGAGAAATGTAAATTGTGATTAGAACTGCTAGAAGTAACTTAAAAAATGTATTTTTATTTTCCACCCAAGTTCACTGACCCCTTGGAGTGTATGCACAGAACCATCAGAGAACCTTTGATCTTAGGTTAAGCACCCATGAGAAATCAGTGACAAGACTCCATAAATCTGTGCATAATCCCTCCTTAATGTTCTGGAATCACAAGAGGCTAAAGCCTCTTTAAATTTGAACATTTCTTGAAAGGAAGAACTCATACCTGTCTCACTGACCAGCATCGGATGATCTCAGACCACTTCCTGGCTACGTGAACTTGAACAAGTTATTTTCACTGAACTCTGGTGTGTCTACGTGTCTGTGTCCCCCCCCCCTTTTTTTTTTTTTTTGAGACGGAGTCTGGCTCTGTTGCCCAGGCTGGAGTGCAGTGGGGTGATCTCGGCTCACTGCAAGCTCCGCCTCCCGGGTTCACACCATTCTCCTGCCTCAGCCTCCAGAGTAGCTGGGACCACAGGTGCCCGCCACCACGCCTGGCTAATTTTTTGTATTTTTAGTAGAGATGGGCTTTCACTGTATTAGCCAGGGTGGTCTGGATCTCCTGACCTTGTGATCCGCCCGCCTCGGCCTCCCAAAGTGCTGGGATGAGGCGTGAGTCACCGTGCCCGGCCTATGTGTCCCCTCTTTAAGATGACGGGAATAAAAATAATAGTACTTATCTTATGTTGTTGATAGGGTTAATGAGTTAGTAAATGTAAAACACTTGGAACAGAACCTGGCATGCAGTATAGCACATCATGCTCATTGTCATTATTCAGTGATGTAATTCTCTCTTGTTCTTCCTTCTCTGGATGCTATCAGCTCTTTCATGTAGCCTTCTCTTCTCTTCCTCTTTCTGTAGGGGGGAACAGGAAGCTAACCCAAGAGGATGTTTTCTTTCAGGTAAAAATTCAAATAACTTCAATCTTGGCTGGGCGTGGTGGCTCACGCCTATAATCCCAGCACTTTGGGAGGCCGAGAAGGGTGGATCACCTGAGGTCAGGAGTTCCAGACCAGTCTGACCAACATGGTGAAACCCTGTCTGTACTAAAAATACAAAAATTAGCTGGGTGTGGTGGTGCATGCCTGTAATCCCAGCTACTCAGGAGGTTGAGGCAGGAGAATTGCTTGAACCTGGGAGGCGGAGGTTGCAGTGAGCCAAGATCGAGCATTGCCAAGATCGAGCATTGCACTCCAGCCTGGGCAACAAGAGCAAAACTCCATCTCAAAACAAAACAAAACAAAACAAAACAAAACACCCTTCAATCTTTGGAAAATTAAGACTTCAGGAATTCAGCGGTTGTGCTGCTGCAGAAACACTACAATGATTGCTTTAAGGAAAAGTTTGGAACATTCTTCCTCCTTTAAATGGTCAACATTTTGCCAGGGAGGGCAGGGAAAGCTTATCCAAACTGAGTAACATTTTTAAAGTTAAAATTTAACAATGTAAGAAGTCTTTCAAACCCTGTTTCCCCTCCCACGATGAGATGTTGTAGGGAGCTAATAGGTACACAGGCAAGCACAGTCAGGGTTGGGCAGTTCTAGCAGGTGTGGAGAAGACTCACAAGTCAAATGGATATAATGCAGGATAAAATATAACAATTTTTTTTCTTTTTTCGAGATGGAGTCTTGCTCTGTCGCCCAGGCTGGAGTGCAGTGGCGTGATCTCAGCTCACTTCAACCTTCGCCTCCCGGGTTCAAGCAATTCTCCTGTCTCAGCCTCCCGTGCAGCTGGGATTACAGGTGCCCTCCACCACGCTCGGCTAATTTTTGTATTCTTAGTAGAGACGGGGTTTCACCATGTTGACCAGGCTGGTCTCAAACTCTTGACCTCTAGTGATCCATCCACCTCGGGCTCCCAAATTGCTGGGATTACAGGCGTTGAGCCACCGTGCCCAGCCAACAAAATGTTTAAGAGGCACAGTTATACCCCCAAAGAAAGAGAGAGATGTTTCCTAGGTGCTTAAACTAGTGTGAACTAGCCAGGCGCAGTGGCTCACACCTGCAATCCCAGCACTCTGGGAAGCTGGGACGGGTAGATCTCTTGAGCCCAGGAGTTTAAGACCTGCCTGGCCAACATGGTGAAACCCTGTCTCTACAAAAAATTCAAAACATTAGCCAAGCATGGTGGTGCATGCCTGTAGTCCCAGCTACTTGGGAGGCTGAGGTGAGAGGATGGCTTGAGCCCGGGAGGTCAAGGCTGCAGTGAGCCATGATAGCGCCACTGCACTCCAGCCTGAGTGACAGAGTGAGACCCTGTCTGAAAAAAAAAACTTTTTAAAATAGTGTGAACTAAGAGGAAGAGCAAAAAGCAGCAGCTGAAGTGCCCACGGCCTTGGAGAATGTATGAGACTAAGTGTGGCCTCTAGGACTAGGGGTTTAACATTCACACCTGACTGGAAACTGGCCCCGGGGCTGCTAAAAGGCAGGGAATTCAAAGTCACTCAGTTATTATTATTTTTCAATTGAAAATTACTATTGGATTCTCTCTTTTTTTTTTTTTTTTTTTGAGACGGAGTCTCACTCTGTCGCCCAGGCTGGAGTGCAGTGGTGCAATCTGGGCTCACTGCAAGCTCTGCCTCGCAGGTTCACACCATTCTCCTGCCTCAGCCTCCCGAGCAGCTGGGACTACAGGCACCTGCCACCATGCCCAGCTAATTTTTTGTATTTTAAGTAGAGACGGGGTTTCACCGTGTTAGCCAGGATGGTCTTGATCTCCTGACCTAGTGATCCGCCTGCCTCAGCCTCCCAAAGTGCTGGGATTACAGGCGTGAGCCACTGCACCCGGCCTGGATTCTCTTTCAAGTGGCCTATTCTTATTCATGGTGTCCTGTTCTTTCCCTTAGAGTGCCAGAAACCTGAGAGGACTGCCTACTTTATGAAAAAGGGATCTCGGATTCCCTGATACAGGATCAGAGAAGCTTGTACTTTGCTTGAGACTCTGGGTACGGATTGAGTGGGCCAAGCTGGGGAGAGTTCATGATCAGAAATAAAAACTCCAAGCCTGTGTCACACAGAGGCAAAACATGTGATTTATGCTTACAAATTAGTGCCAGAATCCTAAGCTAATAAAAGCTACGTAAAAACGCACCAGTAACTGTGTTAGTTAGAAAAGTTATAAATATCTTTTCCCAGATTGTCAATTGTCTTTTAAATGTTTATATGGTCTTGCTGTACAGAAGTTTTAAATTCTAATGTGGCTCTGTCTTTTGCTTTATGGCTTGGGCTTTTTGTGTCTTAAAAAATCTTTCTCTACCTTAATATCCTAAAGACAATCTCCTACAATTTCTTCTAAAACATTTAAAGTTTGTTGTTCATATTTAGATCTTGAATTTAAATGGAATTTATTTATTTATTTTAGAGACAAGCTCTCTCTCTGTCACGAGGCTGGCGTGCAGTGGTATGATCATAGCTCACTGCAGCCTCAGCCTCCTGTGCTCAAGCAATCCTCCTGCCTCAGCTTCTTGAGTAGCTGGGATTACAGGCACACGCCACCACACCCAAATAATTTTTTTGTTTAACTTTTTGGCAGAGACAAGGTCTGTCTATTTTGCGCAGGCTGGTCTCAAACTCCTGGGCTCAAGCAATCCTCTCACATTGGCCTAAAGTGCAGAGATTACAGGCATGACCTACCATGCCCAGCCTTGGGATTTTATTTTTGATGTGGTTTTGGATATGGCTTGAGGCAGGGATCTAATTCTAGCTTTTCCACTTGGATAGCTAATTGCCCCAGATTTTTGTATTCAATAGTACTCTTTCCTATAGACCTATGATGCCGTGTTTCTCTTATACCATTTTCCTTTCATACATATGCCTATTCGTTATTCTTTTCTATTGGTTTACTTGTCCATTTATTTGCCACTTTTACTATGTCTTTATAATAAATCTTACTATTTGGTAGTATAATTTCGCTCTTCTTATTGTGAAGAATTTTGAAGAGTCTGAGAATTTATTCCACTTGCAAGCTAACAATTTAGCCTGCCATGGATATAATAAAAAGATACGGGACTGGTGAGTCAGAGGCAAATGATTTTATTGCTCAGAGTACAGCAATTAGTATAAGCTTCATGTTCACCTCATTTACCCTTGCACCCAACTCCTATGTGTGACATGGAAGGGCTAAGAGGATGCTACATACATCACAGTGAAGAACTCAAGTTTAGGAAACCCCACACTTGCTAGCAAATCTGCCGATCCTTTATCCAAGAGGAAGACATTTCTTCATTATCCTGGACATCAAACAAATCTGCCATTGCCCTAGAGGAGAGACACTACTTCTGCCTTCCCAAGCTGTTTTCTGTACAAACATCATTGAAAAATAGTACAGAAACACACACACACACACGCACGCACACACAAATCTGTCAATGCCTCTGCTGACAAGATGCGCAGAAATACAAGAGACCAATGGAGAACTGCCTCCTAACACTTATTCTTTTTCTGTATTATTTTACCTGTTTTGGCCCTTTACTCTTCTTTAGGAATACATAGATCAATTTTTATAGTTGTTTGAAGTAGCACTATGTTGCTAAATATAAATTTATAATTTAAATTCACATATGTAAGTTATTTAAGTGTGTTCTTTACAACCACATGTAAATAGTATCTTATAATTAATAATTGTTATTGTAGGTGTATAAAGCAATTTTAACAGTTTAAAAAAGACCACAAAACAAAACAAAACAAAAAGTTTTAAAAAAAGCAAACAAAACAATAACAGTAACAAGAGAAACAAACTAGAAAAACGCCTGGGACCTTGCAGAAGCAAACACAAAATTGCTTTGTAATATCATTCCTGCAATGTAGGGCACGAAAAGCTCTCACAAGTTAAACAAACAAACAAAAAAACTCGCCAAAGATTAAAAACAAGAACGCTCACAAACACTAGAAAATAACTGACTCTGAGGGGCAGTCAACACGCACACCAAACTGCAGAAATAACATTTTAAGAACTTTAGGTTATAGAACAAATTGAAAGAATAAAGGAAGTATTTAGAAATTATTCAAAAACTGAAAGCAAAAACAGGAACCATAAGAATGGATTTGGGCACTAATAGAAAAGAAAAGGAAGATCTGAAAAGAGAGTGAATAGAACTTTTAGGAGTTCATAAAAAGTCACTGAAATTCAAAACTCCCAAGAAAAGTTAGCAGATTAGAAGGAGCTAGAGAGGCCGGGTGCAGTGGCTCATGCCTGTAATCCCAGCACTTTGGGAGGTGGAGGCGGGAGGATCTCTTGAGGTCAGATTGAGACCATCTTGGCCAACATGGTGAAACCCTGTTTCTACTAAAATACAAAAAATTAGCTGGGCATGGTGGCGCACGCCTATAGTCCCAGCTACTTGGGTGGTGAGGCAGAGGAATCGCTTGAAACCAGGAGGCGGAGGTTGCAGTGAGCCGAGATTGCGCCACTGCACTCCAGCCAGGCAACAGAGCGAGATTCCATCTCAAAAAAAAAAAAAAAAAAAAGAGAGAGAGAGAGTAGTAAACTAGAAGACTGCTCCGATGGAGTTGCCAAGAAAGTAGCACAGAGATAAAGAAGTGGAAAACGATAAATATGTACCTAATAAAACTGCAAAACACCGAAGACTAAAATCTTAAAGGCAATCGCAGTGATCAAAACATACAGCCTCACTTATGTGAAGTTCAAGATCAGGCAAAACTGATCTATCTGTTAGCTGTCAGAATAGTGGTTATTTCTGGTGATTAAGGGGAGGGTTCCAACTGGGAAGAGGCATAGGGTATCCTTTGAGATATTGAGATTGTTTTATGTCTTCCTGGTTACATGCTCTATAAGTATGTAAAAAGTCACTGAGCTGTACATGCAAGATTTTGTGCACTTTATTATATGTATATTATAGATCAATAAAGATACTTTTAAAAAAACTAATCAGAACAAAAGAAGGACTACCTATAAAGGTATAACAGCTGGATTAGCAACCCACTTTGGTCAGAAACAAGAAAGTCCAGAATGTTATCCAATAGTAACTTCAAAATGCCATGGAAAATAAACATCAACTTAGGTCCTTTACCTAACAGAACTATTATTAGGTGACTAAAGACATTTTCAGACCAAGATTAAAACAACGTCAACAGATTGGTGAATCTACATAAGCATTAACCTTCAAAAATTGTAATTATAGGCCAGGTGCAGTGGCTCATGCCTGTAGTCCCAGCACTTTGGGAGGCCAAGGCGGAAGGGTCCCTTGAGCCCAGGAATTTGAGACCAGCCTGAGCAACAAAATACAAAAATAAGCCAGATCTAATGGCGTGCGCACATAGTCCCAGCTACTTGGGAGGCTGAGGTGAGAGGATTGCTTGAGTTTCAGAGGTAGAGGCTGCAGTGAGCTGTGATCATGCCACTGCACTCCAGCCTGTGTGACAGAAGGAAACCCTGTCTCAAAATTTTTTAAATAATTTTAAAGGGTTTTTGGATTACCCTGCATGCACGCATGTGCGTGTGCACACACATACACACCCACACACACTCAACAGAGAGAGAGAGAGAGCTGTGGAATGATGCATGGCAAGACTATTCACGGCAGCACTGTTTGAAACAGCATAAATTAGAACCACCCTCAATATTCATCAACAAGGGAACAGATTAAATAGATTATATTACACCCATATACTGGAATACCATTTAGCCATTAAAAACAACAAAATATATTTTTGAGTATGATATACAATAAATGTATTTCTATATGAGTTAGATTTTCTGCATTAACAACTGCAAAATCCCAGTGGGTTATAACAATGAACATGAATTTCTCATACACTCCATCTACACAGGAGGAGAAAGTGAATCATTGCAAACATCAAACATGATTTCACAATTGCTAGGTTAAACAACTAGAGTGAAGAACAGTGTGTACAGTGTCCTACCACTTGGATAAAAGAAATCAAGCCAAAATAATTCATCATATAATTGTTTTACATATAAGATCTCTGGAAGAATACACATGAAACTGGCAAAGATGGCTGCCTTAGTGCATGGGAACTAGGTGGCTGCACTAGGGATACGCTGGACTTATTTCACTGTTTACCCTTTGCACTTTTTGAACTTTATGCCACTTGAATGTATTATCTAAGAAAAAATTAAATTTCCTGTATTTTTTGGGTGGAGGCTAGAGATAACAACTTTAGACTTGATCCAGCAAGTACAGATGTTAAGATTTTAAGAGTAATCACAGAAAGAATTGGAATTGAGTATACCACTAAAATGGCACAGGAAACAGGGGTAAAAATACTCTCTTGGGCATGTAAAATATATATATATTTAAGAGTCATTTGTGTTTTTCTTAAACTATCTTTGAATCTCATTAGACTCTTTTTCTATTAGGTTATTACTCTTTTTTTTGGCATTGATATCTAGGGTCTCCTTTTACATTAGGGAGATAAGCCCTTTGTTTGTGACACAGTTGCAAATATTTTTTCCTAGTTTGTTGCAGAGGATTTTATTGAATGTAGGCGAATTTTTCAGTCTTTAAAAAAATAACTTGAGTCATAGTTAGAAAGCCTTTCCCACTTTAAGATTATAAAAGAATTATCTAATATTGTCTTTCAATACTTCCTGTATGAGTCTCATTTTTTCTCCAGCAAACTTTTATGTAGGCAGGAACAATAATGAGTACAACTGCATGTCTTTTATGTGGCCTAATACCTCCTGTGTGTTTTCACCAGTAGAGAATCCATTTCTACTGATGATCTTAAATTTTTCCCTAATCACTGATTAGTGTCCTCTATAATCTAAGGCAACTGAAACAAAAATGGTTTTCACAATGATTTTGAAAAAATAATTTGATTTTATTCCCATTATAGAGGAAGAAATTAAAGTTTAGAGATGTTAGGAAACTTGTTCAGTATTACATAGAAAGTAGTGGTATTGGAACTGAAACTGAAACTCAGGCTGAAATCTTAACTCCTACAGGTTGTGATGGGCACAACCTAGAAATGATATTTCTTTGCAGCTTTATTGAGGTATAACTGACAACTTGTATAAATGTAAGATATATAATGTGATGAGTTTTATACAAATACATTGTGAAATGATTACCACAATCAAGTCAGTTAACACACACTGATCACTGTATCTAGTTACCATTTTGTATGATAACATTTGAGAGCTACTCTGTTAGCAAATTTCAAGTATACAATACAGTATTGTTAACCATAGTTGCCATGTGGTACATTAGACCCCCAGAACTTGTTCATGTTATAAGTGAAAGTGTGTACCCTTTGAACAACATCTTCCCAATCCCTTCATGGCCCAGCTTCTGGTAACCACCGTTCTACGCTCTGCTTCTATGAGTTTGACTTTTTTTAGATTCCACATTTGAGATCACGCAGTATTTGTCTTTCTGGGTCTGGCTTATTTCACTTAGGATAATGTCCTCCAGGTTCATCCATGTTGTCACAAATGGCAGGATTTCCTTCTTTTTTTGTTGTTCTTTTTTTTGAGACAGAGTCTCGCTCTGTTGCCCAGGCTGGAGTGCAGTGGCGCGATCTCGGCTCACTGCAAGCTCCGCCTCCCGGGTTCACGCCATTCTCCTGCCTCAGCCTCCTGAGTAGCTGGAACTACAGGCACCTGCCACCACGCCCGGCTGATTTTTTATATTTTTAGTAGAGATGGGGTTTCACTGTGTTAGCCAGGATGGTCTCGATCTCCTGACCTCGTGATCCACCCGCCTTGGCCTCCCAAAGTGCTGGGATTACAGGCGTGAGCCACCGCGCCCGGCCGATTTCCTTCTTTTTTAAGGCTGAATAGTATATCACAGTATCTCTATCCATCATTTGTCAGCGCTTAGGTTGCTTCCTTGTCTTGGCTGCTGTGAATAATGCTACAGTGAACACGGAGTGCAGATATCTCTTTAAGAGAGTAATTTCATTTTCTTCGAATATATACCCAGAAATGGAATTCCTGGATCATATGGTAATTCGATTTTTAATTTTTTGAGGAGCCTTCATACTGTTTTCCATAATGGCTGTGCCAATTTACATTCCCACCAACAGTGTACAAGGGTTCCCTTTTCTCCACACTCTCACCAACACTTGTTACCTCTTCTTGTCTTTTTGATAATAACCATCCTAACAGGTGTGAAATAATACCTCATTGTGGTTTTGAGTTTTGCTGATGGTTAGTGACACTGAGCACCTTGTCATATAGCTGTTGGTCATTTGTATGTATCTGGAGAAATGTCTATGCAATTATTTGACCATAAAAAAGAATGAAATTATGTTATTTGCAGCAACATGAATGGAACTGGAGAGGTGAGGAGATTGATACCATCCTGGCTAACATGGTGAAACTCCGTCTCTACTAAAAATACAAAAAATTAACTGGGCATGGTGGCGGGCGCCTGTAATCCCAGCTACTCAGGAGGCTGAGGCAGGAGAATGGCGTGAACCCGGGAGGCGGAGCTTGCAGTGAGCCGAGATCGCGCCACTGCACTCCAGCCTGGGTGACAGAGAGAGATTCCGTCTCAAAAAAAAAAAAAGTTGATCTCATAGAGGTAGAGAGTAGAATGAGAGACATCAGAAGCTGGAAAGCGTGGGGGCAGTGGAGGACCAAAAGAGGTTGGTTAACTTTACAAACATACAGTTAGATAGAGAGAATAAGTTCCAGTGTTTGATAGCAAAGTAGGGTGACTATAGTTAAAAACAATGTATTGTATATTTCAAAATAGTTAGAAAAGAAGAAATGTTCCCAACACATAGAAATGATCAATACTCTAGGTAACAGATACCCTAAATACCCTGACTTGATCATTACACATTGTATGCATGTTATAAAATATCACATATACCCCATAAATATGTACAAATATTATGTATCAATGAAAAATTTTAAAAGTCCATTCATGAATTTTGCCTGTTTTAAAGTCTGACTCTTTTTCACTATTGAGTTATATGAGTTCCTTATATATTTTGGATTTTAACCCCTTATCAGATAAATGGTTTGCAAATATTAGAAATGATACTGATTATTCTTTTCCTTCACTTATTACTGTCAATATCAGGAAACGAGGCAGCAAAAATATATCAGTTTTCTAAAACAGAGCTGCACACACTAAATGGGGAGATTATGAAACATAGTTTAGAAATCTAATTTGCTCGTTTGTCCAATGATATACTTAGCAATTTATAAATTGTTCTCACGTGGATTATCTCATGCCATCCTACAACAAAAAGATATTTCAGTTGTTAAAATAGCATTTGTCCTCTAGCAAAATGGGAGGAAAGTGACATATATACAATGTTATTCATAGCAACATTGTATTAGCAAAAGATTGAAAACAAATGTCTATCTTTTAACTAAGGGACTGAAAAGTGTTTGCAGAACAGTGTGTACAGTATGCTCCGGCTTGTGAGCAAATGCATAATACTTCAACTTCTTCATCCTTTCAAGTTTTCTAAATTCAAGAAATGGTATATTCAATTTTTTTTTTATCACTGTGATAGTCAAGATTCTCCCAAATAAAAGGATAGTTGGCCACAAGTTCTGGGTCTCTTTAGTCTGCAGGATTAATCCATTCAACTTGAAGTACACTTCACTAATATTTTACGTTTTCACTCATTACCTAGGCTCTGGCTTGTGCAGCTAACTGGAAATTCTCAAAGAAGCAGAAGCCTCAAATATTTCTGCTATTGATGAGAGAGATGAAATTATGATAGAGGCTGGGCACGGTGGCTCATGCCTGTAATCCCAGCACTTTGGGAGGCTGAGAAGGGTGGGTCACCTGAGGTTAGGAGTTTGAGACCAGCCTGACCAAATCCTGTCTCTACTAAAAATACAAAAATTAGCCGGGTGTGGTGGTACATGCCTGTAATCCCAGCTACTTGGGAGGCTAAGGCAGGAGAATTGCTTGAACCCAGGAGGCGGAGGTTGTGGTGAGCTGGAATCGAGCCATTGAACTCCAGCCTAAGTAACAAGAGGGAGACTGTCTCAAAAAAAAAAAAAAAAAAAAAAAGAGGGCCAGGTGCTGGTGCCTCACACCTGTAATCCCAGCACTTTGGGAGGCCACCGCGGGTGGATCACAAAGTCAAGAGATCGAGACCATCCTGGCCAACATGGTGAAACCCCATCTCTGCTAAAAATACAAAAATTAGCTGGACATGGTGGCGGGCACCTGTAGTCCCAGCTACTCCAGAGGCTGAGGCAGGAGAATTGCTTGAACCTGGGAGGTGGAGGTAAGCTGAGATCACGCCACTGCACTTCAGTCTGGTGACAGAGCAAGACTCCATCTCAAAAAAAAAAAAGAAAAAAGAAGTTGACGATAGAACATAGATGATAGAGAATAACACGGACCAAACTGTGTAACATCACAGATGTCTTTTGGAATCTTTTTCTTTGTCTTACATTGTGGAATCGCTCCAGCCTGTTGCTTGCCACAGAAATGCAGGCTCCGGGGCAAACTCCATGGCCATGACACAGTGCAGTGTCCTTTCAAAGAAGATCCTAAATGCATACTTTCTGTTTGGACTAGTCATACGATATAGATCTCAAGCAAGTCCATCCTCAAAAGCAGCACAAACTCACCCTCAGTTAAATCTCCTGGTGTCTTATCAACAAAAGTAATGGTTCCCGTTCCAGGCAGCACACCAGAGTTACACACCATCTGAAGGAATATTGCCCTGTCTCCTCTGACCTGTGGTTGCATCCAACACACAGCTGATCCACTCAACCAAAGCCTTCATCAGATCTCTTCGTGGATTCTCACAACTTGCTCACATTTCTTCCTTTGTTTGCTGATCTCACCTGACACAGAAATGTATTTTGTCCTAGAACAGACAAATAATCAGCGAAAAGAAATCTCTAAGAGCCTAAGGTGTGACAAATCACTTTCTTTGAACCATTGAAGCCCCACAGAGCTATATGAGAGCATTCAGTACTCGTTCATCAAGCTTGACGTAAATTACCAAGCCTGCCTCAAATAGCTCATCAGCCCTTTCTGCCTGCTTCTGAGGGAGACCTGCCTCCATCAGTCTGACAGTATTCTGTGTGAGTGTCACGGGACACATCGATTCATGTTTTCTTTTTAACTGATTCCCATTGCCATTGACCTGATTGCCCTTTCATTATGTAGGGCAAAGCAGGAGAGGGCACACTGGCCATTGATAACTGATCCTTGGCACTTTGAAAACAACTAGATGGTGGGAGTGCCACCCTCCTCTGCTCCCATCAAGTATTTCTGCCAAAAAAAAAAAAACAAAAATCAAACCTGAATCAGATCATGCTTCTTGATTTAGTTGTACTAGTTCACAGGAAATCCAGGGCACATAGAAACATGTTAAACACATCATGAGGAGACAACCAGAAAATCCAAAATGCAGGAAACTCCAAAGGACAAATGATTTGGTAGTTTGGAATAAATTACAAGAAAAATTAAAGAGATGAAGAATGTTTAGACTGAAAGAGATTTCAGAGGCTGTCCATCAAATGCAATGAGTGGATGTTATTTGAATCCTGATTCAAGCGAAGTGTAAACAAAACGTATGAGACAAATGGGGAAATTTGTACACTGACTGAATAACTGATGATATTAAGGAATTGTCAACGTTTTTAGGAGTGACAATGGTAGTATGGTTGTGTTGATGCAGGATTTTTGCTTCTTCACTCAGCTACATCTGGGTTCTTGTCTCACCATCAGGAAGAATTAGGCATGCAGACATCGAAGAGTGAGTGGAGTAGAATGTATTAAGCAAAAGGAAAGCTCTCAGGAAAAAGAGGGGATGTGGGGGGTGGTTCTCCTATCTGAAGACAGGAAAGTTTCCCCCAATATAGCTGAGCCCAGGGCTTTCTTATGGGCCCAGAATACAGAGCGTGTGCTGATTGGTTTGTGAGTATGCAAAAAAGATCAAAGCGAAGACTCTACTCAAAGGTGGGCACAACAGTGTAGGGGAAAAAGTAGGTATATGTTAAATAGGTGAAAGATAGGGATCAATCAGAGGAAAGCATATCAAATGGGAAGGCGGGTTCTCAATCCATTCTGAGGATTTACCTGGGACAGTTTCCAGCTTGAAGGTTGGGTTTCACTGGGAACCTGCCCCTATCTGCCTAGGCATTTGCCTGCCTCTTGCCTCTATCAGTGTGTGTAAACAAGTCCCAATCTTATATATATACTGAAATATTTACTGATATCAATACTGAAATACTTACAGATACGATGACAGGCCTGGGATTTGCTCCAGAATTGCCCAGTGGAAAGATGGGGAGCAAGGAATATACAGATGAAACTAGATTGGTCATGAATTGAGTTTCGCTAGAGCTGCGTGATGGCTACTTCGGTGTCCATTGTACTACTGATTGTATAAGTTTGACATTCTCCATAAAAAGGATAAGCAAGAATACATTCTCAGAAGAAAAAGACAAGTGAAAAATCACCAAAGGTCCTGGGCAGGTGTTTTGAAGTGTCAACAAACAGAGCAGATTGCAGGGTAGGGAGGTGGGGAACTGAGTGGGAAAACCTAATTTGAGGCCAGACTACATTTAAAGCAATTTGAGGACTTCCGAGTGGGAAAGTCCAAGTAGGGAAGTGGTGATACGAGGATGGAGCTTGGCAGAGACGTTTGTAGCTCTGCACTTAGGATAATGAAAGCCACAAACATAAAGAAGCGTTCAGGGGGCAGAGATACCGTTGCACCACAGGGAATGAACCAACTAGGAGAGGAAAAAAAAGAAAGCCTGTTGAGCTCATAAAGGAGATAATTAGCCCAAGCTCCTACCTACATTTTACTTTTGTTTTAGAAAACCAATAAACACCTCTCAGAAATGGAGCTCCATTTCACTCTTGCCACCTAGAGACTTTAAAAAACTCGGTGGCTCACGCCTGTAATCCTAAGACTTTGGGTGGCCGAGGCAGGCGGATCACGAGGTCAGGAGATCGAGACCATCCTGGCTAACACGGTGAAACCCCATCTCTACCAAAAATACAAAAAATTAGCCGGGCGTGGTGGTGGGTGCCTGCAGTCCCAGTTACTTGGGAGGCTGAGGCAGGAGAATGGCGTGAACCTGGGAGGCGGAACTGGCAGCGAGCCGAGATCGTGCCACTGCACTCCAGCCTGGACGACAGAGTGAGACTCCGTCTCAAAAAACAAAAACAAAAACAAAAAAACTGTCTTTTTCAAGTTAAGGTGAAATAGTTCAGAACAATGTATTTTAAGGAGATAATCAGGCTCTGTCATCTCTGTAACTTGCAACCCTAACTTCCCTTTGGAAGTTGCGCAATGCTATTTTGAAATGGTTTCAAAAGCTATTTAGACCTGAAGCTGGCTCTTTGGTCTGTGTGCCCAACTTCATTCCGCACCGGGTTTGGGCCAAACACTAAGGTGGCCTTCACTGGACTCAAGCAGGAGGTGGCTGACAGCTCTGCTTCTCAACAAGAATCCACACAAGGGAGCCAGGTGGGAAAACACCAGATTCTCCAATACTGTTCTCCATCCTGATTACCTTGAGCATGAGCACCATGGTGTTGGAGGGCCTTGCCTCTCCAGTATTCTTTCTCCTCCAATTAATTTGAGTAGTCACTATGCTTTGTGTGCATGGAGAAGTATATAGAAGAAGTGATGTTATTTTAAACTTTGATTGTTATCTGCCTAAGAGTACACATCTTGCTTTCAATGATTGAGTTACTCTACACAAATATGCTTGTAGCAAGAATGGAACAAACGGATAACCCAGGGGAATGACACGCCAATAGCCTTCCAGAGCCATGTGGTTTTAAACACAAAGGTTAGGAATTTGAACTTAGTAGTCTTAAAATAGACAAGCACAGAAGGGGACATGGCAGAACTGCTTGCCCATAGTTCAAATACTTGACTATTTCAATGCAGCATACTATATTAGAATTATCTGTGTACACGTGTTATTTCTTTTGCTAGGCTATATTTTAGATCAGGACTGCATGTTTATTGCCAGAAAAATGCCTGGCTCCTCACAGGGTGTCCAACATGACCCAATCAATAAACACCTAAATGAATGCACAAATAGCTTTGAAGATACAGTCTTTTAGGATGCAGAAATCATAAATATGACTGAGATTCAGGCCATCCTTTCAAAAATCTCTTCAAAATAGGACACACATATTCGTTCCATCACTTAAAGCATTTGTTTTTAAAACCACGTGGGATTCCAATGTCATTGAAATAGCAATACTTTCTCTTAGTAGTATCATGATTGAGGAAAATCAATGAGATATAAATGAGAAGTACTCCCAATGTTCCCCAATGGAAAGAGGAACAGCTGCTATTTCAGAGACCACAAAGAGGAAAAGTAAAAATAGTTATTTCCTCCTGCAAGTCTGTCTCCTACACTTAACTCGGGGCCTGTTCTTTCCAAGGCATCGAGAGAAAATGGGCTGCCCCTTCTACACTCAAATCAACAGGCTTCCTCAAATTAAGTTCAGCAATTAGAAGGCAGAGTGGGCTGCTGTGACAGCTCTCAGTCCCGATCACAGGCCAGTGACCACGGCTCACGCCCCTGCAAAGCATTTTCCCAGCATCTACATGCCATGTGCTTCTGTCTTGCTTGTCCCCATTCATCCCCTTCAGGCTTCAAGGCAAAGCGAGATAGGAACACAAGCCTGCCTTCCTTCGTACAAAGTATTTTTCCCACCTGAGATGTTAGATCTTAAAAGAGGGTGACCTAGCCGGGCGCAGTGGTTCACACCTGTAATTCTAGCACTTTGGGAGGCTGAGGTGGGCGGATCAACTGAGGTCAAGAGTTCGAGACCAGTCTGGGCAACATGGTAAAACCCTGCCTCTACTAAAAATCCAAACAATTAGCTGGGCATGGTGGTGCATGCCTATAGTTCAAGAGAATCGCTTGAATGCGGAAGGTGGAGGTTGCAGTGAGCCTAGATGGTGCCACTGCACTCCAGCCTGGGCTACAAGACTGAAACTCCATCCAACAACAACAACAACAACAACAAAAAGAGGGTGACCTAAGAATTCTGCCAAAGAGAATTCCCAATGATTTATTGTTACTATAATTGCCTTTTATGGATTTTCATGTAATGTAGAGACCTGTAGGATGAAATGACCTCAGAGACCATTTAGTAAAATATCTTATTTTTTTGAGACAGGATCTCACTCTGTCACCCAGGCCAGAGTACAGTGGCGCATCACGGCTCACTGCGCCTTGACCTCCCAGGCTCAAGTGATCCTCCCACCTCAGCCTCCCAAATAGCTGGGACCACAGGAACACACCACCATACCCAGCTAATTTTTTGACTTTTTGCAGAGATGAGGTCTATGTTGCCTGGGCTGTTATTGAACTCCTGGGTTCAAGTGATCCTCCCATCTCAGCCTCCCAAAAGGCTGGGATTACAGGTGTTGAGCCACCATACCTAGCCAATATCTTCATTTTAAAAATGACAATATTATCACCCAAAGTCTACAGTTTACTTTAGGGTTCACTCTTGGTGTTGTACATTCTATGGGTTTGGACAAATGTATAATGACATGTATCCATCATTATGGTATCAGGGTATTTTTATTGCCCTAAAAATCCTCTGTGCTTTGCCTATTCATCTCTCCCTCCTAATCCCTGATCTTTTTCCTGTCTCCATAGTTTGAGTGATAATGATGTGTGTAGGTTAATCAATTATACCAAATGTATCACCCTGGTGGGGGTTGTTGACATAAAGGGAGGCAACGTATGTGTGGGGGCAGGTGGGGCTTATGGAATTTCTCTGTACCCTCCTCTCAATTTTGTTTTGAAATTAAAACCGCCCTTTAAAAAGTCTTTTTAAAACATGACCAAAATTGAGACTCTGAGAGGTGACCAAGGTCACAGAGCTGGTTCACAGTAGGCCAAGATTAAAACCCAGTGGCCTTATTGTCGCCAGCTTTATGCAGCAGGTGGGCTACCCTACATTCCATAACAGGAAGAAGTTGAGAAATACCTAATGAACAGCCAGGATGAGCTATTTCTTAGAAATACGGGCGACAAATAGAGTTCGGGTGCATCCCCTCTAGGTCCAGTGAAATCATCTGCTCATGTGAGTGGTAGAGAGGTGGGATGCATTCTGAAGTTTCCATCTTGGCTTCTGTTTTCGTCATCTCCCCTTGCTTCCCCTACCCCAACTTGCTACAGCCTCCACATTTTTGTCCGTGCTGTGCACTCTGCTTGGAAGGCTTTCTTTCCCATCTTCAGCTGCTCCTCATCCCTAAGGGTGAAGCATCTCATTCAGCACCTCATCTATGAGGCTTTCTTTGGGCAGCATGAATCCCTCCCTCAGATTTCTGAACGCTGAATACTTGTAAAAAACACTCTGATAGAATTTGTAAGTATTGCTGTTACGTATTAGCCCTCCAATCAGACTGAGTTCCATCATAGCAGGATTGGGTCATAATCAACTTCGTATTTCCAGAAACAAACTCCATGAGAGGGTGAAGGGTATGTGCTCAAAAAAAATGCAGACAGAACACAGATCTAACATTTCTTTTCTCCACAGTACAGTTTGACACTAGAAAACATTATAAAATAAACATAAATATGGCTTCTACAATAAAGCAGTTTGTAGAATATATTGAATATTATAGATTTAAGAGTTCTGGTAGGATATAAGCGACATATGACTAAAACAGAAAAATAGTTACAATACTATCACATAGTATTGTAATTTTTCATTGTTCTGAAACTGTTCATAACTATTTAGGTTGAGTGTAATCATAATGGCAATCATTTGCTTTAAAAATCAGAAATAATGTAAAATATATAAAGTATATAAAGAAAGTTTGATCCTAGCTCATGGGTGCCCAACTGAAGTTATTTTGGAAGGCTGTAAGACCACGAATTATGAGAAGATAGAAGGTACAGATTAAATAATAAATCTATTTGTTATTAGAAATTGGCTTATAGGAAATCTATCATAATAAAGTCTAGTTTTAGATTTCAGACCACACAAGAACAGAGAAAAAAACGAGGGTCAAGTAAATAGTTCTTGCTCATAGGTCTTGCTGCCTCCAAACCAGGAATTACATTAAATTGTGCTAATACAAACGAACAAACAAACAAAAAACCAGAAAAATACGCTACTTTCAAGTTTCAAGTAAACAATTGGTTTTTCAAGATTTAAAAAGATGAGTTTCAACACATTAAACAAAGACACTGAAGCTGTTTTTTCCTAGCATGTGTACGATGTACTAATATCCTATGTGCATTATTAGAACTAAAAAAAATTTAGTTCAAAAAAACTTACCTTTTTAAAGCATCTTTGCTCTACTTCATAGGTTTCTGCAAATTATATTTTCCCCAAACATGAACACAACATTTGATCTATTCATTTATTTTACTTTATAAGGAATTGATAGAAATATAAATGTACATATACCTAAAAAGTGGCTATCCTACATATGACAACCCAGAATTTACTAACTCCATAGGTTTTCTGGATATTTCAAGCACACATTAAAACAATTACAGAGAGGACATACATTTATGATTTATGCAAATTAAGGCACATCAATTACAATCTATTTTTTTAAGTTAGTCAGTTTAAAAATCTTCACTTACAAAAATTCAAAATATGTCCAAGCTCAACTTTTTAGTAGGAATGTTAGTTTGTTGGGTTTGGCCATTTTCTTTTTTCACCTTAAAGGTCAAACATGAAACAATGAGGAATGTAGGTCTTTGTAAAACACATAAATACCTGTGATGTTTTGAATCATTTGGCCCTTAAAAATATTGCTTAACAAGTTAAACCCAGCTTAATTGTAGGTAAATGCAAGTATACCCAAGGCTGGACTATTTTAGTCTGCTTTTGGCTGCAGATTGTACTTCTGTGGCTGGAAAAAATGTTCTTCAATAGCACTGACCAGTTCATTCAGTTCCTTCTTCAGCTGCTCAGGATCACTGGAAAATAAGGGGGAAAAACATCCAGGTCAAGGGATTATTCCAAAGCACAGTTTAAATGCTCCCCCCCATTGACCAAGTGACATGAAAATATAACCTTAAGAAGAGGACTAAATAGGAAAAAAAAAGAGAACTCCAGAGACTTAAGCATGGAACACATCTATTGACTTAGACAAAACACCCCATGAGACAATATGCATTATTTTTCCCAAAGATTTTTCCAATGTCTGAACTATAAACAAAGTTATCCTTTGCTCTTCTCATAAGACTTTGTAAGAAACACAATTTTTGGCCTAGCATCCCTAAAAGATCTGTAATATTTGTACCTAAGGGTGTAGAGAAAGCTTTCATGTCAGTTGCCATTAAATCCTGCTAAACTTATAAACAACATCTCTGTTAACTCCTCAGTCTCCCAGAATACAGACATTCGTGATGATGTCTGCCCTCAAACTACTGGCACCTAAGCTCCAGCCTTGTCTATAAAGCCTTCCTAGAATGAACAGCAATAGGGAGCCTCCGGGTGGGTTTGAGGAGTCAAACACCAAGAAATCAGATCCCTGTGGTCATATCATAATGAATCTATTTCTTGAACCAAAGAGTCACAACTAAAGTATAAACAAGAATCTGGGGAGACAAATCCCTTTAAGAAAATCAAGTTTTCAGGGCTGTGGGCAACACTCATTTATACACAAACATTTGAAAGGTTAAGTAACAGATACAGCTGACTTGCAGTTAAAGAGGTTTCCAGCATCTTAAGTAGCCTAGTGTGAGTACTGTAAGTACTTAACACCAAAAACCTAAATTTAAAAAACTAAATCCTTTGTACTTTCCATTACTTCATACTCTTCATACCATCTTTAATATATGCAGAGTTTATTTTAATGGAAATCCCTATAATTAGTTAAAATCATTTCAACATTGTAATAGCTAAACAGTACTGTAATAGCTAAAGCAATCCATTTCATTGTAGACATTAATTCTGGCTCTATACTTACTAGCTCTGTGCCCTTGGGCAAGTGGCTTGGCCTCTCTAAGGCCCAGATTCCTCATTTGTAAAATTGGGATAAAGACTTTATCTTCTCAAGAGAGTTTCTGTACAGATTGCGATAAATTATATAAAGCAATTAGCACTGAACCTGGCCCAAAGACCTCAATAAATGTAGCTATCATTATAATTATTTTTATCCCTACTGGCAACATATAAAGTAATTATGCTTTTTAAGTACATATGAACTATATCAGTTTTCTTTTCCTTCTCCATAAATGTGCTTTGAAGAAAATAACAGTTCTCAGGAAGGCATGTAAGCTAATCATTTTTTAAAGTATACTTAAAACTAAAACTTGGTGAATTTGCTGATTACTAATTTATTATTCAAATTTATTTCTTAATCATGACATGAGTGAACATTATGATTCATGTATGCAGTGATATGTTTTTGATATTGCATTTTATGTGTGAAAAAGAAATCAGTACCATCGTGTAAGGTTTAGTGGTACAATTCTTAAAACAAAAATTTTGTGTTACTATTCTCCATCCTAATCGATAACTGTTCCATTTGTTACATTAATGCTTGAGAATATTTCATAACATCTTTAAAAATAACAGGACACATCCTATAATCATTTAAGCCAGGGTTAGGAATTCCTGTTTCTGAAAAGTCTAAATCCAGATGGATCTCTTTATCAGAATGTTTAGGAAAGTATCATTTTTCTCTAATCATCATGAAAAAACATTTAAGCTAAACGACAAGTAAATACAATGCAGTGTTCTTGATTTGATTATAAATTGGGAGAAAACAGCTATTTTGGGGACTTTTGGGGATTTAGGTGTCAATTTGGCTAGGATAGTGTCTCCAGTTATTCAAACACTAATGTTGTGATGCTGTGAAGGTATCTTGTAGGTGTGATTAATATCTATCATCAGTTGATTTTAAGTAAAGGAGATTATCCTAGACAATGTGGATGGGCTAGATTCTATCTGAAAGGCATCAGGAATGGAACTGAGGTTTTCCTGAAGAATTCCACCTGTAGACTGTAACTTTAACCCATGCCCAAGAATTCCAGGCTCCCTTTCTGGACAGCCTGCCCTGCAGATTTCAGACTTGCCGAGCTGGCCCCTACAATCAATTGCACAATTTGATTCCTTGCAAACAATCTCTTAATAGATACATTCTACTGCTTCTGTTGGTCCACTGGAAACCTGCCTAGTACCATTATTATCTATTTGCCTTAATATTAAGAGAGTGTTCTTAAGAGATGCATACTGAAATATCAGGAGTGAAGCATCATGAAGTCTTATGATGTGTCATGAAGTATCACAGAGTGTTTCAAATGGTACAGAAAAATCTCAAATACATAACATATATGGTGAGAGAGCAAATATTGCAAAATGTTAGCAATTGCTCAGTCTGGATTGGGGTCAACAAACTGTGGTTCATGTAGTTTTACTGGAACACAGCCATGCCCATTCCTTTATGCATATGGGTGCTTTCTTACTACATTAGTAGAGCTGAGTAGTGGTGACAGAAATCACATGTCTGCAAATCCTAAAATATTTACTATCTGGCTCTTTACATAAAAAGTTTGGTCTAAGTGAAGGGTGTGTGGGTATTCACTGCATTCTTATTCCAACATTTCTGTAGGTTTGAAACTGTTCAAAATAAAAAAGTTGGACAAAACTAAGGACATCTCCCCTGACAAAAATATATTTTTAAAGCAGCACATACTTGAAAAGGATTTTCCATTTTAGTTGATTAGAAGGCCATGAAATTCTATGAATAATTGAAATTTATGACATAAAGCATATTAATAATATTTAAGCTTTTCAGGAAAGAAGGAAATCTTAGTGAAGACATTATTGCTAGCCTGGTGCAGTGGCTCACGCCTGTAATCCCAACACTTTGGGAGGCTGAGGCTGGCAGATCACTTGAGGACAGGAGTTCGAGCCCAGCCTGACCGACATGATGAAACCTTGTCTCTACTAAAAAAAAAAAACAAAACCCAAAAAATTAGCTGGGTGTGGTGGTGCATATCTGTAATCTTAGCTACTCAGGAGGCTGAGGCACAAGAATCACTTGAACCCAGGAGGCAGAGGTTGCAGTGAGCTAAGATTCCATCATTGCACTCCAGCCTGGGCAACAGAGAGATCTTGTCTTAAAAAAAAAAACAAAAAACAAAACAAAAAAAACTTTATTGCTGTTGTACGTTAGGTATGCTGGTGCCTTGCTTAAGCCCTGACCACATATCCATCTACAGACATAGCGCTTAATGTCCCATTTAATAAATGGAAGCAACGTTTCAATGCATATAATAAAAGGACAAATTTTCAAGGTTTTTTTCACTAATTTATAAGCTAATATTTGAATTTAAGTCCACTCAATAAGCCATGTGAAAAATGTTAATACCATAAAGCCTTAAACATTTAAATAGTGTTACCATTACAAAGGAAAGCTTTCCGAAATATAAGATATATTTTCATCAGATAATGAAAAGGAAAGGACAAGATACAGAAAAAACAGATCCTTAAGTTGGACTGTTTAGTTGGACTGTCCATTTCTTTTTAAAAGAATGAAACATAGAAATAAGAAAACACTAAATAGGCAAGAATTATAAAGAAATGTTTACAAAAAACTATATGCAATATAGCAGCAAAGAGCTTACTATCTAATGCACACTAAAACAAGATTCTTGCATAATATTACAATAAAATATTGGTAATCCAGAATTCTTAGAAAATGAGCTTTTATATGTTCACTTAATAGTTGAGTTTTTGCACTTTAAGCACAAAAAGGTTTTGAATGGGAATCCATAGTGAAAATATATTACATAGTCCCATGACTTCTTAAATATCTCTTTATTGAACATCTTGACATTTGAGAGCCATAAGCATGACTGTGTTGGAGTGGAGCTGTATTCTGGGCTCACTTGGGTGTAGAATGCTATTTCCCTCATGATAAACTCATGGAGTGGTGAGCTTTCTAAGTCCTTGTGTCCACGTTTTATAGTTTTGTTTTGTTTTAATATTTCCTTTCTTGCTATCAGCAGTGACTTCTCCTTGCCTAAGAAAAGTTTGTTATAATTCCCCATTCCTCTAATTTGCTACATTTAATCTGCTACTAGCTTGGCAATTTAAGATGCTCAGGAATTTTCATCTGCTTTTATTTGCACAAGTTTGATTCACAAGGCTGGAAAAACTCTTCTATGAGCAAAGCTTTGGTTTGTCTATGCTGTCACAATTACCTAGACGGGTGCTGTTTACTACAGTGGCCATTAGACACATGTGGCTACTAAGAACTTGAAATGTGGCAAGCGCCACTGAGAAACTAAATTTTCAATTTTATGAAGTTGAGTTAATTGAGTTCAAGTTTTAAAACTGATCCTTGATTCAGTTATTAGAAAACAAGTATGTTTGGAATAATCTGGGTATTAAAATCTACTTTGTCTAATCTAAATTTTATTAACTCTACAGTTCAAGTATTTCTGATAAAAATGGAGCATTCAAATTGAGATATGCTGTAAGTGTAAAATTATTGAATCAATTTTGCGGACTTTTTTCCAAAGGAAAAAAAAAGAATGTAAAACATCTCATTAATAATATTTATACTGATTATATGTTGTAATAATTTTTGGATATACTAGGTTAAGTAAAATACATTATTGAAATTAATTTCACCTGTTTCTTTTTACGCTTTTAAAAGGTGACAAGTAGAAAATCAAAATTGCATCTGTGGATTGCATTTTAGTTCTGTTGGACAGCACTGACTTAATTCACCTTTCACAAAAACTTTTCCTGATTTTCAACTGTATTCTGAATAGGGAAATGCTGGTTAACGGCATGTTGAATAGGCATGCAGTATCACACTTACACACACTAAGGACAGCGCTGAGCTTGTTAAGGTGCAAAATGTTAAGTTGTTACAGAGTGACCAACTCAAACACTTTTTTGAGGTCACAGAAACTTGAACCTGAAGCTACCAGCCCATCAGTTCTTTGGCAGCAAGGACTCTCTCTGATGAGGCTCTCTGTGCCCCCTCCAGAACCCAGCACAGACCTGTCTACAATGGGTACTCAAAGATATTTCTTGAATGCATGTGGAATGGATTATAATTTATTTATTTATTTATTTTTTTGAGACGGAGTCTCGCTCTGTCGCCCAGGCTGGAGTGCAGTGGTGCGGTCTCGGCTCACTGCAAGCTCCGCCTCCCAGGTTCACACCATTCTCCTGCCTCAGCCTCCCAAGTAGCTGGGACTACAGGCATCCCCCACCGCGCCTGGCTAATTTTTTGTGTTTTTAGTAGAGACAGGGTTTCGCCATGTTAGCCAGGATGGTCTTGATCTCCTGACCTCGTGATCCGCCTGCCTCGGCCTCCCTAAGTGCTGGGATTACAGGCGTAAGCCACCGTGCCAGGCCCGGATTATAATTTATTTTATCAGAGACATGGGAAGACTGAAGTTTGAGAAAAAGAGAAAATCTCATTGGTGTTAGCTACCAATGAAAAGTGTTTAGAAAAAGGCACTTTTACTACTATACTGAAATAAGGATAAAATTTTCCCATACAAAGAAATTTAGGACAAAAGTAAGAAAGTAAAAAGTAAGCTTTTCCCTGGATGCTGAGACTGACTGTTAATGCCAAAATATTAGTGCAGGTTCTGAAACAGCATTTCTAATTAAATTACCTATTAGAAAGATGGAACATTTCACTTGGCATTTGAATAGAACCAGTTAGGAAGTCTGGGGAGTAAAAATCACACCAGCTGCCATCCACATCATACCTGTTCCCAGGTGGGGCACACAGCTCTGCATAGTACTTGATTTTGGGCTCTGTCCCACTGGTGCGCATGGTGGCCACGCCTCCATTAGCAAAGGTGAAGGTGATCATTTGGCTGCTTTTACTAGTGGGAAGAACCTAGGAATTAATGCACACATTATAAATTTAAATAGTAACATTCTGGCCTAACCAATATCTTCTCTTGCATAAGTAAGAAAATAAATGCCAAACAAATCTATTGGTTAGAAAAGAAAAACATTTTGGAGGAAATCAGAAAATGTACTCCACATGAATGAAATACTAAATGATAGTAATTTATGAATATGTGGTCTACTATATGGAATACTATTCAGCCTTAAAAGAGAAGGAAATCCTGTCATTTGCAACAATATGGAAGAACCTGGAAGACATTATGTTGAGTGAAATAAGCCAGGCATAGAAAGACAAATACCGCATGATCTCACCTATATGTGGAATCCGAAAAGGTTGAACTCACAGAGGCAGAGAGCAGAATAGTGGTTACCAGAGGCTGACTGGGGAATGGTGTGGATAAGGGAGGGGGAGTTTGGGGAGATGCTTGTCAAAGGGCATAAAGTTTCAGCTAGACAGAAGAGAAGTTCAAGAGATCTATTGTACAATACGGTGACTATAGTTAATAATGATGCATTGTATACTTGAAAATTGCTAAGAGAGTAGATTTTAAGTGTTCTCACTACAAATACATGATAAATATGTGAGGTAACACATTCTAATTAACTTGATTTTAGCTATCACAATGTATACATTTTAAAACATCGGATTGTACATCATAAATGTATACAATTTTTATTTGTGAATTAACATAACTAAATTAATTTTAAATAAAGAAAATTAAGTAACTGTGTATTAGCTTTTACTTCCCTAGTTCTATTGAAGTTATTAAAGTTTTATTTAAACACATCATTTCACAAGATATTGACTTAAACAGATTAATACACCACAAAAAAAAAAACCTCAAACTAGATTATATTTACTGTTATAAAGTGAATCTTTGCAAAGAAAATTCCATAAGGAGTTTTTTTTGTTTTTTTTTTTAAATAAAGCTTCCAGGCTGGGCGCGGTGGCTCATGCCTGTAATACCAGCACTTTGCACTTTGGGAGGCCAAGGAGGGCGGATCACATGAGGCCAGGAGTTGGAGACAAGCCTGGCCAACATGGCAAAACCCCGTCTCTACTAAAAATACAAAAATTAGCCAGGCATGGTGGCGGGTGCCTGTAATCTCAGCTACTCAGGAAGCTGATGCAGGAGAGTCACTTGAACCCGGGAGGTGGAGGTTGCAGTGAGCCGAGATTGCGCCACTGCACTCCAGCCTGGGTAACAGAGTGAAACTATGCCTCCAAAAAAAAAAAGAAAAGAAAAGAAAAAGAAAAAAAAAAGGAAGCTTCTGTAAGAAAAAATAAATGCCATATAAATTTACTGGTTAGAAAAGAAAAATGGTCTTGAGGAAATGGTATATTTATATTTGATAGGTCCCAAAACCCCATTAAAATTACAGAGGTACTTTAAATAGCATAAACACATGGGCAAAGAGACAAAGAGGAGGTAGCAGCTGATGGGGCTGCCAACCGATCGCACAAGTCAGAAAACAGATGGAGGCACAGAACTGGTCTGGTGGGACCCAGAGAATGAAATCTGAGTGCCTGCGGAAGGAGACATGGATGAGAACTGAGGCAAGGTGCTCTGCAAAATCCTGGCCAAGCTCAAGAACCAGAGGCACCAGGTACTGCAAAAGGCAGATGTGAGGCAGGGGTGGAAAGCAGGAACAGGGTTTGAAAGAAGTTCTTAGACCCTCCCCGTTCCTTGCCCTGAGCCCACACCGTCACAGAACCACCTCTTCTCCATTTCTGCAGGAGATGGTTTAAATTCTCTGGAGATTAAATCAGAAACATTCAGGAGTTGGGGAACCTGGGAAGGGCATGATGAAAACAGAGGGATCAAGTAGAAGCCCTCAGGCTGACACCCCCAGCTCCGCCCCAGTCATGCCTCCAGGGCCTTGGCATCTCATCTTATCATCCTTGGGTAGGTGATTAAGGTCTCATTAAATCAGGGGGATCCCCTCATAAAGTTAACTTGCTACCAATATCCTCTGAGTGAAGTATGTCATTTGATCTGCATATGTACACAGAGCTTCCAATCAGTTCTTAGGTGCCCAAAGGAAAATTAAGGATCATCAGACTTTTGGGGAAAGACATCATGTAAAAGACAAAGTCCAAAACAAACAGAATAAAAAGAACTTGGTGGAAATAAAGAGAATGTAGCAGAAAAAGAAGACATATATTTTTAAAAAACTATAATCAGGTCTATAATCCTTAGAGAGGTAAGATATTGTTTACATTAAAAAAAAAAAAAAGGAATATCACCCTGGGCAACACAGCAAGATCCTGTCTCTACTAAACTAAAAAACCTTAGCCGGGCATGGTGGCACACAGCTGTAGTCCCAGCTACTCAGGAGGCTGAAGCAGGAGGATTGCTTGAGCCCAGGAGATCAAGGCTGCAGTGAGCTATGATCACGTCACTGCACTCCAGCTTGAGTGAAAGAGCAAGACCCTGTTTCAACAGGACACTATTTTTAATAAATTAGTTATAACTGAAACAGCCAACAGAGGCACTGAAAGCTAAAGCTAAGGAAATCTCCCAAAAAAACAGAAGAAGAAAGAAAGAAACAAGAAAAGTAGAACATCAGTCTTGGAAAGCCAGCATCTAAGAGCTCTTCAAGAAACAAAAAACTGAAAATGCAGGGGAGGTGATTATTTTAAAAAATAACCAATTAGCTCCCTTTCTTGATACATAATCAAGAAAACTTCTCAGAACTAAATGATTCTACAGACCAAGTATCCAGAAACATGAATAAAAAGGGACCCATACTATAGCATATCACTGTGAAATTTTAGAACCTGAAGTTTAGAGAAAAGTTCCTAAAATCTTCCCAGAGGAAAAAAACAAACAACACAAGTTGCATGGAAAGGACTGAATAAGTATGGCATCAATAACCTTACATGCAGCATACAGTAGGCCTTAACTATCTGCTGAAAAAGGAAGGATTGGAGGCTCAACAGCAATGCTGGAAGCCCAACAATAATGGAGCAATGCTTTCAAAACTGTGAGTCAGTGAAGTGTGAGGACAGAATAAGACATTTTCAGACCTAAATGCCACCAAAAACTTACCACCCAATTACTTCTTCTCAGAAAGCTATTAGAGGATGTGATCTAGGAAAATAAATATAGAAAGAGGAAGCCATGAGGTCTAGGAGCAAGCGACTCAATCCTGGAGAAGGGCATTCCCAGGATGACAGCTGTGCACCCAACCCAGAAAGCAGCTGGCCCAGCCCAGGTGGAGGAACCAGGAGGGCGGCCATTGGACATGGACCAGGAAAACCCTACTGAGAGGCATTTGAAGGATTTGGGAAAAACTGCTGACAGGTACATAGAAATCCTGGCAAATGGAAGAACAAAGCAACTATTACTACATGAATTAAGGCAGGCACAGTAGCTTACGCCTGTAATCCCAGTACTTTGGGAGGCTAAGGCAGGAGGATCACTTGAGACCTGCCTGGGAAACCTAGGGAGAGACTCGTCCCTCCAAAAAAAAAAAAAAAGAGCTGGGCATGATGGCATACCCTTGGTCCTAGCTACTCAGGAGGGTGAGGTGGGAGGATCACTTGAGCCTGGGAGGTGAAAGCTACAGGGAGCTGTGATCATGCCATTCACTCCAGCCTAAGTGACTAAGTCACACAGCAAGACCCTGTCTCCAAAAAAAAAAAAAAAAGAAAACAAACAAACAAAAGGTACAGGAAATACAATTCTCTACACAAATTAGGGAAACCTAATCAAAATACACTACACTTAGCTAGCAGGCAACAGCGGTTACTAGTCATAATAATAAAAGCACGGAATCTGATTTAACCAAAAGCTGTGGCATAAACGTACTGTGAGGATGGGGAGAAGAGAATTATTGAATGTAGAAAGCGTAAGAACTAAATATTTATCTCAAAAATAGAAAGTCAACAAATTGTAAAACTGGTATATCAAACATCACTATATGAGCACATGATTTACAAATCTAGTCTTGGTGGCATGGCAATGAGGTGGCAGGGGTGGGACTGCCACGTTTCATCATAAGCGTTTTCATACTATTTCTATTTTAAAAATATGCTGTGTGCAGATGAAAATGAAAAATAGAACAAAGTAAATATCAAAGAACGTGCCTAACATCTCATAAGGATATTCTTAACTTTCCTCCCCCAACCCCCTGACATAGAAAGCAACACTCTTCTGCTACCTTTGTGTCTTCTTTTGTCTCCAGTGAAAGATCTGCTTGGTGTAAAGAATGCAAACTCACACTTTACAGCCAACAGCTCCCATACACTCAGAGAACAGAGTAAACTAACTAGAAAACAAACAGTGGTTCTCAAAGTGAGGACCAGTTGCATCAGTACCACCTGGGACCTTGTTAGAAATGAACATTTTTGGCTCCTACCCCAGACCTACTGAATCGGAAAGTCCAGGTGTGGGCTCCAGCACTCTGTTTCCCCAGCCTTCTTGGTTACTGATGCTCCTGCAAGTGTGAGAACTCCTGACAGGGAGAGAATGCTGGATCCTGAGACAGAAAACCCAGATTCTCCCTGGACCACCACCAACTAAGCTCTGTGTCCACAGACAGGTTCCACACTTCTGATCACTTATTGCCTAAGGTGCGAAATGACCACACAAGTAGTGGTGCAATCTCAGCTCACTGCAACTTCTGCCTCCCGGGTTCAAGCAGTTCTCCTGCTTCACCCTCCTGAGTAGCTGGGATTATAGGTAGGAGCCACCACACCTGGCTAATTTTTGTATTTTTAGTAGAGATGGTGTTTCACCATGTTGGCCAGGCTGGTCTTGAACTCCTGACCTCAAGTGACCCACCTGCCTCGGCCTCCCAAAGTGCTGGGATTACAGGTGTGAGCCACTGCTCCCAGCCTAGTGGAATCTCTTTTACTTCTAGCCTGTGGTTTTTAACTTACCACGCCCAGCTGATTTTTGTATTTTTTAATAGAGACCGGGTTTTGCCGTGTTGGCCAGGCTGGTCTCGAACTCCTGATCTCAAGTGATTTGCCCACCTCAACCTCCCAAAGTGCTGGAATTATAGGCATGAGCCACCACATCCGGCTTCCATATATTTTTTACAGCTTATTTATAATCACGCCTAAGTGCCTAAAATCAGCTTCAATTAATTGTATGGTTAAATAATTTATTCAAATTATTTTAAAAGGTAAAAAGAAAAGAGGTTAGTTGAAAAGAGAAGACATTACTTACAGCTTTTTTATCAGGTTGGCTATCATCATAGCCAGTTGTAAGGTCCCTAATGGCAGAAATTTCAAATTTGCCACAAGCTTTTGGATAATTATTTTTTCCATCGTAGTTTCTGAGGTTTTCAAATAATTTCTTAATGGTGTCTTGATCATGGCAGATAAAATAGGAAGCTTTAGTAATATGGTAGCCATACCTATCAAACAAATACAAATTCATGCACATGAGGAACAAATAATTTTGTAGGGTGGACACAGAACATGTACCAACCAGTGTATTCTAAAATAAATATGGCTGGGTGTGGTGGGTCACGCCTGTAATCCCAGCACTTTGTGAGGCCGAGGTGGGCAGATCACCTGAGGTCAGGAGTTTGAGACCAACCTGGCCAACATTGAGAAACCTTGTCTTTACTAAAAATACAAAAATTAGCCGGGTATGGTGACAGGCACCTGTAGTCCCAGCTACTCCAGAGGGCTGCAGCAGGAGAATCGCTTGAACCCAGGAGGTGGAGGATTCAGTGAGCCAAGATTGTGCCATTGCACTCTAGCCTGGGCAACGAGAGACTCCATCTCAAAAAATAAAATAAAATAAAATAAATAATAAAATAAATGTAACAGCCAAAACTGACGCCAAAGGAATAATTTTTAAAAGACCATTAAAACAGAGGTCCAGGCCAGGCACAGTGGCTCACGCCTGTAATCCCAGCACTTTGGGAGGCCAAGATGGGTGGATCACCTGAGGTTAGGCGTTTGAGACCAGCCTGGCCAATATGGTGAAACCCCTAACTCTACTAAAAGTACAAAAATCAGCCAGGTGTGGGGACACCTATAATCCCAGTTACCCGGGAGGCTGAGGTAGGAGAATTGCTTGAACCCAGGAGGCAGAGGTTGCAGTAAGCCGAGATCACACCACTGCACTCCAGCCTGGTGACAGAGCAAGACCCCGTCTCAAAAAAAAAAAAAAAGAAAAAAGAGGTCCAACAATCCACCCCAGGGATCACCAAATGACTGCCTGGTCTTCCGCCTGCATTTGCACAGACAGCCAGGTCACACGCATTTCTGTATTATCTTTGGATGCTTACGCACTACACTGGCAAGGCAGAGTTGAGTAATTGCTACAAAAAATGAATAGATGTATTATGAAGACATTCAATCTTTTTTGATATTGGACACTTAAAATCACATTCTTTCATGTTGTCATTTGTTAAGAATTAATGTGATCGGGAATAGTAATTACTAACTTGTTACATATCAAAAGGAAAAGGTGATCTCTTTAGTTTTTTTAAATTTTTTTTTTTTTTTGAGACAGAGTTTAGCTCTTGTTGCCCAGGCTGGAGTGCAATGGCGCCATCTTGGCTCACTGCAACCTCTGCCTCCCAGGTTCAAGCAATTCTCCTGCCTCAGCCTCCCGAGTAGCTGGGATTACAGGTGCCCACCACCATAACCAGCTAATTTTTGTATGTTTAGCGGAGACGGGGTTTCACCATGTTGGACAGGCTGGTCTCGAACTCCTGACCTCAGGTGATCCACCCGCCTCAGCCTCCCAAAGTGCTGGGATTACAGGCTTGAGCCACTGTGCCCAGCCTTATTTAATTTTTATAAGAAATAGAATTCATCACCAAAATAAGAGCATTAGAAAGGATATTAGTATCTCATGCATAAGTATATAATAGAACATTTCAAAATATTATTTCAATCCAACAGAGTCAATAACAACTTACTCCACATAAATGGCCTTTAGTTGCTGAGACAAAGACAAATTCTTGCTTGCTAGGAAGCTAGCCAACTCTGCACTTATGACAGCGGCACTGACTCCATCTTTGTCCAGAACAAAAGGGCAGCACATGTATCCTGCAGAAACACACGTCATACATACATCTATACAATACTGTGTCAAACCACATATGAGTATGAATCCTGGCTATTGCATATTAGAGGTTGTACAGTGTTGCGTGTATGCACGTTTCTCATTAATACCTTATGTTTAGGAATTTAGCCCAGTGCCTAGCCCATAGCAGGCCTTCAAGAAGTATTTGCTGAAGAACCTGCAAGATTTTCCCTCCTGGCCACATGGTGCTCAATCACTAGAGTCATGAAACTCCTTCCAGCCATGAAATTGTTTCTAATTGTCCTAGTCAATACATATCTCTTTCTTCTCTGAATCCCAATAGTATTTGTTAGTTACATTATTCATTTTGACATCTGGCCTATACTCTTGTGTGTGATTACTTAACTAAATCTATCTAAGCTGCTGTAGGCTAAGGTCAGTGCCATCCATTTCTTTTAGAGTCACTGAGTAATAGACATGCAATTAATACTTGATAAATGAAAGAAAATCTTTCTTAAAATAAAAAGCTACGGAAAGACAAGTCTGCCAAATCTGACAATAAAAGAGCAGAACCTGAGCGATTATGCTTTGATTAGTTAAATCATGTGTCAGTGTTGCAGAGAATATACAAATGAATATAAATAAATCTAATGCATAATAGTTTTTACTAAATTAATAGCTAAAAGCGTTTGGTACAATGTGAGTTTCAAATTTCTATAGCTAGTTCTCCTTTCTGTTCATTTATATTGACAATTTAGGACAAGGGTTTTTCTGTCATTCTGGCTGGACCTGGGTCATCCTTTTGGGTGAGTATCATTCTGATGACAGCAGCAAACCATGCCTTCCTTCTCCTTTCCTCTGGCTAGACCGTAGCATAGATCCTCATTAGCACTTCTGGAGGAGGATGGACATTAAATACCACAGAGTTTAGGCCTGGATATTAACCACCACAGTGGAGGAAACATCACAACTCCCAAAATACATGTACCGGCAGCCAAGCATACAATATCACTGTTTTCAGTCATCCAGGCAAAGGATTCTGACATGAATGACTTGGTTGTTTTTAAGACATTCCTTTTTGCTGTAAATCATCTGAGATGTCAATTTTGGAGTAGGACAGTTCGACATTCAACCTGAGTGCTAGAGAAGCAAAATAAACCGTGTTTCACTGTGGATCTTTGAATCCCAATCCAAACCTTTTCCTTTTGCCTTGCAACCAATTCCTTAATGTTCATGATCACTTCTTACCAATAGCTTCTTCAAATGCAAATAAGACAGTTTTCCCCTGGTCTATTAGCTGTTTGGCTCTGTTTCCCATCCACTTAAAGCCAGTTAATGTTTCCTAAAGGGATAATCCAAAAGAGAAAGACATGCCTTAGATCTTCTACAGAGCAGATGAAAGGAAAATGAGTGAGTCCCAGAAACACCCTACCTCAAAATGAAAACCTTCCTTTAAGGCAATGGCCCGCAAGATTTTGGAGGAGACAGTGCTGGACAACATGTACGTGTCTTTGAGAGCACTGCGATCCTGGTTCTTCTCTTTCCAAGATGTAAAAAGCCACCAGCCCAGGAGGGCCCCCAACTCATTGCCTGAAAATACCCTCCATTCACCACTGAAAGAAAAAAAAACAACAACAACCATTCATTTCCATAATCTTAAGGAAGACTCTAAAGTGTCATGGGGATAAAACAATTTAGCAAACAAAGCCTCTAAGTATTTTCTGCAAGGCTGTTCTTGTTATTTATCATCTTTAAATAACTGGTCAGAAATTTAACTGCCATTTTACAAACATCTGAGCAGCTACCATATATATCAGCCAGTCTGCCTGAACAGACATCCTGTCTTTGAAGACTGTATAAAATAAGTATGTCACACATGACACACAATGGCTCTATATTAATCTTTGGCAAAGCCTTTGGTTTTAAATATAACAAATATGCTGGCAAGTTCCCCCATATTTAAAGTTTTGCTATCTCAATTTCTGGACTGGTCAGTATTGCTGATTCTGAGAGGGGACAGCTCAGTACCCCTTAAGATCAAGCTCGGTCCTAAATGGTCAGAACATTAGAGAAAAGATGTGCGATTTCTGCTTCTCTTGGCAGTCCAGATGTCTAGAAGTAAATCTCACCTATTAGGACGTATCACCTTAGCTTAACTTTCTCAACACTGATATAGAATGGAACCTGTTTTATCACAATCTAAAAACCCTACCATTTCAGCAGCAGCACCCTCCTGCCCCCAAAACATCACACAGGCTACCTGACGCCCAAAATTGCTTGGGCCCTGACTACCTTTCAACTTTAGCCCCCACATACTTACTTCTTTGTACAAACTCTCTGGTCAGACTTGTCTTAAACACTGTGCCGATACCCCACAGGAATTCCTCCCTGGTCTGTCCAAACTACATTCAGCATCTCCTTGAAGGTACTGCTCCCTCCTAAACCCCTCAGCAAATACTGAAGCATACAGCTAGCACCAAAGTGCTTTACCCTCATTAGACACTGAGACATTACTTATAAAAAAATCAATTAAAAAATGAGAAGTTCCCAAATAGGAGTTTCAATTTGAAATCTATACTGGGTTGATTTACTCTGCATTATGCTTGCCAATCACGTAACCTCCCCCCACACTAGATCTCTATCTTGCTCTCCATTAAAAGACTCTACAGGAGGTTCAGTGAAATGATCATTTGCAAAATAAATGGGAAATGTTTCCAAATAGGTCCTGTCTCCCCAGAAACATTTTACCAATGAAGAGATCATCCTTTATATGTTCTATAATATAGGTAATCACAATTAATTTTACCTGTCTTGCTTTTCTGCCACAGCAAGTCTATCAGAATCCGGGTCATTAGCTAAAACAATTCTGGCCTTGGTTTTGTCAGCCAAAGCAAAAGACAAAGTCTGAAGAAGAATATGAAAATAAAAGATTATTTAATCAAGAATCGAGCATATGGTAGTCTTTAAAAACATTCAGTTCCTTAAGAACTCAAGAGGTCTTTCCCCTCTTAGAAAGATAATACAGGACCAACCAAGACCAGCTCCAGAAGTGAAATTTAGCAAACAAAAGCTGCAGCTGGTCTTCATTGGTCAAATAGTATCTTCCTAAGTCAGAGGTCAGATAATGGGAGCATCGGTGTGTGACCCAAGCCTACCAGTGTGCCTGCTGCGCATGCGCCAGTAGGTCTGTGGTTGGACTGGTATTCTGGGGCATTGCTGTGTGATCAGCCTCACAAATAAAACAAAATAAACTGATTCTCTGAATGCCACTGCTACCCCAACCTTTAAAAATGTTACAGAAACCATAATGTAAGCAACACTTCATATCAGAAAAATGACAAGAAATAAAAATCATAACCTCATAAAATTTCACTCTATTACTGCTTCTTTTTGGCATTAAGGAGACACGGCAAATTAAATTAAATTAAATTAACTGAATTTGAAGCACCATTTAGAGCTCAGTTCTCATATCCTGATCCTGGGGTGTTTAATTTGAAAGATCCTTTAAGAAATTAATGACTAACAAATATACATACTTCTTGTTTTTTTTTTTTTTGAGACGGAGTCTCGCTCTGTCACCCTGTCACCCAGGCTGGAGTGCAGTGGTGCAATCTCAGCTCACTGCAACCTCCATCTCTCAGGTTCAAACAATTCTAGTGCCTCAGCCTCCCAAGTGGCTGGGATTACAGGCATGTACCACCACACCCAGCTAATTTTTGTATTTTTAGTAGAGACAGGGTTTTGCCATGTTGGCCAGGCTGTTCTCAAAAACCTGACCTCAAGTGATCTGCCTGCCTTGGTCTCCCAAAGTGCTGGGATTACAGATATGAGATGCTGCACCCAGCCATATATACATATTTCCATGCTGAAATTAGTTTTTCTTCAGCACAATGAAAACACATAAAAATGTATTTTACTTGACAGTTAATAGTTTTGAATATAAAAGCAGATTTCATAATTTAAAAAAAAGTTAGGTTACCAAGACACCTTTCCCCTCTTCGGGATTCGGGTATTTCACTGTTGGAAACTCAGGATCCGGATCTTTCTGTTCAGGAACAGCCTCAGGAGGAACAAGGTCAAAAGCCTTGAAAGCTGACTGCACAAAGCTATGAGCCACCCCATGGACAGAGGTGTGCACAAACTTCACCTTCGTCTCCCTGTTCACGCTCCTAGAATCAGATACACAGTGGAAAATGATACAAGGCAGAAACAGGGCTCTCAAAACTGCAAGGTTTGCAAGAATGCACAAGACAACTGAACATCTTTCTAATTCCATTTCAGAAAAACAAAACGTATCCATTCTCTCCCAGATATATATATTCCTTCCCTCAACATACTCAAGTTTTAAATTCTACTCTGTAGTTATTTTCAGCAAATCTGATTATTTCAGGTTTTGTTTTATGCATCCCATCTAGAGTGAGATACAAAGAAGAACCCCAAGCTCATGTTCCCACACGAGACTCACTGCTGGCCTGACAGGTGCCCTGGCAGTGCTACAGCCAGCCCGGGACAGTTCCAGGGCTCCACACACCCACACATCCCCAAAGCCACAGGTTCCCAAATGTCTTTTATCAGCTTCAGAAATGATTTTCAAAATGTCCTTTTTAACAAAATGTGTTGGGTTATCCCATACATAAAGATATAACAAATAAAACTTTTACTTTGGGAGGCCGAGGCAGGTGGATCACCTGAGGTCAGGAGTTCAAAACCAGCCTGACCAACACAGAGAAACCCCATCTCTACTAAAAATACAAAATTAGCTGGGCATGGTGGTGCATGCCTGTAATCCCACATACTCGGGAGGCTGAGGCAAGAGAATCGCTTGAACCTGGGAGGCGGAGGTTGCAGTGAGCCGAGATTGTGCCACTGCACTCCAACCTGGGCAACAAGAGCGAAACTCCGTGTCAGGAAAAAAAATAATAATAATAATAAAAAATAAATAAAACTTTTTGTTTGCCAAGTAACAATCCTGTTTGATACCATGCCATGACTTAGGGACTTTATACAGACTAACAACAGATACCAAAATTAACAGGAGAAGTTACAGAAAAATAAAAGGCTTTAAAAACTTCCAGTGCTCTGATGGCTGGAATCTTAGGTTATTATCCATTTCTTTTGGGAATGAATAAATGAACAAGGTCTTATCTAAGAGAATTGTGGTTTAAAACAAGCATACCTGAAAATAAAATGCATCTGGGAAAATAAATATGTAAGATTAGGGAAGAAAATTCTGGAAAAACAACTCTCTTGGATTTTAAAATACATAATAAACCTATAGTAATTAAAACAGCTTGGTACTAGATATAAAAAGGCAGATTAAAGGAACAGAATAGAGAGTTCAGAAGTTGATCTAATTTGAAATGGGAGATGAACACAGAAGTAATAATGCTGAGTGGTTAACACGCTCTGGAGTCAGACTCTGAATTTAAATCCTGGAGCTTTGCCATCTATAAGCTGTGTTACTGCTGGCTATTAACCACTCTTCCTTGTAGTTTTTTCATCTATAACATGCATGATAATATACCAGAATTTACTGGCATTACTCTGAGGATTAAATGAAATTACATGTTGACCGGGCACAGTGGCTCACTCCTCTAATCCTAGCACTTTGGGAGGCCGAGGCGGGTGGATTGCTTGAGCTCAGGAATATGAGACCAGCCTGGGCAACATGGTGAAACCCTATCTCTACAAAAAAATACAAAAAATTAGCAGAGCATGGTGGTGCACACCTGCAGTCCCAGCTACTCAGAGGGCTGAGGCGGGAGCATTCTCTGAACCTGAGAGGTCAAGGCTGCAGTGAGCCAAGATCATGCCACTGCACTGCAGCCTGGGTGACAATGTGAGACCCTGTCTCAAAAAAAAGAAAAAAAATGACATGTGAAGGGCCTCCAGCAGTTATCTGATATATAATAAGCACTTGATTAATGTTAGAAATTGTTGCATAAAGGTGACCTTTCCAATTAGTCAAAAAAAAAAAAAAAAAAAAAGAAAGATTCTTCCATTGATGTTGGTACAACTGCAAACTTTTAGAAAAAACCTAATCTGCTTTCCTACTTCATGCCCCATATAAAATTAAAAATCACTAATGAAACAAAAGATTTAAATATTATAAAACACAAACATGAAAGTTCTAGAGAAAGAACAAGGGAAATTTTTTGCATTACTTTAATAATTTTGTTATAGAGCATGTCTTCCTAAGCATGACATAAAACCCAGAAGCTATAAAATAAGACTAATAAATATTATACAGATTTTTAAACAGTTCAGCAAACAGTTTCAATAAAAAATTCCAAAGACAACAGAAGAGAAAACATCTAAAAAATATATATTATATATATATTTTATATGCATATATGTATATATATATGTATATATGTATATATATTATAAACAAAGATGTTTATAAATATAAAAGGTGAACAAACACATAGAAAATATAGGTTAATTAAAGAATACAAATAAAAGTGAGCTATTACTTTCAACTAGCAAATCAGGAAAAATGAGAAATTGGATCACAGAGCAGGAGGAAATGTAGGTATCATATGCTGTCAACATCTACTGTTGGTGGGAGCACCAACTGGTATATTTTTGGAGGTCAATTTGCTAAGCACTATCAACTTTGTGAATGCACATACAATTTTGATGCCAGAAAGTTACCTTACGGATACACATGCGCACACACATGCACGTGCATGCACGTGCGCACACACCCACACACATACTCAAGCAACTGTGCACAAGGGGGGTTAACTCCCAAGCTACCTGGAGTGGAAAAGCAGAAATGCCTCATTCTTCGTGAAGTTAAATCAGAGGGGCAGAGGGAAAGTTCACAGACGTATTTTGTCTGGACTACACACCATTGGAAAAAATGGTCCAACACGTAGGAATTAGGAGATTTCACACACAAAATCCAGGTTTCCAGTTATTTTGGGAAGAGGAGAACTCAGATGATCTGGCAACTGGGACCTATATTTTCATGTGGGCAACACTCAGCTGGCGTGGCTGCTCCCTTCAGGCAGGACTGGGCTTTCATACTCTGCACTGGAGTGGGCACCATCAGCTGATCCAACAAATACAGTATCAAAGACAAACCTACAAGTTCAGTTTCTTTGAATCAGTGGTTTCTTGCTAGGGGGACAATCAGGAGGGGTGGGACCTACAGCATACTCAAGCAGACACTACTGTCACTCTGCTACACCTCTTCCTACCTGATGGTAAGGACTGAGTCTGTGCCACTGAGTTAAATACACTGGTGCAGCAGCCTTTAAGAAAGAAAGTCAGGACTAATAGGGACTAACATAGGAAGGTGTCCATGACAAATTAATTGGGGGGAAAAGCGCATAGAACAAACCACACACACACACATACACACACACACACACACACACACACATATTCCTATTTATGGTTTTGAAGTATATTATACATATACAAACACACACACACATATATATATATATATGCTTGCATATGCACAGAAAATTTTTGGAAAGATAGAAAAATACCAGTGTTTGCTATTCAAGACTTTTGAGCAAGTTTTAAAAACATACATATATATATATATATACACACACACACACACTTACATGTATGAATATGTATGAATCACATACATGTATGGAATCTATAACAGGTCAGCAAACTATGGCCTATGGGCAAGCCACCCACTTCTGTCTGCACTCCTTCGCCGACATTTCATCTATGATGGCTTTTGTACTAAAACAGCAGAGTTGAGTAGCTGAGAAAGAGTCTGTGTGGACCTCAAAGCCAAAAATATTTACTATCTGTCCCTTTAAGAAAAGTTTGCCAAGGCTTGATCTACAGCCTCTAAAATCAGATGCAGCTGGGTGGGCGTGGTGGCTCATACCTGTAATCCCAGCACTCTGGGAGGCCAAGGCTGGTGGATCATTTGAGGCCAGGAGTTCAAGACTAGCCTGGCCAACATGCCAACACCTTGTCTCTACTAAAAATACAAAAAAATTAGCTGGGTGCAGTGGCTCACGCCTGTAATACCAGCTACTTGGGAGGCTGAGGCACAAGAATCGCTTGAACCCAGAAGGCAGAGGTTGTAGTGAGCCAAATCGTGCCACTGCACTCCAGCCTGGGTGACACAGTGAGACCCTGTCTCAAAATAAGTAAATAAAATAAAATAAAATCAGATGCAGCTGTAGTACATGAACAAATTAAAGAGAAAAACTTCACGAACACTGATAGAATTTGGCTGAATCACATTAACTCACTTAAGGTCAGTGAAGACACAATTCGTTTACCTGTGGAAACAGTACTTTTTAAGGTCTTCAAAGTAGTCATTATTGATGGAAGCACTCGGATTGTGAAGAAGTGGACTGCTATCAATTAAAGAATCATCCCAAGCTTGAGGCCACGGTTCTAGATTTTCTTCAATAGCTTGAGAAATCCCTTTATCGTGAGGAGAAATGATCTGAGCTCCATTATCCCAATAGACCTGGAGGACCCAGGAACACATTCAGAAGGTTTACAGTTAATGGAAATAAGGCACCTATTACCTATGGTCCCAAAAATTACAGATACAGGATTCCTACAGAAGGATGTACGTGTGGAGTAGAAAAAGGAAAATACCTTATAACCATTATCCTGCTTTGGATTGTGAGATGCAGTTATCATGATTCCAGCACAAAGTTTCAAATGTGATACTGTGAAGGGCTGTAACATAGCAGGAAACAAGAACAAACAGTTTTTAACAAAAATAACCAGATATCCTTAAAATGTCTATTTTATACTGTTCATGCCAACTTGCTCCCTTTTAATAAACATAATATATAAATAGCATAATATTTTTGAGCCACACCCCAGCAGTATGCAATTACCCTTAGAATTAACTGGCTGCTCATAATTCCAGGATGTATTTCCTAATAAGAAAGGTGAGTAATTTCCTCAGTGCCTTCTCATTCCATCTTCTACTTGGTAGAGCTAGAAAATTCTTCAAACACAATGATGGTCTAAGCCTCCATTCCAATGCTTTCAATGCTTCTACCTGAGACAGAAGTTTGTGGATTCAGTTTACTCCCTCCAACTGCTTCTCCCTCTCCTCCTTTCTCATTTGCTTTTAAGGAAAACATTGAGGAAAACACTGAGGGGCCGGGGGTGGTGTCTCACGCCTGTAATCCCACCACTTTGAGAGGCCAAGACAGGTGGATCACTTGCGGTCAGGAGTTCAAGACCAGCCTGGCCAACATGGTGAAACCCTGTCTCTACTAAAAATACAAAAAAATTAGCCAGGCATGGGCGCCTGTAATCTCAGCTACTTGGGAGGCTGAGGCAGAAGAATCACTTGAACCTGGGAGGGGGAGGTTGCAGTGAGCCAAGATCCTGCCATTGCACTCCAGCCTGGGAGACAAGAGCGAAACTCTGTCTCAAAAAAAAAAAGTTGAGGGAATGGAGAATGCTCTTACAGGTTCCTCATTTATCTCTCACTCCAGGGTTAAATATTTATATTTCAACTTAGCTCCCATCTCTACTACTTCCCAAAATGGGAGAAGGGGTTGGATTATTCCCCCTACTGCGGCAAATGACATTGATTACACACAGGCAACCTGAGATTTAAATCGTCCGTCCCCTCCACCCTTTCACCAAGAATCACTGCAGTCATTGAACACCCTGGAAGTTATGTCACATCTCTCAGGTGTTCTGGGCCAAAGAAAAGGGGAGGACGACTCCTCAGTGTGGGCAGAGGATCATGACACACTGGTTCAATTCATGTCTGACATAAAATTAATAGCTATTAACACTTAGTACAGAAGGTAATAAGGTAATTAGGATGCTTGAATACACGACAATTTTTCCATCAAACAATGAAACTTGAACTACATTTAGATGTGAATAGAGTGTCTAGCAGGTTATTTACAGCCTAGGGGTGCTGCATCTACCTGTCAGTGCACTAGAGCCGGCAAACACAAAATGAATTGGAACCTCCTTCTGTAGCGATACAGTCTCATTTCTACTAGATGTGACTAACTGCATCCAAATCACATTTTCCAAAACATATTCTCAGCATCTGGCCCAGCTCTTAAAAGTTTTGTCTATGTCAAAGCAACAACTGTCATAGTCCCTACTGTCTTCTTCTTTAGATTGTGCTACATAAAGGATTTGATGAAAGTCTTACTCAAATATGCTGAGCATGCTCTCTGTACTAGCCATGAATAGCATTTAGAATAAAACATTTGTATAAAACAGGGGTGTGCCAGCTTGTCAAAAATATTCATGACAAGACAGGGTTTGAGGTGAATTCAGATTTCGACACAAGAAGTTTCCTAATTGTGATAGCTGAGAAAAAGAACTACAAACCAAATTTAAAAACAGAGAAAAGGCCGGGCGTGGTGGCTCACGCCTGTAATCCCAGCACTTCCGGAGGCCAAGCTGGGTAGATCACCTGAGGCCAGGAGTTCGAGACTAGCGTGGCCAACGTGGTGAAACCTCGTCGCTACTAAAAATGCAAAAATTAGCTGGGAGTGATGGCAGGCACCTGTAATACCAGTTACTTGGGAGGCTGAGGTAGGAGAATTGCTTGAACCCGGGACCCGGAGGTTGCAGTGAGCCAAGATCGTACCATTGCACTCCAGCCTGGGCAACAGAGCGAGACTCTGTCTCAAAAAAAAAATTTGCTAACTCTCTCGAATACCCTTAGAATGCAAACAAAAGGAAAACTGCAATTTAAAAAAACCAATTCCAATGAATCAAAAGTTGAATACCAGAGAAATATTACTAAGATGTGGGAGAAACATTCCAGGAGAGAAGAAAATGCTTCATACATGCCAAGGAACTCCTCTGTCATTCAAACAGTCCAATCCCAATAGCCCTAAAGACTACAAAATTCAGCCAAGTCCCATCCCTGATCATGTGACAGGAAATTATGAAAGGAAATGGCTACTTACCACAAAGGGGGTTGGCGTTATATCAGAAAAGAGGTACACAGGAATCCCCTGACTGATAAATGTGGTTGCAGCAAGTCGGGCAAACCTGAGAATGCAGAGTGACAGGGAGGAAAAGGAGAGTTGAGTGATCAGGACTGTGAGTGATGGAAAGAAGGAAATGAATGCTGAATGTTCTTTAGGGTGAATGCAGCATCCAGATCAAGGACAGCATTTATTACAATCTTTACCCTGGCATGGGACAGTAAAGCTGGAGGACTCTCAGGAGTCATCTCATTTCACTCTTTTGTTTTACAGAAATGGCACTAAAGCCAAGAAAGGCCAGGCCCCTTTCCCCGGGTCTAACAGCCACTTAGTGGCGGAGCCAGGCTGCACCCTGGCCTTTCAGCTCTCTGTCTATCTCAGTGGTTCTCAGCCAGGGCAAGTCTGCACCTTCTCCTTCCAGGCATCTGAAATGTCTCGAAACATTTTTGCTTGTCGCACTGGGAAATGGAGAGAGTTGCTACTGGCAGCTAGTAGGGAGAGGTCAGGGGTGCTGCTGACCACCTTACAATGCACCCTACCACCACAACAAAAAATCATCCAGCCACTGTGCAGTCACATGTCAACAGTGCAGAGGCTGAAAATCCCAGTCTAAGCCTCTAAGCCTATCACAATCCAGCGTACACCACACAGACTGGAATTTGATTAGAGATTGCTTTATTTGAAATATAAAGACATCCTGGAGTATGCATGTGTGTATACACACACACACACACACACACACACACACACACACCCATACACATATATACATCTTGGTTCCAATCAGCCTTTGAAAGAAAACTTAATTCTTTGACATTTTTCTCAACTTCCACAGAAACTTGCTTAGGGCAAGACACAGAAAATGGCATCAAATCTTCCTTCAAGCTGGTGTAAAATACGTCACCACAAATAAATGAGCAATTTACTTAGAATGAACAACATTATACCACCCCTGTGAGTTAAACAATCAGATCATTCTTACTCTCCCCAAATACTTCTTGAGCACTAGCTTCGCCGACACTATTCTGAAGGCTGGCTGGGGCACAAAGAGCAGATCTCCACTCTCTCTCTCTCTGTTACAAATGTGCACAAAAAAAATGCAATGCGTTCTCTGCATATACTTAACAGTTACTGCTTACGTTCCCCACCAGATATTTAAAATTGGAAGATTAAAGGATAAACATCTCCTTGGGCAAAATTCAGAAACTGCAATAGTTTCCAACTCCTTACGAAGATTCCATTCACTCATCATGAATATTTTACCATGTGTTGGTTAAACACTTACATTATGATCTCTAAATGTCTCACGCGTTACAGGTGATAGAGAGTAGCCTTGAGTTCCACTCCATCCCATCCCATCAAACTCTGAGACTTGAACCATAAGCTTAAATCAGTAACATCACTCACTTTAAGGAAATGATATGGCTCCAAGGCCAGGGCAAAAAAATCTGTACCTTAATTGATAATGTTAACATATCTCTGAAGGTTGTATCAACCAGAAGCAGGGCAGTCAGCCCAAAATGAAGAAATTTACGCAGCTCAGCAGACAGATTTAGCCACATATGTGCACTGTGCATGCTCTGAGCAAGGATCTGACTTGCCCTGGGGCGGCAGAGGAACATGGTCACGATTTAGTTCTAACTGTACATCCACTAACTGTAAATGACAAGCTGATATGCTGGTTTCTACCACATCATTCTCTTGTGAATGTAGTTCATGTGCATCTATCCCCCAGAGCTATAACTTTTCTCTTGCTTTATTGACAGAAAGCACATTTTTGAGCTGCAAAGCTAAAGACTAAAAATCTTATGCCCTCCTGAGTTGAACCTGGGGCTGATGCCACCTGGTGATTTTCCCCGGCTATGCACCCTTCCTCACGGCCACACGTTTGTCCCCACGAGTGCTTCTGTCTTAGATTGGAAGCTCCTGATGGGCAAAGATAGGACTCTATAAACTCATCCAGCTCTGTAAAGCTAATAAGACTTTTCATTAATATTCAATATGTATAATTCTAAGCTACTACTAATACTGATACTGTAGAATGATTAAAAATTCATCATAACAGAGGAAGTGTTCAAGTAAAAAAGAGGGTTATGTAACATGGTTATGGGCAGGGGTTGGTAACTACAGCCCATTTTGTAAGTAAAGTTTTACTGGAACACTGCCATGCTCCTGTGTTTATGCATTGTCGATGGATGTTTCTCTGCTTCATGGGAGAGGTGAGTAGTGGTGATGGGAATCACGTGATATGCAATGTGTACGATATCCACTATTTGCCCTTTAGAGAAAAAGTTTGCTGACCTCTGGTACTAGTGTCCTTAGGCTTAAATTGCGACTCCTCCTTTCACATTATAATCTCAGGGTAAAGAGATAAAAGTACATACCTTACACGGTGCTGTGAGGATAGAATGAGTAAATACATAAGTGTCTGGTTCATAATCAGCACTCAAATGATTGCTGCTATTACTATTATCATTGTCACCATCAGCATCATATGCCTTCAGCTACATAAGAGAGTCCCATTGGTTTGAGAATGTTTCAGAATTGCAGCTTGACGTGGGCGTTCAAGAGAGGGAAGGGGGTCATGAGGTTTATGAATAGCAGGGTAAAAATTATGTATAAAAAGGCAAATGAGAGGGAGAAATAATATTGCCAGTTTAAGAAATTTCTTTCGTTTAGCTAGGTATTACATTCTAAATTGTCTAAATAATTTTATTTCCTTAACCTAATGTAAAACCAGAATCTTTAAAAGTTGCCAAGAGAATTTACCCATTGTTTTTACAGTTAAGCAATGAGGCTAATGAATACATTAAAGCCTCATTTTATATAAATATATAAAGTTATTGAGATGGTGATTAACATAAAACTGCAAAATAAATTATAAAAACATCATTTTGTAAAAATGTTTAAATACCTTCTGCTGCTACCCCCACTGGATGGATGAGCTCGGGCGTCAAAGCTGATCACGATGCCTTTCTGCTTTAAGTCACTGAACTGTTTTTCCAGGTATCTGCAAAATCCCTACAAATACACCATAGATTTAAAAAGTATGTTTTAACATATTCTTATATATACCATATAGAAAAATTAGCCAAAAATTAAGTTTTCTCAAATTTCATAGAACACTATGGGAGAGAGGGAAAAATTCATCTCAGTAAGGAAGCAAACTGAACAATAATAAAATAACAGCTTTGTTTATTATCTATGTTTTTGTATTGGGCACTGTGTTAGTCATTGATCACTTAGTAGCTGTTATCTCTAACCTCAGATCAACTTTGTTAGGAAATCTTTTTTTTTTTTTCCAGAGACAGGGTCTTGGAAAAAAGACCTGTTGCCTAGGCTGGAGTTGCAATGGCACAATCATAGTTCACTGCAACCTTGAATTCCTGGGTTTAAGCAATCCCCCCCTACCTCAGCCTCCTGAGAAGCTAGGACCACAGGTGCATGCTACCAGGCCCAACTAATTTTTAAAAATTTTTTGTAGAGACAGGGTCTTGCAATGTTGCCCAGGTTGGTCTTGAACTACTGTCAAATAATCCTCCTGTCTTGACCTCCCAAAATGCTGGGATTACAGGTGTGGGCCACTGCACCTGACCAGAAAACCCATTTTATAGATGGGTAAAATAAGCCTGAGAGGCACAGTGACAGTTTCAGATATTCGAGTAGCAGAGCCTGGATTTGTATCCAGGGCTGGTGAGAGGTAGTTCAGTGTAGGGCTTAAAAGCACATACTCTAGAAGCACAATCTGAGAATTTGTACTCCACGCTGCCACCTACAAGCAAATGACAAGTTCCTTAATTTCTTGGTGCCTTAGTTTCCTCTTCTGTAAAACAGGAATAACAATAATACCTACCTCATAAGGAGTAAATGAATGAAAACATGCAAAGTGCTGAGAATTCAACACCAACTAAGTACTATATTAAGTGTTTGCTGTTTTAAGCATTATTTTTGTTGTTATTTTCCTTCAAAGCCATATAAAACAAAGAGAACTCTGGTTGATTGGGCAAAAATAATGATTCATTTTATATTATTTATTTCACTTTTGCTAAAGGAAGTCTTATTAAAATATACATAACTCTTTTTCTTTTGAGGTGGGGTCTCACTCTCTCCCATGCTGGAGTGCAGTGACACGATCATGGTTCACTGCAGCCTCAATCTCTCAGGCTCAAGTAATCCTCTCACCTCAGCCTCCTGAGGTGCTGGGACTACAGGCACATGCTACTATGTCTGGCTAATTTTTAAAAAACAATTTTTGTAGAGATGGGATCTTGCCATATTGCCCAGGCTGGTTTCAATCTCGTGGGCTCAAGCAATCCTCCTGCCTTGACCTCCCAAAGTGCTGGGATTACAGGCATGAGCCACCATGTCCAAGCCATAATTTTTATTTTGGGTAGGAGGGGATACATCACAGTCTTGTTGCCAGAGCAAAGCTAATTTGGAATGCCTTTAGCTTTTCCTTGACAAATACGTTGCACTGGGATTATCTTCTGAGGCTGAGTGATACAAGGAAATAAGGCCATGTGTATTGGTTTTGTGGGTTCCCCAGAAGGTACCCAGATGCCTGATACTTCAAGACTTACAACAGTGACAGTACCCCTCTTCCTGCTCAACCCTTGAGCTGTGGCCCCAATGCTCCATGGGGCAAAAAAGCATTCACATCTCCAGATTCTCTAAAAATCTCGGAGGCCTGCTGAGGATGAGGACCTGAAAGAATGGCCAAGGGAAAAGGGAATTCTTATTCTAGATGAAAGACTCAGTGGCGGAAGAGGGAGGTTTTCAGAAATAAAATGTTATTATAAAACATAAGAAGCAAGTTTATGTGTATGACCTTCAAAAAGTAGAACTAAGACCAATATGTAAAGTCTACAGAAAGGCAGATTTTGGCTTAAAATAATGAAACCATCTTTTAATGAGAATGGTCCAAAGATAGAATGGCCTCTTTCAGAGGACAGTGAGTTTCCCATCACTGGTATGCTATGGCTAAATTAAATAATCTATGAACACAGAACCCAAAATAGAACATAAATAAAGCATAAATTAATTGGCAGGAGGAAATTATAACCTCTATCAATGAGGCAAACAATACAAAAGTTTCCTCCAGTCTCTGTCCTGTTTCCTTTGACATATTTTTGAATCACATACATCTGCTTCTTAAATGAACCAGGCAAACTTTGGGGTACCTCAGAATGAGGCTCCACACCCAGAGACCAGCAGGAAGGGCACCTATGCCACCATGAAAGTCTGATCAGTGAAAAGTGACAAATATATTTGCATATCAGCATTCTGCCAGGGAACACTACCCAAGACTGGGTAGAAACCTGGGTTGTTTGTTCTGGGAATCCTCTTGCCTCTAATTTTGAATCCACTCCTAAGATTTTAAAGATATACTTGCTGCTCAGATAAAACTTTCTTAACTCTTCACATCTCTGTCTCCTATTACAAGTATCCAAGAATAGGCTGAATGAGCACTTCAGAGTGGTGGGGTCATGGAGAAAATTATCCTAAGGGGTGTCTGGTTGAATTACATGACCTTTAGAATATTGATCATCTATGTTTACCACAGGGTTTACCCCCAGAGGAGATGAATTCTAGGATAAAAATGGGTAAGATAGTCCTTAATGGGAATACATTTCATTATTCTCAGAAACTAGATACAGAAAAATACAGGGGAAAAAGCTCTAGGTTAATCTAGAATCCCTTAGAAACCCCTAACAATTAGGCCCAATGGCAGGTGTAACCAACTGGATTGTCCAAAGATGGCCCCAGTAATATAAGCCATCTCACATGTTCCTCTTACAATGTGACATTAATGCTCCTTTAATGAGAAGTGGGTATCTATGTGCCCTCTCCTTGAATATGAGACAGCCTTATTGACTCACTTTTAACAAACCGAATACGGTAGAAGTGACACTGTGTGACTTTCAAAGCTACGTCATAAAAGTCAGCACAGCTTCCAATTGGCACATTCTCTCTCTCCCCCTCTCTGGATACTTCACTGAAAGCCAACCACCATGTTATAAGGAAGTCCAGGCCACATGAAGGGGTTCCAACCCCAGCTAAGATCCCAGCCAATAGCCAGTAATAATTTCAGACGTGTGAATGAACGTGCCTTCAAATGATTCCAACCTCCAAACTGGCCCAGATGGTGCTGAGTGGAGCAGAGACAAGCTGTCCCCACTGAGTTCTACCAAAATTGCAGATTTGTGAGCAAAATAAACGTGGTTGTTGTTTTAAACCATTATGTTTTCAATGATTTGTTACATAGCCCTAGTAACTGGTACAGAAGGCAACCTTATTCAGCAGCACAGTTCCTATGTTATCCATGAACCAAACAGGATTCCCATACTTACCCCATTCTAAGTCTTTCCTCCAGCATCTCAGGGAGCCCTATTGCTTAATAACAATTTGTGACCAGGAGTTCCCATGGCAATTCTTTTTTTTTTTTTTTTTTTTTGAGACAGAGTCTTGCTCTGTTGCCCAGGCTGGAGTCCAGTGGCACAATGTCGGCTCACTACGACCTTGCCTTCCTGGTTCAAACAATCCTTCTGTCTCAGCCTCCCAAGAAGCTGGAATTACAGGTGCACACCACCACGCCTGGCTAATTTTTGTATTTTTGGTAGAGACAGGGTTTCACCATATTGCTCAGGCTGGTCATGAACTCCTAGGCTCAAGTGATCCGCCTGGCTCAGCCTCCCAAAGTGCTGGGATTACAGGTGTGAGCCATCGCGCCTGGCCCCTGTGGTAATTCTATACCCTTAGATAAGCTTTCCTTGTTGGAGTTTTGTTACAACATGCCCAGCTCTGCCTTTTACACTGGGATGTATACGTGAGGCACATGTAATCACTATTAGGCAATTTTTTCTAGCCTTTCTTTTCCCACAATTAAAGTGACATTCATCATCAACAGGTCTAAGGTGAAGAAATACTGATGTGAATAATCTGTTCTATTTCATTTCCCTCATAAACAGTACTGCCAATACCCAGTAGAAGCACTTCTGTTTTGTCAAATTATCTCCTTCCTAAAAGCTGGGTCTAGATTCTGACAAAAATATTCACAAATTAAGACAGACTCAATCCATACTATAAAACAAAGGAGAATAGACTCTTGGTAATTCCGGCAGTTAGAAAAGCTTTTTAGCACTTGCTATGTAATCATGGCAAAAATTACAGGACCTTAAAAGTTGTCAGCTTAGTTGGTGCATTTATACTGGAATGAAAGCTCCATGAGAGAATCTGTTTGTTCGAGTCATTCTTATATCCCCATTGCTGGCACATGGTAGGTACTCAATAAGTGTGTTAAGTGAATGAATGAATGAATGAATGGATGGATGGTTATATGAGTCCTGAATAAGTGCTACTTCGACCTACTGTGCAAGCCTTACTTTATGGAGTAAATGGTGGTGACTTCCTGTGTCTAGCCAAGCTGATAAGACATGTCTATAATTAGAATAAATTAGGTCTGTCAAATAGAAAATGAGCTAGGGGATACATTGAGTTACTAAGAATTATAAAAAACATGGTACCTGTGTAGTCTGGATGATGGTCAAGTCATTCATACGAGAAATTCCAGGTCCCATAGCAGCTCGGAGGCCAGCTGTCCCAAACTCCATTCGGGCCCCAAAACATTTTCGTAGTTCTTCTTTATTACCTTCTGCTATTAGTCGTTTCACTGCCTCCAAAGTTAAGGAATTCTGAAAAACAAAAATGTATAGACACAGCCAGACAAGTGAATGAAAAATCAGAAATGTAAAAAAACTCACAATCATTCTAATCTATAGAAAAAAATATATATATGTATATATATATGTAGACCTTTCAATTTTCTGATGCTTTTGAAATCTGAAATATGAAGTCAGTTTGACATTATAATGTAAGTGTTCTTTTCTTTCCTGTCAAGGTAAGCACTTTTGGAGAAATGGAAGTAGAGGTTTTAGCATATGAGTCTAACCCCCAGAATGGAATCCCAGAATACCACTTGCCAACTCTAGGTGCTTGTGCAGATTATTTCAGTTCTCAAATTCTGTTTCCCTATTTGCAAAATGGGAATAATCTAGAACCTCCCTTACACGATTTTTAAGGTTTTAAGGTGGTTTACTTCAAATTAATGTAAAATATCTTTCTCTACCTGGCATTTAGTTGTGATTAAATGTCCATTTTTTCCCCTAATGCCCTCAAATTTTCCAGAGTGATAGATTACACAACTTAAGTCAAAACCTTCCTTTTGTAATGTTTTATAATTCATACCAGGCATTCACATACCTGGTCAAGTTTGAATATTGTAACATCTCCAAGAAGTAGACAAATAACAGAAACCCAATTTTATAGATGGGGAAGCCTCAGAGATTGGGCGACTTGCTTAAATTGCAAGATAAACATTAATCTAGTGCCTTTTCTATAACATTAACTGCTTCAAATAGACGCTAACATGATTCATTTAAGTTCATTATACATTGCCCTATTTTTTTTTTGTATGGTAGTTGCAGAAAATGTTATGGTTGGAGAAAAATAATGACAATCACATTAATTTCATATGAGACTTTTAAGTTATGAATTCAGGAAAACAACAGAGGAAGGACTTTATATTCCTGTTTTACAGTCATTATCCATTTAGATGAGCACTCACGCAGGACGTGGCCATTTAACTAAACTTTGAAATACTACTGCAATAAAACCTTGGCTTTCTGGAATTAAGCCCACATTTCCAGATTGTGGCAGATTCAATGGGAATCAAGTAAACCCCATCTTTTTTGGTGAAAAACAGCAGATGCTAATTACAGAACACAGTCTTACCTATCAGATTGTCAGGTGCCCCAAAGAAAGGCTCAGATCAGGTACATAAAAGAGGCTCATAAAAGAGCCTCAATAAATATTAGTGGAGTGAATCAGAAAACACGGACTTCACTGCCACACTCAATATCGAGTGATCCTCCCTTGTTCATAGTGTAGGTCTGGAAAATCTTAATTGGTCTTTGATATCTATGAAAGACCAAGTAGCCTGAGAGAAACAAAGGAGACAGACAGGTAAGAATGACAAGTCAAGAGTACAGCAGGATCAGAATCAGCCCTGGCAGTGACCAAAACTGACAGCAGAGAAAAGAGCAGGGATGAAGGCATGGTGGAAAGACAGAGGGCACCTGCCAGGGCGCCTTGCCAATCGCCGGGGGTAGTCTGACTAGAGGGCTGCAATGCTTTTAGCTGGTGGGAGGTTCACTGGAGAATGAATGGGCTTCTTCTCAGGTGCCAGTCTCAAAGCAAAGAAGAAATTAACAGAGGATAGAACATGAGAAGTGATTAAAAAAAAAAAAAGGACATCTCATCTCTACCCAGAGAAATACAATTTTTCTATACACAGATGCAACACTGTGTAGAAATTAGATTGTTTTCTTCTTCTTCTTAGAGAAAGTGCATTATGAACTCTGACTTCAAAAGAATTCTGTACTCTGCAAGCTACAAGTTATCAGAAATGGAAACATTTTTCTTCCCTTGAGAATCACAAGGTTATCTTCCCAGGAAAAGAAAAACGCCCCCAAGGAGTTGCCAATAGCATCCTGGAAATGGGATTTGCTGACATTTTATTTGTAGGGGCCAGAGAATGGTAAATAAAGACAAAGACCTGACCCCTACTGACCTTGTAATCTGCTTTGTTCATTCAAGTATTTCAGTGACCTACTATGTGTCATGCACTATGCCTATGCCAGGCACTACAAACCAAGGTAGTGAGAATAGAGAGGCCTGGCCACATAATTTATGGAGGTCCAGTGCACAGTGAAAGTGGGTGACCTCTTGTTTTACCATTAAGACTTTCAAGACAGGACAGCAGGACATTAAAACAACAGTGGGCCCTTCGAGGAGCGCGAGTCCTGTGAGACTGCAGGGGTCTCTCGCCCCTGAAGTCGGCCCTGGAGACAGACATTAAACAAACCTACAAACAAGTGTTTTTGGAGTTTTTTGTTTTTACCATTTGTAGTAAGAGCTATAAAGGAAAACAACAGACCGTTTAGAGTGAATATTAGGGATAAATAATTTAACGCTTCGGAGCCAAGGAAGGACTCTCTACGTAAGCCACATTTAAGTTCAGGCACAAAATATGAGTCACAACGGGAGAAACAAGTTCAGCAGGAGAGCAGCGAGGGACATTCCGAGAAAACCTAACAGCAAGCAGAACAGGTCGAAAGGGCGAGACGCAAGTTTAGAGAGGAGAGGGAGTGATGTCCAGAGCTGGGTTCCTGATTCTAAGAAACGGAATGAAGAGAGAGAAAACCGTGCTGTGTCCCAAGTGTGCCTCCCTGGCAGTCAAAGTTCTAAGGGGGACTCCTGAAGCCAGGCGGGCCCACCCGGGAGGACAACCCACGTTTGTAACCAAGCCCTCGGGATGGGAGGACCGGACCAGAACGCTGCTCTGCAAAGGTCTCAGCGGCCAAAGGAATACGCGGGACGGAGCGATTCTGGGTCCATGGGGATGCACAGCCGACTACCGACGACGAGCCAGCGGTCGGAGTGACAGTAAGGTGTGCGCCCCTCAACTAGACAGCGTCCAGGGTCTGGCCGCGCTTACACCACCCTGGCTCGCTCCTCTACTCCGAACTTGCAGTCCGGCCGGCCGGATGGCTGGTTTCGTCCGGGGACAAGCTTTCCCGGCCTAACTCTGAACGTGCCACATGCCGGCCAGGCCGAAGGAAGCCTAGCAGCGGCCGCACGCTCCTGGGTCTTCCCGGGGGAGAAGTGGGATGCACTGGGCGGGAAGGCAGCTCAGGCAGAGCAAGCAGCCCTGCGCCTGGAGAGGGCAGAGCACCCGGCCCCGCTCCAGGCGCTTCCCGCCTGCTGGTGCCCCTCACCTTGTCCCAGCGCAGCCACTGGGCCGTCTCCTGGTCCAGCCGGGCGTCCTCGCCTAGACCGCTGCCTTCTGGAGCCGCCATCGCTGAGCTTGTGCTACCGCGGCAGAGGGAAGCGGGCGGTGAGGTCTCCCTTCCGGCCCGGCCCCAAGACGTGGAGGCGGAGGCGGGGGCGGGGAGAGCCGCGGCGGAGCCAGTCGGTCCGGGGGAAAGTGACGCGCGCCGCGGCGGGCACGCCTCCTTGCCGTTTGCGGGTGCGCTGCGGGGGGTGGGAGTGAGCGAGGAGGAATTGCGGGGCTAGGGTGGGTTGCTGGAACCTGGCACGTGTGGGAAGGCTTTGCCATCGTCTCTGATGCATCCAGGCTACAGCAAGCCGTGAGTTCCTGCTGCGCGCCAGGCACATGTCAGATGCTGGGATACCAGGAAGTGCACCCTGATAGGGGCCTGAAGACTATGTAGAAACTCAGAGGGTCAAGAACAGCCAGAAAAAATCTTGAAAAAGAAAAGCAAAGTAGGAAGACCAGTGGAACATAAGATAGAGACCAGAAACAAAAATACACGTGTATGGACAATTTATTTCAGAGGCGGGGCTGCAGAGCACAGGAAGAAACTATTTTTGGTTAATGGTGCTCGGTCAACGGGATATCCACGTAGGGAAAAGAAAAAAGGGAACTTGGCCCCCTACCTCCCATCACACACAGCTCTGAACTCCAGATCAATTGTATCTCTAAGTGCGAAAGGTAGTGTAGCAGGACGAGCCGCAGACAAAACTCCTCAGACACCGGATTAAAGAAGGAAGAGGTTTTTATTCGGCCGGGAGCGTCGGCAGACTCGCGTCTTAAGAGCCGAGCTCCCTGAAAAAGAAATTCCTAGCCATTTTAAGGGCTTACAACGCTAAGGGGTCTGTCTACGTGAAAGGGTCATGATAGATCAAGTAAGCGTGAGGAACGTGACTGGGGGCTACATACATCAGCTAACAGAACAAGAAGTTTTACAGTGCTTTCTCATACGATGTCTGGAATTTACGGATAACGCCAGTAGTTTTGGTCAGGGGTTAATATTATTATTATTATTTTAACCACCAGGGCCAGGTGGTGGCGCCAAGGTCGTCTAGCTATTTATCTTACTTCTGTTTTTTTCCAACTTTTTCCTCTCTCTTTTCTCCTGTCTTATAAACTAGGGAAAAGGGGAGGTGGGGGAGAAGCTGGGAAGGACAGCAGAAATGGTGGTCTCTTTCCATAGTAGCGTGAAACTTAGGGAAACTAACATAGGAGCACATCTTCCTGACGCTGGTATCACCAAGCCATAAAGAAGATGCATACCCATAAGCATAAAAAAGCACGGGCAAGAATATTTCTAGCAGCATTATTTGTAAAAGCCTCAAACTGGAAACAACCCAGATGACCATCGACAATACAATGGATACTTGGTAGTATATCCATACCAATTCATATAAATAAATCATGGCACATTGATAGAGCAATGCAGGTGAACTACTGTTATACACAACATCATGAATGAATCTCACAAACACTGAGTGACAGAGTTCAAACACCCACCCCCATACCCCGTCACCCCAAAATACTGCATCATTCATCTGTAGTCCCAGCTAGTTCGTGGTGGGGGAGCTGGAGGGAGTCCTGAGGAGGGAGGATCGCTTGAGCCTGGGAGGTCGAGGCTGCAGTGAGCCCTGATTGTGCCACTGTTCTCCAGCCTGGGAGACAGAGGGAGACCCTGAAAAAAAAACAAACAAACAAACAAAAAAAAACACTGAAATATATAAAATTATAGGGAAAGAAAACAAATCAGTGATTTTCAAGAGCTGGGGGTTGGGGAAGGGGTTGACTACCAAGGGCACAAGGGAATTTGAGGGAGTTGTGGAACTGTTCCGTATCTTGATTGAGTTTGGGGTTTACTTTTATCAAAACTTATAGAACTGTATGATATAAAGGGTAAAGTTCACTGTATGTAAGTTTTATCTCTTTTTTTTTAAGTTTTAAGATTAAAAACTAAAAAGGAGGCAAAACTAACCTATGGATGTCAGCAGAGTGGTAGCTTTGGGAAGGAGGGAAAGTGCCTTCTGGGGTTCCGGGACTGTTCTGTTTCTTGACCTGAACGATGGTCAACAGGTGTGTTGACTTTGTAATATTCACTAAGCTGCAATCTTATGAGTTGTGCATTTTCCGTATGTTCTTCAACTTTATTTTATTATTATTTTTTGAGACACAGTGTCGCTCTGTCACCCAGGCTGGAGTGCAGTGGTGTGATCTCGGCTCACTGTAACCTCTGCCTCCTGGGTTCAAGAGATTCTCATGCCTCAGCCTCCTGAGTAGCTGGGATTACAGGGGCGTGCCACCATGCCCGGCTTATTTATTTATTTATTTATTTATTTGAGACACAGTCTTGCTCTGTCACCCAGGCTGGAGTGCAATGGTGGGATCTCAGCTCACTGCAACCTCCATCTCCTGGGTTCAAGTGATTCTCCTGCCTCAGCCTCCTGAGTAGCTGGGATTATATGTGTGAGCCACCAGGCCCAGCCTTTTTTTTTTTTTTTGTATTTTTAGTGGAGAATGGATTTCGCCATGTTGGCCAGGCTGGTCATGAACTCCTGACCTCAAGTGATCTGCCCACTTCAGCCTCCCAAAGTGTTGTGATTACAGGGATGAGCCACCGCGCCCGGCTAGTGTGTTCTTCAATTTTAAAAAGAAAAAATATATATCCAGGATCTGTAATATCTGTTTAGTGTCATGGGAAAGGCATACTAATCATGTAATCACGGCAGTTAATACATAATTACAAACTGATAAAATGCTGGAAGGAAAGCAGAGAGATGTCATGAGGCTGCAGGTTAACAGAGGCCACCTCAGTCAGGAAGCTTGCCTGAGCACTGGAAGCTTAAGAGAGATGTGAGGGAAGGATGTAGTTAATGTGAGAGTGTGGTCCTTCCCCTGACTGCAAAGCCTGAGAGGCTGGAGCACAGAGAAGAAGAGAAGGACAGTCTGCCTCAGTTTCCCCAAATGTTAGGTGGTCTGCAGGTCCACCACACTCAGGCTGTCTCTTTTCTCTGCACCAGATAAACCTTCTTCTCAGTCATGCTCTGGAAAAAATTGCAGGACATGGAGAATCACAGACCCAGGCAGATCTCACCCTTGTTTTCCTCTGAAATACCAGTTTTCCCAGACGAGTCTGTGCAGCCTCCAGCCTTCTGCCAAGGTAGGACGGGAGCTGGTGGGTCTCTAAATATCCAGCAGTTCTGGGCCTCAGAGTTCATATCTGTCCTTCCGTGATAGGGATGGTTGCAGCTGAGTCTCTACTATGGTTCAAAACATGTGGGGAGTGGTGTCTAAGGAGGTTATTTTGGCACCTTTTTTTTTTCTTTGAGATGGAGTCTCATTCTGTTACCCAGGCTGGAATGCAATGGCGTGATCTTGGGTCACTGCGACCTCTGCCTCCTGGGTTCAAGTGATTCTCCTACCTCAGCCTCCTGAGTAGCTGGGACTACAGGTGTGTGCCACCACACCCGGCTAATTTTTGTATTTTTAGTAGAGACGGGGTTTCACTATGTTGGCCAGGCTGGTCTTGAACTCGTGACCTCGTGATCTACCCACCTCGGCCTTCCAAAGTGCTGGTATTACAGGCGTGAGCCACCACACCCGGCCAGGCACCTTTTATTTTATTAGAAATTGTGGGCCCAAGATGATATCCAATCAGAAATATTTTAACTTCATTTGAGACACCAAGAAGCAGATTTTTCAATATTCCTTTATGGAAACAAGGAAATAAAGCAAGTGTAGTTTCCAAGTAGAGAGGAACTTTTAACTAGTAAGTTGCCAAATGTAAATAAATTCTCTTATCTTACTGAGAAGGGCACCAAGATTTTAATTACTGCGTTGAAAAACAATGCACGCAGTCACACTCTATTCCTTCCATCTGCTTCTCATGTGAAGCAGACAGTTGTGTCAGGGACTTTTCTGGGGTTGCCTGTAGCAAAGATGCTGACATTGGAGGTTCTGACAGTGATGCTGCAGAGACCTGAGGTTGATAATTTCTTACATATGACCCCACCATTATCATTTTATGTCTGTGGAAACCCACATAGAATAGTAGATTGAAGAAGGGTTCTCAGGGAATAAGTCAGGCCTTCTTGTTTTGTAAACAAGGAAATGGAGACACTCGAAATTTAAGAGCCTTTCTCCAAGACATACGACTGGTTAATGACAGAGCCAGGATTGTCACTCTGGATCTCCTGATATCCCAGTCAAAAGTTCAGTCCCTCTCCTGTTTCACTCAGCCCATTTCTACACATATCCATTTCAAAGGAAGTTCCATGAACTCTGGCAACCTGTTTCCATGTGATAATAGCCTGCTCTTGATGAAAAACAAATACTAACCATGTTTGATATCGATGATGTTAGGTGATGCTTAAAATAACTTAATTTGTTTGTTCATGCTCTCTTGCTGCCTAGGAACGCTTTCACATGAGTGTCCCAATTTCCTTGGAAGTCTTCCCAATGCCCTCAAATACCTTGTCAGCAATTCTGTCAGTCCTTTTGTATCCAGTCCAGAAAAAGTTCTTACAAAACTTTTTATTATGGAGTTTTAATTATTTACAAAATTGATCCTTATGTAACCACCACGCAGCTCAACAATGATCAATTCATGGCCAATCTTGTTTCATCCAGCCACTTCCCCTTCCTGTGTTAGTTGGAGGAAGATACCAGATATCATATCATTTCACTTATACATATTTTGGCATGTATCTCTGAAACATAAAAACATTTGAAAATAACCACAAAACCATTATCTCACCCAAAATTTTACAAATTAAAGTAATAATTTTTAAATACCATCAAATGTCCCTTTAATGTTTAAATTTCCACATATCTATAATTTATATTAATTATACTTTTAACTTACATCTTTTTTTTTTTTTTACAGCCCAGAGGTCCTTTATTATTATTATTTTTAAACACCTATTATGGCATGAATTCATAGGGAGTAGGTTCCAGCAGCTCAGGCTCCTTCCCATTGGTTCTCACAAAGTGTGCTTCTCTGGGTGGAGCAGGCTGTTGCTTTAGTTGAACCCAGGTACCTTTCTCTTTGGCTTCTTTCTTTTTCTGATCATTTTCCTTCATGCGTTTCAGGAAGCTATCTCAGCTCTTAGAGTGCTTAATGTGCTCAATATGCACATTAATTCTCTTGGCAAGAATCTTGTCCTTGTTTGTTTACAACAATGCCAACAGCATGCTGGGTAACACTGTAGACTCCTCCAGTTTTGCCATGGTAACACTTGTGGGGCATTCCTTTTTGAACAGTACCCATTCCCTTGATGTCTACAATATCACCTTTCTTATAGATTCGCATATACGTGGCCAAAGGAACAACTCCATGTTTTCTAAAAGGCCTGGAGAACATATATCGGGTGCCTCTCCTCTTTCCCTTTGTGTTCGTCATTTTGGTGAATTACTGGAAGATGGCGGTTCTGGCAGAAAGGCTAAATCTTTTTTTTTTTTTTCTTCTTTTTTTTTATTGATCATTCTTGGGTGTTTCTTGCAGAGGGGGATTTGGCAAGGTCACAGGACAATAGTGGAGGGAAGATCAGCAGATAAACAAGTGAACAAAGGTCTCTGGTTTTCCTAGGCAGAGGACCCTGCGGCCTTCCGCAGTGTTTGTGTCCCTGGGTACTTGAGATTAGGGAGTGGTGATGACTCTTAACGAGCATGCTGCCTTCAAGCATCTGTTTAACAAAGCGCATCTTGCACCGCCCTTAATCCATTCAACCCTGAGTGGACACAGCACATGTTTCAGAGAGCACCGGGTTGGGGGTAAGGTCATAGATCAACAGCATCCCAAGGCAGAAGAATTTTTCTTAGTACAGAACAAAATGGAGTCTCCTATGTCTACTTCTTTCTACACAGACACAGCAACAATCTGATTTCTCTATCTTTTCCCCACATTTCCCCCTTTTCTATTCGACAAAACCGCCATTGTCATCATGGCCCGTTCTCAATGAGCTGTTGGGTACACCTCCCAGACGGGGTGGCGGCCAGGGCAGAGGGGCTCCTCACTTCCCAGAACGGGCGGCTGGGCAGAGGTGCCCCCCACCTCCCGGACGGGGCGGCAGCCGCTCCCTCCCTCCCGGCCGGGGCGCTGGCCAGGCCGGACGGGGCGGCTGCCAGGCGGAGACGCTCCTCACTTCCCGGACGGGGGCGGCTGCTGGGCAGAGGGGCTCCTCACTTCTCAGATGAGGCGGCTGCCGGTCGGAGGAGCTCCTCACTTCTCAGACGGGGTGGCTGCCAGGCAGAGGCGCTCCTCACATCCCAGACGGGGTGGCAGGGCAGAGACGCTCCCCACATCTCAGATGATGGGCAGCTGGGCAGAGACGCTCCTCACTTCCTAGACGGGACGGCGGCCGGGAAGAGACGCTCCTCACTTCCCAGACTGGGCAGCCGGGCAGAGGGGCTCCTCACATCCCAGACAATGGGTGGCCAGGCAGAGACGCTCCTCACTTCCCAGACGGGGTGGTGGCCGGGCAGAGGCTGCAATCTCGGCACTTTGGGAGGCCAAGGCAGGGGGCTGGGAGGTGGAGGTAGTAGCGAGCCGAGATCACGCCACTGCACTCCAGCCTGGGCAACATTGAGCACTGCGTGAACGAGAATCCGTCTGCAATCCTGGTGCCTCGGGAGGCCGAGGCTGGCAGATCACTCACGGTTAGGAGCTGGAGACCAGCCTGGTCAACACAGCGAAACCCCGTCTCCACCAAAAAAATACGAAAACCAGTCAGGCGTGGCGGCGCGCACCTGCAATCGCAGGCACTCAGCAGGCTGAGGCAGGAGAATCAGGCAGGGAGGTTGCAGTGAGCGGAGATGGCAGCAGTACAGTCCAGCTTCGGCTCGGCATCAGAGGGAGACCGTGGAAAGAGAGGGAGAGGGAGACCGTGGGGAGAGGGAGACCGTGGGGAGAGGGAGACCGTGGGGAGAGGGAGAGGGAGAGGGGGAGAGAGAGGGCCTAAATCTTAATTTTATAATTTTTTTGCAGTTTGCTTGAATCAGGTGCCAAATAATCTTCCCATGGCTTCATATGTCTTTGAGGTCTCTTTTATTTTACAGATTCTGCCTCAATTTCCTTGCAGTTGATTTGTTGAAGAAACTAGATTGTCTGTCCTATAGGGTTTCCCGGCCTGGATTTTGCTGATTGCATCTCTGGTGTTTTTTTTTTTTTTTTTTTTTGATAGAGAGTCTTGCTCTGTCACCCGAGCTGGAGTGCAGTGATGTGATCTCAGCTCACTGCAACCTCCGCCTCCCGGGTTCAAGCGATTCCCCTGCCTCAGCTTCCCGAGTAGCTGGGATTACAGGCACACACCACCATGCCCGGCTAATTTTTTTGTTTATTTTTTTAGTAGAGATGATGTTTCACCATGTTGGCCAGGCTGATCTCAAACTCCTGACCTCAAGTGATTCGCCCACTTCAGCCTCCCAAAGTGCTGGGATCACAGGTGTGAACCACCGCACCTGGCCAATCTCTGGTGTTCTTTAGCGTGTTCCACTCCCTTCTGTCTTTTCTGTAAGCTCATTTCATTATCATTTTCTGTTTATGGTCTCTCCCTCACTGGACTGACTTCCCGGAGGACAGAAATGGTATCTTATTTGTCTTCACCTACCTAGAGCCATGCTGTTCTCTGGGCTGATCCTCGAACATGTCAAGCAAGTGCTGGTCTAAGGCCTATATCTGCATTGCCCTCCCCCAGATATTCCCACATTTAATTCAGGCTTCTGCTCAAATACTAGCTTGTCAGAAAGATCTCTCTTCCGTAAAATGCTGGTAAATGTTTAACAACTGGCTCCCTGGGATAAAAAGCCCTGACTTATAGTATTTGCCAATTTCCATGGTGTAAATACATCCACCATAGCCGATTTAAAGCTACAATGTGATATCACTGAACACAGAGTTGGGAAGAAATTGGAGCAGCACACCATTATATAATATTTCCAGTACACAGGTATCATAGATGTAAATAACTTAAAGGGCATAGATCATGGTAATAGTCAGTAATCTACATAGAAGATGCTGAGTTTGAGTATTTATTACCTTTGTTTTTAATATAATATGTTGACTTTGAAGTTTATATAATTTAATTTTCAATAATGACAGTATTAGATTGTTTTCACACTGCTGTAAAGAAATACCTGAGACTGGGTAATTTATGATGAAAAGTGGCTCACGTCCCGCAGGCTCTAAAGGAAGCATGATGCTAGCACCTGCTCGGCTTCTGGGGAGGCCTCAGGAAACTTACAATGATGGAAGGTGAAGAGGGAACCGGCACTTCACAAGGGCTGAGCAGGAGGAAGAGAGAGTGGGGAAGTGCCACACACTTTTAAACAACCAGATCTCCTGAGAACACACTCACTGTTGTGAGGACAGTACCAAGGGGGAAATCCACCCCCCTCACCATGATCCAATCACCTCCCACCAGGCCTCACCTCCAACATTGGGGATTACAATTTGACATGAGATTTGGGCGGGGACAAAGATCCAAACCCTATTAATATCTGTGTTTAACATCCTGCTCTCACAATTCTTAAAAATTGAAGAGTGTGCTCTCATGAATAAGGATGAACTGTCGCCAGTATACCATTGACTCTCTTGTTGACTGTACCTAAAATGGGATCTTCACCACTCTCTTCTCGTACTTTGTTTTTCTTCAAAGTGTTTATCACTCCATCCCATGCTGTTAAAAATTTGATTTAAAAAATATTGACTGTCTTTTCTGCTGTTTTTTCCTAACTCAGCCTTCAGCACCTAGAACAGTGCTTGGTTTGTAATAGATGTTCAGTAAGTATTTGTTGAAGAATGAATCACTGGGTCCCTTATGCTCATAAAGAAAAAATAAACATAGAAAATAATAATAATATAAGACACGGGTATGAAACCTACCAAACCTTTTCTCTAAAACAAATGTACCTTTCTGAATTTATTGAAGAAAAATGTCTCATCACCATTATCTCAGTGTCCCAATTTCAAGGCTGATGAGAAAATGAGTAAATAATGTGCCAGTAGACTTTATCAGTGTACTCATTACTGGCCATAAACTCAAAGTACACCAACAACAAATCTTTTTTGGCAGACCATCTGGAGTTTAATGATCTTTCTCAGTAAAAATTTAAAATATCTATTATTTATGCCTATTTTCTTTTTATTTTTCCTTTTTTTTTTTTTTTTTTTTTTGAGACGGAGTCTTGCTCTGTCACCCAGGCTGGAGTGCAGTGGTGTGATTTTGGCTCACTGCAGCCTCTGACTCCCGGGTTCCAGCGATTCTCCTGCCTCAGCCTCCATGGTAGCTGAGATTACAGGCACACGCCACCATGCCCGGCTAATTTTTGTATTTTTAGTAGAGACAGGGTTTCACCATGTTGGCCAGGCTGGTCTCGAATTCCTGACCTCAGGTGATCCGCCCGCCTTGGCCTCCCAAAACGCTGGGATTACAGGCATGAGCCACTGCGCCCGGCCTATTTATGCCTATTTTCATTAAATTCATGAAATTGTCTGATTTTTCTCTCATTACTAACTTTAATAATTCTTTGCACTTAAACTACCACTAGGCCTTCTAATACTAAAAGTTCGACACCAGAGCTGGTCTGTGATCCTTGGCTCCAGCTTCCTCTGCTCTTTTTCCTCCTGCCAGTGCCCAGTTGTCCAGCACACCTCACCACCTGTCCCTAGATCTCAGGGCAGGAGTCATTCATTCTCATTAGGGGGTTGGTGTTCAGTTAAGCATCATTGTGTCCTTTTGCCTGGGGCATTTGGTTGATTAACCAGATATGAAGTTGCTGGTGAACATAGAGAAGCACTGTCACTGAATTGCCGTGTGCTTTAGTTTCTGCCTTGGTCAGAGAGATGCCCTGACCACATCCTCAGAATGTGTGAGGATAAAGCTGTGTAAGAGATTTGTGTTTGAAAACTTCAGCACCCTCTACAGTGCTAATATACTCATTCCAGCTTGAGACTGAGCCTGACCCTTTTTTTTTTTTTTTAAAGAAGCACCTCTACAAAGAGTTAAATTTAAGAGACTTCGCAGGAAGGGAAAGTTGGATTTTTGTTTTGTTTTGTTTTGTTTTCTGAGCACCACATAATTCCTGATGTTTCTGAAACATCACTGTTTTGAAAACTGAATATTTAGCCTGTTTGGGCAGCCACTGCGTAAACTGCTGTGCTCCAGATGAAGCTGCCTGATCCATTGTGTTGTTCTTTTTCATCAAAATTACCTTGATCTACCACCTTCTCACCTCTGTCATTTCTAATTGCACCTGCATTCATATGGAATATGGTCTGTATTTCCTAAAGTGAACGATATTACATAGGAGACCTAGGTGTACTCTTAAAAGAAATACTGGCCTCAAATAAACTTATATGTCAAAGATAACCCACAAGTCATAATTTAAGGTGGATCATACAGCCTTAAATTCTTAAAGGAACATTGTGTTTGATATGGTTTGCGTCTGTGTCCCTGCCCAAATCTCATGTCATATTGTAATCCCCTATGTTGGAGTTGAAGCCTGGTTGGAGGTGATTGGATCATGGGGTGGATTTCCCTTAGGTCCTATTCTCATTATAGTGAGTGAGTTATCACAAGATCTGATTGTTTAAAAGTGTGTAGCACCTCTCCTCTCTTCTTCCTGCTGTGGTCACATGAACACATGCCGCCTTCCTCTTCACCTTCCTCTTTACCTTCTGCCATGGTTGTAAGTTTCCTGTGGCCTCCCCAGACATGCTTCCTGTAGAGCCTGTGGAACTGTGAGCCAATTAAACCTCTTTTCTTCATAAATTAATTACTCAGTCTCAGGTATTTCTTTACAGCAGTGTGATAATGTACAAATACAGTGTTTAAGTCAAGAAAAAAGAATTTTAAACCTGTAGACTTTCCCATACTAACTGGTATTCAACTTCTTTCTAATCCCATTTTCTTTCAATGATTTAAGTACTCAATATGTCTCTCTCTTTCTCTCTCTCTCTCTCTCTGTGTGTGCGTGTGTGTGCGTGTGTGTGTGTGGGGGGGGTATGATGGTTTCAGATGACTCAGGCATCCTTCCTGTAAGAGGATTGTACATCCACCCTTTGTCCTTTGTAAGGGATAATCAGGGTTCTTAGCCCCCTCTTAATGTTAAGAAAACCAATTGTTTTTCAACAAACTTCAGACATGATGTACATAAAATAAGTTTAAAGTTTTTACCATTTCAGTTTTCATATTTTGCTTTACAAAATGTTCTCTGACTAGCACAAAGATAAAGACCTGCAGAAAGCAGAAAATTCTTGAGTACCTGTCATTATCACATTCTAAAAAATAGTGTCATCATTTGACTTGATAAGATCTTATTAAAATGTAGTTTGACAAATATAATTTGCTGTAGACAGGCTCATTTTGAAATTAAAGGTTTAGGTGATTATATAGTTCGACATCTAAATAATTAAAGGTTTTCAATAAGTTTAGTCATTCCTGTATGTCAAATATCCTGTTCCATATCTTTGTGTCTTAATGCTCAGTTAACATTTTAATGTATGTGTCTTAGTCCATTCGGGCAACTATAACAAAATATCATAAATTGGAGTAGCTTACAAACAATAAAAAATTTATTTCTCACAGTTCTGGAGGCTGGGAAGTCCAAAATCAAAGTGCCAACTGATTCACTGTCTGCTGAGGGCTACCTTCTCACTGTGTCCTCAAATGGTGGAGGAGTGAGGGGACTCTCTTTGACGTCAAATATAAGGGCACTAATTCCATCCATGCGGGCTCTACTCCCATGATCCAATCACCTCCCGAAGGCCCCACTTCTAATATCATCATCTTGGTGGTTAGGATTTCAACATATGAATTTGGGAGGACACAAGCATTCAGTCCATAGCAGTGTGTATTAGTTTTTAGTTTTAGTAATGGAGAAAAAAATTCCATGTTCAACCATAAAAATACCCTTTAAAATGTTTTTCACAAGAATTTGCTAAAACATTGAATGGTTAATTTTATATAACATTAATGGTATATCTAATACACAGATACAAGAGATTGTAATGAACAAGAAAGGTAGAATTTTTAAAAAGGCTCAGAAAAGTAAATTAACAACCCCAAATCACAGAATCAATCTGATGGATAAACATTAAATATTAGTTTTATTAATGGTAAAACCTGGATTGAGGCTTTGCATCAAAAATAGAACATCGTCCACATACATTGACTTCCACCTCTTCTAAAACCACATTAAAATGGAAATAAAGGGATATATTTGGAAGACATAAATCCACAAGGACAAAGAGAATGAGACGAGGTGGGAAACCACAGCAAATTGTGGAGGGTGGAAAGTGGTTGGAAGACTGGGGACTGTCATGGCAGCCTTGAGAGAACTGAATCCCACACTGGCTGTGGGAAAGCCAAGAGCAACTAGTTCAAAGGTAGACTCCCTCTACCACGCACAGATTCAGGAATTGGTAGACCCAGATACTTCTGCAAGTCAAGGTGAAGGTGGCTAAGACCAGAAAGATTGACCAAAAATCTGTTTAAGAAGCAGTTAGATCTCTAGACTCCTTGTACCCCATGTTAGTGGTGATTGCCCGTTTACTACACACACCAGCAGAAGGCTGGAGATTTATTCTCTAGCATTTACATTGAGGATTTCTTGACTGAGGAACCCTAGATATGGATTAAGTTCAGGACACCAAAGTGAAGATAGGAGGAATAAATAAAAATTGATATACTATGAATATTGATACCACCCCATGCTTCTTGTTGATCTATTTTCCTGGAATGCTGGTAGAACCTTATGAGATTGTAACCTGCCCAAAAAGAAAGAACAAGAACTATTGATGTTGACAGTTCTCCCAGTGAAATGCTCAGCCAAGTCACCTAACAGTGAAGCCCATATAGCACGCAGAACTTCTGATCAACTTTTTGTCCCCTACCCTTAAATACGAGATGACAGCCGAAAATCACCACATTTTGAGCAAACCCTCCAATATGAAAGACAAAGGCCAAAATAAAGAACCCACAAGAAGAAAATAATCTATATGAAAGAGAGATTTATGCATGGAAAAGATAATGTGAAGAAAACACAAAATTGATATCTTAAGAAAGATGAGGAAAAATTGTGCTTTTCTTATAATTAAATATGAGATTATATGTATATAAGAATATTATTATCTTATAATTAAAAATAAGAGAAGATTTAGGGAATAGAAAATAGTTCATGAAAATTAAAAACATAATAGTAAAAATGAAAATTTCCAAAGAATGTTTAGAAGAAGAAAAAGCGCAGGAAGTCTTCCTAAAAGCAGAACAAAAAAAATTAAAAAATAAAGACAAAATTTTTTTTTTTTGACAGGATCTTGCTCTGCTGCCCAGGCTGGAGTGCAGTGGCATAAACACAGCTCACTGCAGCCTCAACCTCTTGACCTCAAGCAATCCTCCCACTTCAGCCTCCTGAGTAGCTGGGAGCACAGCCATTTGCCACTAGGCTCAGCTAATTTTTAAAAATTCTTTGTAGAGATGGGGGTCCCACCATCTTGCCCAGGCTGGTCTCAAACTCCTGGGCTCAAGCGATCCTCCTGCCCCAATCTCCCGAAGTGCTGGGATTACAGGCATGAGCCACCACACCCAGCCTAGAAAAATGTTTTATAAATGAGAAATCAAAGGAGTAATTTAGGAATTACAGAAAAGGAGAGCAGAGAAAGTGGAGGGAAAGAATCATCAAAGAAATAATTCAAGAAAAATTCCCAGATGTAAATTTCCAAATTAAAAGGACCCTCTGAGTACCCAGTGAAATACATCTAAGGCCCATATTAAGATACGATAGTGAAATTTCAGAGCATTCTTGCCAAATGAGGGAGTGAATCCAAGAAGATGACATGGGATCTGAGAAACAGGTGATTCATAAGAGAAAAATGAAAAGTATCTCTAGAACCATGTTACAGGAAGACATTGAAATGACCTCTGTGCAGCTGACCTATCAGTCAATCCCAATGGAGCAGGTCAGAAAGCACCAGGAGAGACAGCTTCATAAAGTTTAGAATGGTAGAACACCTGATGGATGTGAAAGCACTGAGAGGAGATTGACTCAACTGTAGGAAAAGTTGGGAATAAATTAGCATTAGGTATTAGAAATGTAGGCAGCCTTTTAAAAAGGCAATTATATAAGTTCTAGAGAAATAAATTGTCAGGAAAGGAAAATAAGTAATGTATGATTTAGCTGCCAACAGTGTTTCCATTTTACATGGCCATAAAATAGAAACACTGAATATTGATCTAACCAAACTTACGACATAGTGGGAGGATGAGACACTGGGAGGAGTGTTTGTGTGTCTGTGTCTACACGTATTTTTTAAAATGTAAAATCAGGCCTGGCACTTTGATTCACACCTGTAACCCCAGCACTTTGGGAGGCCGAAGTAGGGGGAACGCTTTGAGCCCAGGAGTTTGGGACCAGCCTGGGCAAGACAGGGAGACCCCATCTCTACAAAATTTTTTGTTTGTTTGTTTTTGAGATGGAGTTTCACTCTTGTTGCCCAGGCTGGAGCACAATGGCATGATCTCGGCTCACTACAACCTCCGCCTCCTGGGTTCAAGCGATTCTCCTGCCTCAGCCTCCTTAGTAGCTGGGATTACAGGCATGCACCACCACACCCAGCTAATTTTGTATTTTTAGTAGAGACGATGTTGGTCAGGCTGGTCTTGAACTCCTAACCTCAGGTGATCTGCCCACCTCGGCCTCCCAAAGTGCTGGGATTACAGGTGTGAGCCACCACGCCCCGTCAAAAAAAAATTTTTTTTTTAATTAGCTGGGCATCTGGTTCCCGCTACTTGGGAGGCTGAGGTGGGAGGATCACTTAAACCTGGGAGGTTGAGGCTTCAGTAAGGCGTGATTGTGCCACTGCACTCCAGCCTAGGTGATAGAGTGAGACCCTGTCTCAAAAAATAAAAATAAAAAGTAAAATCATCTCCTACAGTGGGAAATAAGTGTTTAAAAGTAAAACAAACAAACAAACACCAAGGCATATCTATATAGGAATGTTCTTCAGAACTATTGAGGGAAATACAAAAGAATTGGTTGAAAAGAATGAAATGTAGTTGCATTATTGGAAATGGCGACGTTGTAGAGGCTGCCATGTTTCTTAACAAGCCTTTTAGAATTATGTAACTCTTTAAATTATGGACATGTATAACTTTCATTTAAAAATATAAAACAAAAGAATCTGTATTGAAGAAGAGGCTGTGAGGTGAAGTCAAATGGGCTGCACATTAATTTGGCCCACTTGGTCTTTATTCAAGAGTTGAAGTCTGGGGCACCCCAAAGTTTAGAGGTGCCTGAGAAGGCACAGCCAGAACTGTAGGAGAAAAACAGAGAGTGTGGTATCTTGGAAGCCAAGTGGGTCGAGTGTTTCAAGGACCAATTGTCAGCTTTCTCAAATGCTTCCAAGAAGAAAGTAAGAAAGTTCATAAATTGGCCAGGCACAGTGGCTCACGCCTGTAATCCCAGCACTTTGGGAGGCCGAGGCGGGCGGATCACAGGGTCAGGAGATTGAGATCATCCTGGCCAACGTGGTGAAACCCTGTCTCTACTAAAAATACAAAAATTAGCTGGGTGTGATGGCGCATGCCTGTAGTCTCAGCTACTCAGGAGGCTGAGGCAGGAGAATTGCTTGAACCTGGGAGGTGGAGGTTGCGATGAGCTGAGATCGGGCCACTGCGCTTCAGCCTGGAGATAAAGTGAGACTCCGTCTCAAAAAAAAAAAAAAAAAAAAAAAAAGAAAGTTCAGAAATTACCATAGGAATGAAGAATACACAAATCCCAGGTATTTGCTTGGGATTTCCAGCCGACAAAAAAAAGCCATTGGCTTCCTAGTTTAAAATTACCTGGGGACTTTTAAAAACAAATAGACAAAGAACCGTCCCACCAACCCGGATCTGTTTCTCTCTCTCTCTCTCTCTCTCTCTCTCACACACACACACACACACACACACACACACACACACACACATTCAAAGCCTGAGCTATGGTGAGACCTTTGGACTTTATAGGGTACAGCTTAGGCATTTGTCAAGATGTTCAGTTCTGATTCTGGTGGTCAGCAAAGCTTGGGGAACACTGGCTTGGCTAGATAAAGTGGAGAACACTAGCACATAGCTGTGCATTGAGCTCACCTACAGATTTTTTATATATTCAAACTGCAGATATTTTGCCCTCATCAGTAATTCACATATCTGAAGTTTTCATTAATATTTACCTCATATATAACATGTTTCTAGCATCATATTTTAAAATATTCATTTTACATTAAAGAAAGTGAATGGACTACTCTTTGTAATGGATTTTTCTCCTAGAGCTTTACATTATTACACATGATACCTATTCTCATACATAACCACACTTGTCTTTCAGATGTTAAAGACTTTCTTTTGGATGAAAGTGTTGGACTTTGAGACAGACAGGCAAGCTGTTATTTCAAAGGTTTTTGTAAAAGAACAACTTATACAGCCACCAAATAGTTCATAATTTAGTTATTAATTCTACAGCCATCTTTTAAGCCATAAAGGCTTTCTGGAACAGTAAGAATAAAAAAAAAACTTTTCTTGCACTAATGCCTATTCATTCATATTATGCAGCCACATAGTATTCTTTTCTTTGAAATTTTTTAACTATTTAAAACATCTCTTTTTTATTGTAATAAAATTTGTTATATTGAATTGACCATTTTAACCTTTTTAAAAAAACGTGCAGTTCTGTGGCATTCAATACATTCACATTGTCGTGCAATCAATACCCATCCATTTCTAGAACTAAAACGTATCTTTGGTTTACATTGTACATATCTAAAAATAATTGTTTTATATGAGTAATGTCTGTTAAAAATTAAGTATTGGACAAGCTAATCAAAACTAATATAAATATTAAGTGAATACCAAAAAACCAATTTATGAGTATCTTGAAATATCTCATTTTCCTCTTTTTTTTTTACTGTATTAGTTTTCTATTGCTAGATAACAAATTATCTTAGAGTTTTGCAGCTTAAAACAACAAATATTTTACATTCTTTTTATCATATTAAGCCTTTGAAATCTTATGAGTATTTTACATTACCATTACTTCTCAATTCAGACTAGCTGCCTTTCAAGTGCTTGATAGCTGCCACGTGGCTAGTAACTACCATTGTGGGCACCACATTTCTATGTGCTGCAGTTACTGTTAAGTTTTAATCATCTGTTTCTGTCTCTAGCTCTGTCTGTATCCCTAGCTATATCTATGTAAACATCAATTTAGTACATTTTTATTACTAATTCTTTAATAAATGTTGGATTCTACATGGAAGTTAATTAAGAGAACTACCAGATTTATACAAACAGCTGGCAACACACAGGCTGCAGGAGCCCACACCTTCATCTCTAGGGTAAATTGTAAGAGTTCAGAATTAGTAGAGGGTACTTTGGGCATAGTTCACCTCTCCAAGCCCTGTGTTATTAGTATTCCTGCATTAAAATAGCAGATTCAAAATAAACAGTAATGAAACCACGACTGTAAAGAGAAGAAACAAAATGCAAATTACTTCCTGTCCTTCATTCTGTATGATCACTTCAAGTTTTTATGTGTGTTTAAATGTTAAAACAATGAAACATAGTAGAAACTATGAGGGGTAATATTTTTGTTAGGTAAAATGCAAATTTGAGTTGTTATGTGAATCATTTTAGTGTGTTTGAATAAATGCCTTTACAATGGAATCATATTCATCTTTTTTATTGTTAAACTATAAAATCAAGAAAATAAATATGACTAATTATTACATGATATTTATAGAAAATATTTTTGTCATATAAAAGAGCAAAGAGGTAAAAAAATACCTTCTAGGTGCCAGATACATTGGGTTTTCCACTGCCATAAGCCTAACCTCTTTTAAATACTATCCTTCTCTCAATTTATTTTTTTTATTTTTATTTTTGAGATGGAGTTTCACTCTTGTCACCCAGGCTGGAATGCAATGGTGTGATCTCAGCTCGCTGCAACCTCCACGTCCTGCATTCAAGTTGTTCTCCTGCTTCAGCCTCCCAAGAAGCTGGGATTACAGGTGCACACCACCACCTCCAGTTAATTTTTGTATTTTTAGTAGAGACGGGGTTTCGCCATGTTGGCCAGGCTGGTCTCAAACTCCTGATCTCAGGGAATCCACCCGCCTTGGCCTCCCAAAGTGTTGGGATTACAGGCGTGAGCCACTGCGCCCTGCTTACCCTTCTCTCAATTAATATGAAAAAGTAGAATTAGAATAGGTTAAAGCGCTGACACACTTAACTGAATCTGGTATTTTCTTTCTTAATACACTATAATTATTTTGTATTAAATATAAAAGGGGCTTCCTTATTATAGTGTTTGAGTTTTGGGCACTTTTTTCTCTAATGGATGCCTGTTTTCCTTCTTTTCAAAGCCTAGAACAGAACACATAGTAGATACTAAATTAATTGTTGGCATACTTGCTGTATGAAGACTCATCAGTTATCATGAGGGTGGCCTGGAAAATAAGCTCTGGATTAAGCTTTAGGGCTCATTTTAGGTCTCAGGAGCAGGGGATTGCAGGACAAATTCACAAGCACGTGGAAGTTGCACCAGTTACACTCAATTCACTTGGTACCATCCTGGTTTTGTAGGGCCCATGGATGGGCTCAGCCAGATGAAATCCCTCTATATGGAGGAGCTGGGCACCCCAGGGCGTGGCCTTGATCAAATATCGTGAGAGGATATTGTCTAGACAACATCAACATTCCAGGACCCTGTCTACTGACGAGCTTGAACTCAGGAAAGTTATCCAACATTAGCCAACATACAGTCATAATTATTATTAATAGTTTATTGCAGGTACAGAAACAGTGTTGGAAATTTCCACCACAACTGCTAGGTACACAGAAGAGTAGTTTCTTTATTTCTATAGCTGATGTGTTTTTTCTGCATATACCACGAAAACATTGAGAATGCTCATACACTGGTGATGGGAATATATGTGGGTAGAGTCACTTTGGAAAACAAGGGAAATAAAAAATGTGCAGGGCTGGGCATGGTTGCTCACACCTGTAATCTCAGCACTTTGGAAGGCTGAGGTGGGAGCATCATTTGAGCCCTGAAATGTGAGACCAGCCCAGGCAACATGGTGAAACCCTTTGTATTAGTCTGTTCTCAAGCTGTTGATAAAGACATACCCAAGACTAGGTAATTTATAAAGGAAAAGAGGTTTAATGGACTCACAGTTCCACGTGGTTGGGGAAGCCTCACAATCATGGCGGGAGACAAAAGGCACATCTTACATGGTGGCATGAGTCAAGTGAAAGGGGAAATCACTAATAAAATCATCAGATCTCATGAGACTTATTCACTACCATGAGAAGAGTATGGGGAAAATGCCCCCGTGATTCAATTATCTCCCACTGGGTAACTTCCACAACACATAGGAATTATGGAAGCTACAATTCAAGATGAGATTTGGGTGGGGACACAGCCAAACCACATCGCCCTGTCTCTACAAAAACAAAACAAAACAACCCCCCAAAAAACGAAAAAACAAAAATTAGCTGGGTATGGTGGCATGTCCCTGTGGTCCCAGTTACTCAGGAGGTGGAGGTGGGAGAATCACTTAAGCCCGGGAGGTTGAGGCTGCAGTGAGCAAGATGGCGCCACTGCACTCCAGCATGGGTGACAGAGTGAGACACTGTCTCAAAAGAAAAAAGAAAGAAAGCACATACTTCATGTTTTGGTATTTCCATCTTAGGTATTTATTTATTTGTTTTTACCTTACAGCTTGCATATTTGTTGAACAAATACTACTAAAATAGCTAAAATACACTGGGTACTTGTCATGAGTGCATTAGTAAAGATCACGTTGTTACAAAAGCCCTCATTTTCCGCAGTACACAACTGCAACTCTACATAAATGCCACAGGTGCGGAATACTGTTTTTTTTTCTCTATTTGCACAGCTGATGTACCTATTCTAACAAAGGAAAGAGAGGAGGAATGCACAAGAAACTCAGGCCAATGGGGAAGCAAGAAGAGAACGAAGATGTGCAGTGCATGAGTCATCGGTGTGTTGACGAAGAGTCAAACTTGGCTGAGCGAGGTGATTCACACCTGTAATCCCTGCACTTTGGGAGGCCAAGGCAGGTGGATCATCTGAGGTCAGGAGTTTGAGACCAGCCTGGCCAACATGGTGAAACCTTGTCTGTACTAAAAACACAAAAATTAGCCAGGTGTGGTGGTGCACACCTGTAGTCCCAGCTACTCGGGAGGCTGAGGCAGGAGAATCACTTGAACCTGGGAGGCAGAGGTTGCAGTGAGCCGAGATCACACCACTGCACTCCAGCCTGGGCAACAGAGTGAGACTCTGTCTCAAAAAAAAAAAAAAAAAAAAAAAAGGAAAAGAAAAGAGTCAAACTCTAAAATCTTTGAAGAGATTTGTTCTGCACATAAGAATAAATCTTCAGGAGATCCTGAGAACATGTGCCCAAGGTGGTTGGAGCGCAGCTTGATTTTACACATTTCAGGGACACATGAGATGTCAATCAAACACATTTAACATATACACTGGTCTGGTCCAGAAAGGTGGGAAAACTTGAAACGTGCGGGAAGGCGAGGGCTTCCAGGTTATAGGTAGATTTAAAAAGTTTCTGATTGGTAATAGGTTGAAAGAGGTTGTGGAGACCAAAGTTTAGTGTGCAGATGAAGCCTACAGGTGGCAGGATTCAGAGAGAATAGATCGTAAATGTTTCTTTTCAGACTTAAGGTCTGTGTTGATGTTAAAGCTAGAGGGATACAATGAGGCCTGTTTATCCTCCACTTCCCATCACGGCCTGGACCAGTCTTTCAGGATAAATTTTAGAGTGCCCTGGCTGAGGAGGAAGTCCATTCAGATGGTTGGGGGGCGGGTGGGGCTTAGAATTTTATTTTTGGTTTACAGATATTTAACAGTCAGAAGCAGAACAATTCCAAACAAGGCCTGCTCTGTCAAAGGAAGAGCTAAAAGATGGCTATATAAAAATTAGGATGGGGTTTCAGACTGGCTAACACAACATTCCATGAATAGATGGTATTTTATTTTTGTTTATCCCATTTCAGTGGAGGCAAGGACAAAAATGTAAAATCTATACCTTGCTTATCAAAACTGCCAATAAAAAAGAGTGTTCTACCTTTCAAAAATTATTCTTATTTTGTAAAGACATTTTTTCTTAATTTTTGGAAAAGGCGTAATTTTCATATTCCTACTCAGATGCCAGTGTTTTGGATTTTTTTTCAGAGGGAATTTATTTAAAAAGAGTTTGCCTCCCCACCGCCCCACCAAATTCCCTTTGAAACAATAAGGATCCAAAGAGACACCTCAAAATCCCTTTAAAATTATTCTTTCTCTTTCTCTAAACAGGCAGGCGAGGTAATGGAAAAGAAGAAATTTGGTAAGTAAATTACAGTTTTGTGATTGCCCTTGCTACTGTCACCACACGTCTATGAGTGTCAGTCACGCTACTGTGACTGTATGTCTTTAAGTGCCAGCTGGTGAGACACTAGTCTCTCACACACTATGGCAGCATTCACTCAACCTACACCATTGAGGAAGAAAACTGCACTGAAGACACAAGGAAAACAAGTCAATCCAGTCTAGAGAACAACATTCAGGGAAACAGAGTACCAACACCTTCTTAGAAGATGGAAAGAAAAAATTAAAAATTAAAAATTCCCTCCATCTCCTTGTTTGGAAATGGTTCTTGACTGACCCAGACAGAGTTCTGGGTAATAAACCATTTTGAGAATCCTAGTGTTTGGTTTCTATTCTCCCTCTCTTCAGTCCAGGGAGACCAATAGACAAAAGCCCCCCTCCCTGTTCACTCACTCTCCCCTCTACACCTGAAACACAAATGTCCATCTTAGGGCATTTTTAACCTACAGCAGGGATCTGCAAACATTTTCTGTAAAAGCTGAGATAGTGTTATAAAAGTTTTGGGCTTCCAGAGATCTGTGCCATAGACAACATGTAAATGACTTAAGTGTGTTTGTGTTCAATGGAACTTCATTTGTGGATACTGAAATTTAGATTTCATATAATTTTCACATGTCACAAAACATTCTTCTCTTCCTTTTTCTTTTTTTACACCCATTTAAAATGTAAAAGTTACTCTTAGCTGTGGGCCATACCAAAACAGGCAGCGGGCTGGGTTCGTCCTGCGGGAGTCATGCTTTGCCCATCTCTGTCTTAAAGGAACTGTTGTGTATGTGTGCTGCCAGGCTCATGCATAACAGTTCACAGCAGTGTTACCTGTAACAGCAACAAAACAAAAAGTCTACCATGGAAGCATAGGTAATAAGTAAAAATTTGTGATATAGTCATAGAATGGAACACTGCACAGTGCCAAAAATGCATGTACCAGTATCAGTGTGATACATGTATCAGTATGATTGGATCTGAATCACTTAATATTGATCAAAAAAGGAAGTCACAGAAGAATTCATACAGCCTGATACAGTTATAGTAAGGTTAAAGAAGGCAAAATTAAACAATATATAGCTAATAAAACTATAAAGAGACCAGAGGCGGCCTGTCATCCCAGCACTTTGGGAAGCCTGTAATCCCTGCACCTGTAATCCCCGCACTTTGGGAGGCTCAGGCGGGCAGATTGCTTTAGGTCAGGAGTTTGAGACCAGCCTGGCCAACATGGTGAAACCCTGTTTCTACTAAAAATACAAAAATTAACCAGGTGAGGTGGCTCACACCTGTAATCCCAGCTACTCTGGAGGCTAAAGCACGAAAATTGCTTGAACCCAGGAGGCAGAGGCTGCAGTGAGCTGAGATCGCACCAGTGAACTCCAGCTATCTCAAAACAAACAAACAAACAAACAAACAAACAAACCCCAAAACTATAAAGAAAGGCAAGGGAATTGTAAAGACAAAATTCAGAAAAGTGATTCCCTTAAGGATGAGAGACGAAGGTACACTGGGAGAAGCATATGGGAACCTCCAAGTTACTGGAATGTTTCTATTTCCTAAATTTAATCCTGGGCATACAGGAGTCATTTTTCTTCTCATGCTTGAAGCTGTATTATTTATATAAATAATGTACGATTATATATGTATATTTGACTAAAAATTTAACTTAATTTGAAACAGCATTGCTACTGAAAATGAAATTGATATAGTGCTTTTCTCCCACAGGTTTGTTTACATATTAGGGGTTTAGCAAATAGATTTTGGTGTTAAAGGAAAGGGTGCCCTCTTCAGGCAATATGTCTCATATTGCTAAAGATTTTGACTAGAAAAATGTGGACTTAAAAAAATACTAAAAACTCATAGAATCACACCACGAAGAGGCATTTTGTTTGGTGTTCTGTGTCTATTCTTACCCAGTACAAAGTATTTTATTTTTAGAAAACTCCAGGTAAGGATTTTTAAATTTCCATTTCATAATGTGACTTAGTTTAGTTTTTTAATAAAATCTCTATTTCCTTTTTATCTTAATTTCTATTTCTTTTCAATATATGAGCTACCTTAGGCTCCTTTCTTGGAAGATTTAAGGTACAACTACAGAAATGCTTGTCATGGGATACCTCTTTTGGCCTGTATTAACAGCAGTGATGGGAAAGCATTTCAGAATTTGATTTCTTTTCAAAAAGGAAAAACCTACTAAGATCTAAGATTTAATGGGGACTACCATGTTTAGCCTGAATATTTAACACATGCTTTCATTTAATGTGTATATTACACAATAGTCTATGAAAATAATGTAAGCAGAAATTACAATTTAGTCAATAATTGCTAAAAAAGAAAAGTTGAAGTTATAGCATTAGTAGTTTGGAATTAATAAATATATTTTTTTGACCAGGCATTACAATCTACTTAAATAAAACGTATTCCTTGTTAACTAAGAGGGCACTTGTTTATTATTACTATTATTTTTTAGCCTTAAGTCAAACATAATATTTATTCACCCATATCATCTTATAGTACCATTGTATTTCAAATAATCTGTTAAATCAGGTTTTTTGTGTTACATGTTAGTTTAAAATAATTGTTAAATAGTTTAGTTAATCTATTATTTTCATTTTTTTATGACCATTTTAAACTTAATTCACATAAAGGATTTTATTGGCCCTAAAATTATGCTTTGGAAACATATTTTTAATAAAATCAAAATGGGTTCTACTTCTTTTTGAAATTTGTACTCTTCCTGTTTTTATTACATATGGAAGAATGAAAAGTGGACAGTGGAAATTAGAATCCTAGGATATTAAAACTGAAAGAGACTTTAGAGATCATCTTGTCTGTTGCCCTTTTTTGACAGCTGAGTTAATCGAGTTCTAAAGTGGTCACTTGATTTGTCCCAGGTCACACAATTTTAGTAATTGGGATGACTCTTTTAATCAGTTTCAAACGAAGTTAGTAGATGGTTGGTTTTTGTTTTAATGGAGTAGGTTCTTCAGTGGGAGCTTGGTTGGCATGCCTTGCTTTTTATCACCAGGTAGCTGGGAGGCAGTGTGGTGCAGTGGAAAAATGCTTCCTTCCGAGTCAGGGAAACAGAGCTGGGACCTGCTTCCTGCCACTTGGTGGCAGCTCTTGGGCAAATTACTAGGGACAGGAATGGGAATAATAATACATACCCTAACGAGTCAGCATGGGCCTTCAAAGAGATGCACAGTGCTTGGCCTACAGTACATCTTCGGTTACTAGTAGCTGCCATTATTATTAGCTGTATATTTTTATTAGTAGTGCTATATTTTATTATTAGCTGTGTATTTCTATACATTATTAGTATATATTAGCAGCATTTTTTTGCTTATTTTTTATCTGAAATCCGTGTCCCTAATTTCTAGTTACTTGCCTTAATTCTCCATTATTTTCCCACATCTCTTGCAGAGTGACTTGTACTGTATTTAATTCCTTGGTGCCTCAGTTTCCTCATTTGTAATAGAAGAGAAGAGTTGAACAAAATAATTTTTAAATCCCTTTAGGCCTAACTTTCCATGTGCTGACCAGTGGGATTTTTGGAGCCAAAAATCCCTGCTTCTCAAAGGAAAGCTTTCAGGCCTATATTAGTTGCCTCCAATGATTAATTCCTTTGACTGCACAATGAAAAATATTGGATCAAAAAATCATTGTCAGGAGTTTTAAAAAGTGCTGGTAGTGGGGGTGGGGGATAAATCACTGTTTGATAAATATTGTCAAGCAAACAGATAACAGCATGGAGAAAAATTAAATTTGATCCATATTTCATATGGTATTTTGAAGTGAATTTCAGATAGGTCAAAGAGTTAAATATTTCATGGCAACTGTTAATGAAAAAAAATCTTTTGAAAACATCATACCAAATGTAATTCAGCTGTGGAGGAGAAATAAGTATTTTAAGCTTTTTTCTTTTTTTTTTTTTTCAGACAGGTTCTCGCTCTGGTGCCCAGACTGTAGTGCCATGGCACTATCATGGATCACTGCAGCCTCGGCCTCCCAGACTCAAGTGATCCTCCCACCTCAGCTTCCCTAGTAGCTGGGACTACAGGTGGGCACCACCATACTCGGCTAATTTTTGTATTTTTTGTAGAGAGAGGTCTTGCTATGTTGCCCAGGCTTGTCTCAAATGCCTAGGCTCAAGCCATCCTCCTGCTTTAGCCTTCCAAAGTGCTGGGATTATAGGTGTGAGCCACTGTGCCCAGCCTATTTGAAGTTTTAAGAAGTACAGGCTATGACCAGAGATGCAATGCACATGATCAAATATGTCAAGTCAAACTAAAATTTCCATACACACGCTGTATTAAAATAAATATTGAAAGAAGTAAACAAGGTAGAGGAAATACACTAAACATCTGATAAAAACCTCATTATTCAAACATAATGAGCACATGCATGTAAGAATTACAGGTAGAATACATTTAGTAGATGATTACAGGTGATCCAAAACAACAGATAGTATATTATCTCATAGAAAAAGAGTCTATGAGCCAATAGAATAAAAGGAATATAAAATAAGGAGGCTAAATTAATAGCAATAATAATGTCCAGTGTAGCCAGGGCTACACCATCACCATCGGAAAAGAAAATATGCTTTTCCACTGCAGAAGGGTTACGTCTTTCTGGAGAATAAATTCGCATTATGCAGCTGGCTCTCTAAAAATTCTTTATGCCCTTTAACCCAATAATTCTATTTTGGAAATATATCCTAAAGGAATTAACTAAAAAGAAATGACACCAGTTATAGCTGCTCCATTTATAGGACAAAATAAAAAAAACAGAAAGGGAGAGTTTATTCCAACAAAAAGATGAAACGTGTGTCATACGTTCATGCACAAACACACACACAGTACACACATATTAACATACTCTCTAAGCAGAAAAAGTGTATGTGGTCTATGTAAATACTTGGTAGTTTTTTAGGGAAAATAACCTTAAGGTGAAAAAGAGAAGCACAAGATACTAGTTACATAATGAGTGTAGCTGCAACGCTTTCATACAGTGATTGTTTATTCAGTCGAGTTTATATCTCATGGTCTCTAGTTTGCCTGTGAATCAGAGACAAGCTATTTGTTGTTATGTTGTTTGCTGCAAGTTCTTGGGAATGAGGAGGGCAAGAGATGATGGAAGTGAGGCTTGAGAAGAATGTCTAAGAATTGAAGTAGCTCTTTGGGGGAATGGGATGAGGAGCTAAGGATTCCTGGAAGGATTGTGCCTGAGGTTATAGAGCCTGAACTTCTCAGTTGGTTCCAATCTGAAGAATGTGATTTTTTTTTCCCCAGCAATGATCCAAAGTCAGGATGTGGGAACAAAGAAGGGGACACAGTCAAAAAACAAAGGCTGAAGTTTGCAGACAGGTGAAAAGAACGACAAAGGAGGGAGTGAGTTGAAGTATTGGTAGATGTGTCAGGCATTGGTTGAAGCAATAGAAATGACCCATTAATGTAAGCAGATAATGAATAGCTCGTAGATCAAAGGGAAGTTTGAAGAATGAGACTTAAAAAACAGGTAGGAACCAAGAGGGATCAGACAGCCATGACTGGCATGAGCAGCCAGAACACCCTGCTGGAATGACTGTTGGAGCTGCCCAGGGGCCCCACTGGATCTGCCTTTTGTGGATGCTGGTGCTGTGAATACTTTCTAAACTCTCCAGTTGTTTCTGGCGGTCAAGAGTTGAGACCTCAGGTGGGAGCATCTAATTGGCTAAGCCTTGGTCATGTGTTCAATCTCTTCTTCCAGGAAGAAGAAGGAAGTATCTGTCCCCTTCAGCTCCCACCACCTCCCAGCAGAATCTCATTACAGAAATTCTCCATAATTAGAAAAGGTATAATGAGGTGTGTCTGTTTCATCATGGCTGGGAAACCAGTTTCTCTGGGGTTTCCTTGGCCAAGAGGGGTACATTCAGTTGGTTGGGGTACTTAGAATTTTGTTTTTAATTTACAAGCCAAAATGAGGCTCTAAAGGAAGACTTGGGGTAATGAGGAAGAGAGTCCCTCTTTCTCTCTCTCCCTCCCTCTTTGGTAGTTGGGTCTCCTTTGTGGCTTCACCCCCTGCCCAATAGCCCGTCCCTCCTTCTGGGCATCTCCCACTAGAAAAGCCCCAGCTTTGGGACTCTGATGACACCACTTCATCCTACTGACCTTCAATTCCTGGGGATGGTGCTGGCCTCCTGTATCTCTAATCTCTGGGTAGTCTTGCAGTTCCCTATTTGGCTTCTCAGTCCTTGTATAAATTCCTTTTATTAAATTCTCATTGTTTGAAAGACCTAGAGTATTATCTGTTCTCCTGACTGGATCCTGACTGACATGATATTGACAGCAAAAACTAAATATTGTGGAATCCACTTGATCTTCATCTCATTCTCTGGTCATCAGGTTGAGACAGAGCCTCCTGTCACCTGAGAACAATTGGGGAGTTATAATTGGAAGCAGTGTGTGTCTTGCTGTCTATCAAATCCTTTCTCTTTCCTTTTAGACACTCAGCTAGACTTGATTTCCCAATCATACAATGGATTCCTGTCTAATGGAATAAGGGTAGAATTTATGTCTGGAATTTCCACCCCTGAATCATAAAAATCTTCTTTCTCTCTCTCTTCTTTCTGCTGGCTGGACTTTAGCACTCAGGACAACATGGGAGGTACATGTTGAAGAGGTCAGAGCCTCTGTCTACCTGGGTCTTGAACTGTTGAGCTAGAGTGGACTCTTCCCACATGAACCACTACCAACTGGACTTGATATGAGTGAGAGATAAATGTTATGGTAAATCGCTGAGATTTGGGGGTTTATCTGTTAATGCATCCTATGTTACCTTAGCTAACACATGATATGAGAATTTTTTTTTTATTAGGGAGCATAGTGGTTAATAATGGAGATAGATGGGATTACAATCCCAGCTCTGCCACTTACTAGCTTTATGACTTTGAGCAAGCCACTAAATTCTCTCTAAGCCTCAGTTTCTTCTGCTATAAAATGGGAATAATAGTATTATTCTGTGGTGGCATTGTAAGAAATTAGTAGACACACTTCTATACATAATATCTATATGCATAATTCCATACATAATTATCATATTAATACTATAGGTTTAGTTGAGAACTCAGTAACTGTTAGACATTTTTGTTACTACTCAACTAGGAGGTAGATTAGGTCTACTTTCACTGTATGCTATTTTAAGTAGGTAGTGTCTCATAACTGTAAGGTGTGTCAGTGTAAGTTAAGCAAAGTACTATTTTTAGATAAATGGAACATCATCATATAGTCAATCACATGGCCATTGAACTTTCTTCCTGGGGTTGTCATCAGATTTTTCCACTGCCATTGCTGGAAGATAACGTGATTGATTTCATGTTCTTACTTCAGCATGCAATTGAAAGGGTGAATAGGGACAGGACTTTATAGACCACAGCCTCACCTGACCCCCCCCAGTTAGGACTGATTAATCCTTTCTTGCCCTCATTGTACACTTGACACTATAGGATATTTGCTTATTGCCCAGCTAACCTTGTTATGTCATCATACAGGAAATAAATGAAAGAAAGCTTAATGGAGGGGCCGTGTAGAGGTCAAGGAGAACCAAGAGTGATAAAGCACTTCCAGGCTACACTGTGGGGGGCCACTGTCAGCCCTGGGCCTGGAAAAGCCAGGAACAGAAGAGCTGGTTGTAGTTCTGGAAGCAGGCTGCTTCTCAGCAGTTGTGGCTTTAGGGAAGTGCAGCCATTGTTAAGCCTTAGCAGGCATGAAGGAAGCCAGGGCAATGCTTCACTTTCCTCTTCTGCCGCCCTTCCTCTCCTGCTACCCTTCCTCTCCTCTTGTGCTTCCTAGTGGCTGAGCCCAACTAAGCTGGAAGGCAAGGGAGCCCTGTTGATACTTTCCAGAAAAGTCAGCTTCCAGGGGCCACTGGGCAAGGTGGCAAAGGGCAGAGAATAGATCTAGAGGGGCGAAGAACATCCCACACCCAGCCCCTAAGGAACTGTGAGACTCTTACAAACAGAGTTCCTTTCTTAATGCTTTTGTATCTTCAGCGTGCAGCAAAGAATACATAATGGATGTTAGTTGAATAAACGAATGAACGAACAAATAAATGGGGAGAACAAAAATGCTTGCACTTAAATTTTTTAAAAAATGTATAATGTCCACATATCCTTCATTTGCCCTGGAGACAGTGAAACTTCCTACTGGAAATGAGAGCTCTCACGAACTCCAAGTAGACAGTGCTTTATGAGCCCATTGCATCCCAGGCCTCATCCATCCTTCATCACGCGTTAGCAGTTGCTCTTCTCGGCTGGGGTCATTCCTTGCCAGGAGCTACCATGTCTTCCAGTGTAGATCAGCCTTTCCAGGCTATAGTGTTGTTTCTGAAGCTCTTCAAAAAGTCAAAGGGCCTCCACTGATGCCCGCTTGCCTGCCGCCCCTTATCCTAGATGTCCTTGACCTTTTCCTTGATAGCTGTTGAATTGCACTAAAACTTGCATTTCCACATTCAGGCTGATATTCCTTGTTTCTTTACTGCAGGTCCAGCACTATCCATTACTCCAGTTTTGTCAGCCAATGGATGAAAACTGTTTGCTAATAATGGCAGAAAAAGAGGGCACATAGAAATGCAATAGCTATTTCAGAACATCTCAACTCAGAGCAGGGCAGTAGCTCTCACTGGTCACACTGGGAGTACACTATGGAGTCTCTGACACTTCCCTCCTTACACAGGGTACTGTTCTGTATGATGTGTTCTTCTCCTTTTTGGCTTAGTAAAACATTTTAGAGATAAATAATGTATAATAAATAGATACCATCCCAGAGCTGTAGAAATAGGATACGTATTTACCGGCAAGAGGAAAACTTTTTTGGAAAGTTATAGAAACTCAGAGCAAATGCATAGTAGACATAGTTTTATTATGAAACTTCACTTTTTAAAAGATATAATGTTTCACATATTTTAAATCGATTTATTTGGAGACAAGTCTTTTGTCGTAGGATCAAGTATGCGTCTAAGAGGAAAATAGACGGTAGGTATATGGAAAGTGTGTTTTCTGTGGCTTTTCTGGTTGGCTTACTTGCTCTGTTTGCTCTGAAGACTATTAGGAGGAAAATGATAACTAAGAAAACAGAAAATTTGTTCAAAATGGTGTGGAGGAAAAAGGAAGGAAAGAAAATTTTTATCTGAAGAATGAGAGCCCCTTTAAATTATCAGGCCCCAAAAGGCACTGAATGAAACAGCAGTCACATCACTCCCCCTTGAACTAAATAATTATCTCTTGAAGCCACTTGCCATGTGGACTCTAGACTAACTGATGCCAAGTAGCCATCAAATGCCATATGCCGGACACTATAACACTATATCCTGCAGTCCCACAGTGCATGGCCAATCATTAAGCAATGTTATTCTCTGAAAACCAGTGAGAATTCCTGTCAAAGAACTTTACATCAGACCACTCCTTGTTCCCTTTGCCTTTAGAAACCTGCTTACAACAAAAGCTAACAGAGCACTCCCCAGTGCAACTGGGAAGAGCATCTCAACAGCTGTCTTCCCTTTGGCTCAAGTAAACTCTTTAAATTATATTTTGTGCCTCAGCCTCCTCCTTTTAGGTCAACAAGGACATCAACTAATACCTCCAGGTGTGTGCAGCTTTAGTATTCACATAAATAAGATTTTTTAAAGCCTTAATTTTTAGCAACCATCACTAATCATTAAGCCCATTCACATTTTCTAAATCGAGTGTGTTACTGAAGGTCACAGATCAAGTTTCTTTTTGGTCATGAGTTAGTCATGTGAAATGTATCCAAGCTTACTTACAATTTTTATTGTAGGAAAGATTTTGTCATGGAAATGAGATGCTTTTCCTTCAGTTCATGGTGGCCAAATTAGGACTCTGAGGACATAAAGTCATATGCTCATGTCATCTCAAATATATAAACTTATTATCTACATTTTACTCATGAATTCAATATTCAATGGATGCCTTTTTGTTTGAGTCCTATACCTGGTGCTTCAGGATGTCATGAAAAGTGAGACATTGTCCCTGCCCAAAAGGAGCTTCTGTAGTTGGAGAGAAAATACATGTTTAATAGCTGTATGAACCAAAATGTGAGCGCCATCACCGACATGCATTTGACTAAGTACCACTTCCACTAGGTGGAAGAGAGCAGATACACAGAATTCTGAAGGGAGAGAGCTGATTGAAGACAAATTCAATAAAAACTTCCTTTTAAGAAGCAACAGAGCTCCAAAAAAGGAAGCATAGATGAGACTGGTAGAATTGGAAATAACAAGGATCAGTGGAGGAAATGATGAGTATAGGTACCCAGAGAACATGATTTCTCTGTGAAGCATAGAAGTGGTAAGCATGTAAGCCTGGAGGAAAGAGGTTAATTGCAGCAACACAATGATGGCCATCTAACTGTTATGGTCCCAACAATCATGTGCATGGATTAACACGTCTGTAGTCTTTCCTAGGTGAAATGCTAAGATTGGGATAGAGAAAAAAAAACAAAATTGGATAAATCATTTTACTTTAGAAAGGATGTTAAGGGATTATTTTGCTTTCAGACTAAAATAATGTGATATAAAAGAAGGTAGGTAAGAGAATATAGACAGATGATATCAAACATCTAGTTACTGTCATTGGATTATAAAAATATGTTACTTTACAATGAAAGTAATTACAGGCACTGTTGAAGCCACCTTTGCAAAATTATGAAAGTAAGAGAAATCTGACATAGCTGACTCTAATCTTGCTTCTAGCTTCATAGGTTGACTGTATTTGCTCCTGGGAGTGGGCCAAGCTAACTTAGAGAGAAATTTAGTTTATAGTTTAAATGATAATAGCCTTTCTCCAAAACTAAGCTGTTCTTGTAAAACTAATGAAAGACCACCAGGTTAGGAGGATAAGAGGGGTTTGAATTAGAAATAATTACAAGGCATTATTCCGGAGGTCATAAGATTTGAAACTTCCCCAATTACTCTTGCAAATATAAATAACATCACTATTGTAGAAGCTAAGATTGCCTTTTGGAGATGTCCAGATGGCTCCACCTGGACCTGCCAACCAGTCCCATCTCACCCCACCCCCGCTCCAGGAACTGACTCAGCACAGTAAGACAGCTTCAATTCCCTATGATTTCATCTCCTACCCAACCAATCAGCATGCCCCCTACCCTACTCCCCTGCCCATCAAACTGCATTTTAAAAACCCCTAATCTCCTATATGGCATGGCCAGCTCTGCCAATTAAACTCTTTCTTTACTGCAATGCTATGGTCTCAGTGAGTCAATTTTGTGTGAGCAGTGGGTGGTTGGGTGGTTACACTGCCAACAAATAACACAGCAAATAAATTATAATTACATCAATACAATTAAGAGCTAAGCCTGAGTTTAAGGGGACTCAAAAGCACTCTACTTTTCTCTCTCTCTTTCTAAATTTTTACTGGTCTTTGAGTTTGAGCAGGTGTCTCAACCTCAGCACTACTGGCACTTTGGACAGGATAATTCTTTGATGTTTGAGACTGTCCTATTCACTGCAGAATGTTTAGGAGCATCCATGGCCTCTACCCACTAGATGACAGTAGAACCTCACCTACCCCCAACAGCCCAGTGGTGGCAACCAAAAATGTCTCCATACATTGCCAAATGTCCCCTGGCAGCAGGACACAAAATCACCTCTTGAGAACCACTAGTTTAGACAAAAGAATGTATTTTTTTTTAAAGTAAGTACTGAATATATTTAACAAAAATCATACATGTGAGGCTCACACAGAGAGGAAAAACATATATATAAATACATAAAGTGACATTCCCTATGATTTCATCTCTGACCCAACAAATCAACATGCCCCCCAACCCTAATCCTTTGCCCACCAAACTATATTTGAGAAACCCCTAACCTCTGTGCCTTTGGGAAGACTGGGGCCGATGGAAATCTTCTGTTTCACCCCTTGAAGGTTTGTTGAACATCCAACTCACAAAAGGAGATTAATAGGAGAAATGGGATACAAGTCTATTAATGTGCACACAGGGAAGAACCAGTGATTACCCCTGTATTAGTCCATTTTCACACTGCTGATGAAGAAATACCTTAGACTGGGCAATTTACAAAAGAAAGACGTTTATTGGACTTACCTTTGCCCTTCTCCGCCCTTCTCTGCCCTTCAATCCCCACGTGGCTGGGGAGGCCTCACAGTTATGAGAGAGGGTGAAAGGCAAGGAGGAGCTAGTCATGTCTTACATGGATGGTGGCAGGCAAAGAGAGAGAGAGAACTTGTGCAGGGAAACTCCCATTTGTAAAACCAACAGATCTCGTGAGACTTTTCATTATCATGAGAACAGCATGGGAAATATCCACCCCCATAATTCGATTAACTCCCTCCCATACTACATGGGAATTGTGGGAGTTACAATTCAAGATGAGATTTAGGTGCGGACACAGCCAAACCATATCATTCCACCCCTGGCCCCTCCAAAATCTCATGTCCTCACGTTTCAAAATCAGTCATACCTTCCCAACAGTCCCCCAAAGTCTTAACTCATTTCGGCATTAACTAAAAAGTCCACAATCCAAAGTCTCATCTGAGACAAGGCAAGTCCTTTCTGCCTATGAGCCTGTAAAATCAAAAGCAGGTTAGTGACTTTCTAGATACAATGGAGTATAGGCATTGGGTAAATACAGCCATTCCAAATGGGAAAAACTGGCCAAAACCAAGGGCCTACAGGCCCCGTGCAAGTCCAAAATCCAGCAAGGCAGTCAAATCTTAAAGCTCCAAAATGATATCCTTTGACTCCATGTCTGACATCCATGTCATGCTGACACAAGAGGTGGGTTCCCATCATATTGGGCAGCTCCATGCCTGTGGCTTTGCAGGGTACAGCCTCCCTCCCAGCTGCATTCACGGGCTGGCGTTGAGTGTCTGTGGCTTTTCCAAGCACATTGTGCAAACTGTAAGTGGATCTATCATTCTGGGGTCTGGAGGATGGTGGCCTTCTTCTCACAGCCCCACTAGGTGGTGCATCAGTTAGGACTCTGTGTGGGGGTTCTGACACCATATTTCCCTTCTGCACTGCATTCACCATGAGAGCGCTGACCCTGCAGCAACCTTCTGCTTGGGCATCCAGGCATTTCCATACATCCTCTGAAATCTAGGTGGAGGTTCCCAAACCCAGTTCTTGACTTCTGTGCACTGGTAGGCTCAACACCACATGGAAGCTGGCAAGGTTGAAGGCTTGCACCTTCTGAAGCCATGGCCTGAGCTCTACATTGGCCCCTTTCATCCATGGCTGGAGTGGCTGGGACGCAGGGCACCAAGTCCCTAGGCTGCACAGAGCAAGGGGACCCTGCGTCCAGCCACGAAACCACTTTTTCCTCATAGCCCTCTGGGCCTCCTTCTTGGCTGCCATGAAGACCTCTGACATGCCCTGGAGACATTTTCCTCATTGTCTTGGGGATTAATCTTCAGCTCCTCGTTACTTACGCAAATTTCTGCAGCAGGCTTGAATTTCTCCTCAGAACATGGGATTTTCTTTTCTATCACATTATCAGGCTGAAAATTTTCTGAACTTTTATGCTCTGTTTCCCTTTCAAAACTGAATGCTGTTCACAGCACCCAAGTCACCTCTTAAATGCTTTGCTGCTAGAAATTTCTTCTATCAGATACCCTAAATCATCTCTCTCAAGTTCAAAGTTCCACAAATCGCTAGGGCAGGGGCAAAATGCCACCAGTCTCTTTGCTAAAACATAACAAGAGTCACCTTTGCTCCAGTTCCTAACAAGTTCCTTATTCCAGCTGAGACCACCTCAGCCTGGATTTCATTGTGCATATCATTATCAGCATTTTGGTCAAAGCCATTCAACCATTCAACAAGTCTCTAGGGAGTTCCAAACTTTCCCACATTTTCCCATCTTCTTCTCAGCTCTCCAAACTGTTCCAACCTCTGTCTGTTACCCAGTTCCAAAGTTGCTTCCACATTTTTGGATATCTTTTTAGCAGTGCCCCACTCTGCTGGTACCAATTTGCTGTATTGGTCTATTTTGAAGCTGCTGATAAAGACCTACACGAGACTGGGTAATTTACAAAAGAAAGAAGTTTATTGGACTTACAGTTCCACTTGCCTGGGGAGGCCCCACAATCATGGCAGAACGTGAAAGGCACATCTCACATGGTAGCAGACAAGAGAAGAGAGAGCTTGTGTAAGGAAACTCCCTTTTTTAGTATCATCAGATCTCATGAGACTTATTCACTATTATGAGAACAGCACTGGAAGGACCCGCCCCCATGATTCAATAATCTCCCACCAGGTCCCTCCCACAACACATGGGAATTGTGGGAATTACAATTGAAGATGAGATTTGGGTGGGGACACACACAAACCATATCACCCCCAAATCCCAATGGGGCCCAGATACTTATATAGCCTTATTTCAGAGGCTGGGGGAGAGATGGGGAATATAGGTAATTCTGTTTAGGGGCAATACATGATTACTAGGGAGAATGAATGGATGGGAGTGGAGATTAACTTGTAAATGGTTCTCTTTGAAAACAGAATGAGCCTGAGAGACAGTTATTATCTTGTGAAAGAGTCTGTTCAGGTGTGGTTACATTCTTCATCTTCTTTTCTGCAAAAGATAATGAGATAACAGGGAGGGAAAGGAAAAACCATTATTCTCCTTGGTGGGTCTGTCCTGTCTTTATGTAGCTAGAGAAAAAGTCTCTTCCAGCTTTTGCTGACCTCTAAGGGACTTTAATTCATTCCTTACACCAGGGAGCCAAATTTTAAGGTGAAGTTCCCTGTACTCCCTCATTCATCAGGAAGTACATTCTCAATTATTCCTAGTAATCTCAATTATTGCTTGGTAGAGAACACACAGATTCATATTTCTGAGGAAGCCACTAACTGTCTTGAGCTTTTCCAAGCCAAGGTTGAGATGGTCTTGTCAGCCGACCTCTGCTGGCTGAACACACGAACTTTCTGAGCCCAGTGTGGTACAGATTCTCATGTTTTTACCTGGTATATGGCAGATGCACCTTACAACAATAATTTAAACGTACCCTGAGAATGATTTTAGGATCTAAGAAGCATGTGTGTTTGGAGTTCCAAGCTAAGGAATCCAGGAATGGCCAACCCAGAGATTGAGGGGATTGAGGCCCTTTGTTTTGGGTTAAATGGAGGTTGCTAAGAGGAGGGTCCTAAGTGAAAATGCTGTATAAACTGCATGCTTTTTACAAATAGTAGTGGTAGTACTGTCCACCTTGCCACCACTGGGCCATCCCTGTATGGAGGTTCCCTGATAAACCCTATGTCTCATTCATTGTCTCCAGGTCTCTTATTCACCCTCTAGGGTATGGTGCCATCCCTATCGGAGTCAATAGGGGCCTGGCATGACATCTGGTGAGCATTTCACGGCTGATCAAGCTCAGGGCAGGGTCTTAGGTGCAGCTGGTTGAGGCAGATGGCTTTTCTCTGGGGTTTAAGTATCATCTCAAAGTGGAGGTGCAAGACACTGGGAGCATGCGCAGTTGAATTGAAACCACCTTTGCAAAAGTTATAACTGAGGAAATGACAGTGATAGAGATCAGACCTAACCAATTCCATCTTGCTTCTAATCTTTAAGCTGTCCTTGTTCATTCCTGGGCATAGGCTGAACTAACCTTGGGTAATAATTTAGTTTATGGTTTGACTCTGAAACAAAGTTGATAGTAGCCCTTTCCCATAAAGACCCTTTTCTTGCCTGGGGACCAGTCTGCCTTTGCAGGACTAACAAATTAGCTGCAAGATTAGAAATTACAGTTTAGGGGTCATGCAGCCTCTGGCTGCAAGAGTCTGAACCTCCCCAAATTGCTCCCCGGGATAACATCACTATTGTAAAACCTAAGATCAGTGTTTGAGATATTTTGCAGACCCTGCACTTGATGGATCATCTGACATCACCCAGACCCGTAATCTGGGTCAACCAATTCTGTGATCCCACCCACAAACAGAAGACAGCAAGAAAACCTCATTTTGAACCCCCCTATAATTTCATCTCTAACCTGACCAATCAGCACTCCCTACTTCCTGAGCCCTTACCCACCAATTTATCTTTAAAAACTCTGATCCCCAAATGCTCAGGGAGACTAATTTGAGTAATAATAAAACTCCTCTGGTCTCCTGCACAGCCGGCTCTGTGTGAATTACTCTTTCTTCATTGCAGTTTCCCTGTCTTGATAAATCAGCTCTGTCTAGGCAGCTGGCAAGGTGAACCCACTGGGCAGTTACAGAATAAGCCCCACAGTAATGATCTTCCTTGGCTGGAGGGAGAAGTCCAATATTTCAGCCTTTAATAGACAGCATGCTCCACTCCAACAGAGTCAACACTGTCATCGATTCTCACTGCTATGCAGAATTAACTTATCAATAGTGGCAGTGTTGTCCTGTTTTCAATCTCTAGGACTTTAAGCACTGGTATCCTTTTTAGAAATGCTTTATATTTTATGTAGGAAAGTAGAAGATATTTTTATCTGAACCACCTGGCATCAGAATTCTCTTTAGGGAGAGAGCTGACTTCATTGGGGAAAAAACATGGTAAATATTTGAAATGGAGGAAGAGATGTCTAAGTTACATTTAAGTTAAAAAAGATCCATCATGATCACAAATGCTCAGTAGAAAACAAGGAGATAATTCCGCTTCGCTCTTCGGAGGAGATGGGGAAATGAAAGAGAGAAAAATGAAGAGAGCATAGAGAGAGTAGGTGTATTAGTCCATTTTCACGTGACTGATAAAGACATACCCGAGACTGGACAATTTACAAAAGAAGGAGGTAGAATTGGACTTACAGTTCCACGTGGCTGGGGAAGCCTCACAATCATGGTGGACAGCAAGGAGAAGCAAGTCACGTCTTACGTGGATGACGGCAGGCAAAGAGAAAAGCTTGTTCAGGCTACAAGCTCTTTTTAAAGCCATCAGATCTCATGAAACTTATTCACTCTCACAAGAACAGCATGGGAAAGACTTTCCCTCATGATTCAGTCACCTCCCACCAGGTCCCTCCCACAACATGTGGGAATTCAAGATGAGATTTGTGTGGGCACACAGCCAAACCCTGAATTTGGGTTTCAGCCCCTGGCCCCTCCCAAATCTCACATCCTCACATTTCAAAACAAATCATGCCTTCCCAACAGTCCCCCAAAGTCTTAACTCATTTCAACATTAACTCAAAAGTCCACAGTCCAAAGACTCATTTGAGACAAGGCAAGTCACTTCCTCCTATAAGCCTGTAAAATCAAAAGTAGGTTAGTTGCTTCCTAGATACAATGCGGGAACAGGCATTGGGTAAATACAGCCATTCCAAATGGGACAATTTGGCCAAAACAAAGGGGCTACAGGCCCCATGCAAGTCCAAAATCCAGCGGGGCAGTTAAATCTTAAAGCTCCAAAATGATCTCCTTTGACTCCATGTCTCACATCCATGTCATGCTGATACAAGAGGGGGGTTCCCATGGTCTTGGGCAGCTCCACCCCTGTGGCTTTGCAGGGTACAGCCTCCCTCCCAGCTGCCTTCACAGGCTGGCATTGTCTGCAGCTTTTCCAGGTGCATGGTGCAAGCTGTCAGTGGACCTATCATTCTGGAGGATGTTGGTCCTCTTCTCACAGCTCCACTAGGTGGTGCCCCAGAAAGGACTCTGTGTGGGGACTCCAACCCCACTTTTCCCTTCTGCACTGCCCTAAGCAGAGGTTCTCCATGACAGCCCTGACCCAGCAGCAAACTACTGCCTGGACACCCAGGGGTTTCCATACATCCTCTGAAATCTAGGCAGAGGTTCCCAAACCCCAGTTCTTGACTTCTGTGCACTCGCAGGCTCAACACCATGTGGAAGCTGCCAAACTGCCATGTGGAAGCTTCAGAGGGTGTAAGCCTCTGAAGCCACGGCCCAAGCTCTATGGTGGCCCCTTTCAGCCATGGCTGGAGCGGCTGGGACGCAGGGCACCAAGTCCCTAGGCTGCACACAGCAGGGGGACCCTGCGCCTGGCCCACAAAACCACTTTTTCCTCCTAGGCTTCTGGGCCTATGATGGGAGGGGCTGCCATGAAGACCTCTGACATGCCCTGGAGACATTTTCCCCATTGTCTTATGGATTAACATTCAGCTCCTTATTACTTATGCAAATTTTTGCAGCAGGCTTGAATTTCCTCTCAGAAAATGGGATTTTATTTTCTGTCGCATTGTCAGGCTGCAAATTTCTGAACTTTTATGCTCTGTTTCCCTTTTAAAACTCAATGCCTTTAACAACACCCAAGTCATATCTTGAATGCTTTGCTGCTTAGAAATTTCTTCCACCAGATACCCTAAATCATCTCTCTCAATTTCAAAGTTCCAGAAATCTCTAGGGCAAGGGCAAAATGCCCAGTCTCTGCTAAAACATAACAAGAGTCGCCTTTGCTCCATTTCTTAACAAGTCCCTCATCTCTATGTGAGACCACCTCAGCCTGGACCTTATTGTCCATGCCACTATCAGGCTTTTGGTTAAAGCCATTCAACAAGTCTCAATGAAGTTCCAAACTTTCCCACATTTTCCTGTCTTCTTCTGAGCCCTCCAAACTGTTCCAACCTCTGCCTGTTACCCAGTTCCAAAGTCACTTTCACATTTTTGGGTATCTTTTCAGCAGTGCCCCAGTCTATTGGTACCAATTTACTGTATTAGTCCATTTTCATGCTGCTGATAAAGACATACCTGAGACTGGGCAATTTACAAAGAAAGAGGTTTATTGGACTTACAGTTCCATGTGGCTAAGGAAGCCTCACAATCATGGTAGAAGGCAAGGAGGAGCAAGTCACATCTTATGAGGATGGCAGCAGGCAAAGAGAGGAGCTTGTGAAAGGGAATTTCCCTTTTTGAAACCATCAGATCTCATGAGACTTATTCATGGTCACGAGAACATCATGGGAAAGAGTTGCCCCCATGATTCAATTGCCTCCCACCGGGATCCTCTCACAACATGTGGGAATTCAAGATAAGATTTGGGTGGGGACACAGCCAAACCATATTAGTAGGGGATAAGCAAGATGGTGAAAAGTTGCATAATTTTCACCTTCCCTGGGACCTCCAAAATATCACAACAAAGAGTTCTTTATTTGTTAGGAACATATTAGTCTGCAAATAATAGAATACTAGACTCATGGTTGCTTATATCAATGGGAGTTTATTTAAAATCAGAGCTATGTAGCAGTTGGCATGGATTCAGCTGTTCAACGATGCCATCAGGGACCCAGACACTGTCTATATTTCCACTTTACCATCCTTGTTCTGTTGGCTTTTGTGCTCATGCTTGTCACATTATGGTCTTAGGGTAGTTGCTATGGGCTCACACATTAAGTTTATATTTCAAGGCAGGGAGAAGGAAAATGAGGAAAAAGTACTAACAATGGCCATGTTCTTCTTTAAGAATTAACTAACTTAAAGATAGTTAGTTCTTTCCCAGAAATATCCTTACCAAGTTTCTACTTGCATCACGTGGCCTCCCTGAATATAAGGGATGAAAGGAAATAATTTAGCTTTTATATCTTCTTTAATAGATGCAGGCAAGGGAGAAGGCATGGTGCTGGATCAACCAAGCCTATAACATCTGCCATTTACGGAATTCATAAATGTGGTCTGCGTAGGAGCTAGTTTGGGAAATCAAAGAGAGTGATGAGTTTTCCACTGGGAGTTTGTCTGGTGTGAACAGATGCAGCTCTTGAGAAAGAAAGGGGTCACAGAGGAGAAGAATCCAGGGAAATGCAGCCCTCAAGAATGGACAGAATCCAGGTGAGAGCTTTTGGCTTCCACAGACTGCGGATTGGAAGGATGGGACGTGTCACGACAGAGATTTCATGGTTGATGTCCAGGTTCTACTGATCTTTAGTTAATCACCAACCCCTGCTAATTCTTCCTCTCCTACAGTCTTCAAATTTGACACTTTCACACAGTCCTTTCTTTAACATCACTACTAGTGAAGCAGGATATTTCCCTGACCCCTTCGAGGGACTTGTGACAGGTGTGCTTCATTTACTCAGCCTACCACTCTCAACTCTTCATGAGAGGGAGCACATGATCAAACGAGTGTGGCAACTGGAGTAGATGAGCGCTGGAATCAGTCAGCTCCTTCGGCACTGGTGGGATCACACTCCACTCACTCAGACCTGCTGCATTCCAGCCCTTGTAGGAGGGAGCAGACAGGTGAGAAGGTGCAGGAACTGGCTGGATGCTTTAGCGCCAGCAGGAGCAAACTCCATGCAGGCCCCACAGCAGCATCCAGGCAGGGGTGTCTGCAACCCCCAGAGCCCCAGAGGGAGTGTTACAGAGTTCTTTTAGCTCTGCCATCTTTGGATGGCTTAAGTGTTAACGGCTCAGTTAACAGCTCAGGCCCTTTGCCTTTTCATGTGAGGCAGCTGCCCTCCACCTGTGAAAGCAAAGGGACAGTGTGACAGCCTTTTGAATCCATGCTTGTGTCTCCCAAGCTCTTATCTGGCATCCAGGAAAAATGAAGTTGCATGAACGAATTGAAGGATGGTAAATGCAGGGGGATTTTATTGCCAATGAAAGTGATTCTTAGCAGGAAGGAGGGCTGAAAAGAGGATAGTGAGGGAAGGTAATCTTCCCCTGAGGTCCAGCTGTCTCTGGCCAGATTCTTCTCTGAAGTTACACCAACAAGTTGTCTCTCTGAAGTCAAGCCACTTCTCTCCAACATCCAGCCACAGTTCCTGCCTACTGGCTGAGTCTGGGGCTTTTATAGGCACAGGATGGGGTGGGGTGGGGCCATGGGTAGTTTAGAAAAAGGCAACATTTGAGTGGGAACACAGGGATAAAAATTCTCACTTTGGGCCACAGTTGCAGACTTTTTGGCTTGAGGATGGGGTTTCACCGGGGACCTGCCTGTTGGCTTAGAATTTCTCTGCCCCCATCCCTATCACTAATGTCTCCCTTGCCATTCCTGAAATTTCCATAGATGTCTTGTCTGTCTGCCTTCAGTTTTTCTCCTTCTAGTCCATCCTCATTTCACTTGTTTTTGTCTAGCAATTGCCCTGTACTTTAAAGGCTGCAAAATCACTTTCATGGAGAAAGAGTATAATTAATAAATGGCTGGAAAACGAAATGTCTTGGACCGTGGTGAGAAATTAACAACAGAATTAGTCATCATCATGGATAGAGCTGGAGGTCATTATCCTTAGCAAAGTAATGCAGGAACAGAAAACCAAATACTGCATGTTCTCACTTATAAGTGGGAGCTAAATGATAGGACACATAGAGGGGAACAACACACACTGGGGCCTATTGGAAGGTGGAAGGTGGGAGGAGGGAGAGGATGAAGAAAAATAAGTAAGGGGTACTAGGCTTAACACCTGGGTGATGAAATAATCTGTACAACAAACTGTCCCCCCACTGCATGACACACATTTACCTGTGTAATAAACCTGCACATTCTGCACATGTACCCTTGAACTTAAAAGTTAAAAGAATTAGTCATTTTAATGCTTGGGTTGTGATGTCCCCTCCTTTGCTTCTGAGAGCTCACTACAGAAACACAGGCCCTTCAGCTTCAGGTCCTTGGCATGTAGTTTCTTTGGATTTTCAGATACCAAAGAGGGCCCATCCAGTAACTTATGGTGCACGTTATTTGTAAAGTTCATATAGATAAGTCACATTCTCCAAAACAAGCAACAAAAATGTAATTATGTGAAAACATTTTTGAATAGTAACCATACATAGAAAACGTGTTTTAGAATATTTCATTGTTGTGGAAAAATGGTTAAATATCTTGTTAAGTGGAAAAAGTGGGCTCCAAAACAGCATGTATGATTTGAGTTTTACACATGTATGTGTGTGTGTGCATGCACGTGCACACGCACGCACACACACACACACGCAGAGAAAGAAGAGAATGAGAGAGGAATTTCACCCTAGGTGTTTCTTAGGCACCAACTTTAGAATTTAATTCCAGTAAGGTGTGACTCCATTATCTTGCTTAATCCATCCATTAAACACATCTGTTAATAGGTATTAAGGCTATAGCTGCTTAATATTAAAACATAACAGATTAAATACTGCCAGGAAGCAGAACTACTTGGAATTTTCCCTGTCTCCCAGGTTATTTTAAGATATTACTTTTGTTTCTTCTTTTATTCTAGTTGAGCAATTCCCAAAACTTCTTATATATAAGAAGCACTCTCCAGGGTTATAAACACAAAACTGTGTATACTGAATCTTATGAGTGATTTAAGGACAGTTCAGTGATAATTTGTAAGTTTCCCCTCCTTATTAGCTGATATGGTTTGGCTGTGTTCCCACCCAAATCCCCTCTTGATTTGTAGCACCTATAATTCCCATGTGTTGTGGGAGGGACCTGGTGGGAGATAATTGAATCATGGGGGTAGTTTCCCCCATACTGTCCTCATCATAGTGAATAAGTCTCATGAGATCTGATGATTTTATAAGGGGAAACCCCTTTTGCTTGGCTCTCATTCTCTCTTGCTTGCTGCCATGTAAAACATGCCTTTCTCTTTCTGCCATGATTGTAAAACCTCCCCAGCCACGTGAAACTGTGAGTTCATTAAACCTTTTTCTTTTTTTTTGAGACGGAGTTTTGCTCTTGTTGCTCAGGCTGGAGTGCGATGGTGCGATCTTGGCTCACCACAACCTCCACCTCCTGGGTTCAAGCAATTCTCCTGCCTCAGCCTCCTGAGTAGGTAGGATTACAGGCATGCACCACCACGTCCAGCTAATTTTGTATTTTTGGTAGAGATGGAGTTTCTCCATGTTGGTCAGGCTGGTCTTGAACTCCCGAACTCAGGTGATCCACCTGCCTCAGTCTCCCAAATTACTGGGATTACAGGTGTGAGCCACCGTGTCTGGCCAAACCTCTTTTTCTTTATAAATTACCCAGTCTTGGGTATGTGTTTATCAGCAGCATGAAAATGGACTAACACATTAGCTGACTTTGGAATCAAAGCTTGAGTCACATGCTTTCACCATACTTACACTATAAAGAAAAATCCAGATGGATATAATGCACACTAAAAAGTGGAGAGGATTTCTTCTTGGTAATGGAAAGTTTTTAAAAGTAAAAAAACTTTTACTTTATTCTTACCTGTATTTTTTACTTTTTCTATAGTGAAGCCCTATTAAATGATAAAAGTTCATGAACAATATTCAATTCACTTGTTCTCCCACTACCTACTTTGCAGACTGAAGATAGAGTTCATTATCAAAAGCAACCTGGGTGATTCTAGCAGTGAACCCCAACCTGAGCCAGCTCCTGGACTCACAGATCTGCTATTTTTCACTGCAAGACAGGAACTAGTAGGGTGACAGTATTGGGGATAAAGTAATCCAGCTGAGGCCGGGCGCAGTGGCTCACACCTGTAATCCCAGCACTTTGGGAGGCTGAGGCGGGCGGATCACAAGGTCAGGAGATCGAGACCATCCTGGCTAACACAGTGAAAACCCGTCTCTACTAAAAATACAAAAAATTAGCCAGGCGTGGTGGCGGGCGCCTGTAGTCCCAGCTGCTTGTGAGGCTGAGGCAAGAGAATGGTGTGAACCCAGGAGGCGGAGCTTGCAGTGAGCCGAGATCGCGCCACTGCACTCCAGCCTGGGAGACAGAGCGAGACTCCGTCTCAAAAGAAAAAAAAAAAAAAATTAATGCAGCTGAATTGAGGGATACACCAACTGACTCATTGTGTTACAATGCTAGTTCAGAAACTCCCAGGCTACCCTTGTTCTATCATTCTCTTTGGAATGATCAGTTTTGTGATTTGTACACAAATCATAGTCCTAATACAGTCTGTGTTTTGCCAACACAGTCCTAGTTTTAGCTAACCACACAGTATCATTTCTGCATAGAAGTAAGAATTCTCATTTTTCCAATGCTTAATTGATTCTTAAGGGAAGAGTACTTCATGTGATAGGATAATTTGGTTTAGATTTATCATGCTGAGCATCTGATAAGACAAATTAGTAACTCTGCCTGTTTGAAAGAATTTAGAAACACAACCAGTTTAGCCACCCCATGTTGTTCAGCCAGTATACAAACCCGTCTTATGTTCTTGGATTTTTCAGAACCTCTCCCTTAGAAAAAAACGCCCTTTTTCTTTGCTTGTTAAGTTCTTTTATCTTGGCACATGTGCTCAGAAATTGTAGGTAATATCTAAAAGGGTAAAGAAATATAAACAAAGCATCCTTCCAAACAAATCTTCATCAAGTAAAGTTTTATTTGATGTTGAGAAGTCTATTTGTCTAGCAGGAACAATGAAGATCAATGGCCCATCCGGGGGCACTCTCTCCCCAGGAAACTGCAGTGGTTTTCAGCCCAGCCTCTTTCTTCTCTTTGCCTGCGTCTCAGCTGGGACAGCTTTGAAAATCTAGAAGCAGCCATAAAAGGACCCACACAGGAAGTTTTCATATTCTACTGAGAAAGGGGACATAGTAAAAAACAGGTCATTTATTTTTATATGCTCCTTTGCCTTTTTCTCCTCTCCTGCTTATTGTCCCATCACAAAAATTGTGAAGAGGAGTAAAATCTTGTCACCTTAAGATCCACCTAAATGTAAAATGCAGAGCAATTGTAGTTACCACTGTTCTGTTTAGAAGCAAACAAGATAATTCACATATGTAAGGTAATATGGTTTGGCTGTGTCCCCACCGAAATCTCATCTTGAACTGTAGATCCCATAATCCCCATGTGTTGTGGGATGGACTCGGTGGGTGGTAATTGAACCATGGGGGTGGTTATCTTCATGCTGTTCACATGATAGTGAGTGAGTTCTCACAAGATCTGATGGTTTTACAAGGGGTTTTTCCCCCCTTTACTCTGTATTTCTCCTGGCTGCCGCCATGTGAAGAAGGACATGTTTCCTTCTCCTTCTGCCATGACTGTAAGTTTCCTGAGGCCTCCCCAGCCCTAAGGAACGTGAGTCCATTAAACCTCTTTCCTTTATAAATTACCCAGTCTCAGGTATATCTTTATTAGCAGCATGAGAACAGACTAATACATAAGGGATGTTGTACACATCAGGGACTATAAATCTGTACAGTTTATGTTAGCATGTAAGTGCACAAGCAGTGGTGTAGGTTCTTGGTTTTGTTGTGTGCTGTTTAGTTCAGCCTGATGAAAAATGATATCACTGCATTTGCATAGTGCACAAACTTTCTTTGAGCAAGAACTTCCTTTTCCCTTGGATGGGCCATGGGAGATACTACAAAGGACAAAACAGGCCTTGTGAACCTAGTGAGATGATAGACAGCATTCTTTAGGAGGTTACAAAAGAAGGTCATGAAGAACAACTATTGTCCCTGACCCAAATCCCCTAATAAGGTTTCTAGGAGACTTTAATTCAGCATTAAGCTTCCACAGGACATACTTTAAGAAAGGGTAGAACTGAATGAAGGTCTACTCAGGCTGGCTTTCTCTTTTCTGGCAGCATCATCAGGCACATTGAATTTCACATTTTTTTTTATTTTTTAGTTTTTTGAGACAGAGCCTTGTTCTGTCACACAGGCTGGAGTGCAGTGGCATGATCTTGGCTCACTGCAGCCTCTGCTTCCTGGGTTCAAGCAATTCTCCTGCCTCAGCCTCTTGAGTAGCTGAGATTACAGTCGCATGCCATCATGCCTGGCTAATTTTTGTATTTTTAATAGAGAGGGGGTTTCGCCATGTTGGTCAGGCTGGACTTGAACTCTTGACCTCAGGTAATACACCTGCCTTGGCCTCCCAAAGTGCTAGGATTACAGGCATGAGCCACCGTGCCCAGCTGAACTTCACATATTTTTAAATGTAAAAAACATTTTTAAATGGAAGTCAGTCATGATTTTCTTCACAAACATTTCATTTCACTACAATTCTAGCTTTTCTCCCCATTAAGAATAGAGAGTGTGTTAGTCCATTTTGTGTTTCTATAAAGGAATACCAGAGACTGGGTAATTTGTTTTTAAAAAAGAAGTTTATTTGTCTCATGGCTCTGCAGGCTGTAGAAGCACGGCATCAGCATCTGCTTTGCTTCAGGGGAGGCCTCAGGAAGCTTTTACTCATGGAAGAAGGTGAAGGGAAAGCAAGTGTGTCACATGAAGAGAGAGGGTGCCAGAGAGAGAGAGAGACTGGGGAGATGCCACACTCTTTTATACAACAAGATCTCAGCTGAACTTATTACCACCCATTACCTTGAGGAAAGCACCAAGCCATTCATGAAGGATCCATCCCCATGGCCCAGCACCTCCCACTAGGCCCCATCTCCAACACTGGGGAATCACATTTCAACATGAGATTTGGAGGGAACAAGTATCCCAGCCATATCAAAAGGGTTATTTTCAATTGTTATTGTGAACGTGTTCTCTTCTGTCTTGTCAAAGCTCATTAACACTGCACACTCAATCTGCAGACAAAATGGTGGACAAGATTGTTGAATGGGTCAGTGAATATCCGTCCAAGGCTGAGGCACTTCTGTAGGGCTCAACAACCTGTGGCAATCAACAACAGTCCAACCGAGCAACACACACATACCATTGGGCCAAGCATGGTGCTCAGCATAGTGGGAGAAAACAGAGACTAACATGGTGTGTATTTTAAGGAGAAAAGGGGAGGAGGAATTCATACTTATTGTGCACTCACCATATACTTGGCACTGTGCTAGCCATTTTAAAAATACACAAAGAAATTACAGGCCACAGCTGCTGCCCCTAGGAAGCATGCAAGCTAATTGAGGAGTAAAATGCACACACACACACACACGCACACACACACATTTACACACGCTACCTTACATTCTTTTTGGAACAAACCAAGGCATAAGTAACAAAACAATTACTATGACTACTGCTAACAGCTAATACTTATGGAGTGTTTTCCATGAGCCATGTACAATTGTAAATACTTTATATGTATTAACTCATTTAATCCTCTCAATTTAATGAGATTGGCCCTATTATTTTTCCATTTTACAACTATGGAAAATGAGGAAGAGAGGTAGGCTGGTAAACAGTAGAGCTGGGGTTTCAACCTGGGCAGTCATGCTGAAGACCCTATACCATTAACCCTATAGACTACGCTGCCTTTGTACATCATGTATGTACATGAAAAGTAAGTTGTGAAATAAAACTGTAATCAGGTAGCCTTGCTATCCAATATCAGGAACTGATTAGATGTGTGTGTGTGTGTGTGTGTGTGTGTGTGTATTTATTTATATTAACATACTGCTCAGGGCCCTCACTATCCATACACTTAATACTTGCTATTTGAAACTGGGAACCAAATATATTTAAATAATATAAGTATCCCTTGCTACCCAAACTCACTACTAAACCTTCACCATTCAGTCTCAGAAACTGAATAATTTGGAAAGGAGTGATACTCGTATAAGGGTCAAATAATTGGAACAAATAATGAATGCAAAAAGAGATGGCAGTTGAAGTAAAGTTCTCAAGGACAAATAGATGTTAGTTCAAAGAAGGAGAAGGCCAGAGCAGCTGAGGCATTCAGGTAGGAAATAACAACATGTGTTCACAACAAGTAGATTCGAGAGCCTGTGTATGGAGAGGGGCCAGAGATGAAGCTAGACAGGGACGCAGGGTCTAGATTGTCAGGGCATTGATTGAACTTCATAGTGTAGACAATAGTGGTCATTGGGTAATTTTAAGCAGGTAAGTGATGTGATCAGATTTGTGAATTTAAAAGATCACTGTGGCTTTGGGATTTCAAAAGATTCCATGTTAAATGGTTCTGCATGTTTTAGAATACTGTGTGGAAGGAATGGTATCTGTGCTGCAAACCACAGGATCCTAATGGTGAGACTTTGTTGCTAGGTAGCCATGCTGGTGTGAAAACCCTTGGAAGAGCTACGGGAGGGTGGGGAGTGGATGCGGTGGCTCACGCCTGTAATCCTAGCACTTTGGGAAGTTGAGGCAGGTGGATCACCTGATGTCAGGAGTTTGAGATCAGCCTGGCCAACATGGTGCAACCCCGTCTCTATTAAGAATACAAAAATTAGCCGGGTGTGGTGGTGCACACCTTTAGTCCCAGCTATTCAGGAGGCTGAGGCACTAGAACTACTTGGACTCAGGAGGTGGAGGCTGCAGTGAGCTCCAGTGTAGGTGACAGCATGAGACTCCCTCTGGAAAAAAAAAAAAAAAAAAGAAGAAGAAGAAGTAGAAGAACAGGAAGAAGAAGCTACAGGGGACAGCGGAGCTGCCAAGCTGCCACCTGGACACATCTCCAAATATACAGATTATGAAATGTGGCTACCTGTGCAGCATTGAATTTCTTGTTGATCCTTCCATCGCACAAAATAAATTGGAAAGCTACATTTTGTTTATAAATGGCATAGACATTATGTACATTTATGAAGGGATTTGAATTCTTCAAAACAACATGGAACTGCTTCTTCAAGGACAACAGAGAGTGTCTTCTGCTGCTTCAAATCTCTCTGAGTTCTGTCTCTGACTCCTAGGCCCTCTTTTAATGGGCTCACCTGATTAGGCCCACACAAGATAATCTTCCTTTGGAGTAACAATTCTCATTTTATATGTATATAAAAGCAGAGGCTAGTATCGTTATGGAGGCCAAGAAGCGCCGTGAGAACCAGAGAAGCTGGAGGTGTAATTTACTCTGAATCTGAAAGCCTTAGAGCCAGGGGTGCTGATGGTATAAGTCACAGTCTGAGTCCAAAAGCCTGAGAACCAGGAGCTTCCATGACTGAAGGCAGGAGAAGATGGATGTCTCAGCTCAAACAGAGAGAGCAAATTCCCCCTTCTTCTCCCTTTTTGTTCCATTCAGGCCCTCAATGGATTAGATGACACCTACCCACTTTGGTGAGGGTGATCTTCTTTTCTCAGTTACCAATTCAAATGCTAATCTCTTCCAGATACACACAGAAATAATGTTTCACCAGTTATCTGGGCATCCCTTATCTCAGTCAAGTTGATGCAAAATTAACCATTGCACTTTCCTACAGAAATGGATATAAATGGAGTTACTTTGAAAATTAGTTGCTTTGTATTGTGTTGGGAGAGAGATGCTGGCATGGCAGTAATTATTATCCTGTTTCCTTTTCTTCCAGGATGTAGAACCAGACTCAATTTCCCAGTCTTGCTCCCGGGTATGTGGTCTGTTGACTATCTTCCTCCCAAATCCTCCACTCTTGTTTTCTTGTTATCTGCGAAGCTGGAAGTCAGAGGACTCTGATGCCCTAGGTGATGGCGGAGATACAAGATTGAAGGAGCCTGGGTCCCGAGTCATTGCTTGGAAAGAGCCATACAGCAGGGCCACCTGTCCAGGAACACTCACATTGTGTTATTTCACAAATGAAAAATGAACACTGGAGTGCTGGGGCTGATTGTCACAGCAGTTAGCCTCCTCTGAAGAACACAGCTGGATTTCACACTCTCTCTAGCTATGGAGCTCATCCACATTTGCTTCCTAATTGATGCTTTGATGAGTATCATTAATCCATTTTTTTATGACTTTTTTTAAAAAACAAAATGCATCTTCCATTTTCCATGACTACTAGAACTATAGATAAAAGATGCAAGAAAATCTACTCTATTAGGGGCATTAAATAGTATTTAATTTCTTTCTTTTGACTACACAAACTTTTGAAGTTTTAGGACAGTAGCTGCATAGATCTACTTGTAAGAGAAAAATTAATTTTTAATTTCTCTTATTATTTGGAATGTTCTCTTGAAATTAGTAAGTTCAAAATCCAATTGATTTTCCCTTTGTTAATCTGATATAATTAATTTATATAAATGTTTTCCAGGCTAAAGCCCAAGTACATGGAAATTTACATAGTAAAAACCAGGAAATAATGTTACTATTTATCATGTTGGCTCCTGCACTTTCAAGTTACCTTTCTTACCTTATTACTTGGGAACAATGATGTCATGGCTTAGAATTTAGATGTTTCTAGGTACTTACTTTGTGATTATCAGCAACCTTACTATATGACAGCTTGTTTTGTACACTGAATTTAAAAAGAGTTAATACAATACTTCAAGTGTATTTAATAAAATGGCTTGGCATTTCACGTGCAAACATGTTTTGGAAACTTAAAGTAACTTTATTATTTCCTGGACTTTATTAATTGATTGACATCAAGATAGGCTAACTCAGACCAAAAGTATTCATATTTCCACAGGAATAGTTATTAAAAAGGTGAGGAAAGAAAAACAAACAACGATATAAACACTGAATAGATCAGAAAAACAATGTTTGAATTATGATAATTCAGATGTGAAAGAAGAGTGACCAAATGCAAGAAAAATGAACATGAGGGAAGTTAAATAAAGGGAGATGTGAGCTGAAAGAAAACACAATCAATATAGATGGGCATATTTTGTAAATTATAGGCTTTAGAAGGAAAAAGAACAAAATAAACACTTAAACTAAAAGAGATAAATGTTTAAACTGAAGACTATTAGTAAGAACAGAAAGGAATGTAGAGTACTAAGTGTTTAAGAAAATGCAAGGAAAAGATGCTTTAAAATCCTGTAGTCTTGACTTCAGATTCCAGTTCCACTTTCAACTACAGGTATGACCTTGGATTAATTAATTACTTTATCATTCTGAGCTTAAGTGTCCCCAGCTGTCAAATGAAAATAATAAAACCCGTAAGATGCGTGCAAGGCTGTATTTCTCAGGCTTTTGCCGCCTATGGTGCTGTAAGAGAGTGTCACTCTCCCCCAAGTCAGTTTTCTCTCCTTCCATGGTAACTGAATGGTAGCTGCCTTGCAGTTGTATGTGGCCCTGGGACTAAGTTCTCTCCAATAGAATGTGAGTGAACACCATGTAGGCCATTTTGAGCTACTGCCTATGACACTGGATGTGCCTCCTCTATGCTGTTTCACCTTGCCTGACTAGAACCAATGGCACCCAGACTCGATCATGCAGATGAGATGAAGGCCCCAAGGGCCTCAATGATTGTATGGAACAGAGCTCTTGACAACCTTGACTACTCACCTCCCACAGCAATAAACTTCTAGCTTTTTTAAGGTCTAGGTTAATTGTTGTACCCCTTTTGATATAGTTTGGAGGTTTGTCCCTCTAAATCTCATGTTGAAATATAATCCTCAGTACTGGAGGTGGGGCCTGGTGGGAGGTGTTGGGGTCATGGGGGCGGATCCCCAATTAATGACTTAGTGGCATCCCCTTAGTGATGAGTGAATTCCCATTCAGTTCACATGAGATCTAGTTGTTTAAGAGTGTGGCCCTCCCCCTACCTCCCCTCTTGCTCCCTCTCTGGCCATGTGATGTTCTGGCTCACAATTGCCTTCTGCCATGCTTGAAAGCTTCCTAAGGCCTTTACCAGAAGCAGATGCCAGCACCATGCTTCCTGTACAGCCTACAGAACTGTGAGCCAATTAAACCTCTTTTCTTTAGAAATTACCCAGCCTCAGGTATTTCTTTAAAGCAATGCAAGAATGGACTAAGATGCCTTTGTTATAACATCCTTGTCCTATCCTAATATGGCTCCCTTCAGACCAACACAAACGTCTCTTTCCTTCCTCATCATGTATTTCCTCCACTGCTGACCCGGGGAGAGAATCATGGCAGAATCAGATATTCCACCTACCAGGAAAAGGAAGTCAGATTTTACTTTATTTGATGTTCCAGAACAATTGACTTTTTTTCCCAAATATAAAACAATATTATTTAAGTTTTCCCATGCAACTTCCTCCTTAAAAAAATCTGATAACTTCCTGACTGCTTCAAACTACAGAGTATTCATAGAAAACTCGACGTACAGTTAAGATGGACAGATCAGGAGGTGACTGCCATTGAAGAGATAGTTTGTTTCTCAAGGTTCCCAGGAAAGGGGGCACACCATAGCATGGGGGTAGGGGTGGGGCAAACAGGGAAGCCTCAGTGTTGGTCAGGAGGCAGAGGGAAAGGGAATAACTGTGGGCAATGCATGGGCGAGGTGGTGGGGGCAGTCTTAGGATTGGATAATTTGAATAACTTCAGCAGGCTCTGAGGCATAGGGACTGTCTGTAGTTACCCGATACCTGCTCCTGTGGTGATTAATAGATAATGGAGTATGACAGCCCCATTAAGGAAATGGTTGGGGTGTGGGCTCTGTTTTGGTTTGCATTTGAAGAACACACTAGAGAGCAAGTTGTTTACTACCTCTAGGGATTGGTTAACACTGGGAAAAGTTCCTCCAGGGTCAGCAAAACCCGAGATGTCAAAGCATCCAAATATAGCAAATAAAAGACAAGATTAATAGACTTACCTACTCCCATGGTTTTGAAAATTTCTTTCCCTGGAAAATAATAAGCACTCAATACATGATAAATATCATTTTTATTGCATGCCAATTTGCTTTACCACACAAAAATATAAAAGGCTGCTTCTATCCTCAAACATTTAAAAATCAAGCTGCATAGGTAATACATAAACACAAAATGTAACATAAAGAATTATAAGTACCAAAAGAGCAATACAAACAGTGAGAGCTAGGGAAGTTCTGCAGGTACCATGTGACTCTGGGCTGGGATGATTTGAGTAGAGGTAGGAAGAACTCAGGGGGGCTCTTGAAGAAGAAGTGAGACTGATAAGAAGGGAAAAAGGCAGAGGAACATTGCACCAGAATGTAGATTCCAGGAAACCATGTCTGGCTTGTTCACCACTGTGACCATTAGCACCTAGCACAGTGCCTGGCACAAGATGGGCAGACTGGTAAATATGGGTTGGATGAAAATGAATTCTGGGCCCGAAGGGATGTGGCTGCATGATTGAGGGACTCTAATGAGACAAATTTGAATAATGAATAAATATGTTTGGAAAAGTAGGTTGTTAATTTGGGTCCTCCAAGAAGCAGATGACAAGATGGGATTAAATATGCAAGGGTTTTATTAAGGGAAGCATCTGAGACAAGGCGGGGCTGGGGATCCAGGCAAGAGTTGGGGAGTCATCAGCCCATGAGCAAAGGGGAGAAAGGGAAGGTTGGGTGGACAAATTCACGATGCAGTCTAGGGAAGACCATCAGGGAGCTCTTGACTCAAAGCTGGCTGTCAGATGTTTGGGAAATTGCCCAAGAACAAATATCAGAGTCAGAACCAGAACCCAAATCTCCTTCTTTATTCCCAGGGTCAGTGCTCTTTCCTTTTTTTAATGAGTAAAGAAAAGCGTTTGGAGGTCAAATGGCCGTCCCGGAATTGAAGAAGAATTTTGGCTCAATCCATTCTGAGTTCAGTGATAAGGCATAAAACTTACTGGAAAATTATGTAAAAAGATAATCTGTAAGCCATATGGCTTGCTGGGACTAGGTCCAGGCTGGCACCTTAAAAAAACACCTGAAGAATGTCAGTGCCAACTTCCTGCTTTGTATTTGCAACTCTTCTTTAGCAAGGAGAAGCCATAGAATATAATGAACAAAGCACTGGACAAGGTCATTGGCCAGGTGGCTGACCTCTCTAGGCTCTATTTCCTCATGAATGAAGTAAGGGTTTAGACTAGATGTGTACAACAGCCCACCCAGCTCTCTGCATGAGAATTCTAAGAACCCAGATAGGTATGAATGTCGTGGCTTCAGTAATGGAGGGCAAGAAAGATCATGACTGTCACAGGTGGGGTGGGGTGGTGCCAGTGATGACTTCCTTTGGAGTTGTGCTGAAGGTGTGATGAGAGCATTGCTCTCTTTTTTGAGATGGAGTTTCACTCTTGTTGCCCAGGCTGGAGTGCAATGCTGCAATCTTGGCTCACTGCAACCTCCGCCTTCCGGTTTCAAGTGATTCTCCTGCCTCCACCTCCCAAGTAGCTGGGATTACAGGGGCCCGGCACCAGGCCCGGCTAATTTTTGTATTTTTTGTAGAGATGGGGGTTTCACCATGTTGGCCAGGCTGGTCTTGATCTCCTGACCTCGTGATCCGCCTGTCTCGGCCTCCCAAAGTGCTGGGATTACAGGTGTGAGCCACCACGCCCAGCCGAAAGCATTGCTTTTTGTTCAAATACTTTTTATGTACCCAGTTCTGTGATTAGGCTCTAGGAGTAAAATGATGTGTAAGACATGGCACCTGGCATTGAGGAACTCATAGTTTAGCTAGAAGATATGGTGAGAGGTAGTGTGGGATGAGGAAAGGAAGAGGGTGTGAGGGGAAGGCCTGTGGAACCACATAACTCTACATTGATTTCTTTAAGTACCTAATTCTCAGGGTTATGGGGAAGATTAGAAATGGCATAGATCAGCACTTTGGGAGGCGGAGGTGTGAGGATCACTTGAGCCCAGGAGTGCGAGACCAGCCTAGGAAACATAGCAAGACCCCTATCTCTACAAAAATAAAAAATAAAATAAAAAAATTAGCTGGACGTGGTGGTGCATCCCTGTTGGTGCATCCCAGCTACTCAAGAGGCTGGGGTGGGAAGTTTGCTTGAACCTGGGAGGTCAAGGCTGCAGTGAACCATGATCATGCCACTGCACTCCAGCCTGGGCAACACAGGGAAACCTTGTCCCTAAAAAAGAAAAAGAAATAGCATAGATAAGCAGACCGAAGCAGCATCGGAAACAAAAGTGGTATTCATACAAAGGTTTGCTGTCATCACTCGTGTGACAGGGTGAAAGATGGCTGATGATAACTCTCTCCAGGCTGCCCCTTTCCCCCATCTTCCACTGCTGGAGATGAAGAGACCCCTTCCTTACCCGGCTCACCAGTGGACTGCCTCTGGTGTGAAACACTCTCTGAAGTGAGGCAAAAAATTGTGGTGCAGAATTTTAAAAAGCTGATGAGAGGAGATAAAAGATGTAGAGGAGAAGCTAAGGAGATCTAATAAGGATTTAGAGAGAGAGAAAGTGAGAAAGAGAGAGGAACAATGTCGCTTAGGGCCAGGGGAGAAGGGAGGAGAGAGGATCTGGAGGGTGGGTGGTGAACATGAGGCTGTGGAGTGCAGCAGAGAAGACTGGAAAAGGGAAAGGGGATAGAAATGTGTGGCTGGAGACTTGGGTCTTCCCTCCTTTTTTAAAAAGACAAAGAATAAAGTTACCTTTTTGAATGGTTTTGGCTGCCTATGCCTCTTTAATCATGACATCATATCAAGACTGAGCCACAAGGGTATGGCATTCTAACAGCTTGTATTACATACATGCATAATTGAAATGCATTGTGGTAATACAGGCATTTACAAAGACCTGGAAGAATTCAAGGGAGAAATAATTATTTCTTATGAATGGGTCAAAGAGAATAAAACGTTTGATTTGTTTGAGGGCTGGCTTTGACTCTTACTGGATGAATGGTCTTGGCAAAATCACTTAAACTCTCTGAGCTTGAGCTTTCTCATCTATAAATGAAAGACTTTTTAAAAAATAAATGATCTTGTAAGACTTGACATAAGAATCAAATGAGATATCAAATATATAATATAAAATGAAAGGCAATTGAGAATAGGGGTTGTGAAGTTAGACATGTGGGTTTGAATCTTGGCTCAATGTGACCACGGGCAAGTAATAGGATATTTGTGGGAACCAGGAGTCAACGCATACAGTGTTTGCACAATGCCTGGCACCGGCTAAGCTCTCAGGTGTTAAGATTCTCTTGGCACATCTTGAAGCTCTATGCAAGTGGCTGTTATTATTTTTGTTAGGCTAATGCCTAACAGTACCAAGCTGTAGAGGCAAAAATGCCCAGGGGGTGAAGGTGAGGTACTGTCTTATTTCCCCAATGCTGCTGTACCATTTACCACAAAGAACACAGACATACGTTCCTACAGTTCTGGAGGTCAGAGATATGAATCCCATTTCAGTGGGCTAAAGATAAGGTGTCTCAGGCTCGGCCCCTTCTGGAGGCTCTAGGGTAGAATCTGTTCCCTGGCCTTTTCCTGCTTCTAGAGTCCGACTCCATTCCTTGGTTCACTACCTCCCTCATCCATCTTCAAAGCCAGCATCAGAGCATCTTCTCTCCTTTGTGACCTCGGCTTTGTCCTTACAACTTCTCTTTCTGCCCCTAACTCTACTGCCTCCTCTTATAAGGATGCGTGTGATTGCAACAGGCTCGCCTGCAGAATTCAGGATATTTTCTCCATCTCAAGAACCTTAACCATCTCTGCGAAGTCCTTTTTGCCATATAAGGTAACATCTTTACAAGGTCTGAGGATTAAGATGTCGACATCTTTGGGTGGCCATTATTCAGCCTATCACAGGTACCCAGGGAAGGAAAAAGGAAATTTCCAAGAAGGAAAAACTTGAAAATTGGGAAGGCTAATTGCAAATGGTGACTACTGAATAATTAGAAATATAATGAAGGCAGTGATGAGATGACAGCACAGATGCATGACCCAGTGCAGTCCCAGCGACTCCTGATGGGTAAAGGAGTGGATTTATTTGGCTGACTGCCGCCGGCCACCCTCACCTTCTTTAGGGCATCTCTCAGTTGCTACTCTCACCTCTCTTTGTGTCTGTCCTTCTATCCCTTTTCCCCTGTTCCCCTCTGTGTCAAGAAGCTATCATGAGACCTGATTTATGAGACTTTGTCATGAGGACCTGATTTTAAAATTTTGGCTCAGTCACTCCCACACTTCACGACCTTGGTCCAATCACTTAACCTCTCTGCACTTGAAATACCTTATTTATTAGAATAGGCATAATGCCAATAGGGCTTTTGCAAGATATAATGTGAGATAACTCTTTGAGAAAATTCTTGGCTCCAATCAATGCTAGCTTTTCTGTCTCTTTGTTGTTCCTCCAGTCCTCCTGTCTTTTGGGGTTCAGCAAATCTTTCTTTGAGACGTTCTCTGTGCTGGTCACTATTCCAAGAACTTCCACATATAGTGCCTCATTTGTTTCTCCTGACAACCTTACAGGACGGATTTATTTATTTCTTGTTACTGATGGGCATAGTGAGCTCCAGAGAGTCAAGCTAGCTTAGCAAGTCCATGTCACAGGAGGTGGCAGAGCTGTGATTCTGATCTGAGACATCTGACTCCATTCCTGGCTGTGACATGGAACCACAGTGTACATTTTGTTGCTGAAAGATACAGTTCTAATTCCTTGCCACTTATTTTCAAAAGTAGAACAGTCAGAACATTCATTTACTTTTTTTTAAATAAAGCAACTGCAGTAAACACCTTCTTTTTTTTTTTTTTTTTTTTTTTTTAAAGAAATAAAGGTCTTGTTCTGTCACCCAGGCTAGGGTGCAATGGTGCAATCACAGCTCACTGCAGTCTCAAACTCCTGGACTCAAGCCATCCTCCTGCCTCAGCCTTCCCAGTAGCTGGGGCTACAGGCACGTCCATGATGCCCAGCTAATATTTTATCTTTTTTAGAGAAGGAGTCTCACTATCTTGCCCAGGCTAGACTTGAACTCCCAGCCTCAAGTGATCTTCCCACCTCAGCCTCCTAAGTGTTGGGCATACATGCATGAGCTACCACACACAGCCTCAACAAATACCATCTATGGCAGAGCTTTTAACTTTGAATATGGCCCTTGGTTTTGTTGTGGGAGTCCACACCCATCCCCTAAAGAGCCACCCAGGGCCTGCTCCACGTGGCATGGCAGGCAATGCAAAATTCTGCTCTTTCCATTCAGAGGTGCTTGGCAGGTGGCCAGCCCATGGCTCTGAGCTCATGTTCCTGGTAGTTCATTTCTGCTGGGCTGGTCATGTGAAGGGAAGTGAATGACTGAAGGACACACAAGCCGTAATTAGTAGGAGTGGGAGTAAAATGTATCACGATGGTTTGTACCTGCACCAGCACGCACACCAGCAGCTGAGACACACACCAGTGGGCCACCCCGAGTGCTAACCTGTACTAGTGAGAGGTGGCATACAGGGTACTGCCAGGCTCTGCCTCACTTACAGGAGAATAGAGAACAGTGTTGTCTCTGGAGAGCTGCAGTATTGAGAAGACAGGAATTGGCCAGCAGAAGTCTCTTTGAGCTAATGAGAAAATGGTGCCCCTTCCTGTGGGCAGGCATAGTTTCATGCCAAGGCACAAAGTCTGCCACACAGTACCTGAGTTGCATGTCAGTCCCCACCCACCCTGGGCTTCGGCAGCACCGCAGAGGGGCAAGAGCCTTGACTCTGGGTTTGAAACACAGCTTACTGACCTCTGCTTCTCTTCTTACAACCTCTCTATCTGACTCTGATTCTGCTTTACTGCCTCTCTTTTATGAGGACACCCCAAAGAAGGTGAGGGTGGCAGGATACATTTCTTTACCTTTTAGGAGTTGCTGGGACTAGAGTCATGCATCTGTGCTGTCATCTCATCACTGCCTCCATTATGCTTCTGACTAATCCTTCAGTAGTCACCATCTGTAATTAGCTTTCCCAATGTTCGTATTTTCCCTTTTTGGAAATTCCTTTTTTCTTCCCTGGATACCTGTGATAGGCTGAATAACGACCACCCAAAGATGTCAACATTCTCATCCTCAGAACCTGTGAAGATGTTATCTTATATGGTAAAAAGGATGATTAAATTAATGTGCTTGAGATGGAGAGAATAGCTTGACTTCTCCAGGTGGGCCCACTGTAACCACCCAGTGTTTTTATGAGAGGGAGGCAGTGGAGTTAGGGTCAGAGAACCATTTACTGCTGTCTGACCTTAGGCAACTGACTTCACTTCCCCTGTGACTTGGGTTCATTATCTATAAATTGGGGTGAACCATTATACCTAACTCAAAGGTTCTTGTCAGGGCCAGGTGCGGTGGCTTATGCCCATAATCCCAGCACTTTGGGAGGCCAAGGTGGGCAGATCACTTGAGGTCAGGAGTTGGAGACCAGCCTGGCCAACATGGTGAAACCCCATCTCTACTAAAAAAAAAAATTAGCCTGGCATGGTGGCAGGTGCCTGTAATCCCAGCTCCTTGGGAGGCTGAGGCTGGAGAATCACCTGGACCCAGGAGGCGGAGGTTGCAGTGAGCCAAGATAGTGCCACTGTATTCCAGCCTGGGCAACAGGGCGAGATTCTATCTCATAGAAGAAACAAAAACAAACGAACAAACAACAACAAAAATCAAAGGTTCTTGTGATGGAGGAAGCAACAATTTAACCCACATGCAAGACAGAATGGTTCCTAGTCGTAGCAGGTACCACATGGAGGTGAGTTAATTTTATGCTTACTAGAGCTGCAATTTCAATTACTGGGAGGGAATAGAATCCTCAGTTCTCTCTCTTCTTCCAGTCCCAGGCCCCAGGCCTTTTTTACCCTACATGTCCTCTGTGAGTTTAGAAATATACTCTGTGGTACTTCATCCTCACTGATCCCCTCATGATAGCAGCAAAGTCACCTGGGAACTAAGCTTGCACTGATGCATGCTTCAACACATATTTGCTTAAGAGCTTAATTTGTATTGCTGAGTGTATTTGTTCAGAGAAAAGCTAAGCTATTGAAACAAAGAAATCTAAAACTGTGGTGGTTTCAAGAAGATAGACACTTACAATTTATGACCACCAGTAACTGTTTTGGGACAGATGAGTTAGAATTTCCACCCTCAGACTGTCTTTCCAATAAGGTAGCCTGTACATTCCCTAGTTAAAGTAGTCACATGCCAGTTATTTAGCCATGCACAGAAAATGGGACTCATTTACATGATCTCTAAACTTCATTTTATTTTATTTTATTTTTTTGGGATGGAGTCTCGCTCTGTTACTCAGGTTGGAGTACAGTGGTGTGATCTTGGCTCACTGCAACCTCCGCCTCCTGGGTTCAAATGATTCTCCTGCCTCAGCCTCCCTAATAGCTGGGATTACAGGTGTATACCACCACATCCAGCTAATTTTTGTATTTTTAGTAGAGACGGGGTATCACCATGTTGGCCAAACTGGTCTCGAACTCCTGACTTAAAATGATCCACCTGCCTTGGCCTCACAAAGCGCTGGGATTACAGGCGTGAGCCACCATGCCTGGCCTTAAACTTAAGATAATATTTAGACACAACCTGGGCTGTAATACATCTAAAACATGTGAACAGTTCCATTATATCCTACATCCCACATGACCTACTGGTTCCCGGCTCACTTTCCCCCTTCATCCTAGTAAACACCGTATTCTTCTGAGAAATCCACCACTCCAATGTTTTTCTTATAGTGGTTGGATCAAAATGTCTACAGTCAAAAAAAGACTATTTTTACCTTAAGACTTAATTCGGTAACTCTCTGCAACAGTTTTCTCTATCTATTAGAGTTGACAATAAATGTTCATTGTGGTAGAAGTTGCCAACTAAGAGAATGTCAATAATTGTAATTGCTGATTGTTATTAGCTGTAAATGGATCTGGCAAAATGAGCTCATTATCCATAAGAAATGGCATACATGTTGATTGCACACAAAAAGTGTAATGTACATACAAGACAAAGCATAGAAATCACATTTAATCAAGTCTTTATTTTACCATCTGCTTAATTTTTCTCTTAAAAACCTCTGACACATAAACATTTGTGATGGGGGTAGTAGGTGATGCTGCTGTCTGTATTTCTCAGAACACCGGGAGGCCAGAGTTCCTACCCTAATTTCTCAGTGTCACACTAGCAGTTGCATGACACAGAGGTGGACCCATCACCCCCCTCTGCAGCTGGCACTCCTACCCAGGCACAATGTGACTCAGTGTGACCCTGTTCAGGTTGGAGCTATCTTTGGAGACACTGTCCCAGAAACAAATAAAACAATATAGGATGCTACATTGTCCTAGATGTACGAGGAAATTTGTATTCACTAACACATTGCTCATACATTTATTCATTTATTCAGTAAATGTTGATTGTCTACTCGCTCTGTTTTACTCAGTGTATTTGTCAGGATAAAGGTTAGACAGCTATAAGAAAGAAATTCATAAATGCAGTGGCTTAAGAAAGAAAGAAGCCTTTGCTCTTTCCAGTCACAGTCCAGGAAGTCCACACTGGCAGAGCACCTTGGCTACACCTGTTCATTCAGGATCCTGTTGCCTCTCTATCGCATAGACTATGTCTTTGCAATGCTTGTGTTTTGTGTAAGTGTTTAAAGGCCGCCTCACTACTCCTTTCTACATAAGAGGATCTGTATTCTCCAACACACTTTGAGAGTGTTTACACTTCGAAAGTGTTTACACTTGGACAGTGTTTACACTTCACTTTGGCAAATCAGAAACATGTTAACTTAAGAAATGTCATTAAAATGTTCCTATGAAATTTATTTTTGAATATGTTGTCTTTTAGAAAAGTTTTTAGGCTGGGTGCAGTGGCTCATGCCTGTAATCCCAGCACTTTGGGAGACCAAGGTGGGTGGATCACCTGAGCTCAGGAGTTCGAGACCAGCCTGGGCAACATGGCAAAACCCTGTCTCTACAAAAAGTACAAAAATTAGCCAGGCAGGGTGGCATGCACCTATAGTCCCACCTACTCGGGAGGCTGAGGTAGGAGGATCACTTGAGCCTGGGAGGCAGAGGTTGCAGTGAGCTGAGATCACATCAGTGCACTCCAACCTGGGTGACAGAGTGAGATCCTGAGATCCTGTGATCCTGTCTCAAAAAAAAAAAAAAAAAAAAGAAACAAAGAAAAGTTTTTTTAATGTTTATACTCAAAAAGCAAGCAGTGTAAACAAGTTGTCTGCATTGGAAAGAAAGCCTGTGGAGGCACCAATGTGTATCTAAGCTAATACTGTAACCCCCAGTTCTGCTTGCTGCTGTAACCCCCAGTTCTCTAAGGAAAGGTTTTGCATAGAAGTCCAGACTGCTCTGCTCTGCTGTTACTGAGCACGGAGCGTTGATCTCATAAATCTTTTTGAAGAATGCTAACCTGGGTTTTACAGTTTTTGACATGCAGTATGGGGGAGAGTCCAACCTCCTATGGACAAGGGAAAATAATCTTGCTAGCTGAGGTCATAGACACACTGCCTGGGGTCAGCGGCAAAGGAGGCAGAGAAAGACTGACCAGCCGGATCTCTCCCGCTATCGTCTCTCTCCCTACTTGCCTTGTTAAAGGAAGTCAATGTTGCATTAACGGTGTGTGTGTGTGTGATCAGAAGCTTTTTTGATAAGCCTATGCTTTGACATCCTAAACCTCAGAGTTTGACCTTAGGAAGGGGTTCCCAATACTTAGAATAAACCAGCCCTCTTCTGTATGCTCAAAGCTACATCAAAAGCTTCCAGAAAGTGGAAAAGCAATTTCTTTTGAACAAAAGAGGTGTATGTGGCACACTCACCCTGTATTAATGAGAATGTGGTCACATGGCCATACCAAGCTGCAAGGGAGGCTGGGAAATGTAGTTTCTGGCTGGCAGTCCTGTGCTTAAGTGAAACATGAGAGAAAGTAAGAAAAGATTGTGGTAGAGTAATTCCTCACTATGAGGTGGATTTTCAGTGCTCCACAGGAGTTCATTCTCATTTTCTCCCACCCTTTTCCAGAGATGTATTATATTTTAAAAGTTTCATTAAGCACAGTGAGACAACTCAACACAGAGTAGAATCTCATGCCTTTCTCCCACTCCCCCACCCTCACTCCCTGAAAGAGAGGATTGCCCCATCACTTACAGGGCAAGTGCAATCTTGCCATTCACTTCTTTCTTCCTTAGAGCACTGATTCATTGTTGCCATGAATTAAACATTGTTGCCATGCATTTCAAACACTCAGGTTTGCCCCAGGGGCTGCATATCCTACAAACGTTGAAAATGAACCTACCATCACATGATTAGATATCAGGATACCATTAATTCTGCCACACATGTGACAAATCCTACCCAGCCCCAGATACCTCTATGCCAAACCGGGAGGGAACTATCTCAAGGTAATAATTAGACATACATCCTTCCCTGCTGTGATCAGGGCTTTGTGCTTGATGCTTTATGGACATTTTCTTTCATCTCTGAAGCTGTGTTTTCAGGCAGTTTCCTGGGATCACCTCCCAAATAAACTACTTGAAGCAACTCTTTGTATTTGACTTTACTCGAGAAGGAACCCAAATTATGATAGTCAGCTTAGATTAATCAAGATTTACTCCCCACTTCCACTTCCTAGAGCCAGGAAGAAATCTGTGTAACATGTGGGTGCCCGATATTACAGAACATTAGGGCTCTGAGAGCAAGGAATAAGGGGAATGATTATGGGATAGGCACCTAGCAGTTCCCTCCAGTGTTTTTAGCAAACTCTATCTTTCTATATCCAAATGAATGGCTGGGCGCAGTGGCTTACGCCTGTAATCCCAACACTTTGGGAGGCCAAGGAGGGCGGATCACCTGAGATCAGGAGTTCCAGCCTGGCAACATGGCAAAACCCTGCCTCTACTAGAAATGCAAAAATTAGCCAGGCCCGCACCTGTAATTCCAGCTACTTGAGAGGCTGAGGCAGGAGAATTGCTTTAATGCAGGAGGTGGAGGTTGCAGTGAGCTGAGATAGCACCACTGCACTCCAGCCTGGGTGACAGAGTGAGAATCTGTCTCAAAATCAAAACAAAAATTAATGAGTAGCTATCTGTCCCCACACTCTTGAACATGTATCTTACATTTTACAATTGTCTTGGGATTGCAATTGTCCTGTCTAGAAGGCTAAGGCTGCTAGAATGTCCACTTAGGTTTGCTCTGCTCAGAGTGAATTCAGAGAGCAGGCTCTGAATGGGCCCAGTACTCCCATTCATGTGGGGAGCCTTCTGTTTGGCAGCCCTGAGTGTCGTGTGACCAGACTAGGTGGCCCACTGGACCTGTTTAAGTCTGGATGTGGCAGGGTGAGCAGCCACATGCCCCTGTCCTGGGTCACTTAGCTCTCTGGGGAAGTCTCTTGCTCAGTACTTACCATGTTCCATTGTCATCATCTGCTTTTCAGGCTGCTTTTGAGATCCTGGGGCCAGGGCTGCCGTTAACCCATCTAGGAGCTTTGCTCAATTTGTAATGCTCTTCCGCCTCTGGTTAGCGTCAGCTTCATAGACACATCTTGGCTTGTAGAATTTGTGCAACGTAGCCAGGGTCAGGGCCAAGGTTTATGAGCAGAACTTGGGCTAAATTTCAAGCCTCATCCTCCTTTGCCCCCTGCAATGGATGAGGCAATTTTGTGCAGTGCTCAAGCTGGGCAACCACACACAACAGCCTTGTCAGGGGCTATGTCTTCATCTCTGGCTCCCAATTGCATAGCATAGTGCCTGAACATGACCTTGAGTAATTTGCTTAACCTCTTTGAGTCTTATCTCATTGCCTGTAATACAGTGGTTTTAATAAGACATTACCTCATGGGATTTTTATGAGAGTAAAATGGTCAGAACATGAAGAACAACGGCCCTGTGGTCAGATTCCCTTAGGTCCAAATTCTGGCTCTGTCACTCAGAGGTATGGCTTTGGGCATGTTCCTAAGTCCTCTGAACCTCAGTGTTCTCAACTGGGGATGATAATAGTGTTTACCTCATGGTGTTATTGGGGAGATTAAATAAGAATACATTTAGAATACATATTTTAGAATCTGGCATGTATCAAATATTCATTCAGGTTTAGCTATTATTACATTTAGCTTTTATGTACAGCTCCTAGAGTAGTTCCTGACATACAGTAACTGATCAAAAAATGGTAACTATCAGGTGATACATATGATCAAATACAAATGATACATAAATGGATGTGGAACAAACTGAAGCAGGATGTTCAGTCTTGAGAGAGCAGACATGTCTTCGTCCACATGACTCCTTTTGGTAACTGTTCTGCTCCCCGACTCCATGAGCTCCTGGAGTAACTCTTATACCTCTGCCTCAGGAGTAACCTTGGGCCCCACACTAGCTGATCTTAGTACTCCATCTCTGAGCACAGCAATTTGCTCAGGCGTGGGCAAGGATCCAAGAAGACTACTTGGAGTCACCTTTGAATAATGATGCATGTCTGCTGGAGAAGACAGGGCCTCTTTCTCTGAAATTGTGGATAATAGTGCTTGAGGCTCAGGGTGTCACCTAACTGCCAGTGGACAATTTGCCCACCTTGTGGAGAGAGGCTGCATTACCCACCACTGGAGAAAAAGCAGAGCTGAGCAATGGAGAAGAGTGAGAGGGCCTTAATGCCATTGTTTTAATCCTAGATCTAGCCATACCTGAAGCTGTCCCTGCACTTGGACTTCCCAGCCAGACGATCCTCTTATTTCCACTTTTGAGTAAAGTTATTTCAAATTAGCCTTCTTTCATTGGCAGTGGAAAGGACCATCTTACTCAAGGGAATGTCTGATGAATAGTAGTAATAATACTTATAAGATTGGATAACATTTATTGAGGCTTACTAGATGCTAGGCACTCTTCTAAGTGCTTTGCATGTATTAACTTATTTAGACTTTGTAACTGTTTTAGGTAGGCATGTTACTCCTATTTTACAGATTAGAAAACTGAGTTTCATAAAGATTTCTTGGCTAGTGATTACAGTCAGGATTCAAACATATTATTTATTTATGTATTATTATTATTATTATTTTGAGACAGGGTCTCACTCTGTTACCCGTGCTGGAGTGCAGTGGTGCAATTTCGGTTGATTGCAACCTTGACCTCCCAGGTTCATGTGATCCTCCGACCCCAGCCCCCCAAGTAGCTGGGACTACAGACACACACCACTACACCTGGCTAATTTTTGTGTCTTTTGTAGAGAGGAGGTTTTGCCATGTTGCCCAGGCTGGTCTTGAACTCCTCGGTTCAAGGGATCCATTTGCCTCAGCCTCCCAAAATGCTAGGATTACAGGCATGAGCCACTGTGCCCAGCCTAGTATTCAAACTTAGGCATCCAAGGGAGCAATGGACCATCCAAAGCACTGGCCTTATAATGTCTTACAAGTGTCATTAACATGTCTAAAACATTTTGAATTGAATTTTAAATGTATTTTTATCAGAACTAGTTTATTTTAGAAAATAAATATTGCCATGCACAATCATACTTTGTGTTTGGCCAGAAGGGGCATTCCTGTGTTTGCTTAATTACTTTATTTAGCACATGTGACCCTCAGTGATATTTAGCTGTTCACACAAATCAGATATGCCCTTCAAACACAAAGGAATGTAAATTACATAGAAATGTAATTTACAAAGAAGAATGTAAATTAGACTCTCCAGGTGAGTCTAAAAGGCAGACTTCCAAACCTGTGTTGTGCAAGGCTTTCGAAGACAACATTTGGATACATAAATTACAGTATGCAATTAAAATCTCAATCAGATCACGCTATGTTCACACATATTACTTTGTCTTTTACCTATGTTTCTGACAAAAGTAAGGTATCAGCCACTTGCAACGGGGGGGTAAGGTAACTCTAGCTGGTGTCCAGAGGGTGACCCATTTCCTCAGATGACCCTGAGGAAAGCCACTGTAATAACTCGAGAAACATAATATTGAGATTGAGACTGAAATCGTCCATTGATGTGGCTGGTAACTGCCAGAACAAAACTTTCCATTGAAATTTAATTTTTTCCCTCTTTGCAGAAATGGTATTTTTTTTTCCCTTTGCAATTAGAAACCTGTGGGGGAGCTAATGTTGCACCATCCACATATCCTTGTCTGCAGCAATTTTTCACTGAATGGCTGAGTCCTTAAGGACAACAACCTTATCCGTCTTGCATGCTCAAGGGCAACTCAAGACAGCTTCATATCACTATTGCTAAAATACCTTCAACACACTTTGTTTTTTGTATTTCTTATGAATCCTAGGTTACAAGTGTTCATTTGGCTATTTGGCTGTTCTTCAAAAACAGCACAAACTTGCTCAATGCTGATGGAGAAGTTCTGCAAATATGTGTCAACACTTCCTGTCAGGGGCAGCTGGAAACACTCAGCTTTGCTATGCAAACCTCCTTTCCTTTCCACCAATACCTAGAGTTTTCAAAATAACTTACAAAACAGGTAGGATTCCATTGTGTCCTCCTTATATAGGGGGTTTCAACTCTGATTAAATTTTAGAATCATCTGGGGAGCTTTAAAACTATATCCTGGTCCAAATTTAGATCATTGGATCAGAATCTATAAGGGAGAAGCCAATATAAGTATGTTCTAGAAGCCTCAAGATGATTGAATTGGGCAGCCCAGGTGGGAACCACAGAAAAGAAGCCACTTCAGGCAGGGAAAGTAACTGTAATGTCTCCGTTTAACATCAAGGCACTATATACCTTCCTCCAGAATATTGGTTGCTCAACTTTGCCGCACATTAGAATCACTTGGGGAACTTCTGAATTCCTGATGGCCTGGTTGCATCCCCTGCCAATGAAATGGCAATGCCTGGGCATGCAAACCCGGCATCAGAATATTTTAAAGATGCCAAATGATTTAAATGTACAGCTACATTTTGGAACCACTGCTCCAAAGACTGTCTTCTGAAAAGGCACTTACAATTTGCTTGAAAGAATTCAAGAACCAAACAGTTCTGCTGCTTACTACCTATATGATCTTTTAGCCTATATTTCCTTATTAGAAAGAGAGAGATAATAATGCTAACTCATGGTTGTGTTGTCTGGGCTGAAGGAGAATATATTTACAGCACACAATTGTACCTATCTTATCCCTTGTATTAGTTTTCTATTGCTGCCATAACAAATTACGGCAAAGTTAGTGGCTTAAAACAACACAACTTTATTATCTTACAGTTCTGGAGGCAAAAAAATTCAAAATGGGTCTTACTGGGCTAAAATCCAGGTGTGGGCAGGACTGCCTCCCTCTCTGGAGGCTCTAGGGGAAGGTCTGCATTCCTGCCTTTTCCAGCTTCTGGAGGCCAGCCGCATTCTGTGGTTTAGGGCCCCCTCCCATCTTCAAAGTCACCATGGCCTGTAGCCTATCTCACATTCTATCACTTCGCCTCCGAGCCTCCCTTTTTCACACTGAAGGACCCTTGGGATTATACTGGGCCCCTCCAGACAATCCAAGAGAACCTTCCTGTTGTAAAATAGCTAATTTGCAACCTTCATTCCCCTTTGCCATGTGTATTAGTTCATTCTCACGTTGCTATAAAGACATACCCGAGACTGGGTAATTTATAAAGAAAATAGGTTTAATTGACTCACAGTTCCACATAGCTGGGGAGGCCTCAGGAAACTTATAATCATGGCAGAAGGGGAGGGAGGCACATTTTACATGGTGGCAGGTGAGAGAGAAAGCGAGCAAGAGTAGGGAAAACTGCCTTATGGAACCATCAGATCTTGTGAGAACTCACTCACTATCCCAAGAACAGCAGGCAAAAACTGCCCCCATGATCCAGTCACCTCCCACCAGGTATCTCCCTAGACACGTGGGGATTACAGGGATTACAATTTGAGATGAGATTTAGGTGGGAACACATAACCAAACCATATCACCATGTAAGGTGACATATTCACAGGTTCTGGACACTGAGAGGTGGCCATCTTTGGGAGGCCATTATTTTGCCTCTCACACCCTCATACCTTTTCCCTCTGATCAGGACACAAAATGTAATTGCAGGTTTATGTCCATTGATATCTTACAAATACATGAGAATCTTATTAACGTTTTATTAGCGTGAAAACAGCTAAATGATACCTATTGCTTTTATTTTTTATTATTGGTATTTCTTTTATTATTTGTTGAACTAATAGATTCCTTCCCTGCTGTCTGTTGAAGTGACAGGCTTAGGCACCCTTGTATGTGACGTGATCTTCTGAATAGTCACAGTCAACTGGACCACGGGTAGCCCCTGACCCCTGGGGAGACCATGAACTGGCTTGTGAGCACTTCTTTAGAATTTTTCTTAAGAACTTGAGGTAAAGATTGGCTCTAGAGTGCAGCAATAACTAACTACAGTTATCCATACCTCTTACCTAACTGGTTTTGCTGCAAAAAGTTTTAATGGCAAAAACCGCAATTACTTTTGCACCAATCTAATAGAATTAGAACTGGAGGCTGGGCGTGGTGGCTCACACCTGTAATCCCAGCACTTTGAAAGGCCAAAGCGGGCGTATCATTTGAGTTCAGGAGTTCGAGATCAGCCTGGCCAACACGGCGAAACCCCGTCTCCACTAAAAATACAAAAATTAGCCGGGTGTGGTGGCATACACTTGTAGTCCCAGCTACTCCGGGGACTGAGGCAGGAGAATCACTTGATCCCTGGAGGTGGAGGTTGCAGTGAGCTGAGATCATGCCACTGCACTCCAGCCTGGGCGACAGAGCAAGACTCTAACTCAAAAAAAAAAAAAAAAAAAAAGAATTAGAGCTGGAATTGGCAACATGGTAATTCAATGCCATATACAAGTCAGAATCTGAAAGGAGCAAGAACCACCAGAGCACAGAGGAAGAAGATTTCTGGAGAACTGAGAGAAGCTGAGACGTGAGACATTTTAGCCTCCAAAAGAAAGGTGCTTCCGTTTTTTTCTTTTTCTTTTAAGAAAATTCCTGTTCCCATAGCCTTGGCTGTCTTTTTGAAAAAATGTTTAGAATGAGTTATTGAAAACTAAAACTTGTGACAGCAAAGAGAGTTAGAGAGCTAAATTATGAGTTCTAAAGGTTTTTATAAAGTCATCACAGCTTTTTTGTTTTCTGGTTTTTTTTGAGACTGAGTCTCGGTCTGTCGCTCAGGCTAGAGTATAGTGGTGCGATCTCGGCTCACTGCAGCCTCTGCCTCCTGGGCTCAAATGATTCTCCTGCCTCAGCCTCCCAAGTAGCTGGGATTACAGACCCACGCCACTACCGCCCAGCTAATTTTTGAATTTTTAGTAGACACGGGGTTTCACCATGTTGGTAAGGCTGGTTTCGAACTTCTGACCTCAAATGATCGATCCGCCTCGGCCTCTCAAAGTGTTGGGATTACAGGCATGAGCCACCACACCCGGCACATCACAGCTTTTTCTTATCCATGTAACAGGGCAAATGAAGGGGGAAAAATGAAAAAAATCTTTAAAATCTCATCATCCTAATGTTCCCGACCTTCCATTTTTTACAAATAACAACATGGAAAGTTCTATAGGGAAGAAAATGCATTGGTTAGAAAGGTTTTTGGCTAAATTAGCAGCAAAACCAGTTAGTGGCAGCTAAACTCAAAGAGCATTTAATTTTGCTGAACAAGAAGCCAGGAGGTGGCTCTGGGGTTTGTTCTGAGGCTCCACAGTGTCACCAAGGATCCCTGCCTTGTCCGAAGGAGGACATGCTCAGCTAGTGGCTTCTATTCTTGTTCTCATTGCCTCATGGTCTAAAGATGGCTGCTGTAGCCTTAGGTATTTTGCCTTCATATCAGCTTTCCAAGGTAAAATGAAGAAGCAGGAGTACTACATAGGACTTTATCCCTCTGAGGTTCTGTCATTTATCTGAGAAGGGGATTTCCCCAGCCAGCTTCTTCCTATATCTCTTTGGCCAGAACAGGCTCACGTGCTGATCTCTAACACAACACTGTCAAAAGAGATAGAACAACATGAAGATTTGGACCAAGCATGATTAACCTCCTGCTACAGGAGTGGATGCCTCCCTCCCTGAGGCGAATGGATTTCTACCGATTGACGTTCTGTTAGCAGGGAAGAAGTGGGATGGCTGGTTGTTGGGCAGCCAGCGAACTGTCTGCAGCAAGCAAGCAATGAAATGGCTGCAAGGAGGAAGAAACAGGATTTAGGAAACCACAAGCTTCTTGGTTTTGCAAGAAAGGAGCTCTAGCTATGCCTATCACAACAGCTCTGGGTGAGGCTGCTGGTACCACATCAGAAATACATTTTTCCTATAACATCCTTAAGGAATCTTCCAGGTTCTGGGTGGAAGGCCTTGCCTGAGATTCACTCTCAGCTCTTCATCTTCAAATTCTGTTCAAGAAATTCCTGTAGATGGCAACGGGCAGAGCCAGTTAACACCACGAGAACTTTAAAGCACTGAACAGATTTTGGTGTCACTCTTTCTCTCTCCCGCCCTGCCCCAAGTATTTGCAAATAAAAACAAAGTCCAACCAATAGCTACCCAAGTTTCCCCCGTGACTATCACCCACTTCGACAATGATTTCTTTTAAGTAGTATCAACTTTCAAAAACTTTTTTTCTTGGTGATTGAGGCTTTTCCGATGCCCTAAAGTATATGTTTAGTCTCTATGTTGTGTAAAACAACACTGCTCATCCATTCATGGGGGATCTCTGGCTTCTCATGTGATCGCTGGAACTGAAGGTAATATTTTAAAAAATAGTTTATTATTTCAACGCTTGGAGAGTTAATCCAGACCATCAAAGGGTAACACTCCCAACACAAAGCTCTAATCAATTTTGGTAACTAAGCCAATGTAAGTAAAATAAATAAAATACTGCTTGACCCATAGTGAGCCCTATATATTAATCACATGTGTGATTGTGTTGTTGTTATAGATCTCAAAATATTTTTAAAATAAAGAGACTGCACAATTTACACAAAAATATAATCCTAAAGAGAAAGCAATGGAGAGAAATGCTAACCCTTTTTGAGCATCCTCCTTATTCCAGGTGCAGGAAAGAAAATATACATGCATATGTTGTTACATTTAATCCTCATAGCCAACCCCACAAAGTAAGTATTATTACAGCCACTTGACCCGTGAGGAAATTGAAGCTTACAAAATGGGAGTGACTTACACAAGATAACAAGTTAGTTAGCAGCAGCTAACTCACTTAACTGAGCCATATCTTCCTTAAGAATACATGCTCTTTCTTTTTTTGGACAGATTTATGAGGCAAAATATTTGTTATATGGGTAGAAGTGTTACCAGAAAGGGGTCCCTATCCAGACCCAAAGAGAGGGTTCTTGAACCTCATGCAAGAAAGAATTCAGGGCGAGTCCACAAAGGATCCTGAAAGCAAGTTTATTAGACAAGTAGAGAAACAAAAGAATGGCTGCTCCATATGCAGAGCAGTGGTATGGGCTGCTTGACTGAGTATACGTATAGTTATTTCTTGATTATATGCTAAACAAGGGGTAAATTATTCATGAGTTTTCTGGAAAAGGGGTGGGAATTTCCCCAGAACTGAGGGTTCCTCCCCATTTTAGACTATATAGGATAACTCCCGGACGTTGCCATGGCAATTGTAAACTGCCATGGCACTGGTGGGAGTGTCTGTTAGCATTAATGCATTATAATAGCACAAAATGAGCCACGAGGATGACCAGAGGTCACTTTTCTAGCCATCTTGGTTTTGGTGGGTTTTGGCCCACTTCTTTTACCACATTCTCTTTTATCAGCAGGGTCTTTGTGACCTGTATCTTGCCCTGACCTCCTACCTCATCCTGTGACTAAGAATGCCTAACCAGGCTGAGCGCAGTGGCTCATGCCTGTAATCCCAGCACTTTGGGAGGCTGAGGCGAGCAAATCCACTGAGGTAAGGAGTTTGAGACCAGCCTGGACAACATGGTGAAATCCCGTCTCTACTAACAATACAAAAATTAACCAGCCATCATGGCGCATGCCTATAGTCCTAGCTAAACGGGAGGCTGAGGCAGGAGAATTGCCTGAACCTGGGAGTTGGAGGTTGCAGTGAAGTGACACCTCCCCATTGCACTCCAGCCTAGGTGACAGCGAGACTTTGTCTTAAAAAAAAAAAGAAGAAGAATGCCTAGCCTCCTGGGAATGCAGCCCAGTAGCTCTCAGCCTTATTTTACCCAGCTGCTATTCAAGGTAGAGTCGCTCTGGTTTGAATGCCTCTGACAGAAGCTTTACCTGTTCATTAAAAAGGGCACCAAATCCACTTTAGCTGGGTCATAGTTGATGTCCCTAGAGGCAAGTGTGGTGCAGCTTTTGTGGATAACTGTTGTTCATTTTTTACAGTTTTGCAGTTACAAAGTAAAAAATATTATTCCTGTCCACAGATAACTTATGGACCAGCGAAGAAACAAAAATGCAAACCAATGATTAATTTCTGACATAACTGCTGCAATGGTCACAGGTTCAGAGTAGAGTTAAACCATGAAAAAAGAAGTCCCTACCCAGAAGAATACTGCGGAAGGATTCATGCAAAGATTCACATAGACAGTGGCTTAAGGAGTAATAGAAGTTTGCCTGGCAGATAGTCTGTAGGGGAACATTCCAGGCAGAGGGGACAGTCTGTGCAAAGGCAGGGAGGTTCAAGACAGCTCTGGGAATTACAAGTAGTTCAGAATTGCCAGCTTGCAAGATTTAAAAACAAGAGGTAGAAAATGAATCTCTATAGAAAAGCATGTGCCAGATCTTTGTTAAAGTGTTTAGCTTTTATTTTTTAGGATAAAAATAATAATTCTTTAGCAATGTGATATCATCAAATAAGAGATGATATAAAAGGGTAGAGGCCCCAAATCAATTAATATTTTAAATATTATGCCTGCAAAAAAAATTGATGATCACCTAAATATTCACCAGTAGAAGACTGGTTAAATACATTTTGTACATCCATAAATAAAAAAAAATAGGCAGCTATTTTAAAAGAATGAGGCAGATCTATAGTGGCCAAGATCAGGTTCTCTAGCAAGCAAAACTAACAGTATTTGGAAGGTACAAGCCTAGGGTAGTGAGGGTGAGGCAAATGGGAAGTGAGCTAAGAGAAGGTGCAATGCAGTGAATTACCATGCAGACTAGGTCAACGGATTATAAAGAGACAGCAGCATTGCACTCAACCAAAGAGTTACAAGTATGTCTGATGCATCTCAGAGTTGTCCATGTGAGAGAGGAAAGGAGCGGCTCCCGCTGCATCCTGTTCCCAACTGGTCAAGATTCACACTTCCCAGTTATGCCCCTTAGAAGCACATGGGAAGCTGGGACCTATACCCGTGGTGTGTGGTGTTTCATTCAGGACCAGAAGCAGAGAGGCACAGGTGCTGGAGGAGGACTGAATAATAGAGAAAAAAGGAGGCTATTGAGGGAAATTTAAAAGACATCAAAGATTTTTACCCCCATGCGTATACTACCTGGCTGTAGGGTCTGGAAACATATTATTTCATCATATATTATATGTCAGTAAGCTGTCTTTTAAAAAACATATTCCAAATGTTTTTAGATTTAACTGCGACCCAATATTTTGGTATAAAATAAGCTCCAAAATGTACTCTGTGATAAAACAAGGTACAGAGTAGTATATATGATATTCTAATGTTGGATAAAATAAAGAATTGATGTATGCTTATTTCTTCATGGAATACCTATGGAAGAAGACACAAGAACTTAGTAGCCGTATTTGTCTTTGGAAGAAGGAATTGTATGGTTGAGGGATTGGGTAAGGAGGCTCCCTTTCTACCATAGACCTTTTTGTACATTTCTAACTTGGTACCATGTCAAGCCATTATCTATTAGTGCAAAAAATTACATTAGACTGTGTCTTAGTCCATTTGTGCTGCCATAAAAAAATGCCACAGACTGGGTAATTTATAAGGAATGGAAATTTATTTCTCACAGCTCTGGAGGATGAGAAGTCCAAGATCAAGGCACTGGCAGGTTTGGTGTCTGATGAGGGCTGCTCTGTTTCCAGGATGGCTCCTGTTGCTGCGTCTTCTGATTGGAACAAACACTGTGTCCTCACATGGTGGAAGGGATGGAAGGGAGCAGATCCACTCCCTCAAGCCCTTTTATAAAGGTCCTAATCCCTTATAAATCTGTAAGGGCTCTCCCCTCATGACCTAATCATCTACTAAAAGCCCCACCTCTTAATACTATCGCATTAATGATCAAATTTTAGCACATGAACTTTGGGAGGCATTCAGATCACAGTATACTAAGAAACAAATTCTTAATGTTGGGAGTAATTTACTGGCAGTAGTAAAGAAGAATTTGACAGAGAACCTGGAACTCAACATATGTGTTTGTGTGTGTGTGTGTGTGTGTGTGTATGTGTAATATGTATATACGTATATACATATTTGTGTGTATATATACATACGTGTGTGTACGTATATACGTATATATGTGTGTATGTGTACATATGTATATGTATATATGTGTGTATATACACACACGTGTATATATACGTGTAGACGTGTATACGTGTGTATCTATATGGGTATACATGTATATATACATACATGTGTTTATGTATATACGTGTGTATGTATACATATATATGTGTGTATACGTATATGCCCATACACACACACACGCACATATATATAAAAGCATAAAGATATTAGAGTGGATACTGAAGGAAACATGGCAGACCCAGCTCCTGCCCTGAGAGTGTTTACAATTCAATCATGAAGACAGACCATTAGACAAGTGTTAAGGTAACCACATGTGCTATGGAATTCTAACCCAGTCAAGACAACAAATCTTTGCTATAAGTCCATAGTCTTTAGTGTAGAAGAAGTTATTTTTGTAGCAAAATAGCAACATAGCAGGCCTCAGTTTCTCATTTTTAAATTGTTGAACTAGAACAGGAACCAACAAATTTTTTCTGTAAAAGTCAGACAGTGAATATTTTAGTTTAGCTTTGCATATTATGACTGTCTCTGTCAGACTCAACTCTGTTGTTGCAGCACAAAAGCAGCTGTAGTCAACACATAAACAAATGAGCCTGGTTGTTTTTCAATAAAACTTTATTGGAAGTTTTGGAAGTCTATTGGGAGCCCCAATAGAAACTTGAATTTGATATAAACTTTTTAAAGACATGGTCTCACTCTGTTGCCCAGGCTGGAGCACAGTGGCACAATGACGGCTCACTGCAGCCCCTACCTCCTGGGCATGAGCAATCCTCCCATCTCAGCCTCTTAAATAGTTGGGACTGCAGGTGTGTATCTCCATGCCCGGCTAATTTTTAAAAAATTTTTTGTAGAGATGGAGTCTCACTGTGCTGCCCAGTCTGGGCTCAAACTCCTGTGCTCAAGTGATCCTCCTTCCTCAGCCTTTCAAAGCATTGTGATTACAGGTGTGAGCTACTATGCCCAGCCTCATATAATTTTTATGTGTCATGAAACATTATTTTTCTTTTGCTTTTTCCCAACCCTTTAGAAATGTCAAATCCATTCTTAGCTTACAGGCTGTACAAAAACAGGCAGCAGACCCTATTTGGCTTATGGGTTACAGTGTGCTCACCCCTTAGAATATTGCTCCCATGTTAAAATTCTAACTATTCGTGTAAAATCTTGACATCCCTCCAACCAATAGTTAGAACTATAATCTAGCTCTACTAGCCTACTAAAGCTTTACAAGTGTATATAAATTGTTGCTGATTGTTTAATTTGCATTTCATTTTCGTTTAAATTTGTGATTTTTTTCCCCTACCTCTGTCATACTTATTCTTGCTGCAATGTGTGCTGATTTGCAATGGACTCCTGGACTGTAATGAAGGTCACAAAAAGATTTATTTCCTATGTGATTTCTGGTTAATTCATTTCTGGATGTTAGAGCCACTTTTATGAGCCACACACAATATGCCATATGGAACATCATTATGTGCTCCCTAGAGCTTCTGTTATTGCCATCTGTCTGTGACTTCCTGTGTGGTTTTTTGGCAGTGGGGGATTCATCTATCATAAATGATTCTATACAGCAAGTTTTGAAAACCCAGTTCTAAACAACATCTGCCTCTGAAGTTAGATGTATATTTTCAAGGCTTATGCATTTGAAGCACATTAATAATGATCCCTATGAGTCCACAGTTGAAATTACAAGAGTATAATGTAGTCCGTGACCAGGGTAACAGCTAGATACCAGCACTGCCAATACTGCAAATCCCTCCACAAGCAAATCTTTAAAATCTCCCACTTTGAGGACTCTGACACTTTGGTCAAAACCTTGGCATTGTGCCTAAAGTAGTCTTCTGTTCTCAACATCCAGAATTTTCCATGCTTAACAGTAGAAGCTATATTTGTTCATTTTGTTTTTGTGTCTCACTGTCTAATACAACATCTAGCACTTTGTAGAAGTTCAATTAATTTGTGTTGACTTGAACTGAAATGTTGAATCGTACCTTGCAAGGTTAGAAACTTGCAATGGTCATATCTCCGTGCAATATCAGTAACCAGATTTTCACGCAATGTGACACTGGTTGCAAAGACGGTGAATTGCTTGTTACATGTTGATATAGTTTGGCTCTGTGCCCCCACCCAAATCTCATGTTGAATTGTAATTCCTAGTGTTGAAGGAGGGGCCTGGTGGGAGGTGACTGGATCATGGGGGCGGACTTCCCCCTTGCTGTTCTTGTGATAGCGAGTGAGTTCTCATGAGGTTTGATTGTTTAAAAATGTGTAGCATTTCCCCCTTTTCTCTCTCTCCTGCCAGCCATGTGAAAATGTGCCTGCTTCCTTCCCCTTTGCCTTCTGCCATGATTGTAAGTTTCCTGAGTCCTCCCAGAAGCAGAAGCCTGTACAGCCCACAGAAACATGAGCCAATTAAACCTTTTTCCATTATAAATTACCCAGTCTCAGGTATGTCTGTATAGCAGTGTAAGAACAGACTAATACATATATAGATGGTTGATTATGAATGTATATCAAATACATAGTTATATTATGAGGATGAATGAGATATTCAGAATAAAGCATTTTTAGATCTTTAGATAAATGCGTATTCTATATCACCCAGGATCAGCAGGTGTGGAGTAAAGAGGCTTGACCTCTGAGTGAGATCTCAGTCTGAATCCTAGTTTTTTAAACCCTAAAATAGTAAAAAAGACCACTTACTATCTCAGCTCTATTTTGGTCTCTGTGAAACAACAACAATAACCCTTTCCCTGCTATGCCAAAGAATTGATATAAGAATTGACTGAGATAGTGTACATGACAAAAATTTACAGATGAAAACTCACAAATACAAATATAGAATTTGTTTATTCATCTGCACATTTATGGCCCACCAGGGTAAAGCACTGGGGAATATAGACATGATAAACAAAGGCAACTTATTTATTTATTTATTTTTTGAGATGGAGTTTTGCTCTTGTTGCCCAGGTTGGAGTGTAATGGCGTGATCTCGGCTCATTGCAACTTCTGCCTCACAGGTTCAAGCAATTCTCCTGCCTCAGCCTCTCAAGTAGCTGGGATTGCAGGCATGCGCCACCACACCTGGCTAATTTTGTATTTTTAGTAGAGACGGGGTTTCACCATGTTGGCCAGGCTGGTTTCGAACTCCTGACCTCAGGTGATTCACCTGCATTGGCCTCCAAAATTGCTGGGATTACAGGCATGCGCCACCGTGCCTGGCCAAGGCAACTTATTTTTAAAGGCAAACCAATGAGTGACACACAAAGGGAGACTGCAGGAGTAGCCTTCAACTTAAGTGGACATAAGAATCAGGTGGAGGTCATGTTAAACATACAGATTCCTGACACTTACTGGAGGCATTCTGCTGTGATAGGTCTGGGATTGAGCATGAGGCTGCAGAGATTTAATAACTTCCCCAGGAGATTCTCCTGCAGGTAGTTAATGGACCAGACTTTGAGAATACTAACTTAGGGCTCAGTAGGGAAGATAGAAAATTAATTAATTAATTAATTAATTAATTATAATTTTAGATCTCCAAAATAGGCCTGCAATAGTTTATTAAGGTGGTATTCACAGACTGTGAGGAAGTGGGAAACCAGTGAGATGACAAGATCAAGGAACGTACAACAATGGTACAATAGGTGTGTTCTCCCTCTTCCCAGATTTTCTGTGCTTGCCACCAGTGACTCTAATCCCAGCTCTTATTTAAGAGTTGGCATATTTGTTAGTTGCCTTTTATCTGTGAAAAAGAAAAAAAAAGCAGTGGCTTATACAAAGTTGAAGTTTATTTCTCTTACTTGAAAACAAGGTCCAGAGATAAATAATCCAGGGCTGGGATGGTGGCTCCACAAAGTTGCTGAGGACCTGCCAAAAGACTTTCAGTTCATCATCCTATCATCCCTAGTGTGTGGCCCCTCAGCCTCAGGGTCCAAGATGATAACAATAGCACCACCAGTCACAGTATCTTCCCAAGCAGAATTGAGAAAGGGCCAAGGGAGATGCAGCTGACTTTTGAGGAGGCTTCCTGAAAGTTTCCATGCCTCTCTGCTTATATCTCATTGGCCAGCACTTGGTAATATTGACTCAGCTGGATGCAAGGAGGTGTAGAAATGTGTTTCTTATTCTTCAGGAAGCCACATGCCAAAATACAAGGCAGCATTTCAAGTAGTAAGGAATAAAGGAGAGTGAATACTGAGGTAGGCAGCCAGCAAATGCAGGCCCAGATGGGATCCTGAGGTTTGAAGCTTATTTCCCTTGGCCTGGGCCTCTGGCTACAGTGGGTCCAGCCACTGCCTGATGTTGAAGCACCATTAGAACTGGCACAGCAGATGATATGGTTTGAATCGGTGTCCCCACCCAAATCTCATGCTGAATTATAATCCCCAGTGTTGAAGGTGAGGCCTGGTGGGAGGTGATTGGATCATGAGGGCAGTTTCTCATGGTTTAACACCATTCCCCTTGCTGTTGTGGCAATAGTGAGTGAGTGAATAATCGTGAGATCTGGTTGTTTGAAAGTGTGTAGCACCTGCCTCCTCTCTCTCTCCCTCTTGCTCCGGCCATGTAAGGTGGACTGCATCCCCTTCACCTTCTGCCATGATTGTAAGTTTCCTGAGACCTCCCCAGAAACCAAGTAGATGCCAGCATTATGCTTCCTGTACGACGTGTGGCATTATGAGCTATTAAACCTCTTTTCTTTATAAATTACCCAGCAATGCGAGAATAGACTAATACAGCAGGGAAAAGTCAGTGGGGCTGGTGGGCAGCTGGTAGGAGATTCAGGGGTTGCCAGATGCAAATTTTCTAATTTTGTGGTGTCTAAGTGTTCTATGACTTCTGTATTCTAATGTTCATTTCCCTCACAATAGCTGCATCTATAGGAGACTGAGAGATGACTCTTTTGAATCAGTTTCAAATTCCAGACCTGAGACTAAATAGCCCTATGACCCTCGATTGGTAACTTGGTTGCTAAAGGATTTTGTATTTATTTCTCTAAACATAAGATAATTTCTGATTTAGCTACCTCCCATATGGGGTTATTTTACACATCAAATGATGTAGGAAAAGTACGTCTCAGTTTCTGGGTGAGGTTTGCATGTGTATTATTTTGAAAAAAGAAATCCATCAAACATATGTTAGTGATTAATGAAAGTATTTAAATTATTTAAGTGGAGTTCATACATCTAAAACTTTAATTAAAATTTTTCTATTAGCAGGTGATATGAATAATTAACATTTGTTACTTAATCAGAGGAAAGTTTCTCCCACTGAATTTTTAATAAAACATCCAAACTATGAATATCTCATCTTTCACCTCCAGTTCTTGCTGATTATGATAGCCCATTAATATTAGAAAGCATCTCTCTCAAAACCAATTGTTTTTCTTGAGAACCTTGTCATTTCTTTTTTACATCAAATTCAAGTATCTACTCTTTTTTCAATGGCGCCATCTCAGTTTACTGCAACCTCTGCCTCCTGGGTCCAAGTGATTCTCCTGCCTCAGCCTCCAGAGTAGCTGGGATTTACAGGTGCCCACCACCACACTTGGCTAATTTTTTGTATTTTTAGCAGAGACGGGGTTTCACCATGTTGGTCAGGCTGGTCTTCAACTCCTGACCTCAGGTGATCCACCTGCCATGGCCTCCTGAAGTGCCAGGATTACAGGCATAAGATACTATGCCTGGCCCGACACCTCTTTCTTATAAGTACCCTTTAGTGCAGCTGAACAGGGAAGGGAAACACACATCACCCTGTTGATTGGTCTCACTGTAAATGATGACAATTGACTGTAACGGAACCCGTTAGTGTGCCTCTGCCCCTCCAGATGACTATTTGTACCTGCTGTCTCCTCCAACAGCTCCTCACTCTAGGCTCAATCTCTGGAACTGGCTTTCTAAATCACTAAGAAATTAGAAGCCACCCGAAGAGAACTTGCTGCATGTCAGCACACCTGTCCCTGCCCATTCACTCCACCTGCTCTCCTGTTGCAGCAAGGAACACCTGTGTTTCTCACCAAGGCCAACCTGTCACTTGTCTGCTATTCCCCATCCCTTCTCTTCTACTTAAGAACTTTGTTCTAGGAATTCTTTTTCTCTCCTGGATTGGCAAAAGTTCTCCCCAAATCCATTGAGCCCCTGCATATATAAACATACTATTATTTCTCATCTTAAATATGAAAAAGAACCCAATCTTTTTTGACCCCACTCCTTCTTCAGGTACTAACCTATTTTTCTCCTTCTCTTTGTTTTTTGTTAAATTAAATTAAATTAAATTAAATTTTATCTTTAGAGATGGGGTCTCACTCTATTGCCCAGGCTGGAGTTCAGTGACATGATCATGGCTCACTGCAGCCTCAAATTCCTGGTCTCAAGCAATCCTCCTTCCTCAGTCTCCCAAGTAGCTGGAACCACAGGCATGTGATACCATTCCTAGCTAATTTTTAATTATGTTAGAGAAAGGTCTTGCCATGTGGCCTAGGCAGGTCTTGAACTTTTGTGCTCAAGCAATCCTGCTGCTTCAGCCTACTCAGTAGCTGGGATTCCAGGCACAAGCCACCATGCTTGGCAACTCTCCTTTCCTTTAAAGCAAGTTTAGTATTGAAGATGTCCAGCTGCTGACTCTTAAACCCACTGAAATCAGGCTTCATCCCACCATGCCATCAAATCTGCTCCTGTCTAGGCAGCAGTGACTTCCACTTGTGGCCAAATCTGATGGGCAATTCCCAGTCCTATCCTAACATAACCTGTCAGCAGCACTTGATGATTGTTACTCTCTGCTTCTTAAACCCTAACTCTGCCTGGCCTCTGGGGCACCACCCCCATCCTCCAATCTCCATCACCCATCCCATTTCCTGGCTCATTCCAAGTCAGCCACACTGGTCTTCTTGCAGCTCCAGGGGCAAGCCCGGAATAATCTCATCTCAGGGCTTTTTATCCAATGCATTTTCCTGGGATGCTTTTCCCTGGATATCTACATATCTTTTGCCCTCCCTTCCTTCACCTCCCCACCACTCTACTGCTTTACTTTTCTCCTTAACACATACCATCATCTCATCTACTATATGTTTTACAGATTTATATTTTTTATTATCTACTTCACCCACTATATCCACAAAGGCAGGAATTTTTGTCTTTTTCATTCACAGCTCTATCCCCAGTTCCTAGAATAGTGCCTGGCACATAATAGATACTCAATAAATATTTGTTAAATAAACCCTTTATTATTTAAAACACTTGGACAAATATTTTTGTATAGCTGATATTTTATCTAGTATTAATAAGTTCATGTCTATTTGGATGTTATTAGACTTTGAAGAACAATCATAGGCCAGGTACTCTGGCTTACACCTATAATCCCAACATTTTCAGAGGCTGAAGTGAGAGAATTGCTTGAGCCCAGGACTTCGAGATCAACCTGGGCAACAGAGTGAAATGCCATCTCTACAAAAAAAAAAATAGCTGGGTGTGGTGGTGTGCACCTGTAGTCTCAGCTACTTGGGAGGCTGAGGCAGGAGGATCACTTGAGCCTGGGAGGTTGAGGGTGCAGTGAGTCATAATTGCATCACTGCACTCCAGCATGGGAGACAGAGTGAGACCCTGTCTCATAGAAAAAAAAAAGAAAGAAAAAAGAAAAAAAAAGAAAGAAAAAAGAAAAAAAAGAAAGAAAAAAGAAAAAAAAAGAAAAAAGAAAAAAAAGAAAGAAAAAAGGAAAAAAAAGAACAATCAGAAATGCTACGAATGCCCAAATTGAGAGTATATCTATGTATTTGTTTTAGTTGAGAGCTTAGTTTATGCCCGATATTTTATTTGAATTAACTCTTTTAATCGTTATTTTAAAGTATTTAAAATACTTTAAAGAAGGTATTATTCCCATTTTATAACAAAGGAAATAGGCTTTAGAAAAATGATATAAATTGCCCAAGGACACCTGCTGGTAGGTAATAGGGCTGGCCTTTGGGCACAGGCTGTCTGAGTGACTGAAACTCCACATTCCACACACTTTTACATTAGTCATGGCCAGGAATGACTGCTCAGAAATTAGCTGAGCAACTGTATTTTCATTATTTATCTTCATATAGTTCTGATGCACATATACATAGTTCTAAAACAGTCTCAGACAAATTGAAACTGAGAGTTCAGGTTGCTGCTTTATTCTACAGACATCTAAGTTCCTGTGTTACGTGAGACCCTGAGCTGGGCTCCCCATAGGATTTGTAGGCAAATGTTAGGGATGTATTGGCATTCTTGCCTTGCCCTTAAAAATATTCCCTCATCCAAAATGTGCTCATCAACCACAGCCCGTGTAAATATCACAACATCACCCTCTCTATTAAGCCTAAAGTTACTTCATTCTCCTCTGAACCATGAGAATAATTTATAGCTCTTTTGTGGCTCCAACCTTACAATGATTTGATTTGATCCATAGTGATAAGTATATGTGTCATTCCTGCAATATAGACTGTCAACCAGTGAGTAGGGACCATGTCACACATCTGTGTCTCCCACGGCACTGAGTGTAGGAGCCCAACTTGTGCATAAGGAATGAACCCTGGACTCATGTTGGGACCTTCAGCCTTTCCTTCACTCAGTAACTATCAAATACCAACCCTGGGACAGGACCTATCCTAGGTATGGGGGAATATAGCAGTGGACAAGAAAACCAAGTCACTTTTCGATGTAGATGCACTCTAGTGGATGAAGATGAACACTGAAAACACACATAATGAGAAATGCTTTGCAGAGACTTAAAGAAAGATTTGAGAGGGACTGAGTGACTCCTTTGAACTGGATGTTGAATAAAGTCCCGCCTTGAAGGACATTTAAATGGAGTCTGAGGATGAGAAGGAAGCAACTTCTTCGAGAATTGGAGGCAGAGAGTTCCAGATGGAGAGAACAGCAAGTGCATAGACCTAGGATGCCAGTGAGCCTGAAGAGCTCGAGAAATAGAAAGGGGAGGCGGCACATGATGGCATATGCCTATAGTCCCAGCAACTTGGGAGGCTGAGGTGGGAGGATGGCTTGAGCTCAGAAGTTTGAGGTCAGCCTGGGCAACATAGCAAGACCCCATCTCTTAATATAAAAAACATACAAACAAAAGAAATAAAAAGGGAGCCAACGTGGCTAAAACTAAGTGAGTAAGGGAAAGCAGGAAAGTAGATACATAACAGCTGATAGTTGAGAAGCTACTTTATTTTTCAAAAATACATTAATTCTGGAGAATACTGCAGACGCCATTACTTGGTAAGAAAGAGTCATGTTGTCATTTTAAAGACAGTTTCTTGCCTGCTGCATCATAGTTTAGAATCTACTATTATGTTATTTATACAACAGCTAGATGATCTAACAAGCCAAGACCTTATCAATAACTACAGCACAAAGAAACATTTTCAGAGACCAGCAAATTCTCGGTGTATTTCTGTGTGGCACACTGTGCCAAATGCTGTTCCATGTTGTCACTTCAGATTTCATTAACTGTAGGGAGTGGGGGCAATCATTGAAATTAACTTGTTAATGCACACTTTCCCTTGCAGATTATCTGAGTTTGGTTAACTGCTTGGAGGGGGTGCTGCTCACATCGTTGTCTGCAGAGTGCTGATCTGTGAACTATCTGTTACCTATCTGCTGGGACAGAAATCAAGAGGAAGCAAGCAGAAACTTTTAGAATGGAATCCAAGCACGTAATCAATGTTAACAGGTGTGGCTTTTGGTTTAAATTTTGTATACAAGAATGTCCTGATGACAATGACAGGACAGCATTTTGCAGTAGTTGCTCTAATTAAGAGCACACTCTATTTCCTTCATCAAGAAAGTCTTGCATGAAGAAAATGTGTCAGCTGGGCTAAACAGTATGCTTAGTGAGGTAAGAATTATTGTGAATGATGTAGAGGCTAATGTGTTAAATTCAAAGTGATTTTCTTTATTGTTTTATAATATAAAGGCTGATCACAAACAACCCTGAGTGCATACTGAGATGTGATTGTTACTGAGGGGAAGATTCTGTTGAGAATGTTTAAACTGTAAAATGAACTTTTGGTATTTCTGCAAGATAAAAAACCAGTTTCCCAACTTTTAAAAGGTATAAATCCAGATTTTGTTATTGTCTGATATCTTCACATTTTTAATAAAATTAATACTCCATGCAAGGAAGGGAAGCAACATTGTCTTTTAATGACAGAAACATAGGAAAGGGCAAAAATAGAAGTTAGAAACTTGGAATGACACTGTTTCTATAAATCATTATGATATTAAAGTAACACTACCAATGAAGTAGGTGATAAACAGATATTTCACGCCTGTGGAAAGTGATCACCAGACAATTTATGAATGTGATAGTGCATTTCGAATTTGATTTTTCCACATACAGTATAAGAAAGTTTTGGATCTACAATCTATTTCTTCTTCTTCAATTTTCTTTTTTTTTTTGTCTTTAATTAGAGACACGGTCTCACTCTGTCACCCAGGCTGGAGTGTGGTGGTGCACTCAGAGCTCACTGCAGCCTCCAACTCCTGGGTTCAAGTGATCTTTTCAACTCTGCCTCCTGAGTAGCTGGGACCACAGGCACACATCACCATGCCTCGCTATTTTTTTGTATGTTTTGCAGAGATGAGGTTTTGCCACATTGCCAATGCTGGTCTCAAACTCCTGGGCTCAAGCAGTCCATCAGCCTCAGCCTCCCAAAGTGCTGGGATTATAGGCATGGGCCACCTCGCACAGCCTAGAATCTATTTCTTTCATGGAAGTTTAGCAAAAAAATTATTAAATACAAAACAATTGTTAAAACCAATCACTAATGAAGGATTGAAGATAAATTGTCTTGGATAATTGTTAATGAATATCCTGAGCTTGCTAAAATTACTATTTAACATCTCTTTTCTATTTCTGTCAATACACCTCTGTGACACTCTTCTCAGCTATGAATGTTAGTAAAGTGGTTTTACTAACAAGTTTTATATAGAAGCAGTTTAGAATTATCCTCTGTAAGTATTGCTGTCACCAATCCAACCCATATTAGCTAAATTAACGAGAAAGAAGTAAGCTCATTTTTCACATTACCTATTTTAATATTTAGGCCGGGTGCAGTGGCTCACGCCTGTAATCCCAGCACTTTGGGAGGCTGAGGCGGGCAGATCACTTGAGGTCAGGAGTTCGAGACCAGCCTGGCCAACATAGTGAAACCCTGTCTCTACTAAAAAATACAAAAATTAGCCCAGCGTGGTGGTGCCTGCCTGCAGTTCCAGCTACTTGGGAGGCTGAAGCAGGAGAATCGCTTGAACCTGGGAGGCAGAAGCTGTAGTGAGCTGAGAGCATGCCACTAAACCCCAGCCTGGGCAATATAGCATTTCCAAAAAAAGGGGGGCTGGGGGCGGTGTCTCATGCCTGTAATCTCAGCATTTTGGGAGGCCAAGGCGGGTGGATCATGAGGTCAGGAGATCGAAACCATCCCGGCCAACATGGTGAAACCTCATCTCTACTAAAAATACAAAAATTAGCTGAGTGTGGTGGTGTGTGCCTGTAATCCCAGTTACTCGGGAGGCTGAGGCAGGAGAATCTCTTGAACCTGGGAGATGGAGATTGCAATGAGCCGAGATCACACCACTGCACTCCGGCCTAGCGACAGAGTGAGACTCTGTCTAAACACACACACACACACACACACACACACACACACGTTTTAATATTGATATGCATAGAGGTGTTTGCTGAAAATGTTTGTTCATTTGCATATAGATGTATAACATGAGAAATGATTATTTTCTTTATAACTTTTTAGTTATGACTGCAGAACAAAAATTATAATTGAATAGCAATTTTCCATATTAAATGGCTGCATGCCTACTTCCAATCAACAATGTGCACAATTTTTATAATTTTCTTTTTCTCATACTATGTTTCTTCTTGCTATGTTATTAAACTATAATTTTTCTGCTACCTCTAATAATAATATATAGGATTTTTATTTTGTAGGCCACTTTAAATTTTATCTCATACTTTATTTTTATTGAATTTCTAAAAGTATCTGTGACAAATTGAAAACAAACCAAGCAAACAAACAAAACGCTTGTTCTACACCACATATTTTTTGAGAAGCACTGACTTAGTGGGCACTCTATGTGTTGTTTGAAATTTAATGAAACATACCCTATTTGTTAGCTGATTGACCAAAAGCTTTGTTTTTCATTTTTGAACCAAGTCCAGAGGCTTCCAGAGTAAATAAATACTATTTATTTGAAAAGTGACAATTAAAAAATATATATATATACATATATATGTGTATATATATACACATATATGTATTTAGACCAGAATCTCACTCCAGCGGCTAGGCTGGAGTGCAATGGTACAATCACAGCTCACTGCAGGCTTGACCTCCCAGGCTCAGGTGATCCTCCCACCTCAGCCTCCAGAGTAGCTGGGATTATAGGCGTGAGCCACCACACCTGGCTAATGTTTTGTATTTTTAGTAGAGACAGGGTTTCGCTATGTTGCACAGCCTGGTCTGGAACTCCTGGACTCAAGCGATCTGCCTGCATTGACCTTCCAAAGTGCTGGGATTATAGGCGTGAGTCACTGTGCTTGGCCCCAAAAATACTTTTGTAGTTAATGAGTCAGTACTTAGAAACTATAGAAGAGTGATTCCTCAAACTTGAGATTTAGAAATATTTCTTCTGTGAGTATAGATCACTTCTGCTTGTTTCTGATCTTCGTATGAATGGAACTGCACAGTTTCTTTTTGGAGGATCCAGCTTCTTTCACTGAGCATTGTGGTTGTGAGGTTCACCCAGTTGTGTGCACAGCAGTAGTTTATTCTTTTTCATTACTATTTAGTACTCCATCATGTGAATATACTGTGATTTATTTATCCACTCTACTATTGATGAATATCTGGGTTATTTCTTTTGTGGGGGTTATTAAAAATAGTGCTACCATAAGCATTCTTGTATATATTTTTTGGTTGACATAGCATTCATTTCTTATGGGTGTATTCCCAGGAGTGGGATCCCTGGGTCACTGGATACTTCTGTATCTATTAAACTTCTGTTTAATAGATACTGCCAAGGAGTTTTTCAAAACAATGTACCAATTTCCAGTTTTAACAGCAATATATGTGAGAGTCTAGGTGCTCCACTGCCTTTCAAATATTTGGTATTGACAGTCTTTCTAATATTAGCCATGCTGGTAGGGGTGTAATAGTATCTCACTGTGGTTTTATCTGCAAATTCCTGGTGATTATCTACAACCAAAATGTTCAGTGAGCTGTTCATTACTGGTCTGTAGTATGCAAAGCACTGAAATTAAAAGTAAGCATTGTTAAGTTTTTATAGCAATTTGGCTAATAAGTTTTAGGTCTGTTGACTCATAAGAATTGGGGCTTGCATTATTTATTTTAATTTTTACATTTTATATATTTATATATTTAATTTTATATTTTAATTTATAAATACATTATTGTTTTAATTTATTTGTCAACAAATTTTTTTTTGTACTTTATGAAAATATCAGTTTGAGATTGATGGGAAACCAAACAAGAAAAAGAAATAGTCCCTTATCACAGATAGTTTCAGAAGCACTGAGATAGACCAAACCACCAGGCAGTAATGCAGATCCAAGGAGAAGGAATGGGCCTAGGCCAGGAAGCGAGATGGAAAAGACAAATAGACTTTAAAAAGGAACTTGTTCACCCTCCAGGGGCGGTAGTTGTTTCTGGGAAGTGGAGAGAAGGAAAGAGTGCCATTTGTTGGCCGTGAGGTCCCTTGTGCCTTGTGTGTAAGTACTGGGCGGGGAAAGGGGGCTTACAATGACAGGCCCCAGAAAATCCTGACTAATATCAGAGGGTCTTGCTCCATGCTTTGAAGATTCGGCTCATGTTCTGATTTCATGCTTAGCACCACTGTCTGGTGCTGACTTAACTTCCCGTGGGGCTCTGCTAACTGCACAGCTACAACAGAATGCTACAGACTGCTTAGCTTATGAACAAGAGAATTTGATCCTCATAGTTCTGGAAGCTGGAAGTCCAAGATCAAGGCATCGGCAGATTTGGTGCCTGGTGAGGGCTCATTTCCTGGTTCACAGGTGGCACCTTCTGGTGGTGTCCTCATGGATGGAAGAGAGGATCAAGCCCCACTGGGCTTCTTTTACATGGGCACTAATCATATTCATGAGGGCTCTGCCTTCATGACCTAATCATGACCTAAACATCTCCCAAAAGCTCCACCTCTTGGTATCATCACATTGGAGATTAGGTCTCAACATATGAATTTTGGAGGGAAACAAATACACCATAGTAAATACTGAACACTCAGATGCCTAGGATAGTCATTTCTCCTTGTAAATTGATGCACTGGCACTTTACTTCATGCATTCTTGGCCTGCTAGAATCATGAATCTGCTTCTCTGATTGTTACTTATCAGGGTTTTGAGCCTGCACGATTGAGATCCACTCTCCAGGCTATGGTGAAGGCACCAGCGTGGTAGCTGTCGTCCTCTTGGGAGGCCACTTCCCTTTTTCCCTGGTGGCAATACGCTGACTTTGCCATGCGTTACGGGAACATTGTGTATTTTAAATTCTTACAGTTTCAATGAGCTAATGGCTGTGTCAATACAAAACCAAGCCCTTTAAAAAATTTACCTGTATGTTTAAATAAGTTCAGTTATTGCAACTGGGTGCAAGGGGAGGACCCTAGATCTACTAGACCTTCAGATAGAGTTTGTCCAATATCTTGGTACCTTAGTTATTCACCAGAGGTAGAGGTTGCCCTGCTCCCAACTATTGGAGAATTACTGCCTAAAAATCATCCCTTTTCCCCTCGAATATAGAGGATTATCAAGGCCCAAAGGAAGCCAACATATTGGTTTTATGTAATGCTTGGGTGTCTCAATATCCTCAAATTCAGGTGAACTTGTATTGGAGAAAAATTCCTCCTAGGACCCAAATAGAAGCCTCCTAGTACGGAGACTTAGGGACTCAGCTAAATGTTGAGATTACAGGCATGAGCCACCATGCCCAACCAGAAGCCTATAAATTTCTAATGGGAATTCAAAAGAGGTGTCTTAGTCAGCTTGGAGTGCTGTAACAAAGTACCATAGATTGGGTGGCTTGTCAACAACAGGAATTGATTTCTCACAGTTCTGGCAGCCAGAAATGCAAGATCAGGGGGCCCGCATGGCTGGGTTCTGGTGAAGGCCCTCTTCCGGATTGTAGATTGCCATCTTACAGTTGTGTCCTCACAGGGCAGAAGGAGATCCAGTTAGCTCTCTGGCCTCTTCTTACAAGGGCATTAATCCCATTCCTGAGAGCTCTCCCTTCATGACCCAGTTACCGCTTAAATCTCCCACCTCCAAATACCATCACATCAGGATTAGAATTTCAACATATGAATATCGGGGAGACACAAATATTTAGTTTATTGCAAGAAGATAAGCATATATTGAGTTTGTACTTAAAATTAGAAATATTTTCAAATTTAAGAGAACCTCAGAAAAATGGAGGCCAAGAGAAAATAATGAATTATCAAAGTCACGCAAGTAGTTGTTGACAGATTGAGAATTCAAATTCTAAATTTTGTTTGAATTTCCTAAATCAGGAATAGACATGCTTGTTATTACTAATAGACGAATTATTAAATTGAAGCAACCAGATTTTAAACTGGAAGTGAGAAGAGTAACCCTCAGCATCCTGCCAAGTTATGGCTGGAATATCCTAGGAAAACATTGTGGTAATAAGATTTCAGTGGAGGTGGCGGGGTGCAGTGGCGCACACCTGTAATCCCAGCACTTTGGGAGGCCAAGGAGGGTGGATCACGAGGTCAGGAGATAGAGACAACTCTGGCTAACATGGTGAGACCCCGTCTCTACTAAAAATACAAAAAATTAGCCGGGCGTGGTGGCATGCGCCCGTAGTCCCAGCTACTCGGGAGGCTGAGACAGGAGAATGGCTTGAATCTGGGAGACGGAGGTTGCAGTGAGCCGAGGTGGTGCCACTGCACTCCAGCCTGGGTGACAGAGCAAGACTCTGTCAAAAAAAAAAGAAAGAAAGAAAGAAAGAAAGAAGTTGTATATTTGTTTCTTAAAAATATCTTGAAGACACTGAAGACTCTAAAAGTAGAGTGCTATCCTTTTACATGTACATACTCACATATATTTATATATAATGGTTCTTTTAAGAAGAAATATCAGGCTGGGTGCCGTGGCTCATGCCTGTAATCCCAGCACTTTGGGAGGCTGAGGCCAAGGTGGGAGCATTGCTAGAGCCCAGGAGTTCAAGACCAGCCTGGGCAACATAGGGATTCTCTATCTCTAAAAATATAATAATAATAAAAATAAAGAAAGAAAAAGAGACTGCCATTCACCCTGTTGTTTTTCTTCTTTTTTGCAGACATCTCTTTCTTACCACTAGCTAGTTAGCTAGCTAGGGTATTTCTGCTGTGGTTTATTAAAAGATCCCATAGCTCCAAATGGTTAAGGTATTTCCCTGTCGGCCTACTGGACTCAGTGAGGGTAGAGGATAAAGGTCACGGATGTTTGACACTGCTGCCTCTGATCACCCTTGCCGCTCCTGGTTCTTTTTCAGGTGACTGTTTGTTGTTTACCCAAAGAAATCAGGAGACAGAGTAGGTCTGTGCAAATTATCATGACACTTGAGGACGAACTCAGCCCCTGCGTAACTTAGCACCATGCCGGAGAGATTAATTCAGCTGTCGGGAGCCTAGAGTTCAGTAGCAACCTTTTCCCTTAGTTTTGCTTTTTTATATTCTTTTGGCATGCATCAATTTCAGCTTGTTAAGCACCTGCCCTTTGTGCCCTGTTTTTTTATACTTTGTAATTTTTATGACAATTATAATTGAGCTTCATAAATTCTACTCCCTCAATCTTGTGGACTCCTGGACATTATCTCTCTGTTTAAGGTTGGATTGCTAGGAGCTTCTTCCACATAAATTTTTTACTTTAGGAGTTGTTTGAAATTTCTCTGGAAACCATGCACTGAGTGAGAATGAAGGCATTTAAGAACATCTGCCTAAATTGGCTATGGTAAGAGAGCTAATACATCCTAGTGGGCATGCTTGAAGAACAAAGTTGATTGCTGCTCAGCTAAGTATAGGAATTTGTTGTGTTGAGTGGACTATGCAGGCTGAGGACAAATACTGAATTGCTTGGAGATTTTTAGAAGCTGTATGTGTTGGAGTAGAAATGGAGGATTGAGAGACTCTAGTCAAAATAGAGAACAGAGACCTGCATGGGAGGACATAGAAGGGAGATACCAGAGAGAGTACAGAATGAATGTTGGAGTAGGAGTATGAGTAAGCTTAGCTGGAGGAGCTGGGAGGTTACCTTCTCTTTAACCTCCCCATAAACCCATAAAATCTATGGGCAAATTTGTAAACAAAATAACCTTTTCTTTTCAGAGCAGTTTTTGGCTTAAAGAAAAACTGTGAACATAGCACAGAGAGTTTCCATACATATCCTGTTTCCCCTATTAGCAACATCTTACAATTAGCCACAGTTAATGCACCAATATTAATACATCGTCATCAACCAAAGTCCATAGTTCATTTAGATTTCTTAGGGATGTGTGTGTGTGTGTGTATGTGTGTGTCCTTTCTCTGCTTCAGAATCCAATCCAGGGTACCACTTCACATTTATTTATCTGGAGATGGAGTCTCATTCTGTTGCCCAGGCTGGAGTGCAATGACACGATCTCGGCTCACTGCAACCTCCGCCTCCAAGGTTCAAGTGATTCCTGTGCCTCAGCCTCCCGAGTAGCTGGGATTACAGGCGCATGCCACCACACCTAGCTAACTTTTGTATTTTTAAGTAGAGACGGGGTTTCACCATGTTGGCCAGGCTGGTCTCGAGCTCCTGCCTTAAGTTGTCCACCTGCCTTGGCCTCCCAAAGTGCAGGGATTATAGGCCTGAGTCACCATGCCCAGCCTGGGATGCCACTTTACATTTAGTTGTCATGTGTCTTTGGGATCCTTTTGGCTATGACTTACCTTCTTTTTGATGACCTTGACAGTTTTAGGAGTACCTATCAAGTATCTTGTGGAATGTACCTCAGGTGGGATTTGTCTGATGTTTTTGCATGATTAGACTGGAGTTATGGGTATGGGTGAGGAAAATTACAAAGGTAAAGTGACATTCTCATCACATTATATGAAAGGTATCTACGTCAGCATGACTCGTTACTGTTGAAGTTGACCCTGATTGCTTGTTTGACAGGTTTCTCCACTGTAAAGTGATTTTTAGACCCTCTTTCCATACTGTTCTCTTTGAGAGAAAGTCACGATGTGCAGTCCACACTTAGGAATGGGGAGCTAGGTTCCACCTACTTGAGAGTAGAGTACCTGTATAAATTATTCTGATTTTACACAGGAGATTTATTTATTCTCCACCATTTTTCTATTTATTCAATCATTTATTTATGTCAGTATAAACTCAGATATTTATTTCATACTTTGGGTTATAATCCAATATTACCTTATCGATCAAATTTCTCCAGCTTTGGCTCTTGGGCACTCTTTCATTTGGCTCTTGTGTCCATTTGACTGTGAACACCCCCTAATTGTGTGTGTGTGTTTAACACTTTCTTAGTCTCTGGCACTACAAGGTGCTCCAGGATCAATTTGTATATTTCCTGCCTCTGTCCTGGAATCAGCCATTTTTCCAAGGATCCCTGAGTTCTTTGCTGGAGAATGATATTAGAAACCACAGTCTGGTTACTAGCTGTGCTCATGGCTACTACGGTGTCATTACTTCTAGGCCCTTTCAGATGACAGATAAAGGATATATGTATATTAACCTGTATATACACACACATATATAAATATTCCTATATATAACCATCTGCTATAATTTGAATATTTGTCCCCTCCAAAACTCACATTGAAATTTAATTGCCATTGTAACAGTATTAAGAGGTGAGATCTTTAAGAGGTGATTAGGCCACGAGGGCTCCACCATCATGGATGGGATTGGTACCATTATAAGAGGGTGAATTCTACCCTCTCTTGCCCTTATTCTTTGCCCTCTCACCTTCCTCCATGTGATGATGCAGCAAGAAGGCCCTCGCCAGATGCCAGCACCTTGATATTGGACTTCCTAGCCTCCAGAACTGTGAGTCGATAAATGTCTGTGCATTATAAATTTTCCAGACTTAGGTATTCTGTTATAGCAGCATGAAACAAACTAAGACACCATCATCTATATCTATATTAAGTTAAACTCAGTTTATACTTGATCTCTTGAACTCTGAACTATTAGCACATGGATGACTATAGCCTCCTCCCGTTGATTACCTGTAAATTCCCACTGTAACCATGAGAAATTATCCATTTCCTAAATTGTTTAATTTCAATTTACATGTATAGTGTATTGTTACATATATCTATGTTGTTAACCTGTACCTATGGGAAAATAACTTTTTCAACTACAGTGCTTATGTACGGTTTCCTTTGCCCTTAGTGTTACAGACTCTGCTCACATCCAAAGTTACTTGTGTCAGCACTTTTCTCCCCAACACCCTGCAGTGAAATTGTTTCACACTTTTGTAATATAGTTAGGTGGTTCTGTTGCAATCTGCATTCCAACTAAGGATCCCCCATCCTCTTAAATGATTCTTTAAAAATTTGCATGCAGAATGTTTACTCTTTGTGCTGTAAAGTTCTATGTGTTTTGACAAATGCATATTGTCATGTATCTACCATAACAGTATTATACAGAATAATTTCACTGCCCTAGAAAACCCTGTGCTTCATTTCTTCAACCCTCTACTCCCAACTCTTAGAAACCACTGCTCTTTTTTTCATAGCTATAGCTTTGCCTTTGAAGTTACACATCTGGCCAGAAGGTACAAGGAGAGATGTGTCAAAATGCTAAATGTGGCCTCAAGATGGATAGAGAGAGACACAGTAAGTGCCACTGGAAGCTCAGGGATAGATGGATCACTGCTGTAGTAATCGTGTTTGTGTGCAAAACCAGAGTTGAACCCACTTATTCTTGGATAGTAATTTTATTTCTCATTGATTCAAAAAAATTTTGTATTAAATACCTACCATGTGCTAGGTACTAAGAAGACAATGAAGAAAAAGCCAGGGTTCTTGTTATTTTAGAACCAACACTTTAATTTATAAGTGGTGAGAAGAAGATCAAGAAAAGTATTTTGTTTTTTCACCTAATTAAAAATATACCTAACATTTCCCTGAAGCTTTATGACTTATTTTATGCTTAGGACCATGAGAGAAGTTAAGAAATATCTTATAGAAATAATTATATATGAACACGAACTCAAGATTGGCATCTGTATTTAAAAAGCACTGACCTAGATACATCAGCCACTGTAAGGCTCAGCCCTGCCTTTGAAGCATCCTGACAGTTAGCCTTGGCCTACCTCTCCTGCCAGGCTATCCTGTATCCCCTTCCCATTTCCTGCTCTAATGACAACTCACCTGTCCCGAAGTCAAGCCGCTACTGGGTAGAACACTTGTACAGTTCCAGAGCAATCCATGTCAGCCCTAGATCCCACCCAACAAGAGGAAAAACTCCCCTGAGATCAGCATCTCAACCTCAGAGCGCTCCTTACATCTTAGAGTCACCCTTGTGCTGTTTTCCCAGTGCTGCTTGAAGGGATACCGGGGAAGAGGAACAGAAAGAAACTCAGCCTACTTCAGGGGAAACAAAGATTTTTGCCAGCAGTCAGCTGAGGGCCATTAACCCAAGCTGGCTTTCCAGTTCTTTATCTACAAATTTCCACACCCCATTCTCCCTCTTGACCTCCTGACAGCAGAGTGTAGGTTGTGGGCCTGGCTGGGTAGCTAGAGTTTCACCACAAAGAGAAACTGTTTCACATTTCTTCACTGTGAGCATTCCATTGCCTGGAGCAAGAGGGCTCTCTCTTCAGCATTGTTTGTTCATGGATAAAGACCCCAGTGTGCAGCCCAGTCCACAGGGTCCAGTTTTTGAAAACTCTGCAATTACCGGTCCTTGCGGGGATTTGGCTGAGCTCCACAAAGGACAGCCCAGGTGGGACTAAATAATGGGTACTTTGTTCAATCATTTGCTGAACATTTCCTTAGAGGAAGAGGTAAGGCTGGTGGATGTTACAGTGAAGCAGACGGACACCTCCCCCGCCTCTGCCCCTTCCCCACCTCCCCCAGCACAGTATCTCTTCAAGGCTCATAAGACATGCATCTGGGCCAGGCGTGGAGGCTCACGCCTGTAATCCCAGCACTTTGGGAGGCCAAGGTGGGTGGATCACCTGAGGTCAGGAGTTCGAAACCAGCCTGGCCAAGATGGTGAAACCCTGTCTCTACTAAAAATACAAAAATTAGCGGTGGGTGGTGGCAGGTGCCTGTAATCCCAGCTACTTGGGAGGCTGAGGCAGGAGAATTGCTTGAAGCCAGGAGGTGGAGGTTGCAGTGAGCCAAGATCGTGCCACTCTGCTCCATCCTGGGTGACAAGAGCAAAACTCTGTTTAAAAAAAAACATGCATCCAAGTGTTGTTTTTCAAGTTGTTCCTTTCAGGTTGTTCTTTCCAGTGGAGTAGCAGTGGAGCCTAGAGGAGAAGAGCATGGATTCTGAAGTTTGGCTCTGCCTTTTAACAGCAGTGTGACCTTGACAAATTGTCACCCTTTTGTGCCTCAGTTTCGTCACCTATAAAATACAGACAATTCTAGCATCCCGTTGTAAGATTTGAGGAAGTGTTAAATAAATTTAGTCACATGAAGGCTTTAGGACACAATTACTACATGTAGTTACTGGTACCTAGTAAGCGCTAAAAAATGTTTATGGTTATTATTATTTAGAATTTACTATGTAACAGGCTAAATGCTTTCCATTCATTATGGAATTCAATGATGACACAACTTTGTGAGGTAGAGACCATTATTACTACTAATTTACAGATGGACAAAGAGAGACTTTGAGAGGTTAAGCAACTTGCCCAAGGGCACAGGAAGTGGCAGAACCAGGCAGGTGATTTTAAAATCCTTGCCCTCAACTATTTTACACAAGTAGATGTCCTTGTTTTGTGGAAACTAAAACTCTTTGATGTGGGCATTTCTATTAGAAAGTGTCATTGTGAGGCTCTCACACAACCCCAATACAACTGTCATCTGAGTTAGATACGATTTTAAGACATCACTGATGTTTTAAAGCATTCTGATCTTGGTGAGGCTCAAATGTGAAAAATAAATATGTATGCACAGTTGATAAAATTGGTAAAATAGGATAGTGTAATATAACTTTTCCAGAGTACATTCTGTGAGTCTGGTTGGAAGTTCTTTACACATTTTAATGTATTTAATCATGATAACACACTCAGGAGGTAAGAACTGTTATTATCTTTATCTTCTGTATGAGGAAACAGAGGCAAATGGAACAGAGGCAAAAGTTCAATGACTTGCTTAGGTCACAGAGCCAGCAGCAGGTTTAGAATCTGATCCTAACCTGTCTGGTTCCAAAGCCCATGCTTTTTGCCTCCATAACTTTATGGTTTGGCATCATAGACTTCAAGCATACAGAGATGCAGAGATCCTTGCAGGTGGAGAGAACATGAACAAAGTACTAGAAGCTAGAAGAGGATTCGTCCCAAAACAAGTGTTTCAGCTTGCCAAGGTGATAATAGGAGAAAAGTGAAAGAAAGATAGGGACCCAAATGGCAAATCAAGGACTCTAGATGGATCTAAGACTTGTAAAGCCTCTGGAATTTGGTTTACGTGTGTATGCGCGCGTGTGTGTGTGTGTGTGTGACTGTGCAATACATGTATGCACAGCAACACCAGTAACTAAAGCAATATTCTTACAGGGGACTTGGTGCATTTCTTAGAGATACAGCTAAGACAATACCATGAATATTATATTGATGCATTTAATTCAACAAAGATGCCTGTTTGACAGCCAGTGTATTATTTTGAATATTATTCTCACAGGGAGAAAAGGGGCAAGCAATCTTAAATGTTTATTAAATTTTCAGCTATCTTTGTTTGGAGATATTGTAGGCGTGAATTTCTATTTTACTTTTTTTGTCTTTTCCAAACCCAACATGTATTATTTTCACAATCATAAAAGTGAGGCTGTGCTGAATATTCAACCTTTATCTAGGCAATTACATATTCTATCTGGTTTGGAACATTTTATAAGGATCTTCAATTACATCATCATAAGTGACTTACATCTATTGATACAGCATCTTTCTTATGAGAAGCTTAGACATCATCGATTTAAACCGCATAAGAATCCTTGGAGACCATATTTTTGCCTAGCACTAAGAGCTACATAGAACAGAAGATAGAAAGGCTGGCAGATTTTCATTCTATTTGATAGACTGAAAAATGTGGCTCTGGGGATCAGCAGTGAATCATCCAGGGCTAAGTAGAAAGTACAAAAACTGGGATGAGGCCCAAGAAGCACCAACTTCTGGTTCAATAAGCAGATGTCTAGATATGGTGTGCAGAATGTCCACATCAGTGTAAAGTGATTACTCAGAGACAGCCAATCAACACATACTGACCCCATGTGCAGTATAATGTGTGAAATTTCACAGGGAAATGGTTGAAACGAATGCAAATGGAAGGAGTGGTTCAAAAATATTTTTCTGGCTTCTAGTGCATGACTACATTTATTTATTGAAAAAGATATCAATTTATTTGAGGTTACGACAGTGTAATCAAAGATCCTCATTGTGTCTAGGTTGAAATGTATTAATAAATAAGTATCTCCAACAAAGACATTTGTATTAATATTTTAAAATTCCTTATAATCTTGCCATTTTAAAAATAGATGAAACTAGATTTCCATTTATTATATAGCAAGAAAACTAAGAATTATTCATTGAATTCTTGACAATACTATTTTTTGTTTGATGATAATTATATTTGTTGTTACTCTCCAAATCCCTAGGAAATCTTTGTTTTACCAAGTTAAATAATTTATATTAGAATTTACCATGGAAAACTAGAGTATAATTGGGTAAAAATAATTTCCACATACTGTTTAATTTGAGAGAATAATATTCAAACAGATTCATCTGGTTCTGAACAAGTCTCCAATAAGCATTAACATTGTGATTTTCCTTATTTTGTAAAGCTTGGAAATGAGTCACTGCATTTCTACAATGTGAAATGTATGATGTGATCATAGTGTTTACAGATTTTTGTGGAGGCCTAGTTTTGTGCCTAACCTGAAATAATGCACATTTTTGGAGCACATAAACATATTCTTATTAGTAACCTTGTAAAGTGCCCACAACCAGGCATTGTGGAGAATTCCCGAGCGCAAATTTGACTCATGTGTCCTTTTTTGACTCAGAGTACTTTCAGTAGGTCAGCATTTCCCCTTCATATTCAGTGGCATTCTCTCTATTAGTGTGACCTTGCTCCCAAAGGCCTTTCATATCAAATTCTACCAATTTTATGGTATAGTTGCAGATACTGGAACCAGGAACCACTACACCTCCAGAGGCACCAAAGGTCTCCTTGGTAACATTTGAATAGTACATTTTTAAGGAGTGTGATTTTTTGTTTGTTTGTTTGTTTGTTTGAGATGGAGTCTTGCTCTGTCACCCAGGCTGGAGTGCAGTGGCGTGATCTTGGCTCACTGCAACCTCTGCCTCTTGGGTTCAAGTAATTCTCCTGGCTCAGCCTCCTGAGTAGCTGGGATTACAGGTGCCCGGCAACACACCTGGCTAGTTTTTGTATTTTTAGTAGAGATGAGGTTTTGCCATATTGCCCAGGCTGGTCTCGAACTCCTGACCTCAGGTAATCCACCCGCCTCGGCCTCCCAAAGTGCTGGGATTACAGGTGTGAGCCACCACACCTGGCCTATGGAGCATGCATTCTGAGAATAGGATATGAGTGAAACAAGCATCGGCACCTGGTGGGCATTGTGCCATACTCAGCATACCTACCCTGTAATAACTTTCACTGATGCAAAGGCAGAGTAACAACACTGCTAATCAGGCCTGATATAAGGATGGTGGGGCTGAACAATGATCCTAATTATGCTCTGTCACTAAAGTGGGGGAGCACAATATCTAGCATAGCCACTTTCTATTCTTATCACTTACCCAACTATGACATGTTTTGAATATTAGCTTTAGATTGATGTGGGAATGCACCCCTTCTTGCATTAGAACCATTCTTCATAATATGACTCCACATTCCACACACTGAGGCTCTCTTATGACTAGAGTTTCAGATTGTTGGTGACTTAAGAATTTTGAGTCTCGAGAATGGGTGTGACCTATACTAAAAATCTCTGACCTTTAATATGAGCCTTTCTCTGAGACATAAAGCTTATTTCCCAGTGAAATGAAATGGCTTCTAACTTTTCAGAGTTGACAAGCAGAAATAACAAGAACAATCTGTCGTGGGAGCTGGAGACACCTTCACTCTGGAGGTCATGCAAGTAATCTTGTTACCAGTACATCACCACGATTTCAGATGCACTTCAAACACAAGACGCCTGCTACCTCTGAAACTGGCAGCAAAGGCCAATTTTTGATGGCAGAGTACCCAATGTATTATAATCTTAATCTATTCAAGTAATCTTTTTTTTATTTTTTGAGACGGAGTTTTGCTCTTGTTGCCCAGGCTGGAGTGCAATGGCGTGATCTCAGCTCACTGCAACCTCTGCCTCCAGGGTTCAAGCGATTCTCCTGCCTCAGCCTCCCAGGTAGCTGGGATTATACGCACCTACCACCATATTCAACTAATTTTAACCATTATAACCAACCCCTCCCTACTTCCCTTGAACTATGCTATGCTAGGGCTGTGGGAAAATATTCTTTCTTGACATAACTAGCTTAGTCTTCTCTGACTTTATATCAAGACGATTCTCTCTTCTATTCCCAGATATCAACTCTGATATAGATTCTTGGCTTTTATTTTCCCGTAGACCACTCTCCTGTTTTAGACACTAAAGGCTGCTTATTGGGTATGTTCATTGAGCATCCTGATTCTGTGATCATTGCAACAAAATGTCATTCAGTAATGAGTGCATTTATTAATTCCCAGGCAATACCCTTACCTCCCCACAATAAAACCTTTTTTTCTTTTTTCTTTTCTTTTTTTTTTTTTTTTTTTGAGACAGGATCTCTCTCTGTCACCCAGGCTGGAGTGCAGTGGTGCGATCCTGGCTCACTGCAGTCTCAACCTCCTGGGCTCAAGCAATCCCCTTGCCTCAGCCTCCCGAATTGCTGCGACTACAGACATATGCCACCATGCTTGTTGTCCATGTTTACTGGAAGGTTAGGAAAACAACTCTTCCATGTTTACTGCCAGGTTAGGAAGATGGCGGCGGGTCATAAGTCCATCCAGGATAAGCCATGCGTGCCCGGATGCAGAACAGCGCACGGTGTCATTAGTGGATATTTTAACTGCATGGCACTGTTTGCTTTCTAGCAGAGTCTTGTTTCTCACGGGGCACTGCTTTACTGGATGAACTGCTCCAACGTGAGTTTTGGTGTGGGCTTTTCAGAATATGGACATGGTCACTGTTTTCTGGGTCACGAGTCATGAGGTGTGTATCTTCCTCAATTCAGCCTTACCTCCAACATAGCATTGGAGAAGGCTAAGATCTGGCTCACAGTGTGAAAAAAGGAAAATCGTGATTGACTATGTGACCTTGAAATGTGATTGGGTAATGACTGCATTTATTAATTCAACAAGTATTTATTGAGCACCTTCATGTGCCAGTCACTAAGCCAGGCATCAGTGATACAATGATGAGCAAAAACCTACATCTCTGACCTCAAAGATCTTGCTGGCTCTGAGGTTGGTCATTAATCAAATAACTATACAAATAGGTGGAAACATTTAACTGTGGTAAATGCTAAGAGCCTTCTCTGGGTAAGTGACAATTAAGATGAATCCTGAAGAAAGGATGGAATTTGGCCAGGTGAAGAGAAGGGTAACAGACAATGGCAACTGCATGTTCGAAGGCCCTGTAGTAGGAGAATGCCAGGTATGACCTGAATGTGGTTGGTGGGGACCACGGTTCAAAATGACACTGGAGAGGTGGATAGGGGCCAAGTCATGCAGGGCCTTTTAGCCATGCTAAGAATTGGTATTTATCTGCAAAGCAATGGAAAATCATCAAAGTCTACTGGGGGATGGGAAGGGTGGTTAAGTGATCAGATTTGCATTTTTAATCAGATCACTCTGGTGGTAGTGTAGAGTAGAGGTAGGTGAGGGAGAAGATGTAAGTAGTCAGACCAGTCAGACCAGATCATTACAGTGAACCAGGTTAGAAATGAAGGTAGCTTGGACTATGAAGAAGGGTTCAGAGAGAAAAGGGTGGATGCCAGGCATATTTAGGACTCAGGGATGGTTTCAATATAAGAAATGGGCAAATTGAGTTTTCAAGGAAGAACGAAGAAAGACTATTTGGAGAGATCAAACTTATCTCTATGAATATTTTGTGTTCATCTTTTCAGGTCTCTTTGACACTAGAATTTTTGGTAGACTGTTTTTGTCTTGAAAACTTACAGGATAAATTTCCTGGGGAGAATGAATTTGACTAGAGTCAGGTGCAGTTGCTGATCATCGTGTTGAGGACACCAGCGCTTTGGTGAGGGTGGTTGACAGGGAAGGATAAATATATAGGTTAAACATAAACAGTCCCTACAGAAATTGGTGGTTGGCAACATGTCAATGACCCTCATCCAATTCTCACTCTAGAAACTGGTAAGCTTCCCCTGGTCCATGTGGCCATGAGTTCCTTTTAGTTGTGAAGGGGTGCTTTGCTTCTGAGCTGTGATCAAGAAACTCTTAATCAAACCAGTCCATCTGTGTTTGTGGCTTTCTCTAGTCAATTCTGTTTGGAGATTATCTGTCTAGGCATTTCCTGTAAAATGCACCATCTCAGGTAGTTTGGCTTGTTTTCTGAGGAAGGGTAACCCCGGAGAAGGCACCGGATTAACAGATACCACATTTATTATGGCCTGTTATTTTTTTTTATCACCTCAATCCCAGCCCTGGGGTGGATAAAACAGAACTCTTCCGTGTTTACTCTTCCTGGGGCCTCTAGCTAATAGTTCACTTGGGAATAAGACAGACTTGCTTGGCAGCTCTAACAAACCTGGACCTGAGAAGACAAAGTGGACAGGTTGCTTTTTCCATGTTTCTCCTTCTCCAGCTATGTAACAGCTCATAGAGGTTTTCAAACTCTCAGGAAATGCAAGGGCGATGGGTCCTTTGCTACACTTTGACACAATTGACTCCCTTTAGTTTTAATGAACAGCTGAGTTCATGATATCAAACATTTACTGCACATTTACTATATGCCAGGCACTGTGCTAAGTGATACACACGCATTGAAAACTTTTTTTTTTTTTTGAAACAGAGTCTCGCTCTGTTGCCCAGGCTGGAGTGCAATGGTGTGATGTTGGCTCACTGCAAACTCCGCCTCCCGGGTTCAAGCAATTCTCTGCCTCAGCCTCCCAAGTAGCTGGGATTACAGGCATGCACCACCACGCCTGGCTAATTTTTGTATTTTTAGTAGAGACGGGGTTTCACCATCTTGGCCAGGCTGGTCTTGAACTCCTGACCTTGTGATTCAACCACCTTGGCCTCCCAAAGTGCTGGGATTACAGGCATGAGCCACCACACCTGGTTGAAGACATTTTATTGAGGTATAACAGGCAGTAAGGTACATAAATCTTTATAGTCCATTATAAATCTCAATAAATTTTTATATATGTATGCCCTTGGTAAACTCCACCCAGATCATGATATAGCACATTTCCAACACCCAATAAGCCTCCCTTATTCTCATTTCCCAGACAATACCCTTACCTCCCCACAGTAAAAACTTTTTTTCTTTTTTTTGAGACAGGGTCTCACTCTGTCACCTAGGCTGGAGTGCAGTGGCGCAATCATGGCTTACTGCAGTCTTGACTTCCTGGGCTCAAGCGATTTCCTTGCCTCAGCCTCCTGAATTGCTGGGACTACAGGGTTATGCCATCGTGACTGGCTAATTTTTGCAAAAACTACAATTACTTTTGTACCAATCTGATACCTAGGGATGGAATTATATCACAGAATAGGTGTGGGTTTAGTGTACAATAGTAGATACTTCCAAGCAGTTCTCCGAAGTGGTTTTACCGGTTTACGTATTTACTAGCAGCTTCCAAGATAATTCCAGTTGTTCCACATTATTACCAATGCTTGATATTATCAATGTTTAATTCTAGTCATTCTGGGGTATGTGTGGTTGTGTCATGTAGTTTTAATTTTCATTTCCACAATTACTAATAATGTTAAGCACTTTTTAATATACTTATTGGCCATTTGGAAATTCTTTTTTGTAGAGAGTCTTTTTGCTTATATTTTTTCTTTTTTAAACTTTTATTTTAGGTTCAGGAGTACATGTGCAGGTTTGTTGTACAGGTAAACTGCATTTCACAGGGGTTTAGCGTATAGATTATTTCATCCTTCAGGTAATAAACATAGTACCTGATATGTAGTTTCTCGATCCTCACCCTCCTCCCATTCTCCAGCCTCAAGTAGGCCCTGATATCTGCTGTTCCCTTTTTTGTGTCCACGTGTACTTAAGTAAGAACATGTCATATTTGGTTCTCTGTGTGAGTTTGCTTAGGATAATGGCCTCCAGCTCCATTCATGTTGTTGCAAAGGACATGATCTCATTCTTTTTTATGGTTGCATAGCATTCCATGATGTATATATACGTTTTCTTTAGCCTACCATTGATGAGCATTTAGGTTGATTCTATGTATTTGCTATTGTGAATAGTGCTACGATGAACATAGTCATGTGTGTGTCTTTAAGGTAGAATGATTTGTATTCCTTTGGGCATATACTCTATAATGGGATTGCTGGGTCAAATGGTAATTCTGTTTTAAGTTCTCTGTTTTAGGTTTTTAAAAATGTTGTCTTTTTCTTATTTGTAGGAATGCTGGCTGCAATGCCAATAATTTATTGATGTATGATGAATCATCCCAAGATTTAGCAGCTGAAAACAACAACAATCATATTTTATTCTCTCTCATGAGTCCAAGGGTTTATCGGGCTCAGCTGGGTAGTTCTCACTTTGGGTCTCTTATTAGACTGCAGTCAGATGGTGACTGGGATTTCCTTTTTTTTTTTTTTGGTTTTGAGATGGAGTCTCGCTCTGTCGCCCAGGCTGGAGTGCAGTGGCGCAATCTCAGCTCACTGCAAGCTCCGCCTCCCGGGTTCATGCCATTCTCCTGCCTCAGCCTCCAGGGTAGCTGGGACTACAACCGCTCACCACCAAGCCCGGCTAATTTTTTTTTTTTTAGTAGAGACGGGGTTTCACGGTGTTAGCCAGGATGGTCTTAATCTCCTGACCTCTTGATCTGCCTGCCTCGGTCTCCCAAAGTGCTGGGATTACAGGTGGGAGCCACCGTGCCCAGCCACGTTTTTTGACATCTCAATTTTTCCCAAGTCTGATACTTGGGCTCAAACAGCTGGGGACGAGAAGAGCTGGTGCTCCTAAGGAGTCTCTCTGTAACTCAATGCAGTCTTGCCCTCGTGGTGTCTCTAGCATTGAGCATCAGGGAAGCTGGGCTTCTTTCCTGGTGTCTTAGGGTTCCAAAAGGCATGTATCCTAAGAGAGTGATCCAGGTTGAATAAACTTTTATAATTTAGCCTTGGAAGCCATGTAGCATCACTTACACCATTCAATATTAGTCAAGGCAGTCACAAAGGCCCTCCCAGTTTTAAGAGAGAAAAACACAGACTTTACCTCTTGATGTAGGAGTGGAAACTATTTGGAAGACCATGTGGGACTAGACATATTGTTGTGGCCATTTTTTGAAAATATGATATACTACAGTATGCCCTCTGGGCACAACAATTTACATTCCTCTCATATGCAAGATATGCTTACCTCCTTCTCAAAGACCCCCTCAATGTCTCATCTTGTTATGACTAACTCAAGATCTCATTATCTAAATCTGGTCCAGATGTGGATAAGGCTCCTCAGCACCTCTTCTTGAATACCACTGTCCTCCATCTGAGCACCTGTGAACTAAAGTTGTCTGCCCCACACATTCCTAATGTATGAAACAGTCATAGACTGGTTGCAGTGAGAACTCCTGTTTAAAATGGGGGGAAGGTGGAGATACACAGTAGTCACTCGTCTGAAATCTAGCTGAGCACATGTAGGGCTCAGTTCTAATTCCCCGGAATGATTCTCTGTGGCTTTGGGTTCTGTCCTCTGGGCTCTTTGTTCCTTCTTCTGGATTATCATTCTAATTAATGCAGCAAGTGTTTGAGGCTGAGTAGTTTTCTCAACCTTCTTTCTGTCCATAGATGTTTGAAAGTCCCTAAACTTCTTTTCACTGTGTATTGGTCCATTTTAGTCCAAGCTGTTACAATTCCTTTAAAAAACTATGAATTTCTTACAGGTTAATTTAGAATCCACTACATTATGCCAAAAAAAAAAAAAAACCTCAAAAACTTCCAATTATTTTGAGATAAGGTCTCCTCTATTGTGGGCTTCCTGTAAGGCTGATATAATGCCTAGGCTCCCTATAAAACTGAACTCTTTATAGGGAAACTAAGATTCTGAGAATCCTTATTTCTTAATAGAGAGGATCTAAGAAACACAGTCTTAAGATCTTTAGAGGGCTATTTCTTAGTTTGAAAGGCAAAGACTACTGTGAAAAACTACTATGAGGTCTTAACAAAGGATTTTACTGGCCACCCTCAGTTTCATCTTAAGACTATTTTCATTATCATGCCCTGGATTTGATCTCTGCCTGAAGCCATTTCTTAATTTTAGCACTGTTTGCCATCTGGAGAGGCTGGAAATGAGGAGCGATTTTATTTTTGAGCCCAACAAGTCCCAGCTCCGTTATACTTAAGAGTTTATCCTTTTCTTTATATAGTTTCTTTTCTCCTCACCTGTTTTACTATATACAGTGAGAAGAAGCCACGTAGTACCTACAACACTGCCTGGAAATGTCCTTAGCTATATTACCTAGTTCATTATTTTCTATTTTCAGTGGAACCACAGGTGAGAGTGTTACTAAACTTTGCATCACTGCATAATAACAGACTCCTGTCCTCCAGCTGTCCCAAACATTTTCCTCACTTCTTACAAGCTTTTGCCAACAGCATACTCAAGACCCTTTAGACTTCTATAACAGTTCCTAGGCTCATTCAGCTTCTGCCCAACTCCACATCCCTAAGCCACTGTCACGTATTTTAGGTCTTGTTATGGCACACCCCACTTCTACATGCCAGACTTCCTGGTTCTTCATTGCTGAATAACACACTATCCCCCTCCCCATGTGGTAGTTTAGAATAATAACATTCATATATTTTGCTTATATGCATTTTGAGTAAGGCTTAACAGAGAAGGCTTTTTTCTCTCCCATATGGCATCAGCAGGGGTGACTCAACTACGGGCAGAAACAGTTGCTTCCAAGATGACTTGCTTACATGGCTGGAAAGTTGGAGCTCACTGTCAGCTGGGTAGAGCGATGGAGGTTGCCATTCCTATGCACATGGGCTTCTCCATATGGCTTATATTTCCTCACATTATTGTGGTTTGTTTCGAGGGTGAATGTCCCAAGAGAGGTAAAACTATGATCTTTTATTATCTAGCCCCAGAAGTCACACAGAATCTTGTCTGCCACACTTCATTAGTCAAAATAGTCACAGAGATCCATCTAGGTTCAAGGGAGGAACATAAACTGCACCTTTTTCTTTCTTTCTTTCTTTCTCTTTTTCTTTTTCTTTTCTTTTTTTTTTTTTTTTGAGACGGAGTCTCGCTCTGTCGCCCAGGCTGGAGTGCAGTGGCACCATCTCGGCTCACTGCAAGCTCCGCCTCCCGGGTTCACGCCATTCTGCCTCAGCCTCCTGAGTAGCTGGGACTACAGACGCCCGCCACCACAGCCGGCTAATTTTTTGTATTTTTAGTAGAGATGGGGTTTCACTGTCTTAGCCAGGATGGTGTCGATCTCCTGACTTTGTGATCCACCTGCCTTGGCCTCCTAAAGTGCTGGGATTTCAGGCGTGAGCCACAGCACCCGGCCAAACTGCACCTTTTTCAAATCAGGCAGTGGCAAGGTTTTGAATGAGTACATGGATAGGAAATATTGTCACAACCATCTTTGGAAAATATAATACGTCAGGCTTTCTTTTCACACAGCTAATTATATTTTATAGTTAATAAAGTTCTTAATTTTAATGAAGTTCAAATTATTAATCTTTTCTTTTGCAGTTAGTTCTTTGTGTATGCTGTTTAAGAAAGCTGTGCCTACCTTAAAGTTACATTATCATACCTAATCCTCATCATCCTGTAAGGTAGGTACTCTTGGTATTATAGGTCTCAGTTTTGCTAGAAGAGGAAATTGAAGCACAGAGAAATTAAACACTTGATCAAGGCCTGACTCCAAGGTCTGTGTTTTTGCCTCTTACTGCACCCTGACTCCCTTGGTTTTTTAACCTTAGAGTGAACCCCAATTCCTGTTGGACCTATTCCTATGAGGCCTGGCATCCCTGGGACCATCTCAGAGCTGATTTTCCCTCTGAAAGCCTGTTTGTCTGTCTATATTTTCTTTCCACTCCTCTGGAAAAAATACCTGATGAAAAACAAACTCTTTCAAGTTTCTAGATGACCTTGTAAGAAGCCATAAAAGAGAAGGCAGCTTCTGAGATACAGATGACTCAAACTAGGTACAAACTCAAAGGGTTTTTGTTTTGCAATGTTGCTGTTGTTACTGTTTTTTGGTCTCCACACAGAAACATAGGGTAAGAAAAAGGGAACTCATGGTTATAGTCTAAATGGCCCTAAAAGTGGGTTCCATTTTTAGTATTGAGTATAAATAGCTACGCAGTTTTAAGCATAACCATTAACGTGACTGTAAAACTACCTGTTCCAGTACTCCACCAGGTTGTTGTGAGGATAAAATGAGCCAATGGGCAGAAGTCAACTCCAAGGGCATGACTGTAATAATGCTTCTTTCACCTTGCTAAAAACATCACAGCCCCGCCAGGAGGCAGGTCAGCAGACAGCGTGGAGAACAGAGCCATTTGCTAGCCAGGGCATAGATTAGGAAAACTTTGTGGTCCAAATAATGTCATCATCCATAAACACCTATATTTTTTATCTAAATTGCATTGCCAGGCATTTGGAAACCTGACAACTTTTTGCAGCTGTTCCTTTCCTCACATGAACGACTAGGTAATTTAAGTTGAATGACTCATTAGGAAAGGGAAGACGCAACTCAGGACTGTGCTGGTTCATTTCACAGTTTTTTTTGTTCATATAGATAAGAGGTGAGAAGTAGGATGGGGTTTTACAATTTGACTGCCTTTTGGCAGTTCAGAAAAATTTCAGTCCTGAATTATTTATGACATATAATGAGGCAAATAAGTTATTTTGGCCTCTTGATTTACTTAAAGTGACAACATAATACAATTATTGTATTTACTCTCTAGTTGCTAAATGGCAAACTTGAAAAGTTCCTGACATCAAAAGAAAGTATCAGCTCTAATCAAGGCCAAATTGAAAAGTGGCTCATAGTTATTGAGGGCTATGTGCCAGGCACTTTTCTAAGGGCTATACAGTATTAGCCCATTCAATTCTCATGGCAGCTCCATGTGCTAGATATGATAATTTCCCATATTCCATGGATATGGAAAATGAAGGCCACAGAGATGTGGGGATCCAGAATTTCCACCAGTGGAATTGGATGCCAGAGCCTACCGTTGGAATCTTATGTTATACCATCTCTCCAGAAAATATAGGATTAAATGCTAAAATAGGATTAAATGCTAAAACTGATATTAAAAAGTAAGCCTAGAGATGGCTTACTCATGGCTGAAAGAGTTAAATAGGAAAAAAAACCCCTCAGGTTCTAGAGCTGGGGAGGATGGATGGTTCTTAGTGTCCGAGAGGAAGGGTTGGAGAACCAATCACTTCTGCAAAGAGAGAAAAGCCAGTTCCAAATTTCTTCCAATCCAAAAGATGCTCTTTCCCCACCCCAAATCAGGGTAGGTGTAATAAATTTCATCCTGCTGACACTGCAAGAGCAAATCCAGTAAAGTGATTGTGGGAAAAGTGGTAGTTGTGCAAGCATTTCACAAGGATTGTTTTTCACTGGAGGATAACAATCCTCCTTAGGCATTCAGTCAGTGAAGATGTTGAGATACTTCAGATGGAGAGAAATTCTACACAATAACATTAAAAGCCGTGATACAAGGGTGTTACCACAGCAAGGCTAACAAGCTGGAACCTGAATGGCAATGGAAGCTGGAAAGGGAATAGCAAATGATATACACCAAAGCATTTGTTTAAAGGGGCATGAAGATAAACCTTCAACCACATCAGGTGAAAGATTTTTTCCATTCATTAGTGTGGAAAACTTGGAATGAACAACAGAACTGGACAGAACAGTAGTTATGGGGGATATATATGTAGTTCCATTAATATCCCCTCTGAGCACTTATTTCCTGCCAGACTTGCAACTGCCAGAATTTGCAACCCTTTTGCCTAAGCCCTAGGGCTTTCTTGGACATGCAAAGGTGCTAGAGAATTCACTGCAACCATCACTGCCCCACCACCTCTCTAATACAGCACATACCCATTGTCCAGTAGCCTCCAACCAATGGCTGGTAGGAGGTGGCAGATATGTATTCTAGCTCCCTTGCCTCTCACCAGGAAACTCAGATGTGCTCTTCACTGTCCCCCATAGGTCCCTGCAGGATTCATCTCTAGTTAGACCTAGTGGCAACTTGCTTGGAAATAGTCATTTATTGGTTTCCTATGTCACTTCCCTACTCCCCTATCGGCATTTCTTGGGATAACCTCCCCCATTAAGCCAGCTGTCTCTGTGTCTACTTAAATTAGGGCTTAGTAAATGATATGTAATTCTTATTCCATATTATGTGTTTAGTCCTAATTAGGTAGTCCAGGTGTTGTTCCTGCCAGCTAATACCTGAACTGAATGGACTGAACAAATGTCCTACCAATTCTTGAGCTTGGCATTGGGACAGGTCAGGTTGGTAAGCTGGTGTCTTCTGATACAGGCTGTTCTGTCTGGGTTGCCTCAGCTTACACAGCTAACCAAATGTTTCATAGCACTTAATTTAATTTTTCCCAATCATGAAGAAATGTTGCCAAAATTATTTAATCAGTTTGACTGTCAGCTCCAAGACAGCAAGAAACGTGTTCATCTTCTTCATAGCTATGATAGCCCAGTTACCAGAAAAGAAGGCCAGCACATATTTAAAATATATTAATGAATGAATTTTAACAAGAGAGTAATTTTTAAATGGTACACTGGCAACCCATTTGATGTAATTTATTAAACTGAGCTTCTTAATAAAGAAGCCTGATAAAGATGTATGTTTATCAAAGACAATGTGTGTCATTAGACTAGGTAATATGTACGAAAGCTATTAGCAAGATATGAGAACCAAATATAAAATTTTAAGCCCCCCAACCAACTAATGGACTCCTCTCTTGGCAAAGGGCATTCCAAAGTAAACCTGAAAAATGAGTTGAGGTCATGGTAGGAAGGGGAGTTAGACATGCCCCATTATACTCACCTCCCTTTGGAATTCAAGCACAACTGACCACCAGAATTAACGTTGAAACAGAGATCTTAAGACTACAAAACAGACCTTTGTAGCAATAAGACACCAAATTCCAACCTGACTCTAGTAGAGCATCGCATGACAGATAGCAGGCTCTGAAAGAAATATTTTCCCCCAAAATATATTTGTTTGACATATTTTGAAATGGTCCTGCAAATCTGTCTCTTATAGGGAAAATCTATAACTGTATCTTTTTTCTTTCTTTCTTTTTTTTTTTTTTTGAGACAGAGTCTCGCTCTGTCGCCTGGGCTGGAGTGCAGTGGCATGATCTCAGCTCACTGCAAGCTCCGCCTCCCAGGTTCACGCCATTCTCCTGCCTCAGCCTCCCGAGTAGCTGGGACTACAGGTGCACGCCACCATGCCCAGCTAATTTTTTTGTATTTTTAGTAGAGACAGGGTTTCACCGTGTTAGCGAGGCTGGTCTCGATCTCCTGACCTAGTGATCCCCCCGCCTTGACTTCCCAAAGTGCTGGGATTACAAGGGTGAGCCACTACTCCCGGCCCTATAACTGTATCTATATCTATAGATTTAAATGTTTGAAAGATACTATTTCACACTACTTCTCTCCTGAATCAGGGAAAAGACCTGGAAAAGGAAGGGGATTCTGGCAACTTTTAGGTCTGATGAGAGCTCTGAAGCGTGCTACCTGGAGGCTTCATCTGTATGATAAAACCCTGGTCTCCACAACCCAGACACTTCTTTCTATTGAGTCCAGGTCTTTAGATAATAACTCTTTCAACCAAATGCCAATCAGAAAAATCTTTGAATCCACTTATGACCTGGATTCCCCCACCCCCCAATCTGCCACCAATTCAAGCTGTCCCACCTTTCTGGCTTGAACCAATGCACATCTTATATGTATCGATTAATTTTATGTCTCCCTAAAAAATGTATAAAACCACACTGTAGCCAGACCACCTTGGGTACATGTTTTCTGCACCTCCTGGGGCTGTGCCATGGTCCTCACCTTTGGCTCAGAAGAAATCTCTTCAAATATTTTACAGAGTTCACTCTTCATCAGCAGGTAGTCGGCAATTACTATTGTTGGAACTACAATTAATGAATATGTGCTAATTGCCATATCATGTGTGCTCTTTTGAAAGACAGCATAGGTTTTGGTGTGAGACAGACATGGGTTCAGATTTCAACCGTGCCGTTTGCTAGCTGTGTATCTTGAGCAAATTTTCTGGCATAACAGAGTCCCAGATTTCTCATCTGTAAATTGGTCAATGCTACATTTCATCAAATCAAGTACACCATTACTTATAACACAAACCATTATTTTATGCACCATGAAGAAGAAAAGGTGGCTAATTAAACTATGATAATATGCTTTCTTATCACATGCATTGTAAGAGATCCTTAATTCAGAAGTGTTAAAATATAAACAAATGTGTATCTTAGAGTCCATAGAACATAGAACAATAATTACCTTAATAGGTTATTCTTGTGTAGATTAAGATGGAAATAATGTATGTAAAGCATGTATAGAAAGTAACAAATATTACATTTCTTTTTCCTTTTATCTCCTTAGTTAAAAATTTAAATGTTTGAAAGACACTATTGTCACACTACTTAACCAAATAGATAAAAAGAAGTGTAAGAATTCTATGAAAGTTGGTTGTTTGGAAAAGACAAAAGCTGTGCAAACAATTGAACCTTGAAGTGTAAGATAATTAATGAGGCAAAAACATAGGAGAAAAGAGCATTACACTCTTAAATGAGGAGAGAATTATACCTTAAACAGAATGAAAACAATGCAGATTAAAAAAGAAGAGTGCTTTTCAATTATGAAGACACTGGAAAATGAGCGAGTTGTTAAATAGAAACATCATACAGTTTAGGTTCCTGTACATTTTTCAGGAGTCTGAGCCAACTAATCGGAGCGGTGATGTAATGAAGAAAAGAAGAAAGATAAGGGAGTAAAATGTGAGAAGCATTCTCCTTAAAATCAGAATCAAAATAAAGATGCCACTGTTACTACTTTTAATCTACTCAACATTGTACTAGTGATCATAGCCAGAACAACACAGCAAAATTAGGTAAGCTATAAGGATTGGAAAAGAAAAAATAAAACTATAATTATTTGCAAGTAACATGATTAACTTTATAGAAATACAAATGACAACATAAAAATAAATTCTATTTCTATTCCAGCGACAGTTTAAAAAATAGTAAAAATACTTTTTTTTTTTTTTTTGGAGACAGAGTTTTACTCTGTCGCCCAGGCTGGAGTGCAGTGGCGCGATCTTGGCTCACTGCAACCTCTGCCTCCTGAGTTCAAGCAATTCTCCTGCCTCAGACTCTGGAGTAGCTGAAATTACAGGTATGCACCACCATGACCGGCTCATTTTTAAAATTTTTTATTTTTAGTAAAGATGGAGTTTCACCATGTTGGCCAGGCTGGTCTCGAACTCCTGGCCTCAAGTGATCTGCCTGCCTCGGCCTCCCAAAGTGCTGGGATTACAGGTATGAGCCACCCCACCTGGTGGTTAAAATACATTTTAAAAAAGAATTTACAATAGCCACAGAAAGAAAATTAAGGAACTTATGAATAAATCTAACAAAGCTGAGCAAATCCCTTAGAGATAAAAACTATAAAAACTGATTCAAAAAACCTAAAAGAAGACCTAAGTAAATGAGAGATTTATAATATTTGTGGAAAGGAACATATAATACTGTAAAGATTTCAGATTTCCCCACATTTGATCTGTATAAAACTCCAATTCCAATCAAAATTCCTATAGGCTTTTGACAAACATTGATAACCTTATCCTAAAACTTAAATGAATGAACAAATTTCCATGAATAGTTAAGATACTCTGGAAGAACAAAAAGTGTGGAAAATTTCTATCATAGATATGAAAACATATAAAGCTACAGTTATACAAGCATGTGGTGCTGGCACAGAAGAGATCAGTGGAACAGAACGGAAAGCTTGAGTACAGACAACACAAACATGGAAACTCGATATGTGGCTGTTGTAACAAGGAAGACAGATCAGTGGGCAAAAGGGTATTTCATCAATGGTACAATTGGTTTTTTAATGGGATAATTGTTTTATCATGTGGGAAAAAGTGAAAATTGAATCTCTTTCATAACAAACACAAAATCGGTTCCTGATACATTAGAGACCAAACTGTGAAAAGTAAAACTTAAAAAAAATTAGAAGAGAATATAAGAAAGTATCTTAATGATTTAGAATAGGAAAAATGTAAATAAGACACAAAATAAGATTAGTAAATAAGATACAAAAAACACACCTCAAAAACATAAGAAAAAAATCATGAATTGGTTGTAGTATAAAATTTTTCTTCAAGATACCAAGAAGCAAAAAGTAAAAAGAAAGATAGAAACTGAAAGAATATATTTGAAACACAAATGTATCTGACAAAGGATTAGCATTTAAATTAATAACAATGAACTCTTCTGAATAAACCTAAAAAGGACAAAATCTACGTATAAAATGGACAAAAGGGCCGGGTGCGGTGACTCATGCCTGTAATCCTAGCACTTTGGGAGGCTGAGATGGGCAGATCACCTGAGACCAGCAGTTCGAGACCAGCCTGGCCAACATGGCAAAACCCCATTTCTACAAAAAATACAAAAAAATTAGCTGGGCATGGTGGCATGTGCCTGTAATCCCAGGTACTTGGGAGGCTGAGGCAGGAGAATCACTTGAACCCAGGAGGCGGAGGTCTCAGTGAGCCGAGATCACACCACTGCATTCAGCCTGGCTGACAGAGTGAGACTCTGTCTCAATAAAATAATAAAATAAAATAAAATAAAATAGAATAAAATAAAATAGACAAAAGACTTGAAGAGGCATTTCAGAAGAAGAAATATATATGGCCAGTAAACATATGAAAAGATACTCAACCTCAGTACTAGCCAAGGAAATACGATTTAAAACCACGTTGGTGAATTGACTGTACGAATGATCCCAACTTTTCATACCTCCCTGTGCCTAAACTCTGGTAGTTCCTTCCTTCACTAACTGTAGACTTGACCAAATCCAACATGATAATAGCAAACTTATTGCAAGCAGATCTTGTACAAGCACTTTATGTGTTTCTGCTCTTTCTTTTGCTCTTCTGCCTTAGAATGAGAACAAGTCTGTACTGTCTGTCCTACTGGAGAATGAGAGACCCATGGAACAGAGCTCAAACATGAGGCCATCCTAGACCAGCCAGCCCATTGCTAACCTGACAACTCTCTGTAAGTCATGAGCGGCTCAGGTGAGATCAGCAGAGCCTGGCCCAGATGAGCAGAACTGTGCATCATACCCCAGGCCAATGAGAAATATTAAATGGTTGTTTAAGCCACTAAGTTGTGGGGTAGTTAATATGTAACAGTGACTAACTGATACAGATACTATTTTACACCCACTAGACTGGCAAAATTAAGAAGTCTGACAACACCAAGAGTCAGTGAAGACATAAAACAGTGGAAACTCCTAACACACTTGTAGTACAAACTGACACAACCACTTAGGAAAATAATTTACCATTCACTACCTTATAAGATCAAAACGCCTCATGGCCTAGTAGTTTTATTCCTGTGTGTGTGTGTGTGGGCACATGTGTATCTTTAAAAATGCATATTCCGTAGCTCACACCTGTAATCCCAGCACTTTGGGAGGCTGAGGCAGGCAGGTCATGAGGTCAGCAGATGGAGACCATCCTGGCTAGCACGGTCAAACCCCATCTCCACTAAAAATACAAAAAAATTAGATGGGCATGGTGTGGGCACCTGTAGTCCCACCTACTCGGGAGGCTGAGGCAGGAGAATGGCGTGAACCCAGGAGGTGAAGCTCGCAGTGAGCCGATATCACGCCACTGCACTCCAGCCTGGGCGATAGACCGAGACTCCATCTCAAAATAAATAAATAAATAAATGCATATTCCACGTATATATGTATCTGTACATATACGTATCTGTACATATATAGGTGTACATATACGTATCTGTACATATATAGGTGTACATATACTCATCTGTACATATATAGGTGTACATATACTCATCTGTACATATATAGGTGTACATACGTATCTGTACATATACGGGTGTATATACATATCTGTACATATATGGGTATATATACGTATCTGTACATATATGGGTGTATATACGTATCTGTACATATATGGGTGTATGTATCTGTACATGTGTGTATGTATCTGTACATATGTGTATATACGTATCTGTACATATGTGTGTATATACGTGTCTGTACATATATGTGTGTATACGTATCTGTACATATGTGTGTATGTATCTGTACATATGTGTATATGTATCTGTACACATATGTGTGCATATATGTATCTGTACATATGTGTGTATATATGTATATGTACTATGTGTGTATATATGTATATGTACTATATGTGTGTATATATGTATATGTACATATATGTGTGTATACATGTATATGTACATATAAGTGTGTATATATGTATATGTACATGTGTGTATATGTATATGTACATATGTGTGTATATGTATATGTACGTGTGTGTGTATGTATCTGTACATATATATGTGTGTGTATATATATATATGAATGCAGTGCTGCTGGACTCCTATTAACTTCAGTAGGGATGGCACCAGTTTTGAGAGGCTGAAGAAGAGACGCGAAGCCAGTGAACAAGACATAAAGTTTTATGAGACTGGCAAACTGCCTACAGTGCTAATGAAGCACCTAGACATAGGGTTTTATTAGGGGGAACTTACATATAGGGATGGTCCAGTGGCATTGTGCTAGACAGAACTGCAACCACTTGTAAAAGCATGCAGTTTATAAAGTGTCTTAGCATCCTCCATGCCAGCAACCTCCACGTGGCAACCCCCACTTCTTCAGCTAAATTATCACTGTCAGGCGCATCTGCCATACAGGGTATGTTTAAGTTATTGCTGTCAGGTGTACCTACCATACAACTGTTCATAACAACACTGTTTATAAAAGCAAAAAATGCACACAGTCCATGTGTCTCATATCATGAAGGATAAATAATTTGTAGTAGTTACATAAAATGGAATAGTGAAGGTGAATAAACTAAAGAAAAATGTTTCAATGCGGGTTAATCTTACAGACATAATGTTGAGTGAAAAAGCAAGTGGCAGAAGAATACAAGCAGTAGGATGCTATCTACATAAAGTTCAAAAGGTACAAAACTAAATATAGCATTTTAAAATACATGCAAATGTTGTAAAATTATAACAAAAATATTATCCACAAAATTCAGTGTGGTGAATACATTGGGAGAAGTTAGAGAGACTGCAAAAGTTTTGGTGGGCTGGACGCAGTGTCTCATGCCTGTAATCCCAGCACTTTGGGAAGCTGAATCAGGAGGAATGCTTGAGGCCAGGAGTTTGAGACCAGCCTGGCCAACATAGTGAGACCCTGTCTCTATTTTTTTTAAAAAAAGGTTTGGAAATATTCTGCTTCTTCGGCTGGGTTAGTAGGTACACGTATATTCATTTTATTATTCTTTATCTTTTATATGCTATATATTCATACCAAAGAATCTGTTTATCTGTCTGAGGATGTATTCTTTTGAAATATTTTTTGAAAGCAAAAAGAAAGGGAGAGTTGGAAGCATATCTCTATTGCTGTGTCCTCATCATTGCTGTCAAGTATATAGGGTAGACTCCTGCGGATCTTGCTAACTCTCTATTTCTTTGATATTCTCACCAGAGAACGAGCATAGGCACGTGCTTTTGTCCTGCTGTGGTTTTTTCCCCTCAAAATCAAGTGTCTAAAATCATTTTAAGCACATGAGCTTTTATTGTGACACTGTATGATGCTTTCTGAGCACATGAGTAGGGTGCTGTTTCCTGTACTGACAGTGATGTGGAAAAATGGGTAATCACTTACTAGCTGGGAGGATGAATGTAAAGAGACAATGTGTATCACACACAGGAGAGGTACAGCTCTCCCAAGTGTCCAGGTTACTTCCTGAGGTAGGGGAGTCCAGCTTCTTCAGAGGTTAAGGTTGCTTTTAACTTGCAATCTATTGATTGGTATCTATCCTAAGCCTTGGACTCTACAGGATAATTAGGGTACAAGCACATATAAGTACATACCCAAGCTAATTGAAAACATATATCCACACAGAAACTTGTACACAAATGTTCATAGCAACATTATTCATAATAGCTAAAATATGGAAACAACATAAATGTCCATCAACTGATGAATAGACACAGAAAACATGGTATGTCCGTTCAGTCTTAAAAAGAAATGAAGTACTGATACATGCTACAGCATGCAAGAACCTCGAAAACATTGTGCTGAGTGAAAGAAGCCAGATACAAAAGGTCACAAATTGATTCCATTTATATGAAGTGAATGTCCAGAATAGGAAAACTGATAGTAATAGAAAGTCGATTAGTGATTTCCAGGTGCTGAGGGGTGGGGGATGATGGGAATAAATGCTAATGAATGCAGACTTTCTTTTTGGGGTGATGAAAATGTTCTGGAATCAGATAGTAGTGATGGTTGCACAGTTTTGTGAATATGCTGAAAACCACTGAATTGTATACTTTAAAGACTTATGGTTTGTGAATTATACTTAAAAGAAAAAGCTAATATATTCAGTTAAAAGATAAGATAGTGGTTATTTATGACGGTGGAGCTGAGTGACTGGAATAGAGAAGGAAAGGACTTTGGAGTGCTAGACATGTTCTAGTTCTTGATCCGGGTGTTGGTTATATGGCTGTGTTCATTTTGAGTTTGAGCCGTGTACATAAGCTGCATTTTTGGATTTACATATTGTCACGGGTTCAACTGTGTTGCTCGAAAAGATATGTTCAAGTCCTAATCCCTAGTGCCTTAGAATGTGACCTTTAGAAACGAGATCATTGCAGATATAATTAATTAAGATTAGATCACACTGGAGTAGGGTGGACCCTTAATTCAATTTGATCTGTCATCTTTATAAAAAGAGAAGAGACATTGACACACAAGGAGTACAGTCACATGAAGATGGAGGCAGAGTGGAGTTACACCACCCCAAGCCAAGGAACACCTGGGGCTGCCAGAACCTGGAAGAGGCTTGGAAGATTCTCCTAGAGGATTCAGAGGGAGCATGACCCTGCCAAGATCATGATTTTAGACTTCTATTCTCCAAAACTGTGATATAATAAATTTGTTTTAAGCTACCCAGTTTGTGGTATTTTGTTACAGCAACTCAAAGAAACTAAAACCGATTTTGGGCCAGGCATGGTGCCTCATGCCTGTAATCCCAGCACTTTGGGAGGCCAAGGCAGACAGATTACCTGAGGTCAGGAGTTCGAGACCAGCCTGGCCAACATGGTGAAACCTCATCTCTATAAAAAAATACAAAAATGAGCCGGATGTGGTGGTGGGTGCCTGTAATCCCAGCTACTCAGGAGGCTGAGGCACAAGGATCACTTGGACCCGGGAGGTGGAGGTTGCAGTGAGCCGTGATTGCGCCATTGCACTCTAGCTTGGGCAAGGGCGAAACTCCATCTCAAAAAATAGAAATAAAATAAAATAAAAGAGATTTTGGTACTGGGAAGTGGAGTGCTTCTGTAACAAATACATAAAAATGTGGAAGTAGCTTTAGAATTGGATAATTGGTAGAGGTCTCAAGAATTTTGAGATCCTTGATGCAAAGGAAACGTAGATCCCCTTGAAGAAATGGTGGGTAGAAATATGAATGTTAAATATGATTCTGGTAAGAACTTAGAAGGAAATGAACATGTTATTAGATACTGGAGTAAAGGTGATCCTTCTTTTAAAATGGCAGAAAATGCATCTGAATTGATTCTGCTATTGGGTGGAAAGCAGAAGTTGTAGGGATGAATTTAGCTGAGGAGAGCTTAGGCTAAGGATACAGAGATGAATGCTCAATGCCTACCTAGAGAAGAAAAATAAAAGGGCAACTCTCATGTAATGAAAAGAGTACCGGACTTGCAGTCAAAAGAACTGGGTTCAGGCCAGGTATGGTGGCTCATGCCCATAATCCCAGCACTTTGGGAAGCCGAAGTGGGTAAATCACTTGAGGTCAGGAGTTCAAGACCAGCCTGGCCAACATGGTGAAACCCTGTATTTACTAAAAATACAAAAATCAGCTGGGTATGGTGGCATGAGCCTGTAATCCCAGCTACTTGGGAGGCTGAGGCAGGAGAATCAGTTGAACCCAGGAGGTGGAGGTTGCGGTGAGCCGAGATTTTGCCACTGCACTACAACCTGGGTGACAGACTGAGACTCCATCTTAACATCTCAAAAAAAAAAAAAAAAAAAAAAAGAACTGGGTTCATATCCCACATCCAACTTCTTAGCTGTGAGACCCTGAACAAATATACTGTTTCTGATCATTACTTTCCTCGCCCACAATGAGGATGAAAACTTTCCTTGCCTTACTTTCCTCGCCCACGATGAGAATGAAAACTCTTTTCTCCTATGGTGATTGCAAAGATTAAATTCATTTATGCATCTATTAAATATTTATAGAACACCCGTTATGTATAGACCAGGCACTGCAGATGTAGCAAAGAAGACATCACAGCCCATGGTCCTCAACCTCAAGGGATTTCTGGAAGACATATTGAATAAGAGGTGAGGAGTGTGATGAATGTTATTAAGTGAGACGTATGGAATGCAGCAGTCTGTGTGACAGAGGAGAGCATTAGTCAGGGGAAGCGACCTTTCTTCAGGGAGTTGGAAGATGGGTAAATGTCATCCTGTTGAAGACAAGGGAGGCAGGAGGCCGGGAGCGCCTTCCAAGTGGGAGAATGTAAGATGCTTCTGCGGCCTTTGCTGATGTTGGCTGACTCAGCAGTGAAGGAGTTGGTGAGGAGATCTGAACTAAATGTGAGTTAGGTAAGATCACATCTCAGAGGCAGTTTTTTCCTGAAAATGTGCAACTTCTGAGTTTCTTCCCAAACATGAACCAAAACCCCATTTAACTTCTTTATAGATGTGAACTAAGAACCACAAAGTAGGCTGCTTTTGTACTCCCCCCCACCCCGCCCCTCCTGCCCAGAATGTGGAACACTTAGGAATACTCTGGAGTAATATGTCTTTCAAATCTCTCTGGTGTTCTGAGTGCCATATTTCCATTATGTCTGAAACTACTTCACAAAATCTGAATAACATAATTAGTATTTGTCAAACATAATTTCTTAAGAGTCTTTAGATTCTTTGTGGTAATTAAAATCACTGCAATATCTGAAAAGGTATAAGATATCTAGGTTGTTGGATACTATTTGTATACTGCCATTCATCAAAGCCTATCATTAAGCTAAATAATGGGTAGGCGCTATAGCTAAAAAATTAAAAAAATTAAAAAATTAAAACTGCAATTGCCATTATTAGGGAGAGTGTAGATTTTGCACTTAAATAAAAAATGCTTTTAAAAGTATTACTTGGTAAACCCCAGGTACAACCAAATATATTCTCTTTTTTTGGCGGGGGTTGGGGGGGTGGGGACAGGGTCTCAATCCATCACCCAGTCTGGAGTACAGTGGTGCTATCTCGGCTTACTGCAGCCTCAATTTACCAGGCTCAAGCAATCCTCCCACCTCAGCCTCCTGAGTAGATGGGACTACAGGTGCTCAACACACCTGGCCAACTTTTTGTATTTTTAGTAGAGACAGGGTTTCATCATGTTGCCCAGGTTGGTCTCGAACTCCTGGGCTCAAGTGAACTGCCTGCCTCGGCCTCCTAAAGTGTTGGGATTACAGGCGTGACCCACTGCGCCCAGCCTCAGATATATTCTGCTATTTTCCATTGTGCTGTCCCATATGGCAGCCACTAGCCACATGTAGTTATTTACATTTAGATTTGAATTAATTAAAACTAAATAAAATGTAGCATTCAGTTCCTCATTCTCACGAGTCACATTTCAAATGTTCAATAGCCACACATGGCTGGTGGCTACATATTAGTGCAGATAAGGAACATTTTGTCATCACAAAAAGTTCTTTAGCACAGAACTGCTTTAAAGGTCCAGCTAGTAGAAAGAGCTACGGTGCACCCTGGCTTAAGTTTTTATTGAAATGGGTTTTCCTTTATTCCAATTTCTGTCTAGGGGAGCACTAAGAGTATTTAAAACTACTTCTAGAAATATGTCTTTTAAAATGTAGGTATGCAGTTAATGAACAAGGCTGTTTCTCTTGGCATTAGTATAAGAATTAATACTGATGTCTGCTCTAAGAGAACGGTTCATGTTTTACAGTCATTAAAATCATGTTTTTGGAGACCATTTAATGACATGAGGAAGTGCTAATGCTATAATATTAGTTCAAAAAAACCCCACAGACACAATAGGATACCAAAATATACTCAACATGGTACTTTTTTAGCAATTAACTTGTGGTGATTTTTCTATTTTTCCGTAATTTTTAAAAGAGCTTGTATTATTTAGTTAACAGAGGAAAAATATTTTTTAAAATGTAGATGTTTGAGGTTTGGAGGAGATAGATAAGTAAAATCCAAAGCACAAAACAGATCACTGGGGGGTCTCCTTTTCTGTTTTAATGGGTAACCAAAAGGTTGGTGGCATTAAAAGCACTTGGGGCTGGGCGCAGTGGCGCACTCCTGTAATCCCAGCACTCTGGGAGGCCAAGGCGGGTGGATCACCTGAGGTCAGTGGTTCCAGACCAGCCTGACCAACATGGTGAAACCCTGTCTTTACTAAATACAAAAAATTAGCCGGGTGTGGTGGCGCATGGCTGTAATCCCAGCTACTTGGGAGGCTGAGGCACGAGAATCGCTTGAACCCGGGAGGCGGAGGTTGCAGTGAGCCAAGATATTGTGCCATTGCACTCCAGCCTAGGCAACAAGAGTGAAACTCCATTTCAAAAACAAAACAAAACAAAAAAAGCACTTGGTTGGCTAGCAGTTTCCATGAAGGACCTAATAAGTGTGATTCAGAAAATAAGTCTGTGGACTGGAGCTGTTGAAGAATGTGATACTAAAGCCAACCTCACTATACCAGGCCATCTGCAGACTGCAGTAAGGAACTAGGTTCAAACACAGAAAAATCAAAATGTCAGGGCATAAAAAGCAAGCTAGTTCAAAACCTCACAGCTTTATTGAATTAAAAACCAGCAAGTTATTTAAAAAGTCATTTTCTGTACTTAATTTTGATTATTTTAAAATTCACTATCTTAACTTTTTTACAGGTGATTTTGGACAATCTGGTTTTTCACTTTTTCAAGCCTTTTCTTAACATTCAGACAGTACTTACCCATCATTGTGCAGATGAATCGGCCAAATCGAAATTACAGCAATTTTATAAATGAACTCTAATCTCACATACTCTGCATTTTAGATATATTTTAATGTACAGACATATATACAACTGGGTTTCTATAAAGACAAATTAAATATGTTCATGTATAAGTGCTTAAATATTAGCTTATTGTAATATATCAAACTACATAGTTTTGCTTAACCTTCTTTTCCATGACTATATTATATACATGGATGCTTTGTAGTTATCTACTGGGTCTGATAGTTCAGAATATTTTTAATTAAAGGTGGATTTAAAGGTTAAATTCCTAGTGAAAATTAGAATACTTATGAGGAAGACTGACAGTCAGTCAGTGAAGCACATTTCATCTGGCTGACAGCAGCAGTGTTGACTTTTGGGCAGCAGAGCTGGAGAAGGCACAATTTTATGCAGTGAAGGAGAAGTGTGGAGGGGTGAGGGATGGAGACACTTCTTGAGGGTAGGCAGGGAAAGGACTGGAAGAAAGTGAGTTAAACAATATGAAAAAGCACTAAAAGCAAATGTTATCCCTGTTGCAGTGTTGCCCAACACCCTGATGAATGCAAACCCCTGTCACAATCCTAAAAATCATCTTGCCTTGGAGCATCTGTTAGGCTGCATGGAAAGTGCTACAGACCAGACAAAGAGCCCTTACCATCCATTGAGAGCCTGCCAAGTCACCTTCAGGTCATCAGATGATCAAATAACTTAAAGTTTTCATTTGAATCTCCCGGTGGAGACAGTGTTTGATGCATTTCACAATATTCTGCATTTTCCCACAATTTAGATACCAACTGCTTAAGAAAGGTCCAGGAACAGATTTCCCCAAGTGGCGTTTTCATCTACTATTTTGTACCTTCATGGCCAGGACCAAACTCCTTATCACCTCTGACAGTCCTCAGCTACAGGAGCAAGAATTAAAACAAACTGCACTAAGTTTGCCAATGTCAATTTTGAATACACAGCTTTGCTGGGAAAATTGGAGCTTATCTTACCATTATGTTTCCAACTGAGATATTAAGTTAAGGCTCATTAGAGAAAGAGGCACCATTTGTTTGTTCTTTACTGCCCCGAGACTTGCCATAATGATCTTGGCTTAGATTGCCATTTAAATTCACATGGCTCATCGCAGGACTGTTGAACTTATTCATACCACAAAGGAAGTCGAAGACACTATGTCAACACATTTACTGAGGTTGGTCTAAAGGTAGCGAGTTATCTCAGCTGGTCACAGTTGGTTACGATTGCACTCCTTGTTCTACTCTTTCCTTCCTTCTCACTACTGCACTTAACTAGTCTTACAAGAAAAAAAAAAAAGAAAGAAAAAAGAAAAAGTCCACACATTAACTGAGTGCGTAGTGAGTGCATAGCACTGTGTTCAATACCAGAAATACAGTGACAGATATAAACAGCTTCAACATTTGTAGGCTTATGATGTTTCTCCAATCAATAGGCTGACACGATACAGGGACCATCCTACTTTTTATCCCCTGGGAGAAAGAGAAGAGAGGAGAGAGGGTCTGGTCAGTGCACCTGTTCTGTATCTTGGTCCCCGCAGTAGTGATGATGACTGGACCTTTTGAAAGTTGGGGATGCTTTTCCAGGACTCCTGAGATCCCTGGCTGGTCTAGACTCTTAAGCATCACATTGGAGTTGCTCAGAGGTTATATTAATATATAGCTCTGAATTCATGCGTGTGCCCAGACTTTACTTCTAATGTAGGGCCCGTGGGGCTGGGTTCAAGAAGTTTGCAGTCTTATGCTGTCTTCAATAACCCTTCGAGAACTAGCTTTCTTTTACTAACCCTCCAAGAACCATTGTGTGGAGGCTGAGTTACCCTGCTGCACTGGTTCTGTATTGCTGCTGTAACAAATTACCACAACGTAGCATCTTAACACAAATGTATGATCTTACAGTTCTGTAGGATAGAAGCCTAAAACGAGTCTCCCTGGGCTAAAATCAAAGCATGACCAGGGTACTCTCCTGTCTGGAGGCTCTAGGAGAAAATCCTTTTTCTTTTTTTCTTTTTCTTTCCTTTTTTTTTTTTTTTTTTTTTTGAGACGGAGTCTCGCCCTGTCGCCCCAGGCCAGAATGCAGTGGCGTGATCTCGGCTCACTGCAAGCTCCGCCCCCTAGGTTCACGCCATTGTCCTGCCTCAGCCTCCCGAGTAGCTGGGATTACGGGCGCCTGCCACCACGCCCAGCTAATTTTTTTGTATTTTTAGTAGAGACGGGGTTTCACCGTGTTAGCCAGGCTGGTCTCGATCTCCTGACCTCGTGATCCGCCCGCCTCGGCCTCCCAAAGTGCTGGGATTATAGGCGTGAGCCACCGCACCTGGCCGAGAAAATCCAATTTCTTGTCCTTACAGTTTGCAGAGACCTTCTATCTTCCTGGACTCATGGTCCCTTCCCTCCATCTTCGATCACATCTCTGTGTCTTTCTTTCATATTCACATGCTCCTTTGACTGACTTTACTGTTCTGCCTCCCTCTTTTTTTTTTTTTTTTTTTTTTGAGACAGAGTCTCGCTCTTTCACCCAGGCTAACATATTCACAGGTTCCAGAGATTAGGACATGGGCATCTTTGGGGCCACTATGCTGCCTACCATGCCAACCCACATGCTTTCCTCCCTCAGGGTCATCTCCTCTCTGAAGCCCATTCCAGAGATTTTTTGGAGCAAAGAATGTTTCCTGTGGTGCAAGCGTGGAAGGGCTTATCTATGAGGCGGCCTGAAGGGGCAAGCAGTCCTTAGGAGAAAGAAGCTGGAGGTAGCACTGGGTGTCCACAGTCTGTAGAAGATGTGAAGAGCCAGCAGAGCAGATGTTCCTTCTCTCGTTTGTTTTGAGACGGAGTCTCACTCTGTCGCCCAGGCTGGAGGCAAGTGGCACTATCTCGGCTCACTGCAACCTCCGCCTCCTGGGTTCAAGCGATTCTTCTGCCTCAGCCCCCCGAGTAGCTGGGACTACCAGATGCATGCCGCCATGCCCAGCTAATTTTTGTATTTTTATTAGAGCTTGGGTTTCACCATATTGGCCAGGCTGGTCTCGAACTCCTGACCTTGTGATCCACCCACCTCGGCCTCCCGAAGTGTGGGATTACAGGCATAAGCCACTATGCCCAGCCTGTTCCTTCTCTTTAAAGAGAATAGAGGAAGGTAGATTTCCAGGGATAAAGGGGCAATGGGCAGGGGGAGGGCAGGGAAGATCTAGAGATGTCTCCAAAAAACCGTAAGAATTCTCAGGAGAAAAAAGTCTGCTTTTGGCTTGGTGCGATGGCTCATGCCTGTAAGCTGGGAGGCTGAGGTAGGAGGATCACTTGAGGTCAGGAGTTCGAGACCAGCATGGCCAATATGGTGAAAACCCATCTCTACTAAAAAAAATACAAAAATCAGCCAGGTGTTGTGGCAGGCACCCGTAATCCCAGCTGCTTGGGAGGCTGAGGCATGAGAATCGCTTGAACCCGGCAGATGGAGGCTGCAGTGAGCTGAGATTGCACCATTGCACTCCAGCCTGGGTGACAGAATGAGACTCTGTCTCAAAAAAAAAAAAAAAAAAAATTCTGCTTTTAACACATTCCAATACCATTTATCTCTGATGAGGGTACCAAAGTATAACTTTCTGTCTCTTTTTCTTTCTCTTTCCCCCACAACCCAAGCCTGTGAAGGTCAAACAAACAAAATCAAAACCAAAACTGGTTGGCAAGGTGGGGAATGAGGATAAGAAAAACCTGGCAGAAAAGGAGGAAAAAAGGCCGATTTCTTCAGGATAAAGACGGTGAGAAGAAGATTTATAGATTTGTTAGGGTGTGCCTGGTGGATTGACACCTGTGTGTTGGGGCGGAGGGAGTAGGATTGGGCAGAGGAGACAGTGAACTGGAATGCGGCTGTAACAGAGGCCTCAGCCTTTCCTATGAGACAGTTCTGCAACTGGGTGGCCCTTCTTAAGTTGTCTGACCTTGGAAGAGGGTGCTCAACACTTCCTCACGCCCATTAACCAGTCATTGGATGAGGGCTGTCCCTGGGGAAGAGGTATGACCTTGGCTGAGGCATTTTCTTTTACTAAGGGCAATTTCCAGAGAGCCACTCAACTGAGAACCATCAGGGCCAATCTCAGCAGCTGGGGGATGACTGGGACATCCCTGTGGGCGATGCACAATGGCATCCACTACACTGTGTGCTGGGACACAAGCAGCGGGGAGAGAGAGAGAGAGAGAGAGAGAGAGAGAGAGAGTTTTAAAGTATTGCAGGGGACTTGAGTTTCAATTAGTGTCTGGAGTAGTTTTATTACCTTAAAGATTTATTACCAGGAAAATTAAGGGACTTGCTCTAAACTTCATCCATGAGCAAGGAAGGAAATATCCCCACTGAATAAATTTATAGGTCTGTGCTATTAAATAGCTAGCTAGATAAAGTTACTTACATTCCTCAAGCCTTGGTTATAATTGCAGCAGTTTCCAGAGAAAGCAGCATCTGGGAAGGTTACCTTTGCATAGGAAAATTCCACAAGGGGTGTGATTATGCAAAGGGAGGCCTAGACGGGTAGCTCTAAATGTGTGTGTGTGTGTGTGTGTGTGTGTGTGTGTATGCATGTGCCTCGGATCCCTTTGGCAGTCAGTATAGCCTATGGAATCTCATCTCTGAATCATGTTTTCCTACGCATAAAATAAAATACGTAGTATTACAAAGAAAACCAATTATATTTAAATAATGCCAGCTGAGTGCAGTGGCTCATGCCTCTAATCTCAGCACTTTGGGAGGCTAAGGCGGGCACACTGCTTGAGCCCAGGAGTTCAAGACGAGCCTAGGTAATAAAATGAGACCCTGTTTCTAAAAAAAAAACAAAAAAACAAAATAAAACAAAAAAAAACATAGCTGGGTGTGGTTATGCGCACCTGTAGTCCTAGCTACATAGACATATGTCAGTGTCATAGATACTGCTAACGTTACTGAGGTTGTTGCCTACATTCATAGTTAAAGGAAATGCCAAACTTCACGTTGAAGTTATTGAAAATAAGGAGGTGATTTTTTTTTCTACTCAAGTCTACAACCCCCCTAAATTCAATTTGCAGACTCCCTGGGAGTCCACGGACTCCAGGTTAAAACTTTTGCAATCTGGAATAGGCTCAGCTGATCCTCTATATCACAATAAAGTAATAAAAATTTTCAGGGTCTTTTTTGGGGAAGGTGGGCTGATGGTGAGGCATGTTGAAGGTCTTAGAATTCTAAGAGAGAGAAAGAGAAAGAGAAAGAGGGGGGAGAGAGAGAGAGAGAGAGAGAGAGAGAGAGAGAAGCAGGGCTACAATAAAGAGATAAGTTAAGACCAGGGATCTACAGATGATATTGGCCAAATCATCAGGAAAAGTCTGTTACACACAGCTCCTTTTTGTCAGTATGTTGTAGCAGGGGAAGAAGGGGGCAACTATACCTGTCTGGGGAGGGGCAACAAAGAGAAGTGCAGCCACCCATGTGAGGCCACAGTGGCTACCCCAGAACTACATCCAGAGAGCAGTTAGCAGCCAGTTGACCATGAATAAACAGCTGGCAGAGTGGGCTGAGTCATGGTGGCCAAGAGACCAACCTTCTTCAACCCAAATGTGTTAGAGGCAAGTGTCTGTTGCCTGAAAGGGAGAAGCTGGATCCTGCATGGACAGGAGCTACCCAGAGGCTAGACGCTGAGGTTACTTCTAGCTAAATAGATAAACGTGACCCTGTAGGCAACCAAGGGCTAGGGGCCAGGGAGGATGTAGCAAACGAGTGCCTACTGTAAGTAAGATCATAGGAGCATTCTGCCTTCTGCCATGGTTGTGGGATAAGAAGGGACAGTCACAGGTAGAGACATAGTATGGTAAAAAGAATGATAAATATCTCATTAGTAATTTTAATATTTTGATTACATGTTGACATGGTTTGGCTGTGCCCCCACCCAAATCTCAGCTTGAATTATATCACCCAGAATTCCCATGTGTCATGGGAGGGATCCAGGGGGAGGTAATCGAATCATGGGGACTGGTCTTCCCTGTGCTATTCTCACGATACTTAATAAGTCTCACGAGATCTGATGGGTTTATCAGGGGTTTCCACTTTTGCTTCTTCTTCATTCTCTTTTGCTGCAGCCATGTAAAAAGTGCCTTTTGCCCTCCACCATGGTTGTGAGACATTCCCCAGCCACATGGAACTGTAAGTCCAATTAAAACCTTTTCTTTTGTAAATTGCCCAGTCTTGGATATGTTTTTATCAGCAGCATGCAAATGGACTAATACACATATTGAAATGGTATTTTGGATATATAGGATTAAATGAAATCTATTATTATAACTAATTTCACCTGTTCTTATTTTTTAATGTGGCCACCAGAAAATTTGGAATCACTTTTATGGTTGGCATTATATTCCTATTTGTAGAAATAACACATAGTTATTTCACCTACACAAAACTCATGCCATTAACTCATGTAACTCCTGTAGTTATAATCTGGCTTAGACTAGACAAACACTTTGTAAGCTTCTGTAGTTTTCTGAATGTTCCCTCTTTTCTTATTTTCTCTCTGGTTTTCGGGAAATCCTTTAATATAAAAGGGCCCATATGTTGTCCTCCTGGTGTCACAGTGGTGGGAACTGTGGGGATGTAATGGTCCATGCTAAACCCAGGATGGAATGAGAAGATTGTCCCCTATAAAGGGACAGATTTTGTAGTAGCAGGAACTAAGAAGCTATCCAAATAGACTAACTTGTTGGCAATGCTGAAAGGAAGAAGAGGAGAATTTGTGTTATTAACCTGCGCCTTGGCAACAGAATGGCTCATATGAGATTCTCAAGAGTTCCAAAGACATTGGCAGCAAGGACTAGGTTGAGAAAGGTTCAGCTCTCTCATACCCTCCTTCCCACTATCCCGATCTCACACCTCACAGACTACCAGACCCTCCAAATTCTCTCAGTAAATCAGTCATTTTGTGGCCTAACCAGCCTATCCTGAAGCTCAACACCTGAACCCCTTATCCTTCAAAACCACGAAATTCCTTGAAAAGCCTCTAGAATATCAGGCTCCTTCCTGGAAAAACCCTAACCATGGATCTATTTCCTAAACTGCCTTCTCCATTTCTACCTCTGAGTTTCCAGGTATGTGTACAGAGCATCACTCAATCCTGCAGATTGGCCCATGAAAAGTTCATGGGCTGCAGTCCCAGCTATACCCTCAGCGATGCACAGCAGTGCACATGCTGGACAGCCCTCCCATTCCCTTCAGTGATCATTCAAATCCTTACAACTCTCAGGGGCCCTGAGGATTGGCAAAAAGTGCCCCTTCCACCATTTAGTTTATTATGATATTGTGGCTCAATCTAGACAGCTCTGACCTTGCGGTAGGGGGAATTGGGAGGATTTCCAGGGTCCTTGTGGGAAGCTTCCTTGGCTGCACACACATTCTTACACACATTCTGTGCCCACATTGTAACAACCTGCCCCCCTCCCCAACGTTTGGTTTCCACAGTGTCAGTAGCTTGTATATACTGTGCTATCTGTACCCTACTGCCACAGGGAAAAAGAAGCAAGGTTGGAGTCTGGTAGACATGAGTCAGACCTCTGAGTGTGGGAGCAGTAACTTCAGGGGATGCTTGGAGCGTGATTCACACAGGACACATACTTTTTCCAAGTATATGCATGGCCTTATGTATATTGTGGGCTTATATTCAGGAGGAGTATATTTTCTGCTTTTCTGTGACCAGAGATTCTGGCCTTCACATTCTGGGATAAGTTAATATATGGCGCTCTTGTGCAGTACACAACCCAGACACCTTTACTGGGGGCCTTAACATAGTCACCTCAAAACCCCTGCACCATTCCCGTCTATTCCATTGTCAGAGGATGGCTGCCTTAGTCCATTTTCAGCTTCTATAACAGAATACCATAGAGTGGCTGATTTCTAAACAATAGAAATTTATTTGTCTCACAGTTCTGGAGACTGGGAAGTCCAAGAGCATGGCGCCAGCATCTGGTGAGGGCCTTCATGTTGCATTATCCCATGGCAGAAAGCAGAAGGTAAGTGAACACAGGAGACAGAGTGGAAACTGGGCAGAATTCATCCTTTTTATCTGGAACCCACTCCCTCAATAACTAACCCACTCCTGAGATAAAGGCCTTAATCTATTATTAAGGGCAGAGCCCTCACAATCTGATCACCTCTTAAAGGTCCCACTTCTTAATACCATCACAATGGCAACTAAATTTTAACATAAATTTTGGCTGGGACATTCAAATCATAGCAATGGTTTTGCCTCTATTAATGTGAACTTTCTCAACTTTCTGTTTCCCACCTACAAATCTATACCTGGGTGCCCTTCTTTTGCCTCTCCCTTCCATTTCAGAGCATCAAGTGTTTGTCTTTGTCTGAAGTCAACAACTCCTATGCTTTTGATCCTATCATTGAGTTCCTCTCAATCTTGCTACATTAGTTATTCTCCTTGTTCTGATTTCTTCACATATTTCTCTCCATGTGCTTTCCAATTGTCCCATAAAATTGACTTCAATCCATAAAAACCTTCTCTTGACTGCCAAGGTCCTCCGTATGACTTTTTCTCTGTTCTCTTTCAGCCAAGTTTCTGGAAAGAGAATTCTCTTTTCTCTTTTCTTTTCTTTTTTTTTTTTTTTTTTTTGAGACAAGGTCTCACTCTATCACCCAGGCTGGAGTGCAGTGGCATGAGCATGGCTCACTGCAGCCCCGACCTCCCTGGGCTCAGGCAATCCTCCCACCTCAGCCTCCTGAGTAGCTGGGAATACAGGTGTACACCACGATGCCCAGCTAATTTTTGTACTTTTTGTAGAGTTGGGGTTTCACCATGTTTCCCAGGCTGGTCTCAGACTCCTGGGCTCAAGTGATCCTCCCACCTTGGCCTTTCAGGTGGGCTCCATCTCTATCATGCAGCTTAATGTTCTTCCACAAGGGTCTTCAGGTAACTCCACATTGCCTGATTTGCTGGGTAACTTTTTGGTCCTTATTTTACTAAACTCCTCAATGCATCTGACATTGATGATCACTTCTTTCCCCAGAAAACTCTTGATAGATTCTACTGGCTTCCATGATACTTTTCTATATAGAACCTATCAGTCAGCAGAGGACCATGTCCGACATCCTTGTCTAGGGTGAACAGTTAAACTCAGAGTCCCTGGCTGGGCAGCCCCATATTCTCCTGAGTTGAGGGAAACCGATCTATAGCCAGTTTGTGGAAGTCATGCTGAGTGGGGTGTGGGTTGAGGCAGCCATGGGAGGTCTTGGCTTGAGGGCTTCAGGCCTGGCCTTCTTTATATCTGTGAGAGTGCTTTATCCTTATACTACATTTACTGTTAAGGTTTCTGTTGGTTGTGATCAAAAGGAGGCTTGTCTAAGACAAACACTATGCACTTAATAGTTTATCCTCTGAAATGTATACTTGTGGGTTTCACTGGTCCCAACCACACAGTTTCTTACTGTAATTCTCTCTTGCTCTTTACTGAGAACAACTGTATCAGTGTTATATGCACCTGATTTTGAGGCTGTGGTCGCAAATGGTCTGAATCACTTATTTGTAATTTTTGGGAGACCATGTGCCCATGAAACATAACTCAATGTGGTGATCCAGGTAATTGGACAGAGATTAGGAACACCATTGCTATCGATTAGATTCCTCTGATTTTTACTTTTTTGAAGCTTCTTTTTTTTTTTCAGATAGGGTCTTGCTATGTTGTCCAGGTTGGTTTCAGACTCCTGGCCTTAAGCTATCCTCCTGCCTTGGACTTCCAAAGTGCTGGGATTACAGGAGTGAGCCACTGCACCCGGCTGAGGCTTCCTAATTTATGATGGAATATATTTAATTGAACAATGGAAATTATTCTCATTATCCCTTAAAAAATCTATTTTGGCGATAAAATTATTTATTATAAAGTATGACAAATTCCTGGGCAATCGAAGCTCTCCATTCTCCTTTTGTCGACTGTTATGCTTGGCTGTGACCCACGGTTATTGCTGACCCATCCTCCTCTTTTGCTCATGCATATGTATGACTGTGCAGTCTGCAGTCTGTACCATGCAAATTCTTTTACTGTACATACATTCATACACATTTCTCATCTCTCCATCAATCCCAGTCCTTTAAGACCCAGCTCAAGATGCACCTCTTTCATGAAACCTTGCTGAAGAGCTTCCAGTACAATTCTTTTGATCTTCTTGGGATTTCTCCAGCTCAGTGGTTATCAACTGGGTGTGATTTTGTTCCCTAGAGTCATTTGGTAATATCTGGAGATATGTTTGGTTGTCACAGCTGGGGTGGGAGCTGCTGGCATGTAGTCAGTAAAGGTCAAGGATTGTAGCTAGACATCTTACAGTGCACACAACAGTCCCCCACAACAAAGAATTACTGGACCAACAATGTCCACAGTGTTGAGAAACCTTGCAGTCTAGCCTGACTTAGCACCCCTATCATTTGATTACTCATTATGGTATAGAATCTTAGGGCTGGATGGGAACCTTTAGAAATCATCCTATCATCCTTGTATTTTATAGGTTGGAAGACCAACCCAAAAGAAGCTGCAGAGAGTAGAGTGAGCGAATCTTTGGCAGGGCTGTGTCCCCTGACCCCTGGGCTGTTGGCCATTTCTTTTTTATTTTTTTATTTTTTGAGATGGAGTCTTGCTCTGTTGCCCAGGCTGGAGTGCAGTGGCGTCATCTCGGCTCACTGCAAGCTCCGCCTCCCGGGTTCACGCCATTCTCCTGCCTCAGCCTCCCAAGTAGCTGGGACTACAGATGCCTGCCACCACGCCCGGCTAATTTTTTGTATTTTTAGTAGAGACGGGGTTTTACCGTGTTAGCCAGGATGGTCTCGATCTCCTGACCTCGTGATCCACCTGCCTCAGTCTCCCAAAGTGCTGCGATTACAGGCGTGAGCCACTGCACCTGGCCAGCCATTTCTGTTCACTTATGCAACAGTTCCCTTTCTCCCAGGCAGGCTTAAAACTTTAAAAGCAAAGTTAGAATCTTTTTCTTAAGCTTGTAGTGACTCTCCCCTCCAACCCCTCATGCTCAGCCCAGTACTACGAACACAGCACATATTTGTTGTCATATCAAAATAGCCCCAGATTGTGTAAAATATTTTATTCCCCTTCAGACATATTTTTTAAAAAGAAATGTGAGCTTATCTCCTGGATATAACCACTCAAAAGGAGAGATGAGTGCATCTAAATCACGAAAGAAATCCTACAGAGGCCTTCTGCGGAAGCATGTTCAACATTAATTAGAGTAAATACCAGCCAACTGAGGCTTATGCGTTTAAATGATGGTGATGAAAATCACCAGCTTAGCAGTTCAGAGGAAAACAGGAAAGGTTTCTACTAAGGGGAATGATTAACTGAATCCCTACAGAGAAACCGAAAACAATGAAAATCAGAAAGGACATCACATTGTATATGTTTGTAAATTTGATCCTATACACTCTGACTTTTAATCCACTCCCATCAATCAATAAATTATTCTCACTGAGGAAAAATATGTAAGCAATTGTTGAAACAGAGTTCAAAAAGGCTAGGTTAAACATGCAATGAAGGAATATGAGAACAATACTTTAGATTGCAAAAGAGGAGCTAGTTGACTAGAGTTCTGCATTTCAGAGGCAGAATAGTGCAAGAGGAGGTTGCAAATGTGGGCCCAAGGGAGCTGATCCTGGATTTGCATCCTGGTGGTGCCAGGGAGAGGCCATGTGACTCAGATAAATGCCCTAATCCCTCAGCTTTGAAGTGAGGAGTGTTAACAGTGATTCCCTAAATATAAAATCATTGTGAGGAATTGATGAAAGAATACAAAAAGAGTTCCCACCATAGGATTGGGCTAAATCTAAGGGCAGAATGAGGATTATTGTTTTTAATTAATGACAGTTATTGTTAAGAATTATTAAAACTCTACTTTTGTTTCTGAAAAAATGGAAATACAACTTAGTTTTAAAATTTCCATTTTATGTCCTCTGAAGAAATATGACATTCCCTTCATAATAGAGAATAGAAGTTCCATTACATTGGGGTTCTTACTTTTAAAATAAAACAGTGGATTTTTAGATATACATATGTAGAAGCTATTTAAATTGTATGAATAAATCTGTAGGGTTAAGGATATGGAAAATAATTTAAGCTTGATTTTCTTTCTTTCCTCTCTCCTTCCCTTCTTCACTTTCCTCCGTCCCTCCCCCTCTCTTCCTCCTACCCTTCCTGCATTCCTTTAACAAGATATACAAATGCATGTATATGGGGTATGTGAAAGTAAGACATTTATAGAGAGTGTGTCAAGCAGGTGTTATGGAAAGTTCAGGAAGAGAAATTTCAGAGCCCTGGGTTTCAACCCTGGCTCATAGTAGATATGTCAGGCAGATCACTTAACCATCTCTCATCTGTAAAACAAAGGGCCTGGTAGATAATGGGTAAGGCTTAAGTACTAGATTTTTATATTTGAAGAGCCATAACAGATATACAATTCAAATGTGTTGTTAACAATGATCCCGTCTTTCTTTTTTTCTTTTTCTTTTTTTCTTTTGAGACGGAGTCTCGCTCTGTCGCCCAGGCTGCAGTGCAGTGGCACAATCTCGGCTCACTGCAAGTTCCGCCTCCCGGGTTCACGCCATTCTCCTGCCTCAGCCTCCCGAGTAGCTGGGACTACAGGCGCCCGCCACCACGCCTGGCTACTTTTTTGTATTTTTAGTACAGACGGGGTTTCACCGTGTTAGCCAGGATGGTCTACGATCTCCTGACCTCGTGATCTGCCTGCTTTGGCCTCCCAAAGTGCTGGGATTACAGGCTTGAGCTACCGCGCCCAGCCAAAAACGATCCCGTCTTTTTAATAGTAAGTCCAATCTGTGGGAAAAGAGTGAAACATGATTCAATTTTGAAATGACATTTTACATTTTGATTAGATTTCTTGATTCAAGCATTTTGTTACATTCTAACTTACAAAACCAGAGCTGGCTTTATAAGTGTGTGACCTGTGCAACTGTGTGTTTAGGAGGGCTCCACAATCGATTTAACGTTGTGTTGTTGCCATCTTGAAATTCTTAATGATTTTTGAACAGAAGGCCCTGCCTTTTCATTTTGCATTGTGCCCTGCAAATTTTGTAGCTGGTTCTGGCTACTACTTCTAATTTATAGTTTAATTTCTAGGTCCGGGATTCTCTCCTGTTTTAGTTAGAAATCCACATGGATCGCTTTCCTCTGCACCCATTCTCAGTGTTTATGTTGATATAAAACTAGCAAAGGCTGCCTGCTAAGACTGCCAGACTGTAGGATGCGCTGCCAACTGAGCGCAGGACGCGCAGTGCCCTCCTTGGGCTTCAAAGGGCAGGGGCTCCATCCTTCAGCCTCAGCCATCTGTACTGTAGTGGCCTGAGCTTCTGTCACTGGCAATTCCCACATCAACGCAATGTTTGTAATAATAGTCCAGCAGACTGCGTGGAGGACTCGGTGAGAGAATAAATAGTCCTCTGAAAACTAGAGGTTATCAGTCACCTCAAGGATGATACCCATCCTGTGAAAACCCACGGCTCCCATGCACCCCCTCTTCTTGCTGGTGTTGAGTATTTGCTCAAGTCCTGCCCTAATTTCCTTCAAGCAAATGCTTGATGGCCCAGTAACAACAGTCTCTACAGGGCAGTAAAAAGGAACTATTCAGAGAGAGCCTCTGAGTCCTATTAATGCTTGTGAAGATGATTCAACTTCAGAAAACACTTCTGACCTCTTAGCGTGTGCTGTCTGTCCTCCATCCAGGCGCTGAGGGCACAGCAGCGAGCAAACACAATGACAATGAGATAATTACAATTTATCATGGTGGCCCAGACATCGTGGGTTTACTCCCTGGCCTCTAATAGTCACCTCGCAGAGCTGATGTGAGGATGTGAGGAGATAATAAGCGCCTGGGCATTGAAAGACCTACTTTGCGGGAGTATGCGCAAGGTGCAATACAAGCACACGATTTAAAAAAAAGGCAAGTTGTTCCTGAAAATGCATAGAGGTATTTTCCCCAATAGGAGCAGCTTAAATGCAAACAAACAGAGGAAGAAATTTAAGTTATTTATCTTTTCTGCTAATTTCCAAACAACAGAACGTGACATCCAGCACAGCGTCACTCCCTAGACCTGCAACCGAGGGGAATGCTAGTGGTTAGACATGCCAACAGCGAAAAAAGCCTGTGCTCACTCCAGTGCTGGCCGCTTCTGACTGTCCAGTGCTTCTCGGGGCGCGCTCCCTCTTTCTCTTCCCACGCCCGCCTAGTCCCAGCGACCGAGGGAGGTTGCACCCGGGCGACCCTCCCCCAGCCCCGGGCTCCCGCGTAATCCCAGCCCGGCTTGGAAAGGAAGCGGGCGTGGCAAGTAGAGGCAGGGCCGGGCCACGGTGGGCAGGGCACAAGGGCGGGGCTATAGCCTAACTGCGCCGCCAAGGCTGCTGCTGGGTTTGGAAAGGAAGCGGGAGCGGTAGGGAGAGGACGGGTCGGGCAGAGCTGTGGGAGGGGAAAAGGGCGGGGCCATGGATGGGCCACGTGCCTTCTTAGGTGGAGTCCGGGGCTCGGCAGGGAGAGGCGGGGCCAAGCTGAGGTGGGTGGAGAAAGAGGGCGTGTCCATGGCCTAGCTACGCCGCTGAGGCTGCTGCCGGGTTTGGAAAGGAAGCGGGAATGGCAGGGAGAGGCGGGATCAGGCTGAGGTGGGCGGGGAGTCGGCGGCGGAGCCATGAGTGGGCCTCGTCCCGGCTTAGATGGAGCCCGGGGCGCGCGGGGAGAGGCGGGACCTAGCCGAGGTGGGTGTGGCGTGGGGCGGGGCAATGGCGGGGCGGGGTTCGCCGCTCCCTGGGGCCCAGCCCAGCCACTCGATCAGCCCGCCGGCTCCGGAGCGGCTCTGCCTTCCCGAGCGCGGGACGCGGCGCCCTGGGGGAGGAGGGCAAAGCGACGCGGCGATGGCTCCGCGGGCACTCCCGGGGTCCGCCGTCCTAGCCGCTGCTGTCTTCGTGGGAGGCGCCGTGAGTTCGCCGCTGGTGGCTCCGGGTGAGTGTCCGGTCGGAGCCGGGGCGCCGGGTGCTGAGCCCGGTCCCGGGAGCGCGGAAGGAAGCGAGGGGTCGGGACGGCAGCCCCGCGGCGTCCCGAGGAGCCTGCTTTCTGGCACAGCCGCGGGATCCCGGCGCTGAACAACTGGCTGTCCCGCGGCGGTCCGGGCAGGGCGCGGTGCGTGGCAACGGCTCCCGTCCCTCCCCTCCCGCGGGCCCCGCTCCTGCCTTCCCTCCCTGGGGCCTCCCCCGAGGATCTGTGTTCCCCAGCCCTGGGCTGTGCGGGGCGTAGGGACCAGGCCTTCTTCGGGGGCGCTTCCTCCACGGCCGCTCGCCTCGGAACCCCGCGGACCCCTTTCCCGCCGCCCTTGTCCTCAAAGGCGCCGCGAGCGCAAGATCGTGACACAGAGCACCGGGTGCGCTGTCGGCGCCTCCTTCTCCCTTTTAAATACCTTAAAATATCCTAAAACCTGGAGGACTTTGAATCTCTTTCCACGTTTCCATTTATTTGGGTGGTTGATGGATTCTTGTAACAGGTCAAGGAGTCCACATTTCTTCCCATATATCCTGTATAAATCAGGCTCGGAAAAAGGGAAGGCGCGTTGGTAAACTTACATTTTTTTCTTCTTTTTGTTGATTCCTGTCGTCACGAAAGGAACCTTGTGTGGTCAGGGCAGGAAGCCACCAACAGAGATGCTAAAGTGTCACCAACGATGAAGCAGTTTTTAATTGAAATCAATCTTAAGAGGAGGTGTAAGTTTTATGGAAGTCCTATGTCACATCCTTGCTTTTATAATTACAGACACTAGGGATTCCTTACCACCGCTTCCCCTCTTAATTGCCACCTAACAGCTGCAGTTAAAAAAAAAAGCATACTTACTTGGCCATTTGGGGTTACTACAGCTGGGAATCTGACGTCAGCAAGCTCTTCCAAGCTTGATTTCAGGGGTGGTTCCTCCTCAGGCCCAAATAATAAGCAACTGGAAGCCTTTCAACAGTGACTGTCTCCTCCATAAACATCCATAAACTCTTCCTCCTGAGAACATTTCAGTCGCTTACAACTTTTACACTGACTTAGCAGTTTGGCCTTCACTTTTTCATAGAAACCAGAGCAGGTTGGAAGGGAAGGAGATGGATAATATTGTCTCCTGAGTCTTTTTAGCAGGCCCGTATTTCCGTTAGCCATCCACCTGGGGAAATGGCAGCTAGTGACATGTTTTACTGGATGGGACAATTTTTTTTTTCTTTTCCTTATTTTGATACAGGGGCTCATTCTGTCACCCAGACTGGAGTGCAGTGGCACGACCTCGGCTCACTGCAACCTCCAGCTCTCTGGTTCAAGTGATTCTCCTGCCTCAGCCTTCTGAGCAGCTGGGATTACAGGCATGTGCCACCATGCCCGGCTAATTTTTGTATTTTTAGTAGAGATGGGGTTTTGCCATATTGGCCAGGCTGGTCTCGAACTCCCGACCTCAAGTGATCCTCCTGCCTCGGCCTCCCAAAGTGCTGGTATTACAGGCATGAGCCACCATGCCCTGCTGGTTCATTTTGATTTTCATCCTGCGTTTGATTGCTGGGACACATAGGTGCATAATCAGGTTCCACTTGGATGTGAGGTTGGAGACATTCATTAGAGGGTTAGAGTCAGTTGCAACAGAATCTGGGGAAGAGTTTAATCTGGGAGTAAAATTATTAAAAATTCAGCACATGATGCATGTAATTAGCCATCATCAGCAGGAGAAATGCATCCCTAGAGTGGGTGTGTGTTTGGTTTGACCTCTGAGCAACACCCAGGTCTCAGGACTAGAATGTGACTGATGAAAGCTCTCATCTAATTGCATGACAGCCTTTGTTGTTGTTGTTGTTGTTGTTGTTTTTTGATGAAAAGAAAATTAATGCGGAAGAAGAAACAGGTGTCTAAAAAGGAAAGGATACAGAGCTCAAATTTGCCAGTATCTTGAGGCGTGTGTAAAAAGAAGATGCTCTGACCAGCCAACATCTGATCCCCTTGCAACCAAAGATGGTGTTAATGTTTGTACCTTGAGCATAGGGAAGTAGAGGGAAAGGAATGGGAAATACTGTTGAGTGCCTGCTGTGTGCCAGGCTTTGGGTTGAGTACTTTATATGCATTTTTATTTTTATTTATTTTTTTCTTTTTGAGACGGAGTCTTGCTCTGTCGCCCAGGCTGGAGTGCAGTGGCGCGATCTCACTGCAAGCTCCGCCTCCCGGGTTCACGCCATTCTCCTGCCTCAGCCTCCAGAGTAGCTGGGACTACAGGCGCCCGCCACCATGCCTGGCTAATTTTTTATATTTTTAGTAGAGACGGGGTTTCACCGTGTTAGCCAGGATGGTCTCCATCTCCTGACCTCGTGATCCGCCCACCTTGGCCTCCCAAAGTGCTGGGATTACAGGCGTGAGCCACCGCGCCCGGCCGCATTTTTGTTTATTTATTTTTATTTTTATTGTTTTTTGAGACAGAGTCTTGCTCTGACTCCCAGGCTGAGGTGCAGTGGTGCGATCTCGGCTCACTACAACCTCCACCTCCCGGGCTCAAGCAATTCTCCTGCCTCAGCCTCCCTAGTAGCTGGGATTATAGGCGCCCGCCATCATGCCTGGCAAATATTTGTATTTTTTAGTAGAATCGGGGCTTCCCCATGTTGGCTATGCTGGTTTGTAACTCCTGACCTCAAGTGATCCGCCCTTCTCGACCTCCCAAAGTGCAGGGATTACAGGTGTGAGCCACCGCGCCCAGCCTTCATAGGCATTTTTAAACTCATTGCTCATAACCCTGTGAAATACTTACTTCCAGTAAGGCAACTGAGGCAAGAGAGGTTAAACAACTGGCTGAACATCACATAGGTACTGTGCCAGTCAGCATTCAGAGAAGCAGAACCACTAGGAGGTGTCTGTGTATGTGTGTACCTTTATATGTATCTTTATCTGGGATAACCCAGCCTGCTTGATTCCAAAGTTCATTCCCTTTCCACTGTACCCCACTGCTCTGCAGAGGAAAAATAGAGTATGAGTCAACCTCTGCAATCTCGCTGAGATTCTAAGATAGTTTAGAACGTCATAAAATTGTAAGCATGTGGTTATCAGAAGTTGTCAAGTAGAGAAAAGAAGGGCAGATAGCTTCACGGTGGGTAGTGACAATGCCTTTTTCACTTCCTTCCTAGTAGAAGAATCTCATTAAACTTGTCTCTTAGCAGCAGCATTCGAAACTATATACCACAAGCACCCAAAGGGATGATTTTCCACATCTTGGCTTATTAATGTCCTTAAGTTCTCTGGTTACTCAACCTTCAGGTTTATTAGTTTCTCTCTCAGACAGTGGGCATAGCCCTCGAGTAAGGAGTGGGTGGAAGAGGTCCTGGGGCTGGTGACATGAAAAATGCATTGTCCTTGGGCTGCGGGCTTCCCTCCAGCATTCTGACTCCTTTTTAGATGCAAAAGATAAGCTTTATTAAATTCTGGGGTCTCTCTTAGCCAGGTAGCTGCGAAGCTGTACATCCACATAATATATAGTGTTTGGAAAGTTTTGAAAAAGCACACCTTGGAGCTTGGGAGTCCATATCTACATTTAATTTTAAAAGGAAATGAAAAATGTGAGAAGTCTCTGTCAATTCCCTGCCCCTACCCCCTCTAAAAAAGGAAATGAAATGAATCTATTTGGAAATTTGAAGAGTTGAATTTGAATGTGAGAGACCAAAGCCCCAAGTGAACAAACAACAGATTTTATTGTTTCTTTAAAAATGATTCTTTGGCCCTAATGTTGAAGTTTAATGACTTATTGAAACAATAGAGAAATGATTTAAAGCTGACAAAAAGAATAAATTAAATTGTCATTGGTATAAACTATTAGGTTGAGTGGTTCCTAATAATTTCGGACACTTAAGTGGTTGTAAAGATTTGGTGTGCTGCTGAAAGCGGGTATATTAATAATTCTGGTGTGATTTATAAAAACTAAAATCAGAATTTGGTGTTAGTACACTGTAGACACTTTACTCTTTTAGGAAAAAGGAATTCAATTTTTATTATTACCTGGTTTGTGTGCAGGCGGTAGTCTAAGTACCTAGATCATTTCATTCTTACAATGAATTTCCTGTCAGTTATATACATAATTTTATTCCTGTGTTTGTAGATGAGGAAACTGAGCCTCAGAGAAGTTGAAAAAGTCACTCATGTGTAAGCTGGATTTTGTCATGGAGTCCATTGAGTCAGATCTGTTTGATTTTGAAGTCCATGCTAATTATTACTAAACTATTTTTTTGAGTAAGAAAATTCTTTTTATTCTAACATATTTATAAAGAATCAGTAAGTAACAAGGTCATGGGATGCTATGGTGGAAAGAGCACCAAGCCTTAAGTCAGGGCCTTGGACTTGAAGTCAAAAATCAGAAGGAAGCCGGGTGCAGTGGCTCACGCCTGTAATCCCAGCACTTTGGGAGGCCAAGGCGGGCAGATCACGAGGTCAGGAGTTCAAGACCAGCCTGGCCAATATGGTGAAACCCCGTTTCTACTAGAAATACAAAAATTAGTTAGGTGTGGTGGCACATGCCTGTAGTCCCAGCTACTGGGGAGGCTGAGGCAGGAGAATCACTCGAACCTGGGAGGCGGAGGTTGCAGTGAGCTGAGATCGTGCCACTGCACTCCAGCCTGGGTGACAGAGCGAGACTCCATCTCAAAAAAAAAAAAAAAAAAAATCAGAAGGAGACCCTGATGTCTGCAGCATATGGTTCTGTCCACCTCCATTTCCTCACCTGTAAAATGGGCATTGTGCCAACACCTGTCTATCTGTCCTACTGGCTGCTCTGTCTTACTGAGCTCTTGTCTCTGAAAGTTCTGGGTAAATGGCAAAGTGGCATATATCTTTTATCCTGTGTATCTTTAAAAAATATAGTATTTTTTCTCCAGAGTGCGCATTAGGCTTGATTTATATTACGTCATTTAAACTGTCAAATAAATGTGGACCACATATATTAAACAGTTTTTATTCTGGAGGTGGTGATAGCTTTGCAATGATAGGGATTTTTAAAAAGCCCAGAGTAACACCTCAGATTAGAGTTTGCTACTGTTGCATGGGAGTTAAGTAGCCAAGCCATCTTTTCTCATTTCCCTTTAGCTAAAATACATGCACTAGGTATTTTTGGAAAATTTCCCCAAAGATCTAAAGTTTGTGGGAGGAAGGAGCGAGAATCACCCTTGATTCCATTACTCCAAGGCACTAGCCATTGTTAGCATATTTCATTCTGGTCTTCTCTAATTGCATTTTTTTTTTTTGAGATGGAGTGTTGCTCTGTCATCCAGGCTGGAGTGCAGTGGCCCAATCTCAGCTCACTGCAAGCTCCGCCTCCAGGGTTCACGCCATTCTCCCGCCTCAGCCTCCCAAGTAGCTGGGACTACAGGTGCCCACCACCATGCTCGGCTAATTTTGTTTTTGTATTTTTAGTAAAGACAGTGTTTCACCGTGTTAGCCAGGATGGTCTCGATCTTCTGACCTCATGATCCGCCCGCCTCGGCCCCCCAAAGTGCTGGGATTACAGGCATGAGCCTGTAATTGCGTTCTTAACTCAGATAGGTTCTTTAATTGCATTTTTAACTCGGATAGGTTCATAATGCAATATAACTTTGTATCATGACTTTTTCAGTTTATGTTACACAGAAATGTTTCTCTATTTCCCTACACACCCAAAAAAGGGCTGCCTACTGTTCCACTATATGGATTCACTGTATTTTACTTTACTATGTACCTATTTGGGAGATTTCAGTAGCTCATTATTTTTAAGTGAGTTTTAAAACTCATTTCAGTGAATGCCTCTGTGCATGAAACTTTGCCTAAATATCAGAGGACTTCCACAGAAAATGGGTTCCTGAAAAGGCACTTTGAGGGTCAAAGATGTTCACATTTTTGAGGCAATTGATGACATCAGTGTTGATCTGAAGGTCATCCCAGGTTACATTCTCACAGCAATAGCCAAAAAGACTCAATTTCATATTCTTGTTATTTTCTCTGAAAAACATATTCGCTAATTTGTTAGGCAAAAATTGGTACCTTGATTGTTTTAATTTGTACATGGTTGGTAACTATCAGGTTGATTTTGTTTTCTTCTAGTTTTTGAGCCATTTGCAAGTGTGTAATCCTTTATGGACAATTCTGAAATGTAAAAAGCTCTGAAAACAAGTTTTTCTTTTAGGCTTTTGATACCCTCTGTAGGTTGTAAAACTTAACTTGAAGTAATGAGAGGTTTTTAATTTTTTTTTTGAGATGGAGTCCCTCTCTGTCTCCCAGGCTGGAGTGCAGTGGTGTGATCTCGGCTCACTGCAAGCTCCGCCTCCCGGGTTCAAGAGATTCTCCTGCCTCAGCCTCCCGAGTAGCTGGGATTACAGGCATGCACCACGCCCGGCTAATTTTTGTATTTTTAGTAGAGATGGGGTTTCACCATATTGGCCAGGCTGATCTGGAACTCTTGACCTCATGTGATCCACCCACCTCGGCCTCCCAAAGTGCTGGGATTATAGGGATGCACCATCACACCCAGCCTAATGTGAGGTTCTATGGTATATATTATTCTATCTTGACTATTTGCATGTTCTGCTGAATAATATTAATGAATTTGATTTGAGTGTTACAGGTTGTGCGCTAAATGCATTGCATTACCTTCCTAAAATCACAAGGTTTGAACTTTGAAGCACATCTGACTTCCAGGTTTTCAGATAATGGATTATGGTCCTGCATTTTCACTTCTGTGACTCATCTGTTTGTGTCTGTTGGGAGGCAAATATAAAACTGCTCAAAGTAGCAAAATTTCCAGTGGGGAAAATAAGTCCTCAAATGAGTGACACTTCAGAAAAAGAAGTACAACTTTGGTACTCTAGTGTGAAATCTAAGAAAATAAGGGTACCCCCCAAAAACTAAGATTTTGTTTATTCCAAGTGACTTTATGAATGGGTGCCAATTAGAATGGAAACTTGTCGGCTAGATGGAGAGTTTGGGCCAAATTTCTCCTCTGCTTTCTTTTGCCAGTTACTAACACAGTTCTCTTTGTAAGAGAAACTGAATCTACCCAAGGGACTTTCTGGAGGATGGATGGGTAGAGGGGCCAGACATCTTACCTTGAGGATCCTTTTGCCAAACCTGTTGAACTCAGAGGACCTGGTTTTCCATTCCCACCTGCAATACCCCAAGGCCCCCGGCTTCTTCTCTTTACTTGATAGCACTGTCCCAGGATCTCAAACAGAGAGAACCCCCCAGCCAGGTATCTCCCATTTCCCGTGCCAGCTGCCAGCCCTACCTGATCCTCCTCTCCCATTTTGTTTGTGCACTCTTGTGGATAACTGCATTCCAGCCACTAATAAAAGTGCCTGTTGTACAGAGAGAAAAAAAATCTTTAAATTACTTTCCTTATCTGTATTATAGAGAGAATATGGCTGAGCTGCCTCATAGCATTGTTGTGTCAGTTATGTAAGATAAAACTATTGAGTGCTTGGCACACAGTAAGTGATGAAAAAGTGTATTATTATTATTGCCTAGCCTAAACCAAATACCAACCTATCACAGCTAAAGAATGAGACAAAATTCCTAACCACTCCAGAATTTTCCTTTTTGGGCCTCTGCCATTACTTGAGGGGTTTCCTGTCACCTGTTGCTCCTGAGCCCTGGGTGCTGGTTGTGTAAAGGGCAGAGGGGGCTTTGAGGAGGGGATGTTGGGCAGTGCCCTAAGGAGTAGGGTCCGATGGGCTTGGCAGAGTTCTCTTGGGAGGCAGGGGATTTGTGGGGCAGAGCCATTAGCCACCAAAACTAAGCAAAGAAGGAAGGAAAGCATTACCTTTATAAGGTGATATAGTCTGTATATTTGTCCCTGCCCAAATTTCATGTTGAATGGTAATCCCCAGTATTAGAGGTGGGGCCTGGTGGAAGGTGATTGGATCATGGGGGTAGATTTCTCATGAATGATTTAGCATCATCATGAGAAGTGCTGCCCTCACAATAGTGAGCGAGTTCACAAGAGATCTGTTTGTTTAAAAGTGTGTGGTACCTCCCCCCAACTCTCTCTTGCTCCTGCTTCCGCCATGTGATGTGCCTGCTCCTCCGTTGCCTTCTGCCATGATTGGAAGCTTCTGAGGCCTCCCCAGAAGCAGATGCCACTATGCTTCCTATACAGCCTGCAGAACTGTGAGCCAATTAAACCTCTTTTTTTTAAAAAAAATTACTCAGTCTCAGGTATTTCTTTTTTGGGGGGGACAAGGTCTTGTTCTGTTGCTCAGGCTGCTGGAGTGCAATGGTGTGATCTCGGCTCACTGCAACCTCTGCCTCCCGGGTTCAAGTGATTCTTCTGCCTCAGCCTCCTGAGTAGCTGGGATTACAGGCACCTGCCACCATGCTCGGCTAATTTTTGTATTTTTAAGTAGAGACTGGGTTTCACCATGTTGGCTAGGCTGGTCTGGAAATCCTGACCTCAGGTGATCCACCTGCCTTGGGCTCCCATAGTGTTGGGATTACAGGCGTGAGCCACCGTGCCCAGCCTCAGGTATTTCTTTATAGCAGTGCAAGAATGGCCTAATACGTAGGGTAGAACATGACATTTTCTTCTGGAAGAACTTTGGAAGATTCACCAATTGATTTATTCTTAGATAGCTGATCTATAGGTGTAGTCACAAAATTGTGACAGTTTTTCTTTAGTATTTGATGTAGATTTGATGATGACATGCTTTGTGATTATCCAGGGTTTGAGTGCTTATTGTTCATCTTCTCGTGGCTCTTTGATGAATGTTTCAATGAATGAGACTCTTAGGAGGAGGAAGCAGAGTCCTGTAGTATTAGGGCTGGAAGGGACCTTGACTGTGTCCTCCAAGCTTTTATTTAGCAGATGCAGAAACTGAGTTGGCACAGCCAGGACTTAAGTGAGTGTCTTTCCTCATTCTGGGACTCTTCCCATTCTGTTAGGCTGTCTATGGAAGTGGATCCTGCCTTGCTGCCTATGGCAGGTTTCCTTGATCTACATATGCCCTTGATCCTCATGCTCAAGGGCCTGGTTTCTCAGCTCCTTGGATGTAGGATGAGGAGGACTAGGAAGAACTTTGGCTAACTGACTCATGGGAGTAATTGTGTTATTCTTAGTCATATTTTAGATTCAGAAGGGACTTTGATGGTCATCTTGTAATTAACACCCTCTCTTTGCAGATGGGGAAACTAGCCCAGAAAGGTTCGGTGTCCTGTGGGAGTCAGGAGTGGCTGTAGCCCATAGCAGATGAGCAGACCTTTAGGTTTGGTGAGGGAGGGACTATGTGTATGTCTTGTTTGTCATTGTAGGCTCAGATCCAAGCACAGGACCCGGAATAGAGTAAATATTTAAATATTTAAATGAGGGAAGGAAGGAAGCCAGAGTTACAATTCAGGTGTTAGGACTCTTGGTCCAAAGCTTTTTCTTTATAATAAAGTGAAGAGTTACTGTTTCCAATATTCACCCACAAATCTTAGATGTAAGCCTCCCCACAGCCCTTCTCTTGCACTGGTGAGAGGCTGTCTTGTCTGCCAGCCTCTATGGGCCAAATTGCTCCAAAGGCAGAAAAATCTGGTCATGGAGGAAAAATGAATGATAATAACAAACAAGCAATACTGCCAAGAATGATAATAACAAACAATCAATACTACCTTATCAGGTGATATGGTGTGACATTGGTAGCATTTTCAGTGCAAAGATTTTCGAAACCTAAATCTCTTCATGAAACTCTTCTCAAAGACAAACTAAACTCAGCTGTGTTTCTACAACCAGTACTTCAAATGCATCTGTTAATTGTATATGTATCATATTCCTGATTTTATAATACTTTATACTATTCAAAACCAATTGTTTCATGGCTTCTTTGATTTACTTATTTATCCAACAGGTATTAACAAAGTACCTTACAGTGTGCAAGGCTCTGAGAATGAAGTGATGTGAACAAAATAGACTCAGTACCTGCCTTTATGGAGCTAGTAGGTTATCAGGAAGGCAATTAAACAAGCAAAATGACATGCCCTGAGTACCTTGTCAAGGAAAGTATGACACAGGGCCAAAATACCTAACCTAGGGCTGGGGTTGGGACATGCATGGACAAACTAGACTCCAGTGCAGGTTGGTCAGGCTCTCTGGAGGAAATGAAAGTGAAATTTACAGCTGCAAAAACTGCAGGAGTTGGTCAGGTGGAAAGATCTTGTGGTCACCGAAGAGAGGAGGTAAGATCAAGCAAAGCAACAGCAGTGGTTCCCAAACTTGAGTGTTCAGAAGTCCAGCTGGAAGGCTGGTTAAAACAGATCTCTGAGCCCCACCTGAGAGTGCTGAGTCCATAGGACTGGGATGGGTCTGGAGATTTGCTTTTCAACTCTCATGTTTCCAGGTGATGCTGGCTAAGTATCAACTGTGAGCAGGGGAGTGAAAGAGATAAGAGTAGATGGAATCCCCTCTCCTCTTCTTGGGGCTGTATGTATCCTGTCCTCTGACCATCCTTCAAGTTGAGATCAAGGATAGCATTTCCAGGAAACATTTCCTAGGTATTCTCACTGCCTTTATTGCCTCCTGTGAATACACTGTCCACAAGTCTATGGATACATGTTGCATCTTTTCCATGTTATTTAGCCCTCAGTTACATGCAATTGTTTCCACCATGTTTGTTTTGTCTAACTAGAGCTTCTTGAGGCAGCTGAGCATATGAAATGTGTACAAAATATTTGATTGCCTGATCAAATTTAATTCTTGCAACTGCTGTGAGGAGCAGGTTGCATGTTATTCTCTGTTCTGTGGAGATGTGGAAACTGAGACTTACAGGGAATAACCAAGATGAAGAGAAGGGGAATTTCTTGCTCAAGTCAGAGGAGGGGAAGTCAACGTGAGGTGTGTGTTCATTGTTCTCAAATGTGCTTTGCGTTATGTGAAATTGCAGGTATTCCGTGCCCAGCACCACTAGTAGAAGGAAAGTTTTATATTTAATTTGTTTTTGAGCTTTTTCACTATAGGTTCATCTTCTTAAAGAGAATACAAAGGCATCTTATAAATTGAATGTAGATATTGTTTTTAGCAGATGATTATCTTAGGAATTCCACAGAAATTGTCCACTTGCAAAAGCAAGAGTAAATATTTGGAGGGGGTAATTCAGTTTACATGTCATTAGGCTTAGAAATGATTTTTATAAAATTTTGGCATGAGGGAGAAACAACATATCAATTTCAATTTCCTGAAAAGACACACATTGGACAATTATGCCATTACCAATCTTTGAGTGGCTAGATGGATTTTGCTGCATGGTTGAAGACTTACAAAGAGCCTGTACATAGCACATTCACAAGACAGGTAGGGTTAAAAACTAACTAAAAAGAATTCCTTTCGATACCAATAATCTGCCAAGCCTTCTTTCCCCATGCGTAGATGTAAACATTATCTGGTTTTCTCAGATTCCTGTAAGAGGTGGAAGTTTGAAGAATTCACTGGGCTTTTGTATCACAGTACAACTTGGGAACACTAATTTTCAAATGTTCTAACAGTTCTTCATAGCTGGAAGTCCCCAACACAATTATGTGAATTATCCACTTTATAAAAAACAGCAGCCTGGAATTTCCTGGCATTGGTGAAGTGGCAGATGGCTAATGAGCAGGCGTTTCTTCATTTTTCTTTGCAAGTTTGTTCTATATGCTTGTATGGCCTGAATGCTTTTACTGCTTCCTCAGTTCTTTCCATCCTCCTTCTAAAGGCAAAACACAGAACAACCACCAAAAGAAAAAGGGAAGCATTGGGTATTGTTTAAAGCTATGTGATAGAGCCAAGAAGCTGGGTTTTGAAGGTGAAACTCATTTCACAGTCGTGATTGTCAACTCAGCCCTTTTTAATAGTCATTGCAGGTAAAACTTGTAGATCATTCTTTACAGTGTGCAGTTAATTTAAAAATGAGGTTTCTCTTATTTGAGATATCGTCAGGTGCTATGTAGGTATGTAAAATGAATAACAAACTTCTTTTTTGTTCTCCACAAACTTGTGATTGAGAAGGGGGAGATAAGCTATGAATACAAATCACTGTAGTATAGTAGAGAATGTGTTTGGTGTAATCAGAGAACTACAGACAAAGTGCTGTGTGGGATCAAAGGGAGGGAGACTTTCCTTCTGATAAGGGCGATGGAAAAGACTTCATTCATAGCCTGAAACTTGGCATTTTCAGTGGACCTTAAAAGGGAGTGTATGGAATGGTGTGCTGAGCAAAGGAAACAGCGTGTGTGCAAAGGCATGGAGGTGGGAATAGAGAAGTTAATGCAGACTGGGTGTGGCAGAGACTCCTCAGTGGAAGTCATGTGAGATGAGGCTGCAGAGGGGAGACTGAGGCTAGGCGACAGAGCTCCTGAAACTGCACTTTACTGTGTAGTTGTGGAGGATAGGGGACAACAAGAGGCCCCCAGGCATTGCCATGTGATAGAAGAGCCCCAGAGGCTGAGCCGAAAGCAGACAGGGCCCTGTGCTGTCAGCAGGGCAGTTCAGATTGCCATTCCCATTTCCTTATCTGCAGAAGTGTAGGTGGTAGGGAGGCAGAGGGTGAGCCATCAAACATAATACAGTCCTTTGTAAGTAACACAAATAGGATCTATGCAGCAGAATAGATTTAATGCAATCCATATGATATGCAGATAGAAACAATTTTTCAAAGTTTAAGGAGTGCTGAGAAATAAGAATCATGAAGTAAGTGCTAAATATATAGTTTTGGCCTAGTGTGGTGGCTCACGCCTGTAATCTCAGCACTTTGGGATTCTGAGGCAGGAGGATCACTTGAGGCCAGGAGTTCAGGACCAGCCCGAAAACCATAGCAAGACCCCGTCTCTACAAAAATAGGACAAAAATTAGCTGGGCATGGTGGCATGTGCCTTTCATCCCAGCTACTCAGGAGGTTGAGGCAGGAGGATCACTTAAGCCCAGAGGTGCAAGGCTGCAGTAAGCTTTGATAGTGCCACTGCACTCCAGCCTGGGCTACAGAGTGAGACCCTGTCTCAAAAAAAAAAAAAGAAAAAAAAAGTATATAGTCTTGATGGCTTGGTGGTGTGAAAGCCAAGGAGTGTTCATTAATGGTTAAAGCTCGCTAATTATGTATTTTTCTTAAGTTAGAGTAAATACCTTGAAATTATACAAATCAGCTTGTCTATTGGATTCTTGATTACAGGCATAAGTCACCACACATGGTCCAGACTATTTAATTCTCAACCATTAAACATTTATATTTTGGAAGTATGTTGGTATATTTTCATTTTTTGGCCCTACTGTGGGTCTTGTCCTTGTTTACTTCTCCTTCCCAGTCTGGAGGACTGTCAGTGTTAAGGCAATCTCTAAATAAACCATGCATATCAGCATTGGGATGATTTGTAAATCCTGCTTGGCTAAGGGCTCCATCTCTGTCACTTCTGGTGAGTTTTCTCAGTCCCTTAATTTCTTATGATGTGATGAAATAGATTTGGGGGAAGGAAAACTAACCAGCTTCAAAGTAATTCAGTATACAGCCAATGCCTACATATTATGGAAACAGTAGTTACACAAACTAAGTAGATCTGGTGGATCTTAGTTCCTGGGTGGGTGGGAGGGATAGGGATGGAGAAGACTTGAAGGAGGGAAAGAGAATTCTTTTGCATGAACCATATGGTAGTTGATCTGTTGCCGCCACAAACCTGTGATTGAGAAGGTTGATCTTTTCTACACTGGTTCAGTGCTGCATCTTGATATATTAGTGAGTAAAGACTCTTGACTTTGAGTCAATGTGGTGTAATACAAATGATATATTTGATCTTGTCCCTGATTCCTGGGACTCCTAAAAATAACCCTTGGGATTTCTTGAGTGATAGGAACATTTTTTGTTACTCATAATGAGCTCCTTTAGACCATACCTGAGTTTGTGCTAATGTGATCCTTGGACTCTTGGTGGGCCCCCAGGTAGCTTCGGGATGGGGACTAGTTGCCGGAGGAACCAACCATGTGATTACAGGGTTAGAACTTTTAGCTGCAATCCCTGATCTCTGGGAAGGGAAAGGGGCTGGAGATTGGGTTCACTCAACAACAGCCAGTGATTTTATCAGTCAAACCTGTGTGATAAAAACTTGGTTAAAACTGCAGCAAGGAGGCTAGGAGCTTCTGGGTTGGTGACATATGGATGTGTTGGGAGGACGGTGTGCCTGGAGGGGGCTTGGAAGTTCTGTTTTCGTGCCTGCTCCCCAACCATACCTTGCCCTATGAATCTCTACCATTTGGCTGTATCTGAGTTGTATGCTTCATAATAAAACTGTAATCATAAGTGTAGGGATTTTCTGAATTCTGTGAGTCATTGTTGCCCAAAAGAGTCCCGATCTAGACCCCAGAAGAGGGTTCTTGGACCTCGTGCAAGGAAGACTTCCGGGCAAGTCCGTAGAGTAAAGTGAAATCAAGGTTATTGGAAAGTAAAGGAATAAAGAATGGCTATTCCACAGGCAGAGCAGCACCGAGGGCTGCTGGTTGGCTATTTTTATGGTTACTTCTTGATTATACGCCGAACAAGGGGTGGATTATTCATGAGTTTTCCAGGAAAAGGGTGAGCAATTCTCAGAACTGAGGCTTCCTACTTTTTTTAGACCATATAGGTAAATTCCCAACATTGCCATGGCATCTGTAAACTGTCATGGTGCTGGTGGGAGTGTTTCTTAGCATGCCAGTGTATTATAGTTAGCATATAATGAGCAGTAAGGATAACCAGAGGTCACTTTCATTGAGTCTTGATTTTGGTGGACTTTCACTGGCTTCTTTACCGCACCCTTTTGTCAGCAAGGTCTTTGTGACTTGTATCTTAAGCTGATCTCCTATCTCATCCTGTGACTTAGAATGCCTAACCTCCTGGAATGCAACTCAGTAGGTCTCAGCCTCATTTTACCCAGCCCCTATTCAAGATGGAGTTACTCTGGTTCAAACGCCTCTGATAATTCTAGCAAAATGCCAAACTTATTGAGGGGGGTCATGGAAAGCCCCCAATTTGTAGTCCCTAGGCAGAAGTGCAGTTAACCTGGGGACCCCATTTGCGGCTGGCGTCTGAAGTGGGGTCAGTCTTGTGGGACTGAGCATTTAACCTGTGGAGTCTGCACTAAATGCCAGGTGGTATCAGAATTTAATTGAATTGTGGGACACCCAGTTGGTGTTGGAGAACTGGGTTTTGGAAAAATGGAACAGACAAGTCTTTCCTATTGGGAAAAACCAACTCATAATATGAAAACGTTGGGGCTGGAATAATCTCTCTGAAATTGCATAGTTTACTATTTAGAAGATAAAGGCTCAAAAGTGTTTTTAAAAGATTTAGTGGGGTGGCCGGTCACGGTGGCTCATGCCTATTATCCCAGCACTTTGGGAGGTCGAGGCGGGCAGATCACGAGGTCAGGAGATAGAGACCATCTTGGCCAACATGGTGAAACCCTGTCTCTACTAAAAAAATACAAAAAATCAGCTGGGCATGGTGGCACGTGCCTGTAGTCCCAGCTACTTGGGAGGCTGAGACAGGAGAATCACTTGAACCTGGGAGGCAGAGGTTGCAGTGAGCAGAGATCACACCACTGCACTCCAGCCTGGGCCACAGAGTGAGACTCCATCTCAAAAAAAAAAAAAAAAGTTTAGTGGGAAAGAAAAAAATTATCAGGCTGTTCTTTACTATTTATGTGTTTACATTGTGTTTTATAGTGTAATAAAGTAGAAGTTATACTACTATATGGTTTTCTTTGACTCTTGTTTCCTGTGGTTTTCACCAAAGATTTCATAGCACTGTCTCTGCCTCCAACCAATGGAAACATCTAAAATGTCAATATGATGGATTGTAGGTTTAGTAATCTCTTTACTAAGGGATTTCCAGTATCCTGGTTTACCGCTGTGTACACTATTAATATTACTCTGACACTACAGTGACAATTTCATATGGTTCAACCTTATAGTAATGATGGCTCCTCATTGACTGTTACTTACAGTTAAAAAAAAAAACTATCGATTATGATCAGGACATTTTAGAAACTGCAAAAAGTAGAGAAAGAGAAAAAAATGCCCCAGAGTTCCAGCAAGAAAACATAAATGTTAACTACACTTGGGAGGTATTTTTTTAAACAGGTTCCTTTTTTTCTATGCACACCTTCTCCCTTTTTTCAAAAACAGTTTGTGATTTTACTGTGAATAATTAAAATAAAAGAAAATGTGGGGAATGCTAAGACACAAAACACTAAAAAGAAAAAAAATGACATAATCTTACCACTTTGATAACATTTTGATGTCTTTTTTTCTTATAAAAACTGGGACCATTTAAGCTCTAAATACTGCTTTGTATGTGTTTTTATTTTTTTCACTTAACATTTTTCATTCACAATTGAGATCATTTTGGACAAAGTGGGTGATGACAAATCTGATCCCTTCATACGAAGTGTTTCTATTGTTTTAAGAGTCAAAAGGAAGTTTAGGATTTCTGAGAAGTAACCAACTGTTTCATCAGTGTTATATGTAGATCAGGGTAGCATTTTAATTTTGTATCTTACAAATGGCAGCAGAATTACTTTTTAACAATTAGCACTTGGTTAAAAAAAAAAGATAAATTGACTTGGAAAGAACGTAACTTTTAAATGTACCTTCTCTTCCTAATAACTGACTCACTAGGAAATGCCATTCTGTCGTTGTAGATTTATTGCTGTGTTACAGGGATAATGATTATCTGTAGGTTTTCTACCTTCTCTAACTCTACTACGTGAACCCTGTAGTATCTATAATAGAGATGAGCTATGGAGAATCCCATTCCATGGACTTTTACTGAATGTTGAAACTGTGAGCCCTCACATTTCAGCAGTAATGGAGCAGAGTGTGGAGTTCTGGAGCCAGGCTGCCTGGATTAAAGTCACCTTTGATACTTGCTACCTGTGTGACCTGGCATAGGTTACTTAACCTCTCTGTTCTGTAGTTTTACATCTTTAAATGGGGCTGGAAATAATAGAAGCTACCCCATAGAGTTATTGTAAGGATGAAATGAGTTAATATCTGAAAAATGCTTGAAATAGTAACTGTACACATTATACATCAATATGTGACTATTAATAATAGTATTTTTTTCTGTGTGTCTCACTGGTTGCTACTGGTTTTCAGAGTTCTTGTTTGGGTTTCATGCTAGTGACATTCATTTCTCCTCTTTAACATTGACTTCCCTACGTCTCGGGTTTTCCTGGTTACTTCTGTTTAATCTTTCCTTCGTTTGCCTTTTCTGAAGTGACCTTTATTTTCTTTCCTACTCCCTCCTTTACTTTGCCCTTTCTCTAACAGCAGTAGCGGGGACTTCACACCAGGGGACTTCAGCCGGGACAGATCCTTGGAGCTCAACATTTACTCACCTTCCTTTTCCAGTTCCTATGTTCTCAGAAGCCAGCCCACGTGCCTGTCTTGCAGGAACATTGCCCGACCTAACCTGTGACTAATTGGAAAACCCTCCGTTTAGGACTTTTGTAGTTCTCTGTTTAGTCATTATCTGCTTCCTGTTCCTGGAAGGAAGAGAAACACTGGCTTGCATGTGGGGATGTGGGTGCCTGCCTGGCCTTGTGGTACCACCTGAGCAGCGCTGTGTGGTCGCTGCTCACTCACCCCCAGGGCTTATCTTTTCTGCACCCCACATTTAACACTGCCCCTTCCAGCCCAGCTCATGTGATTCCTTGTCCTTTTCTGGATGTTTGATTTTATATCCCCAGCTGAGCTGTGAGCTTGGTGAGGATAGCAACTGCTTTGCTCTTATTACCACAGATAATAATAATCACAGCAATAATGGCCAGCATTTATCGAGTACTTAACTTGGATAAACCCTAGTAATCTCATATAGGGCTTAGAAACTATTATTATTTTATGGATGAGGAAACTGAGGCACAGAGATGCTAATTGACCTTGCCTGGGGCTTCGCAGCTAGGAAACAAATTGAACACAGTGCAGCCAAGAAAAAAGCCAGTTTCTGCTTTTGCTTCCATGCTTCCTAGGGAGTAGTCTTGCTTCAGAGTTGGCCCTGCCTGCAACAGACCTTGGTTCAAATGTTGGCCCAGCCATTTCCCAGATGAGTGACTTCAGCTTCAATACTTTGTTCTTGATCATCTCCATTTCTAAGATGGGTTTAATATTAACACCTATCTCAGAGTTGTAGAGATAAGAAATGATAATGTAAGTAAAAATTCCAGTAAAGGTTAGTGGCTATTAGCAGTTGGTGGTAAAGTAGTTGAGCATCCTAGAGGCCCTGGATGTGGAAATCATAAACCGCCAACACTCCACAGGGGCGTCAGTCACCATCTCTCTTTCTCCCTCTGCCTGATCGAGTGCTGGGCCAGTCTTCCTTTCTGACGCCCTTGCTTCCCTTCAGCCAGCTCAGCACCACCCATTTTTTCCCCATGTGATTAGTTTATGTCCTATTCTGCAGGGTAGAAATGACTTGGCTGGACTTCCAACCCTGACAGGTGCCAGTTGTGCCCAGAAACCAGGGATCTAGCTCCCCAAGGGTTGGTTTCCTGCACCAGCTCTCTGTAAACTTCAGGGAATTCACTGATTTCCTAAAGGAGCACCCCTTTGACCCCATTTCTTCCCGTTGCTGCTGGAGACAGGCTGAGATAGCGTGTTTCCTCCTATTTGATGGTTTTTTTCTGGCCCTTGCTACTTAGACTTCCTCCCATAGTTTAAATAATTTCTAACCTAGTTCTTGGTTGGCCTCTTGCAAGGAATATACATGAACAGTTCTGTTAGGACTCGCAGCCACGTGGAAATTGGGCAGTAGCCTTTGGTGAGGTTGTGTAAGCTCGGATTTAGTGTCCCCTTATGGATCTGGCAGTTGGGGATGAATTGGAGTCCTGTGAAAATCCAGTTGAGAGCTAGTTCCCCAAGCTGGGTTTAGGAATGTGCTGCTATTTATAGCCTTTCTTTTGGATCTTTGCAAACTGGAACCTTCTGTTGATTTTGATGAACGCAGGAGCATGCTGGTATATTTACATCCTTCAGAAAGGACTTACCCAACAAGGGGGTGAAGCAGTGGGGTGTATCAGTTGTCCAGCTCTGAAAAGAATCTACTTATTTATGTTTGTAAAAACCATTGGTATTTGGCAAATGGGGTGTAAGTACACTGGATATTCTGTTCTACCAAATAGGATCTTAACAAAACTGCTTATAAAGTTACTGTGAACTTGGGGACTTGATTGATTACCCAGGAGCCCTTCTGCAATGAGAGAATTTGCTTTCACATATAACATTGCTGCAGCAGATGTTTCAGGCACTCCTACTGTGTTGCAGGAACTGTGTTAGGGATTAGAGGTACAAACCTTCACTTCCCCACCTCCACTTAGGGAAAGAGGTGTTTGACTTCAGTCAGGGTTTTCCGGCGAGTTCTGTGTCCTGCTGGGATTCCTGCCTTTGACCGTGGTATGTCTGAGTGGTGCGCTGTTGTAGTGAGGTGGGTGGGGAAAATGTCCTCCTAAGCTTTGGTTCTTCTGCTTGGCTCATTTCTCTGCCTCGACCCAGTGATATCATGTAGGCCACTGATTTATTTACAGAATGATGATATTACCTAACTTCTTGGGATTAGGGATTTCAAATAAAAGAATGAATGTGAAAGTGCATTGAAAAGTGTGTTATTTGGGTGGGAACTTTTATATCTTGTACTGTGTGTCCCTATGTCATGTGTATGATTGAAAATTTTCTTTATTCCTCTCCTTTCTTTTTAAATATTTTTTCTGAAAGATTTTTAGATGCCATGTAATTAACATTGCTGGTACAAATTATGTTTGTGGCAACCACTGAATAATAGTTTTTGAGCAATAATGTGAACACATGCATCTGTGAATAAGGTGCTTTTCAATAGCTAGAGAAAGGTCTTTTACTTTTACCTTTATGATAGTTATAGAGGGAGATGAAGTAGATATACATGAGTGATTTTTTTTTTTTTTTGAGATGGAGTCTCGCTCTGTCACAGTGATGGGATCTCAGCTCACTGCAAGCCCTGCCTCCCAGGTTCAACCCGGGTTCAAGCAATTCTCCTGCCCCAGCCTCCCAAGTAGCTGTGACTACAGGCACGTGCCACCATGCCCAGCTAATTTTTGTATTTTTAGTAGAGACGGGGTTTCACCATGTTGGCCAGGATGGTCTTGATCTCTTGACCTTGTGATCCACCTGCCTCAGCCTCCCAAAGTGCTGGGATTATAGGCATGAGCCACTGCGCCCAGTCGATCTTTTGTTTTTTGCAGTTAAAATTAATATTGGGAAATTTTGTGCTATCAAGATTTTTAAAAAATGAAGCCACTACAAATTTCATTCACCTACAGCTGACTTCAGTCTTTTTTTTATGAAGATGATTTTTACACCAGAAGAAGATATGTGCAAGTTCCAGTGTTAATCATATATCATAGGGTCGTTGGAGAGAGGCAGCTTCTTAGTGTTTAAGGGCCTTGGGTGGGTGAATGTTGACCTGTATGCAGCCCAGCTGTGTGGTTCATTGGTGACAGTTTAACAAAGCCACCTAAAGGCATGTGTCACTAGATAAAACCCAAGGCCACTGCCACTTACAGACACTGTTAAGCAACATGGCTAAGAGTGTGGGCCCCGGGATTCCATTGTCTGGGTTGGATCCTGTCCTCCTACACACCGAGGCTTGTTATTGAACCCGTGTGCCTCATTTTCCTCATCTGCGAATGGGGGTAATGAGAGATGCTTCCTTACAGATGCTGCGAGGGAAGAATGAGATTGCCCAGGAAGCATCCAGAACACTGCCTGACACCACTAACACCCCGTGTGAATGCTGCGATTGACAATTACTTCAAAGTAGCAACTCATTCTTTATGACGTACCACCTTTCAGAAATAATCTGAAGCAAATATTAGATTTCTGAAGCCCTGTTGCTTTAAGGTCACTTCAAACAAATGACTTCTTCAGAATTCCATTTCTTTCTTGAGTGGACGTAATGTGTAATTTTAAAGGTTCGCAAGAGCCATTAGTCAGAGGCTCTCTCCATTCCTGTTGTGCAGCCACCCAGCCCCTTCCCAGGAGACAGACGGTGCTATCAGTAAATAAAGACTTTGGAAAAGTCCCCAAATGGACAGCACCAAAAATAGCAAAAGGAGGAGGGGCAGCGAAAGAGGGAGGGAGGGGCTGGAGAACAGGAAAAGAAGATGGGGAGAGAGTCAGCAGGGAACCCTCCCAGTCCTTGAGCCCCACGGGTATTGCTTTTCCTCACGCCCCTCTCTGAGGACCCCACTGATGTGTGCAGCCATCAGCGAGGGTCTGTGGGAATCTCCTCAGTCTTCTGTCTTAGAGGCACAGTTGGTGGCTTCCTGGCCTGTATCCCAAAGCAAATAACTGGCAAGCTGACCTTGCTCCAGTCTGGGGTGAGGCCAGGTCAGATGAGCCTTCTGTTGTATCCTGAATGCAAACCATTGTTTGAGATACTCTGGAAGAGTCCAGAAGTTGAGGTCCTTGGCCTCTCAAGACACCGGGATCCTAGAGTTAATTTCCTCCCAAGACGGAGCTTTGGGCGAGGTGGGAGGTGGGGGAAGATGGGGGGATGGGGGTGGCTGTAGCTGTCATCTGTGTTGGAGTTCTGTGGCTTTAAGAAATAACTTCAAATGGTAAACCCGAGACAGTGTGGAGTAGGCTAGGGACTTTATCTGACTCTGCAAAGTTATTTTTCTCTCTTCAGTTCAAATTGAAGCCAGGGATGGTAATATTTAGATTTCATCTTTTTTTTTTTTTTTAAAGATGTTTCTTTATATTGACATCACTCAAGTTTCAGTCCTTTGTTCTGGTAGCAACCCGGGGTTCAGGAATGCTCTGAGTGCCCCAGCCTCCTGCCTGTCAAGAGTGTCCTGTTCCCTTTTTGTCCAGCCAAATTCAGTTATTCTGTTGAGGCTCAGCATAAAGTCCTTTTTCTTTCTGGATCATCTTTGTTACTTCCCTTCTTAATCTATGTGGTATTTAAGAAGAAAGCCCCAGCTTAAGGATAGGTTATGCCCCAAATACTACTTTTGAGTAAGTAGATTGTAAGTTGAAATGCATTTTCCCATTAAAAATGATAATTATCATTAGTAATGATAATTTTTCAAGGCATCTGTTAGCCAAATGCATCTGAAAATAAGGATTTATAGCTAGGCATTGCTGACGTCTGCACATTTTATTGGGGAAGTTGTCTGAGCTTCCATCTGTTCCCAGAGTGGTCTTTGCAACCCAGAATCAGACTCCAGGGCTCATGACTCATGGTAGCATTTCAGGAATTTTAACAAAATAAAGGTAATTGAGGGACTGTATGCAGCTGGGGTTGGGTGGGGTTTTGTTTCATGGGTGGGTGGACTTTGGCAGGTGGGTGCCATCTGGGTGTCCCCTCCCTGCCCAGTCACAGCTGCCTTTTCGGGGAAAGGTGGGGTTGTAGCAGCTGTTTGTCTAGGAATTGAGTGGAAGCTGGTAGCTGCCTCAAGTTTCACTACAGAGTTCAGCACTTATTTATATACTGACTTACAGTGTTCTCCAATTCTGTTTAAGCCCATTTGTTCTCTCTACAACATATTCTTGAGCTTGGGCAAATGCTGTGTCTTTATGATTGCCACTGTGGGTAGATGGTCTTAGAGACTGTGACTTTAGTTATCTCTGTAACCAAATAGGAATAATTTGGGGATGATTTTATTTTGTAGAATTTGCTTTGGTTTCTCTTCTTTTATTATTGTGGGCAATTGATTTAAACTGTATTTAAAGAATTAACTTGGCTAGGTGCGGTGGCTCACGCCTGTAATCCTAGCACTTTGAAAGGCCAAGGTGGGTGGATTGCCTGAGCTCAGGAATTCGAGACCAGCCTGGGCAACATGGTGAAACTCCGTCTCTACTAAAATACAAAAAATTAGCCAGGTGTGGCAGCGTGCGCCTATAATCCCAGATAGTCTGGAGGCTGAGGCAGGAGAATTGCTTCAACCTGGGAGGCAGAGGTTGCAGTGAGCTGAGATTGTGCTACTGCACTCCGGCTTGGGTGACAGAGTGACTCTGTCTCAAAAAACAAACAAACAAACAAACAAACAGAATTAACTTAAAAGAGGCTGTTTTGCACTAGTAGTAAGCTGTTAGCTACTGACTAGATAATAGGTCCTAGCTCTACCAAAGTAGGACTGAGAGGCTACTAGGTGGACTAGTACACCTAGTAGGTGTAACTAGGTGGACTAGTTACAGATTCTGTCCTGAAACAAGATTTTTGTCCCAGGTTCTTACCAGTTTTTGTTTGTTTGTGGTTTTTTGTTTTTTGTTTTTTTTTGAGACAGAGTCTCACTCTGTCACCCAGGCTGGAGTGCAGTGGCACAGTCTCGGCTCACTGCAAGCTCTGCCTCCTGGGTTCATGCCGTTCTCCTGCCTCAGCCTCCCAAGTAGCTGGGACTACAGGAGCCCGCCACCATGCCTGGCTAATTTTTTATATTTTTAGTAGAGACGGGGTTTCACCGTGTTAGCTAGGATGGTCTTGATCTCCTGACCTTGTGATCTGCCCGCCTTGGCCTCCCAAAGTGCTGGGATTACAGGCGTGAGCCACCGTGCCCGGCCTCTTACCAGTTTTTAACCATGTGACCTTGAGCAAGTGCAGTACCCTGACCAATCTCCTTACTCTTAGAATTGTGACAGTCGGAAACCCTTCGGACTGGTAGTCTAAACTCTAAATAATGTGACTTCCCCCGAGCTTTGTGCTGACCAAAATCAAGATTAAGAATGGCTCTGATAGCAATTCTTCCTCTCCTTACTAGGAGAGTGTGTGTAAATAGCCACACATCAGGTCAGTGCAGGGTTTGCTACCAGATGAATTTGTCAGATTTGATGTTGCTGTCAAAGGAGTTATGAAAAAATTGGATTTGAGAGCTGTTGGGATTTGGCCTTGTGGACATGGAAGATGGGCTTGTGTCTTCATCTCCAGCAGTGTCAGCCCAGAGTGAATTGTGGATGAGGCTGCAGAAGGTTGGGGAATAGTGGAATTTTGAGAATCATGAAGAACTAGCTCCTGCTTGTAATTTTTTAGATGAGGAAACTGAGGCCCAGGGAGGTGAAGTGACTTGTTCAGTATCACACAGGTAGCTGGTGGCAATGGTGGATGAAGAAAAACCCCTTTAGAGAAATGAACATTTAGACATTTAGCCATCTTGGTAATCTAGACCAAAAAATAGACCCTTCTCAGATACTGTGATTTGAATGTTAGCTTAAAAATAAATAAATAAATATATAAATAAAAATGGGTGTGTGTGTGTGCTTAAAAACTATTTTCCAGCTAACCTTGATGTGGGTTATCCACTTATCAGCCAAGTTCCTTTCCCATCAAGAGTTTGTTGGTTCAGTTTGCCAGGAAACCCTAGCTTCTGAGAATGCGCACCCTTTCCTGGTAAGGAGAGGAAGAATTGCTATCAGAGCCATTCTTGATCTTGATCTTGGTCAGCACAAAGCTGCTTGGGAGAGATTAGGACGGCTGCCTTGTCTGGAGTCTGTGGTTGGATTTGAGAGCTGTTTGGATTTGGCCTTGTGGACATGGAGGATGGGCTCGTGTCTTCATCTCCAGCAGTGTCAGCCCAGAGTGAATGAGGCTGCAGAAGGTTGGGGAATAGTGGAATTCTGAGAACCATGAAGGACATCAGCTCCTGCTTCTAATTTTTCAGATGAGGAAACTGAGGCCCAGGGAGGTGAAGTGACTTGTTGAATATCACAGAGGTAGCTGGTGGCAAAGGTGGATGAAGAAAAACCCCTTTTGAGAAATGAACATTTAGACATTTAGCCATCTTGGTAATCTAGACCAAAAAATGTTAGCAACCCTCAAGCCATGCCCACTGGGTGTGAGAAATGCCATTTCCCCGCCATTCTGTCTCGGCTCCTCTGACCATTGGGGTCAGTTGGAAATACAAGTATTACTTGGAAACAAGCTAGAAAATTGCTTTCGACTTTTTAGGTTGACTTCCAGCCATGCTTCATGCCTCCTCCTCAGTTCCCTGCTGTCTTTGATCTTTTTCATCTCACGTTTTCTTTTGTAATCTCAGCAGGATCTTGGCAAAACACACATACCTAGTGGGTCCTCAGAATACAGCAAATTTACCAAAGCTCACTGGGCCCAGGAAAAACCCAAAGAATTTTGACAAACACTGGCCTTTGTGTTGGACATTTTTTATTTGTGGTGCTGTGGAAGAGAATCACACTTACCAGCTAGAGCCAAGCTCTGCCTGTTTCAGTGGCTCTTGCTGTGTGCAAAAGACTCTCAAAATGAAGTGATGGGCTTGTTTTTGAAGAGCCAGCAAGGCTGTAGGGATCCCAGGTTATGACCTGCATAAGGCGAGCTGTGATTTGGGAGTTGGGAGGGAGATTGATTGGTGATAAGGGCAAATAGTAGAGTTTTTTGTTGTTTATCTGGTAAAACTGCTTTGGAGTCTGGTGGGAGCATTTTCAAAACTTATCCTACTTCTTGCCGTGCTAATTGGAATCCATGGTTTTGAAGTTTGTGGAGGCTTTATTCTAAACCAAGTTGTGAAATAGGAAAGAATAGGCCATCATTTAGCATTTTAACAGAAAAGTGGCTAAATGATGAAATATTGTTGAAAGAAAAATAATGAAAATGTACTTTAGGCATTGGTAGATGAACAGCACTCTCTCACAAGTCGTGTTTTACGTATGCAGACACTGAGAGTGAGATAAAGTGTGTTTGAGCACGCAGGATCCACACTGCCTGGTTTGAATCCAGGCACTGCCACTTGGTAGCCACGTGACCTTGACGTTGGGAATATTGCCTGACCTCTCTATGCTTCTGTTTCCCCATCTGTAATGTGAGGATAACACTGGTAACCATTTTACAGGTTTACTGTGAAGATTCAATGCTTAGCTTAGTGTTGGCTCATACATGCTCCATAGTTGTGGTGGTGGCTGTTGTTAGTATTGATAATGCTGTAATAAACTAGTGTGAATCAGATATCATCGATTCTGGAGCCATCTCACCCTAAACTGTTCTCTTTCGTACTCTAGCTCTGTCTGCTTTCCATTCTGATCCTGATTTGTTATTCTGCTTGGTTTCCAGCCTGCATGGCACGCCCTGAGTGGTCTCATACAGTTAGAGATTTGGGGTGCACATCTCAGCTGTGTCCTGAATGCCATTGTGCATTATTTTCACTGACACCTCCCTTCAGTCTCTCTGCTAAGCCTCCTGTCTGCTGAAGTCCCCTCTTCTGTCCTCACCCTCCTAGTTACCAACAGATGTCATTGCTTCCTCCCTGGCTGTTCCTTAGGCTGGCTTTGAACTCCTGGGCTCAAGTAATCCTCCTACCCAAGCTTCCCCAGTAGTTGGGACTGCAGGTGCATTTTACACTGGTTTGCCATTGCTTTTTATGTTTTGTGTGTGTGTGTGTGTGTGACAGGGTCTCACTGTGTCCCCCAGGCTGACCCACCCTCCCAGTAGAGTGGCACAATCATGGCCCACTGCAGCCTCCACCTCCTGGCCTCATTTGATCCTCCCATCTCAGCCACCCAAGTAGCTGGGACTACAGGTGTGCACAAGCACTCCTAGCTACCTTATTTTTTGGGGATTTTTTTGTAGAGATGAGGTTTCACAAAATGTGTAATCTCGCCTTGCCCTCCCAAAATCCTGGGATTTCAGGCGTAAGCCACCACACCAGGCCTTGCTTTTTATGTTAAAAGACAACAGAGGCACCTGTTCCCGCAACTTTGTTCCACCCACTATAAAGGAAGGCCTCAGGAAAAACTGTATCCTTTTCTATTCAGATATTTAACTCCCCTCCTTCATATGGAAATCATCTCAAGGCCATTGCTTCATACTCCCGCTCTGTCTCTCCCTTTTCTTCCTTCCCTTCTACATATAAATAGTTTGGTTTCATCCACTTAAAAAATAAACCCCAAACAAAAATTTCTTCCCTTCACCCTAAGGGTGAACTACCCTACCCTCCTTGCTTGCTCAGAAGGAGCTTCTGGAAGGAGCACAATGAGCTCAGTGTCTCTGTTCCTGAACCCAGAGAATCCAGCTTGCATCTTGCCATCCATTTCATTGGAAAACGGCTCCAGCAAGGCCACCAAAGAGCTTCTGTGGATTGTTTTTCTTTCTATTTTATTTTTGCCTGTTTATTTCCTTTTTTGTTTTACTTTATCTTTAGAATTTTTAAAGAACGTTTACTTCAGGAAACTACAGAGAAACAGGGAGCAAAATCCAAGAAGGGAAAGGTTAAAAAATCCCAAGCTGCTCCTAAATTAGAAACTGAAGGTTTCCCATGTGTTCTTAGGAATTTCTATGTGGCCTGATTTATCTGAGTTCTTCTCAAGCCTCTTTCTAAAGATTTCTCTTGGGTTGTGTCTTCATTTGTTTTCTGTTGCTATAACAGAATACCCAAGACTGGGTAATTTATAAAGAATAGAGGTTTATTTTGCTCACAGTTCTGGAGGATGGGAAGTCCAAGATTGGATAGCCATATCTGGTAAGGGCCTGTTGCTGCTTCATGACATCAGTGACAAAATGGAAGAAATCACATGGTGAGAGAGGAAGCAAGAAAGTGCCGAGGAAGCTGAACTCGCTTTTATAACAATCCAAACTCCCAATAACTAACCCCCTCCCATGAGAACTAACTCACTTCTGTGAGAACAACGTTAACTCCTTTATGAGCGTGGAGTCCCCAAGACCCAAGCACTTCTTAAAGGTCCCACTACAGCTCAACACTGTTACATTGGGTACCAAATTTCAACGTGTGTTTTGTAGGGGACAGATCATATTCAAACTATAGCAGGTTGTTTGTTTCTTTCTTTCTCTCTCTTTTTAAAAATTATGGTAAAAACACTTAACATGAGGTCTACTCTGTGAACAAATTTTTAAGTGCACAATACAGTATTGTCAGATCTCTAGAACTTATTAATCTCGTGTAACTGAAAATTTATATTTTGTACCTGTTGATCATCAACTATCCCTATTCCCCTGCCTGCCCAGCCCCTGGCAAACACCATTCTACTCTCTGGTTTCTATGAGTTTGACTATTTTAGATACTATGGTATCTAAAATACCTAAAACAGAATTGTATAGTATTTGTCCTTTGGTGTCTGGCTTATTTCATTTAGCCGAATGTCCTCAGGGTTTACCCATGTTGTCACATTTGGCAGGATTTTCTTCTTTATAAAGCTGAATAATATTCCATTTTCATATGCCACAATTTCTTTATCCCTTTGTCTATCGATGGGAATTTTGGTGGCTTCCACATCTTGGCTGTTGTAACTAATGCTGCAGACAACATGGGAGTGCAGGTATCTCCTCAAGATCCTGATTTCAATTCTTTTTTTGGATATGTACCCAGAAGTGGGATTTCTAGATCACATGGTAGTTCTATTTTTAACCTTTTGAGAAGGCTTAATACTATCCAGCATAGCAGCGGCACCATTTTGCATTTCCTTCGTATTTTAGTTGTGCTCTCTTACAGCATCTGACCCAGCTGACCACTTACCTCTTCTGGAAACTCATTCCTTTCTGTCCTAGACTGGAGCTCTGGCTGTTCTTCCTCAGCTTCTGAGTGGAGCAGATCCAGTTGCTCAATGCCTATTTCCATCTGGATGTCACCTGCTTACCTCTATTTCTGCGTGTTCAAAACTGAACTGTGACGTTGTCCTCAAGATGCCAAGTGAATTCGTTTGCTAGAGCTGCCTCACAAAGTACCACAGACAGGGTGGCTTCAGCAACAGAGAAGTCCAAGAGGAATGTGTCAGCAAAGTTGCCTCCTTCTGAGGGCTATGAGAGAATCTATTTCATGCCTCTCTCCTGGGTTCTGGTGATTTGCTGGCAATCTTTGGTGTCCCTTAGCTTGTAGAAGAAGCATCATCCAGATCTCTGCCTTTTTCTTCACACGGTGTTTTCCCTCTGTCTTTCTCCACATTTCCCCTTTTCAGAAGGACACCAATCATATGGGACTAGGGTCCACCCTGATGACTTCATTTTAACTAGATGACCTGTATAAAGATCCTATCTCCAAATACATTCTGAGGTATTGGGGGTTAGGAGCTCAACATATAAATTTAGGAGGGGGTGACAAAATTCAAACCATAACACCAAGCAAACTTGCTTTTTTTATATATATATATTTCCCATCACAATGAATGGGTCCAATGTCCACTATGTTGCTCAAGCAGAAACTTGGATGTCATTTTTATTACATCACTTGCCCTTATATTAATTTGGGTTCAAGAAGTCACAGAACCAGGAGGCAAAATTTTGAAATAGGAATCCTAGCATCCATCAGACCTCACAAAGGGGTTTGTGACTCTCAAATGACTGACAGCCTCTGCTCTACATACTTTTTAAAGTGTCTACCATCTTGGTACAAAAGTACCACATACTAATTTTAGAAAGTTATAGAAAAGTATAAAGATAAAATTAAATTTATTTCATTATTTTAGTACCGAGAATCACTTAGCATTTTGGTTTTGGCTTTACACCTTCATGCGTTTTTATTTTTTAAAAAAACCAGTTGGATCATATTGCATGTAAGGTTTTGAATCCAGCTTTTGAAATTCAATATTGGATCATAGTGTTTTCCCGTATCTTCACAAAAAATTTCATAGATCTTTAAATAGTGCATATTATTTCATCAAATGAAACCATGATTTAGATATGTTCTTATTATCTCATTGCAAATATGCAGGTGTTGCTATTTTTTGACTTTTATAAATAATGCAACAACCTTTGCTATTTGGACTAAGTAATTTGTTCGTGATTCAGACATGATTCAGCTAGGGGTGAAGGAGAAGAAGGGATACAGTGTTTCTCAGCAAATTATTAGTGTAAATTGAAGGAAAGCTAAACCTACTGAAGTTTATAAATGTTTTAGACATTATGTATGAACAGTTACTTTGTTATTTAAAAGCTATTTTTCATTGAATTGTTAAGGTAGATCACAATATATTCTCCACTCTGCATCTTTCTTGTTAGCTATTCTTTATAATGCACAACAGGGCTGTCCAAAAAAAGTTTCTGGGATGGTGGAAATGTTCATTATCTGGGCCATCCAGTATGGTAGCAGTTAGCCACACATGGCCACTGGGCACTTGAGATGTGGCTAATGCAACTGAGGAACTGAATTTTTAATTTTATTTAAATTCATTTGGCTTAAATTTGAATTTAAATAGCTACATGTGGCTAGTGGCTATCTTACTGAATAATGCAGGTCTTTTATGATTATGACTAAAATACAGTGCCCACCTTTTTGTAGACACTCTTCTGAATGCTTTATATATTAATATTGTTTAATCTTCACAGTGACACCATGCAGCAGGCTTCCAGTTACTATTGCTGTATGACAAATAACCCCAAAGCTTAGTGGGTGAAAACAACAATCATTTCTTTTGTTTAAGGATTTGTTATACAATTTGGGCAGGGTTCATCAGAGACAGCTCTGATGCCCCATGGAGCATCAGTTGGGACTATAGGATCTACTTTTATTATGGCTATTACTGGCTGATAAGTTGATGCCTGCTGTTTTCTCTCCACAGGGAAGCTTAGGCTTCCTCACAGCATGGTGGCTGGGTTCCAAGAGCAAGTGCCCCAAGAAACAGGAAGTGGAAGTTGTCAGTTTCTTATTGCCTGAGGCTGGAAAGTGATAATGCATCATTCCCAACACATTCTGTGGGTCAGGGAGAGTAGAGTGTAAATGTAAGGGGACGAGATACAGACCTCACCTCTCAGTAGAAGCAGTATCAAATAATTTTGAAGCTGGAAACCAAAAAGTATCTGAGATGGGTCTCAGTCAATTTAGAAGTTTATTTTGCAAAGGTTAAGGACATGTCCAGAGAAAAGGATCTCAAATCCACAGGAACAATCTGTGGTTCATGCCATTTTCCTAAGATTTTGAGGGTTTCAATACTCAATACTTGTATTGAGTATTCAGTACTTGTATTGAGTATTCAATACTTGTATTGAATATTGAGGTTTCAATACAAGGGGAAAGAGGGAGCAGATGTTCACATTACTGAATCTACCTGTTGCAAGGGAAAAGGAGCGGGCAGGGTAATAGTCAATTATGTCAGTCAGTCAGCACTTTACCTAAGATAAGGTGAGCATGGGGTAGCTACCTGTGCAGATACTTCACCTCTTATCAGTAGCTATCTGCCTAAGAACAAAAGGAAACACAATTTCTTGAATGACTCAGCTTTCAGTTTAATTTTTTCCTTTTGGCATAGTAAATTGGGGTCTGAGATTAGATTTTTATTTCCCAGGGCCATCTTGTAAAATTATCACAGATTAGTCACACTCATTTTGATCCTTTGAACAGAGAGGAAACAGAGTACAGAACTGTTAAAATTACTCGCCTAAGGTGACATGTCTAGTATGTGGCCAATAACATGTCTGTTATTTCTGCCAGGTCTGAGCTTTTAATCTGAGTGCTATATTGCATCTCCTTGTAATTTATATGCTTCACTAATGTAGATTCATATCTTCAGTTTTTTCATGGCACGATAATTATGAAATTAAGTGAATGACACATGTTTGTAAGTCACAGAGCTCTGTAGATATTTAGTGTTTGTTAGGGGTTGCCACATGTCAAATTCACGATGAAGACACCTTCTCAATCACCTGATTCAGAGGGAGGTGTTTGACTCCAATTCTGAGCCCCTCTTTCATCCCTCTTTCCCATTGTCCCCCCAAAAAAGAATTTATTTTCACCCCCAGATTGAAACAGACAGTGATTCTGAGTAAAGCTCCTTGATCTCAGCATGCTGCCTACTTCACATATTCTTGTTGCGTGGAATATGTGTTATATAAAGGAATTAATAAAGAAAACATTGTTTTAGGACCATAAAAGGGATTAAATAAATGTTTCTGGCTTTTACTGAAAATAAGGCATGAGGTTAAACCCTAACTTAGACGGTATATTGCATATATTTAGGGATGTATTTATTATATTGATTCTTCAGGGAGAACTCAGAAAACACAGGCTATTTCAAATTCTGGAGGTTGTCTGATAAAGTAATGAATGCAACCTCTTACAAACCTAAGAAACCAATTATTTCCTTTCATGTTCAAAGACAATGGATATTTCCATGCGAAAGAGAGGTAGCCTTTGTTCTATGGCCTCTGGTTTGCAAATAAAGCTTCTGTTTGATATTGTTTGTTTGCTGCTGTGATGAACCGTGCTCATTTCATACCAGGCATATTGTCCCCATTATAATCATTATGATGCAGGAGTTTTCTTCTCGGTCACTTTGTAAACTGGGGACCTCCTGGCTGGCGACGCTCTGCCCCAGCCTCGACGCCCTGCTTGGCCACGCTGGCGTGCTTCAGCTCGCCTGTGGTATAGCTTGTACCCACTTTCAGCAGTTCCCAAGCTCTTGTAGTGCACCCAAGAAGAATGAGGATACATGACACATTGAAGGGTGAGGAGGGCGGAGAAGAATTTTATTGAGCTATGAAAATGGCTTTCAGCAGAGAGGCAATGTGGGGCTCGGGGGAATGGTTCTACTTGAAGTTCCTCCTGTGTGGCTGGGTCTGGGGCCTTTTATGGACTCAGAATGGGGAGTGCGTGCTGATTGGTTTGTGAGGAAAGCACACCAAACAGGAAGACAAGTCCTCCATCTGGTCCGAGGATTTAACTTGTAGCTTGGCTTTCAAGCTTTAAACTTCTTCAGCATGGAGGTGGGGTTTCACCAGGGACCCAACCCTGTCTGCCTGGGCATTTGACTGCCTCCTGCCGCTCTCAATTACAATACGGATTCTTTTCTCACCAAAATTCTCTTGAGAAAGCTTATATTTAAATGTCTCTAGCTTTCCAATTTCTGGGTTTCTTGAGCAGTGTGTGTGAATCTCCCTTGATGTAGAAAACCTTATTTTATCCCTTCAGAGTCAGGATATTCCAAATACTGAAGCTTTGTTTCAGTCAAACCCCACAGTTTTCTTTGGTCCTCATCTACCTGACTCCCCTCTTCATTTCGTACTTCTCTCCTCATTTTTCCATGGCATGGTGCTCTGCTGATTCTTTTGCTACACGGTATGTTCTTCCTGAACTCCTGGCCTCAAGTGATCCGCCTGCCTTGGCCTCCCAAAGTGTTGGGATTATAGGCGTGCGCCACTGTGCCCGGCCTAAATATTAATAGTGGTAGCTAACACATTTATAGTGCTTACTGTGTGACAGGAACATATATAAGGCTAACTTTTTAATACTTTTTAATTTAATTAAAAAAAATTTTTTTTTTGAGACAGTCTTGCTCTGTCACCCAGGCTGAAGTACAGTGGTGCAATTCTTGGCTCACTGCAACCTCTGCCTCCCAGGCTCAAGCGATCCTCTCACCTCCGCCTCTCCAGTAGCTGGGACCACAGTTGTGTACCACAATGCCCAGCTAATTTTTGTATTTTTAGTGGAGGCGGGGTTTCACCATGTTGCCCAGGCTGGTCTTGAACTCCTGACCTCAAGTGATTCACCCCCTCCCCCCACCCCCTTCAGCCTGCCAAAGTATGTTCTTCCTGCGATCTCAGTTGGCCACATTGTATAATTGTGTGCTCCAGGCTCACTGCTTTCTGGAGTCCCTGTGGCACCCCTGCAGGCTAAGATATCAAACTGCCTCTCATATATATATTCATGTGATACTTTGACATGTCTAAAGGCAAAAACTTCCCCTTTTCTCCAAAAGATGCCCACTTCAAAGCTTCCCTATTCTTGAAGTCATAAAGTAGATCCCCACTGTTCTTTTCTCTTCTAGTGCCCCGTGTTTTCCTTCCACAGCATTTCTCACAATCTGGCACGATCTGCCCGTGTATACTTGTTTAATGGCTGTTTCTGATGCCATCGTGTACGAGCCTCAAGATGGCAGGGGCTACGTTACGTTGTTCATCACTCTATCCAGTTCCCACCCAGTGTGGTGCTTGTCACATAACTGGCATGCATTCAATGTTTATTGGGATTAGTGAACAAATAAACAAGTGCACTCACTTCCATTTTTATGTTTGCACCCCGGGCCAAGATCTTGATGCTATCCCTGACTTTTCCCTCTTCTTCATACTCTAGATCTGCTAATTTACTAAATCCTCATAGAATGTAAGCTGCATGAGGACAACAAATCTCCGCCTGTTTTGCTCAGTGTGATGAACCTGCATCACAAGTGCCTGGAATGGTGCCTGGCATGTGGGTGAATATTTGCTATGTTGCTTGCTAGTTTACATGTAATAATTTATTTCATCTTTATAACAATCCTAGAAGGGTGAGTAGGTAGTATTTGTATGCCCATTTCATAAGAAACCAAGGCATCAAGATGTTAAGTTCTTGTCCATTGTCACACAGCTTCTAAATGGTGGAGCTGGGAATTGAACTTGAGTGTTCTGATGCCATGCTCTTAATCACTAAGAACTGTGCTATAATGTAATGTAGTGTTTATGTAATATTTGTAATGTTACATGTAGTGTTTATGTGTTCATTCTGTGTTTGTAATGTTACATGTAATGTTTATGTGTTTACTCTGTGCTGGACACTTCACGACAACCCTGTATACTCATTCCACAATGAAGAAGAAACTGTCTTCAAAGGATGTTTTAAAAAATGACCCAGCATGGGACCCAGTTCATGAGTAGCAGAGTTAAACTCAGACTGTTTGAGCTCAAACCTGGGCTATCTTATGCCTGTGCAGCTGGACCCACCAGTCTGCATGGCCTTTGGTTTCGGGAGCAGACCCTGACTTACTGTGAACATTACCTGAGAGTCATTAGGTTTTTCTTGCCCTGGACAGATATCTAATGCAGCATGCATGTTTCTTCCTGTAGACAATGGGAGCAGCCGCACATTGCACTCCAGAACAGAGACGACCCCATCACCCAGCAACGATACTGGGAATGGACACCCAGAATATATTGCATACGCGCTTGTCCCTGTGTTCTTTATCATGGGTCTCTTTGGCGTCCTCATTTGCCACCTGCTTAAGAAGAAAGGCTATCGTTGTACAACAGAAGCAGAGCAAGATATCGAAGAGGAAAAGGTTGAAAAGATAGGTAAATAACCAGGGTTCTTTTTATTGGGGGTGAGGAGACAGTTTTTAAATATGAAACCAGTGATATATGCTTTCCATCTCTCTGAGGCAGAATGATCCATTTTAGTGGCAGGTGGTGCAGTGTAGTGTAAGTGCAGATTGTGCAGTAATCACACCTAGTTTGAAAACTTGCTTTCATTACTGAATACCTGCCAGATAGAGCACCCTTTCTTGCCCTGTGGCCTTAGACAAGTTATTGTGTGCTCTGAATCTCTGCCATGTATAATTTCACTTAAATGTATTTTTAATTAATTTAATCTTATTCATTTGACATTTTAATTTAATTTCAATGAGGAAAATAATCCTCACCTTTTGGGGTTTCTGTGAAATTTAGAGGAAAGATGCATTTGGTATTTGGAATATATGACTACTCATTAAATATTAATCCTTACTATTATTATGGAATCAGATTCGAATAAGAGTGAAGGAAAAATTAAAATAGGTCTCCCCATGTTTGTGGTGTTACTTTTGCTGGGGGAGTTCTATCTTAAATATTTGTGATTGGAATTTATGTTTATTAAGTAAACGATCGTGTGCACAGTGCAGAAAAAAGTATGACAAGAACTGGTGCCTTAGTACTAACTTCAGGCTGTCTCATCTGTTTCTCCTAATGTGGAGTCATAAGGTAGTGTTTAGAAAAACCTGGGAGATGAAATCCTGTTTTCGCCACTGATGTTTCTTTCCCATCATCTTTAGGGATGTTTCCTGACTTGGGCCTTGAGAGGTAGTAGGTGACTCCCCCTATTCCTTTCAGCCCTGCTAAGGGCAGTTTCTGCAGAAAGGTGACATTGGAGTAGGTCGCCCTTCAGGCAAAGCAGGGCTGGCTGAGGGGAGGTTCCTTGTTCCTTGCCAGCTTGCTGGACTGTTGGTTTTTCCCACCCCCACTGACCTTTGAGGCTGAGAAGGAACAGGATTGCATGATGAGTCATGTATGAGCCTGTGAGCAAACCAAAGCCAAGTGTTTGTCAACAGAAAGTGGAGCCTCCCCCTCTCCTCCTTCCCAGATGCTCTGTAGGTTGGCTTAGCAGCCAGCTTCTGAGCTGTCTAACCAAACATGCATGTTCACGTGGAGGAAAGCTGACCTTTGGATGGAGAAGGCATTGTCCAGGTAAATGAGTAGGACACTGCACACCTTGATGCATTCTCTGTGAACTAGGATGGAGCATTTCAACCCTTCCTCGTTCTTATTGAAACAAATTTTGCAGATTGGTTTCAGAGTGGTTTGCTTTTTTTCCCAAAGACCGTCATGTATGCTCCTGGTACAGAGTCCCCAAAGTAAACTGAGTTTGTGGACACATAACCAAGCCCTGAATGTAGGTAATTTGGAAGTGTATTTCAGAGGATACAGCAGTCTGATGAACATGGATGAATTATGATCTAATTTAAAAAGGAAATTAATATTGTAAATTGATATAGTAAATCTGCAATTAAAATAAAATCCAAGGAGAATCTTTTTCTTTTTTAATGAGCTTTCTTCCCATTTCTCATAAGGCTTTAAGAAAATGATGAGACAGAAATAATAATGAGGACTGGTACAAATGCATTTTCAAATTATTGTCTTGGAAAGTGAGTGAGTATTTGAACTTCAGAAGAGATAGATGGACAGCTTTGATACTTTCTCTTTATGCTTGTTATGCATTAGGAAGTTTGGGGCTGGAGGGAGAAAGCCTAGAATTGTAGCACCATGGGTGATCTCCTGAGGCTTCTGGAAACTGTTCAGTGAGGTCTTGGATTCTAAGATTGATTGACTTGATGCTGGTGACCAATTGTAACCTGTTCTCCCCTCAACTTTTCTCTTTCAGAATTGAACGACAGTGTGAATGAAAACAGTGACACTGTTGGGCAAATCGTCCACTACATCATGAAAAATGAAGGTGTGAACATTTTAGTGTTCCAAAACAATTCAGTATTCCTATCCTTTATTAAAAACCTGCTTCGAAGAGTCAAGATTTATATAGACTCTCTTATTGACTTCACCTAAGCTTTCTAACACCTCAGCTTCCAGCATTATTCAGCTACGCAAGTTTCACATGAGTGAGTTTTCTAAGCGCGAGTTGGTCTAAGCGTTGCAGAGACCCAGCCCTGGAGTGCCGTCAGCTGGTGTTCAAATCCTGGCCTCACTGCTTACTGGTTGTGTGCAATTTGGGGAAACTACATTGCCTTGTTTCATGAGGTAGTTTCTTCCTGTAAAATGAGGATAATAATATTTACCTCAGCCTGGCACGGTGGCTCACATCTGTAATCCCAGCACTTTGGAAGGCTGAGGTGGGAGGATTACTTGAGGCCAGGAGTTCAAGACCAGCCTGGGCAAAATAGTGAGACCCCATCTCTTCAAAAAAAGTAAATAGCCAGGCATGGTGGCACATTCCTATGTTCCCAGCTACTTGGGAGGCTGACGTGGGAGGATCACTTGAGCTCAGGATTTCAAAGCTGCAGTGAGCTGTGATCACACCGCTGCACTCCAGCCTGGGTAACAGAGCGAGACTCTGTCAAAGAAAGAAATAATAAGAAACAATAATAATAATAATATTTACTTCACAGCGTTGTTGGGACATAGCACACATAGAGTGCTCAGTATGGTAAGTACTCAAATATTGTCTGTTCCTTTTTCATGCACTTAAAAAAATTGTGGTAAAATACACATAAAATTTAGTACTGTTACCATTTTAAAGTGCACCCTTCAGTGGGATTAAGCACATTCACAGTGTTGTACATGCATCTCCACTGTCTAGTTCCAGAACTTTACATCTTCCCAAACTGAAGCTCTGGACACTTTAGGCAGCCACTCTCCATTCCCTCCTCCCCCGTCCACTGGCAGCTGCTGCTGTGCTTCTGTTTGTCTATTCTATGTCATCCTTTCTCCAGTGTTAACACTTTTACAAAGTTGAACTTTTATGAAATTTAGTATTTTTTCACCCTGAAATGTATTCTAAATTATCATCTTAAATGGAAGATTAATTTAATCTTGAGTAAAGAAACTTTAGGGTCATTGTTCTGAGCACTGGTTATTCCCTCCATAGCACACCATGCCCTCAGTGATATTTGAGGTGTGTGGGATTCCTTGCCCACTTACTCAATAGCTGTGGATTCTCACACTTTGAATTCTCATTACAATTTAAAAGAAAATGTTTCCCCTGGGCTTTGTCTGTGCTTTAGCCAGCATGGGCTCGTGGACTGATAGAGCTCAGCCTGATAGAGCTGAGCCATTTGTCTAAAGGTTGAAATACACCACACTCATCAGTAAATACTTGCTCCTCTGCCCTCAGGCCCTGCCCTGGGCACCCCACACTCCCAGATCCTCACTACTCCACAAGAGCACCTGCCTGCCCGGCCTGTTTGTCAGTTTGACTCTTCAACGGTTTTTGACTTAGAGAAACAGCAGTTTCGTATGGTTGAGCATAATTTTCATTGCTGTTTTTAGAATGTGCTTTATGCTTTTGGCATAGATCTGGGTGCTTTACATACGTAATCTCATTTAATCTTCAAAACATCCCTATAAAGTTAGTTCAGTTACACCCATTTTACAGATAAAGAAAGAAGGTTCCAAGTAGTTAAATTCACATGGTTAGTGAGCAGCCCAGCTCTGTCTGTCTGGTTTCAAATTCGGCATCCTTTTTAACCACACGATATTGTCCCTCCTGTCTTCTAATATGCAGTTGTCAATTTCTGCAGTCTATAAAGTCAGACAACCAAACTTACTCGGATGATGTTTAAAATAACAAAAAAGACCAGAATACTTGGATTTTGATCTCTGTCTTCCAGAGATCTTCCTTCAGGGCACAGTAGTTGGTGATACTGTTCTTGAGTACTCAATCATGGATGTTTCTTTTACATGAAAAAAAAGTGCTTTTGAATTTGCCCAAGCAATGCATGACAATGTCCTTGGCCTAGAAGATGTACCCATTCTGGAAGTGTGCAGCGTAAGGCGTGGATGACCCCCTCACTGCCTCTGTGCCTTTCACATTCCAGACTGCCTTTCGTGGCTGTGGGGAGCTTGCAGGCCTTTGGGACCCGGGCTTCTGAAAGCTGGAGCAGTTGCCAAATTTGTGATGATGCATGAAATGGGTTACTGGCAGTTGAATCAGTCGAAATAAGTAAACTGTGAGAACCTTGCCAGGGGCTGAAGTTCTCACGTATCGACGTCATAGCACTCATGAGGGTTTGCTATGTGCTGGGCCTGTTCTGTGGGCTTTCCAGGGATGCTGTGATCTCGACATTTTCTTCCCATGTTATAAACTGAAGCCCACCGTACTTAACTAAGTTGCCAGTGTTGCACCGCTGGAAAGTGGTGGAGCTGGGATTGGAACTCAGGTGTTCTGGTTCCATAGTCTGTTATTTTAGCCACTTACTGTAGTACCTCTGTCCAGGTGGCATGAAAGAGGGATGGAAAACTTATTCCTTTCAAAGAGGGACAGTATATAGCTGGGGTAGTTTGTAGAAATCCTTAAGCATTAACTCAATAAATTCTTCAAAGTACCGGCCGGGCGTGCTGGCTCATGCCTGTAATCCCAGCACTTTGGTAGGCTGAGGTAGGAGGATCACTTGAGGTCAGGAGTTCGAGACCAGCCTGGCCAACGTGGTGAAACCCCGTCTCTACTAAAAATGTAAAAATTAGCTGGGCGTGGTGGTGCATGTCTGTAGTCTACTTGGGAGGCTGAGGCAGGAGAATCACTTGAACCCGGGAGGCAGAGGCTGCAGTGAGCCAAGATTGCACTGTCACTGCACTCTAGCCTGGGCGACAGAGTGAGACTCTGTCTCAAAAATAAATAAATAAATAAAAATAAAAATAAAAGTACCAGATGACGTAGGCCCTGTTACCACCCTATTTTGTAGATTAGGAAACAGCGACCCAGAGGATAAGACACTTGTTCAAAGCCACACAAGCAGGTATGGCAGGACGGTGCTGGCGGTAGGCACTTCTCTTAATTACAGCAGAGAGGGTGTTTGGGGTCCTTGGAGGAGGTGTATTATATAATTTCCTCACTTCCCACACTCATGGGCAAATAGGGCTGTTTTTTTTTTTTTTTTCTTTTTCTTTTTAAATGATGTTGTTTTCCTTTTGGAAAGTAGCCTTTGTGTTTTTACTGTGCTTAGTACCAGTAGGTACCACTGAGCAGTCAATACCTGAGGTGCCATTTTTCTCCTCTCTCCTCTGCTCCCCAGTTCTCTTTGCCTCCTATCTTATTCTCAACCCCAGGTCCCCTCTTCTCCTGTCCACGCCTTCATCTGTGTACCTGCGGTTTCTCCAGGGGCCTGTGAGGACAGCTGGTGACTCCAGTCCTTTGCGCAGCCCTTGGTTCCCTGGGCCCTCAAGTAATACCTAATGTTGCTGCACACCCCTTTCCAGCTGTGGCCTCTTCAGCTTCCAGCCTGCACCAAAACCACAGCCTGGTGATAAGATGCAGCCTTGATCTCTTAGCAGTTTATAACCTAGCATGTTTGAGTTTGGCTTTGAGACTGAAATCCTCTATTTTGTGGACTAAATGCATTTTTAAAAATATTTTTGTCTCAATGATTAACATAACTTTGAACTTAGTACCAATTTGGACTTCTCTGTTGATATTTTCTGTCTTTGATAAATTGGAATTAATATTAATTTCGCTTTCTAGTTTTAAAAGTGATACGTGTACCATAACTTTTCCTTTACGTTAAAAAAGGAATAAAATTAAGCACAATCTCTCTATTACCCTTTTCCCACGTATGTTTAGGTTTTCTTTTCCTGGATTCATGCATCCGTAAACATTTGCAATCATGATATATGAATGGTTTCTGCTTCGCATTTTAAGTTTGGCAAATGGGGTGATATTTGCACTGTACTCATGGTAACATTCTTGTTTATGGTTTAAACACGTTATGTCTTTAATGTTGGAAGTCAATTTTAATTTAGATAAATATCTCTTGAAGGATAGATTATCAGCTGACCTGCTGGGCAAACACACTTTGTTTGTTTGGTTGTCTCCATCCTCACACAACACTTCTGACAAAGATGTGAGTTTTTTCCATACTTTGCAGTTCTCCAAATCCCCGAACCCTGCAATTTAATACAGTTCTGACTCTGTCTACCTAGAGTTAGCGTCAGATCCCAAAAGACTGCCCCTACTTGGGATGCCAGTTGGAAGCCAGGGCTCTGGTACTTCTGACCTATAATCTTAAATGGCTGGGAGGAGGGATCCACAATCCCCTCCTCTGGTTCGATATTTTCCTAGAATGGGTTACAGGACTCAGGGAAACACTTTATTACATGTACTGGCTTGTTATAGAGGATGCAACTCACGAACAACAAAATAGAAGAGATGCATAGTATTGGGGTGGGGTGCAGAGCTTTCCTGCCCTCTCTGGGTGCGCCACCCTCCCGGCACCTGCACCTGTTCGGCCACCTGGAAGCTATCAAATCTTGTTGTTCAAGAGTTTTTTTTGTCGAGTGTAATTTCCAGTCCCAGAACCCTGCCCCGTCCTCCCCTGCTCTGACTTTCCTGAGGTCCCTGGGTAGGGCTGAAAGTTCCAACCCTCTAATCGCTTGGTCTTAATGACGACTGGCCCCACCCTGAGACTGTCTAGGGGCCCCACCCCAAGTCACCGCATTAGTGTAAACTCAGGTGTGATCAAAAGGTGCTCATTATGAATAACAAAAGACACTCCTATCAGGAAATTCCAAGGCCTTTAGGAACTCTGTGACAGGAACCCAGGACAATGACCAAATCTGTTGCATATTATGCCACACCTGCACTCTGACTATTTTCCTAATCCAAAGGGTTGGATGTATGGCAGTGCTAGCTTTTAATTCATCTTTCTAAATAGAGCCGAACTGAATCGTGTCTGGGTGGTCGCTGGAGTTTTCTTGCATTGTATGGATGTTTGGAAAGTATCTGGGAGTCTGTAGCTGAGTTCCTCTGCTAGGCCCTTGAACTGGCTGCTTAGTAAAAATTGCAGGGAGTACTACAGATAGTCCTCAAGTGCTTCTGGTTAGTGATTAGTACTTCTGATCCCTAGGCAAGAGATGCCTTTGTGAAGTTTTTGCCTTCAGGCTTTATTTATATTTTGCCAGAAAAGATTCCTTTATAAATGACTGTGAGTACCGAGTGGGTTCTGAAACTTTCTCTGTTGATTATGCAACACACCATGAACCATTATTCAACCTCTGTCCCTTTGGGTGGGGACTTGGACATTGAAGGGTAGGAAGGAGGATGTCAGGGTTAAAAGCACCCACCCTGGAGTCAGACAGACCAGGGTTTGTGTCCAAGCCTGTCACTCTCTAGCTGTGTGACTCCGGCCAGTCAGTTACGATCTTTAGGTCTTAGTCTGTATACTTGTAAAATGGGGGTGATAATTCTACCTACTGTTAAGGTCATCAGAAAAGTCCAACACGTAAGATCTGTAAAGCTTTCAGGCAGCGACTGGCACATGCCAGCCCTTACATTTTGGTGATGGCAATGTTAGTTTTTGCTTGGGAAATTTGCCTTAGGTGTGAGGAAAACTTTGAAGAGAATAGTGATGGGAGAGACAGCAGACATTTTTCTTGCCTGATTTTGGCTGTTTCATGCATATTATCAAGCAGGGATTCAGGGAGAAAAAGAGGTCTTTTCTGGAAAATGTCACCCATTGGAACATATTCCCTTTTCTTGAGGGAGTTTCCTTGCCCTGTGCCTAGCTCCTCCCATTTTGGGGAAGACGGGGAAAGGAAGTGTAGTTGACAAAATGCCGGCAAGTGTGGAGAAAACCACCTAAGGCTTAGTGTAGCTGTGAGTAATATGCAAGGAGGAGGTACACCTTCAACAGAACTCAGAGTATTGCTCTTTTATGGTAACTTCACAACCAAATTAAGGCATGTGTTTCAGTCCTAACGGTGGTGTTATATTAGAAAGCCTTCTCGTCACTGGAAACCAAAAATGTTCCCAATAGACAGATTACTGAAGTTGACTCCCTGGAGGTTAGCTCAGAGGAGACAGGGATGCATGTGTGTACATGTGGGTATGTACCTGTACATGCATGCATGTGGGTGCGTGTGTGTGTGTCCCACATGCCACAGGGTGAGTCCTAGAGACTCACTCAGCAAACCAAGGGGATGTTTACTAATTATTCCTGAGAGATAAAGATGAGTTACAGGAATTCATGAATAACCGAGAAACACACATCTACAAAAAGCAAGCTTTAATAATGATTTTAATATATCTTATCTTCCTGGAATTATTTTGTAATTTGACCTTTCATTTTATAGGTGGTCATCATTTTACAGGTAATTGATTTTCTCAGGCAGTGATTTAAACGTTTGATTTTAAAAAGCTCACTCCTGTGTGTGCTGTTAGTGCTGTCCCTGTTTTAATACCTATTGGTGTTATTTTCCCTCTTTTTTATGTTTATAGTTTAGAAGTATGGTAAATGTTGGCAGAGTAAGTTTGGGTGGCAAATTACTTTATATAACCAGCCATCCATATCCATGAGATCTGTACCTATGGATTTAACCAATCAAGGATAAAATAAAATTAGAAAAAAAAAATGGATGGTTGCATCTTTCTGGACATCTGCAGACTTTTTTCTTGTCATTATTTCCCATATAAAACAGCATAACAACTATTTACATAGGATTTCCATTGTATTAGGTATTATAAGTAACCTAAAGATGACTTAAAGTGTATGGGGGAGGGGGAAATGTGTTTTATATCAGGAACGTGAGCATCTGTGGATTTTGGTGTCTGCACGGATCTGGGGAACATCCCCGCATGGATACTGAGGACTACTGTATTTCGTATACAATAAAATACAAAATTGTATATGGGATTGTATATCCAAACCTAGAGAGGATCTGAAACGACATTATTTTTCTGAATCCTCATTTATTAGCCAAAAGGGAAATTAACTGACATTACTGGATTATACTTAAATGTGTTTTACAGAGGGAACTGTCTTCTTTATTGTGCAGGAGAAATTACTATGGATCCGTTTTCATAATGTTTTTGTAATGACAGGAGGTCTTATTTAGATCAAAATTTGCGTTTGAAAATGCATTTGGATATCCACAGATAGTTGTGAAGGGTAAAGTATTTCTTTTGGCAAAAGATTAAGTGTTGTATTAATATTTCTTCAAAGAAAAAAGCAAAAACCCATATGTTCTCAAGGGTTGCAATGGGGCAATGTGTCCCTTAAGAAGATAAAAATTGGATCGGAGCCAAAAAAACTCACTCTCTTATATGTAAAGCACAGATATGTGTATAGTACATAACTGGATATATAATATGTCTGCCATATTGTACATTAATGGGAGAGTCATTAGGGTAAAATAGTTGAACAAGGCTCTTGGGTGGGGCAATAATGAAAGCCAGGCTGAGAAACACCACATTGTAAGCCCTTAACTGTTAACACTTACAGCAGCAGTTGGAGCTAGAATTAATATTCCTTCTCTAGAAAAGTCATTTGAATATTAAATATTAAAGGTTGGTGTTGGCTTACATGGTAAATAGTGATTTTTATTTGTTCTTTCCTCTCTAGAGAATTGTTGTGGTTAGTCATGAGAACAGTGCTTCAGAAATCAATTGAAAAGGTTACAAGCCAGTAATAACATTTGGCCTTGCCAATTAAATAGCCAAGGGAAACTTGAACATTCACTTCAGTCTTTTATCCTGGGGAGCGTGACCACTCTACAAGGAGGCAGAAAACACATGGCGTGTGGATGTGGATGTGGGTGTGGGTTGGGGGACTCAAGAAACTTAGATTAGGTTTTTTTTTTTTGCTTTTGTTGACAGCCTAGCTTCCCATCTACAAATTTAGATACTTTTTAGAAGTCTAATTTTTTAAAGTTAGCATATATTACATAACTTATATGTTGTGATCAATACTTGAAATTTTTTTTTTTTTTTTTTTGAGACAGAGTCTCGCTCCATCGCCCAGGCTGGAGTGCAGTGGCGTGATGTCTGCTCACTGTAAGCTCCGCCTCCTGGGTTCACGCCATTCTTCTGCCTTAGCCTCCCAGGTAGCTGGGACTGCAGGTGCCTGCCACCACGCCCGGCTAATTTTTTGTATTTTTAGTACAGATGGGGTTTCACCGTGTTAGCCAGGATGGTCTCGATCTCCTGACCTTGTGATCTGTCCACCTCGGCCTCCCGAAGTGCTGGGATTACAGGCGTGAGCCACAGCGCCTGGCCAATACTTGAAATTTTAAGATATCTGGCCAGTCAAGGGCTTATATGATCCTGAAGCTCATCTGGAAAATTAACCTTCTCTCATCCCTGAATCGATATGGGATAGAATTGATGCTACAGGAGGATTCAGAGTTTAGGGCTAATTATTTTGGCACATACAAGTTATTAGACTATAGGTCACTTATGAAATACATTTCACTATCATATTTTTCAAAGTATATTTATCAAAATTAGTTAACTGCAATGGAGCAGCGGCATATAAATGGTCCTTTAGTTTGGTGGAGTTGGTGTGGGGTGAGGGGGTGGTTTCTTCTACTTTATATTGCTATTGATGTGTAGGAAGCAATGCCTTATAGTAGATCTGCTCTCCTTGCCATAGATTCTCTGTCATTCTTACTAAGTTCCTGTGGGGTGAAGGTTATTGACAGATGGTGCCATGTTATGCAGTTATGTTGGGGGAGACCCTCCCTTCTCTAGGCCCCCAGGCCTTCATCTATGAACTGAAAGAATGGAATTAGATGTGTTTTCAACAGCTTTTCTGATGTGATTACTCATCTTATTCATTCTATTTTAATTCTCTAATTTTATTTTTATTCCTTAGCGAATGCTGATGTCTTAAAGGCGATGGTAGCAGATAACAGCCTGTATGATCCTGAAAGGTGAGTGCTCCTCCCCTCTTTCTTAGTGCGACATCTTTTCAGTTACTTGCTCAGATATGGCACCATCTGAAATGCTCTTCTGCTAGAGCAGGTTTCCCAACTTTGACACTATAGTTATTTTGGGGCCAGGTAGTTCTTTGCTGTGCGGAACTGTCCTGTGTATTGAGGATGTTTGATAGCATCCCTGGCCTTCACTCACAAGGTGTCAGAGCATCCCCTGCCCCCACCCTCCCAAGGTGTGACAACCCATAATGTCTCCACACATTGTCAATGTCCCGTAGCGGGGACAGTCACTCCTGGTTGAGAACTGCTGTGTTAGAGAATAGTGATGGGAAGAAGGAAGGCATAGAGGTTAAGGGCAAGAACATAGCCTTGGAATTGGGAGATGTGGTTGAGTCCTGCCTGTACCACAATATTAACTGTCTGCTCTTGAGGAAGTTAACTGACCACCCTGAGTTTAAGTTCCATCATCTATAAAATGGAGATCACCACAGTACCAGCTTTATAGGGTTGTTATAAGGAATACAGAGTACCTTAAGCATTGAAAGACCTCCACGAACAATGATGATTAAATGAACAAGCTGGTTTGGAGCTACCTGCTATGTTCTGTTTTTGTATTACTATTTTAGGTTATGGTTGTTGAGCAGCATATTCCTTCATAATTAATTACAGAGAACTGTATTTCCATAAAAGTATTATTTCTTCAACAAGGAGCATTTATTGGATGCCTACTGTGTGCTGGGTGCTGCTCTGGAGCTGGACATCCACAGACCCTTGCCATGGAGGAACACAGGATTGGAGATGTGTGTGTGAGGCCTCATGGTGGAGAGCCTGCGAATGCTGTAGGATGGGTGGAGACTGAAGGCTCTGGGGGACCCCAGGGGGCCAATGGGAATTCAGGAAGGTTCATGGAAGAGGTGCCATCTGAACCAGGCATGCAGGAGGTGGAGACAAGAGTCAGGGCTGGCTGTAGGAAGAAGGGCCAGAAGAAAAGTCACCACATCATGATAGCCTGGGACTCACCTGTGAAGGGTTCAGTCCAGGGTGGCCAGGCCAACTGACATGGCAAAGGGGCTGGATCTTTCTTCACTTGCTATGTGGGTTGTGCACTCAGCACACCTTAGATGTTTAACAGGTGTTTGTCAAACTGGCTACGTTAGATGTGTGTTTTAGAAAGGTAACTCAGAATGCAAGGAGTTGAGTTTAGGAGAGACGTAGAGTCATAGAGACAGAAGAGCTCTGATTTCTCCCACATTCCAGTCCTGGCCCCAGACGGCTGGTGTTCTGACCATCTTAGCTCAAGGTGTCTTTGTCTCAGTCATCTTTGGGCATCCTGTAGTGCCCATCAGTGGGTTTTGTACATAGCTGGTACTTGAGAAATGCTTGTTGAATGAATGTTGTTAAACTCTTGCATTCAGCTTTCTAATATGTGGTGCTAATTTAACATTATTTTACTCCAGGAAGGTACTGCTTTGTGTTTTTATTTTAACAGTTAGGAAGGCATCCCTAAAGAGCACCAGAAGACTTTTGGCTCAGTCATGTTTGAGGCGGTCTCCTCAACCGTAGGCTCTACTTCTTTTTTAAGTGTGTAGGTGGCCAGTTTGCATCACCGAAAAGGCTGGTTTCTGCCATCACAGCCTCCTGTGTGTCTCTGGGGCTCTTGCCACAGTCCAGGTGTCAGGCTGTGGGTGCCACGCCACCCCCAGTACTCCCACCTGCACCAGAGGGCTGATTCCTGCTCAGTTTGGCTCTGTTAGGTTAGAATTCCTCCTTTTCTGCTGGGCCAGAGCCTTCACACATGCTTTTTGAAAATAGCTCATATCTGGACTATGTATTTCTGCTTTTTTTTTTTTTTTTTGAGACAGAGTCTTGCTTTGTCACCCAGGCTGGAGTGCAGTGGCGCGATCTAGGCTCACTGCAAGCTCCGCCTCCTGGGTTCACGCCATTCTCCTGCCTCAGCCTCCCGAGTAGCTGGGACTACAGGCGCCCGCCACCACCCCCCGGCTAATTTTTTGTATTTTTAGTAGAGACGGGGTTTCACTGTGTTAGCCAGGGTGGTCTCGATCTCCTGACCTCGTGATCTGCCCGCCTCGGCTTCCCAAAGTGCTGGGATTACAAGTGTGAGCCACCACGCCTGGCCATATTTCTGCTTTTTATATTTTGGATGGTCTAGCCAAATATATTCCAGATTATCAAAGTGGTCTCTGCTGTTTCTGAAGCACTATACTGTATAGCAAGGTGATTAATTGCATGGTTCCTGGAATTAAACTTTCTAGGTTTGGATCTCAGATCCAGCACTTATTGGCAGTGTGATCTTGGGCAAGTTACCTCAGTTCTCCCTGCCTCAATATCCTCATTGTTAAAAGGAAGAAATTAATAATACCTACATCATAAGATTTTATAAGGATTAATTCCATTAACATATACATATAAGATGCTTAGAATACTGTTAGCTATTTAATTATGACTGTTATCAACACCATCAACATCTGTTTTGAACATCACTTTTGATATCTTTGCCTAAAGGCTTTCCTCCTTTGATATAATGGAGATTTGATCAAATGTTTTCTCTAAGTTATCTGATAATTTGATGGAATTTGGGTTCTTCCCTTTTCCAGGGCATATATACTTAGAGAATCTCTTTGCTTAGAGTGATAGGCAGACACTCTGGTATGTGAGAAATTAGGATAATTGCATGAGAAAGGAGATCAGTGTTTTAGAAAGAAACATAATACTTTAAAGCCAGTGTATCACTATTAGAAGCAGTGGTTTATTCCCAGCTAATAAATTCCATTCTAGAAGTGATAAATCACATTTTTTTTTTTCTTCTAGAGACAGGTCTCACTCTGTCATCCAGGCTGGAGTTCGGTGGTACAATCATAGCTACTGCAACCTTGAACTCCTGGGCTCAAGTGGTCCTCCCACCACTGCCTCCCAAGTAGCTGGGACTACAGGCATGCACCATCATGCCTGACTAATTTTTTCATTTTTTTTCAGAGACGAGGTCTCTCTATGTTGCTCAGGCTGGTCTCAAACTCCTGGCCACAAGCAATCCTCCCACTTTGGCCTCTCAAAATGCTGGGATTATAGGCATGAGCTGTGGTGCCTGACCGTGAATCATATTATTATTGCTTAAGATAAACTGTCATCGCATGGTCATGAGAACTGAGTACCTGCTGTCTGAGGTCTGTTCACAAAGTCCATTTGTACAATTGGAAGACGCTTTTTTTTTTCTTTCAATTTAAACTGCTTCTGTCATCACAGGGAGAGAGATCACCTTCGCTGGTATTTCCTTTAACCAGTTGCACTTTTTGTTTTCCTCCCCACCTTAGCCCCGTGACCCCCAGCACACCAGGGAGCCCGCCAGTGAGTCCTGGGCCTTTGTCACCAGGGGGGACGCCAGGGAAGCACGTCTGTGGCCATCATCTGCATACGGTGGGCGGTGTTGTCGAGAGGGATGTGTGTCATCGGTGTAGGCACAAGCGGTGGCACTTTATAAAGCCCACTAACAAGTCCAGAGAGAGCAGACCACGGCGCCAAGGTGAGGTCACGGTCCTTTCTGTTGGCAGGTAAGATCCCTTCAGATGCTTTTGGTTTGTGTGTGACATGGGTGCTCTGGTGTGTGGACTTCTGCTTACCTGTCAGATGTAGAATATGTTCTCTGTGCCTGTCTCAGGTTATATCTCTGGGCTTTTTAGATGTTTTCTGGTGTGAGTCCTAGATTTTTCCAACAACAGAAGAATCCTAAAAGGTGGCTATTGCTAGATCAGATGGTAAATGTATTAAGATAAATACCTACCTGCTCTAACAGATAAAGCCCAGATTTTCAACTGTATACAGAATAGACATTTATATTTCACTTATGGAATCCAGGGCAGGTATTGAGATATCGATGGGTGGCTCTTCAAGTACTTGTCCAGGGTTCCAGGCCCCCTTCGTTTGTGGCTCTGCCAGGTTTGCCAGCCAAAGGAGCAGGTCTGTGGAAGGTTGTTCACGAGGGGTTTTGAAAGAGCTAGGCCTGAGAGTGGCTCGTATCATTTTGACTCACACTCCACTGGCTGGAACTTGATCACCCAGCCAAGCTAACTTTCAGGGAACTGAGAAATAGCATCAAGCCATGTGCAAGGGAAGGGAGAAGACGTGGATCTGGTCCACAGCCCTCCAGTCTCTGTCTGTTAAGTTCCATGTGAATTGCTTTGACTGCTTTCTTTTAGTGGGTGGTGCTTTCCACTGTGTCTTGGCTTTCTTGGTCCTAGTACCTTTCACTTGTGACCCATATGTGAGGTGGAGATCTTGCATTTCAAGTGATGAATCCATTGGCCCTTACCTGAAGCATCTTTGCAGTGGGATGCTTTTGCAGTTCTGCTGTTAGATGCTGAGTCCCATGCAGGAACTGCATTGCCAATGTTGCATTTGGAAAGACAGTGGGGAGTACTGGTAAGGAACACACATGCTGGAGTGAGACCAGGTGAGCACTGAGTGAAAGTCGACAGTGCTGCTTACATGATCCTTCTCTCTCAGTATACTGACAACTCCCCTGGGAAGAGTAGCCTGAACTCGTCACTTCTACCTCCTTCAAGTCCTGGCACCACTACTTACAAACTGTTACGTTGCTCCGTGCCTCAGTTTCCCCCTCTGTAAAGTGAGAAGGACAGTCACACTCACCTCATAGAGTTGCTGTGTGTAGACTAGGTGAGGTGACTCACATAAAGGTCTTAAACCAGCTTTGGGTACTTACGCACTCAAGAAATGTTGTCTGGTATTATTTTTATTTTAATTCAGTTGAGTTTCATCATGTGTTGCACAAGCATCATGGAGAAGACTGCAGGGCTGTTTGCCACTTACAGCAAAACAGCACAATTCATGACCACACTGTTTTATTAAGAAGCAGAGTCATGGGAATTTATGAATGCAAAGCAGTGAGAACCTGTAGCTTGTTTGGACAAAGCATGTTTTGTTGGCCTTAAAAAAAATCTGCTGAAATTTTCAACTCAGATTCAACATGCCTTTTTTTTTTTTTTTTTTTTTTTTTTCTTTTTTTTTTTGAGATGGAGTCTCACTCTGTCACCCAAGCTGGAGTGCAGTGGTGTGAACTCGGCTCACTGCAGCCTCTGCCTCCTGGGCTCAAACGATTGTCGTGCCTCAGCCTCCCGAGTAGCTGGGACTACAGGTGCCCGCCACCATGCCTGGCTAATTTTTGTATTTTTAGGAGAGACGGGGTTTCACCAAGTTGGCCAGGCTGGTCTCGAACTCCTGACCTCAAGTGATCCGCCTGTCTTGGCCTCCCAAAGTGTTGGGATTACAGGTGTGAGCCACCGTGCCTGGCCAAACATGGCTTTTTAAAATGCCCCAAATCCAACTCTCTTTCTTGGATATTGGATACTAGGAGCGCTTAATGATTCCAGGCTGTTTTTCAGCATGTATTACTTAAGAGAGTCTTAGAGTTTGACAGAATAGATTTGTGTTTACAGTTTCCCTGTTCTTTCTTTCACTTCTTCAGAGCCTTCTCTTCAGGGTTGGTGATCTTATTCTGGACACAGAAGGAGAATTTATTTCAGATAATTTTTAAGGGAAATTAAGACCAGAACTAGAAAGAAACTGTTATGAAAGACTCTAGGATTTGGTGATGATATACTAGAAAAAACACTTAAAGTGAATACATTTATTTAACTCTTAATTCTTAATGAAAATCTCTTCCTTAACTTCCTTTAGTTTTTCCTTAATCTATAATGAAAATTAACCCATTTTTTTTTTAAAGGCTTACTCTCAAACCCTAATGCTGATAAAATGTGTTGCTAGGGCTCTTCAGATTTTCTGCATATGTGTGAGAGCATGTGTGTGTGTGTGTGTGTGTGTGTGTGTGTTTGTGTTGAGATAGGACTGCCTGACAGTTGCATATTTTCGGAAGTTCGTCATCTTCTGGTAAACATTCTGGTTACGTCAGTCTAATTTGTAAACCAGTTGAGCGTTTAACCAGGTTTCTGTGGTTAAAAAAAACTGACGTAGGCCAGACATGGTGGCTCACGCCTATAATCCCAAAACTTTGGGAGGCTGAGGCAGGTGGATCACCTGAGGTTGGAGTTTGAGACTGGCCTGGCCAACATGGTGAAACTCCATCTCTACTAAAAATACAAAATTAGCCAGGCATGGTGGCACATGGCTGTAATCCCAGCTACTTGAGAGGCTGAGGCAGGAGAGTCACTTAAACCCAGGAGGTGGAGGTTGCAGTGAGCCGAGATTGCACCACTGCACTCTAGTCTGGGCAGCAAGAGGGGAACTCCATCTCAAAAACAAAGAAACAAACAAAAAAACTGATCATTGTTAGAAACGACAACTCTGACGCTGTTTAATATTTGAGTCTCTGAGGTGTTTTTTTTTTTGTTTTGTTTTGTTTTCCTTATTGAGACAGGGTCTAGCTCTGTTGCCCAGGCTGGAGTACATGACGTGATCTCGGCTCACTGCAACCTCCAGCTCCTGGGCTCAAGTGATTCTCCTGCTTCAGCCTCCTGAGTAGCTGGGACTACAAGTGCACATCACCACGCCCAGCTAATTTTTGTAATTTCTGTAGAGACAGAGTTTTGCCGTACACTCAGGCTGGTCTCAAATTCCTAGGTTCAAGCAATCCACCCACCTCAGCCTTCCAAAGTGCTTCTGGGATTGCAGGTATAAGCCACCATGCCTGGCCAATACCTGAGTTTTTAAATGCCTTTTGCATGCTCTGTAAAATATCCGGCTTAGTCTGTGATGTGGCTGAGTAGAAATCAGCTGGAAGGTTGGGCAGGGGCCAGGGGAATGTACTGGATAGGAATGCATGTTCGAATATGTTGTTTTTCATTTGTGTCCTAACTTTTGGCTGAGTTCATTTGAGATCCTCTGGGTGGATGATTTTTGCTTTATTCATAATTCTTGTTTATTAGAAAAGCAAACCCCATCACCTCTCCTCATTCCCCCCTCAGGTTTAGAGTTACAAAAGTGGAGCACAAGTCAAACCAGAAGGAACGGAGAAGCCTGATGTCTGTTAGTGGGGCTGAAACCGTCAATGGGGAGGTGCCGGCAACACCTGTGAAGAGAGAACGCAGTGGCACAGAGTAGCAGGTGAGCCGTGGTTTTGGTGACATTGGGGGCAGAGTGGTGCAGGGTGAGGAGAAGGTACTTGGAGTCTCCCAGGTGCTGTGGCAGCATAGGAATGGTATTTGACAGGGAAGTGGGAGAGCTTTTCTGGACCCAGGAAGACTGAAGGGGACTGAACATGATTACTTGTCTGCCTAGAGCTTCTTGTAAAGAAGTCACAAACTTAGTGCCTCCAGGGGCTTGATCTGTGTGATAATGAGGATAGAGGATTACTTGTGAGGCAATGTGGCATGGTGGGGATTGTGGCAAACTAGAATTCACATCACCCACCGTATAGGGCTTGCATTACCACGAGGCAGAAAGCACCTAGTGTTGCTGCATCTTCTTACTCAAAAAAAGACAAAATCCAGAATTCTAAAATGTAAAATCACTGATTTTCGATATTGGCAGCTCACTTTTTTTTTTTTAAACAACCATGCAGGCCAAATGACGTGTAATCTTGTCACCATTTCTAGGTAAACTGTGACTTGAAAAAGTCTGGAGCAAACAAACCAATGCTTTTTCCTTTTATTCTGTTGGAAACCAGTTTTCTTTGTGTCACAGTTCTGAAACCTCAGTACGACTATTTCTCTTCCCACCAAATATTTTGAGGCAATTGAAAAGCCACAGTGATTTATTTCTTGATTTGGCAATTTTAATTTTGCAAGACACTGCTTAAAAAAAAAACAACACGCAGCTGGGCCTGGTGGCTCACGCCTGTAATCCCATGTAATCCCAGCACTTTGGGAGGCCGAGGCAGGCGGATCATGAGGTCAGGAGATCGAGACAATCCTGGCTAACATGGTGAAACCCCGTATCTACTAAAAAATACAAAAAAGTAGCCGGGCGTAGTGGTGGGCACCTGTAGTCCCAGCTACTCAGGAGGCTGAGGCAGGAGAATGGCGTGAACCCGGGAGGCGGAGCTTGCAGTGAGCCGAGATCACGCCACTGCACTCCAGCCTGGGCGACAGAGCGAGACTCCGTCTCAAAAAAAACAAAAAACAAAAACCACACACACACGCACCAGAACCCTGTGATAAATTGATAGTGGCTTAACTTTCATCTTAACTCCTTTATTTCTGTTCCGGCTTGAGTGGTATTTATCCTTTCCGTGTTTCTTATCCCTTGTAAAAGAGCAACGGTGACGATTTGGTAGGGATCATGCCCTAAGTGCTCCATGGAACCATCAGAGCCTGAACATGAAGGCAGAAGAGTTTACACTTACATAGGGAAGGGAGGGCGGACAATGGGGGAGAGGTCAGGCAGGGTCCTTGAAAGTACAGGGACACAGCAAAACTGACATGAACCCTGGAGTCAGACTGCCAGGTTCAAGCTCCAGTGTGCCACTCACTAACCCTGGGACCTGGGCAAGATACTTGAGCTTTCTACGCCTCACTGGAAATTGGAAGTGGTGCTCTTTGCCTCAGGGGCAGGAGTGAGATTTCCATGAAGTTGCACATGTGAAGGCAGGGCCTGGCACGTGGGAAATGCTCCGTCCATGCTACTGATTATTACCATGCGATTCATTCATTTTTGGTCGGTGTGGCTGAGTGGAGGAGAGATGTGGCTTTTGGGTGAAGCTTCTCTGATAATCTGCCGGGCTCAGAGGGTTGAAGGTGCTCTGGAAGCAATCTGGAACAACTCTGTGCGCCTAAATTTTCTGAGACATAGGGACTCTGATCATTTTCTAGTGTTAGTTAGCCCTCGCGGTTTTGCCTGTGGGGAGATCTGGCATCTCTTCCTGAGTTTAGGAGCAGAATAGGAGCCTTCTTAAAGAGAGAAACAGTACAGAAAAGTCTACCATTGGCTTCTCAGCCAGTTACTGGTGACCTTAGGGAAGGGAATCGAGGAATTTAAGAAGAGGATGATGAAGATGAGTAATAACAGCAGCTAACGTTAATTCAATATTCTAGTCTTCTAGGCATGGTACTGATGTGTTTCTCACATGTCATCATTATAAACCTCTCCGAATGGGGTTAGTACTATGATCATAGTTTTACAGATGAGGAAACTGATGAATGGGAAAGGTGAGTTACATGTTGAAGGTCATATAGCTGGAAAGAGGAGCATTCTGATTAAGGTCAGTGAAGGACTTGGCTATCTGGGAAGAGAAGCATCTGGCTATTCAAGTCTTAGGTGAGGAAGGCCCAGCCAGCTTAGCTGCAAAGAAAGTATGGGTCATAAGGATAGGCTGAGTATGAGTCATCAACTGGGCAGTGAGTTGAGAGATGGAGCCGATTGCACCAGAAGACCTGGCTTGCCCTCGATTAGGAACTGCAAGATGATCCTCTTGTCAGACTCACCTCTGATTAGAGCTTGGCTAACTAGTGCCATGGCTGATTTTGGCCACCACTGCCCAGAGAGCGGTACTCTAGATCTGGGAAGGTTAAAGGAGTTAGGATTGCTCAGCTGGTTTTTTTGGCCCGAATCTGTCTGATTCTGATTATAGAAATTTGGTCCAAGCATCTGAAGTCCTGACCACATTTAACTGATTTACAATGAGATATTCTCTGCACAGCACACTGTTATTCAACAGGATTATATAAACAAGGACTGGATTTGATCAGAAGACATGGGTGCAAATCTGAGCTTCACAATTTGGACATTGTACTTAACTGCCCTACCCCTGGTTTCCTTGAACATGAAATAAGGTATTAAATTCATTGTTTTAATCCAAGAGCCAAGAGAAAGTCTGGAATGTAGTTGGCTTTCAGTAGAAGGTAGTCATATTGTGTTGTGCTGCTCAAATCACAGTGAGCACATGAGTGGCCTTCAAAGGGTGATGTGTTTTCCGAGCCTCCAACTGGTTGTAATTGATTTTCAAATTAAAAATTAATTTTTCGTTATGAAAAATTTTAAACTCAAAAGTAGAATAGTATCATGGGTGTCCATGATCCATGGAGTAAATTAATTATAATACCTACAGTTTTTTGGGTATTCTGTACTTGGGCATGCTTTGAAAGGCACATTCCGTGTATTAACTAATTTCTGTAATCCTCACCACAGCAGTCTATAGGTGCTAGTTAGTACCCCATTTTGCAGATGAAGGTCTTAAGCACAGAGAGTTTAAACAACTTGTTTAGAGATACCAGCAAGAATGTGATAGAGTTAGACTTGAACCTGGGCAGCCTTGCTTCAGGTGTCACAGACTTCATTCAACTGGGTCCAGGACGAGCAGGTCCCATGAGTAGAGCCTGCTCAGATTGAGACCTGCTGTGTGGCCCTATCTGATTACCCCAATGAAGTATAGGCCCTGAAAAAGGAAGGAAGGGAATATTCATTGGTGTTTTAAAAATTATGTATTCATTAAAATTTTTCTTGCAGTTTTTTTTCTTTTCAAATCTCATCCCCCCAAAAAAAGTATGTTTGGGACATTTAACATGACTTGATTTTCCAACTAGAAAAATTCTGAAAATGTTACTTCTGGGCCAGACTCTCTGGTTCTAGACGAAGCCAGAAGATCTGCACTGGAATGCAGCTAGTGAAGCAGGAGAGGAGTGCTATGTGTCTCTTCTACAATCTGATACTGTCTTTAGAGTTGTATTTTTTCCTGAAAGAGGTTTTTGCTCAAATTTGGATTCTTAGCCAAACAATTTTACTGCAATGTTTTGTTTTATTGTAGAACAGACTCAAATATTCAAATACAAATGCCTATCCACTTATTGGTTAGGTTTCCTTTTTTATTTCTTTTGTTTAAGGTGTTTGTTACCAGAAACTAAACTTATATTCTAAATAGAATGTTATCAAGACTGTGGCAGGATTTCTCTCTCTCCCTTCTGGTTCCTTCTCCCTTTAAAACCCCAAATCTGATGTTGGGCATGGCCTCCCCGTTCTTCTCACCCTGCTTTGTTGGTCGGAGTTCTTATTTGTGGCTACATCTAACTTGCCCTCTTGCCCTCTGCCTGATTTATTTTGGCAATGCGGTTAAAATGGTGTCTTTTTTCTACAGAAAATGTGTTTTGGTTTCCCCTGAGAAGAATAAGCCTTTGTTCTTCAAAGTTAAATAAATCGAATTGCTTTCAGCCTCCAAATGCCACTGCCTTGTCTTCATTGTCACTGGTCTTTGGCTTTTTAAAAATGATCCTGTCCTAAGCATTCTGTGTCGCGTGTTTCTGAAGTCTGCCCTCTTTTGTTCCATTCGCTGATAGTGTCCTGTTGGAAACATTGATTTAGTAAGTTTACATAACCATACTTTAAAACTTTTTATTTAAAATTAATCAGATTTTAATGGACACATGAAAGTTGCATATATTTATCATGTGCAATGTAATGTTTTCAAATATGTATACACTGCGATGGCTAAATTGAGCTAATGAACGTATGCATTGCCACACATACTTATAATTTTTTTGCGTGGTGAGAACACTCCAAATCTACTCTCTTAGCAATTTTTAAGAATATAATACATTGCTATTAACTGCAGTCACCATGTTGTACAATAGATCTCTTGAAATTATTTATCCCCTCTAAAATTGTGTCTTTTGACCAACCCCTCCCCCGCCCCTACCTCTAACCACCTTTTTTCTCTCTGCTTCTATGAGTTCAACTTTTTTAGATTCCACATGTAAGTGAGATGACGTGGTATTTGTCGTTCTGTGCCTGGCTTATTTCACTCAATGTAATGTGCTCCAGGTTTATCCATTTTATCTTCAATGACAGGATTTCCTTCTTTTTTTTTGGCCGAACAGTGTTTCATTGTGTATCTATACTACATTTTATTCATTCATATGTTCAGGGACTCTTAGGAAGATTCCATATCTTGGCTATTGGGATAATGCAGCAGTGGACATGGTAGTACAGATATCTCTTTGACATACTGATTTCAGTACCTCTGGATATGTACTGAGAAGTGGGATTGTTGGATCATATGGTAGTTCTATTTTTAATTGGTTGTTTGTTTTCTGAGACAGAGTCTCACTCTCGCCCAGGTTGGAATGCAGTGGGACAATCTCGGCTCACTGCAGCCTCTGCCTCCCGGGTTCAGACGATTCTCCTGCCACAGCCTCCTGAGTAGCTGGGATTGCAGATGCAAGCCACCACACCTGGCTAACTTTTGTATTTTTAGGAGAGACAGGGTTTCATCATATTGGCCAGGCTGATCTTGAACTCCTGATCTCAAGTGATCCACCTGCCTCGGCCTCCCAAAGTGCTTGGATTACAGGTGCAAGCCACTGTGCCCGGCCTATTTTTAATTTTTTTTAGTGACCTGCATACTGTTTTCCATGATGACTGTAATAATGTATATTCCCACTAACAGTATGCAAGAATTTCTTTTTCTCCACATCCCCATCAGCACTTTTTTTATAATTGTCATTCTAACAGGTGTGAGGTATTATCTCATTATAGTTTTAATTTATATTTCCATGATGATTAGTAATGTTGAGCCTTTTTTTTCATATATCTGTTGGCCATTTGTAGGTCTTCTTTTGAGAAATTTCTATTTAGAATCTTTGCCCATTACATTTTTTTTAACATTTTATTTATTTTTATTGACAAAAATTATCTATATTTATTATGTACGACATGTTGTTTTGAAACATGCATACATTATGGAATGGCTAAATTGAGCTGATTGACATATGTATTACCTCATATATTTATCATTTTTTTGTGGTGAGGATATTTAAAATCTCTCTTAGCATTTTTCAAGAATACAATACATTGTTATTAACTGTAGCCACCATATTGTGCAATAGATTTCTGATACAGTCTTTAGAGTTGTAATTTTTCCTGAAAGAGGTTTTTGCTCAAATTTGGATTTGATGGCCTATTCCTCCTGTCTAATTGAAATTTTATGTCCTTTGACCATCATCTCCCCAACCCTCCCTTCCCATTTTGCCCCATTTTTAAATTGGGTTATTTGTTTTCTTGCTTTTGAGTTGTTTGTGTTTCTTATATATTTTGGATAGTAACCATTTATAAGATGTATGGTTTGCAAATATTTTCTCCCATTTTATAAGTTATCTCTTCACTCTGTTGATTGTTTGCTTTGCTCCGCAGAAGCTTTTTAGTTTGATGAAATCCCAATTGTCCATTTTTGTTGCCTGCGCTTTTGGGGTCTTATCAAAAAATCATTGTCCAGATCAGTGTCATGGAACTTTCCTCCTATGTGTTTTTCTAGTAGTATTGCAGTATTACAGTAGCATTTCTTTTATCAAAACAAAAATTCATAATATTAGACATCTGTTTTTATTTTTGTTTTATTCAGACTATTGTACTGATTTTTATTTTAGTAATTTATTTCAGTGATTAAAAGCTTGGTTTTAAACTCCTTATTTTTAATTGTGCCACTTAACTACCAATGGTTTTGGGCAAGTTACTTAATGTTTTCAAGCCCCGGTTATTTCATCTTTAAAATGAGATAGTTGCTGGACATACATGATACGATGTATGTGTAGTTCATAAGTCAATCCTTGGCACGGAGTATCTGCAAACATTCACTGCTGTTAACAATTGTCATGCCTGGTGGTCTTAATTATTTATTAGGTCATTTCTGAAGCATCAGCTTTTGGTACTGTGAATTCCTTTTTACATCTTAAGAACATTACAGCTTTGGACTCTCAGGACATCTCAGAAATAGATAGTATTTGTCAAGTCCCTTAGGAATTTGGGCCATTTTCTTGTTTGCATTAAGGAGGCCTTAGAAATAACCATTCCCGGCTGGGCACGGTGGCTCACGCCTGTAATCCCAGCACTGTGGGAGGCTGAGGCGGGCGGATCACGAGGTCAGGAGATCGAGACCATCCTGGCTAACACAATGAAACCCCGTCTCTACTAAAAAATACAAAAAAAAAAAAAAAATTAGCCGGGCGTGGTGGCGGGCGCCTGTAGTCCCAGCTACTCTGGAGGCTGAGGCAGGAGAATGGCGTGAACCTGGGAGGTGGAGGTTGCAGTGAGCTGAGATTGCACACTGCACTCCAGCCTGGGTGACAGAGGGAGACTCTGCCTCAAAAAAAAAAAAAAAAAAGAAAGAAAGAAAGGAAGAACCATTTCCTTCTTCCAAGAGGTGGAATTAAAATTACTAACAAGGAGATGGAAAAGTTTTGCTGACAAGTTCTTTTTATTATAAAGATCAGAGGGTGGGATAAATTGAAATGCTGGACAGAGACGTTTTCGGCCTAAGTGAGACTGCCGTGCCGGTGTTCTGCTTTGGAATAAAAGTCTCCTCTTTGTCAAGACTCTTTCATGGCTCAAACTCCCTCCTGAGCATCTGTGGCTGGTCACAAGGTGGCTCTTCTGACCTTCGGCCGCCTTCATGTTCTCCTCTAACAGTGAGGAAAGGCTCCTTGGCTCCTTTTTTTGGACTCTGTGACAGGAATTATAGTAGAAGCTCCTTGGGGACCCCCTCGGAAGTCGTACTGCTTGATTTGCAGTCCTCTCAATTGCTTTTCTTTTATTAACTCTCCAGGAAGCAGTTAATGATGAGAAACTGCAGGTACTACTAGTTAGTTTATTTTTTTCTCTCTAGCTGTAATTTTTTCAGGAAAAATGCATCTTTTTTAAAAAGCAAAAGGATCTCAGATTTGATGGGAGCCCTTTAACTTGATTCACTGGTCTTATGGGGCAACAGAATATAAAAAGAAACTGCACCTAAAGTAGGCATGGATTAGGCCACCTGGCTTGGTTTTCAGTTGCTAAACACATTTCTCAAAGGTAAAAGTAGTGCCGTGATGCCTGCCGTACTCCTGTGTGGGAGACTGAGCCCACTGAGTCCATCTGAAATGTGGAGGTGGAGGGAGGTGAGCATCTGCCCAGGCCCTGCTCTGTGAAGACTAGGTAGGTAGAACCGGCCAGATGAAGAGAAAAGCTGAGTGAAGGATGGGACTTTAGAAGCAATTTTAGGAGTTGTAGGTAATAATATCCTATTTTACAGATGAAGAGCCAGGCTTAGAGGGATTAATGTTCCCCATATCTCAGGGCTAGGTAGTGAGAGGGCTTGGATGGGAAGAAATTTATACTTGGGAGCTTACATGCTCAGTGGCCGTGGAGTGTGAGGGAGCTTTGCTTTTCTTGGCAAGAAAGCAAATCAACTGCCGTTTCTTCACATAGCTCAATAGCTCACGGAACTGATCATTCCAGCCTTTGGATGGCCTCCTTGGCGTCCGATGGGATCATCTGATGAGCAGCTGATGGATTTTAAGGCTCTGCCTGGATCAGGTCCAGGTGTGTGAGCCATTCAGTTTTCTTCCAGGTAGATGAAGGTCATAGACTTGCAGACTCCAGAGCAGCTGTGATTGCTAGTTCAGATCAATGGAGGTACAATTATATCTTTAAAAAGTATTTCTTGGCCGGGCGCGGTGGCTCACACCTGTAATCTCAGCACTTTGGGAGGCCAAGGTGGGCAGATCATGAGGTCAGGAGTTCGAGACCAGCCTGGACAACACGGTGAAACCCCATCTCTACTAAAAATACAAAAATTAGGTAGGCATGGTGGCGGGCACCTGTAGTCCCAGCTACTCAGGCGGCTGAGGCAGGAGAGTCACTTGAACCCGTGAGGCAGAGGTTGCTGTGAGCCGAGATCATGCCACTGCACTTCAGCCGGGGTGACAACAGCAAGACTCTGTCTCAGAAAAAAAAAAAAAAAAAAAAAAAAAAAGCATTACTTGAGACCCTACTATGTGCCAGGCAGTTTGCTGTGTTTAGGGATGTGGCAGTGTGTCAGACAGACAATGAAGACCATACTCTTACAGAGCTTCTATCCTAGTGCTTATACCAGACTTTTCTCCCCTGCACCTCCCAGTCCCCTTGTTTAGTGTGTGTTGTTACATGTGTTGTTCAAGATCATGCTGAGAGTTCATTACGGAGCCAGGACCTGGGCTTCCTTATAGCTCATTCCTTTACTGTCTCCAGTGTATTGGATATTACAAGTGTTTGAAATGGAATTTTTAAAAAGGAACTGAAATATAAGAAATGCATAGGATAAAATATTTAAACAGCCTAAAAGTCTGCAGGGTGAAAAATAAATCCCAAAAATAAATCTTTGCTCCATTTTTATCCTGCTAACCCCTTTGCGTGTATCATCTCTTAAACCTTTTCTCAAGAGGACACCACTGTGATCAGTGTTCACTATGTCCTTTCAGGATTATGCTGTGCATATACGTGCTTATGCAATATATCTGTGTATATAAAGCCCCTCCTTTTGCCCTTCTACAAATGAGAGTATAGATACTACACTTGTTCGTACCTTGCTTTTTATTGAAGTTAATGATTTTTAGGTTCTGTGGTTCCCTGACTGTTGAGATTTTGTCTTACTCACAGATGACTGAGGAAGAACCAGCTTTTACTCTCCCACATTGACTGAGCCATAAGGAGTGAAAATGGTAGACACAGTTAAAAAGCTATATGCCCTATTTGTCCTCAGTTGTTGGGAGTGGCTCCAGTACATTTATGGCCATGATCTGGGAGTTTTGAGCGGACCTAAAAACATGCTTTACTGTCATCAACTATGATGTTTTTTCTAAGTTATTCTTCCATGGCCTTGTTCTGTGCACAGGAGATACTAAAACATATTTATCACTATTCCCAGAGTTTAGACAACATGGGGGACCAGGAATTTTTGATTTGTTTTGCTTTGAGTTGCCACCAAAGCAAGCCATCTCCTCCTAACACATATCTCCCTGGGCAGGGGCCTGCCCCAGGGCCCCTTCCTATTGTTGACCAGGAGTTGACCCACTGAAGGAGAGCTTATCTGTTCTTCCTCTTTATCCCTATCACCTGTTTGACATCTGCTCTTTTCACTGCAGAAATTGAGCAGTGTTGGAGGCTAGAGACTTTGGAGGGCCTAAAGACAGACCCAAGGGGGCTTGAGGGAAGCGGAAAATGAAATGCTTTCGGAGACATTTTTACCTATAATTAGAAAGAAAATGGAATTAATGGTTATAATCAGGATTTTTATTTTTCTTTATTTTTTTCTTTATTTTATTATTATTATTATTTTTTGAGATGGAGTCTCGCTCTGTCCCCCAGGCTGGAGTGCAGTGGCGCGATCTTGGCTCACTGCAAGCTCTGCCTCCCAGGTTCACGCCATTCTCCTGTCTCAGCCTCCCGAGTAGCTAGGACTACAGGTGCCCACCACCACGCCTGGCTGATTTTTTGTATTTTTAGTAGAGAAGAGGTTTTGCTACACTAGCCAGGATGGTCTTGATCTCCTGATCTTGTGATCTGCCTGCCTCGGCCTCCAAAAGTGCTGGGATTACAGGCGTAAGCCACCGCGCCTGGCCGATTTTTCTTAATTTGTGCCTTGAGACCTTGAGTTCTACTAACATTAAATAGCTTAAGTTAAAACAGTACCTATTTTCTGTAAGTAACAGGACATAGGATACTGTAGTGGTTCCACCATAGAGGTTCTGGAATCAGACTTCTTGCGCTCAAGATCTTGGCACTTTTTAGCTATCTAGCTTTGGGCAAATTACTTAGCCTCTGATGCCCCAGCTTCTCCATCTGTTAAGTGGGGATACTACTACTACTACTACTTTGTAGGGATACTGTTCCTTTGCCCTAAGTAAGTGCAAAATAGGTTAGGTGTTAAATTACTATATCGGATCAGCCCTATTTAAACATGTAGCCAATAAAAGTGTTAAAATTAATGTTTTTGATATTTCTTGATTCTCTTGAAGCTCAGAGAGGCCAGGTTAGACATAACCTATAAGGTAATGGCAGTATTGTCCATTTGATATTCAAGTGGAGGCTTACTGAAGGCCAGTTAGCTGAACTCTGTCTAGCTCACAAGCCAGTAGAGAGGCAATATCTAACTTTTTCCATTTTCCTTATTAGAAAGAGATGGTACTATTCAGAGTAATAAGTTATTCTGCCTGTAGCTTAGTGTAGACATTAAATCAGAAGTGTGTTGAGACTAGTAGGGAACTGCTGAATTGCATTTAAATAATTTCCAGTTGAATCCTTGTTTTTCCAGGTACAGAATAACTTTTGATGTCACTTACATTTTACTTGGAATAAGGTGCTCTGATTCTACCATCTCAAAGGCTGGTAAATCACAAGTGTTCAGTTGCTGTCACTTGGGAAACCCATTGTTGCTAAATATATAAGTATGTTGAAATTGCTGTGAGAATATAACCCAGTAAAGAACAACCTTCAGACTTCAGATCTAAATCTAATGTCAGAAGATTCAAAACTGTAAGGAATGCAAAATTTCTCACTGGTATTATTTAACAAAGAAGATAATATAATTTGCAGGAATATACATTTCTGTCTATGCTAGTTAAAAGAAGTGATTTCTATTTTGAATGGAGAAAAACACCTAGAAACATTATTTTTCCTGAATTGACCCACATACATAAAAAGCTTCTCACTATTGATATTAAAAAATTAAGGTTTTAGTTATTAAGCCCCCTTCTCAAATTGGGGGTTATAATATGCAACTCATGGAATATGTAGTAGTCAATAAACATAAAAAATGCCCAACTTTACTAATAATGAAATAAATCCAAACTGAGATCACTTTTTGCTTCTCTGGTGACAAAGATGAATGTTAACACTAGCATGACCATATAACTCACATCCAAAATGAGGAGGTAGCTCACACCTGTAATCCCAGTGCTTTGGGAGGCTGAGGTGGGAGGATGGCTCGAGGCCAGGAGTTTGAGACCAGCCTGGGCAACATAGTGAGATCCTGTCTCTGCAAATTAAAAATTAAAAAATTAGCTGGGCATGTGGCATACACCTGTAGTCCCAGCTACTTGGGAGGCTGAGGTGGAAGGATTTCTTGAGCTCAGTAGTTGGAGGCTGTGGTGAGTCAGGATCATGCCACTATATTCCAGCCTGGGTGACAGAGAGAGACTCTACAGATAATAAAAGGGAACACTGTGAATGAATATTCTGGGTAAACATATATAAACCAAGACCTCCCAGGCAAACTGGTTCATGTGGTCACCTTGGTTAAAAGGGTGCAGGGACTGGGTGCGGTGGCTCACGCCTGTAATCCCAGCACTTTGGGAGGCTGAAGCAGGTGGATCATGAGGTCAGGAGTTCAAGACCACCCTGGCCAATATGGTGAAACCCCGACTCTATAAAAATACAAAAATTAGCCAGGTGTGATGCCGCACGCCTGTAGTCCCAGCTACTCGGGAGGCTAAGGCAGGAGAATCGCTCGAACTTGGGAGGCGGAGGTTGCAGTGAGCCGAGATTGCGCCACTGCACTCCAGCCCGGGTGACAGAGTGAGGCTCCTTCTAAAAAAAAAAATGTGCAGGGAGGTGGGTGCAGTGGCTCACGCCTGTGATCCCAGCACTTTGGGAGGCTGAGGCAGGCAGATCACCTGAGGTTGGGAATTCAAGACCAGCCTGACTAACATGGAGAAACCCCATCTCTATTAAAAATACAAAAATAGCTGGGGGTGGTGGCGCATGCCTGTAATCCCACCTACTCGGGATGCTGAGGCAGGAGAATCACTTGAATCCGGGAGGTGGAGGTTGCAGTGAGCCGAGATCACACCATTGCACTCCAGCCTGGGCAACGAGAGCGAAACTCCGTCTCAAAAAGAAAAGAAAAGAAAAGAAAAGAAAAACAACCAACCAACCAAGCAAAAATCAAGAGGGTGCAGGGAGATGGACATTATCCCACACCAAAGCAGGGAGGCTACAATGGTCTAGACCTTTGTGGTGGCAATCTGGAACTGTAAAAACTTAAATATGTACTCTTTGACCAAATTATTCCAATTAATAAATATCATGCATAAATGCAAAGATAATGTCCAAAGTTGTTCACTTTAGCATTATGTACATAGTAGCAAGTACCTGGAAGCATCTTTAAATACATCTATCAATGGGAGATTAAGTAAATGAATTGTGCCTTATGCATTTCATAAAGGCCTGCAAATGCCAAAGATTGAAGTAGATGCTGGGTGTGATAGCTCATACCTGTAATCCCAGCAGTTCGGGAGGCTGAGGCTGGAGGACTGCTTGAAGCCAGAAGTTTGAGATCAGCCTGGGCAACATAGTGACCCTGTCTCTACTTAAAAAAAAAAAATTAAAAAATTAGCTGAGTATGGTGGCATGCACCTGTAGTCCCAGCTACATGGGAGGATAAAGTGGTGGCTTTAACTCCATGACTTAAGCCCAGGAGTTCGAGGTTCCAGTAAGCCATGATTGTGCCACTGTACTCCAGCCTGGGCAACAGAGTGAGACCCTTTCTCTTAAGAAAAAAAAAAAAAAGATTGAAGTAGAGTTATATGTACAGACACAGAGCATCTACTGTATATTATTAGATGAAAAAAACAAGTTATAAAATATTCCAGTTGTGTTTAAAAATGATATGCAGCATGGCTCAGTTTTTCTTGCATCGAAGCTGATTGTTTAAGCTTCCTCCCTGCATACACTAAGCTCCTTCAGGGCTTGGGCAGTGCCTTTGGATGGTGTCTTCTCATCCTTTGCCGAGACTTTAGGTGGCATCTTGTACATAGTTGGCCCTCAGTGATTCCTTAACAGGTGTGATAATATGGCATTCATCTCATCATTAAAAGAGCCCTCTGCAAATTAGTCGAATTCTAGTTCCCAACTACTTTGAAATACATTTAAAAACTGATTCTGTAATTTTAAAATTGAGTTACTGATTTTTTGTTTTGTTTTGTTTTGAGACGGAGTCTCACTCTGTCACACAGGCTGGAGTACAGTGGCACAATCTCGGCTCACTGCAACCTCTGCTTCCCAGGTTCAAGCGATTCTATTGCCTCAGCCTCCCAAGTAGCTGGGACTACAGGCATGCGCCATCATGCCCAGCTAATTTTTGTATTTTTAGTAGAGACGTGGTTTCACCATGTTGGCCAGGCTGGTCTCGAACTCCTGACCTCAAGTGATCTGCCCACCTTGGCCTCCCAAAGTGCTGGGATTATAGGCATGAGCTACCATGCCTGGCCAAGTTACTGAAGTTTTTAATTAATATTTCAGTCTTTAAATGATTTTGTCATACTTGTTTTCGCCCCCATTTCTGAGATGTATTTTTTGACCTCCGCTGACTTTATAGTGTTGTGTTTGCAGGGTTTACCCTTTGGAAGCGGATTTAATTCTTGCTGTTTTTAATCAGTTGAAAAACATTAGTACTGGGTCTTACCTAAAAGCTTAAACCTTCATACGTGCATTAGAATCAGTGAAGCACCTTATAGGAAAGCAGAGTCCTGGACTGCAACCCCGTAGACTCTGATTTAGTAGGTCTCAGGGAGGGGCCCAAGGAATCTGAAGTTTTTGGTAATATTTAAGCCGATTCTAAAGCAGGTTCTGCTGATCATTCTGGGAAACACTGATTTTAAAAGATTGCATGGATTAGCCTAGATTAGCATGAATCTATTGGGTTTGTTAAACAAGAGCCTTTATTAAAATAAGAAGGTATCCATGTTAATTTATAAAATTTAACACACAGTTTAGACCAGAGCAAGATTTAAAGGACTATAAGCACTGAATGCTCTGTGATGTGATTCCATTAATCTATATCTGCCAAGATGCCGATCTACGCAGGCAGTACCATTGCAGGACCATGGTGTCACATGCACGGCCATCATAACCTGCAAGCGTGTAACTGCAGAATGGTCAGTAGAGCCTGGAACAAGATAAATCTCTAACTAAGAAGTGTGAGCCTTAAAGGAGCACAGATTATTAGTGAATGATCACTTAAATGTAGCTCCGGGACTTCAGTGTTAATATTGCTGTCATGTAACTCTATAAACAACGTTCTCTATTTATTTTATTTAAAAGTGGTCAAGAAAATTATTAATCCGACTGTGTCGTTCCATAGCCTTGTCTTAGAATGAGATCAGAATTCAGTGTTGTATAGGTGTATACTTTTGATCTTCCCAGGGACTGGGCCCCTTTAAAGTATAGGTTTTTAGCATCATTTAACTGTTCATGCAACCACAGTGATTTCCCCTGAGAGAGACCCTGGCAGCATTTCTAGTTTCTGCATTTCCTTTCTGTTGCCTGCCACACAGGTGGGGAGCAGAGAAGCGAGGGTACCAGAGGATTCCAGTGATGCTGTGGGTGTGTCCGGGGTGACCGGATAGCAGTGCAGCATGGAGGTAGCTTTGCGGTCTTCCAGGTCTTACTGCCTGGGATGGATTTCCTACTTTCCCGTTACTAATTGTGTGGCCTTTGGTAAATTATTGAACCTGGAAGCCTCAGTTTCCTCCTATGAAAATAGGAATCATTGACTCATGGAGTCATCGGGAAGATTGAGTTAATGACCCTAGAGTGCTTAGCATGACAGTACCTGGCACAGAGGAAGTGCTCTGCAAATGCCAGTGCTGTTATTATCAATCAGATAGACTTTTTCTTCCTTAACATCCTACACTTAGAGATTTTAACATTTACTGTTCATTAATCCGCTTAGGCTCCTAGTTTCTTATAACATGTTTCTAATTTTTAAAGGGATCAATTTCTTTTTTTTTTCTAGAGAATCTTTTTTAACAAGGCATAGATATTTGTATGTATATCCTAATCAGAGACATATGGCAGTTTCCGTGGACCCATAGTATAATGAGAGGATTATGGCTTTATCTTTATAAGATTATGTCATAAGCAATAAACTCTAAAGAAAAAGACAACCTCTTCCTTTGTTCCAGATAAATCTTCTGGGCGGTTCTTAATTTTTATCCATCAGTCTTGTTCTATAAGCAAAATGGTTACACTTTGGGATTTCTGAATTCTGTTTTCCATGTAATGGAACTTTGCTTAATTTTTTCCAGCTTGAGTACTCACTTGTGTAAACTGTAATCACAAAATTTCTCCCGAAGAGAGATAGGCCAGGCTTGCTCAGTGTGGTGTGGTCCCATGTGATGGCAACTGGGAACAGTGAGTGGGTGGGTGTTTCCTCTCTCACCCACTCCTGTTAGCCTTTCTGGTGTCTCTGTGCCCACCCACACATGATTTCTGACTGCTGCAGGACAATATGGAAGGCACCTTGTAACACTTTTATTATTGTTCTGGGTTAAAGAAATACCTGGAAGGTCATAGTGTTGTGCCAGTAATGTGCTACCTTCTAATAAATATGTGTTGGTAATTAGAGACCAGAACTGCAAGGGTTTTAATAAGATTAGCTTTCCCTTTTCTGCTTAGTTTCTGGTATTAGCAGTGAGGACTTTAAGCAGTGATTTGTATTTTTTACTTTCTCTCTCAAAGATATTACAGATAGTGCAGTTTTTATCAGCTGCAGAAGGCAGCTGTTGAAGAAAGCTAATGTGATTGTTGAGAGCAGAGAATTGGATGATGGTAATGACCAGAATAGTTAACCTTTCGGAGCATGCTGATTGCTTTTCCTCGTATTAAGCGTTGTGCATAGGATCATCTCATGTCAAATCCCCAGTAACCCTAGGAGAGAATGCTACAGAGACAGCCACGGTTCCACGGCTGGGAGTAGGGGTCTGGATTTGAATCCAGGCCCCTCCTTTTTAGCTTAGCCTGTATTCTTGCATGCCCAGTTCTTAAAGCCGGTCAAATCTGTGCAAAACACTCAAAATGAGGAGTGTTTCTAGGTTGCAGTGAAAACTGTTACTGTGATGAAACATTAGTTTCTAGGCCTGACATCCCCCACCTTTGACTTTGTTATTTTCCTTGATGCAAAAATGTCTAGTTCTAAGGGAGCACATAAAGAGGAGACATAAAAATAGTGGAATACCATACCTGTTTTCTAGATAATGGCCTAGTTTAAGGTTTTGCCTGGAAAATTCCCTCTCATTTTTTCCTTTTTTTTTTTTTTTTTTTTAGGGCCATTTTTATATGTCTCTACCTTTGGCCTTTCTACCTTTTTTCCCCCTCTGCTAGAATGTTTATATGAATTGACACCTACCTGAAAGTAGTTCCAGACTTGACTTTTTTCAGTTTTACAGTAAAAATCTGCAGTTCTTGTACAGTTTTGGCAATTCAGTGCAGGGTCTTACTTATTTCATTAGAATTAAAAACTTGATCCATGCTGTTTTATTGGACAATGTTTCCTTTTTAGCTAAGGGGATAAAGGTCCTTTACTCATCATCTCATTTGGGAAATAAATCTCTTTCTTTATGTCTGTCTCCCTCATTCTTCCTCTTGTGCTCTGTCTCTATTCTCTTTGAATATTATATTGAATATAATATTGAATATTATGGTTGACCAAATGAATATTATATTGAATATACCATTGAATATTATGGATGACCAAATGACAGAAGAGGATAACATAGATAATAATAAGGTACATATCTTGAAGGACAAGCTGTAAAATAAGTAAAAAGTATGTTCTTCAAAACACTTCTATCAACTTCATGCTACTATTTCTTCATATTTCTGCAAGCTGGGTCTATCTCTGGTTTTGTTTGGCATTTATGGGGTACACACGATTTTGGCAGATAGGAGAACGTTTCATTCCTTAACCTTGTGTGGGTTCACCTGCATGGTATGTGTATTTCAGCATACACGGGGAGCTCTATAATTTTAGTCCTGTCCTGGGTTATCCCAGTCTGTAAAACAGGAAAGTAAAAAGTCACAGAGCTGTTCATTAAATGAGATAGTTATAGAAAGTCATTTGAAAAGCAGGGAGCTATTTTACAAGTATGGGCCTTTGTTTGTGATGTAAACGTAGACATTGACAAGGGCCAGTTGTTAGAATGACTTAAAAATACAATCCAGAACCCTGAAGGTCTAATAAAGACCTAAGATGGAATATTTAATCATTGTGTTCTTACTTGAAATCCCAACCGTGCTGTCTTGGATGGTCAGTAGAGACTTCCAGTGAACTCGCTTTGGTGGGGCTTTAGAAAGACACCTATGGAAGGCACATCACATGGGAAAAGCAGGAGCAAGAGAGAGAAAGGGGGAGGGGCACATACGTTTAAACAGCCAAATCTCGAGAGAACTCTTGGAATTAATTATATTTTACTTAAATTTCTTTAGACTGAATTCTAGAAAAAAATGTACAGTGGTAGAAGGAATGGGGTGGGATGGGATGGGACAGGGTAAGAATAGATTATAATTCTTCTGTGTTTTTAAATATTCAGGCAGATTAATATGTGATATGATGTTTACCCTTGGTTAAAGATCTACGTTTTTTGTTTTCTCTTGCAGCAATGACTTGACTTGAAGAGCTCTAAGAGACTGAAAACTTATATGAAGTTGCCTTGGGAATATTTTTATATATTTTATACAGTTTCTATCATGGAGTCAGCAGGCACGTGGAGAAAACCTAAAAGGGAATATTATTGCTGCGCCGTATACAGAATTCAGTTTGCTTTGAAACAAGTTTTGGTTGAAAGAGTCTGTTGAAAATTTTATTATACTTCCAGGGAAGGAAAGAGCTGTTTTTATCTTCTTAACCACTCCCAGCCTCTACTCTTCCCAGCCCCTAATCCCAGGCCTTGGTGTACACACTGTAGTTTTTCCATTATGATGAGTATGTGCAGTGATACTATTCATGTACAGTCTGAGCTTATGCTCAGGGGTGTGTGTGTATATGTGTATACATGTGTGCACGTGAGTGTGTGTTTCTTTTTCCAGTTCCTGCATCCTATTTTGACACTGGTTGTAAGAAGATCTTGATACATACAGGTTAGCTGTTACAAAAGATAAAAGATGAATCTTCAGTGGTAAAAGCTCAGTGGAAATAATCTAGTTTAGCCCTGAGGAGTTGATTCCCCAAGGGACCATGGAGTCAGATGGGACCAGATGCTAGACTTTGGATTCCTTGACCACAACTTCAGCATTAACTCCTGCCACCACCATGTCACTCCACAGCACTTACACATTTTGAGAAGGTTTTTTTTTTTTTTTTTTGAGGCAGAGTCTTGCTGTGTCCCCTAGGCTGGAGTGCAGTGGCACAATCTCCACTCACCTCCATCTCCACCTCCCCAGGTTCAAGCGATTCTCCTGCCTCAGCCTCCCAAGTAGCTGGGATTACAGGCATGCACCACCACGCTCGACTAATTTTTGTATTTTTAGTAGAGACGGGGTATCACTATATTGGTCAGGCTGGTCTTGAACTCCTGACCTCAGGTGATCTACCCGCCTCGGCCTCCCAAAGTGCTGGGAATATAGGCGTGGGCCACTGCACCCGGTTTTTTTTTTTTTTTTTTTTTTTTTTTTTAACCTTTAGCTGAGCGATTCTTGGTTAATCCATTGAATAAAGGAGAAAATGGTTTAAAGTCACACACACACAAATTTGTTTGGACAACCCAAGGCCAAAACAAAAGAACCCTGCTTCTCTCTCTCTTTTTTTTTTTTTTTTTTTTGAGGCGGAGTCTCGCTCTGTCGCCCAGGCTGGAGTGCAGTGGCACAATCTCAGCTCACTGCAAGCTCCACCTTCTGAGTTCACGCCATTCTCCTGCCTCAGCCTCCTGAGTAGCTGGGACTACAGGTGCCCACCACCACGCTCAGCTTATTTTTTTTGTATTTTTAGGAGAGACGGGGTTTCACCGCATTAGCCAAGATGGTCTCGATCTCCTGACCTCGTGATCCACCCGCCTCGGCCTCCCAAAGTTCTGGGATTACAGGCGTGAGCCACTGCGCCCGGCCTAGAACCCTGCTTCTCATATAAGATGGGCCTGCACCTACCTCTGGCATGTTTTTCTTCGTGTATTTCCTGTTTTTCACCCTGTAACTAATGCTCATTATTTAAAACACTCCAGTTACTTTTCCCTTTAGGCCTGGCAAACTTTTTCTTTTTTTTTTTTTTATAACTGTACATTTTACAAAACACCTGAAAGGACCCAGAGGCATAAATAGTATTACATGATTTATGGTAGCTCTGGGGTGAGCTGTGGGGGAGGCCAGTTACAAGGTCTCCAAGACCTGCCTCCATGTCAGTGTTGGGGGTGCCTTGAGCACTTCTTTTATTTCATATAGGAAAATGCACATCTTTCATTTGTCTCCCAAAAGATGATTTCCATAAAAATATACTTCAAAGTATTTACTGTACATAGACTTCAATGATTTTATTTCCAGCATCAAACTAAACATTTCTAACCTTTTAAATAAATGGGGAATTTAGTTTCATGAGAATTTTTACTGACAACTAATAAACACTGTATGTGTACACATTCATATACACTGTGGACTGGAGAAAGTCAGTATGGAAATAAATTTCACTGAGATCCAGAAAGTAGCAATATAGGACTTTTAGGGGTATGTATTAGTGTAAATAATATATGTGCAGTCTAGGCTAATCATTTTAATTAAAAACAAATAAGCATACTTTTTTGCTTTAAAAATATGCCCTCAAAATGGTGGGGGATAAAATGTAAGATATTCTTTAGCTTTAATTATTTTTCCATCTTATTCAAGTCAGAGCACTTTTTTTTTTAAATAGCAATACAACAGGCAAGAGAATACTCAAAAATATTTAAAACTGTATTGATACCAAGAGTATGTTTTAAATATTTTCTAATACTTGAGCGGTTTTTGTCTGGCAGGCTTCCAAATTTGCCAAAATTAAGCGTTCAGTATTTTCAACACATACGCTTTTTACTGGTTTATACTGAACTATCTGATGAGAATTCCTAAGTGTTCCCAAAGCAACTGATGTTTACAGGTCTTGTGTTTCTCCTCCTTCTTTCTAAGGATGAGGGAATCCACAACAGACTTTCTCTAGAAAACACTAATGATGGACAACTTTTTGGTGTCATCAATGAGTTGGCTACTACCTTGATGTAAAAATTTGTAAGGAAAATTTTCACCATTTCGAGTGTCAAGTGTATTTTTAACTGTCTGGTTTGTACTTTTATGACTTTTGTACTACCAAAGCGGAGTTAAAAATAAAAATGTTAAACGCAGTGTGTTGTCTTGTGAGTGATCCAATTATTGGCGCCTTGTACACTGGAAATACAGTCGTGGCAGTATAATTATTGAGCTTAATTTTTTACAGTGCTGAATTTCTTGTGTCTTGAAATATCAAGTGATCACTTGGCTGACTTTCCTCATGAGATTTCCCCTTCTGCAGTACCCCTTCCCCTAACACAGGCATACCTTGGAGATACTGTGGGTTCAGCCCCAGCCTACTGCAATAAAGCAAATATTGCAATCAAGCCAGCCACATGAGCTTTTTGGTTTCCCACTGCATATAAAAAAGTTATATTTATACTATACTATAGTCTATTAAGTATATGCAATAATATTCTGTCAAAAAACTTACATACCTTAATTTAAAATACTTTTTATTGCTAAAAAAAAAAATACGATAATCTGAGCCTTCAGCAAGTCATAATCTTTTTGCTGCTGCAGGATCTTGCCTCAATGTTGAAGGCTACTGACCAGGTTGGTGGTTACTGAAGGTTGGGGTGGCTGTGGCAATTTCTTAAAATAGCACAGTGATAAAGTTTGCTGCACTGATTGACCTCACCTTTCATGAAAGTTTTCTCTATAGCATGCAGTACTGTTTGATAGCATTTTATCACAGTAGAACATCTTTCAAAATTGGAGTCAATCATCTCAAAATCTGATGCTGCTTTATCAACTAAGTTTATGTATTATTATATTCTAAATCCTTTGCTGTCATTTCAACAGTGTTCACAGCATCTTCACCAGGAGTAGATGCCATCTCAGGAAACCACTTTCTTTCATCATCTGTTAAGCAATTCCTCATCTATTCAAGTTTTATCATGAGATGGCAGCAATTCAGTTCAATCTTCATGCTCACTTCTGATTCTAGTTCTGCTGCTGTTTCCACCACATCTGCAGTGACTTCCTCCACTGAAGTCTTGAACCCCTCCAAGTCATCTATGAGGGTTGGAATCAACTTCCAGACTCCTGTTAATGTCTCTATTTTTACCTCCTGTGAATCAAAAATGTTCTTAATGGCATCTAGAATGGTGAATTCCTTCCAGAAGATTTCAATTGACTTTACTGAGGTCCAATAGAGGAATCACTGTCTACGGCGGCTGTAGCCTTATGAAATGCCTTTCTTAAATAATTAGACTTGAAAGTGGGAATTAATCTATGGGCTGCAGAATGGATGTTGTGTTAGCAGGCATGAAAGCATTTCTCCCTTTGTACATCTCCATAAGAGCTCTTGGGTAACTGACCAGGTCCTTGTCAATGAGTTATTATTTTGAACGGAATCTTTTTTTCTGAGCAGTAGGTCTCAACAGTGGGCTTTAAATGTTCAGTAAACCATGCTGTCAACAGATGTGCTGTTATCTAGGCTGTTTACAGGCAGAGTCGATTTAGCATAATTCTTAAGGGCCTTATGATTTTCAAAATGGTAAATGAGCATTGGCTTCAACCTAAAGTTGACAGCTATGTTAGCCCCTAAAATGAGAGCCTGTGCTTTTGAGGTTTTGAAGCCAGGCATTGACTTCTCAACTATGAAAATCCTAGATGTCATCTCCTTCCAAATCTGTTTTTTCATTTAGCCACCTTCATCCATGATCTTAGCTAGATTTTCTGGATTATTTACTGCAGTTTCTAAATTAGCACTTGCTGCTTCACTTTGTACTTCTATATAATGGCAATGGTTTCTTTAGTTAATCCTTATGAACTGGCTGGGTGCAGTGGCTCATGCCTGTAATCCCAGCACTTTGGGAGGCTGAGGCGGGCTGATTGCTTGAGGTCAGGAGTTTGAGACCAACCTGGCCAACATGGCGAAACCCTGTCTCCACTAAAAATACAAAAACTAGCTGGGCATAATGGTACACACCTGTAATCTCAGCTACTCAGGAGGCTGCAGTAGAAGGATCACTTGAATCCGGGAGATAGAGATTGCAGTCACTGCACACCAGCCTGGGTGACAGAGCTAGACTCTGTCTCAAAAAAAAAAAAAATTAAATTTAAAAATCTTATGAACCAACGTCTGCTGGCTTCCAACCTTTTTTCTGCAGCTTCCTCACTTCTTTCAGTCATTATAGAACTGAAGAGTTAGGACCTTGCTCTGTATTAGGCTTGGGCTTAAGGGAATGTTGTGGCTGGTTTGATTTTTTTATCCAGGCCACTGAATCTGTCTCCGTATCAGCAATAAGGCTGTTGCACTTTCTTATCATTCGTGTATTTGCTAGAGTAGCATTTTTAATTTTCTTCAAAACTTTTGCTTTGCTTTGCATTCACAACTTAACTATTTGGTACAGGAGGCCTAATTTTCTGCCTGTCTCGGCTTTTGACACGCCTTAATCATTTCTAGCTTTTTATTTAAGGTGAGATGCATGTGACCCTTCCTTTCACTTGAGCAGTGAGAAGCCATTGTAGGGTTACTAACTGGCCTAATTTTAATATTTTGTCTCAGGGAATAGGGAGGCCTGAGGAGAGGGAGAGAGACGGGAACGGCTGGTTGGTCGGGCAGTTGGAACACACATGCACAGCATTTACAGATTAAGTTCGTCATTTTATGTGGGCATTTTATGTGAACAGTTCATGTCATCCCAAAACAATTACAATAGTAACATCAGAAATCACTGATCACGGATCACTATAATAGATATAATAATAATGGAAAAGTTTGAAATATTTCAAGAATTACCCATATGTGACACAGGGACATGAGTGAGCACATGCTGTTGGAAAGGTGGTGCTGATGGCTGGGCACAGTGGCTCACGCCTGTAATCCCTGCACTTTGGGAGGCCGAGGCAGGCGGATCACGAGGTCAGGAGACCGAGACCATCCTGGCCACCATGGTGAAACCTTGTCTTTACTAACATACAAAAAAAAGAAAAAAATTAGCCGGGTGTGGTGGTGCGCGTCTATATCCCCAGCTACTTGGGAGGCTGAGGCAGGGGAATTGCTTGAACCTGGGAGGTGGAGGTTGCAGTGAGCTGAGATGGTGCCGCTGCACTCCTGCCTGGGCGACAGAGCAAGACTCCACCTCAAAAAAAAAAAAAGAAAAGAAAAGTGCTGATGGACCTTCTCAACTTGCAGGGTTGCCACACACCTACGGTTCATTAAAAAACAAAACAAAAACAAACAAGAAAACCCTACAATATCTGCCAAGCACACTACAGCAAAGTGCAATAAAATGAGGCATGCCTGTTACTGCTTTTTAAATTTGAAGATAATTTTGGACTTGTAGAAGAGTTGCAAAAGCAGTACAGAGTTCATGTAAACCCTTCCCTCCATTTCCCCGTATGTTACCAATCTTAACTATAAAAAAGTGATCACAACTAAAAAACTAACAGTGGTACAGTACCATTCATTAAATCACAACGTTCTTTGGATTGCATCCATTGTCTCACTAATGTCCCCTTGCTGTTCCAGGATCACCCACTGCATTTAGTTGTTGGATCCTGTCCCCTCTGATCTGTGGTTGCCCTTTAGTCTTTTCTTGTGTTTCATGATCTTGACACTCGAATGTACTGATCAGTTCTTTTGTAGACTCTCCCTCAACCTAGGTGTTCCAGCTGATTCTTGTGATTTAGACGGAGGTTTTGTATAAGGGAAGGGACACCATACAGGTGATGTGCCCTTCCCATTGAATCGTGTCAGGAACGTGATGGTACGTATTACCCGTGATGTCAATCTTCATCATTGCCCAAGGTGGTGTCTGCCAGGTTTCATTTTGGTAAAGTTACTATTTTCCCTTTGTAATTAATGAATATTAGATGGGAGATACTTAGAGATTAGGCCAATATCTTATTTCTGCTTAAACTTTCACACATTAATTTTACCATCTGTATGAGTTTTCTAGGGCTACCATAACAAATTACCAAAACCTGGGTGCCCCAGAACACAGAAGTGTATTCTTTCACAGTCTAAAAAGCCAGACCCTGAAGTCAACGTGTCTGCAGGGTTGATTCCTTCTGATATCTCTGGGGTATAATCTGGCCCATGCCTCCCTCCCAGCTTCTGATGGTTGCTGGCAATTCTGGCATTCTGTGTCTTCTTCCCTGTGTGAGGGAGTCCTCTGCTCTTATAAGGACACCAGGCATTGGGTTTAGGGTCCACCCTAATCCAGTATGACTTTATCTTAACTTGATTACATTTGCAGAGAACCCATTTCCCGATAAGGTCATATCCACAGGTCTCAGAAGGTAGGACTTCAACATCAACAGGTCTTGTCGGGGATATCATTCAACCCACCACACCAACCATCGGTGGATCCTGGCTGCAGCGGCTATGTCTGTGGTAGGAGCCCTTTCAGGTTGGTGCCCATGTCCCTTGATGTGGTTCCATCCTTTACTTTTCTCCTTCCTCCACCTATTACACGCTCTTTCTTTCTTTCTCTTGTCTTCTTTCCTTTTTCTTTCTTTCCTTTTTCTTTCTTTCTTCTTTCCCCTTCTTCTTTTTTCTTTTTCTTTCTCTCCCTTCCTTCCTTCTCCTCCTCCTTCTCCTCCTCCTCCTTCTTGCCTTCCATCCTTCCCCTTTCTTGCATCTTTTTCCTTCCTTCCCTTTCTTTTTCTTTCTTTCTCCTTCCTTCTCTTTCTCTTCCTCCTCCCTTCTTCTTCTACCCTCCCTTCCTTCTTCCCTTCCTTCCTCCCTCCCTCTCTCCTTCCCTTCCTCTTTCTCTCCTTCTCTCTCCCTCCCTCCCTTCCTTCCTCCCTCCTTCCCTCCCTTCCTTCTTCCCTTCCTTCCTCCCTCCCTCTCTCCTTCCCTTCCTCTTTCTCTCCTTCTCTCTCCCTCCCTCCCTTCCTTCCTCTTTCTTCCTTTCTTTCTTTCTCTTTCTTTCTTTCCTTCTTTCCTTTCTCTTTCTTTTCTTTTCCTTCTTTCTTTCTTTCTTTCTCTCTCTTTCTTTCTCTTTCTTTCTTTCTCTCTCTCTCTTTCTTTCTTTATTCTTTTTCTTTCTTTCTTGACAAAGTCTCACTCTGTCGCCCAGGCCAGAGTGCAGTGGTACAACCTCGACTCGCTGCAACGTTTACCTCCCAGGCTCAAGTGGTTCTTCTGCCTCAGCCTCCTGAGTAGCTGGGATTACAAGCATACGCCACCACACCTGGCTACATTTTGTATTTTTAGTAGAGACAGGGTTTCACCATGTTGGCCAGGCTGGTTTTGAACTCCTGGCCTCAAGTGATCCACCTACCTCAGCCTTCCAAAGTGCTAGGATTACAGGTCCTTTCTTTTTTGAAAGCCCTTTATTACTTTCTGGCACCACAAGATTCTCCAGGTTCATCTTGTCTTGTATTTTCCTTGCCCCAGCCCTGAAATCAACCACTAACCCAAGGAGCCCTGGTTCCTTTTATTGGACAATGATGTTTAGAAATAAAGAGCACTAGGTGTCCTCATTGATGCTGGGATGTCACAGCTACTAGGCCCCCTGTACACACATATATACATACACACACACCAACCCATGCGGATACACACATCTTTATGTATTTTTTGTATCTATCTGTAAAACAAAAGCATGTGCCCACACTGCTACTTCTGACTCCAGGCTTGCTCCATAGTACTCGTTCTAAGCTTCCTGCTTTCCTTATTTGTAACTTTCTTCTCCAACAGTGAGGAAACCTGGCTCTTATTATCTATGATATTTTTACATGTTTATTCAACACTAGCATACATATTAAGTAGTTTGAAAATATATTACTGTGAGAAACACATTTTCCAACTGAAGTACTGTATGTGTGTGTCTCTGTGTGTGTATGTGTGTGTCTGTGTGTGTGTGTCTCTGTATGTGTGTGTGTGTCTGTGTGTGTGTGTGTCTGTGTGTGTGTGTCTGTGTGTGTGTGGTTCTTGTTTTTAGCCTTACAGTATTCTGTCAAAACTGTATTTGCCAAAGTTTCTTAAGTCAGCTCCTTTGTTCCCCACCCCCTTCTGCATGGTAATGTGACTCATTTGTAACACAGAGTCATTTGTCACCATCTGCATTCCATCTCTCCTTCATATCCTGGTTGAGATTTTTAAAATGTATAGACAGCAAACTTCACTCTGTGTGGTACCTCATAGGATTCTGATTTGGAGTGTGCGTGTGTGTGCGCGTGTGTATGTCCTTGAAAACAAGATGATCAATAACAGCTTATGCTGAGGAAGTGGAAAGGTTGATTTGGTCATTTGTGACCAAGTCACAACATGAGAACCAGAAACTCAGAATGTGTGCGCTAGGATGGATGTTAGAATTCCTCCAATCCCGTTTTATAGTTGAAAGGGGTCACTTGGGGACGACGGGCTTAGTTTTTGGTTAATTGGCCTTTTTGATATCCCCTCTAGTACATGTGTAATGTAGAATGGGGACGTTTGGTCACTAACTGGCTTTCATGTCTTTCTTGGCTCATTAGGGGAGTAGTGGGCACCTGGCAATGTGGCACATATGACCCTTCTGTTCCCCATGGTGACGGACGCTAGCCTCACGACGCTGGCCCTGAACAATTGGTTCAGCAAGCTCCCCACCCTGGCAGTTCCAGCACTTTGGGAGGCCAAGGTGGGCAGATTGCTTGAGCTCAGGAGTTTGAGACCAGCCTGGGCAACGTGAAAAAACCCTGACTCTTTGAAAAATACAAAAGAAAGTAGCCGAGCATGATGGCCCGTGCCTGCAGTCCCAGCTACTTGGGAGGCTCAGGTGGGAGGATTGCTTAAGCCTGCGAGGTCAAGGCTCTGGCGAGCCATAATTGTGCCATTGCATTCAAGCCTAGGTGACAGAGTGAGACTCTGTCTCAAACAAACAAACAAACAAAAAAAGCAACCAGCACTGCCTGTTTTCCCTCTGCACATTCCCTCCCTTTCCTCACACCAGGAAAGAAGACTACACAGCAGGAAATATAGTCTCCACCAGCCCCCTGGGTGAATTTGCCAGGGGGCCTGCCCATGGTCTTGAATGCTCCTGCACTTCTTTTTCAAATCTGTCTTCACATCCAGGCTTCCTCCACCCCAAAAGGCGGGGAACCCTTCCTTCTGTCTCACTGAGGACAGTAGAGTTGGGGGCTTGGAAATGGCGTCGCGCGATTTAGTGCATAGTATCACTGAGGGCTTGTTGTGTGGTCAAAGAGGACTATGTTTTGTATCTGAGGTTTGACTTGCCAGTTCTTAGATCCTCCGACCCTTTTGTCTGGGTGGGGCATGTTGGTTCTACCCAAGGATTCCCTTCTCTCCTCATCTTCCCAGAACCATGCTGCAGGACTGTTCTCAGATCTCCCCAGGGGACCCTCACTGTAGCTCTAAACACCTAAAGGACAGCTGGGACTTCTTTGTCTTGGGCATTTTGTGGCGTGGCCAGGGGGTGGTGTGGCTGCCCACGCGGTTCAGCTGGTGTCCAGCTCTGCAGGTCCTCCCACAGAGCTGGCCCTTCGCTCCCTCTGCTGGCCGAATCGGAGAACTGCACGGCCTTTGGGGGTTGGTGCCTTCAAGCCCTGGTGTTGCAGAAAGTACTCGTGATTTTTTGCTGAATGAATAAATAAACAAAAGCCCACCTTTAAAAACGAAAGACTACCATTAGCTATTTTGTGAGAGTAAAGGTTCAAGTCTAGTTTTTTTCTAACCGATTTTCTGGCGCTGCCAGTTTGTCTTTATTGTTTTTCTCATCGGACGCTCCATTTTCTCACCTGGGAGCTTGTGTCACTGCAGGTGTTACCTGGATACTGGTGAGAATGATTCGGTTCCGTTTTGGAGGGAACCCCGCGCGCTGAATGCTGTCATGGAAGTGGTGTGGTCTCAGAGAAGTAGGCACGACCTTTGCTGTTGCGTTTGAGCCCCACACTCACCACTGTGTGACATTGAGAAAGGTATCTTATCTTTCTGAGCCTCAATGCCATCTGTAAAATGACCTGTCTCACAGGAGTTTTAAGGATCAGAAAAATGCCTGCAAATCCTCTGTCTTCTCATCCACCCCTACCGAGGGCGCGACTGCTGTAAGCGGCATGTTTCGTAACTTGGTGAAGGGTCTACATGCGTCCATCCCCCACGGCTGATCAGAGTGGCTGTGACTGGTCCAGCACACACAACTTTGTCTGAGTCGAGTTGAGCCGGCCAGTTGCTTGCTGTGGAACTGAGCCACAGAGTTCCATAGCCTCATGGGGGGAAGCTCATGAGGGTTCCCATGGCTAAAGCTACAGCATTAGCCGCCAGAGCAATAAACCATTTTCTCCAGCAAATGGGCTGGAAAAAATGGTTTATTGCTCTGGTGGCTAAAGCTGTAGGCTAGGGGGCTGGTGAAGACCATATTTCCTGCTGTGTAGTCTTCTTTCCTGGTGTGATGAAAGGGAGGGAATGTGCTGAGGGAAGACAGGCAGTGCTGGTTGCTTTTTTTTTTTTTTTTTTTTTGGTTTGAGACAGAGTCTCACTCTGTCACCCAGGCTTGAATGCAGTGGCACAATCATGGCTCACCAGAGCCTCGACCTCCCAGGCTCAAGCAATCCTCCCACCTGAGCCTCCCAAGTAGCTGGGACTGCAGGCACAGGCCATCATGCTCAGCTACTTTATTTTGTATTTTTCAAAGAGACAGGTTTTTTTCACGTTGCCCAGGCTGGTCTCGAACTCCTGAGCTCAAACGATCTGCCCACCTCAGCCTCCCAAAGTGCTGGAACTACAGGCATGAGCCACTGTGCCCAGGCTGGTTGCTTTCAAGCCCCAGATTCAGTTGTCCCCAAGGCCTAGTTGCCCTTCTGAACTTCACGAACATTTCAAGGAAATTCTTTTGTTATCTAGTTTGGGTTTCTGTCATTTGCAACCAACCAACCAAACCAACAAAAAGAACTCATGACTAATGCAGTTATTTGCAGAAACGTAGCTATAGGAGGAGTTATAGAGCCACATGGAAAGTGAAGCTCTGGCATCCAGCCCTGCAGCTGAGACTTCCTAGAGCTGCCTTCACTCCATCGCCAGAAGGCCCGGCCATGGTGCGGTTTCTGTTGTGAAATGCTTTTGCAAACCCTTTTCCTTTTATTGCTTCAGGAGAATTTCCTTTCACCATCTTTCCTGGATTGGCACAGGGCTCATTCTTACAGCTCCCGATAAGAGCACAGATTTGGCATTCAGATGCCTTTGCTGCCTGTGACCTTAAACTCTTTGGACCCCGTCTTCTAACTACAGAATGAAGATAATATGTGCCTTTTAGGGTGGTTGTGAGGATCATATGAGCTCAGATGTGTAATGCACTTAGTACAGGCCAGGCACAGTCAGTGCTCACTCAGTGGTCTCTCAGATGAAATAGAACAATCTATTGGCCGCAGAGATGCCAAGTTCCAACCCTCTGTAGTGGAATAAATGATGGGGATTTTGCCTTTTGAGAGTTAGTTTTTGATGTTTCTGCCACAGCCATATTGTTTATAACATTCGAAGGTGGGCTGGGGGCGGAACCAGGTACAAGATGTAACTGCAAAGCCTATGGGGCCTGAGGTTCTCCTGATGGCAGGTCAACTGCCTTATTGGAAAGAATGACTTTCTTGCCTTGACTGATGTTGAATGAACCCAGATCTACCAGCTAAGGAGCATGGTCTCTTCCTCTGTTTGTTCAGGCTGAAATTTTATCTTAACCCTTTTATGACAAGATGTGCATGTAGCATAGGCATCTCAGTGAGTTTAAAAGTAACTCAATTTATTTTCATTCCTAAGTTAATCTAGCTGAGAAATCATAGACAAAATACTCTTGAAATCATAACATTATACCCAAATTGAAAAAATATAGGGGTTTACTTATTACAGATGAATATTAGTGTTGACCAAATCAAACAAAAACTACGCACGCACGCACACACACACACACACACAAATCCATACTAAATAAAACCCAAGCCAGACACAACCTCTCCAAAATAACCAATCAACCCTCCCAAATCTTCCATGGTTTCTGTTTTGTATTAAAAATGCATTTTATTTTATAACATCTTATTTGGGGCACGAGGAAAGATAAAAGAAAGGTCAATTTTAATGCTATAAATATTCACTTCAAATGCAATGTGACTTAAAGTTCAAAGGATAAATTCCCGTGTGTTCTACAATTGTTAAATGATGAAGATAATGAGAATAAAAATACACTAAAATTGAAGCGCCCCCAAGATGCATTTTTGCCTTTAGATGATTATTAATGACGTAGGTAGAACAGAACTTACCCAGTTTAGAAATTAGTATTATTAGAAGTGATTCATACAGCTTCGGTGGGTAGCAACAAAGATCTAGTTATTTAAAAAAGCGTTGAGTGTTACTCATAAAAGTGGGCCAGTGACCTTCGCTGGATAATAAAAGTACATCTAACTTTTTTTTTTTTTTTTTTTTTTTGAGATGGAGTCTCGCTCTGTCACCCAGGCTGGAGTGCAGTGGCGCAATCTTGGCTCACTGCAACCTCCGCCCCCTGGATTCAAGCAATTCTCCTGCCTCAGCCTCCAGAGTAGCTGGGATTACAGGTGTGCACCACCACGCCTGGCTAATTTTTATATTTTTAGTAGAGACAGGGTTTTGCCACGTTGGCCAGGCTGGTCTTGAATTCCTGACATCAAGTGATGCGCCTGCCTCGGCCTCCCGGAGTGCTGGGTTTACAGGCGTGAGCCACTGTACTCGGACAAAATTACATCTAACATTTATTGTTTACTTTGTGCTGGGTACGTGCTAAGCACTTTTTATCTCATTTAAATCTCATTATGGCCGAGAGAGGGGCCTAGCCATCACCTCCACTATACAGATGATGAAACTGAGGAAAGGAATCTTAAGCTATGTAGGGGTGGTTCATGGGTGGGGACATATGGCCCCTGGATCTGCCTCATCCTTTGTAGGGAAAGGAAATTCATGGTCTTATGATTGCTGCAAAAATACCATTGACAGTAGACAGTCTCAGAGATTTTACAGATAAAGCTGAAGCTGTCCTCACAGGGTTAACAAGAATTCTGGATTAAGCATTAATCAGGCTGTACTTTGGCCCACTTCCTTGTCACCAAAAGTCCTGTAGTAGCACTAGATCCTGACCATCTGCATCCCCATTGTTCCTATAGATAGGATTTCTGACATTAGAATCATAAAGCTTTTGTTAGAATTGCTTAAGGTGTTTTTCCCCAAATTCCAGTGAAACAGCTGACAGCCAACCCACCCAGACAAATGGGATCAGCATGAGAATACAGTTTCTTCATCACCCTGTCCCATGACTTCACCCTGTACTCTTCGACCCATCAACTATCACCACACTTAGGCTTACTCCAAACCCTTTAAAATGGCTAGCCCCAAACTCCTCAGGGAGACAGATTTGAGGTTTCCTTCCATCTCCTCGTTCAGCGGCCCTCCCATTAAACCTCTTGCTCTGCTGCAACCCCGTGTCTCAGCTATTGACTTGCGGCACGTTGGGCAACAGACCTATTATGGTTACAAGGCCTTGACTAACTTTTCTATTCTTTATTACAATCTTCCTTAGAACCAGAACAAAACCCCCCTTTAATCCCAATTGACAATACATACAATTTTACATATACAAAATTGGGTTGTCTCACATTTTGATTCAGCCCTTATCTTTGTCTAATGGCAACATGGATGTTGCCACAGAGAGGCATATTATGTCACCTTTAAAAGCACCGGTTTGGGCCAGGCGCGGTGGCTCAGTGAGCCTGTAATCCTAGCACTTTGGGAGGGTGAGGTGGGTGGATTGCCTGAGCTCAGGAGTTCGAGACCAGCCTGGGCAACATGGTGAAACCTTGTCTCTACTAAAATACAAAAAACTAGCTGGGCATCGTGGTGCACGCTTGTAATTCCAGCTACTCGGGAGGCTGAGACAGGAGAATCGCTTGAAGCTGGGAGGCAGAGGGTATAGTGAGCTGAGATCACACCACTGTACTCCAGCCTGGGTGATAGAGCGAGACTCCATCTCAAAAAAAAAAAAAAAAAAGCACCGGTTTGTTGTTCAATCTGGGTTCAGTTGAGATTCTGCCACTGTCTGGTTGTGTGATTCTGGATGAGTTATTTAGCTGTTTGAGCCTCCATTTTCCCATGTGTGAAATGGGGACAATCATACCTACAGCTCACAGTGTCACGGTAGACTTCAGTGAGATGATTCACGTGCAGTACTTAGAACAAGGCTGACTGCATTTGGTGCTTAACACACAGCAGTACTGAAAATGTTAAGCTATAGTCATACCTATAAAAATACTAAAAACAACAACAAAATACCAAAACCCATAACTTGTTGGCTCCCAGACATTAATTACTGAATACAATTTCTACGTTAATATTTGGCAAATTATTTTGAAGTAGTGTCTTTGCAGATTTTTTCTCTATATATTTTTTTCCCATAAACTTTTTTTTTTTTTGAGACAGAGTTGCACTTTGTTTCCCAGAACAGAACATTCGAGGAAATTCTTTTGTTATCTAGTTTGGGTTTCTGTCATTTGCAGCCAACCAACCAAACCAACAAAAAGAACTCATGACTAATGCAGTTATTTGCAGAAAAGTAGCTATAGGAGGAGTTTTTTATATATATACATATATATATATACACACACAATGATACATATAATATATATAACATATCATTTTATATATGTGTGTGTGTGTGTGTGTATATATATATATATATATACATATATATGCTGGAGTGCACCAGCACGATCTCGGCTCACTGCAACCTCTGCCTGCTGGGTTCAAGCAATTCTCCTGCCTCAGCCTCCCAAGTAGCTGGGATTACAGGCGAGCACCACCAGCCCTGGCTAATTTTTTTATTTTTAGTAGAGACAGGGTTTCACCATTTTGGCCCGGCTGGTCTTGAACTCCTGACCTCAAGTGATCTGCCTGCCTCGGCCTCCCAAAGTGCTGGGATTACAGGCATGAGCCACAGCACCCTGCCCCTATAAATTTTAATTTAAAAACCACAACAGTCCTTGATGGTTTGTCACCTGGCTTATGGCTGATGCCATGAAAACCTTAGACCTTAGATCTTGTGTCTTCAGAAACTGGTAATTTAGAGCTTTTGTTTCCTTTCTAAGCATCAACATCTAAGACAGAGAGAGCAGCACGTCAGCCGATGAGTAGAGGCTATAGACCTTCTGTGGCCTGTGAACTCTTCCTGATTTATGTAAATTTTGAGGTTTACCTTTATCCATAGCTTTAGGAATATTTTGGAGAATGGAAAAGAATGAGTTGGACCTAGAAATGGATTTTTTTTTTTGTGGGATTTCAAGTTGGTAATTTATGTCAAGAGAAATTGCATTGTTGTGCTTTCAAAGTAGCCAGATTCTGACTAAACAAGTATTCTAATTAGCCTGTTCCTCAATGGCCTCACTCATTTTAGTTTGGAATGTGTAGTTTTGATTAGGGAGATAAGTAAAATTCTTTGCCTGCCTTTTGGTCTCTAGGTCATATTTTACCTTAGTTCTGTATTAACTATTCCAAAATGCTTAAAGGCAGTAAATACAGAAGTCTCCTAGGAACAAGGCTCAGAGGGCAGCACAGGTGAGGAGGAAGAGTTGCAGGTCAGTGGTGTTGACGGTATTTGCAAGTGGGCTTGTATTATAAGTGCGTGGTTCACACTCATGTGTATGCTCTATGTGCTTTCAAAAATATTGGCCCGGGCTGGGTGCGGTGGCTCACGCCTGTAATCCCAGCACTTTGGGAGGTCAAGGTGGGCAGATCACCTGAGGTAGGGAGTTTGAGACCAGCCTGACCAACGTGGCAAAACCCTGTCTCCAGTAAAAATACAGAATTAGCTGGGCGTGGTGGCGCATGCCTGTAATCCCAGCTACTCGGGAGGCTGAGGCAGGAGAATCGCTTGAACCCAGGAGGCGGAGGTTGCAGTGAGCCAAGATCGTGCCATTGCACTCCAGCCTGGGCAACAAGAGTGAACCTCCATCTCAAAAAAAAAAAAAAAAAATATATATATATATATATATATATATATATATATATGCCCAGTTTTGTCTATTTACAGAGAGCTTTTATATATACTAGTTCATTTGATCTTCTAAACCAGTGGTTTCCAAAGTAGGTTTCACATACCCCAGGGGTGTGAAAAAAAATATTAATGCTCTGATATGTTGTTACTTCATCTTAGTATTGCTAAATACTGTAAACCATATAACATATTAGAAGATAGTACGGTTGTAAAAGTGCTTATATTAAGGGTGTGTGCAGTACTTTTTACTGATAACTGGTGCAAGATAAAAAAAGGTGTGGCAATCCCTGCTGGAGTCTTATGTGTTTCTCCAAGTGTGGAGAATTACTTACATAAACGATGTAGATGCCAGGACCCCACTCAAGACCTCCTAAGTCTGAATTCCTAGAGGTAGGTCCAGAAATCTGCCTTTTAAACAAGCACACCACATGCCTCAGGGGCACACTGAAGTTTGAGAATGTGCACTTTCAATTCTTAGAAATAGGAATGATCCCCATTTCACAGATGAGAAAAGTGAGGCTCAGAAACGTTAAGAAACTTAAAGTCAAAAGGTCACACAGCGAGCAAGAGGCACAGCCGGATTTCACCCCAGGTTTATTAGGATTAAAGAGGCACGTGTGTGGGAAGTACCAGGCACGTGTCACATGGGCAGGGCCTCTGAAGACCTGGAGGTCATGACGCATGGCTGCAGGTGTTACTGAAGAGTCAACCCTGGGCGCACCTTTTATCCCCCATCGCTAGGAGCCAAGAGAACAGTGAGATCTGGATGTCATTACACGAATATACACCCTTTTTTTCCTTCTCTTCCAGGATTTTAAAGATTGAGTTCAAAATCACTAAAAAATGAGGTCGGCCAAGCTCCCCATTGCTTGGCCCCAAACATTGGTTTTCTTAAAGTTTTTGTCTCAATTTGGGATTACTGTCCTTAGGGTAACGTGGACTCATTCTAGAGACCAAAACTTCAGCAGCTGCCCAAATTCTACTCTGTCCACTTTTCCACAGACCACCACAAGCCTCATTATTCAAATAGAGCAGGGTAGTCTGAGAGTGAAGGGCCTGAATAATAAATACAATTCCTAAACTCTCAAATTCCTATGGATTTGTGCTCCCACATCCTTTATTACACCATGTATACCTTTATTACACCATGTCACAATCCAGCACAATCCTGGCTACCTGCATGATATCTCCCCAACCAGACTGGGAAAAGATCACTAACTCCAGACTTCTTTTACGTATTCTTTCAATCAACAAATATGTATTGAGTTCCCCCCTTGTGCCGTACACTAACTTAGATCTCAGGCCAAACGCATTTGTTTAGTACAGACATTTCAGTTGAAAAAAGTTGCTAATAGTTGACTCCAAGTGACTAAATGTGCAGGTAAGCATCATCTATGATCAACACACTGACTTGCATAAAATGTTTCTTAAAGTGGCTGGGAGTGCTTCAGAAGTTAGCAGACCACTTAGGTGTGGTTTCTATAACCTGATACATACGAGAAACTTACAAATGTAGTAAATCTATAAATGAACGACTTATTGTTCTATTAGTTAACAGGGAAAGGATTTACCATGAAAAACAGATGTCAGCTTGTCTGTGTTTGTCACCAACTCCAAAATAGAGGCTTTAAAAATGCATGAGGTTTAATCTAGAGAAAAAAAATGAAACAAGACCAGAAAGCAATTAATTTCTACATTTTCATCATAAAGCCTGGTTGTGTGAAAAGCAGTGCCCTTGCTGAAGAGTTAAGTCCAAGTCCAGGAAAGGAGGCTATATCCTGTGCTGCAGTAGTGACTGTGCTCTCTCTGCTGCATGGTTGCACACAGATGACCAAACCAGGGAAGTCAGGAGATCTTTGCACTTGCATCTGGTGTCTCATTCATTCTTTCTAACGCCTCCTGCTTGGAGGTACGGATGGGAGAGGTAGGAAGAGAAGAGAATCAGAGAGACAGAGCGGGGCAGAGGGAGGAAAATGACGAATGGCCAGCACTTACTGAGCATGGACAGATGGGCATGTGCTATGTAAGAAACCTAAAATTCTCTTCGTTTTTTTGGGTATCTGGTTTTTCCAGTTATAACTATTCACTACATCTGCTTTGGCAATGAGGGGAAAAAATTTAATTTCATATTTATATGATAGTTCATTTTCCCCCAGTAAAAAGTTAAATCTAACTTCTTAGCTCAAGAAACCTATATGTAATATATACATAAAATAATCTTAATTCAAAATCAGGATTTAACATGGTAAATATCCACGTGATGCAATTGCCTAAGGTTCATGGGGAACTGTGAAGTCTGCCCCTAATCACAGTTAGTGCCTTCCAATCAGAGTGCATTGTGCTTTCATATTGTCCACAATGTTTGAAAAGGTTGGCTATTTTCAACATCACTTTTCTGACAAGAGGTGGCACTAGGCTGCAGAAAGAAGACACTACACACATAAGCGTGCTCAGACAGCTCACTGTTAGACAACCTGGTAGATAAGGCTAAAAGCTGGAATTACTTTTCAACCTAAAGATTTTTTACTTTCATTTCCTTTGGGGGATCCTGGATACTGGAGTAAAGATGAAAGGGGCCAGAATTACTTTTAAAGAACTCTTGAAAGTATTGGCCATCTGTCGACCTTTTTGAAGCAGTTATTCATAAAAGAGAATCTTTAAAACTACAGAGCTGTCAGTTATGGTGAACTCTGCAGCTGTTCTAAGATGTAAAATTATATACATATATAAATGCGAAAGTGTGTGTCTGGGTAAGAGAAAGAGACTTGTCTGCCCTGATACCTTACCCTACCCCTTCCTTGTCTGAATTTCTTCTTTTCGTCTGGTTTGGAGTTATCAATGGGAAGTTGGAGCAGCGGTAGCTGTCCAGTCCTCCTTCCCCCGGACCAAAGGTGGAAGCCCGTTTGGTGTCACACTGAATGTACACACGATCTTCCAATCTTTTGAAACCAGCTGTATCCCAGGCTTTTGGGTTTTGAGACCTCCTGTGGCAGAGACTATAAACTGACCGCCTCGAAACTCATTGTCCATTTCCCCTTCTTAGTAACTGCATTCTGAGTTTATTTGGCAAAGCCACGCACACCACTAGCAAGACGATTTCCTAGTCTCCCTTGCAGCTAGATGTGGCCAAGTGACCAGATTTTGACCAAAGAGAGTAATGTGGAAGGGATGAATTATACTTCTGTGAGGTCCTTAATAGAGAGTGAGTGGGGTTTTTGTTCCTTCATTCTTTTTCCAACATGGAATGCAAATGTAATGACTGAAGCCACAGCAGCCATTATGGACTACAAAGTGATCTTGAGAAGGAAACCAAAATGATTGAAGCAGCATGGGTCATTCATATGCGGGTCATTGATACGTGGGTCACTGATATGTGGGTCATTGATACACAGGTCAGTGATACATTCTCTACCACCCTGGATCACTAACTCCAGACTTCTTTTACATAAGAGGTAAATAAGCCTCTATTTGTATAAAACACTCATCCCATACAACTGAACATAATCTCAACTGATACACTTAGGAAATCATTGAAGGAATAAGCATTCTGAAATATTAAGTATTTGGTGTACTAAATACAAAAGGAGACATACCTCTAATGCAATTAACCATGCCAAGACTTTATCTTTTTAAGGGCTCTGAGTGACCCTGTATATAGAGGTCACTTGCGATGGCTTGTCATCACAGTACCAAACAAACCCATAGGCTCATTAAGCATTTGTAAGGGTGCCGTCCTTAAAGGTGCTGGAAGGCTCAGAAATCATGTTTTATACTAAATAATTACCAAAATCAAATAATGACACTATACATACTTCCCAGTTTTAGAGTTTTCAGTTGTGGGGATGTAAAAATGTTTGTTAAAGGAATTGTTTTCAACTAGTAAAACATCATTTTTGAGTGCCTAGTGTGCCAAGCACTGTGCTAAACACTTACATCATCTCATTTAACCTTTACAAGCACATACAATTATTATTCTCACTTTACAGATGGGTAAAGGGATACATAACTTGTCCAAGGTCACATGGCAAAGCTGGAAATCAAATGAAGTTCAGTCAGATTTCAATTCTGTGTTACAAAACACCAAACTAAAGCATCTTCCATGTTTATTTTTTTCTAGATAGTTTTGAGCATCCTTAATGCCTTTAAATTCTCCATTGAGTTATGTTAGAATGGTTGTCCTTGTTTCAATGAATTAGAAGGCTGAAATCCAGAGAGGGCTTGTTCATCTTTGAGGTAAGATCAGGACATTTAGTTATGGCATCAAGTTTGACAGAGAGAAAGCCAAAGCTATGGCTCTGCAAACCAGCTTGGTCCCTTCCTTGAGTATAATTTTGTAGTCTAGCTCTTTTTTTTTTTTTTTTTTTCATAGAGATGGGGTCTCGCTAAATTGCCCAGGTTGGTCTTGAATTCCTGGCCCTGGCAATCCTCTCACCTCAGCCTTCCAAAGTCCTCCGATTACAGACATGAGCCACTGTGCCTAGCTTAGCTCTTTTTTTTTTTTTTTTTTTTTTTTTTTTTTGAGATGGAGTCTTGCACTGTCACCCAGGCTGGAGTGCAGTGGCACGATCTCGGCTCACTGCAACCTCCACCTCCCAGGTTCAAGCGATTCTCCTTGCCTCAGCCTCCCAAGTAGCTGGGATTACAGGCGCCCGCCACCGTGCCCGGATACTTTTTTGTATTTTTAGTAGACAGGGTTTCACTATGTTGGCCAGGCTGATCTTGAACTCCTGACCTTGTGATCCACCCGCCTCGGCCTCCCAAAGTGCTGGGATTACAGGCATGAGCCACCACGCCCAGCCATCTAGATTAGTTCTTTACATTGAAAGTAACATCCAGGGTCACTGATATTCTGAGAAAATTAGAACCACCTTTGAGTTAAGACTTCTAGAAAGACACATACGTTGTTATATTTTAATTGGAATCAGACATTTAATGGCATAAAAACATTGCATATATGGCTTTGCTGTTCCGAATGTCATGAACTTAAAATCCAAATATGACATAAGCAGTTTTAAGACTTATTTTGGCCAGCCTCCCCAATCCCAAAGGAGATTTAAAAGTAATAATGTAAAAAAGTTAAGGTCAAGGTGTTTTAAAATCAACATCTCAGCTAATGACTAACCCTTTGTTTCCTGGGGACTTCTGCTCTACTGTGAAAACTGCTGAGCTTAACCCGCTGTTGAACAACTGGTTAGTTATTAGTTCCCTGGGTGATTGTCCCTGAAGTTAAGCCATGCTCTGGGGACACATGAGGCACTTTAATTGGGGTAGTTACTTTTTCCAGGTTGGGTACAATGTTTGGCTCTCAAAAGCAAGGTAAACAGTTTACAGTCAAAAGGAATGCTCTGTGATTGTGTGCCTTTGGGATCAAGGGTTGAGATCTTAGAGTATTCTCATAAACATCTGTACCAGGTGCTCAAAGATGTTTGAGGGTTGTCAAGCAAGCTGTTCAACTTCTGCATTTTCTGTGGATATGGGCACAATGACCCACTCAGATTTTTCTCCTAGTGTCCTGAATGACAGCTCATCTACACAGAGTGAAACTCCAGATACGTGACAAGCAGCATGGGACAGATGCTGACAATCAGAACAGATGCTGGATGTAAACAACTGGTAAGGCTGCACTGGTGCATGCTGGCAGAATCACCTGCTCTGCATCCAGGGAGCAAATGCGTCTGCATGCTCAGCATGACACCAGCTTACCTCCCTGTGCAAATCCCCTCCCCTAATCAGTCTCATCCAAATCTTCTCCTGCAGTAGCAGCTTCTAAAGCCGCAAGGGCCTCCGCCACCGCTGCATCCTCGTCCACAATCTCCCCATCCCCATCTCCATCGGAGCCATGGGTATCCTCCTGCCTGTTTCCTGAGTCAACCACAGGCATGGCATGAACAGGACTCTTCTCATTAAAGCAGATGCTTAGAACTTCTGTTTCCACATCCTCATTCAATGAATCCCAGCTTCTCCTCACAGAGAAGGGCGTATTCAAACCATGCTCCCCCACTGGGGGCTGAATTCCCTCTAGGGATTCATCCTCAGTATGGTTCTTGAAAACACAGTCCTTTTCATTATGATCAACGTTGTCTCCAGCTGGGCCCCAATGCTGAAGGTAATCTGGGGCTGGTATCTGGAAGACATGGTCTTGTACTTCCAAGGCAAAACTTTCTGCCTCAGAAGGAGCTCTGGAGTCTCCATTTCTCATGACTTGGGTCCCTTCTGAGGCCAGCAGCACACAGTCCTGTTTCCTGGTGCCCCCTCCTTCCAGGAAGGGTTGAGTTGGGGGAACAGTATTTGCAGTACTGGCCCAGGAGCCCCTGTCATCCTGGGCGGGGCTGGAATTCCCAGTGGGCTGTGGAGTGGCAGCAGGGCCGATGCCGTTGACACCGCAGGCATGGTGTTCCCCTCCAGCGTCCCCCTGTGGGAGCGGCCCTTGGTGAGGCCAGCAGGGCTCCCATGGATCAGCTGTCCTGCTGCTGCTCTCAGTCTTCTTTGAGCCCTGCCTCTGAGGGTCATTTTTCTGCACCAAGACTTCACTGCTCCATTTGCCTTTTAATTTATCAGTGTCATCTTCATCTAGCTTGCAGCTGTTGACTTCATTGACATAGCCAGGAGAGGGCACTTGAACTGGATCAAAGAGATAGCTTCAGGAAAGACAATGAAAACCAGTCAGGTCTGCTCCATCATTAATGCTTTTTAGCACAGGCTCTGCTTCTTTCTACGATTCCTGCTAATTTAATTTCTGTGATTACTTTTCAACCTAGATAAGTATGTCTAAATCAAATAGATATAGTTGGTATAAAAATGTTTGGTGGCTCACGCCTGTAATCTCAGCAATTTGGGTGGCCAAGGCGGGTGGATCACTTGAGGTCAGGAGTTTGAGACCAGCCTGACCGACATGGTGAAACCCCATCTTTACTAAAAATACAAAAATTAGCTGGGTGTGGTGGTGGGTACCTGTAATCCCAGCTACTCGGGAGGCTGAGATAGGAGAATCGCTTGAACCTGGGAGGCGGAGGCTGCAGTGAGCTGAGATCACGCCCCTGCACTCCAGCCTGGATGACAGAGCGAGACAGTCTTGAAAAAGATAAACAAGGTTCTGCCTGAAATACTCTTAAGAAGAGAGCCAAAGGGAGGAAGGAGGGGTAAGGGGTGAAGTAAAATACAAAGTGGTTCATAGAATTTTAAAATAAAAAACAAATAAAACAAATGTCCACTAATAGTGCCATAAGGAGCATATCCTCTCAGTGGAATATTATGCAGTCACTAAAATGATAAATATGAAGTCTGTAGTCACAGGAATGATACTTACAATACATAGTTTTTGAATAGAGCCAAACATCACATTATGATTACAGTGGAATACAGCTTATTTAGATATAGGTCTAGAATAGAACTACGATTAAAAAGACAGTATATTTGTTAAGAAAGCAAGATCATCAGTTACTTTTTTTCCCTTTTTCTTAGTTAGAAGTTTATGTTCACGTTACTCACAATTTTCTGAAATGCAATGTGGACAAAATTAAAAGCACATATGTGATTGGGGTGATTTATTTTCAGCGATGCCATTTCAGGCATCCTCAGAAACCCAGACCAAATTCAGCCTCAGAAAATGATGGTGTTCCCAACATGCTTTGAGAAGTGAGCAAAAGAAGTTAAAAAAATCTAGGGCACATGTTCTTTTAAATGATATTATAACAGTTCCAAACTCTTAATGTGTTGGCAATGTTGATCATGCCCCAAGCTGGATAAATGCACTGAATACACGCATGGTCTTTAAAAGTGACCCCAAGCTCATCACAAATTCCTCCATTTAGTAGTAGTATTTCTCCAGCTTTACCTTTGTATTATTTTACAGCACCTGCACCCCATCTGGATTGTTTTCTGTTACCACCTGGAAAAGAAAGCGTAGAAGGTAGAGAACACAGTGAGTGATATATTAGTAGGAATTAAGTTTGCCTTTTTTTTCCCCTAGAGACTCAAAATGTATTAAGAGAGTCACACATTTTGGCAAAAGGGTAACTACCACGTGGGTCAGAGAGGGTGCTGGTTACCAGGAATACCCCATTTCCATCACCGCTTCAGAGTTCTCAGACGTTCACTGACACTTGCCTCTGTGTCAGACCTTTCTCCCAACCCTGGGGTTATGTGTTTCATCCCCATTTTGCAGATGAGGAGAAGAAGGTGGAAGGATGCTAGACAGAGAAGGGACTTCTGCTTTTCTAATCTGTTACCTTCTACAGAGGACAGAGGAACCTCACCAGGGCACAGCCCACTGCACGCAGCAGCAGGAGGGGAAGGAGATTCTGACGGATTCCTTGCCAGGGCATTTGCTCCTCAAGAGTTAAAGGATGCCGGAATAAGCTGGCGGATCCATTGTGTCCCATGATTCAGGCCCTGAGGAGCGTGATAGCCCGAGTCATCGCACAAGCTTCAACCACACTAAATTGATTCTGTGTTGCTTTTCCTACCGCTGGGCCAATCTCAGCTATGGATTGTGGACCTGTCCTTTTGCAGCTCAAAGACATGCCCCCTTGGGCTTCCTGGCAGAAGGTGGACTCATTTCCCACCTGCCCACTGTTCCCTGACCCCTCCCCAAGCTGGGCTTTTCCCCATCATTTCCTTTGGAACAAAATCTTCTCTTCATATAAGACTGACCATGTTGGCCTCTTCCTTCCTCAGAACATCCTAAAAATGAGTATGGAAGCATCTCTTAGATATTATTCATTTCTAATATCTACAGCCTTTATTTACTATTATTTTTTTGAGACACAGTCTTACTCTGTCACCCAGGCTGGAGTGCAGTGGCACAATCTCGGCTCACTGCAACCTCTGCCTCCCAGGTTCAAGCCATTCTCCTGCCTCAGCCTCCCAAGTAGCTGGGTTTACAGGCGGGTGCCACCATGCCTGGCTAATCTTTGTATTTTTAGTAGAGACAGGGTTTTGCCACGTTGGCCATGCTGGTCTCAAACTCCTGACCTCAAGTGATCTGCCTGCCTTGGCTTCTCAAAGGTCTGGGATTACAGGCATGAGCCACTGTGCCGGGCCTACAGCCTTTAAAAAGACAAGCCAAAACAGAATCTGCATCCCCAGTCCCCCTGTCTCCATGAAGCACATGCACCAGAAAGAGAGATCATTCATTGCTGGCTGTGTCTCCGTCTCCCATGTTGTCCCTCCTTCCTTCTTTCAATCATAGATGAATTTCCAGGGATGTTGCTTCATAAGCTTTTGTCCACAGTGAACATGACTGGTGCTTTTTAAGAAGTATAAATTGGTTGCTTAGTTAAAAGGGACTAGATTTACATTAAAAAAATAAAATCCACAAATAACTCCCTATGGTAGGCTGAAAAATGGCCCCCAAAGATATCCACATCCTAATCCCTGGAACCTATAAATAATACCTTATATGCCACCCCAGCCCCCAAATTAAAGGTATTTGCAGATGTGATTAAGTGTAGGATTTTCAGATGGTACAATTTGCCTAGTTTATCTGGGTGGACTCTAAATACAATTAAATAAATGCTTATGAGAGGGAGGTGGAGGGACATTTGATTATAGACAGAAGAGGAAGAGGCAATGTGACCAAAAAGGCAGAGATTGGAGCAAGGAGGTCACAAACCAAGAGCACTGGCAGCCCCCCAAGCTGGAAGAGGGAAGGAACAGATTCACCCCTGGAGCCTCTGGAAAGAATGTGGCCCCGGTGACACCTTGATCCCTGATACCCACCCCTGGATCAAGCCCACTGATACCAATTTCAGACTTCTGGTCTCTAGAACTGGGAGAGAATAAACTTCCATTGTTTTGTTTTGTTTTGTTTGTTTTTTTGAGACAGAGTCTCACTCTGTTGCCCAGGCTGGAGTGCAATGGCGCGATCTCAGCTCGCTGCAACCTCTGCCTCCCTGGTTCAAGTGATTCTCCTGCCTTAGCCTCCCCAGTAGCTGGGATTACAGGTGCCTGCCAACACGCCCAGCTAACTTTTATATTTTTAGTAGAGATGAGGTTTCACCATGCTGGCCAGGCTGGTCTTGAACTCCTGACCTCAGGTGATCCATCCACCTTGGCCTCTGAAAGTGCTGGGATTACAGGCGTGAGCCACCGTGCCCGGCTGCTTCCATTTTTTTAAACCTCTAAGTTCGTAGTAATTTGCTGCAGCAGCACAGAAAACTAGTAACATCCCCAAATCACTTCACGCTTGAGGACCAAACCCCTTGTCCTTCCAACTCTTCCTGGGAGGACTCATGGAATGTAGAAGAGTCCCTCGGGCCAGCCCTGCATCTCTTGCCACCCTTTCTTTCCTTACTGTGCTTCAGTTTTCTTCCTAGCATGTGTCACCACTGGACATTCTGTCATAGGTTTGTTTGTGACCCACCTTTTCCACCCTTCTTCAAGTCTAATCCTCAGCACTTAGGACAGCACCTGGTACAGAGCAGGCAGTCAATAAATGTGGAATGAATGAATGATTTAATGGCTATGGATTAAAAATGAGAGCACTATCAGTGAACCTGTTGTGTGTCTGCAACCAATCAAGACATTTCCAGTTTGTGCCAGCCGTGTCGCCCAGGTGTTACGAGGGTGGGCTCAGGAGACAGAAAACCCTGCTACTGTGGGACTTTGGGCCTCAGTCACTTGGTCTGTAGATGGGGATAATAATATTCCTACTATATAGTGTTGCTGGGGGTCATATGAGCAAACATTCATAATAAACATAGACCAGGGTGTCTTAACCACCCCATTTGGATACAGCATATTAAAACACACCCCCACCAAAAGAAAAAGATGGAGGTCTAGTATCCAAGAAAGATATAATCTAGTTGCCAGAACCTATGCATACAAACAAGAGTATTAACAATGTCAAGTAGGACTTGTTTCTGGAATAAGGGCTAAATGGTATATTTCTATCAACTGTGACACCAGTTGAAAGATAGAAAACCCCAAGTACAACAACAGTCCCATAGACAGAAAAATCGCTTTTGCTATGGAACTGTGTACACATGTGTAACATTGTACCTTTCAGAATACTCTTAAACTACCCCATTTCTAAAGCCCAGGGTTTTATTCCCAGCCTCTACTCCTCCTTTACTTTCCTTTTCTGCTGATAATTCATAGATGAGCTGGATAAATAGGACAGGCGAGAAGAAGCACGTGCACCTCCTCCCCTCCCTCAACACCTCTCCTCTCCCCTCCCCTTCCTCAACACCTCTCCTCTCCCCTCTCCTTCCTCAACACCTCTCCTCTCCCCTCCCCTCCCTCAACACCTCTCCTCTCCCCTCCCCTCCCTCAATACCTCTCCTCTACCCTCCCCTCCCTCAACACCTCTCCTCTCCCCTCCCCTCCCTCGATGTCTCTCCTCTCCCCTCCCCTCCCTCAACACCTCTCCTCTCCCCTCCCCTCCCTCAACACCTCTCCTCTCCCCTCCCCTCCCTCGATGTCTCTCCTCTCCCCTCCCCTCCCTCAACACCTTTCCTCTCCCCTCCCCTCCCTCAGCATCTCTCCTCTCCCCTCCCCTCCCTCAACATCTCTCCTCTCCCCTCCCCTCCCTCAACACCTTTCCTCTCCCCTCCCCTCCCTCAACATCTCTCCTCTCCCCTCCCCTCCCTCAACATCTCTCCTCTCCCCTCCCCTCCCTCAACACCTCTCCTCTCCCCTCCCCTCCCTCAACACCTCTCCTCTCCCCTCCCCTCCCTCAACACCTCTCCTCTCCCCTCCCCTCCCTCAATACCTCTCCTCTCCCCTCCCCTCCCTCAATACCTCTCCTCTACCCTCCCCTCTCCTCTCCCCTCCTCTTCCCTCCCCTCCTGACCCTCCCCCTCCACAATTCGCTCCGAAATCCTGACCCTTTTCATGCCTGCAGTACTTTGTTTATCCTGGACTCTTTAAAAGCAAACCAACCAACAAACAACAACTAGTCAGGAGGATAGGTAGTTAAAAAAAAAAAAAAAAAACAAGTCAAAGAAAAGGAGAAAAGAGCTTAGAAGTGTTTGAGAAACAAGGAAGGCAGACTGGATTGTAATAATGTAACTGAAGCAATCATAAAACATTACTCATTGAAACATCTCAGGTCAACTTTATGATGGTGAATTTAAGAGGTGTACAGGGGAAGGCGAAAGAAAGGAGGAAAGAAAAGAGGGAGGAAAGACGAAGGAAGGCAAGAAGGCGAGGAAAAGCAGGCAGGCACATCCAGAGTGACACCTTGCGCTCCCAGCTCCTCGGAGGCTGACCAAGATTGACCCTGGGGCACCCTCCATCCCCGCCTTCTGCTGCTATAGCCAAGACCACAGGAGCAGCCTGCACCGAATGAAGTGAGTGCTGCGATTTAACAGCCGCACTCGAAAACTGCCCCTTCCCTGCTTCTGAAGGAAATATACATCATTTGCGGCTTTTAGGCTCCCCTCCTTCCCCAGGAAAACCACAGGATCTATACTGTTCTTCTAAGCTGCGCAATTACAAAGGATGTTGTGGTGGTTTTCCTCTTTCAGAATCAGGTTTCCAGTTTGGGTCCTCCCCGGCTTGCCTCCCATTAGGGCACACCACATGGGTTTCCTATAGACCTGGTCCCATACCTGAGGGTCATGCTTCTGTGCCTCTCCGGAGCTTGGCGGGGACAGCCTCTTCCTGGTTAGAGGTTCTGTCCTCTCTCACCTCGCCCTGAGTTTTCCTTCCCCAGCAACATTCCTTCTCTAGATCAGACCGACAGGCTCTAATGTCCAAGGTTGTGTGACTGCTGACAAAAAGGGTGGGGACTAATGTACTCACACCCAACCCCTGCATGCCTGTGTCTACAATTATTCTTCCTTATATGATGTGTCATATCAAATTTAATTCATTTCTTTTTTCATATGTCACTCCCACTTCTACATCTTGCATTTAGCAAGGACTTCTCCTAAGCCCAGGGGCAACAAGGAAATGCTCCGGGTCTAGCATGTGACACACAGCAATGAAAAAAATATGCTCTTTTGATGTAAGATTGGGTTCAAAATGAGCAGTCTATCAGCTTTCTTCCTTGCCTCCCTTTTGGCAACAGCTAGCTTAAAGGTAAGAATTCAGTTGTTGGGTACCCTTTATTACTGAGCAAAATCAAAATTTGCTTCCTCTTTGGAGCATAAAAAAGCAACAGGCAACAAAGGGAAAATCCTTCACAACCACTGCTTAGTTTACACAGGGGAAAAACAAACACCATTAGGATGGCTGTGTTCACCCAATGCTGCTGCCGCCTGCTTCTGCAGCCCTGTGTTGGGGGCTGACTCCGTTTTGTGTTTAAACAAGGCCAGGCTATCACGAGGTCAGGAGATCGAGACCATCCTGGCTAATACGGTGAAACCCCGTCTCCACTAAAAATACAAAAAAATTAGCTGGGCGTGGTGGCGGGCGCCTGTAGTCCCAGCTACTCGGGAGGCTGAGGCAGGAGAATGGCGTGAACCTGGGAGGCGGAGCTTGCAGTGAGCCGAGATCGCGCCACTGCACTCCAGCCTGGGCGACAGAGTGAGACTCCGTCTCAAAAAAAAAAAAAAAAAAAAAAACAACAAACAAACAATAAAGAAGGCCATGCTAATGCCATGTCAGTCATTGGTGAAGCCTCCTTGCTGGGAGGGTAGCAATGGAGGTGGGGGAAGGGCGAAGTCCAGGGAAGCCCAGGAGTTCTCCAGCCAGGCAGAGAAATTAACTGAGTATTCATTAGGAAGTCAAGGGCATATAGGAAAAGACTCAACCCATCTGGAAGCTGCCTTTAAATAGTGATAGCTTTGAAGAATGACAGGGACATTTTAAAAGGACACAGGAATCCACTTGTAGAAGTTTTACCGGCCAAATGTGGAACAACTGGAGTATTAAAATAATTACTAATCTACAGCATTTGTAGCCAATTGAATAAAACAAGGACTTATGAGTCCACACTAAGATACATAAAGAGAAAGGGAACACTCTACCTTACAAGTAGGAAACCAGCTAACAAACATACGAGAAATACTGGAACTAGAAAAATCATTTGATAGCCATCATAATAATAGAAAAACCATTTGATAGCCATCATAATAATAATTGATGTCAGTAAGAAGTATCAATGGATGGTAGGACTAGTGGGTGAAATTTTGAGGAGGACAGGATATTTAGTCTTAAAGTAGCTCCCCCCCATATGATTAAGGACAAAATAGTATCCTTACATTGGAGAAACCTGGCATACAGCACCTTAACCAAGTAATCAAAGGTAATAGTGCCATAATGAGACTAATCAATGGCATGTGGCTCCTGATAGGCTGCACTGAGAACTTAGCTTCACTTCTGTGATTTCCTGACAAAAGAGCATACTCTGAGTTGAAACAACGAGGGATAGTCTGCAAAGCAACTGGCCTGTACTCTTAAAATAATGTAATGTTATGAAAAAGCAAAGAAAGACAGAAGAATGCTTCCAAATTCAAGGAGATTTAAGAGACATGACAACCGATGCACTGCATGTCCTTCTTGCTAAATGGTCGTTATTGACATAATTGGTAAAATCTGAATAAGGTCTGTAGATTAAGTAATCGTATTAAATTGATGTGAATTACCTGCTTTTGAACATTGTACTGGGGTTATGTAAGAGAATGCTCTTGGGGAAGGGCAGAACAAGATGGCCAGATAGAAGCCTCCACTGATGTTCACTTCATTGCCCCACAGGAACACCAAATTTAACAACTATCATCTACACAAACAAGCACCTTTATAAGAACCAAAAATCAGGCACACAATCAGTGTACCTGGTTTTAACTTCGTATTGCTGAAAGAGGCACTAAAGAGGGTAGTAGGAAAGACAACCTTGAACTGCCGATGCCCATTCCTTGGCAGTGGCTGCATGTCGTGGAGAGAGCATCTGTGTGTTTGGGGGAGGGAGAGTACAGTGATTTGGGGACTTTGCGTTTGAACTCAGTGCTGCCCTATCAGAGCAGAAAGCAAAACCAGGCTGAAATCAGCTAAGCCACGACCCCCCAGCCTACCCACACACAGAGGGAGCATTTGGACCAGATCTAGCCAGAGGGAAATTATATATTCCAGTTGTTGGAACTTGAGTTTTGGCAAGCCGCACCACCATGGACTAAAGTGCTCTGCAATCCTAATATACTTGAACGGTAGCCTAGGCCACAAGAACTGTGGTTCCTAGGCAAGATATCAGTGCTGTGCTGGGGCCAGAGCCAGTGGACCTGGGGGGGCACCTGATCTACTGAGACACCAGAGTGGCTAAGGGAGAACCTGTGTCACGTGTCCCAAAAACCCAGGCAGCACAGCTCACAGCAATGAAAGTGACCCCTTCCTTGTGCTTGAGGAAAAGACAGGGAAGAGTAAAGAGGACTTTGTCTTACACCATAGATACCAGTTCAGCCACATTAGGCTAGGGCACCAGGCAGAGTCATGAGGCCCCCATTCCAGGCCCCAGCTCCTAGATGACATTTATAGACACACCCTGGGCCAGAAGGGACTGCACTTCCTTGAAAGGAAGGACCAAGTCCTGGCAAGACCCATCACCTGCTGAGTGGAGAGCCCTTGGGCCCTGAATAACCAGCAGGAATACCCAGGTAGTACGCTGTGGGCCTTGGGTGAGACTCTGAGATGTGCTGGTTTCAGGTGAGACCCAGCACATTCCTAGCTGTGGTGGCTATGGGGAGAGACTACTTCTACTTGAGAAAAGCAGAGGGAAGAGTAAAGTGGACTTTGTCTTGCACTTTAGGTACCAGCTCAGCCACAGTGGGGTAGAGCACCAAGCGAGCTCTTGGAGTCCCTAATTCAAGGCCTTGGCTCTTGGATGGCATTTCTGGATTTGCACTTGACCACAGGCAAGTCCACTGCCCTTAAGGATGTGTCCTAGGCCTGGCAGAACTTACTATAAACTGTCTGAGGAGCCCTTGGGCCTTAAGTGAACATCGGCAGTAGCCTGGCAATACTCTCTGTGGGCCTGTGGTAGTAACGGTGATAGGGAGAGGATCCTTTGCCTGGGAAAAGGGGAGGGAAGAATGGAAATGGCCTTGTCTTATGGTTTGAGTGACAGCTCAGCCCCAGTAGAATAGAGCACCAGGTAGATCTCTAAGGATTTTGACTTCAGTCCCTAGTTCCCACCTAGGGCCTGGGGTATCTTGTCACCCTGAAGGGAAGGACACAAGCCTGGCTGGCTTCGCACCTGTTGATTGTAGAGCCTTAGGGCCTTGAGCAAACATTGGAGCAGCTAGATAGTGGTTACAGAGGGCCTTGGGTAAGATCCAGTGCTGTGTTGGCTTCAGGTCTGACCCAGCACAGTCCTAGTGATCATGGCCACAAGGGTGCTTGTGTTACCCTACCCCCAGCTTCAGGTGGCTCAGCACAGAGAGAGAAACTTTTGTTTGGGGAACAAGAGTCTGCCTGGTAATCCAGTGAACTCTTTCAGATCTTATCCAAGACCACCAAGGTGATACCTCTATGAGTCTGCAAGAACCATAGCATTACTGGGCTTGGGGTGCCTCTAATGTAGATATGGCTTAGATCACAACACACAAGTCCCTTCGAATACCTGAAAAGCCTTCCCAAGAACAGGTACAAACAAGCCCAAACTGGAAAGACTATGAGGAATATCTAATTGTTCAATGCCCAGACACCAATGAGCATCCACAAACATGAAGACCATCCAAAAAAAAAAAAAAAAAAAAATGACCTCACCGAAAGAACTAACTAAAGCTCCAGGGACCCATCCTAGAGAAACAGAGATATATGACTTTTCTGACAGAGAACTTAAAATAGCTGTATTGAGGAAACTCAAAGAAATTCAAGATACCACAGAGAAGGAATTCAAAATTCTATCAGATAAATTTAACAAAGAGATTGAAACAAAATATTCAAGCAGAAATTCTGGAGTTGAAAAATACAAGTGACATACTGAAGAATGCATCAGAATCTCTTAACAGCAGAATTAATCAAACAGAATAAAGAATTAGTGACCTTGAAGACATGCTATTTAAAAATATATTCAGAGGACACAGAAGAAAAAAAGAATAAAAAACAATGATGCACACCTACAAGATCTAGAAAATAGCCTCAAAAGGGCAAATCTAAGAGTTATTGGCCATAAGAAGAAGTAGAAAAAGAAATAGGGGTAGAAAGCTTATTCAAAGAGATAATAACAGAGAACTTCCCAAACCTAGAGAAATATATCAATATCCAAGTACAAGAAGTTTACAGAACACCAAGCAGATTTAACCCAAAGAAGACTACCTCAAGGCAATTAGTAATCAAACTCCCAAACGTCAAGGATAAAGAAAGGATCCTGAAAGCAGCAGAGAAAAGAAACAAATAACATACAATGAAGCTCCAATACATCTGGCAGCAGACTTTTCAGTGGAAATCTTACAGTCCAGGAGAGATATGACATGTCAGTGGCATAACATATTTAAAGTGCTGAAGGAAAACAACTTTTACACTGGAATAGTGTTTGTGGCAAAAATATTCTTCAAACATGAAGAAGTAAACTTTCCTGGACAAACAGAAGCTGAGAGATTTCATCAACACCAGTTCTATCTTACAAGAAATGCTAAAGGGAGTACTTCAATCAGAAAGAAAGGGATGTTAATGAGCAATAAGAAATAATCTAAAGGTACAAAACTCGTAATCATAAGCAAACAGATAAACACAGAATATTATAACATTGTAACTGTGGTATGTAAATGTCTCTTGAATAGAAAGACTAAAAGATGAACCAATCATAAATAATAACAAAAATTTTTCAAGACATAGACTGTACGATAATATGTAAATAGATACAACAAAAAGTTAAAAAGTGAGGGGATGAAGTTAGAGTCTTTGTTTTTTTGTTTTTGGTTTTTTTTCTTGTTGGTTTGTTTATGCAAGCAGTGCTAAGTTGTTATCAAATTAAAATAATGGTTATTTATTTATTTATTTTTTGAGACGGAGTTTTGCTCTGTTGCCCAGGCTGGAGTGCAATGGCGCAATCTCGGCTCACTGCAACCTCCGCCTCCCAGGTTCAAGCAATTCTCCTGCCTCAGCCTCCCGAATAGCTGGGATTACGGGTGCCTGGCTAATTTTTTTTGTATTTAGTAGAGATGGGGTTTCACCATGTTGGTCAGGCTGGTCTCAAACTCCTGACTTCAGGTGATCCACCTGCCTCTGTCTCCCAAAGAACTAGGATTACAGGCCACCACACCAGGCCAGAATAATGGGTTTTAGGATAGTATTTGCAGGCCTCATGGCAACCTCAAATTAAAAAAAACATACAATGAATACACAAAAGTATTAAAATCAAGAAATTAAATTATATTACCAGAGAATATCACCTACACTAAAAGGAAGACAGAAAAGAAGAAATGAAGGAAAGGAAGACCACAAAACAACCAGAAAACAAATAAAATGGCAGGAGTAAGTCCTTACTTATTAATCATAACATCAAATGTAAATGGACTAAGCTGTCTACTCAAAAGACATAGAGTGGCTGAATAGATTTTTCAAAAGATCTAATGATCTGTTGCCTATTAGAAACACATTTCACCTATAAAGACACACATAGACTGAAAATAAAGACATAGAAAAAGATGCTCCATGCCAATGGAAACCAAAAAAGAGCAGGAATAACTATACTTATATCAGACAAAATAGATTTCAAGACAAAACCTTTAAGATGAGACAAAGAAGGTCATTACATAATGATGAAGGGTTCAATTCAGCAAGAGGATATAACAATTGTAAATACATATGCACCCAACACTGGAGCATTCAGATATATAAAGCAAATATTACTGGAGCGAAAGAGAGGGATAGACCCCAATACAACAATAGCTGGAGACTTCAACACCCCACTTTCAGCATTGGACAGATCTTCCACACAGAATATCAACAAAGAAACATTTCACTCAACTGTACTGTAGATCAAATGGACCTAATAGATATTTACACAACATTTCATCCAACTGCTGTGGAATGTACATTCTTTTCCTCAGCACATGGACTATTCTCAAGGATAGACCATATGTTAGGTCACAAAACAAGTCTTAAAACATTCAAAAAAATTGAAATGATATCAAACATCTTCTCTGACCACAATGGAGTAAAACTAGAAATCAATACCAAGAGGAATTTTGGAAACTATATGAACATATGGAAATTCAACAATAAGCTCTTAAATAAACACCGGGTCAATGAAGAGATTCAGAAGGAAACTGAAAAAAATTCTTGAAACACATGATCATGGAAACACGAGACCAAAATCTGTGGGATCCAGCAAAAGCAGTACTTAGAGGGAAGTTTATCCCTATACATGCCTACATAAACAAAGAAAAACTTGGAATAAATAACCTAAAATGCACTTTAAAGAACTAGAGAAGCAACAGTAAACCAAACCCAGAATTAGTAGAAGAAAAGAAATAATAAAGATCACAGCAGAAATGAAGTTGAAATGAAGAAAACAATACAAAAGATCAACAAAAGATTGGTTTTTTTTGAAAAGATAACAAAACTGGCAAACCTTTAGCCAGACTAAGAAAAAAGAGAGAAGATCCAAATAAATAAAATCAGATGAAAAGGAAGACATTACGACTGATACTGCAGAAATTCAATAAATCATTAGTGGCTACTATGAACAATTATATGCCAATAAACTGGAAAATCTAGAAGACAGGGATAAATTCCTAGACACATACCACCTATCAAGATTGAAGATGAAGAAATCCAAAATTTGAACTGACCAATAACAAGATCAAAGTTGTAATAAAGTCTCCCAGCAAAGAAAAACTTGGGACCTGACAGCTTCACTGCTGAATTCTACCAAATATTTAAAGAAGAACTAATACCAATCCTACTCAAACTCTTCTCAAAAATAGAGGAGGAGGGAATATTTTCAAACTCATTCTATGAGGCTAGTATTACCCTGATACCAAAACCAGACAAAGACACATCAAAAAAAAGAAAACTACAGGCCAATATCCCTGATGAGTGTCAATGCAAAAATCCTAAATAAAATACTAGCAAACCAAATTCAACAACACATTAAAAAGATCATTCATTATGACCAAGTTGACCAAGTGGGATTTATCCCAGGGATGGAAGGATAGTTCAACATATGCAAATCAATGTGATATATCATATCAACAGAATGAAGAGCAAAAACCATATGATCATTTCAACTGATGCTGAAAAGGCATTTGATAAAGTTCAACATCCCTTCATAAAAACCCTAAAAACACTGGGTATAGTAGGGAACATACCTCGACATAATAAAAGCCATATATGACAGATCCATAGCTAGTATCATACTGAATGGGGAAAAACTGAAAGCCTTTTCTCTATATCTAGAACATGATAAGGATGCCCATTTTCATCACAGTTATCCAACATAGTACTAGAAGTCCTAGCTAGAGCAATCAGACAACATAAAGAAATAAGGAGCATGCAAATTGGAAAGGAAGAAGTCAAATTACCTTTGTCTGCTGATGATACAACCTTATATTTGGGAAAATCTAAAGACTCCACCAAAGAACTATTAGAACTGATAAGCAAATTAAGTAAAGTCACAGGATACAAAATCAACATACAAAAACCTGTAGCATTTCTATATGCCAAGAGCGAACAATCCAAAAAAGAAATCAAGAAAAAATCACATTTCTAATAGATACAAATAAAATTAAATACCTAGCAATTAACCAAAAAAGTGAAAGATCTCTACTATGAAGACTATAAACTGTTGGTGAAAGAAATTTAAAAGGACACAAAAATTAGAAAGATATTTCATGATTATGGATTGGAAGAATCAACATCGTTAAAATGTCCATACTACCCAACGCAATCTGTAGATCCCATGCAATCTCTATCAACATTTCTTCACAGAAATAGAAAAAACAATTCTAAAATGTATGTGGAACCACAAAAGACTCAGACTAGCCAAAGCCATCCTGAGCGAAAAAAACAAAATGGAAGAATCACATTACCTGACTTTAAATTACACTACAGAGATATAGTAATCGGTACAGCATGGTTTTGGCATAAAAACATAGACATATAGACCAATAGAAGACAGAAGTCAGAAACAAATCAATACACTTATAGTGTTCTCATTTTCAACAAAGGAACCAAGAACATACACTGGGGAAAGGACAGTTTCCTCAGTAAATGGTGCTGGAAAAACTAGATATTCATATGCAGAAGAATGAAACTGGATCCCTCTCTCTTGCTGTATATAAAAATCAAATCAAAATGGATTAAAGACATAAATCTAAGACCTCACACTATGAAACTACTACAAGAAGACAAGGGAAAATCTCCAGGACATTGGACTAATTAAAGATTTATTGAGTAATACCCAAGAAACAAAGGCACCCAAAGCAACAATGGACAACAAAGATCACATCAAGTTAAAAAGCTTCTGCACAGCAAAGAAAACAATCAACAGAGTGAAGAGACAACCCACAGAATGGGAGAGAACATTTGCAAACTATCCATCTGACAAGAGATTAATAACCAAAATACGTAAGGAGCTTAACTCTACAGGAAAAAAAAATCTAAGAATCCAATTAAAAATGGGCAAAATATCTGAATAGATATTTCTCAAAAGAAGACATACAAATGGCAAACAGTATAGGAAAAGGTGCTCAACATCAATGATCATCAGAGAAATGCAAATCAAAACTACAATGAGATATCATTTCAACCCTGTTAGAATGGCTTTTATCCAAAAGATGGGCAACAACAAATACTGGCGAGGATGTGAAGAAAAGAGAACCCTCATACACTGTTGGTAGGAATGTAAATTAGTACAACCACTATGGAGAACAGTTTTGAGGTTTCTCAGAAACTAAAAACAGAGCTACCATATGATCCAGCAATCCCATTGCTGAGTATATATCCATGAGAAAGGAAATCACTGTATTGAAGAGATACCTGCACTCCCATGTTTATTGCAGCACTATTGACAATAGCCAAGATTTGGAAGCAAGAGAAGAATGAATAAAGAAAATGTGGTATAGAGTTCTCACAATGGAGAACTATTCAGCCATGAAAAAGAATGAGCTCCTTTACTTTGCAACAACATGGATAGAACAGGAGGTTGTTATGTTAAGCGAAATAAGCCAGGCACAGAAAGACAAATTTCTCATGTTCTCACTTATTTGTGGGAGCCAAAAATTAAAACAATTGAACTTCAGGAGATAGAGAGTAGATAGATGGTTACCAGAAGCTGTTAAGGATAGTTGGGGGTGGGGGTGAAAGAGAAGTGGGGATGGCTAATGGGGGCAAAACAAAAGTTACAAAGAAAGAATAAGGCCTGGTACTTGATAGCTTAACAGGTGACTACAGTCAATAAGTATTTAATTGTACATTTAAAAATAATTAGAGAATATCACTTGTTTGTTTATAACACAAAGGATAAATGCTTGAGGCAATGTGTATCCCATTTACCTGGATATGATTATTATGCATTGCAAGCCTGTATCAAAATATTTCATGTACCCCATAAATATATATATCATGTACCCACAAAAATTAAAAATAATTTTAAAAACTTAAAAATCAATGAAGTAAAATCTGCTTGAAAAATAAAAATTTCACTCTTAACATTGGCTTTAATGTGAAATGGGTTGGAATTATTCAAGAGACCAACTTAAAAAAAGAACTGTGTGAACCTGAACAAGTAGTATATGAAAGGGAAAGCCTTATATGTGAAAATATGTTCAACTTGATTAACAATCAAAGGTATGCTAAACAAAACATACATGTTTTTGCTTATCTAACTAGAAATGAGTTTTTTCTTTTTTTTTTTGAGATGGAGTCTTGCTCTGTCACCCATGCTGGAGTACAGTGGCATGATCTTGGCTCACTGCTACCTCCGCCTCCTGGGTTCAAGCGATTCTCCTGTCTCAGCCTCCTGAGTAGGTGGGATTACAGGCACGTGCCACCACACCCAGCAAATTTTTGTGTTTTTAGTAGAGATGGGGTTTCACCATCTTGGCCAGGCTGGTCTTGAACTCCTGACCTCGTGATCCACCCGCCTTGGCCTCCCAAGGTGCTGGAATTATAGGCATGAGCCACTGCACCCAGACAAAAACGAGTTGTTAAAATGTATACTTGATGTCAGTGTAGGATGTAGGGAAATCTGCTAGTCATTTACTACTGGTAGGAGATGTTGAAAGCAAATTTGAGAATCTGTATTAACAGTGGAAACTATGCATAATCTCTGACTCAGCAATTCTACTTGTGACCCTAAGGATAAAATTAGTAGTATGCAAGAAGATTTGATAATAGCAAAAACTTGAAAAATAAATAACAATAAGGTAGCTCTTAAATATGGTATCTTTACTCAACAGAATACCCTACAGCCATTAACAAGGTGCTGGAGACAGAGGTTTGCATATGTGCAAAAAAGCCAGTTACAAAATGACTTGTATAATCACAGTTTTGTGGAAATCTACACACCTGGAAAAGAATTGAGAGAGAAGGGTTAACAGTGGTTATCTCAGAGTGGGGTGGAGCAGACACAAGGCTAGCAGGATGGCATGCAGTTGAGAGTCAGGGGATGGGACAGACTTGGATGCATATCCTGACTCTGCCACTGTGGGAACTGCAGCAACTTGCTCACAGAGTCCTTATCTGTAAAATGGGGATAATGCGTCTTTTTAGGGTTTGTTAAAGGATGAATAGAGATGATGTTGATAAAATACATAGCACAATATCTGGTACAAATGAATACTAACTGATAGATTTGTAGATTTTTAAATCTGCAATTACCAATTTTCTACAATGAACACATTACTTTTGTAATGAAAGTCATTTCAAACAATGCAAACACATACAGAATTCTGATTAATGATATACATGCTTAAGTGAAAGCAGAGAAGGGAAATACATGATGTCCACAACTTACTTTGAAATGCATCAAAATACAAGATGGATTGGTGGTGGGTATACAGAAATTTACTACAAAATTCTTTCAACTTTGCTATATGTTTGAAAATACAATACAATGTTGGGAAGAAGGCAGAAAAAAAGAGAATGCCCTTGTTTTTAGGAAATACACAGTAAAGTAAAAGTTGAGCATCTGAAATCCAAAAATCCAAAATCCAAAATGCTCCCAAATCTGAAACTTTTGGAGCACCTGCATGATGCCACACTTGACCTCATGTGACAGGCCACAGTGAAAACGAAGTAAAAATTTTGTTTCATGCACAAATTATTAAAAATATAAAATTATCTTCAGGTATGTGTAAAAGGTATATATGAAACATTTGAATGTCATATTTAGACTCAGCTCTCATTCCCAAGATGTTTCATGATATACATGCAAATATTCCAAAATTTAAAAAAAATCCAAACTCTAAAACATTTCTGTTCTCAAGCATTTTGGATAGAGGATAATCAACCTGATTTTAGAGCTAAAGGACCATGGTTTATATAACTGCTTAAAATGATTCAGAAAAAAAATTGTGTGTATATAAAGACAGAGAGAACAACAAAGCAAATGTGGTAGATGTTCATGTTTAGGGACTCTGGGTAGAGGATTTATGGGGATTCTTTGCATTTTTCTTGCAACTTTTCTGTTAGTCTGAAATAATGTCAAAATAAAATGTTTAAAAAAGGTGTGAAGTTAAAAACAAACGTGTGAATCTAAGGTCAGTTCTTACTCTGCCTGTCACAACCTGGGCTGGGACTTGACACCTCCAGGAAATCAATGTTATTAAGATATTCCCTATATGGCTGTGTGTGGCGGCTCACGTCAGTAATCCCAGCACTTTGGGAGGCCGAGGTGGGAGGATCACTTGAGGTCAGAAGTTCGAGACCAGTCTGGCCAACATGGTGAAACCCTGTTTCTACTAAAAATACAAAATTTGGGAGGCTGAGGCGGGCAGATCACGAGGTCAGGAGATCGAGACCATCCTGGCTAACACGGTGAAACCCCGTCTCTACTAAAAATACAAAAAATTAGCCAGGCGTGGTGTCGGGCATCTGTAGTCCCAGCTACTTGGGAGGCTGAGGCAGGAGAATAGTGTGAACCCGGGAGGTGGAGATTGCAGTGAGCTGAGATAACGCCATTGCACTCCAGCCTGGGTGACAGAGTGAGACTCTGTCTCAAAAAATAAAAATAAAAATACAAAAATTAGCTGGGCACGGTGGCAGGCACCTGTAATCCCAGCCACTCGGGAGGGTGAGGCAGGAGAATCGTTTGAACCCGGGAGGTGGAGGTTGCAGTGAGCCAAGATCGTGCCACTGCACTCCAGCCTGGATGATAGAGTGAGATCTGTCTCAAAAAAAAAAAAAAAAAAAGGATAATAGTCTCTATAAATTAGACCATGGAGAGAGATCTTGGAAGGCAGCTCATCAAAAGTCTACCAACCTACACATCATCCTGTGTATATACTGAAGACCATATATAGTCCCAGGATGAGAACTCTAGAGGCAAATAAAGGGTATGGTTCCTGTCTTCAGGCTGTTGTTGCATCTTAGAGGGGGACTTTGGTGCTTGTCGGCTGTCTGCCTTCCCTACTACCCATGAGCTCCCCACAGGCAATGCTTAATCCAACCAGCATCTAGCTTGTATGGGGCACTTCATTCTTATTATTTAAATGAAGGAATGGCTGCTGAATGACACGTGGGAATGAAGGCATGATGGGTATGAGATATGATAAACTATTCTAACAGAGGGTCTATACCCTTTTCCACAATCAAATCTCATACTACCCAGTGGTCCAAACTACAAGCCGGAGGCAGGAGCTCGGAGAAATGGGAGAGACTGTGGTTCCCCCTTCCCATCTTGGGAGACAGCAAAACCTCTATTATGCAATTCCAAGGGTCAAGGACGTCCGGCTCCAAGGGTTCTATTCAACAGACTTTTAAAGTGGCTGCTGGGAGGTAGTTTGCGTTTATAGAAGTTGGAGTATTTGGAAGGGAGGAGATACAATAGAATGGAACATGTAAATTTCCAACCATTTGCTAATGTTTAGAAAACACAGCTTGAGATTTCACATAACCTGGCCAGAAGGCGAAGCAGACAAATATTTAGTGAGCCGCTACTAGGGACTGAGGTCCTGACCCAAGAGGAATGAATAAAAATAACTACCAGGAGCTGTGCTGCCTTTATAGAAGAAACTAGAGACTGCTTGCCCAACATTATAGACAGTACTGAATCTATAGTTGAAAAAGGACTAGAAGATAAACTCTTTGACAGCTCAATCTTTTTTTTTTTTTTTTTGGCAGAACCATTTCCTACTCTTTTGGGCAGTCTTTGAAAACTCACGGGACAAATTTTTCTGATGTGTTTACTTTTCTCCTACAGAGGCTAAGCTTCTGTTATTTTAGAGAACTTGAAAGATTATATGCAGACAGCTGGGCGCGGTGGCTCATGCCTGTAATCCCAGCACTTTGGGAGGCCGAGGTCGGCGGCTCACGAGGTCAGGAGATCGAGACCATCCTGGCTAACATGGTGAAACTCTGTCTCTACTAAAAATACAAAAAAAAAAAAAAAAAAAAAAAAAAAATTAGCCAGGCGTGGTGGCGGGCGCCTGTAGTCCCAGCTACTCGGGAGGCTGAGGCAGGAGAATGGTGTGAACCCGGGAGACGGAGCTTGCAGTGAGTCGAGATCACGCCACTGCACTCCATCCTGGGTGACTGAGCGAGACTCCATCTCAAAAACAAAAAAAAGGATTATATGCAGACTTTTGTTATCAGCACCATCAAATAGTCCATTTCATGCATTCTCAATAGCCAGTGTGCTGGGATAGAAGTGTTAGCATGGCCTAGTGCTGGCTTTGATGGGATATTTGCATGCAGGGAAGTGCTCATGGGTTTTCTCGCTAGAAAAGGCTCCCTGGTCAAAACAGGTTTGGGAACAACAGAAATTAAAGATGAAGAAATTCATGGTTACGAGAAGGAACTGTTTCACTCTGTTTAACCTGATTATTTCCCTACATTATTGGGCTACAGAACTTTTTTTCTCATAACAAACTTATTAACAACCAACAGATCTCATGTTTTGTAGAATACTGCTGAAAAATCTGCTATCAAAATGACAGTCCTAATTATCACTGGAGTTTTACTCCTCAAACTAATTAAGCTATATGGCGTTTGGGTGAACTTAGCCAGGCAAAGTCTGTGCCCAGGTATAAGAAATCCACCTCCTCGGGGCCGGGCGTGGTGGCTCACGCCTGTAACCCCAGCGCTTTGGGAGGCCGAGGCAGGCAGATCACCTGAAGTCAGGAGTTCAAGACCAGCCTGGCTAACATGGTGAAACCCCATCTCTACTGAAAATACAAAAAATTAGCTGGGTGTGGTGGCAGGTGCTTGTAATCCCAGCTACTCAAGAGGCTGAGGCAGGAGAATTGCTTGAACCTGGGAGGCGGAGGTTGCAGTGAGCCGAGATCTTGCCATTGCACTCCAGCCTGGGCAACAAGAGCAAAACTCCATCTCAAAATAAAATAAAATAAAAATAAAGAAATTCACTTCTTACCTCCTAGCCATAACGCCATCACCAATGGCATGGACATGGTGAAGTTGTTTAATCTCTCACCCCCTTTTTTTTTTGAGATAGGGTCTCACTCTGTCACCCAGGCTGGAGCACAGTGGCATCATCTCGGCTCACTGCAACCTCTGCCTCCCAGGCTCAAGCAATCCTCCCACCTCAGCCTCCTGAGTAGCTGCAACTACATGCACATGCCACCGTGTCCAGCTATTTTTATTTATTAATTTTTTTGGTAGAGATGGGATTTTGTCTTGTTGCCCAGGCTGTAATCTCTTGAGTCCTCAGTTTCTTTATCTGCAAAACGAGTTTGTGAATCAAAGCTCTCTTTGAAATTTAACAATCTAAACGATGAAGTGGGTAAAAAGGGGAACTTCAACTCATTGACTTGATTTCCTTGTTGTTATCACATCAAATCCTAAGAATTATGCTGAAGGCATGCTTCAGTACTTCCGTGCTGCACGTGGGGCACCACGCCCAGTGGTTTGTGAACTAGCTCTTCGCAATACCGCCCTCTGGGTCCTACGTCCACACTCACCCCAGGCCATGATCTTGACTGAATGATAAAAGGCCAAGTTCTCTGTCTTATTCCCTGAACTCTGCAGCTCTTTTGGAAATGCCTCTTCAGCCTCTGCCAGGAGGAACTGTGAGATTGGGACAGAATGTGTGTAACAGCAAAGTCCCTGAGAGGGACGAGGCTCTCAGACCAGGGAGACTCCTGATGGAGAAAGTGACCCCCCTTCTCCACTGGGAATGGGCTGAGAGGTGCGTGCTGCCAGGCAGGAGGGCACAGTGGTTTTCAGAGCACTGGTGGCAACCCTGGGCCTCCTGGTGTTCCTGCATTTTAAAGAAAACTATGTAAAAAAATAAGTTCCCAGGAGCCAAAGAAATCAGCCTCTGAGGGTAGAATGTCTGGGTTGAAATTGGTGTTTCTCGGTGACAGGTGGCCCTGAACCCTCTGGAATCATACCACTAGAAGGGCTGCCTCTCTAGCCTTTACCAAGGCTGGCCTTGCTGGCCCTGTGCACCTGAGAGGTGCTTCCACTGTAGGAATGCTGAGGAACAGGCCAGGGCCTGGTCCTAGGACTTTCTTGCTGCTGGGTTCACAGGATCTTTGATATCCATGTTGAATGTGAAAACACATTCAATGTGGTTTTGTTGTTATTACAACATAGTGATGATGTCACTCCTTTTGTCCCTCCTGTAGTCTTTACGATAGCATATCACAGTCATTTTCATAGATTGAAAAACATTTCATGTGGCCCTTTATTCAAGATGATACTATTTTTTCCCCCCATCTAGTAATTAGCCTGCTATCCTTAAGACAGGTGTGTGACGAATGCTCACAGCTGTGTGCAACATCGCTGACTTCACGATGGCTCCACTGGGTCTTGGTATGCACCAGGCACTGTGCTAGGTTCTGGGGATATGATGGCACCCGGGTGCTCCCTGGGAGAGCGTATAGTCGTGTGTGTGTGTGTGTGTGAGAGAGAGAGAGAGAGAAAGAGAGAGAGAGAGATTGATTCTGATGAAGCCGGATGGCATTTAGACGAACATTCAGGAAGATTGATCACACCACACCAGCAGTTCAGCAGAGTGGTTAAGCGAGTGACTTAGGATCAGAGTAGTCAGCAATTCCACCTCCACTGCTTACTAGCTTTGTGACTTCTAGCCAAGTTTCTTCCCCTCTGTGAGTTTCAGTGGCCTAATCTGCAACACGCGAATGATGATAGTTACAGTTTATGAGGATTGTTTTGAACACTAAGATAAGTATGCATAGCGCTTGCTATAATGTCTGGCATACAGCCAGTACTTAATCACAATAAGCAGTTAGCCACTGAGTGTTTTCTATGTGCCAAGGACTGTTTTGCGGACTTTCATCTTTCATGTATTAACTCATTTCAACTTTAAAACAACCCTTTAAGGTGGGAACCAGTATTTTATAGATAACTAAATGGGAGGTTATATAACTTGCTTGCCCAAGGTTGTAAAAGTTGAAAGTAGGATAGTGAAGGTATTATTAATGTTGTTATTGTTTTTATTATTATAATATTTCTGGCATCCATCCTAGTAAGTTTATTTTATTTTATTTTATTTTTTTGAGTCCGCTGGATTATGCAAGAAGCAGTTTGTGCTCCAGTAGCTTTTGCAAGAGAGAACTGGATTCTCTAGATTTGGGCTGAATTTTATAGGTGCAATTGCATCAATTCACCAGCAGATGGCAGGATATAGCGGTTATTTTACTCATCTCAAGAGAAGGACTTGGTACAAGAAAGGCCTCAGGACCAGGCGCGGTGGCTCACACCTGTAATCCCAGCACTTTGGGAGGCCAAGGCGGGCGGATCACTTGAGGTCAGGAGTTCTAGAGCAGCCTGACCCAACATGGTGGAACCCTATCTCTACTAAAAATACAAATATTAGCTGGGTGTGGTGGTGCACCTGTAGTCCAACTACTTGGGAGGCTGAGGCAGGAGAATCACTTGAACCCAGGAGGCAGAGGTTGCAGTGAGCCAAGATTGTGCCATTGCACTCCAGCCTGGCCAATGGAGCAAGGCTCTGTCTCAAAAAATAAAATAAAAAGCCTCAGAAACAAAAATTATGGGCTGGGCATGGTAGCTCGTGCCTATAAGCCCAGCACTTTGGGAGGCCGATATGGGTGGGTCACTTGAGGTCGGGAGTTCGAGACCAGCCTAGCCAACATGGTGAAACCTTGTCTCTTCTGAAAATGCAAAAATTAGCCAGGTGTGGTGATGTGCGCCTGTAATCCCAGCTACTCAGGAAGCTGAGGTGGGAGAATTACTTGAACCCGGGAGGTGGAGGTGGCAGTGAGCCAAGATCAGGCCACTGCACTCCAGCCTGGGTGATGGAGTAAGACTGTGTCTCAAAAAGCAAAAAAAAAAAAAAAAAAAAAAAAGAACAAAAAAAGAAACAAAAATTATGGCCCAAGTAGTGTAGGTGATGTGCTATGCGGCAAGGTTATGAAGTAGGTGATGTGGTATTTTAGATGGTTACTGTATTAGTCAGGGTTCTCCAGAGGAACAGAACAGGATAGACATATATGTAAAGGGGAGTTAATATTAAGTGTTAACTCACACAATCACAAGGTCCCACAATAGCTCATCTGCAAGCTCAGAAGCAAGGAGAGCCAGTCCGAGTCCCAAAACTGAAGAACGTGGAGTCCGATGTTTGAGGCAGGAAGTGTCCAGCACAGGAGAAGGATGTAGGCTGGGAAGCTAGGCTAGTCTCACCTTTTGACGTTTTTTCTGCCTGCTTTATATTTGCTGGCAGCTGATTAAATGGTGCCTACCCAGATTAAGGGTGGGTCTGCCTTCCCCAGCCCACTGACTCAAATGTTAATCTCCTTTGGCAGCACCCTCACAGACACACCCAGGACCAACACTTTGCATCCTTCAATCCCATCAAGTTGACACTCAATATTAACCATCACAGTTACTGTCACCTTTAAGCCTGATGAGACCAGGGCTTCCTCTAGCACTGGCTAGACATGGGGTTTATTCTGGTCTGGCCAAGCAATGGTGGGGTCAAAAGGCTCCTGAAATTCTACAGAGGCCTCTTCACACAATCACTGCACATCAGAACTCCATCTGGGTTGGTCTCTGCCCACTGTACATTTGGACAATAACTCTGTGGAAGAGCCTGGGGGAGGAAGGTGTCTGTGGAGTCAAGGGGGTCCTGTTCCTTCCCCCAGATTAGACCCAGTGCTGCTCCTCCTCCATGGCTGACCTTGCACTTCTCCCAGATCCAGAGGCTGCCCGTGTTGTGAGCCAATCTCAGAGCCCCCCCTTCTACATGAGGATACATGGCCATGAGCTGGGAGGGAAAGGTAAGCCACAAAATAAATATGGCCCCATGCGAAGGTTTTGGGGGGAGAAGCCCATTATTTGTTATATAAAATTAACTCAGAATATCATGGGTGAAAAGGCAACATTTGTGTGAATGACTAGAATGAAATGGAAGGCACACAGAGATGTCAAGTTCTGCCAGTAGCTTGTGGTCATCTCCACACTCCCCAGCCTCCCAGATCCTCCTGTACCCTCGTGGGGACAGTTTAAGGAAAAAGTTTGAGAAGCTATGTCCCTATTCTCTGGACTATAAATTCCTGGAAGTAGGCTCCTTTTTGGAGCAGACAAGATGTAGTTTGTTAATGAATAAAGACTAGTGTGTGTGTGTGTGTGTGTGTGTGTGTGTGTGTGTGTGTGTGTGTGTGTGTGTGTGTGTGTGTGTGTATGGGGTGGAATCCTGTAGACAGATAGGAGCACAGGGCACTTGGTCGTGAGGAATCCACCTGGCTCTGAGTGGGGCCTGACAGCCTGTGTTTCTAACAAGCTCAGCATCAATCATTACTAAAGGATCTGCTGAAAAATGTCAGACACCGGGCTGGGCACAGTGGCTCGCACCTTTAATCCCAGCACTTTGGGAGGCCGAGGCAGGTGGATCACCTGAGGTCAGGAGTTCGAGACCAGCCTGGCCAACTTGGTGAAACCCCATCTCTACTAAAAATACAAAAATTAGCTGGTCATGGTGGCAGACACCTGTAATCTCAGCTACTTGGGAGGCTGAGGCAGGAGAATCACTTGAATCCAAGAGGCGGAGGTTACAGTGAGCCAAGATCGCGCCACTGCACTGCAGCCTGGGCAGTAAGAGTGAGACTCCATCTCAAAATAAATAAATAAATAAAAAAGTCAGACACCCCTGGCATCAGTGCATGGTCACTTTCATTTTTATGGCTGCATTACCAGAAGTACTGGTCAGGGTCCTATGAGGATCACATGACTTAAACATGTGACAGGGCTGGCAATATGTGTCTTGCAAATAGTAGGTGCTTAGGAAATGTTGGCCATTTGCATGTTCATGGCAATTGTCTGCGAGAATATTCGTTTATTTTTCTTTCTTTTTTTTTTTTTGAGACAGAGTCTCACTCTTGTCACCCAGGCTGGAGTGCAGTGGTGCCATCTTGGCTCACTGCAACCTCCGACTCCCAGGTCCAAGTGATTCTCCTGCCTCAGCCTCCTGAATAGCTGGGATTACAGGTGCCTGCCACCACGCCCAGCTAATTTTTTGTATTTTTAGTAGAGACAGGGTTTCACTATGTTGGCCAGGCGGGTCTCGACCTCCTGATCTCAGGTGATCCACCCGTCCCAGCCTCCCAAAGCGCTGGGATTACAGAGGTGAGCCACGGTCCCTGGCTGAGAATATTCTTTAACCATTGGGTGCTAGTTCCACTTAGACACTGTGTAGAAATGGGCAATGTTTTGACCAAATCTTCCCTGGAACCACATGGGACCTGGGGTGTGTCTCCATGACAGGGAATGTCTCTGATTTTGCTAAGTAGCTGTATCTGGGAGATGGCAGACATCTGGAAGAAACTTGAAGCATTTGGACAAAATTAAGTTCTAAAAATGCTGAGGAAGTTTTAGAGGTGGCCATGTGGAGAGGAGTTTATATAATATAGTCTGGTAAGGCTACAAATAGATTTTAAAGGAAGCACAGCTCAGGGCCACCTGCTTGGAATAAACTAGTTCAGGGTAATTCCCAGAATCTTACAGTACCCGCTGTGGACTGAATTGTGTCTTCCCCCAAATTCACATGTTGAAACCCTAACTCATTGTGAGTGTAATTAGAGATAGGGCTTTCTGGAGGTAATTAAGGTTAAATGAGGTCATCAGGGTGGGGTCCTAACATAAGAGGATTGGTGGCCTTATGAGAAGAGGAGAGAGAGCACTCCCTTCTGAGCAACCTCGGGAAGATTAGAAAAGGCTTGTGAGCGAAAGTGAATGGTGCTGGTGGGTCCAGAGCACACTGAGGAGAGGGCACGTGAGGACACAGTGAGAAGGCGGCATCTGCAAGCTGGAAAGAGCTCTCCCAGGAATCGAATTTGCCGACTTCTTGATCTTGGACCTCCCGGCCTCCAGGACTCTGAGAAAATAAATTTCTTTTGTTTAAGCCACCCAGTCTAGAGTATTTTGTTATGGTAGCCTTAGCAGAGTGATATAGGGCTCTGATTTGAAAGAATCTTAGAAGTTATCCCACCCAACTATTTTATTTTATAAATGTGCTTCTGGACTCAAGACTGGAAGCAAGAACTGGTCGGAAGACAAGAAAAAACCTATAATTTGTCCCCTAATTGTAGATGAACCTACGTGTGCAGAGTTGGAACCCAATATTCCTTTAAAGTACAGTAAAAATAGGTTTTGCACTTGGAAAGACTGAGCACGGTTTAGAGGCCTTAAACACCCCCCTACTAGGGGTAAGACACTCTGCTAATTGCTAAGACACTAAGAGGTAGAAGATCTCTGCTGTTTGTTAAATGACTCACCAACCATTCAGGCAACGGATATTTCCTGAGCACCTATTATGTGCCAAGTACCGAACTTGATTCCAGGGATGTAGAAAGAGTTTACTGTCCAGGAAAGGAGACAAGTATATAGATACATGACTAATATAGTGTCATAAGTACTAGATTCAAATATGTCATATAATATGCTATATAGGACAAGGAGCTCCGGAGTAACCGTAGGAAGATTAGAAAAGGCTTGTGGGCCAAGGTGGGCAGACAGTGGTTCTGGTAGATTTCCAGAGCACATTCCAGGAGAACTATGTGCACTCCCACTGCCCTGTCCTCAAACAGCATCATCTCTTTCGTACCTGGATTACTGACTGCAACATCACCTTACTATCACCTATACCTGCTAGTGTCTCTGGCTAACATATTTGCCACAAAGGAGTCACGATCTTTTTAGGCCATGAATCTGGATCATTATCACTTCCCCTGCCTAAAACTTTTCAGAGGTATCTCATGCTGTCAGGATATTTAGTAGCATGCAATAACGAAGATGATTAAAATATCAAATGTACATATTCCTTCTTATGTACCTGGTGTTCATCGACATGCTTTACATATACACTTGGTTCTCATTATTTGTGGATTCTGTATTTGTGAATTCACTGACTTACTAACGTTAATTTGTAACCCCCAAATCAATACTCATGGTGCTTGTGTGGCCATTCCTGGGCATGTGCAGAGTGGGCAAAATATTTTGAGTCATTAGATGCTTATGTTTCTAGCTGAGCTCAAACAAGATGGCACTGTGCCATGCTGTAAATGGGTATCTTCTCATGGACCCATTGTTTGCATTTTGTGCTTTTTGTTGGTGATGTCACTGTTAAAAATGGCCCCAGGCATAGTGCTGACGTGTTGTCTAGTGGTCCTAGGTGCAAGAATGCTGTGATGTGCCTTACAGAGAAAATGTGTGTGTTAGATAAGCTTTGTTCAGAAATGAGTCATAGTGCTGTTAGCCCTGAGCTCAGTGTTAATGAATTAACAATACATATGCAAATAAAGTGCTTTAACAACTGAAACACACATAAAACAAGTTATATATTGATCAGTTGATGAAAATATTGTGACCAGAGGCTTGTAGGAACCTAACCCCATATTTCCCCTGAGAGCAATTGTGCAGTATTCACTAACTCCTTGTTTGAAGTGACTTTATAGAACATAACTACAGTGAATTATGATTGTCGACTGCAGTAACTCACTTAAAATTAATAAGAAACTTATACAATAATAGATGAAGTCTTTTCTATCTCATACACAGCTTTCTGGTGTATTGTCCCCCCTTTCTTTCCCTGGCCACATTGGCCTTCTTTCAAGTCTTTAAAATTTATGTTTTGCTCCTGATCTCAAGGACCTTGTCATAGACTATTTCCTTTGCCTTCTCACCCCACCCAATCTAAACCAGCCAGTTTTAAACCCTGTTATTCCACCTCATATCACCTTTCACTTTACATTCTTAGCACAACTTACAGTTTTATTTAATTCATTTTTTGACGTCTTTCCTGCCTTCTCAACTATTCAACTCATGAGGGTGGGGCCTGCGAGTTGCCTGCAAGTCTTAACTCTGCTTGTTTGCTCTTAGGCAGAGGAGGATGAGCATATGAGGAGGACTGGGAAGAATGCTCAGAGAGGAAGGAGGGAATTGGGCTTTATTATCAAGAAGCAGGAGAGGAGACAGTCTTCCATCAAAGAGTGTCAGATGCCTCAGAGATAAGGAAAGGATGGAACAGTGCACCTAATTTCATATCAAGGAGGTTGTTGGTGGGAAATGCAGGAAGGCTGTAGAGCAGTGGAGGTGCATGCTGGGCTGCAGCAGGTTAAGGAATGCATGGGGCATATGAAAAGGAGGAGAGAGAACTCTTAGGGAGCTTGGCTGAGATGGAAAAGATGAAGGGAACAGTCACAGTGAACAAAGATATAGGATTATAGGATGGTTTTGTAGCAGGTGAAAGATAAATACTTTTATAAGCCAAGGAGGAAAAAGATAGTTGAAAGAAATTGAGAATAGTAGAAAGAATGGGGGAAAATCTAGGATCAAGTCAAGATCACTAGTGAAGAAATACACCTTAGAAAGATGTACAGATATACACTTTTCCCTTGGAGCCTAGAGGGAAAGAGGCAAGCGTGATTTTAAGTGGAGACAGTTCTAGATGCAGGGAGGGAAGCTGGAAGACTGTAAGCTGTGAGTTTCTTGATGTAGGGGGCAAGGTGTCTGCTGGAAGGGCTAGATGTGAAAGCTCAAAGTGACAAGGTTTGGAATGGTGTGTGGTGGAGGGGAAGAGCAACGACTGAAAGGCAGCTGAGCAGTGCTGAGGGTTGGCCTCAGCTGGCCACCAAAAATCTGAGTGATGCCAATGCATGTAGTTCTGGCATTCTTTCCCTCTCCCAGCAGCGCCCGGCAATCCAGGTAAAGGCCTATAGAATGTGGGTTACTACCCTGGTCCCAGGTTGAGGTATAAGGCAACAGGGCTTGGGTCTTGAGAGTGCTGGCAAGCATGGCTGAAGCAATGGACCTGGAGCCTGCACTAAAAGGTTAGGGCTGTGTGGCCAAGAGGTTGGCTAAGGAAGAAGAAAGAGTCCTGCAGGGTGAGGATCCTAATGAGGTTAGGGGGAACAAAAGCAAGACCGGTGACCTGGCATCCTTGAGCATGAGAATTTGGAGCCATAAGAGATGGTGGCATTGGCACATTAGTGTCTACAATGAAGGACATGGTCCAGGATGTGGCCATGGAAAGTGAAATGTAGTGGAAGTGAGGATGACTAGAGTGCAGAAAGTCAGAAAGGCTTTGGGCCTATGGTACTGAATGATCTAGAGCCACTGGGAAGTCCCCAGATAAAGGCAACAAGTAGGGAAAAGGACAGAATAGGCCAATGGCATGAACTTTAAAGGAAGATAAGGTTTGCAGATAGGAGGCAGCTTGACCATCTAGAATTTGCAAAGGGGAACAAGAATAATGCATGCACCACTTTCAGGAGACACAGAGTGAGGGGACCAGGCTGGTTCCACTGGAGTAAAAATATATAGAAGATTATAATGCAAGTTCGGACAAAGATGGAAATGGTAAAGGGCTTGGGAAGGAGACTCAGAGAGAAATAAAGAGAAGGAAGGTCTGTATTCACAGTACCTGGGTCCTAAACAGGAGAGTATACTGGAATCATCTCGAGGACTAGTCATTATCCTGGACCCTCTGATTTAGTGGGTCTGGGATGGGGCCTGAGAAACTGAATTTATTTTATCTTATTATTATACTTCAAGTTTTAGGGTACATGTGCACAATGTGCAGGTTAGTTACATATGTATACATGTGCCATGCTGGTGTGCTGCACCCATTAACTTGTCATTTAGTATTAGGTATATCTCCTAATGCTATCCCATCCCCCTCCCCCCACCCCACAACAGTCCCCAGAGTGTGATGTTCCCCTTCCTGTGTCCATGTGTTCTCATTGTTCAATTCCCACCTATGATTGAGAATATGTGGTGTTTGGTTTTTTGTTCTTGCGATAGTTTACTGAGAATGATGATTTCCAATTTCATCCATGTCCCTACAAAGGACATGAACGCATCTTTTTTATGGCTGCATAGTATTCCATGGTGTATATGTGCCACATTTTCTTAATCCAGTCTATCATTGTTGGACATTTGGGTTGGTTCCAAGTCTTTGCTATTGTGAATAGTGCCGCAATAAACATATGTGTGCATGTGTCTTTATAGCAGCATGATTTATAGTCCTTTGGGTATATACCCAGTAATGGGATGGCTGGGTCAAATGGTATTTCTAGTTCTAGATCCCTGAGGAATCGCCACACTGACTTCCACAATGGTGGAACTAGTTTACAGTCCCACCGACAGTGTAAAAGTGTTCCTATTTCTCCACATCCTCTCCAGCACCTGTTGTTTCCTGACTTTTTAATGATTGCCATTCTAACTGGTGTGAGATGGTATCTCATTGTGATTTTGATTTGCATTTCTCTGATGGCCAGTGATGGTGAGCATTTTTTCATGTGTTTTTTGGCTGCATAAATGTCTTCTTTTGAGAAGTGTCTGTTCATGTCCTTAGCCCACTTTTTGATGGGGTTGTTTGTTTTTTTCTTGTAAATTTGTTTGAGTTCATTGTAGATTCTGGATATTAGCCCTTTGTCAGATGAGTAGGTTTCGAAAATTTTCTCCCATTTTGTAGGTTGCCTGTTCACTCTGATGGTAGTTTCTTTTGCTGTGCAGAAGCTCTTTAGTTTAATTAGATCCCATTTGCCAATTTCATCTTTTGTTGCCATTGCTTTTGGTGTTTTAGACATGAAGTCCTTGCCCATACCTATGTCCTGAATGGTAATGCCTAGGTTTTCTTCCTGGGAGAAACTGAATTTCTAACAAGTACCCAGGTGAGGCTGATGCCGTAGGTCCCAGGACCACACGCTGAGAGCCACTGTTCTGAGGCATGGACATTACGGGAGAGGCTTGAAATTGCCTGGGGATGGGGGGATAGATTAACTGGAAATCTTTTCAGTGTGGAGACTTGGTTGAACCATGCATTATCACACTCGTTTTAGAATTGTATGTCCAAAAAACAAACATAAAAAGGAAACAGCAATTCTACTCAAACCTGAGTGAGTCAGAAAGGAGGAGACTTTGGGGACTTCTGTGTCTACTGGCTTTAAGGTTTTAGGTAATAAAAACTGTAGTAGAAGACCAAATGATAGAAAATTTAACAGAAAGTGAAGAGAATAGATTTTCTCACCAAAGCATGGAAAGATAAAATAGCTTACCTGTTGTGGATATTGTCTGTTAGGTTTCTCTAGAAGTTTAACTTCTCTTTCTGCAACAACAAAAAAGTTGAACATTGAGATCTGTGGGTTGCCTTCTTTTCACAGTCAGGTATTATCGTGAGTGTGACTGCAGGAAGCATTTCCTAAGGGGCACTGGGCAGTAATGTGGGGAAGGAGTTCCTGGCTTGGAACAGTTTGCCCAGGAAGGCAAGGGGTTTCACATTTATCAGGCTGGGGTTTGCAGCCCAGCTCCTGACACTCAGCAATCAACTCACAGTTAACCACAATTTCAGTCTGTAAAATAATATTATAGTGAGATTTAAATGGAACATCATATAAACTGTTGATCACACACTGGAAATGTTGGAGTTGTCCAATAACCAAAAGCCATCTACTATGGACTGAATTTCTGTGCCCCCTGCAAATTCATATGTTGAAACCAATCCCCAGTGTGATGGTATTAGGAGGCAGGGCCCTCTAGGGATAAAATCAGTGCCATTATTAAAGAGATCCCAGAGAGCTGCCTTGCCCCATCTGCCTTATGAAGTTATAGTGAACGATGGTTATCTATGAAGCAGGTCCTCACCAGACGCCAAATCTGCTGGCACCTTGATCTTGAACTTTCCAGCCTCCACAACTCTGAGAAATTTCTGTTGTTTATAAACCACCCACTTTCTGGTATTTTCTTATAGCAGTCTGAATGGACTAAGACATCCTAGTTGTTATTACTATTGATAAACATTACATGACAATGTGCCTCTTCTCTGATGGACAAAGTTTTGACTAAGCGAAAAATCCCACAAAAAAAACAACAACAAAAACAAGCAAAATTGAATGAATAAATGTGTGGTATTTCATAAAATACATGATTTAGAAAATATCTTTGTTTATGATGTATAGAACTTAAGAAAGTAAAACAAGTGTTCAGATTTGTATTCACTTCTCCATGATTATTAGAATAATTTACTACATATGGACACATCATTTTCAAGAAAGGCTCTTATTCCACTCCCAAGTAGACTGTATATCGAGATAATGAGCTCTGTCTTATGACATTTGAATGGTTTTACACCCTTTCAGTGATTTAATTTTATATTCTCATCAGCGAAATCTTCTCACTTGGTTTTTTCCTTAAATTGTTCAGTAACTCCTTAAGCTCTGATACATTGCTCAAACATTGTCCCATGATTATTCTATTATTCTTATTTTTTATCATAGTATTCACAATTCATTTAAATATTACTTGATAAGGAAGCCATGAGAAACGCAAGTCCATGCCTGCAGGGAGATAACTCTCTAGCAGGGAAAAGCAAAGAGGCGAGAAGAGGTTACAATGAACTACAATACCATTCAGAGTACAAACAATGCCATCAAGGGGACACCAACAAAATCCTGAGGTGGTTCAGGTAGGGAAGAGAGTGTAACTGGGAGGCTTCCAGAAGCTGACAGTACCTGAGCCAGGCACTGAAACAGAGAGGAATCATATCGGATGAAAAACTAATAAAGGGGCTGGGCATGGTCATGACTGTAATCCCAGCACTCAGCGGGGCTGAGACAGGTGGATCACCTGAGGTCAGGAGTTCGAGACCAGCCTGGCCAACATGGTGAAACCCCGTCTCTACTAAAAATACAAAAAATTAACCTGGTGTGGTGGCAGGTGCCTGTAATCCCAGCTACACAGGAGGCGGAGGCAGGAGAATTGCTTGAACCCCGGGGACAGAGGTTGCAGTGAGCCGAGATGGTGCCACTGCACTCCTGCCTGGGCAACAAGAGTGAAACTCTGTCTCAAAAAAACAAAAAAACAAAACAAAACAAAAAAAAAGAAAAAGAAAATAAAAAAGAAAAACTAATAGTGACCAGGTGTGTCGGGAGGGCATTTTAGGCAAGGGGAATGTGACAGAGATGAGGCAGAAAGAATGGAGTATTATTTAGTCAACAAAGAATTCTGAATTCCTACTGTGTGACAAGCCCTATGCTATGCACAGGAAACTGCAGATTTTAGGTAACAAAAACTGTAGTGAAAGACTGTTAGAAAATTTAATGAAATGTGGAAAGAATAGGGTGGGATGCCAGGTGGTGCATCCTATAGAATAACAGCCTGATGGGAGCAGTAAATATTCTGGATTGCTTGATGTTTAAGGAGGAGACTCAGGGGGAACAAGGATTTCCATGGAGTGTTAAGAGTCACCCTAGGGAGTGAGATGTGAAGAGGGAAGAAGGCAGAACCATATGATTTGAACATCTACTTCTGTGGGGTGAAGGGTTCTGGGTGAAAGAGACAGACAAGCAGCAGTAGAAAAGTTTTGAGGTACAGGGCTCTACAGTGCCTCAGATGAAGAGAACAGCTACCAGCCCAACAGCATCAAATGCTGTGTAGAGGATCGAGACCATTTTAAAAACTGGATCTTTATCTTGACTTTGATTATACTGTATTCCCCGTAGAACAAATCCAAAATCCACCTCTCGAGCCACGCCCTTTGTCTCCTAAGCACCAGATCCATATTTTGCATGTGGATGATGCAGCATTTCTGAAGAGAAGACCTTAGCAGTCAGTTCCTCCACAGCCATTTTCGGAAAGATAAACAAACCAGAGGGCATGAATCTTAGTGACTTATCCAGGGCCATGCAAGGAATCGGTAGGGAGGAGCCAGGACTTGTTTCCTGGCCTCCTGTCTCAGAGTGTCCTCTATGAATTGATAACGTCACATAATTCTTGTTTTTGTTTTGAACAAAGTACCCAACTGTCTGTTAGAAGCTACTCTCAGATGTCTGCACACTTAGTAAGCTGTTACTGAGTGCCTAAGAAGTGCCATGTAGAGTGCTAAGCACTGAGAGTATGAAAGGGGAACAGAACGCCCTACTTGCCCTACCATGCAACTTACCAGGTGGTTGGTAGACAGATCAAAACCAGTGGTAAGTGCTTCCTAGGAAACCAACTGGATGTGGCAATTTGGAGTTATAGGTGAGAATTCACTTAGAGTGAGGGTTGGACCCTTTGAGAGGGTAGCATTTAAACTGGGATCTAAAAGATGAGATGGAGCCAGCTATGTAATGAAAAGCTCTCATTAAACCACTGCACTGTTAAAAGACCTTAAGTGGTTCTGTATTGCCTACCAAATCTTAAATATCCTCAGCTATGCATTCAAGGCCTTCTACAATACGACATCCATGGCCTTCCTAGTTTATCTGGGGAACTCCTCCAGCTACTTTCTATTTCCAGCCAAACTAGACTTTTCATTATTCTTTAATGCCAATGCTTCTATACCTTTGCACATATTATATTCCCCAATTGGCATACCTCCTTCCCAATCAATAGTTTGCAAAATTCTATTCATCCTTCAAAACTCATTTCACACACCACTTTCTCCAGGAAGACTTTGAAAAATTCCAAAATAAAGGCAATTACTCTATTTAAAATATTTCTAGGCCGGGTGTGGTGGCTCACGCCTATAATCCCAGCACTTTGGGAGGCTGAGGCGGGTGGATCACCTGAGGTCAGAAGTTCGAGACTAGCCTGACCAACGTGGTGAAACCTTGTCTCTACTAAAAGTACAAAAATTAGCCAGGCGTGGTGGCACATGCCTGTAGTCCCAGCTACTCAGGAGGCTGAGGAGCAGAGTTGCTTGAACCTGGAGGTGGAGGGTGCAGTGAGCTGATGGCACCACTGCACTCCAGCTTGGGTGACAGAGCAAGACTCTGCCTCTAAATAAATAAATAAATAAATATTTCTAAAGGATCTTTAAGCTCTTTGTATTAGTCCATTTTCATACTGCTATGAAGAAATTCCTGAGACTGGGTAATTTATAAAGAAAAAGAGGTCTAATGGACTCACAGTTCCACGTGGCTGGCGAGGCCTCACAATCATGGCGGATGGTGAAGCAGATGCAAAGGCACATCTTACATGTCAGGAGGCAGGGCAGCGTGTGCAGGGGAACTGCCCTTTATAAAACCATCAGATCTCATGAGATTTATTCAGTATCACGAGAATACCATGGGAAAAACCCGCCCCCATGATTCAATTACCTCCCACAACACGTGGGGATTATGGTAGCTACAATTCAAGATGAGATTTGGGTGGGGACACAGCCAAACTATATCACTGTATCAAGGTAGATAGCTCTGATCACTTTCCGTCTTGGATTATAGTACATAATTCATTTATACAATGTTCCCTCTATCAGACTATAAACCCTCAGTAGAGAAAGCCATGGTTTCATCAGTGTTTATCTGCACAGTGTGTCCCTTGGCACAGTGACTTGCATATAGGTGGTACCTTGCATGTTTTAAAAAATTTGACTTAAAAATATCATTGGCAATGTAAAGATGCCTAATACCAATGCATAATATTATAACACAACAACGCTCACATTTTATCGATTCTAAGATGTATGTGTATTCATTTACCTTTTAACATATCTGGAATTGGAATGTATCTAGCAATCATTGGCACATCATGGTTACATTGGCAGCATTATTTTCTATCTTTGTGTTATATAAGATAATGGTACATGTTACAATCAATGGCATCTAATATTTAATGAAATGTGGCATTAATCCCATATTATAGTTTATTTCAGCAATATATTATGCAAAAATTTTACAAACAATACCCTATATCAAACAAGTGTCTACGTTGTGCACAGTTATACAAAGAAGTCCTTCTAAGATGAAACTAACAACATCCAGGGATAAAGTAAGAAGTTTATCAGCTCCAAGAACTATAAAGATCAGGTGTCAAAATAACAATAATCATGAAATAAGATGCATCAAAGAAGTTATAATTTTTCCCAGAATGACTTTTTGAAGTGATAAATCTTTTCAAAAATAAATATTTTTTGGTATACTGCTGGTGCCTGGAAAATATGTGTTTCTATACATGGATACAAGTATAAATAACTCATTTGTTGGGCAAGCTATTGCTTGTACATGGGGAAGACCTGATGCCTGGTACAGCCAGTCAGCACTAAGCGTTATGGGAGTTTGGGAGCAAATGTAATCCCACTGCAACGAAGCTGCCAGGAAAGGCTTTATGGAAAAATGAGGCCATGAGAGATAGGTAGAAATTAATTAGGCAGAGAGGACAGTTTTAGTAAAAGCAAAAAGGTAGAAAAGAACAGGACTTGTGTGAAAGACAATGGAGAGACCCATGTTGGATTTTGGGGTTACAAGATGGATATGGCCTATATGGCCAGGTTACTGAAAGTAGGTCCAGAAGACCAAATATGGCATGATAGGCAAACAAATTAGGTTCTGAAGTGGCGAATGACAAGATGGAAGCAATATATTACAAAGCATGACCTACCAGTGGTAAGCAGAGAAAATGAAAAGGGTTGGGTACAGAAAGACTTGCTAAGAGTTTACCCTTTCAATTTAATGATGAGATAAAAAAAAGCCTGGCGTGTGGTGGCATCAAAGGGAATCCAGAGGAAGGAGCAAATTTGGAAGTGATTTTATTTCAAGACTTCTTGGATTTTTGAGTTAATTTCTACTGCCCCTGGTTTCTCTTAGCACATTGGTTTATATGTTTATTACACATAGTATTGTACAAGAGTTACATAGCCTCACTAGCTCCTTCCTTATGCATAAAATGACAATGATAATAGTACTGTAGCAGGATGAGCCACAGGCAAAACCTCTCAGACACCGAGTTGTAGAAGGAAGGGCTTTATTCAGCTGGGAGCATCGGCAAGCTACTGTCTTAAAATCTGAGCTCCCCAAGTGCACAATTTCTGTCCCTTTTAAGGGCTCACAACACTAAAGATTTTACATGAAAGGGTCATGATTGATTGAGCAATCTAGGGGATACATGATAGGGGTTTCATGCACTGGTAGTCAGAGTGAAACACAACACAACAGGCAGTTTCACAATGTTCTTCCATACAATGCCTGAAATCTATGGGTAACATTGGGTTCTAAGTCATGAGTTGATTTTTAACTACTAGGTTTAGGCCAGGCAGGCCCAAGTCTGGTTTTGGGCCTGGCCCCGGGCTGCCTGTCTTTGATTTCACTTCCTTGTTTTTTTTCTTAAGACAGGTACTGAGTATAAAACAATATAAAACAATATGAGAGGGTTTCTCTCTTCCCTCATTTCCCCCCTTTGAGACTCTCACTTTTTATTAGTGGGAGTTCTCACTCTTATTTTTGCTACTTATGTCTTTTTGTGCAATAGATTGATAGTGATTTATATAGTACACTTGTACTGAAGCATTTTGGTGAACTAAGGTAGCGATGAAGCTTTTTATCATTTGAAGAAGTACAGGTAGTAAACAAGGGAGCAGTAAGCAGGTTTCTATTACTATTATAACTCCTATTATAGAGTTTTAAATTTTTCTAGTGCTGGGAACCACCTTCTAAACATGGCTTCAGGGTTGAATCCGTGCTACACTTTTACGGGCACATGTGCCAGTTTTGTCATATTTCTAACTATGTCTTTGAGTACTTGCCTTTGATTATCTATGTATAGACAGTAATTAGTAAGGTTAAATTTCTTATGGACCTCTCTTTCAGCTGCTAGCAAGTAGTTGAGAGCCAATCTATTTTGATAGATAGCATTTCTTATCTGAGGGTTTTTTTGCCGGGCCAGAATAGTCAAGGTTTGACTGGTTTTATTAGTGATGATTTCTAAAACAGCTTGCAACCATATGATTCTGTTGAGCATGTAATTGGGGGTCCAGTATCCCCCCGAGCCATCTTGTGTCTAGCTGGCAGGCCTATAGTATTGTATAATTTTTTTAGGGGGCCATTTATCATCTTTTTAATTACCTATGGCTACGCTTCGTTTTTTGTGGGAAGCATAGACAGGGAAACCCAGGAATTTGCCTGCTTTTACGGGCAGTAAAAAGAAAGATGGTTTAATGGTGTCAATTACACAGCTACCTGTCCACTGATCAGGCAGCTTAGCATAGGCTCTATGTCCACATATCCAGTATAACCCACTGGGGGCAGTCCAGTCCCAGTGGACTTCTGGGTGGGCCCAGACAGTCTGCAACCTTGGAAATTTACTGAATGGATCTCTGTCTGTGTAACTGGAACTCTATCATGTAACTGTTTTTTTTTTTATGGTACCATTATTACAGTTTTTGTCCTAGGCAACTAAATCATCCTGCAGAATGAGTGAATTTTTTCTTTTTCTAGCTATGCAATATTGTCCAATAATTGAGGCCTTTAGAACCTAAAAATTGTCAGGGTGGTTCTTTTGGGCCGGTAATTCATCAGGAACTGGGTCTGTAGGAATTAATTCTCGGGATTCCCACGGCCATTGATCTCCTGTTACAGTTCCTCCACAAACATAACATGAAGTGACTTTTAGAGACTGGGCTACATGTTCGGCTAATTGCAAAAACAAATTTTTAGTCTTTCCTGGAATCTCAGGTACTGGCACATTTAGTTCATCATAGGAAGTCTGAAATACTGGTTCTGGAGAGCATCTTTGAACCTCTCCTTTTATTAAGATGTTTACACTAGGATCTAGTCCTTTTCCGTCAATGCCCAATGATACGTATTTTCCTTTATTTCATTTTGGGTCTGAGGGGTTTGTGATTACCAGTTCTAAAGGGTTGCAGCTCCCACTCGTGCAGGAGGGGCTGCTTTTCCTTTCTGGAGCCAAACAGGACCTTTTTAATCCTGTTTCCAAGTAAGTCCAAATGACACAAGACCAGTATTGACACATCTCACATAAATATGATTCTTGACAGATATACTTAATTTTTTTTTTTTACTGTGTAACTTTTTTTTCCAGTCTAGAGAACTGCACCCTATTCCTTGCTGATTACTATTAATAAAAGCACAAGCATCAAATTTTAAGGTTACATGTTTGGGGACCCCTCTTTCTTCTGTTCTAGCTATTACTTTACTTGTGTCACCAGGAAAAGGACCAGTCCTTAGTCTTACTTCGAAGACTGTGATCATGGGAGGTTCAGAGGGGTCATAGCACACATCGGGCTGGTCACTTCCTGGATTACATACTTGGTACTGAGTGTTATTATACAAACAGGTTCCTTTTGGAGTTCCTAGGCATTCATAATAACTGTAAAACAATAGGACTGTAGCAATCTTTTGTCCTACCTCAGTGACTTGATGTATATACTGGGAACAGCCCTCAGTCTGAGGAAGGTCAGTTGAAGTCCTTACTGTACAAGTCTAAATTTTAAGGAAAATAAGTCCCACGATGAGTTTCCTCATGCTTCGGCCTGTGTGGACCAGTCAGCTTCTGGGTGTGACTGGAGCAGGGCTTGCTATCTTCTTCAGAGTCACTTTGCAGGGGTTGGCGAAGCTGCTCCCATCCATGTACAGCCCCCAGTCTACTGATGTTTAAGGGTAGTCTCGGAGGTTGGGCCTACTAGAATAAACTGAGTCCAACACCTCTAAACAGTTATGTTTATCTGGGCTCTCTGATACCAGGAGTAAGGTGGCGGGGTTAGGGTGTTGCAAACTTCAATGGTTATGCGGGGATTTTCACAGAGCAAGCTTTGGTATCTAGTTAGTCTAGCATTTATTAGCTAATGATGTCCTTTGGTATTTATTAAAGTCACCACAGCATGGGGGGACTTTATGTTTAGGTTTTGCCTAAGAGTTAGCTTATCTGCTTCTTGTGCTAACAGGGCCGTTGCTGCCAGGGACCTTAGACATGGGGGTCAGCCTTTGGAAACCCCATCTAGTTGTTTTTGAGAGATAGGCCACTGGTCTTGGCCAGGGCCCTACAGTCTGGGTTAAAACTCCAAATGCCATTTTTTTTTTTCTTCTGGTTGATGAAATGCCAGGGTGAAAGGGATAGGCAATTGGACTAAAGTATAAGTTCCACTCCAGTTATTTGGCAGAGTGCCCAGTAAAGGTCCACCACAATACTACCACGCATCCGCTTGGGGATGAACAAGGGCTGACTGATTGATAAGCTCTTGAAAATTCTTAAGCTCATCACATCACTTCAGGTCTCCAAGGAATGCTAAGTTTCTTCCCTGTCGTGAGAGACACGAAGTGAACTTAGTGTTGGGGCATGGAGGCTGGATGGCCCTCGGGGGCTGACCTGCAGGGACTTCGGGATATAGCAGAGAGAGCTTGGCATGACTTATTACTCCAGGCTGTAGAATCCTGGAAAAAAGCTACCATGCAGCCCATGCCTGGTCGACTGGAGGACCACCTTAGTGGAAGGGAGATAAACAGGGCCTCTGCCACGTGCACAAGCATCACAATTGCTTTTGTTTAACGTGCAGATGGAATATTTGATCCATTTCAACCAGACATTTGCATCTTGGTATGCTGTTTTAATTGCCAAAGTTTGTTTTAAGTCTTTAACTTTTATGATCCTCTAGTAAAATGAATGTTTCTTTTAGCACCTATTTTCATTAGTTTTTAGACCAAAGAAAGCTAAACACCATTTTATATTTAATGATGTTTCTTGTATGATTTTTATACCAGATAAACTAAATTTTACCTTTATATTAGTGTGTTATTAATGTTAAACTTAATTTTAATAAAACCTTGTAGACATATTTATCTAATTTTTCATGTTTGACCATAAGGTAAGATTTTATAGACTCTTTTTTTAACCTTTTATAATTTTTGTTAAAGAGCAGGTTGATGCTTTAAGAAAAACCTGTTGCATTTTTCCTTTAATGTCCAGTTCACAGAAAAACTGGATGATACCTTTTTAACTTTAGCTAATATGTTTATACACAGAATTTTCTTTACAATTAACATTTTAAAACTTGCTTAAACTTTTAAAACAATAACTTTTTTTAACCTTTTAATGTAGGTAAAAATCCACATTCTTATGCCTCCTTGTAATATTTTTACCAAAGATATATTTTACTTTATACACCTTGCACATAAACTGTTTCTTCAGTAGTACTCAGGAGGCCTTATTACTTTTAAATTATACAACATTTTTTGCACAAAATTTTTTTATAACTTTTTTTATTTCACGACTTTTGCAGACAATTTTTCAACGTGTCTCAACTTTCTGACTTATTACAAATATTTTTTTCTTTAAACAACCAGTTATTTCAGGACAAGAATTTACCATATAACACTCTTTTGATATAAATTCTGCCTCCCCCCCTTTTTTTTCTTTTTTTTTTTTTTTTGAAGATAACCATTTTTTTTTTTTTTTAAAGAGAACTTTCTTTATGTCTTTGGACTAGACTGTGTAAGGCCACAAGATTAGAAGTTACCATAATACATGTTACACTGTTAACTTTTAGCAAACTTCACTTCTGTTGAAAACCTTGTAAGTTTGGGATTTCAATTATCCCTTGCTATTAATAAGACCTTGTTTAGTCTAAATTAACTTAGAATTGGTATAGATGGCCTCTTTTTCTCCCTGCTGGTCTTTCCTTGCCTCTGCCAGCCACTTATGCTGCTGTTCTCTTAACTACTGTTGGGTGGGGAAGGGGGTCTAAAACCAGGTGTAATTGTCTATGTACGGAAACTGGTTTGGGTGCCTTGGCTTACAGGTTACCTTGTGTCATACCTTTGAAACAAGGGACCTGTCCAGGCTTCCTTCTGGTGGCCAACCTACCTCTAATGCTGGCCAGTCTATTTCACACAAAGTTCTAAGTTTTTCTGGTGTCATATAACACTATAATCTCCCTTAAATCCTTTCTTGAAATTTTTCAACATAGTTCCTAGTGGGGTGGGCTTATTTGTGCCTGACCTATGCTTCTTCGAGACAAACCACCACCCTCACACCACACGCACACCACAAAACAAAAAACAGTTAAAAAGGGCACACACACACTTTTGCAGTTCACACAAAACCAAAATCAGAGTATCCAGAAATCCAAGCCAGGTCAAAACCAAAACCAAAGTATCAAGCAATCTAAGTCAAGTCAAAAACAAAAACCAAATTGCCGGTACAGGCACACCGTGGGTGATCAGGCCATGCTTCCACTCGAATGGAGAAGGCAAGTTCCCAAGACCAGTCCTGTCAAGGAATTTAAACCAAGTCAAAACCAAAATCAAAGTGCCGATAAAGGCACGCCATGGGTGATCAGGCCACACTACCACTCAAATGGAGTGGGCAAGTTCCCAAGACCAGTCCTGTCAAGCAATTCAAACCAAGTCAAAACCAAAATCAACATCAAAGTGCCGATAAAGGCACGCCGTGGGTGATCAGGCCACGCTTCCACTCAAATGGAGTGGGCAAGTTCCAAAGACTGGTCTTACCTAGTTTCAGATGTCCGGACTCTAAATGTCAGTTCCTTCCTGGTGCTCAGCCACTGCAGGGGCCTGCTACATGCTGCTCTGGCGAGGCGTTCCACCGGGGCAATTGCCTACCTGGGAGCGGTCTTTGGATCGCGTCACTCAGGCTGGCTGGAGTCCCCTGCAGGGATGCTCCACAGGGCAGGCTTAGGCCGCCTAAGGGGCTGCCTCGGCCGGGCGTCTGTCAGTCACCTCGCTTCCCAGCCAGGGAACCAAGAAATGTAGCAGGATGAGCCGCAGGCAAAACCTCTCAGACACCAAGTTTTAGAAGGAAGGGCTTTATTCAGCTGGGAGCATCGGCAAGCTACTGTCTTAAAATCCGAGCTCCCTGAGTGCACAATTTCTGTCCCTTTTAAGGGCTTGCAACACTAAAGATTGTACATGAAAGGGTCGTGATTGCTTGAGCAATCTAGGGGACACGTGACAGGGGTTTCATGCACTGGTAGTCAGAGTGAAACAGAACAGAGCAGGGAGCTTCACAATGTTCTTCCATACAATGCCTGAAATCTATGGGTAACATTGGGTTCTAAGTCATGAGTTGACTTTCAACTACTAGGTTTAGGCCAGGCAGGCCCAGGCCTGGTTTTGGGCCTGGCGCCAGGCTGCCTGTCTTTGATTTCACTTCCTTGTTTTTTTTCTTAAAACAGGTACTGAGTATAAAACAATATAAAACAATATGAGAGGGTCTTTCTCTTCCCTCAGTACCTTTTTCAGACAGTAGTTAGGATTAAGTGAAAGAAGACAGTAAGGTATGGAGCACAGTTGGTACAAAGTATAATTTCAACAGTGTTGGCTGTTTCTTGATTCATCACTGTTATCGTCATCATCCCCATCCTCCTTCTCATCATCTATTAGTTTGCAGTTTTTCTCCCAGCCACTACAATGGAAGTTCCTTGAATCTAAGGATCAGATCTCATTATCTTTATTTCTTCAAAAAGAAATACAAAGTAGGACTTCTGTAAATATGTACTATATTTTAAGGGAAAAAGTTCCAGATTTCCATGGAAGAAGGAATTTGTATGATAAAAGAAGGAATTATTAGAATTATCCTTATTTTTGGAGGCTGACAGAATGGAAGAACAGTGGTTCCATAAATGAGACAGTTGGCAGGAGGACAATATACAGAGTTTCAGAGATCCTGAAGTCAGCAGTTAACCTACTGAGCTGAAACAATGAATGGGGGGATGACAACAGAAAGGTGATGGACAGGACAAATGCGTCCAACTACCTCCCATTGAAACAACGGCAGAAACCCAAAGTGAGAGAAATAGAGGAGGTAAAAACAGAAAGTAAAGTCACTGACCTCTTAAATCAGCACTCTGGAAAGCAAAGGATTAGCCCAATTTAGAGGGTAGAATCCTTAAAGTCCCAAGGAAAGTAAGAGTGAATTATTGAGGACTAAAATAAGAATAGTTTGGTAGGTTTTTAAGAAGTCAGGTTACCAAATCTCTTCCTGCACTCCTTAGAGTGGTTTCTACTTTCCGTCTCAGCCAAAGAATGCAGGTTGAGTGTCAGGAAAGGGTGAAACAGGGTTTCTGGATTGGAAACAACAGTAGAGGACACACAGTGGAGGGCAGGGGTTTCATACCAAAAACAGGGGGATTGAGTGAACACATGCACAGGAAATGTTGGGGACTGCAGCCTGCTCCCCTCCTTGGTTCTGTGAGAATGCCTGGCAGCTACCCTCTACCAACAAAAGTCTCTACCATAAAGATAGAGATTAAAACCAAGCAACCTGGCCAGGTGCGGTGGCTCAGGCCTATAATCCCAGCACTTGGGGAGGCCAAGGTGCGTGGATCACTTGAGGTCAGGAGTTCGAGACCAGCCAGACCAACATGGAGAAACCCCATCTCTACTGAAAATACAAAAATTAGCCAGGTGTGGTGGCACATGCCTGTAATTCCAGCTACTTGGGAGGCTGAGGCAGGAGAATCACTTGAACCCGGGGGGCAGAGGTTGCGCCCCCAAGATCATACCATTGCACTCCAGCCTGGGCAACAACAGCAAAACTCCATCTCAAAAAAAAACAAAAAAACAAAAAACAGAAAAAAAAAAAACAAAAAATAACCAAGCAACCAACAAAAAGCACTTGGAGGAAACAAAGAATAGAAAAAAGAAAATCCAAAACAACAAACAAACAAAAAACCAACCCCCAAACCAAACCCTAAGCCACCGACAATAACATCCTCATCATGTTACTTGTTCCCCCAAACAGAAAGCTATGTTTTTTTTCAATCAGAGAACAAAAAAAAAAGCTCCTTGAAATTAAAAGAGCAAAAATAACTATTTCAACAGAGGATCTAGAAGAAAAAGGTGAAGAAATCTCACATAAATTAGCAAAAGAGATAAAGTCATTTAAAATTGAATAAAAAAGATTAAAAAAAATTAGAAGACCAATCCAGGACATCCAGTATCCAAATAATAGGAATTGCAGGAAGAGAGAACAAACAAAAGAAGGGAAGGAATTCGTCACAAAATAATTTGAGAAAATTTTACATAATTGAAGGACATGAGTTTCTGGATTGAAAGGACTCACCAACTGCCCAGTGAAATGGTTAAAAATAGAATCAAAATCAATATACATCACTGAGATATTTCAGAAGTAGGATAAAAGTAAAGATCCAGTAGCCTCTCAGGGGAAAAAAAACAAAAAAAAACCTCATTGATATACAAAGAGCTGGGCATCAGCATGATTTTGGACTTCTTAAACATATATACACACAAATAATTCTAAATCTGGCCAAACTACCAATTAAGTGAGAGGGTAGGATAAAGACATTTTCAGATATGAAAGGTCTCAAAACGTTTATCATCTATATATCTTTTCTCAGGCTATCAGAAGTTACTAGAAGATGTAAAAAACAAGTGAGGGAGTAAACCAAGAGGGAATGAAAAGGGATAGATAAAATAGGGCATTAAACACAGAAGAGAGGCAAAAGTATTACCAAGGATGATGGTGATGGGAGATCCCAGAATGCCTCCAGTGTATACAAGAGAGGGCACAGCTTGTTCAGACTGGAGAAGCTAAGAAGGCTCTAGCAGCCTTCTTTTTTTTTTTTTTTTTGAGATGGAGTCTTGCTCTGTCGCCCAGGCTGGAGTGCAGTGGCGCTATCTCGGCTCACTGCAAGCTCCGCCTCCTGGGTTCATGCCATTCTCCTGCCTCAGCCTCCCAAGTAGCTGGTACTACAGGCGCCCGCCACCACGCCCGGCTAATTTTTTGTATTTTTTTTTTTTAGTAGAGACGGGTTTCACCGTGGTCTCAATCTCCTGACCTCGTGATCCGCCTGCCTCGGCCTCCCAAAGTGCTGGGATTACAGGCGTGAGCCACTGCGCCCAGCCAGGCAGCCTTCTTTCAAGAGATGAAATGAACAGAATAACTAAAGTGCCCCAAAGATAAAGATTTATACAACATGGAAATAATTTGAGGTTGAATCAGTGGTAGGTATACAGAACATTCAGTAAATGAGAAACAAGCCCTTTGCTACCTCCAGAAAAACGCTGTACAGAAAAGGAAATATAATGGTAATCCACTCCCTGGTTTAGCTTTCAATAGTATTTACACAGTTATAAAATTCCTCTAACCCAAATTAAAGGCAGGGGGTTCAGTGGAGAATGGTAGCATTCCTTATGTATGGTAGGGCTGAAGGTGGTAGATTCTTCCACTGTGGAAGACGATGCCTATTACGGAAAAAAACCCACCAAAGAAATAGTAATAGAAGTATGCATTTAGAGAGAAAGAGGCAAATACCAAAACACTCACTTAAAAGAGCGATTTCGTTTGAGAAAAGAAAAATGTGCTTACAGGTGAGCAGACTGGGCTTGACCTGGAGATGTGGGGACCAGTCTAGTCATAAGAGAAAGTCATGAGAAAGAGTGAATTAGATGATAGCAAGCAGTAGGAATCTGGCTTCTGAATGAGCCAGTTCACATCCATTTATTTAACTTGCATTAATTGTTAAACATCTAGTGCTGCGGGCCAGACCATATGCTAGTAGGGATCACAGCCCAGATGAATAAGACATCAAGCTTATAATTTAGTGGGGTGGGTGCACCTAAGCAATTAGATGCAATGATATAATAGAGATTATAGGCAAAACACTATGAAAATGGAGTTGGGGTGGTGTCCTACAACCAATCTTTCTGAATATTCTGGAGCTGCACAGTCAAAATGGTAAATACTAACGACATACGGCTACCTAAATTACTTAAAATTAAATACATTAAAATTTCAGCTCCTTGGTTACACTAATGAGCCATACTTCAAGTGCTCAAAAGCGACATGTGGCTAGTGGCTATTGTATTGTACAGTATGGACACAGAACATGTTCCTCATTACAGAAAGTTCTATTGGATAATGCTGATCTACACGTTCTTAAATGGCGTTTTTTACAGCATATTCAAGTACAACGTTAAACACCCGAAGGATAACATTCCGTTGTCTGTTAGCAAATAGATTCTTGCTTGATATTTATCCGTGCAATTTATCTGTACATGGAATGGAATTTTTACTTTGTAGAATGTTATTTTTCAAGTGGAGCCACCCCTGAACTAGGAGGGGGTATTTCTTCTCCTGATGCGGTTTGACCACCCACAGGTGTTGGGGACAAATGCTGCTGGTGACCAAAAGTCGGTGAGTCTTTGGGAAGACACTTTTGCATAGCAGTGCAGGGTAAATGCACCTGGTGGCAATAATTTAAGTATGCCCTTAGAATGACCCTGAATGACAGATGCACCTGAATGTGTGTTCTGAGCTAGGGAATCCAGGAGTGACCACCTCAGAGATTCCTTCCTTATCTATGATAAACATCTGAGACCCGGCCTGTCCAGTGGAAGATGCGCTGTACAGGGGATTGAGACCTGAATTTTGGGTTAAATGAAGGTTGCCAGGTGGAGGTTATTAAGGGGAGGGTAAGTGAAAATGCTGTATAGAGTGCATGCTGTTTGCAAGTTGCCTAGTCCGCTACCACTGGGCAATGTGGTTATATTGTCCAGCCTGCCGCCACTGGACTCTCTCCTCTGTGTGTAGGCCCCAAATAAGCCCCATGTCTCATTTCCTGGCTCTAGATGTCTTTTTCGGCCTCTTGAACTTGGTGCCTTCCCTATTGAGGTTAATAGGAGTTCAGCACAAGTGGAAAAGAGGGGTGAGCTCTAGAGCCAGAAACTCCTGAATTTGAATCGGCTCCACTACTTATAAGCTGTGTGGCCTCAAGAAAAATCTCAAAACCTCTCTGTTCCTTCGTTCCTTCACATGAGGTGTACACATAATGCATGAACCAGGAAAAGCTAGTGGCAGAAGCACAAAAATGGCAGCGGCCATGTGGCTAATTGTTATTAATGTGCAGCATTTGGTGAGTAGGCTGGCCGAGGGAGGCCCCTAAGAGGGGCTGGTAGAGGGCGGAGAGGGCAGACTCTCCTCCTCGCTCATTTCTGCTCATCACCACCCTGTTAAAGGGTCTATCATTGTCCCAAGACTTAAGTACCTCTAATAGGAAGACTTTTTGTGCAAAGGGAAAGAGAAGAAGGGAAAAGGGCGCCAGCATTTACTGAAAGCCTGGACATGCCAGACCCACTTGTGGGTGCTTTATATTGTTCTATAAGTCCTCCCAACAAGGTTGGGGGTGGGGAGTTAAAGCATGGGAGGAAGGGAAGGTTTGTGGGTGGTGGAAAAGGAAGCATGATGGGAGATAAATCCACTAGGATGGGCTGGGGTTAGGTGGGGAGAGGCCGTGAATACCATGCCAAATGCCTGACTCTGCGAGATTTCAGTTCATAATAATAACTGGTGGGAACATGCTGGACTCACTGGTGGGGAAAAATAGAGCTAGTCAAGGTGAACTCAGCCAGCCTGGGACTTCTCTGCAGACAGGTGTTTTTTACTTCAGAGTTTACACCACAGAGTGGATGGGCTGTTTGTGTTACCTTCTTTAACTTCCATGAAAGGGAAAAAAAAAAGGGTTTTTTCCAAGTGGAGTTAAATTCTAAATATAATAAGCCTGAGTTGGCTCTAACACTGGTTGCAAGAATTAACTTTTCCTTGTAATCTGTAAATGCAGTCAGGTTTGTTTCCCATTTCTCTTTGATGGGTTCCCCCCAACTCCCACCCCCACCTCTACATGGGGCCAATATCTGAATAGAAAGCAAAGAGCTCAAGCTGGGCTCCTTTTTCTGAACAAGCTTTGCAAGCTTTGCAACATCTTCCTTGGATACGATTCAGCTGGGGGCCTTCCCTGTATCCCAAGAGGAATTCCTGTGTCCTCACACAGGGGCTCTTTGTTGTCAGAGGTTATGAGAAGTTAACCACGACTTTGCACAAGGAAATATCTTTTCATTGTGTGAAGTAATGATCAAAGAGGAATGTAATTTAAACCAAAGAAACAAAACCGTGATTTATATCTAGAATCTCCACAGAAAAAAGAAAAATCCTAGTTACTTCACTAAAGCACAATCATATTCGGGATAGAATGTAAGATTCACTCATTTATCGATTAATGGTAAAGCTTAGTCCTTAGTTTATGCCAAATTCTAAGTATTTTTTAAAGTACAAAAACTTTCTTTTTGCACTCGCTCTGCTCAGATCTGGTCTTTTCCAAATGCTTAAAGACATTTGTTCATTAAAAATGTTGTATATGTTTGCATATACATAATGTGATTTATACACTCTACATTAAAACATATATAATTACGCACGCATGCAGAAATACATATAAGCGCACAAAACTTGGAAAAAGAGAGGAAAAAAGGTCAACCATAATCAGTGCAGCTGAACCGTGTGTTATGTATGCAAATTTTTTCAAGGGTTTATGTCCATCTGCATACAAATTCTATACAATACACATACAACTTCGTGTCCCACTTCTTTTTCTTGTGTGGTTTTTAATTTTTATTTTTTTCACATTTAGTAACGGTAAGGTGTAGTATCTTATAAAATATTTAGGAGAGGCTTTTGAATGTTCTTATGATAAAGAAATGATAAATGCGTGCTGTTGCATATGCTAAATACCCTGTTTTGATCATTTTACAACATGTCCCATTTTTTTCACTTAGCATCACGTCTCTGGCCTTTTCCATGAAAATACATAATGTTCATAATAATTGTTTTAAATTCTTGCAAATTATTCCAAGAGTGATTGTCATGCCAATCCCCCATTAATTCCAGTGAGGATGGCAGCAGGTCCGAGGCTGAAGAAGAGACCTGGAGCCAGTGAGTGCGACACAGGGTTTATGTTTATTCTTATTTTGAGACGGAGTCTTGCTCTGTCGCCCAGGCTGGAGTGCAGTGGCATAATCTCAGCTCAATGCAACCTCTGCCTCCCAGGTTCAAGCCATTCTCCTGCCTCAGCCTCCGGAGTAGCTGGGATTACAGGTGTGCGCCACCACGTCTGGCTAATTTTTGTATTTTTAGTAGGGACGGGGTTTCGCCGTGTTGGCCAGGCTGGTCTCGAACTCCTGATCTCAGGTGATTCGCCCACCTTGGCCTCCCAAAGTGCTGGGATTACAGGTGTGAGCCACCGCGCCCGGCTGCCACAGGGTTTAGAGGGGAACTTACCTATCAGGACAGACCAGTGGCAGCAGGCTGAACAGGAGAACCACAGGACCAGTGGCAGCAGAACGCGATAACCACAGCCACTCAAGAGAAGCATGTCGTTTATATAACATTTTTCACGTAACATCCTCCTTTTAACAGCTTCTACTTAACCTTCATTTAACTGAAAACCAAGGGCCTTAATCCCACGTATGGTCTGTTTTTCACAGGATCGGCTGGGGGCTCAGATGTTCCTCATAGATAAGGAGTGAATCTCTGGCTTGGCCACTCCCAGATTCCTTAGCTTGGAACTCCAAACGCACATTCAGGTGCGAGTGCTATGTGGGGTCATTCTTAGGGTATGCATAGATTATCATTGCGACATGCATCTACCCTACAGTGACCCCTGACAGTTAATTAACCATTCTCTCTAGAGTTTAACATTTTTGGAACTTAACATTTTTGGTAATATCACCCTCCTTGCAGCTTCCAAGTTCAGTGTCTACAGTGCTGACTATAACAGGCCATGATTTTAATGTGTGAGATGAATTTGATTTTATCTTTCCATTCTTTTCTATTTTTCTTTTGTGAAGTAAGTAACCTATGGGACCTGGCAGTTAGAAACTTAAACAGGAGATTAAGTTCCTCCATCATAAACCAGGAAATGATAATCTACAAGGCATCACTGCTATCAAATTCACACCTCCAGGGAAAGTGCAAGAAAAGTCTGTTCAGCAATTATTACCTGTCCCAGGCAGAAACCCTTCTTTTCCAAACAGCTAAAGACCCCACCTAACAGACTCCAGGGAATCAGAGCCAAATTCTTAACTCCTGTTAAGTTCATCATGTTCTCTCTCTTTGCAGCACAAGCTCTTCCCAGGTGGAGATGGCAAGGTGTGTCTCTTTTAGCATCAGGGGCCAAAGAATGATGACTGACAGTCATTCTGTGAATCTGTAGGTGCCCCAATGCCCTTTGGATTTTATCTTTTCTAGTTATAAAGTCCTTATTCTGTCTCAATTTTCTCACACATGTGGCAGAAGAGATTTGTCTGAGATGTACAAACTGTCTTGCACATACATGTTTATTTACCAAGGACAGGTGAGGGTGGAATGAGGCAGAACCCAGGGCCAAGTCACTGCGGCTGTGGTGCTAACAGTTCACACATGCAGGAGGGCTCAGGGAGGTTATAACCATAAGACTCTTCACTGGATCCAGGCCCAGTTGTTACACTCAACAGATTTTCAAAACCAAGATTTGAGGCTCTGGTTCTGATGCATGGGTGTGCGTGTGTGTGTGACAGGGTTGTGGTGGTAATGATGACGGTGGTGATGGTGGTGACAGTGGAAGTGGTGGTGATGGTGATGACGGTGAAGATGGTGATGGTATCTGACACTTGAGCATTCACTATGTGTTTGATACTTTACACTCACTATCTTGTTCTTTTCCCAGCAACTCTGTGTGAAATAAGCATTCCAGTGTCCTAGCTTCGTTTTACGATAATGGAAATTGGTTTAGCAAGCCTAAATAACTTGCATAAGGTTACACAACTAATATATTTTGGAGAAAGAATTCAGAGTTTAAGCTTCTTCATTTATTATATATCATGGAGTCTTCAGTATGGTGGATGCATACAACAAAGCCTGTCACTGCAGAGCTAGGCAGGGAATGTGAGACACAGGAAGTTGAATAACTTGGACTTCCTGTCAAAGAGAGAACTCAGATGTAGGCTCCTGACACTATCTCCAAATATATGCCCAGAGCCGCACTGACAGGACTGAAGAAAGGTAATGTTCTTCATGTATCTTTAAACCTCGGCCTCATTTTTTTTCTATAACAAATCACTTGCTGTTCCTTATGTTATTTCTAGACTAGGAAAATTCTACCACTTTTATGCATGTGTGTAATATTGCAAATTTGTACATGTAAGCATTTAAAATATTCTTCAATGTTTATAATGCTGCTTTGTCATTATTTTACTACTTTAACATATTGACAGCCTCAAACACAAGCACAAAGAATCATCCAGGCCTCTTTTCAACCTCTGAGACACCTTGCTGATGTTCTAGTTGTTTTAGAAAAGCCAGATTCTAGGTACACCATGCATGTAATGCAAAAGGAAATATTAGGGACAGATTTCTGTGCAATTATTTAAGGGAAATTCTGGAGGGCAGAACATACCTGTGTAGACACTGCACTCTTTGTGAGTCCTTAAGTATCTATATCTTATGAGCCTTAAGAACAATCTTATGGGTTACATATGTTACATTGGCACAGGTCAAGCAATCAATTACTGGAAAGATGTAATTATGGTGCCACTGGCCCTTCAGCTTCCGGGCCTGTCTTTTCTTATGGCAGGCAAGGGCCCTGCTGCCATGAGTCCGTCACTCTGCCCCAAAGCTGGCCAGCCATGCCACCAGTGACTAAGACTACATATATTACCAAAAAGAACCTTAACTGTCAGTTAAGTTGTCATCCCCTAAATCTTTCCCATTCTACATGAGGTTTGTAATGTATTTTGATATCCTGGTTAAGCTATCAGTTTTAGTAGAGAGCAACAGAGAGAACAAATACATGTCTACTGGAACACAACTAGGCCCATTCATTTATGCATTGTCTGTAGCTGCTTTTAAGCTACACAGCAGAGTTGAGTAGTTGCAATAGATACCATAACTGGCAAAGTCCAAAATATTTACTATCTGGTTCTCTACATAAAAAGTTTGCTGACTCCATCTCTACAGGATAAAGAAAGTACCTGATGAGAAACCTAGGCATGCTAGCAGTCACACGAGTGAGCTTGGAAGTGTACCTTTTCAGACCCGCCAAGAGACACCTGAGTGAGCTTGAAAGCAGATTCTCCATGCCCCAGTCCAGCCTGGAGATCACCGCAGCCCTGACTGACAGCTTGACTGACAGGCCTTAAACCAGAGGCACCCCATTATCCTGCGCCCAGATTCCTGGCCTACAGAAACTGTCAGATAAAAAAAAATGTTGTTTTAAGCTGCTAAATATTGGGGTAATTTGTTATACAGTAATAGGTAACTAATAGAATTGCATCTCTTTAGTTGGACTTGCCCTTTCAAGGTGAGTGAAATTCTACCTTCTGGGTCAAAGTCCTAATAGGATCTTCTCTGTGAAAGCTTTTGGCCTGCTGTGCCCCTATCCCAAATAGAACCATCAAAGTGCTGTGTTAAGTGCTTACTCAGAGCCTATCCCCTGGCTATATGGCCAGTTATGTAGTTGTCTGTCTCTGTTTTGTACTCGTGTCACACCCAGTTTTGCAACCACAGAAGCTGATTCAGTGCCTATTAATGGAATAAATATTTATTGAGTGCTTACTATGTGCCAAGCACTTTATGTGCATGATCTCATTTAATCCTCACAACCACTTAGGAGGTACTATTTTGAAGCTCATTTAACAGAGGAGGAAGCAAGGTTAAACAAGTTAAGGAACTTGCTTTATATCCTCTAGCTAGCAACTGGTAGAGCCAAGATTTAAACCTATACTCTACTGCCTGGGCCCAAAGGCCCAGGAAACACAGCTCCAGTCCCAGCGCTGCCATGTTGAATTGTGGACCCAGCAACACCGCTCACGCTGAGGATGTCAATTTCCTCATCCATAATGTGGTGGTGGTAATGCCCCTTTCCAAACTCTCAGGGTTACTGCGAGGAAAAGCACAGGTCATGAAATAGTGATTTTTAGTTCTTTGCAAATGTGGAATCAAAATGAGGTGATTTACTGATCTTCTCACCAGACACCTCTTGGTTGTGGGAGACCTGAATGAACAGAAATCCAGGTAGAGGTGGAGCGAAGTGGGGCTCTGGAAGCTGTCTACTTAAACCCCTTTCCCACTTCCTGCTCCTCCCTCCCTGGCTCTTAGGATCACTGTGGCCCCCCACTCCATCTGTAAATGGCCCCAAATTGTGGGCATATCCAACAAGGTGTGGATATAGAGAAAAAATATTCTGTTTTTTGAAACAGGGTCTCACTCTGTCACCCAGTTTGCAGTGCAGTGATGGGACCATAGCTCACTGTAACCCTGAACTCCTTGCTTTAAAGCAATCCTCCCACCTTGGCCTACCAAGCACTGGGATTACAGGTGTGAGCCACCATGCCCAGCCCTCGATTCTTTCAAAAACGCGTCACACTGTCACACTTTGGGAGTTTTTACTGGCCGTGTCCATGCACAGCCTTCTCTCCGGAAAGCCCTCCTTACAGCATCTGGCTGACTCTGACTTCCCACTCAGTGTTGGCCTCTTCCGGAAAGTACCCTGGATGCCTCTAGCTGGATTAGTTGTCCTAGTTGTGAACTCTCATGGCACTCTCTTGCACCTCTTAGACAAGAGTTGGAATTTGTTGCATTTGAATCCTCAGTACATAGAAGAGCACCTAGTATATGATAGGCATTCAATCAATTCTAGTTGAATAAAGGAAATAATTTTCATCCATTTCTAGGCTGTTCTATGCTAAATGTTGCTATAGCCTGAACACTAGTGTCCCTCCAAAATCCATATGTTGAAACATAAACCCAAGTGTGGAAATGTTAAGAGGTGAGGCCCTTAGAAGTTGATTACATCACAAGGGCTCTGACTTCACAAATGGGATTAGTGTCCTTACAAAAGAGGTTGAAGGGAGCTGCCCTCCCCTTCTGCCCTGTAAGGACACAGTCACAAGGCACCGTTTATGGGTGACAGCAAGCCCTCGCCAGACACCAAATCTGTGATGCCTTGATCTTGGACATCCCAGCATCCAGAATTATGTGAAATACATTTCTATTATTTATAAATTGGCCTGTCTAAGGTATTTTGTTATAGCAACCCAAAAGGACTAAGACAAATGTAAATTCCATAAGGAAGCTATCATGTTTAACCCAGTAGCAAGCACATAGTGGGTACTCAATAATCAGCTAACTGACCCTAAATACATGGCCTCATACTATTAGATTCAAGACAGTCTGGTCAGATTAAAGGAAGCAGAGTCCAAGGTGTGGCTTTAAGGTTAAGAAAACGGTAACTCTAGTCAAGGCCCCAGCTGTGGCCAAGCCAGAATGGATTTACATGACTTTCCTGGACCCAGGTTCTTGTGGCTGACATTCCTGGGCTTCATGATGCTAAAATATTATGGTTCATCTTTCAGGAAAAGTATCAGCTATCTATTCTGATCAATGCCAATGACCTTGGATTTAAATTGTATCTTTCTTGGACCAGTGATTTTCAAAAAGAAAAACAAGATGATTATTTCTGTATCATTACCTGTTTCATCTTGCTTCCTTAAATGCCACTGAAAAATCCAAACAGAAAAAAAGCATTGCTTTTCCCCCAAGCAACAGCAAAATTCCAGGAAGCCAAAAACTTTGATCGGGGTTTCCTTTCAGTGTCATTTACAATGAACTAGGTAAAATGGACATTCTAAGAAAATAAAGAACCTGGCATATTTTGAATCCCAAAACCAGAACAAAATTCTGCCTGAAAATCACAAAGAAAATGTGCACTGTAAGCATTTCCCACCATTATTTGGCAATCCACTTACTTCCCTAAGGGAAACAAAGACTTTGCAAACATAGATTTGTCTTCCATTAGATGACTGTTCAAATATGAGTCAAATATAACTTGCTCAGGTATTATTTTTATCCCTCCCAGTTAGACACTCCAACTCCCACAAAAGGAAATCAGTTTTCCAGAAAATATTGGAAGGATCTTTGGTTGTTGTTTTTTTCATTCAATTTTTCTATTAACAAGTGTTAGAAATCTATAAGGGTCAGGTAGGAAGGAGGGCTGTTCTTGGAATTTTGCAGGTCAAAGAATGTTTGCTTATTTATAAGCGAAACTCAACAGAGCAGCCCCACCTTCTGCAATGTGGAATGTAATGCAGAAACATAGTTTGTGGAAACAATCCAAAACCAATTAGACTTAAGTAACTGATCACATAAAGATATGCGTGACAATTCACAGATCACAAGAGTATTTCTAGAGAGTGGTACAGGGTAGAAGTAAAAGAACACCAGAAACTGATAAACTCTTAACCCCCCTTTAATTCACTCAACTAAATAAATATAAGACCAGCTTAAATTCCTAATTTTCAATCCTTAATATTTTCTTAGCTGGAAATATTAACATGTAAAGTGCATTAACTTACTGTTCTTTGGGGGAAAAAAATCCTACTGCTTAAGCCAAAGATAGTTGGAAATAGATACTATTTTTTAAAATAATTATACATATTTTATTAATGTTTTAATTTTTAAATTTCTATTTTTCCATAAGCTATTGGGTGTACAGGTGGTATCTGGTTATATACCAGATGATTTGTGAGATTTTTGGTGCACCCATCATCAAAGCAGTATACACTGCACCACATTTGTAGTCTTTTATCCCTCGCCCCCCTCCCACTGTTCCCCCCAAGTCCCCAAAGTCCAGGAGATGGATTCTATAATCTTCTTTAGCAAAACATAGTACATACACACACTACAAAAATGCATGACATTTCATAGAAGCTTATCTTCAACTTGCTTTTGGGTAGTTTGAAGACTTCTTGACAGTATTCACTCCTGCTAGTGGACGAATGGGAAAAATATTGAAAGCAGTCAGCAAACTTTTTAGCTTCTCTTTTTAAACAACAGGATTAAAAGCTATGTTCCTATTCCAACTGTGTTCAAAATGGTGCCTTTGTTTTGGGGAAGGTATGATTTTACTCTGTGGTTCTGGCAGGTGCAAAGTTTGCAGACCAGTTATACCTTACAGCTAGTGGTCTGGCAAATGTTTTACAACTGGTTCTACAGGAAAAAAAAATGCTTACTGTAAATAAAGGATGTGTACCACATAGTTTACAAATAATAGTATTTTTAAAAATAATAAATTCCATTTAGATGACTGATTTCACAGAATGCTTTCAATGAGTTTTGCCAGCCTTTTCTATCCATAGTCAACCTATAGTTTCAACTGATGAGCAGGTATAGTTCCCACATGAATGTTGGTTCATATTTTTGTTTAACAATTTAGAAGAAAGTGAAACAAAGAACATATATGTTGGAATTACACTCATTTGTTAATGACATGAGCAAATTCTTTGGTGAATCAGATAATAGCTTTTGAATATTGGAAGAAAAATTTCCTTTTTCCCATGTAGCAGCTGTAGACTTAACACACTTTTAAGTTTAATTTGCATTAATAATTTCTTCATTCTTAGTTGTAGACAAGCAACAAAATGATAAATCAAGCGTTGATTTATCGTATTTGCTGATTTCCATGGTGTAAATGCTCCTGCCATAGCTAATTTCAAGCTAGCAATGTTAAGTCACTGAACATAAAGTTGGAAAGGATGTATGGTAGCACCCCATTACATAGTATTTCCACAACACAGATATAATAGATGTCGATTACCTCCAAAGCATGGACAATAGTAAAATATTTAGGAAGTGACGAGTGTTGAGTATTTCTTTACTTCATTCTTTTTTTTTTTTTTTTTTTTTTTGAGACAGATCCTAGCTCTTTCGCCCAGGCCAGACTGCAGTGGCGCTATCTTGGCTCACTGCAAGCTCTGCCTCCCGGGTTCACGTCATTCTCCTGCCTCAGCCTCCCGAGTAGCTGGGATCAGGCACCCACCACCACGCCCGGCTAATTTTTTGTATTTTTAGTAGAGATGGGGTTTCACCATGTTAGCCAGGATGGTCTCGATCTCCTGACCTCGTGATCCGCCCACCTCGGCCTCCCAAAGTGCTGGGATTACAGGCGTGAGTCACCGCGCCCGACCTACTTCATCCTTAATATGATTTATTTAATTATACTTTAATATATTTTAATTTTTAATATTATAAAAATCTCACAAAATTTCTGAAATTCCAAAATCCTGCAGCCAGTCCTGGCTGGCTCTGACAAAAGCTTTCTGGGTTCTGAGCTTGAAGGGCAAATGCATTTCCCAGACAATTTTCTCTCAGCCACATACCACTAACCTCCAATTAATAGTGACCCTAAGGCCCAAGTTCCCCTGCTATGAGTTAATCAGTCCAAAGGGTATGGGATGTCTGGTATGAAGTTTCCAGTGAGTATTAACATTTAGTAATAAGCATGTGGGAAAAAAATGTCTTTAGCATAGTCATGTGACTTTGAGGCAATCCTCAGTTTCCTTACCTGAGAAGGAAGGATGTAGAAGGGGAAGAATGTAGTTCTGAGGGATGCTATAAGGATTACAGACAATGCATATAAAGTTCCTAGGATAACGCCTCAGATAAAGTAGATGTCAATAATTCAATGTTTATCATTAAGACAGTAACAGGTCACTAAAGATTTCATTTCTGGACACATATATGTCAGTCAGGTGAGCTACTTCCTTTCCTTTAACAGAGAAACAGTTTTTTTTTCCCCTTTTCTTTGCTTTTGAGACAGAGTCTCGTTCTGTCGCCCAGGCTGGAGTGCAGTGGCACTCTCTCGGCTCACTGCAACCTCTGCCTCCCAGGTTCAAACCATTCCCCTGCCTCAGCCTCCCAAGTAGCTGAGATTACAGGTGCCCACCACCACACCACACCCGGCTAATTTTTTGTATTTTTAGTGGAGACGGGGGGCTTCATAACGTTGGCCAGGCTGGTTTTGAACTCCTGACCTCAAGTGAACCACCCGCCTAGGTCTCCAAAAGTGCTGGGCTTACAGGCGTGAGCCACCGTATCTGACCTGAGAAATAATTTTCAAATGTGACTGACAGATGAGTGGGTTTGAGAAAAGCCCAGTGGCAATCATTCTTCTTTGAGTATTACCTGGCTCCCAAGCATTTTTTTTTTTTTTTTTTTTTTGAGACATAGTTTCACTTTGTCATCCAGGCTGGAGTGCAGTGGCATGATCTCAGCTCACTGCAACCTCTGTCTTCTGGGTTCAAGCGATTCTTGTGCCTCAGCCTCACAAGTATCTGGAACTACAGGCGTGTGCCACCATGCCTGGCTCATTTTTATATTCTTTTGGTAGAGACAGGGTTTCACCATGTTGGCCAGGCTGGTCACGAACTCCTGACCTCAAATGATTCGCCCGCCTTGGCCTCCCAAAGTCCTGAGATTACGGGTGTGAGCCACCATGCCCAACCGGCATCGCTATTTTCACCTCTTCTTGGAAAAACAACAACAACAAAAAAGTGAAGATAAATTTATAATAGAAAAGATCCAATGGGTAAATTCCAACAGTAAATGTTAGGAATCACAGGTTGTCTATTACGTGCTAGAAGTTAGGAAGACTCAGATGCCTTCTGTGTAATTAGCATGGGTAACAGATGCATCCTGTTTAGATGGAAGATAAAAAGTTTTAAAGAGTTTTTAGAACATTTATCATTACTTTTGGGATTCCAGGCCTTTTTTGATCCTTTACCTACCCCACTTCTTTTTTTAAAGCAGACATTTAAAGAACAAAGCAAAACAACGCAAATACAAAAAGGCTTACATTATTTTTTAATATGTAAAATCGAGATAATAATACCTATCTCATAGGTTTGTTGTCTTAAAGGAACTAAAGGATTTAGTCCAGGAATGTGTCTAGCACACTGCCTGGGGTGAACACTGAATGACAGCGTTGTAGGTAGCACGGTACTTTCTTCCATCCTTTTAAATCAACTCAAGGTTGGGGAAGGGGGCGGCTACAGACAAAAACACTGATGAAGGAGCCAGCTTCCCCCATCTTCTATGGGAGCAGGTAGCAGGCTGAACTAATTTGATATTTTCCCCTCCGGAATAGAGTATGTTCTTCCAAGAATAAAAAGAACAGCCCACCTGTGATAGTCACTAACCAGATAAAATCTTGAGGAAGAGATTCTAAGTCTCCAATTATCCTTTTATATACATTTATTCTTTATTTTGGATTCTAGGGACACCAAGGGTTAATTGATAAGTCATAGACAATTTCATCACATACTGAGTTGCAAGCACAGGTGGGATAATAGAGCCACTGGGAATTAGCCTAACCTTAAAATATAAGATATTTATAGCATCAATAGTACATAATCATATGATTGGGGAGAAAATACAAAGGAAGAAATACATATGAGTCTTAAAGCTAGAAATATTACAAGATTTACTGGCTTATAATTTGAAGTACCTAGATGTAGGATAAATATATTTATGCAATGTATTATTGAAGACAATTCAATATGTTTCCAGGGAAATTGCAGAATTTAGCCTAGAAACATTTTAAGGCATAAGGACTTTAGGTAACATATTGTTAAATTTAGCATAATTCCATTTAGAGAATTGAGTTCTAGCTGCTGTGTCATCATGCTTTATAAAACTTAAAGCTAGATTTCTGGCTGGAAAACATTCTAAATTGAAATAAAAGCACAAATATGATAAACCAAATATTGTTAAGTTGTTAAAGTTAAAATCTCTAACCATGAGTATTGAGCCAGATTACCTAAGTTGAATTTTCTGAAGTAATAGTATGGGTTTGTATATATGTACCAAGCTTAAGCTGGAAAAAAGCAGGAATTTTTCTCTGGTGGTAGAATTTACATAATGTACACTAGGAGAACTGTTCATGAGAAAAGTTCCTTAAACTATAATGTTTTTAAATTTAAATACTCACTGCTATACAATTGTATGTGAATTTGGAAGGAATGCAAATTACATTTATGGGATCAGTCTTTCTACTTTAACCCTTGAACTCTTGCTACCGCAGACTATAGTTGGACGATTCCTGCCTAGGAGAACAATGCATCAATCAATATGGGTGTCCTCCTCTCTCTGGGCAATTGCAAAAGAGCTGGCTTTTTTTTTAGTTTTTAAAAAATTTTCAAGGATTTTTAAAACCCACCTAGTGCCAGGCATTTGTCCTCATCAGACTTAAACTGAAGCTCTTCTGTTAGTTCTTCTTTCTTTACCCCAAAGAGGTGCCCCAAAGGCTTGTCATCCCAAGGCTAAAATCCTAACAGTGTCTTAGAACTTCACACAGTTATGCAATCATTAAAAGCAAAACTGAAAACACAGCCCTGGGCCTTCTTGGGTGAGATGTGGCTGCAGGTTGGCTCTGTGGCTCACAGCTATTGCTTAACAAAACCAAACAGTGAGCACTAGATGTCGTGATTACATATTAAATAGTAGGAGCTGGATACCTTTCCTTGCCGAGGATGTGAATGACAACACAAAATCCCTGAGTCAAAGCTCTTCAGGGTCAAATATTACAATACTTTTCAACTATTAGTATTCAAGCAGTACTCAGAATAAAAACAAGCCCAGTGCTAACTTCCTGCTCCTGGAGTTGGTGCTCGAAATAATTAAATTCAGTGGAAATGGACAAACTCAATTTAAAAAATTTTGAAATGAAGCCAGATATCAGTATTTATGTTTGTACGGTCACACTACAAAGACACATTCTGAGAAAGGCAACATTAGGTGATTTTGTCCTGTGAACATCACAGAGTGTACTACCCAAATCTAGATGGTGTAGCCTTCCACACACCCAGACTGCCTGGTATAGCCTATTGCCCCTAGGATACACATCTGTATGGTGCGTTACTGTACTGAATACTTTAGGCAACTGTAACATAAAAGTATTTTTTTTTTTTTTTTTTTTTGAGACGGAGTCTTGCTCTGTCGCCAGGCTGGAGTGCAGTGGTGCGATCTCGGCTCACTGCAAGCTCCGCCTCCTGGGTTCCTGCCATTCTCCTGCCTCAGCCTCCCAAGTAGCTGGGACTACAGGCGCCCACCACCACGCCCAGTTAATTTTTATTTTTTTTGTATTTTTTAGTAGAGACGGGGTTTCACCGTGTTAGCCAGGATGGTCTCAATCTCCTGACCTCATGATCTGCCCACCTCGGCCTCCCAAAGTGCTGGGATTACAGGCGTGAGCCACAACGCCCGGCTCATAAAAGTATTTATGCATCTAAACATAAATAGAGAAAAGGTAGAGTAAAAATGCGGTATAGAAGTTAAGAGATGGTTCACCTAGATAGGGCACTTACCATGAATGGAGCTTACAGGACTGAAGTTGCTCTGGGTGAGTCAGTGGGTGAGTTTGAGTGAATACGAAGCCTAGGCTATTACTGGACACTACTGGAGACTTTATAAACACTGCACACTTAGACTACATTTATTTTAAAATATTTTTCTTTCTTTGATAGCAAATTAACCTTAGCTGACTGTAACTTTTTTACTTTATAAACTTTTCAATTACTAAAACGTTTTGACTCTTTCGTAGTAACACTTAGCTTAAAACACAAATACATTGTGTGGCTGTATAAAATGATTTTCTTTCTTTATAGCCTTATTATATATACTTTTTCCTTTTTTAATTAAGATTTTTTTAATTAAAAAAACCTTTTTGTTAAAAGGTAAGACATAAACTCACACATTAGCTTAGGCCTACGCACGGCCAGGATTGTCAGTATCACTGTCTCCCACCTCCACATCTTGTCCTATTGGAAGGTTTTCAGGTTCAATAACATGCATGGAGCTATCATCTTGTATGATAACAATGTCTTCTTCTGGAATACCTCCTGAAGGACCTGCCTGAGGCTGTTTGACAATCAACTTTTTTTTTTTAAATAAGTGGAAGATGTACTCTCTCAAATAATAAAAAGTATAGCATAGTAAATACATAAACTTGTAACACAGACATTTATGATCATTGTCAAGTATGTACTACACATGATTGTATGTGCTATGCTCTTATAAGACCAGAAGTGCGGCAGGTATGTTTACAACAGCATCATCACAAACACGTGAGTAAGGTGGTGTGCTATGATGCCACTAGGCAGTAGTAATTTCTCAGCTCCAGTATAATTTTATGAGATCCCTGTCACATATACAGTCCATAGCTGACCAAAACATCGTTATGAGGTGCATGATTGTTTATTATGGTTCATACTTTATGCTTATCCCAATGAAGTTTAATAATTGTTAGAACAAAGCTGTGAATTGATATGAGAAAATCTACACAAAATATACCATTTCCATCACTCAAGTCAGTCAGGCAATTTCTTAAGGTTTGTAGTCCACTGAGGTACTTTAGAATCTCAAAGCAACTATAGAATCCTAAGGGCCAAGTGTTTGTAAGGTATTACTATGAATTTTAATAATTAAAAATGATTGATTCTAGACCTATATGTATCTAGCACTGTGCTAGCTATTGTAGAAGAATAAACAAGTATATAACTCTCTCTTTCCAAGAATTTCATAATCTGATTAAGAAGCCAAATCCAACACACGAAGCAATTAGATAACTAAAGCACAAAACAAGATGGTGCTGAATTCTAGTGCGATAGTAATTCAGTCTTCAGCTGAGCTCCCGCTACATCTAGTGTCTGGGCTAAGGATTTGCTTGTCTGCTTTGCTTTGACATGTATAATTTACTACATCATAAACAGTATGATACAAATGTAGATTTTTGTTTATTAAACCCTTGGGGTAGTCAGAAATATACATCTTAGGAGTGAACAGCTAGTATCTAATCAGGAAGGTCAGACATAGTACTGGTTAATAAATGCAACTCCACTGTCCATTGATTAAGATATGAATTAATGAATGGCAGAACTGAGTTTTCATTGATGAAATTAATGGCTTATTGATCAGAAAAATAAATTCTAAAAACAGACACTACTTATGAGATTCAAGGTATAAATAGGCTTCCCTGACCCTGTATGAACAGGGAATAGTCATCGAGTGAAGCCTTTGGTGTGCTGCCTGAGGCTGGATTGGTCCTGTGTCCTGCTGGTGGATTATATGATTTCTGGTGCCTGATGCTGAATTTAAGGGTAGTAGAATCCTATTGGGGAATATAGTTAAGCTGACTGCAATATATTTTCTGCAGAGTGGTGGTAGAAGAACCTAAAAGAATAAAGACTTGAGACTTCATGATGTTTACAGAACGGACTGATGAATTGCTTTGGGCCTCCTTGCTAATAAATACAGTTTAAAAGTATGTGTGCGGAGAATTTAGTCTGAAACTTGCTTTCATTATATCCTGGCAGGGACTACGTTGGAGAGTGGCTAATTCTCACCCACCTCATGCTTCCCTGTAGCTACTGTTATCTACACTTGATCCAATTTAGCTTGATTTTTAAATGGTGTAAAGACCTACTTTGAAGTTAAGTGCAATTTTGGCCCTCACACATCAGCTATGTAGCTGACCGTAAATCCTTTAGGTTCAATTTTTCCACACTAAATAAGGATAACAATACCTACTTACCGGGTTGCTATAAAAATGAAAAACAATTATGTACATAGCCCAGGTAGCCACTCCTTCATTTTTAGTTCTCCTCCTCTGCATTACTGACCCATTGATGTCCCTTTCCTATCCCAGAGGAAACATACACATGTTTGCAGGGTTGAAATAAAGAACTGCTTTCTCTCTACTTTTCAGTTTTAGTTTCTTCGGACTGCACAAGTTTTGGAATTGTCAATTCAGTGCCTAAAATAACTTCATTCTTAAATCTGGACACCCTGAATCGTCAGAGAAGCTGAAATCCTTTGGTTTTTCCCTTCCCTTCCCTTCCCTTTTCTAGTACCCAGGGTCCTCCCAGAACCCACTGTGCGCATTACACTTCTTGAACTCTCCGTAAGTGATTACCGCTTTGGCCTTTCTCAACATCACCTCAGTTATTTGCTTTAGAGGCACTTGGGATGAGGGTGTCTATTTAACCTACACTTCATTTTAAAAGCACTGTCTTTACTAAGCAGTACACCATAAGAAACTATCACATAAGAAATTATCACCTAATAACCACTCTTGGTTATTAAGTGCCCCAAGTGGGCCCCAATAATTCCTGTCCTGTAGTATCAGATCCCTGTATAATCCCCTTCCCACAGTGAATCAGGGTTGCAGTGAGATGAATAGAATATGGCAGAGAGATGGAGTGATATTGTCAAGGCAGGTTAGGAAAGGCATTGCAGGTTCTGTTAAGGGTCTCTCCCGTTGCTCCCCCTGGGGGAAGCCAGCTGCCATGCTGTGGAGATGCATGAGGAGCCCTGTGGTGAGGCCCTGGTGGGGAGTATCCAACTTGAGTCACCTTGGAAGTATATCCTCAGCCCCAATCAAGCCTCCATGACTAAGGCCACAGTCTAATCTGACTGCAACCTTGTGAGAGTCCCCAAGCCACTAAGGCCCAACCAGGGCACTCCCAAATTCCTGATCCATACAAACTATCAATGCTGATACATGTTTACTATTGTTTTAAATCACTGAGTTTTGGGGTAACTTATTATATAGATTATACAGCAATAGATAACTAATACACTGAGAATGCAGTTCCTGTTCTTAAACGGCTTCATGATGGAGATAACATAATACAAAGTGTTTAAAAGAAAGAACCCACTTTATACTTCAATTGTTACTCTTGGACACTTTCTCTTCTTGAAATGTAAATGCCAATTTAGCTGTGAAAGAAGTGCTATGGACAGATTTGTATCTCTCCAATTCATATGATGAAGCCCTAACCCCAGTGTAATGGTATTAGGAGCTGAAGCCCTGGAGAGGTTTAGGTCATGACAGTGAAGTTCCCATGATGGATTAATGCCCTTATAGAAAGAAGAAGAGACACAAGATCATTTCTGCTCTCTCTGCTTGTATGCACCACAAAGGAAGGCCACGTGAGGACATAACCAGGAAGATGGCCCGCACTCTGATCTTGGATTTCAGCCTCCAGAACTGTGAGAAATGAATATCTGTGGTCTAAGCCACCTAGTCTATGGTAACTTGCTATAGCAGACTGAACAAACTAAGACAGGAATGTTATGTACATGTGTATATAACATACAGATGGTGTAATTTCTGATTACTTACAGAGGAAAAAACAGACAGCGTATAACCTTCCCTCTGGTTTATATGAAAACTGACTGGCAAACTGGAGGTGGAGCAAGATGGCAGAATAGGAGGCTCCACCAATCATCCCTCCCTACAGGGACACCAATTTAACAACTATTTACACAGAAAAAACACCGTAAGAACCAAAAATCAGTGTGCCCTCATAGTACCTGGTTTTAACTTCCATTGCTGAAAGAGGCAATGAAGAAACAGGAAAAAAAAAAAAAAAGTCCTGAATCACCAACACCACCCTTCTGTCACTCCCCATAGCAATGGCAGCATGGTGCAGAGAGCGTCTCTGGGCACCTGGGGAGGGAGAACACAGCAATTGTGAGTCTCTGAACTCAGCGCTGTTTTGTTAGGGCAGAAAGGAAAACAGGACCAAACTCAGCTGATAGTTTTTACCCACAGAGGGAGCATTTAAACCAGCCCTAGCCAGAGGGGAATTACTGACCCCTGTGGTCAGAACTTGAGTTCTCACAAACCTTGCCACTGAAGGCCAAAGTGCTCTGTGTCTCCCAGTCAACTTGAAAGGCAGGCTAGGCCATAAGGACTGCAACTCTTAGGCAAGTCCTAATGCTGAATTAGAGATGGAGGACTTGGGGGGCACCTGACATACTGAGACACCCGCTGGGGTGGCTAAGGGAGTGCTGGCATCACCCTTCCCCTAACTACAGGCTGCATGGCTCCTGGCTCCAAAACAGACCCTTTCCTTCTGCTTGAGGAGAGGAGAGAGAAGGGTTGAAAGGACTTAGTCTTGGATTTTGGATACCAGCTCAGCCACAGTATGATAGGGCAGCTGTCAGAGTCCTGAGGCCCCTGTTCCAGGTCCTTGCTCCCAGATGACATTTCTAGAGACATCCCAGGTCAGAAGGGAAACTGCTGACTTGAAGGAAAGGACCCACCCAGTCTTGGCAGCATTCATCACCTGCTAACTGAAGAGCCCCTGGCCCCTGAATGATCAGTAGTGATACCCAGGTACTATGTTGAGGGCCTTGGGTGAGCCTCTGAGATTTGCTCGCTTCAGGTACTAGCATGGCCATAGAGGGTAGAGTACTCAGGAAGCTCTTGGGGTCCCAGATTCCAGGAATTGACTGTTAGATGGCATTTCTGATCCTGCCCGGGGCCATACCACAGTCCACTTTCCCGAAGGATGAGTTCCAGGACAGGTAGCATTCACCACAAGCTGACTTAAGAGCCCTTGGGTCTTAAGGAAACATGGGCGGTAGTCTGGCAGTACTCTTTGTGGTCTGAGATGGTGGTGGCTATGGGGTGAGGCTCCTCTGCCTTTGGAAAGGTGAGGGAAGAGTGGGAAGAACCACATCTTGTGGTCTAGGTGCCACCTCAGCCACAGTACAATAGAACACCAGGTAGATATCTAAGGCTTTTGACCCTAGTCCTTAACTTCCAGATGGCACCTTTGAACCCATCCAGGGCCTGAAAGACCTTGCTGCCCTGAACAAAAGGACACTGGCCTGACTGGCTTTGCCACCAGCTGATTGTAGAGCTCCAGGGCCTTGAGTGAACATATGCAGGAGCCAAGGCAATAGGCCATGGGTGAGACCCAATGGAATCTTGGGATGAGATACCAATGGAATCCAAGAAAAGCAGGAGTTACTATACTCATACAAACAAAATAGAGTTTAAGACAAAAACTATAAGAAGAGACAAAGAAGGTCACTACATAAAGATAAAGGGGTCAATTTGATAACAGGATATAACAATTTTAAATATATATGCACCTAACACTGGGGTATCCAGATCTACAAAACAAATATTATTAGCGCTAAAGAGAAGAATAGGTCCCAATACAATAATAGCTGGAGACTTCAACATTCCGCTTTCAGCATTGGACAGATCTTTTAGACAGAAAATCAATAAAGAAATATCAGACTTATTCTGCACTCTAGACCAAATGGATCTAACAGATATTTACAGAACATTTCATCCAACAGCTTCAGAATACACATTATTTTCACCAGCACATGGATCATTCTTAAGGATAGACCATATGTTAGGTCACGAAACAAGTCTTAAAACATTTAAAAAAATAGAAATAATATCAAGCCTTCTGTGACCACAATAGAATAAAACTATAGAAATGAACAACAAGAGCAATTTTGGGAACTATACAGATACATGGAAATTAAACAATATGCTCCTGAATGACTAGTGGGTCAATGAAGTGATTCAGAAGAATATTGAAAAATTTCTTGAAACAAATGATAATGGAAGGGCAGTGAGGTCTCCCAGGCCCTGGGTGGGTTCAAAGGTGCCACCTGGGAGTTAAGGACTAGAATCAAAAGCCTTAGATGTCTACCTGGTGTTCTACTGCACTGTGGCTGAGGTGGCACCTAGACCACAAGAGACAAAAACCTATGGGATCCAGCAAAAGCAATACTAAGAGGGACGTTTATAGCTGTAAGTCCCTGCAGCAAAAAATGGAGAAACTTCAAATAAATAATCTAATGATACATCTTAAAAAGCTAGAAAAGCAAGAGCAAACCAAACCCAAAATTAGAAGAAGAAAATAAATAATAAAGATCAGAGGAGAAAAAAATGAAATTGAAATAAAAAAATACAAAATATCAATAAAACAAAAAGTTGGGTTTTTGAAAAGTTAAACAAAATTTGCAAACCTTTAGCCAGACTAACTATAAAAAAGAGAATACCCAAATAAATAAAATAAAAGAGAAAAAAGGGCTGGGCGCAGTGGCTCACGCCTGTAATCCCAGCACTTTGGGAGGCTGAGGCGGGCGGATTGCGAGGTCAGGAGATTGAGACCATCCTGGCTAATATGCTGAAATCCTGTCTCTACTAAAAATACAAAAAATTAGCCAGGCATGGTGGTGGGTGCCTGTAGTCCCAGCTACTCGGGAGGCTGAAGCAGGAGAATGGCGGGAACCCAGGATGCAGAGCTTGCAGTGAGCCGAGATCAGGCCATTGCACTCCAGCCTGGGCAACAGAGTGAGACTCCGTCTCAAAAAATAAAAAAAATGAAAAAAAAATAAATGTTACAACTGATACTGTAAAAATTCAAAGGTTCATTAGTGGCTACTATGAGCAATTATATGTCAATCAATTGGAAAATTTGGAGGAAACAGATAAATTCCTAGACAAATATATGCAATCTACCAAGAGTGAACCATGAAGAAATCCAAAACCTGAACAGAACAATAACAAGTAACGAGATCAAAGTTGTAATAAAAAGTCTCCCAGCAAAGAAAAGCCAGGGACCTGATGGCTTCACTACTGTAATTCTACCAAATGTTTAAAGAAGAACTAATACCAACGCTACTCAAACTATTCCAAAAAATACAGAAGGGAATACTTCCAAACTCATCCTATGAGGCCAGTATTACCTTGATACCAAAACCAAAGACACATCAATAAAAAGAAAACTACAAGCCAATATCCCTGATAAATATTGAGGCAAAAATCCTCAACAAAATACTAGCAAACTGAATTCAACAATACCTTAGAAAGATCATTCATCATGATCACATGGCATTTATCCCTGGGATGCAAGGATGGTTCAACATATGCAAATCAACCAATGTGATACATCACATCAACAGAATGAAGGATAAAAACCATATGATCATGTCAATTGATACTGAAAAAGCATTTGATGAAATTCAACATCCCTTAATGATGAAAATCCCTAAAAATACTGCGGGTAGAAGGATTATACCTCAATATAATAAAAGCCATATATGACAGACCCACAGCTAGTATCATATTGAATGGCGAAAAGTGAAAGCCTTTCTTCTAAGAACTGGAATACAACAAGGGTGCCCACTTTCACCACTTACTCAAAAAAGTACTGGAAGTCCTAGCTAGAGCCATTAAATAAGAGAAAGATATAAAGGGCATCCAAATTGGAATGTAAGAAGTCAAATTATCCTTGTTTGCAGATGTTGTGATGTTATATTTAGAAAAACCTAAGGACTCCACAAGGAAACTATCAGAACTGATAAATTCAGTAAAGTTGCAGCAGGATACAAAATCAGCATACAAAAATTAGTAGCATTTTCATACGCCAACAGTGAACAATCTGAGAAAGAAATCAAAAAGTAATATTGTTTACAATAACTACAAAAACAAGTAAATGCCTAGGGATTAGCTTAACCAAAGTGAAAGATCTCTCAAATGAAAGCTATAAAACATTGGTGAAAGAAATTGAAGAGTACATATAAAAAGGAAAGATATTCCATATTTGTGGATTGGAAGAATATTATTAAAATGTCCATACTACCCAAAGCAATCTACAGATTCAATGTAATCTGTATCGAAATACCAATGACATTCTTCACAGAAGCAGAAAAAAAAAATCCTAAAAATTTATATGGAACCACAAAAAGACCCAGAATAGCGAGAGCTATCCTAAGCAAAAAGAACAAACCTGGAGAAATCATATTCCCTGTCTTCAAGTTATACTACAGAGCCATAGGAACCAAAACATGACACTGGCATAAAAACAAACAGATAGACCAATGGATCAGAATCGAGAACCCAGAAACAAATCCACACACCTACAGTGAACTTATTTTTGACAAAGGTGCCAAGAACATACACTGGGGAAAAGACAGTCCCTTCAATAAATGGTCCTGGGAAGACAGGATATCCATATGCAGAAGAGTGAAACTAAATCCTTATCTCTTGCCATATACAAAAATCAATCAAAATGGATTAAGGACTTAAATCTAAGACCTCAAACTATGAAACTACTACAGGAAAACGTTGGGGAAAATTTTCAGCACATTGGTCTGGGCAAAAATGTTTTGAGCAATACTCCTAAGCACAGGCAACCAACACAAAAATGGACAAATTGGATCACATCAAGTTAAAATGCTCTGCACAGCAAAGGAAACAACGAACAAAGTGAAGACACAACCCACAGAATGGGAGAAAATATTTGCAAACTACCCATTTGACAAGGGATTCATAATCAGAATATATAAGGACCTCAAACAACTCTATAGGAAAAAATCTAATAATCTGATCAAAAATGGGCAAAAGATTTGAATAGACATTTCTCAAAAGAAGACATACATGTGGCAAATAGGCATATGAAGAGGTGCTTAACATCGCTGATCATCAGAGAAACGCAAATCAAAACTACAATGAGATACTATCTCACCCCAGTTAAAATGGCTTGTATACAAAAGACAGGCAATAAGAAATGCTGGTGTGGATGTTGAGAAAAGGGAACCTGCATACACTGTTGGTGGGAATGTAAATTAGTGCAACGACTATGGACAACGGTTTGGAGGTTCCTCAATGAACTACAAATTGAGCTACCATACGATCTAGCAATCCCACTGCTGGGTACATACCCAAAAGAAAGTAAATCAGTATATGAAGAGATATCTGCACCCCTGTTTGTTGCAGCACTGTTTACAATAACTAATATTTAGAAGCAACCTAAGTGGCCATCAATCTAAGTTTCAACAGATGAATGGATAATGAAAATGTGGTACATATACACAAGGGAATACTATTCAGCCATAAAAGAATGAGATGCAGTAATCTGCAACAACTTAGATGGAACTGGAGATCGTTATGTTAAGTGAAATAAGCCAGGCACAGAAAGACAGACATCACACGTTCTCACTTATTTGTGGGATCTAAAAATCAAAACAATTGAACTCACAGACAGAGCGTAGAAGGATGGTTATCAGGGGCTGGGAAGGGTAGTTGGGGATGGAATGTGAGCGAGAGATGGGGATTGTTAATGGGTACAAAAAAATTAGAAAGTATGAATAAGACCTAATATTTGATAGCACAAGAGGGTGACTATAGTCAATAATAACTTAGTTGTACATTTTCAAATACTTTTAAAAATGTAATTGGATTGTTTGTAACTCAAAAGGATAAATACTCGAGGGGATGGATATCCCATTCTCCATGATGTGCTTATTTCACATTGCATGCCTGTATCAAAACATCTCATGTACCCCATAAATATCTGTACCCACAAAAAATTAAAAACAATTAAAAAAGAAAAGAAAACTGACTGGCAGACTCCAGTAACTACGTGAAGAATTGATTCAACCCATTAGGCACCCCAGGCTCAGGGCATGCCAGTGATGTCACCATTAGTGACTAATTCATTACACAAATAAAACATGGTAATTGCAGAAGAATTAGAAAACACAAATAAAACAAAAACATAATGAGAACCATTGAAACACAGTCCCCAATAATCTGTGGTTACCACTAGCATTTAGATTTCACTTAAAAATATACCGTATTTTCTGTGTCAAAAAAATATACACAGGTGCTCTCTCTCTCTATATATATATTTATATTTATACATATTTATATATATATTTATATATATATTTTTTGAGATGGAGTTTCACTCTTGTTGCCCATGCTGAAGTGCAGTGGCATGATCTTGGCTCACTGCAACCTCCGCCTCCCGGGTTCAAGTGATTCTCCTGCCTCAGCCTCCTGAATAGCTGGGATTACAGGTGCCTGCCACCATGCCTGGCTAATTTTTTGTATTTTTAGTAGAGACAGGGTTTCATCATGTTGGCAGGCTGGTCTTGAACTCCTGACCTCAGGTGATCCACCTGCCTCCCAAAGTGCAGGGATTACAGGCGTGAGCCACAGCGCCTGGCCTACTGTATAATTTTTAATGGCTAGATTATAATTCTTAGAAATCTTGCATCATTTTTAAAGTGTGCTATTAAAAGTTTATGCCAGTGTATCATCTTACATGCAAACATATGTTTACTCATTTCCTGCAAGCAACACTGGGGATCAGAGTTCCTTAAAATAAGCGATTAATTTCTAAGAAGCCAAAATTTAATGATCTGTTAAGTATATCAACACATATTTGCTTTTAAAGAGGGGAAGGAATTTTAAATGCATGGAACTTTATAAATTGTTCATTTTACTGCAGCGTGTCACAAGAGTATTCATGTGTTTCTGGGCAATGTGACTTAGTCAAGAGAAAGCTATTTGAGCTCGTGGTGTGATTTAGGCCAGTGGGCTCCAAAACAGGGTGCTTGTACCTCTGGAACTTATTAAGATGAAACAGTGAGGGAGTGAGAGAGAAGGATTAGAACTCCTACTGATATCTGTTTACCTCATCTGTTAAAAATTTCTATTTGATGCATCATATTGTTTATAAAATATTACAGCAGTGTATGTGTATTATGCAAAGATACACATAGACATATACTCATGCCACATATTTTACTCACAGGTTGCACAAACTAAACACTTCGGAAAACATCGATTTCGGTCAGTACTATTCAAACCTGAATGGATTCAGGAATCTCCTGGGGTATCTTGTTAAAATGCAGATTCTGACTTGTCAGGAGCTTTTCTACAAGCTCTCAGGTGATACCCAGACTATTGGTCCCCAGGACCCATTCAGAGGAACAAGATTTAGATCACTCTTCCTTTAGCCTTTACGGCACCAGCCACTCGCTTGCTTAGAGATCTTGTCACAAAGATGATGACTTCAAGGAACTCTTAAATTCCATACCTAAATAGTTTGTATGAATAAGTAAAGAATGAATCAAGTTAAAGGATTGTGTTACAATCAGTTGGTTATGCACATTTTCTACAATTGACTTGAAAAAGGCATTTTATATATAAAAAACGTATAGAGGTATCATGGTTTGCCATAATAATTAGAGGTTTTATTTTGGCCTAAGCAATGATGTATGTTAAGATTTTGACTCAGTTATAAAATGAACTCATCTGAGATTGCCAAACATTGCTCTTATAAACAGGTATTAGAAAGTAAAAGTGGCAAACTTCATTTTGCTCAGTTATTTTTACTTTAATCTTTCTGATCTATTTCAGTAATCCCTGTATTTATTTTCTTAAAGCATTCTGCCAGTGTAGAAGGGAAATTTTTTACTATTGTCTCAATTTACAATTGTACAGGACAGTGTTTTTCAAACTGAGGATGGGGAGCCACTAGATTGTTAACACAGTTCAGTGGTAATCATCAGCATAAAAAACAGTAGACTACAATATATCAGAATATACTGCTTGTCCCGTAGTATAGTACCAGTGTGGTATAGTGTAGTATGGTACAAGGTAAGCAGAGTGTGGCAAATTATATTTTCTATGAATACCCAAGATAATTTCTCCCATTCAATGTATTCTTCTTGCAATGTGATGTTGATGCTCTACCTATTGAGTAGGGGGTCTTTGTCTCTTCCCTGAAAACTTGGGTGGACCTTTGTGACTACTTCAACCAATAGAATATGGCTGACATGGGCTGCTGTAATAAAGTACCATAGATTGGGTAGCTTATAAACAACAGAAATGCATTTCTCACAATTCTGGAGGTTGGAAGTCTGAGATCAGGGTGCCAGTATGGTTGGGTTCTGAAACCCAAGGCCAGGTTTCAGACCACTGTCTTCTTATATCTTTATATGGCAGGAAGAGAGTGAGAAAGCTCTCTGGGATCCCTTTTATAAGAGCACTAGTACCATTCATGAGGGTTTTACTCTCATGACCTAATCACCTCCCTAAGGCCCTACCTCCTAAGACCATCACATTAAGGGTTAGGATTTCCACATACAAATTTTGGAGAGACATAAACATTCAGTCCATAACAATAGCAAAAGTGACATGAAGTGTTTTCTTAGGTTGGATCATAAAAAATGCCCATACTTCCACCTTCTCTTCTTAGAAGGTTTGCTTTTGAAACCAAGAAGTCCATGGAGAGGACCTTGACCCACAGCCCTGGCTTAGCTACCAAATGATAGCCAACATTAAACTGCCAGCAATGTAGATCAGCTATCTTGAGGATGGATCCTCCAGTCCCTGCTGAGCTGCCTCAGCTAATGCCAAGTGGGGTAGGAGAGATCAGATATCCTATCCCTACCACCTATAAGTCCTGCCTGAATCCCACATTTGTGAGCAATTTTTGTTTCGTTTTCAAGCAACCAAGTTTTCGGCTGGCTTAGTATGCAGCAATAGAAATCATACCATATAATTTTAAAATTTTGTTTCAGGAGTCTGTGGGGGGTGTAAGTGTGTGTACTTATAATGTTGATATAAAATGTATTTCTTTTAATTTGTAGGTCTCAGTCAAAGTATGGGATTGGGAAAATCATGGAAAGAGAGGATTTCAGAATTGTTCTTTTATCCCTATCCAGTGAATGCTACTCTGCCACTAGATATAATCTTAAATCTTAAGATATATCATCTTAAAATAAATACCTTGAGTTAAAGTAGATATCTTTAGTTAGAAACTGCTATGGTTTGAATATTTGTCCTCACCAAAACTCATGTTGAAATGTAACTGACATTGTAACAGTATTAAGAGGTGGGCCTTTGAGAGGTGATTAGGCCAGGAGTGCTCCATCGTATGGGTAGGATTGGTGCTGTTATAAAATCTAATTTCTGTTTTACAACAAAGGTCACAGAGACTCTGAGAGATGACATTGGCATCTTATGCTCACCATTAGCTGGTCAGTGCTAGCACCTGGTTTCAAAATTAAGTCTAATTCTAAAGCCTGTTCTACTTAGCTGCTCCCAGGTGCTGAAAGAATTCAATATAAGTTTTGACTTTCCAGCCTCCTAAACCATAAGCCAATGAATTTCTGTTCATTATAAATTATGCAGTCTCAGGGTGTTCTGTTATAGCAGCACAAAATAAAGACAGAAACATTCTGTTTACTAGGATGTGTTGACTTTAGTGCTCAATATACCATTTTTCGATTATGAGGTTCTCAACTCTGAATGATCGCTAAATGGACTCTCCCATCTCCCTCCATCCTTTACTCCCTACAGATATGAATTATCACGACATTTTCCTCAAATATCACTCCTTATTTAGTCTCCACACAATTTCTGACCCTACCATTATATCAAAACTGTTTGTACAGAGTTAGTCTGTGATCTCAATCACCAAATCTAATGACTTGTTGTCTGTCCTCAACTTTTGTTATGGACTGAATGTTTATGTCCCTTCAAAGTTCATATGTTGCAGCCCTAACACCCAAGGCCTAACACCCAAATGGCTTTATTTGGAGATGGGCATTTTATGGAGATAATTAAGGTTAAATGAGGTTATAAGGGTGGGGCCCCAATCTGATAGGATTAGTGTCCTTGCAGGAAGAAACATCAGATGCACACAGCAAAGAAAGACCACATGAAGACATAGTAGAATATGCCATCTACAAGCCAGGAAGAGAATCCTCAGTAGAAACTAAACAATGTCAGAACCTGAGTCTTGGTCTTCTCACCTTCCCGAACAGTAAGAAAATTTATTCCCATTGTTTAAGCCACTCAGTCTGTGGTATTCTGCGATGGCAGCCCTAGCGGACTACATAACCTCCTTAAATTCTTTCAGCACCTAGGAGCTGCTAAGTAGAGCAGGCTTTGGAATTAGACTTAATTTTGAAATCAGTGCTAGCACTGACCGGCTAATAATAAGCATAAGGAGTTTAATCTCTTAGAGTCTCTGTGATCTTTGTTGTAAAATGGAAATGGGATTTCTTTCTTTCTTTTCTTTCTTTTTTTTTTTTTTTGAGATGGCATTTCACTCTTTTTGCCCAGGCTGGAGTGCAATTGGCATGACCTTGGCTCACTGAAATCTCCGCCTCCCAGGTTCAAGTGATTCTCCTACCTCAGCCTCCTGAGTAGCTGGGATTACAGGCGTGTGCCACTACGCCCAGCTGATTTTGTATTTTTAGCAGAGATGGGGTTTTTCCATGTTGGTTAGGCTGGTCTCGAACTCCCGACCTCAGGTGATCTGCCCGCTTCAGCCTCCCAAGGTGCTGGGATTACAGGCATGAGCCACCTCGTCCAGCAGGAAATGAGATTTATTTGTAATACAAAGTGCTGTGTTAGAAATCAGCACCTTTGGCCAGGCGCGGTGGCTCACGTCTGTAATCCCAGCACTTAGGAAGGCCGAGGCGGGTGGATCATGAGGTCAGGAGATTGAGACCATCCTGGCCAACATGGAGAAACCCCGTCTCTACTAAAAATATAAAAAAATTAGCTAGGCCTAGTGGCCCGTGCCTGTAGTCCCAGCTATTCGGGAGGATGAGGTAGAATTGCTTGAACCCAGGAGGCGGAGGTTGCAGTGCACCAAGAACACGCTACTGCACTCCAGGCTGGCGACACCAGAGTGAGACTCAGTCTCAAAAAAAAAAAAAAAAAAAAAAGAAATCAGCACTTTCTGGGTAAGGCAGCTACTGCCTCACAGGAAACATTTGGAAATGTGGGGACTTGATTTTTAGTGTCTCAGTGACAGGACACTAATGCCATTTAATGCTTATGTGCTAATCAAACTGTAATGCTTGGGGAGTGCTGGAGCAAGATGGATGAACAGAGGGTTCCCCTGGTCATCCCCTACAGGAACATCAAGTTTGACACTACCTATACAAAGGGAACACCATCATAGGAACCAAATACCAGATTAGTCCTGTGCCTGGTTTTGACTTCATGTCTCTGAAAGAGGCAGTGAAGAGGGTAGGAAAGAGTCTTGAATTGCTGACACCACCATTCCCCCATCCTTCAGCAGTGGCCACATGGTACCAAGAATCTGTGCACTTGAAAGAGGGAGGGCGCAGTGATTGTGGGGCTTTGCACTGAACTCACTCCTGTCAGAGTGGAAATCAAAACCAGGCTGTACTCAGCTGATGCCCGGCTACAGAGGGAACATTTGGACTGGCCCTAGCCAGAGGGGAATTGCGCATCCCAGTGGTCAGAACTTGAGTTCCAGCAAGTCTTGCCACTGTGGCTGGGAGTGCTCTTGGGCGCTAGACTGCTTCTCTTTAGGAGCAGTAGGCCAGAACGACTGCAAGTGAAATGGGGTCCTCACGACTCTGACCAGTACCCTACCCAACTAGTGCTGAGCTGGGCTCTGAGCCAGTGGACTTGGGTGGCATGTGGCCTACTAGACACTAGCCAGGGTGGCTAAGGGAGTGCCTACATCATGCCCTCCTACCAACCCCAGGCAGCATAGCTTGCATCTTCAAAAGAGACCCTTGATTTCTGCTTGAGGAGAAGAGAGGGAAGAGTAAGGACAACTCTGTCTTGCATCTTGGATAGCAGCTCAGCCACAGTACGATAGGGTACTGGTCATAGTCATGAGGCTCCCATTCCGGGACCTAGCCCTTGGATGAAATTTCTAGACATACTCTGGGCCAGAAACGAACCTGCTACCTTGAAGGGAAGGACCCAGTTTAGGCAGGATCCATTACCTACTGACTAAAGAGCTCTTAGGCCTTGAAGAACCAGCAGTGGTACCCAGGTGGTATGCTGCAGGCCTTGGGTGAGACTCAGACATACTGGTATCAGGTGTAATGCAGCACATTCCTAGCAGTGGTGGCTTTGGGGAGAGACTCCTTCCACTTGAGAAAAGCAGAGGGAAAAGAAAAGTGGACTTTGTCACCTTAGGTACCATCTCTGTCACAGTGGGGTGGAATATCAAGTGGGCTCTTAGGGCCCCTGATTCCAGGCCTTGGATCTTGAATGGCATTCTTGGACCTGCCCTGGGATAGAAAAAAGTCCGCTGCCCTGAAGGGTGAGTCCCAGGCTTGGCAGCACTCACCACAAGCTGACTGAAGAGCCCTTTGGCCTTAACTGAATATTGGTGGTAGTCTGGTAGTACTCCCTGTGGGTCTGTGGTGGTGGTGGCAATGGGGTGAGGCTCTTCTGCTTGTGAAAGGGGAGGGAAGAAGGGGAATGACTGTGTGACTTGGTTTGAGTGACAGCCCAGCCACAGTAGAATAGAATACCAGGTAGATCTCTAAGGTTTTTGACTCCAGTCCCAGGCTTCCAGATGGTAACTCTGGACCCACATTGTGCCTAGGGGAACTTGCCAACCTGAAAAGAAGGACATGAGCCCAACTGGTTTCATCACCTGTTGATTGTAGAGCCCTAGGGCCTTAAGCATATAGTAGCCTGGTAGTGGTTGCAGCAGGCCTTGGGTGAGAACCAGGGCTGTGCTGGCTTCAGGTCTGACCCAGTGCAGTCCTAGTGGTAGTGGCCACAGGGGGCACTGTGTCACACCATCTTCAGCTCCAGGTGGTTCAGCAGAGAGAGAAAAAGACTCCATTTGTTTGGGAGAAAGTAGGGGAGAGAACAAGAGTCTCTGCTTGGAAATGTGGAGAATTCTTCTGGATCTTATTCAGGGCCACCAAGGTGGTACCAGTACGAGTTTGGAAGAACCACAGTGATCCTGGGCTTGCAGTGCCCCTTAATGCAGATATGGATTAGGTCACGGCATCCAAATCTTTCTGAATACCTATAAAGCCTTCCCAAGGAGGATGGGTACAAAAAAGCCCCTATAGCAAAGACTATAATAAATACTTAACCCTTCCATGTCCAGACACCAATGAACTTCCATAAATATCAAGACCATCCAGGAAGACATGACCTCACCAAACTAGATAAGGAACGAGGAACCAATCCTGGAGAAATAGAGATATGTGGCCATTCACACAGAGAATTAAAAATAGCTGTTTTAAGGAAACTCAAAGAAATTCAAGATAATGCAGAGAAGGAATTCAGAATTCTATCAGATAAATTTAACAAAGAGATTAAAATAATTAAAAAGAAGCAAGTGGAAATTCTGTAGCTTAAAAATGCAACCCCTCTCCCTCTCCCTCTTCCCCTCCCCCTCCCTCTCCCCCTCCCACGGTCTCCCGCTCCCTCTCTCTCCACAGTCTCCCTCTGATGCCGAGCCGAAGCTGGACTGTACTGCCGCCATCTCGGCTCACTGCAACCTCCCTGCCTGATTCTCCTGCCTCAGCCTGCAGAGTGCCTGGGATTGCAGGCGCGTGCCGCCACGCCTGACTGGTTTTCCTATTTTTTTGGTGGAGACGGGGTTTCGCTGTGTTGGCCGGGCTGGGCTCCAGCTCCTAACCACGAGTGATCTGCCAGCCTCGGCCTCCCGAGGTGCCGGGATTGCAGATGGAGTCTCGTTCACTCAGTGCTCAATGTTGCCCAGGCTGGAGTGCAGTGGCGTGATCTCGGCTCGCTACAACCTCCACCTCCCAGCTGCCTGCTTTGGCCTCCCAAAGTGCCGAGATTGCAGCCTCTGCCCGGCCGCCACCCCATCTGGGAAGTGAGGATCGTCTCTCCCTGGCCACCCATCATCTGGGATGTGAGGAGCCCCTCTGCCTGGCTGCCCAGTCTGGGAAGTGAGGAGCGCCTCTTCCCGGCCGCCATCCGGTCTAGAAGTGAGGAGCGTCTCTGCCCAGCCGCCCATCGTCTGAGATGTGGGGAGCGCCTCTGCCCCGCCGCCCCGTCTGGGATGTGAGGAGCGCCTCTGCCCTGCCGTGACCCCGTCTGGGAGGTGAGGAGCGTCTCTGCCCGGCCGCCCTGTCTGAGAAGTGAGGAGCCCCTCCGACCAGCAGCCGCCCCGTCCGGGAGGGAGGTGGGGGGCAGCCCCCGCCCGGCCAGCCACCCCGTCTGGGAGGTGGGGGGTGCCTCCGCCCCACCACTGCCCCATCCGGGAGGTGGGGGGCGCCTCTGCCTGGCAGCCCCTTCTGGGAAGTGAGGAGCCCCTCTGCCTGGCCGCCACCCCGTCTGGGAGGTGTACCCAACAGCTCATTGAGAATGGGCCATGATGACGATGGCGGTTTTGTCTAATAGAAAAGGGGGAAATGTGGGGAAGAGATAGAGAAATCAGATTGTTGCTGTGTCTGTGTAGAAAGAAGTAGACATAGGAGACTCCATTTTGTTCTGTACTAAGAAAAATTCTTCTGCCTTGGGATGCTGTTAATCTATAACCTTACCCCCAACCCCCTGCTCTCTGAAACATGTGCTGTGTCCACTCAGGGTTAAATGGATTAAGGGTGGTGCAAGATGTGCTTTGTTAAACAGATGCTTGAAGGCAGCATGCTCGTTAAGAGTCATCACCACTCCCTAATCTCAAGTACCCAGGGACACAAACACTGCGGAAGGCCGCAGGGTCCTCTGCCTAAGAAAACCAGAGACCCTTGTTCACTTGTTTATCTGCTGACCTTTCCACTATTGTCCTATGACCCTGCCAAATCCCCCTCTGCGAGAAACACCCAAGAATGATCAATAAATACTAAAAAAAAAAAAAAAAAAAAAAAAAAGATTCAGCAAAAAAAAAAAAAAGAAGAGGGTGAGGAGAAAGAGATGAATGAAGCAAACACGATAATATTCACAATTGTTAAATCTAGATAATTATATGTCTGTGGATGTTTATTGTACTATTTGACATTTTTCGTAATAAAAAGTTTAAGAATAAAAAAAATGCAACCAACATACTGAAGAATGCATCATGGTCTTTTAATAGCAGAATTGGTCAAACAGATGAAAGAATTAGTGAGCTTGAAGACATACTATTTGAAAATACACAGTCAAAGGAGACAAAAGAAAAAAGAATAAAGAATGAAGCATGCCTACGAGATCTAGAAAATAGCCTCAAAAGGGCAAATCTAAAAGTTATTGGTCTTAAAGAGGAGGTAGAGAAAGAGATAGGGGAGAAGAGTTATTCAAAGGGATAATAACTTCCTAAACCTAGAGATACTTATCAATATCCAAGTGTAAGAAGGTTATAGAATGCCAAGAAGACTTACCCCAAAGAATACTACCTCAAGGCATTTAATAACCAAACTCTCAAAGGATCTTTGGGAAGATCCTTCCCAAAGGTCAAGGATAAAAAAACAGATCCTGAAAGCAGCAAGAGAAAAGAAACAGAAACAAATAACATACAAAGGTGCTTCAATACATCTAGCAGTAGACTTTTCAGAGGAAACTTCACAGGCTAGGAGAGAGGGCATGACATGTTTAAGGTGCTCAAGGAATAAAACTTTTATGCTGGAATAGTATATCCAGCAAAAATATCCTTCAAACATGAAGAAGAAATAAAATTACTTTCCCAGAAAAACAAAAGCTGAGGGATTTCATGAATACCAGACCTGTTCAACAAGAAAGGCTAAAGGGAGTATTTCAATCAGAAAGAAAAGGATGCTAATGAGCAATAATAAATCATCTGAAGGTATAAAACTAATTGGTAATCATAAGCACACAGAAAAATACAGAATATTATAAAACTGTAACTGTGGTGTATAAACTATGTTTTTTTAGACAGAAAGACTAAAAGATGAACCAATCAAAAATAGTAACTACAACAAATATTCAAGCCACAGACTGCACAATAAGATATAAGTAGAAAAAATGAAAAGTTAAAAAGTGGGGAACAAAGTTAAAGTATAGAGTTAGGGTTACTTTTCTTTTTGTTAGTTTGTTTAGGCTAGTGTTGTTATCAGCTTAAACTAATGGGTTATAAGACAGTATTTGCAAACCAGATGGTAACCTAAAGTCAAAAAACATACAATGGATACACAAAAAATAAAAATCAAGAAATAATGCCACCTGAGAAAATCAGCTTCACTAAATGGAAGACAGGAAGGAAGAAAAGAAGAAACAGCAGGCCATCAAACAACCAGAAAAGAAATAACAAAATGGCACAACTAAGTCCTTATCAATAATAACATTGGATATCAATGAACTAAACTCTCCAATCAAAAGACATTGATTGGCTAAATGGATAAAAACCAAGATCCAATTATCTGTTGCCTATAAGAAATACAATTCTTTTATAAAGACACAAATAGACTGAAAATAAAGGAATGGAAAAAGATATTTCATGTTAATGGAAACAAAAAAATAGCCAGAGTAGCTATATTCATAGCAGACAAAATAGATCTCAAGACAAAAATGATAAGAAGAGACAACAAAGGTCATTATGTAATAATAAAGGAGTTGACTCAGCAAGAGGATACAATAATTATAAATATATATGCACCTAGGACTGAAGCACCCAGATATATAAAGCAAATATTATTAGAGCTAAAGAGAGGGATAGACTCCAATACAATAATAACTGGGGACTTCAACCACCCACTTTCCGCATTGGACAGATCTTCCACATAGAAAATCAATAAAGAAACATCAGGCTTTATCTGCACTATAGACCAAATGGAATCAATAGATATTTACAGAACATGTCACTGAATGGCTGCAGAATATACATTCTTTTCCTTAGCACAAGGATCATTCTCAAGGATAAACCATACGTTAGGTGACAAAATAGGTCTTAAAACATTCTAAATAATGGAAATAATATCAAGCATCTTCCCTAACCACAATTAAATAAAATTAGAAATAGGTAAAAAAAAAAAGGAATTTTGGAAACTATACAAACACATGGAAATTCAACAATACACTCCTGAATGACCAGTGTTTCAATGAAGTAATTCACAGAAGAAAACTGAAAACTTCTTGAAACAAATTATAATGGAAACACAACAGACCAAAAGCTATAGGATACAATGAAAGCAATACTTTGAGGAAAGTTTATAGCTATGAGTACCTACATCAACAAAAAAGAAAAACATCAAATAAATAAGCTAACAATATGTCTTAAAGAACTGGAAAAGCAAGAGCAAACCACCCCAAAATTAGAAGAAATAATAAAGATCAGACCAGAAATAAATGAAGTTGAAGTGAAAAAAATACAAAAGATAAACAAAACAAAAAGTTGATTTTTGAAAATTTAAACAAAATCGACAAACCTTTAGCCAGACTAAGAAAAGTAGGGAGAAGACCCAAATAAATAAAATTAAAGATGAAAAAGGAGACATTACAACTGTTACTGCAGAAATTCAAAGGATTATTAGTGGCTACTATTAGCAACTATATGCCAATGAATTAAAAAATCTAGAAGATATGGATAAATTCCTAGACTCATACAATCTACTAAGATTAAGCCATGAAGAAATCCAAAACCTGAACAGACCAATAACGATTAATGAGATCAAAGTTGTAATAAAAAGTATCCCAGGGCAGAAATGCCATGGACTTGATGGCTTTACTACTGTAATTGTACCAAACATTTAAAGAAGAACTAATAACAATCCTACTCAAACTATTCCAAAAAATAGTGGAGGAGGGAATACTTCTGATATGGTTTGGCTGTGTTCCCACCCAAATCTCATCTTTAATTCCCATGTGTTGTGGAAGGGACCCAGTGGGAGATAATTGAATCATGGGGGCAGGTCTTTCCCATGCTGTTCTCATGACAGTGAATAAGTCTCATGAGATCTGATGGTAATATAAGGGGGAGTTTCCCTGAGCAAGCTCTCTCTTTGCCTCCCACCATCCATGTAAGACGTGACTTGCTCCTCCTTGCCTTCCACCATGATTGTGAGGCCTCCCCAGCCATGTGGAACTGTAAGCCTGATTAAACCTGTTTCTTTTGTAAATTGTCCAGTCTCAGGTATGTCTTTATCAGCAGCATGAAAATGGACTAATACAACTTCCAAATTCATTCTACAAGGCCAGTATTACTCTGATACCAAAACCAGACAAAGACACATCAAAAACAAAAAACAAAAAAAATGACAGGCCCATATCACTGATAAATATTGGTGCAAAAATCCTCAACAAAATACTAGCAAACCAAATTCAACAACACATTAAAAAGATCATTCTTCATGACCAAGTGTAATATATTCCAGGGATGCAAGGATGGTTTAAAATGTGCAAATTAACCAATGTGATACATCATATCAACAGAACGAAGGACAGATGTAATCATTTCAATTGGTGCCAAAAAAGCATTTAATAAAATTCAACATCCCTTAATGATGAAAACCCTTAAGAAACTGGGTATTGAAGGAATGTACTTCAGCATAATAAAAGCCATATACAACAGACCTACAGCTGGTATCATACTGAATGGGGAAAAACTGAAAGCCTTTCCTCTAAGATCTGGAACATGACAAGGATGCCCACTTTCACCACTATTGTTCAGCATAGTACTGCAAGTTCTAACCAGAGAAATTAGGCAAGATAAAGAAATAAAGGGCATCCAGATTTGAAAGGAAGAAGTCAAATTATCCTTATTTGAAGATAATATGATCTTATATTTGGAAAAATTTAAAGACTCCACCAAAAACTATTAGATCTGATAAACAAATTCAGTAAAGTTACAGGATACAAAATCAACACAAAAAATCAGTAGTATTTATGTGTGCCAACAGTGAACAATCTAAAAAAGAAATTAAGAAAGTAATCCTATTTACAACAGCTACACATAAAATAAAATACCTAGGAATTAGCCAAAGAAGTGAAAGAGCTCTACAATGAAAACTATAAAACATTGGTGAAAGAAATGGAAAACGACACACACAAAAAATGGAAAGGTATTCCATATTCATGGATTGAATCAATATTGATAAAATGTCCATACTACCCAATGCAATCTACAGATTCAATGCAATCCTTATCAAAATACCTATGATATTCTTCACAGAAATGGAAAAAAAAAATTTTAAATTTATATGGGACCACAAAAGACCTAGAGTAGTCAAGGCTATCCTGAGCAAAAAAGAACAAAACTGGAGGAATCACATTCCCTAACTTCAAATTAAGCTATAGAGCTATAGTACAAAACAGCATGATAGTGGCATAAAATGAGACACATAGACCAGTGGATCAGAATAGAGAACCCAGAAATAAATCCATACATCTACATTGAACTCATTTTTGATAAAGTTGCCAAGAGTGTATCTTGGCAATGAATGGTACTTGGAAAACCGGATAGCCATAGGCAAAAGAATGAAACAAGACCCCTATCTCTTGCCATATACAAAAATCAAATCAAAATGGATCAAAGCCTAAAACTAAGACCTCAAACTGTGAAACTACTATAAGAAAACATTGGGGAAACTCTCTAGGACATTGGACTGGACAAAGTAATACCTCAGAAGCACAGGCAAGCAAAGCAAAAATGGACAAATGGGATCACATTAAGTTAAAAAGCTTTTGCACAGCAAAGGAAATAATCAACAAAGGGAAGAGACAACCCACAGAATAGAATAACATATTTGCAAACTACCCCATCTGGCAAGGGATTAATAACCAGAAACTATAAGAAGCTGAAACAACTCCATAGGAAAAAAATAACTCTAAGAATTCGATTAAAAAATCGGCAAAAGATCTCAAACATTTCTCAAAAGAAGACATACAAATGAGAAACAGGTACATGAAAAGGTGCTCAACATCATTGATCATCAGAGAAATGCAAATCAAAAACACAATGAGATATCATCTCACCCCAGTTAGAATGGCTTTCATCAAAAAGAGGCAATAACAAATACTGGTGAGGATATGGAGATCAGTATGCTGTTGGTAGGAATGTAAACTAGTACAACCACTATGAGGAACAGTTTGGAAGTTCCTCAACAAACTAAAAATAGGTGGTGTGTGTTGCTCCCAGAATCTGAGGATTCCCTGGCAGATGGTGGGGTAGCAGTGCTGGCTTGGGGTGAGATGGCTGACTTGATGCAGTCAGGTGGAACAGCTGTCACTGAGGGACTGGGATGATGGGCACACTCCTAACAGAGCTTCAGAGGGAAGGCACTGAGGGTGCCTGGAAGGAAGACACTGAAGCCAAGCTGAGGTGGGAGGAAGCTGAGAGTTCTGCCCAGGGTAACTGCTCACTGTGACTCCTTCCTGGCTTCCAGTGACTCTGGGGGAATGAGTGACTTGAACTGGCAAGGAGCAATCTGCTCTCACAATGGGCCTCTGGAATCCTGGCAGGAGGAGACCCCTTGGCCATCACAGACACTACAGTTGGCAGGGAGAGCTGCTAAGAGAAGTGGTAGGGGCAGCATACCAGCTATGCAGAGCCCAGAGTATTTGGTGTGGGAGCATCTGTAGTGGAGTATGGCCAGGGACGCCCATTCCCCAGGCTCAACTTGCTTCCATAGGAGACTTTAGCCCTAGGGAAACTGTTGGACCTGAACTCTTTAGGGTGGTCTTGCCCATCAGACAGGGCCAGTCCAACCTCAGCAACCCTTGGTCTCCTGGCCTCTCTTGGGGTCCCACCCTGGCCATAACTGCTTGCAATACAGCCCTGGGTGCCCTAGGGTGCTGCATCATAGCTCCTGTGTTGGTGGATCATGCCTGACTGGTAGAGAGCTCCAGCAAGGAAGCACCCATGACTACACACCAGCCTGCCTACTCCCTCCTGCAGTTGCAGCATCTCCCTGGCCCATAGCCCCCTTACATTGCTGTGTCGGTACGTGAATATGAGGGTAGATTTTGCCTTTCTTGCCCTGCTAGCACCCATGTGCGCATGCACCCTGTGCTGCCTCTGTTGCTGGCAGAAGTGCACTCTGCCACCCCTCCCCTGCTGTATTGCCATTTCAGTTAGAGCCTTGGTGAGCACAGGGCCTGCCACCCCCACCCCCACCAGCACCCTGTGCCTGCATCAACACCACCACCAGAGTGAAACTAGACATGGAAAACACTGGAGACCTCCCAACTCTGAGTAGCCACAGAGGGCACACACAGACCTGCATCCACCAGCACCCCACCCACGTGCTAACACTACCACCAGCACAACTGTGTGCACAGTTGCCAACTGGGGGGCCTCCACCTTCCTGAGCCATGCTGCCTCTGCCACTGCTGTGAACACTTGCATGGAGGCAGGCCCCCGGCAACCGCTTGCACCTGCCATAGCGATGGGCATGCACCCCGTTGCACTGCCGCCATCCCTGATGCTGGCATGTGTGAATGAGGATGGAGCCTGCTGCCATCACCCTATGAAAGGCTTTGGCTGGCACCACCCATCAGAGTGTAGTGACTAGTGGTCCAAGCACACCTTGTCTCCCTCAGCCCAGTGGTTTCCTAATGTTGAGGAGCCAGAGAACAAAGTTGGGGTCTGATACGAGTCCCTTAGAGCATGCAGTCTAGGAGATGGGAACTGAGTGTTGGCCTCCTAAAACCTTCCAGAAATGAAACCAATTGACTAAACCTACCTTATACCACAGTCAAACCCTCAAGGTCATCAAAAACAGCAACTTCAAAGCTTGAGGGAACACCACCCCACAAAGATGAGAAAGAACCAGTGCAAGAACTCTGACAACTCAAAAAACCAGAGTGCCTTCTATCCTCCAAATGACCACATTACCTCTCCAGCAAGGATTCTGAACTGGGCTGAGATGGCTGAAATGACAGAAATAGAATTCAGGATATGGATAGGAATGAAGATCACTGAGATGCAGGAGTACATTGAAACCTTTTTCAGACAAGCAATGCTGAGGGAATTTGTTACCACCAGTCCTGCCTTACAAGAGTTCCTGAAGGAAATACTAAATATGTAAAGGAAAGACCATTACCAGCTACTACAGAAACACACTTCAGTACACAGACCAGTGACACTATAAAACCCCAACCTTTTTGGCACAAAGGACTGTTTTTGTGGAAGACAATTTTTCCACAACCAGGGGTGAGGGATGGTTTTGGGATGAAACTGTTCCACCTCACGTTATCAGGCATTAGTTAGATTCTCAAAAGGAGCACACAACCTAGATCCCTCGCATGTGTAGTTCACAATAAGGTTCACACTCTTATGAGAATCTGATGCCCCTGTTGATCTGACAGGAGGTGGAGCTCAGGTGGTAATGCTCGCTCACCTGCCCACCACTCACTTCCTGCTGTGTGGCCCGGTTCCTAACAGGCCATGGACCAGTTCTGATCCATGGCCTGTGGGTTGGGGACCCCTGCTATAAAGCAACCACACAAACAAGTCACATAATAACTGGCTGACATCATGATGACAGGATCAAATCCTCACATATGAATACTAATCTTGAATGTAAATGGGCTAAATGCGCCAATTAAAAGGCACAGAGTGGCAAGCTGGAGAAGGAAGCAAGACCCAGTGGTATACTGTCCTCAAGAGACCCATCTGACATGTAACGACACTCATAGGCTCAAAATAAAGGGATGGAGAAAAATCTACCAAGCAAATGGAAAACAGAAAAAAATTAGGGGTTGCAATCCTAATTTCAGGCCAAACAGATTTTAAAACAAGAAAGATTTAAAAAGACAAAGAAGGGCATTACATAATGGTAAAGGGTTCAATTCACCAAGAAACTATCCTAAATATATGGACACACAACATCGGAGAACCCAGATTCATAAAGCAAGTTCTTAAGGACATTCAAATAGACTTAGATTCCCACACAATAATACTGGGAGACTTCAATACCCCACTGACAGTATCAGACAGACCATCAAGGCAGAAAATTAACAAAGATAATTTGGGACCTGAACTCAGCACTGGATCAAATGGGCCTGATAAATATCTACAGAACTCTCCACCACCAAACAACAGAATATACATTCCTCTCATTGCCACATGGCACATACTCTAAAATCAATCACATAATCAGATATGAAACACCCTTCAGCAAGTGCAAAATAACTGAAGTCATAACAACTACTCTCTCAGACCATAACACAATAAAATTAGAGATCAAGACTGAGAAATTCACTCAAAATCATATAATTACATGGAAACTGAATAACCTGCTCCTGAAGGACTTTTGGGTAAGTAATGAAACTAAGGCAGAAATCAAGAAGCTCTTTGAAACTGATGAGAACAAAGATACAATGTACCAGAATCTCAGGCATACTGCTAAGGCAGTGTTAAGAGGGAAATTTACAGCACTAAACACTTACATCAAAAAGTTAGAAAGACTTGGCTGGGCATGGTGGCTCACACCTGTAATCCCAGCACTTTGGGAGGCTGAGGCGGACAGATCACGAGGTCAGCAGATCAAGACCATCCTGGCTAACACAGTGAAACCCTGTCTCTACTAAAAATGCAAAAAAAATTAGCCGGGCATGGTGGCGGGCGCCTATAGTCCCAGCTACGTGGGAGGCTGAGGCAGGAGAATGGCATGAACCCAGGAAGCGGAGCTTGCAGTGAGCCGAGATCGTGCCACTGGACTCAAGTCGGGGCAACAGAGAGAGACTCCATCTCAAAAAAAAAAAGGGTAGGAAGACCTCAGTTTAACAACTTAACATCACAACTGAAAGAACCAGAAAATCAAGAGCAAAGTAACCTCAAAGGTAGCAGAAGACAAGAAATAACCAAAATCAAAGCTGAACTGAAGAAGATTGAGACATGAAAAACCATTCAAAATGTCAATGAATCTAGAAGTGTGTTTTTTTGAAAAAAATAATAAAATACACAGACCAGTAGCTAGACTAAAAATGAAAAAAGAGAGAAGACACAAATATACATAAATAGAAATGACAGTGGGATATTACCACTGACCACACAGAAATAAAATAACCATCAGAGAATATTATGAACACCTCTATGTACATGAACTAGAAAATCTAAAAGAAATTGATAAATTCCTGGACACAGCCTCTCAAGACTGAACCACGTAGAAACTGAATCCCTTAAAAGGCCAATGAGCTCCAAAACTGAATCCGAAATATATAGCCTACAATGAGAAAAAGCCCAGGACCAGACAGATTCACAGACGAATTTTACGAGATGTACAAAGAAGAGCTGGTAGCATTCCTACTGAAACTATTCCAAAGGGACTCCTCCCTAATTCATTCTATGAGGCCAGCATCATCCTGCTACCAAAAGCTGGCAGAGGCTCAACAAAAAAAACTTCAGGCCAATATCTTTGGTAAACACTGGTGTAAAAATCCTCAACAAAATACTGGCAAACCCAATCCAGCAGCATAGCAAAAAGCTTATGCACCATGACCAAGTAGGCTTTATCCCTGGGATGCAAGGTTGGTTCAACATATGCAGTTCAATAAATGTGATTCATCACATAAACAGAACTAAAGACAAAAACCATATGATCCTCTCAATAGATGCTGAAATGGCTTTTGATAAAATTCAACGCCCCTTCATTTTAAAAACTCTCAATAAACTAGGCATTGAAGGAACATAACTTCAAAATAATAAGAGCCATCTATTACAAATCCACAACCAACATTGTACCAAATGGGCAAAAGCTGGAAGCATTCCCCTTGGAAACTGGCACAAGACAAGGATGTCTTCTCTCACCACTCATATTCAACATAATATTGGAAATCCTGGCCAGAGCAATCAGGGAAGAGAGAAATAAAGAGTATCCAAATAGGAAGAAGGTCAAACTATCCCTGTTTGCAAATGGCATGCTTCTATATCTAGAAAACCCCACAGTCTCAGTCCAAAAGCTCCTTAAGCTGATAAACAACTTCAGCAAACTGTCAGGATACAAAATCAACAAACGATAGCTGCAAAAAATAAAATATTTAGGAATATACCTAACAAAGGAGTCAAAAGACATTTGTAAGGAAAACTACGAAACACTGCTGAAAGAAATCATAGACAACACAAACAAATGAAAACATATCCCGTGCTCATGGATGGATAGGATCAATATTATGGAAATGACCATACTGCCAAAAGCAATCTACAAATTCAATGCAATCCCCACCAAAATACCATCATCATTCTTCACAGAGTTAGAAAAAAACAATTCTAAAATTCATATGGAACCAAAAGAGATCCCACACAGCCAAAGCAAGACTAAGCAAAAATAACAAATCTGGAGGCATCACACTACTTGATTTGAAACTATTAAGGCCATAGTCACCAAAACAGCATGGTACTGGTATAAAAATAGGCACATAGACCAGTGGAACAGAATAGAGATCCCAGAAATAAACCCAAATACTTACAGCCAACTCATCTTTGACAAGGCAAACAAAAACATAAAATGGGGAAAGGACTCTCTTTCAACAAATGGTGCTTGGATAATTGGCTAGCCACATGTAGGAGGATGACACTGGATCCTCATCTCTAACCTTATACAAAAATCAACTCAAGATGGATGATGAAGGACTTAAACCTAAGACCTGAAACTATAAAAATTCTAGAACATAATATTGGAAAAACCCTTCTAGACATTGGCTTAGGCAAGGATTTCGTGACCAAAAACCCAAAAGCAAATGCAATAACAACAAAGATAAATAGCTGTGACCTAATTAAACTAAACAGCTTTTGCATGGCAAAAGGAACAGTCAGCAAACAGACAACCCACAGAGTGGGAGAAAATCTTCACAATCTATATATCTGAAAAGGACTAACATCCAGAATCTACAGTGAACTCAAACAAATCAGTAAGAAAAAAACAAACAATCCCATCAAAAAGTGGGCTAAGGACATGAATAGACAATTCTCAAAAGAAGATATACAAATGGCCAACAAACACATGAAAAAATGCTCAACATCACTAATGATCAGGCAAATGCAAATCAAAGCCACAATGCGATACCACCTTACTCCTGCAAGAATGGCTACAATCAAAAAAATAAAAAACAGTAGATGTTGGCATGGATGCAGCGATCAGGGAACACCTCTACACTGCTGGTGGGAATGTAAACTAGTTTGTTTGATCCAGCAATCCCACTACTGGGTATCTACCCAGTAGAAAAGAAGTCATTATTCGAAAAAGATACTTGCACACGCATGTTTATAGCAGCACAATTCACAATTGCAAAATCGTGGAACCAACCCAAATGCCCATCAATCAACGAGTGGATAAGGAAACTGTGGTATATATATATATGATGGAATAGTACCCAACCATAAAAAGGAATAAATTAACAGCATTTGTGATGACCTGGATGAGACTGGAGACTAGTATTCTAAGTGAAGTAACTCAGGAATGTAAAACCAAACATCATATGTTCTCAGTGATATGTGGGAGCTAAGCTATGAGGACCCAAAGGCATAAGAATGATACAATGGACTTTGGGGACTTGGAGGGAAGAGTGGGACAGAGTGAGGGATAAAAGATAATATTTGTGGTGCAGAGTATACTGCTCAGGTGATGGGTGCACCAGGATCTCACAAATCACCACTAAAGAACTTACTCATGTAACCAAATACCACTTGTACCCCCAATAACTTATGGAAAAATAAAATAAAATAAATCACTATTCCTATACACCAACAACCATCAAACCAAGAGCCAAATCAGAAATGAACTCCCATTCACAACGGCCACAAAAAGAATAAAATACCTAGGAATACAGATGATCAGGGAGGTGAAAGATCTCTATAATGAAAACTATAAAAAACTGCTCAGAGAAATCAGAGGTTACACAAACAAATGGAAAAACATTCCATGCTCATGGATAGGAAGAACCAATAAAATGGCCATACTGTCCAAAGCAATTTATAGATTCAATGCTATTCCTGTCAAACTACCAATGACATTCTTCACAGAACTAGAAAAAACTATTTTAAAATTCATGTGGAACCCAAAAAGAGCCCAAATGGCCAAGGCAATCCTATGCAAAAAGAACAAACCTGGAGGAATCATGCTACCCAAAGTCAAACTCTACTAAAGGGCTACAATAACCAAAACAGCATGGTACTGGTACAAAAGCAGACACACAGACCAATGGAACAGAATACATAGCCCAGAAATAAGGCCATCCACCTACAACCATATATATGATCTTTGATAAAGCTGACAAAAACATGCAATGGGGAAAGGATTCCCTAGTCAATAAATGGTGATGGGAAAACTGGCTTGCCATATGCAGAAAATTCCTTATGCCACATACAAAAATCAACTCAAATGGGATTGAAGACTTAAATGTAAAACTCAAAACTATAAAAACCCTAAAGACAACCTAGGCAATACCATTTGGGACATAGGAACAGGCAAAGATTTTATAAGGAAGATGCCAAAAGTAATCGCAACAAAAGCAAAGGTTGACAAATGAAGTCTAATTAAACAAAAGAGCTTTTGCACAGCTAAAGAAACTATCAGCAGAGTAAGCAGACAATCTATAGAATGGTTGTCTATAGGTTATGGATTGTCTATAGAACACCAGGTAAAAAAAATTTTTTTGCCAACTATGCACCTGACAATGCATCTGACAAAGGTCTAACATTCAGCATCTATAAGGAACTTAAATCTACAAGAAAAAAAGAAAAATAAACAACCCCATTAAAAAGTTGGCAAAGGACATGAACAGACACTTTTTTTTTCTTAAATTATACTTTAAGTTCTGGGATACATGTGCAGGATGTGCAGTTTTGTTACATAGGTATACACTTGCCATGGTGGTTTGCTGCACCCATCAACCCATCATCTACTTTAGATATTTCTCCTAATGCTATCCCTCCCCTTGCCCCCAACCCTGATAGGCCCGGTGTGTGATGTTCCCCTCCCTGTGTCCGTGTGTTCTAACTGTTGAACTCCCACTTATGAGTGAGAACATGTGGTGTTTGGTTTTCTGTTTCTGTGTTAGTTGCTGAGAATGATGGTTTCCAGCTTCATCCATGTCCCTGCAAAGGACATGAACTCATCTTTTTTAGGGCTGCATAGTATTCCATGGTGTATATGTGCTATATTTTTTATCCAGTCTATCACTGATGGACATTTGGGTTGGTTCCAAGTCAGTGCAATAAACATATATGTGCATGTGTATTTATAGAATGATTTATAATCCTTTGGGTATATACCCAGTAATGGGATTGCTGGGTCAAATGCTATTTCTGGTTCTAGATCCTTGAGGAATCTCCATACTGTCTTCTACAATGGCTGAACTAATTTACACTCCCACCAACAGTGTAAAAGTGTTCCTATTTCTCCACATCCTCTCCAGCTTCTGTTATTTCCTGACTTTTTAAGAATGATCGCCATTCTAACTGGCGTGAGATGGTATCTCATTGTGATTTTGATTTGCATTTCTCTAATGACCAGTGACGATGAGCTTTTTTTCATATGTTTGTTGGCCGCATGAATGTTCTCTTTTGAGAAGTGTCTGTTCATATCCTTTGCCCACTTTTTGATAGGGTTTTTTTTTTCTTGTAAATTTGTTTAAGCTCTCTGTAGATTCTGGATATTAGCCCTTTGTCAGATCGATAGATTGCAAAAATTTTCTCCCATTCTGTAGGTTGCTGAACAGACACTTTTCAAAGAAGACATATGTTCACCCAACAAACATATGAAAAAAAGCCCAATATTACTGATCATTAAAGAAATGCAAATCAAAACCATAATGAGATACCATCTTGCACCAATCAGAATGGCTATTATTAAAAGGCAAAAAAATGACAGGTGCTGGTGAGGTTGCGGAGAAAAGGGAAGGCTTATACACTGTTGATAGGAGTGTAAATTAGTTCAGCCATTGTGGAAAACAGTGTGGCAATTCCTCAAAGACCTAAAAACAGAACTACCAATCGACCCAGCAGTCCCATTACTGGGTATATACCCAAAGGAATATAAATCGTTCTATCATAAAGACATATGCACACATATGTTCACTGCAGCACTGTTCATAATAGCAAAGACATGGAATCAACCTAAATGCCCATCAGTGGCAGACTGGATAAAGAAAATTGGTACATATACACTATGGAATATTATGCAAGTGTAAAAAGGAACAATATCATGTCCTTTGCAGGATCATGGAGCTGGAGGGCATCACCCTTAGCAAACTAACACAGGAACAGAAAACCAAATATTGCATGTTATCACTTATAAGTGGGAGCTAAATGATGAGAATGCATGGATACATAGAGAGCAAAAACAGACATGGAGGACTACTGGAAGGTGCAGGGTAGAAGGGAGGATCAGGAAAAATAACTAATGGGTACCAGGCTTAATATCTGGGTGACAAAATAATCTGTACAACAAACCCCCATGACACCACTTTACCTGCATATAACAAACCTCTACATGTACTTAAAATAAAAGTTAAACAAACAAACCTAAAAATAGAGCTACCGTGCAATCCAGCAATCCCACTGCTAGTTATATACCCCAAAGAAAGGAAATTAGGATATCAAAGAGATACCTAATTTCCCATGTTTATTGCAGCACTATTCACAACAGCTATGATTTGGAAGCGACCTAAGTTTCCATCAACAGATGAATGGATAAAGAAAATGTGGTACATAAACATAACAAAATACTATTCAGCCATAAAAGAATGAGATCCTGTCATTTGCAACAACAGGGATGGAACTGGAGATCATTATTTTAAGCGAAATAAGCCAGGCACAGAAAGACAAACTTCACATGTCGTCACCTATTTGTGGGAGCTAAAAATCTAAACTACTCATGGACACAGAGAGTAGAAGGATGGTTACCAGAGGCTGAGAAGGGTAGTGGGGCCATGGAGGATGGGGAGGTGGGGGTGAGAATGGTTAATGGGTATGAAAAAATCATTAAAAAGAACAAATAAGACCTAGTATTCACTTTCCTGATATTATTGGCAGTTTCAAGAACAGTTTCTTTCATCTGTAAAAGTTCCTAAGCCATTTTATAAATGAAATATAGTCTCCTATTTAATCATTCATGCCATGATATCTGCTTCTCAGTAGAGTGGCAGGGAAAGGGGAGAGGGTTACAAATCCTCTATCACCTGCTGTGACTCCATGGATAAAGCAGATACCAATAAATGTTTGTGGAGTAAGCCTAACGTGATCATAAAACTAATACGTCATGAAGTGGGAATTAAGAAAAATTTGTGTTCACAAATGAATTAGCTTTTTATGATAATTTTTAAAAATATTATTAAATACTGTAATTCACCATGAATTAGAACAGATAATTACATGTTGTTGGACCTCTGTGTAGATATGTTGGTAAATAGTCTTTATTTAAATGTGTCTTGGTGAAACACCAGGTAAAGACAGTGGATTGAACAGACTCAGCAAGTTTGGCCTCTTCCTGAATCTTATTAAAAGCAGAATAATTACAGATTTAAGGTATATACATACATACATACATATACATATATACACATAAATACATATATACATATATAGACGCATATACATATATATCTATACACATATACATACATACACACATACACGCACATATCAATAACTAGGAGAGATGACAGTAACAGCATTTTGGAAGCTAGGAAGTAGGCAGATGAGTGGTCACTCAGTGGACCTGAGAAAGCTGAACCAGGGCTGGCAGTGGCACCAATTTACAGCAGAGGGTCTTCAAAAGGCACTAGGATCGGTGGCAGCAGCAGGTACCTCAGGCAGAGTAGGAGGCTGAGGCCAAAATGAGGAGTGGCTGAACTGTGATTAAGAAGCAGCTGACATGCTTAGTCTTCCCTTACTGCAGTCACCTGGGGAAGTACACCTGCTCTATCTCAGCAGAAGTCTGGAAGTTTATCCTTTGGTGAGGGCCAAACCAGAAGGTTTCTGAATTGGGAGATGTACCAGGCATATCCAACGCGGGATACTATGTAAGATAGGAGGATTAAGTAAATATGCCCAAAGCATAGGGAGATTACCCGAGTCTCCTTTTCACCTTCATCCTTCACCTCCTGGCAGCAAGGTCCATACCTTCCAGGCAAGTGTTTGGAAGAGCTTTGTTACAGGATCCAACCAACTATGCAGAAGTACCTGAAGACACTGACATTGGAAGCTCCCTAACAACTGGCACAGCCAGATCATTCCAGTGAGAATCACCATCAGTGAGGCTGAGCACCTCCTCAGACCAGATGCCATGCTCCTGTCTCAGAAGATGTTCAGAATTTCAGTTTTAGTCCCTTGCTCTTATATATGAGCAGAACGCCAATGACTATCAGGTAGCCGGGGAAAGCCAAAAACAATCTGGAGGGACCAGAAACTATGGAGGTAAAAGAAAAATTTAAAGATGATTGTTAAAAAATTCAGTGGTGGCGCACACCTGTAATCCCAGCTACTTGGGAGGCTGAGGTAGGAGAATCACTTGAACCTGGGAGGCGGAGGTTGCAGTGAACCAAGATCACGCCACTGCACTCCAGCCTGGTAGAAAGAGCAAGACTCCACCTAAAGAAAAAAAAAAAAAGAAAAAAGAATTCACAAAGATAAAAATATAGACCTGTGTCCATATTTGCTTAATGAAGCAAGGAAATAATGCTTCTACAAAAAGGCCATTCAGAGAATAAAAAAGGACCTCTTAGAAAGGAAAAACATGATAGCATTATATAAAAACCTCCATCAAAGGAATGTAAATTAAAATAAAGAAATTAGAGTGAAAAAACAAATAAATGGATAAGAGGACAGATAAAGGCAGATAATCCAATAATTCTAGAGATCTAGAAAGTGAAATAAAACAAAATAAAAACCCACAGAAGAAAACATCAACAAAATAATTCAAGAAAATTCCCCCAAACTGGAGGGTAGATTTTCTAGATTCAAAGGACCACTGAGTGCCCAGTAGATGGAAATAAACTCACACCAAGGGATATCATTGTGAAATTTTACAACATAGGATAAGATACCTGATAAGAATTGATAAGGTACCTGGTAGGAAACTGCTGGACTCACTGAACATCTTGAAAGAATATTAACAATTGGCAAATATTATTGATGAAAGCTAAGTACATTAAAAAAATGCACAAGAAAAACAGATAAAACCATACAAACAAGTAAAAAAACTAACTCCAGGGATATTGTGTTCCCACAAAAATATAGTTGAGCATATGCCCCATTTCTGAATATCACATATAGTCATAATAATGTGAATAATGTAAATTGAATATTTTTCTAATTGAAATCGAGATATAATTATATCATGAGGATGGGAATTAACTGCCTGTGGTGTGGACAGAGAGAATGAAGAGCTAAGCCATCATCTTCCATAGCGGAAAGTCAATGTACAATATCCCAAGTAAAAAAATCAGGAGGAACACTTGACATTAAGGTGTCAGGAAGTAAATACCAGGCAGAGTGGAAAGTGGTTTGAGGAAGGTGGATTGGAAGTAGGCTGGCTGGCTGAGGACTGCTCTTTTCCTTAAGAAACCTTATGAAATCTGCAGGCTCTTTATATTCTAGTACATAACTTTGATAAAATTTAAAAAATGATTTAAAGTGTAATAGTATAAATAGAGCTAAAAAGTAAAGACTTTATCAAAATAGAATCTATGTGATTTTGGTAAACAATTTTGGGAGTACTCCCTTTCCCTTTTGATAAATAGAATTGTACTAATTTCTAATGTCCCTTGAACTCTACATTTGTTTCTTGTATTTCTTTGTACATGTGTCTGTACTTTTGAACACAAACACACAGAAATCTGGTAACTGGGAATAGAGTCCCCTGATTATTTTGATCATTAAAATTTGGTATGTATTATACATACACATGCAAAAACACAATCTGATCCCATCAAATGAAGGTGGCAAAGCCATCTCCTGATTTTGAGAGAAACAAAGGAGGCTGCATTTCTATCTTCCTCTGTCCAGGTGAGAGGAGAAGCCGGGAGAGACCAAAGTACCCTTCTGTTTAGACTCTTGTCTGTGACGTATGGTGATGCTGACCTAAAAGTTAATATTTACCCATCTCCATGAGTTAAGCTCTGCTTGAGAACCTGGCAGGGGACAAAGAAAGGAAACTACTACAAACGCGGGTAGACGTTTGCATTAAAGTCAACGCTCTTCTTGGTAGCATTGGCCAAGTCACTCCTACACGTTTCTAGTACATGAAAAGGAAGAACATGAGTCTAGTCTTTTAAAAATACCAATATGAAAGTAGGGGAAGGGGTCTCTACATTTAAGAGAAAAATGCCGGGTTGATTAAGATTGCCGGGTTCAAACCTCCTGTTACTAACTTTACGACTTTGTGTAAGTCAGTTAATCTATTCCTATGGTTCCTCACCCATAAATTGGGGGATATTAATACCTATTCCATATGGTTGTTATGAGAATTATGCATTAACATACAGGAGAGCAATGAAAACTGAGTATACAGTGCTGAAAATTGAGTTTCAATTACCTTCTCTAAAAATAGATACAAAGAATATAATTTGATTCACAAGAATCTTAGATTGATTCATGACACTCTTTTTTTCTATCCTCTTTCTTTTCTTTTTTTTAAGTTATGTAATCTAGTGTTAAGAATGATAGGAGATCTAAGAGGAGACAATTTCTCATGACAAATTTGGTTCAGTCAATCTCAGAAGGTCAAAGAACATATTATGCGTTGGCTACAGCAATCCCATTTAGGACAATCTCAGGTTACATTCATTTGCACTAACATTTTGGATCTGACACTAAAGCTTTCCTTTGCTTGCCAGATTTATCTGTGCTGGAAAAACCCTGCTAGTGTCAAGTCAAGGAGTCTAATCATTGGTTTAGGGAAACTTACTTATTTTTTGTCATCCCAGGTCTTCAACAACAACTGGCACACAGAGATGGTGCTCAATAAATACTTTTTGCATTAAAGACAGAAAAATACATTGGTGTGCTCCTTACATAAGTTGCAGAACCATACCTCAGAGTCACCCACAATTCTCTCACCCAAAAATGTAACCTTATTTTTCTAATTTTTGTGTTTATGCTAAAACTTTTATAATTAAATGACTATATGAAGTGGAATGTTATATTATTGTATGTGTAATTCACATTTGAAAAATTAATTAAGAAGACTATCATCCTAGGAATGTGCTGTTTTAGGGTGGTGAGCTATCTATGGCTAAAATCTCCCCAAAAGCTAGGACAAAAAAACAGAGACATAACAATGATATAGAGCAAATCTTTCTCTCCTTCCCCCAAAATGAGACCATAGCATACATAAGAATTTAGTGTATGAAAAATTATAGAATTTCTTATACATGACTTTTATTTCCTTGTAGTAAGAGCACTTAACAGGAGATCTACATTCTTAAATTTTAAGTGCACAATACAGTATTGTTAACTACAGACATCATATTATACAGCAGATTTCTAGAACTTATTCATCTTGCATAATTGAAACTTTATACCCATTGAACAGCAATCCCCATTTCCTTCTTCCCCTAAGCCCCGGCAATCTTCCAGGACCTCTGCGTATACCAAAATCCATGCATACTCAATTATCACAGGTGGCCTGAGGAACCACTTAGGAAACCGCTTAGGAGAAGCTGGCCTTTGGTATATACGTGGGTTTCACATCCCAGTGCAACTGTGTTTTTTAAATGGGTTTGGTTGAAAAAAACCCACTTATAAGTGGACCCATGCATTTGAACCTGTGTTGTTCAAGGGTCAACTGTAGGACTAAGGGAGGTTTACACTGGAAGAGTCAAGTTGTTAGGTTATGTTGATAGGAGATGGAAGAAAAGGTAGAGGTTAAAGACCGAGGAAAGCAGGGAGATAATCACTTGAAGAAGGTCTATCAGCAGGCCAGAGGTGATGGAACAGGATTTGTGAGAGTGGGAGGGGAGATAGGTGAGGAATAAGGTAGACTGATGCTGGTATCTTCATCCAGATTTCCCAGGTGCTCTGGCAGGAGAGTTCCCACACTGACTTAGATTCAGACAGTAGAATGCAAGAAGAGAAAGGTAGAAGGAAGTAAGGCAGAGGTTATACTCTGGCTACTTCTGCTGCTTCTGTTGGCAAGCCTATGTAGACCCACAGGTTTTTGTTAGCAGTGTTCCAATATCCAAGTGCTTTGTGGATGTCAAGAGGCAGAATGCAGGCCGTTTGGGTTTTGTTGTTGTTGTTGCCTACATGGATTTATCACATGGCATGACTGTGGGGCCACCAGCTATCGTGACAAGCTTGAGTTGCCTACAATGTTCCAAATCTTGATTCTCCCACTAATCCATATGCCAATGTGTCTTAATACACTGGTTTGAAACTAGTCTTTTAGGAAATACATTGCCTTTAAGCATATGGAAAATAAATACATTTTGGACCTAAAAATTAACTATTATTGTCTTGTTTTACTATTGCTGTGTGAAAAAAATATTCTGGACTTGAAAGGATTTAGAAATTGCTCTTCCATGAAAATTTAAGCCCAACAGGCCTGGATGTGAAGGCTATGGAACAACTCTATGACCTAGCAATTTTCCACTCCTAGATATTTACACAAAAGTGCACATAAAGACTGGTACAGGAGTCTTGATATTAGCTTTATTCATAATAGCCCCAAACTGAAATAATCCAAATGTCCAACAATAGTAAAAAACACTGTGGTGTAGTCATACAATGAAATACTACTAAGCAATAAAAAAGAATGCGCAATAAAATATTATACTACTGAGCAATAAAAAAGAAAAAGAAACATGCAACATCAACAAAACACAAAACCAGGCTGAGTAAAAGAAGCCTTACACAAAGGAGGACATATGTATATATGTAATCATACAAATGTGTGATATAAATGTATGATTCATGAATATGAGGTTTTGAACAGGCTAAATTAATCTGTGGTGATTTTTAAAAATTAGAACAGTAATTGACTCCATGGGGCTGGGGACAAGGATTGATTGGAAACAGCAAGAGGGTTTTCCTGGGTAATGATAATGTTTTCTATATATCTTGATGGAAATTTGGGTTATACAGTTAAAACTCCCAAATAATACACTTAAATTTGTATATTTCACTGTATGTAAATTATACCAGGGTAGGATGAAGAAGGGAAAGACGATAACCATAAAAAAACCTTATAGTTAATGCAGTGCATATTGAAGTGCTGGGGTGAAATGAACTGATGTTTGCAACTTGCTCTGAAATACAGTTAAATAAAAAGATACATTACTTGATAGAGGGATGGTTAGATGGTTACATATGTGATCAGGCAAATATGAAAAATTTTAGTTGTAGATTTCAGGTGGTGAGTGTAGTTCATGTACAATTCTTTCAACTTTTCTGTAGCTTGAAAATGTTCATACAGAAAATAAGAGAGTGTGTGGGGGTCAATCTCTTTTTGCCTTTTTGAAGTATTTCCTTAACCTTTGGGCAAAGAAACCTACTTCAAAACAAGCAAAGCATTTCATGTGGTTCTTGGCCCATTTTAATAAATGGATCTTAAGATGTCACTCGTACCATCTCCACCCCAGTAATAACCACCATCAATCACTCCCAGTGTAGACATCACCATTTCTGGATCACAGTGGTGATTACTTTATACATGCTATCTCTGTGTAGAGAAATTAGTAGCTTTCCTTATGGTTTAACAAAAAGCTCTAGGCTGAGTCACGTTTTCAGAACTTCCAGGCAGCCAGGAACTAGAACAAACAGGTGTCCAAGATGAAGATAATGTCTGTGACAGTAATTTTAGCAGACTGTATCATTCAAATATATTATGAAGGTATGGGACAATGTGCGTGTTTGTGCATGTGTATGTTTTGGGGATGGTAAGCTGAAGCAAGAAGAAGGAAAATATATTCCAGAAAGAGGATAAACACTGAAAGTCCCAAAAAGGAACAGTAACTTCAATCTGATTTATATATGGAAAGAAATCTTATTCCTTCCTCCTTTTTTCTCTTTCTTAAGCTCATGTCTGATGCCATATGATACTATCACTTGGAAAGGGTTGACAATAGCTGCCCGAGTTTGGCAACGCTGGTTCTTTTGTGCTTTTCTTTTCTCAATAAACCTTTGACAAAGGCTCGGTGCTTGAAAGGCTGGGCTGTTTCTTGTTTGGTCTAAGTGTTTCTTGCTCGGCAGAATGATTAACTGTCTCTGAATGTCAATAAATAAGTGGTTTCAGTGAAGCTTTTTGAAATATATTTCCCTAAAGGCTGCTTGGTGGCAGGCCCAGGATTGACTTGGTTTTGTGTGAAACTAGGAAGTAAACAATGTAATTACCAGGCTGCCTAGTCCCCATGGCTCCTGATACCCACAAAGTCTCACATGTGAGAAGAGATCAGGGAAAAAAAATCTTCACCTAAAAGTAGGAGTTAGAGGCTTTGAATTTCAGCTTAGATGGATAAAATGACAAGGTGCTAAAGTGGCAGAAGTTGGATTTGAACTAAGATTTCAGGAGCAATGGTATAGACGTGGCAGCACTAGAAAGAACATACGAGTTTAGTAAATATCTACTAGGAAAAAATAAGGCAATAAGTCTACCTTGAACAAAGACATATCCGTCTCAAATTAACTTATTCTGTGCTATGAATAGAGGCGATAATTCAAACCTGATTCATGATACGGTGCTTGACTACTGGCTATGTACAGGGGGAACCTGCCAGAGCTAGACTAGCTGTAATAACCCATGCCTAACAAGTTCAGGGAAATCTGCTCAGTTCCTTCTATTTTCATGGATCCCTGTCCTGCTATTAGGACAGGACAGTGAGCTTGTAGACAAGCCAGGTCAAACAATATCTTCTTGGGAAGTAGCTGACTGACATGCAAACTAAACATCTTTTGACCATTATGTTAGAATAAGACAGTGGACACATTTCATAAAATGACTCAATTGGTGGTATTCAGGTTCCAAAAAGCAGTATGCAGATTCTGAGGCTTAATAGGATTTAAGAGGAAAAAAAAAAATTCTGGCTCTTCCTGTCTTTGTTTGTGCTGCTACAACAGAATACCTGAGACTGGGTCATTTATAAAGACCAGAGATTTATTTCTTAAAGTTCTGGAGGCTGGGAAGTCAAGGTCAAGGGGCCCCCATCTGATGAGGGCCTTCTTGCTGTGTCATTCCATGGGGGAAGGTGGAAGGGCAAGAGAGCACCTGTGACAGAGAAGGGAAGGGAGCCAAACTCATCCCTTTATCAGAAATCCCAAGATAACAAACCCACTCCCAAGATAATGGCATTAATTCATTCATGAGGGCAGAGCTTTCATGACCTAATGACTTCCTAAAGGCCCCACCTCTCAACACTGTGGCTCTGGGGATTAAGTGTCTAACTCATGAACTTTGGGGGACACATGCAAACCATAGCACCTTCCTTAACATAAACAATACCTGATCAGAAAACAAGCAGGAAGTTTTCATTGGTTTGTTATTCATTTGGGACTTAACTCCAATAAAGATCATGTGATGATATTTAAAAGACTAGCTGAAACTAGAAACATAGGAAACCTGAAGTCAAAGTTCCAATCACTTTGGGGCTAGTGGAGAATACAGAATATAAAATAGCATGCAACATAATAAATAAAATATTCACTTCTTAGATTGAATTTATGAGTTGTGGATATAACACATCCATACTGTTTTGACTCTCTAACCACTTTTCTTAATCTGTTCAGGCTACTTTAACAAAATACCATAAACTGGGTGGCTGATGAACAAGACAAATTTATTCCTCACAGTTATGGAGGTTGGGAAGTCCAAGATCAAAGTATCAGCAGATCTGATGTCTGGTGAGCTCTTAATCTCTGGTTTACAGATGGTGCCTTCTCATTGTGTCCTCACATGGTGGAAGGGGCTAGCTAACTCTCTGAGGTCTCTTTTATGAGGCCATTTTTGCATTGCTATAAAGAAATACTGGAGTCTTGGTAATTTATACAGAAAAGAGATGTAATTAGCTCACAGTTCCGCAGGCTGTTAGAAGCATGGTTCCAGCATCTGCTTCTGGGGAGGGCCTCAGGAAGCTGACAATCATAAGGGAAGGCAAAGGGGAGCTGGCATATCATGATATGCTCCCCACAAAGGCCCTATCTCCTTGATATGGTTTGGCTGTGTCCTCACCCAAATCTCATCTTGAATTGTAGCTCCCATAATTCTCATGTGTTGTGGGAGGAACCCCGTGGGAGGTAATTGAATCATGGGGATGGTTTCCCCAATACTGTTCTCGTGGTAGTGAATAAGTCTCATAAGATCTGATGGTTTTATAAGGGGTTTCCCTTTTTGCTTGGTTCTCATTCTCTCTCTTTTCTGCCATGTAAGATGTGCCTTTCACCTTCTGTCGTGATTGTGGAACCACAGCCATGTGGAATGGTGAGTCCATTAAACCTCTTTTTCTTTATAAATTACCCAGTCTCAAGTATATCTTTATCAGCAGCATGTAAATGAACTAATACACTCCCAATACCATCATCTTGTGGGTTAGGATTTCAACATATAAATTTCGGGCAGACACAGACATTCAGACCATACCATTACTTTACTAGTCAGCTGGTAATGGGATGAGTGAAGATCTTACTTTTATGTGAGAAGAGTGTTTCATTTTTGTTTTTAAAAGCAGAATGATCCATGAACATAATCCTCTCAGCCATCCTCCCAGGAAAAGAAACAGAGAAAAGTCAAATGACTTACATTCTGAGTGGAGGGTGGTGTAAGAATTTGAACTTTAGTTCCCATGCATCTCACAAACTGCTCACCTCCCAGCCCACATAGATGAGACCTGGCTCTGTGGATGCTGGACTTCTGGACTGCTGGCACAGGGAAGCAGAGCAGAGTGGTGTTCACCTGGACTTAGGTGCTCTTCTGCTTCAAGGTGAAATGCTGGTTTCATATCATTAGGAAAAAAAATCCAGAAGCACTACCTCTCTTCCACTAACACCTCCATCTTTGATATCTGGGTATAGGGGTGATCAGGAATACTGTTGGCTCCTTTTTCCTTATCCTTGTTGGTATGTTACAGGTTTACTAATAGTGAATCTAAGTAATAGAAATCTTGCCGTAGCATGTATTGGGACTCACCATGAAGAGTGCTGAGGATGGAGACATAAGATGACTCTTCATGACACTGGACCACCAGACCTTGCCTGTGGTGTAGGGTGTGGAGGAACAAAGATGGCACTGGCTCTAGAAAAGAGGTTTATGCCTCTAGGGTGGTGATGGGCTAAATGATGTCCCCACAAAATTCATATGTTGCAGCCTTTATTAGTCCATTGTCACGCTGCTAATAAAGACATACCCGAGACTGGGTAATTTATAAAGAAAAGAGGTTTAATTGACTCACAGTTCAGCCTGTCTGGGAAGGCCTTGGGAAACTTACAATCATGAAAGAAGGGGAAGCAAACTTGTCCTTCTTCACACGGTGTCAGGAAGAAGAATGAGAGCCAAGTGAATGGGGAAGCCCTTTATAAAACCAACAGATCTCATGAGAACTTACTCACTATCACAAGAATAGCATGGAGAAACTGCCCCCATGATTCAATTATCTCCCACTGGGCCCCTCCCATGACACATGGGGATTATGGGAACTACAATTCGAGATGAGATTTGGGTGGGGACACAGCCAAACCATATCATTCTTCCCCTGGCCCCTCCCAAATCTCATGTCCTCACATTTCAAAACACAATCATGCCTTTCCAATAGTCCCTCAAAGTCTTAACTCATTCCAGCTGAAGCAACAGTCTAAGCTGTATGTTGGCCCCTTTTAGCCGTGGCTGGAACTAAGCAGCTGAGATACAGGGCACCATGTCCTGAGGCTGCACAGAGCAGGTGAGCCTGGGCCCAGGTCTGGCCCATAAAAACAATTTTCCCTCCTACACCTTCAGGCCTATGATGGGAGGGGCTGCCATTAAGGTCTCTGACATGGCCTGCAGACATTGTCCTCATTGTCTTGGTGATTAACATTTGGCTCCTTATTATTTATGCAAATTTCTGCAGCTGGCTTGAATTTCTCCCCAGAAAAAGGGTTTTCTTCTCTATTGCATCACCAGGCTGCAAATTTTCCAAACTTTTATGCTCTGCTTTCTCTTGAATGCTTTCCTGCTTAGAATTTTCTTCTGCCAGATACTCTAAATTATCTCTTTCAAGTTCAAAGTTCCACAGGTCTCCAGGGCAGGGGCAAAATGCAACTAGTCTCTTTGCATAGCAAGAGTGACCTTTACTCCAGTTCCCAACAAGTTCTTCATCTCCATTGGAAACCACCTCGGCCTGGACTTTATTATCCATATCATTAACAGCATTTTGACCAAAGCCATTCAATAAATCTCTAGGAAGTTCCCAACTTTCCCACATTTTTCTATCTTCTCCTGAGCCCTCCAAGCTGTTCCAACGTCTGTCTGTTACCCAGTTCCAAAGTTGCTTCCACATTTTTTAGTATCTTTACAGCAGTACCTCACTATCCCGTATCAATTTGCTGTATTAGTTTATTCTAACACTGCTAATAAAGACATACCAAAGACGGGTAATTTATAAAGAGAAAGAGATTTAATGGACTCACAGTTCAGCTTGGCTGGGGAAGCCTCCAGAAACGTACAATCATGGCAGAAAGGAAAGTAAACATTTCCTTCCTCACATGGCAGAAGGAAGGAGAATGAGAGCCAAGCAAAGGGGGAAACCCCTTATAAAACCATCAGATCTCATGAGAACTTACTCACTATCATGAGAATAGCATAAGGGAAACTGCCCCCATGATTAAATTACCTGCCACCGGGTCCTTTCCATGACACGTGGGGATTATGGGAACTACAATTCAAGATGACATTTGGGTGGCGACACAGCCAAACCATATCACAGCCCTAATCTGCAGCTCCTTAGAAAGTAACTGTATTTGAGGATAGAGCCTTCAAAGAGGAAATGAAAGTAAAACAAAGCCATTAGGATAGGTCTTAAACCAACCTGATATCTTTATAAAAAGAGGAGATTAGAACATGCAGACAACACACAGTATGAGGGATAACCATGTGAAGAGTCGGCAAAAGGGTGGCCATCTGCAAGCCAAGGAGAGAGGCCTCAGGAGAATCCAAACCTGCTGATACCTTGATCTTGGACTTCTTTTTTTTTTTTTTTTTTTTGGAGACAGGTCTTGCTCTGTTGCCTAGGCTGGAGTGCAGTGGTGAGATCTCGGCTCACTGCAGCCTTCACCTCCTGGGTTCAAGCGATTCTCCTGCGTCAGCCTCCCAAGTAGCTGGGACTACAGGTGCATGCCATCATGTCCAGCTAAGGTTTGTATTTTTTTTTTTAGTAGAGACAGGGTTTCACAATGTTGGCCAGGATAGTCTTGATCTCTTGACCTCGTGATCCACCCGGCCCTAGCCGACTAACACAGGGTTTCAAACAAAAATGTGAAAAAATTTGAAATTGTTTTAAATAAAAAAGCCCATCTTAGGCTAACTCAGTTGTCTCATGTATATTTTGAGGAAGTTAGTAATTGTTGCCAGAAAAAGAAAAGGGTAATCTAGGTTCAAATAATTTGGGGAAATGCTGGATTAGATAGCTAGCCAGGTTACTTTGCTGTAGGACTCCTCAGAGCCTTTAATGTGCTGACGTGCCCATTATTAGCATGATTTATATGACCCGGTGTCATCCTTGACACCTCTGACAGAGCAGGAGCATCATCATCTTGGATAAGCCTCTTATTCTAAAGTTCACCTTAATAAAACACTGCCTAAATCCAAAAGCCATCAGCCTAATGGCTAAGGTCAGCATGACCGTAAACCACAAATAACATTTCCAACCAGAAACATTCCGAACTCCTCCCTTCCCAGAGACATTCTAGCCCCGAGATAAAGCCCCCTTGGGGCGGGAAGATGCTAGCCTAAGATAACCCACCTCTGGGCTGGAAAGATGTCTGCCCCAAAATAATCCTCCGCACAGAGAGATTCCAACCCTGCCATGAACTTCTCCACACACAGAAACATTCCAAGCTTGTGACAAGCCCCCTCACCCTAAAACAAATATATACTCTTAGTCTGTAAGAGAAAGTGCTCCTGACCGCATTGGCTAGGAGCCCCTCTCAGTTTTTTTTGTTTGTTTTTTGTTTTTAATGGAGTCTCGCTTCTCTGCTCAGGCTGGAGTGCAGCGGAGCGATCTCAGCTGACTGCAATCTCCGCCTCCCGGGTTCAAGCAATTCTCCTGCTTCAGTCTCCCAGGTAACTGGGATCACAGGCACGTGCCAGCACACCCGGCTAATTTTTGCATTTTTAGTAGAGACGAGGTTTCACTATGTTGGTCAGGCTGGTCTCGAACTCCTGATCTCAAGTGATCCACCCGCCTTGGCCTCCCAAAGTGCTGGGATTACAGGCGTGAGCCATGGCACCTGGCCTCCTCTCAGGTTTTAACTAAAGAAAACCTGTCTTTAATTGCCAGCTGTGTTTCGTGTTTCTTTCCTCTTTAACTCTTACGACCTCCCTTTCCTCTTACTTTTCATTTCTAATGCACTGCCAATTTCTGATGACTTTCTCTTTTAAAGATTCCTTGAATCATTCAATTCTATCTGAATCCCCACTGAAACTTGAACTATAACATTGCCTAACACTTTTATTTTATAAATACTTCATGAATTAATTCACTTCTTTCTACCAAAATGACCAAATTGCCTATGTCTCTTGCTTAGTCTACTGCAAAACCTTTCTGACTGATCTGCCCATTGGATGCCTTCCAGTGAGTTCTCCACAGCACAAATGAAGTAATCTTGTTTAAGTTTAGGTCTGATTATATCAGCTTCTTGTTTTTAAAGATCTTTCAGTAGATTCCCTTTGCTTCCAGGATGAGAAGAAAAAATTTCTACCCATTCCTTCAGGCTCTCATCTTGAACTATCTTCCTCTTTGGGCTCCAAATTCATAGGTCTTCCTGTAATCAACCTCACACTGTGTTGCTGCTGCCTGCCACCGAGCCTTTGCACATGCTGTGCCTCCTGCCTGGTTAGCGCCCACTGCCTCCCTCAGATAAATCTTCCTTTACTTTCCTTATTGGATCAAATCTTTCTACTATTGATTCATATTATACTTGTTACTACTGAAAATTTGCATTTGTGTGATTATTTCATTAATTCTTGAATCTAACTCTTCTAGACTAAAAACTCCACGTCTGTGGAATACTCATTAATTTATGAAAGTTTGGGGAGGGCCTATCTGAAACACAATGTGAAAAAATTTTACAAAAAAAAAATAAAATGAGCAAGAGTAAAGAAAAAAGTTTTGGGTCCTTAGGAACATGTAGTTATTTGCTATAAATTAGCATCCTTTGAAATAAAGAACGCATCTGAAAAGCTGAATATAGAAGAGATATTAATATTGCATCTAAGTTCTGGAGATGAAATTAGATGTTTAATTTCTTAAAAATCTTTTGATTTTGAAAACTTTCAAACCCAGAAAAGACTTGAAAGACTAGTACCATGAACAGGCATATCCCATTAGTCAGCCTGTTAAATGTTTTGATGGTGCTCTGAAAATGCTGCTCTGTAGATATGACCTTTTCTGCTTTGCTGTAGACAGCGTAATTCTGATTTTAACTTGAGAAAGCCATAAGACTAAGTAATTAGACTACTAATGCCAATACTGAAGGAAGAAAGGCTACCTATGCCTATTGGCAAATAATTAATCAAGATATATTTAAGACTTGACTTAAGGTACTGTGGGGGATGACAAGATGTTTACGGGACATACTTAAAAATTTATAGCCATTTGAGAAAAGAAGACACCTTCCCATGAAAAAATAACCAGTGATAAAAGAAGTAACAAATATTGAGAGGGGGGAGGCAGAAAGTGGCCACAGAGTTAATGGGATGAGATTGCTTCTAGTTATTTGTCTTTGTAGAAATGGATTCCCTATGGACAACAGCACGTCTTGTTATCAATTTAATTTCCTTGACCAAAAGACCAACTCAGGAAAATAATTTTAAAAGGCATATTGTAAATAAGCATTTCCCCTGTGAACAAACAGAAGCGTAAAGAGTCTCTTTATCTGAGTTATATTTACATTATTTTAGTTCCTTGCTTGAAGGACGATCTAAAACAACGGGAAGTATTTGTTCCTTTAAGGGCCAACCTCTGTTTGGCGGACTTCAGCCAAATAATTAATCCATTTTTTTTTCTAACAAAGAATAGGCTACTATATTCACTTGTCACATCAAGTCAGACCTACATTAAGAGCCTTGGGAGAGTATGATTCCCAGTGAACTGGCTCCGGGCCTAGAGATCCGGGCAGCATTTCCCTTATCAGCCATTATTTTCAGAGGGCTGTGTCTAGGCTAGGGAAATTGGAACTAGATAAATAATAAAGAAGACCATAACCTGGTCCAAAGGTAACATAGGAAGAAAAACATTGTGTAAATTTTGGGGCAGCGTAGGGGAGATCACTAATGGCAGCACAAAGTAAGTGGCGGGACGGGGGGGGTGTTTTTAAAATAAAAATAAAAAAATTAGTACATTTGGGCATTCTCCAATCCATACAAGACTGGAAATCGCCTTTGGAAAGATGAGCTCTTCAGGTCCAAGTGATCATTTTAGAGACGATTTTGTGAAGATGCAGTTTTTGCATGTACTTGGTGTAAGAACTCGGTTCTCTAAAACCTAAGTTCTAAAATCAGATTTTCCAACCTGAAAAGGAGCCAGGGAGGGATACTGCTCGCAGATCACAGGATAATTTATGTCTTTAATTTATGCTTTGAACTCATATTTTTTCTGGGTTTTTCCCAATCTGTACATATTTTAGAATTAGAAAAAAACCTAACTATTAAACAAAGACCAGGGTTGAAGTTTCTTGTTTTTACCCACAGGAAGACTGCTACTGTAGGCAAGGTAAATTCCCAAACAAAAGCTACTGGGAAGTCAAAGCCTAGGGATTGGTTGGCATATCTGTGATGGGGTAATTAACAGATGTCTATTGATCTCTTGTCTAAAAACTTTTAAGTTTAGAAGGTTACCGAAATTCCTTAGAAGTCGGCCACTTTATTATTATTTTTAACAGCCATATTGAGATACAATTCATATGCCTTATAATTCACCCATTTAAATAAAGTATTTCAATTTGTTTTGCATATTCAGAGTTGTGCCACCGTTACCACAATAAATTTTAGCACATTTTTATCACTGCCAAAAGATATCCCATAGCCATCCACTTTAGCCATCTTGCCCAATCCCCTTGCTCTCCCCAGCCTTAGGCAATCACCAATCTACTTTCCGTCTCTGTATGACTAATCTTGACCTTGCATATAAATGGAATCATACAATATGCAGCCTTTTGTGTCTGGTTTCTTTCCCTTAGAATGATGTTTCCAAGGTTCATTCATGTTGTAGCATGTTATCAGTACTCTGTTCCTTTTTACGGCTGAACAACAGTCTACTCTATGGATGTATCACGTATTATTATCTACTCTTCAGTCAGTGAACTTTAGGTTGTTTCTACTTTTGGGATATTATGAATAATGCTGCTGTAAACATTTGTGTACAAGTCTTTCTGTGACATAAACGTATGTTTTTTTCCTTGGATATTTACCTAGGAGAATTGATGAATACTGTAATTCTGTGTTTAAACTTTTAAGGAATTGCAAGACTGTTTCCCAACATGGATGCACCATATTACATTCCCACCAGCAGTGTATTAAGGTTGCAGTTTCTCCACTTCCTTGCCAGCACTTGTTATTGTCCATCTGTCTGATTACAGCTATACCAGTGGGTGGCCGTCATGAAGTGGTACACCTGCTGTGGTACCTGCTGTAGGCAAGGTAATTTTCAAAAATTCATTATTTTTAACATGTTTTATTAAAAATTATTTTTAATACAGAACTCATAGAGGTTAACATACAAAATTTCTTCACATGTATATACTGATTTGATTCCTAGCTTCTAAACCAACAACGATCCCATCTATGTTTTAGCACAATGATTATTCCTGTTTTACAGACAAAGAAATGGAGGCTCACAGAGGTTAAGAAGTTGTAGGGCTGGGATTTGAACGCAGGGGTTCTAAAAGCACATGCTTTTAGCCACAGTGTTATCCTGTTTCAACAGCTACTAGGTGCCTGCATAAACATGAGCAGATAAGATGGGAGAATGAAGGTATTTGAAATATGTGGATTTAAAGCATCTAGTAATGATTATGAAGATGCTGAAGGGATATGGCTTTGGATTACAGCAATAGGCAAGATGTTATCTGTTAATAGACTAAAGAACAGAGAAGTGATTTCTGTGACTATAGAGCAATTTAAAGGAAGAGCTGAGATTAAACAGTCCCACATCTGCTTCACTGCTTTGGGTAAGTTATCATTTTTATCCTTCCATTTGGAAAATGAGAACATTAGTGATGATAAATAGAACCAAACCATGTGCTAAATATATTTACCTTTTGGTCCTTACACTTGCAAGAACGAGACCAGTTTCTCTTGAATGATTGATCATATTATCCTAATACAGCTAGATACATTATTTTAGTTTTTGTGATTTTAGCAAAATCAAAATAGAGCCAGATACATTATTTTAGTTTTTGTGATTAAAATAATGCATTTTAAAATAAAATAATTATTATTTTAAATAATATATTTTAAAATAATAATTATTTTAAATAATATATTTTAAAATAATGTATTGTAAAATAAAATAATTATTTTAAATAATGTATTGTAAAATAAAATAATTATTTTAAATAATGTATTGTAAAATAAAATACATATTTTAGTTTTTTTCCTTTCTCTTCCTTGTAGTTGAAGAAAAATTATTTCACAAAAATAAAAATTATTTTGAATTTTGGCCACAGTAAAAAGCAGTTCTGGGAATTCAAATTCCTTATGCCCTAGTTAAACATTATTAGTCAAAAGCTACTGCTCACTAGAACCCCTTTCTAGAAATCTATCCTGTAATACTGCATATATAATTCTTACATCTTTATCTAGGATATTTCCAATTTTCAAATTTGTATATGTGACCTAATTAAACAAAATAGCTCAAGAGGACTGATATTCTAAATAACTAATTCATAAATGTTGCTAAAAGTGGTATAATTTTATAATTTCCTGAAGAGAAACTAGACAAAATTTCCTGTAACATTACAAATCTTAAAAGAAACAGGGTAGTTTTAAGTGTGACAGAGTTAATTCATAAATGAGATATATAGACTAGAATACTCATTTTTAAAAAATGTTTATTTTGAAGCAAAGGATCATTATCTCAATCTTTAGCTTGTACCCGGCAGCCTGTATTTAAAGGGTTTATTCTTCACGGTGATGGGGTGGGGTGGATGTAGCTAAGATAGCAGTTCCAGTTTTACCACTCTTATTAATTTTGTGCTGGGGTTGAAGTGCTCCACAGGAAAAAAAAGGAGCATTGTTTCTATGAACTGTATAAAGGGGAGGGAAGGAGGAAATGTTAGAAGGATGATTTCTCAATTTTATTTCTTAAAAGGCACTCTTGTGGTTGCATTTCCTCCAAACCCAACCTTTTGTGTTCAGTTTGATTAAAATGCATCCTTCTTGGTCTAACAGTATCTGGAAAACTCGAGAAGGCTTTTTCCTAAACCATCAGTAGGTCAAGCAAGAAAGTTAGCAGAGCTGATTCTGCTGATGTACCTTCCATAACTGACAGTATTCATCTTTGAAATGATTAAGCCCTGGTATTTTGACTGAAAATGTGAAGTCTTTTATAAGGAAATGAAAAAAATATAATTTTTTATAAACACCCTAAATTCTGAGTTTTTGCATACATGCCACTTGATCTTCATAATTATATCAGTAATACCACTGCATAAAAACATCAGTCAGAGGAAATCTAATTTAATGTGAAAATAGCTATTCTGAGGAGAGGTGGGAACACTGAAGAGGTTCTGGAGTTACACAGACCTTCGCTAAGTACCATCTCTGTCACTTACTAGCTTCAGCATCCTGAATGACTTAACTTCTCTGAGCCCAACCCTTTCAGTTAATGTGCACAAATCACCTAAAGTACCTAGTACATAGTAGGTGCTCAATGAATGTTAGCTATTCCTACCCTTTTGACAAAGAAACCATTAGCTAGTACCAAAATGATAATGGAGTCTTCCCTTTCCACTCATCCTAAAGCAGGTATTCACGTCATTCCCTCTTTTATTTGGGCTTCATATTTATCAACTGAGTTTTTGAGTAGCTACAGTTGCCAGGTAGTAGGCACTGAGGGGGTCAAAGAGAGGCAACGTTGACAAGTGTCTTAGCCTGCTTTGTGCTGCTATAGCAAAATACCTGAGACTGAGTAATTTATAAATAACAGAGATTTATTACAGTCCTGAGGGTTGGGAAGTTCGAGGTCAGGGGGACTTTTATTTTATATGAGGTCCTTCCTGCTGCAACATCCCATGGCAGAAGGTAGAAAGGCAAGAGAGAAACCCGTGAGAAAGAAAGAAGGGAAGAGGGCCAGAACTCTTCCTTTTATCAGGAACCCACTCCCAAGGTAATGGCATTAATCCATTCATGATGGCAGGGCACTTGTGACCTAATCACCTCTTTAGGATCCCACCTCTCAAACTGTTGCATTGAGGATTAAATTTCAAACACATGAAATTTGGGGGACACATTCAAACCATAGCAATGTCCAAGCCAGTCTTTGCCCTAGAGAGGAAAGAGCATTTGATGATGTCATCAGCTGAGATAATAGCAGAAAGGAGAGCACATCAGTGGGCTTGAAGGTGGAGCACCGATAGACTGCATTTCAGGTGAGTTGAGTTGGATGGGGTCTGGGGATATGCAAGCAGATATGCCCTACAGGAAGTAGTTTTTAATGGATCTGTAGCTGTGTAGGGGGGCAGGGCTGGAGAAAGGCATTTGGGTATCATGTATGTTTGAGCTATGAGTGGTGCATATATTCTGACACTGCCAGAGGTTGGTCAGGGAGCCTAGAAGACTGGGAAGAACTGTGGGGTGAGAAGAAAGACCAGGGACACACTACTGCTTGGGAATGGGAGACAGCAAGGAGATTTTCTGGGTGTCCCCTACAACCCTCAAAAACATTATCTGCAGGTACTTCGGTTTTTAAAATTAATATTAAAATAACAAATCCAAAAATGTATTTTTCTTGAATTGAGATCAACTATAAATCTTATATTCTATTTAACATTCTCTAAACTCTGTCAATCTTCTGAAGAGTGATCTTTTAACTTGGTTAAAGTAGTAGACATTAAACATTTCAATATAGCATTAAATAAAGCAAAATTATCTTAACATTTTTAACTTAAAAATACAAAGTCTAAATCAATCATCCAATGACATATTTTAGATTAGAAATCACAAGGCTAATCATATTAACACATTATCTTAAACATAATGAATATCTAAAATATTAAAGACTTTTCCCCAAACTTATCTAAAAGTATAAATATTTTGATTTTATTTAGTCCATCATATTTACACTTAAATTTTAAGTTTTCCCATGGTTAGAACACTATATTATAAGGAAATAATTTTGCTTTCCCCCCAAATTTGGGGTTACCTTCTTAGTGCATTTTCACTAGCAAGTTAGCCTGGGATTTAGGATCTAATTTTCCCTATGCATACTTGCTTTAACGGAGACTCTATACTTTACGAAGGGTTCAGTCTTCTCATCTAAGTCCCCAAGATTTAAATTACTTGTTATCTAATTCTCAAGTCATCTTTGATTCTGTAACCTTCCACAGATTACCTTGCCAGTTGACCTGAATCAATGAATATGGCTACCATTTAATCCTACTCAGAATTCTTTGCACACTCTTCCTTGCAGACATAACTCATAGATAGTATAGAACATACAACTGGATTCTGCATCATGAAAACCTCAGAGTCAAACTTGATAATAGATGATAGAAAAATAGGGACTGGTCATAGAAGTAGGAGAAGAATCAGGAATAAGAAATGTAATAGCATAAAAGCATCAAAGGAAAGGGAGAATTTCAAAAAGGAAGATATCCTCAAGATCAATAGCTTGAAATGTAGCAAGGAGGTTTTTAAATTAAAGGGGTGAAATATGACCATTAGAATTGATCAGTGATGTTTTCATGTCACGATGTGGACTAAAACCAAATAGCAATATGTTGAGTGAACTGGAATGGGAATTGCAGTTAAAGGCAGCAATTACTCAAGAACTCTTTAGGACATTTTATTTTATATTATTTTATTTTTAAATAAGGGAAACAGAGATGGGGCAGTAGCCAAAAGGCTCAAAGGAAGACATATTTATCTTGTAAGAAATAAATTTTTTCAACACCCCTTACCCCCACTTTTATTTGGTTAGAGTTGATAGATTCAGGACAAAGACAGAATTAATTGGTGAAGCAATATCCCAGAGGATGGAAGATAAAAGTTAAGTCCACATGAAAAAGTTGGCCTTGAACAGGAAAAGGAACACCTTATCCTCTGAGAATGAAGAGAATGAGGAAAGGACTGATGCAGATGTAGATAAATTTGTGGACATGGGTGGGGCAGGAGGCTGAAGTCGCTCAAGCCTAACTGCATGACTGTCGCAAGTCCTAGCCAATGCCTTCCAGGAGCACACGCAGTATGCAGCTTCCCCATTTCCAAGAACCGAAAGAATGTGGACTAAGATGATGACAGCTCCAGGAACCAGCCCAGACGGAGCCACTGGAGAGCTTCCCCATAAGGTAGCCATACATATTAATCACAGATCAAATAAGAGAAGAAATCCTAGATCCTTCTATCCAACTCAGATTTCTCACTTAAAGAAAATGAGGCCAGAGGTTAAGACAGGCTCAAGGGCAGTTGCTAGCATCTCTTAAGCTAGAAACCAGGTTTCTTGCCCCCAGAATGAAGTCTCCCTTTATTTTTTAAAATTGTATATAGCTAATTTTCTCCACCTTTTCCCCTGGCCAACTTTTCTTCATTCTTCTACTTTTAGCACTTCACTTTCTCTGAAAAGCCTTCCTTGCCTTCTCCCTTCCCTCCCCTCTCCCATTTAAATCATTTAAACAGGATCCCATTTAAGGATATTATATACCTCTTTGATCTTTCCTTTGTTGTTCCACAATTTAAATTCTATTTTTATTTAAGGGTTATTTAATGTTCCTCTTTTCCAGTAGATATTATAGGGATTCTGTTCACTTCTGTATCCTGACCATCCCAGAGTATAATGCTTAGCTTGTAGTTAGTGCTCAATAAAATTACGTTTATATATGAAATTATATTCATTCTAGAATACATTTACATACTGTTAAAGCAAAATAAGCAGGGGGTCAAAAGACTGAGCTGTCTCTGTGCTTTGAATTCCTGTATAACAAACTGTAAGCTAATTTAGTATATAAACAAATGAAAACTTAACTTAGGAGAATATTTTTTGTAACAAATAGCTGGGTTTCAGCCAATCAGATGCAGCCAACTGACCAGACCATACTCAACTATGGCAAATACCTAGCCGTAACCAATCAAGTTATTTCTGTATTTTACTTCCAAGTTTAGCCAATGTAAGCTCACTGCTCACTGTGGAGCAGAACTTGGAATCTCTTTTGGTTCTGAGTGCTACCCAATTCATGAATGGTTCTTTGCTCAAATAAACTGCAAAATTTAGTTAATGTTTTTCTTTTAGAAACATCAGGTACATGGTGTGGGAGTATAGAATTCAATAATTTTATTTGCAAATTAAAGTTCTCTGTTTGTGAAAAATATGCTGTGGGCTTTCAGGAAGGCTGACATACTTTCTTCCTAGTATATGGGAGATGTTCAATACATATTTGTTGAGTGAATAATAATTTCTGAACTATCGAAGTTTTAATTTATGGAAGAAAACCACACATAGCCACTCAAAATAATTTAAAGATCTTTTCTACATCTCAAAAAAAACTTCGTAGGTAAGCAAAATAAGATTCTTCAAACAATGTAATTTAGAATAAATATTAGGGTTCACCAAACTTTGAAAATAACTGGCTTACAATGAAAATATTAAGCATATAACTAAGGTAGCTCTTATGATAATTTATAACTAGAGAACCCAATGTTTAATTCCTAAAGTTTCACACTTTTGAAGCTTCTGAGACATCTTCTCTTAAACCCGACTTTCAGATATAAAATGAACTCACCAACTTTTGGTGCAGAAAATTCATGCATTTGCAAGTATTTAATAAGAAAAGCCATCACCAATGAAATGCCTACACCCTTTTCACAGGGAAGGTAATTTGCAAACACATGCATGAAGATTAGTACCATACAGTAGGCAAATATTTTTCCATGTCCCACCCAAAGCAAACAAATGAAAATAGAAACTTCAAGGACAATTATAAAATATCTTTAAATTTAAAGACACAGCACCCTCTTATCCTTTGGCTCCACCTGTACCTTTATCAGAAACACACATTTCTTAATCAGTCCCAACTGGGAATTTCTAGCAGGAAAACAGTCTCAGTTGATTGTGAGGTAATTGATTTTTTTCTTACATTTCTTTACTCTCAAAACTTTATGAATCAAAAAACAAATGGCTAGAAAGTACTAATTTGTTGGTTGTAGATATTAAGAAACATAAACAAATTCCCTGGTAGTAGCTCTTAATTATATCTACAGATGCTACGTTCTAACTCTTTCATGGCAGTTTTAATTTGGGAGATGTTCAATACATATTTGTTGAGTGAATAATAATTTATCACTGAATCAGTGAATATCAAAATGTCCCAATGTTTATGCATACAAACTGTATCTCCCAAAGTGTCATAGTATTGGCATAAAAATGCTTTGCCTTACCCATTTGGAAGAGAATATGATCAGCGTTCTTGTGGCAAAGCAGATAATGGGTCTGTGTGCAGATATGGAAGGGTCAAGTTATGGAGAACATCAACCTTTGAGTTTCAGAGCAGACTGACTCAAATAGCTCATCCTGTTGTCCATCCAACATATTTTGCATTTCACTAGAAAATTCAGTAACTATATGTCATACCAAGAATAATATAAGTCCGATAGATTATTGCTTGGTCTGGGCATAGCTGAACGAAATGAGAAACATAAAATTTTCCAGGTACTTCTGAGGGTGCACATATACAGTCCAGGTCTGGGTTATATAGAGATAATACCAACTCTTTTAATAACCCTCCAGGGCACAACAGTCTTGTCATCTTGGAATTTTCTACATGTCGTCTTGTAATTTTCTGATTCTAAGATCCACTGGGGTGTGGTTCAGTCACATTCCTTCCTGTTCTACTTGCAATGAGGGTCTACTGGCTGCTCTTCCACGCTTTCTCTCCTTGACTACTACACAGTCTCTATGTGAAGTTGGTATTCAAGAAGCTTATTGAGAAATAAATTTCTGCATTTGCGAAAAGAACAATGTAAGCTTACTGAAAGGCAGACTTACAGCTGACTGAGGAGAAAATAATTAGTGCTTTAAATTTCTCCCTATATCATTTAGTCATTCATCGCTTAATAATGGGAATATGTTCCAAGAAATGTGTCGCTAGGTGATTTTGTTTTTGTGCAAACATCAGAGTGTACTTATACAAACCTAGATGGTAGAGCCTACTACACAGCTAGGCTAGATGGTACAACCTGCTGCTCCTAGGCTACAAATCTGTACCGCATGTGACTATACTACTGAATACTGTAGGCAATTGTAAACATATCTAAACATAGTAAATGTACAGTAAAAATACGGTATTATAATCTTAAGGGACCAACATTGTATAAGAGGTATATGACCCAAACGTTGTTATGAGGTACATGACTGTATATCAAAATCCTAGTTTAATACAATTTAAAGGAATATCACAGTTATGAGGCTTAACGTTTTTTCCGAATTTTAAGATAAAAAATATAAATGCATTACATGGATACTTAAATATTTAAGGCATTGTGAACCCGCACAGAATTAACTATTGGAAAAGAAAACTGGTTTGAAAGACTTTAGAACTGAATCTTACACAAACATATGTGTGTGTGTGGGTATACAGAGTCTAAAACATCAAGCAGATGGTAACGTAAATAATGGCAATGTTTAGGATATGGAAAATGTTCAGTTGAAATAAATTAATAAAACACTGGAAACAAACACACCAAATTTGCAAAATGGGAGGCAGAGAGCAGAATAGTTTCCTAGAGATAGCAGCTCATTTAGACGATGAACACCAGATGCCAAGTGGAGCTCAGTAGAGACAAAAGTGTCATGATTAGCTTCAGGGGAGGAGAAGAGAAGGACGAGGCACCAGAGGTGAGATCCTAACACAGCCCTTTGCAGGCTGGGGCAACTCCCTAATTGCCCCTGGGGAGCTACAAGGCAAGGGACAAAGTAGCCATCATTTCTCATTTCGGTCAAAGGAGGAGGTTTATATCACTGAACAGTGATTCAAAAGCCTCCATCTGGCTGAACCCCACAACATGAGGGGTTGACAATGTGAAACACTGCTCCACGTCCATAGTCAGGCCAGGGTTGGCTGTGTCACTGTGAGCTATGAAACAGTCCCTGAGACACACTCTGTGAAAGGACCTATGAGAATTGTAGGACGAGAAAGTGTTGAATATAGTTGTGGGAAATTACTGACATTATCAACAGATTAAAGTTGAACGGCCATGCCATTTCCTTCCGGAAGTTTAGGATATTGGTATTTTGTTGCAAGTAGGAAGGTACCTACTGACACGCCCTGAACCCAAAGTCCATTTCCCCAGCATAACCAATTAGGCAACTAACTTATTCCTACTGTATGTGTGAAAGACAGAGAGAGAACATGAGCGAGCTCCTGAGAGTGCTGTGTAAGTACAAACCACAAATGGGAGTCTTTCTTTTCCCCGAATTTTAGTGTTGCCTCAGATCTGAAATCTAACTGAAGCCTGTCAATTGTTGTACTGCATGCTTCACAATGCATGAACGTGATACTGGACACTGACTCTGAGTTCAAGCACAAATTTACTGGAGGAGAAAGACATATTTATTTATGAGGCCTTCCAAGTAAAGCCAAATTATTCACAGATACAGTGAGTGCTAGAGGAGACTTTGCTTGTAGGAGAAAGAATTCTAGACCACAAGCCAGTATATCCCTTGGTTCTAGTCTTGGTCTTGCTCTTAATTTAGGGTTATGTGACTTTGGCCACCCCATTAGTCCTTCTAGACCTCAGTTTCCTCATGTGTGAAATGAAGACGTAGAACTAAATGATCCCTAAAGCCCTTTTTGGCTCTAACAATCTAGAAGATATTCGGAAGAGGGAGCAATCATTTTAGGACAGAGGATCAGAAGATTCCATGATAGAAGAAGGGCAGTTTGCTCTTCTGCAATGTCTGCTTTCCCTGACTACAAAAGTAAACATGAGAGTTGCAAAAACTCGAGTACAGAAATGTCAAATATAGTTTGTAAATGCCCCTATAATCTTCACTGTTATTTGTTTAAAATTTATTCTTCCAGCTATTTTCTGTTAAGAGCTAATTATAATCATTCCTATTTTATTAAAATGAAACACTAAGTGCATTTTTCTTCAACAAGTTTTTAAAAACTTAAGACTATATCCTGAATATTTCTGTCATGTCATTACACATATATCTCATTTTTAAATCAGTGCAAAGTACTGCACTGTATCTACATATTGTACTTTTTTTGAGATGGAGTCTCACTGTGTCACCCAGGCTGGAGTGCAATGGCGTGATCTTGGCTCACTGCAACCTCCGCCTCCTGGGTTCAAGTGATTCTCCTGCCTCAGCCTCCCAAGTAGCTGGGATTACAGGTGCCCACCACCATGCCTAGCTAATTTTTGTATTTTTAGTAGAGATGGGGTTTCACCATGTTGATCAGGCTGGTCTTGAACTTCTGAACTCAGGTGATCTGCCCACTTTGGCCTCCCAAGTGCTGGGATTACAGGTATAAGCCAGCGTGCTCCACCTACATATTGTATATGTTAATGATATAGGGATTTTTTTCATCACAAACAATACTGCAAGAAAACTTGTATACCCAAGTCCTAATATTCAATCTTGACACCTCTTCCCTCACTTCCCATTTCCTATCCATTACCAGGTACTGGTGATTTTATTGACTATCCTAGGAACCCATCCACTTCTCACTCTATAATTGCCTCTACTTTATTCAAGAGGAGAATCAACATCTTCTTCTGCAATAGTCCCTTAATTGATCTCTTCTCTCCCAGTCTTGCCTTCTTCCTACACAGCAGCCAGGGATGCAAATCTTATTACTCCTCAGTTTAAAACCTTCAATAGCTTCTCACTGTTCTTAAAATAAAGACCACCAACTATAAGGTTGTATTGTCTGCAATTTGCTAATTTATGGTATGTCAGCGTAGAGAGTTTGGAATTTATGTGTGCTTTTAATCTGTGCTTTAGGATGTAGATTAAATGAGTTGCCCCAACAGGAATATATATTCAGAAATGAAATATATTTCAGATATTATATTTCATTTATATTATATTTCATTAATATTTCAGATATATTTCAAAATATAAATATAATATTTCAGAAATGAAATATAATCAGAAGGCAGAGATGGCTTGTACAGGTATGCTAGCCTCATTATTTCCACTCAACACAAAGGACTTTATGAGATTGCAAAATGGATGTTAGAAGTTATTTTTCCTTGGTGAAATCAGTTTTGTATGAGTGTGGACTGGCTAGAAATAGTGTAGTGAGAGGCACTCCCACTCTTGCATCAACAATGTAGATTACAGCAATCCAGTATCTTTTACCCTTCCTAATGTTCCTAGTGCTTGTTTCTGAGAAATGGCTCATTCAGTGGCTGGTTCAAAGCATTCTTGCTGCTTAAATTAAGCTCTTAGGTGACCTCAACTCTTCTTCTAGAAGAGTGTCACATTTGTCTTTCATGAACTTTCCATGAAGATACAGTTGGAGAAACCAAAAGAATAGAAGGAGGGGCTTCACCAAGCTTACAGGACAGGATGTATGATTGTTTTTATTCCTGCTTACTAATCAAACTTGGATTGTGAGGGTGAATCGAACCCGAGACCAAGTGTTGAGGCTGTGAGGATGGTTTCTTTATCCTCACCCACCTCCAAATTCTGGAGGTTTTAACATCCACTGAGAGGGACCTGGTAGATATGAAGGACCAGGTTAGCTGAGGTTGGTTTTTAGCATGTGGCCTGCAAGGCCTGCAGGGTGAAGCTACTGTCTACCTCTCTTGGTACTCCTCGTGCTCAAGACATTTCTCAGAACACCATCCCCCCAAGCCATATCAGCATGCCCTTCGCCCTCCCCTCTCTGGGGCTCCCTTTGCCGGGTAAGAGTCCACTCATCCTGTGGATCCCAGCTGGACATCCCTTCCTCAGGGAAGCCATCCACACCAGTATGGTTATTGCATCAATACCTGTCTCCCACCAAGATTGTGTCCAGGTCCATTTTGTTCACCTTTGTATCCTCACCACCTGGCACAGTGCTTGACCTCCACAGATGCTTGTTCAATAAAAGGGTATTTAGGTTTTATTCTACACATTGATAGAAAAAAAAAAAGCTTTTTGTGGCACTAGGTTCACTAATTGGAATGGGCCCTCCAGTATAAGAACATTTTACAGTAATATTTTTTCAAAACTCCAATTCACAAAATGAAGAATGAAGAATGGAGAATATACTAAATATGAAAAGTGAGGCCACGGCCCTCTCTTTTAAATGCTATAAATGCCACCTTTGTTATTTTGAAAACTCTTCATGGAACTGAGAATCAAGAAAAGGTCACGTTCTTGAGCTTTAATTTCTCCATATTTTACAGTTTTCTTTAGTCTCCCTACTTATACTGTGATCATTTCAGCATGTAAATAAGTTCTGCTTTCTCTGTGAACTCCACTGTTGCTTCCTTTCCTCAAATTCAGTCCTTGGCATCCTCTCTGCCTCACACTAATACAAACATGGAATCGATTATAGGTTTTACCCTAACAAGTTCTTTACATGCTTGGGGTATATTTAGAAACATTTAAAACTATCCCTGGACAGATATTTAAGTAGACAATTTCATAATGAGGAAATTTACATCTCTAGTTAGAAATTCAGGGGAAATCCCAAGAGTTTAAGCTTGAAAGTTTCCTGCTATTTCGTGTGGCTTTTATATAAGGTCAAGACGAGGGGAGCTGGGAGAAGGTGTGTGTAGTTTGAGCCCCTCCCCCATTCTTTCTTTCCATCCTGTACCTCCCATTCTGCTCTAGTCCAGATGTATTTTACATTTGAGAAAATGGGAGGCCATAGAGGCTGAGACTCAGATTATTTAAACATTTACTAAGGGCGGGCTGTGCTAGGTAGACACACATTAGAGGAAGTAGTTAGCGTCCCAGTTTTACAGATGCGGAAACTGAAATCCAGGAATTTTAAGTATTCCTGAGGTCCCACAACAAATGGCAGAGCCAAAATTCAAACCCGATGAGAGTCCAGCCCTCATTACCGTCTCTTCTGGGGCAGCCAGGCCTGACTCCAAGTGGGCCATAGCTTCTCCTCTTTTGAGACTTACACAAGAAGTACAGTGGAACAAATGGCTTAGTGATGGAAGAAAATACAACCCCCAAACCCAGTTTCTTTCCAAAGGGCTCACTTAAACTGAATAGAGGGTAAGCACCTGCAGAGGTGAGTACTGATTTAATGCAAACAGATGTGCATATGATGCTGTCATCTGTGTTTGGGAGGATGAATCTCATAATTTCTGACTTACGGGCGCGGGTGTACTTGTGCCTCGCCTAGTCATACCTGCCATTAGGGGACCTGCGATGTGCTCCAGCCGTGGATTCTTGAGTTTGTGTTTGTTAGCTTGTTTTGCTTGTTTGTCTAGTTAACTCTTAAAGGGCAATTGCCTGTCAAGGGTTGCAGTTTCAGTAATTTTATTCTCTAAAGCTATTTTAGTTTTTTTTTTTTTTTTTGGTTATATAAAAGTAACACTTTTGCCCCATTAAATCTTTGAATCTAGGCAGATTCAAAGGCAGAGGGTATTAAGAAAACAACTCTCTAGCTCCCTCACCAGTGAGCTGTGACTTCTCTATCTGCCTTTGTTTTCAGGCTCACCTCCCCAGCGCCACAATTTAGCCCTGTGCTGCAGCACCAGGAAATACTTGTGTTTTATCTTCCAACAGAGAATGCATGGCATCAACAGTAGTGCCTGAACTCATTTTACAGCAGGGGGATCAGGCTTGGTGGGGCCTCTGCCTGGGCTGCAGTGGATCTCTTCCATTTTTACTATGTCCACCCCTAGAACACTTGGCTTCCTTTGCCAAAACCAAATCCTGGTGAGCATCATAAAACTTGTCTTGTCAAGTTTAAAAGAGAATGCAGATAAATTGTAACTCCAATCTTGACGGTCTAGCCAATTAACTCTGTTTTATGATTCTCTTTGGAAATGACTATAGCATTAAAGGCGTTTGTCACATGCCAGGTAGCCAGCAAACCAGGATTCAAACCCAGGTAACGGCGGCTTTAAAATGTGAACTCTTTCAACTTCCCTACACTGCTCACCAGTGGCTGGGAGACGCTGCCACAGGGAAAGGAACAGCTCTGAAGTGGTTGAGTGAAAAAGCACAGGACAGGAAGGTTATAGACATGGGTCCCAGCCCTACAACAACCTCCAACTTATGGGAGATCCTTTACGAGGTCCCATTCTCTCTTTAGGCCTCAGTTTTCTTATCCATAAAATGAGGGGTTTGGACCACTGAAGACCCCTTCCAGGTCATGATTCTGTCATCTACGGACTTTTTTTTTTTTTTTTTGATACTGAGTCTCGCTCTGTCGCCTAGGCTGGAGTGCAGTCCAGGTTCATGCCATACCCCTGCCTCAGCCTCCCGAGTAGCTGGGACTACAGGCACCTGCCACCAAGCCCGGCTAATTTTTTGTATTTTTTTAGTAGAGACGGGGTTTCACTGTGTTAGCCAGGATGGTCTCGATCTCCTGACCTCATCTATGGACATTTTTAAAGCCTCAGCTTAGTTGCTTAAGAAATAGGCTTAAAAATTGAGTTGAAAAAAAATCAAAATCTTTTCATCATTCAAAGAAACAAAGGAATGGACGGCAAAATTGCTCACATCATTTGAAATTTGAAGTGTGGTTTGTTGCCATTGGGATCAACATATGGATTCAATGAAATAAGAAAATCAGGCAGGGGAGGAAATCAGTTTTTAATGAGGCATTTTCAATTTTCCAGGAAATAATTACTTCAAACCACCAATATAAACTTTGAAGCATCGTTCTGAATTTGGCACAGTGTATATGAAAAAAGTCAAACCAAAGTAAACCAAAGACTGATCAGTTTGATAATCTCCTCCAAAGACCAAATAGAAAACCTGCAAATTGCTTTAGTTGGACAGATAGTGAATTGTGCTTGGAGCCAGCAGGCCTGGGTTCAAGTTTTGGCTGAATCACATCTCCAAGTCTGTGTCCTTAACTATGAAATGATCATCATAATCCTACCTACATATATATCATAGGGTAGTTGGGAAGGCCTAATAAACAGAACTACATAAAGAACTATTTCATTACAAATAATTGCCTGCCAAAAAAATTTCCCCACTATTTACATGGACATACAGATTTGGAATTTAAATGTTTGAATTACCTCTTAGCAAAAGCTGAAAAACTGCTATAATGAAAAGGAATGGGGGAAGCTGCCTTTAAACAAACAACAAAACCACAATCACCAAAAAGTATCCTTCTTTTACAGTAGCAAAGAATTGCAAAGATAACATCCCAGCCTGAAGGTTGGGAAGCACAGTTCAGAACTTGACAGTCCAGAATCATGTTCACATTCTCTCTTTATTCCCTTAGAAGATCTGGCACCAAGTCCCATGGAAGGTGCTTTGAAATGCCTCCCAGATTGCATCCTTCTCCTCTATTTCCTCCATCTTTTCCTTGGTCTGAGTTCTCTTCACAGGACAGCTAAATGACAGCAAAGCCTAAGCAACAACCAGGGTCACTGCTGCCAGGCCAGCCTCAGTACTGCCCAATTAACCTTTCTAACAAGCAGACTTCATCAGGCTCCACAGCGATTCCATCAGTCTCACATGACTTCCTTTTACTGCCAAAAACGCACCCCTACTCTAGTCCAGCAATCCCTCCACTTGCTTTCATACCTGTGGCATTGATTCCAGCCCAGCGTCCAAGCTTTCACTGTTCTCCCTGCCTAGAAAGCTCCTCCACCCTCATGTAAAGGACCTCTTCAAGAAGAACTACAAACCACTGCTGAAGGAAATAAGAGAGGACACAAACAAACAGAAAAACATTCCATCCTCATGGATAGGAAGGATCAATATCTTGAAAATAGCCATATTGCCCAAAGTAATTTATAGATTCAATGCTATTCCCATCAAACCACCATTGACATTATTCACAAAATTAGAAAAAAAGCTAATTTAAAATTAATATGGAACCAAAAAAGAGTCCATACAGCCAAGACAATCCTCAGCAGGAAGAACAAAGGTGGAGGCATCACGCTACCTGACTTCAAATTATATTACAAGGCTACAGTAACCAACACAGCATGGTACTGGTACCAACACAGATATAGAGACCTCAGAAATAAGACCACACGTCTACAACCATCTGATCTTCAACAAACCTGACAAAAACAAGCAATGGGGAAAGAATTCCCTATTTAATATGTGGTGCTGGGAAAACTGGCTAGCCATATGCAGAAAACTGAAACTGCACCCCTTCCTTAAACCACATAGAAAAATTAACTCAAGATGGATTAAAGACTTAAATGTAAAACCCAAAACCATAAAAACCCCAGAAGAGAATCTAGGCAATACCACTCAGGACATTGGCATGGGCAAAGATTTTATGATGAAATCGTCAAAAATAATTGCAACAAAAACCAAAATTGACAAATGGGATCTAATTAAACTAAAGAGCTTCTGCACAGCAAAAGAAACTATCATCAGAGTAAACAGGCAACCTATAGAATGGAGGAAAATTTTTGCAATCTACCCACCTGACAAAGGTCTAATTTCCAGAATTTATAAGGAACTTAAACAAATTTACAAGAAAAAGACCAAACAACTCCATCAAAAAGTGGGCAAAGGACATGAACAGACACTTCTCAAAAGAGGAGATTTATGTGACCAACAAACATATAAAAAAAGCTCATCACTGATCATTAGACAAATGAAATCAAAACCACAATGAGATTCCACATCATACCAGTCAGAATGGTGATTATTAAAAAGTCAAGAAACAGTAGATGCTGGCAAGGCTGTGGAGAAATAGGAACACTTTAGCACTGGTGGTGGGAATGTAAATTAGTTCCACCATTGTGGAAGACAGTGTGGCAATTCCTCAAGGATCTAGAACCAGAAATACCATTCAACCCAGCAATCTCATTATTGGGTATATACCCAAAGGAATATAAATAATTCTATTATAAAGATACATGCACATGTATATTTATTGCGGCACTATTCACAATAGCAAAGACATGGAATCAACCCAAATGTCCATCAGTGACAGACTGGATAAAGAAAATGTGGCACATATACACCGTAGAATACTATACAGCCATAAAAAAGAAGCATGATCATGTCTTCTGTAGGGACATGGATAATGCTGGAAACCATCATCCTCAGCAAACTAACACGGGAGCAGAAAACCAAACACCACATGTTCTCACTTATAAGTGGGAGTTGAACAATGAGAACACATGAACACAGGGAGGGGAACAACACACACCGGGGCTGTAGGGAGGGCAGCGGGAGGAGAGTATCAGGATAAATAGCTAATGCATGCAGGGCTTAATATCTAGGTGATGGGTTGACAGGTGCAGCAAACCACCATGGCACATGTTTACCTATGTAACAAACCTGCACATTCTGCACATGTATCCTGGAACTTAAAATAAAATTAAAAAAAAAACCAAGCTAAAAAAAAAAAAAGAAAGAAAGCTCTTCCACCCTCCTTCACCTATCTTAATACAAGTCATTTCTCCAAGCTCCCTTTAGTGCAGGGCTCTGCATTTACTGTGGTTATGCAATCATCTGGGAGATCCTGTTAAAATGCAGGTTCTGATTCAGTAGACTGGAGGTGAAGTCAGGACTCTGCATTTCCAACAAGCTCCCAGATGGTTATGATGCTGCTGGTCTAGGGACCTCACTTCGAGGACCAAAGCTTACTGGCTTATTGGAAAAAAATGGAAAAGGAATAGTTTTTTGAGATACATGGACATGGGTTTAAATGTCATCTTGATTAGGTTTTAGCTGTGTGACTAAGGGCAAATAACTTCCCTTGTATAATGGGAATATTACTTATTTTATATAAATGACGTGAGGATCTTTTGAGATATTAACAGATACTATTCTAAATAGGGCTTTCTCTTGGCTCCCCTGAACTCATCACTTCATCCTCTATTAAGCTTCTCTGATTATCCAGTCTTACTTCTCTTTGCTTGGAATTTTATTGCTTAAATAACATGTGTGCACACTGCAACCATATATAAATGAGACCATATGTTCTTTGAGGGCATAATCATGTTTGATATTTCTCTTAACATATAAACCAAGAAAAAGTTTTACTAAAGTTTGATTTTTTTTTCACGCAAAACTCTGAGCTGTATGATACTTAGTAATACCACCACCCTTCACTGCAGCATTATGTAGGGAGGCAGAGCTCCGTCGTGGTACTGAGCACAGGCTTTGGAGTCAGACACACCCAAGTCCCAGTGTTGGATTCATCACTCACCATCTGTCCTGCCTAATCCAGACTAACATGTCTGGTTCTCAGTTTCTTCACCTGTAAAACAGGAATTTTGCCTTAACCTTTAGTGCTATTGTGAGAATTAAGTTAGACAAGTTACATAAGGTACGAGGTGTGTATTATAAATTGTGAAAAAGGCCATGATTCTCCATCCCTCCCTGAATCCATGCCATTTTCTAATGTAACATTGCAGTTCCTCCCATTAAAAAGTGGGGTCTATTTCTCCACCCCTTGAATCTGAGCTGGCTTCTCGAGTTGCTTTTGAAATAGACTGGAGTAGAAGTGAGTTGTGTCAGCTTGAAGCTAGGCCTCAAGGGGCGTTGCTTCCATTCTCTCTTGCAACCAAGTTGAGCCAACATGTGATGAACCCAGGCTAGGCTGCTAAATCATGAAAGACGCGAGGCTCAGCTGCTCCCCACGTGACATGGCCGATGGTCCGCCAATACTCAGAGGCAGAGCTGCCTTGGTGACCACAGATGCATGGAAGAAACTGGAAAAGACAGTAATTTGCCCACCCAAGCCCACCCAAACTGCTTATCTACAGAAGCACAAGCTCAATAAATGGTGGTTATTTTAAGCCATTACGTTTGGGGTGATTTGTTACACAGCAATAGATAACTGATACTGAATATATAAGTAATTTCTCAATAAACAGTGGCTATGTTTTGGACAATATTATACTTAATATAGAATGAGTTTTTCATAGTACTAACATTTGTGCTTTTTAGTCAGAAGTAGGAAGATGACTAAACCAGGAATTGGGGCTCTGAGATTCCAGTCCCAGCAGTTTTTCCAATGGGCAGCTGTATGACTTTGGACAAATCATTTAACCTCTTTGAGACTCAGTTTCCTCATTTGTAAATTAAGTTGGTTAGACCAAGTAACTTTTAAGGTTCTTTTCCAGCTCTAAAAAGGATCAAGGGTCCTTTTTACCAAAAGGCAGTACTTCTTCCTTTCTAACAGACAGTTTTGAACACAATTTAATGTTTTTCTTGTAGACTTAGGGTTTAATCACAGACCACCTTCACTGTATTGTCTTTGCTGCCTAGCATTTGGCTGTAACCACATTTCATACTTATCACAAGAGCTGTACATTGAAACTATAAAGTAGATCTTGCTGTGGACCAGGAACCCAGGTAGCCAAGCTCATTAGGAATCAGAAATGAAATAATGCCAAATAAGTTCTAGTGGGAATCTTAAGTATGTGACTCTTAACAACAATTTGAAGGTGCAGGTGGATTTCTTTTATGCATTTCTAGGTTACAATACATATTCTGGAGGACTAAGGTTGTTGACAATCTGACCAAATAAAAGCAATACTATTTCACAGCTATACAGAATCAAATCTTTGTATTTATTGCATGTTAATAACCAAGATATATGATACTCAGTTACCAAATGAGGGAAAACAACACCAAAATCAAATTTCAAAACTCCTGTGTGTAGACATCTACTCTACAACTAGTGATCAAGTGAATAAATTTAAAATATATCCAAATACACATTGTATTAAAAAGCTATGCATGTGGCAATGAGTCAATAACCAAGGTGACTTTTGTTTGTTCACAGGCATTATGTATAGCCTCTCACACATCACTAATACTCTTACAAATATAATACAGTCCTCTCTGGGACATATAGCAGGCCATGTTGTGGTCAACTGAGAACAATAAAAAAGAAAGGCTGTTCTACTGTCCATTTCCACTAGTGTTAAACAATCAAATGTCAGGGTGTTTTTACTCCCAGAAGGAGTTAAGCTAAATCAGAGAATGTGTATATAATATGAGGGCAACAGTTTACTTCAGCTTTGCCTTCAGATGTAGATATTTAAGTCTGTAGAAAGAAGCACTAGGTTGTTGAAAATGTGAAATATAATTGGCTATTTATCAGAAACTTTTTTCTGTGATTAAAAACCATGAGGAGCTCTAGAGGAACTAGAATTCACATGAAGAACATTGCAATGAAACGTGGCTTACATTTATCTACCTGGAGAACATGTATTTTGAAATGACATGTAAATTGACGTCAGAGATTCAAGTCAATTAATGGGTTCTTACAGTTAAAATCTTAAATACCAGTGCTTCTTTAACTATCTTTCGAATCAGTTCACTTCTCTCTCTCCTCTAATTTAAATTTTTGCCGCAGCTGCCTTTGGTCTTGGTTGTATCTTTCCTGTTTCATTCTCATTGCAGCCTGCATGAACTCTCTAAAATAGAGATCTGCTGTGCTTAAGATCCTTCAATGGTTTCTCCCAAGATATTGGGATCTCTGAAGACAAGGACTGTGTCCGCAGAAACTCATCGACTCTCTGGTGTCTCTGGGTCTATGCACATGATGTCTCCAAGGCCAGGTCAGGGTTTTATTAAATTTTGTAGAACCACTTGTACACTGAACAGAACAGAGTTCAGCACTTGTGATAAAGTTTGAGATACAATATTCCTTTTGTCATTTGTTAATATTCATTGCAGCTCTGGAACATCTTTTCTACAATGCCTGACAACACTGAGTCAGAGTTTTAATTTTCTGTTTCAGGACACGTATTCATTGGCTTGGTGTTTTACGTATGTTTTAGGAAAGGATTATTTGATAATCTACAGTCCTGAAGATTTTAACTAACCTCTGTGGGATTATGATATTCTCGGGTGAAAAGGGTACAAGTAGATGAACGATTTCATTTTCAGTTTATTCTCTTAAATAGCAGTCAGAGTAAGAAAGGCTACAACTAGAGACGCAGGATGGCTCAATGGTTAAGAGCAGGCACTCGAGAAAGGCTACATCTGACCTGCACATAGGTGAAGACTCCAAGTCGGCTTCCTCTAGGATGACCCCTTTAACTCAACTCTTTTCTACACACCTACAAAGTCTCTCTGTAAGCATGTAATCTAATGACCAAAAAGAATGACCAAAAAGAAAATCTGCCTAATGACCAAGAAAGAAAAGCAGGACATAGGTACTAGTTACTATTTAACCAAGACTGTAAAAGATCCCAAGATTCAGGGTTATCAGAAAAATTGTGTAACTAGGGGAATGTGAAACACAGTCTAGGGAGAGGAAACCTAGCTACTGGGAGGCTGGTATTCAATTATTTGGAAACTGGTGTCTATTCCAAGAAGCACAGTGAATGGGCTTCCGGGCACCAAGAGCGGGCTGTTCTAGGAGGAAAGGGGCCGGCCCTACCTGTGCTCTGCCCTTGGGCTGCAAATGGATTCTGGCCGGAGCTTAGCCAGGTTGTATTTCCGGCTCAGAGAGGGTCTGGGTGGGACGTCAAGGGAATCATTCCATGTTTAGGATAATGGAACATGTTGAGTTGGTATGCAAGTTTTTGTCTTCAATCCCAGATATCCAAAAAGCTCTTTGAAACACAGGAAAGATTGGCCCTATTTCTCTTTAGGTATCATTATTTATCTCAATCTCCGGAGCCATTGAGGACCAAGATCATACTTGCTGAATAAATGCACGGAACAGGATCAGAGGATAGACACAGAATGGGCCAAGAAGAGAAGTAAGCCACACCTTCCCTTCCTGTCTCAGCATCTGTTCCATTTCTGCTCAGTGACCCAGGCAGCTTGCTGTTAGCTGACTCTTCACACTTTAGGGAAATACAAATAACTCCAGAACTTAACTTTACCTTTGAGCTTCAAATTGTTTCAATTATGTACCTTGTTTCAATTATCTGCCTCCTGACAGTGTTTCACAGCTGGGACCAGTAAGGTGGTCTATGATCTTTAACATCTGTCTTATCCTTCCTAAAATAGTATCAACTGAAGGATTAAATGGGGAAGGGGGAGGGGTAGGCAGCAAATATAGACTCTATTATGTTTAAAAGCAGTAACCCCTTTCCATTTCTTTCTCATTCAACTCTCAAATGCTTCTCTTCTTTTCTCTAGATATTATTCCTCATAAGAGCTTGCTTGATTGCAACCACCAAGGACATCCGCAAACCAGGGCAAGAAGGACCATCAGTAATTCTTTCCCATAAATAGTGACAGGAAGAAAATAAACGCCCTATTCTTCAATGATTTGAACCACCTCTGGAGCACGAACTTCCTCTAAATTCACAGGGCAAATATCCATCATGGGGCAGGTATCTATGCTGCCATGGAAAGTAACATAAAATGTACTAAGTCATCACAGGGAGTTTTAATTTTGTTTTTAAGGTCAATTGCCATGCTGGGGTAAAAAGCAATGATCCTTGCCTTTTATCACCGGAAAAATTCTTCACCAGTACTTTGTGAAAATCTCGCCTCATCAGGGCTGCCAAGGTCAATGCAACCTAAGTAACCAAGCTGGGAGATGCTTGCCTAATTATTAAATATTTAGCAAACAGTTTGTGACTATTTAACTGTTTGCACCTGGCACCCTCTTTTCACTACGTGAGGCCTCCTGGCACCCTGACCTCTTCCCCCACCCCTACCCACTGCCCAGGCCGCCAGCACCCCTGGGGGGCAAATACCGGGACCCAAGGGCATTTCAAAGAAACAGCAGAGGTCACATTCCATTTCCTTTTTATTAAAAAACATACTTAAAATGGGGGAGGAGGGCACAGATCTAAGGTAAAATCTCTTGCAGTTTTTTCAAGTTCGCATGCACCGTTGAAAGTTCATTAGTTAGGGATTTAAAAGCAAAAATGTTTCACACAACCAATTAAACGCCAAGCTTTACAAACGCCTTGGTCTTTGGTTTTGAGAATCTGTAAAAGTCCGCCTCCCCCCACCCGAGTTTTGCCTCTTTTAGAGCCCCTTTGTTGAATTACGTGACTTTTCCCGAAGTCATCAAACTTTGAATTGCGTCTCTAATTTTCTTTTTTTTCAGGGCAAAAGCAAATCAAGAAATTAAACTTAAAAGTAGGCGACTCGCAGAGAAGTGGGGGAAAGCTCGCCCCAAAGCCAAGTTCCGCAGGACTAAAGCCCTCTTTGCGCGCGCGGGGCGGGGGATTGTCCCTACCTGGGGCCAGACGGCGGCGGCGGCGGCGGCGGGGTCCCGGCGCCCATGGCTTCGCCGGCCTCGGGCAGCCGCGCCGGGAAACGCTAGCGGCTCCGCGCTGCCCTGAGCCCGCCGAGCTCGCAGCGGCCGCCCCAGCGCTGTCATTGGGCCCGCGCGTCACGTGGCCCGGGCTGCGGGTGAGCCTTCCCGACACGCGTAACCCTTTACCTGCACGCCCCGAGGATGCGGCGGGGCTAGGGCTCGAAACCCTGGAGTACGATGTCCGACATCCCCGGGGCCGGGGTGGCAGTCCCGGGCGCACTGAAGCAGAAAATCCACGCGCTTGTTGGCCTCTGAGCACAAACGACCGCGCCAACCGCCTGCCATCACGGGAAACTCCGTGGTGCTTACTCCAATGTTGCGCTGGAGAGAAGGGAGCTTCCTATGATCAAGGGACTGGAGTACGGGGATACACAAAACAAATGCACCCGCTGGCAAATAGTTGTGTACTCCCAAACCCCGAGAACTTGGCATTTTTCAGTTTCCTCCTTATTTCTGGCATTCGCCGCCTAGACCTGCTGTGAGTTCCATGGCCAGCCCTGTATGAGCTACATGGACCTAGAAACAGCGGGGGCGCCACCACCACGATAAAAACCAGGGAAGTTGCACACACTCGCCTGCACCCTAAAGGCCCCAGTGGGAGTTCAATGAACTCCTGGTTCCCTGTCCCCTCCTCACCCACTCCCCCACCATCCCTTTCTTTTCCTGAGGTCTTAGGACATTGGCCACAAGACTGCATCCAATCTACTGAGTTCCACATTCGTAGCTGTTACAATCCATATACCTAAGGCGGGTGGAGAACTGACTCTGCTTAAGGACTGGACATTCTTTTCACCTGTGCTCCAAAGCGAATGCTGGGCTTGCCAAAAAAAAGTGTTAAGCAACTGCGCCACCTAGCTTACCCTCTTCTCTCTTCTCTCTTCTTTTCAACTCATCCAGCAAGAGAATAAAATAGGATATTGGAGAGGCATCTGGACAGAGTATTATCTAAGGATGGACATAGTGTCCTTGGGTTTTCAATGTATCTACTTTAATGATTCCAGCCCCATTCACATGATATTTGCCAGGCTTTTGAAAATTTGAAGACTCCATTTTTTGAATTCTTCTAATTTTGCAGTGCTGGGATTGCACGCTGTAAAGTGGTAGATTTTTGCAGGAAGTTATATGTGGTTTTACATCCTTTGTCACAATGAACGGCACTCATGTCCAACTTATAGTCGACACTTAATTGTCTACAGGATATTGATACATTTATCAAGTAGGTTATCTGTCCAAAAAGGAGTTGGTATTTGTATTGGGTTTCATTTTATTTATTTATTTATTATTATTTGAGACAGGGTCTGGCTGTTGCACACAGGCTGGAGTGTGATGCGATCTCAGCTTACTGCAACCTCCTCCTCTGGGGATCAAGGGATCCTCCCACCTCAGCCTCTGTAGTGCCTGGGACTACAGGCTCATGCTACCATGCTCGGCTAATTTTTGTATTATTATTATTATTATTATTATTTTTGTGGAGACTAGGGTGAGGGTGGGCTCTCCTTAACTTGCCCAGGCTGGTCTTGAACTCCTGAGGTTAAGCAATCCGCTCGCCTCGGCCTCCCAAAGTGTGGAATTGCAAGCTGAGCCACCGCGCACCCCAGCCTGCCTTAGATTTTAAAGTGCAGTTCCTAGACTAATAGCATCGGCATAATCTGAGAGAATGTAGTAAAAATGCAAATTCTTGGGACCCACCCCAGACATATTGATTCAGAAATAGTTGGGGAGGGAGGGTGAAGAAATCTGTGTTTTAGCAAGTGGTACCTACTCCAGTTTGCGAACCGTTGCTCTGAAATATGCACAAGTAGCTGGCGAAGTTCCCCTCATCTATTAAATAGTAAGGGCTGGCATTCTATAAAACTAGAGGTGCTGCTTTTATTTGTATCCCTAGATTACCAGTTTTATGTAATCTGTCATGTTGATACACTGAAACTGAACCCTCCATGTGTCCATACAACGTGTAATCTGTACTTCTCGCAGATCTCTTGGAATGCCAAATTGAGATCTGAGGGGCCCTTGTAAAACATATGGAAGAAAAACCTATGGTTTCTTGATGCACACCACGGTGAAAACACCATGATTCACTTCATTTTTTAGGTGTGCCCATGTTTTCACTGACATGTAAATTGTTCCCAGCCAATGAGTCATGAAAGATAGGAAAGCTAATTTTTTTGAGTGGATTTATCAACATGGTTCCAAATTTGTGAAAGAGTTGTAAAAAACAAACAACATTAAAAACATTATGGTATCCGTTTATGTTATAGCCCAAAAAACTCCCCACACCATATTAGGCATTGCAGTAAGGGCTCCTTGCAATCCATTGCAATCTCCTTACTGAGAAAGAAAGAACTGAGTGGGTTTTTATTTGAGTTTTCTCCATGGGATAGATAGACTATTTCTAATGGGCTAGATGGATGTCTTACTTTTAAACTCTCTAGGTCCAAGTTTGTTTTGTGATTTTCCCCCGCTTTCATCCCCTGTTCACTTTACATTTGTAATTCTATCTACTCAATTCCAATTGGAACTGGAATTATTTGAGTTTTCCCTCCCCTTCATCAAACACCTCTATCCATTAAGCCCTGAAATACATCTTGAATTGCCCCTACTCTAAGCAGGTTCTAAGATCAGGTTCTAACACTTTCTAACTGAGATCATGGCCATGGTCTTTACTGGTCTCCCAGCTTCTGATCTCTTCCATCTGAAAGCCATCTGACAAAGTAACTGCCCTTCCCCAAAACTTTTTTTCCCAGCTCCCTGTTGAAACCAGCGCAATTTTCCAACAAGCCAAATGCCCATAGCACTGAAGCTTGAGAAACTTACACCTGCTGCCTGTTGACCAATTCCTCTTCCTTAACCCTCCCTAATTCCTGTTTTCCTATAGGAGGTTACAGTGAGATGCTAGACACCTGCTGCCTATTGAGCAACTCCTCTTCCTTGCCCTGCCTGTTTTCTCCCCCCATATAAACCCCAACTTTAGCCAGGGGAGATTCAGATTTGAGTCTTGTCTCCTGTCTCTGGCTGATATCACCCATAATAAAGCCTTGTTCCCTGACAATACGCATTGCCTTAGTGATTGGCTTTCTGTGTAGTGAGCAACAGGACCTAGGCTGGGCCCCTGGCTTTCAGTGACACTATTGACTACTGAATAAAGTCTAAAATCCCAACAGCATTTGAAGTCGCCTGAAATATGCTTCAATGCCCATTTTTGCTCATGCAGCTTCCTTTACCTGAAATGTCTCTCTGACATTGACAGCTAAGTCCTAATTATTCTTCTAGCCTCAGCTCTATCTCCTCTGGGTCAACCTTTTCGATATTCAGGTAGCGTTAATTGCTCCTCTGTAGTGGATCCTCAGCACCTGGCTCTCACTCTTACTAACTTTGAAATCAGTCTCATCTGGTTTAGCTGTGTCTCTTCTAGACTGTAGGGTTCTGGATGGCAGGAGTCATGCGTGACTTTTCAAATCATTCCAGGATCTAGCATAATGCCTTGGGCATAGCAAGCATACAGTGTTGACTGTTGTGTTCTTGACTCTAGGAAAGAAGATATTTAAACAAACTCTATTTATTTGAAATGCTTTTTTGCAAATATTTATTAACTTCCTTACATTTTCTTTGAGAACTAAAAGGAGAGGGGTTTAGCCTTTTCAACCTAAAGATATTACCCTTTGTAAGTAATGGAATTGTTTTCAGTGGTGGTAAATTTTGAACACGTTAGTCTCAGCCATGTGATGCAGGCAATAAACCAGAATAATTTATTTTCGTAACACATTAAAGTTTCTCTGAGAACAATTATTTCATGACAACTAGATACTAGCTTTCAGATTATTTCCTATGTATCATCACTTAAGCTCACCAATACTCCTCTGTTTCTGTTTTTTAAAAATATTTTTTGGTGCGTGTGTGGATTCTCAGATCCAAGAGGCAAGAGATGGAAGAAAGGGCATGTGGGAAGGCTCCCCTTGGTCCTGCTCGTTCGCGCAAAGGGAATTTATGAGAGAGACAACTCCTCAGTCATCATCCTTCTTCTCTTTCCTCCCCATCCTTCTATTAATGAATTCATCAACTATTTCTGTATACCTGAAAAACCTGAGAGTTTGCAGCAAATTTCAGTGATCTTCAGAGCTAGCCCAGTCTCCCACCTGCAAGTTAGAAAACACCTTGCAGGTCATTATTGATCTCTAAGTGCCTACTAGATACTAAATGCTCTGTTTTGATGTACTTTGAGAAAGTTAAGGAAAAAGACACTGAGAGTGCACTGAAATCTTGTTCAGCTATTCTCCCTGGACCCCTGTTTCTAGGTTTCTTTACCTATACATTTGGAATGCTAACAGTACCTACTTCACAGGGCTGTTGTGAAGTTTAAATGGCTTAGTACATGCAAAGCTCCAAGTACAGTGCCTGGTGCAACATAAGCAGTAAGCATGAACAGTTATTATTATTACTGAAGGTCTCTAATCACATCTGCCAAAAATGAGGGAGAAAAACAGCACGCCAATCTAAGTAGTTTATCTTTTATTCATACAAATAATACATACACAAGACTGTATATTGTTTGAAGACTGAAATAATTTTCTAGTGTAACAACTCTGTAACAAAATTTAACTAAATGTAACATTTATGAAAATATAAATCTCTGATTGGGTAATTCTTCCCAACGATACAAAGTTTACATAAAAACATTCAATATGAGCTATCAGTTGCAAACAAGTTAGGAAAAATCATTCAAGTCACTTGTATACTCTATTGGCTTTTACATAGAACATTCACATACTACATTTAATCCATCTAGGCATTTAATTCTTAGAAATGTGTGGCATGGAGGTTCAACTGATAATGACAGGAATGAGAATGTGTTGCCTAAAGAGCTCAAAAGCATAGACTCATATAATCAACTCCAGGTGATCTGTATGTGGTTTGCCGTCTCTGGGCTACCACCTCCCTGGCTAGTAGCTAAACCATAAGTAACATACTGAAAAACATCTTTCACTATGGACCTGGGTATTTTTATCTGAATCACATCTTTGAACGCTTACATGTTAAACTGCTTTCCAAGGGGAAATACAATTGACCTGGATTCTCTATGGGTTACATGAATTTATTTTTCCTATTAGCATCAATAATCATGATGTTGCTGAAGTTTTTCTTATACTGCTTCCCAATGTCCCTATGAGGGCTACAGCAGAAACTATCACTATCTTTATTTTGCACTTCACAAAAACAACACACTGATGAAGTTAAAGACCTGTCTAGGAATACACAATGAGTTTATGGCAGAGCTGGGCCTAGAGCAAATCAATTCCTTGTTCATTATTCTAGTAAAGTGTTACTTCTCTACTTTCTAAGAAAACTAAACTCAACCAAAAGTGTGGATACCTTTTGAAAAGTTATCCAAGGACATGCCGTAAGGAGGATATGGAAGAAAGAACAATCATCTTCACCTTTTGAGATGCAATGTTTTCTTTTAAACAGGTGAATTAATTTTAAAAAATATTTAATACCATTCCACAGCTTCTGCTTTGAAATGGATAGGACTATAAAAGGCTCAGAAGAGTCCTCAATCAGGAAGAGTAACAGATAAAGAAGCATACAGATGGTGTGTAGAAGTAAGAAAGTGATTACAAACAAGGACAATAAAGAACTTTTGGACACCCTTAAGATTTATGGAATATTTTAGCACAAAGACAGGCATATTCAGTTTATCCCAGAGTATTTGGTCATCTATCTGCATTTTACACAGGAAAGAGAAGGAATGTGAGTAAGGCAAACGTCATCAGTATCTCAGAGATGGCATGTTGAGAAAGCTTGCTTTCTATGAAGACTAACTGCAGGAATTTAGGGAATATTTATGCTTCCATACAACTGACCAAATAGTACAGATTTCTGTTAGTACAATGATGGAAATGGACAGGTGTTTTGACCAGATTTGTAATGCCCTTCCTGTAATCTTCTTTACACCCAGCACAAATATGCATTTCAAAAAGATGCGAAAAGATTGTTGTTTCTTATTAAATGTGTTCTTTTGCAACCCAGGAAATAGTTTAAAAATCATATATTCTGTTATACAGAAACCCTCGCATGCAATTGTTGCAACTGTCTTTTAATAAAGACTGACTCTCCATGTTCAGTAGCCCTATGATAGTGGTAGTTAGTTCTTGTCCCAGTCCAGTCCACAGTCTCATGTTTCAGGTCATATCTCTCGGGAAACTGGGAATACACTTGGGTATTTTTGTTACATATTTTGCACCTTTAGACCGTTCACTGCAGACTAGGTGTACACAGTTGTCAGGACTGTAAAATGTAAAGAGAGATTAAGGCTGTGTTTACTTATCACACAATCATTTGAAGTCAAGCAGCTCTTTGTCTTCATGATTTCAGCTGATTTTTGTAGAACTAATTCCCATCCAAATGATCTGTATATAACTCTAGCGTCTCTCTTCTTAACCAGTGGGATGTATTATGCTGCCTCACCACACAGCTAATTTAAAAACTTTTAGCCTCTGCCTTTCAGATGAAGTAACCATTTAAATACTACTACTAGAAATGCTGACATTCTGGATACACTTTGACAAAAAGACCACACCCAAGACTAACCTATTTGTCCATTTCATGAACATCTTAATAAAACACTGGAATTCCAGCATCGCTCCTGCCTTTTAATAAATGAATAGTTTATCATTTGGGGCACATTTTTTTCCCTTCTGTACGTGGATCACATATTTCTGCTTAGCTGGAAAACATTTTGTCAGTTATCAGGGCCATAGCTGTGGCCCCTGGCTTCTAGGGCCGAGCATACCCGCTCATAACAAGAGTTGTGTTTCTTGGAGGGTGTTGCTTCATTGGACTCAGTAGAGTCACTAACTGTGATGGGGCTGTCTCTTGCAAAGACCTCAGTGGACTCTCTCCATAAGCAATCCACAGATATTTTAAAACAATAACTGTTACACTTTGGCCTGGAGGTGTGTGTTGCATTGTTGAAAATTTGTCTGCTATTTGAAGTGGCAATTTTGATTTTCAGTGCAGCATCTACACGGTCTACTACCGTGTAGATCCCTATACTCCCATCATCAAAGCCCACAATGATGTTCAGGTGCCTCTGGGAGAGTGCAAGGAAAGTTGGTGTTTTGTAAAGGGAACAAGCACCGATATTTTTGCCATCTGCCAGTCTCATTACAATTAAACTGAATATTGCACCATTTTCATCCTCCTCCTCCCCATTTCGGAAACAAATGTATACCAGGTAGCGACCATCCCGAGACAACCTCTGCCGCCAGATGATCCCAGAGGCGTGAACCACCCGCAATTTACCACTGTATAAATCTAGCACATTGATGTTTTCATCTCCCCTGGATATAATGCCTAGCTTTCCATTGGGAGAAATTTCAAAGTCCTCCAGATTTTTCAAGAAGTTGTTTGGAAGTTGCACGCGCCGACAGATCACTTCATCTGTCAGACTCCAGATGTTCACAGTCTCGGCCGATGTGATAAACACGATGATATCAGGACAGTCAGGGATTAATTTAAAATTCACGATGGTGGTCCCATCTTCACAGCAAAATTTCTTGGTGATACTTCCTGTCCAAAGACTGACTGCTAACACTTTGCTTTTAGTCATTCCCACCACGAAGGTATTTGCGGAGGTAATAAAGGCATTCTGCAAAGTGGTCAGAATGTTGCAGACCCTGTGGCCTGTGGCGAGCCTCCAAACCCTGGAGGCATTTTCCTCACAGAGCGAGACCACAAACTGGTCATTGTGTGTAATCAGCAGCTGAGATATTCTCTGCCCGTTAATTCGAAAAAGGTTTTCACCACTGCTGGTGTGCCAGACATACTGGCTGCTTTTGTCATCTGATGTCACCATTATATCTCCAGTGGATGTTAACACACAGTGTTCAACTATTCCTTCATGCTTGAATACTGCTTCGATGAAGCCACTGCTGAAGTTCCACTTATGAACACAATCGGATCCATCCAGGGAGTAAATGATTTCCCCTCTAGCAGGCAACAACAGACTTTGGATGGGTTTTCCAGTCTTATCTATGTTGGACATAGCTGTGATTATATCTATGTCCCAAATGGAAAGAACACCACTGGTTGATAAAGACAGTAGCATATTGTGGTGACTGGATTTCACTAACTTAACAATGGAACCTGAGATTTCCTGCAAGCTTGCCATACACTGTCCTGTGTCCCGCCTCCAAAAAAACACAGCTGAGGTATTTTCCATGGTGGCGATGATACAATCTCCATTTTTAGACAGCACGGCAGATATAAAGCGTTCGTTGTGCTTGGCTCTGAACTTTTCAGCCACCTTCCACAGACCAGTATCTAAGAGCTCAATGCTGAGGGCTTTACAGATCAGAACTGCACTTTGGTCTTCTGAAAGCTCAATGCTGACCACCTCACTGTCTTCTCTTCGGCAATCAAAGTCATCAGTCAGCTGGGGGCTGGAAATGTCCTCAGTATTCCAAACAGAAAGACTTCCTTCACTGTCTACCATGACCATTTCCTGAGCTGTGTCCAAGATAAGAAGAAACTTCACAAATCCACCTGAAAATTCTGATGTCACTGTACATAACTTTTCTCCACTCCCTAAATGAAATATGGTGGTTGTGTTCAGGTATTGGCCGCAGAAAGCATACAGACCATCCAGGGAGCACTGGACGCACGTCACTTCATACCAGCAGTGGAACTGGTAAAGCGGCCATCCGTACAGCAGATCGATGACAGTGACATCTTTGCTGGCTTCGAGCCATGCAAGGGCGTGGTTGGCGGACAGTGTAAATCCATTGATGTAGGTGGCGCTGCTTCCATGCTTGGTCCCCTTGATTTCTACTTCAGACAGGAGACAAGAATTGACATTGTCATAAATCAACAAGGTGTTATTTGTTGTAGCCACCACAAGGTACTTTTCATCACTGGTGAGTTTCATGCCCAGGATGACAGACTGGGCTGTGGTGATTTGCCTGAGTAGCTGTCGAGTCTCTACATCCCAGGTGCTGATGGAACCATTTTCTAAAGCTGTGAGGACAGTGCTGGGGTTACAGGTAGGCAGGATCTCTGTGACATGCAGGTGACTGGATGATAAGGGAAGACGCTCTGGGCTATATGTCACATCCATGGATGAATGCAGTGGTACAATGGAGCAATATTTGGGCCCATCTTTATCACACTCTAAAAGAAGATGTCTAAGTTTGGGCAGGGAGCTTACAACAGGCAGCAGTCTTTGCTGAAGCTCTGCTGAAAGGGAGCCGGGAAATGCAATGACCTTGTTTTTGATGCTGCGGAGGGTGTTGGCCAGGAACTTCAGCTCCTTCTCTTGCGAGTAGTTGTAAGCCAGCTCAATGTCTGAAAGCACTTTGTCAAACTGGCCAATTTTGATCATGGTATAAAGCCAGCTGAAGTTCATGATGATGCCGTAAAGCAGGTCATCGGTTTTTCCACACCTCGTCAAGTGGTACAACAGCTCAGACATTTTCCGATGATTGACGAAAAAGATGTCAGGTTCCAGGGGATTACACTGGAAAACCCAGGGCTGGTCTGGAGCCTGCCTGTCAAAGGAAGCCTGTTCCATGAAGTGCTTTTCTTCCTCCAGCAAACTTCTGTTCTCCAAGTCAAGGCAGCCATTCAAGTAGGGGTCCTCGAGGCAGAAGGCTTTCCTCCTGCCCCCTGACCAAACCCCCAGAAAATAATCTGCTAGGATGGTGTGCATTTCACGCAGGTCATTGTCATCCTGCAGATATAGCTTCTGGGCTATGAGCTGCAGGTGTCTGTTGGCCCAGACTAGGAGTGTGACATTTTTCACATGTCTTTCTATTAGGTATCCACTGAGACCCTCCTTGAGCCTTGCAATGTACAAGTAAGGTACTCTCAGGGGATTGCTGGGTCTGGTGTTTTCTTTGAGCTCACTCATTACACTGTTGTCTAGGGCTAACACATCCTCCAGTTCCATTTCACTCAGGCCCATTTTGGCCATGGTGATGTAACCAAGAGCCCTAGAGACCAGTTTCTGACCACACTTCTTCTCCAAGGACCAGAATAACTGCTCTATACTTTCATGAACGGTGACAGAGAGGGAGGATTCATCGACGTCTTTGTGAGATCTCCAGTGTCTCACCTCCCTGAAGGTCAGGTTCACAAACATTGGCAGTGTGCACTTGGATAATGCGTTGTTCACATAAATCTGCTGGCCTGATGTGACCTTCCTTTTGACGCGCAGCAGCTGGTGTTTGAGGACCTGGCTGCACATCTTCCTGTCTCGGGGAATCAGCTCGATGTAGTTGTCTTCTTCATGGATAAGGCACCTTAGTTTCTGCAAGATCCCATGTTTGTTGGGCAGCGTGGAAAGGACTATCCGGACAAAGCGGGGCAGGTGAGCTGGGAGCCACCAAAGCTTCCTGGCATCATCATTCTCTGAGAGCTGCTCTAGTGCATCGAATATTATGACTAGAGGTCTCTGCAGTGAAGACTCATTCAAAAGATTTATAAATAAGTCACAGAGGTCATGGATCTTCTTAGGGTAGCTTTGAACCAGACACCGGTAGTTAACTGCCAATTGTTCACAAACACTTAGAAGGAGAGTCCTAAGGTCAGAGCTCATGTCTGTCATTCCTAGAAATCTCACGATGACTACTGGGTCAGATTCTGGTCCTGTGTCCTCATGTAGCCAGCCATAAGCCTGAAACACAAAAGTGGAGTTTAGAATGGTAATATGTGTTCACATGGTCATATGTGATAACATTGCCTCTCTCCAGAGCTCAGACTTCTGGTCACCTCTGCTGTGCAGGAAATAGCTTAGGACCAAAAATTGGAAAAACCCTCTGAGAAGGCCAAAGAACGGCCATGAAGCTTCTGTACCAAAATCTACAGGTGAGACCCTCAGGATTACCCTTACTGAGTGTACTAAAGTAGCAATAATAGTATTTTTCACTCATTCGGCAATATTTAGCTTGTATTCCAGAAGATACAAGGTGTTTCATGAATTATAAATATAGATATCTAGTATGGTCAGCTTTGTATCACTGAATGAATACCCATTTCCTGGTGCAGTTGTTGGCACACAGTAGGTCCTTTGTAAGTGTTTAATGAATGGATAAGTAATGATTTACATATTATATTAAGTTAAATATATGTATTAATTGAGAGCATATAATGTCATATATGGCTGACCAAATTTCCAATTAATTAGAAAGCAATAAAAATATTCAGTACTGAAATTACTTTGAATATAATCTTTTATGATTTAGAGATAATTTTATGGTGTTATAGGGTCATAATTTTGATTATTATTTATCTGTTATAAAATCCACAGAATGGTGGTTAAAAGAGCTTTGTTAAACGTTGTGCTTTGTAACAGATAGTTGATTTTATATACATGCAGCCATCAGTCCTCACATTATCTCTCTGAAGGGTAGATGAGATTACAGTGTCATTTAATAGGAGAGGAAACTGAGGCCCAAGCTGGATAAATGACTGCTCAGAGTTAAATGGTCACCAAGAGACAAAGCTGGAGTAGAAGTCATACCTGACTTTTCATTCTTTCATTTTTTAAATACTCTGTGGTGTTAAAGGATAAAATATGTGAGGAGCCCACTAAGTTTAGTCTTTCTGTTTTGAAAGGTCAGTATAAGAAGAAATATGCCCAAGGCATAAAATACTCCAATGAGTATTTTTAGGAAAATAAAGTCTTTCAGTTATCCTTGGAATTTACCAAGGATATGCCTGAGATAAGGAAGAGTGATTTTACACATTAGGAGGTAAGTTTGTGAACTTTGCTTCCTCAGAAGAGATAGTTCAGGTTAAGGCATGAATAAAATTAGAAAGATTTATGGAGGTCAGTTTTATAAGGAGCTGTTAAGGAAAATAAACATTTTGTTGCTGTTGTTTAGCCTCAACCTTTGAAGCTGATTTCAAGGAAGATAATCTTGTCATTCAACAACTATCCTTTGGTGGTAAATCTGAAAACACCGGTTTGTTTCTACATTGATTGCTTATGATAACTATAGGCATCCTCCTCCGTCCTCCCAGTCACATGTTGCTGAACATGTGATGTCTGTAGAGAGCAGCCCTACCATCACGAGCTCATGGTCATGGAAATGCTGGGTGACACGTGAGATAAAAATGAGATATCTATCTGCATCCTCAAAGGGACATGAGGTCACAGGACAGAACAGGTTGTTGTTGACGGTGAGTCAGACATTCCCCAGGAGAAAGGTAAGTGAAGCGCAGGCAGAGGACCTAAAAAGAGGCACAGTTTCTTGGAGGACCCGACTCCTGGATAGTCAATAGACAGACTCAGGCTATTGGACAAAATATCCAGAAGAGCAAGAGCTCAGAAAGCTGTTCCTTAAACTGACCAACTCTGAACAGTTGCCACACTCTGCCTCACTGGGACTGCTTATCTGTGCAGGGAATCAGCACATCCCACATAAGTCTTGACCTCTTGTGCTAGAGCATGTGGAGGTGCATCACATGAACCTCTGACTTAGTCAAATTGAACGATATTTGTTTCCTCCAGCAGCCTGTATGCTCCTTTCCTCCACAAGGAAAAGGGCCCTAGGGTGATTACAAAATGGCATATGTGAATGTTTACTCATTTGGTTTCAGTTCTCAGGTGCCCCTCATGGTGTTACTATCTTGCTTACTTGGAATAATTCTAAAGTTTGAAGATACACATATAAATTCCTGTTCAAAGGCACATAAACATATGCATACACAATTTATGCAATGCAATGTGGACCCTAAATACAAACCTGCTACTTCATCTGGTGCTTAATTAAAGAAAAAGCTATATCTTCTAACACAAGCAGAAAACCCAGCTGGGCTTGATAGATTAAGAAAAAGCAAATTAGACTTCCTATGGACTTTTCAAAGGTAAATGGAATATACCTGATTTCACCTGTGGGCTTACTTTGGAACCTAATCCTCACATACAGTGCAATGCAACTGTCTCTGTTCTTGTCTTCAAGAGGACCAATTTGAGATTATGTAGCACATGACAGGTTATGAGAATATTCGTGAACTTAAAGAAAGTTCTGTTCTTAAGAGAGTCACCATGGGAACAATAACACAGAGCTTCAGAATTAACACCATAATAAAATAAACCACCACACTTTGACACTAAGGGAAGAGGAGGTTAAAAATAATGGAACTAGTTTCATCCTGTTTAGGCTGAAGAGCCAACTCAGCAGATACCACATTCCAAAGTGAGGTTCCAGACCATCATGCAGGACTTGAAAGGGAGGTTCTGAAAACCAGTTTTGCTACTGTTAATAGATTACCCACTGCTAGTCTGAAAAAGAAGACTGGAGAGGCAGGGAAAAATGGTGGGGATCAGGGTGCTGCGGGTTGTTTCTCTCACCTCCCCCTCCCTAGAAGGAGGTCAGAGAGATGCCTGTCCTTGACTTCCAGCCAAGAGGAAGGGACTTTAGTGGACCACCTATAGAATGCCCCCTACAGCTTGGGGATACAGGCATCTGGTACCTAGTGACATCTGGAAACCATGAAGGCTGAGTGACTGAGGCTGCCTAGCTGCTGTGATGGAGAAGTGAGACAGAGCTACAGGGCTGGGACTGGCCCAGAGGTCTAGAGTTCCTCAGGGCAAAACAATACCTGAGTGTTTCCCATGTGCTACATGTGGACGGCAGGCTACAGTGAGCTGACAAGGGTTTCTGTTTGCTTTTCGCAGGTCCTGTCTAAGGAGTGTGCTGGGATGTAGACAGGATCTTAGCAGAAAGGTACTGGAAGCACATTGCTGGATGTCTAGGCGCTGAGGAAGTAACCAGCTAGAAAAAAGATGCATTCCCCTGTGTCTAGGCAACTGTAGGTAAGAGATGCTCAGGGAAGATAGGGCAGAGGTATGGGAGGGGAAGGACCTCCAGGAAGCCATGAAAAGGCCTGCAAAGAGATGGGAGGCAGCTTTAAACATGTGCTAAGAACAGAGAGTTCACAGTCCAGTTCAGAACAGCACTGGTTATGTAATAACTTTCTGGCCACCTTACCTTTCCCATATCCCCTAAACTGTGACTTTATAGGAATCATAAATGTCATTGGGATTAGGAAAGGAGAGAAAGAAGTGCCACGTGGAAAAAGAAAGAAGATCCCCATTTCCCACTGTAGGTGCCTTGTTTATGAGAGGCCCCAGATGGGGAAGAAAGGTGTAGACTGATATTTTCATTTTTACCTTAGCCTGGACATACTCATTACTGAACTGAGACTGATTTAGCAGACAGGAGTGACCAGAGGGCTTGTCCTTGTCTGAAAGGGATGAGAACAGTTATTGAGATTGGCCTGGGTTTTCTTCCAAATGGGGGGAGGGATGGGAACTAGCCCACAATATGAGTCTGAACAGTGAAAGAAAAAAATAAACTTGCTTTCCAGTTGTACCCCATGAATTTTGCTCTCTCAATATAACTGTTATACCAGCAAAAAAGAAGCACTGAAGTATTCACTCCTAAAAGACCAACTATAATTCACACAGTAAACTCAGAAAGTAGAAATGAATTTGATTAATTTACCATTTTCCAAAAGTACAAGTTTTTACAAATATACATGGGAAAGAATAGGCTTTTACCTTCTTTGCTACTTCAGCTAGCAGAAGGGTCTTCCCAGTGCATGGCCCACCATATATAATAAGAGGGTTGATGTGTCCAGCTTTGCTTGGAAGAATGTAGTTATGCACTATGTTTAGAGATTCACATTTGTACTCATAGAAGGAGGCGTATGTTTTACATAATGATGAATGTTGAAGGATTTCGTCATAGAGTGTATCAGTTTCAGTGTCAAAATTCTGTTGTATCGTTGCCTGAATTATATCAATCATGTCCTCATAAAATTGTTTACCAAGTCCTTCGATGTAATGATTTTCTATGTCTTGGGAGTAGCCTAGTTTCATGTCACAATGAGTAACAGATGTGTACACTCTCAGATTAGATGATGCAACAATAGTAGGAATAAATTCATCCCTGAGTTTTATCAGCTTCTCTTGGGCTTCTGGGTCCCGAATAATCCTCGGTTCTGTTCCAGTTATATCCATGTATTTTCCCATCTCTGGGATTTTCACAAAGCGCTCAATGTTAGCAATTTTCCTAATGTAGCAAACACACTTCTTTAGAAATGCCGGAGTTTGTTTTCCCAGAGCAAAGTCAAACTCATCCTCTATAGCTGAAAGAAAATATAAGAAGGAGTTTATTGCTTAGAACAAAGGAGCAACACACCCACATTCCCAATAGTCAACACTTAGTCATTAGTGGTAAATTATTTTGCTTATGGTTTGTAGCGAAGTAATCTTTAGAATAATTTCTTGATTTCCTATTTGTCTTTTCCTAATCAGCCAGCAACCCGGGAGAACAGGTTTTACATAAAATTATCTAATTTTCTCCCCAAGTTTAGGAAGAGGTTGGACATAAGCATAATAAAGAAAGCATATCAAAGTTATAGTGGATATTTCTAATATCCACTATTTCTAATTGCTGCTCAGTTTTCCTCTCAGACTTCAGAGGTTCTAAGAGGGAACAGCAGGGACCCATCTGGGCCAGGAAAGAAAGAGGAGGAGGCTGAAGGATGTAACTAGTTAACCGTTTCTTGTCAGTCTTTCCTTAACAAAGTGACCTCACCATTTTGTTTGAGGTATATTGAGTCCTAGTCAGATATGATCAAATATCAATACAAAAGCAAAATTTTATTTTATTTTTTTTGTTTAGACGGAGTCTCGCTCTGTCGCCCAGGCTGGAGTGCAGTGGCGCAATCTCGGCTCACTGCAAGCTCCGCCTCCTGGGTTCACACCATTCTCCTGCCTCAGCCTCCCAAGTAGCTGGGACTACAGGCACCCGCCACCATGCCCGGCTAATTTTTTGTATTTTTAGTAGAGATGGGGTTTCACCGTGTTAGCCAGGATGGTCTCTTTCTCCTGACCTTGTGATCCACCTGCCTCAGCCTCCCAAAGTGCTGGGATTACAGGTGTGAGCCACCACGCCCAGCCCAAAAGCACATTTTAAGGCAAAATATAATTATATTCTGATGACTGATCAATCTGGGTGATCTATGTCACTGTTATAATATCCATCAGAACAAGTACAGAAAAAGTGACTTAGTATATAACTTCATTTCTTCTAACATATACCGTATTATGGCTTACAATACATATGCTTGCACACAAGTACATATATATTATAAATAATTTGTGTCCCCATAAGAAAATTTTAAACTGGGTCAGTAGTAATGAAAACATCATTGTGCAGGGAAAAATTAAAAATATGTAAAATAAGCTAATGGAAATGAATGACAAAGCAAGTATTCTTAAAATTGGCTGCTCTTCCTTTCTTCCTCCTTCCCCATCCCTTTCCTTCATGTAATTGCTCTTCATTGAACACCTTTTATATTCCAGGCATGATGACAGCCGCTTAGGATACAATGGTGAGAGAAAACAGAACATTGAGAAAAATAATCCATTATGGAGCCCTATAAAAACTGAATGTTTGTGTCTCCCAGAAATTTATATGTTGAAACCTGATTAGGTTTCAGTGTGATAGTGTTAGGAGGTGGGGCGTTTGGGTGATTAGTTCATGAGGGCAGAGCCTTTATGAATGAAAGTCGTGTTCATATAAAAGAGATCTCAGAGAGTTCCCTTGCCCTCCTGCCCTGTGAGGACACAGCAAGAAGACAGCCATCTGTGAGCGGGAAGTTGGCCCTCATCAGGCACAGAATCTGCAGGTGCTTTAATCTCAGATTGTGAATTTCTGTCAGGGAGGCTCTGAATACACAGGGCTGGTCTGGCTATAAATTGAAAAAAATTATATGCTGGTCATAACTCCAATGTCAAGCAAAATCTAGAATATATATACATATATTCTGTAATGTAACTATTAAGAAGGGTGAGAATTTTATTTAAAAATGGTTCCTTTCGGTGGAACTCTTGTGATAATATTTTTTCAGTAATGAGAGCCTTTCAATGGAAATTTTCAACCCAAATGAAAAAGATATTTTCATAGCTACCAGTGTCTAGTAAGCTGTGTCATGAGCATCAGTACATTTTACAAAGGGTTTTAATTGAGCAAGCTGGTTAAGGAAGCCAGTTAAAGGAGCTTATAAACATATGTCTACTATTCTTTTTAAGGAAGAGTAAGAACTTGTTATAATGTAGATAAGGGAAGATGCCAGAAATCTGGACATCACGAGCTACTACAGAAAGCAGCCTTGGACCCATCTCTTTTCTAGTCATCTGTGTAAAATGCTAGCAGGTTGGATTAACAGCTTGCTACATTCTGAGAGCATCATGAAGAGAAAGGAAGCGGTCAAACTGTAGTATCTATATATAATGCATTATAATCAGAGATATGCTCTGCCACCTTTGACTCCCAGAAAGCAATTCAACTATAACTTGACATTGTTATCACATTTATGAAAAGAGTGTATCAAGCAGAAGTGTTGATCACAAATGGAGCAAAAAAAGAAATACAGATAAACTAATTTGGCAGAGCCCATCTAAGCTTGGCTCAGGGGGGATAAATGCTGTACACAGAATGCCTGGTATGGTATAGACTTAAATATACCTAAATAAATGAGAGCTATGATACAAAGGCAACTCTACAGAGTTATTTTTAGAGGCGAAGTGCATGCTTATGATTTTATGGGAATTTTATTCACAGTTTCTGATGCCTATCTATAAATATTATAAATTTTAGAATTTTAGGGCATTATTAGAATATTATATTTATTTTCTGTTTTTGCATGTTCCTTAATGTCCTGAAATTTAACCAGTGAGAGCATCCACTGAAGGTAATGGTGGAAATAGGTTTCCAGTCCTGGTAACTATTATCCTTGAGAAATTAATTTCTTTACGATTCCCAAGGCCACTGAGTTTTGATGTTCTCAGAAGGGCACCATTTTAGAGTCTAATTTATTTCTCGTCCTCTCCTGTTGTTTAAAAAGGTGAAACTACAAGTGTGAAAAATTACATTCAAACATAAACAATACACCTTTAACAGGTTCTATCCAGTATTCTTATTTCAAGATTTCTAAAAATATAATATATACTATATCCGTTTGAAAGAGTTGGCACGTCAGCAATTTTGATTGTGCAGACATGATCTTAAAAGGAGTTTGAACGTAAAATAAGTAAAATTGTCATGAGCATGTATATCTTCAGGAGATATAACCCCAAGCAGAAAACACTCCACTTGTAGTGGCTCACATGAAATTTCTCATCTTCACATGGCTATCTATGTGGACACAGTTCTTCACTGTGTGGGGAAAGCTAGGACAAGTGTTTGCCAGTGAAATAACCAAACACTGGAGCTGTGCGATTGTAAATAAGAGGATGACTTCCCCAGACTGGTGTTTTTTACATAAATAATAGGAAAGCTTCACTCTAGGTACTTTTTTCTAAGACAGCTCTTGAAGGAACAGGGTTGTTCTGTCTTTGATAAAGGTGAAGAGCCTGAGCCTCAAAGGTGGATCTAAAGGTTCCAAAGGAACAAGGATATACCCTGATCTATATATTTAAATATAGTACTTATTCCTGACGATTGTGGTATTTTCAGGAAGACTTTAAATAAGACCTAATTTTTAAAAACAGCTTCCTTCTGGAATTTGTCAAAATGGTTTGTAACTTCTCTGAGCTTCACCCACATGGATCCAGTGAGAATGATTACCAAGTGCCTTTTAGGTTTTCACGAATGCTTTGCCGCACCATTTCAAAACCAATCTGAAAACGCAGCTATTATAGTTTTTCCCTTTATAAATTTTTACTATCAACTTTCAAAATAAATGCTACACATCTGACTACTTTTACTAGTTGTGTTTGTTCCCTGGAAACTATGACTGACATATTCCTTCAGTTCTGTAATTTCCTGAGCAACTTCTAATGATAAAGCTTCCTTTCCATGGCTGAGAAAGGCCAACAGGTGAGCCTCTGTACGCAGAATGCTTGGTATGGTATAGACTGAAGTATACCTGAATAACTGGGTGGGTTTTTATTTTAATGTTAAATTTGAGCCTACCAAATAGCTGGAGAGGTTTTTATTTTAATGCTAAATTAGATCCTACCAAATCCCTTGTGCCACACCCTCTGATGGCTTCCCATCTCGCCCAGAATAAAACACAAGGTTCCTATTATGGCCTGTGCCCAACTTCTGTCCTCATCTCTCCCTCTCTGTAAAAGTTAAAAAAAAAAAGAAAAAAAAAAGTAAAGCTATCTTTTATTTTTCCTGCTCCTGGAATTAGCTAAGCACGTTCCTGTCTCAGAGATCTTAAATCTGTTTCTCCCTCGGCTGGGAATTCTCTACCTTAGATGCATATGGCACTGTCAGTTCTGATTTTCTTCCGTAATTCAGGTCCAAAGTCATCTCCTTTTTGCCCACCTCATCTAAATCTGGATCCCCACATCCTTTATCAGTCACTATTATCCTATGACTGTGCTTTATTTTACTCCTAATACTTACCAATCACTTTTGATACGATCTTGTTCATTTATTTGATTACTTGGCTATCATTTATGAATATATATTTTATGAATATTTTTCCTCCCTCTAAAAAAATAAGTTGCAGGAGGCCTGAGACCTTGTGTTTTTACTCAGTGTTGTCTCCCCAGTGCTTGGCACGTAGGAACTCAATAGATCCATTAATATTTGCTGGATAAGCAGGTGAGTGATGAATGAACAGCTCAACTGAGAAATCATGGCAGAATATGGTCAATTATATCCGGGGCCACCTCTGGCTTCTTTTAAAATCACATTTTCTAGAGAAGCCTTAGAGTTAAGGGAAGGCTTTTCTATAATTAAAACAAAAGAACATTTGCTTCTCCAGAACATGGGAACATTTAGAAAAATTAAATTTCACCAGGCAGTAAATGAGATTAAATTTGCAGGGCATTAAAGGGAAGCAGTAGATGTACCTATTAATGATACATTTCTTATTTTACTGAAGGTATGGGAAAATTACCTGAGAACAGGTACCTCTTAGCCTGGCTGTGTTTCATTTTACCCTTTTCGTGTAACAGCTTTACAGCAGCCTTAAATATCTTCTTGATCTCATCTGATATCTCTTGCCATGTCTTCTCGTTTTCAGCATTGGTAGAAGGCTGCATCTATAGAAATGTAAAAGGGAGAAATTAGTCTTATAATCATCAAAGAAAAATAATATTTAAGAACAAGAAAATTTCTATTATTTGAAGGCCTACTATGTGCCAATACTATGATAGGTGCTTTACAGACAGTGTCTAATTTAATCTCAATAACCCTGAAAGTTAGAAATTATTTCTGTGTTGCATGTGAACTTGACCAAGTTACACAAGGGTGTGATCCAAATACAATGTGTTTGTCGGACTTTCTTATATACCATGCTTTTCCCTTTTGAGTTTTGATACAAATGCCATAAGAAAATAATCTCTGGTGTCCTCCAAAGGGGAGAGAAAGTTAAAGGGGAGGTGCTCTTATGTTATATCTAATTGTCTTTATTTGTTTTAACTTCATTTGTTTTGATGGTCCACTGGGAGATAAAATGGGAGGACTGCCTACCAATAAAGTAACATTTATATAGTCTTGATAATCTTATTCACACATTCATTTATTCAGTAATAATTTATGCAGAAATATCATGTGGGGTTTTAGGAATAATCTCAATTTCCCTAGTGGATCATAAAGATAAATGAAGAAACAATTAAAGCAAATTAAATAGTAACATATGAGAAAATCCCCCAGATCATGGTAGAAACTGGTTTCTTGGGGTATCAGGTTCTTTGCTATCTATATTTACTCCTGGCATCTTTAACTGGGAAATGGTTTGGGTTTACCCCAATATTCTCACCCAGAGAAGCAATATTGTTACAGATAATTACTTTGAATAATATATGTGAGGGAGAAGAAGAAAAATCAAGGATTCTGATATGATTTCCCATTGCACAGAGAAAATGTGTTATGTTGGATACCAGAATGACAAATACACAGATCCAGAAGTGGAGAACTGCGGATAACCCACAGCTGTCCTCTTGGAACTGCCTGGGTGCTGACTGAATCAAGGACATTCTCTTTGGCAGAGGGTTGGATATCCATGCCTTCTTTGCAATCTCCCTAAATATTCTACTCAATGAACAGGTCCACCTTTCCCCTCTTCCTTTTTCATTTGCTTTTAAAGGACCTATCATAAACTTGGGAGCCAAGTTGGAAAGTAGATAATAACGTTTCCATCATGCTCAAGCATGAATCAGTCTCATTCCATCACTCTCTATAAGATGCGTGAATATAAAATAACTGTTTAAGATGTTAAAGAAAAAATATTAAGTTAAAATTTAAAAAGAGACTATAAATAATAGCTAGGTAGATTTTACAAAGGCCTTCCTCCCACAGAAAACAAATGCACACATGAACCTTTCACAAAATAAAAACTGTAACTGTCAAACTTGAAAACTCAATGTATAGACAGAGTGAACACAGCTGAAGAAAAAAATTGGTGAACTGGAAAAATAATCTGAAGCTATCTTCTGGAAAGCAGCACAGAGATAAGAGAATTGATCATGTGAAACTGATCATGATTATGATGATGATATGATTATGATCAGTTTCACGTGATCAATTTTCTTGATTTTTTTTTTTTCTTCTTCACCCTCACATGTATTATTCAAAGTAATTATCTGTATGAATATTGTTTCTCTGGGTGGGAATATTGGGGTAAACCTAACTGATCATGTGGAATGATCTATTTTCATTGATTATGTGAAAGAGAATTAGAAGCTGTAGAGGACAGATTGAGATGGCTGAAGGCAAATGTAATTAAGGAGCACAAGGAAAGAACAAAGGGAACAGAGGAGAGGCATTGTTTGATGAGATGATGACTGAGAATTTTCTAGAATTAAGAGACTATATGAATTCACAGATACAGTAAGCATGACATATACCAATCAGAACAAATAGACACAGTATAGAAAACTGGGCAAAACAATAATTTTTCAGAGAAGCAAACAAAGGGAGCTTCATTAATGGAACTTTAACCAATTAATATTAAGAATTAATAATAAATTATTTCATTAAATTATTGTTTAATAATACCAATATTAATAAGTAAAAATCAGTATCACTAGTAAACCTTCATTGATGGAACTTATAAAGGGTATACTTCAGGAGGAAGGAAAATTAGCCTAGAAGGAAAGTCAGAGATGCTAAATGGAAAGGTGAGTGACAATTTATAGTTTCTTAGCTTTGGATTTAGTTTTTTTCATTAAATTTTAAAGGTGCACAATGTGATGTTTTGATCTATGTATATACTGTGAAATGGTGACCACAATCAAGCTAACTAACAAATCCACTACCTCACATAATTTCCTTTGTTTTGGTGGGTGGTAAGAACACTGGAGATCTGCTCTCTCAGCCAATTTCAGGTTTATAATTAACTATAGACACCATGAAAGTTTGTGCCCTTTGACCAACATCTCTCTATTTCCTCTAAATCCCAGACCTTTGTAAATACACTTCTACTCTCTGTTACCATGAACTCAACGTTTTTAGATTCCACATGTAAGTGATATCATATGGTATTTGTCTTTCTGGGCCTGGCTTAATTCACTTAGCATAATGTCCTCCAGATTCATCCATGTTGCTGTAAATGGTAGGATTGCTTTCTTTTAAAAAGACTGAATAATATCACAGTATGTGTGTATATAAATGTTCCTTAATTTCCTTCTACATTTTCTTTATCTTTTCATTTGCTGACAGACACTTAGACTGTTTCCATATCTTGGCTATTGTGAACAATTCTGCAATGAACCTGGGAGTGTGGATATCTCTTCAAGACAGTGATTTTATTGCCTTTGGATATATACCCAGAAGTGGGTAGTTCTATTTTTAATTTTTTGAGGAACTGCTATACTGTTTCCCAGAGAGGCTGCCCGAATGTACAGTCCCACCAACAGTGTAACAGGGTTCCTTTTTCTTCGCATCCTCTCCAACTCCTATTATCTTTTGACTTTTTGATGGCCATCCTAACGGGTGTAAAGTGATATGGCATTGTGGTTTCATTTGTGTTTGCCTAAGGATCAGTGTGGATTTAGTTGTTAAAAGGAAAACCTGGGGCCTAGGGCAGAGTAACTTTCTGTCTACTCTGCCTTTTCTGTGCAGCACCACCCCGGATGACGTAAATGGTAACAAATGTAGTAATGGACAGATCCATAGGCTGGAGGGAAAGGCAGCTTACTGCATTTCTATTGCTTCTCAGCATTTCTGACTTGGGTCTGAGGTAATAGGCTGCTGGCACCGAGTTCTCATCTCGACAGTACCACTCCTCCAGCAACTTGGTCTCCAGCTTTGCCTCTATGGCGGCATCCAAAATCATTTCAAACTCTGAGGCTTCAACTTCTCCAGGGATTCGGATATTCCCATATTTTTCACCTAATAGTCCCTGTGTATCAACAAGAAAGTTCAATTTAGTGTATCACCAAGAAAGTTCATTTTAGTATTCACATCACATGGTCACTGAATAAATATTAATCAATAGATAACAAGATACATTGCTCCATCAGTTTTCTCTTTTGGTCACAGTGGATAGTTGATTTCCTAAGTAAAATTAGATCAACTATATTACAACAAATTATTTATAGGCTGAGAAATGAGACTGCATATCACATCAGATGAATTCAAAATAAAGAGTTTTTGCAGCCAATTTACTTTCTCAAAGTTTACATAATACAACAAAAGCTGATCTACTCTGAGATTTGTTTGTTCATATCAAAGAAAAACGATGTGCTAGACCTTAAAAATGTCAAACATGTAAAGCCTCAAACCAAAGAACTGCTCTGTCAAGAACTGATAGCATAATTCTAAGCTTCAGATTCACACTGCTACAATAAAAAGAAGTATGACATCACTGAATGTGATACTACTAGTAACCCCACTGGCAACTGAAAAAAAAATTCAAAATTAAACAAGAGAGCATTTTATCTCTATTAAATTGGCAAAAGAAACCTCTCACAGAAAAACAATGAACAAATATGTACTCAGCCTTATGTCAAGGTGTGAGAAAATAACCATAGAGTGCTGATGGGCGTGTAAAATGATCTAGCATTTGAAGCCTAATCAGGCAATATGTATTCAGAGCCCTAAAAATCTATATAACTTTTTACTTGGCATTTTTTTCTTCTGGGAATTTGTCTTTAGAAAATAATTAAGGATGCAAATCAGGACTTACAAGAATATTTATGCTGAATTAGTTTCTTTGAAAGAATTGTGTAATAACCTAAATGTTCATTCAAAGGATGTACTAAATTGTATCATACAACTATATTGACTTAGAAAGATGTATACAAGTATATGTTAAGTGAAAAGGGTAAGTTATAAAATGGTATACATAAGATGATTCCAGGCTGAGTGCGATGGCTCTTGCCTGTAATCCCAGCACTTTGGGAGGCTGAGGCGGGTGGATCACTTGAGGCCAGGAGCTCGAGACCAGCCTGTCCAACATGATGAAACCCCGTCTCTACCGAAAAGTATAAAAATTAGCCAGGCATGGTGGCATGTGACTGTAATCTCAGCTACTTGGGAGGCTGAGGGACAAGAATTGCTTGAACCCAGAAGAGGGAGGTTTCAGTGAGCCAAGATTGCGCCACTGCACTCCAGCCTGGTCAACAGAATGAGACTCTGTCTCAAAAAAATAAAAGATGATTCCAGTGATTTTGATATTTATATATAGAGAGAAGAGAGAGAATATTACGTACATATGTTAGAAAGAATATCATGCATATATGTATACACAAACATACATAAGAAACATTTTATAAAAATACAAAGCAAGGTTATTAAGGGCTATCTTTGGGTGGTTTTAAATTTACATAGGTCATTTAATAAGTTTATTATTTTTTATTAAAAACCTTTTTTTGGTATACATATGTATTATTTTGTAGTGAGAAAACCAGCAGGTATTTAAACATTTTAAATTTGGTGGTGTAGGCTGGGCCTGGTGGCTCACACTTGTGATCCCAGCACTTTGGGAGGCCAAGGTGGGCAGATCACCTCAGGTCAGGAGTTTGAGATCAGCCTGGCCAACATGGTTAAACCCCGTCTCTACTAAAAATACAAAAACTAGCCGGGCATGGTGGTGTGTGCCTGTAATCCCAGGTACTGGGGAGGCTGAGGCAGGAGAATCGCTTTAACCTGGAAGGCAGAAGTTGCAGTGAGCCAAGATCATGCCATTGCACTCCAGCCTGGGCAACATAGTGAGACTCCATCTTAAAAAAAATTAGTGGTACTGCCTATTTGCTTTGTGGAGCAACACTTTCAAGGTTGCTGAGAGTGTCTGCTTATGCCAGTGGTTCTCACAATGTGGACCTGGAACCAGCAGCATCTGCAACACCTGGGAACATGTAAATTCTCAAGCCTCATCCCAGAGCTACTAAAAAATAAACTCTGGTTACAGAGCTGAGCAATTTATGCTTTAGCAAGTCCTCCAGGTGGCTGAACTTCTGGTTTAAGCTAGTAAAACTATTAGCTTATATAGCACTTGGTATTTCAATTAATCTTCATCTTATCTAGCAGAAATAAGGAGGGAACACAAAGGACCTCTTACATAAGCCTACAGTAACCAAAGCAATTTGTCTGCTTTATTGTATCCATGAGACACTTTCTGTTCAATCTGGGGGCATTTTTCTTCTTTCCTCTTGTTGATTAGCATTTTAGCATAAACATCAAGCTGTGTTTATCCACTGGAAGGTGAATTTCAGGTTTGGTTTCCCTAGGGGGCATTTCTGACTACTTCTACTGCCTATCCAGTATTCACAGTATTCTTTTCATCTGATACAGGCAGCTGAAAGAGTAAGAGAAGTCCTTGGTAGATCTGTGTCCACGTAAATTCATGACCTAAATTCTACAACACAATGGTAAGCTCTCTGAGGGAGAGACCAGAGCTGTTTATTCCTAGCTCACAGAAATGATTAAAACACATGTTTGTTGACTAAATGAATGAACCAAGACAGAGAAAGAAATCATTAAAGTTTGTTCTGCTCTTCTCTGAAGCTTCTTTCTGTAGTCAAATAAAATAGTTCAGCTCTCAATAGGTAGAGTAACAATTTGGGAAGGTACCAGTTTTGTCAGCAATACTCATTTCAGCTGTATTCCTTAAGCAGGTACTGTATAAACATATCCCTGGTTGGACCATGTCCTCTCTCTCTCCTTAGCACATAAGCCATCTCATATAACTGGTTTACTGAAGGTGACTGTGGGTAACTGAATTCACTTCCTCAAAGCTCAAGCCTCCTCAGTACTGGCCTCAATGACCAGAAAGGAAGTAGATCTAACCTAGCTGTTCTTTTTGGCTGCAAAAGTCCCTTTGGAAGGGGCTAGAATGGAGGGATGCCACATTATTGGTATCTATTATTTCAGCGTGGTATATGAGGGTTCTACAGAGGGTGTGCTAATCCCAACCCACTGTATTAGCCTGAAGGCCAATTAAGAGCACTTCTATTTTAATCTACATTGGGCCAATCTTGATAACAGGTTTATGTAACACAAATGATGTATCTCAAGTTGTTTCCCAACTTCTAATGGTTCCCTCTTCCAAAATCTCTTTTGCTAAACAAATAGGCATAACCTTTTATTTTATCACACACACAGAGGAACATTATCTCTTTTAGGGTAACCAACCTGGTGATTATCCCATTATCTTGCCTAATTCTGGACACTCAGCACTCTTAGTCAGGGTTGTGTGCCACTAAGAATGAGGTTTTAATGCTCGGATGTGCCATCGAACAGACCCACATGGGCAAAACAGGGAATAAGAGAATGTCTAAGCAGTAGGCATTGGTAGAATTCAAGAAAGTATACAGATGGAGTTTGGTCATTGGTGGAGGACCAGGTAGACAGGCAGCACATTAAATATGGGATTTAGTAATTGACAACACTCCATCTAGTAGCCAATTAGGTCTTGGAATATCATGGACTAGCTACTACAATCCAAGGCAAGACCAGCTGGGTTTTGGGCATGAAGCAGGGAAGAGGACAAAATAGAGAGAACAGAAACAAGATCTTGTCCCTGGACAGCACCATCATGATTGCACAGCAACGTACTGTTGGTTCTTCAACTTCTTTCTGCTCTAAACAAGGCTGGTCTTAGAGACTAGGATTCAGTCAAATCTATGGATTGGTTTCTAAAATATGCTCCACAGATCATCTACTGGATGATATGCTCCCTGGATCTCCCAGGGTACTTGCTAAAATGTAGGTTGCTAGGTCCATTCTCAGATGGAAAGAACATTGTGAGTGAAGATCCAAGGAAACTGCATTTTAAAATGAGGTTCCAAAGGAATTCAGAATTTGAGAGCCATTGCTATGGGCAGTGCATATGTGGTCTCATGAGGAATGGTTAGCAAGTACTGAAGGGGCAGAGCCTGGACCACAGAGGATCATTTCAAAAATCAAGAGCTATTTAAAAATAATAATTTCTTTCAGTTGAGCACCTGGCACCAAATACTGTAATTATTTAATCGATATAGTAAGGCAGAATGTTCCTTAAAGATTACTAAAGAAGAAAAAATATCCTCATCCCATTCAAATAACAAATACATATTGAGTGCCTACTATATATAAAGTGGTAATACAGAACTTCAGAAAAGTAATAATATGCTATAGGCTTAAAGTTACTTATTGGATTGTTCTCCCTTACTCTCTTCCTTCTCTCTATTGATTCTTCCTTTAGGTGGAATGCTCATAAATCATGAATCAGTTAATTTTTAGGAGTCTAAGACAGGATTCTACCTCAGTCTTATCTTGCTATTTGAGAAACAGCAAAAGTGAATTTTGCTTCCACATTTTTCAGTAAGATATTTTTGGTTTGTGTATGTGTGTGTAGTTACAGTTCTAAGATAACACACAAATATTTACAAATAAGGCAATGCACAAATATTTTACCAGGACCAGAGTCAATTTAGAGAAGGGGGCAGTCCAACTCAGTTGCAAAGTCCAGCTCATACGGTCAATGGACCAGAGCAGGGGTGGAGATGGAAGACCAAGTTCAAGAGGCTAGCAGCTAAACTCTAGGCAGCAAGATGGATTCCACTGTTTTGTTTCCTAATTAGACTATTCCTTAGCTCTGCAGCCATGGGGAGTATCCATGAATGACTTTAGGGCAGCCACAGCAGCTATGAGCAAGAAGGCATCCTTCGCTGTTCACTGGCAATAGAGTATTCATTCCAGCCACTGAAAGAGAAACAGATTTTCCACATCCTTCTGACCCCAATTCTCAAAGAGCTTGCTTTTTGCTTAGTTAAACCAACTTTGCCAGTTTGTAGGGAAACACTTGGTGCAGAGATGAGAGACTACATTGAATTTTGCATTGAAGTCCACTTTTATGAGTTACACTGTTGATCCATCTGCCTATGACCCTAGACAGAAGAAATTGCATATGACTGAAAGAATTTTCTTTTTATTGAATAGTTTAAACATTCTGTCAATACATAGGTGAAAATAAACACATGGGATTTTGCCTGTCTGTAGAAATCTATAGTCACCTCTCTCCCATCCACCTTACCAAATGTGGAAACACATTTAAATTGGCCTATTCTTAAACACTGAAGACACATAATATCAGCTAGGCAGAAAGCAACAATACAACACTCAAATATAATCTGGGGAGTTAAGTCCAAAAGGCTGAAAAATCTAAGAAAAATTTATCAGACTTTTATGTAGTTTCTGCATGTATAATTCTAGAATAACAAACACTTCCTGATGTTTTGGAATTGGATACAGGTGGTGTTTGTACAACACTGTAAATGTAGTAAATGTCACTGAATTGTTCACTTTAAAATGGTTAATTTTATGTTGTATGAACTTCACCACAATTAAAAAATACTTTCCAAACTATTGAGCTCTTTAGAACTAGGAATTTAAATGTAAAAAGACTCTCTACTTTTTAAAATCTCATTTTCCTTCTTTATATGCGGATATAGCAACATCTTTGAAAGCCACTGCTTTCAAAGGCTTAGAGATAACATTTTACCTCCTCTCAATTGATTTTTTTTCTTTTCCATTGGGCAAATATTGATTTCTCTCCACTCTGCTCTTCATGTGCAGTTAGCTCTGCTGCAACTGAGAATCTTTGGGGTCTGAGTCTATGGCATGCAGTTTGTATTGTACCAAATAGAACAGAGGAATAAGTATTCTTGAAGGTGTTGATGAGCTCAGTGTGTCTTTGACTTTACTCTGTGATGGGATGTCAGGAAAGACAGGTGAGGATAGAGTATTTGGGGTTATGGATGCCATGCTTTGCTGGGCGTGAGGCAGCTGCTCCCTGGACTGCTGTTTATGAGCCATTGCTCATGGGAGAGCTGTAAAGGAAAAGAGATCTCCACTCATCCTCCTCCACAAACTGGTGCTGGAACAAGCTGAAGCACATACTCTTTAAATGCCCTATTCTCCCAACCTAATCACTGGAGCAAGGCAGGTGGGTCTGTTTTTCTCTTTCTATAAGCTTCTATTTATTAAAATAAAATTTTATGATTTTATGCATAATTTTCCTTCATATATGATTCATTTGACATTCAAGAATCTGTGAAGTAGGGAGAGACACTAAGGCTCCCAGACCTCAGCAGGCTTGCCCAAGGCCATGTTTCCCAGAAGACATGGTAGTACCAGCAACTGAATATGGGGCTTTAAATTCAATAACCCCATTCTTTCTACTTCATCAAGTTATTGTGCTACTTCCTCTTCTGAGAGTATCTTAGAGTAGCTCATTTGATTGTGATAGCTCTTGTAGGCAGTACCCTTGGCAGGGCTACCATGTATGAATGTGCACGCTGTGTACTGCACAACTCCATGGGGCACTGTTCACAAGGACTATGGCATGTTCAATGTTATAGCCTTGGGTATTGGTATTCTTTCTACCTGATTTATTCTTTTGGGTGGGAGGACAATGGTGGTTGTGATGTATTCCCTGGAGCTCATGGCCAATGTTAAGAACTCTACTGTGGAGTGAGACCACCCGAACCCCGCCAAAGAGCCAGCAACACCTTATTCACAACTTAACATTATTTTCTCAATGATTTGGAAGTCAAGAAGCACCTATACATCTATTTGAATTTGTAATACAAACATAAGATACTTTATTTAGAAGTAAATTACAACTCAATTACTCAAACTTTAAGTTTCTTGTGTCACAAGTAGAAATGGGAAATGGAGAAATGGGGATGTGATGGTTAATTCTATGTGTCAACATGACTGGACCACAGGATGCCCAGATATTTGACTTAACATTATTTCTGGTTAGGTATGCGATGTTGTTTCTGGATGATATTAGCACTTGAATTGGTAGACTGAGTAAAGCAGATGGCCCTTCCCAACTGGGTGTGCACCATGCAATCCATTGAGGGCCTGAATAGAACAAAAAGACAGAGTAAAGGAGAATTTGTTCTCTCTGCCTGACTGTTGAGCTGAGATATTGATCTTCTGCTCTTGGACCGGGACTTATTCCATTGGCACTCCTGTTTCTTTGGCCTTTGCACTTGGACTGGAATTTATACCACCAGCTTCCCTAGGCCTCCAGCCTGCAGATGGCAGATCATGGGGCTTGTCAGACTCCATAGTTGCACGAGCCAATGCCTTATAATAAGTCATCTATATATATTTGATTGATTTTGTTTCTCTGGAGAACTCTAATACAGGGGGAGATGGGAAAATGATAATAAATTGCAAAATAATAATGACAAGGGACTAAAACATTCCCTGTTAAAATAATGTCCACATTAAAGATAATCTAGATAAGGTCTTTAAGAAAGGTCATATTTTTGGCACCAACAGACATGAAGGTAATATTTTTGGAAAACTGTTAATTTCTTAGTTATTACAGATACACGCTTGTATGCAGGGTTGCCAAGAAGGAATGTTAGCAGATATATCTAGCACATTAAGTATTTTCATTCCAAAACATTCAATTATCCAGATATCCATGATGGTTCTGATGGTTGATAATAATTTGATATTTACTGGCATCTCTCTATGGGCAAAAAAAAAAATCAATTTCCTACAATGTGTACACAGTGAGCCTGTGTTTCACATATTATGAATATGAGTATCTGAAATAGGATATATTGACAAAGGGATACATTCATGGGTACAAATACTTAATCTAATCTGCAGATAAAGAAAGAATATTTCGAGGTTAGTAGAAGGCAAGGCATTAGGAGTGACGTAAGCAGATTGTTTTGTCTCTCTGAGTTTCAGCTTTCATATTTGTTAACAGAGATAAAACTGTTCCCTTGTATATTTATCTGGCCACATATCTCCTCTGGTGCATCATGAGAATCAAACAGGTGAGAGTGAAAGCACTCTGAAATGTAAAGCACTTGGCAATACATAAAGTATCACTATATAAACATAGTTTATAGAGAAACACATATATATGGCATTCTAATACATATATACACAGAATAGAAACAAATGCTGAGAGGCACAGCTGGACAGATAGAATAATGAAGTATTTCTGATTGGAAAGACAAATAGAGGCTAGAAGGGAGGAAAAAATGCAGAAGTAGTTGTTTACAGGTGGTGTGAAGGTAAAAAAATGTGTGGTCAGATAAGTACAAACTTATCAATGTTCCAGGGGTGGAGAAAAAGAGCTTTAAAATGATTATGCTGGGTTAACTGCACTAGCTAGCTGGAACCACGGCAACAGATGTACAGAGTCACCTTTATAGAGAACAGGCAGTACTTTAAGGGCAGGCGGCAACCCACATGTAAAACAGAAGTTTCAGAAATGAAGCTGTTTGTATTATAATCAGTGTGTTCATAGCTATGTTTGCAGGAATTGAGTTACTTAAATTCAGTTTCTCTATAAAGAAAGGCCAGTATTGCTATGGACTAACTTGTGTCTCCTCAAAATTCGTATGTTGAAGCCCTAACTACCCATGTGACTGCATTGAAAATGGGGCTTTCAAGGAGATGATTAAGGTTAAATAAAGTCATAAGAATGGAGCCCTGAACTAATAGAACTGGTGCCCTTATTGGAAGAGAGACACCAGAGCTCTCTCTGTCTAGTAAGGACACAGTGAGAAGATGGCCCTTATTCTAGTCTGAAAGACAGCTCTCACTGGAACCTGACCATGCTGGCACCCTAATCTTAAACTTCCAGTTCCCAGACTGTGAAAAAAAAAATTCTGTTGTTTAATCTACACGTCTACAGTATTTGTCCTTGTGGCCTGAACTGATTAATACAAGCATACAGATGAACAAAATGAATGTGATTTTGTCAACATAAGGTCTGCTGTGTTTGGCAGTGATCGTAAAATGAGGCGGTCAAGTCATAGATTAGATAATTTACCAATTTCATCTAACATATAGCAGAATAACTAAACTGATGCTTCAATCACATTTCTTTGAGAGCTAACAATTCTCAGCTTTCTCAAAATCACATTATAGTTTTACCTTTCTTGAAACCGACATTTGTGGTTTAATTATAGTTATTAAATTTACACACATAAACTCACTGCTGAACTCCTTATATTAATAATAATTCTGCTTTTTACTTATTGCAAGATGCTTTTGCCTGTAAGGAAGTTTCATTACTTGGAAAACACTGAACACAACCACTATTCTTTAGAAATATCAGAACAAAGGGAACAGCCATAAGGGTGAAAGAGCTGCATAACAGAGTCACATGGAATGGAGCCATTCTGGAGTTTGCTGTTAACTTACATTACTTCCAAAGTATAGATTACAACCCTAATCCTGGCAGTTGCCTTACAAAATTGAGAACTGTGAAATGTGTAAGGATTACTGGAATTCTAAAATGCTAGAGAAAGAATTCATTGGGAAAACGAATACAAAAGGAGCCGAGTTTTCAGAGGGGTAGTGGAGACACAGTTTTGGACATATTAAAAGTGAGATGTCAAATTAGCCGGGCGTGGTGGTGGGCACCTGTAATTCCAGCTACTCCAGAGGCTGAGGCAGGAGAATGGCGTGAACTCGGGAGGCAGAACTTGCAGTGAGCCGAAAAAAAGTGAGATGTCTGTGTTATTCAAGTGGTGCTGTCCATGAAGAATTAGATATGTGGATCTGTGGGCCGAAAGATTAAGCTGGCTGGAATAGTAGTCCTGGCAGTTATCAAGGATTCATTCAATAAATTCTTATTGAGTACTTAACCTTTTAGGGTGATCAACTCTTTCTGTGTGCTCAGGACTGTCCTAGTTTGAACACTCAAACCGCCCAGGAACCGCCCCTGCCCCAGTCCCAAATAAGCCAGGACAGTTGGTCATGCTAAGACAGTCATGCTCCCTGCTCCTTTTGTGCCTTTTTTCTTCCTTTTTATTTTTTTGTTTTTGAGACAGAGTCTAATTCTATCGCCAGGCTGGACTGGCAGTGGTGCGATCTCAGCTCACTGCAACCTCCACCTTCTGGGTTCAAGCGATTCTCCTGTCTCAGCCTCCTGAGTAGCTGGGACTACAGGTGCACACCACCACACCAGCTAATATCTGACTGCTAGGAGAGCAGTCAGATACCTGTATGGATTAGATAGTTTGAGGGGCAATTACAGAGTGGAAAGAGGGTGGAGTTGAGGATCACCAACCTTTAGCTAGGCTACAGAAGCAGAGGGAGGAAGAATGGAAAAGTGTCACTGAAGTCAACAGAGAAGAGAATAATACTCAAGACATTTATACAGAGCTGTTATAGAGCAATAGAACAATGGACAAAGGACATGAACAGGTAATTCATATATGCAAAAAGATAAATGTAAGTATGAAAAATAATAACGCTCACCCTATTAACAATCATAGAACTGCAAATGAAAGCACAAATGTGATAAGATCTTTTTGCTTATCAAACTGATAGAGGAAAATAATGAGCATACCCATGGTTTCTAGGCAACTAGGAAACAGGCACTCTCAGACAGAGTGCCAATAAAAATGAGTATAACATTTTGAAGATGTAGTTTGGCAGTAGATATAAAATTTCGCTTTTAGAAATTCATCCTATTTGCAGAAAGATTTGTGTGCAAAGGAGTTCAACAATTTTTAGCTTATATCTTGGCCTTATTCTATAAGAGATGTTTGATTTACCAGTGTTAATATAAACAAGAAAACTGAGAGTAAAATTTCCCAAGATGATGAATTCCCATAATGTGTGGTACATAAGTCTGCTCTAAGTTTTCATTTTTCTAATTCTGAGAAACTAAAAAACAGAGAAATAAAGAATAAACAACCCAGTTTGACAGCTCAACATTTTGTCATATTTTCAAGTGGTTTTTAAAAAATTAGTAGACTATTGAGAAGTGTCTGTTTATATCCTTTGCCCACTTTTTCATGGGGTTGTTTATTTCTTGTACATTTGTTTAAGTTCCTTGTAGATTCTGGATATTAGCCCTTTGTCAGACGGATAGATTGCAAAAATTTTCTCCCATCCTGTAGGTTGTCTGTTTACTTTGATGATAGTTTCTTTTGCTGTGCAGAAGCTCTTTAGTTTAATTAGATTCCATTTGTCAATTTTGGCTTTTGTTGCCATTGCTCTTGGTTCTTTAGACATGAGGTCTTTGCCCATGCCTATGTCCTGAATGGTATTGCCCAGGTTTTATTCCAGGACTTTTATGGTCCTAGGTCTTATGTTTAAGTCTTTAATCCATCTTGAGTTAAATTTTGTATAAGGTGTAAGGAAGGGGTCCAGTTTCAGTTTTCTGCATATGGCTAGCCAGTTTTCCCAACACCATTTATTAAATAGGGAATATTTTATCCACTGCTTGTTTTTATCAGATTTGTCACAGATCAGATGGTTGTAGATGTGTGATGTTATTTCTGAGGCCTCTGTTCTGTTCTATTGGTCTATATATCTGTTTTGGTACAAGTACCATGCTGTTTTGATTACTGTAGCCTTGTAGTACAGTTTGAAGTCAGGTAGCATGATGCCTCCAGCTTTGTTCTTATGCAGCCAATGAAAAAAAAAGCTCATCATCACTGGCCATTAGAGAAATGCAAATCAAAACGACAATGAGATACCATCTTACACCAGTTAGAATAGTGATCATGGTGATCATTAAAAAGTCAGAAAACAACAGATGCTGGAGAGGATGTGGAGAAATAGGAACGCTTTTACACTGTTGGTGAGAATGTAAATTAATTCAACCGTTATGGAAGACAGTGTGGCAATTCCTCAAGGATCTAGAACCAGAAATACCATTTGACCCAGCAATCCCATTATGGGATTTATAACCCAAAGGGTTATAAATATATATATATATTTTTTTTTGGGAGAAAGATCACAGAATTTAAGTGCCATTTTCATGATATCAAGGATATTTACCATCAACATAGTTTATGAGTGTTGACACTGACCTTGAGCACCTGGCTAACACAGTGTTGGCTTTCTCCACTTTCAAGTTATTCCTCTCCCCTCATTTTCATACTGTACTCGTTAGAAGGAAATCATTATGTGTAGCCCACATTTAAAGGGTGAGAGTTATGCCCCCCTCTTTTAGAGGAGAGTAACTACATCATTACATAATCTATATAATTTGAAATTATTCTGCATAGAAGACTTGTCTCTTCTTCCCTATTTATTAATTTATTAAACAGTTTATTTATATTAGTATGGACTCATTGATATATATTCAGATTTTGGGTTATAATCCAATACTACTTTATTTTGTTGCTCAAGTTTTTCCAGCTTTGGCCATTGGGAGCTCTTTCGTTGGCTTCCTGGGCCCTTTGACTTACCACCCTTCCATCCTTTTTTTAAAGAACTCCTTACTTCCTGGTACTACAAGATACTCCAGTCCCAGAATAATCCATTTCTCTAAGGAGCCCTTATTCCTTTTATTAGAGAATATTATTAGAAATCAAGATCTGGGTGCTAGATGTTGTTGTTGCTACTTTGCTGTCATTTCTTTTAGGTCCCCTCTATTGACGGAGCAAATAATTATATGTGCATATACTAACCTCTGTATATACATATATCCATAAATATTTCTATCTCTGCTGTATATTAAATTATTAATCTTAATCTATATTAAGTTAAGCATGAGTTCTCCATAAGCAAATATCTCCAACTTTGACTCATTACCATGGATCATTCTAGCCTCCTCCTGTTGCTGATCTGTACATTCAACCCCAGTTGTGAGAAACCTGAATCCTGCCCTCTGCCAATTACTTAATTGTTCAATTCCAGGATACATGTATAGCTGTATGAGAATTGTTAGTCTCCTCCTTGTGGGAAATGATTTAATCAACAAAAGCACTGTATTTATTTACAGTTCCTTTTGGCTTCAGGCCTCCAGGCTCCCTTATTTCCAATAGATCTTTTTAAAGTAAAGGAAATATAACATAACATAAAGTTGAATTCCCTTTTGAACTGCAAATCCAGGCTGATTCCCCTCCTCCTTCCCAAGGTGCAACTATTTTTATACATTTGTTATATACCCCATTAGTCTATTAGCAAATTCCATATATATAAATATACCTCTATATGTTTTTTATTTTAAAATTTACATACATTATATGAGATATATTTTGTACTTTTAAAATTCATTTTTTTTTGCAATGGCTCTATGTCAGTAAGTTTAAATCGAATCTATTCTTTTGTATAACTGTGATATTCCATCCCAAGAATGTGCCACATTTTCACCATCAATTTCTTTCCTGATGAATATTTAGATTCTCCCAATGTCTTTTTTGCTTTTATAAATATTACCATACTAATGATCCCATCATTAAGCCAGCAATTTTCTTTTTTAAAAAAATTTTAAGAGAAATATATTCTAAATTTTATTTATTTTTTAATTCGATAGGTTTTTGGGGAACAGGTGGTATTGGTTAAGTTCTGGTATTGGCATTGAATAAGTTCTTCAGTGGTGATTTCTGAGATTCCTGAACTCATCACCTGAGCAGTATACACTGTACCCAACATGTGGACTTTTATCCTTCATCCCCCTCCCACCCTTTCCCCCCAGTTCCCAAAGTCCATTGTATCATTCTTATGCCTTTGCAACCTCATAACTTAGCTCCCACTTATGAGAACATATGATGTTTGGTTTTCCATTTCTGAGTTACTTCACTTATGATAATGGTCTCCAATTCCACCCGGGTTGCTGCAAATACCATTATTTCATTCCTTTTTATAGCTGAGTAGTATTCTATTATATGTACATCTCACATTTTTATCCACTTGTTGATTGATGGGCATCTGGTCTGGTTCTATATTTTTGCAATTGCAAATTGTGCTGCTATAAATATGTGTGTGCAAGTATCTTTTTCATAGAATGTCTTCTTTTCCTCAGGTAGATACCCAAGAGTGGCATTGCTGGATCAAATGGTGGATCTACTTTTAGTTCCTTAGGGAATCTCCACACTGTTTTCCACAATGGTTGTACTAGTTTACATTCCCACCAGCAGTGTAAAAGTGTTCCCTTTTCACCACATCCACACCAACATCTATTATTTTTTGAGTTTTTGATTATGGCCATTCTTAAAGCCAGCAAATATTAAGGGCTTTATATCAGTGGAAATGATACCAATGTATATTTATATATTTTATGTACATATATAAAGGTATATAAATATATTTATTTAAAAAATATAACAAATATAAGTTCCATGCTCAGACCGATTTCTCACTCCACACTTAAAAGCCTGGACTCCAGTCCTGTTTTGGCACCTGTGGATCCTAGTTCTCACAGCTGCTGTCCAGCTGGCTCGGTCCCTACCCCGGCCTGGATACACTGCACAATGCCTGGCCCACAACAGGCTCTCACTTCTCCTGCTGCCTTGTGGGGGGCCAGCCCTAGTCAGTGTGTCTAAGGGTTCTTTCAAGGCTGCCTGTGTGTGTGCAGATCCTGCTGAGGCCTTTCAGCCATGCTTGGAATGCCTTACAAAACAGCTGAGTTGCCCATACATCCTGCTGATCCACTGCTCCAAGGGAAGTTTCTTCTTTTTAACTGAGGAATCAGCAGACAGGCCTGGGAGGAAGGTTGGCCTGTGCATCATGGGCCTGAGAACTTGACGGAGGGAAAGCTGGCTCAGTAAGTGTTAATTGTTTAAATGGTGACACCAGCGTCATTAATGGGTATCCATTATGAAGGCCTGGGCTTATGAAGTGTTCTCTTCAGTATGTGCCTAATCCTTAATTGGACTTTCGCATTTTTAGGTTCTGGATATTGAGTGTCTTTTGCCTATTTTTTTTTTTTTTTTTAGACGGAGTCTTGCACTGTTGCCCAGGCTGGAGTGCAGTGGTGCGATCTCGGCTCACTGCAAGTTCCGCCTCGCAGGTTCACGCCATTTTCCTGCCTCAGCCTCCCGAGGAGCTGGGACTACAGGCACCTGCCACCACGCCCGGCTAATTTTTTGTATTTTTAGTAAAGGCAGGGTGTCACCGTGTTAGCCAGGATGGTCTTGATTTCCTGACCTGGTGATCCACCTGCCTCGGCCTCCCAAAGTGCTGGGATTACAGGCGTAAGCCACCGTGCCTGGCCTCTTTTGCCTATTTTAAAGTAATGATTTATCTACTTGGCATCACCAGCTTCTCCACATGAGAAGGGGGAATATGAACGAATTCTAGACCATTCACTCATTTGATCTTTAGAACCACATTGTGATGCACTACCTCCACTTTAAAGCCAAGAGATCTGAGAGTGAGAGAGGTCAAGTAACTTGCCAAGGAATCTGATCCCAGGTCTCCTCTAACTTCAAAGTCTATGCTATTTCTCCCATACATGCGTTCTTCAGGGAGATTTCCAAATAGCCCTTTTATCCCTTCAGATATCTTAAAAACTCTTTAAAACAAATTTCAATAGAAAACAAATGCCTAAATTGCCTTTTATACTTTCATTTCATCCCAATATATGTCTTAAATAAAGGACATTGAATGTAGTTTAACTTTTATTAATATGGATGCACCGACAGTGGTTCAGAGCAGAAGCTCTCTGCTCTGTGACCTCAGCCAAGTTACTTAACCCCTCTGTGCTCCAGTGTGCTCCCTTATCTGTAAAATATAGAATCCAACGATGTCAATTCCAGTGGATTTCCCTGTGGATTAACGGCATTAATATAAGTAAAGAAATTGGAAGGGTAACTGACACATAAATGCTCTATAAAGGCTTACAGTGTTATTACTGATGAATTAATCAATAATCCACCATTGTATAATGTGTTGATCCAATTCTTTTATACTTTTTTGGTTCTCCAAATGTCAGGCTATAAGATGTGATTTTTCCTGCTGTCACTGTACCCACTTCCAGCAGTCTTCCTTTACTAGATAAAATCTGGAATGAGAAACTAGGCAAGCCAGCTTTTATAGAAGTGTACATTAAATAAGTCTGAATGATATTAAACAAGGTAAGATTCATGGCTTTAGCAGAGTCTTGTTACAGCGACTTCTGGAGCATAAAGGTAATTTATCTTTGTTTATTTCTAGGTGTTGAGTTTTTTTTTTTCAGGGCTGGCTGAGGCCACTTAAAGCTGATCTCTAGATGAAGAGGGTGTACTTCTCTATAAGGTGAAGAAGTCTAGTGTAGGCAGTAGTAATTTTTAAAAAGAGCTTATTGTGAAAAATTTCATATATGCTCAAAAGTACAGATAATAGCATAACAAGCCCCCAGATACCTATTACCAGTTTTAGCAACTATCAACATTTTGATAATCCTATTTCAGAATCCTATTGTTTGATCACAAAAATTCCTTCATCATGAATTTTTTAAATAAAAGTTTTAATGTAATCCTAACGATACTATTACATTCAGTAGAATTAAGGATAATTTCTTTTTCTTCTTTTTTTTATTATACTTTAAGTTCTAAGATACACGTGGAGAACGTGCAGTTTTGTTGCATAGGTATACACGTGCCATGGTGGTTTGCTGCACCTATCAACCCGTCACCTACATTAGGTATTTCTCCTAATGCTATCCCTCTCCTTGCCCCCCACCCCCTGACAGGCCCTGGTGTGTGATGTTCCCTTCTCTGTGTCCATGTGTTCTCATTGTTCAACTCCCACTTATAAGTGAGAACATGCGGTGTTTGGTTTTCTGTTCTTGTGATAGTATGCTGAGAATGATGGTTTCCAGCTTCATCCATGTCTCTGCAAAGGACACGGACTCATCCTTTTTTATGGCTGCATAGTATTCCATGGTGTATATGTACCACGTTTTCTTTATCCAGTCTATCATTGATGAACATTTGGGTTGATTCCAAGTCTTTGCTATTGCGAACCACACCGCAGTAAACATATGTGTGCATGTGTCTTTATAGTAGAATGATTTATAATCCTTTGGGTATATACCCAGTAATGGGATTGCTGGGTCAAATGGTATTTCTAGTTCTAGATCCTTGAGGAATTGCCACACTGTCTTCTACAATGATTGAACTAATTTACACTCTCACCAATAGTGTAAAAGCATTCCTATTTCTCCACATCCTCTCCAGCATCTGTTGTTTTCTGACTTTTTAATGATCACCATTCTAACTGGTGTGAGACAGTATCTCACTGTGGTTGTAATTTGCATTTCTCTAATGACCAGTGATGATGAGCATTTTTTCATATGTCTGTTGGCTGCATAAATGTCTTCTTTTGAGAAGTGTCTGTTCATATCCTTTGCCACTTTTTGATGGGGTTGTTTGCTTCTTTCTTGTACATTTGTTTAAGTTCTTTGTAGATTCTGGATGTCAGCCCTTTGTCAGATGGATAGATTGCAAAAATTTTCTCCCATTCCGTAGGCTGCCTGTTCACTCTGATAATAGTTTCTTTTGCTGTGCAGAAGCTCTTTAGTTTCATTAGATCCCATTTGTCAATTTTGGCTTTTCTTGCCATTGCTTTTGGTGTTTTAGACATGAAGTGTTTGCCCATGCCTGTGTCCTGAATGGTATTGCTCAGGTTTTCTTCTAGAATTTTTATGGTCCTAGGTCTTACGTTTAAGTCTTTGATCCATTTTTTGTATAAGGTGTAAGGAAGGGGTCCAGTTTCAGTTTTCTGCATATGGCTAGCCAGTTTTCCCAACACCATTCATTAAATAGGGAATGTTTTCCCCATTGCTTGTTTGTGTCAGGTTTGTCAAAGATCAGATGGTTGTAGATGTGTGGTGTTATTTCTGAGGCCTGTGTTCTGTTCTATTGGTCTATATATCTGTTTTGGTACCAGTAACATGCTGTTTTGGTTACTGTAGCCTTGTAGTATATTTTGAAGTCAGGTAGCATGATGTCTCCAGCTTTATTCTTCTTGCCCAGGATTGTGTTGGCTATTTGGGCTATTTTTTGGTTCCACATGAAGTTTAAAGTAGTTTTTTGCAATGCTGTGAAGAAAGTCCGCGGTAGCTTGATGGGGATAGCATTGTATCTATAAATTACTTTGGGTAGTATAGCCATTTTCACGATAATGATTCTTCCTATTCATGAGCATGGAATGTTTTTCCATTTGTTTGTGTCCTCTCTTATTTCCTTGAGCAGTGGTTTGTAGTTCTTCTTGAAGAGGTCCTTCACATCCCTTGTAAGTTGTATTCCTAGGTATTTTATTGTCTTAGTAGCAATTGTGAATGGGAGTTCACTCATGATTTGGCTGTTTGTCTGTTACTGGTGTATAGGAATGCTTGTGATTTTTGCACATTGATTTTATATCCTGAGACTTTGCTGAAGTTGCTTATCAGTTTAAGGAGATTTTGGGCTGAGATGATGGGGTTTTCTAAATATACAATCATGCCATCTGCAAACAGAGACAATTTGACTTCCTCTGTTCCTATTCGAATTCCCTTTATTTCTTTCTCTTGCCTCATTGCCTGGCCAGAACTTCCAATACTATGTTGAATAGGAGGGGTGAGAGAGGGCATCCTTGTCTTGTGCCCATTTTCAAAGGGAATGCTTCCAGTTTTTGCCCATTCAGTATGATATTGGCTGTGGGTTTGTCATAAATAGCTCTTATTATTTTGATATACGTTTCATTGATACCTAGTTTATTGAGAGTTGTTAGCATGAATGGGTGTTGAATTTTGTCAAAGGCCTTTTTTGCAACTATTGAGATAATCATGTGGTTTTTGTCATTTGTTCTGTTTGTGTGACAGATTATGTTTATTGATTCACATATGTTGAACCAGCCTTGCATCCCAGGTATGAAGCTGACTTGATTGTGGTGGATAAGCTTTTTGATGTGCTGCTGGATTTGGTTTGCCAGTATTTTATTGAGGATTTTTGCATCGATGTTCATCAGAGATACTGGCCCTAAATTTTCTTTTTTTGTTGTGTCTCTGCCAGGTTTTGGTAAAAGGGTGATGCTGGCCTCATAAAATGAGTTAGGGAGGATTCCCTCTTTTTTGTTTGGAATAGTTTCAGAAGGAATGGTACCAGCTCCTCTTTGTATCTCTGGTAGAATTTGGCTGTGAATCTGTCTGGTCCTGGACTTTTTTTGGTTGGTAGGCTATTAATTACTGCCTCAATTTCAGAACTTGTTATTGGTTTATTCAGAGATTTGACTTCTTCTTGGCTTAGACTTGGGAGGGTATATGTGTCCAGGAATTTATCTATTTCTTCTAGATTTTCTAGTTTATTTGCATAGAGGTGTTTATAGTATTCTCTGATAGTAGTTTGTATTTCTGTGGGATCAGTGGTGATATCCCCTGTATCACTTTTTATTGTCTATTTGATTCTTTTCTCTTTCCTGCTTTATTAGTCTGGCTAGTGGTCTATTTTGTTGATCTTTTCAAAAAGCCAGCTCCTGGATTCATTAATTTTTTGAAAGTTTTTTTGTGTCTCTGTCTCCTTCAGTTCTGCTCTGATCTTAGTTATTTGTTGTCTTCTGCTAGCTTTTGAATTTGTTTGCTGTTGCTTCTCTAATTCTTTTAATTTTGATGTTAGGGTGTCAGTTTTAGATCTTTCCTGCTTTCTCTTGTGGGCATTTAGTGCTGTAAATTTCCCTCTACACACTGCTTTAAATGTGTCCCAGAGATTCTGGTATGTTGTGTCTTCATTCTCATTGATTTTAAAGAACACCTTTATTTCTGCCTTCTTTCATTATTTACCCAGTACTCATTCAGGAGCAGTTTGTTCAGTTTCCATGTAGTTGTGTGGTTTTGAGTGAGTTTTGTAATCCTGAGTTCTAATTTGATTACACTGTGGTCTGAGAGACAGTTTGTTGTGATTTCTGTTCTTTTGCATTTGCTGAGGAGTGTTTTACTTCCAATTATGTGGTCAGTTTTAGAATAAGTGTGATACGTGCTGAGAAGAATGTACATTCTGTTGATTTGGGGTGGAGAGTTCAGTAGATGTCTATTAGTTCCGCTTGGTCCAGAGCTGAGTTCAAGTCCTGAATATCCTTGTTAATTTTCTGTCTTGTTGATCTAATACTGACAGTGGGGTGTCAAAATCTCCCACTATTATTGTGTGGGAGTCTAAGTCTCTTTGTAGGTGTCTAAGAACTTGCTTTATGAATCTGGTGCTCCTGTGTTGGGTGCATATATATTTAGGATAGTTAGCTCTCCTTGCTGCATTGATCCTTTTACCATTATGTAATGGCTTTTTCTCTTTCATTCTTTGTTGGTTTAAAGTGTGTTTTATCACAGATTAGGATTGCAACTCCTGCTTTTTTTTTGCTTTCCATTTGCTTGGTAAATATTCCTCCATCCCTTTATTTTGAGCCTATGTGTGTCTTTGCATGGGAGATGGGTCTCCTGAACACAACACACTGATGGGTCTTGACTCTTTATCCAATTTGCCAGTCTGTGTCTTCTAACTGGGGCATTTAGCTGGTTTACCTTTAAGGGTAATATTATGTGTGAATTTGATCCCGTCACTATGATGCTAGCTGGTTGTTTTGCCCATTAGTTGATGCAGTTTCTTCACAGTGTCGATGTTCTTTACAATTTGGTGTGTTTTTGCAGTGGCTGGTACCAGTTGTTCCTTTCCATGTTTAGTGCTTCCTTCAGGAGCTCTTGTAAGGCAGGCCTGGTGGTGACAAAATATCTCAGCATTTGCTTGTGTGTAAAGGATTTTATTTCTCCTTTTCTTATGAAGCTTAGTTTGGCTGGATATGAAACTCTGGGTTGAAAATTCTTTTCTTTAAGAATGTTGAATATTGGCCCCTACTCTCTTCTGGCTTGTAGGGTTTCTGCAGAGAGATCTGCTGTTAGTCTGATGGGCTTCCCTTTGTGGCTAACCCGACCTTTCTCTCTGGCTGCCCTTAACATTTTTCCCTTCATTTCAACCTTGGTGAATCTGATGATTATGTGTCTTGGGGTTGCTCTTCTCGAGGAGTATCTTAGTGGTGTTCTCTGTATTTCCTGAATTTGAACGTTGGCCTGCCTTGCTACTTTGGGGAAGTTCTCCTGGATAATATCCTGAAAAGTGTTTTCCAACTTGGTTCCCTTCTCGTCACTTTCAGTTACACCAATCACACGTAGATTTGGTCTTTCCACATAGTCCCATATTTCTTGGAGTCTTTGTTCATTCCTTTTTATTTTTTTTCCATAATCTTGTCTTCATGCTTTATTTCATTAAGTTGATCTTCAATCTCTGATATCCTTTCTTCTGCTTGATTGATTCAGCTATTGATACTTGTGTATGCTTCACGAAGTTCTCGTGCTGTGTTTTTCAGATCCATCCGGTCATTTATGTTCTTCTCTAAACTGGTTATTCTAGTTAGCCATTCCTCTAACCTTTTTTCAAGGTTTTTAGCTTCCTTGTGATGGGTTAGAACATGCTCCTTTAGCTTGGTGGAGTTTGTTATTACCCACCTTCTGAATCCTACTTCTGTCAACTTGTCAAACTCATTCTCCATCCAGTTTTGCTCCCTTGCTGGCAAGGAGTTGTGATCCTTTGGAGGAGAAGAGGCATTCTGGTTTTTGGAATTTTCAGACTTTCTGCCCTGGTTTCTCCCCATCTTTGTGGATTTACCTACCTTTGGTCTTTGATGTTGGTGACCTTTGGATGGGGTCTTTGAGTGGACATGCTATTCCTGTTTGTTAGTTTTCCTTCTGACAGTCAGGCCCCTCTGCTGCCAGTATACTGGTGTTTGCTGGAGGTCCACTCCTGACCCCATTTGTCTGGGTATCACTAGTGGAGGCTGCAGAACAGCAAAGATTGCTGCCTCTTGTTTCCTCTGGAAGCTTTGTCCCAGAGGGGCACCTGCCAGATGCCAGCCAGAGCTCTCCTGTAGGAGGTGTCTGTCAGCCTCTACTGGGAGATGTCTCCCAGTCAGGATACACAGGGGTCAGGGACCCACTTGAGGAGGCAGTCTGACCCTTAGCAGAGCTCCAACGCTGTGCTGGGAGGTCTGCTGCTCTCTTCAGAGCCATCAGTTAGGGACGTTTAAGTCTGTTGAAGCTGCGCCCACAGCCCTGCCTTTCCCCTCATGCTCTGTCCCAGTGAGATGGGGGTTTTATCTGTAAGTCCCTGACTGGGTCTGCTGCCTTTTTTCAGAGATGCCCTGCCCAGAGAAGAAAAATCTGGCAGTCTGGCCATAGCAGCCTTGCTGAGCTGCAGTGGGCTCCACCCAGTTTGAACTTTCCAGCAGCTTTGTTTACACTGTGAGCATAAAACCACCTACTCAAGCCTCAGCAATGGCGGACGCCCCTCCCCCAAGCAAGCTTGAGTGTCCCAGGTCAATCTCAGACTGCTGCTGTGCTGGCAGCGAGAATTTCAAGCCAGTGGATCTTAGTTTGCTGGGCTCCGTGGGGGTGGGACCTGCCGAGCCAGACCACTTGGCTCCCTGGCTTCAGCACCCTTTTCCAGGGAGGTTATTGGTTTTGTCTTGCTGTGGTTCCAGGCACCACTGGGGTATGGAAAAAAAGAACTCCTGCAGCTAGTTCAGTGTCTGCCCAAATGGCTGCCCAGTTTTGTGCTTGAAACCCAGGGCCCTGATGGAGTAGACACTGGAGGGAATCTCCCGGTTTGCAGGTTGTGAAGACCATGGGACAAGTGCAGTATCTGTGCTGGAGTTCCTCAGGCTCAGTTCCTCATGGCTTCCCTTGGGTAGGGGAGAAAATTCCCTGACCCCTTGCACTTCCCGGGTGAGGCGACACCCCATCCTGCTTCTGCTCGCCCTCCATGGGCTGCTCCCACTGTTCAACCAGTCCCAATGAGATCAACCATGTACCTCAGTTGGAAATGCAGAAATCACCTGCCTTCTGTGTCGATCTCACTGGGAGCTGCAGACTGGAGCTGATCCTATTCCACCATCTTGCCCTATCAAGGATAATTTCTTAATTTAACTCCACACTTTGTCTACATTTAGATTTTCCCAGTTGCTTCAAAATTTCTTTTTGCAGCTGCCTTGAATTGAGATCCAGGTGAAGTCTATATATTGTCTTAAGTTTGTAGGCTGTTAGAAGGCATTTTATTCTATAATATCCCCACTCCCTCTCATATCACTGATTGGTTGGATAAGCAGGTTGTTTATCCTATCGACCAGTGGTTTTCAAAGTGTGGCCCCTGGATCAGTGGCATCAGTATCTCCTGGGAACTTGCCAGAAATGCAAATATTGTCCCATAGAATCACAAACTTTGGGAGTAGGGCCCAAGACATTTCTGTTTAACAAGCCCTCCAAGATCTCCTCCTTGGGTACTAACGTTGTTGAATATCTCACAGTGTAGATTTAGCTGGGTGCCACTCCTCCTGTTGTCATTTGCCTTCTTCAATTAGCTTCCCTATAAGTTGGTAGTTATATTTAGAGCCTTAGTTACGTTCAGGTTCATTTTTTTCTTTAAGTTCTGGGATACATGTGCAGAATGTGCAGGTTACATAGGTATACATGTGCCATGGTGGTTTGCTGCACCTATCAACCTGTCATCTAGGTTTTAAGTCCTGCATGCATTAGGTATTTGTTCTAATGCCTTCCTTCCCCTAGCCCCCCACCCTGCTGACAGGCCCCTCCCTGTGTCCATGTGTTCTCATTGTTCAACTCCGACTTATGAATGAGAACATGCAGTGTTTGGTTTTCTGTTCCTGTGTTAATTTGCTGAGAATGATGGCTTCCAGCCTCATCCACATCCCTGCAAAGGACATGAACTCATTTTTTCTTTTTTTCTTTGAGATGGAGTTTTGCTCTTGTTGCTCAGGCTGGAGTGCAATGGCATGATCTTGGCTCACTGCAACCCCTGCCTCCTGGGTTCAAGCAATTCTCCTGCCTCAGCCTCCCAAGCAGCTGGGATTATAGGTATGCGCCACCACGCCTGGCTACTTTTGTATTTTTAGTAGAGACGGGTTTTCCCATGTTGGTCAGGCTGGTCTCAAACTCATGACCTCAGGTAATCCACTCACCTCGGCCTCCCAAAGTGCTGGGATTACAGGTATGAGCCACCACACTCATTTTTTATGGCTGCATAGTATTCCATAGTGTACATGTGCCACATTTTCTTCATCCATTCTATCATTCATGGGCATTTGGGTTGGTTTCAAGTCTTTGCTATGGTAAATAATGCTGCAATAAACATACATGTGCATGTGTCTTTATAGTACAGTAGAATGATTTATAATCCTTTGGGTGTATACCTAGTAATGGGATTGCTGGGTCAAATGGCATTTCTGGTTCTAGATCCTTTTTTTAAGGCAAGAATTCTTGACAGATGGTGCTGTCCTTCCCACTGTATCAATTATGAAGCACAAAAGATCTGTGTGACTCACTGTTAGAAATTCTGAGACAGGCCAATGCTTGGGATGTGTTGGTCTGTTTCACTGGCTGTCTAGATCCATTCTTTCCTTTGGGATTGCAAGACAATGATTTTCTAATATCACTTACTCTGCATTTATTCATCATTTTCTACCGTTTTGTTTTGCAGTTGCTGCTGTTGCTTATTTTGGGACTATGACAACCTCCATGTTCAGAGTTAAAAGTGGCATGACTCACGTGACTTCTTGTTTATAAATTTTAAAAAATCTTCAGAGAATTTTTTCCTAACTCTTATGATAAACCCTGAACAGTTTAGAAACCACTTATTTAATTAGTGAAGAAATTACAATTTAACAGTTTCAATTCTGGGTTCTGGTTCTAAATCAATTGCTGTCTACCTGGGTGGCTATGCTAAGCCAAATTGCCTGATCAACAAAGATCTGTTAAGTACATCTAAATCCCCTGGTCCCCCTTTCTCTAAAATGACTGTAATATCACATATTTACCTGGCAAAGATGTTAAAATGTTCCAAGATAACCTATGTCAGAGCACTCTGGGTGAAATTATAAAAATGCGTCCCTTAGACCTGACTCTTTAATCTATGAAGTAGAGCAATGTTTTTCTTAAACATTTTTTGACTGAGACCTACAGCAAGGAAAACATTTTATATTAAGACTCTGTTCAAACAAACTCATGTTAGAAATGGAAAGTCTCAGTTGTCACCCCAGACCTATAGAATCAGAAATTCTGGGAGTGGATTCAGTAATTTGTTTCACCAAATAATTGTTAACTTTATTACATGCAATTTGCCCTGATGTTTTCTATTCTGTTCTATTCTATTCTATTCTATTCTATTCTATTCTATTCTATTCTATTCTATTCTATTCTATTCTATTCTATTACATTCAACTAAAAAATTGCTGATGGCAACCTACTAGACAGAATGATTTATTGATCTACTATTAGACTGCTACCCACATTTCAAAAATGTATAATCCTCCCAAGAAAACCTCTTCCCTTACATGGTTTTAGAGTCGCTCTCCACAAGATTGCTTCATTCTTATAATTTGTCTCCCTGCAGGCAAGTGCCCTGATCTCACACACAATTACCTACAAAGTCAAGATGATGCTGTCATAAAGATATAAAATGGGTTCCCAGAGGTGGGTGACATTGATTTGAACTACAGGAAAATCTTTACACTGAGGATATTCATTTATTTGTTCATTGTTTCATCATTTCAGTGAAGAGGAAGGTACGATAAATAGAAGACAAGATTATTGCCTGATATGGTTTGGATCTGTGTCCCTACACAAATCTCACGTTCAGTTTTAATCCCCAGTATTGGTGATGGGGCCTGGTGGGAGGTGATTGGATCAGAAAGGCGCTCTCTCATGAATGGTTTTACACCATCCCCTTTGGTGCTGCTGTCATGATAGTGAGTGAGTTCTCACCAGATCTGGTTGTTTATAAGTGTGTAGCACCTTCCCCTCTCTCTATTGCTACCGTTCCACCTTGTAAGACGTCTTGCTCCTCCTTCGCCTTCTGCCACAATTGTTAAGTTCCCTGAGGCCTCTCCAGAAGCTGAGCGGATGTCACCATGCTTCCTGTACAGCCTGTGGAACCACGAGGCAGTTAACCTCTTTTCTTCATAAATTATCCAGTCTCAGGTACTTCTTTATAGCTGTGTGAGAACTGACTAATACATTGCCCTTCCTGAGGTTATAGGCTGGATCAGAAAGAGGGATATGGGGCAGGCAAGCAGTGGTGAAAGAACAAAAAGCATGGTATTGTCTGTAAGGGCTCACAGACTTCAGAGAAGATGGAACTAATCGGAAGGTTGACTGTGGATGGAGAAGAAAGCAAAACTCGAACTGGCCTCCACTGGATAAAAAGGATTTCACTGGGCATATTGGGGTGAGGGTGGGAAAGGACCTTCTAGATGGGGTATGCAGCTAGGCAAATGCTCATAGTTATTAACAGGGAGGAGTGCTTTTCAGAGGCAATTAGAAGCCCGGCAATAATAACAACAGAGCTTTCATTTTTTATCAATAATCATATCACTTACTGAGTACTTCCTATGACATTGTAAGTTAGATACTGTTATTCCCAAGGTTGAGAAAGTCTAATTGGTCACACAGCAAGTATATGGCAAAATGGAGATGTAAACTCAGGTTTGCATAACTTTGAAGTTCAAAATCCTGTCTATTATTCTCTATAGCATGACTGGGATGAAGCTCACCCTAAGAGCCAGCATGTAATGGTATGTAATGATATTTAAGGGATGAGTGGTTCAAGTGGGGACTGGCTGAGGAATGTGGACCTAATTCTATAGGTCTCTCACTCCTATAATCTTGATGAACTACAAGATGCTAATTGTTTTGAAAAGGAAGTACTAAAGTTTGTCAGTGACAATTTAATTAGGGCTACTATCAGTATCATTCTTATGAGCTTTCATTTTGATGTACATTCCTGAATTGGACCTAAAAGTGGTTCAATTCCCACAAACTGCACATGACTTGAAGCCTATCTCTTTTATGCCATAGACTATAAAAATAGCTAAGTCTGCCCACAGAAATGTTTCACAAATGTGAACCCCATGTTTGCAGTGTATGTAATGCAGAAACAAGTAGAGTCACTTTTTTCTGCTATCAAAGATGATCTATGCATTATAGCTTTGTCCTAGAGAGGATCTGAGCTTTAAATCAGGTCTAATGATGCTTCATGCAAGTGAGAATGAGAGAAAGAAAAACGCAGGCAAAACTCATCTTTTTGTCAGGAACCCACTCCTCAGAAATCGTCTCCACTGGGGAAACTGGATCTGACTCCTAGGAGTTTGTTTCCCCCTGTACTAGGAGCGCGAATGTTCTTATAGTTGGGTAGTTTCCCTGGGGCCCATAGATCTTTGCACATGTGGCTGCTTTAATTATTCTGGACCCTTCATGTTCACCTGAGCTAAATTAGGTATTCAAAAACCTATTACAACACTCTCTCTTATTGTTCCCTTGATCCATATCACTAGGTAAAAATGACCTTTTTAAAATTTGTTTTCTTGTTTATCATGTTTCTTTTCTTTTCCACTATAAACTACCAGAATGAAGGGTCCTTGTCTGTCTCACTCATCACTGTATTCTCATGCCTAGAACAGTGCCTGGTACATAATAAGGGCACAATAAATATTTGTTGGAAAAGAGAGGGTAGTTCCTGAGAGTGGCATGCTGTGGGCTTAGAAATCTTCTCCACACCCTTTCTTCTAGCAGACTTTGTTCTTGGTGACTCCACAAAAAGATTAGGAAGAAGTGAGCTGCCTAACTCTCTCTCTCTCTCAGGGAATTAATTATTAGGGTTGGTACCTCTTAGTAATCAGGAAATCCTTGAAGCATTCAAAGTACAGTCGTCTATGCTGTGAAAAACAGTGCATCAAACATAAAAACTAGTAGATTTTATATAACAAAAGCTGACAAAAGACAATAGTGATGGTTAAAATAACAAAATCTTAGACTTGGTAGAAAGTTTAGGGAGAATGTAGTTTCCTCATTTCAGAGATGAGGAAATTGAGTCTTCCCAAAGTTTTAAATGACATTACAGAACCCATGCAGCTGGGTTTGTGAACAGCCAGGGCTAGAACGTATTAGCATTTCTAATCTCAGCCTGATCTTTCTACTTTACACACATAAATGCCTTCTTCATATGAGAACTTCAAAATAATAATTCAATTCACCAATAGATAAAAATTCTACATATGGGGGAAGTACATTACATTTAAATAATATTACAGAAGACAATGTCTGATGAAAGTGAATCCACATTGTCTTCTTCCCTATAATACCTCTGTGATTATCCATTTGGCTAACAGCACACAATGTAATTCAGTGCTTCAACATCTAATTTTCATAAATCACCATGTTTGTTGCTGGGAAAGATAAAAAGAAAAGGAAAAAGACGCTATTCCTGATCTCAGACACATAGAACTAACTACAATGGAAGGCAGTGCTATAATGAAAGCATAAAATAGGTGCTATTCTAGTGGGTTTTGTGCTGCTATAAAAGAATATCTGAGACTGAGAAATTTATAAAGAAAATAAATTTATTTCTCACAGTTCTGGAGGCTGAGAAGTCCAAGGACGTGACAGCAACATCTCCTCAGCACCTGGTGTGGCCCTTCTTGCTGTGTCATAACATGGCATAAGGGTAAGTTAGCACACAGAACAGAGAGAGAAACTGAGGCTGAAGTCATCCTTTTTATTGGGAATCTACTCCTGAAATAACGAATCCACTCCTAAGATAATGGTGCTAATCAATTTATGATTAATGAGTTAATCACCTCTTAAAAGTCCCAGCTCTTAATATCATCACAATGACAATTAAATTTCAGCATGAATTTGGGAGGGTCCACTCAAACCATAGCAGGTACACGGAAGTGGGTATCATTGATCTGCACTGGAACACAGAGGAAGGTTTTTCACTGAGGACGATTTCAACAAGAGGAGAAAAGACACTGCAGATGGGAAAATAACAAGGGCAGAAGTTCAGAGGTCTGAAAACGGGCATGGATGTTCAAAGAACCAGAAAGGTGTGCAGAAGATACTTGTTCTAGAAAAGAAAGTAGAAGGCCTCAAGGTGGATAGTAGAAGACCTTCAGGCTTATATTAAAGTTTTTTTCTAATTCTTTTTGGAGATCTCTGAGTTTTTGGGTAGGGGACTAACATAATCACACATGTATTTTAATGAAATAATTCTGGCATAAAATTCTGGGAAGAAAGCAGCTGCAGGGGGAGGGATCAATGAGGAGCCCAGGTGAGAGAAGATGAGGTTCTGAACCTGGGAAGTACCCAAAGCAATGGAATAGAGTCACAGATGGAAGACAATGTGTGAGTCTGTAAACCACACAGGGACAGACAGGAATCAAAAGTACAAGAGACAAAGAGTTAACTGTCAGAGAAGATCCTGGGGCACTGAAGATCAAGGTGGTATCTCTGGAGAGCAGTTTTTCTTGTTAAGCCAGTTGGCAAACTGGGCCAAATGGAGGTAGGAGATCTTCTCAGGTGGAGATGGGTAGGCACACCCAGGGGGCTCATGGAGGCTGTCCTCTGTTTCTCAATAAGAGAGAAATAAGATCTCTGGCCGAGGAGGAAAGAGAGCACAGATAAGTTTAGGGACTGGATAAGTGAAAAATGGATATACAAAATTGACATTACAAGCTGTTCTAGGAGACATGGCCCTTAATTTAATCAGTAGTTTATTGACACTTACATTACCTATGTCTGCTTTTTAAAAACAAGTGTTATGATCACTTGTTCTGTTTGTGCCTTGTACAAAATGACTATACAACTTCAATAAATAGCACAGGTCACTGAAGAATGCTTAATAATCCTGCTTTCCAAGTGCTATGGTTTGGATATGGTTTGTTTGGCCCTGCCATGTCTTGCGTTGAAAGGTATTCCTTTATTGTAACACACATGGATTAAGATATCAAGTAAAGTCTGTTTCAGTTGACGTTTAAGCATAACGTAAGAACCACAACAAAACAATATAACTATTGTTCTTTAAGGAAAGACCATCTGGCTTTTCCAATCCTCATTTCAAGAAATGCAAATTGATTGACATGAAACCCACACACTTTCCATTTTGTTTGTAATGCATTAATGGTCACAGTAAAAGCAAAATACTCCATCATAGCTTCCATAAAATGTCTAGTTGTCAGTTACTCATCAAGAGCAGGCATATAGGGAAATTAGTCACAAAGCTGAACTGAAATGAAATGTTTGAGAATTCTTAGCTGGCTTTCTGAACATGGGCAAGAATCAGGTACATTTTTCTATTGAAAATGGTCCTTCTAAGTGAATTGATGATGAGAGGGAACTCTGTGTCACTCAAGGGAGGAAATACATGTCACCACTCCAATTTTCTGACTACAGATGGGCAATTCCTCTTCACTGCAGGCTGGTTAACAGCCACAGGCAAATGGAAAAATCCATGCTGAATGAGCCAGATGCCCTAAAACACAACACAAAGGTAATTTCTCTTTATTTTCCCACTGGAAGGATTGCTGGGGAAATTGACCTGTTAGCTCTGAGCTTCTTCATTACTTAAGATACACAGGACAGATAGCAACACACTTGGAGACTAATACTAGGAATATTAGAATGGGTAGGAAGGCAAACTAATGGTAAGGGATTTTAAAAGGGGCAATTTACCCATGTGTATCTGTTTAGATTCTGTTGATTTCCAAAGTTGCTGAAGCTTCCAGTTTTGAGATGGTTGGGGATACAGAGTCTACAATCTTAACTCCAGTTACCTGCTACTTACTGATTTAGAAAATATGTGAGACAGAAAGGAAGTGTCTAAAAGTTTCAGAAAGGAAAACCTGGTCTAGTGATACTCGAACCTGAGCATGCATCAGAATCATGCATCTGGTGAGCTTGTTAAAACACCGGGCCTCTCCCTAGAATTTTTGATTCTTTAGTTCTGGGATGAGAACAGGCAATCTGCATTTCTAAGCAATTCCTAGGTGATATAGATGCCACTGGTATGGGACTGTACCTGAAGAAGCAGCATAAAATTACAATCCCAAGTAAAAGCATAGAGTTTAGGCCTTAAAGAAACTTACAGAAATTAAGTTTGTTCTGGAGAAAGAGGATAAAAAAGAAAACCATGTTACCACCCCAAAAGATTGAGTCAGAGGTCACTTCACATCAACAATAGGCAGAATTGGAGAAAGAGGTCTTAAGTGGGAACGAGAGCTATTTTAAAACTAGGAATAAGGGAAATATTGGGCCGCCAGGTTAAATGAGGGATTTTTCAACTGAGTGATCTCAAAGAGAAATCCTTCATCATTTTAATTCAAAAGTAGTAACTTTAAGATATGTAGCTAATAAAATAAGGGCATTGGAAAGAAGCCAAAAAATTCTTTTAAAAATACTTATCTTAACCAAGGTGTCTGGAATTAAAAATAATATAAACTGGGGTTAAGCTGAATCCAGGCCTGTTCCTACTATATTCTTGGAGCCAGAAGATGGCCAGAGAGGCTTAAAAAGTGAGGTCCACTGCCTCAGCCACCCATGAAATGAAAATGTGATTGGCTCTGCTGGTGTGACAAACTCCTTATCTAGATTTTTCTTGAGGGACTTGGGTGGGAAAATTACAAAGCCATAAGCATTGACCTTCATATGTGGACCTCATCTGCAATGTCTCTAAATGCACAACTAAAGACACAAGCTGCCATTTAAAAAGAACATTAAATATGTTGCTTTCAAAATTCAGTATTATAAAATGTGTACCTTTCTTGATGAACTGTCATGCTTCGTTTTTATCATATGATGAAAAATGTGAAATTTACTATGTTCCACTTTTTGTCATGGCAGCCAAGAAATCCCATGTTATGTCTTCTGTTCACATCTGGCGTTTTCCCTTGAAGGCATTTCTGATATAGTTGTTTCTCCCTAGCTCCTTATTTCTTAGCCAGTATTCATTTTTGTCTCTTTTAATGTGGAAAAAAAAAAGCAAAGGCAAAACTAAAAACTTACTGTTTCTTTTAATATAAGTTTCTGTTAAATTCTTTTTGGTATAGATATGATTACATATAGTGAGTTAAAAAAATATAACCCTGTTTAGTCACGAATACTTGCAAAGCACATGAGTCTGTTTATAAAGATAAGGCTGACCCTAAAGCAGGATGTCCTTTTTAGGGGCCAAAGGTTGTGGCAAAGACCATAGGCTTTGAATGCAGACTTCTGGGATTTGAAACCTGTCCCTGCCATATTGGTTGGGTGACATGGTTTGCTGCACCTATCAACCCGGCATGTAGGTTTTAAACTCTGCATGCATTAGGTATTTGTCTTAATGCTCTCCCTCCCCTTTCTCCCCACTCCTCCGACAGGCCCCAGTGTGTGACGTTCCCCTCCCTGTGTCCATGTGCTCTCATTGTTTAGCTCCCACTTATGACTGAGAACATGCAGTGTTTGGTTTTCTATTCCTGTGTTGTTTTGCTGAGGATGATGGTTTCCAGCTTCATCCATGTCCGTGAAAAGGACATGAACTCATTCTTTTTTATGGCTGCATAGTATTCCACGGTGTATATGTGCCACATTTTGTTTATGACCCTGGATAAGTTATTTAACCCCTCTAGGCCTTGGGCCTTAGTAAAATGGCCTTAACTGAAGTACCAGCCTCCAAAGAATCTGGTGATGATTAACTGATGTTTGAATAGAGTGCTTTGAACAATGCCTGCCCATGGTAAGTATTTGGTAAATGTTATCTATTTTAATTCAAAGTAGTGGTGATGAAACTGTGCAACTCACTCAGTTGTGGAGTTAAATGGTGCTGCTTCAATGCATGTTTCTGGACAATGACAGATCTTTTTTCAATTTAGAGTTGATTTGGAAGATAGGCTTCCACCAAATGAGTGCTCACAATGAGACCCTTCTACAGCCATAGCATGGCCAATGCAGAACCCAGAGGCAGTGGACAGAGAGACTAACAGAAAGATGCAGTAGAGGAGGGAGGGAGAAAGAGAGAGAGAGAGAGGCTGTTCCCAGGGTAACAAGTTGCTAGGGACAAACATTTGGCAAGGGGTGCTGGCGACAAATTTCCTTCGTCAAGCAATTTCCTTCAACAATGTCTAATGAAAGTGATCTGTACTTACAATGAACCTGAGAACGTTGGGGAATTGGTAATAAGGGCTCTGAAGTCACCTTCACTCCAGAACGAGCTACTTTATGGGGGCTGGCAAGTCCGACTCTGCAGGGCAGGCTGGCGGCTGGAGAACCAAGGTGAGAGCTGGGGTTGCAGCTCAAGCCTGAAGGTAATATGCAGGCAGAATTCCTTCTTCCTGAGGGACCTCAGTCTTTATCTCTCAAGCCCTCTTCAACTGATTGGATGAGGCCCATCCACATGATGGAGGGTAATCTGCTTTACTCAAAGTCTACTGATTAAAATGTTAATCTCATCTAAAAAAGTACTTTCACAGAAAAATACAGACTGGTATTTGACCAAATACCTGGGTACTCTGGCCCAGTGAATTTGACACATAAAACTAACCCTCACAAGGACTTTCCCTAAACCTCAGGATTTTCATTAAAACCTGAAGGAAGGGCAATAGGCTATTGCAACACTGTAATGAGAAGCTCCTAGACACACCTGCTGGGCTGACTAAAAAGGGGCCACCCTATTCCTGAGACGCTCATCCCTATCACCAACTCCCAGGCTATCTCACTGAAGACTGGAGACTGGAAAGGGATTCATTCCAGGAAACCAGAGGAGTTGCTTTGCTTTTTTTTTTTGCAACGGAGTTTCACTCTTGTCGCCCAGGCTGGAGTGCTATGGCACGATCTTGGCTCACTGCAACCTCCGCCTCCTGGGTTCAAGCAATTCTCCCACTTCAGCCTCCCGAGTAGCTGGGATTACAGGCATCCACCACCACACCCAGCTAATTTTTGTATTTTTAGTAGAGATGGGGTTTCACCATGTTGGCTAGGCTGGTCTCAAACTCCTGACCTCAGTTGATCCACCCGCCTCGGCCTCCCAAAGTGCTGGGATTACAGGGGTGAGCCACCGTGCCCAGCCTCGCTTTGCTTTTTACTTTCCTCAGATTGAGTTCCACTTCTCTCATCAAGGGAGGGAAGTTCCATCTGTAGAGACTGGGCAGATCACATTTGATTCCCTGACTGAGACCTGTTGAGCTGAAGAAGCTTATAGAATCCTCTCCAGTGAACACAGCAGGTGGAACACACTTAGAGATTTCTTGAGAGAACCTGAGATGTGGCTCCAGGAGCTTTGGAGGATTTGAAAATATGGAGACTGGTTCCTGCTTCCCTTGTAAAGAATAGTGACGGCAACCAACTATGGAGAGCTGCCCATGAAGTCAGGATAAGGTAGCCTGTGCTTCTAGAGATGGGCATGGTCAGGGGTAAGGAGGTGTGAGTTTCCTGAATTAGAAGGCATGACAGAGTCAGGTTCCAACCATCTTAAAGGGACTTCATCCAACAGGGCCACATGCCAGGGCGAGGATTCCACCAGTAAGAAGAAATAAGGTGGATTGCTGGGGTAGGAGTGGAACTGGGGTGGTAGCCCCAAGAAGACAATCAGATAATATCATTTGTGTCAGGATGGAGAGTTCCACTAAAAGCCTCCTCACAAATGAGCTCCATGAAAGAGCTCCCAGTATTTGTGCACCAGTCATGATGGCATGCAAGACGGCAGGCAGGGTTGGCCACATTTCTCTTAGTTTTTGCTCCTTGTCTTCTATTTCCCCTTCCCTTATATTGACCTGAAAAACTGAGAAATAGTACTTTGAGGTCCAGAAGGCTGGGAGTGGGATGAAGGAAGAAGAACAAAGAGGGCTGATCTGAGAATTGACAAGACCCCTTCCCCATAATGGATATGAGAAATTGAACCAAGGAGAGGCAGATTCTTTTTTTTTTTTTTTTTTTTTTTTTTTTTTTTGAGACAGAGTTTCGCTCTTGTTGCCCAGGCTGGAGTGCAATGGCATGATCTCGGCTCACTGCAACCTCTGGGAGAGGCAGACCCTTTAAACTGGATGTGGGACTGACATTTTGATTTGGACTGGCTTGGACTTACTATTTGAAAGTGAGTCTTGATAGCATCTGTCTGAGATGTATTGCTTCCCCAGTGGGAAGGAATTCAGCAAAGCACATTTATAGGCAGCGATGCAAAAAACAAAACAAACCCTAAGTTCTCTGTTCCTTCTCCTATGTGTCCTCAATTGAGCTCAGCCCCTTCAGTATGCTGGTTGTACAAATTTAAGAAGACTTAGCCCTATCTGAGTTTAGCATGTGTCACCATTGTTCTGATTTATCATACACTTTGGAAGGCTGTGTGGCCCTCCACATGTCAGGGCACTATCTGTCTGTCAACTGAGGGCTAGGAGGAGGGTGAGGTCTCAGTTAAGAATTAACATAAAGGGGCCAGGCACACTGGCTCACGCTTGTAAGCCCAGGATTGGGGGGCGGGTGGATCACTTGAGGTCAGGAGTTTGAGACCAGTCTGGCCAACATGGTGAAACCCTATCTCTACTAGAAAAAAAAAATTAGCCAGGCATGGTGGTGTGCACCTGTAATCCCAGCTACTCGGGAGGCTGAGGCAGGGGAATCACTGGAACCCAGGAGGTGGAGGTTGCAGTGAGCCGAGATTGCACCACTGCACACTCCAGCCTGGGCAGTGGAGGGAGGCTCTGCCAGAAAAACAAAACAAAACAAAACAAAACAAAAACCATAAAAGTTCACTATAGAGGAAAATAGGCCAATTTGTATTATATTCTGAGTAAATGAGACAGTCAGGGAGAAACAAATTTCCTATATACATGGATACGTCTCTACTGCAAACACTAGTTAGTAAGTTTCCTGTTCCTCTAGGGTTAGACTAGCTTTCAGGTAAGATAAATAAAAAATAAATTAGTGATGCTGCAGAGCACATATAACACTAGTGCCATGGCTTATACATAGCCCTTCTTTTAATTAACTGTTGGAGTGGGCAATCTACTCCTCTCACTTTATTATTGTGATTTGTGAGTCTTATCAGTAAGTACTTAACTGCCTATTTCTGGGGATCACTATCATTTACTGTGCTAGATACTATACAAAGCAATATAATTGATTTTTCAGTTTGTATTAATCAATAACTGTTATTTATGTCTAGCATCTGCTCTGAGCCATCCTGGCATGAACTAATTTCATTATCTCCCTTGCAAAACCTTGGTCTCACTCTATGGAGACTTCTGGACTAATCACGTGAAAACAACAAAGATGAATATATAAAGAAAATATGGCAAAGAAGAATCTTACGATGAAAACAGATGCTAGACAAATAACAATGAGGTGAGATTATACATTTACTTAAGTGCTCAGTGTGGTTATCTAAACAGATGCTAGATAGATAACAATGAGGTGAGATTATACATTTACTTAAGTGCTCAGTGTGGTTAAGGGATGGAAAATATTAGGCAGATGAGAGCCACAAAGATTTCCACATTCCCACTGCAGGTTTCTCTTCCCCAATTAATTTTCCATCTTTCTTAGAGGCTGTCTGAAAGAAACAACACTCATGTTTGCAGGTCCATCTTTGCCATTGGGGAACCGTTCTTTTCACAACTCTATGCCAAAGTCAAGAATTACCTTTCCAAAGATAGCCTTGTACTCCCAGCCTAGGGAGTAAAGGAATCAGACCAATTCAAGTGGCCCAGTGGAGCTGAGCCTTAAGAAGCAGAAAGTTCTGAGAGGAGAGAGGGATGTTAAGTTAACAGGAAATCTGCAGAAGTCCGTGTTACATCAGGAGCTGTGAAGAATATATATAGCAGAAGGGAAGTTAGGAAGCCAGTAACCCCAAGTTCAAGCCAACAGAGTGCTCACTGCTGCAGAGAATTCAGCTTTTCAATGTATTTGGAAAGAAAGATTAAAATAGTGGTCCCTACTAAGAGACGCAACGGCCCGTTAAGGAGTCTGTGGTAGTAGTTGCATCCATTTTGCATTTCCTAGTATGTCTGGACCATCTTCTTTGGAAACTTTCCAGTTGTACTTATATTGAGTAATTATGGATTTTCTCCACTCTTTATCACATGTTTTGACATTTCTTCTCATGACAACACATAGCCTAGGAAATAACAAAAGGTCTTGATTAAGAAAATGAAAACTACTAAAATTTCTTGAGAACCCCTTCCAAAAACTTAAGGGTCAATCATTTCTGTTGTAAAATTTCTGACAGAGAAAATATATAAAAGGCCCAACAAAATGATGATTATTCATAGCATGAAAGACAGTTTTCTCTGAATCCCATCTTTTATTTGATTCTGATCAAGGTCAGAGTTTCCCCCCCAATCCCCGGATGTTTCCTCCTAGCCTAAAGTGAACCCTTTGTTTTCTAAGAAAAGGGCCCAACATTCATGGCTTGGCCTCACTGCCTGCTCCCTTTCACTTCCTGAGGCGCCGTGGATCAGAGCCAATGCATTCAGAGAAGGGAACCAAATGACAGCCTGCTCCCAGGCGCTGTTCACTTGAGTGTGGCTGGAAATGATTTTATGTCAGACCGAGATTTGGGTCAAGAGAATTTCTGAAGCGTCCACAACATTCACAGACATCCTAGGGTGAATAAGAGACTGCCATGGTCCTTGGAAATTCTCCAAAAGAGAGATCAGCTCCTCTAGTTTTAAGATGACTCTAGAAGGGTCAGAAAACTGGGACTGGTGGAGACAACGTTAAGGTGAATAAATTGCCAACTGCTGAGTCAGTCTTCACTCAGAGGCATTTATTGAGTGCCCTGCAGTGTGCAGAGCTCTGTAGGAGCAATTAGCAAGGGCCAAGCTCAAGCTAGCAAAATGAGTAACACAGTTCAGTGAGGTCCACTGCTGGTGACTCCCTGCCCACTCGCACTCATTTGATCCTAGTTTCGCTGACTGTACTCCAAAACATTCTTACATCATCTACACCAGTGATTCTCAATAGAGGTTGGAGGAGAATTTTGCTCCCCAGGAGACATTTTGGGCTGTCACAATCTGGGGTGGGGGCAGAGGGGCTGGTATTGGCATCTAGTGGGTAGACACCATGAGATGCTACTAAATATCCTACAACGTGCACAGCAGCCCCCGCCGCAGAGAATTATCTGGCCTAAGGTGTCAGTATAGCTGAGGCTGGGAAACCCGGATCTAAATGGTCTGCTTTAAGCTATTCAATGATCATGTTTTATCATCCACGTTCTAGTCTTCAGTTTTGATGGGAGCTTATCAGGCTCAAGCCTCTGTAATACACTCTCAGGTGTACGGATTTAAGAGTTTGCTTTTACCTTTATTCATGTTTTAATTAATTATTTTTTTTGAGATAGGGTCTCATTCTGTTGCCCAGGCTGGAGTGCAGTGGTGCGATCTCGGCTTACTACAACCTCTGCCTCCCAGGTTCAAGCAATTCTCCCACCTCAGCCTCCCAAGTAGCTGGGATTACAGGTGCTCCACCACGCCCAGCTAATTTTTTTGTATTTTTAGTAGAGACAGGATTTCACCATGTTGGCTAGGCTGGTCTCGAACTCCTGATCTCAAGTAATCGACCCTCAGCCTCCCAAAGTGCTGGGATGACAGGCATGAGCCACTGTGCCCGGCCCATGTTTTAATTTATTAAACGACCATACTTAAGCTGATGAAGATATGTGCAGAATATAGTGATTCTTCATTATCTCTTAAATTTGGTAACAGCCTTTTATAGCTGGGGGAAGACAGTGGGGCAGGAGGGCACAGGACTTGTGGGGGCCGATGGGGTCACCCAGCGAGGTCTCCATGTCTCAGCTTCCTCATCTGGATGATGATGAGGATGGCTTTACCTGGAAGGTCTTTTGGGACTCTGACATTGTATCATTAAAAACTCCTAGTAAGAGAAACCCACATACCCATTTCACCCATGCATACATCTTGACCAAATATTTCTCTCTCTTTCCCCACATACCAGCATATCTTCTCAAAGATTCTCATTTTCCATGACAAAAGGTTTTTATTCTAATTTAAACAAGACAATTATTAACCTTATACCTTCAAGCCTTTACTTATCTCTAAATCCCTCCCTTTCTCCTCACTCAAAAAGCATCTTTTGGAAGCTTCCGCTGACCAAAATACACCCGCTGCTTCCTCCAGTTCATGCATGAGCGTTATCTGACCAGCTAGCTGCCTGCAGGCATGTCTACATGTAACACATATGATTATATTCTGGCTGATCTGTTTATGTCCTTTCTATCCTAAAAATCTATATGTGTCTTCTTTCTCAGCAGATAATAGAGTTCTTGAGTATGATATGTCATTTAATTCATCATACTTTACAAGCTGTGGAGTTTTTGATGAACAGCCGCAAGTGATTTCCTAGTTATTAGCAAGAGACAAGGAATCACCAACCCACAAACACATTTTCTGAGTGGAAAATAAACAGGTAAAATAATCGAACTGTACTCTGAGATGTAGGTGGTAAATGCACCCAAACTGGATGTTGGTGAAAAACAAAAAAATCAGTGAGGTAGATTGTGTTGAGACACAGAATCTAATTTTAATGAACTCTAAATGAACATTTAACAGATAAATTCTGCAACTTTATTGAAATATAAAAAGCAAATTATAACTTGATTTGGTAAACAGACTAGACAGACATTAGATATTCTCCATTTTGTCTCCCTTTCCCTTTCTAAAAGTCTTCCAAAAATGAAATAAAATATTTACCGAACGTCTTCCAGGCTCCAAAATATCTGTCAAGGTCCTTCATGAAGCTTCTCTGCTAATTACAGTATGACTTTTGGCAAGTCATTTAAACTCTCTGGATCTCAGTTCTCTCATGCACAAAACTAAGAGAGTCGATCATCTCACAGGTCTTTCCTGGCTCTAATTTTTGATGGATTTAAGGCAGTAAGTCTCAACTTCAGCTGCATAGATAATCGCCTGAGTAGGTTTTAAACATCATGATGCCCAGGTGACACTAGAGACCAAATAAATCAGAACCTCTGGAGGTGGGACAAAGCAATTGTATTTTCAAAGCTCCCCAGGTAATTCCAGTATTCACCCCTGATTTACTATAAACCAAATTTCTTAGACCAGTGACTTTCTGAATATTTTAAAAATAACTCACTGTCAAAAAAAATTTTCAGATTATGCCCAAGCACACACGTGAATATAGTTTAATATTTCAGTAAAATCATTTCATGAAATGTAGCCGTCAAATTTTATAAAACATTTTATATGCACTCTGATATTTTCTACTGCATTTTATTCATATGTATGTACATATACTTAAATTTCAGTATAAAAACACTGCCGTAGCCAATTTGCCCACTAGATGGAACTGTTGCATTTAAAGAATGAAAGTGCAACTTCAGCTCTACAGAGCAAAACTAAAACAAAATGCATATGATTTGGCTGGGTGTGGTGGCTCACGCCTGTAATCCCAGCACCTTGGGAGGCTGAGGCGGGCGGATCACCTGAGGTCCAGAGTTCGAGACCAGCCTGGCCAACCATGACCAACATGGTGAAACCCCATCTCTACCAGAAATACAAAAATTAGCCAGGCATGGTGGTGGGGACTGTAATCCCAGCTACTCGCGAGGCTGAAGCAGGAGAATCTCTTGAACCCGGGAGGTAGAGGTTGCAGTGAGCCGAGATTGTGCCACTGCACTCCAGCCTGGGTGACAGGGCAAGACTCCGTTGTGTAAAAAAAAATGCATATGATTTAATATTAATTTTACATCCAAAGTTATTTTATAAGAAAAGGAGCATAGCTGTTAGAAAAAATGTAAGTTATATTCACAGCAGCTGATGCTGATGAAGGGTGAGACCCCCATCTGCATTGGGTATTCACTCTGACCCCTTCACCACCGCCACTACCACCTGTGAGGCAGGCATTAGATTCCTTTTCCAGCTGAGGAAACTGAGCGCCAGAGCGACTAACATGAAAAGCTCTCAGTCAACTGCAGCCATTGTCACTGTAGAGCCAGCAGAGGAGAAGAATGGATTCGAAAAGTGACAAAGAGGCAGAGGCAGAATTTAAGTCCAAAGGTGTTGGGCTCTTGCTTCTCGCTATGATAAACTGTAAAAGATTGAAAGTTTGTAATATTAATACACTGATTTTTTAAAATATTAATACACATTAAACCTGGACAAAAGAGGAGAAGATTGGATTTTCTTTTTCCCCATGAATCCAGGCTTCAAAGTGGGTACATTCAAAGGAAAGGAGAATTATCAGCACTGTGGGGAGAAACAGAGTGGCCTGAGGCAGGGGCTCTGACGAGAGGCCCCTGGGGCCAAGGAATGAGCTTTGGTTTTATTCAAAGGGTTCCCAGCATGAATAGCACATGGCAGGGCTTTCGCATTGCTAACTCCTTTGCTTCATTCCTCCCTTTGGGCAAATGTCTTCTCAGAGGGGTGTTTCTTGATCATCTGTCATTGCAGCCCCAGCCTCCATCCCTTCTCGTGGTTTTATTTTTTTCACCACCTTTTAGTATTAGCAGACATTATGTTAAATTCCTTTTTATTTATCAACTCTCCATGTTTCTGGAACTAGGCATAGACACCATCATAGAGGTTAAAAAGTCAGTAACCCATATCAGGAGCTGGAGGAGGGGCACTTGGGAGAGTTATTGCTTAACATGTACAGAGTGTCTGGGGTAATGGAAACGTTTTTGAAGCAACTGTTTTTGTGGTGATGGTTATGCAACATTGTGAATGTAATTAATGCCACTGACTTGTACTATGGTTAAAAATGGCAAATTTTATGATATATATATGATATATATTTATATATGATATATACGATATATATATTTCTATATGATATATATGATATATATATTTATATATGATATATATGATATCTAACATAAATATATATTTTCCACAATAGAAATATATATTTCCCACAATATAAAAATATATATTTTCCACAATAGAAGTAAAACTCACTTAAAGAAGTCAGTATCCAAAATTCAAACCAGCAGAGCAACTTAAAAACTATAGCTGTCGGCTAGGCGCGGTGGCTCACGCCTGTAATCCCAGCACTTTGGGATGCTGAGGTGGGCAGATCATCTGAGGTCAGGAGTTTGAGACCAGCCTGGCCAACATGGTGAAACCCCATCTCTACTAAAAATACAAAAATTAGCCAGGCGTGGTGGCTTATGCCTGTAGTCCTGGCTACTTGGGAGGCTGAGGCAGGAGGGTAGCTTGAACCTGGGAGGCGGAGGTTGCAGGGACCTGAGGTCGCACTATTGCACTCCAGTCTGGGCAACAGAGACTCTGTCTTAAAAAAACAAAACAAAACACTATGCTGACTCCTTACTATGTAGCAAGCACTTTACATCTATTAACTAAGTGAATCCTCATCGCAAGCCCATATGGTACGATTATTAATAATATCAATCAGATACTATTATTGCTCCCATTTTACAGATGAGGAAACTAAAGCACAGATTGGTTCAGCAAGTTGCCCAAGGTCATTCAGCTCATAAGTACCAGAGGTAGGATTTGAACCTGGCACATAATCATTTAATAAATAGTTGTTATAAGAATAAATATTTCAAGGCCAAGGCAGGTGGATCACCTAGGGTCAGGAGCTCAAGACCAGCTTGGCCAACATGGTGAAACCCTATCTGTACAAAAATACAAAAATTAGCCAGGCATGATGGTGGGTGCCTGTAATCCCATCTACTCAGTAGGCTGAGGCGGGAGAATCGCTTGAACCTGGAAGACAGAGGTTGCAGTGAGCCAAGATCGCGCCATTGCACTCCAGCCTGGGTGACAGAGCGAGACTCCGTCTCAAAAAAAAAAAAAAAAAAGAATATTTCAAAGTGGTTACTCTGGCTGCTGGGTGGAGAACAGGCTGCGGGGATGAGAGGAGCTATGAGGAATCTCTAGGGGAGGCTACAGTAGAGGGTGAAAGATGGTGAAGATACAGGACATACAGACAAGCAGATGGCTCATATATATTTAAGAGAGGCTGACAACATGATATGTTGATGGAGTTGATTGCAGGAATGAACCAGGAAGCTTAGATCTAAGATTGCCACGTCCAATATGGTAGTCATTAGCCCCGAATGGCTACTAAGCATTTAAAATGTGGCTGGTTAAGAAATGAGATTATACTGTTGAGTATAAAATAATTCTGGATTTCAAAGACATTGCATGCAAAAGACTTAAAATATATCTTTAAAAAAATTGGTGTAGAAATGGCAATATTTTGGCTATGTTGGGTTAAATACATTATTAAATTAATTCCATTTGTTTTTAATTTTTTCTAGTAGTTTTCTAGTAGTCATATTTCAGGATGATATATGTGGCTCATCTTAATTTCCACTGGATGATGATGACCTAGGATAATGGCCTGGTTTATTGCTTGAATAATGTAGTTAACAGTGATTCATTTACCGAACTGATTGGGTAGGTTTGTTGGTCCATTCTGCATTGCTATCAAGGAATATCCGAAGCTGAGTAATTTATAAAGAGGTTTACTTGGCTCATAATTCTGCAGGTTGTACAAGAAGCATGGCACCAGCATCTGCTTCTGGTGAGGCCTCGGGGAGCTTTCAATTCTAGCAGAAGCCAAAGAGGAAACAGACATGACACACGGAAAGAGAGGGACCGAGAGAGAGGAGGGAGGTTCCAATCTCTTTCACGACCAGATCTTGTGTGAATCCATTACTGTGGGAATGGTACCAACTCATTCATGAGAGACCCACCCCATGAACACCTCCCACTAGGTCCCACCTTCAATATTGGTGATCACATTTCACCATGAGATTTGGAGGGGACAAATATGCAAACTGTATAAGTAGGGAAAAAGCAGGTTTACAAACAAATATAATACAAAAAATTCTGCTCTGGACATACAGACTTTGAGATGCTTGTGAGACATCCAAGCAGATATAGGGAGCCCAGAGCTCACAGCACAGGTCAGAGCTGGGACTGCATGTTCAGGGTGTGCAGTTGATCCTGAGTGCTAAGTTAGGATACAGGAGATCTTCTGGAAAGCCTGTATTTGCAGAGAGTACAGTAAGCACCCAGGACCTACCCTGGGACACTCCAACATTTAGGGCTTGGGTAGAAAAAGGATGCCAGAAAGTTCAGAAACCACACTACACTTCTATGTTCAATTTTCAAGCTAGGAAAAGACCTATAAATTCATGATGGTTTCATGTCAATTTAATTTTGTTTGGAATTTATGTGTGTGTGTGTGTGTACTGTAGTTTATTTCAAAACACACTTAGGATTGCTTTTTTTATTCTTCTAGACAACATTAGCAGAGTTTAGCTGTAGAAATCCCTGGAAATCTTTCTTTATAGAGAAATAACAAAACTCAGTATGATGAACAAGTACCACAGATAAATCTCACAAAATCCCTAAATGTCCAAAATCAAGGGAATAAAGCCTCTTGAGCCCTCACATGACAACAGCTCTGTGGCAACCACCTTGGTAGTGTGGTGTGCTGAGGAAAGAACACATTTTCAGAGATTTAAAAAACTTTAATCTCCAAATTAAGTATTTCTTTATAGAACTCTGTTTTAGACAACAAAGAATGGTAACATAGTTAAGAGCTCAAACTCTGTGGTCAGGTACATCTGAGCTAATGAATATACTTAGAATTCCTGGCATGTGGTGAGCACTTGGTAGACATTATTATTGTTATTAATAATACCCCAAATCCATCCTTCCTCCCAGTTAATTTCTATCATACTAATAGGGATGTTTATATCATTAATAACATCTTGTCCAACCAGTTTCTGTGTTTCCCATCCTTGTTCTCATGAGGTAGCTTATGCTTTCCTGGTGGACATGGCCCCTCAGCCTGGTGTTAAGGTGGAACTTTTGTTGTGCTCCTGATGTTTCTATGTGAGGGGACCCTCACTGTAGTAACACTTTCCGGTTTTTCACCCCTCTTCAATCAGTCCTCACACAGTTGGCGAATGATTCTTTGGAGGCTCTGGGAGATGAAATTAGGCATCTCTTTTTGGTATCTACCTGTGGGCAGAGAGAACGCTGCTCTGTTCCTCTTGTGCAGCAAGTTTCACAGGATCAGGACCCTTTGTGGGAGTCCAGTTATAGGAGGGTATGTCAGGGTGGTGAAATTTTAGCAAACCCACTTGCCTGATGATTTCCAACAGCTAGATTCACAGAAAAGATGAATTTTTAAGTTGTCACCTGTCCAACTCCTATGCTTCTCAATTGGTTCAGAATTTAAGCAGGGGAAAGAAAGACGTAATATTTACTGATCCCTTAAATTCCCAATATCTGTTATTGGGAATTTGGAAAACCAAGAGCAGAGAGGCTTTTCCTGCAGTCAAGGCAGTTGGGGCTCTAGGGTCAGCTGGGATTGGTCATGTGTTTTAATCTTGGTAGCTGGCAGGTGTCTACATCATTCCATGAAGCTGGGTTCTACCACTGGCTTTTTAAGTTTTATTTTAAATTGACATAATAATTGTACATGGTTATGCGGTACAATATGATGTCTTGATACATATATACATTGTGTAATGATCAAATCAGGGTAATCAGCAACGTGTGCTAATTACCATTGGCTTTTAACTGGTGTGGCTGAGCAGAAGACTTCAGGCTTTAGCAAGTATGGGCCCTTTAGGATTCCAACCCTGACTTAGGGTGGCTCTATCCACAGATGAATGGCTATTTTTATGCAGGCAAGAAGATATTTGTATGTAGGTAGGGCTGTAGTTGCTAGCCTTGGAAAGCAGTCAGAATGGAGGCCAAAACATGGAAAGTTCTTTGGGGTAAAAGTCTTTTAGATGTATCTGGAGGCTGAATGACTTTGTGCTGCTGTTTCTCAGCTCTGCCTGTTGGCCAGAACTTGCAAGAGAAGACAGAGCTGAGCTCCATGTGCACTGTGAACACCAGCAGTTCTAGCATTAAATGACTAGTACCAGGCCCAAGGAGGCAGCATTATTTTGGCTGTCTCAGAATCCATGAACTACCTTCAGGGACAAAAGAGAGAATATGGCTTTTTGTCATTATGTGGCTTGCCAAAGGCTCTGAAGAGTCACCTAGAAAAAGTATTATATATTCAAAATAAACAGAATATGCCATCTTCTTGGGTTGAGGTAGAGAACAACTCAATAAAATTATTACAAACCCAAGGGCTTATCCCTAGGAAGCAGGGAATGAAGGAAGAACGCAAACGCTTTGAAGAATGTGCTGCAGTTTGACAATGGTATCAGGAGCAGTGGAAGATTGGAAACAAAATAAAGAAGGCAAACTGATTAAAAGCTAAAGAAAAGAAAGATTTTCCCTGAGGGAAAGGCTGACATCTTAGAAGACAGGCTAGATAGACATAAACTCTTTAAAAGCCAGAAGATGTGCCTAAGTCTGTCTGCTCCTAAAAAGGGAATCAGACGTGGGGAGGGAGAGCATCAGGATAAACAGCTAATGCATGTGAGGCTTAATACCTAGGTGATGGGTTGGTAGATGCAGCAAACCACCATGAGACATGTTTACCTATGTAACAAACCGGCACGTCCTGCAGGCTTGTATTTAACTATAAAAAAATTAAATAAAAAAATAAAAAGGGGTGAATAAGAAAAGTGGAGAGATCTTTAATCTGTTACTAGATCAGAAAGGGTGACCTGGGCCCAGTGAAAACCAAAGACAGAGGGCAGGATCTCAGAAAACAACTTGGAATTACTCCTCTAGAGGGCGCAAAAACCCAGAAAACTTTTGCAAACTTACTAAAAACGTTCAGAGTCCAAAGTAAGAGCCATGGGGCACTCTCATCCTGATGACTGGGTTAGTGTACAAAGTAGTTACCTATGTGGGCAGGTGTGATATGAAAAGGCTGCGGAAAGCAGCATATAACACTCAAAGAATTCCTAGGTGAGTTTTCAGGTGATAGAGCCAGCGTAGGGGGCATGCAGGTGTTTTCTATGCCCTGAGGGACTTGCTTGAGAAACCTACGAGATCAGAACTCAAAGAGAAGACACAGACAAGATGAGACATATTCTATGTGAACAGACAGGCCAATAATAGAGCAGTTCAGGTTTAGGTTCTCTGCTAATCTGATGGGAGAATATTACCCAGGTGGGATTCTCCAATCTAGAGAAAGGCACAATTTGTTTGAAAAGTAGGTGTCTCTGGCAAATCAAGAACATAATTTCATTATTTTTCACCACAGGAAAGCCCACATGATGAAATCTAAAGAGATATCTTAGAAAATCAAATTATTTTGGCTGTAAATCAAAGGGGGAGAGGGAGAAGGCCCTCAAATTTAGTAAACAGGGCTAGTCCCATATGTGTTAGATAAGGGAAGAAACCAAGTTAAGGTTAAATTGTCAGAAATTCTCGGGTCTTCCTAAAAGACTGCTACTGCAGAGAAAGATTACACAGAGAAATGCACCTTAGGCTTCAAATAATCAAAGTCTGAGGGAAGATAAGTGTTTTAAGGAGAATACAGCAGAAGAAATGGTTGTCAGCAGGCTCTTGAGACAACAACAGCACTTTCAGCTCAGGAGTTTTTTTCAGGCGGCCGGGTGCGGTGGCTCACATCAGTAACCCCACCACTTTGGGAGGTCGAGGTGGGTGGATTGCCTGAGCTTAGAAGTTCAAGACCAGCCTTGGCAACATGGTGAAACCCCATCTCCACTAAAAAAAGTCCAAAAATTAGCCAGGCCTGGTGGTGTGCGCCTGTAATCCCAGCTACTCGGGAGGCTGAGGCACAAGAATTGCTTGATCCTGGTGAGTGGAGGCTGCAGTGAGCCGTGATCACGCCATTGCACTCCAGCCTGGGTGACAGAGCCAGAGCCTGCCTCAATACATAAATAAATAAATATATAAAAAATAAAAATAAAATTTCAGGCAATTCTCCAGCTGGAACAAATTTGTTGATTCAGTGAAAATCATTCCTCACTGCAGCATTGGGAGGCTAGAAACCTGGGCTCACAGGGGAAAAGGGGAGAGAGAAGTGTGGAACATTACCACTGAGGAAACTCTCAAATAAAATTTGATGCTGAGGTTGCCACCATTCCAAATGTCGAAATTTGCAAGGCAGGAATGTGTCAATGTCATGTCTTGTGATGGAAGACAGTACACCTAGGGAAAAACATCCTCCTTAATATGGTAAACAGAGGGCCAAAATCAATCTCTTGATGGCAGCATTCTCTTAAATAAATCTAGGTTCACTGGAGTGCAGGTGTAGTGAACCTAAATAATCTAGGTTCACTGGTATGCAGGCGCAGACCCACTGACATCCTGGCAAGGTGGAAACCGGGACTTTCCTGATCTCTGTCTTTCACTTGCTACCACTGAAATCTCTGCTATGGTTTTTGGCAACACAAAGTGTGGATTTGCGAAATACAAGGATGCCTGGACTAACTTGTTTAGGGCCTTGGGCTAACTTGTTTTCTACATTTCATGGGTGTTTGCTGTGTTTTTTTCTCTCTTGAGAAATGTAAAATTTTATTTGTGAGATGCTGGAGCAGTGACACGCATCCAGGAGAGGACAGTCCAAGCTTGCCCACAGTGTCACGAATGTCTCTGAATTAGACTGAACAGATAAAATATTCAGATCAATTTTGAAATTTAAAAAAATGTTATCCCACAAAAGCAAGAGAATTTTCTCTTCAACATCAATTATTTTGAAATGTGACTTAACTACTTCGTAGTTTAATTCTTTGGAACATTGATTTTTAAACTTTAATTTCTCCCTTTGTAATGAGATTTATATTCAAATATAGAACTGTTTATAGTATTTTCATTTCACTTCTGCAACAGATGGGCTGTCATTTCAGCTTGTTACAGAACCTCTGAAGTTTGAAATGTGGTTACAGGTAAATGGGGATGGGAAATAGAGTACAGATTGACTTTAGATGCAGAGTAGCTTTGGTATTAATTTCATAATTGTGTATTTCTGTCCTGTTTGGAGCTTTCAGAGGATAAAATAAACACAGCCAAGGGAGGATGCCCAAAGCAGCGGTAGTGGGCTCTGAGGGAGCGGCCTCATGGAGTTGGAGGCAGTCCTGCCCTGACAGATGTTAATCTCCTCGCACTCCAGGTGGCAGCCATACAGAGGGATAACCCAGAGTCTCAGTGGCTGATCCCAGTGATGCTGAGAGAAGACAAACCTGGGGATGTTAAATGGGAGTCGATATCCCACTCCAGGTGTTTCTATTTGGAGGAGCTCCATTAGATTAACACCCGGGGCTCTTCTCCACCTTCACTCACTCCACCCAGGAGAGCAGGAGTCACTGATGGTGACGTGGGAAGAGGAAGTGGGATATGAGTGACTCGGCCCTCTCTACCTCACTCTGGGCTCTGTCTGCTCAAATCCATGCTAGCTGTGCTGGAGTTCAGCTCAAATCCTCCACAGGGCACATTTCAGGCTTCTTGGGGTGAGGCTAGGGCTTGGGGGGAGGGTTGAAGTGTTAGGATCACCAGTGGGTGGTTCATTCTGTCTCTTGAAAGATTATTTTGCTCGACATTAGGATCTAAGTCATTTCCTTCAATAGCTTTATCATAAAAAAGGTGAGATTTTAATCTCCATCTACCTGATTCCTGCAACCACCTTTCAACTGGTTCTGAATTTAAGCAGGAGAAAGAAGAGCATTTCCTGATTGGCTAAGTCCCTAACTCTTGGGCTCCATCAAGACTGGGGGGAATGTTTATCTTAAATAGTTTGTCAGAATCAATACAGAATGTGGACGAAGCCTCCGAATTCCACCTGCCTGCTCACATTCTAGCTTCATCACTTGCTAGCTGTGAGTACTTAAGAAATTAAAAAAACCTCTCAAAATAGCATTTGTAATATGAAAATAATGTAGTACTTACTTCACAGAAGTTTTGGTGAAACAAAATGAGATAATGTAGACTATTCATGAAATCCACTTTTTTTTTGGCTTGTGATTGCTTAGCATATAGTTCCTAATAATAACCATAGCTAGCATTTATTTAAGGCATACTATGGGTAAGACCCTGTGCTAAGTAACATAAACACAATATCCTATTTGATCTTCATAAAAATTGTATAGTAAGTTTTAATATTATTCAAACTTTATAAATGAAGGAATTAAAGCCTAGAGGGAGAAAAACATTTGTCCAAGGTCACACATTATATGATAGAACAGATATGTAAATACTGATGGTCTGATTTCAGAGTCCGTACTCTTAAACAGTCTCCCCCAAAATAACATCTGCCATTTATTGACTGTCTACTGCAGCACACATTAGGAGCTGTATCTCATGTAATTTCCCCAATCCTAGGTAGGTTAAGAGTCCGGACTTTATCGTCAAACAGATGTGGTTTTGAATTCCAACTACAATTTTCTAGCCTAGTAGCCCTGGAGAAGTTAATCTGAACGTTTATTTTTCATCTGTAAATTGGTATAACAATACCTGCAACTCACAGGGTTGCTGTAAGGATTACGTGAGAAAATGCTTAGTGCTTGACTCACTAGAAGCAATCGATGAAATGCATTAATTCTTATTCTCATTTTAGAGATGAACGTAGAACAAGTGGCGAAGCCAAGTTTAAATGCTTCTTGCCTTTACTTTTCGGTTGTTTCCAGTAATTTCTGCTCTTTCCAGTGCTAATATATGTGTGTGTGTGTGTGTATATATATATATATATATATATATATATATATATATATATCTGAAAGATAACACGGGGTAAAGCAGTGGGCTTCCAGTTGTATTCTATGGAGCCATTTAGGGCCTCTGGGGGTAGGATGGAAATAGGTACAGGTAGGAGAGAAGTCCAAGTGCCCATCCGTCCCCTACTAAGAACAGTTACACCTTCATTTGTAATAGAGTTTGATGCAGTTTTTATTTAATGAAAGTGTTCTTTGGCAAAACAAAAACAAAACCTCCCTGAGAGCCACAGGCTTGCAGTCAGGAGGCCTCGGGTTGGGACTACTTCATCATCTACTCATGTACGGTCTGGGTCAGTTCTGCTCCACAATTCCGTGTCTCAGTGAACCCACACCAACAAAAAGCATTATAAAATCTGAATACCTCCTGGAGGTATTTAGAGGATTAAATAATAAAACATATGTCATGTGCTTTTTGAAATACAATAGCATGACACAAAAGGGAATGTACCCTGAAACTAGACTATTAGGGTTTGAATTCCGGCTCCCCACTTACTGTGTGACTCTGGGAAAGTTACTCAACCTCTCTGTGTCTCTGTTTGTTCTGTGAAGTGCAGACAACAGTACCATCCTCATCATTCTGTTGGACGGACTAAATGGCTTAAGTCCTTCCAACAGAATTATGTTGGATGTGTTTGCTACATTTATTCTTAGTCTTAGATTTGACCGACTACATTGGCTCTGACCATCACAATTCTTCCTGTGAAAAGCCTGCAAAACAGACCAGAAAGTGTTATCCTTAGGTATAAAAACCACTGGATAAAGTTATGAACCCTGTCATGTGGTTTTCCACTGAATTACTAGACCACTAGAATGAAAGATTTTTGGGGGAGTTGAGTGGGGTAAGTGAGGAGTCCAGATTATCAAGGATTTGGCAAGTTTCAGATTTCCTTTCCACAATTAGCTTGAAAGTTGAGTTACAAAATGTGAACTGCAATTGTAAGTAGCTTTATAACCTCAACACAAATGAATTTGAGCAATTCCATTAGTTTTATAGTTTCTACTTGTAAAACTATCAAAACAAATGTTTGTTCCCAAAGCAGCTTTAAAACAACAAATAAATCCTTGTGAATTTCAGCAAAAAGCCTAATTCTTTAAACTTCTCCATTTTTAAAGAAATCCGTTGTTGAGCCCAGCATTACAGAAAAAGCCTAATTTTTTATTTTTATGATTTACAAAATTACATTTAGAGAGGACACATGGAGTGTATACAAAGAAACACTTTCACAAGAGTCACCAAATGACAAGTCCTTCTGGCTCAAAGGTCACTCAAATTAAGAAAAAAATAAAAAACAAACCATTCAGGGAAACAAGGCAAAACACAAGTGCCAGCAGAATGGTGATTGTGTAACAAGTTGGGGAATTGTCCTAAGATCCTGGCAAAATTAGGTTAGAATTTGGCTGGCATTTGCCATTGTTACATGGGAAAATGGACTTCCTTCCGTTCTTGAAATTGTGGTCCATCATCCAAAATGGACAACAACTGACACCCTGTCACAATGTTCACTTTCTTAACCAAAAGTCTCTAATACTATGATTTTGGGGGGACTGTTTTTCATTTTCTCTTCGAGGAAGCTTAGATAATAAAATTGAACTTAAACTCGTCCATAAAGATGACTGTCATATTTCTTTTATTTCAATTCAGACATCAATATAGGAGAGCAGAATAAGGTTTTCCAAATCAAAGTCAGTTAATATTTTGTGAAGTGGTTGTTGGCAGGGACGTGGAGCAGACACAGGAACATAAGTTTGGGAGGGTGGGATATAGGTGGATGAAGGGCATAGAGAACCACAGAATATTTTCTTAATCATAATCAAAGTTAGGCTTAGAAATCTATTTTTTAATTATAAGAAGTTCTAACCTAAAATGTTTAATGATTAATTTTTAATTGACAAATAATAATTGTATACAATTACAGGGTACAACGTACTGTTTTGCTATATGTTTACAATGTAGAATGATTAAATGAGGCTAATTTAAAAAATCCATCACTTCACATACTATTTTTTTTGTGGTGAAACATTTAAAAAATGTTTTAAAGTTATTTTAAGTTATTTAAACTTATAATACATTTAAATTAAACTTATATACTTTTAAGTTATTCACACTTATTTTAAATTATTAACTATTTTAAATTATTTTATTTTGAAGATGTCTTTCCTCCTGAACTTTTTTTTGAGATGGAGTTTCATTCTTGTTGCCCAGGCTGGAGTGCAATGGCGTGATCTCGGCTCACCGCAACCTCCGCCTCCTGGGTTCAAGCGATTCTCCTGCCTCAGCCTCCTGAGTAGCTAGGATTACAGGCATGTGCCACCATGCCCGGCTAATATTTTTTGTATTTTTAGTAGAGACGGGGTTTCTCCATGTTGGTCAGGCTGGTCTCAAACTCCCAACCTCAGGTGATCCACCAACCTTGGCCTCCCAAAGTGCTGAGATTACAGGTGTGAGCCACCACGCCCAGTCTCCTGAACTTTTATAACAACTTTGGTCTGACAGTGAAAATAATAAGAAAACAATTACGTGGACATTTGCAGGTCTTCATAAAACCTTATGAGTGAATTTAATTTTTTGTTTTACTAAGCTAAACATTGAGTTATATTTTCAAAAAAAATTATCTTCTCTTTCATTGGAAAGAGAAGGAAGGAAGTGAGCACTTAATTTGCTGAGGCAATGCTGTGGGGTTGCTACATTTTTGCTCATCAAATCACATGGTGATTGGAGTGGTCCCTACTCTTGCATCTGCCATTGAGTTTGGCCTATATGTCACTGGCCTATAATTGAGTCTGTCCTAAAGAAAGTGGCCAGCAAACAGTTAAATCTCTAAAAGCTGCCTTTGAGAACCCAAATTTGAGTATTTCTAAGAATTCTGCAATAGGAAAATGATCAAATGTTTCAGAGGCTAGATGGAATCATGACATCTCATATCACAAAATGTTCTTTGAATTTGAGTAATTTTACACTCAGCCCAATACAGTAGATATGTATTCCTGATACATGAGGCTTTATGCTAGGTACTTGGGACAAAGGACAAAGATAAAAATTCCTCCTGAGAATTCACAATATATTGTGGGAGGATGACAAGCTCATGCAAAACTCTAATATAAGCATAAATAGAGGTCCATGTGACTGACATGAAAGCGTGGACCAATATTTTTAAAAGTCACCATGTTTTAGGCTATTTGTACACTAAACACTTTGCATATATTAATACCGACAATAAACATGAAGTATTAATATCAAGTAGTATTATCAATAAAGATGAGGAAATGGAGATTCAATGAGATTAAGGTTTGTAGGATCAGGATTAACCTAGATTTCTAGGAATGGCTGAAACTTTCCATGTCAGCCTTTGAGAACAATGTCTAATATAACCATGTTCCACCTCCTACAAGCTGGAAGCATTCATCTTGCTCTAGAGCCTCTGACAAAAAAAGAGAGTCTGTGTTCTTAACCATTAGCTCTGTTGCTTTCTCTGAGGCAGGAATTAATAAAAAATTCCAATGGCTGATACATATATAAAAATATTTTTAAGTGTTATTGGTAGCCAAACAATGTGAAATAAATATGATATCCCTTCTTTCACCTATCTAATTTAATTTACAAGTGTTTTAAGTAGTGACACTATTCAGAGCTGATAATGTTGCTATGAGATGGACATTCTCATTTTCTCTGGGTAGAAACACATATTGCAAAATCCTTCCAGAAAACAAGTAGAGAATCAAGATGGTTCACAAGTATTCATAACTTTGACCTAGTAATTCTGCATCTTAGAGTTTACCTTCACAGAAAATATTAGGCAGTTTGATTTATATGAAAATGTTAAATTCACCAATATTTGTAATAAACACTTGATAATGACCTTCATGTCTAAAAAAAGGGAATGTTTAAATACATAACAGTTCATTCATTTGCTAGAATATCATACACTTATTAAAATCACGATTTCAAAGCATATTATCATTGGAAAATACTTTATGATAAAATACTGGAAACAAGTTCTCTAAAGCCACAGTATAATGCAATGGTTTAAAAGTGAATTCCAGAGGCCAGGCGCGGTGGCTCACGCCTGTAATCCCAGCACTTTGGGAGGCCGAGGCGGGTGGATCACAAGGTCAGGAGATCGAGACCATCCTGGTTAACACAGAGAAACCCCGTCTCTACTAAAAATACATAAATTAGCCGGGCATGGTGGCAGGCACCTGTAGTCCTAACTACTTGGGAGGCTGAGGCAGGAGAATGGTGTGAACCCGGGAGGCGGAGCTTGCAGTGAGCCGAGATCGCGCCACTGCACTCCAGCCTGGGTGACAGAGCCAGACTCTGTCTCGAAAAAAAAAAAAAAAAAAGTGAATTCCAGAATAAGACCTCCTAAGTTTATACCTCACCTGTAACTGCTTGCTTGGCAACCTTGGGCAAGTTAATCTTTCTATGTGTCAGTCTCTTCATCAGGAAAAAAGAGGTTACAACAATAATGCCTATGGCAGAAGATTCTTAATGAAATTAAATAAAAACATACAGATAAGCACTTAGCACGGGGCCTGGCATATTTAAAATATTAGTGAAAATATTAATGGTGATAATTTTTGAATGATGAGATTATAGGCAATTGTTATATATTCTTTATAATCACTTGCACATCCAAATTCCTTTCAATAAACATTAATTTGACACTAGACATGACTATAAAGATTACAAAGTTGGTTATATCAGGTTTGGGAGTCAGGGTCATGCTAGTTTAAAAAATGAGTAAGAGAACTTTTACACCTTTGCCTATCTTCACAATGGAACAATTTATTTGGCCATGGGAATACATTCTTTGAAAGCACAGAAGATTACACAGGTAGAACCACCTTGCCCATGTTTTGGAAGCAAAAGGAAGCTCATTTTCAGAAGTTATGCTGTGATCAATTTTGTTTGATGAATTTGGTTACAACTTTGTTACCAATTTATCCAGATTTTCTTGAAGCTACTTTGGTAATTAACATATCTCAGAAAAGCATTCATATCATTCAGTTGAGAAACTCTCAGCACAGAGTTTTACAGAGTATTTTCTCATAATTTAAAAAGTTTTCTTACTTGTAATGTTTATAAAATACTATATATGTAGCTTAGATGCATGCAGTCAGTGCTAAGTATTAGTATTGTTGCTGTTATTATTTCTATATCTGTGGCTAAATAACCTTATTCCTAATTTGCTTGTATATATTTCCATTAGATTCATCAAAACTTTGTTTTTGCTAGTAACAATCATTTGTCCAGACTTTTCTTCCAATTATTTTTGCTTTTGACCTTGATGTTTTCCTGTCTTCCCTGAAAATACCTGTAATTCTAGGATTAGATTTCCATTCTCTGTTGTCTCATTCCTTTTTCCATATCTTTCTGCATACCAAGAAACCATCTCATGTATATTTGTGTATTATCTGTATCACTGACCTGATTTTTATCGTGTTAGTTCTATTCTTTGTCTTCCCTGCAATCCACCTGTATTAGTCTGTTTTGCATTGCTATAAATGAATACCCGAGGCTAAGTAATTTGTAAAGAGGGCTTTTTTGGGCTCCTTGTTCTGCAGGCTGTACAACAAGCATGGCATCAGCATCTGCTTCTGGTCAGGACCTCAGGAAGCTTTTACTCATGGTGGAAGACAAAAGGGGAGCAGGTGTGTCATCATATGGAGGCAGAGGGAGCAACAGAGGAGGAGGAGGTGCCAGGCTCTTTAAATCAGCTCTCACATGAACCAATAGGGCAAGAACTCACTGATTACTATGGGGAAAGCCCCAAGCCATTCATGAGGGATCTGCTCCCCTGACCCAAACACTTCCCACTGGGCCCCATCTCCAATACTGGGGATCACATTTCAACAGGATTCAGAGGGGACAAACATCCAAACTATATCACCACCCATCCCTACCATCTAGCTGTCTTTGTATATTGGTCTATTCTCTATGCACGGTTTTCAGTCTCGAGTCCTCTGCATGCTACTGAGATACCAACATGTTTTCTAAAGTGTTTTGTTTCTGATGGCAAACCATTTTCAGATACATTACCTTCTTAGTGCACCTTTCTTTATCTGTAAAACATTTTCTAGAAGTTTTCAAAATCCAAACTTGATGTTTGTAATATACAGGACGTCTGGCTTGCCCTTTTGTCCTGATCTCTGACCATTTAGTTGTTGGTCAGCTCTTCTTCTCCATCTGTTGCTGGAGAACAATATTTGATGTCCTTTCACCTAATTCAGAAAGCAGCATCTAATAGATATTTAGTAGATTGAATTGGGTCTTCTACTCATCACTGTTGCTAATTTTCTAAACATTTCCAGTGATGAGGCATATGAATATTTAGAATTCCCATAATGCAGTGCTATTAAGGTATTACAAACCAGTAATGGGTTATCAGTAATACCCAAGCCAAGTTACAATAAGCTACCAAACCTCTATTACATTCCTTGTTTATGGTGATCCGCAGCCCTTGAATTTGTACTGATTGAGCTTTGACAACCCTTTTAGAAAGCTGTACATATACAGCAATGAACAGCTGCCTGGTGTCCTTCTTGATACTGGTCTGGATATTTAGGCAAAGGGTGGGTAATGGTAATGAGGTTAGAATGAAGCATCTCTTATCAAGTGGCAAGGAAAATATTAGAGAGAGAGTAGTTATGACCATGAACCTCACAGTCAGTGTGCCTGGCTTGAAATCCTAGCTGAGTGCCTGTTTCCTTATCTGCGAAATGGGACTAATATTAGCACCTACCTTATTAGTGCTGTTGTGAGGTTACATGAATTACTACATGCAAAATGCAGAATAGCACCTGGCACATGCATAACGCAAAGTAAATGTTTGCTATTATTGTGCACAGTTTGTGAATCTTATTTTAACTCCATATATCTTAAAAATAGCTGAATTTCCTCCTTGATTTAGTCTTGATTTTAGCATTGTGAATTTTCTTTGCGTTGTATCTTCACAGTTCAATACGAAGCTGGGAGAAGCAATACTGCATAGGACAGTCAGAGGGCACTCAAAATATGTCTGTATCCTTTAATTTACTTTCTCCCCAAGGATTAGAGAGATAATAGCTTTAATAGGAGACTAAGAAAAATGAACTAGTAATTCCTACAAATGAACAGAGCTTTCTATGCTGCACAGCACACTGGCACGTAGGTGTGACTTAAGATACGCGGCAGTAGATCTGGGAACCAAAGGGAAAGAATGACAAACATGGATTGGAACTGGGGGAAGGATGGAAGTCAAGAATGCTATCCTTTGACCTTGATATATATGAAAACAAATCATATTAAAACGTTGAGTTACTAGTAGCGGCCAATATTCCAAATGGAATTTGAGACCCGTTGGTCCAGATAACTTGTAGTTTGAAATGAACATATCTGCATTCAGGGAAAACAAAAGCTGAGTGAAGACAAATTGAAAAGCAACAGTATAGAGTAATTAATACGTAAATTCTAGCCCCAGACTACCTGAGTTCATGCCTTACATCGCTCCTTACTATACTAGCTGTGTGTCCTGGCAAGAATCAGAAATCTTTTATTCTTTTTCAGTTATTACCTCATTTGTACCATGGTTATAACAGTAGTAACTTTCTCATAAATTACTAGGAAGAATAAATGAATGAATCCACATAAAGTACTCGGAATACAGCTTAATTATTCCATTTATGTTTTATATATTTATATAGATCCTTAACTCACCAAGTGTAAGAAGTCAGCCATTCAAAAAATAAGTGTGTTTAGTTTTAATATAGTGTTGAGGTAGAGACAAGTAAAATGAAATACAAATAAAAAGGTACTTAAATGTACAATAATTATTCAAAAAATTGATTTTATCTAACAATGATTTACAGATTCCATCATAGCATATTTTCAACATACTATATAAAAATGATACTAATTGCCTTATTTAAATACACCATATTTCAAGAAACAGAAATGACTTCTTGATCTCCTAAAATTTATTTGCATTCCCTTTTTCACACTTTAGGAGTGTTTATACCATGAATACAGCTCTGCTTCACTCTAGAAAAAAATGTTAAAATATAAAAAGTTTGCCATTGTAAAGTTCATTTCTTGCATTAGAAAACTTTTAGGGAAAAGCGTTCTGCATTGCAGGGCAAAATTAGATAGAGCCTGAATACATATTTTAACATTTTCTCCAGGGGAATAAAAAAAGTAGAAGACATTAAGTTCAGTCCATTGGTCTGTGATATCAAAAAAGAGAATTGGGTGAAACACTTGGTTCCCTCAGGTAAATAAAAGCCAATTGTGTCAACAATAATTATTGATTACACATGACGAAGTAAGAACAAGGAAGCCTCTTGCCTCAATTTCCTAAGAAACTTCAACATATTTAATTCAAATGAGAGCAAAGTCATTTTCATATCACTGCTAAAAATTAGCAGGCACAGCTTTGTTTTCTGAACTTTACTAAAGAAACTGTTTAATAGATTTAGCCATCTAGTAAAAGCAAATTAGAAAACTGGTTATGATTAATAAGAAAGATGTACTTATTGCTTAACATATTGAACTTCTGGCTGGGTGTGGTGGCTCATGCCTGTAATCCCAGCACTTTGGGAGGCCAAGGAGGGTGGATCACCTGAGGTCAGGAGTTCGAGACCAGCCTGGCCAACATGGTGAACCCTGTCTCTACTAAAAATACAAAATTAGCTGGGCGTGGTGGTGCACACCTGTAGTCCCAGGTACTTGGGAGGCGGAGGCAGGGGAATTGCTTGAACACAGGAGGCAGAGATGGCAGTGAGCCGAGACTGCACCACTGCCCTCCAGCCTGGGCGACAGACTGAGACTCTGTCTCAAAAAAAAAAAAAAGAAAAGAAAAAAAAATTGAACTTCTTTGGCAAATAATTTGCCTTCTGTAAGTTTAACCTCCTGGTTTACTCCAGATTGGTTTAATGTGTGGGTGTATGTAAGCAGGTGTGGTGGTCTGTGTGGGGGTACCAAGCCCCTAGATGTGCTTATACTGTATAAGCTCCCACATTAAAGACAGACTAAAAAGCCAACACCAACCAAATTTAGTCTGTAGGCTTGTTCTTTTCAGATAAGCAACAAAATAGGCAAAATTAAGGCTAGCATTAATATTTTATAATCAACCTTTAGCCTCATCATTCCTCCTGTCTTGAAGAAATGAGGTACAGAGATAGATACGACAACTAATCTAGATTCTTTAAAAGCGTATCTCATCTGATACATTTTGGAGAAAGTTGAGTCCAGTACTTCACTGAGACTGCTATAGGCAATAAAGATACAATGGCTTCCTTGCTGTTGGTTAATCAGGGTCACCTCCATATTTATAACTGATTCAAGCCAGAGACCAATTAATATCCATTTTCACATGAACATCATTCAAACCCTCTTCCAAATGCTTACTCAGCTGCTTATTCCAAGGCTCAGTAAAAATCCACAAACATGCTCCCATTTTGGGGCAAGAAAATAATTTTACTCTTAAGGGAATGTACAGCGGTCAATCCATTTGTGTAAAGGGATAAATTTTAAGTTATATATAATATTGCTGGTGGCATATAAATATTCTAGTCCAGAAATATTAATCTTAACTATAGGTTTGGAAATCCTTAAATACTCATTACTAAAAATACATATTTTTGTATAACAATAGGCAAGTGTAAATGCTGAACTAAGCAGAAATAAGCAGAAATTCCCTATTCTCCAGTCAAAATTAAACAGTTAAAACTATTATTTCTTCCATAATCAGAGATATCATGCGTAAACAAGATAAAAATAATATATTTAAGTTGTCTCAAATTATTTGGTTCAGATCTGCAGAATAGTTGTGCAGGTAGTTTCCCAACTGTGGCAAAACTGGAAAGGAGTGAGGAGCAGTAATAATCCTACAATTCCATCTGCACATCCCGCACAGATGCTAAAGAACTGAACAGAAAGGAGTGAGGAACCTCTTGGTGCTTTGGGGGCTGCCATGTACAGCTGAGAATACAGAAAGGGCCATACAATGGAGAAGTCCCACAAGGCCATCCCATATCTGTGCATATTTCCAAGCAGGGAAGAGAATCTTTGACCTCCACTTTCAGTATTTCCTGTGCGCATTTGCAAGTTGGGAAGAAAATACCTACTTTGACCACCCCCCTACCTTTTGCATTTTCTTTGCATTTGACCTATTACATCACATATTTAGAAAATTACTCCTTCCTTGATTGTTTTAAAGGAGGAGAGTGAAAACCAATACAGGGAATGTTCATCGAATTTTGATGGTCCACACTGATTTTATGATTCAACTTGTTCTTTATTCACTCTTGGTTACCAATTTTACTCTCCTCCCATACCACCTAAGATGGAAAAGAATTATACAAAACCCTCATGTAAGCCAAATACCACATGTTCTCACTTATAAATGAGAGCTAAATAATGTTTATCCATGGACATAGAGACAGGGAAGTGGGGGAGAAGGGTGAGGGATGAGGAATTATTTAATGAGTACACTATTCAGGTGATGGTCACATTAAAATCCCAGACTTCACCATTAGGCAGTATATCCATGTAACAAAACTGCACTTATATACCTTAAATTCATTAAAAGAAACCTCACACAGATTGTAAGAAACAGAAAATATTATTCATTCTGTCTGATTAATACATATTTTATTTCACCAAATAATTACCTTTCATAAATTTTGGATCATAAGTTTCTCCATAACATGTGTTTCAGTGTGTATATTTAAGTATCTATAATGGTGTGATGGAAGGAAGAGCTAATAGTCTGGGCATCAGCAGGTGACTAAGGTGACTTAGACTCATCCTTCTCCCTCAGCCCTCAAACAGTCAACAACTTCTTACCAATTCTGTCTCTGAAGTATCTCTAATCTATGCCCACCTTTCTATTTCACCCCCTTAGCTCATCAGGGTATCTTTCATCTGGATCATGACATTAGCTAGGTTGCTAGTTAGGTCTCTTGTTTCTAGCCTCTTGAACTCACTGCCTTTAGTTACAAATCTCAACAGGATGTCCTCCTCACTGCTAACAAGCTCAAGCGGAAATTTAACTTAGAAGGTCTGGCCTCAAATTACATTTTTTGCCTCATGTTCCACAATGCCCTGTCACTAACCCTATATTCTACCTTCATCCAGGAACTGCTGGTCTCTGGACAATCAAAGTACCCTCACCTCTCCTGCCCTAGATTTAGAGATGGAAAGCTCTTAGTCCTTCCAGCTCTTAGTGATTCCTTTTGTGACACACAGAATCAGAACAAACCAGTTTCCCCATTTTGCTTCCATAGCAGCTAATATTATATTATCTCACTTATCAAACAGTATCATATTTAACCGCACGCACACCTCTTTCTGTTTAAGTGGGTGCTTAAGAGGTCAAGGGTAGTATATGACTTACCATTAGCTCACAGAACTTAGCACAGTTTTACATATGATAGGCACTATAGAAACTTGCTTGTTGTGTTTTATTGGACAACAACGTAAAATACACATTCCTAGAAGCATTTTGAGACTTTAGGTTCGTTGGATATAGCAGATCTGGACCTTGCATTGTAATTAGATGCTAGGTAAGTGCAAGGGGAGAAAAATTAAGAAATCTTTGTTTTTACAATTTGCACTTATGGCATTTTCAAGTGCAGGTTTTGGCAGCTTAGAGTTTCTCAGTCCAGGGAAATTAGATGAAAAAGTCCAAGTTTTGGCTGAAGCAATCTTACTAAAGCCTGCGGCAACACAGCTTCCTTCCCTACCAGAGAGAAGTATATCACACACTAGGCTAGCGATTATGTTATCTGAGTCATTCAACTGTATGTGAGAAAATGCCACCAAGAAAACTGGAACAGGACGTTATAGTTCAATCCCTCTACTTTGGTAGATAAAGAACAGACAGGGAGAAAAGGACTTGGGTTCTAGACTTCATTATAGCTTCCAGTTAAACCATTTAGGGTCTGCTGGTAGGAAGAATGTTGGCTTTGGAATTAAAGAGACTTAGACTGAAATCCTGGCTCTTATCCCTTACTAGTTAGACATCAGGCAAATTGCAGAAATCACCTAAGTCTCAGCATCCTCACTGATAGAGACGGAGAAATAACAGCCCCATGGGTTGGTATGAGAAAAAGAGGAAACGTGTTCAACACAATATCTACTGTATTTTACACATTCAGAAAATAAAAATTCCCTTCACTTCTTCGGGTTTCAATTTTACCTGTGTGTAATCAGGATTTTTAACTATTTAGTTACTAGATTATCTTAAGGCTCTTTCCAGCTCTGAAATCCTATCATCCGTTTATCCTTAGAGGAACAAATAGCACTGATAATTTGTAGAAGTGTTTTAAAAGCTGTTATACTCTGATGAATATTGCCCTTTTCTTCCAATTGCCTTGGGTCTAATTCTCCTTTTTTTTCTATCCTCTTGACAGATGGACACTTAAATCATTAATTTTCAAATTCTCATCTTTTCTAATTATATGAATTTCAAATTATGGATTTCTATTTTTTCTAAGCATTGAAAAAATAGAAATCCATAATTTGAAATTTGTATCATTAGCTGAATCCACAAGTTTTGACATAGTTTTCATGTTAGTGCAGTTCAAAATATTTTTAGATTTCCCTTGTGATTTTTCTACTTCGACCCATAGTTTATTTAGAACGGTGTTAACTTTCACATATTTAGACATGTTTAGTCATCTTTCAGTTGTTTTTTAGTTTTTAATTCCACCGAGGTCAGAGCACAAGTTTAGTATGATTTCAACCCTTTGAAATTTGTTGAGACTTGTGTTGTTACCCATCATATGGATGGATCATCCTTTGCACTTTAGCAAATGTTCTGTGAATTGAAAAAAGGTATATTCTGCAGTTATTGAATGTGGCATTCTATAAATGTTAATTAGGTCATGTTATAAATCATGTTATTCAAATCTACATACTTACGGATTTGTTTTCTACTTCTCTTAGATACTGAAAGATGTTTGTAAATATCTCCAATTATGACTGTAGATTTGTCTATTTCTCCTTTTAGTCAAGATTTTTATATTTTGAAGCCATGTTATTAGGTGCATACAAATATAGAAATATTACATTTTTCTGTTGAATTGAACCTTTTATCATTATGAAACATCCTACTTTATCTTAACTTAAAACCTACTATATGATATTGATGTAATTTTCTTTTGGTTAGTCTTTCCATGGCATATATATCTATATCTAGATATATATACTTTTATCATTTTATTCTCAGCCAATTTATGCCCTTTCCTTTAGAGGGAACTCTTGAAAACCACATACAGTTGAACCTGTATTTAATAGGAAGATTTAGATTATTTACAGTGAATAAAATAGTTGTGTTATCTTTCTACTTGTTTCATCTATTCTTTAGTCTTCCTTTTAAAATTAGTCATATTTTCTTGATTCCTTGCATGTCTTGTAATTTTCATTGTATTCTGAACTTCATTTTTAAAATAATGGTTATTTAGGGGTTCCTTTCCTATGTTAGACTGATAGGGCAATGAGAGGCTTATCACATTCCCATTAGTAACTGAACTGGGCCGGGGCTCGGTTGCAGTTTTAGATTCTGCTTACTTTGAATTAAAATGCCTCAAAGGCAACACCAGTTAGATGTTTGTGCTACATTCTAGTGGACTTTGTCTCCTGTACACCAAGATATTATTGGAGACTTTATTCTGCCTTTCCATCCCAGCTTCCTAACCTCCCATGTTGCTCAATGTTCAGCATTGAGCATTCATGGAGAAAACTCCCAGTGATTTGGGGGTTCCTCTATCTGTAAAGCCAGCGTACCAAGAAACAACTCATTTCCTTCTGGAAATTGAGTGTGTCTAATCACATTTGTCTCCACAGCCCTACTGTCTTTTTAAAAACATGATGTTTACATTTTACCTTTTTAAAAAGTTGTTGCTGGCCTACTTAGAAGTCCTCTGGACTACAGCTATAAAAGTGAACATTTTTCCTTACCAATTAAATTATAAAGAGACTGAGTACTCTCCCGTCCACTTTTTCTCCGTAATTCTTTTTATCATAAAAAAATGCTTTCTTACACCAACTAAGCTTAAGCTATAGAAATAGCTTATATGTTAGTAAAAGTTTACTGTGGAAATACTTAATATATTAGCAATAATTATTTCAACGGCCCTCTTGGCTTTCACCAGACAACTAAATACTGTTGAGAAGAAAGCTAATTTTCCATGTTTGTCCATTCTAAAACTCTTTTGGTGATATCAAGTCACTAATTATTGAAACCTATTTCAGAGCTATGATAACTAGTTGATTTCAACTGGACAAACATTTGTATAAGTAAAGAAATATTTGTTTCTCTGGACTATATGAGCAAAATACCTGGAAAATCTGAGGCTTTAGATGTTTATTTAAATAAAATTTGTAAGAAAGATCTTTTTAAGCTAGACTGTTTAATTTAGATGACTTTCCAGTTCAAATCAATGACTGTTTTCTCATTTTAAAATACATTTTGGTTGGTAGAACTGTACTTATAAAGGTTAGAACTAAATAATACAAACCCCCCTGCACTTTAACATATGAATGAAAATTAAGTACTTATTTTAATTTTTCATGTGTGTATTTTGTTTTGTATACCTAAAATGATAAAGCAAACATACTGGAATATGGATAAATGTGAAACATTTTCCAAAGCTAAGTGATTTAAAAAATACTGTAATTATTTCAAATGATTTAAGAAATCTCATCATATAGTTTTCTTTTACTAAAAATTACTTAAAGAAACTAAACTGTAAGGAGACATAATTTAACCTGAAGGAGAGTGGTGAGAAGGTGAGAAGGAACTGACCTATATGCTATAAGTTTGAGAGTAACTCAGTGATATACAAAAATAGAATGTTAGTCTTTGTCAGTCACAGCTACACACTTTGTCTTGTCTTTACTCTTCTGCCTAGTGAAAAAACAAACTTGCTGAATAACAACAGATTTCACAGTTCAATCCCTTAAGTTGTCATATTTTTGGTTTAAAATATGGCCCCGTTCAAAATGTAGCTCTCTGGGCTCCTTTCTTCTTACTTTGTGCATACTGGGCTTAGGGTCCACTGCCAGGAGCTGCCTGTGGTGGGTATGAGCATGACCCGTTCTCTGTTCCCTGCTAGCTGTGCCACTGATGGCAGTGTGTGTGTGTGTGTGTGTCTGTGTGTGTGTGTGTGTGTGTGTAAGTGGAGGTAGAAGTCTGCTCTGACATCTGCTTATACTCAAGCAACAATGGTGATATGCCCATTCTTTTGGTCTCTGCTGCTTCTTTACTCAATGCTGACAGATTGTGTTTGTTTATATATGTGTGTAATCTCACAGCCCCGATGAGGATGCTACATGGGTATTGGTTCACTGAGAGCTCAGGGAGTTGACAAGGCATACTACTGCAGGCAAGATTCCTTTTGCCTGCTGTATGGGAACACCCCTCTAAATGCGAAGTCACAGAAGAACCTCTTACCTGCCTCCATCGGTGGTAATGGTGCTCCTCTCATCGCATGCGTGGTATCAGGCTTGGCTCTTCTAGGGTCACCTGCCAATGCTTCTCCTACAGCAAATTTCCACCTCATCCACACTACGGATTGAGGAACTGTAGTGAGATGCTATGAGCATCCTCCAGGGATGCCACACACATGGTGGAGTGGGGATGGATTCTCCAATACTGTAACTAAGCTTTTCAAACTCTAGTTGCTCAAGACAGCAGAGTGTAAGTTGTCTACTTTTGTTTGTTTGTTTTTGAGACAGAGTCTCGCTCTGTAGCCCAGGCTGGAATGCAGTGGTGTGATCTTGGCTCACTGCAACCTCCGCCTCCTGGATCCTGGTTCAAGCCATTCTCTTGCCTCAGCCTCCCGAGTAGCTGGGATTACAGGCATGCACCACCATTCCCAGCTAATTTTTTTTTTTTTTTGTATTTTTAGTAGAAAAGGGGGTCTCATCATGTTGGCCAGGCTGGTCTTGAACTCCTGACCTCATGATCCACCCGCCTTGGCCTCCCAAAGTGCTGGGATTACAGGCCAGAGCCACTGCACCTGGCCGTCTGCTTTTTTATATGTAATTTCAACTTTTATTTTAGATTCAGGGCATACATGCGCAGGTTTGTTACCTGGCTGTATTGCATGATGCTGAGGTTTGGGTTACGACTGATCCCATCACCCAGGTGCTCAGCATAGTACCCAATAGTTTTTCAACCCTTGCCCCCTCTCTCATTCTCTGTGCCACTGATGGCAGCATGTGTGTGTGGCTGAGTAGTCCCCAGTTTCTATTGTTGCCATCTTTATGTCCATGAGTACCCAATTTTTGGTTCCCACTTGTAAGTGAGAACATGTGGTATTTGGTTTTCTGTTCCTGAGTTAATCCACTTAGGAAAATGGCATCCAGCTTCATCCATGTTGCTACAAAGAACATAATTTCTTGCTTTTCTATGGCTGTGTAGTATTCCATGGTGTTTATGTACCATATTTTCTTTATCCAATCCACTAGACATGAACACCTAGATTCTTTGCTATTGTGCTGTGATGAACATGTGAGTACATGTGTCTTTTTGGTAGAAAGACTTATTTTCTTCTGGATATATACCCAGTCATGATATTGCTGAGTTGAATGGTAGTTCTAAGTTCTTTCAGAAATCTCCAAACTGCTTTTGACACAGTGGCTGAACTAATTTACATTTCCACCAACAATGTATAATCATTCCCTTTTCCCTACAGCCTCACCAGCATCTGTTGTTTTTTGAGTTTTCAATAATAGTCATCCCTACTAGCGTGAGATGATATCTCATTGTGGTTTTGATTTGCATTCCTCTGATGATTAGTGTTGATAAGCGTTTTTTCATACGTGTGTGGGACACCTGTATGTCTTCTTTTGAGAAGTGTCTGTTCATATCTTTTGCCCATTTTTAATGGTCTTTTTTGCTCCTTCCATTGTTTAAGTTCCTTACAGATTCTAGATATTAGACATTGGTCAGATGCATAGTTTTTGAACATTTTCTCCCATTCTGTACATTGTCTGTTCACTCTGCTGATAGTTTCTTTTGCTTCGCAGAAGCTGTTTAGTTTTATTAGGTACCACTTGTCAATTTTTGTTTTTGCTGCAGTTGTTTTTGAGGACTTGCTAATAAATTATTTCCCAAGGCTGATGTCCAGAATGATATTTCCTAGGTTTTCTTCTGGGATTACTACAGTTTGAGGTCTTACATTTAAACCTTTAATCCATCTTAATTTTTGTGTATGGTGAAGGATAGGGGTCCAATTTCATTCTCCTCCATATGGCTAGACAGCTATCCCAATATAATTTATTAAACAGAAAATCTTTCCCCATTGCTTATTTGTGTCAACTTTGCCAAAGGTCAGATGGCTGTAGGTGTGCAGCTTTATTTCTGGGTTCTCCATTTTGTTCCATTTGTCTATGTGTCTGTTTTTGTACCAGCACCATGCTGTTTGGGTTACTGTAGCCTTACAGCATAGTTTGAAGTTGTGTAATGTGGTGATGCCTCCAGCTTTGTTCTTTTTGGTTAGCTTTGTTTTGGCTATTCACACTCTTTTTTGGTTCCATATAAATTTTAGAATAGTTTTTTCTAGTTCTGTGAAAAATGACGTTGGTAGTTTGATAGAAATAGCATTAAATATATAGATTGCTTTGGGCAGAATGAACACTTCAATGAATTGATTCTTCCAATCCAGAGCATGGAATGTTTTTCCATTTGTTTGCATCATCTGTGATTTCTTTTGGCAGTGTTTTGTAGTTCTCCTTGTAGATATCTTTCACTTCCTTGGTTAGATGTGGTCCTAGGTATTTTAATTTTTTTGTGGTTATTGTAAATAGAATTGCTTTCTTGATTTGGCTTTCAACTTGAATGTTATGGGCATATAGAAATGTTACTTATTTTTGTACATAGATTTTGTATCCTGAAACTGAAGTTGTTTATCAGTTATGGGAGCCCTTTGGAAGAGTCTTTATGATTTCCTAGGTATAGAATCACATCATACATGGAGAGAGACAGTTTCACTTCTTCTCCTATTTGGATGCCTTTTATTTCTTTCTCTTGCCTGATTTCTCTAGCTAGCACTTCCAGTACTGTGTTGAATAGGAGTGGTGAGAGTGGGTATTCTTATGTTCTTCCAGTCCTCAAGGGGAATGCTTCCAGTTCTTGCCCCTTCAGCATGATGTTGGTTGTGTGTTTGTCATAGATGGCTCTTATTATTTTGAGGTATATTCCTTTGATGCCTTATTTACTGAGGGTTATCAAGAAGGAATGTTTATCAAAAGCTTTTTCCATGTCTATGGAGATGATCATATGGTTTTTAACTCTGTTTATGTGGGTGTGTCACATTTATTGGTTTGCATATGTTGAACCAACCTTGCGTCCCAGAAATCAAATCTACTTGATTATGGTGACTTAACTTTTTGATGTGCTGTTGGATCTGGTTTGCTAGCATTTTGTTGAGGTTTTTTTGCATCTATGTTCACCGGGAATATTTGCCTGTAGTTTTCTTCTTTCATTGTGTTTTTGCCAGGTTTTGTCTTTTGCCAGGTATCAGGGTGATGCTGGTTTTTAAGAATGAGTTGGGGAGCAGTCCCTTCTCCTTAAGTTTTTGGAAGAGTTTCACTATAATAGGTATCAGCTCTGCTTTGCATATCTGGTGGAATTTGTCTGTGAATGTATCTGGTTCTGGGCTTTTTTTGGTTGGTAGGTTTATTACTGATTCAGTTTTGGACCTCAATACTGGTTGCTTAGGGTTTCAGTTTCTTCCTTGTTCAATATTGGGAGGTTGTGTTTCCAGGAATTTTTCCATTTCCTCTAGATTTTCTAGTTTGTGTGCATAGATGTGTTTATAATAGTCCCTGAGGATCTTTTGTATAGTCCCTGAGGATCTTTTGTATTTCTGTGGGATCAGTTATAACGTCACCTTTGTTGTTTCTGATTGAAGTCACCTACTTCTATCAACTCTGCCAAGAGGCAGGCCTGTATTCAGGGTCCAGGATCAATGCTCAAACTCTGTAAGCAATTCTTTTGGGTACTCCACATTTGGAGGGATGACAAGAAGAAAACCCCCTCTTCCCTATAAATATGCAGCATGGAGAAGGATGGGGATGAGATAATGAGAGAATTAGCATCACATGACCTCTGCTCTCGCCAAAAGGCCATATTCCTCTCCCTCTACAAAAGGATTTTCTATGGACTAGGGAATGCGACAAGTAGGTGGGGGAGATTTTGTTGACCTTTCCACACTTTGCAAAGCCTGCAGCAATTTTTTACACCTAAAAGGTGATGAAGATGATTTTGTTACTCAGCTGTGATTTGTCTCCCTGCTAGGGGCTGCCTTGGTCAGAATCCCTCCTTGGGGATAGGTAAAGCTTTTAGTCAGTAAATGTCAGCAAATTCATATCTAGAAAAACAAAATATATATGTACCATATGCATTTTACAAATATTACATTTTATTAATATACACATAAGAATGAATTAAAATCCTTTAACATTTGACTGAATGAAGCCTTGATACTTTTTACATTTAGATTATCAGCATTTTTAAAGGGAAAAATTATAATAGCACATAAATGCCTAATATAAATGAAAACTTTTTATTCTTATTTGAAAATAAATCACATTTTAAGTTATTTGGTCTAAAATTACTGGTTGTTAGCCTTTTATGGGTTTACAAAGAACTCATACATATATTATCACATTTGGTCCCCACAACAATCCTTTGAAATTGATTCAAAATTTACTTTTAGTTTATTGTTATTATTTTCCCATATTTATAGATGTGATCACTAAAGTACAATTAAGTTAGTGACTTGTTCCCTGAGAACCAGGGCTCTCGCTTGATTGTAAAATGAAAATTCTGGGCTCTTCCCACTGTACTTGCCTCTCTCTACACATGTATTCAAATGTTGTTCTTCTCAGTAAGATGATGTATGCTTTACAATGTTTCCCAAGCTAGTCCTCTGAGAGCAGGACCAGACACATGTCCAGGCTCCCTCACTCTAGCACCTTCATCTCTTCATGGCCAAAAACGTGTGTAAAACAGCTGTCCAGAATTACAGCACAGCTTGCATGTCAGTGGAACCTCGGGCCATTATCTAAATGACAACTTATAGGAAATGAAGTCGAAAAAGGCCAAGCACGAACAATACTGAAGACTAAGTTCCCTTTGGGCCTCAATTCCCTGGGTGTTTAAAAGGAAAGCTTCATCTGGTCCTTAATTTATTTGGACCTAACATAAAGGCTAAAGACTGTGAAGGCTTTGAAGATATAAAAACTTTTTTTTTTTCTTTCAGCAGTGGTGAATTTCCTTGCCAAAGACTTCAGCATTAGGGGAAGTTTTATGCTAAGCTCTGCATCCCACAGGGGTCATCATGACTTCTAGAAATATCCACAAGGGAGCACCGGGCGAGGAAACTGGAGCTTAAAAGTAACACACACATGCCAGTTGTCACCATAGTTACAACAGGAAAGGCCCTAAGAGGAGTACTTTTTTTTTCTTTTTCTATAAGCTGTGAGATACAAGCCTTGTGTGATTTAGGATCGCTGGGGTGAATAATCCTAGCTCTATCTGCAGGGTTTTATCGTGGTTCCCCTGAGTTTAAACATGTAACAGGGGAGCAGAAGGAGGGATAAATGATTTGTTTATGCTCAATAAAGATGTTGCTGCTGTTCTATCAGCTAACCTTTGCTCTCATAACCTGCATAAACTTGCAAAGTCTTTATTTATTCTCCTACTAGCAAATTATTGGAATTCAGAGTCATGTCTAATTTTAGTTAGCTTAGGGATGGCACTCAACAGGGTTATAAAAGGGGGAGAACATCTCTCTCATTCCTGAATTTCCGAGGCTGGATTACGGTAAAGCTGTGGAGATCACAGTAATTGAGGTTTCCCAGGACACTCCCATAGTGGGTTATGCTTCCCAAATCTGGCTTTCTAAGCGTAACGGAATCTGGCCTAACCTGTCTTCCAATATTTGAGTCTCTTCTATAGCACCCCTGTCAGAGTGGTTTGTGTTCTTCACTTTGATAAAAACTTTTTTGGTGATGCATCATTACAGTTTGAGCCAGGTGATTTCATCTTCAGACAGCTGTGATAGATAATAATATACAATAAGAAACAACGAACACTTTTTAATGGATTACTATGTGTGAAATACTATAAAACTGCCTGTAATTTCATTTGATTCTCAGAATGACCCGATGAGGTCGGTAACTATTATTATCACTTCCATTTTACAGACAAAAAACTAAGGCTTAGAATAGTGGAGCAACTCCTGCAGTGCCACACAGCTATGAAATATCAGGTCAGAACCCAGGGATACTGGATCCAAAAACCTGAGAGGAAGCTATATATCCTTTAACTTCTTCACCCAAAGCTGAAATCTGCTTCCTAGTTCTATCCTCCAATGACCCACAGAAAAGAATCTCTTCCGCTACTTGCTCTTCAGATATTTAACACAACTTTCAGGCCTTCTTTTGCATTCTTTTCAGGCCACAGGACACTGTTTTTCGGTGTTCGTTCCCCCAACCCCCCCCAAACCACGTATTTTTCTCATTTGGCTTATTGCAGTAGCTCTCTAAAGGTCTGCCTGCTCTGTTCCCTATTCTTCACCCAGCAGCCAAGGCCATGCTTAAAATACAAGTCAAATCACTTTATTCCTCTGCTCAGAACACTTTGGCAGTTTTTCCTGTCACTCAAGGTAAAACCTTAAGTCAACTTGAAGATTACAGAATTGAATTGTCTTACTGAAATTACCTTTCCAAAATCGATGGTTCCCAATTATGCTGAGCCATAACAATAGTCTTCTTACTCTTAAAAATAAAAATATTCTCTTAATCATAAAAGATGAAAAGGCCCCATGATATGTTCCCCATATCCCATGCCCTCCTCCCTATTCATACTTGTTCTAGGCACAGAGGCCTGCTTGCTGTTTCCTGAACATGCCAACCCCTCTTCCTGGAATACCTGACTTGGAATATCCACACCTGGTTCTTTCCTGCCCCTCTTTCCATCTCCCCTTCAGAGTCACCTTATCAGTGAGGCCTTCTCTGACTGTTTTATCTTAAGTAGCAAATCTCTCCCCTCGCTGGTATTCTCTCTTTTCTTTCATTTCTCTATTTTTCTCCATAGCACTTATCACCAACTGACTTACTGTTTATCTTACTTATTTGGGTTTTGCCTGCCCTCTCCCCCTTCCACCCACATTAGAATGTAAGCTCCGGGAAAGCAAAAAATTTTGTCTTCTTAGTTCAATTCTAAGGTTGAATCCTAAGGAACTGGCCCACAAAATAACAATTTCGTATGGGTCAACCTACCACACCCCCAGCACTTAGGAGCAGCCCTTGGCACATGGTAGCACTCAAGTAGGTAGTGAGTAAACAACTTATCTATATATGGAATACTACAAATACTATATGATACAGACTTTATACACTTTACTAGCCTGGGTAAGAAATTTACCATCAGCTGGTCAGATTTGTGATATCATCTCTGTAGGTCTTCCTAATCCTATGCGGAGCCAAATATAGATGGATATGCAAATAAATATTAAGAACACTTTTGCTGATATATTGAATCTAGTTTTTAACAGTACGGTGTGATTTTTTTTCATAGCACTCACTGGTAATTTTAACACTCGTCTGTCAGTCTTAGAGCAACCTATGTTCAAAGGGGCAACTTCCCTTATCGATTGGTAGGATCTGTTTGAATTCAAGGTAAGTCTTTCTTAAGCTAAATTAAGGCAGTGATTTTTGCACAACCACCTGCCATAGAATGACCTATTTATCTTACTGCCACCGTGCTAACACAGAGGAGTGAGTATTCTTTAGACAATAATGATGAATTAATAATAATGTTCCACTTGGAATATCTCTGTCGATCTTTAGCTTATAATGAACATGTAGCTGAAAATCACTGTAGAAACAAACATTTTCACAGGGCACCATTTGCTGCTGGCAGATGAGACATAGTATATTTGATTTACTTTAACAATGTTTCAGCCATTTTGTTAAAAAATGCCAGAAATTCTAGTGTTAAGAACTAGAAGCACTATGATGGAATATATTATACAATAAGATAAGAAAACCTAGGATAATTATTGTAGGCCTGAAAGGGTAATCCTTATTGTTGATCACAAGGTATTGTAGAAATTGTTGTCAAACCCAAGTCAATCCCTTTGATTACCATTTCAAATTATTCACCGTTAATTTGCAGCACTTCTTATGGAAAGTTGAAGCTTTTTGTTCTCATACATTGAGAGCCAGGAGACAGCTTAAAATGTTTAAATAGACATAAAAAAGTCTTTTTCCCCCTCATTTAAAAAACCCCTTATGAATCACAAATCAGCAATAATTCTCACATTCATCTGAAAGTTAATATAAAGCATTAGTTTTTTTATACCCACAACAAAACATGGACCTGCAGAAGTTTTCAAGCAATCCTCCAGCAGCTTCATGCGGGTCTTCTGGAGCTCTGGGCTGTCCCACTCATCTTCTTCCACTCCCCAGTACAGATCTATGACCTGGGGACAGATGGATGAAGAGCATTAGTTTACATGTGGGCTTTGTTCTTATTTACAATGTCAAGCTAATGTGACTTTTAATTTTTCTCTTTGCAGCATGTTTTCTCTTACAGAGGGGAAGTGATTTTTAAGATCCATTTAGAGAGATTTTTCATTCCATGATGGGTTGGGAATGAACCTTATAATTTCTTATTTTGTTTCTGATTATACTGCTGACATGGGCCCAGAGAAAATGAAATGCTAACTGTTGAAGGTTTTGGAGCATGGGCTTTTGTTGTCTTGAAATGGAAACAGAATTTTAAGGTTTGAAGCAGCTGGGATGATGTTACCATAATACTTGAGACAATTAAATCACCAAATGTATATAATGTTACCATAAGTATTAATTTGAGAAAAGAAACCATAATGAATATTACTATACACTGATTTCAAGTCAAACACCTACATTTCTTTTAAAAAAAAAAGCCCTGTCATTATCACACTTTATCATATGAGGAGAGATATTTTGCTTATGTCTGTTTTATCTGTAAGCAGTTTGGCTTTCATCAATATATATCTGAAAAACATGTACTGGCAAAAAATGAAAGGTATGCCTTACAGAAAAGTGAGGATAATAGGATCCTCTATCTCCCTACTTCAAAGACTACTAAGGAAGACTCTGGCAGTCTATAACAAACTTTCACAAGTTCACTCTTTGAAAAGTGCTATGGAGAGCATCATGGATTTCATTACCTTCACTCAGCTGCTGTCTGCATAAAGTAAATGTTCCCAGTTGTAGCTTTGAAAATTTCTTCTTTTCCTTTCCTTGCTTCCCACAAGCGGAAACAAGACCCTCCCTACTCTTTTCCTCCTGCTTGCACGGCATTTGGTGAGATGGAAGCTCACAGTATGAGTTTCCCCTTGTGGCCCCAGCAGATTCTGGAGACTTTGTGTGATTCCCATTTCTTGGCTATGGGCCCCGACAGATCTAGCTTGTTCCAGGTCTTTGTCTAAGTGCATTTGAGTGTTTTAGAAGGCTGATAAATAAATGACAGCTCTTTAAAAAATATTCTCATGGCCCATACCACGGGTTTTGTCATATATGAAAATATCAGCATTTTGATTTTGGGGGCTCTATGCTTTAATCTATCTTACAAAGTTTAATCACACAAGACGAAGAAAGACAACATCAAAGAAGGTAACTTCATTGTCCAATTTGAGAGCCTCTAGCTGGGGCTACTTAAAAGTAAATATAAATTAGTAAAAATTAAAAAATTCAGTTCCTCAAGTGCTCAGTAGCCCCATACTGGCTCTCATGTTGGACAGAGGAGATACAGAGTATTTCACATCATAATAAGTTCCATTGATCAGAGTTGTAAATTACTGAGCTTCAGAAGAGCACAGAAATCATCTAGTAATAAATGAATAAATAGGGCTATAAAATAGTCTAATTTGTTAAATAATGGACAGGCCATAATTTGCAAAGGGTCATGCTTCCAGAAAATGAAAAAGTAAAGAAAACATTTATGGCTTATCTGTTGTTAATCTTTCCAGGTGTTTTACATGCCACAGAGTACCTTTTGGTAAATTAATATCCTGCCACACTAGGATTTGTTTCTAATGTTTTAGAATACAAAAGATGAACTTTTCCATCTCACCACCCTTGGGAAGGATGTTCCCAGAGCTGCTGCAAATGCTGAGGAAGTGTCTCCCTCAGTGGAAGCAGAATCCCCTTCACATGCTACTCTGGCCTCCTGTCCTGAGAAGGACAATAATAGCCTTGGTTGAACAATGAGTTAAGAAAAGCTGGCAAGTAGACTGCCTCTCTAGGTTCCTCCTCTCTGGGCAGGGCATCTCTGAAAGACAGGCAGCAGCCCAGTCAGGGGCTTATAGATAAAACTCCCACCTCCCTGGGACAGAGTGCCTGGGGGAAGAGGCGGCAGTGGGCACAGCTTCGGCAGACTTAAACATTCCTGCCTATCGGCTCTGAAGACAGCAGTGGATCTCCCAGCACAGCTCTCAAGCTCTGCTAAGGGACAGACTGCCTCCTCAAGTGGGTCCCTGATCCCCCATGCCTCCTGATTGGGAGACAGCTCCCAGCATGGGTTGACAGACATCTCATACAGGAGAGCTCTGGCTGTCATCTGGTGGGTGCCCATCTGGGATGAAGCTTCCAGAGGAAGGAACAGGCAGCAATCTTTGCTGTTCTGCAGCCTCCGCTGGTGACACCCAGGCAAAGAGGGTCTGGAGTGGACCTCCAGCAAACTCCAGGAGACCTGCAGCAGAGGGTCCTGAGTGTTGGAAGGAAAACTAAGAAACAGAAAGGAATAGCATCAACATCAACAAAAAGGATGTCCACACACCCCATCCTAAGGTCACCAGCATCAAAGAACAAAAGTAGATAAAGCCACAAAGATGAGAAAAAACCAGCGCAAAAAGGCTGAAAATTCCAAAAACCGAATGCCTCTTCTCCTCCAAAGGATCACAACTTCTTGCCAGCAAGGGAACAAAACTGGGCGGAGAATGAGTTTGATGAATTGACAGAAGTAGGCTTCGGAAGATGGGTAATAACAAACTCCACCAAGCTAAAGGAGCATGTTCCAACCCAATGCAAAAAAGCTAAGAACCTTGATAAAAAGTTACAGGAACTGCTAACTAGAATAACCACTTTAGAGAAGAACATAAATGACCTGATGGAGCTGAAAAACATAGCATGAGAACTTCGTGAAGCATACATAAGTATCAATAGCTGAATCGATCAAGCAGAAGAAAGGATATCAGAGATTGAAGATCAACTTAATGAAATAAAGCATGAAGACAAGATTAGAGAAAAAAAAATGAAAAGAAACAAACAAAGCTTCCAAGAAATATGGCACTATGTGAAAAGACCAAACCTAAGTTTGATTGGTGTATCTGAAAAGTGACAGGGAGAATAGAACAAAGTTGGAAAACACCCTTTAGGATATTATCCAGGAGAACTTCCCCAACCTAGTAAGACCGGCCAACATTCAAATTCAGGAAATCAGAGAATTGAGAAGAGAAACCCAAAGATACATAATCATCAGATTCACCAAGGTTGAAATGAAGGAAAAAATGTTAGGGGCAGCCATAGAGAAAGGTTGGGAAAGGGAAGCCCATTAGACAAACAGTAAATCTCTCTGTAGAAACACTACAAGCCAGAAGAGAGTGGCGGCCAATATTCAACATTCTTAAAGAAAGAATTTTCAACCCAGAATTTCATATCCAGCCAAACTAACCTTCAAAAGAAAGGAGAAATAAAATCCTTTACAAACAAGCAAATGCTGAGAGATTTTGTCACCATCAGGCCTGCCTTACAAGAGCCCCTGTAGGAAGCATTAAATATGGAAAGGAAAAACCAGTACAAGCCACTGTAAAAACATACCAAATTGTAAAGACGATTGACACTATGAAGAAACTACATCAACTAATGGGCAAAATAACCAGCTAGCATCATAATGATAGGATGAAATTCACACATAACAATATTAACCTTAAATACAAATGGGCTAAATGCCCCAATTAAAAGACACAGGCTGGCAAATTGGATAAGGAGTCAAGACCCATCAGTGTGCTGTATTCAGGAGACCCATCTCATGTGCAAAGATATAGATAGGCTCAAAATAAAGGGATGGAGGAATATTTACCAAGCAAATGGAAAGCAAAAAGTAAAACCAATCCTAGTCTCTGATAAAACAGACTTTAAACCAACAAAGATCAAAATAGACAAAGAAGGGCATTACATAATGGTAAAGGGATCAATGCAACAAGAGCTAACTATCCTAAATATATATGCACCCAATACGGGAGCACCCAGATTCATAAAGCAAGTTCTCAGAGGCCTACAAAAGACTCAGACTCCCACATAATAATAGCAGGAGACTTCAACACCCCTCTGTCAATATTAGACAGATGAATGAGACAGAAAATTAGCAAGAATATTCAGGACTTGAACTCAGCTCTGGACCAGGGGATATGCACCCAATACAAGAGCACCAAGATTCATAAAGCAAGTTCTTAGAGGCCTACAAAGAGACTTAGACTCCCATATAATAATAGCGGGAGTCTTTAATATCCCTCTGTCAATATTAGACAGATGAACAAGACAGAAAATTAACAAGGATATTCAGGACTTGAACTCAGCTCTGGACCAGGGGACTTAATAGACACCTACAGAACCCTCCACCCCAAATCAACAGAATATACATTCTTCTCAGCACATCATCACACTTATTCTAAAATTGACCCCATAATTGGAAGTGAAACACTCCTCAGCAAATGCAAAAGAATGGAAATCATAACAAATAGTCTCTCAGACCACAGTGCAATCAAATTAGAACTCAGGATTATGAAACTCACTCAAAACCGCACAACTACATGGAAACTGAACAAACCGCTCCTGAATGACTACTAGGTAAATAATGAAATGAAGGCAGAAATAAAGATGTTCTTTGAAACCAATGAGAATGAAGACACAACATACCAGAATCTCTGGGACATAGCTAAAGCAGTGTTTAGAGGGAAATTTATAGCACTAAAATGCCCACAGGAGAAAGCAGGAAAGATCTAAAATCGACACCCTAACATCACAAGTAAAAGAACTAGAGAAGGAAGAGCAAACGAATTCTAAAGCTAGCAGAAGACAAGAAATAACTAAGATCAGAGCAGAACGGAAAGAGATAGAGACACGAATAACTCTTTAAAAAACCAATGAATCCAGGAGCTGTTTTTTTGAAAAGATTAACAAAATTGATAGACTGCTAGCCAGATTAATAAAGAAGAAAAGACAGAACCAAATAGATACAATAAAAAATGATAAAGGGGATATCACCATTGATCCCACAGAAATACAAACTACCATCAGAGAATACTATAAACACCTCTTTGCAAATAAATTAGAAAATCTAGAAGAAATGGATAAATTCCTGGACACATACAGCCTCCCAAGTCTAAACCAGGAAGAAGTTGAATCCCTCAATAGACCAATAACAAGTTCTGAAATTGAGGCAGTAATTAATAGCCTACGAGCCAAAAAAAGTCCAGGACCAGATGGATTCACAGCTGGATTCTACTGAGGGTACAAAGAGGAGCTGGCACCATTCCTTCTGAAACTATTCCAACAATAGAAAAAGAGGGAATCCTCCCTAACTTATTTTATAAGGCCAGCATCATTCTGATACCAAAACCTGGCAGAGACACAACAAAAAAAAGAAAATTTCATGCCAATATCCCTGACAAACATTGATGCAAAAATCCTCAATAAAATACTGGCAAACTGAATCCAGCAGCACATCAAAAAGCTTATCCACCAAGATCAAGTCAGCTTCATCCCTGGGATGCAAGGCTGGTTCAACATACACAAATCAATTTAATCTATCACCTAAACAGAACCAATGTCAAAAACCACATGATTATCTCAATACATGCAGAAAAGGCCTTCAATAAAATTCAACACCCCTTTATGCTAAAAACACTCAATAAACTAGATATTGATGGAATGTATCTCAAAATAATAACAGCTATTTATGACAAACCCACATTCAATATCATACTCAATGGGCAAAAACTGGAAACATTCTCTTTGAAAACTGGCGCAAGACGAGGTTGCTCTTTTTCATCACTCCTATTCAACATAGCATTTGAAGTTCTGGCCAGGGCAATCAGGCAAAAGAAAGCAATAAAGGGTATTCAGATAAGAAGAGAGGAGGTCCAATTGTCTCTCTTTGCAGATGACATGATTGTATATTTAGAAAACTCCACCGTCTCAGCCCAAAAACTCCTTAAGCTGATAAGCAACTTCAGCAAAGTCTCAGGATACAAAATCAATGTGCAAAAATCACAAGCATTCCTATACACCAATAACAGAGAAACAGAGAGCCAAATCATGAGTGAACTCCCATTCACAACAGCTACTAAGAGAATAAAATACCTAGAAATACAACTTACAAGAGATGTGAAGGGCCTCTTCAAGGAGAACTACAAAATACTGCTCAAGGAAGTAAGAGAGGGCACAAACAAATGGAAAACATCCCATGCTCATGGATAGGAAGAATCAATATCGTGAAAATAGCCATACTGTCCAAAGTAATTTATAGATTCAATGCTATCCCCATCAAGCTATCATTGACTTTCTTCACAGAATTAGGAAAAACTACTTTAAATTTCATATGCAACCAAAAAAAGAGCCCATATAGCCAAGACAATCCTAAGTAAAAAGAACAAAGCTGGAGGCATTGCACTACCTGACTTCAAACTATACTACAAGGCTACAGTAATGAAAACAGCACGATACTGGTACCAAAACAGATATATAGACCAATGGAACAGGAAAGAGGCCTCAGAAATAATGCCACACATCTACAATCATCTGATCTTTGACAAACATGACAAAAACAAGCAATGGGGAAAGGATTCCCTATTTAATAAATGGTGTTGGGAAAACTGGCTAGCCATATGCAGAAAACTGAAACTGGATCCCTTCCTTATAACTTATATAAAAATTAACTCAAGATGTATTAAAGACTTAAATGTAAGACCTAAAACCATAAGAACTCTAGAATAAAACCTAGCCAATACCATTCAGGTCATAGGCAAGGGCAAGGACTTCATGACTAAAACACCAAAAGCAATGGCAACAAAAGCCAAAATTGACAAATGGGATCTAATTAAACTGAAGAGCTTCTGCACAGCAAAAGAAACTATCATCAGAGTGAACAGGCAACCTACAGAATAGGAGAAAGTTTTTGCAATCTATCCATCTGACAAAGGGCTAATATCCAGCATCCATAAGGAACTTAAACAAATTTACAAGAAAAAAAACAAACAACCCAATCAAAAAGTGGGCAAAGGATATGAACAGACAGTTTTCAGAAAAGAAGACATTTATGCAGCCCACAAACATGAAAAAACAGCTCATGATCACTGGTCATTAGAGAAGTGCAAATCAGAACCACAATGAGATACCATCTCATGCCAGTTAGAATGGTGATCATCAAAAACTCAGGAAACAACAGATGCTGGAGAGGATGTGGAGAAATCAGAACGCTTTTTCACTGTTGGTGGGAGTGTAAATTAGCTCGACCACTGTGGAAGACAGTGTGGCGATTCCTCAAGGATCTAGAAACAGAAATACCATTTGACCCAGCAATCCCATTACTGGGTATATAATCAAAGGATTAGAAATCATTCTACTGTAAAAACACATGCACACATATGTTTATTGTGGTAGTATTCACAATAGCAAAGACTTGGAACCAACCCAGATGCCCATCAGTGATAGACTGGATAAAGAAAATGTGGCACATATACACCATGGAATACTATTCAGCCATAAAAAAGGATGAGTTCATGTCCTCTGCAGGGACATGGATGAAGCTGGAAACCATCATTCTCAGCAAACTTACACAGGAACAGAAAACCAAACACGACATGACTCACTCATAAGTGGGAGTTGAACAATGAGAACACATGCACACAGGGAGGGGAACATCACACACAGGGGCCTGTTGTGGGGTGGGGTACTAGGGGAGGGATAGCATTAGGAGAAATACCTAATGTAGATGACGGGTCGATGGGTGCAGCAAACCACCATGGCACATGTATACCTATGTAACAAACCTGCATGTTCTGCACATGGCACATGTATCTCAGAACTTAAAGTATATGTATGTGTGTGTGTGTGTGTGTGTGTGGATATATATATGAATTAACCACAGGCAAGGATCTTAAAATTCAACAAAAAAAAAAAAAAAAGAAAGAAAAAGGAAAAAGAAAAGTTGGCAAGTGTGAGAATGGATGGCTTCACTGGTTGGTCATGGCCTGGAATTCACTGGGCTTTACCCATGGGTGTGGTCACCATGTCAAGGTCAGTCCCCAAGGGTGGTAGGACCTCATGTCTTCTCTGCCAGTTTTTTGATCCATGCCTCTGGGACAGAAGGAGAGCAAGAATCAGGGCAGGTTCTTCTCTGTGATGTTTGTGTGGCTTGTCGGTGGAGGAGGTGATTTATGTGGGAAAACTAAATGGCTGAGGCCATTAGTATGTTAAAGAACTTGTTAAATGTTGAATGTTAATGAACTTGTTAACAGTTGAATATTAAAGAACTAGGCTTGTTTAGAGTTAGCCAACTGGAATCCAACTTACTCTTATTTTCTGGTTCTCTTCGGACTGGGTTGAGACCAGAGCACCACACAGCTTCTTAGTTCGAGATCCTTATGGGACTGCCACTAGGGATCATACTCCATTTTTGTATGATTTTAAAAAGCACTTGTTCCTCTAGTCACTTTACTTCTAGCTACCAGAAAATTGTGATAACATACTGAAATCATAATTGTTACAACATACTGAAATCATTAAATCATTGTAAGACCATATGCCAATAACTCATCAAAATAAATATACAAATCCACTGCAATGTGTATGGCACCCTTTAGTTGTGCCATGCACAAACCAAGAACTATACACATAATCTCGCCTTGATTCTTTCGGCTGACACCATTTGGATGCGGTTGAGGAAGGTCTTATTTAGAGCAAATAAAAAATGGTAAATATGAAGGTTAATTTAAGAAAAGCTATAAATATATACTTGCTCTTCTCTGATCTTCTTTAAATGTCATACAATTATATAAAGTAATAATTATAACAGTATGCCATTGAATTTGTAACATACCTAGCTGTAGCAGGGATAACAATAATAGCACAAAAGGGAGGAAAAGGAAATAGAGCAATATAGGAATAATCTTTCTACAGTTCACTAGAATTAAATTGGTATAAATTGTAAACAGATCAGATGGTTGTAGATGTGTGGCATTATTAAATTAAATTGGTATAAACTGTATAATTTTAATAAATTAAATTGGTATAAATTGTATAATTTAATTGGTATAAATTAAATTGGTATAAATTGTATAATTTAATTGGTATAAATTAAATTGGTATAAACTGTAAACAGATCAGATGGTTGTAGATGTGTGGAGACTTAAATATCCTACATTCAATAAAGGGAGGAACAACTGGTAAGAAGATATAAAATTAGAAGACTTGACAATACTATAAACAAATTAGAACATATGTCTATGAAATAATCTACCCAGAAACAGCAGAATTTATTTTTCTCAGGCACACATAGGACCTTCTCCAGGATGGAATACATATTAGTTCATAAAACAAGCCTCAATAAATCTAAATAAATTCATATCATACAAAGTATGTTCTCTGAATATGGTGGAATAAAATTATAAATCAATCATACAAAAAAATTTAGGAAATTTACAAATTTGTGGAAACGAATATACTCCTAAATAGTCAATGAGAAAGAAGTCAAAAGGGAAATAAAAGGGATACTTTGAGACGAATGAAAATAAAGGAACAACATACTAAAATTTATAGGATGCAGCTAAAGTAGTACTGAGAGGAAAATTTGTAGCTATAAACTATAAATGAACTAATCAATGAATTGGGTAAGGTTGTAGGATGCAAGATCAATATACAAAAACCTATTTCTATACACTAGCAATGAAAAAATCTGATGAAATTAAATAACAATTCAATTTAAAACAGCATCAGAAAGAAACAATTCAATTTAAAAGAGCACCAGAAAGAAACAATTTCATTCATAAGATCACTAAGAAAACTTAGGAATAAATTTAACAAAAGAAATGCAAGATTTATACTTTGAAAACTACAGAAAAATTGTTGAAAGAAATTAAAGAAGATGTAAATAAATGAAAGACATTCCATGTTCATAGACTAGGAGACTTAATATTGTTAGGATGGCAATACTCCCCAAATTAACCTACAGATTCAATCCAATCACTATAAATCCCCTAGTTGGTTTATTTGCAGAAATTGACAAGCTAATCCTAAAGTTCATATGGAAATTCAAAAAACCCAAGATGACCAAAACAATCTTACAAAAGAAGAATAAAGTTGAAGAACTCACACTTCTGGATTTCAAACTTACTACAAAACCACAATAATTAAGACAGTATAGTGCTGGCATAAGGATAGACATAGTAATCAATGGAATAAAATAGAGAATCCAGAAATAAATCTTCACACATAAGGTCAACTGATTTTCAATAAGGGTACTAAAACAATTCAATGTCACATCCATAACCTTTTCGACAAATGGTGTTGGGGCAACTGGATATTCACATGCGAAAGAATGAAGCTTAGCCCCTACCTCACACCATGTAAAATTAATTAACTCAACAGAGATCATAGGCATAAATTTCAGAGTCAAAACTATTAAACTCCTAAGGGAAAAACATAGAAGTAGTAGGTTTCTTTTTTTTGAGACAGAGTATCCCTCTGCTGCCCAGGCTGGAGTGCAGTGGCATGATTTCAGCTCACTACAACCTCTGCCTCCCAGGTTCAAGCGATTCTCCCTGCCTCAGCCTCCTGAGTAGCTAGGATTACAGGTGCCCGCCACCATGCCTGGCTAATTTATGTATTTTTAGTAGAGACGGGATTTTGCCATGTTGGCCATGCTGGCCTCTAACTCCTAACCTCAGGTGATCCACCTGCCTCGGCTTCTCAAAGTGCTGGGATTACAGGCATGAGCCACTGCACCAGGCCAGGAGTAAATCTTTGTGAGCTTGGATTCAACAATAGTTTATTGGATATGATGCTAAAAATACAAGCAACCAAATAAAAAATAAATTGAACCTACTTAAAATTTTTTTAAAATTATGATTTAAATGACAGTATCAAGAAGGTTAAAATAGTAAACACAAAATGAAAGAAAACATTTGCAGATCATAGTTGTATGGGTTTTTTTGTCTAGAATATATAAAGAACTCCTACAACTCAGTAATAAAAGGACAAATAACTCACTTAAAAATGGGCAAACGATCTGAGTAGACATTTCTTCACAGAATATATACAAATTTCCAACATAAAAAGATGCTTAATATTATTAGTTATCAGTAAGTACAAATCAAAAGTATAATAACACTTCACAAGGTGGCTATAATAAAAAAAGACTGATAATTATAAGTGTTGGCAAGAATGTGGAGACACTGGAACCCTCATACATTGCTGATGGGAATACAAAATGGCTCAGCCACTTTGGAAACAGTCTGGCAGTTTCACAAATGGTTAAACAGAGACTTACCACATGACCTGATAATTCTACTACTAGGCATATACTCAACAGAAATGAAAACATATGTCCACATAAAAACTTGTACACGAGTGTTCATAGCAGCAGTATTCATAACAGCCCAAATACAGAAATATTGCAAATGTCCATCAAGTGATCAACAGATAAATAAATAAGACATAATCCATAGAATGGCATACTATTGAGGAATAATAAGTAATGCAGTGAAATACATTGCATGCTACCACATGGATGAACCTTGAAAGCATTAAGTAAAAGAATCCAGTCACAAAAGACCACATATTGTATGATTCCATTTACATGAAATGTGCAGAATAGGCAAATCCATAGAGACAAAAAGCAGATTAGCGGTTGCTTAGGGCTAGTGAGGAGGAGAATGGGGTGCTTGGGGAGTCATAGCTAGAGGGCACAGGGTTTCTTCTTGGAGTTATGAAAATGTTCTAAAATTGATTTTCCTAACTATTACACAATTGTGAATGTACTAAAAACCACTGAATCATACACTTCAAGTGGGTGAATTTTACATGTGAATTATATCTCAATAAAGCTATTTAAAAAATAATACCATACACACCTATTTGCATTGCAAATACAAAGAACTAACTACATGTGAACCAAATGATCAGGGTAAAAAATGTCATAACAGTGCTTTCATTATTTATTTTCCTTTATTTCAAAAGCCAAAGTATCACATCATTTATTTGCCACTGATGGAAGTCTTTTGTAATAGTTTTGCATCTGTTATTTCCTTATAGTTTGGCTACCAGTATTGCCCTCATCCAGGCCTTCATAGCTCCATGTCTTCTTACTTCAGTAACTTTGTTAAAAAATATTCTCCTGCCTCCAGCTTTTCTCCTTAAATTGTTCTTTCCCATATGTCTTTATGGGAAAAAAATGATGAAAAAGATAAAAATCAAGCAACCGGGAAGACACTGAGGAAATAAATAAATGAAACAACCAACTCACGCAATACAAAACACCATTTTGGGCAGACAGCTATGCCATATATCTGCATGATCAATAACTGGCAAAAAACACTTGGAACATAAAGTGCTCAACAAGACAAGATTTATTACATACTTTAAAACATTAAGTTTAGCTTTTAGCCTAATGTCCAGGCACTGCAGTGTCTAGAATCTAATTTACCATTTATTGGAATACTAACTTGTTGACAGCACATTTTATGTGTCTTTACTTATTTCATCATTTCAGCATAAAACCTTAGGAAAGTAATTTGATATTACCTTTTTTACTTAAAACCATCTCACTTGTTTTAAAAACTTCTTAGGGAAGCTAATTTATCATGCTTTTTATAATGTGCTAAATTGGTCTAAAAACAAAAAGCCAGCAAATAAAGCCCTAACAAATCTTACCCGTTGAAATCAAACACTGTTATTTAAATATCAAGATTACCTAACAATAAAGCAATCTGTAAAAAACAAATAATCCTAAATTTTTTCTAAAAAGAGAGAGTCAAATTTGAATTCATAATGGCCTCACACTATCATTTCTTCAGATAGGCTTAGATAATAACTTAAATGTCTTCCAAAATATTTTCTTTCCCAATTTTCCCACACCATAGAATAATATCTCAATGCAAAATGGAAATAAACTATAGAGATAATATGACTGATTTTTGAAAACAAATTCAGCACTGAAACGAAGGCTATTCTTCAAAGGTATTACAATGGAAGGCTACACATTTATTCCAATTATTGTACACAAAATAATCTTGTCGCTTTATACTTGAATTTTGTTTTGATTAAAAATGGTATTTCTCCAGCCTTACTGGCCTTTACATATATAACACATAGCTTTTAAAAGACCTGTAGCTCTTTCAAGAAAATAAAATCTTTTCTAATTAATAAAAGGATTAACATCTGCTAACACTAAAAATATTCAAGAGTACAGAGCTGATTCAGAAAGCGTTGAACAGCAGGAAGATTGTTGTACTAAGGACATAGCTTTCTAAGGTCAATACAGTGGTGAAGATAGCACTCATTATAATTTGTTTTAGTATTTATGTCCCATTTCTAGAATGCTTATCTCACAGAAGGTAGTAAGCAGAGAAGTCTTAAAACTCAGATTAGCGTTGTCAGATACTATATACCAATGGTAAGTTATGGTTTATACATGTGGTATAAGCCATCCTCTGGGTAGAACGACTTGCCCCAGATGCAAATATCTCAAGGAAAATCCCAGGTCCTCATCTTCAATGGCTACATTTTACTAGAACTATTGTGAATACTGAGTTCAGGTCACTTGCAATTATTCTCTTGATTATGAGACATATGACGGATATATAGGAGGGCATGATTAAAACAGGCAACAAACAGGTCCTCAGTTAAGCCCAGAAAGGACTGACTGGACTGGTGTCATACACGATCACTAGAAAGAAGGAGACCAACAATATGAGGCTGGATGATGCTTCATCGAAAGCCTTCTGTAGACAACTAACTGCCTAGACCTGATGCCCCTGTGTCTTGAAAGATTTAGCCTCTGGACATTCCTAATATAACATGATAGTAAGGAAGAACTGAACCCTTGACCACGAACCAAGGCAGGACCTCTATCTATGAAGGCTTAATGAACATGGAGAAAGAGAGAAGGGACCAGGAGTTTTGAGGGGCAGAGAAGTAGTGGCAAGATGGAAGTTGTTGTGTGTCTGTGATAAGTTGGAAAAATTCACTGCATAAAGGAACTTGAACCAGGCTGCCAGTGGGGACCAGCTTCCTTCAGTGGCAGGACACCTGACCACAAACCATACGCCTTTGTCAGTCTGTTCTGTGTTGCTATAAAGGAATACCTGAGACTGGGAAGTTTATAAAGAAAAGAGGCTTATTTGGCTCATGATTCCACAAGGCTGCACAAGCATGGCGCCAGCATCTGCCTGGCTTCTGGTGGGGCATCAGGAAGCTTTTACTCATGGTGAAAGGCAAGAGGGAGCAAGTGAGTCACATAATGAGAAAGGGAGCAAGAGAGAGAAAGGAGGAGCTGCCAGACTCTTTAAATAACCAGATCTCCTGGTAACTGATAGAATGAAAACTCACTCATTATCATGGGGAGGGGCCGTTCAAGAAGGATTCGCCTCTGTGACCCAAACACCTCCCACCAGGCCCCATCCCCAATGTTGAGGATAACATTTCAACATGAGATTTGGAGGGGATAAACATCCAAACCATATCAGTGCCTGAGTGAAAAACCCAGAGTTGGTTCTATTCCTGTCACTGGGATTTTGGCAATCACTGTATCTGAGTGTCCTCTGAGTAGACACGTACCTGTATTATGACTTCAGCTCCCTAAAGTATCTCCCTGCTTAAATTCTTGCTCCCTCTCACCCATTAGCCACACTGCAGGCAGATGGATCCTTTTAAATATTCAAATCTGATTACCATAGCTAAGATTTCCTGTTACATAGTCAGAAGCTACATAGAGCCACTTATTTACTTCTTAAACTTATGAAATAGGTAAAACTATTAATAATATTCTGTTTTACGGATGAAAATCTGAGGAACGGAGAAGTTAAGTAACTTGTCCAAAGTCATACAGGAAACAAGTAGTAGAGGTGGAATTTGAACCTGGGCTCTTAATGCTATTTTACACCTTCCCTGCTTAAGCTTCGTATCATCCCAAAGATAGTGTCTAGAATCCATGACCTGATTTATGAGCTCCTCTGTGATCAGGTCCCCGCCTAACACTTCAATCTCATTTCATGTCATGTTTGCCTTCATTGTTCGTGCTCTGGCTATACATATATGCTCTCACACACGTGTACATGTACAACATGTATAATTATATAGCTTATATATTTACACATGCACATATATTTACATCTCTATGCAAATATAGATTCTTCTCTACTTACAGTGAGGTTACATCCTGATAAACCTGTTGTCAGTTGAAAGTATGATAAGTTGAAAATTCATTTAATACACTTAACCTACTGAACATCATAGCTTAGCCTAGTCTACCTTAAAGGTGCTCAGAACACTTATGTTAGACTACAGCTGGGAAAAAGCATTTAACACAAAGCCAATTTTATAACAAAGTGTTGAGTATCTCATGTAATTCAAAGAATACTGTATTGAAAGTGAAAAACAGAATGGTTGTACAGGTACTTGAAGTGCAGTTTCTACTGAATGTGTATCACTTTGAACCATTACAAAGTCAAGAAATCGTAAGTCAAACCATCGTCTGGTTGAGGACTGTCTGTATAAATTTCCACCAATGTGAGAACAAACGAGGCTGTATGGTATAGCGAGTAGGAGTATGGACATTCAGGCCAAACTACCTTGGTTCAAATTCTGATCCTGCCACTTATTTGCTTCAGGGTCAGAAGCAATTTACTTCCGTATTTCTAAGTTTCCTTACCTAATAAAATGAAGAAGGTAAGATTGATCTCCTAGACTCATGGCAAGGATTGAACAAGTTAATGTATACACAGCACTTAGAATAAGTGCCTGGCAGGTAGTAATTTCTATATACTGTTAGAATTTTCTCTCAGATTTGCCTGTGAAAGTATGTTCTCTCTGCCTAGAATATTCTTTTAACCTAGCCATCTCCCACTGCCTAACCTTGAGGATTCAGCTTAGACATCAACTCCTCCCCAGGCCTTCTTGATGCCTCCAGATGGGCTGAGCTTCTCCCCAGCCTTTACACATGCCCAGTGCACCCTGTATTTCCTGGGCTGCAAGCACCACCCTGGTCACTGTTGTTTACAACTGCGAGACTGTAAACTCCATGAGGGCAGGTACTCTGTTTTCAATATTATGGTATCATTGCACTCACAACTCTGCCTGGTACAGAGCAGAGGCTCAATAAATGTCTGAATAATAAATGAGGCTCAGGGGAGAAACTACCTTACTCTGCCCCTGGGGCTCTGGGGTAGATGTCAATGAGGAGGTAACACATGTATCTGGACTTGAAGGACAGGTACACGGGACACTGTCCTTCAGAGAGGTTAGGTGGGCCTGTTGATACACAGAACAGCTCTGCAAAGACAGAAATGTGACATGGTCTGCCCATGTAGAATTGGTAAGGTCACAGTATCATAAATGTGGAGACTTAAAACTTAAAGATCTGGTAGAAGGAATACTTATAGATAAGAAAACTGAGGTATGTTAATTTTTCAAGGGACTATATCTAATTATTGACAAAGGGGACCTCTTAAATGAGTGCTCTTTTTATTATATGAAGACTTATCAAAAGGTTTCCCTCTCTCCTATAATAAAATATGAGGATGGAAAGAAATTGGCCATTATCTTCAGTGAAAAAATAAAACAACCAGAAACAGAAATTCAAATACCACTTGTTCTAACTTACCAGTGGGAGCTAAATAATATGTACACGTGGATATGGACTGTGGAATAATAGACACTGGAGACAGAATGGTGGGAGGATGGGAGGGTGAGAGGGAGTGAGAAATGAGAAATTACTTAATGGGTACAATATATACTATTTGGGTGATGGCTATGCTAAAAGCTCAGACTTTTTACAACTATTCAATATATCCATGCACTAAAACCATACTTGTACCCCTATTTATACCAAGAAAGAAAAAGAAATAGCTGCCACGTGCTCAGAATTTGAGAAAGGCCTCATGGTGACTGTACTCAATGGGGACACGTAGTCCCCTGCAAATGGGCAACCCTCTCTTAATTCTGTTTATTGCAAGATCAATCCTCTTGGGTAATTTTCAGTGTTGGTGTAATCAGACAGCCACCATGTAGCAGAAATACATGCTCAGCAAAGTTTAGCTGCTCCAGTAAATTCTAGAGCCTCCCACAATGTCACTGCTGTATATTTAGGAGAAGCAATAGGTAGAAGATTGCCTATGAGTACAAAGTAAAGGAAGAACAATAATACTGCCTTGAGAAGTCTGGCATGAGAATTCCAGAAGAGCCATTCCAGGCAGCAGAAATGGTGAGCTGATATTTACAATTAAATTGGAGCAATGAAAGTCACTCATGACATAATGCTTTCCTTCCCTTTTGCCTCTTTGTCTCCCTTCCCCCTTTTTATAAGCTGCCTCACTCACATGGATGGGAGAAGGATGATGTAACATGCTTATAATACTTCTGGGAATGTCAACTTGGTAAGGTCGGTCCAGGCTTTGATGGACATGACTGAAATGTGAAGAGACCTAAACAGGTTGGAGCACTGGCCCTGTGAAATGATGTGTGACTCAACAAAGAGACATGCATTTCACTATTTCACTGCCAAAAGCAGCATCCATTTGATTAATAGAAAATGGAAAAGGGATGATCAGTTACTTGACAATGTGGAGAAAAGACCAAGGGTAGCACAACAAATCCTGTCAACTATAAAAGCCAGTTACGTATTTTGGTAACTTGTGGAGCAAGATGCATTTTGAGATTCTCAGGCAGGAAGACAGTTAAGAGACAGAGGAGAAAAAAACAAAAACACATGTCCAGAGAAGGAGATTGGGCTCAACAGAATAGTCGAGCTGTGGTGAGAGAAGAAACGGTGGAAGAAAGGTGTTACAACTGACAACAGACTTGCAGTGTGACAGTAAGTGATTGCCCAATTCAGAAATTATTAGTAAGGCCACGCTAATATAAGATCCACAAAATTTAACATACAATTTTGATGTGTTGGTTAAGTTAAAGATTTCTAGTTTCTTTATTTGCCTAAAACTAGTTGGCGATTCGTGCCCAATTCTTCATCCTCTGGTTAGCAGGATAAAGTGAACTTTTAGTTCTATTCCATTTAAACCAGAGTTCAAACTGTTGTTTTCAAGGAACTTTAGTTTTCAAGGAACTTTATTTTGTGCTCATCTGCTCTTGGATCAAGATGCCGAGCCTCTCAAAAAGGCTTGGTTTCCTCATTGCTTTGCTTCTTTTCCCTAAGAAGACATCTGAGCAACTTCATATCCTGAAGGGGAAAAATGGAGCTCTTGGGCCTAGTCCCCAGTGATGCCTACTGGCAATCACGGCTGGGTTTGGAGCACTGCCAATTACATGATCACACACAATTTATTTGTAAGGTAAAAATCCTGACTCTGACATTTAAAAAATGTGAAAATCCATGCATCTTAGACTCAATGAAATCTGGTAAATACTGTTCAAGGAATATTGTGTGAACAGCTGTGTATAGTTTGGACCAGAGCACATAAACACCACAGGTAGGGAAAGATCAGAAAAAGATTTCCATAGACATTCAGCTGTTAAGAAACAAAAGCTTGTGCAAAGACAGAGATTTTCAAAATGGAAAGAAAAGGCAAGCTTCGAAGAAACACTGTGGCAGATGAGTCAACCGGAACAGTGGCAGCTTGGATCTGGTTTTAAAGGATGAAAGAATGGACTAAGCCAAGAGTTGAAAGTCTTGAAGACAGGGAAGTAGTAGCACTTGAGAATTCAGAAAGGGAAAAGGAGGATGAGTTCTGTTTTAAACATATTAACATTCAAAAAAAAAGTCAGAGAATTGTCCTCACACAACTATGGAGGAGAGAGAGCTGGAGATGTTGATGCAAAGATTACTCATGTACAGAAGGCAGCTTAAGGAGAAGGTTATACTCTCATTGGGGGTTTAGGGAAGAAGAAAACCAGGTGGACGGGCATGGGCCTGTGCTGCCCAAGGAGACAAGGAGAGATGGAACCTCAGCAACGAAGAGCTGACATTTCCCAGACCAAAGGGGCTGCAGGAGACACCTCTGCCCAGGATAAGCATGCACCCCTTTGGTGCCTTCAGGTGGCATCCAATTGTTATCCTGAGACAGAAAGTAGGTGCGGGCAAGATCTTCCTGCTAGGGTGAGCTGTGAGTTTCTCTCACTTCCTTACACACCTAGGAAGCTGACACTTGCCTCTTAGAGGGAAGGAAAAGGGCTGGAACCAGCACATGGAGGAGTTCCCACTCTGAGACCATGTTGTCAAGCTTAGTTGCAAAGGCGTGTTTGGGCAATTTCTTTTGAAAGCTACACTTTACAAAATGTAACATATGACACCCACTAAGATGAGGACTGTTAATTTAAGATTCCGAAATAAAAGGGGTTAGAGTTTCCATCATGTGCCTCTCTTGATTTCAAATCAAGTCTCAAGATTAATACAGCAGGCAAATGCATCACTGACCATACGTTTTAGTCTGTTGCCTCATGTATAACAGTCACTTAGTCCTGGTTCTACAGCAGTTTTGAAAGTTGCATTAAGTATTTATTTCAGGTTATATACCCCCTATTAACACAATGCCCAAAAGCAGTCAGACAGTCAGATAGAAGAAAAAGTTACTCATTTGACAGGTGGACAATTTCTTGTTTTTTTTTTTTGTTTTTTTCTGTTTTTGAGATGGAGTTTCACTCTTTCGCCCAGGCTGGAGCGCAGTGGTGCGATCTCGATCTCGGCCCACTGCAACCTCTGCCTTCCAGTTTCAAGCGATTCTCCTGCCTCAGCCTCCCAAGTAGTTGGGATTACAGGCGCCCACCAGCACGCCTAGTTAATTTTTGAATTTTTAGTAGAGACGGGGTTTCACCATGTTGGCCAGGCTGGTCTCGAACTTCTGACCTCGTGATCCACCCGCCTTGGCCTCCCAGAGTGTTAGGATTACAGGCGTGAGCCATGGTGCCCAGCCAAATTTATTTTCTTTATAATCATTTTCTGGATTTTTAATTTTTATATATATTTTTACACATACAAATGAATTTCCATTCCCACTGGGGCTCCTCTAGTTAAGGCCCCCATGGCTCTCAGCTGGACTTCTGTCACCAGGCAGTCAGGCCACTATCCCATCAGGATGATCCCACCCAGACAGACCCCACTACTATCTAGAGCTTTGCTGTCCAACCTGGGAGCTACTGGCCACATGCAGCTGGTCAAGCACCTGAAATTTGGCCAGTCCAAATTGCAATGTGCTCTGAGCGTAAAATACACTGAATTTTAAAAACTCAGGATAAAAACAAGAATGTAAAATGCCTCATTAATAATTTTCATATTGACCATGTATTAAAATGATGTTTTAGATATTATCTTAAAATATTAAAATTTTAAAAACCATGTCAGAGAAAGAATAACAAAGAATATCTAAGAAAAACCAGAAAGAATGAAAATATGAAATATTTGGAAATGACCTTCACAAAATATGCTCATTTGAAAAAAGATGACTATACTCTTCTTAAAGCTAAAAAGACTTGAGCATAAGCAGAAAAAAAAAATAAAAACATTTTTGGCAAACAAATTTTATGCTATTTTATGTTTCCTTTTACTTTTTAGAACATGGCTAGTTGGAAAATCTAACATTACTTATGTGGTTTGCATCTGTGACTCACACTATAGTTCTTTTACACAGTGATGGTATAGACTCTCAGCTTCTGGGTCTTAGTCATTTAATCAATACATTGAAATTGATCAACCACCATTTACTATGGATCTAGTATGAGCCACGTACTATATCAAAGCAGTCCCCAAAACTTTTTGGCACCAGGGACCAGTTTTGTGGAAGACAACTTTTCCACAGAGGTAGGGGCATGGTTTGGGGATGAAACTTTCACCTCAGATCATCAGGCATTTGATTCTCATAAGGAGTCCACAACCTAGATCCCTCGCAAGCACAGTTCACAATAGGGTTCATGTTCCTATGAGAATCTAATGCCACGGCTGATCTGACAGGAGGAACTCAGGTGGTAATGCTGCCTCACTGCTCACCTCCTGCCATGTGGCCCAGTTTCTAGCAGGCCACGGTCCAGGAGTTGGGGACCTCTGCTGTAACAGATTCTGGTAATATGAAGATATAAATAATGTGATTGCTAACTTCTAAGAGCTCCCAGTTAGTGGGGGAGGGACATTTAAAAATTAATTAAAACAAATAAGACATGCTAGTAAAGATTAGAAATAAAGTACTCTGGAATCTCATAGAAGGACTTCACTATATTTTAATGAATGAGGAGGAATTTTTCTACTCATTTGCCTGGGAGGCAATTTAAGCCCCCGCCCCCCACCCCCCAGTCAGAGGGCACAGTGGGTGAGAAAATGCAGGGCGGGAAAGGAAACACATGTGGTGAACCAAATGTAGTTCACAAAGGCTAGAACAGGCTGCCTGTGGGAGAGTCACAGATAAGACCTCGAGAGTAGGCAGGGGTAAAAAAGAACTTGCACATTGTGCCAAGAAGCATAGACTGTATCTTGTGGACAAGGGTCAGCTTGGTGTTTAAAAATACCACTGTAGCAACATTGTGGAGGATGAACCAGCTGGGTAAAGTAGATTAAGAGTTTGGTATTAGGGAGGAAAAGGCAGAGATGAAGGAAATGGGAACAGTCAGGGTACCCATGGCAACAGTCAAGGTAACGGTAATACAGATACGAACAAAAGGAACAGATTGGAGAAGTATTTAGGGAGCTAGAATTGGCAGATCTTTGGAATTTAATGGATGTCAGAGGTAAAGAAAAAGGAGGTTTATGAACTTTGTGACTAAGACCAATGTAAATACCAGGTGCCCACTAATGAAGTTGGCTATGAGAAGGTATTCTTAAAGAGTGATATAAAGCTCAGGGGCTGGACTCGGATGGAGATTTCTTTTGAAATGGAAGTGTCCTAAGTATTGAGATTAGCTAAACACCCCCTTTAGAGGTCCCTGTCCTAACTGGATTCAATCTTGGCTCAGTGTACCAGCGGCCCAGGTGGGACAGATTTATGAGTTCAGAGAGTAGAGGGGGAGATTATTTAGAAATCGGAAAAGATGTCTTGGGAAAACTAGGCCTTCAGCTAGATTGTGAAGGACAGGGTGTGGGGTGGCTAGGGGTGAAGAAAGGGTATGTCTGATAGGAAGCAAGCATTGAAATAGATATAGTGACTAGAATGTGAGAGTTAGGAATGAGCAATCAGGAAGATGTGCTCCAAGCACAGGCTGAGGATGGACTGGCATGGATTATTTATGTGGGGAAGAGTTGAAAACGAAGCTGGAATTACATTAAAGAGAGATCCTATTGGCAGCAGAAAGCCATTAAAAACTTTTAAGAGAAGAAACTGCTAATATGGCATTTGTTGAATGTCTTGAGGTGGTCTTATTTGGGTTAAATCTGTTTGGTGTTCTATAATCTTGTACTTGAATACTGATCTTTCTATAGGTTTGGGAAGTTCTGTTATTATCCCTTTGAATACACTTTCTACCCCACTCTATCTCCTCTTTAACGCCAATAATTCTTAAAGTGGCCCTTTTGAGGCTATTTTCTAGATCTCGTAGGCATGCTTCATTCTTTATTCTTTTTTCTCCTCTGTGTATTTTCAAATAGCCTGTCTTCAAGTTCACTAATTCTTTCTTCTGCTTGATCAATTCTGCTGGTAAGAGACTCTGATACATTCCTCAGTATGTCAACTGCACTTTTCAACTCCAGAATTTCTGCTTTTTTCAAATTATACCAATTTATTTGTTAAGTTTATCTGATAGGATTCCATATTCCTTCTCTGTGTTATCTTGAACTTCTTTGAGTTTCCCCAAAATGGCTATTTTTAATTCACTGTTTGAAAGTTCACAATATCCCTGTCAGGATTGGTCCTTGGTGCCTTCCTGAACTCATTTGGGGAGATCATGTTTTCCTGGATGGTCTTGATACTTGTTGGTGTCTGGGTATTTAAGAGTTAGGTATTTATCGTAGTCTTCACAGTCTGAGCTTGTTAGTACCTGTCATTCTTGGGAAGGTTTTTTCAGGTATTCAAAGGGACTTGGGTTTGTGATCTAGGTTTTTGGTCACTGTAGCTGTAACTGTATTAGGGAATATTCCAAGCCCAGTAACATGTGGCTCTTCTGCCTTGGTGGTCTTGGATAAGATCTAGAAGAATTCTCTGGATTACCAGGCAGAGATCTTGTTATCTTCCCTTACTTTCTCTCAAACAGAGTCCCTCTCTCTGTGCTGAGCTTCCTGGAGCTGGGGGAGGGGTGACACAAGCATCCTTATGACCACCACTGGGACTATGCTAGGTTAGACAGGAAGCCATCACAGCAGTGAGTCCCATCAAGGCCCTTGATAACCACTGCCTAGCTAATGCCTACGTTCACTCAAGGACTAAGGGCTTTACAGTCAGCAGGTGGTGATGCCAGCCAGGTTTGTGTCCTTCCCTTTAGGGCAGCAAGTTGTCCTCAGCCCTGGCAGGTTCAGAGACGCCCTTCATGAGCCAAGGCCTGGAGTTGGAAACCTCAGAAATCTACCTGATCTTCTATTCTACTGTGGCTGAGCTGATCCCTAAGCTACATGACAAAGTCCTTCCCACTCTTCCCTCCCTTTTCCACGAGCAGAGGAATCTTTTCCCATGGCCACCACTACCCCAAGCTCACAGCAAGTACTGCCTGGCTACTGCCAACATTCACTTGAGGTCCAAGGGCTCCTCGGTCAGCTTGTAGTGAATGCTGCCAGGTCTGAGATTCTCCCTTCAGGGCAATGGGCTCCCTGCTATCCAAGGGCAGGTCCAGAAATACCATCTGAGAACCAAGGCCTGGAACTGGGAACCCCAAGAGCCCGCTTGGTGCTCTACCCTACTGTGGCCGAGCTGGTACCTAAACCGCCAGATAAATTTCCCTTTATTCTTCCCTCTCCTTTTCTAAAGCAGGAATCTCTCCCTATAGCCACCACAGCTGGGAATGTGCTGGGTCATGCCCATAACCAGCACTTCTCTGAATGTCACCCAAGGCCCATGGCGAGTAATGCCTGGGTATTATTGCTGATTATTCAGAGCCCAGGATTGGTCCTTGGTGCCTTACTGAACTCATCTGGGGAGATCATGGCTCTTTAGTTAGCAAGTGATGAGTCCTGCTAGGACTGGGTCCTTTTTTTTTTTTTTTTTTTTTCAAGGCAGCAGGTTACCTTCTGGCCTAAGATATGTATAAAAATGTCATCTGGGAGCTAGGGCCTGGAATGGGGAACTCAGGACTCTGCCCAGTGCATTATCCTACTGTGGCTGAGCTGGTGTCCAAGTTGCCAAAGTCCTCTCTACTCTGTCCTTTCCATCACTCAAGTGGAAGGAAGGAGTGTCTCTCCCAGAGCCGCGAGCTGCACTGCCTGGGGTTGGGGGAGGGGTAGTGCAAACACTCCCTTGGCCATCCCAGCTGGTATCTTGCTAGTTCACATGCACCCCAAGTCCACTGGTGCCAAGCCCAGCCCAGCACCAGGACTTGCCTAGGAGTTGGAATCCTTGTGGCCTAGACTGCCTTTCAAGTTCATTCAGAACTCAAGAACACTTTAGCCCATGGTGGCACGGCTTGCTGAAACTCAGTTTCTGATCACTGAAAGGGGTGATTCCCTTCTGACTAGGCCTGGTCTAAATGGGCCTCAGTGGGCACTGGCTGATTTCTGCCCAATGTTGCTTTCTGCTGTGACAGGGGCAGTAAATTCTAATGCAAACTCCCACAATCACTGTACTCTCCCTTCACCAAGCACACAGATTCTTTCTCTGCACCATGTGGCTGCTGCTGGGAGTTGGGGGAGGGATGGCACTGGAAATTCAAGACTGTCTTTCCTACCCTCTTCAGTGCCTTTTCCAGTGATATGAAGTTAAAACCAGGTACTGGGATCACTCACCTGATTTTTGGTTCTTATGCTATTTTGTGTGGATAATTGTTTAGTTTGGTGTTCCTTCAGGAGGACAATCAGTGGAAGCTTCTATTTGGTCATCTTGCTCTATGTCCCTTCATTGACACAATATGACATTTACACAGGATGATTCTGGTGGTATTGTATAGAAATACTCAAGTAGGGTGATGGCGTAAGGCAGTTCTGCTGAACACACTTACTAAAACCCCACTAAATGCCAAACTCTGTTCCAGGCCTGGGGACTTAAAAACAAACAAGAACCAGTCTCTTCCTCAAGGACTTGCAATCTACTAGGGGTAAGCAGGAAAATAAATCAATTAGGATGCTTTTGTTCATCCCATTTTTGAAGCAGTGAGGGTTAGACCAGGACCTCGGCAATGGGGATGGAGAAGAGTTCCAAAAGCAAGAGTGGATGGTATCTCTGAGTATAATCACAAGCTCTTTATTTATTTTATCTGTTTTGCACCACCTGCTTTCTCCCCAGTCTGTCTTTACTTTTTTCCAATTGATTCTCCTTGTTCTTATTTTCTATCCCCTTCTCTGTAGCTGGAGGCCCTTAGTAAATACCTGCAAATCAAATAACATATTATTTAAATACCATGTCTTTTCTTGATGCCCTGGGTGTTCTTTGCTAAGTGGGCTTGATGTTCTTTCCACTGAACTGTTTCCATCTCTGAGTAATCAACCTATATATGTACCCATCACGTATAGAATTAATTGAAGTTTACATAATCGGAGTCTAGTGTATTTTCATCAAATATCTTAGTTTAAATGAAAAACAAATAAGGAAAACACTACAAAATAGCCTGCCAAACAGGCACATAGATAAAAGGTATATGGACCTGCTTAAAATGCATATTAATTTAATTGATATTCTATTAATTTCTATTCTATTCATATTCTATTAATTTAATTGAATAAAGACTGAACTAAATGGATTACTATGTGCAGCTATTTGACTGGCCATTGGGATAAGTTGAATAAGACAATTCCAGGCCTGAGAACATTTGGCACTTATAGGCAGGTGATGAAAAGTTTACTTAACCAGATGACGTTTCATTATCTACACTGCTTACTTTAGTTCTTCCTGTTTGCACTATTTTCCTGCTTTGACCATTCCTTTGCATTGTATTTTACTCATAGAACCTGAGCAAACCTCTTAATGGTAAGTCATATCACCTCACTCTTTCCCTTCCAACTCAATAAAATTCTAAGTCCTTAATCTTGGCCCATGAGGTCTCATATAATCTTACTTTGATGCCATCTGTAATTATTTCCTTCACTCACACTTGGCTTCTTTACTGTTCTAATTTTTTTTTTTGAGACAGGGTCTCACTCTGTTGTCCAGACTGGAGTGTAGTAGTGTGATTGTTCCTAGAATATTCTAAACACACTTCTACCTCAGACCCTTTTCCTTGTTCCCTATGCCTGGATTCCTCCCCACAACTCCAGACATCCGCATGACTTGCTCCATCACTTTCTGCAGATCTCTGCTCAAATATTGCCTTATCACCGAGTCTTTCTCTGACTACCTGGCATGCCCTAACCCTACTTTCTGTGATTTTTAAAACCGAAGCATTTATTCAATAAAATGCATTTATTATCCCTGGAATCTACATTGTCTGCCTCTCCTAACAATGTTAGAAGCTCCTCAGAAGAGGGTCTGGTTGGTTTGCTCCTTTATTCCCAGCACTTAGAATGTTGGTTGCCATGTGGTCAGCACTCAAAAAATACTTCTTGAATGAACTGGATGGATTATCGGGAGTTATGCATTGAATTTCAGAGAAGCAAAGAGGAGGGTACATGGCCTATCTTGGGAGGTGTGGGAGGGATCAGAGAAGGCTTTCTTTTGCAAGTTATATCTGGGCTGGGTCTTCACTCATTCATTTTTTTTTTTCATGTAACCATTCATTCAACAAATCCTCATAGCATTTTCCAATGTGCCAGGGACTATAGGACAAGGAATGCAGCTGTCTTGAAATTCCGTAAAAACAGACAAGCCTCTGCTTTTATGGAACTTATAATCTAGTGGGAGAAAGACAATAATCAGGCCAATACATAAACAAGAAAAAATATCTGATACTGGCACACACTATGCAAAGAATTAAAACAGTATGATGCAAAAGAGAGGTGGTTACTTTAGGATGGGTCACAAGAACAGCATCTCTAGAGGAGAAGAGGCGTTCTGGTTTCTGGAATTTTCAGCCATAAAGACACATGCACATGTATGTTTGTTGCAGCACTATTCACAATAGCAAAGACTTGGAACCAACCCAAATGCCCATCAATGACAGACTGGATAAAGAAAACGTGGCACATCTACACCATGGAATACTATGCAGCCATAAAAAAGATGGAGTTCATGTCCTTTGCAGGGACATGAATGAAGCTGGAAACCATCATTCTCAGCAAACTAACACAGGAACAGAAAACCAAACACCGTACGTTCTCACTCATAAGTGGGTGTTGAACAATGAGAACACATGGACACAGGGAGGGGAACATCACACACTGGGGCCTGCTGGGGGTGGGGGACTAGGGGAGTGATAGCATTAGGAGAAATAGCTAATGTAGATGATGGGTTGATGGGTGCAGCAAACCACCATGGTACATGTATACCTATGTAACAAACCTGCATATTCTGCAGACGTATACCAGAACTTAAAGTGTAATAATAATAATAAAAAGAAAAGCATCTCTAGGGGTGACATTTCAGTGGAGACCTGAGGGACAATAAGAAAGTAGCTGTGTGAAGATAAAGGCAGTGAGTATTCTGCAAGACAGAACAGCCAGAGTAAAATTCTCAAGTATGAATGGGCTTAAGGTGTTCAGGGATCCAAAAGAGGCCCACAGGGCTGTGGGCCATTGAGCAAGGGGGCACAACATGAGGTTAGATAGGAAGAGTCTTAAGAATGAGTAGAATCCAGGAGGTGAAGCAGGGGAAGAACCAGACTGAAAAGCATTGTAGTTGAAGAGAATGGCATGAGCAAAGGCAAGCAAGCATGAAGTAGACTGGTATGTTTGAGTAACTCTAGGAAACCATATGTTCTGGGTTCAGTGCACAACCAAAGATGGAGTCGGGGATACTGTGGGGGTAAACTGGCTGTTCATGAAGCTTCTGGCATCATACTTTTTGTTGAGTTGAGAGAAGAGAACTGCCTCTCTAAAAAATATATCCTTAGGGAGTGATATAATTAACCTACTATAAAAGACTACACTTAAAAGGTATATTCTTAGAAGATTCAGAAATTATGGATGTGAACTCCTGCTAAGCCTAGAGCTTGGAAGCAAATGTAACCTTGCATATTTAATTTTATTCTAAACACAACCTCAGACATGTAAGCTGCTGCCATTCCTATTTTAGACACTGAACTGAAGGATAGGCAGGTTCAGTCACTCCCAGTACCCGTAGAAAACTGGGGGTCAATTTTACATCTTCCCTGCCCACTGCGGTGTACTCTGTGGTCCAACATCTCCTCAGCTGATTCAGTGCACCTGCCTAGAATAATCCTGTCAATTTATTCTATGGGCCTCGCCTAGTACAGTTTTCCTTTGCCTGTATCCATCTTCTGTGCCTACCTCTAGTTCAGAAAGTATACTTTTTTTCTCTTTCTCCCTCAGCTAATCCTAGTCAATACCATGGTTTATAGAAGCTGTTCTATAGCTCACTGACTTCCTCTGTTGACAAAAATGATGCAAAAACAAACCTAAAGATGGGATTATATGCTTGGACACATTTCTTCCTCTATGGTAACTGAGTCCCCAAGGAGTGTCTAAGTCTTTGGGATTCTTGACAGATTGGAAATTATGTAACAATTGGGACCCTATTATCAGTAAAACCAGATTCCTCAGAGAAGGTAGTGCTGAATTCATGACAAGGAATTTAATTTAGGTTCACAATTTGTCAAGTAAATGGTGACTTATGAGTGACGATTCAATGTGTGTGACATCATGGCCTGGTGGCAACAGACATTATGCATTGAGATTGAAGCCATTTCGAGACTGTTACTTTATACAACATATTAGAAGGCATCAGGAGTATATCAAGATAAAATATTTATCTGGGAGGAAACAAAGGGTGAAATGTTCTTCCACTAACAATGGTGCATTTTGCACTTCTGCACCACAAACCTCTATTATATATTCATCACTTGACAATGTAAATGTGTAGTTTAGATAGCACTGGAGAGTTAGGATTTCCATCGTCAATGAGGCTGAAAAATTCTGACTAAATAATATTATCTGTTGCAGGAGCCATTTATTTTTTTCAACATTTGGATGCCCAAGATACATCCAATGTTTTCAAGCACTTTACCGTTAGATGGCAAATTCAGTGGTGCATTAAAATGCAAGGATGTTCATGAACTTTAGCAATGATGTGTGCCATCGCTGTCTCTTGAAAGGCTGATATAATGTTTTGGGGGGAGTAAATGATGTAGCTCTGAAATGAATAGGAAAAATGATGTTCTACAATGTGAATAAAAAGTTAACGGCAAGATAGAAGGCAAGGCCAGGCCTGGCTGATGAAAGGAAATAAGTTTGAAAAAAGTTGGTCCCCATTTTTAAGTGCAAAATATTTCTGGAAACCATAGCTTAAATTCAGGTGCTCAGCAACCTTCATCTCTTTGGTAATAGTGGAGACTGTCAAAAAAGTAAATAAATATGGTTCAATGAAAAAGATGAGCCCATACCAGGAAGGGTCCAAGAAGCACAGCATAAAAGAACTAAACATAAAAAATGATGAAATACTTTATTTCCATTTGTCAGTGTTTCTTTTTACCCATGCTTGAAGAAATAAATTTTTTCAGGGCCTAAAACTCATCTTTTACAACACTCAAGTTGTGACAAGAAACAAACACTAGTTATTTAACTGGACATAAGTGTGAATGAAATTAACACTAGAATTACCTGAAATTCCAATCCATAGTTTTCTCTGCAGAATTCTCTCAGTTTAGGATATACATTTTCTCTTAGTGCCTGTCTTTCTGCTCCCGTATCTGTAGTAGAAAGACAAACACACAGGAAGTGAGTATGTCCACATATATGTTTCTGGCAAAAAAATGAAAACCTAAAAATAAATACTAACAGTAATACAATCAAGTTGAGGTGCTGGATTGTGAAATAACAGGATATTTGGCTGTTGGTGTAGACCTGCCCCCTAATTCCACAGAGATCCATCCATCAGGCACTCACGAGCAGTCCACAGGATGGACCACTTCTTGGTTCTGTGTATGCTGGCAGGACTGAGAATTTACAGTTGATTCTTGATGCCCACATAGACCTTCACACTAAGCTCTTAAATAGTTATGACCACAATGTCTTTCGAAGAGGCAGAAGGACACTGGGTTATCAGGGTTTTAGCTCCACAAAATACAAGTTTCAGAACACACATACATATACACACGTTGATAAATTTAATTATTGATTTCCAAAAACATCCCAGACTACACCATTGCTACCTAAAGTATTCAGATATATTGTGACATTTTACAAAATTTGGCACAGTATGGAAACAAGCATGAAAACCTATCATAGCAGATCCACCCACTGTAGATTCAATTGGCCAGTGGCTTAATAAAGTAATGCCTCCCCACCCCAGGCTTAGGGACATTATATCAGAGATAGAAACTATTTTACATATGTCATACCATGTAAACCTTCTGAAATAAAAAATATTTTATTATCTCCTGTCATTAAGAAAATACAAGAAGAAACACAGAACCTGAAGCTCGAAGAATCACAAAACATGTATGCATTTAATGTCGAATGTTTTGCACAGAAAGGGATTCCAAAGTCACCTGTGCTGAACAATTCTGCATCGATGATGGCACTGTAAGATTCTAAGAGCAAACAGGCTGTTCCTTGCCCAGCTACCTTCAGTGAAACATGAATATAGTTTTCAAAAATTAGGTTAATGTGTAATCTTATGAAAAGTACCATTTGCTAAAAGTACCTCTATCCCAGCCATAACTATGAAACATCTGCATACCACATTTATAACAAAGATAACCGTTTAAAAGAATTTCCTTATTATTCTCAAACACATCTGTCCATGAAAATTTAACCATATGCCGTGTTGACCTACTCTATTTTCCTACTGTTCTCAAGCCTATTTTGAGAAGCAAATAACCAATCATGAAAGCCTGAAATGCAGCTGCAACCTGGCAGAGTGACAGGAACCAGTGTTTACACAGAAATCAAAGATTCAGAGAAATACAAGGTCTTCTGGATTGTCTGTGATCTAAACAAATAGGGTATTTTCCAGCCTTAGATTCAATACAGTTCTAAGTCCAAAGAGAAAAAGCGGGACACCCATCGGAGGAGCTGTACATGAAAGCGGGGCCCATGCGGTGTTATGGCACTGATGGAGGCAGTTATATTAAGCTTTCACATAATTTCTATAATCTTGAGATCAGAACGCCCATCCTCCCTTGCTCCATTTTAAGAGCTGAAAATGCTAACTTCACAATAAAGCCGATAATATTCAATAAATCTCTCTAAAAGCCCTTAGATTTTCAAAACCCAAATAACAAAAAAGCCACTTTAAAAAGAAACAAATACTGGCAGATATAGAAGATAAAAATATATTCAAAAGGGTTAAGAAATTCTGAAAAAAATGGTATCTAAATCGTACATAAAATAATTATGTAATGATATAAGAAACAGAAATTTATTGTTTCTTAAAAACATGTTAACTCATTTCTAGGTGCTGAGACTTGAATGCACCTAGGATAAGGTGCATAAGACTTGAATGCACTTATCCTCCTAGGAAGGAGGATAAGAGAAATTTAGTACCTAATTTTTTTAAATTTCAACTCTTATTTTAGACACAGGGGGTACATGTGCAGGTTTGTTACCTGGGTATACTGCATCCAGGTAGTGAGCATAGTACTTGATGGTTTTTAAACTCACACCCCTCTCCCTTCCTCTCGCCACTAGCTGTCCACAGTGTCTATTGTTCTCATGTTTATGTCCATGTGTGCTCAGTGTTTAGCTCCCATTTTCAAGTGAGAACATGCAGTATTTGGTTTTCTGTTCCTGCATTAATTAGTTTAGGACTATGGCCTCTAGCTGCATCCATGTTGCTGCAAAGGACATTGCATTCTTTTTTTTTTTTTTTGGCTGTGTAGTATTCCATGGTGTATATGTGCCACATTTTCATTATTTGATTCACCACTGATGGGCACCTAGGTTGATTCCATGTCTTTGCTATTGTGAACAGTGCAGCAATGAGCATACAAGTGCATGTGTCTTTTTGGTATAATGATCTATTTCTCTTTGGGTATACATCTAGTAATGGGATTGCTGGGTCGAATGGTAGCTCTATTTCAAGTTCTTTGAGAAATCTCTGAACTTTTCCACAGTGGCTGAGCAAATTTACAATTCCACCAACAGTGTATAAGCATTCCCTACTCTCTGCAGCCTTGCAAGCACCTGTTGTTTTTGGACTTTTTAGTAGTAGCCGTTCTGACTGGTATGAGAATGTATCTCATTGTGGTTTTGGTTTGCTTTTCTCTGATGATCAGTGATGATGAGTATTTTTTCATGTGTCTTGGCCACTTGCATGTCTTCTTTTAAGAAGTATCTGCTCATGTCTTTGTCTGTTTGTAATGGGGTTATTTGGTTTTTGCTTGATTTAAGTTTCTTATAGATTCTGGATATTAAATCCTTGTAGGATGCATAGTTTGTGAATATTTTCTTCCATTCTGTAGGTTGTCTGTTTACTCTGTTAATAGATTCTTTTGCTATAGCACCTAATTTCTAACATTTAATGACTGCTTCCTGCAGGCCAGTAGTGTGCTAAGTACTTCTATTTGCATTTCCTTAGTCACTGCTGACCACAACCCTATGAAATAGGTAACATTATTACCATGTTTTTTAGGCAAAGAAACCAAAGGGCAGAGGGGTTAGAAAACTCGCTCAAGAGCATACAGCCACTAAATTAGAAAACCCAGAATTGAATCCAGAAACTCATACACCATAGTTTGCTCTAACCAAGGAAACACACAACTGTGAAAAGAATCAACCTTTGCAATGACCGATGGAATAAATGCATGAAATGACTAAGTGATGTTAAAGTTCTAAAGCTTATGAAATAAAAAAAATTGAATTATCTGTGATGGATTCTTTTCTTTCTATAATACACCCTCCAAGAGCCAACACATCAATAAGTTCTCTCATTCTACCACTAAACAAATCCTGAGTTAATCTACTTCTGTCCCTTCTGCTACCAGATGCAAGCCACACTCACCTCTCATCCAGATTCCATCTCCCTGTTTTCATACTTGCCCCTTGGTTCATTCTCCATGGAGCAACCAGACTGATTTTTCCAAAATGTAAATCAGATCACATCACTACTTTGTTTAAAACCCCTACCAGCTCTTCACGGACCTTTAAATGAAATGTACACTCCTTACGATGAGTGTTCTCTCTCTCCCCAAGCTCATCTCTTACCACTTTCCTGTTTATGTCCCTCCAGAAGCACTGGCTTTCACTTGATTCTTAGATTATATTCCCACTTGCAGACCTTTGCTTTAGCTATGATGTCGTCCTGGAATGCTTTGTCCTGTGATCATCTCATGGCACTTCTTGTTATTCAACTGGCAGCTTTAATGCCACCTCCTCAGAGAGGCCTTCTCTGAGCACTCCATCTACAGAAGTCACTGAATCACCTTCTACTACCTTCATTCCTTGAGGATTACGCATCATTGTTTATTTGTTTATTGTGTGCCTCCCTCACTAAAATTCAAGCTCAAAGGGAGTTGAAAGCTTCTTTTGTCTCACTCACGGCTGCATCTCTAATGATTGGAGTCTTGCTCAATTAATAAATGAGTGAATGAAAAAAGCCACACATGCGCCAGTGACAAAAATGAACTGACAGGCATGGTTTCCCTGCAATTGCCTCCAGAAACAGAAAGGCCTCCTCTATTGTAATTCATCATTCGATGGGTTTAATAAAAGCAAGATTCTGAAATCTCGGGAAACAGTGGTATTTAGATAGTTGGTGTCATGAGGTAAATGAATGAACTGAAATATTTCTTCTCTGGTTTCTGTGTTTGTGGCAGAATATGAACTCAGTTATTTTGAGCCTTTCTAAATATGTGAAGGAAGCATATACACATATCCAATGGGTTTTCTGTGCTCTTATTTATATTAAAAATTGACTTAGATTTTCCCGTATTTGTATTAATATACGATTGGCTCTGAAAATGAAAAAGTAATTAAGATAGGAATGGATTAATTATGATGAGTGACAGATAAGCTGGCTTAATTAAATAAAAAACTTGATTCATACCAACGGCAAATCTGGATGGTTCACAATCTAAAAAATTACAATGTCATGGACAGGAAATATTAGCTCACAGAATCTCACACTTAAAAAGGGCCCTCTTTAAACCGTGTAAATCAAAGATGAGGTATGTCTTAATTTATGTTTTATACATAGTCATTGCAACTATTTGTATCTGCCCAGTTCCTTAATGCTTTGAAAAGGTGCATTAACACTTTGGCAGCACTAACTATTAGGTATTTAAGGAGCTGCTTTCTGAATGATTCCTTTGTGATTTCAGAGTTAATGAAGGTCTCTGTACAGTGTCTGAGTCACCTACAGGAAGTACATTAGTTGCGGGAGAATTAATAATCAATACCATTATCCTTATAATATCTTGATTTCACTTCAGCAAGGGTTTAGATTAATTCCAATTTTTTAATTGAAGATAAAAGAGTGCTGAAAGGACCGTGCTAGATTGGAGCTTCATACAGCTCTATCTTCAACAAGCTAAAGGCATGGACTTTAGTCATTTTTTTTCTTTCTCTTTTTTTTGAGACACAGTTTCACTGTTTCCCAGGCTGAAAGTGCAGTGGCATGATCTCGGCTCACTGCAACCTCTACCTCCCAGGTTCAAGCAATTTTCATGCCTCAGCCTCCCTAGTAGCTGGGATTACAGGTGTGTGCCACCACACCTGGTTAACTTTTATATTATTAGTAGAGACGGGGTTTCACCATGTTGGCCAGCTGGTCTTGAACTGCTGACCTCATGTGATCCGCCCACCTTGGCCTCCCAAAGTGCTGGGATTACAGGCGTAAGCCAGTGCACCCAACCTAAACTCATTTTTCCCATGTTCTTTGCAGCTCAGAAAATCTGCTTAGAATCCACTATAGATCCTCTGCTAAAATTGTCCTGTTAGCATGGTTTCCAAGGTCTCTGTACATTTGCTCTTGCCTGGATTCTTTCTCTTTTCCTAGCCTCTTAGTTAATGATTCATATGGACAGCCTGTTCGACTTCTGGGGTTGTGTTTAGGCTAATTTCTTGTTTGGCAGCTCCCCAAGAGGCTGTCTCCTCTCTATGGCCCTCAGATAATTCCTCTGTACTCATCTAGCCTCCCACACTCTTCCTTATATCAATGTGAGCAAATCTTGTCAATTTTATGTCATAAACACTTTTTAAATTTGGCCACTATTTTCACTCACCTTCTCTCAACCCAAGAAGCAAAAAGTCTATTTGCTTGACCTGTTATCTGTCTCTGTCTCACAGAGCTGCCAGCAATAAATGCCAAGACAGAATGAAAACAAAAACTAATTTGATTATTAAAGACCTTGCTGGCATCTGGTGGTCCAGAGGATAAAGGCTAGAATGCTTAGCAAGTGTAAATATATCTTCTAGCTAAGTTCTATCTTCTACTGCTGATCACCATGTATCCTCTAAAATCTGAGTTTTCAGCCATTACTTGCTCCTGAACTTTGCCCTCACACAAACTGCTTTCCATGCTCAGAAGGTCCTATCAGATGAAAGATCTCTACAAGAAGAACTATAGAACACTGCTGAAGGAAATCACAGATGACACAAACAAATGGAAAAAACATCCCGTGCTCATGGATTACAAGACACAATATCATTAAAATGACCATGCTGCCTAAAGCAATCTACAGATTCAATGCTATTCCTATCAAACTACCAATGTCATTTGTCACAGAACTATAAAAAACTATTCTAAAATTCATACAGAATCAGAAAAGGGACTGAATGGCCAAAGCAATCCTAAGCAAAAAACAACAAATTTGGAGGGATCACATTACCTGACTTCAAACTATACTATAAGGCTACAGTAACCCAAACAGCATGGTACTGATACAAAAACAGGCACATAGACCAACGTAACATAATAGAGAATGCAGAAATAAAGCTGCACAACTACAGCTATCTGATCTTCAACAAAGTTGACAAAAATAAGCAATGTGGGAAAGGACCCCCTATTCAATAAATGGTACTGGGATAGCTATCTAGCCATATGCAGAAGAATGAAACTGTACTCCTATCTTTCACTATATATAAAAATTGACTCATGATAGATTAAAGATTTAAATGTAAGATCTTTACCTGTAAGAACCCCAAAAGAAAACCTAAGAAAAACCATTCTGAACATTTGCATTGGGCAAGAATTTATTTAAGTCCTCAAAAGCAACTGCAACAAAAACAAAAATTGACAAGTGGGACCAATTAAATAAAAAAGCTTCTGCACAACAAAAGAAACTATCAGCAGTAATAAAGAGACAACCTGCAGAATGGGAGAAAATATTCACAAACTATGCATCTGACAAATGTCTAATATCCAGAATCTCTAAGAAGCTTAAACAAATCAACAAGCAAAAACCAAATGAACCTAGTAAAAAATGGGCAAAAGACATGAAGAGGTACTTCTCAAAAGAAGACACACAAATGGCCAAACATGAAAAAATGTTCCATACATCACTGGTCACCAAGAAATGCAAATTAAAACCACAAAGATGCCATCTCATACCAGTCACGGTGGCTATTATTTAAAAGTCAAAAAACAACAGATGCTGGTAAAGCTGCAGTGAAAAGAGAATGCTTACCTACTGTTGGTGCGAATGTAAATTAGTTTATTCACTGTGGAAAGCAGTTTGGAGATTTCTCAAAAAATGTAAAACAGAGCTACCATTTGACCCAGCAATCCCATGACTGGGTACATATCCAAAAGAACATAAATCATTCTACCAAAAATACAGATGCATTTGCATTTTCATCACGGCACTATTCACAATAGCAAAGACATGGAATCAGCCTAGGTGCCCATCAATGGTGGGTTGGATAGAGAAAATGTGGTACATATACACCATGGAATACTATGCAGTTATAAAATATAATGAAATCATGTCCTTTGCAGCAACATGGATACAGCTGGATGCCATCATTCTAAGTGAATTAACATAGGAATATAATAAAAATATTATAATATTATTATAATTTTACATAATAAAAACCAAATAGCATATATTCTCACTTATAAGTGAGAGCTAAACACTGGTTACTAATGGATATAAAGATGGCAACAACAGAAATTGAGGACTTCTGTGGGGGAGGTAGGGAGGGTAGTAAGGGTTGCAAAACTAACTGTTGGGTACTGTGATCAGTACTAGGGTGATGGCATAAATAGTACCACAAACCTCAGCATCATGAAATATACCCAGGTAACAAACCTGCACATGTGTCCCCTGAATCTAAAATGAAAGCTGAAATTATTTTAAAAAATACCTTTTTTGTATACCTTGTTTGTATCCACTGTAGACTATGAATTCATGGAAGGCAAGACCTTCTCATACATCCTTACATCTTAGAAATTAGAGCAGATTGGCCAGGTGCAGTGGCTCATGCCTGTAATCCCAGCACTTTGGGAGGCCAAGGTCAGTGGATCGCCTGAGTCAGGAGTTCAAGACCAGCCTGGCCAACATGGTGAAACCCCATCTCTACTAAAAAAATACAAAAATTAGCCAGGTGTGGTGACAGGTGCCTGTAATCCCAGCTATTTGGAGGCTGAGGCAGGAGAATCACTTGAACTTGGGAGGTGGAGGTTGCAGTGAGCCAAGATCATGCCATTGCACTACAGGTTGGGTGACAGACAAGAGCGAGACTTCGTCTCAAAAAAAAAAAAAAAAAAAAAAAGAAAGAAAAAAAAAAAGAAATTAGAGCAGCTCCCAGAACGTAATTAGTACTCAATAAATGAATGAGCAAATAGTTTGTATCATAATGAAAACATTAACTAAACCAAACTTAAAAAATTAACATGTCCTCCTAAAGCCAACATGAATCAAAATCCAATGTCACTTTCAAGTAATAGTTGACTATGTTGACAGCATTAACTATCATATGTGAGTCTTGAGGTGATGTTAAAAAATACTTGATGGAGTATGGCATTGTCAAGTGCTTAGTGGATTCTCTTCCCAATAAGCAATAATCAAACTTGACCAAATTGTCAAAATAACCATTTTAAAGATCTGTCAAACAGCCAAAGATCAAAGGCATGAAACAAATTGAGAAGTCATTATTCATGAATAATCACTGAACTTTGGGTAAGAGGAGTCTGTGGGGATTCTTGCCTTCTCCTATCCCTACTTAACTGAGACTTCATACCTTCACACCCCAGCTCAAAGAAAGTCAATCAACATCATTGCCAGAGAAGTTTAACTTGATTAGGAGCTGAACTTGTAAAAACTCCATGTCTACCAGTATTGTTAGTAGCAGTAGTGGTCTCAGAGGTAGACAAAAGGGTAAGTTCAGTGCCTCAGCTAGCATATGGCTTCATCGAAATGTAACAAGGAGATCAAGAAAATAAACAGTCATTGAGGGCCTGAATAAGCTCTCCACAAATTCCTGTGGTGGGAAGGCTACACACAAACTTAAGAAAGATTGAAAGCTGTTTACACATTCCTGGCTGACTTTGAAGCTGTTTACATGGGCAGCAGAAACAAGAAAAGGCCTGGTGGAGAAGCTATAATAGCTTTAAATACTGCCTACACTTTGAACATGTTCCCCAAATACAGATCCACAGTCGAATAAAAGCCTTACTGGTTTGAGGTATTTGAGAAGAAATTCTGAAAAATCATTGACAAATGTTAAACTACACAGACAAATGGGTGACCCATAAGAAGTCAGGCTTAAAAACAGAAATGAAAAATTATAGTAATTAAATAACTGTGAAGAGACATCAACAGCACATATTGTGGGGAATAGATTTCACAGATTTAGTCCAGGTAAGTTACTAAACAAAAATAATTCAAAGAAACAAACTAAAAAACATCACTCAGAGGTGAAAAATCAGGACCTAGAATTGTTATATTACCTAAAATATCCAATTTTTAAGAAAGATTTATGAGAGGGATAAATAAACAGAAAAATGTGACACAGAAAAAATGTCAACGGAAATTGTCTGAGTGGGTTCAGATTTTAGATTTGGCTGATGAAAACCTGAAAGCAGCTATTATAATCAAGAAAATTAAGTTAACAATGTTTAAAGAATAAGGAAAATGAACCAAGCCCCAAGACACCTGTGGAAAACCATCATCCAAACTAATATCTATGTAAAGTGAGTCACAGAAGGAGAAGATAAAGGGAAAGGAAGAAAATTTAAATAAATAATCATGAAAATGTTCCAAATATAAAGGAAGACATAAATCTACACATCCAAAGAAGTTCAAGAACCCAACTAGGATAAACACAAAGGATCTGCATTTAGACACATATAGTCAAACTGTTAAAACAAAAGATAAAGAGAAAATCTTGACACCAAGAGAAAAAAAATTATCACATACAAGGGAACAGCATTACAATTAATAGCTGACTTCTCATCAGAAGGAGTGGAAGCCAGAAGGCAATAGAACAACATAGTCTGAAAAAAGGTACTGAAAAAATGAGTCAACCAATAATTCTATATTCAACAAAACTATTTTTAAAAAAGCAAAATACTTACATTACCAAATTTGAAAAGGCTGAGAAAAGCTGATACTAGCAGATCTGCATTATAGACTATACTAAAGAAATTATTCTAAGCTTAAAGGAAATGACATTAGACATAAAGTATACTGGAAAAGGTAAATATGTAAGTATGTATAAAAGACTATATAAGTAGATCTTCTTCTTTCTACATTTAGTGATAAGACATAAGACTGTACCTTTGGATTTTAACATACACATAATACATATATGACAATAATAAAACAAAGGAGAGAGAAGAAAAATAGAGCTGTACCAGTGCAAAGTATTTTTGCTTTAACAAAATTAAGTTAGTATTCATCTAAAGTGTGATAAATTAAGAATATTTTGTAATCCCCAGAGCACCAAGTAAGAATATAACCTGACAAATAAAGAAAACATAATTAAAATGATATACTAAAATATCTATTTAGCAAAGAAGAGAGTCAAGTGGGAACAAACGAAGAAAACCAACATGAGATATGTAGAAAATAGTAAAATGGCAGAAATGAATCCAAGCTATCAATAAATACTTCAAATAAAAATGGAATAAATATTCAAATGGAAAGAAGGAATTGCCAGGCTAGATAACAAAACAATATCCAACTAAATATAAAAGACACACTTTAGATCCAAAACCACAAATAGGTTGAAAGTAAAAGGATAGAAGATATGCAGTAAACCAAAATCAGATCAGACAAAATAGGTTTTAAGAAATACTACTAGAGGAAAAAAAACTATAACAATTATGAATGTGTACACACTCATAAACAGTACCCTAAAATATATAACGGAGAAGCTGGCAAAATTAAAAGAAGAAATAGATATTCCAAGAGCTGGTGACTCCAATCTTATTCTCAATAATTGATGAAATAACTAAATAGAAAATCAAAAGGAGGCAGAAGACTTGAACACCACTATCAAGCAGTTTAACCTGACATTTATAGAACAATCCACTCCCAAGAGAGCAGAATGCAATTCTTTACTGGTGCTCATGGAACATTTCCCATGATAGGTCATATGCTAGACTAGAAGCAAGTCTCATAAGTTTAATTGTAATGATAACATATATGATCTCCAACTACAACAAAATTAAGTTAGAAATCAACAACCTGCATTTTGGGAAGCTTCCAGATTTTTGGAAATTGAATAAGATACTTCTAATACACTAATATTCTAATATATTTCTAAATATTTGACATTATTACTCATGCATCAAAAATGCACAAAGGAAAACAAAATGTGTTGAAATAGATAAAATAAAAGCACACGTTAAAAGCTATCAAATGGAGCTAAAGCAGTGGTTAGAATGAAATTTATATCTTTGAACACCTGTAAAAGTAAAGGTTAAAATTAGTGAATCAAAATTCCACCTTAAGAAACTAGAAAATTTAAACAAACCGAACCCAAAACAAACTCAAGGAAGAAAATAAGGATTATAGTACAAATCAATGAAACAATAAAAGAAAACTGAGAGAAAAATTGCTAAAGTAAAAAGTTGGTTCCTTGAAAGATCAGTACAATTATCAACTGTCAGCTAGGTTGACCAAGACAGAAATGAAGGAAAACAAACCACCAAAATCAGGAATGAAACAGGAGCCATCACTACTGATGCTACAGAAGTTAAAAAATTTAAGTGTATACTATACCTTATAGTGAACAACAACTTTATTTCTAATACATTAAAGAAATTAGATAAACAAATTTCTAGGAACACACATATTACTAAAACTGACTCAGGAAGAAAGATAATCTGAATATATCTGTAACAAGTAAAATCATTTAGTTATTAAAATCTTTCCATAAATAAAATCTCAGGCCCAGAGTATATAACTGGTAAATTATATAAAGACAAAATTAATCCTTTGCAAATCTTCCAGAAAATAGGGAATACTCAACTCATTCTGTAAGTCTATATTATCCTACACCCAAAACCAGCCAGACATCAAAAGAAAAAAACACAAAACAAAAACTACCGACCAATATATCCATCATGAATATAGATGCAAAGTCCTTAACAAAATATTAGTAAACTAAGTCTAGCTGCATACACATTATAATCAAGTGGGATTTATTGCAGAAATGCAATGTTACTTTAATGTTTGTAAATCAATTAATAGAATATACCATATTAATAAAGAACATAACCACATGACTGCTCAATAGACGCAGAAAAAGCATTTGACAAAATCAAATACATATTCAGGATAAAAACTCAGCAATGGCCAGGCGCAGTGGCTCACGCCTGTAATCTCAGTACTTTGGGAGGCCGACGTGTGCAGATAATGAGGTCAGGAGATCGAGACCAGCCTGGCCAACATGGTGAAACCCTGTCTCTACTAAAATACAACAATTAGGAGGGCGTGTGGGCAGGTGCCTGTAATCCCAGCTACTCAGGAGGCTGAGGCAGCAGAATCACTTGAACCCGGGAGGCAGAGGTTGCAGTGAGCTGAGATCGCATCACTGCACTCCAGCCTGGGTGACAGAGTAAGTCTCCATCTCAGAAACAAACAAACAACAAACAAACAAACAAAAAACTCATCAACAAGGAATAGAAACGAACTTCCTCAACTTGATAAATAGCATCTTCAAAAATCCCTACAGCTAAAAACCCTTCAAAAAATTAATGAATCCAAGAGCTGGTTTTTTGAAAGGATCAACAAAATTGATAGACTGCTAGCAAGACTAATAAAGAAAAAAAGACAGAAGAATCAAATAGACACAATAAAAAATGATAAAGGGGATACCACCACCGATCCCACAGAAATACAAACTACCATCAGAGAATACTACCAATAACTCTACGCAAATAAACTAGAAAATCTAGAAGAAATGGATAAATTCCTCGACACATACATCCTCCCAAGACCAAACCAGGAAGAAGTTGAATCTCTGAATAGACCAATAACAGGATCTGAAATCGTGGCAATAATCAACAGCTCACCAACCAAAAAGAGTCCAGGACCAGATGGATTCACAGCAGAATTCTACCAGAGGTACAAGGAGGAACTGGTACCATTCCTTCTGAAACTATTCAAATCAACAGAAAAAGAGGGAATCCTCCCTAACTCATTTTATGAGGCCAGCATCATCCTGATACCAAAGCCAGGCAGAGACAAAACCAAAAAAGAGAATTTTAGACCAATATCCTTGATGAACATTGATGCAAAAATCCTCAATAAAATATTGGCAAACCGAATCCAGCAGCACATCAAAAAGCTTATCCACCATGATCAAGTGGGCTTCATCCCTGGGATGCAAGGCTGGTTCAATATACACAAATTAATAAATGTAATCCAGCATATAAACAGAACCAAAGACAAAAACCACATGATTATCTCAATAGATGCAGAAAAGGCCTTTGACAAAATTCAACAACCCTTCATGCTAAAAACTCTCAATAAGTTAGGTATTGATGGAACATATCTCAAAATAATAAGAGCTATCTATGACAAACCCATAGCCAATATCATACTGAATGGGCAAAAACTGGAAGCATTCCCTTTGAAAACTGGCACAAGACAGGGATGCCCTCTCTCACCACTCCTATTCAACACAGTGTTGGAAGTTCTGGCCAGGGCAATTAGGCAGAAGAAGGAAATAAAGGGTATTCAATTAGGAAAAGAGGAAGTCAAATTGTCCCTGTTTGTAAATGACAGGATTGTATATCTAGAGAACCCCATTGTCTCAGCCCAAAATCTCCTTAAGCTGATAAGCAACTTCAGCAAAGTCTCACGATACAAAATCGATGTATAAAAATCACAAGCATTCTTATACACCAATAACAGACAAACAGAGAGCCAGATCATGAGTGAACTCCCATTCACAATTGCTTCAAAGAGAATAAAATACCTAGGAATCCAACTTACAAAGGATGTGAAGGACCTCTTCAAGGAGAACTACAAACCACTGCTCAAGGAAATAAAAGAGGATACAAACAAATGGAAGAACATTCCATGCTCATGGGTAGGAAGAATCAATATCGTGAAAATGGCCATACTGCCCAAGGTAATTTATAAATTCAATGCCATCCTCATCAAGCTATCAATGACTTTCTTCACAGAATTGGAAAAAACTACTTTAAAGTTCATATGGAACCAAAAAAGAGCCCGCATCGCCAAGTCAATCCTAAGCCAAAAGAACAAAGCTGGAGGCATCACGCTACCTGACTTCAAACTATACTACAAGGCTACGGTAACCAAAACAGCACGGTACTGGTACCAAAACAGAGATATAGATCAATGGAACAGAGCAGAGCCCTCAGAAATAACGCCGCATATCTACAACTATCTGATCTTTGACAAACCTGACAAAAACAAGCAATAGGGAAAGGATTCCCTATTTAATAAATGGTGCTGGGAAAACTGGCTAGCCATATGTAGAATGCTGAAACTGGATCCCTTCCTTACACCTTATACAAAAATTAATTCAAGATGGATTAAAGACTTAAATGTTAGACCCCAAACCATAAAAACCCTAGAAGAAAACCTAGGCATTACCATTCAGGACATAGGCATGGGCAAGGACTTCATGTTTAAAACACCAAAAGCAATGGCAACAAAAGCCAAAATTGACAAATGGGATCTAATTAAACTCAAGAGCTTCTGCACAGCAAAAGAAACTACCATCAGAGTGAACAGGCAACCTACAAAATGGGAGAAAATTTTTGCAACCTACTCATCTGACAAAGGGCTAATATCCAGAATCTACAATGAACTCAAACAAATTTACAAGAAAAAAACAAACAACCCCATCAAAAAGTGGGCAAAGGATGTGAACAGACACTTCTCAAAAGAAGACATTTATGCAGCCAAAAGACACATGAAAAAATGCTCATCATCACTGGCCATCAGAGAAATGCAAATCAAAACCACAATGAGAAACCATCTCACACCAGTTAGAATGGCAATCATTAAAAAGTCAGGAAACAACAGGTGCTGGAGAGGATGTAGAGAAATAGGAACACTTTTACACTGTTGGTGGGACTGTAAACTAGTTCAACCATTATGGAAGTCAGTGTGGCGATTCCTCAGGGATCTAGAACTGGAAATACCATTTGACCCAGCCATCCCATTACTGGGTATATACCCAAAGGACTATAAATCACGCTGCTATAAAGACACATGCACACGTATGTTTATTGTGGCACTATTCACAATAGCAAAGACTTGGAACCAACCCAAATGTCCAACAACGATAGACTGGATCAAGAAAATGTGGCACATATACACCATGGAATACTATGCAGCCATAAAAAATGATGAGTTCATGTCCTTTGTAGGGACATGGATGAAATTGGAAATCATCATTCTCAGTAAATTATAGCAAGGACAAAAAACCAAACACCGCATATTCTCACTCATAGGTGGGAATTGAACAATGAGAACACATGGACACAGGAAGGGGAACATCACACTCTGGGGACTGTTGTGGGGTGGGGGGAGGGGGGAGGGATAGCATTAGGAGATATACCTAATGCTAAATGACGAGTTAATGGGTGCAGCACACCAGCATGGCACATGTATACATATGTAACTAACCTGCACATTGTGCACTTGTACCCTAAAACTTAAAGTATAATAATAATTAAAAAAAAAATCCCTACAGCTAGCACCATGCTTCAAGATATTAGGCAATGTTTTCCACCTACAACTAAGAACACCTCCTCAAAACTTCTATTCAATATTTTACAAGAGGTTCTGGTCAGTGCAATAAAGAAAACAAATTATTTTTTTTCTATCAATTTATCCAAATCTTAGAAGTTTCCAGTAAAAATTCACTGTGTTATTTCTACACCTGAATACATTTTACGGAAAGAGGGGTAAGTTAGAAAAGATAATGGTGGATTTCTGTTTCTGGTACTACCAAGGTAAATAAATTTGCAAACATCACACTAAAAACAACGGAAATTTTGCATCAAATATTTAAAAATCTATCTTTTTAAATGTGTTGCATGGCTAGAATAAAACTAAATAACACACAGACAGGCCAAAGGCACAGTGAAAGCAGAAATCTTGGAAAATAAGAGATCTGAGGACAGCTTTAGATTATATTCTATTAAATCTTGGTGACTTTTAAGTATCATTTTGTCATTTGTGGGTACATGGTAGATTGGAGACAAAGTATAGGGCCCTACTCAATGTGATAATGGTATGGGATTTTTTTTCTAACAGGAAAAACATGCAAAAGGTCATCACTCCAAAGAGGTGTATCTTCAGTGTGGCAGTGAACTAGAAATAAATCTTCACCAGCTAGAAAACTTGAAAGATGTTATCAAGATAGCTGAGTAGAAGGGCCTGCTTCCTTCACACAAAAAGGCTAAAGTGATAAGCAGATAACTACATGGTGAATTGCATGCCTAGGGAGAACAACAGAATACATGGGAGAATATGTGACAGAGGCATCCCTGAGGCATTGGAACTTGGGAAGGTAGCATAGAGAAGGAAGAGCCCTGGGATTGACTCAAAGCCAAGAGGCACTCTGCACTGTGAGAAAAGGCAGGAGATCCCTAGCAGTCCACATTCCCACCACAGACACCTGCAATTCTAGCTGCAAGGGAGCCCTACAGTATTCACAGGCTTTGAGACTAGTGTAGGGAGGGAACTCATGCTGAGTTCCCACCTCCTCCCAGCCATTCTCTGGAACCCAGACTACTGCATTATGGTGTCATTTTGAGAACAGAGCCACTGCTAAAATGTACCCTGTACAGGAGCCCCAAAGGGCCTGCTTCTCTGCATTTCTGAGCCCTTATCATTATCCAATCCAGAAGGCTACAGGGCTGTGATTCCAGTTGGACCCCGTGGTGTAGCTGTGAACTCAGCACCTGAGGCAATGCAGTGGCCTGTACCCAAGGGAACAGGTGATCTAGTATATCAGGGAGGCCATCTTCAAGACAGAGGGAGCCAAAGCATGTGCTCCCCAGAATTTGAGAGCTGACGGCCTAATGACCAGCAGAACTGCCACATGCTCGTGTGCACTCCCCAAAGGCCCTAGGACTGGCCTGCCTGGGGCCTGCTGCCAGTGTCACTGGCAACACTGACTCCTGTAGTGGTGGAGCTGCTGCATTGCCTGCAGGGCCTTCTCCATCAGGAACTCAAGGACTGGCTACCCCAGGATGGGGGCCCAGGACTGGCCCACCAAGGGCCTGCCAATGCTGACAACTCTGCCTGCTTCAGCAGCAGAGCTCCTGTGCTCTCTCATGCAATCCCCCATCTGAGGGCCTGAGGACTGTCTTATCTGGTGTCTGCTGCCACTGATGGCCCTTCCCACTACAGAAGTGGAGCTGCCATGTGCCCCCATCAGGGGCCTAAGGACTGGCACATTTAGGGCCCAATACCATCAGTGAAACTACCTGTCTAGTGGGGAAGCCACAGTGTGCTTGCATTCCCCTTAGAAGCCTGAGTACCAGCTTGCTGGGGCCTTCCATTGCCTTTGACTTTGCCTACTCCAGTGTCAAGGCTACTGAGTGCCTGTACCCTCAACCAGGGGCCTGAGGACTGGCTCACCTGAGAATTGCTGCCACTGGTGACCTACCAATCTAGTAGTGAAACCACTGCATGTCCCCTCCCAAGGGGCCTAAGAACTACCCTGCTGCCCTGGGACTGCCACTGCCAGCAACCACACTCTCCAGCTGGGAAATAGAGCTATGTGCCTGTGCATGCTCCCCAGGGACCCAAGGTCTGGTTTACCTGGGGCCTGCTCCTGCCACTAATGGCTGCTGCCACTAATGACTGCCGCCCTGACCAGCATACCCCTCCAAGTGCTCCCAAACCAGGCTCTTTGGTAGCTCCAGGCCTCTCAGCAAAGCTGCCTCCACAAACACTCACAATCTAGGCTACTAAAGCACTCATAGGCACCACTGACACTGATTACAGCTGAAGAAACACATGGACACTACACTACTGTGCCCACCCAGAACCAAAGTCAAAGCACTCTATTCAATTAACACATCTGCCGGAAAAAGTCTTTCCCCATGAAAGCTATGCCATAAAATTAGAAGACATGACTGTTCTACCAGATGTGCAGATATTAACATAGGGATGTAAAAAACATGAAAAAGCAAGGAAAATTAACACCTCAAAAGGATCCAAATAATTTATTCGTAATACATCCCAAGGCAAAGGAAATTGATGCAATACTTTTAAAGAAATTTAAAATAATGACCTTAGGGAACTCAGAAAGATATAAGAGAATACAGACAGATGATTCATCAAAATCAGAAAAACAATTCATAATCTGAATGAGAAATTTAATACATAGATATCACAAAAAAGGACCAAATTGGAAACTAAAAAAATCAATGAATACATTTTTTTAAAAAATCAAGAGCTTCAACAATAGACTAGATCATAAGAAGAAAAAATGTCTGAACTTGAAGACAGGTCTTTTGACAAAATCCAGTCAGACAAAAAGAAAATGAATAAAGAAAGCCTACGAGACTTACAGGATATAATTAAGTAAACAAATATTTGTATTATGGAATTTCCAGAAGAGGAAGAGATGGGAAAAGGAATAGAAAACCCATTTAATAAAGTAATTGCTAAAAACTTCCAAGTTTTGGGAAGAAATATGGATATTCAGATACAGGAAACTAAAAAGTCCCCAAATAGATTCAACCTCAAAGATTCTCTCTGAGAAACATTATAGTCAAAAGTCAAAGAGAAAATGAGAATTGTAAAAACTGCAAGAGAAAAGCATCAAGTCACATATAATGAAATCCCCTTCAGACTAATAGCATATTTCTCAGCAAAAACCTTACAGGCATGGAGAGAATGGGATGATATATTTAAAGTGCTGAAAGAAAAAAAACCCTGGCAGCCAAGATACATTACCCAACAAACTTATCCTTCAGAAATCAAGGAGAAACAATGTCTTTCCCAGACAAGCAAAACTGTGGGAATTTACCACTAGACCTACACTACAAGAAATACATGAGAGTCCTGTATCTGGAAGCAAAAGAATGATAACTACCATCATAAAAACATGTGAGAGAATAAAACTCACTGGTAGAGCAGACACATAAATAAAAAAGAAATAATTAAACTTTATCACTACAGAAAATCACCAAACTGCAGCCAACATTGGAGTTAAACTATACCCTAGACCAAATGGACCTAACAGACATTTACAGAACATTTCATCCTAAAGCTACAGAATACATATTCCTCTCATCAGTACATAGAACATTCTTTTTTTTTTTTTTGATGGAGTCTCGCTCTGTCGCCTAGGCTGGAGTGCAGTGGCGCGATCTCGGCTCACTATAACCTCCACCTCCCAGGTTCAAGTGATTCTCCTGCCTCAGCCTTCCGAGTAGCTGTGAATACAGGCATGTGCCACCACGCCTGGCTAATTTTTTGTATTTTTTTAGTAGAGACAGGGTTTCCCCATGTGAGCTAGGATGGTCTCACTCTCCTGACCATGTGATCCGCCTGCTTTGGCCTCCAAATGTGCTGGGATTACAGGCATCAGCCACCACACCCGGCCCAGAACATTCTTTAGGATAGATCACATGGTAGGCTGCAAAACAAGTCTTAACAAATTTTAAAAAACTAAAATCATATCAAGTATCTTTTCATACTACAACAACATATAACTAGAAATCAACAACAAGAGAAACTGGAAATTGTACAAATACATGGAAATTAAACAACATGCTCCTGAATGGGTAAAGGAAGAAATTAGGAAAAAAATAAGAAAGTTTCTTCAAATAAATGAAAAATATCCTAACCTATAGGATAGAGAAAGGCAGTATTAAGTGAAGTTCATAGCAATAAATGCCTACATCAAAAAAGTAGAAATATTTCAAATAAACAACCTCATGTTGTGCCTCAAGCTATCAGAAAAGCAAGAACAAACAAAACCCCACATTAGAATAAAGGAAATAATAAAGATCAGAACTAAATGAAACAAAGACTTAAAGTACTAAAGATCAGTAAAAGAAAAAGTTGGTTTTTGGAAAAGATAAACGATACTGAGAAACCATTAGCTGTACTAAGAATAAAAAGAGAAGACTCAAAATCAGAAACAAAAAAGGAACCATTACAACTGATACCACAGACACAAAAAGGATCTTTACAGACTATTATGCATAATGCTACACAAACAAAATGGAAAATCTACAAAAAATGAATAAATTTCCAGACACATATAATTTACCAAAACTGAACCAAAAATAAACAGAAAACCTGAACTGACTAACAAATGATGAGGTTGAATCAGGAATAAGAAGTCTTTCAACGAAGAAAATCCTGGAACCAAATGGCTTCACTGATGAATTCTACTGAACCTTTAAAGGACTAACAACAATTCTTCTCAAACTTTTCCAAAAAACTGAAGAGAAAAAAATTCCTCCACATTAATTCTATTAATTAATTATTCTATTAATTCTATAAGAGTAGCATTACTCTGATATCAAAACAGCATAAAGACAGCCAAAAAAGAAAACTACAGACCAATAACCCTGATGAACACAGATGCAAAATCCCTAACAAAATACTAGCAAACGAAATCAAACAGCACATCAAAAAGATTCTATACCACAGTCAACTAGGATTTATCCCAAGGATTCAAGGATGTTTCAACACATGCATATCAATAAATGTGATACATTACATCAACAGATGAAAGACTAAAACCACAGGCCAAAGAAACATTTGCTAAAATTCAACATCTTGTATGATAAAACTCTCAATAAATTAGGTACAGAAAGAATGTACTTCAATGAAGAGATTTTCTGAAACTGGAAGTTATATTTAAAAGGGAAACAGAGAATAAAAGTTTGGAAAATTTGCAGCCCGACCATGTAGTAGAAAAGAAAGACCTATTTTCTGGAGAGGAATTCAAGGCTGCAGAAATCTGCATAAGTAAAAAGGAGCTGAATGTTAATAGCAAGACAATGGCAAAAATGCCTCCAGGGAATTTCAGGGACCTTGGCAGCAACCCTTCCCATCACAGGCCTGGAGACCTAGAAGGGAAAAATAGTTTCATGGCCTGAAACAGGTTCCCTGTGCTGTGTGCAGCTTAGGTACTTGGCGCCATGTGTCCCAACCATTGCAGCCATGGCTGAAAGGGGCCAACATAGAGCTCAGGCCGTGGCTTCACAGGATGCAAACCCCAAGCATTGGCAACTTCCACATAGTGTTGAGCCTGCGAGTGCCCAGAAGTCAAGAACTGGGGTTTGAGAACCTCCACCTAGATTTCAGAGGATGTATGGAAATGCCTGGATATCCAGGAAGAAGTTTGCTGCAGGAGTGGGGCCCTCATGGAGAACCTCTACTAGGGCAGTGAGGAAGGGAAGTGTGGTATTGAAGCCCCCACACACTGTCCGTGCTGGGGCACTGCCTAGTGGAGCTGTGAGAAGAGAGCCACCATCCTCCAGCCCCCAGAATTGTAGACCCACCAACAGCTTATACTGGGCACCTGGAAATGCCACAGACACTCAACAGTAGCCCTTGAGAGCAGCCATGCAGAGCCACAGCGGTGGAACTGCCCAAGGCCTTGGGAGTCCACCCCTTGCATCGGTGTGGCCTGGGGTCAAAGAAGATTATTTTGGGGCTTTAAGATTTAATGACTGCCCTGCTGGGTTTCAGACTTGCATGAGGCCTGTAGCCCCTTTGTTTTGGCCAATTTCTCCCTTTTGGAATGGGAACATTTACCCAATGCCTGTACCCCCACTGTATCCCAGAAGCGACTAACTTGTTTTTTATTTTACAGGCTTATAGGTGGAAGAGACTTGCCTTGTCTCAGAGTTTGTACTCAGATATTTGAATTAATGCTGAAATGAATAAAGACTTGGGGGCCTGCTGAGAAAGTATGATTGTATTTTGCAATGTGAGAAGGACATGAGATTTGGGAAGGACCGGGGTAGAATAATATGGTTTGGCTCTGTGTCTCCACCCAAATCTCATATCAAATTGTAATTGCTAGTATTGGAGGAGGGGCCTTGTGGAAGGTGATTGAATAATGGGGGCAAACTTCCCCCTTGCTGTTCTCATGATAGAGTTCTCATGAGATTTGGTTGTTTGAAAGTGTGTAGCACTTCTCTCTCTCTTCTTCCTTTTCCAGCCATGTATGAAGTGCCTGCTTTCCCTTCACCTTCCACCATGACTGTAAGTTTTCTGAGTCCTCCAAGCCATGCCTCCTGTACAGCCTACAGAACTGTGAACCACTTAAAACTTTTTCCTTTATAAATTACCCAGTCTCAGGTAGTTCTTTACAGCAATGCAAGAACAGACTAATACAGATGCCTACTTTCAGAACTCTTATTCAGCACAGAACTAAAAGTCCTAGTCAGAGGCATTAGACAAGATAAAAAATAAAAGGCATGCACATTGGAAAGTAAGAAATGAAACTGTCCCTGTATACAGATGACATAGTCTTATATATAGAAAAACTAAAAGACAAAAAACTCTATTAAATAACTCTTAAAATTGATAAACCAATTTGGTAACATTGTAGGATACAAAATCAACATATAAAAATCAGTAGTGTTTCTATACACCAAAATGAACTAGCTGAAAAAGAAATCAATCGCATTTGTAATTGTAACAAAAAATAATAGAACACCTAGGAATTTAACCAAAAATGTGCAAGATCTCTACAATGAAAACTAGAAAACAATGATGAAAGAAATTGAAGAGGACATACAAAAATGAAAAAAAATCACGTTTTTGAATTGGAAGACTGTCAAAATTACTATACTACCTAATCTACAGATTCAATGTAATCTCTATCAAAATATCAATGACATTCTTCACAGAAATAAAAGAAATAACCCTAAAATTTATATGGAACCGTAACAAAAATCTCTAATAGCCAAAGCAACCCTGAACAAAAAGAGGAAAGCTGGATGCATCACACTACCTGAATTCAAATTATATACCACGAAGCTGTCGTAACCGAAACAGCATGATACTGGTATAAAAACAGAGAGATACACCGATGTAACAGAATTTCTGCTCCCAGAAATAAATCCATGTATTTACAGACAACTGTTTCTCAACAAAGGTGAACAGAACATACAATGGGGAAAGAACAGCCTCCTTCAAATAAATGGTATTGGGAAAAATGGATGTCCATATGCAGAAGACCAAACATTACACCCACATCTCTCACTATATACAAAAATCAACTCAAGATAGATTAAAATGTAAGACCTGAAACTATAAAACTACTAGAAGAAAACAAAAGGGAAATACTTAAGGACACTGATCTAAGCAAAGACTTTGTGGATATGACTTCTAAAGCACAGGTAACAAAGCAAAAATGACAAATGGATTAATATCAAACTATAAAGTGTCTTCACAGCACAAGAATAAATCAACAGAGTAAAGAGACTACCTGAAGAATCAGTGAAAATGTTTGTAAACTATTCATCCGACAAGAGATTAATATTTAGAATATACAAGGAACTCAACAGCCAAAACAACAAATAATCCAATTAAACAGTGGGCAAATGAGCTGAACAGACATTTCTCAAAAGAAGATATATAAATGGTCAACAGGTATATAAAAGATGTTTAACATCACTAATCATCAGGGAAATACAAATCAAAACCACAGTGAGACATTTATCTCACCCCAGTTAAAATGGCTATTATCAAAAAATACAAAAAATAAAAAAAATGCTGGTGAGAATGCAGAGAAAAAGAACTCTTGTACATTGTTTATGGGAATGTAAATTAGTGTAATCATTATGGAAAACAGTGTGGAGGTTTCTCAAAAAAACTGAAAATAGAACTAACATATAATCCAGCAATCCCACTACTGGGATTTATCCAAAGAAAAGGAAATCAGAATATCAGAGAGGTATCTGCACTTCCATGTTCACTGAAACATTATTCACAATACTCAAGATAAGGAATCAACTCAAGAGTCCATCAACAGATTAATGGATAAAGAAATTATGGTAAATATACTCAATAGAATACTATTTGGCCATCAAAATGAATAAAATTCTGTCATTCGTGGCAACATGAGTGAGCCTGGAGGACATTATAATAGGTGAGATAGGTCAGGCACAGAAGGATAAAGAATGCATGTTCACACTCACATGTGGGAGCTACAAAAGTTGAGCTCATACAAATAGAGAGTAGAATTGTGGATACTAGATTCTGGGAAGAGTCGATAGTAAGGGAATAAAGAGAGGCTGGTTAACAAACACGGAATTACAGCTAGATAGGATAATTTCTAGCGTTTTATAGTACTTTAGGGAGACTATAGTTAACAATAATTTATTGTGTATTTTCAAGCAAGTTAGGAGAGGATTTTGATTATTCCCAACACAAAGAATTGTATTGGGATATGCTAATTACCTTGATTCAGTCATTACACTTTCTAACAATGTACTTTCTAACAATGCCTTGATCTATTCCAGCAAACAAAGTTCTTAAACTATACGCACACACATAAAAATCAAGACAACATATGTGAGATCCAGCTCAAACAAAAGAACCAGCTGAATCACATACAAAATTATCTGAAATACAAAATTATCTTAAATATAAAATAAGTACTTAATCTGTTTAAAGGAATAAAAGTAAGCATTGAATAAAAGAATACAAATAAGAAACCACAAAAGCCAATAACGCAGATTTGAAAAAGAAATTATTAAAACCTCTAGAAATAAAAAAAACGTTAAAATTAAAATTGAATGGAATGCTTAAATCACTGAAAAAAAGGGTAAAGAGCAAGACAGATTTGAATAAATTATACAGAATTCATCACACCAAGAGAAAGAAATGAAAAATATGAGTATATGAGATAGGCATAATATATGGAGACAATCTAATATACATCTTTTGAATTCCAGAAAAAAAATGGACAAAAGAGATAAGGTAGAGGCAGTATTTGAAGAAATGATGGCTAAATATTTCCCAGATTTGTTGAAAGATTCCAGTCTTCAGATTCAGGAAAGTCAACAAATTCCAGGCACAATGAATATAAAGCACTCCATATAAATACTGAAATTCCATTTCATAGCGAAAATGAAGAATACTAAAAACAACAGATCTTAGAAACAGCCAGAGAAAAAATACAGATTACCTACAACATGACAATTATATTTTCAGCTGACTTTGCAACAGCATTAGAAGCCAGAAAGACTATAGATTATCTTCATAACGCTGAGAGAAAAATCCGCTGTCTGGAATAACCAACAAAATTATGTGTCAAAAAAAGGTCAAAAGAGGACATTTTTAGAAAAACAAAAAGTGAGTTTACTGCACTCTTCCTTTAGAAGGTAGAAGAAAAATTGTCTCAAGTGCAATGTGTGAAATGCAAAAACTGGTAGTGTGCAAACAAACTGGTAAATACATAGCTAAGCCTAAGTATTAGCTGCATAAAATAATAATTTATGTCTTAAATAATATGTCCAATTTGTGGAGTTAAAAAGGACAGAAGTAAAATTCTAAATTAAGCATGTAAATCAGGAGTGATGAGAATTAAAACCTCCTAAATTCCTTATGTTTTTCAGAAAATAATATTTTGAGTATTTTTATTCTTTGTTGGGTGTGCTTATTAAAATTTCTAGGGTAGTCATTCAACTAGATATTAATGTTACAACCATGCATGCTATTGAAGAAACTTATATACTTTTTGTGCTTTATTATGACAAAACAAGATGTTTCTCTTTCTGAAATAGGTCATATTTTGTACAAAATAATATATAAGTAAATAAAGTTACTGCAAAATTGGTGACTTCAGAGTTTTCAGCTTCTTTTTTAATTTTGGGAAGAAAAAAGCCCCTTCAAAGTAGCATAATTCATCTGTAATTCTTTTTCATGTTAAAGTCTATTTAAAGAAAACCCCGTATGATCTATATGAGGCCTTTCAGATCTACTAATTCGAATCATATATAATTGGAACTTTACACTCCACTAGCATGAGTTCACTTACACAGTTCTTACAAGGGCTTGCCACGTTAAAATTTATTGATTGCTACAGCGTTGCTTCCAAAACAAAAGTGACACAAGGCACAGCCCTGCCCTCAGTCTCATGATATAATCGGGCAAGATGGCACTATTTCCAATAATGCATAGCAAGGTCTGAAACAGAGTATAAGCAAAGTGCTACTGAAGCACAGAGAGAGGAACAATTAGTTTTGTCTGATGATCAGGAAGAGTTTCTCAGAGAAGACTACAATTAAGCTGGAACTTGACATATAAATAAAACTTTCCCAGGTATGAAGGAGGAGATATCTTCTAGAAGACATAGCAGCATGAACAAAGCGGGAAGGCTTGAAAAGGACACGATGTATTTGAGGAAGTAGCACAGTTTGTTACAGTATAGTGTATGGGGGTTAAATTATAATTAGGCTATCAGTTTCACAAGTCTTTTGAGGTTTCTCTGTGTGCTGAAAATTTGGGGGTTTAACAGCAATTGTTTCTCATAATCAAATGGAAAAGAAAGCATATATACAGAAGAACATACAGAACAAAAGCAATTCATCATACATTTCAGTTTACAAGAAAAACATCTTTCATCAAGTGTCCAAAATGCAGCTGTCCTTTCATTGAGAGGGGATTACTTGTACCTGGTTCACCTGCCCACATTAGAGTAATTCACCAATCAGCAAGTCCTTCACTTACAGAGGCTCCACCCTACACCCAACACTCTGCTAGGTGTTAAAGAATCAAAGGAAAGATTGCTGGGTCCCCATTGCAAAGGAACTTGCATTTTCGACAGGGTCAAAACTGAGATACCTGTAGAAAACAGAAAATTATTCAATATTAGACAGGATGGAGTACATTCTAGATACAAGACTGATTTTGAGATCCAAACTGGGGAAGATTTTAGGGAAGTTATTACTTGAAAATGAGTAGAATTCAGATATAGAGTACAGCAGAAGAGCTTTCTCAATGCAGAAAAAGACATGGAGTTTATTACAGAAGGGGGTTGGGGACAGTGAGCGAAACTTCCTTGGAAAAGAGAAAAGTAAAGGGATGAAATTACTGATGGTCTTGAAAATGAGAAGTCTGAATTTGCCGAGGTGGGGCAGGGTGATGTCATGCTACAAGGGATCTTACAGAAAGGCACAGAGGGAAATGTTTTGTATTACAGATTTGAAAAAGAAGAAACTGGAATAGGGGGATTGCTTTGAACTAGCTGCAGTAATCCATATATGAGGTGAGGAGAACTTTACTGCAGTAGGAAAAGGAGGAATGCAAATGAGAGATTTGAAGAGAAATTGAGTGATAAATTAGATACACTGGAAAGAGACTCTGTAAGATGGCTGGTAATAGGAATTGAGTCTGAAGATTGTCTTGGTTAAATACAAAGTGTATACCCTATGACTAGTTCACAAGCCATTATAAACCTCAGACAATGTCCATACAATCTATATCACCAAGATTAAATTAATATAAAGTACTTCACCCATAACTTTCCAGTAAAGCTTGGCTGTACTACCACTCTCATCATCATCATAACAGGGTGATTAACATTTTCTAATTTATAAAATAACTGTTTCCCTTGCAACTAATAGGTATTTTGTGAGGAAATAGTTTAAGGCTATATAGGCTGTTGCTCCTCGAACTTTCATTGATGATCCTTGTCTGAATAAATTATTATGGTTGTCAAATAATGATTTTCTGTTTCCATAGTTTCTTTTACATCTATCACTTAGCAAATAATGAAGAGCTCTCTTTTTTCCTATCCATCTGCCCATCCACTCACCTCTCTACCCTACCCATCTACCTACCTATCTACCAACTTCAGTAGAGATGCCTACATTAATTACAAAGGAAAAAATAGCAATTAATAAGCAAAAAGAAGTCTCTGACTGCTATCAAATGGAAGCTGGCCTGGCTCTCGCACCTAGGTGACCGTGTTTAGCTGAATATAAATAATTGTATACCAGAACAAATATTAGACAAAGTCATTTTGTGATACTGATGAAATCAAATATAAGCAAGGCCACTCCATAATCAAACAGACATGGCAAAGACTTAGAATACTGCCCAAATCACAAACAAGGATCAAGCATGTGCCCTCTCATGGCACGAGTGATTGCTGCTGCCTTATCAGATATGGGCTCAGCTTTGCTCCATTCCTCTGACCCTCTTAGATAAAAATTATTAATATAACCAATCATGAAATTGTCCCTGTTTTCTGATAGCACCCAATCTAGAATGAAACCACACTTCCTTGAAACTTCCCCCAAATAATCACACATAAGTCTAAACCCAACAATAAGTACCTCCTTTCTGAGCATCTCTTACTGAGACGCCCACCAGTTCCCTGTGGCGTGTTGCAGTGGCCAAGAAACATCTTTGTTCAACCTAGGGGTGTTCCTGGGGGTCTCTAGCTGGAACATCAATGATTTTGTGGTAGAGAATCTTGGAAAAAACCCTCTCAGCTAAGTGTTCAGTTAGCATTACTAGAAATGGAACAAACCAACATCATGTTCCTCCTGATATGATGTACTCAGAACGCAGCACCACTCTTGTAATGTTCCTGCCAAAAACAGCATAATATAAACCTAATCATAAACAAACATCAAAGCACACTGAAGACATTCTACAAAATAACTGATGTATAGTCCTTAAAAACATCAATGTCAAGAAAGAAAAAGACAGACTGAGGAACTGTATTAAATTTACAATGGCTAGAGGAACATGACAGCTGAATGCAATACATGATCCAGTATTATTGGGACAACTGGTAGTTCCTAATAAATGTATAGATGGTAATACTGAATTCCTGTTCACTTCCTGATTTTGATATTTGTATTTTACTTATGTAAGAACATATACTTATTTTTAGAAAATATACATTGAAGCATTTAGCTGCAAAGGATATGAAGATATGTTAGAATTACATATAGTCAGTCTTCCATATCTGCAGGTTCCTTATTTACAGATTCAACCAATCACAGATAGAAAATATTTGGGAAAAAATACAATAAAAATAATACAAATAATACAGTATAACTATTTACACAGCATTTACATTGTATTAGGTAGTATAAGAAACCTAGAGATGATTTAAATTATATGGAAGAAGATGTGTAGGTTATATTCAAATATTATGCCATCTCATATAAGGGGGACTTGAGCATGTGCAAATTTTGGTGTCTGTGAGGGATCCCGGAACCAATCCCCCATGGATACAGAGGGACAACTGTATTCATAGATACTGTGTGTGATATACACACACACAGAGGAGTGGGGGATAAAGCAAATGTGGTAAAATGGGAACCTGGGTTAAGAGTGTACAGGAATTCTTTTTACTGTTCTGGAAACTTTTCTGTGAATCCCAAATTATAGTTGATTTTCATTATTTGCAGAACTTAAGTTCTATGAAGTTGCTGTGAACACTGGATTGTGAATACTAAACCATTACTCCTGGGAGAAATACAGGGCTAGGTTCCTGTGAGCCTTTGATCACATTTTCTTTGTTAATTTTTTATTTTAATAGCTTTTAGGGTACAAGTGGTTTTTTGTTACATGGGTGAATTATATATTGATGAATTCTGAGACTTTTGGTGCATGAGTCACCCAAGTAGTATACATTGTACCTAATAGGTAGGCTTTTTTATCCCTAGGTCCCCATCCACTCTGGCTCCTGAGTCTGTAAGGTCTATTATATCACTCTGTATGCCTACATACTCATAGCTTAGTTCCCACCTATAAGTGGGAACATACGATCTTTGGGTTTCTACTCCTGTGTTACTTCACTTAGAATACTGGCCTCCAGCTCCAACCAAGTTGCTGCAAAAGACATTATTTCGTTATTTTCTATGGCTGAGTGGTATTCTGTGGTGTATATATGCCACGTTTTCTTTATCCACTCATCAGCTGATGGGCACTTGGATTGGTTCCACATCTTCACAATTGTGAACTGTGCTGCCATCAATGTACATGATCACAATATTTGTATCGAGCAATCAATAACATAACCTTGTTTATGTGTGTTTCTGTTTAAAGGCACCTTATTTAATATATATTGTTGATTCATTAACATTGGCCAACGGCACTATAACTCATGCCTGAATGCAGCTTATCTAGCACGTGTATTTTCTCCCGAAGGCACCCCACAGCCTTAGGAACACTAGCACTTCAGCACTAAGCTTGGGGGCCATGTGAAATGGTGAAATCTATTTTAAAAAACAGAAAAGGAAGAACAATGTGGCATGAAATAGACTTAGGAAAGGGCACCTGTTTGTGGTATGAGAGCTGAAACAAGAAGCAGAGCATTGCCTTGTTCCACTCAGTTGGGAATGTGTGCATGTCAGGGGACTCAAATTTTACATTGCTCAGTGCATGTCTGTGAACAACCCTGAAGGCACCATGAGTATTGATTTTGGCTACAAATAAATTTTAGTTAGTGGACAAACGTACAAATGTTGAATCTGTGAATAATGGGGATTGACTGTACATCCAAATAAAACATTAAGGAAATATACTTTCAGCGTGAAGACTAGAAAAATGGTGGTACAGTAATGAATTATAGTCATTGGATAAGGGACTTGTCCTGAAAGGGAAAATGCTATTTAAGATATTATAGGTTGGGAAGCTTGTCACAGAAATGCCTTAGACACATTTGGAAACCCAGGAATTGATGAAGGCCAAGTCAGGGTAGGAGACGAAGTTATGGGAATCACTGGTAACCTAGTAGATAGATGATTCCACAAGGACAAACGAATAGCCAGATTCTGTGCCTAACCTATAAGACAAATGATGATTAAATACTTATAGGGAAGACAGACAGAATCAAGGCTAATGAATCAAGAACGGGCCAGAGTGAAACTTGCTTTGGTTTTGGCAAAGATTATCAAGATACACACATGCTAAGCTAAGGCGCAGCATGAGATAGGTGTCAATGAGATGATTTCAACTACAAATGAAGAAAAGTTAACTCTGTAAGATATTTCCACATAGAATGAGCTCCTTTAAAGAGATAGATTCACAACTATTGGAGGTGTTCAAACACAAAGTACACGATCATTTACTGAGATTGAAACATCTAAGGAATACTTTGATTGGATAATCTTCAAAAACTTTTCTGATTCTTGTGAAAAAATAAAAATAAAAACTTGGGACACCAACACACTCTGACAAAAAAAAAAACTAAGCTGAAAGCTGAGTCATGCAAGAAGCTGCCTTACCTTTTCCTCTTAAGCAGAGAGCTATAGAGAAAAGGTCAATTATCTCCACAAGTAGCTGTTCTGTGTTCACCTTATTTTGTGCTCAGCACCAGATGAATACATAATCGACGATTCCCCTGCCTGCTCCTTTTCTCCTGCAACATGTGGATTCAGTAATGTGACCATACCCTCCCTCCTTTCCCTCTAGCCCACTATTCCACTTTAAATATTGAAGCCCTCAAACATCGAAGTCATCTTTGGAGAAGGGTGCAGACCACAGACTGTTTCTGTGGTTCTGTGTTTCTTTCAGACGTGATCTTTATTTTGGCAAAATAAACTCCTAATTGATTGAGATTCGTCTCAGATACATTTGGTTTAAACTCTAATATTCTATGACTAATTTTTGCTTACTCTTTGATGTCTTAATAAATGATTTCTGTGTATTTCATCAATCATGAAGCAAGTCTGACCTTATCCTTAAAAATAGTCAAATCTATCGAATTAAGGTTTTTTGTTTTCCAAAAAATTTTTGTTACAGACAAAACCATAGTCCATTTCACTGGAATATCTACAACATAGAGAAGGCGGAAGCTACATCTTCTTTGTCAATGTTTTCCACCTTTTCCCTTAGTTTGCTGCTGCTATCTTATTAATAAGCAGGAGGTGAGATGGACATTTGGGGTCTGCAATGTATCCTTCTTAGCTGCTCCTATGGCCTCTGGCAAGTCAGCATGTAGTCCTACAGGGGCGGGAAATGAGAACATGGGTGGGGCTTGAGGGTGTGGGGCATATAAAAGCAGACATTCCTGAGAATTCCACACTAACTTGTGGCCTTTGGTACTAAGGATTTCTCTGAAATAACCTACAATCAACTGCCAATTAGTGGCACATTAAAGATAAAAATGTCCAGACAGTAACCCTAATTATCAAACGATGTGTACGTACTGTTTCAATGGTGTAGGGAAGGCCTGGGAACATTAGAGGCTGTTACAACAAGATTGGAAGCTCTCACATTTGTCTTATTGCATCAACTCTGTGGTTCCCTCCCATTATATTCCCTCATCTGACAACAAAGAAAGTCTTCCTTTCCAGAAAGGAGTAGAGGGGTGGGGACCTCCTGTGATTTGTGGAACACCTCTTGTCTGTCTTCTTACTATAGCCTATAGTGAGCCTTACCTATAACGCTTTAATTATGCTTTTTACTAGTTTAGAATAGAGAAGAATGTTCAGTGATAGGTCTCCTCTGAATTTTAAAGTCCAAATCTTTTTTTTTTTTTTTTTTTTAAATGCAGTGTGTCCTGGGCTTAACATTTGTTAAGTACTACCCAGTACTACATAGCTTGCAATAGCTGGTAGGAATAACAATAGCTGAAGGCTTACTCCACATTATTAAGAAAACACTTTAAATCCTTAACGTCATTAGTAAACACATATATTCCTTCTTCGTATAACTTCCTTTCATTATACTGTCAACACAATCCTCTAAATACAAATGCCATCCACCATCTGGTTTCATAAAAACCAAAATGTATGAACCAATTATAAGGGAAAATTAATATACTGTATGTGGCTAGGGAAAAAGTTAATTAAACTATTTTGGCAACATATAAAATATCAAAGTGGCAAACATTAATATGTTATAGTTGATATTTATCAATGGATTGTGAAGACACAAAATAGGTATAAAATAATTTCCATAATAACTGCTTTTGGAAACAAGCATGGTTTTGATTTGCTTTATACCACTAATGAATTAAATTACTAGCAAATATGTTTGCAACTTGCCATGTACAAAGTACTGTCCTAGGAGATATGGAGGATATGAGTAATCTGCCCACCCCTGCAGCTAGGCAGGTTAACATCTAACTGGCAAATAGACAATGACACAAATACCTATAAATCAGTAGAGCACGTGATGCTAAAAGTTAAGTCTTAATGGAGAAAGAGAAAGTTGAAGAGGTTGAGATTGATTTTGACTAATTGATTCCATGTGGAAATTAAGGGTGAAAAAACAACAAATATTGGCTTATTTAAATAAAACATTTTGTTGAAAAAGAAAGTGGTAACATTAGTCCCGGTACCAGCCCGTTTACAATTGACTGGACATTGTCCAGTGGATGACATTTTCAAAAAATAGATTTAATCAGTTTAATAGGTATAGACATTTTACAGCAGAGGCCCCCAACCCCCAGGTCACGAACTGGTACTGGTCTGTGGCCTGTTAGGAACCAGGCTGCACAGCAGGAGGTGAGCGGTGGGCAAGCAGGCATTACAGCCTGAGCTCTACCTCCTATCAAATCAGTGGTGGCATTAGATTCTCAAAGAAGTGCGAACCCTATGGTGAACTGGGCATGTGCGGGATCCGGGATGCACACTCTTTAAGAGAACCTAATGCCTGATGATCTGAGGTGGAACAGTTCCATCCCAAATCCAACCCCCTGCACTCCCTGGTCCATGGAAAAGTTGTTGTCCATGAAACCAGTGGGGACCAATGCTTTAGAGAATGCAATTTTGATCTCCACATATGTCAGGATTCCACAATATCTTGATACCTGTTTGAATGGGATCCTGGGGCAGGAGGTGAGCTGGGTAAAATTCTTAGCCCATTCAGGCCGCTATAACACAATATCTTACGGTGGGGATATTTATAAGTAATAGAAACTTATTTCTCACAGTTCTGGAAACGGGGAAGTCCAAGATCAAGGCACTGAAGATTTGGTATCTGATGAGGTCACTCTCCACTTCATAGATGGTGCCTCCTGCTGCGTCCTCACATGAAGGGGCCCAAGGGGCTAGAGCAGTCCCTTCAACCTTTTTTTATAAGGTCACTAATCCCATTCATGAAGCCTCTGTTCTCATGACTTAATCACCCCCTCAAGGCCTCAGTTCTTAACACTATCACATTTTCAACATACAAATTTTGGGAGGTTGCATTCAGATCATAGCAAACTCATTGGTCCCAGTTTCCTGCATGGATCTTTGGAGCGCCTAGGAATTTGCCCTGACAACGGATCGCCTAAGGGAATGCACCTCACAAGTGGGGCCAAGGGGAGAAATGTACTGAGGCAAGGCCCTTGAAAATATGTGAGGATCATTAAGTCAGTTTTATTAACTTTCTAAAAAAACTTAATGATGTGTGGCCCTGTTCAGATAATTAACCCACTCAAAGTGATCTTCACTTCAGGACCTTCCATATCTGAGTCAGCTTACATTCAGACAATATTTCTTATATTTTCAAAAAAATGACAGATTACAGAGAAGAGTTTAAGGCATGGCCCATACCAAGGGTATATAATGGATGGTGCCTTAATTTTAATGTTTTGGGGTAAGTTTAAATATTTTGATTATCATACATTTATGGATGTATATAACTGGTCTTATTGAAAAGGTGAGTTATCTTAGTTATATATCATATGAAAAACACTGATACAGTTTTACACAGAAATAGCAAAACAAAAATTTTAGTAATGTTATCCTCTCTAATGCATTTATAAATAATATATTAATATTATTATCAGTGTGAACTTCTAAATACTACTGACAGTAAAGGCTACGAAGGTTTCCTTTTAATCCATTAAAATATATTTTCACTTTACTCTTTCCCAAAGTATCAATATTGAATGTTATAAAAATACTTTTAGCATTTGCTTTCAAATAAAATATTCAATACTCAATGCTTTCATGGAATATTTTCCCTTAAAAATCCATTATACTAAAAGTAAATATCTGTATGGAACCTACTAGACTGATGTAATTAAAATTAAATTTACAAAAAGGTAATGGAGATTATATCAGCAATAGCACGCAATTCAGTGCAGCAGCTGAATCGCTGTAGATTTTTTTCCCTACATAATCTTATCTCGGATGAACAAAAAGGTTAAGTCCCACAGCAATCCTTAGATTAGGCTATTATTTTTGTTATGGCTACTTAGTCGTTTTATTACAAACTATTAAATAACGCAAGAAAATCAAACAGGTACAAAGGTAAGAAGTTGGCTACATTTATTTTTATACTGTTGATCTAACTACTCAGAGATGACCTGTTAGTGAGTGTGGTTATCACTGAATGTCCCGGGCTGATTTTAGACTTCTGAAGGAAAAGGTTGACTTCAGACCTTTGGTCAAAGGATTCCCATGATTCCTTTTAGGTTTGCTCTCAGGGGTTTAAGACTACATAGAGCTGCATACTTTAAGAAGTCCCATTAAACCAAAACCTTGTCATATCATTCCTTAATTCTAGGACTCCTTAACTCTACACCTCTCAGAACTGCTTCTTGCTGAAACAACTGTACAGCCAACTTCCAGTCAAACTCAGAAACTAATTTAAAAAGTCAGTAATTCATCTGCGGAGTGAAGAGCAAAAATGATGATGGCTCACCCTGCCAAATGCCCTTAGCCTCTCATGAGAAATGTCATAGGAACCTATCTGACTGAGCCCATTCCTTTCTGCAGCCTTCACCTTTTATTGCATCCCTCTTTGTTCTCTACATTCCATTTCCATTTTTCCAACATGCCATCTTTCTTCTTAGGTGGTTTCCACACGTCTGTGGTCTAACTACTGTATGTGCCTTTTACCAGTGCGTGCTCCTACTTGTCCTTTATAATTTGCTTAAAGGCAGTTTCTCTTGGAAGCCTTTCCTGACTGCCTATAACTTCCCAGAAGGACTAAGTTATATCTCTCAAATATACTCCCATAACACTCTGCACTTCTGTGATATCGTCACACTTACAATCAGTAAGGATTGCCCTCACCTCTAGACTGAAGTTCTTGAGGGCAGGAACCATGTCTATCTTGTTCAGGGCCATATCCCCACTGCCTGGCACACGGCTATCCACATAGTAGTGGCCCAATACATTTTTTAAAATATAATTAATGGTTAATAGTTATTGGTTTATGTGTCAGTCTCCCTTACTGATGCTTCTGCATGTTTTATCTATCTTGGTATTGTCTATGTTTATCCTAGAGCCTGGTACAGAGTAAGCCCTTTAATAAATGTTGGCTAAATTTATCTCTGAAATGGTGTGCACATCTAATTTCTTAAGGACAGTGCTGTGCGAAGACCCTTGAGGCCCTCCTTTCCCTTTTGCTTACTTTCAACTATGAGAAAGGGCTTAGAAGATGGCTGGATTGTTAGGCAAAAGGGCAAATAAGCCACCAGAAGAGAAGCGGAATAGCCTCAGAAAGTTAGACAGATGTGAAAATGAAAAATAGATTGTTCATTCGACCTTCCAGCAGGGTACCTAGGCATACAGTCAAATCTAACCAACAACTCTGGAAAAAAAAAGCCTTTGCTGATAACTGGTTGCCTGAAACTAATCTGTTGGAAGAAAATCATAAGAGTAGTTGCCTCTAGGGGTGAGGAGTGGGACTCACTAGGAGGGGATATGAAGGAAATTTGGGGGATGAGAAAAATGTTCTATATTTAGCTAAAGGTTTGGGTTATATTGACATAGGCATTTGACAAAAATCATCTCATAGTACACTTAGGATTTGTACATTTCACTGTGTAAATTTTACCTCAAAAGACAAATGAAGAGAACCGTAAACAAATATTGAAGTGTATTTAATGATATGCATGCTAAAGTGTTAAGAGCAGAATACACTGATAATTGCCATTTACTGTGAAATACATATAATAAAAATAAAATATGAATGTAGAGATAAACACATGATATGGCAAGTATGTAAAATGTTAATTGTAGAATCTTGGGGGTAAGTATATAAGTGTTTACTGTACAATTCTTTCAACTTTCCTGTAATTTTGAAAGTTTTTATCATAAAATGTTGCCAAAAAATGGTTGGTTGGCCTCATGTGGTTGTGGGCACATTAGTATCCAAAAGCTAAGTACTGACTTGTCCCAAGGGAGTGCTTCAGCTATGAAAAGTCAGAAATTATATGAAAATTTCCAATTTATATCATCCCAAACTAGATTATCATTTGGGGTAGTAAAATTTGAATACTACAACCATGTTGGTGGTATTTGTTAAAAAATCCAACAATATTTAGGCACTAGCTTGAATTAGAGGTTAGGAGATTCATTATGAGAAGTCACTGACAATCTCAGGGATTAAAGAGAAACTGAGACAAAACTAAAACACTAGATGTAAACCATATGTGCAATTAACACAAACATAATATTTAAAATGTAAATAAAATATTTAAAATGTAAATATTAAAAATATTTTAAAAGTCAATTACTAGTATTTTATAGTTATAGTCAGTTATAGGCAATTTATAACTGTTGTTTCCCTAGAGCTCAGTTTTATTTAAATAATAACCGATTCATCCAGTATAATCATGTCCATTCCATTATGTTCCTAAAAGGATTTGGGTTCAGTTGATCTGGTTTTAAAAAAACAAAAACCAAAAAACAATGAACTACCCCCAAACTCAGATCTATTGTTTACCATTGTTTAATATATGCAAATGGGTAATTCACAACAACAATTTCTACTTTTCTACAAATTCTGCCACTGTGCATATGGACCCTGACAGAGGAGGCAGAAGAGATTCTGAAGCCTGAATTCTATCCCAGAAATGTAACCACTAGACTTCCATGGAAACAATAGTTTGCTGATTAAATTTCTGCACATGCTGTCCTGAGATATTAATACATAAATTAGGTTGACAATTAGAAGCACTATGAATAACATGTTCATTTTGACAGCTTGGCTGTTGTAATAAATTTAACAACTGTTTCTCCCTCTTGCTATATTCATTTTCACCTTGGGGTTAAGTGATACTGGCTAAAGGAATCCTGGAACAAGAGGCATTTGCAGAAGGCTAACGTGTGAAATTAGTTTTCCTTGCCTTGGCTTTATCTTTGTTGACATAAAGGATCCACATAAAATATTTCGCACTAGAAAATACTCTATCTTCTTTGTACTGATTTTAAGTTTTACTTTTAAGTTCTGAGATACACGTGCAAAACGTGGAGGGTTGTTACATAGGTATATGTGCGCCATGGTGGTTTGCTGCACCTATTGACCCATCCTCTAAGTTCCCTCCCTTCAACCCCTAAGAGGCCCTGGTGTGTGTTGTTTCCCTCCCTGTGTCCATGTGTTCTCAATGTTCAACTCTCACTTATGAGTGAGAACATGTGGTGTTTCATTTTCTGTTCCTGTGCTTGTTTGCTGAGGATGATAGCTTCCAGTTTCATCCATGTCCCTGCAAAGGACATGATCTCATTCCTTTTTATGGCTGTGTAATATTCCATGGTCTATATGTACCGCATTTTCTTTATCCAGTCTATCATTGATGGGCATTTGGGTTGGTTCCATGACTTTGCTATTGTAAACAGTGCTGCAATAAACATATGTGTGCATGTATCTTCATAGAATGACTTATATTCCTTTGGGAACAGGACCCATTAATGAAGCACTTTCACTGTCCCTTGGTGGAAGGGGTGTGCTTCACTAGGGGGAAATCCACTTGTCTGGGCTGCCCAGATTCCTCAGAACCATCAGGAGGAAAGGCTAACTCTGCTTGACTGCAAAGACTGCGGCCACCCCTCCCCCTAGGGGCTCATGCCCAGGGAGATTTGGTTTCTGTCCCTGAGTCTCTGGCTAGAGTTGTTGGAGTTCTTGCAGGGAAGCCCTACCCAGTGTGGAAGGATGTGTCAGGGTCAGGTCTGAAGAGGTGCTCTGGCCACCGTATGCCACAGCTGTGTTGGGCTGTGGGGAACACTTCTTGGGGACCAAGCCATCCAGTTTCCCTGGCTCCAGCAGGGTAAAAGTGCAGCCTGGAGCTATAGAGATGGATGCCACCCTTCCCCAACCCAGGTTGCTTAGTATGTTAGGCAGTTATGAGTCCCAGTGCTGGCTGCTGCCCCCCGTCGCAAAAAGCTCAAAAGGCTTAGGCAGCAGGCAGCTACAGCTGTGGTGCTGGTTGCCCCTTTCCCTGGGAGCTCTGCAGGCTTAGGCAGATTCCAGCTGAGAGGCTGTTGAGAATCTGAGCAGCTCCAGGGTTGGGACCCTAGGCCCCGGTAGAGTGGGTTTGAGTGGGATCTTCGGATCCGTGTTGCACAGTTCCATGGAAAAAGCACAGTTTCCCTGGCTGGGTAGCACACTCACTCTGTGCCTCCCTTGGCTGGGGGTTGGGGCTCCCCTGCCCCATGTGGCTCTCAGGTGGGCCACAGCACCACATTGCTCTTCCTTCCTCTCCATGGATCACGTCAGTCACCTCGTCAGTTCTGATGAGAGAACCTGGATACCCTGATGACCGGTGAAGGATTCACACGCTAGTTATGGTTCTTTTAGATGGGAACCTCTGATTGCCAGTTTCTAGTCGACCATCTTGGCCCCGCACCCCATGATTTTTTTTTTTCAATGTGATTAAACTAAGTTAAGATTTGTGAGAATACAAGCAGTAAAAATTCATATTCAACATTTATTAAGACCCTCCTTAGGAACTGCTCCAGGTACCTTCCCACACACTGGTTCACCAAACCTCATGAAAGCCCTGTGAAGAAGGTATCATGATCTCTATTTTACACATGAGGAAACTCACAGTTGCTAAGTAACTTGCTCAAGTGCACACGAGTTGGCTACTGGTCAGTTCATGGCTTAATCCAGGCTACACACTACAGGGCTTGTGTGTTCCTTCTACTGACCCCAACACTGATTTTTAACTTTTTGCTTTCTCTTCCCCATGCAATCATCTTTGCACATGCATATTTCAATGCAAATTGGACCTCCATTTGATTAACATATAAGTGAGTATCTTGTGAAGATACTTTCCAATTCAGGGTTCCAAGGGTCCTGTTCCCTGGAATGTAGCATGCATGGCAAGAAAGAGTTAATATATTTCTCCAAGCTAACTCAAGCATTAAGGAAAACTTGACCCAATAAGCACAAGTGTAATTTGGATGATATTTCAACTCTAGGATATTTTGGGAATTTCAGCGTCATTACTGTTACTGTTAACAGAAATGCTAAGAAAGTAAGGATGAGTCTCTAAAGCTGATCCTAGTTAAAACACCGAAAATGAATAACTTACCCAATTATATTAGAAGTTATTTTTAAAGGTAGCAATAAAAGTCTATTTGAAAATAAACATTATGCCTCTTTAAGTGATACTCTGTGATGTTACATCCTACTTGTTCAGTCAACTAAACACAGAAAATTGTTCTCCTTGGATCTGCATTGGCAAGACGTTTAAATGCCTCAGGTGCACACGTATGGCCTAATGTCAGTTGATGTCATGATTCTAACACCAAGTTGCTTCAAAATTTTCACACATATCTGATGAGTCTTCAAAAATCAGACTGAAATTCTTTTCAGTATAAGTGACACTAAAGTAACTTTTCAAAATTCAATCATTTGAATGGAATAGTGATACTCCCTATTTAATGAGCACCACAGAATTTTCTACATATATACTTTTGATTTAAAAAATCAAGTTACTATAAACTTTTGCATAAAATGTTCAATGGAAGGAAGCTAAAATATGTAGACATGTATTAGAACCCTAAATAAAGTAAAAATATATTAACCAAACCTAATTTAGAAAGTATTACCCAGCTCAAATGAAACCAAAAAGTGTATATGCTTTTCCAAAGAAATTAATTAAATGTTAAGGAATAGCATCCTTCATTTGGACAGCAGTTAATAAAATAAAATTTGTGAGAACAATCCCCAATCATTTTTCGGTTGATTCCTAGGTACTTATAAAAATTATCAACCAGGACTGCCCTATTGCCTTTTTCTATATTACTATAAATACATTATTATATTGTGTATTATTAGAAGGCCTTAGAGATCAGCCAACTTTAATATACGGGAGAAAATTTTAGAATAATTATTTACAAATATATTTTGGCAGCTGTAGTGTTTTCTCTAACAATTCCAAAGCTATGTAAAAATAACCAAATGTTACTGAATTACAGGGAACACATGTTAGAGATAATTTAGGAAAAAAATGAAAGAAAAGGACTATTCCTATAAAAGTTACATAGTGTGTTGGAAAGTTCACAAGAGTCGTATGAACTAAATTTGAGTTCTGCCAATAATTACTGTGACTTGACGTAGGCTTCAGTTCCTCACAGGTAAAATGAGGATGTGGGGAGTGAAAGGGGCTGGGTGTAGAAACGAGTGTTAACATTGTATGGTACTGACGGTCATTTACAGTTTCAAGATTAAAAAAAAACTCATCCCTACCTGTACTTACACATAGAAGTAAATATCTAGTTGTGAAGTGGGGCTGGAAGAAGCAATTCATGGGTAAAACAAATACCGAGGGTGTCATCCCTGAAGGCAGGTAGGCCAAGTACCCTACGGAGGCATCCCATCATTTCTGCCATCAGCCTTCTTTGACATCCCTCACCAGAGGACTCTAGCCATTGAAGGGACACAAGGAGAGTGCACAGCTGAAGAGGCACAAATGTGAAGCCTGGTTCTGGAGGAAAGTCAACTACAAGGGCTATCACAGCATCCCGAGAACTAGATACTCACTGTGTTTGGGCAGAGAGAACTACATGCACCTCATCTGTTCCACTCTTCCAAATTGAACAATGTCTTCTTTTCACTTCCTACTTTTAAGCAATTCATGCTAAAAAGGAAGTCTCCTGCAAATGGGCCATAGAAGAGCCACTAGATACATGGGGTCACCCTAGGCTGAAGGAGATACTGGAGATCCAGGGCTCTGTGGGGGACTCCAACAGGTACTGGAGGAGCCAAGGAATGAGGGTCCCTCAAGATGGGCTGTGGGGTCCTGAGGCTCATCGAATATTCTGGACTCTGGATGGGACAGTTCTATGGTCTGAATGTTTGTGCCCTTCCAAAATTCATATGTTCAAATCCTATCATTCATATGTTCAATTACTCTCACCTCAAGGTAATAGAGGGAGAGGCTTTTGGGAAGTAATTAAGTCATGAAAGTAGAGTTATCCTGGATTGGATTAGTGACCTTATAAAAGAGAGAGTTCTGTTGCTCCTCCTACCATGTGAGGATGCAACTACCATGTGCCACCTACGAACCAGAAAGCGAGCTCTCACCAGACCCCAAATCTGCTGGCACCTTGATATTTGATTTCCCAGTCTCGGCAACTGTGAGAAATACAATTTTGTAGCTTATGAGCCACCCAATATACGGTATTTTGTTATAACAGTCCAAACAGACTAAGATAAATGGTCTACACTGATTTATAACAATTCAGTACTAATGACCTTCCAGAGGATATTGTCAAATATTTTTAAAAAGGAATTTACATAAAATGTTTTCAGTATTTCAACTGCATAGAATGTATACAGTAAACAGATCAAGGGCCACCTCCTTAAGTGATGAGAAAACTGAAGCCCCAAGAGCTTAGGAAGCATTCCTCAGAATCCAGATTTCCTGACCTCACTCAAGAGCACGTACTACTACAGCACACAGAATGGCCCTAAATATACTCCCCAGAGATACTGGTTTTCTTAATTATCTTATACTCCTCAGATACTACTGAGATATCAAGAAAAATCTTGGTCAAATTATCTGAGCTCCCACTACTACATATAAATTTCTATGTGATCCTCATTAATAAAAGGTAAGTCCCATTTTTTTCAGAAATATAAGACTTACACACTGTGGGGTCTTACCCTGTTAAGAGTTAAATCACTGATACTAATGGTACAAGGCTTTTAGAAAGATGTAAAACTCCTAAGTTCAGGAGGTTCAGAATTTTAATAAACTGCAGTAATAAGTGTACATTTATAATTTATTGAAACATTGACCCCTATAATTATCATAAGACAGAACTAAAATCTCCCAGTGTCATTAAGAAGGCTTAGGTAACATATACAGACATACTGAATTTAAAAAATTAAAACAACATTAAAGAGAACGTAAGTGCTATCTTTCAGAAATTATTGTGTCTGTCAAAAAAGCTGGATGGTCCTCAGGGTAATTTTTTCCTAAAGCCATAATATATTGATTCTTATATCCCTCCATAGTTGGATAAAACAGATTGCTTTGTATTAAAATATTACCAATATGAATTCTGATAATTTACACATTTTTACTGGGAGAAGGCTTTTCTTTGGTTACAGAAGACTGGATTTAAGGTGAGTTCAGTAGAAATCATGGTGAGTTCAGTAGAAATGACAGCAATGTGCCACAGCTAATGGCTCAGAGCCTCATGTCAGACGGGACAGGGTGTGAGTCCCTGGTGCGACAACACACCAGCTTTATGACCTTGAGGACATACTAAACTTTAAGCTTCAGTGTCCCCAGTAAGACAATAATTGTACTTTCCCAATAATCTGTAAATTACATAGTAATCATGCAAGGTCCTGGGTGTTATAAACAGTACCTGTTATAATTACATTATTTCCATCTATCAGTTGATTTGTTTCACACAACAATGCTAAAAATAAAAAAAACTAAATACAACTTTGATGATTGGGGAAATGGGAGCATTGAGAGGTTAAATAACTTCTCCAAGGATACTCATGGTGTAGCTTTACTCACTGTCTTCGGTAAATGTGTGTAACCAGAACCCAGCAAAGAGACACTAATGCCCCAAAACATAAGATAGAGGTAGGTTCTCGGAGCATGCCTAGCATAATAGCTGGAGCTAAATACCCATCAAATAAATACTGAATATGAGTGATGGAACTGTGGTTGACTATTTTTACAACTCAAATTGTGCAAGGATTCAGACTGACTGGAAGGTCAATGGATCTGATTTACTGAATTACTGTTTATTTAACAGGGAGACAGTTTACTATTTTTATACCTACAAACTCTCTTTACTGTGCAAAAATAGTATCAGAGCAGACTAATAGTCTCAACATGCTTTTCTAAGCACTTAAATTACTTCAAGGCTGGGAAGTAAAGCAGGCTCAGGGGAAAAAACCCATTGTTATTCTGCATTTTTTTTCCTACCTCAAGAATAAAATATAGCTATAATGCTATCGATTTATAAGCAGTTTATTTTTCAATATAAATAGTGGTATGCACACCCTATTCTTCAGGTCTTGGGGTGTTTGATTTTTGTAGTGTTTTTCATTTTTAATAGCCTTTCATAGAAAGAGCTGTTGCTTTTTACATGAAATATGCTAGTGATTTAAAGTTGAGAGGCTATTGAGTTATATTACTGAACACTAAAGGTCTATGCATAATTGCTCTAAAATATTGGCTGATATAAGCAAAATTATACTGACTATAAAGAAGAGAAATCCTGAAGATTGTATATGTACAGAAGAGATGGATCTTTCTGTTTCTTCCTAGGGAATCATAAATATCATGAAGACTTTATGAAGCTATGTTCAGCCATACTTTCTAAATTTAGATACTAGAGTGTTACTGTTTGTGTATTGAATACAGATTAAATTATTTATAACTGTTATGTCCACAAATTTGTTTAAAATAATTTGATTGTAACCATGATTATCGAAATGTTAGATAAAAATATATAAGAAAATGAAATTTCTTTATATTGATCTCACCATTATCTTAATAACGTTAAGTTCCACACTACCTAGCTCAAATACCATCTCCATGACTTACTTATGGTGTGACCTTGAGCATGCTACTTAAAATTTACTGGACTTGGTTTTCTCATATATGAAATGGGGACGCTAACAGGACGAATCTCACAGGGTTAGTAAGAGAAAGAACGGTTTAACACATATATAGTACTTAAGCGGAGAGATGGGTCCCAGTTCTCCTCCTCCTCCCCCTTGTCTGTCTTCTCTAGTTTTCCTTAATAGGTTCACAGAGACATGGCTTAAGGATCTCTTTCCTTTCATCCCATGAGGACTATGAGGGTTGGAATTGAGTCTTTATCTTACCTTTATATTACCTATTTTTAACAAAATATCTGATACATAGCAGCTTTTCAAAAAAAAATGTAGATTCTACTAAACTCCCCAACTGGCCCCAGGAACACTTTGTGTGGTTCAAAAGAGAGGGGACCACAAACTGTCACACGAGGACACCCACTGGGTAGTTTACCAGAGAGGGGATGAGATCCTTCCTAGGAAAATCTGAACTGGAGTCCTGCAATTGACATGTATGCTTTCCTCTTTTGTGATCACATTTGATTTTGTTGTGGTTGTTTTTAACCATGTCCCCCCCTTGGACTGTCCCTCAGAAGCAGCATTCCAAACTAGCAACAAAGGTTAGCTTTCTTCCCTTTGCCCCTCCAGACCCACTCCCCACCCTCTCCACCTACTCTCCCACAGCCAGGAGGCTAATCTGTACAAAGGACACCAATGGGTTTCCTACTCCTCCAGCTTCCTGTGATGTATGCACCCTGTGAGCCACAGCACCAGGCCACAGGGAGAAAGGAGAGAGGTTATGGTCTTTATTCCCCAGGGTCTTAACCTGTAGGGACATCTCATATTTCCTATGCTATGTCCCCTTAGGGTGCTTTCTCTAATTCTGTAAATGCACTTTCTTCTGGGTCCTTTGGACCTGGGGCGGTAAAAATTCTATTATTGTTAGCCCCGGGGTGCTGTACTATCCCTTGCAATTTCTTTCTATTCCTCTCAGGGCTTTGCTGACAGTCCCCTTTCTTAAACCCTCTAGAGTTAACCTAGCTTGAGTGTACCATCTGCTTCCTGCAGGAACCTTGACTGACACAGTACAGAGGTCCTTAAATAATGTTGTTTCAATCAATGTCGCTTCCTTATAACATTGATGAGAAAAAAAATATTGATTCCCAGCAGGAGTCTGCACGTTCTCCCTATGTCTGTGTGGTTTTTCTCCCGGACATCCTGTGTCCCAAAGCTCTGCCCATTAGGTGAACTGGCATGTCCATGTGGTTCCAATCTGAATGAGTGTGGGTGTGAGTCATCCTGCCATGGGATGACCTCCAGCAGGGCTGGTTCCCACCTTGTAACCTGAGCTGCCAGGATAGGTTCTGGCCACCCAAGATCCTGAACTAGAGTAAGTGAGTAAATAATGATCTTATTAGTCTTTCTTAAATATATGTATAGCTCACATTTATTTCAATGTTTAATATTAGAAGTGTTTTGGTTTTTATTTAGAAGTTTGGTGATGTTTTTGTGGCCAGAAATATGTCATAGGAACTTAACTCTTACTTATATCAATTTGCCTATGGTAAAACAGTCTCATTATGTGTTCTCTCACTGAAGTTTCAGTTTCTGCGAATCTATTGATGACATTAGGGGAGGACTTTCTGTACTCTGGATATATAAAGGGAAAACTCTAAAAACAAGTGTCATGCTTTCTCTGGCTCTGCAGCCATTTAGCAACCACTTGTTCTCTTTTATGCCAGGTTGGGAATCAAAGGCTTTCCCCTCACTCTTGTCAATCTCTCTATGAATTATGAAATGATAAAGGAAGGCTTCTCTATTCATTCTTCTTCTCCTCTAGGGAATTCTCTTATGAGAAAAGATCTCTACCATAACTTAGGAATAATTTCCTACTTCTTGTTTTTATTTTTTATTTTTGGTTTAGTTTTATACTTTCCAGAGGCATTTCATTTGATTATATTCTAGAGTTAATGTTTAGGCTTAGCTATAGGTGATAATATAATCTGCATGTAAAGTGATATCTTTTTCAAAAGGAATTTTGCTCTGCAATACCATAACTGATTTTTGCCAGGGAAGAATAAACTTAAAAACATGTCACTAACAAGATATATAAAGTAAAATATTATTTTCAAGATAATGCAGATATAATGGAGATGCTTCTACTTTTGAGTACTTTTCACTGCATATTTCTTGCAATTCATTCTAGATGTTATAGTAATTTCAGAACACATTTGGAAAAATCAACTGATATTCACTTACAATGAACTTCTGTCTCTACATATGATTTCTGGAGATTTCACTATGGAATTATGGCAATGAACAGTAAATTACTATGTTAACTTTTTACTCTCCTACAGATCTAGTGTTACTGTTACGTAATACTTTTTTGTTGTTCCAAAACCAACCCTTCCATTTGGTGAGTAGGATGTTCCATTGAAGGCTCTATTCCTTCATTATCTGTTTATTTTGGCTTCCAAATGGACTAACATTTAAAATAAAAGCAAACAATTGAAATATGGAGCTAGAAATCTATAAAGCAAGGTGAATAAATAAAGGAACTTGCCACAGATAGACCTAAAACCAAAAAACTTCACAGCAAATTGTCTTTTCCATTTAAAAGTATGTGTTTTTTTAAATCAACCTTGTGTATTTCTCTATCTTATTTTATTCTTTCTTTGCATTCTGTCTTCCTTCTGTGGACATTATTCTTGATGTTGTACTAAAGAATCAAGTATAACAGAGGTGAATGCTTATATAATACTAAGTCAGTTTTGCACTGTCTTCTACAGGGGGTTGAGTATGCTGCACTTGGCAAAACTGTGTACCCTTCTCTTTTAAGGAAGGAGGTTTAAAAGGGTGAAGATTGAAATATGTTGAATCTTTGGTAGGAAAGTCAGAAATCGGGTTAAATATTTACCTTTTAGGTGTATGTGTTTTGGGAAACGGCCCATTTCTCTTTGGCTATGGCCTGGTCCAGTTCATCACACTGATAAATGGCCCAAGAAAATGGTGCTGGTTTCTATGAAGGTTCAGGGGCTGGTGGATTGATCAAAACCCTCACAAATGCAGCAATGCATTTCAAGATTGATTCAAGTACTGCTTTCCTGATATACCACTTTTCATTGATTTCTAGCTACATATCTCCTCACATTTGAAGAAAATGTGAAGAAAACTTACAATTAACGGTGTCTCACAATTGCTGTTGTCCAGTATGGTTGATATGAAGGTTCCACCAGGTTAGGGTAAGCCACGAGGCTGGCATTTTATCTGCGTAAATAAAGGGGCTCACCTGACTTGCAGTGGTGGATGATGTCCATTCCCAGTGACATGTTTCGTGAACATAATAATCTCAACAGTGGACAAGTAGTAAGTGCCAATTGTTCTTCTCACCCAAGGTTGTAGTCATGGTTGGAGAAATCATAATTATGTCTGAGAGCACATGCAGAGAGCACCAGAATACCAACTCAAGCTATTCAGACACTCCTAACTAAACCTAAGGTTATGTAAATGGACCTTAAAGGGCACAGATAAAAGTTAGAGCAAGATTTAAAACAGTCTGAGCCTTAAATGCATTACCCACCCCATACACACAGTCATTGACAGAGGACTTACTCACAAGGTGGTTGAATATGACCTCTCACCACCAAACTACACAGACATATGAGATGACCCCTAGGAAAACTGACCTAAAAATTAAAGAAAATACTTACATCTTTGTCTCTGTCTATACATAAACTGAGCAAAGATATCAGTGGAATCATACTGCAGGGCAGACAGATTTCAAAGAAGTAGCTTAGGCAAGTTACTACACAATAAACAACAAAAGCAGAAAAAAAACAATAATCTTCAGGGAAAAATATAAAAATACAGAACTATTACAATATGTTAACTAGAATGACCAGTTTTCACAAAAAATTGTGAGATATGCAAAGAAACAGGAAAGTGTGACATATACTCAAGGAAAAAAGTAGTCAGTAGAAACTGTCTCTAATATCCCTGATATTAAAGACTTGAAAGAAGTTGTTATTAATGTAAAAAAAAGGAAACCATTTTTTAGAATGGCAAAGTATGTCAACAATAAATAGAGATAATCAAGAGGCAGCTGAGTTTTTTTTAAATTTAGAGTTGAAAATTACAATAACTGAAATAAAAATTCCCCAGAAATCACAATAGCATACTTGAGATGACAGAATAAAAATAATCAGTGAAATTAAAGAAAATATTCCATCTGAAGAGCCAAGATTAAAGACAAATGAACCCAAGCATCAGGGACCTGTGGGACATCAAACATAGCAAACTATGTGGGAGTCCCAGAAGAAGAGAAAAAAAGGCAGGGATAGAAAATATTTTGAAGAAATAACAGCTAAAATGTTCCAAATTTGATGAAAAATTAATTTGTGTTTTAAAGAAGCTCAATGAGAAACAAATACAAAGAGATTCACACCGGGACATGTCACAGTAATACTCTGGAAAGGCAAAGACAGAAAACTCTAAACACAAAGAAAAGCAAGACATCTCATACTGCAGAGGATCGGTACAATTACTGGCTGACTTTTTTTTTTTTAATTATACTTTCAGTTTTAGGGTACATGTGCACAATGTGCAGGTTTGTTACATATGTACACATGTGCCATGTTGGTGTGCTGCACCCATTAACTCGTCATCCAACACTAGGTATATCTTCTAATACTATCCCTCCCCCATCCCCCAACCCCACAACAGGCCCCGGTGTGTGATGTTCCCCTTCCTGTGTCCATGTGTTCTCATTGTTCAATTCCCACCTATAAGTGAGAATATGTGGTGTTTGGTTTTTTGTCCTTGAGATAGTTTGCTGAGAATGATGGTTTCCAGCTTCATCCATATCCCTACAAAGGACATGAACTCATCATTTTCTATGGCTGCATAGTATTTCATGGTGTATGTGCCACATTTTCTTAATCCAGTCTATCATTGTTGGACATTTGGGTTGGTTCCAAGTCTTTGCTATTGTGAATAGTGCTGCAATAAACATACGTGTGCATGTGTCTTCATAGCAGCATGATTTATAATCCTCTGGATATAAAGGATATAAAGGATTTATAATCCTTTATAGTAGCATGATTTATAACCCAGTAATAGGATGGCTGGGTCAAATGGTATTTCTAGTTCTAGATCTCTGAGGAATCACCACACTGACTTCCACAATGGTTGAACTAGTTTATGTTCCCAACAACAGCGTAAAAGCATTCCTATTTCTCCACATCCTCTCCAGCACCTGTTGTTTCCTGACTTTTTAATGATTGCCATTCTAACTGGTGTGAGATGGTATCTCATTGTGGTTTTCATTTGCATTTCTCTGATGGCCAGTGATGATGAACATTTTTTCACATGTCTGTTGGCTGCATAAATGTCTTCTTTTGAGAAGTGTATCCTTTGCCCACTTTTTGATGGGGTTGTTTTTTTCTTGTAAATTTGTTTGAGTTCATTGTAGATTCTGGATATTAGCCCTCTGTCAGATGAGTAGATTGCAAAAATTTTCTCCCATTCTGTAGGTTGCCTGTTCACTCCAATGGTAGTTTTTTTTGCTATGCAGAAGCTCTTTAGTTTAATTAGATCCCATTTGTCAATTTTGGCTTTTGTTGCCATTGCTTTTGGTGTTTTAGACATGAAGTCCTTGCCCATGCCTATGTCCTGAATGGTATTGCCTAGGTTTTCTTCTAGGGATTTTATGGTTTTAGGTCTAACATTTAAGTCTTTAATTCATCTTGAATTAATTTTTGTATAAGGTGTAAGGAAGGGATCCAGTTTCAGCATTCTACATATGGCTAGCCAGTTTTACCAGCACCGTTTATTAAATAGGGAATCCTTTCCCCATTGCTTGTTTTTGTCAGGTTTGTCAAAGATCAGATAGTTGTAGATATGTGGCATTATTTCTGAGGGCTCTGTTCTGTTCCATTGGTCTATATCTCTGTTTTGGTACCAGTACCATGCTGTTTCGGTACCAGTACCATGCTGTTTTGGTTACTGTAGCCTTGTAGCATAGTTTGAAGTCAGGTAGTGTGATGCCTCCAGCTTTGTTCTTTTGGCTTAGGATTGACTTGGCGATGCAGGCTCTTTTTTGGTTCCATATGAACTTTAAAGTAGTTTTTTCCAATTCTGTGAAGAAAGTCATTGGTAGCTTGATGGGGATAGCATTGAATCTATAAATTACCTTGGGCAGTATGGCCATTTTCATGATATTGATTCTTCCTACCCATGAGCATGGAGTGTTCTTCCATTTCTTTGTATCCTCTTTTATTTCATTGAGCAGTGGTTTGTAGTTCTCCTTGAAGAGGTCCTTCACATCCCTTATAAGTTGGATTCCTAGGTATTTTATTCTCTTTGAAGCAATTGTGAATGGGAGTTCACTCATGATTTAGCTGTTTGTCTGTTATTGGTGTATAAGAATGCTTGTGATTTTTACACATTGATTTTGTATCCTGAGACTTTGCTGAAGTTGCTTATCAGCTTAAGGAGATTTTGGGCTAAGACGATGGGGTTTTCTAGATATACAATCCTGTCATTTACAAACAGGGACAATTTGACTTCCTCTTTTCCTAATTGAATACCCTTTATTTCCTTCTCCTGCCTGGTTGTCCTGGCCAGAACTTCCAACACTATGTTGAATAGGAGTGGTGAGAGAGGGCATCCCTGTCTTGTGCCAGTTTTCAAAGGGAATGCTTCCAGTTTTTGTCCATTCAGTATGATATTGGCTGTGCATTTGTCATAGATAGCTCTTATTATTTTGAGATCTGTCCCATCAATACCTAATTTATTGAGAGTTTTTAGCATGAAGGGTTGTTGAATTTTGTCAAAGGCCTTTTCTGCATCTATTGAGATAATCACGTGGTTTTTGTCGTTGGTTCTGTTTATATGTTGGATTACGTTTATTGATTTGTGTATGTTGAACCAGCCTTGCATCCCAGGGATGAAGCCCACTTGATCATGGTGGATAAGCTTTTTGATGTGCTGCTGGATTCGGTTTGCCAGTATTTTATTGAGGATTTTTGCATCGATGTTCATCAGGGATATTGGTCTAAAATTCTCTTTTTTTGTTGTGTCTCTGCCAGGCTTTGGTATCAGGATGATGCTGGCCTCATAAAATGAATTAGGGAGGATTCCCTCTTTTTCTATTGATTGGAATAGTTTCAGAAGGAATGGTACCAGCTCCTTCTTGTACCTCTGGTAGAATTCGGCTGTGAATCTGTCTGGTCCTGGACTTTTTTTGGTTGGTAAGCTATTAATTATTGCCTCAATTTCAGGGCCTGTTATTGGTCTATTCAGAGATTCAACTTCTTCCTGATTTGGTCTTGGGAGGGTGTATGTGTCGAGGAATTTATCCATTTCTTCTAGATTTTCTAGTTTATTTGCGCAGAGGTGTTTATAGTATTCTCTGATGGTAGTTTGTATTTCTGTGGGATCAGTGGTGATATCCCCTTTATCATGTTTTATTGCATCTATTTGATTCTTCTCTCTTTTCTTATTAGTCTTGCTACCGGTCTATCAATTTTGTTGATCTTTTTAAAAAACCAGCTCCTGGATTCATTGATTTTTTGAAGGGTTTTTTGTGTCTCTATCTCCTTCAGTTCTGCTCTGATCTTAGTTATTTCTTGCCTTCTGCTAGCTTTTGAATGTGTTTTCTCTTCCTTCTCTAGTTCTTTTAATTGGGATGTTAGGGTGTCAATTTTAGATCTTTCCTGCTTTCTCTTGTGGGCATTTAGTGCTATAAATTTCCCTCTACACACTGCTTTAAATGTGTCCCAGAGATTCTGGTATGTTGTGTCTTTTTTCTCGTTGGTTTCAAAGAACATCTTTATTTCTGCCTTCATTTCGTTATGTACCCAGTAGTCATTCAGGAGCAGGTTGTTCAGTTTCCATGCAGTTGAGCGGTTTTGAGTGAGTTTCTTAATCCTGAGTTTAGTTTGATTGCACTGTGGTCTAAGAGACAGTTTGTAATAATTTCTGTTATTTTACGTTTGCTGAGGAGTGTTTTACTTCCAACTATGTGGTTGATTTTGGAATAGGTGTGGTGTGGTGCTAAGAAGAATGTATATTCTGTTGATTTTGGGTGGAGAGTTCTGTAGATGTCTATTAGGTCTGCTTGGTGCAGGGCTGAGTTCAATTCCTGGATATCCTTGTTAACTTTCTATCTCATTGCTCTGTCTAATGTTGACAGTGGGGTGTTAAAGTCTCCCATTATTATTGTGTGGGAGTCTAAATCTCTTTGTAGGTCTCTAAGGACTTGCTTTATGAATCTGGGTGCTCCTGTATTGGGTGCATATATATTTAGGACAGTTAGCTCTTCTTGTTGAATTGATCCCTTTACCATTATGTAATGGCTTTCTTTGTCTCTTTTGATCTTTGTTGGTTTAAAATCTGTTTTATCAGAGCCTAGGATTGCAACCCCTGAATGGCTGACTTCTTATCAGAAGCAATGAGGGCTAGAAGGCTGTGGAATGACATAATGAAAATGCAGAGGGCAATAAAAAAATCTGTTAAACTAGGAAAATTTATATCCAGCAAAAGTATCCCACAAAACAATGACAGCAAAATTCTACAGATAAATACTGAGAGAATTTGCTGCTAGTAGACCAGCCTTAAAACAAACACTACAGAGAGGCCTTCAGGATAAAATGAACTGACATGACAGTAACTTGAATCTATTGGGTGAACTGAAATACATGATCAACCAACTCAACCTAACTGACATTTAGAGAGCACATCACCTAATGTGTGGAGAATATACCTTCTCTTCAAACATGGAGCATTCTCCAGGAGATAACATATGCTCTGCCATAAATGCTTACATTAGAAAGGTGGTTTACACTCAATAATCTAAGTTCTTGCTGTAAGAAACAGAAAAAGAAGGGCAAATTAAACCCAGCACAAGTAGAATGCAGGAAACAAGAACAGAAAGCAATGAAATAAAAGGCAAATAATAGAGAAAATATAACAAAAAATGGTTGTTTTAAAATAAGATTAATAAATAATATTTATATCATTTGAAAACCGATTAAGACAAAAGGAGAGAAAAATCAGTACCTGTATCAGTAATAGAGGGCATGCCACTAGGCATCCTATATATACCAATAAAATAAAAAACGAATATGCACAATTTTATGCTAACAATATCAACAATTTCAAGAAGATAGACAATTTCCCTAAAAATATGAATATAACAGAACTGTTGCAAGATAAAACAGAAAATCTGACTTGTACTATATCAAAGAAACTGAATTATAAATTCTCAAAGAAAACTGCAGCCCAGGTGGCTTCGATGGTATATTTTGTCAACTATTAATGAAGAAATAATATTCATCTTACACAAACTATTTTTTTAAATAGAGGTGGTGGGAACACTTCTCAACTCATTGTATGAGGCTCTGATACCAAATGCAGACAAACACATTATGAGAAAACTACAGAACAATATCCTTCCTGAGAAAACAAACAAAAAGATCCTTAAAATATTAGAAAATTAAACACAGCAATATATAAAAAGGTAATATTAATACATCATGACCAAGTTAGGTTATCTGAAGAAGAACAGGTTGCTTTAACATTTGAAAATCAACAATGTACTTCACTGCAGTAACAGAATCAAGGAATAAAAAACATATAATCATTTTCAATCACACAGAAAAGACCTGCAATACAATTCAAACCAATTCATAATAAAAGTCCTCAAAAAATTAGGAATATATGGGAACATTCTCAATCTGATAAATGGGCACTACAAAAAACCTACAGTTAACATGATTCCTTAGAGTAAAATACTGAACTGGGTAATTTGCTACTAGTAGACTTGCCTTACAACAAACACTATAGAGAGTCCTTCAAGATAAAAGGAACTGACATGTCAGTGACTTTAATCTATCAGGTGAACTGAATAGCATGATAAACTCAACCAGAGATTGGAAACAGGAAAAAATGTCTGCCCATCACTTTTGTTTAACAACTTATTTTGGAGTAAAATAAGTGGATGTAATAAGGCAAGAAACAGAAATAAAATGTGTAAAGACCTAAAAGGCAAAAGTGAAACTCATTCTAGATGATATGGTTTTGTTTCTAGAAATACTGAGAAACTTACAAAAGAATTATTTGAACTCATAAGTGAATTTAGGAAAATCACAAGGTGTGTAAGGTCAATATAAACATCAACTCTATTTTTATATACTAGAAGTAAAGATTGATACAAGATAATTCCACTTGAAATAACATAAAAATTTTAAATACTTAGCAAATAATTTAACAAAAGATGTGCAAGATCTCTTTCCTGAAATCTACAATACACTGTTCAGATATTCACATTCATGTATTTAAAGGCTCAATATTATTTGGATGTCAACTATTCCTAAATTCAACTTCAGATTTAATGGAATCCCAATCAAACTCCCAGCAGGCTGTTTTATAGAACTTGACAGATTTTAATATTTACGTGGAAAATTAGAAGATCTTGGATAGCCAGAAGAATCCGGTGGGAAAAAATAGAGTGGATGGACTTACGCTATCTAATCTCAAGACTTACTATAAAGCTACAGTAATCAAGGCAGTATGGTAATGGAGTAAGGATAGACCAATTGACCAATGGAACAAGACTGAGTCTAGAAATAGATTTCACACATATACAGTGAACTGATTTTCAACAAAGCTGTCAAAGCAATTCAATGGGGGAAAAGAAAGTCTTTTTAACAGATGGCACAAGGACAACCAGATAAATGTATAGAAAATGAATCTCAACCTTTTGTCTTACACCACATGCAAAAATCCACTCAAACTGGATTAAACCTAACAGCTGAAGTTATATAGTTTCTAGAAGAAAACATAAGAAAATAATTGCTACTTTGAAATAGGAAAAGATTTCTTTGCACTAAAAACCACTACATTTTGAAAAAATGATAAATTTGTCACCAAAATTAAAAACAACTTCTCAAAAAAGACATCATTTAGGAAATAAAAGGGATATGTACCAGACTGTGAGAAAATATTAGTATGTATATATGACAAATGACTCACACCCAGAATATATAAACAATCCTACCAATCAATAAAAAAAGACAAATGACCCAATTAAAAATGAGTCATGATTATTCCTAATGTGAGTACCTGGATGTTTCAGTTGAAGGTGCTGTATTTGCTTGCTCCTCTCATTCCTCTCCGTGGGAGCCATGCACCCTAGCTGCTTGTCATAGGCCATCTTCGGATATGAGAAGATATTGACTGGACTCTGGACAGGGAAGCTAACCAGACTGAACTGTTATCCTTTGGGGATACAGTATAAATGCTTTTTTCGAATAGAGAATAGCCTCACCACTTTGCAAACACATTATTACTGTTTGAAGTTTAAATAGGATATAGTTATTCATTCAAAAATTAATTTTTAAATACCTCTGTGCCTGGATATACTATTTGATTTGGTGTATCTTGAATTATGCTAATAACTATTCCTGATATGAGCATGGTTAACTTTATTCAAGTTGTATAAAATAACTTCTATTATTTTATAATATAGAATGGTTATTTTTAAAAAATAAGTCAAAGATTTGGACATATACCTCACAAGAAGATATATAAATAGCAAATAAGAACAAAAAGATGCCCAATTTCAGTACTCTTCAGAGAGAAGCAAATTAAAGCCTCAATGAGACATCACTTCATACTCACTAGAAGACCAACAACACCAAATAATATAAAATATCTGAATCTCACATATATTGCTGATGGGAGTGTAAAATGGTACAACCAGTTTCAGAAATTGACAGTTTATAAAATTAAACATCTAGCTACCCTTGGAGCTAGAAATTCCACTCATAGGTATTTAATTAACAAGTGAAAAAATATAGAGACTCTCTAAAAATGTTCATAACAGCTTAATTCATGAGAGCAAATACTGGAAACAACCCAAATGTCCATCAAAAAGATAATGTATAAGCAATGTGTGGTGTGTTCATAAAACAGAACAGCACAGTATTCACCAATAAAAACAAACAAATTATGGATAAGAATGAACTACTGATACACATCATAATAAATCTTCAAAACCTTATGCTGAGTGGCAGGACCCAATGTAAAAGGTACCTATGATTCCATTTCAATGAAGTTCTAAACCAAACAACTATCAATGGTGAGAGAAATCAGGAGTGGTACTTTTATAGGTTGGAGAATGACAGGTGAAGAGCACATGGGTAGATCTCTGGCTTTATTAGGGTGTGGTTACACAAATGAATACATTGTCAAAACTCAAGTTGTACACTTAAGATGCATTTCATTGAATATAAATCTTATCTCATAAAAAGATTATAAGACTGTAAACTAAGCTTCCATTTTTTTACTTTAATATTTTAGACATCAGTTTTGCATTGCTCCCTAATTAAAAGTACAACCAACCATTTGGCAGCATGAGAGGAGACAAGCATCTGGATGTCCTGAATCAAGCCAAATGGTGACCGGCGTTATTTTCCATATGTTCCATTTTTATTTTAAAAACACTTATTTGTGATCATCGCATGATTATGTGTTCTTTAATGTAAACAAAACAGGCTATCATATTTAAGTCCTACAAAACCAGTGAGATAAGCAATAGCAATAAAAATAAATCTCATAATGACAAAGAGATTCCTCAAGAACTAGGCTTAAAAATCACTGCTGTGGGAAATCTGAAGTTCCCTCTAACTGACCTTACTTGGCTAAAGATGGACTTTGATCAATTACTGGAAATAAAGCCTGGGAACTTATTTCCATGTGTCAAATAACCTTTGGCAATATTTAAATAATTTCAGATGCCGCTGGGCTATGCAGAGTGTTTGGGAGAATCCTGGCCCACTTACTTGCCTCTTATGCTTGATTTAATACATCTGCTTCGTAGCTTGTCCACCTGCTTCCAGTCCCACCCTATCAACTCATTATATATACAGCTGCCAGAATAATTTTCTTAAAACACTGATTTCCTCATGCCAACAGCCGGCTTTTTTTCTCTAATTATCACAAAATAGCTTTTTCAAGGCTCTTAGCAATTGCAAAATACATCACGAATGCCAATTAATGATCTTTCTACATAAAAGTACTATATTTCAGTTTACATTTATAATTGTCCTATCAACATTCAAAGTAGGTACTGTGATAACTGCATGTTAACTAGATGCTGCCTGGCAAGGCACTGTCCATGGTGCTCAGAATCCATAGATGAATACAACAGAGTCCTGGTTCTTTCTTTATTAGTTAACAATGAATTTGGGAAACAAGATATAGACATTAGACACAGAGAAGGAATAACGTAAAAGATCTATGATTAAAGGTTAATAGTCAAGCAGTAATTTCCCTAGAAGTTCATTCAGAATGGCTTCCAGTAGGAGGTAGATTTTAAACCAAAACCTTAAAAGTTCACAGGTTTTGATGAGTTGTGGACAAAGAGAATAACTTTCCAGGAGAGAGAAGATAATATGGGCTTCATTTGGGGGAATGTGTAAAAACAGGATACAAGGAAGAAATCAATGGGCTAGTAGGATGACCCCAAATTTGTAGGTAGGTTTCTGGCAAATCAGGCCCTTGAGTTCAGACTTTATCCCACAGGTGGTGAGAGTAGTTTGATGTTTCTGGGTTGAGAAGAAAGCATGAAAATTGTCTTCCAAATACAAATCTATTTTCTTTGTACAGAGGATTCCTATAGGAAGCAAGACAAGCCACAGGAGCAGGTAAGAGTAATACCAGCATGAGAAAAGTGGATAATGTATGAGGAATCAGTCAGTACTGGAGGCAGAACACCATGGTTTCATAACACTGGGGTCAAATGGCTTTCAGAGTTATAATCGTATATCTCTTAAATGTTCCATTTCTGTGTTTTTTCCCCCTCAACAGACATGAAGTCCTTGGAGGCAGAGCCCACTTATTATTAATTGTTGTAATTGTATCAATTATTGTTTAATTATGTTGTAATAATATTAATTCCTGGCATATAGTAAGTACTCACATTTTATTTTGTCTTAACACATTAAGACCAAGAGGTACTTCAAAAACACCGGTCAAAGGATTTCTATTATTTCAAATTTACAGCCCATGACTTTCAGTAGATCTACATAGATTGTGACTAGATGCATCCGTGGGTGAGGTCCTCAATTCAAAGTCCACAGCTTTGTTATCAAAAATGTTACATTTGCTAAAGAGGCACATTTTAAAATGTAGGCATCCCTTTGCAGTAGGTACTAGGGTTCTTAGAAATTCTTAAAAACTGTGGGCTCTGATGGGGTTGCTATGATCAGGGCTGGCCCTGTTTTCCTCTAATTCCTCCTCAGCACTCTCTTCTCTCATCTTGCTACCTCCCTCTTTGAAGCAGTAACATCTTATTATGAGTCACAGGCCTTAATATGCATAATCATAGTAAACCACCAATAAGTAATTAAATGAATAAATGACAATGAATCTTTGCAAGATATGGAAAACTGCTATTCTGCAATGATAATTTTTAATTAGCATGAACATTAAATATTTATTATTTCTAGCCGTACAGTCATAGAAGAGGTTCCAGCACCAAAAGACCATTTGTACCTAGACTAGTTTTCTGTTTCTCCTTCTTCCCTTTATGACCACATGAGTTTTGTAATATGCTATTATCTTTGCTATATGTCCTTTTTCTAAGTAAATTCGACTCATCTTTCAAATCCCAATTTAAGCTGTAATATTTTCTCAAGTCATTAAACTCCATAGTGCACTTAATTTCTCTGAATTTTTAGCACCTATTTTAATTAAATTTGAGCTGCCTCGAGATATCTTTTGTGTTAAAGTATTTCCACCCCAATTCAACGCTTTTACTGTACTTTTACTATGAGTATTGCACAGAATAAGGTGCTGAGTGGGAGGGGTAAGGTGAAAATGAGAAAGACATAATCACTTGCTTTAAGAACTCAGTATGTCAGCAAGAAAAACAGGACAAAATAAAGGTGGTATAATTAATGATATAAATTAAGAAAAATAGAAACAAAATATAATGGGGTTTGAGAAGTCACACTAAGTTGGTAGCGACAGTAAATAATTCCTTCCTGTTAAAAGATTATTTTCCACATTTCCTATCTCTAGCTTCAATACATGACCATCTCACCACAGTGATTGGTCTAAGGGTTGGACATGTGACCTCAGCCGAGCCAATCAGAGTCCTTCTCTCAGAATTTCTTTCAAACTCTAGCTGAAGGAGACGGTCTCTTTCTTTCTGGCTAAAAGTTGTAAAACTGTAAGCTTGAAGTACCAAAGTTAGAAGAGCTGATCTGACAGAACTTGGTATGTATGCAGGGAGAAGTAAAAATAGTCCAGATCATGTTCAAGTTCCTGATCACAGCTGTTTCAAAGGCCAATTCCACCCCTGCTCTGTGTTTAAACAATTCAATTACTTGAGTTAACAGTGGCTCCAGATCTTGCTTAAATGTGTTTGTTGGGCTTCTGTCACCTGCAACCAAAATGTCTAGGCTAATTTGGGAAAATCAGAAATATTAAATGGAGAACACAGCATTTGAGATTGGCTTTGAAGGATGGATAAGAATCTGAAACGTGAAGAGGTTACAAAAGAACTCACCAACGAAGACAGAGGGGAGGGAAAGGGCAGGACGGTAGCCAGAAGGAATGAATTTAGACATCTGGTAGGGAATGAAACTAAGGAGGAAGACTGTAGTGTTCTTAAAGAATCTTGAAATTTAGCCTGCAAATATTTTTCTTTTTTGTTTAAGGTAAGCTAAATAATGTGGTAAGCTAAATAATGGCCCCCTGAAAGATGTGCACAGCCCATCTCTGGAAGCTGCGAATGTTACCTTATATGGCAAAGGGGACTGACTCTGCAGATGTGATTAAGCTAAGGATCTTGAAATGGCGAGACTATTTTGGATTATCTGGGAGGATCCAATATAATCACAAGGGTCCTTATAAGAGGGAGGCATAAGGATCAGCATAAGAGGAGGAAATATAACCACAAAAGCAGAATCAGAGAAGGAAATGTGGCAGTGGAAGCAGAGGTCACAGAGAGAGAGAGAGATGGGAGGGATGTCATGCTACTGGCACTGAAGATGGAGAAAGGGGCCATTAGCCAAGAAATGCACCTAGAGTCGAGAAGATGCAAAAGGCAAGGAGACAGGTTCTCTTCTAATACCTCCAGAGAGAATGCAGACTTGTCAATACTTTGACTTTAGACCAGTGAAACTGAATTCGGACTTCTGACCTCCAGAACTCAAGACAATAACTTTGTGCTAGCTTGTTATAGAAGCAATAGAAAACGAATACAAATGATTTTGTTCATTAATTTGCTTTTTAACTTTTCAGATGTCAATGTTAGTAACTGTATTGTAAGCTCCTGAATGTCAATCCCATGTCTCATACTTCTGTGTGTCTTTACACAGAGACTGTGCAGTTAGATCCATTAAATCTTGTCTAATATACTGCAGTAAATATTAGAACTATATCATTTTATATCTGGATCTTGAGTTCCTTTTTTTCTTAAAGAATGATTCAGTATTATCATTAATATCACAAAGTATTCCTTTATTTTCTTTCACCTCCCTCACTTTTTGGGGAGTTTTTTACAATCAAGTCACAGTACAGGCTGGAGTTCAGCTTTAGATACATTTTTAATCTGATTTTAATATTGTTTCAATTTATGTCAATTTACACACTACATGGCTGGGACATTAGTTTCCTGGCTCATTCTACCCTATAGATTCTGCAGTAAGCACCCTCTAGCATATGCTAATAGTGTAAATGTTATGGAAGAAAAGTTATGCCAGAAGCAGACTCTACATTTTACTTTTTATCTTGTACATGTCATTTTGATTAGACAATGGTATTATGTTGTGAAAATATTTAAAAAACACATATCCTTTATATAATCAGTTTTTTTACAACTAAAATGGAAAATTAAATGTTTACATAAACTATAACTGCATTAATAAAAAAGGGCTAGATTCTGTTTTGCTTCTGATTTTCTTACAGAATAAAGACTCATTTTTACATTTTACTTTTGAACTTTTGAAAATGTCTGGTTATATGTTAAGAGCATTTATTTTTCTTTGATTTTATGAAGCAGGGAATTTTATAGCGCTATTGCCTTAACAGCTTTCAAATACAGATTGAAATATCTGTTGGACATATGAGCACATCCAGATATAAATATATTCAACCTCCTTGGGCAAAAAATCTCCAGAACACCGAGTTTACTGGCTGCAAAACAAAATGACCTATTTAGGAAAAAGGTCAGCTGGTTACGAAAAAATTAAAAAGATAAGCAAAACAACTTCAGGAGGGAGGTAGAGGAACATCATTTTACTTACAGGAGAGAAATTACCAAAATCACCAAACGGAAAGTAAGCTCTTCTGAAATGTTAGGGATATATGAGTTTTATTCCAGTTATTTAACCTTCAGAAAAGCCACTCAAATTCTTCTTCCTATTATGTCAGAGAGGACTGATTAAAAAGAAAACCATTACATCTGAATTCAGCCAGGCACTAAATTAAGCTGACAGTTATCTGTTCAAATTGGGATTGGATAGACAGACTGAAGGATTCTGGGTCCAAAACTCTCCTTTGATTGAATGGGTTGGTCAGTCCAATCTGAAATGAATGGAGCAGCTACTAACTACCTTGTTGTCCCTCTCAGAAATCTCTATCTTAACAGGCATCACATACTATCCCAGTGCTCTCTTTAATTACCATCTTATTTAAGAGATGCCCAGAAAGTATTATTTAATCTCACTGTTCACAGGCATTGAATAAATGGTCTGAAATAAAGGCAATAGTCAACTGCTTCCAATGACCATCTAAAATTCTATTCCTAAAAAATCATTTCATTTCTTTTTTTAAAAAATAACTCAGGGCCAGTTCTAGTCTATCAGTAACTCTTGTATTTCAATAATTTCTGTTAAAATTTATAAGGACTGAATATTCTTCTCCTCCCCTCCCTCTTCTCTTTCTGGCACATGCTCACTTTACTAAATAATTCTACTCTAAATCATCAAAACAACAATTAGCATTAATCTATCTGCTATGTGCCAGGCACAGTGCTAAATGCCTTCAATACATTATCTCACTAGCCCTCATAAAACCTTAGAAGTCTAATACTATTATAAGCCCCATTTCAAAGATGAGGAAACCAAGGCTTAAAGAGGTTAAGGAAGAAGTCACCCTGCTACAAAGTGGCAGAGCCCTGATACTGGACCTAGCACTTTCTGATCCAGAGCCAAGACCCAAGCAATCTTTGCTCTACTGTTGACATACTGAAAGCTTGTATAACCCATGTTCCCTCAGCTGCCAAGCCAGACTGAGCAAGGGAAAGTGATGGACAGTTCTGGCCATACATTAATGTTCCTGGAATGAATAAAAAAATAGTCACTATGATTCTTGATCATCTTGGGTACCTGCTATGAAAATGAGGCTTTTGTGTCTTCCCTGTGGGCCATTACACTTTCCTGCTGCAATTACAGGTTCTAATAATATAAAATACCCTGGGATCTCAGCAGCTGTGAAAGCTGGACCATGCAGCTCCTGTTGTCCCTGGTGGGAGTGACATCACAGCGGCTGCAAAATGCCACAGGTGACATTCACCTAGGACTCTGCTGAGACTATAGCTACCATGAGACAGATACAGTAGCACTGGTGATCTCGGCTCCATGAACTTCATGATGGGCTCCCAAATGGTTGTTGCCTTCATTTCCCCTCTCAAATAATTTTTAGCAGGTTTTCTAGGAGCTTTGGTAGGAGGATGTGGCAGTGAATCCACCTGGGGCTATATCAAGAAGCACCCTGTGCCATCATGTTCTAGCATCCAGAGACCAAGCTAGACTCTACCCTCTGCAACCTCAGAGAGGATTTTCTGTCTTCCCAGGCCACATATGAACAGAAAACCTTTCCCTCTTATTATGAATCTTATTCTCAAGGGTTGGACCACTTTGCCACGTGCTCCTCTATAGATCCAGTACAATGTCTCTCATCCATTTCCATTTTAGTTCCGAGGTACCTGGGTAGTTGGGAAGATCAGCTTAGGTTCCACACTTCGCTATCCTCCCAGAACACTGAATGAATTGCTGAATTTCTGGAGTGGGTAGGGAAACCCAGATCAGATTTAACACAGCTACTAGAAAAGGTACATCCCAGTGAATGCTGTCTTACTTTTTTTCCCAAGAATACCGGCCAATCATCACGGAAATGCAAATCAAAACTACAAGGAGATATCACCTCACAACTCTTAGGATGGCTATTATCAAAAAGACAAAAGGTAGTGTTGATGAAGGTGTGGAGAAAACAGAAGCTGTATACTGTTGGTGGGAATGTAAATTGACACAGCCACCATGGAATCTTCTCTTAGAATCATTTTCTAAAATGAATTGAATCAATGAGTGAATATGCTCCTTAAATGAATAGCGAAAATCCTTATGCTTTGTGGGTAAAGTTGACTTCTATGAGTTACAATGAGATAACATGCTGGCTCCACATGATCCAGCTTCCACGAGTTCCTTGATCTTATTTCTTATCATAGCTGATGCTCCATAGGCACACACAGGTACAGCTTCCTGGATGTTTGTAGATGGCATTTATTCGGGTTGGATGGTGTCTGCCACACAGGGGCATCACATTTTTTTGAAAATCACCCTTGTCTCCATCTACTTTCCAGTACAATGACCTTGCTCTTCCTTGAACACCCCAGTCATGCTCTGCCACAGGGCCTTTGCACTTGATGTTTCTTTGGGTGGAAATGTTTGTCCTCCATATATCTGGTTGGTTCTGCCCTTTACTGTTACCATCTCTGTTCAAACAATATCTCATCAGACAGACCTTTTATGACCACCCGTTAACTGGGAGACAGAAACTGCCCATTATTCTTTCTCTTTATCTTGCTTTGTTTTTCTTCACAGTGGCTATCACCACCTTCCTCAAACTTTACAAATATTTTAATTGATTTTGTATATTTACATTATGGTCCCTCCATCAGAATGTGAGCACCATGAAAGTAGGGGCTATGTGTATGTTTATTTGATAATGTAATTATTTAAACATAGTTATTTAACATAGTTAAATTCTACATCTTCACGGCTTAGAAGAGTGTCTTGCATGTAGAAGTCCCTCAGTAAATACTTGTATGATTCTTGCAAATTTCATGGAAAATGGGTGTCTGTGAAGTAAGAAGTAATGCCTACCTTTATGGCTTACAACTTACTTGTAATAGTAATTCTTCAAAAACACTTTTTAAAATGTTTATGATAAATACGGCCTCCTAAGATGTCAACCTTGACAGACAGCTGGAAATAAACATTCTGGTTTAACATAAACAGAATATAAATGTTTCCTAACTGTATCATCATGTTACATGTCCTTCCCTCTTCTATTGCGTGGGCAACAAAGATACCGCCAGCAGATGAGCCTTGGTTTAATGCACGCCAGCTGGTTGAGCCATGCCTGATGTGTCCTTCTTAACTAGCTGAGTCCTCAGCATCTCCTAGATAAGGAGAAAATGGAGCTACTAATTATAATGGTAATTAGTCCTAGTTAATGTTTAATGAAAGCTCATTGTGCCAAGCATGTGTTAAACACTCTACAAGCTTTACCCTCAGAAGAATCCCAGGATATTTCCAATTTTAGAAATAAGGAAATTGATGACTGGATAAATTAAGTAACTTGTTTAAGGTCACTGAGTCAGAAAATGGCACACAGCAAGGTCTCAAACCCACTGCTTCCAACTCTACAGTCTGAATTTTCAACCTCTACTATTCAGAAGTCCCTGTATCATGTGTTGTATGTGGCTACATAATGGATTCTATTACACAATTCGGGATGAAGATCAGATCCATTCTATCCAAGGGTTCACATTCTGTCTGCCTTATCCCAAACTCAATGATGTTTTTTAAAAAAATCAATCTAATAGTCTCATCTGTAGGCCTAAGGAAGATGTCTTTTATGCCTATTTTACCCTACTCATACCTTCCAGTTTGAATAAGGAACAGTGGGGAAGGTATTTCTAAATCCTGGAGCTATTCCTCACAAACTTTGTTGTATTCCTTGTTCTACTATCCACATAATAAATAGTTTACATGTATGAATACACTGTAGTTTCAAAGCTGCTTTCCCCTCCATTATCATGATAAACTCTGTTACAGGAAGGACAGGTGGTATTTTTACTATTCTTCAGGCAATCGAGTAGATGCACTCACAAAGTTAGGAAGAAAGAGCTAGAGCCCACATTTTCCCTCCATAAAATAAACTGCCCAAATAACACTGTTGGGGAGTTTCAGAGAAATGGAATAATGCAATACTGCAGCTCAAAGAGGCCCCAGAGAACCTGTTTGTCAACCACCTCATTCTACAGATGAGAAAAATGAGAGTCCCAGAGAGAATGCCCATGGTCACAGAGCTACTGTATAAACCAGAAGTAGAAGCCAAGATGTTTCAGTCCATTTCATGCCCTCTTCCCCTCATGTTATCTCAAGGACAAGAACGTCACACCTCATGCACACATGACACTATTGGAAAACAAGAACGCTCTCTAGTGAAAATGCTCCAATTGCTCCCTTCTAAATGGCTGTGACACAAGCCTGATGGTACATGATTTAAATGGAACACAAAATGAAACTGCCCATAAAAATAATGTTATAGAGAGTGGCAAGGTTCCTAACTTGTCCCCAAAGTCATAATGCAGCCAGACCATAGTACAAACAGTATTCGATTTCTCATTGCTCCTGCCAGAAAGGCATGGGAATTTAAAACTTCACTGCTGTTCTCTAGTTTCACGGAAATCTCATCTCTCTTCTTCCCTCAGTGGCTCCTTCCCTGGAGGGGAGGAAGACATCCTTCTCCTCCCACTCTCTGCCTTTTCTCCTGGCACTACGGTAGAACTTGGGGAGCAACATCCATGGATTGCGGCTGGTTGGGAGCTCTGGTCTCCAGGGGTGGGAACTCTAGGGCTGCATCTCTATAACCATCCCCGTGGGGATCCTGCTGTCCTCTAGGTGAGGCCCTGTCAAGCTGGGGTAAAGTCACAGGGTAGCATCAGGCATAAAGTGGTTGGTATATTGACAGATGGTTACATCTACTGGCAGCAACAGGGACAGGGACATGAGAGGGATGAGATGTGTAACCTAAAGTGGGCCCTGCTGTCCCAGGTCCTGCAGGGATGTCCAGGACTCAGGTCACGAGGAAGACACTTCATGCCATGACCTCCTCTTCACTGTTTCTTAGGTATGTAAAAATTCAGCAAGTATTTACTGAGCACCTATTTTGTGTATTAAATGCTAATTATACTGTACCACAATATTGGCTTATAAGGCAGTTTAAGTCTTACATATTTGGAAAAGTTTTAAGCAAACAGCAATGCTTTGCTTTTATATAGGGTTCACTGTATGTTTACTTCAGCAGAATTGAATCCACATAACTGCATAAGATATAAAACATAGAGTTGCATTTCTTTTTAACAGATGAGAAAACGGAGACTCAGGGTTCTAGAACCTGCCCCAGGTTACACAGCTCACAAACACTGGGCAGTGCATAATCTAGATTCTGGTGCTAGGATTCTAACATGCTCTGGTATCAAATGAAACTCATGTCCTTGAAATCTGCACTGCCATCCCCCTTGCAGGTGCAGGTGCTAGCAGAGAGAAAATTTACACACCCATTTTGACGTCCGTGGAGTGTTAAGAGGGGACTCCCTGTGCTTACCCACCCACTGGAGCAGTCTCCACAGCATGGGTCTGCCTTGATCCTACTTGCGATATCAGCAAAAGTGAAATCCATCTTTTCCCTTGACATAGTTAAGACTAATTTTCCAAAAGAAAAATGGTAAGGGAAAACAAAACAATTATACAGTAAGCACAAGGGACAGAGAATGAGTTTCAAATATTTTTTAAAATCTCAGCAAAAGAACCAAAGCATTTGGCTGAGCCCCATATTTCCTCTTCTTCAGATAAGCACACTGGCTACATTCAGGAAACCAGGCTCCTTGCCTTCCTCCACCTGCTGACACTTAGGACTGTCTCACTGTCCTGGAGAGGCTGGACTGCCTCAGTTTCTAGCCCTTTTCAAATTCCAAACTTAATCACAAAACTCATTTCTGTTTCAAAACTCCTGGATGCCTGGGCCTTCTCCCTCATTCCATTTTACTCTGAGATCTGCAAGCTTGAATTAACAAATAAATGATTAACACTTTCTAGATTCAAGTCATCATCCACCTATGCCCAGCCCCATTCACTGACTCACTCAAAAGACCCATCTCCTGCAACCACCTCCAACTCCAAACATCTGCACCTCTAGGAGCACAAATGCTCTTTAGTCACTATAATGTGAGCTTTCAATAACCATTACAAGAACACAATAAGAATGATCAAATTACAGTGAAAGTTGGTTGGGTCATTCAACAATAGTTAACTACTTGGAATTCAATAGTCTTTTAATCATGCAAGAGATTTGTACCAAAATCCTTCCTAGAGAATAGTGGCTGCTCATTTTTATCCAGTGTGGTATTTCCCACATAGATGTGGGAACCACAGGCTCTTTGGAACTATGAGCAAAACTATGCAAATCTGAAATTAAGCAAACTATTCATTACGGTCTAAAAGATTAACAGGATCAGAAAAATGATATATGAACTTTTATGTAGGTTTAAAGCAACATTAAAGGAATTCTTTGAGTGAAAGAAATAATTTTTTACTATAAGAATTTAGCACATCTGACATTAAATGGTGAAAGTGCAAACTTTTTATTCTTTGAATGTCATTTTATTGAACTCTGTTGGCTACCTGTGGTTTCAAAAGAGTTGTCCTTTTTGGTAGGTAGCTTTTTGAAAAATCAGCTAGTTTCTGCTCTATTATTTAGAGATGTAACTTATTAACTTAATATTTTATAGTTTGGGCTGAATTCATGTTTATGTAATTAAATCATCATTTTAAAAATCTGGTGTTTTTATGTAGTCCCTTCTAGCTAAAAGCATATATGATCATATAGGTGGCATGATTTGAGAATAATGACCCATTTTGTGCTATAGTTTTTTTAAGAAGGAAGTTATTCAAGGAATTCTCATTTCCATAAAACTGTTATAACTCCATATTCTAGAGCTTTTAACAAATTCTGACCTATAATTTTTAAGTCCTTAGTATCTTTCAGGCATTGTTTTAGATGCCTAGGTGTAGCATTTCATTTCTTTCTCACCACTGCCTTGTGAGATAGGTATTATTGCTCCAATTTTTCAGTTGAGAAATGAGCCTAAGAAGACTAAGTGTCTTACCCAAGTCTGGGAAAATCTTGGGATTCAAACCTGAATCTAACTTTCAACTTCTTCATTCTTAGGACACATTATAATGTTTGTTTTCTTTTATTAATTTATGTATTGCTGCTTAACAAACCCAAATCAGTGGCTTAAAACAACAGTCATTCCTTTTAACCCTTGCACCTGCACCTTGGGCAGGTTTAGGTGGGAAGGCTGGTCTCCACACCACACGGCCACAGTCAGCTGGGGAAGCTCAACGGGGGTGAAGATCTACCTCCAAGATGGCTCATTCTCCTTGTTGGCCAGGTGGTGCTGGCTGTGGCCTCCTTTCCACAGGGTCCGTCCATGGGGCAGTGAGGTTCTAAAAATCAGTGTTTCAAAAGACAGAAAGTGGAAGTGGCCAATCTCTGAGTTCCTGGGCCCCAAATCTGGTACAGTGACACTTCTCCTATATTCTATTGGCCAAATCAGAGCCCAGATTCAAGGGGAGAAGTCATAGATCCCACCTCTTAATAAGAGAGCCCCAAATTTCTAGGGCCAGATTGCAAAACCCTAAATTTCCAGCATGTTAGTGATTTCACTAAATTGTGAAATCTCCCAATTTATGAATGCTCTTATCCTTTTTTGGGTAAAACCTCCAAATGGTAGCTTCTTAGAGGAGAGAGAGAGCTTTGGATCTTTCTTTTCCCTACATATTCTTATTGTTACTGAAATTGCTTCTGTAAATAGATTTAGACTTCTGAATTTTAAAACAAATGGGCTCGTAAAGGAATTTGTTATTTTCAAGTCTTCTTTTCAGTGTCGGTAGCAGATTATCTTTTTTTAAGCATTTGATAACTGTGGTTAACTTTCCTTATCACACAGTGACTTCAGTAGTTTCTGAATTCCATTTTAATTAGAGTCTTCTAGAATATCATCAATCGAGTGTGATCTCTTCTGAAGCTACTCTTTGCTTAGCAACAAACTCACATGCAGGTTCCACCTCATGTAAGTAGATTTTTCAGTCTATTTAACAGTTTCAACACATTCTTCTCCCTTTAGAAAGCTGTGATTTTACCAGTTCTGTCATCTGGGCAAGGGAATTTCTCACCAGTTATTTCTTGGGAAAAATTTTCTTATTTTCCTCTGACTTGTCTTCTCTGCTTTGCCCAAATAAAACAAAACAAAAGCCTTCTCTTGGTTGTTTACACTGCTCCATTCCTCTACCCCAAGTGTCCACAGTCACATATATACTGCACACATAAGGATACAGACCAGCCCTCATTCCACAGCAGACATTACTAATCACTGCTGTTTTCCACTGAGCCTGAATATGGCCCCACAGCTTTCTCTCTAATGTATTCCAAAAGCACTGCTACTGATTCAGAAATTAGACTTACCCGACTTCCAGGATATGTCCTATTCTTTTGGGAACATTTCTTTTCCAACTATGACAATTAAGTATTTCTCATCTTTCAAATATTTTTCAAAATCCCTTGTTCTAACTGAATAACCCTTCCTGGCTTCTGCATCCATCCTCTGACACACTGGGAACCACAGCTCGTGCCACCTGTAGTGGTGGCTGGTCCCACTCTCTGGGCTCAAAAGTAACCTTAACCAGGAAATGTTTAGTATTATTTCTGTCCCAACCCTCTGGGACTCAGGGTCATATCACTCAGGCTGCAGTTCTGGCCTTGGGTTCTAATCCCAAGAGCAGATTTGTACATTGTCCCAGGGCCTCAGTCCTCCCTTATGATTAGGGGCTGGGATCCTATTGTTTTTGCCAGACACTTTCTGCTACCCTATTCTCCTTCACAAGTCCCCACTTCAGAAAGGGAACTTTGTGCCCAAGATATTCAGACTCTGTACCTGCCAAAACTCCTTCCATTTTTATCTAAATAAACCCTACTCTTCTGACACTCAGATAAATTAAACACATTTCAGCCTAGGCTTTGCTCACTCACTGGGTAACCCTTCAGATTCTATCAGGCTCCTTGGTATCAGATGCTTTCCCTTTCAAAAGCTGTGCCCTCCCTTGGATCTGGACTCACTCTTCTTACATATGGCAGGAGCAGTTCCCCACTGGCCACCCCTCTACAGTAGAAGGGTGATTTTTAGGTCTGATCCTTCTCAGTCTTTCCCTTTTGGCTAAATTTGAACAGCTCATGCCACACCGGGATATCAGATACAAGCTGATTCCACTTATTCCAATCAGCCTTTGAATGTAAACATCCCTTTCACAACGGCAGTGTCTGTAGTTTTTATAGTTGTTTGTCCTGCCTCTTAGATGTGTGAGTCTGAAGAATAAAGACAGCAGCACATACTGTCATTTTTACTCCCTTTCTAACTTTCCACACCAACCAATTAGGTGTTTGCTAGTGCACAATGGGTATCTAATAAATACTGCAGTTGATGCTAAGAATAAAACCTGAAGGAGACATTCTGCGGCAAGAAACTCTTTGAATGACACCGTATGTAATAGATCAGATTAAATATTATGAAGGATACGCTTTCAATTTTGTGGTTTCATCCAAGTGAAATTCTGTAATACTCTAGGAATAAGACACCTGACATCTGTACTCTGCTCTTTGTTTTGAGTGTGCCATTTCACAGTCTTTGAAATATTTTGGATTGAAAATGAGATTTCAAGGAAGTATTTCATTAGAAGGGGGGTATTATTCTCTTTGAATTGCATCCAAGCTGCAGTTTTTCATCTTTTTTTATTAACTTTCTATCACATTACTCTTTTTTCTAATTATACATTAACCAACACACTTTAATGTGCAGAATGAATCCTGTTTGGTTTCAACAAAAATTGCAATGGAAGCTAAAGCTTTGAAGAAGTGATGCAAGAGTGTCTTTAAGTTAATATCACATTTCCTTCTACGCTGATTGCATATCTCAGTACCTACATATGCTTTTAAGCCACTGCTACAAGTTTTACATTTATTTAAATAACATGACCATTATGAGTAAAACTTAAAAAAAATTGAGTGGAACTTTAAGCTGCCTGGTTTATTATAGTTGCTTTATGTTTATAAACAGATTATTTTTAATGTCTGAATGCTGGTATTACAGATCTTCTGCAGCTGTTTTGGATAGGAATTCATCAATGCTTAGAGCTCAAAGGTGGTTGCTTTTTGACATTTTCCTACTGTATCAGTGAAATACATATTGCCAGGGATTTCTCAACAAAATGGAACTTTTAGTATTTCAACAAATGTTGATATGCCCAGCCTGATTTTTTTAAACTTTTAAGTTCAGGATACAAGTGCAGGTTTGTTACACAGGTAAACATGTGTCATGGGCGGTTGGTTGTACAGATTATTTCATTACCCAGCTATTAAGCATACTACCCATTAGTTATTTTTCCTGATCCTCTTCCTCCTCCCAGTCTCCACCCTCCAAAACGCCCCAGTGTGTGTTGTTGCCCTCTATGTGTCCACTTGTTCTTATCATTTAGCTCCCACTTATAAGTTAGAACATGCGGTATTTGGTTTTCTGTTACTGTGTTAGTTTGCTAAGGATGGATAAAAAAAAGAAGAACCTTAGGCTTACTTTATCAAAGCTAATTACTTCCTGTTACTCTGTAGAATCATCATTTGCCATTTTAAAAAGTGCTTGTGAGTTTTTACTTTTTTAATTTGCCCATTATCTATTGCTGCATATCAATCTACTTCAAAACTTAGTGGCTTTAAACAACTTATTTATAGAGAACTATGTGACTTTTTCCAAGGCCGTGCTAAGAACTTACCTTACGGATGTATTCTGATACTGAATATCTGAAACATGTGTACAGATACATGTATATCATTCCTGCTATTATCTTTAGTAGCTTGTACCTCATTGTCTTCTTTATATGAGATAATGGGCTGTGATGTAACGAGGACCTCCTGGACTCTCTTTACCTCATTTAACCTTCCCAGAATTGGAAAGCAAAGGAAGAAGAAACCAGACAATCTCTGCCCATCTGCTCACTTCTATCCCTTGGGACCTGACCTGTTCCGGGGAGCATGGCTTCATTCTCTCCTCCAGGCTCCTTGTTTCTGGAGCAGGCCACAGGATGGAGGGTCTCTGGAGGTCCACCACCTCCAGTGAGTGGCTAGAAGAATATCTAATTCTGCTATTTAGTATTAGGATGCATGAAGGCATTCTCCATTATCTTTATCAGGAAAAATGGTGATATTTTGATCTTCTATCTGCAAACTCTTTAGTCTTTTTATCAGAAACTGATTTTCAGTTAGTTTAGAACTTGAGAGGGGAAGAAGGGTGCTATTTACTGAGTTATTCTCAGTCTTCAATAACACATAGTAATGATGACAATAATTATTAACACTTGTTGAGGACTTACTATCATACTTGCAATGCCACTGGATTATGCTCTTGTTATCTCACATAATCTAATTATAACAAAGGGAGGTCAAAGAAACTGCAAAACATAAGGGGGGGGGTTGTGGTAATTTTTAAAGTCAGCTACTATTAATTCCTCCCTTCCCTGTATGCACATACCTCTTCTCACATTAATAAATGGGGTCTAATTCTCCCCACCTTGAATCTAGACTAGACTGATAACTTGCACTGATGACAGAATGCAGCAAAATAAACATTCTGGGACTTCCAAGCCCAGGCCTTAAGAGGATGGGCAGCTTCCATTTCCTTTCTCTGAGGAAGCCAATCCCCTATAAGGAATCTTGGGCTGGACTCCTGAAAGATGAGCGAAAAGCTGGAGACGGAGAGAATACCCTCATGGAGGAGAACTGGGTGCCAGACATGTAAATGAAGCCTGCTGGGACCTTCCAGCCCAGCCAAGTCTAGGCTTAGCTGAAAGCAGCTGAATGAGTAACTCAATTCAATACCCCATGGAACAGAAGAGCCACCCAGCCAAGCCTTGCCCAAAATACCAACCACAGAACTGTGAGAAAGAAATCATTGTTGTTTTAAGCCACTCAGGTTTGGGATGAGTAGATACATAGCAATAGATAACTGAAAGAGAAATAAAATAGAAACCTTCACACACCTTTTCAAATAGCAAATGGTATCATTGCTCTGATATACACTGCTTACAGAAGAATTTTAAAAGATCTATAAGCTGATTTTTTTAAACTGCAAAGTCATGTATATAGTTTACCTTTATAGTCCAAGTCATCCTTTCTTCCAAATGTCATTTTAAATGAGCCACCTTCAAGGGCAAACAATAACATCACCTCAAGACATCAGTTCCACTTCTATTCAAAATGATAAAAGCTTTCTGCTGAATGATAAAGACTATTTCTTTCTATTCCCTGTGGAGATCTCATCATCACTCTGCCTCATATTTGATTATCATGCAGAATAGTTTCCATACCCTGGCTCCATTCATTATCAGGAAAGCCAAACTAACCCCTCATTCTGACCCCCTCCACACCTCGAGTTGGTTTACATAACCCTCCTTGGTGCTCCTTTAATGCTCCGTTCATATCATTAGCACAGTGCTCGTCACATATGTATTATTTATGTAAATACCCTAAGAGCAGAGACCTAGTCTGTTTTGTTCACTTTTCTGTATGCTAAGCACCAGAACAGCACTCCATATAGAGTAGTTGCTTCGTGAATATTTACTACTTGAGTGAGTGAATGCATCTGCTTCCCCCTGGCTAGATACTATCTCTTGGTGTTGATTATTCATTATCTCTTCCCTCCATTATCTATCTCCTTAGTACTGTAGGGGCTGAAAGCCTGAAGTTCCTAGACTTGCTTGTTGCTAGGGTCCAAATGCAATTCTGGTTCTACCAAAGGGATGCACCTGCATAAGATATGGAGAACAAAGTTCCTTCACTAGCAGTCATAGTGGCTAACATGCAGGTTTCAACAAATGTGTTTCTGCAGAGGCTGAGCAGCTACCCAGTACTCAGGGGCAGCTGTGATACTGGCAATGGCTTCTACAGTTTTCTGCCCTCTGGGTGGCAGCTTTGACAATATGAACTAAACACCCAGTGGTACCCCTGACTTTTGCTCCTCCAACCCCTATAATGATTTTTGGAAGCACCTAATTCCATGAAAGATCTGGGGTAGTTTGTATTTTACTACAGTCATGTGCCACATAATGACATACCAGTTAAGAATAAACCACATATATAACAGTGGTCCCATAAGATTATAATACTGTATTTTTACAGTACCTTTATTATGTTTATTTATTGAGATGGAGTCTCTGTCACCTAGGCTGGAGTGCAGTGGTGTGATCTCAGCTCACTGCTGCCTCTGCCTCCCAGGCTCAAGCATTTCTCCTGCCTCAGCCTCCCAAGTAGCTGGGATTACAGATGCCCACCACCATGCTCAGCTAATTTTTGTATTTTTAGTAGATACGGGGTTTCACCATGCTGGCCAGGCTGGTCTCGAATTCCTGACCTCAAGTGATCCGCCCACCCACCTTGGTATCCCAAAGTTCTGGGATTATAGGCGTGAGCCACTGCATCCAGCCAACAGTACCTTTACTATGTTTAGGTATGTCTAGATACACAAATACTTACCCTTCTGTTACAATTGCCTATTCAGTATTCAGTACAATAACATGCTATACAGGTTTGTAGACTAGGAGCAGTAGGCTTTATCATATGACCTACGTGTATAGTAAACGGTATCATCTAGGTTGGTGTGAGTACACTACGATGTTCATACAATGACAAAATTGACTACGGACACATTTCCCAGAACATATCCCTGTCATTAAGCAATGCATGACTGTAGTGAGTTCTAATTTATATGCCTCTATAGACTGCATTCCTTGAGGGCAGGATATATTTATATTTGCTTAAACATGCCTGCACAGTGTCTGGATCATGGTAGAATGTAATAAAGATAATAATGACAAAAATAGCAAACATGTATTTAATATTTACTACATGCCCAGAACTGTCCTAAGTGCCTACATCTATTAGCTTATGTAATCTACTCAATAACTCTGTGAGACAGGTGATATCATTGACTTCTTTTACAAATTGGGAAACTGAAAACAAGTTAAGCAACTTGCTCCCAAGAAATCACAGCATTAAATAGTGGATTGAGGATTTAAATGCAGGAAACCTGGCTCCCAAGTCTAGCTAAAAATATCTGTATCTAATAATTTCTCCACTTGAATAACGTCTGCTTCAGGACTTAGAAGATACAACCACTAAAATTTTAGAACTCATTTACTCTAAATGTCCTATGTGCATTTATCATAATATAGCAACTCAGTATATTCCCCTTGACAACTTAGGTTTTAAAGATGTTCTTGTATCAAAATGGCTGTGTGTGTGTGTGTGTGTGTATACACACACATATATGCTTTTTGCTGTATTTTTTCCACTACTCATAAAGACAATAAAAAGGGAGCCACAGAAATAATCAGGATAGTAGGAAAAGTAAGAAGAATAATGGTGAAGAATACTGATAGGTTTCATGTGAATTTCTTAATGCAGATATGTCTGCCTTTTGTGTGGGGAAGCAAGCTCAAACAATTGAGCACTAGTTGTAGCAAATGAACCCATGTACACCTATAAAGGGAAAGCATGTCTCTTGCTGTTACTTCCACTGTAACGGAGAACAAACTTTGCTATGGAGACCCCAAAGGCACGAAGAGTCTGGGAAGATGCAAAGCCATGCAGACAAAAGAAAACCAAGTAGTAATGGTATGAACACCTGATCAACACTGTGGACAAGAGTTCATGACTCTCAATAATGACCAGCACAGAAATCTGAGTGGACAGAAAAATGCATTAAATGTTAAAATATATTTTTCTCCACTTCAGATATCTTTTTGCATGCAGGGGGCAATGCACTAGTGTAGGATGCTGTCAGTTACTCCTTAGGGGAGAAGTATCTTAATCTTATGGCTGCAGTTGGAAGGAAAATCTGACCACAATAGCCCAGCCTCTGCTTTCTTTCTCGTAAAATTGCCATTCTCCTCCACTCCTCCATGTGTTAAGGTTTAAAGGGATCTGCTCTGTCCACGAGCCAGGGAGAGTGGTCTGTGCTCTGCCCACTGCTGACAATGACTGGGAGTAAAGCCTGTCTAATTCTTGGGTTCAATATTGGGAAACTCCCTTGCCCAGAGTTAAAACCATATTCTCCAACAAAAGTCTGTATCTTTTACCTGCAATTCCAAAAATCTCCAAAGCCTTGAAAATAAAAGGTTTTCCCCGATCCATCTGGTAGCAAAACTTGAAGTAACCTGAGTCCTTGATGGCCAAACCTGACCTTGACTGACATGAAGCTACTTAAAATCTGTGTCACTCCACTTGGAGCTTTGCTATCTGATACAATAGCCACATGTGTCTATTTAAATTCAAATCCATTAAAATTGTATAAAATTAAAAATTCATATTCTTAGTCATACTAGCCACATTTCAAATGCTCAATAGCCCTATGTGGCTAGTGTTACCATATCAGATAGACATTTCCAGCATCACAGAAAGTTCTGTATAACACTGACTTAGAGTGAACTCATGTTTCCTTACACACCTATTCATATCCGACATGGGTTGTTACCCCAGAACTCACATATTAGAGAGTATATAAGTATTTTTCCTCAAAATCTGAAAAAAGAGATTCCAAAATCACATCTGGCCCAGATGATCACAGATAATGGATTGTGGACCTGCACTGTTTTCATCAGTAATAAAAGTGATATTTTGGTCTTCCTTCTGTGTTAAGACTGTACCTTCCTATAAATTGATAAAGAATCAAGGCAGAGAAGAGGAGGGCCTTTACACTCTAATAACAGGGAGAGAATCTTGCAGGTTCCTTTCATCTCCATATGCATGGGCTATTTAGGCTAATCACAGTAAAGGATTTTATGTGGGTTTTAAAATCATCTTTCCAAGGAGCTAAAAGTGCTGTTCTGGCAGAAGTACAGTAGCTAAATGACTAGAAAACTTCCAAGGATTGATGAAGATGTCACAGATGGAATTTCTATGTTGGGTGGGAGGTGGAACTAGATGAAGTCCAAGGCCCATCCACTTAAGAAAATCTGGGATAATGCTATCACCTCCCCCACATGGGTCCTTCTCCAGCATCTTCCATGAGGTGGGGACTAGTCAGAGGCAGATACACTTCTGGACAAGAATGTGTCAATTAGAGTCCAGCACATTTTGAAATTTCCTTGAATGCCTCGGACTACCTCTTGGTGGGAGCAAAGTGGGTCAGCATAGCCATGTTCCCTGCCAGCTGTTCATACTCTTTAAGTCTGACAGCCAGAAGATGCTGGACAGCGCTTATTCCCCCTATCTGGATTGTCTTGCCCACGTGGTGTGAGATATTTCACAGAGATCTGTCAAGAGCCTAGGCTGGACAAGAGAATATCAAGTGTTGTCAGGGTCCTATGGGCTCTACTCTTTCACTCTGCTATATGAATTCTGGCAAGTGGTATAATTTGATACAGCCTCAGTAATCTCATCCGTAGAATAGATGGAACACCCCTGGTCCACTACCCTCAGAGGGTTGTTTGAGGATAGAAATCAAAATGAAAATATTGAATGAACTAATATATGGGAAAGCAATTTTTTCATTCTAAAGAAATTCTACGGTTAGGTGCGGTGGCTCACACCTGTAATCCCAGCACTTTGGGAGGCTGAGGCAGGTGGATCACCTGAGGTCAGGAGTTTGAGACCAGCCTGGCTAACATGATGAAACCTCGTTGCTACTAAAAGTACAAAAATTAGCTGGGCGTAGTGGTGGGCACCTGTAATCCCAGCTACTCTGGAGGCTGAGGCAGGAGAATAGCTTGGAGCCGGGAGGCGGAGGTTGCAGTGAGCCGAGATTGCGCCACTGCACTCCAGCCTGGGTGACAAGAGCGAGACTCTGTCTCAAAAAAAAAAAAAAATTCTATTCATTCTATTATCTATTTCATTCTATTATCTTCGTTACCGATGGGGAAATTCCATGCAAGCCTTGTAAAGCACTACCTATTAAAACAATACTCCAAGCAAAATCCTTGCTGGGTTCTGAGTATTGCTGTGAGTTCAACACAAAGCAGCTTTTATTTAGAACATAAATTGGATTTCCGCTTGTAAAGGAAAGCATGAGATAATGTTCTTTGTCTTAATTTGACAGTAGAGAGGCTCTTCAGTATTGGCCAAGAATCTAATATTGGATCATACCAAAACACAGGCATTTGCTTTCTAAATTGCATCCATAAAGATCCCACGGTCAAGTGCTGCCTCTGACAGAGCATTTACTAAGATTTTAAGGCTTCACGTTCAGATCATTAAAAATGCCCATCTGTCTTTTTTATTTAATATGCCATCCGCTCTCCAATTTGGATAAAATCTGAGATCCTGCCCCTATTGAAACTTCCCAGGTAAGCTTCACATTTCTGTTTTGTTTGTTAAGATCCTTGTGGAAGCTGTCCAGCTCAAACCGTAGCCAAGGGGCATGACTGGCTCCTCCCTCCTGTTTGCTTTCCTAGGGTTAATCTGTGCTAAAGCTTTTATTTGAAGAAACTAGGAAATTTGAAGAATCATATGGACAGGCTTAAAAAAATGACATTAACCTTGAGTACTAACTCAATATTAAGCTGATAGTATAAATTCAGTAACGTTTTTATCTTAGAAATTGCAAATCTAGACAGCAAGAAAAAAATTACACATATTAGCAGAATTCTTCTTGTATTTTAGAAGCCGCAAGTTTAAAGAAAAAGAGTGATTTAGCTAGCTTCACATCAGCAGATTGAAACACATTTCACATGACTTTTTTAAAAGCTCAGAACTAAAAATGTCTAACATTTAAACATTTTCTAACATAATTCTCTCACTTAAAAATGTTCTAGCAATATTTTAAAGAAGTAACCCTCAACCCTTAAGTCGCGGATTGCCTTAAATAGGCTGAATATCTCCATTTTTTTTTCCTTTAAATCCAGATATAGGTACAAATCCTAGACGACGTCTTTGAGATAGAATGATTTTTTGAGTGTACCATATCATCCTAAAAGCCTCCTTAAGTTCTTTGAAAGTGAACTGTAAACTGATAAGAGGACAGTCGTGCCGTCCCCCAAGAGTATATCGTCTAATACTAATTAGTGCATGTTATCTTTTTGATTCTCTCCCCAACTCCTTCTCATAATGTAAGCTTTACCTCAGACTTCTGCTAGTGCTATTTTTTCCGAAACGGTAATTTTCTAGAAAGTTACTTTTGTTGGTCTTCTCCGAAAGCTTTTTCAAGAAACCAGAACCTTGGGTTTTCAAATGAGAATTATATCCAATGATCGTTTGAATGTGGACTTTTCTCCTCGACTCTTTTCGACCCAAGGCTTGTTAGAGTGCAGAAAACGTTAATTCTCAAATCTTTCACCTCTGTCCGTCTCCTACAGACTCATAGCCAAACATTTTTTTTTCCTAGAAAAGAGCAATTCCTGCAGTTTTATCCTGCCCCAGTCAAATACATCTTACCTTCCCCAACCCCCCAATTACTGGGAATGAAATCTAACGTTGAGGACTAAGGACTGGAAGGTAGTGATGAGCCAGGATTTGACCGCCCAGCGTTCAACCTCTGTGGTTGTGAATGCAACAAGAAATCAACAAGTTTTCATGGAGTGCCTACCAGGTGCCTTAAGCAGGAACATAACTGAGTAGGCCAAGTTTTAGATACAGGAGACCAAGCCCTGTGACCCAACTGAGATGAGCCCATCCTGCGCGCCCCACCGCGAAGCCTGTTCCGGGACCCACAGAGGGTGTCCCCCTCGACCTCCGATTCACAGAAGTCTGCTTGGCCTCTGCAAAGGGCACCATCGCACCTGCAGGAGGAGAGTCTCAAGGAACTCACCTCGCCTCAGCTGGAAAAAGTGGCCAAGGAGGTAGCCCCGCACTCAGGAACCCGCCTCGGGGAGGAGAGCTACTGTTGTGTTTGCGGTCATCTCGGAGAAGAAACCGCTTAAAAAAAAAAAAAAAAAAAAAAAGGGCGGGGGAAAGGAGGTGGTGGCGGCGGCGGCGGCAGAATGGAGCTTCCAGAAGGGCCGGCTAATGCCTTGGATGTTTCTTGGATTGACCCAGGGGAATAACCCGGGGTGGAGAATGGGTGTCCTAATAGAAGTGTGCAGGCAAAACCGACCAGCGAGGGGAGAAAAAAAGTGATTCAAATTAAATTCCCACGCGCTCAGGGCGGCCACGGCTTTAGCTGGAGGAAGGGAGCGCAGGGCGCACCGGGCTGTGGGGCGGACACACACTCTCCGGCTCCCGCAGCGCTGACGGACAGAAGGACGGACGGGCAAACCCGAGCGAGGGACGTACCTTCAGGGTTGGCGCTGATGAAGACCCGGACGCTGCGGCCGGCGGGCACGAGGTGAGAGGGCAGGGCCGTGAGGTTCCCAGAGAAAGCCGCCCGCCGGAGCGCAGAGTCTCGGGGACAGGGCAGCTTGGTGCCCGCGCCGGCCGGCCACATCGCCCTCTGGGAGGAACAGCCACTGCCGCCGCCGCCACCTCCTGCTCCTCGGGTTCCTGCCCGCGGCTCCACGGAACGGCTCAGCAGGCGGTCGATCTCAGCAGGCGGCGCGGCTCAGAGCCGCTCCGAGCCCGAAGCGCCTTTGGCGAGCTCCGTGGCGCACAGCACCCGCCGGCGAGGAGAAGCCATACGGACCCTCGGGCTCCTGTCGCGGCGGTCTCCTGCCCTTCTGGGCCTCCGCCTTCGCCCGCTGCTAGGGCTCCGAGCAGCAGCCAGCTGGAGCGGGAGGTCAGCGTGGCGGCGGCTACGCGCGCAGCGCCCGTTTGCGCCGGGAAGCGCCGGCGGCCATCTCCCCGCCCGCGCCCGCCGTAGGAGGAGGGGGCCGCCAGGCGGCAGGGACCGTACGAGTGAGGAGAGCAGATGAAACTTTATGTACGAGAAGGCGTCCCGACTTTATCCGAGCCCGCCTCTCTCGGGCGCAGAAATAACTTGCGGCTTAGAGGATGGCCGGGGCTTGGGCGCGGGGACCTCGGGGGTGCGCAGGAGCCTCCCGGACTCCTCTGTGGACGGCCGAGGGCTCCTGTCTGCCTCCGTGGTGGAGGACAAGAAATCAATTAGCCTGAGATTTCTACTACGTCCCCTCCAACTCTCCTAAAGGTCACACAAGCCCTGAGAATTTTCGGGAATCCACACGTTCGGGCGTCAGTGCGTCTCTGCCCAAGTGCAGGGAATCCAGCCTCAAAGTTCGACGCACACAACCCCAAGCCAGACCCGGAGAGTTTAAAGCATCAAGTCTCCAGATTGTCTCTGGCGTCCTGGAGGGACGATCGCTTCATCCCTATCTCTCCTGGCGCAGGTGGCAGCGTCCTGCCGCTCCGCTTGCTCCCCACGCGCGCTTGAGCGGGGTTTTTATAGCCAAGCTGCGCCGTTCACGTGCTCCTCGCCGCGTGGTCCCGGAACCTTTCTGGGAGCGGATCTCCGCGGGTAGTTCCTCCGAGGCCTCCAAGGTTCCTAGGGGCCTTTCTGCTCCCATCAAGGCGCACTCACCGGCTGTTCTGCTCGCCTGGCAGCTCCCGGGCCCGTCGGCCGCCAGGTTGCTAGAGCCCCGCGCGGCCGGGTGCGCACCTGGGCCGGGCGGGAGGGTGTGGGTTCTCTGGAGCGCCCCCCAGCGCAACGTTACGCAAAGTGCAGGTGGCCGTGGATTGGGACCGGGGTGCGAGAAATCGGAGCTGGCTGTGGGCAGCAGCTTCTTGTGTGCGCTTCAGCCGCTCTTCAAAGTCAGTGCAACGCGTAGGTCAGCTCCACCTGAAGCTGATCCAGGGCGGCCACAGAGGACGCGGGGCCGTCCTCGGGTTCCGGGCTCAAGGTGGACGGCGCAGGGGTCCAGTCCACGTCCTAGGTGACATGAGACGCAGAGGGACCCAGATGTAAAATCGCCCTCTCCCTTCCACTCCACTGCACCCATGGAAATACTGCATAAGCCAGGACAGGAACGAAGACCTCACAAAATAAAGTGTAATTGTGTTGGGGGCCAACGGCGCAGGGAGAAGGGAGTGTTTGTAGCCTTAATTGCAGTTTAGTCAATAAATCACTTATTCTGGGCTTCTGGGCAGGAACACCTGTCTTTTAGGGAAGAAGAACAGTTTTTCCAAATCTCTGAGATTGGGGAAGGGGTGGGCGGGCACAGGGTGAGGCAGTTCAGACGCAAGTGTTCTCTTCTTGCCTGGATGGTCCTAACCTAAGCAGCCCGGCCTCCTCTGGGCCTGCACTTCCTCTGGGGCCTGCTGGTGGCAGTGAAGTCCTATGCACTGCTGTTCATTTTTTTTACCCCACCCCAGCCCCAACACACACGTTCTGGGGTAACCTCTTTGGAAGAATTGGGTCTCTAGGTTTGTAAGGCTGCCTCTCCACTCCTGAGAACCAGGGGGCAGACAGCAGCAGTTCTTACTTTGTGATAATTTGATGCAACCCGTAAAGAAGGCTTGAACATACCCAGTTATTTAATTGATTCAATTTCTTCACTCCAGAGTCATTCTCGGGTGGAAATGTTCTCAGCAGGAAGGGGGTCCCTGAAAGAACCTCTATTGTCTCAAGAGTTATGGACTGAGAGCTGTGGAAAGGTCATGAATATGCGGTATTTATTGCATATCATCGTGTATGAATATACAATATCTATTACTGGAGAAAAGAGCTAGGATCACTTTATGCCTGATCGCAATATTGTTTATAAAAGAGTGATTAGAAGTTGCCAGATTGTCAGGGACCTGCCTTCCTGCCTTTCTTTTTTCTCTTACTTCTTTGTTTGTTTCTCTCTTCTCAGAAATAGGATTAGTGTTTGTGTCTTCTGACCTTTGCTTCAGCTCTCAAAGTGTTGCATTTTCTTTGGATGACTTTGGGATTTTTGGCAGCCTCTATAACCTAATTAACTGTTCTAGACAGGCCGAAGTTTAGCATCTGCCAGTGTCACTGCAGACCAAGGCTGCAGAGGAGAGAGAATTTCACATTGTCTGTGGGCCACGCTGTAAAAGTCTCTTTGCACAACCAGCCTTGCCTCAGCTAGAGAGGCTGCTGTCTTTGGAGTATTCTACCTAAGAAGGATACCAATTACTCACCTCCCTCAAAACACACACACACACACACACACACACACACACGCATGTACATGCAAAAACAATCTTCTTCCACATTCTTCAGCTTGCAAGCATCTGACATCCTAACACCAGATATTGATTTCTTAGCACACAAATACCAATAAAGGAGGTGTCACCTATGGTGATAACACTTTATTATAAATTATTTAGATTTATTTCTTAACCTGAGGAACCAGAAAGAAAGAATGAGAGAGAGAGACAAATGAGAGGGAGAGGGCATAATTGTGGAAGGCTGACCCTGATTTTCAAGACAACTTTGTTTTTTTATATCCGATTAAAATATTTTCTAAATGTTTTCTTCTTGTCCATAAATACTGGGAGTTTTTGAACCATGACAGGAGCCGTGATACCTGGATCCTGGCTCTACCATTAACGAGTTATGTGACCTTGAACAAGTCATTTAACTTTTTTGAGGCTTGGTTTTCTTATGTGTAAAATGTAATAACATTTCTTATGTGTAAAACACTTTACACAAGAAAACCAAGGCTCAAAAAATGAAATGATTCAAACCAAGTCAAATGACTCAAAACCAAGACTCAAAACAAGTGAAATGACTTGTTAAAGGTCACATAACGAGTTAGTGGCAGAGCCAGGATCAGGTATCACGGCTTCTGTTCCAGTGCTTGTTGCAACATACCACCTCTATTTTCTAATTTTGCTCAGGTCTGGCCCTTGAGGACATCTTTGTTAACCTGGACAATGGGTACTCAGGCCTGTGTTCACAGGTGTGGAAGGCTGGATATCATTTCTGCTTTCTAGATAGGAAAGAAGATCATTGTCTGCATGATCACACAGGACTAGACTCTTCCAACTTCTAGGTTGTTGATCTGATGACAAACACTTCCAGATTCTGTGTTTCTTTTGGGCCCTGCTCTTTCTTCCTGAGACCACAGGTAAATCTGTACCATCCAAGACATGGGCTGGAGAATTTAAAGCATCTAGAAATGGGGAGGTGAAAGTACATGAGGAATGAGCCTGGGACCAAGACTGTGATCAAAAACAAGCATTGCCCTCTCCATCCTCTCACCCTACCACCAATTAGTAGGCTAGAGAGGTGCCTTATCCTTATAAAACAATGGGAGCTAGCTCTTTATAAAACAAGGGTGCCAAAGGTAAAATTACCACTAGCTTCATTCTACTCACTGAGCTAGAAGGAGCCTTGTGATCATGAAATGAAACCCCCTTTAATATGTAGGTGATGCCCAAATTGTAATTTTATTAAATGAGTGGAAAGAAAATTACTTCCTAATAATACTGATATATGAGGATTTCCCATATTCTTGACCTGGTGTTAGGCTTTTAATAGGCATCTCATTTAATCACACTACATCGAGGGTCTGGGCCCAGCACCTCCTATCTCCAAGTCTGACATCCCTTCTTGGACACTACTGTTCCTGTATATCTTTTGTTATGTGCATTCATTACCTTTTGTAACGTATGTGCACTTTGCTTGCTCCGAAGTCTATGGTATGCACATGTACCTCACCTACTTCCCTTCACTGTGATGGCTGATGATTTTTTCCCCCCAGCTTCGTGGCTATGTCACATGTCCAGTTCATTCCTCGTAGGTGCTGGAGGTAGTGATCAAAAGGCACAAAACTAGAGTCCCTGTGACTGACTGTGACCCAGCAGAAAGAGTGCCCATCACCCAACCTGTATTTGCCTGCAGGTGCATTCCCATGTGTGTACATCAAATATCCTGGTCAGGAAACCTGTGGATCATTCTTCCATGAAATAAATTTGTTCTGTTATGGATAGAAGTGAAATAGAGCCCCTAGTGTCATGAAGAAGACCACATTAGCACATCATGCCACTCTTACTATCTTAGGGACTCCACCCAGTGAAGTCAGTGATGTGCTGTTCTTGCTTCCCTAGCTTGAAGAAGAGTATCAGACTTAATATTACATGCATACAGTGGCTCTCTGATTTGGGTGATAAATAATTGAATCTGCTTTGCTAATGTGAGAAATAGATTATTCAGGGTCACTCAAGCCAGGGTTCCACTTTTCAAAGTTCCAGGTGGTAAGCTAGATCATTAGGAACCCACTTATTTGTTTACAACATGGAAATTTTCAGTCTTTGTGAGAATTTGTCAGCATAACAATTTGCCAACAGAGATTGTTGATTCAGAGGTGTCTGTGGCATGGTAGAATTCACAGCAGCACAGTTTTAAATAAAGTTACACCTTTCAGAAAGCGCTCTGATGTTTTCATGACTCAGAAATTCTAACTTTACCTCCACCCCCTTCCAAATCTGCGTAATGTATTTTTTGAGCAGCCTTCCTCTTACAACCTTCTAAACACATTGCTATGAGAGCACTATGCATGCCACACAAAGTAGAAGAAAGTTAAAGAAGTTTGAAGTAAAAGTTTGTAGATTATTTTGTATTTCTAAATTAAATATTTTATTTTCATTTTGTAATTGCCAAGGTTGTTTTTTTTTTTCTCCTTCATGACAATCTCAAATACAGTACCTTACAAAACCCTCCTCTTGCTTGTTTCATCATCTGATACTTATTTGGAGAGTTGCTTTTTACAAAGCACTTTCATACATGTTAGCTCATTTACTTTTATTCTAACCTTCTAAAATAGGTTCTGCATTAACATTATTTCCCTCTCCTCTCCAATTTTTAATGTGAAGCTCAAGTGATTTTAGTGGCATGTTTAGGTTCACTCAGTTGCTGGATAGCAGAGCCAATGTCAAAACTAGATCTCTGAACATGAAGCCGTAGATCATTTATAATATACCACGTGGCTGCCAACGTATAACAAGATCCATTTAGCCAAATTGATTAAACATCATTTGCACTTCTCTATAAAATTTATACTGGTGGGTAGGCAAACCAAATAATATAGTGTATAAAACACTCTACTTGGATGGCAATGTTAGCTACATTGCCTATTTACATTGACTCATATTTTTATTGAGCAGAAGCTAACTTCCACATCTTTTAATTCTGCTAACAACTCAGTTTTGTAGATAAGTATAAGAGGCTGAGACTTTAAATGACTTGTCCAAATTCAGATAGCTAATAAGTTGGCAAAGCTAGAATGTGAAACAGATTTATCTCACCCTTATGCTAGATGGAGTCTTTTCATCATGTAACACTAAATCCACATGAATAAGAAGGAAATCTTCCCTTTACACTACTCTATATTGACATGGCCCAAATATCTTAAATATATTGTCCAGGTCAATCATTGTTTTCTTATTTTTTAAGTGCTTGTACTTAGCTAGAATAGTATGAAGCTTGAATGTATTTTGAATCTGCTTTTCTTTTCAAAATACCTTAATGGGATAAAGTGTTTTTATTTGCGTATTTTTGCAATTTGCATATTTTCTGCAAAAATTCAATATAGATGATGATTCTATAACAGTCTCTCTAAATATATTTATTTGGATTCTACTTTCTGAAAAACTACTATGACTTTGCCATCTTCCTTTTCTCACCATTCTTATAGTTATGCTTTATGTTTATTATTTAATAAGATTTATTTCTTCACCAAATAATAGTCTCCATCACAATCCTTTAGCCTGAATTAGTTATAGAGTTGCACTATGCATCTCCTTGGGTTACCCCTTGTAAATGTAAATTATCTTATCGCCTAAATTTAGAAAGCCATATGCAGAAATTGACAGGTCATTTACATTCAGTTCAAAGAAGAGGATAGGCAGCCAATTATATTGTGTTGAAGCCTTGAGAAACATTTTACAAATCAAATGATTCAAAAACAGGTTTTAAATTCCTAACTCCTGTCACTTCTTGATAAGTATGGGAAGATCATTCCGCTGTCATTTGAAAGATTTAGAACAAACTTAAAATTTAGGGGACTGGCTTTATTCCTCTCCAAATAAATATGTGTAGCTTTTTTATTATAAAAATGTATATTAATGTATCTTTTTATTTGCATATTTTATCATATATTTTCATTATAAAATATAATTGTATGTAACATTTTAAGAGATGCTAACCTATTTGATCTATAGATCCTGATCTATTCCTGCATTAGTCAAGATTTTTTAGTGGCAAATAACCAAAATCAACAAGTTTCTTTTCAGAACACAGGAGTTTATGCAGAACACATGGCCAGAAAGGAATTGAGTCTCAAGACAAATTGGAACCAGGAATAAGAAATGTCCTTGGGATAAATGGACATTATTTTACTGATTTTCCAGATCTCATCTCTGGTTCTTTCTAAGCAACAAGAACATCTCTTTCCCTTGCATCTCTCTTTTTCTCTTGTGTGAGCACAGGCATGCACACACACATACCCCCACATAACTTTCTTTGATAGTTAGTACTCATGAGCCACATGGAAAGACTGATTCTTTTTTGAAATCCTTTTCAGGAACTAGGGAACAGCAAAGTAATTTAGTAAACATATTTGTGTTCATTTTGAGTTGATGCTTTCCTGTGGCTCTTTCCACTCTTCCAGGAAGTTAGCATACCCCAACACAAATACTAACGTAAAACTGTACTCACAGTTTACCTTTTGTTTTTCTCTGCTGTCAAAAAATAATTACTATGTACTTCATATTAGCAAGGACATCACTGGGTTTGTTCCTCCAAACGAATATTTCTTTGGAAAGAATTTTGTAATTCTTTCTTTTTATTTAAATAAGTGATTTTTGGAAAATGATTTAAACACTACTTGCTCAGTTGTAAGATGCTCAGGGGAGTAAACTAAGTAGGAAGGAGTGAGTCAAATTAGAATTTTGCCACCTGATATGGTTTGGCTGTGTCCCCTACCCAAATCTCATCTTGAATTGTAGCTCCCTTAATTCCCACATGTGGTGAGAGGGACGTGGTAGAAGGTAATTGAGTCATGGGGGAGGGTCTTTCCTGTGCTGTTCTTATGATAATGAATAAGTCTCATGAGATCAGATGGTTTTATAAGGGGGAGTTCCCCTGCACACATCCTTTTGCCTGCTGCCATGTAAGACATGACTTTGCTCCTCCTTTGCCTTCCACCATGATTGTGAGGTCTCCCCAACTACCTAGAACTGTGAGTCCATTAAACCTTTTTTTCCTTATAAATTACCCAGTCTCAAGTATGTCTTCATTAGCAGTGTAAGGACAGACTAATACACAGTCTCCTCTGAATAATTGTGTTAATGAAGATATGACAATAAAATTTACTGAACATAATGTAATGTATGGCTCAACCATCCTTTGAAATCAAGTACTTCTTATATATACGATTTAGATAGAAAAATAAGGAATCACCCATGTGTCCTACACAAGGTTCTTAGCTGAAAACAACAGAACTGGTGCTGATTAACTTAAGCGTATAAGCAATTTACTGGAAAATTATTAGATAGTAATGGTACTGTTGAAAGCTAGAGAACCAGGCTTGGAAAATGAGAGGAGACTGGAAGAGGTCAGCAGATTGGATCCACAGTCAAAATAAGCATCACAGAGACAGACATTTAGGGCAGCCTTGCTGCTGCTGCTGTCAAATCCTGAACACTGCACTGCACCCGTTACCACCAGTACCACCACTGGCATTATTGCCACTGAGTCCTAGACATTGCCATGCCTATTACCCCACACAGTTCTTCACTCTGGCTTCTGGGGCCAGAGAACCTGGGAGAGTGAGTATCTGTCCTGGACAAAGATTCAGACTGTGCAGGATGTATGAACACTGGAAGGGGTTTTGGAGGTTAGATTGTCAAAATCCTCACACACCTTTCTCCAGAAAATGTATCGTACACTTCCTCTGGTCTTATTAATATATGGCTCAGAACATTTCAATGCCATGAACAAAAAATGAGTTGAATGCCTTTTGTATTCCTAGTAATGAAAGTAGAATAATAATGCCCGACCACTCCAAGACTCAGATGCCTGGCAAAGCTTACCTCTTCTGGACAACAACCAAGAGCAAGAAAGTGAGCTAAAAGGAATCTTCTAAGCAGCCAGACTCTATGTTACAATGTTCACATGATGACTCTCACTGTCTTGACTCATGGGAGATTCCCAGAGGCTCTCTGTCAGACTCTCTTTACACTTACTGTACACACAATTCAAACAAACTGGGTTTTCCCAGTTGGCAGAACCACAGCAGATTACAGACATCACATCAGAAGAAGAAGGGCTGCTATGAACAAACACACTGCTGGAAATGAGAAATCATTGCTCACAGCAAAGAGTCAGGAAGCAAATGACAGCAGAAGTGATATGTATTCACACACACACACACACATGCACACACACCGCATTCAGTGATCTAGAGATGACTTAATATTGGAATGATGCTACTCTATAAATCTCAAAATGGGAAAGATCAGGGATAAATAGACCCTGAAGTTGAGATAGGTAAATTTCAGCATATTGCAAGTACTTGGGGGCAATTTTCTGCAGCAAACAACCCAGATAGTTGAGACAGATGGACAAATGACACTTGTGCTATCCAGTAGTAAACACCTACTAAGTAGGTAGAAACCAACAGTAGGCAGAGATTCAAGTAGAGTCCTACCTCCAAGAAGAACATTGTAGAAGTATTTTGCTTAAGTGCCTAAAGTAGTGTTGGTGGTAGTACTGGCAGTAGTAGTAGTGCTAGCAGTAGTAACAATAAAGTAAACATTCACTGAGTGCCTTTCTGAGGCTAAATATGGTTCCGTGTGCTTTAGAGACATTAAGTCATTTGATTATAAACTCCCATCCCATGAAGGAAGCTACTATAATCATCCCTATGTTACAGATGAGGAGGAGGCTGAGGCTAGGTGCCATCAAGGTACTTTGCTGAGGTCATACAGTTACAATGTGGTGGGGCCTGGACTTTAATGCAGGCACTTTGTTTCCAGAATCTGGGTTTCAACCTTTAGGATATACTCCATCTCTAGATGCTAGGTAGGATACCAGTACAATTACCCAGGCAAAGGAGAACTAGTTCAAGACAAGGAAACTAGAAGAAAACTCAGGTTGCAACATTTGTCTTAAAGAGATGTAAAGTGATATTCAATGAATGTTCAATTTGAGTCACGTTCATGATCTTATATGATCTTCCATATGCCAGAGTAAATTATTACTCACTGTACATATGAACAACCTGAGGTATACAGTGGTTAAATAATGTGTCCATACTCACAGACTTTGGAAGCAGTGAGGCTGGGATTCTACTTCCCTGCCTGAGTGTATGCTTTAAATTCTGCTACAGGATACATTGCCTTGGAACAGTGCAAATGACAACTGCAGGAATGACCTATTAGAAAACTTGTCTATTCATATATTCTTCAATTTTATTTATTTGTTCATTTATTCATCAAAGATTAGTTGAACACTTCTATGTTCCCAGCAAAAAACCATTTCCCAGGAGGTCCAGTCTAGTATCTTTTGGGACTCCAAAAAGATAGTGCTTATGTGGGGCAAGACTACTAAAATGACCATCAATCAATTTAGAGGCTTCTTAAACACAAGTAATACCAACAAGATAAATACACAATAGAAAGGTCATTAGTTGACACTCTAGAAAAAAGGGCTGCATGGAAGTATAAGGTCACTGTGACGTACCTTATAAGGACTGGGGAATAAAAGGGGTTTGGTGAACTTTACTCACTCATGGCAGGATGGGGGTTTTGGAGAAAATCAATAAATGTGGTTTCTATACTGGCTCCAACACTTAATAATTATGTCCTTAGCCTAGTAAATCTCTTTCCCTTAGTCTCATTTTCCTCCTCTGTGAGATGGACACCAGGATGCCTACTTTGCTCTGGTGAATGGTAAGCATATTAGCAAAGTGCCTAGCACAGTGTCTAGTACCCAGCGAGTGTTACTACTATTAGAAGGAACTAGATTCACAGTTACTCATTCAATAGGGGACGCTCGCAACAAAACTATGTTAGATTTTTAAAACTTTATGTAGTGTGGTTATCTTGTTTATATCCTTAAAGTCTAATAACAAACAAAATCAAACAGACCAGTCAATCCAAAGAAACTTCTTCTGAGGAATTTTGGAGCCTTGTGTCTTGTTTTTGTGTGGTTGTGTGCAAGGATTGCAAGATTATCAGCAGAAGCTGTGGTCATTGGGTTCCACTCCATAGTTGGTATAATTGATGTGAAAATCTAGGTAAGAAATAAGCTAGAGCCACATGAACAAGGCAGGAGAAGCATATTGAGTCCCTGGGACTCTGGCAAAGAAGAAAAGAAGATCACAGACCCCGGAAGGCAATCTTAAAATTTGAACGTGGAAAAATCATATTGTTCTTCATGTTGGGTTCCAAGGTGAAAATGGAGCCAGGAGCAAGGCTCATCATTAGATTTGTGCTTAACAGCTTGTCAGTATTATCTGGCTTGGAGTGAAAGCCTGGAGAAGTCTGGATAGGTAAGTTGCAGGTACTGTTGAGGCTTTAAATGTGAACACTGGAATGATCTGGGGATAGGAAGCACTAACTACTTTTTAGCTGTCATACCTGCTATTCCTCTCTAGGATTTTGCAAGACCTCCTATCTCTATCTCCATTTTCAATTTCCCCAGTACAGCTTTTACAAATATTCTGTTCCTAACTTGTATTTCCTGTCTTCTCTTCCACTCTTTATTTAAGAGTTTACTCTAAGTCAGGGTATAGAAATTCATATCCATACTGAATGACTTATCTTCCATTCTTCAAGGCTTATCCTCTCCAGGTCACTTTTCCAAAAGCCTTCTCTGATTTTCCCAATGAAATGGAATCCATCTCTATTTTGTTCCTAATATTTGCATTATTGATACATAGGCAAGGTTATGCTGCAATAACATCTAACTTCAAAATCTCTACAGCATTATACTTTAGGTTTTTTTTGTTTTGTTTTGTTTGTTTGTTTTGTTTTGTTTTGTGACAGAGTTTCACTCTTGTTGCCCAGGCTGGAGAGCAATGGTGCCATCTCGGCTCACCTCAACCTCCGCCTCCCGAGTTCAAGCGATTATGCTGCCTGTGCCTCCCGAATAGCTGGGACTACAGGCATGCGCCACCACGCCTGGCTAATTTCCCTGTATTTTTTTTTAGTAGAGATGGGGTTTCACCATGTTGGCCAGGCTGATCTCGAACTCCTGACCTCCAGTGATATGCCCACCTTGGCCTCCCAAATTGTCAACATGACCTTTTATGTAGAAAATTCAAAGGACTCCACTAAAAAACTACTAGAGCTAGTAAATGAGTTTAGCAAGGTTGCAGGATACATGCTCAATATATGAAAATTAATTGCATTTCTATATACTAACAATGAAGAGTACACAAAATAAAATTTTATTTACAATACCATCCAAAAAATTAAAATACTTAGGAATAATCTTGGTAAAAGAAGTGAAAGACTTGTACACCAAAATCTACAAAACATTGTAGGAAAAAAATTAAAGCTTTAAATAAATGAAAAAAATAGCCTATGTTCATGGGTTGGAAGACTCAATATGTTTTTACCATGGCAATACTCACCAAATTGATTTACAGATTTAATGCAACCCCCATTGAAATTCCAGCTGGGCTTTTTTTTTTTTTCCAGAAATTAACAATCAGACTGTATAATTCATATGGAAATGCAAAAATCTAGAATGGCCAAATCAATCCTGAAAACAGAATGATAATGCTGGGAGAACTTCCACAACCAGGTTTCAAAATGTATTACAAATCTTCAATAATTAGTACAGTGTAGTATGGGCATAGGGACAGACATCTGGAGAATAGAATTGAAAAAATAAAATTGAAAGTTCAGAAGTAAAAGTCTTATGTTTATGGTCGATTGATTTTTACCAAAGCTGCCAAGATAATTCAATGAAAGAAAGAATAATCTTTTCAACAGATTGTTCTGGGACAACTGATATCAGCATGCAAAAGAATGAATTTGGACTCTACCTCATACCATACATAAACATATACTGGAAATGAGTCAGAGATCTAAATGTAAGAGCAAATACTATAAAACTATTACAAGAAGTCATAAGAGTAAATCTTTGTGACACTGAGTTAGGCAATGATTTCTTAGCTATACATCCCAAGCACAAGTGATGAAACATTGGAGAACAAGAGTGAAACATTGGAGTTCACCGAAATTAGAAACCTTTGTCTTGTCAACTTGTCATCAAGAAAGTGAAATGAAAAACCCAAGTCTTGACAAGGGACTTGCATCTAGAATATGTAACGAACTATTGAATATGTAACGAACTATTTCAATTCAATAGTAAGAAGACAAATAACCCAATTATAAAATGATCAAAGAATTTTAATAGACATTTCTCCAAAAAAGATTTACAAATTGTGAATAAGTACATGAAAGGATGCTCAACATGATTACTCATTAGGGAAATGCAAATTAAAACCACAGTAAGATGCCATTGCATCTTGCTTGAATGACTAGAATAAAAATGTCGCACAATAACAATTGTTAAAATTTGTTGCTGATAATGTGAAGAAATTGGAAATTTCATACATTGTGACATTTGTACATTGGGAATGTGAAATGGTACAGTCACTTTGGAAAACAGTTTGGTGGTTCCTCAAATTGTTAAACACAGCTACCATGTGATCCAGAAATTCTACTCATAGAGAAATTCTAAGAAAAGTGAAAATTTACATTCACACAAAAGGTGTACACAAATGTCTACAACAGCATTATTAACCAATGCCAAAAAGAGAAAATAATGCAAATATCCATCAAATGATAGATGGATTTCTAAAATGACATATACTGCAATGTAACAGTATTTAGCAATAAAGTATGATATATTACTGAGAGATGCTACAACATGGGTGACCTCAAAAACATTATATTTCATGATAGAAGACAGTCACAAAGACCACATATTGAATAAGGTAATTTTTGTGAAATGTCCACAGTAGGTAAATTTATAGAGATGGAAAGTAAATTAGTGATTGCCCACGACTGGAAGGATGAGAGAGAAATGAGGAACGGCCGCTGATGGATACAAGATTTCTTGTTGATGGAACCTCCTAAATAATGTTCCTCTGATGAAAATATTTTAAACTTAGATTTTGCTGATGGCTATAGAAGTTTGTAACATACTGAAACCACTGAACTGTAAACTTCAGACAGGAAAAGTGTATTTTTTGTTGAGAATTTATGTTCATAAAAATCACAGTGATTCAATAAAGCAAAAATTTATTTTGTACTCATGATATGTATTCAGTGAAGGTTGGGAGAGCGGCTTTGCTTATAGTGGACACTTTAAGACCATGGCTGATGGAAAGTCTACTTTATCATGTAATTCTATGATCACTAAGATAAAACAAAAGGAATGTGGCAAATTGCCTACTGACCCTTACGACTTAGACATAGAAGCCATACACATCACTTCAAGTCACGTTTCATTGGCCAAAATAAGTCACATGGTGACATACTTCAGAGAGAGCAGACAATTTCAATTCCACTGTATACCTGGGGAAAGCAAAGAACTGAATTATTTGTAGAGAGTCCTAATGAACCCTACAATGTCCTATCTTATTTCCTATATTTTAATTCCTGAGAACAATGACTCCATATTTCCTCACTGCAACATAAAACCACATTTCCTTTCACTCTTTTTTATTTTCCTTTTTTTGACATTTTGAAAAGGTGGAGGTATTTAAAAGAGTAAGACTTAAAATAAAAAAATTACAAACATGCATGTCAGTCTACAATAGTGCTCTCCTTGCAGTAAATGTTTCATGCTTGTCAGCAAGTGAAACAAATGAACAAGAGAAATGGTCAAACAACAGTGCCCAGTAGTGAATGACTGAGAGCCCAATGTGTGAATCAAGGGTGAGTATTGCAGGAGTTCAGAAAAGAGGAGACCAAGGTGAGCTGGAGTGACAATGGCTGAGTAATCAGTGTTCCCACTCCATACCTCTTGTGTCAGTACAGATGGATCACTAAGAACTGCTGCAGTGACCCAGATGGATGGTGTTATCTGTGTCACGGTTTGTTTTCTTCCCAGATATGACTTGGGCAGAGCAAGCTTAATGAGGACGGAAAAGAATAAGATCCGGAATCACTTCACTTTTCTGAACCTTCGTTTGCAAATCAAGATTGTAAAGTGTAGCTGTATAACACCTTAAAGATCTGTGATAAAACATGCTATTAGTATTGTGGGCAGAATCCATTAGAGAGCAAAACAGGAGTTTATGGTTAGGAAGTTACTGAATATATCAAAGATTTAATAGCCAGTCTGGAGGTAAATCCTGTTTCTGCTGAATTCAGAGATTTCACAGAATGTTTCAAAGAAGACCCCCTTCTTTCCAACAATCTGTCAGGCGGTAGAGTTATACATACACTTGAGTCTTTTTTTTTTTTTTTTTTTTTTTTGAGACGGAGTCTCGCTCTGTCGCCCAGGCTGGAGTGCAGTGGTGCGATCTCAGCTCACTGCAAGCTCCGCCTCCTGGGTTCACGCCATTCTCCTTCCTCAGCCTCCTGAGTAGCTGGGACTACAGGCGCCTGCCACCACGCCCGGCTAATTTTTTGTATTTTTAGTAGGGACGGGGTTTCACCGTGTTAGCCAGGATGGTCTCAATCTCCTGACCTCGTGATCCACCAGCCTCGGCCTCCCAAAGTGCTGGGATTACAGGCGTGAGCCGCCGCGCCCGGCCTTGAGTCATTTTTAAATTATGCAGAGGTTGTTAAACTGAAAGGAGGGTTGAGAGTGCTTTAAAGTTATGGCTAATTCTTTCATTGTATATGGGATTTCAAGCAAAAGTTTACTGCTGGCAGAAATCAAAATCTCTGTTTCCTTCATCTTCCTATTAGACATCTCTCCACTAATTTCAGTTCTTTCAGAAAATATATTTTCTTTCAAGAAGGCTTTTTATGTGTCCATTATCAGTTCTGGTTGTTACAATGATCAAATTAACTGGATAATGGCCACATCTCCACTACCTGGTTTGCAGACAACTGTAAACATGGAGAGAATGGTTAACCAATTCAAATAAAAGTATTACTTATTTTTTTATTCCTCAGTTTAAAAAAAATCTCAGTTAAAAGTATTTCTTTTCTTCTCCCACCAGAAGGGAACAGTAAGAATTTCAATTAAAAAGTCAGGAAAGAAAAAACACACACACACACAACACTTACCACTAGTACATGTAAATCTTAGTTTAAGCTATTTTAAAATGAGAAAAAAATAACTAAGAGCTATGGGAGCAGATTTCATTTTTGAAAACTACTCTTATGATTATGGAAAGAATGGGGAATAGAAATGAGTTTGAAACAGGAATAGCAAACAAATCATAAATTAGAATTTATATTCCGATTTTAATAGTTACGGTATTTGGAAAAATATAGAATGTCTTCCAGGGGTGAAAAACAAGACCATTTCCTTACCATAACCATTTGTTAGCTTTTTATTTACAGAAATTACACACTACTTGGCACAGAGGAGGTGCTTAATAAATGCTTCCCCAATGAATTGCCCACACTATGGCAAATGATCTCAAAATACATTCAGAATAGCAGATAGGCTGTTGCATCTAGCAATGACACATGTACCTGCAGTAACACCAAGAAAGCCATATGTGGAGCAGAACATTTTTAGTGCTTCCCTAAGGGAACCACACCTACTGCTAATTCTGAAAAAAGAAAATAGCTTACAGCCTAAAGTTGCAAAGACAATAATGAATAATACTCCAGAAATATCCATATAGGACTTCCGATACATATTGATGTATGCTTAGACATTGATCTGTTCCCTATTTACTTGTTCTGTCAGAGGGGAAATGACAAAATCAGCCCTGTGACACTTTGTACCTTTTGGATATACAGTTTATTTCAGCAAGAATTCCTTGAGCATCTTCTACCTTCTTTGTACTGTGAAGTGCACATGTCATCACAGGATAAAGAATATTGAAGTAGGACACTGAGGAAAAACAGAGGGAGGAAAAAAATGACATTAAAATTTTAGTCCTTAAAAAAATCAGGAGCAACATTGATATTTACTTCATACATCCTTATTTTTTAATTCTCTTACTCCCATCTGGCTCAATGACATGAAAATTATAGTAAGTGAAGTGAGCTCCCCATCTGTTAAAAATGTAGAATAAAACACTTAATCTGTGGGCAAGCACACAGAGTACCAAGAAATGTCTCAAACTGAAATGATAAGAGCAGGATCCTATAATTAGTTAAGTATAGCTGATATAGATCTCTGTAAGGTCTCTGTTTTATGGATAGATAGGTTTGCAACTATTTCTATGGATCTAGTGCTATTTTCTGATCTCAAGTGAGATGAAACCCACTAGGCAACTTGTATGATGCTCACCAATTAGGGAGATAATTTGCCATTAATTGTAAGTAAATTATACAATAGATATCAGCTACGTATATGATATGGTTTGGCTGTGTCCCCACCAAAATCTCAACTTGAATTGTATCTCCCAGAATTCCCACATGTTGTGGGAGGGACCCAGGGGGAGGTAATTGAATCATGGGGCCTGTCTTTCACATGCTGTTTTCGTGACAGTGAATAAGTCTCACGAGGTCTGATGGGTTTATCAGGAGTTTCTGCTTTCTCTTCTTCCTCATTTTCTCTTGATGCTGCCATGAAAGAAGTGCCTTTCACCTTCTGCTATGATTCTGAGGCCTCCCCAGCCATGTGGAACTATAAGTCCAATTAAACCTCTTTTCTTCCCGGTCTAGGGTATGTCTTTATCAGCAGCGTGAGTATATATGTTGTTCACCTTTCATTCCCTGCTCTCCCACTCCATGACTTCCATTCTCATGGTTGCAGGACTGGCTTCAGTTGCTATGTTCATAGAATATTAATCCACCACCTCTCCCATTGATAGTTCGAGTGGACTTTTCCAAGTCCTTTCCCTGGGAATTTGGGTGGCTGGACCTGTGACAGATAAATCCAGGAGGCATCAGTGGTCGTTTCTGACAAGTAGACCACAGAAGTAGAGGAAGCTGGTCTAGACAAAGAGTCAGAGTGGGGTTAAGAGCTACAGTATGCAGCAGAAGGAAAGAAAGAACTAGAAGGCAGGAAAGAAGAATGAGTGTGAGACAGGGAAAGAGATGTCGCAGACACAAAAGAGTTGCAGCAGAAAAGAGGCAGAAAAGGATCCAGAGAGAGCTCAAACCCCTAGGTCAACTGTTCTAACTTTTTCGTTCCATGGGAAACTCTTTTCCTCTGCAATGAAGTCTCCCATATTTCTCTAAGTACCTCAAATAGTTTCTGTTATTTGTAACCATGCCAATATTATATCTCCAAGCAGTCATTTTGTTATTTCTGGGTATTTATCTCCCTCTCTTCTCTCTTACTTGATCCAGGAGGGGATTTTTCCCTCCATCAGTCACACCAAGTAGAAACAATAATTCAAAGAGGTCTTGTACCTAACTTACAGATGAGAAGCATGCCTGAAGTTCCATTTCTCCTTTTGCTACGGTGGAGTGATTAGATAATGCTGCCCCTGGGGGAGGGGAGAGAAAAGGTAGAAACGTCTAACAATCTCATAAGAGAGGAAGAATGGATTGGAAGGACAAAGGGGAGAACTTTCAGTCACAGAGCAGGGATTGCAGAGTGGAAGGATTGAGAGGTTGAGCACCACCCTGCACACTCATTCATTACCTGCCATTCAATAGTCCTTGGCCCTGGTAAGTCCTCTGATTAGATGGTAGGAGATTTGGACCTCTGTATGGGGTTAGGGGCATTAAGAGATATTTTGCTCCTCATCACATCACAAACTAAACAAGACCAGTGGGGTAGTTTCCCTATGAGTGGGCAGCGGAGGATCCACCATGACTGTTAACACAACTGCAAAGGCTTATAACTAATACAGATATCAAAACTCTATGTCCATTAGCAGAATGAAATGCAAGTGATTATCTAGATATTTCACATAATTAAATGGAAAGTAGATAGGACTGAAAACTAACACCACACTTATCATAACATTCAGGTCAAGGTCTATGATTAGAGATTCTCAGGGGATGCCTGTTTTCTGTTTGAGGACATGCTCACTGGAAGGTATACTTGAAGTAGAGTCAGTTTAGCTAAATGTCAAGAGGAAAGTCAATTAAAATAGGATTTTACTTGAGGGGAAAATGATGCCATCCTCTTTCAAACCTGTGGCTGAGGAAGCAAAGATAACTCAGACATCCCTGGGTTAATTGAAGCCCAAATGTGCCCCTCTTCCATTTGGATTAGCCTGGCTCTTGGGACTCTGTATTAACCAGAAGTATTAACAAGCATATGGATGTTAATCCTGCTGTCTTTGTGTCTCTAAGAAATAGATCTTTGATGAGACATGCCTGGCCCTGTCTGCTTTTCTCTGCTGTACTCATCCAGAAAGAAATGACAGCTGAGGTTAGGCCCTAGACAGACAGCAAGTCCACCAGCTTTTGCTATCAACCAATGGCCACCTTTGTCACCCCTTTGCTCACTTGACTGCTGGCCTATCTGATATCCCCAACCTTTCTTATCATTCTCCCTCTCTATTTCTTTCAAACTCCACAGCCCTGCAGACTCTGATCACGTGCTCAACTCCCAGGCTACTGATACTCAGCCTACACTAGCCATGGAGGATGTCATCTGTTTCAGGGGAAGTGGGAGGTCCCATCTGCTCAAACACATGACAGGGAACTCAATTAGGTCGTGAGGAAGTGGGGCAAAGGGAAGCCTGGAATTAGGCAGAGGGTGGAAGGAATTGAGTCAGAAGTTCAAGAGTTTGGCACACGATATAAAAAGCTTGTTAATTGTCCAGGCACAATTCTAGGCACTGGAGATACAGAGATGAACATGAACCTCATGTTTTTAGTGAAGCAGACAAAAAATAAACAGCTTCAATAAATAGATGATTAAGATAATTTAGATATTAATAAGAACTATAATTTTAACAAGAGGGATGGTAGAAGGAGTTTTTCTCTTTTTTGGGGGGGAGAGTGTCCAATTTAGGGAGGGTGGTCAGGAAAGTCTCTCTGAGAAAGTGGCAGTTGAGCTGAGACCTCAATGATGAAAAGGGTTCAGTCATGCTGTGATTTGAGGGAAGAATATTTGAGGCAGAGAAAAGACCAAGTGAAGGAGCCCTGAATTTGGGACAAGCTTGCCCATGTTGCAGGGTCTGTAGGACTAAGAATCAACTAATGGGGGAAAGGATGGTCTTAGATGCCTTGAAGGGAATCAAGGTGGGGACCGATTCTTGTAATTTCCCACAGGCTCTGGTAGGGTGTTTAGGCAGTGATCAGAGAGATTTAGGCCCAGAAACTGCGTTATCAACTTTATGTTATGAAAAGCAGGGTCCGGCTTGTGTGCGGCAATGAACTGTTGGCAGGCAATAGTGGAATCAGAGAGACTCCAGGCAGATTGATGGCTTAGACTAGAGCTGTTGAGTAATTTGCTCAAAGATAGTCAGCTAATAAATCAAGAACAAGTGGCAGAGGGTCAGTAAGAGTAGAGGAGTTAAAGAGAAATGCACTATTCCCTTTTGACCCTGTTATTCTCCCTGACCTAGATTGTCAGCCAATATTCTGAATCAGCCAGTATTCCAGCACTCCGGCCCTGCAGAGAAATCAAGGGAGTAGACATTTACCATTTTTTTCAGCAGTCTGGGACCTTTGAACATGCCTATTTTGGGAGTTCTCTATTTTAAATGTCTGTATATCCCAATGAACGATGTTAGAATCTAACTTTTATAGCCTTTTTGCAGTATTAGCATAAGCATGTGATCTAGGTACTTTCAACCAGAGATGCTAACAAGTAATTCATAGATTTAGAAGGGAACGATGGGAAGAAGCAAGTGCAGAGAGAAACCCACTGTGGCAAGGACAGCTATAGAGATATGTGGCTTCCAGAAGCAGTGGAGGAGGCGGCTTTGCAGGTGTGTCCAGGGCTCGGTATTGCCGATGCCAGATACAGTGTGGGGCTTCTGTTGGAGACATGTTCCTGGGTACAGCGGACATTGTATTTGGCCACAAAACCTCCAAGCCTGGTTCTCCATCCTTCCAGAGATGATAAAATCTATCTAGTGTCCTCAATACATTTATTTTCTGCTTAAACCGATTGGTTCTTTTTGTTGACTTCTTCAGAACCATGGCTGATACCTCCATTTTCTGATGGAATGCAGTTGCAGGGTTGAAGTCAGAGGTGAGAGAATCCTAAGTAAATTTAAAGGCTATGGTTTCAGAAGACTCTCCCTTGCCCAGGCTTGCCTGCAGGTTCTACAAAATTTCCTTCTTTTCATTATAAACTAGAACCTGAGAGCTTATTAACATGTCTAATGTGCTTCTTATAGGAAAAGGCAAAGTGAAATTTGTCAGTGGGCTACAACTGGGCTGACATACCCTGCCTGTTACTAAAAGTGATTTTTCTTCAAGTGGATAGGGCAAAGTGAAACCCAAGAGCCATTATTTGCAAAGCACCGAGTGAATTCAGAAGCCAAGTACTGAGTGAACACAACCATTTGCAAAATAATTTCTTTCACAGAAAGAATTCATTTCACAGAAATTATTTTGCAAATGGTTGTGTTCACTCAGAACTTGGCTTCTAACTGATGTTACCAGAGAATGTGAAGTTTCTGACTCATCAGCAATATTTGTAGGCACTTGTCCCACTACAATTGGAAATCACAAAAATGACTGAAAAAAAACACCCTTCCAACTAACTCTTATGAGGACTTCCTGCAAATAATAAGAATTTAAAATATGACACATGCTCCCAGTTCCCAGGGTTCAGAATAGCTGCCCACTTATAAATTATAAGGAAGAGAGAAGAAAATTGAGAAAAACTTTCAACAGGATTTAAGAATATGTCTTGTAATGTTAATTTTAATTGTTCATTTTTCCAAAATACATGTCTCTCAAGTTAAAACTGAAAATGTACCATAAATCTGAATCTCAAATGCAGTTCTCTGTTTTTAGGGGGTTGTTTTCTTCTTGGAGTCTAAGTTCATTCCTGATGATGAGCTAAGGGCTCAGGACACAGATTCCCTCAGGCCACAAAAAGAGAAAGGAAATGCATTTCACTGACCACCATTAGCCAAAATCTTCCTCTCTGGTGCTATGTCTTTTTTTAATTAAAAATGTTTTTTTCTGGTGCTATTTCTAAGAAGTAGTATATACTGTAGTAAAAATGACCTGCTTAAAGTCTTTCAGAAATTGATGTCTATTTATTGCTGACAAGTATTTAGTTATATGTCTGGCTCTATAATTATATTGTGAACAAGACTGAAGTCTCATCATTTTGTCTTCACTTTTCTAGTTCTTCTACCTCAGTTGTCCGCAGTGCTGTGCTGTGGGCACTGGCTTTGGTGACTCAACTGTCACTAGGATCAAACTTGTGATACCATCTTCCTAGGAGGAAAGGGCAAGGAGAAGGAAGATGCTTTGTATGCATGTGAACACCTCAATGTTGGATCCTCCATATATTTTCAAAGTGTACGTTTTCTCCATTTATGATATTCTTCCCAATGGATTCACTTATTTATTAATTGATTATTAATTAATTGATTCTAGAGAGGCTGTCAAAATGCTCTGGAGGCTTGCTTCATGGATTAGTAAAGGCTTTGCAAAGGCAATGCCTTTGAGAAAAGCCTTGAAGGGCAAGAAAAACTTCAAGGGAAGGAGATGGCCATTCTTGGATGAGCAAAGGTAAGGAAGTAGAAACATCAGTGGATTGTTGTGAACTTTAGATGTATGAGGTTTGTATTAGATATATGGCAAAATGTAGGAAAGGTGGATGGGACCAATCACAGCTGCCATGTGTTCACTAAGGCCTCCCACAGACTAGGTATTCCATGAATCATGCTTTGCATAGGGGTTTGGACTTCGTTGCGAGGACAAGGAGGAGTCATTGAAAGTTACATTAAAAACATTTTTGGTGCTTCATTTAACATGGACAATATTCTAGGTATTTTTTTCCCTCTTTACAAACTCTATTTTCACCTTCACTACCTTTCTTACCCCACCTTTTCAAACACTGTCATTACATCTGAATCTGTAATCTGCCTTTTAGTGAAGTTTGGCTTTGCATCTATAATTCCCTTAGAACTGTGTGCTGCCATTTACTTTTGTTGATATATTGCTATTCCAAGATATTCTTGATCAAAAGATCATTTGCATGCAACCTCAGCATCATGCAATATACTTATGTAACAAACCTGCACATGTACCCCCTGAATCTAAAATACACGTTGACATTATAAAAGAAAAGAAAAAGATGGCGAGCTCCTTGAAGATGAGTTCAGGAGAAATTCTTCAGGTTACCTCTACGCAGTGAATATACTCTAATGTTTTTGACAAATGTCTTGGCTTACTTATCTGGACCCTTTTAGCTCAGAAAGATAGGACAGTGGGAAGTAGAACATAATTTCACTATCTGCTCTATGGCCAATCAGATAAGACATGCAAAGATAAGAATACTCAATGTGGCTTGGAGTGCTGATCACATGGTATAACCTAGAGTGCTATAAATTTTAGTTGAAATTTAGATAGGGTTTGATGGCAGATAAACTTCACGAACACAATTTATTCTTGGACCCATTTCCCCACTAATCTTCACTTCTATTCCACAAGCAGATCTTTCCAAACTAACAGCAGCTCAGTGTGGAACTGATCAGCATAGGTGTGGACTGAGTTACCTATTGCAGGGATTTATGTTATTAACATTGCTTCAGGTGTCAAATACTAAAATCATTTCTCAAGCTACTTTGGTCAGAATTTTCTTATCCCAAGTTAAATTGGTGCACAAAATTTGAATATACAATTCTTAAGAGTTACAAAATAGAGGCATGATCATCGACTTTATCTTGTCATTTGAAACAAGATTGAAACTGATAAAAATCAGGTCGTTAAAAATAATAATATTTATATGGAACTTTCCAATTTACTAAGAACTTTTATATATAGTTTTATTTTGTATTTTGTAATTACTCTGGTTGATTACATCAATTTCACAGCACAGGTGAAGAAATAGGCTCAGAGAGGTTAAGTGCCTTACCTGAGGTGACCCAGCTTATTCTTATTTTGGGCACAACTAGGACTCAATCCCAGGTCTATGTATTCTGTATCTCTGTGTTTGTCAACCTGTAGTTTGTTTCATCAGTGTTAAGTTATTCATTTAGGCAACATGATAGGCTAATTTACATTATAAATAGATTTTGGTTTTTCTGCTTTGTGAAAGTTAGTACTATGTACAGGAAAAGAAAAGTCATGAAAGATAAAATATGGAAGGAAGGATGGATGAAAGAAGGAAGAAAGGGAACAACTTACAAAACAGATGGTGCCTTTTAAAGAGGAAGTGATTGTCTAGTCCCTCCCATTTGACTTCACAGTGTGACAGCGACCACTCCCAAGCCATTCTCACTTCACATAGATCAACTAAATAGAGAAGCTGATGCATTTCATCCACAGGCCAATATATTGAAAACCATCAGTGTTGTTTGCTTTGATTGTGTTGTTTTGTAGAGATGAGAGACAGTGATCGGTGAAATGAGAAGTTAATTGAAGTGGTTCTAGTACTATCCTTCTATTAAGCATAGATCCCAGAAGGACTCTCAGAGACCTCCCATGAGATAGCTGGCAGGGTGTCTGGGAGAGTATTCCACGTGGTGTGTACAGACCTATGAGTCTCCTGTTCCCTTTTAGCATTTATTGTATACCTGTGTGAAAACAAATCTAGTCATTTTTACAGATACACCAAAAAAAAAAAAAAAACCCACCTTTTTTTTTTTCTGAATGAAAGAAAAGATATGGAGCTAAATATGAGGCACTTAGTACCAATATACTGCCCGCTTTGGGATGTTAGAGGTCAGGCAGCCTGGGCACCGATCCCTGCTCTGCCTCTAACTAGCTTGGTGATCTGAATAACCGACTTAACTTCTAATTTTGCTTCCACAACTGAAAAATGAGAGTGACACTCTTTCATTAAACTAAGTACAGTAAATCAGGATTTGAAAGGATGATCAGAGAGTGCTACATATCTTTGCTCTGACCTCACATGAAGCCAAAATAGAAATGTGGATGAACTGGCACAAAGGAATAAGAAATGGAAATAACTCACACTGGGAATGTGGGTCAGAAAGAACCTCTGGCCTCTTAGATAATAATTTTCTGAGCTTCAGCTTCCTCATTTATGTAATGAAGACATGGGACTAGATAGCCTTTAACAGTGATTCCAGTTTTTCTTTTCAAAGTTAGACTTTATGGCATTAGCATTCCACTGGATTTGTGTACAATGGCAATCTCCTAGAAACCCTACAAAGCTGTGATCTAACATGATAGGTTTTGGAAACATATACAGGGAGATAAATTTTTTCCTGTGTGCCTATATATATATATATATATATATATATATATATATATACACACACACATGAATGGGTTTATTTGCCTTTTAGCCTTTTTCATGTATATAAGTGATAAAAACACAAATTTTAGTCTTCACATAAAATGTTTGCCAGACATGTATTGTTTGGATAATTTAGTGCCCCATGACCCTGAGGTTATTAGCATAACTGAGAATTTGTGTTTGATTGCATTTTTTACAAGCACTTTAGGTTAGTATCTAGTTACATCTTCACTATTGTATGCCTATGATGTATAGATAAACTGCACTGATATTATATGCTTTTTCTCAAGACAATTTCAAAAGAAATTGCCCATGACAAGATAACATGTTTATTACAGAGTTTTATCCTATTTATCAGAGAGAGAAGGCATTCTATTTTTGGTAGTGAGCATCCCTCCCTTCCTCCGCTGCCAGAGACAAGAAAATGATTAATGAGTGAGTTCCACATTCCTGTCAGCAGGAATCCAGTCCATGTGTGGGGGAAGCCTAAATAATTGAAGGGAAGAGGTAACAGTGATAACATTAGTTATAACTAGTCAGAGAAGCTTTATTTCTGGGCATTATGCCCAATTTAAAGGATCGTTTACACATTTCAGAGTGTGGTTTGCTTTGCTAATTGGTAAGCAAATCTTACCAGTCACAATCACAGCTCAGGGCTCCCAGAAAGGTTAGAGAGGGAGGATGGAAAGAATTGCACATTCTCCTTATTCCTAAAAACTTCTGGGATAACAGTTGCAATAGAGGTTTTACCTAATGGGAGACCAACTACCACCACGTCCCAGATGGACACTCTATCTCATTTATCGGCTCTGGAGTGGAGAGTCACTTGAATCACAATAAAAACTATTGAATAGTTCCATATTTTGTGTTTATGTGGGATTCATTCACATCCGTTTTCCCTCTTTTTATAACAGATAAGAATATATTGAGTGGTTAGTGGAATTGGGGCAGTGGAGAAGACATATCTGAGAAAAAAAAAGCACTTCACTAACTGACTAAAGCACTTTAACAGAGCCTATTTATGCAATTGTATGAAACTGAAAACAGATTGACCTACAGCCTCAAAAGGAAAGGGGGCAAATTAATCTGTGCAAAGGCAGCATGAGAGGGAGAGGCAGAGTTATAACATCTAACAGTTGGGAGATGGGCATTGGACAACTTGAGATGAAGGATCTGCCTTACAACAGCCTGAATGTGGTCCTGTCTCCAGATTTTGGGTCTCGTCACCTACTTGGACATGTAGATAATAACCTTGCCTTTAACAGTAACTTGACATATGAAAGAGATAACTTGTACCCATTAACACACATACATACATTAACAACAACATAAGGAGATGTTGTGAGGATGTAAAAGTGGTTGGTGCCGGATTAAAGAAAGATGAAACCAAATGATACTATGTAAAGCAAAACCAACACCACCCAGGACACAACAATACATTACTGGCTGAATATCAAGGGAGTATGATACCATAAAAATCAGCAAAATAATGGTGGCTTCTTTGGAAAAACATCTTTGAATAGTAGCCCTCAGTCTCATACCATCTTTTAAGGAGGAATTATTTAGAGGCTTTTGTAATTTTTGTAATCTAAAATTTACATGCTGGGTGTAACAATTTTAGTGAAAAATAGTCACCCTCTTTATAATAGATACCTAAAAATAGAAACTTTGCAAGAGGTTAATAATTCTAGAATATTTCATTAAAATCAAATTCGAATGTAACATTGAATTGCACTGAAGATTAAAACATAAAATAAATAAATTCAGTGAGTTAACAAAATGTAAAAAGTTGCTTTAAGATTGAGAATATTAACAAGGAGTCTGGCTTTTCAGTTTGAAAACCTAGAACTCATTTTAAGGTGCAAGAATCAATGTATTTGAGAAGGGAATACATTTTAGGTTTATTTCTTTATGTTTTATATCCTGTGTTACAATATTTTAAAAAACTCAAACCAACACAAAAGAAGCAGCTTGTAAAATGTTACACATACTGAGTGGTTTGGAAAGAACTCGCTTTTATTTTTGTTGCATCGTGTGAAGCAGGTATACTAATAACCAGTCCCAAGGGAGGACTCCCACTGTGTAAAGGATAGCAAAGATCATCACTATGCCAACTACCAGGAATAGGAGTTTCAACACATCCACCCACTGCATCCTGGCTACAGTTTTACCAATTGCCTTAGTCTGGTGAGACAGAATACACTCACATGTGACAAGTTACATGAAGCAGATTTATTACTTACAGAGAGGCAGCAAGGGACAAAAGAAACCTAGGGTCCATTATAAGCCAGTCTTTCAAGCTTCACGAAAGCTGCCAGAGGTGGATGGCATCTTGCCTTTATGTGCCCCATCTGTAGGACACCTGAGGGCCTCCAAAAGACAGCCCGCCCCAGGTTACATGCCTCAGGGGCAACAGGACTCAATGAATAAACTCGGCAGGACACACCATTCCCAAGGAAGGAAGGAACAAAGCTTGGGCTGTTTCTGGCTGTTTGTTCCTCCCTAACTCAAGATGTTACATTCTCCAGGAGGCACAGGAACAAGGCTTGGGCTGTTGCAGGCAGCTCCTCTGTATCTCAGGATGTTTCATTTCCAGCACCTTCTACAGTTGTTCTGAGAACTAGAGGCAAGATGAAGAAAGGGGAGAAACTGGGTTGGCCAAAGCTATCTAGAGACCACTCAGTACAATGTAGAAGGAGATTTTAAAGTCCTGATTCAGCTTAAATACACAGAAGTTAATATTTATAAATGTAAGATTTAAATGAAAAAAATTAATTTAGCCCATGACCTCCCATTTTTGTCTGTTACTAGTATATTTCAAGTCAAAATATTTTTAGGTGTTCTCACTTTAGTTACTTGTTGCAGACCTAGCTGAAAACCATAATTAATATATCTAAAACTATGTGGTCCATCTCTAGGACCAAGCCAACCAGTATATCCCCAAATGGAGGGCAACTCTCTGCCCAGCCAATGGATCAGAGATGTCCTCCTAGAACAGAACTTTGGAAACATGCTTTACCTTTCCTGTTTGAGGACTATTTAACTTTAACCTACCCATAAAATTCTGAAGCAAGAAAATCTCCTTTGATTTGAAGCAAACAGTCTTCAAGGTGGAAACTGGTAGTTAAGGTACAAAGCAAGCATATAATTTGTTCTCTGTAGTTGGGTTCCTTCAACTTTAACTGGATATCCAGGTCAAGGTTTTCCTCAAATCCTGAGTTCCTGTTCTTTTTGTGATAAGCTTCAGAGGTCAACCCTCAAGTTTGATCAACATTGCTCTGTATATTGTCATTAGAACTTAACTTAGGGTTCTATTATATCCTGAAGTCAACCCAACACCTCTTTTCGCAATTATTTTTCCTTAGGCCTTACGAGCTAATTGTGTATCTTCTCTGCTCTTAAAGTAGTTGTGAACAAAGCAGGCTCTTAAAGGGATATACCTGTATCCAAGTCTGTCTCCATCACTTATAGTTGTAGGACTTTGGGAAAATTTATTTGTGTTTGAGATTCCTCATTGCTAGGGTAACTTACTAGCAATAACTTCCTTATTGCTAGTGTAACTTACAATGAGATTCCTCATTGTAAGTGTGAAGTAATACAACCACTTTGAAAAACAATTTGATATTGTCTTGTAAAGCTGTTGAATATTTGCATTCTCTATAACCCATCAGTTGCTTACCTATGTATACAAAGAGACACACATGAGAATCTTTATAAGTTTCACTTATGTGTGGATAACATGCTTTGGGATTTAAGATGGGCAAATATTTAGTATGTCTTCTAGCATCTCGTCTCCTAATCCTAAATACCCATGGCAGACATCACTAATAAATTCTAGAAGTCTTTCCTGCTGGGTCCAGGCTTAGCCTCACAATTTTTTTCAGCTTAGTCCTGCAGGCAGACACCACCAATCAACTGGAATCTTGAAAAGATACTTTTCTGCCTTCTTGGCCTCAGGACAGTTGGGTGAATTGGTATGAAGTGTATTTGGCAGTTTACTTAAGATGGTTTTGAATGTAGGTAATAATAAACATAATTTCAAAGGCTTATTTCCTCCCTCTTTTTGTATTATTTTATCCTCAAAGACAGGATAATTTCACTAGCACTACTTGCTAGTGGTATTTTTCTCTAGCCTTTTGGAGCTAAGTTATATAATGATTTTAGAATGACAAATTGTGTTCCCATCTCTTAATATTTTTAACTTCTTGTCAATGTGCTCAGATTTATTTTGCTTTTATAATTCATATTGATTCATTACATAATGCTGCTAATTTTCAGCTGTCATTCAATTATTTTATGACATTTTCTTTTTAGATTATCAATACTACTTTCCTACAAATTGCTTTTTGCCTCCTTTGTATATAGCAACCAATGAAAAACAAAAGTCTCATAGAATACAGGGAGGGGTTATATTCACATCCTATAGATCTACTCATGATTTCCAAAATGAGACGAGAAATTGCCAAATCCATAAATTTCTTCTCCCCAAATCTTGATACATTATCCTGAACCAAAGCATATATTGCAGTTCTTTCCCATAAGTAAGTTTAGAAGGAGAAGCACTGAGTCACCAAGCAATAATTTTAAATGGTTAGGGCAAGGGGACAAGAAAAAAATATGGTTTCACATATAAAATGAGAATTCTTAATGTTTCCTGTGGCTGATGGGCTAGGCTTTTTATTTTTGGGGTTTAAGAGACCCTGGTTAATAAGAGATTACTATAGAAACAGTGTAGGTGGCAGAGTGTCAATTTAGTTGAAAGATCCTTTCCTGAAGAAGGAAAGAAAATCCCCAAATCTTTAGACTGACTTTGTCACCGAAGCAAAGTTTCTCAACAGATTTTCTTTCAATTAGAAGCAAGTTTAATACTTGGGAGACCAAGTGGGTTAAACTGATGTTCTTGGAGGCAGAGGCCGTCTACATTTCATCTCCACAATAATTCACAGGCTGTGTTTGTTTCCAGGATGGTCTGGATCCAAGCTCTGACTGAACTGGATGAACTAAGGCAGCAGGTGAAGATGCCAATTAGAAGACCCTTCCTTGGAGATGCCTGCCCTTGCTTTTAGGAATCTGCTCTAGACTCCTCAACGCTGTTTCTTTTTAAAGTTGTATAGAGTATTTGACAATGAGGTTCACACACTTTGAGAAGTTCTCTAGTACTTCTAGAAGCTGGGGGAAGAAGGAAAGCAGACTTAATTCCAGGGGACATTGCACAAGATTCTCAGAACTGTAGAGCTCAAGGGTTCTGGAAAACAAACTTCTTCTGGAATTAAAAAATTTGGAACAACATTTGAAATATTTGTAAAGATGGCAAGTTTTTCTTATCTTTTGATACTCATGCTAGTAGATCTGATCACACTTAATTTTAATAATGCTATGCTATTATAAATGTATAAAGGAATTCAAGGCATATGCTGGTGAGAAACTATAAGAGGAAGTAGCAATAACTTCATTTTACAAATGCTGAAATTGAAGCAAGTAAATTTTAATCATTATTCCAAAGTTAACACAACAGTGTAGGATCATAACCCAGGATTCCTGACTGTCAGATTCCTGGCTTACCTAACTGGATACCTGGTGTCATATCTCTCATAATCTTCTCTTTCTCTCTCTTAGTCTCTCTTTCTTCACACCTTTTTTCCCCCAACTCCTGTAAGAGACAGGTTTGCATCATGGCTAAGAGCATGGACCTTGGGATGAGAAATACTGGCTCTTCCACTCTCTAGCAGTGTGCCTAAAGGTACCGTTTTTGATATTCTCTTGTTTCATGTTCCTCATCTATAAGAAGGGGCTGCTAATGGTACCTATTTTATATGGCTATTGTTGAAAACTAAATAGGCTGTTACAGGTAAACTGTCTTGCCCAGAAGAAGGCCCTCAATACATGTTACATATTATCTATTCCCATAGCCTTTTCTATGAAGACTTCCTTGCTTTTCTTTCTCCTGCCCTCTTTTTATCCACAGTTACTATCAACTCTCTAACCTGTGTTTGTTCCCATTAGGTACCCCTCTTTCTGGATCTCCCCTGCAGAATTTTACCATAACCTGTGGTCTGTACTTGTTTGCCAATGAGCAGACAACTTCAGACAGAGAAGCTACAGGACAGATTGTGATGATAACGAGATCCCCTAGAGCTCGAAGAGGAAGTGTTGGAAAGGACAGGATTGGAGGCAAGAAGGTTAGTAAAGAGGCAATGACAGCTGTGTGACAAGGGCCAGCTCTGGGAGAATGGCAGTGGGGATGGAGAACAGGACAACAGGAAAGGAGCAAAATGAGGAGGCAGAATCTACAGAATCTGGTTATCAAGGGTAGGAGAGAGGAAGAAGTCGAGGATGATGTCTGGGTTTCTGACTTAGTTGGGCCTGGACATAGAGATCTGAAGGTCAAAACTGTAGTGGGAACAATTGCAGGTAAGGGAATAGGGGAGACTGCCCAGGGGCAGTGGTGTGCAGAGGAATAAGATAAGAGGACCAAGGCAGATTTCTGAGAAGTTTCAACACTTAAGAGTTGGGCAGAGCAAGAACAGCATAAAGAAACTTGGAGGAGGAAAAGACTAAAGCAGAGAACATGAGGTGAGATAGAGTAAGACCTGAGAGAGACCGCGCTACAGAACTATAAGTTGTACTTTATTAAGGAGTTAGGTTTTACAAGGGTGTTAAGAAAACAAGAAATAAATATTCATTAAACATTTGCCGAGGCCCTAAATTTCTAAGCTTAGAAGTTCCCCCACCCCACCAATCACATTAGAATAGACAGCTTCATAGAAACATAAAGCTAAACATTTAAATATCAAATAAAGCAATCAAAACAAAAAGGCTAATATCAGATTGAGGATAAATGTTTGCGAATGTTTATGGTCAGGAAAATATCATCTTTAGAAAAAGAGCTTTTGCAAATTGTTAAGGAAAAATCGCTAAGAATGGGACAGATCAATAAGTAAAAAACTTGGGATAATTCACAAAGGGGCAAATATAACAAATAAGTCCATGGGGAAAAGTTTACTGTCGCTAATAGCAAAGGCATCTATTTTAGAACAAAGAGGCACTACTTTCCTTTTAGTAGTTAGCAAAGAAATTCTTAAATAATAATATAACAATTCTAGCAAGTATTTGGTTGAACTAGTATTCCTAAGGATTGTTGGCACTCTATACTGGTATATACTTTTGGGAAAAATATTTGTTAGAATGAATCCGGAACCACAAATTGTTCTTGTACACAGTTTTGCTAATGTCTCCTGAAAATTCAAATGATAGCACGTGTATAAATATTTTTGTTAAATCACAGAATTATAAAAATTAGAATTTACCAACAAGACTGTTGCTAAATAACATACAGTGTGGCCTATTATAAGGCTACTATAAAAAAAAGGTTACAAATATTATATAAAAACCTCTTAAAATGGTGATATAGTATTTGTGAATTAAAAACAGGATATATAACTATATGTATGCTGAATATAGCTACATAGACTATTAATATTACAAAACTAGAAAGAGTTATACTAACATGTTGACAATGGTTGTCTTCTTGTGGTTGGGCTGAGCATAATATTTCTTCTGTTTTCTATCATTCTGGCTCTCTTGTTAGATTGCCTATATAATTAAAATAAATATAATCACTGAATAGTTATTGGGCCTTTATTTATTTTTCTCATTTTCAGGCCAAATAAGACCAGTTTTTTTTTCCATTTTTGATGAGATATGTTTTCCTATCATTAAAACTGTCTTGGTGATCATTATCTGAAGGTTAAATACAATCAATTTGATATTACTATTTATTATCAAATGACAGATTTCTTTAAAAGGTGACCCACTGATGATGATGACAATGATGGTGATGTTGATGATACTTATGATTATAATGATGATACAACAAACTTAGGTGAAAGTTTTAAAGTTTCAAAGCTTTTTTTTGCTTATCTAATTTGATCCTTGATATAATTTTATGAGATTCACCAAACTGCTATCATTATGTATAGTGATGTGTTATTATTTATTCACTGTGTGCCTTTGGGCAAGCTAACCTCTGGATATACCACCATCTTCATCTAAAAATTAAAATAATAGTACATGCTTCAGTGATAAAATTAAGGTAAAGCACTAGGCATTGAGCCTGCAGATAGTAGGCACTCAGCATACATCAACTCCAATTCTCTGAATCAAAATACGGCCCTAATCAGGCAGTATCAGTCAGCCATGATGGATATAAACTGTGCTATTACAGCCTCAGATGGGAATGAGTGTTCAAATCTGGAGGCTTATTTTCAGAGTTCCTGGCCTGCCACCTTGTGTGTTCTCAGGGCTGCTCTTAGGAGTTTCGTGAAGTAGGTCAAGATGATCCACCATTGGGGAAAAAACTTTTCAAAGTTTGCAGAAATGTCAACCAAAAGCATTGGCAGATCCATTCTCTAAGTTAAGTTTTCCATCCTTTATTTTCCTTAAACCTTTGGCATTGGCTGTCTCTTGTCTATGCTGACATAATATGATATCCAATTTAGCACACCATTTTGTTTTTGGTATTTTGGATTTATGAAACAATATTTGACAGTCTTCCTCAAAGAGGTCTCTGGCTCCTGGGTGCTCTGCCTCCTAACCATGTGTGAAAACTATAGGTTTAGGTCAGTGTATTTGGAATGTGCAATATGTCTTAAGAAAGACTAAAGTTTTACAGCTGTGAAGATTACTTTCAAATACAAAATGTTGGACAGAGACATGGAAATACCTCTCGTTTAAAAATATATATACATCGGCAGCTTTTTGATGATTAGAAAAATCAACATTGCATCCTGAAAACTATAAAGCACTGTGTATATATGTGTGTGTATGTGTATGTGTGTGTGTGTATGTTTATGTGTATGTGTGTGTGTGTGTGTGAGAGAGAGAGAGAGAGAGGAGAGAGAGAGAAAGAGAGAGAGAGAGATAGTTTGGATATTTGTCCCTGCCCAAATCTCATGTTGAATTGCAATCCCCAAGGCTGGAGGTGAGGCCTGGTAGGAGGTGTTTTGATTATGTGGTCAGATTCCCCATGGCTTGGTGCTGTCTTCCTAATAGTAAGTTCTTTCCAGATTAGGTCATTTAAAAGTGTGTGGCACCTCCACTGCCACCCCCTCTGTCTCCCTCTTGATCCTATTTTCATCAAGTGACATGCCTGCTCCCATTTCAACTTTGGCCAGAATAAAAGCTTCCTGAGGCCTCCCCAGAAACAGATGCTGGCACTATGCTTGCTTCCTGTGCACTTGCAGAACCATGAGCTAATTAAACCTCTTTTCTTATAAATTCCCACTCTGAAGTATTTCTTGATAGCAATGCAAGAACAGCCTAATACTGTATGTATATGTGCGTGTGTGTGTGTGTGTGTGTGTGTGTGTGTGTGTGTATGGCTTAGTTACACTTTTTTGCTGATGTATCTATTATCTTTTTTTAGCTTCTGCATGTATGTGTTCCATCTCTTTAACTGAATTATAAATCCACCAAACATAGGGATTATAGCTGCCACCCACTGGGGGAACCTAGATGGTGCTCAGCAGGTTCCTGCACAAGTGTAAGCACCTGGAGAGGTAAAATTTGGTTTATGTATTAGTCTGTCCTCACATTGCTATAAAGATACTACCAGAGACTGGATAATTTATAAAGGAAGGAGGTTTATTTGACTCACAGTTCTACATGGCTGAACTCACAGTTCTGCATGGCTCAGGAAACTTACAATCATGATGGGAGACTAGGGGGAAGCAAGGCACATCTTACATGGCAAGAAGGGAGAGACTGAGCAGGGGAAACTGCCAGTTATAAAACCATCACATCTCGTGAGAACTCACTCACTATCATAAGAACAGCATAAGGGAAACTGCTGTATGATCCAATCACCTCCCACCAGGTCCCTCTCTTGACAGATGGGGATTACAATTCCAGATGAGATTTGGGTAGGGACACAGAGCCAAACCATATCAGTTTACTCTCTTGGCTTTACCACCTTTTGACTGTGAGAACAAGGAAAAGTTACTCAAGTTATTTTGCCTGAGTCTCAGTTTCTTTATGTACAAAATAGATCTAATAATACTAAACAGAGTTTCTGTAAAATTAAATGAGAGAAGGGTACCTGTCAGAAGGGAGTCACTCAGTACATTGATTTCTTTTCTTTCTTACTTTATAGACATTTGATGGGAAAAATATCTAATAATGGATTTATTGTACCTGAATAAAATGTACCATGTATTCATTCTATTACAATGGCAATAACTTCTTAGCAAATGTTGCACTACTGAATTGCTGCTGATACACTGAGCCTATATTTAATGAATCACAGTAGAGTTTACCCTTTGGCTTCAACAAAATTAAAGGCCTTTTTATCTCAGAGGTCTAAAATCAGGTACATATGTGCCTTGTGATTAATAACACATGCTCATTAGCAAACTCAAAGCCCAACTTGAGGGCTTGCTGTAGGTATTATAGGTGAAAGCTCTTGAGTGCATTACAAATGCCATGAGTCATTTAGTTAATCCTTTCATTGATAATGCTAAATTATTCTACATAATGAGGCATCTGTTCAGAATAAGAATATGATTCTGACATGGTCTGGACAATTGACCAGCTCTTCATGTCTAGACAGGGGCTGTTAGAGGGCACTAACAGACAGTGAGCCAAAACTTCCCTGACATCTAATTTATCAAAAGTTATTTTTACATGACATAATTAAGTATTCAGTTTTCCTTTGTTGGGTGATGTATTTCCACTGGGATATCAGACTTCATCTTTTTCTCCTTTAAACACTTTAAGTCTGACTATTGACTTTGGATTATTTTATACCTGGTTCTTGGGTTGGCATAGTGTTGACTGAAAGGCCCCCTGTTCCCCAATTTTCCCTTCAGGTAAGTTTGAAATTACTGATATTCAAGGCAGGCCTTCAGATCAGTGTTTATGAAGTTGCTGATGTATGCCTGTTTTCATTCTCTTAAACTACCGTCATGGTAGTGTGGAGGTGGGGGGAGGGAGGAGAGTCCTGTTTATGACATTTTGAGACTGAGAATTCACATTTGACTATTTAAGTTTGACTTTCCAAAAGCCCCAATAAAGCCTTCCAGTATTATTATTTCTCCAGCCAGTTTTCTCTAATAGTTCTAGAATATGAAGTCCACTAGAACACAGGTCTCACAAAGGCAGGCATTTTTGTGTGTCTTTTGTTCATATGTGCAGAATAGTACCTGCCACATATTAGGTACTTGATGGATAATTGCTGAAGGAAAACGGTCTAAAAATGAGAGAGAGAGGGGAGGATTCTTTAACAGGCTGTTTATTCCATTCTTATTTATCACTGCCCCCTTGCACTTCCCTTTACCCAGGGAATAGAGTTTTTAAAGGTGCCAGAGAGGGCACAAGACGATTTCTTCTTGTTTGTGGCTTGAAGGATGGATCTCCCTCTGCAGACAGTATGGTGATGTTACGGTTTGGCTGTGTCCCCACCCAAATCTCATCTTGAATTCTCACATGTTGTGGGAGGGATCTAGTGGGAGGTAATTGAATCATGAGGTGGGTCTTTCGCATGCTGTTCTCATGATAGTGAATAAGTCTCACGAGAGCTGATGGTTTTAAAAGGGGGAGTTTCCCTGCACAAGCTCTCTTCTCTTGTCTGCTGCCATGTGAGATGTGCCTTTACCTTCTGCCATGATTGTGAGGCCTTCCCAGCCACGTGGAACTGTAAATCCAATAAGCCTCTTTCTTTTTGTAAAGCATCCAGTGTCAGGTATGTCTTTATCAGCAGTGTGAAAATGGACTAATACAGATAAGTTGCAATAGCACAGAGAGGTTCACAGTCAGGCTTGTTTTTCATGTAATACTGAGAGGAAGGCTGTGAAGCCCTTCATTCTGAGGTGACCTTCAGAAGGGTCTTATCTCCTCCTCTGGATATCGCCTCATGTAAGAACTGATTATGAATACCCAGTTGTGGTGGTTTTCTTCTCTTCATCTGTCTGGGGCCTCTCCACACTTTTCTCACCTCTGGACCTCATTACCTTGATAGACAGCTTTTACATAGGACTGCAAATAATTTTTTCTCCAAAGATTTTCTCAGCCCTCATAGTTTAACATACATTTAACATAACTAAAAAAAGTCTCCCACATAAGATTCAATAGTGTACAAAAATGAAGGGTTCTTTATTCTGTTTCATTGGTCTACGCATCTGTTTTTATGGTATGGGATCTAAAAATCAATTGTACTCATGGAGATAGTGATTAGAAGGATCGTTACCAGAGAGAGGCTGCGAAGGGTAGTGGTGGGCTTTTTGGGGAGATGGAGATGGATAATGGGTACAAAAAAATAGAAAGAATCAATAAGACATACTATTTGATCACACAATAGGTTGACTATAGTCAATAATAACTTATTTGTACATTTTAAAAAGCTAAAAAAGTGTAATTGTGCATGACACAAAGGATAAATGCTTGAGACTATGGATACCCCATTCTCCATAATGTGCTTATTTCACATTGCATGCATGTATCAAAACATCTCATCTACCCCACAAATATATACACCTACTGTGTACCCACAAAAATTAAAAAAATTTTTAAAAATAAAGGGAACATGATTTTCACTTTCAAGGGATTTATAAGATACTAGCCTTATTAAGTTTTTACTTGCCTAAATTTACCTAAATTTTTATAAATAATGATCTTATATCTGTAAACATAATCTCTCAAATACCTCCAAGCTGAAATTGGAGTCATTTTAAAGAACTGCATGGAGGAAAGATGAGGCTTCCAGTAAACTGAAAAATTTCTCCCCAAAGCCTTACTGCCATGTAGGGTAATCTTACCAAGAAATGTCTTTGAGGCATAGTTTCCTCATCCATGTAAAGAATACAATAATCTTGCTCAATAAAATTAGTTGAATGAATGAAGTATTTATTGTTCAAATGAGAATGAACATTAATGTATTAGTGACTCATCATATACTGTATGCTTTTATTCTGGGAAGAGGGTTGCAGAGTGAAGTGAGAGCTTATTCTGAGACAGAAGAGGTGGGTTCAGTCCTGATGAAGTTATTAATTCTGCAAGTGTGATGGGCACCTTTTGGCTTCTACCCAACCATCTATTACTCAGGACCATAACTTCCCTTTGGAAATTTAAAGTTCTCTTGTTTTAAAATATGTGGTTTGGGTCAACCAATCTTAGTCCAGCATCAAAGATATTCCCATGGGGTTGTTGGGAAAACTAAACAAGTTACTATATACAAAGCAGTTAGAACAATGTCTGCCTGGCATTTAATAAGTATTGTTGTTAAACCTATATTTTATTTGTTTTAAAATAATTTCTATAAGACATTACAATAATACAAATCATTGGAATAAATGACATTCTGGCATTTTATCATAAACTCTACAGCCTCTCTTCTCATTTATGAACTCATTCAACTAATTAGACAGTCAGTTTTTATGATGCAGCTGGTACTTGCATTACTTTAGTTAGGGCAGCATACAAAGGCAACAGCAGCATGGTTTATATGTCATGAATCTTAAAAGACACTTGTCTTATTCAGGATTTTCACTCACCTAAAGGGTTAGAAGTCAAGACTACCATATTTGCTGCAAATGAATTAAATGTATATTATCATAGTGGGGAAATTGCCCATTTTTTAGCCTTTCATGATTTAATTGAGTACAACTAGATGATTTGATACCTGTATATTTTATGGGTTTTCTTCCCCTCTATTCCAGTGGCTATTATAGAGAGAGAAAGGAGGGAGTGAAATGGAGGTCTCATATATGGATTAAGTTGTTCAAAGGATCTTTTTAAGTTGAAGCACACAAGCAACACTAAATCCTACTGTTTTCAATTACATCACATGTTCTCACAAAAGCATTCCTTAGCTCCTGTGGAAAAAAATGTGTGTTTTTCATTTTATTTTATAGGAGCACATGTAAAAGCAATAGGACATTTGGCTTTCCTAATCATAGCTGCACATTTGAAAGGGCCAGATTTTTGAAAGTGAAGGCTGTATCTATTTTCACACCTGAGTTGTATCTCTTTTTTCATTGCTCTGTGTAATTTATTGGGGGAAATTCTAGTGATAACAGGCATATATAATTGCCCCATAATAGTGCTGAAATATGTTTTAAATGTATAACATGGGAGTTAGGAAACATACAAAGTTTGGAAAATCATGTTCTGTTGTTCTGGGAACCAGTATGTGGATATATGTTTCCTCTGCTTGGGAGGATCTCTCCCTCATTTCTTTTTCCTGGCAAGCTCCTACTCAATCCTTCAACATTCAGCTTGAACATCATGTTCCCTAATCTTTTCCCATTCTCTCTGCACTTCCTACTTTGAGGATACCATCCTCAGAGCTATACCTGTACTTTTTATGTACTGTTAAACATCATTTAACAAAGGGAATGCATTCTGGGAAATGCATTGGTAGGTTATGTTGTCATTGTGTGAAAATTGTAGAGTGTACTTACACAAACTTAGATAGAGCCTACTACACACCTAAGCTATATGGTAGAGCTTATTGCTCCTAAGCTACAAACCTATACAGGAAGCGACTGTACTGAATACTGTAGGCAAGTATAACACAATGGTTAAGTATGTATGTATATAAACCTATATGTTTTGGCTGTGTCCCCACCCAAATCTCATCTTGAATTCCCATGTGTTGTGGGAGGGACCCAGTGGGAGGTAATTGAATCATGGGAGCAAGTCTTTCTACACTGTTCTCATGAGGATGAATGAATCTCATGAGATCTTATGGTTTTAGAAACAGGACTTTCCCTGCATAAGCTCTCTTTTTGCCTGCTGCCATCCATGTAAGATGTGACTTGCTCCTCCTTGCCTTCCACCATGATTGTGAGTCCTCCCCAGCCATGAGGAACTGTAAGTCCACTAAATCTCTTTCTTTTTTAAATTGCCCAGTCTCAGGTATGTCTTTATCAGCAGTCTGAGAGCCAACTAATACAGTAAATTGGTACCAGGAGTGGGGTGCTGCTGAAAAGATACCCAAAAATGTGGAAGCAACTTTGGAACTGGGTAACCGGCAGAGGTTGGAATAGTTTGTAGGGCTCAGAAGAAGACTGGAAGATGTGGGAAAGTTTGGAACTCCCCAGAGACTTGTTGAATGGCATTTCTCAAAATGCTGGTAGCAATATGGACAATGAAGTTCTGACTGAGGTAGTCTCAGATGGAGATGAGGCACTTGTTGGGAACTGGAGCAAAGGTAATTCTTGTTATGTTTTAGCAAAGAGACTTGTGGCATATTGCCCCTGCCCTAGAAATCTGTGGAAATTTGAACTTGAGAGAGATAATTTAGGGTGTCTGGCAGAATAAATTTCTAAGCAGCAAACCATTCAAAAAGTGACTTGAGTTCTGTTAAAGGCATTGAGTTTTATAAGCGAACCAGAGCACTGAAGTTTGGAAAATTTGTAGATTGACAATGTGATAGAAAAGAAAATCCCATTTTCTGAGGAGAAATTCAAGCCAACTGCAGAAATTTGCATAAGTAACGAGGAGCCAAATGTTAATCCCCAAGACAATGGGGAAAATGTCTCCAGGGCATGTTAGAGGTCTTCACGGCAGCCCCTCCCATCACAGCCCCAGAAGTCTAGGAGGAAATGGTGGTTTTGTGGGCCAGGCCCAGGGTCTCCATGCTTTGTGCAGTCTAGGGACTTGGTGCCCTGCATCCCAGCTGCTCCAGCCAGGACTAAAAGGGGCCAAGGTACAGCTCTGGCCATGGCTTCGGAGGGTGCAAGCCCCAAGCCTTGGCAGCTTCCATGTGGTATTGAGCCTGCAAGAGCACAGAAGTCAAGAATTGAGGTTTGGGAACTTATGCCTAGATTTCAGAGGATGTATGGAAACACATGGATGTCCAGGCAGAAGTTTGTTGCAGGGGTGGGGCTTTCATGGAGAGCCTCTACTAGGGCAGTGCAGAAGGGAAATGTGGGATTGGAGCCCCCCACACAGAGTCCCTACTGGGGCACTGCCTAGTGGAGCTATGAGAAGAGGACCCCCATCTTCCAGATCCCAGAATAGTAGATCCACCTACATCTTGCATTGTGTGCCTGAAAAAGTCACAGACACTCAACACCAGCCTGTGAAAGCAGCCAGGAGGGAGGCTGTACCCTGCAAAGTCACAGGGGTGGAGCAGCACAATATGATGGGAACCCACTTCTTGTGTCAGTATAACCTGGATGTGAGACATGAAGTCAAAGGAGATCATTCTGGAGCTTTAAGATTTGACTGCCCTGCTGGATTTCAGACTTGCATGGGTCCTGTAGCCCCTTTGTTTTGGTCAATTTCTCCCATTCAGAATGGCTGTAGTTACCAAATACCTGTACCTCCATTGCATCTAGGAAGTACCTAGTTTGCTTTTGATTTCACAGGCTCATAGGTGGAAGGGATTTTCCTTGTATCAGATGAGACCTTGGACTGTGGACTTTCAAGTTAATGCTGAAACGAACTAAGACTTTGGGGGACTGTTGGGAAAGCATGATTGGTTTTGAAATGTGAAGGCATGAGATTTGGGAGGGGAGGGGCCAGGGCAAAATGATATGGTTTGGCTGTGTTCCCACACAAATCTCATCTTGAATTCCCATGTGTTGTATGAGGGACCAGGTGGAAGATAAATGTGGGTGGTTTCCTCCATATTGTTCTTGTGGTAGTGAATAAGTCTCACGAGATCTGATGGTTTGATATGGGGAAGCTCATTTTGCTTGGCTCTCATTTTCTCTCTTTGCCTTCTGCCATCCATGTAAGATGAGACTTGCTCCTCCTTGCCTTCCACCATGATTGTGAGGCCTCCTCAGCCATGTGGAACTGTAAGTCCATTCAACCTCTTTCTTTTGTAAGTTGTCCAGTCTTGGGCATGTCTTTATCAGCAGTGTGAGAACAGACCAATACAGTAAATATATCTAAACATAGAAAATGTACAGTAAAAATACAATATTATAATCTTATAGGACCACCATTGTATATGCAATCTGTTGTTGATGGAAATGTTATGATGTGGTGCATGACTGTATCACTATTATTGCTCTTGTCTCATTGCACTGTAGTTACTTGTTAATCAGTCTAAATTTGTTTCCAAGTTGCGTTCTAGAAGATGGAGTTGGTATCTCACTTATCATAATTGTAGATACTGTGCATAGTAAGTTGCCTGTTCCTAGATAAGTATTTGTAGAATGAATAAATAGTATCACCCTTCCATGACCTCATCAGGCTTTGAACTTACATGGAAATTAGACAGTATGTGTCAGGAGGGTCAGGGATGTTCAGTTAGTTGTTTGGTGGATGGGCTGAATCCTTCTAATCTTTTTTGGGAAATCCATGATTCTGTGACACTGTCCCTAAGTCCAGAGCGGTGGATACATAATAAGCATTACAAAAGCAGAAGATATGTACTTTTTTATAACATAAAGTTTTTATTATATAAGCTATCTTTCTTAATGCTGTATTTGAAATTAGGTTTTGTGAATTATCAGCTCTTTAAAAACAACTTGCATTTAGGCACTGCTTGAAATGGTCCAATTTTCTTTATAATTACATAGTGACAGAAACTGTGGATGGTCTATCTCCAAACCTCCTTTTGTTACTGAAGGAATGTATCCATGTTACTGGTGGCAAATCTATACAAATCTGCAGTAATCTCACTACTTGCCTCCTCAGAAGAAAGAATTTGACTGAGGGGCATAAGGCAGAAGGAGAGACTGAGGCAAGTTTCAGAGCACGAGTGAAAGTTTATTAAGAAAGCTTTAGCACAGTAAGGAAAGGAAGGAAAGAAAAGAAAAGAAAGGAAAGAAAAGAAAGAAAGTACAACTTGGAAGAGGGCCAAGTGAGCAACTTGAGAAACCAAGTGTACAGCTTGACTTCTTGACTTAGGTTTTACACATTGGCATACTTCCGGGATCTTGTGTTACTTCTCCTCACTCTTGAGATCTTACTGGGAAGCCGCTGATCAGTTTCAGGTGTTTTCTATTAGGAGACTGCCTTTCTCTGGCACCAGCTGTGACCAATTATTACTTTAGAGAAACAGTTTACAACTGCCTGACCATCATCTGATGGTCACCAAACACTCCAAGTGTGTGTGTGTGTGTGCGTGTCTTTGTGTGTGTGTGTATGTGTATTTGTGTGTGGTGGGGGAAACCCTTTCCTGCCCTGCTTATACCTAACTAGCTACCCACTGTAACATTTTCCCATATCTTTCTCTGCCTTAGAGAGTAGGAAGCTGAAACATCTTCCTAGATTCCTCTGCACCTTGTGTTGACCACAGCGCAGGTTTCTAGCTAATGAGATGAAGGCAAATTTTTCCAAAAAGGCCTTTGTTATGCACTGGATATTTTTGCATCCCCAAAATTCATATGTTGAAATCCTAACCTCCACTATTATAGTATTAGAAGGTGATGTTTTTGGGGAGGTAATGAGGGTGGAGCTCTCATGAATGGGATTGATGCCTTTATAAGAAGAAACACGAGAAAGATGATTTCTGTCTTGGCTATGTGAGGCTATGAGAAGACAGATGGCCATCTACTAACTAGGAAGAGTGTCCTCACTGGACACCAAATCTGCCAGCATCTTGATCTTGGACTTCCCAACCTCCAGAACTGTGAGAAATAAATGTTTGTTGTCTAAGCAACCCAGTCTATGGTATTCTTTTACAGTAGCATAAAAAACTGACAACTTTCTTTCCTAAAGTAAGGGACAAAGACTTGCCTCTTCTTCCTGCTTGGAACATGAATGCAATGCCTATAGGAGCAGAAGCCATTTGACACCACAAGGACTAAAACCATAGCCAGAAATGACAGAATAAGAAGATGGAAGGATTATGGAAGATACCACTGAGCCATCCAATTCTGGGTTGCCTTCATTAGGTCTTCTTATTATGCAAGCCTAATAGGCCTCTTACATGTATATGCCATTACAGTTGAGTTTTCTGTTCCTATCAGCCAAATACAACTGAAACACCATGTACAATAAGATAGGCTGGTTCATACTGCAATATATGAATAACCTGGAAGTCTCAGCAGTTACACATAAAAAGAGTTTATTTCTTGTGGTAGGCCTGATGGGGTGTTAGGTCACTCTCTAAAATATACATGTGTTAGCTCAGCCTTCCAGGCTGCTGAGCTCTTATGGCAATTTTGTGTTAACACATGCTCCCATGATTGTCAAAGGAGAGGAAGGAAGCAGAGACAAAGATTAAAACAAGTGCAATGAAATACTCGGCCAGAAGTGACACACATCATTGGCCAAACCAAATCACCTGGCCAGGACTAACATCAAGAGTATAGAGAAGAACAATATCCCTGAACACCTGAAAGAGGAGCCTGAAGACATTGGTCAGCAACACTGATGTCTACTGAAGATATCAAACATCTTCATTGTCAGTTGAAAAGTAAAGGAATGATGTTACTGAAAAAATGCTATTCCTATCAAACTATTTGATAACAATGACATTTCTCACAGAGTTAAAAAAGCTATTCTAAAATTCATATGGAACCAAAAAAGATCCCGAATAGCCAAAACAATATTAAGCAAAAAGAACAAAGCTAGAAACATCACATTACCCAACTTCAAATTATGCTACAAGACTACAGTAACCCAAACAGCATGGTACTGATAGAAAAACAGACACATAGACCAATGGAACAGAATAAAGACCCCAGAACTGAACACCTACACTCATCTGATTTCGACAAAGTCAACAAAAACAAGCAGTAAGGCAAGGACTTCCTATTCAATAAATGGTACTAGGATAACTGGCTAGCCATATGCAGAAGATTGAAGCTGGATCTCTTCCTTTTACCATATACAAAAAGCATATGGATTAAAGACTTAAATGTAAAACTTAAAGCTATAAAAATCCTAGAAGAAAGCCTAGGAAGTACCATTCTGGACATAGACCCTGCAAAGATTTCATAATGAAGATGTCAGAAACAATTGCAACAAAAACAAAAATTGACAAATGGGGCCTAATTAAACTAGAGAGCTTCTGCACAGCGAAAGAAACTATCAACAGGGTAAACATACCACCTACAGAATGAGAGAAAATATTTGCTAACTATGCATCCAACAAAGACCTAATATTCCGAATCTATAAGGAACTTAAATAAATTAACAGGCAAAACATAACCCCATTAAAAAAGGGGCAAAGAACAGGAACAGACACTTCTCACAAGAAATACATGTGGCCAAAAAGCATATTAAAATACTCAACATTACTAATCATTAGAGAAATGCAAATCAAAAGTACAGTGAGATGCCATCTCACATCAGTCAGAATGGGTATAATTAAAAAGTCAAAGAATAACACATGCTGGCGAGGCTGCAGAGAAAAGGGAATACATGTACACTGCTGGTGGGAATTTAAATTTAGTTTAGCCACTGTGGAAAGCAGTTTTGTGATTTCTCAAAGAACTTGAAACAGAGCTACCATTCAACCCAACAATCCCATTATTGGATATATAACCCCCAAATTAGAAATCGTTCTATCATTTCTATCATGGCCAGGCGCAGTGGCTCACGCCTGTAATCCCAGCACTTTGGGAGGCCGAGGCGGGTGGATCACAAGGTCAGGAGATTGAGACCATCCTGGCTAACACGGTGAAACCCTGTCTCTACCAAAAATACCAAAAATTAGCCGGGCGTGGTGGCAGGCGCCTGTAGTCCCAGCTACTCGGGGAGAATGGCGTGAACCTGGGAGGCGGAGTTTGCACTGAGCAGAGATCGCACCACTGCACTCCAGCCTGGGCGACAGAGCCAGACTCCGTCTCAAAAAAAAAAAAAAAAAAAAAATTGGTCTATCATTTAGACACATGCACACATATGTTCACTGCAGCACTATTCACAATAGCAAAGACATGGAATCAACCTAGACGCTCATCAATGGTAGACTGGATAAAGAAAATGTTGTACATATATACCATGGAATAACATTCAGCCATAAAAAGAATGAGATCATGTCCTTTGTGGCAACTCCAATGTAGCTGGAGGCCATTATCCTAAGCAAACTAACATGGTAAATACACAAAACCAAATACTGTGTGTTCTCCCTTATAAGTGGGAGCTAAACATTGAGCGCACACGGGCTCAAAGAACATAGACATTGGGGCCCACTGGAGGTTGGAGGGTAGAAGGGTGAGAATTGAAAAACTACCTTTGGGATATTATGCTTATTACCTGGGTGATGAAATAATCTGTATACCAAACCCCTGCAACATGCAATTTATCTATATAACAAACCTGCACATGTACCCCTGAACCTAAAATAAACGTGAAAAAAAATGATCAGGCAAAGATGTTAGGATAGTTTGATAAAATAATTGTGCAAAAAAAACCAAATTCCTAGTCCTAGTCTAGTCCTAGTCCAAATTCCTGTCCTAGTCTAGTCAATAATACAATCCCCTTATGTTTCCTACATGGTAATGGTTCAGAGAAGAGCTTTTGTCAGTAACTTTCATGGAAGCAAGTGGGATGGATGGAAAAGGGGCATGACACAGAGGAACTTGGAGACATTCTCATTCACCCACTGGTTATTTTCCATGGGTGCTCTGATTTTTCTCCTCCCAACTTAAAATCTGCTGTGATTTTAAAGATCAAATAGAAAGGAACGCCGCTGATCTGTAATTGCTCAGGACACTTCGCAGCTGCCCTCTCAGCAGGTCCTTCTGTGTAACTTGTTTTCTCATGATTGTAACTCCAGTAAAGTGATTTTTAAGACTGGGAGTTTGGTAAATAGAATTGAGTTGAATCGTGATTCAGAACACCAGGCTATCATGTGGACTCAATGCAGAAGTTGTCACATGCTACAGGGGAAATGACTCCAACTGTGGAAATATCAGCCAATAAAATGTGCTTTTCTATATATATAGTGCTCTTCTGGGTTATTATGGATATTCAATGAGAGTAATAAGGAAGTGAGGAGAAGTGTGGGGAAAAAGCAACTCTATCAGAGGGTTAGAGCTGCCGCTGAGTTTTGTATTGTAATGATTTTCACAGCTGGGGCTTCTGTTACAGCCCTGGTATTTTCTAGTTGGGTGGTCTTGTCACTTCCCCTTCCTAAGCCTCAGTTTCCTTATCTGTGCAGTGGGGTTGGGAGGGGATGATACCATCAATCTCACAAGATTTCTGCGATGGACAATTGCAAGAGATTCAGAATTTATCAGTGCTCACTCCTGTTCCTTTAGGTTTCTTCTTTCACAGCAGGGAGAATAATTGTGCGTAAGATGGTTTAGATTTTTCAGGATGAGAATAATTATTTTAAAATTCTTTTCTAAAAGTTCTTCTTTTAAGCTTTTATATTTCTTTAAATTATTTCAGACTTAAAGAGAAAACCCCACTTTCTTTCTTCTTAGATGTCTTTAGAAAACCATGTGATAAATATTAATATTTGAATTCATTTTTCTTCTGGGAGGATTTTGAATACCAGGTTAGAGTAAAGGGAGAAGGCGTTCTGATTAAATTTCAGACTTGCTTCATCTATTGGAAGCATGGCTCAGTGGTGTCCAGAAACAGTCATGAGTTCAGCAGAAGGAAACACCAAAGAGATGCAGGTGAAAACTTTTGGCTAGGCTGGATGGATACCAGCAGTGATGATTCCCTGAAGACTTCAGATGAGGCTGTGATGGGTTATGACCACATCTGAATGCAGTAGCTTGTATCAAGCCATGCAGATTAGGTTCAGAAAATGTCCTTAAAGAAGGCAAGGGTGCAGAGAGAAAGAAGAGTTGGAGGATGATACAGGATGACAATAACAAAAATAATTACAGCTAAGAAATATTGACCTACAACAATGTGCTAATGATAATATGCTAATGGCTAACATTTATTTAGAATTTAGTATGGGTTGAGTGTCATTCTAAGGGGAGCTGATCATGTCCCAAAAAAGACAATCCCAAATATTGAAATCCCAAGAGATTAAAATCCTGAAAATGTAATTCTGAAAAAAATTATACATTATTTAGAAGATACTTATTTCTATTTTAAAAGGGCATTTATTTGAGCAACATATGAAAACATGAGAGAACATTTCATAGTCCATTTTACACAACAAAATAGTCAATAATAAATACATATTTTTAGAAGCATAAACAATCAGGTATATCAAGAAGAGTTACATAAGTATAACAGTTATGAGCAGATGAACCATATTCATAAAGAAATAGGTCAAAAAGGGAGATGTATAAATACATCTCACTATGGCTGGTGATTGTTTGCACCCATCTTTAGAAATGTGGTCACCTGAAATAGTAACACACAACCTAAATCTTTCGACAAGATTGATCAAAAACTGCGATAGGTCACCAACACATATGCAGTTGCCCAAACAGCCAAAATCTTGAGAAATTTTGTCTTTTGCAAATGCAGATGTACAAAAAAGACATCTCTTCACTTATTGAGGAAGTTTCAACATTTTTACATGCATGCACTATGCTTACACACAAAGGCAACATTGTGGTAATGCACTTTTGTGGAGTGAAATTTGCAAAAAATGCATGAAACAATTAGAACTCTCTTAAAATCTCTGCACAATTTATACCTCCAGTATTGGAAATGATGCAAAGACAAAATACATAGCCACTCCTAGCTCCTTAAAGCACAATTAATTTCCAGATAACAACCGTAACAAGGTAATAGTTCCTCCTGATCCCGGTTTTTGGGATATTAGACATTAGGGATTTTGATCTTTTAGGATTTCAACATTTGGGATTATGGTATTCAGGATTGTGTCTTTGGGGATTAAGATCCACACTCCATGCTAAGTGCTTTATCACTGCTGTCTCATACAGTCTTCAAAATAACCCATGTGACAGTTTTCTATCATTATCCTCACCTTACAGAAAGGAAGACTGCAGTTTCTAAAGTTTAAGTAACCTCTGCAAGAAAGTAAATAGTCAAGTCACAATTTGAACCCAGCTCTGCTTGATTATGAATTCTGTTTCTCCCCTTCTCCCCCAGCTTTGCTGTAGCATCCCTATGTTAATGAGGTTGCAAGAGTCTTTTGACTCCTCAAAGAGAGATCAGACATGAGACAGCAAAGGAATAAAGCTGGAGCAGTTAAGGGAGGGGCATAGATATGGGAGAATTTAGATTATGTAAAATCAACTTGCTCTGAGGCTGCCTCTGGTTTAACCCATAAACATGGAGGCTTCTCTGGCCCTTTCTTGGTCCTAATTTCTTTGCCTCCTATTTGGCCATTCTGGTTGACCATGAATCTCACTCCCAGATACAACAGAACCAACTGAGACTCCATTCTGTTAGTTGACCAGAATGTGATTTAAAAAGTGATGAATACTGAGATCAGGAGTTCACCCTATTCAAGAAATATATTGTCAAAATTGGCCCCTTCCATTCCTCTTGAAAGATAGGGTGCTAAGGGAAAACAGTTATAATGCCTTTAAGCTAGTACCCACTTCATTCAATGCCAGAGAAGTCTCATAGACAGACAAAATTTCAGCAACCAAAAGTAGTTTCAAAGCAATCCAAGTCATTTATACATATTCTTATATTTCCTAAGCATCATGATTCTTAGAATCCCCACACAATTCTAAGTATCTCCAATTTCCTGTCGCAAGTACTGCTTTCATATCCTGCAGCTGTTCCTATGCCTCTTATTTTAAAAGTCCTTTGAAAATTTCTCTTCTAGCCCAAGTCTACATGCTCTTGTCCTTTCTCTCTTAACCCTTGTTCTGTACCCTTTGATGGTGGAGAACCCAAAAAGAGTAAGAGAGTCAAGGCTGAATCCTGATTAGCAGTCTACATGAGGAAGAAGCCTGGGAAAACTCTTAACATTAATAACTTTTGTCCCATCACCACTGTAAAAGCATTTGTTGACCACCAGCACGTGAAGAGTTTGGAAGGGAGGGCTCAAAGTGGGTAGAGCCACTGCTTTCACATATGGTGTAGAAAGCATTGTGGTGGCACTAGGAGACCAGTTTGCCCTCTTTGAAATGCAAGTTCTCAGTTTCTGATTATCCAGAAAGTCATGAAAGGCTACTAGTTTAAATTTAATTTTGCACTGGAGAATGCTTTTAATGTAGGCAGTCTCATCAAGTCAGCCCTCAATCATGCTTAAATGCTTACTGAGGGACATGTTTGGCCTCTAGAAGGAATTCGTACTCAGTAGTTTAGGAGAACCCCCAGTAAGATAAATGAAAGCATTTTTCTCTCACACAAAAAAATCAGATGTATTATTGCTTCAAGTCAAACACCTACAGTGTTTGTCTCATTTATCTCTGTAATTGTATCTCATTATGGTTCTTTTAACCCTAGCTCCACTGCAGTCTTGTTCAGTGCAGAAAGCAAATGTTTATTAATTTGAGGCCAGATGGAAAGCTTGATAAATTTTAGTATTATGCCCAAGAGAGTACTGTTTGAGAAATCTACCTGATGCTTAGCAAAATGAATGCACATTTTGATTGCAATATTTTTCTGGTCAGGTTTTGTGCATCATTTTTTGAACAGTAGTCAAGTTGCAAAAGTTGTAAGTCATCTAAACATTTTATGGTAGAAACTTGTAGATCATTTTAGAGCTATGCACACAATTTTAAAAAGGAGTATGATAACCGTATTTTAGAAAGAGAGACTTATTTATAGGAAGCCAGGTTTGTACTGCTGGAGTGGAAAATAAAGAAAATAAAGTTGACCTAGTTTACTCTTTCATCCATATAAAAAAGGGAGACACACAAGCTGACCTAGAGTTTAATGGTCCCATAAAATAATAAGATTTATATGTTGGCTGAGATACTGCGATCATAGATATGTCTGATTTTATAGAATAAGCTGCAGCAGCACTATTGGTAATAAAGGAAACCATAAATGACTAAAATACCAAAGTAACCAGAAATATCACTGTGATGAACATTCCAACAGTTTCCTAATAAAATCTTTTATCTTTGTGCATAACATGCCAGTAAAAAGGAGAAATTTGCATTTCGTGTTGGAAGCACCAACTGATCATTTATGTTCGGTGTCCATTTCTCTCCTTTTTCCTTTAGTAACAGCACCTCTCAGGGTTTGACTCGGCACATTGCTGACCTGTGCAGATGGAATTTCTGAGCCTCTTTTATGATTAGATAGGGCCATCTCACTGAATTCTGGGCAATGAGATGTGAACAGATGTGATATGTGCAACTGGCAAACAATGCCCTGTAAATGAAGATGTCTGCTTGCACTTTTCTTTGACTGTCTCTTGTTTGCTATATGCAGACATGATGACCAGAGTGACCATACACCTTAGAAGCAAAGATGTAGGCGGCATGTTGAGAATGGTGGAGCTTCCCTTCTACACCTTGACCATTCATTCCTGGGTTGTTGCATGAGAAAGAAAGAAATTTCTTAGGCCTATGTATTTTGTAACCCGTTTGTTATAATAGCTTGATTGTGCCATTTTTAATACAGAATTCGAATTGTTCTTGCTGATTCTTTTGGAGAAGGGTGTCAATGAGCAATAAAATCCCCTCTACAAAGGCAGGTGGATGAAAAAGGAATCTTCAAGTTAGTGTACTGTCCCTTCTAAGTCATAGTATTTAAAAAGTGCCGCAGAAGAGAAGAAAAAGTGCCGTGAATTCTATGTGAAATGTTGAGGAAAGCTTCAGAGAAAAAGTGGCATTTGCACTGAGGTTTCAGTGTCATGTTTATATTTGCCAGCTGGAGAAAATCTAAACAAAGACATGGAAACCTGTAGCTAAAAGTATAGAGTTTTTGGTGAGATTGTAAAAGGAATTTTATGATGCCATATTTGCAAGATTGCTGTACGCTTTGTTAAGGAGTTTGGATTTATTCCATACACAATGAAGAAGTGTCTAACAATTTAAATTGTGGAATTGAAACGACCAAATCTGTGTTTAGAAAAAAATACTCTGGCAGCACGGGAGGAGACATTTGAAAAGAAGAGAAAGTGGAGGCAGGGAACCATGGCTTTCAAATTCCTGTCATTCATTTAATTTTTGTCAAGGCATCTATCTATCTATCTATCATCTATCTATCTATCTATCTCTCTATCTATCTATCTTCTATCTATCTACTTTACATTAAGTATATTTTTAAATTTGGACTCGGTGTGTTATATTTTTAACACAGTAAAATACATATTTATTTTTAAAGAGTTTATCTATGTCCCTCTTTAAACTATCCAGTGTGTCTCCATGGTATGCATACCACGTTCAGGACAAATATTCAGCTGGTGCACACTACGATGGCTTCCCAGTTGTTCCAATATTGAGATACTACCCTACCAGTTGTTATATAGCTGCTGCCCTGAGGTCCTGAGTGTCACCCACTGCCACAGCTCTGGCTACCTGATGCACCCCTAGGAACCTAGGACCACCTCTTGATTTAGCATTTAGATATCTCAGGGCTCTGACCTGCCCTACAGCTGGCTTCTGCTCTGATTGGTTGAGCCTAGTCATAATTAGTTTTTATAGATTTTACATACTAATCTTGGAAGTACATTACAGATCATAGATTATTTTGGCTATAGCAGTAGTAGGAGGAAAGAAAAAGAGGGAACAAATTTTAGATACATTTTGAACATAAAATATAGGGGATTGATAATTGATTGAATGTGGGAATGAAGAAGAGAGTTAAAAATTCTGGGATTTTAGTTTGTATAAGTAGATGGTTGGTGATATCATTAACTAGAAACGAGATATAGGGTACATATACTTGGAGAAGGAAGATAATATGCTTAGACATACTGAGATTGAGATGCCATTGCAACATCCACTTGGAGATGGTTCAAAATAGGTTGGATATGGTGGTGTGCTGGTAGATATTTAATCACTTATTCTCAAACAATAAAGAAGAAAGCTCTTTTTTTTCTGTAGCATTTGCTGATTTCCATGGAGCAGATACTCCCACCGTGTCCAAGTTTAATACTAATGTGATGTCAACAATGCAGAGTTGGGAAGAGATGGGCACAGTCTGCTCTTACAAGACCATTCCAGCACACTGTTGGTTGGATACACAGGTCTGGATCTCAGCATGAGGTCCAAAGATGATAGATCGATTTGGCAGGCAACAAGCTGTGTATTTTAAAACCGCTAAACTGTGTTGAGTTTTGCTTTTTGCTCCAGAACTTGGTCAATTAAAAAAACATATATTCCATTTTGCTGCTAAAAGGCATATATATTGTGCAGATGTTGTATGCAGTGTCTATTTGATCAGGTTTTTTCATTCTGTACAAGTTTTCCATGTCCCTATTGAATTCTTTGTCTGCTTGTCTTATTAATTACTGAGAGATGTATATTAAAACTTCCTTTTGTTGTGGGTTTGTTTTAGTTGTATATATATTTGTGACCATGCTATTTTAAGTGAATAAAAAGTGAAGTATCTTTCAAGCAAATTGAAATTTTGATGATTGTAACATGCCCCTTTTTGTCTCTAGAAATGCATTTGTGTTAAAGTCCAATTTATATGATACTGACATGACTACTCCAGCTTTCTTTTACATGATATATTTTAACTTTTCTGTATTCTTAAGCTTTAGATATTTATGTTAAAAATAGCATATGTTATGTTTAAATAATTAAGCCTGGTAATTTTTGTATCTTAATTAGAGTGTTTACTTCATTTGCTTTTGAATAATCCAGGGTCCAATCTAGAGACAGAAAGTGTGCAGTAAATTGAATAGTGAAGATTAAATATCAAGCATAAACTATTTATAGAGGATTAGCTACTAGGAGAGAATAAAAGAGAGTTCTAAAGCTTACCCTAGGGCTGAGGGAGAGAATCCAAGGAAGAACACATTTGGTAGACTGCATCCCTCTGCCCTTTGCCCCACCAAAGACTAGAATTTAGTCTTGAAAAGCATATTGCTGCAGCCTACTGGCTGGTCATGAAAGTCTTTGGATCACCTTGGGTCTAAGTTGGCCCACAGTTGGTTAGTGGGCAGGATACCATGGACTGGGACTTCTAATAAGAAAAGATTAGCAAATACAAATAAACTCATTCATATCACAAGCAAAGGGAAACTATGAAAAACTACTATATAGCAGTATTCTTTTATCTGCTGTTTTGCTTTCTGTGGTTTCAGTTAACTGTAATCAATTGTGGTTCAAAATATTAATGGAAAAAATCCAGAAATACACAATGTAAAAGTTTCAAATTGTATACTTTTTGACTAGCATGATTAAATTTCATGCCTTTCTGCTCCATCTTGGCCTAAAAGTGAATCATCCCTTTGTCCAGTGTATCTATACTGCCTATACTATCTGCCTGTTAGTCACTTAGTAGCTGTCTTTGTTATCAGATTGACTGTCATGGTATCGCAGTGCTTCTGTTCAAGTAATCCTTATTTTACCTAATAGTGGCTCCAAAGTGCAAGAGTACTGATGCATGCAATTTGGATATGCCAAAGAGAAGTCTTAAAGTGCTTACTTTAAGTGAAAAGATGAAGGTTGTTGACTTAATAAGGAAGGAAAAAAATTGTATGCTAAGGTTGCTAAGATCAACAGTAAGAACAAATCTGTGAAATCGTGAAGAAGGAAATTCATCCTAGTTTTGCTGTTGCGCCTTGATAGGGTTTGGCTGTGTCCCCACCCAAATGTCATCTTGAATTCCCACGTGTTGTGGGAGGGACCTGGTGGGAGGTAATTGAATCATGGGGGCAGGTCTTTCCCATGCTGTTCTCATATTAATAAATAAGTCTCATGAGATCTGATGGTTCTGCAAGGGGGAGAGTTCCCCTGCACAAACTCTCTCTCTTTGCCTGCTGACACCCATGACTTGCTCCTCCTTGCCTTCTGCCACGATCATGAGGCCTCCCCAACCATGTGGATCTGTAAGTCCATTAAACCTCTTTCTTTTGTAAATTGCCCAGTCTCGGGTATGTCTTTATCAGCAGCGTGAGAACAGACTAATGCACTGCAAAAATTATAGCCATAGTGAGTGATAAGTGCTTAGTTAATAAGGAAAAGGAATTAAATTTGTGAGTGGAAGACATGAACAGAGACATATTCCAACCAGTGGCAATTGGATTTTCTACTATCTGTGGTTTTAGGCATCCACTGGGGGTCTTGGCACATATCCCCCATGCATAAGGGGGACTACAGGAGTCTTCATTTCTGTAATTGCTCATGAGGCTGTAGTTAATATCTTTGGCTTCTTTCTTCTGCTACCCACTACCTATTTCCCTTCCTCTTAGCCAGAACTTCAGCTGGCCAGGGTTCTTGGTCTCTGGTAGAGTGACACAAATCTTCATTTTTGAAGGGTCTGAATGATCAATTGTCCGCCCTTTTTTATTTTATTTTATTTTTTTTAGCTTACTGTAGTTTTCCATTAACTTTCACTACTGGATGTAGAACTACTAAAAGGTGTCCTAGCAATGCCTGGGTTCTAGGTGTAGTCCACATTTTTTTTTGTTGTGTAGAAACAACAACCTGATTTCTGCTTGGAAATTAGAATCAATCACTCTAGGAGTAGAGTTAACTTTCCTGCCTGTTTTGTCAGTAGCATAAAGAGTCCCAACGGCCAGGTAGTGGTCTCATCTAATTCATTCTGTAACTCCCTCGGTGGTAGTTCTGGTAGAAGCCTTACTGTCAGGAAAGGCAAATCTATTGCCAGAATGTGTGTCTATTTCAGTGAGAATGAATCTGTGCCCCCTCCATGATGGAAGCAGTCCAATGTAATCAATCTGCTACTAGGTTGCTGGCTAGTCCTCCCCATCCCTGGCAATGCTACCATATTGGGGATTCAGTGTTGGTCACCAGTTTTGGCAGATTAGACAAGCATCAGTAGCATTAGCCAGGTCAGCCTTGCTTAACACAGGCATAACCTTCATCCCTGCCACCATGGCCACTTTGTTCCTGGGCCCATTGAGAAGGCACTGTGTCTTGGGAAAAAGGCTTACTCACACCCACTAAACACATCATTTCATCCACCTAATTAAGAGCCTACACTGCAGTAGGAACTCATTTGTGGACATTCACAAGGGGCACAAATATCCTCACAGTTTGTGTCCATTTTAACATTTCCATTCATATAGCTATTTCTCAGAATTCTTTGGCACCAGTTTTCCAATCTTATTCCTTCCAAATCTCTAAGCAGAAAAACTATCGTCAACTTTCCATGAATGATTTGTGGATCTGTATTTCTGGCCATCTCTCACTTCAGACAAAGTGGAATAATAACGTACTGCTTGAAGTTCTGCCCAAGGAGAGGATTTCCCTTCTCGCACTGCCTTTCAGGGTCACCCCTGAGGGGAAATACAGTGCTGTAGTTGTCCACTTTGTGGTGGTACCTAAATATTATATAGACAGATGCATTTGTAAAGCAGGCTCAACTTTTTTTTTTTTCTTTTTTTTTTTGAGACAGAATGTTGCTCTTGTTGCCCAGGCTGGAGTGTAATGGCACAATCTCGGCTCACTGCAACCTCCACCTCCCCGGTTCAAGTGCTTCTCCTGCCTCAGCCTCCTGAGTAGCTGGGATTACAGGTGCCCACCACCATGCCCAGCTAAGTTTTGTATTTTTAGTAGAGATGGGGTTTCGCCATGTTGAACCAGGCTGCTCTTGAACTTCTGAACTCAGGTGATCAGCCCGCCTCGGCCTCCCAAAGTGCTGGAATTACAGGCTTGAGCCATCACGCCCCGCCAGGCTCAACGTCTTCTTCAGTCGCGTAGTCATTAGTAGCTCCCCCTGGAGGCCAAAGGCATGAATTGAAGGAGAAGAGGCAAGAACGGGGGGCTATCCCTAATAATGAGGTTCAGTTGTGTTTAATGCGCTGTTTGTCTCATTCTTAATTGTAATTATTGTATTTTTAAGTTTTAGAATTTCTACATGATTCTTTTTCAAATTTCTGTCCATTTTCAGCATTACCTGTTCTCTGAGTTTTTATTTTCAATCTTCTCTTTATCTTAATGACTATTTTAAGCATGTCTATGTTTAAAGCCTATGCCTGATAGTTCCCAATAGCTGGAGTGTTTGTGGATCTGCCTCTGTTGGCTAATATTTCTGTTACCATGGACTGTGTGCTTAACATTATATTCAAAGACCAGCTTATATAAATAAGTTGAAACCTAGTAAAATGTGATCTTACATGAGAGGAATTTACATTTTCTTCTCTCAGTGCCTAGAAAACTGTCAGTCTGGAACTTAATCCAGTTTCAGTGATTTAGGTTTTCTAGGCCACCCAGCTGACACAAAGCTGGCATGCAGGCCAGGCAAGAAATGGCTTACTTCTGTTTCACCTTTGTTTCTAAATGCAACCATTAAGAGTCCAACCCAAAACCATATGGAAGTTATCAGATTCTTCCCAGAAACTTTTGTCCCTCTAGCCCTTGAGGCCACCTAAAAACTTGTTCAAGCTCTTTCAGATCTACCGTGCTGGCTATTCTGTATTTGCTCTTCCAGAGCCAGTTCCCACTTCTTTCCACTCTACCTTTTGCCCTGAAAAGTGGAAGCATCAGTGAGCTTCCTTTTCCTCTGGATTCTGGTTGGATTTGGCCAATGGGGGCACCATCAGCCAACAGAAGGATGGAGGGAATGTGAGAGCAGGGTTTATTCCATCAGCCCCTCTCAGCTGGCTCCTAAATTAGTAGTGGCTACATTTGACTAAAGCCCCAAACTCCTCCTAGGCAGCCCTTTCCCACAGCTCTCTCTCAGCTCTGTAACTCCTTCCTTTCCTTGCCCCTTTAGTGTTAAGGCTGGGAATGGCAACCAAACAACCTGTTGTTAGTTCTGAGGCATTTCCTCATCTCTCACTGTTTCTCTTAATCCTATCCACACACTTATGAATTGTACCTTCACTGATTGTTCCTCAATTATGTCACTTGAATGTGCCAGGTCTTTCTTGTCAGATCCTTTATTGATATAAGCCCCAAGTTTTGCACTCCTCTGTCTGGATTTCCATCTTCTTACAGTAATACTTGTTTAAATTGCTAGTGTGCCAATGTTCTCCAGCTGAAAATTTACATACCATTTTCCAGTTTTTCTAAGTACCTTATCAGTGGGATAAGTAATATGTAATTACTTAATATACCATTATTGGAAGTAAAATTTCCCTCACTCTTGCTTTCCTTTATGCCTCAGCATATATGATTTTGTTTCTAAACAATCAATGCTAAATATTGTATATTTTACACAAATGAATGGAAGCATGCTGCATATAGGCTTCTGTGAATGTTCTTTTCTCATTCGATGTTGTTTTGGGGTCCTTCCATTCTACTTTGCGCAGCTATAGTTAATTCATTGCTCTGTTTGACTATTCCAAATAACACCTACCTATCCACCTGTGGTTTATCATTCTTCATGTTCACTTTTCCTGGTTTCTCAGTTTAAATGCTCATGTTGGCTTTATGTTTTATCTTCTATCCTTTACCTAGCTCTGTTGTTTGACATGTTTGATAGTTGATTTGGTATAGTTTCCACAGCTATGCCTTTCATATCCCTTTAGGACTTGATGTATTTATTTCATGCATTACTTGGGTAAAATATTCCATCCCATCCCTCATCTCCTTATAACTTCCCTAAAGACCTTCTTATCTGGATTCTTTTTCTTTCATGTATTTAAATCAATAGTCACTTTCTCCCCGTTTTGATAGTCAAAAACTTCTTTAACCAAAACAAACAAACAAAAACAAAAAACAAACAAACAAACAAAAAAACGAAAAGACTTGATGTAATATAATTGTTTCTTGCTTTTATTTAGGGGAATTACTATGCTTTTCATTGGTAAAATGTAACATATTATAAAAGAGGAAGGACACATTGGTTTAGAACTAAGTGACCTTAATATTTGAAAGTTCATATGTATAGAACATGTGAAAAAAGGATTAATAATCCTTTTATAAAAGGATTAATCATGTGATGAGTTTAAATTAACAAGCTTCCTTAGTGCATTTAACATTTAACTTGATTTATACAAATTCAATTTATACTGCTGGTCAGGAATAAATCTATTAAGTAAAGCAAGGTGCACCTGAAATTATATTTGGAAATACAGTCACTCTTTCCATAGCTTGCCCTTTATGTAATAACAAATAATACCAAACTCTTTCCGCCAGAAGGAAGTAATAAATTATTATGACTTTTAGATTGCAAGGATCTTTTGTGGAGAGGCAAAGATATACAGAGCTAAGAGAATTCAGAAAAAGCACAATGAAAACATAACTTTAATTTCTAAAAACTGCAGGTGTTAAATCTTAAGAAAGGATTATGTGGTATGGGTGTTGAGAGCCTCAAACTCCTGAATGGAAATACAGATCATGTCCTGACTGTTCATGTGTTGCTCTTGAGCATTTGCGCTTTATATCTCGTGTTTGGGTGGCACAAAGACTATATTATAAACCATCAGTAGCCTAGCATCCCAGCTAAGCTTGGTTGCCAGCTGGGGTTTGTGAAGCAATGAGATAAAACTGATAAAAGATTTAAAAAAGAATATGTATTCAGTCTGAACTTTTAAAAGTATCAGTACAAACGTTTAAAAAAACTGATACTTTAAAAATATAAAATAATATCTAATCAAACAAATTCTCCCTAATCAGTGTAATTTCTTGTCATAATTATTCTGTGAATTTTTCATATTATAGATAAATTTGCAAAACTGAATATAAATATAATTCTTGAAACAAAAGTTATATATAAGAATATCAACCCCAATTTGTTTTAAGGTATACTGAAAATTAAGATTGGATGGAGAGGGAATTTAAAGTAGGCAAAAGTCTCTAGGATATATGGTGGGTTGGGGAAAAAAAAGCTATTTCATTTTCAGTGATATTGATCTTTGAATATCGACGAAAGAAAGTTTGGGAATAGTTTAATGGTAAAAATCTATAAGAAAAAACAACAACAACAGGATTTGAAACTTTTGAATGATTAGAGAGTAAAAAATCCTTTAGGAACTCCCCCAAATAGCAAAAAAGCCCAGAAAGTGAAAGCATAAAACGAGGTATCATAAGACCAAATAGTTCAATTATGACAATAATGCTAATGTGTTAAAATCTTGTTAAATGAAAAAACTACTGAGCCTCACTAGTTCAAAGAATGTGAGTAAAAATGTTATTATATTTTTACTTCCTGTTTTTAAAATCTGATTCAAAATAGGGAAAAGTTTTCCATTTATAACATATCTGAGGCCGGGTGTGGTGGCTCATGCCTGTAATCCCAGCACTTTGGGAGGCCGAGCCAGGTGGATCACTTGAGGTCAGGAGTTTGGGACCAGTCTGTCCAACATGGTGAAACCTTGTCTCTACTAAAAATACAAAAAATTAACGAGGTGTGGTGATGGGAGCCTGTAATCCCAGCTATTCGGGAGGCTGAGGCAGGAGAATCATTTGAACCCAGGAGGCAGAGGTTGCAAAGAGCCAAGATCGTGCCATTTCACTCCAGCCTGGGTGACAAGCACAAGGCTCCATCTCAAAAAAAATAGAAAAAGAAAAAGAAAAAGAAAATATCTGAAAAGTCAACTTAAAAACATGAACATATTTGATTATTTATATAAAATTATTCTATATTTCACCTTTCATTACAATAAAAATTTGACAAATTAAAAACTGAAATATCTATAATAAATATGAATGTTATAATTCCTAATATACAAAATTCTTGCAAATCAAGATTAAAATAAAAAGACCCTAAAAATTGGCAAAACGACATATCTGAAATACCAGTGGTGAATAACTGTAACAAAATGTATAATTCACTAATAATCACAGCAATGCATATGTAAATGAGTTATAAATTCTCATTTATCAAATTGGCAAAGATTCACCACGGTGCTGTTCAATGCTAATAAGGGTATGCACAGACTGATACTGTTCTCTGCTGATTGAAGCATTAACTCGTACACGCTTTTTAAAGCAGTTTGTCCATATGTATCAAGAAGAGTAAATTTTTCCATTTTTTACTCAGTAATTTCCCTTTTAGGAATCTATCACAAAGAAATAAGGAGAGGTACAGACAAAGGTAAATAAATAAGGGCATTTACTTTGGCACAAATTATTATAGCAAATATTGGACCTGGCCCTAATTTTTAAAAATCATGAGAGTGTGACACATAGATTACAGAATGTTATTAAAGGACTATAAGTCATTAAAATTATATTTCCAAATAATGATGTTCTGTAATGAAAAAAACAAGACACTGATCTTTCTGCAGTTTCCTTAGTATCTCTGGATATTTGTTTTTTCCTTTATTCTTTTATACATTTTCCCAAATTTCTTCAATGATCATATATTACTTCCACAATTACCAAAATTCTTATTTAAATAATGCTCAGTAGCTTCTGTGAGGGCTTTTGTCTCTGTTTACTGAAGTGATAACCCCAGAAAGTTAATGGAAATGTGGATATCACCATTATGCACAACCTTCCCATTCAACCTTGTCAAGTGGAGGATGTTAACTGGGTAATTGTATGGCTGACTTTCCTACTGTTCGGCTCACTGAGGTCAGGAGATGTAACTGAGGCAGTGGCATATAATCAAGGATGTTTAAATGCCAAACCAATCCAATTCTTTTAATCTCATTTTATTACATTCCCCTTCCCACCAGTGTAAATATCAAAGTTTTGAGATGCTATGCTAAGCTGCTTATGTAAGATTGATTCTGGTTGTCCTAAGTACTTGATCATAAAGTACTTGGGTTCTGAGTCTTTAAGGTATTCTTGAAGTTACAACTATAATCAAACTTGAATTATTTTGATGCTATGAGTCAGAGGAGACATCAGGGGTGAAAGGCAGAGCCTCCAGGGGTACAGAGAGCAGCTCCAGTACATCATCTTCTCATTCACTTTGCTCAGCCCACTTGTCTTTTGAGAGTGTTGGGATACTTTGCAAGATCATCCTGTGAGGGAAGCTTTATCAAAATCTGTCGAACATCAGGTTGATTGTGTTTCGTTGAAATAAAAGTAGGCTTTGTTTAAATACTGTTTTCTCCAAAAATATTTTCTGTTGATTAGGTGATGCCTAATGATCAGTTTGACATGTTTTTCATATTCCAATCATGTGATTTTCGTAGGGAAAATCAGCCTTCAATGAGTAGTTCAATGAGTAGACAACTTGGATGAAATAAAAATTCTTTCTTCTACCTCCCTTCTTCCATTCCTACCTCCCTTCATTTACTCCTTCTTAACATTTTTCTTTTTGAGTCTGTGTTTGAGAAGCACTGTCCCCCTGCTTGGCAAAATTATACTCATTCTCCAAAGCAAAGACACTTCACTACTGGTTTTCTTGCCTCTCAGCCCCCTGGGAAGAATAAGAGCTTCTCCTTTTGTGCTCCGACAGGAATTTGGAAATGATACTGGGACATGCCTCACGTTTTATCAGAGCTGAGTTGGGTCTTTTCCACTAGACCGTGAGCAAGGATCACGTGTACTAAGTTTTATGTCCCGAAAGCTCAACCCAGTGACTGGCACAAAGCTGGTCCTTTATAAGTAGTGAGGGAGCTCTGTTTTTCTGGAGATGTTGTGCTTTTGAAAAAAATTGAGTCCTTTCTGTTATTTCACTTGTGGGAAAACTTCTGAGAAATGGAAGAACAAAAATATCCAAGAGTTCTGTAGTCTATTCCTTCTAGATATTTAAACAAGGACTAGAAATAACCAACGTCCCTAATAGAAAAAAAGACAGTAATAATTAGTTAAACAAAAACAAGTAATAAGGTTTAAAACTATGCATGGATTTCTTTGTTAGGTTTACTTTCCATTTTTATGAAAAAGATTTTAAAAATAATGTTAACTCTTTGGTAAGCCTTAAATTATAGCTGAGCTTCTTATGTAGAATCTCTCTTCTTGGAGAAAATATTTTTTCCTTACTTGGGCATCACATTTCCCTTAGGGAGAGTAAAGCGCATCCATGCAGTTATATCTTCTCTCCATGAATAGAAATAGAGAGGTACAAAAATATTTTGACAGGTATTCATTACTAGCCTGTAAAGGACGTGCACTGTTGGGAAATAATGTAAATAAAATTGGCTATGATTTTTAAAAGCTCTGTTTTTGCATATTTCCATAAATTTTATAACAAAAATAAAGTAGTAGGCTTTTGGAAAAATCTAGATATATTATTTATCAATTGAAAAAATCTTGTGGTAGGGCCAGATTATGAGGGAAAGCAACAGAGGTTAGTGACTAAGCCTGCAAAATTTATCTTAGCCAGGCAGCCTGCTGTAAGCCTGCCAATTGGTTAACACAGACATTTAAAGAAATTTGCTCTTGGTAAAAGACAGCAAAAGAATCTGCAGTGAATTTAACAATGCAAGGCATGGTGACCCCTTCTCTCCCAAGGAGCTGCTGAATGGAGAATGCTGTTTTTATGGAGGAACTAAGAAAGCATTGGCTAAAAGACAATTCTTGAAAAGTGAGGTTATTTTATCCATCCATTGATTGTGTTTTAAAACATACCTGTTATTTGATTAGGTGTGTTTAGTGCTGCATAAGAATCATATACTGTTACTATAGGACTCAAAGAACAGAAACAGGAAATAGAGACAATAACAATATTCCTTCGATATCAGGGTAGAGGTCATATCCCTTCTATAGCAATGATGAAGAAAAGATCAATTGTACAAGCTGCAGAGACAGTCAGGTGGCTTGAAGACAGACAGTTATTACTTGTATGGGAGGGGGTAATGCAGAGAAGAAAGGGACCCTGAATGGGAGCAAATCTCCAGCCTGAGCTCTTCCATACAAAGGGCAGAGTAATGATAGACTAATCAATTTTAGAGATAGTAAAAAACCTTTTATATAGAACATCACTCAATTGAATTTCCAGATAATTACTTCATGCCCCACCTTGTAGTGTACGTGCATGTAATTTTTCCTTCTTCATATAATATTTATCATAACTACAGCAAGATGATAATTTCGGTGGTTGGAGGCTCACCATCTCTCTCGAAAACTTAATTGGTTAAGGATTTGGCAGACTGTTCATTCCAAATATCCTGGGTTGCTGTAATTTTGTGGGCTTCCAGAGCATATTTATCTCCCTTATTAAGAGATCTAGAAACATGATGACCAATTTTTCCAGAGTTGAATTTACCCAAGGGATATTTATAGCGTTATTCTCAATCAAATGACAATGTATTTAAATTATTAAACAAACATTTGTAAAGTCCACTGGTCTAGTTGCTGAGATATAGCAAGGAATACAACACACAAAATCTCTGTCTTCATGGGTCTCATCTTTATTCCCTCATTGATACACTATTAATCACCATCTACCTATGAGAAACACCAAGACATAAGTTACTTAAGATCTCGAGTTAGAGTATTTTTGAACTGATCTGTTTCCTATAATATGGATTATTTTGTTTGTTTTTTGAAGAGTGAGTCAAGACAGAATATTAGTCCAGTAGCATGGTCTCAGGCTTCAGACTACTAGCATTCAAATCTCAATTCACTTCTTACTAGCTGTGTGATTTTGTGCAGCTTACTTAACTTTTCTGCACCTAAGTTCCTAACTGTAGAATGGGATGATGATAAATTTGTGTGACTAAATGGCTAATAAATGTTAGCGGGTATTATGATGACTGATCTTCTTATATATGAAGTTGTAAGAATTAAATGAGATTGAATATGAATCTCCAAAGAAACAGCAGAGTACTAGACATGTTATTTATATTACTCCTTCATTTAAAGATATTTAGTAAGTGCCATGAGCTAAGAGCAAGGTGGTGCTTGCATTCAATTAGCTCATGCTCTAATGGAGGATAAAAGGCACATAATAAGAAAATGTAAAGTATTGTGGTTCAAGAAATGTTACTATTGAGGCCAGGCGCGGTGTCTCATGCCTGAAATCCCAGCACTTTGGGAAGCCAAGGCAGGCTGATCACCTGAGGTCAGGAGGTCGAGACCAGCCAGACCAACATGGAGAAATCCCATCTCTACTTAAAATACAAAACTAGCCGGGCGCGGTGGTGCATGCCTGTAATCCCAGCTACTCGGGAGGCTGAGGCAGGAGAATCACTTGAACCCAGGAGACAGAGGTTATGATGAGCCAAGATCACACCATTGCACTCCAGCCTGGACAACAAATGCAAAACTCTGCCTCAAAAAAAAAATGTTATTCAAATAACAGGATGAGAAAATTTTGAATAATACAAATAAAATAGATATTTAGACCTTTACAGCTCAGTAAAGGAGTGACAGGGCATTCTTAGATCATTTTATGCTGCTTATAGCAGAATACCAGAAACTGGATAATTTATAAAGAAGCAGAATTCAGTTTTTGCTGTTCTGAAGGCCAAGAAATCAAAGGTCAAGGGACCACTTCTGGTGAGGGCCTTCTTGCTGGTAGGGACTCTCTGCAGAGTTCTGAGGCAGTACAGAGCATCGCATAGCACAAGAGCTGAACATGCTCATGTCCTAGCTCAGATTTCTTGTTCTTTTTCTTATAAGGCTACCAGTAACACCTTTATGATAATGCATTAACCCATTAATTCATTAATCCATGAATGCATTAATTCATTCGTGAGAGCAGGGCCCTCATGACTCAATTACCTCTTAAAGGCCTTACCTCCCAATATTGCCACATTGGATTAAATTTCAACATGAGTTTTGGAAAGGACCAATATTCAAACCATAACAGGTACCCATAGCAATTATGTGAGAGAAAAGATTTGCAGACAAAGTGCTGGTGGCATTCAGGAAGCTGTTCCTTACAGCTAAGGGGACCAGGAAGGTTGTTGTTAGAAAACAGACATTTAAGTCCTGAAGGCTGCATAGTATTTTTAAAGTTTATTTTTTATTTAATTTTCTGTGTGCTCATATTTGAGAGAGAGGCTTAAAAAGCTGTTTGGACACTCTGGATGCATGGCCACAGCTTGTTGCCTGGTGAAATTCATTATAGGGTGATTGGGTGGGGAGTGATGAGTTCACTGGAGAGATTTCAAATAGCTGCAGGTTTTTTCTATTGTGCCAGTTAGTTTCACTAGAGAGAAATCCTCCAGTCACTACTTGCTTGGGGTATGAAAGCCTGACTTCCAGTGTTCTGGGAGCTGAGTGAACAGAGGTAGCTGGGACCATTCAGGAGAAGGTTTTCTCTGTCCCCCCGTTTTCAGTCTATGCCTTCTCCCTGCCCTCTGTTGTGCTTGGTTATTGCGTCTCTGTGGTTCAATGTGGAGAATAACCATGGGAGGCAGAAGTGGAGAAATGGTCCCCAAAGATTCCCATCCTCTGGTTATTCCATGAACAATAATCTAGGTACTCCTGTGCGGGGACTTTGCAGGTGGAATTAAAGATAGTAATCAGTTGGTTTTGAGAGAAAGAGATTATTCTGGATTATCTTGGTGGGCACAATGTAATCATATAAACCCTTAAGAACAGAAGAGAAATGAACAAGAGCACAAGAGGAAAGCAGAAGAGACAGAAGATACGCAGTGAAAGGGAAGTCAGAGAGATTTGAAGTGTAAGAAGTACTTGATGCTGTTGCTGGCTTGAAGATGAAGGCACCACTAAGGGCAGCTTTCAGGAGACAGTCAGCAAGAAAATGGGAACTCAGTCCTACAACTTGAGTGAGCTTAGAAGTGGGTTTTTCCCAGAGCCTCCTGATAAGAGTCTTGCCAGTAGACACTTTGATTTCAGCTTTATATAACCCAGAACAGAGAAAACAGTTGAGCAAACCTGGATTTATAACCAACAGAACTGTGAGGTAAAAACTAGGTGTTTTTTTGGGGGGGCTAAATTTGTGGTATTTTGTCATGGCATCAATAGAAAATAAAACAGTAAGAAATTGCTCATGTCCTGCTAAACTAGGAAAAGGGTTGTATTAGTCTGTTCTCACGCTGCTAATAAAGACATACCTGAGACTGGGTAATTTATAAAGGAAAGAAGTTTAATGAAATAGAAGTTCCACATGGCTGTGGAGGCCTCACAATCATGGTGGAAGGTGAATGAGGAGGAAAGTCACGTCTTACATGGTGGCAGCCAAGAGAGCTTGTGTGAAGGAACTCCCATTTATAAAACCATCAGATCTTATGAGATTTATCCACTATCATGAGAACAGTATGAGAAAAACTGTCCCCATGATTCAGTTATCTCCTTTACACATCAGTTATGCCCTTTACACATAGGAGTTATTACAATTCAAGGTGAGATTTGGGTGGGGACACAGCCAAACCATATCAGGGGTATAATTTCCTGAGAAGTGGATGGTGAGGGGTGAAAGGATGGAATCTGATATTTATGTTCTTATTATACAGACTTTCAACTAATCCCCAAGGCTACAGTCCCACCTCTTACCCAGTCTTCAGAGGTACCCAGTATCTCCAATTTTCAAGCTCTTCTGGGGCTCTGCAGAGCAAACTGGCTTAGTTATAGTTGGCCTCCCTTTGGCAGACACATATTTTTTTCTTTCGAAAATCAGTCATCACTCACATCCCATTCCCACTTGCTATAAACTGAATATTTCTGTCCCAAATTCATATGTTGACATATAATCCCCAGGGTGATGATGTCAGGAGATGGATCTTCGGGAGGTGATTAGGTCATAAGAGTGGAGCCCTCATGAATAGGACTAGTGCTCTTATAAAAAAAGCCCCAGATAACTTCCTTCCCCTTCCACCATGAGGACACAGCATGAAGATTGGCCCTCTGTGAACCAGCAAGCAGGTCCTTATTAAACACCAAATTTTTGGGCACCTCGATCTTGGACTTCCTAGCCTCTAGAACTGTGAGAATACATTTCTGTTGCTTATAAGCCACTTTATGGTAGTTTTGTTACAGCAGTCCAAAAGGATTAAGACACCTCCTTTCCAATTTTGTTGGCTTTTCTCATCTGTCATTTCTTCTTTTCCAGTTCTCCCTGTACTTAAGAATTTATTTCTTTAAAAAAATTTCTATATTGTCATCTCAGTGACATTTTGGGAGATGAAGTTATGGTGGGGGTAAGTGCATGTCATCTTTATATGGAATTATAATAGTCTGTATAAATTATATGTAAGAAATTATTGTAATAGAATTATAAAAGGAAATGTTATAATAGAAAGATGTAGAAGAGAACAAAGTTATATAATATATAAGAAAGTTATAAAAGAGAACAAATATAAGCAGACATGAGGAAGGGAAATCTTGGATGCAAGCAGAAAGATTAAGTAGTTGATTTTGATTAGAGATGCCCTGAGAGTAGAAGAAAATAAGTTTGGAAAGGCTGTTGAAGATAAATCATTGAAGACTATGAAGGCCAGAAGTTAAGAAGCTTGGAATTGATTTTTGGTGCTGGGAAGCTTTCAAAATCTTTGAACAGAAATAATAAAAAAATTGCTTTAGAATTATTAATTTACCAGCCATATATAAAAGGATTAAAGTAGGAAGGACTTGGAGAGGGAGAGTAATGAATCAGAAGGCTCTGACAATTATCTGAGAGGGTGATGAGTTTGAAGCTGTGCTGTCCCATATGGTAGCCACTTGCCACATTTGACTGTTGAGCATCTGAAACATGGCTAGAACAACTGAGGCACTGAATTTTAAATTTAGTTAAACTTAAATTTAAAAACTGCTATTCAGTTATTAGAATTTTTTTCGTATATAAGTGGAACAACGTGTATGTGAATCTTTTTTTAACTATAAATCTTATGAAATCTCAATGCAATGAATTTCCAGTGAAATTCATCTGAAGTCAAATATGTGGTAGGTGTAAAAATACACACCAAGTATTTATAATACATAGTTAAAAGTGTAAAGCACCTCATTAATACTATTTATATGATTATATTTTGTAATATTTTAGACATATTAGGTTAAATATTTATATTATTAAAATTAGTTTCAATTGGTTTTCAGAAACTTTTTATAATGTGGCTATTGGAAAGTTTAGAATTATATATGTGGTTTATATGATATTCCTGTTGGGCATGTCTGGTCTGAATAGTTTGTGGTAGTTTTCAAAAGAGAGAGTAAGCCTCATTATTAAGCACTATGGATGTAGAATAGAATAGATTGTTAGAACTTGGGTAAATTCAAGCAAAAGTAGTGGATGGGGCTCTGGCAACGTAGAAGGTGAAGAAACATGGTTGGGGCAGAAACATACTCTCCCATGAGGGAACTCAAGCTGCGGGAGGGGAGACTCATGCAGATGCCCTGGAGAGAGCTGTTGGCTGTTTGAGGCTTGTAGCCTTAGGGAAAACAATAGTATTACAACTGATATTAGAAATTGTGGCTATTATTAGAGTATCCAAGCATAGGGACTGAGCCTAATAATGTGGAATCTAGATATGACAAGGGCAACGGTGGGTTCTGGCAGATATATCAATATGCAATAAAGGAACAGGGAAATAATGAGTCCCATGGAAGGAGCTGAGAAGACCCAAGCAATGTTATCAGAACCCATTTCACTGGGACTAAGGTATAGGACAGGTGTCAGTTCCACAAGGTAGGAGTATTAGAAAGAGGATAAGCGCTTTGACTTGACTAGTAGGTCACATGTATACTCAGGGATCAGCATTGCATAACTGAGTCCTAGGTCTAGTTGGCAAGAAAGAAATCTGAACACTTAGCAGTTATACCTGGATACTGACCCTGGGTGTAAAAAGAGTATGAATTTTGGCCGGGCGTGGTGGCTCGGGCCTATAATCCCAGCATTTTGGGAGGCTGAGGCGGGTGGATTACCTGAGGTCAGGAGTTTGAGACCAGCCTGGCCAACATGATGAAACCCCATCTCTACTAAAAATACAAAAATTAGCTGGGCATGGTGGCAGGCACCTGTAATTCCAGCTACTCAGGAGGCTGAGGCAGCAGAATCACTTGAACCTGGGAAGGCAGAGGTTGCAGTGAGCCAAGATCACACCATCGTACTCCAGCCTGGGCGATAACAATGAAACTGTCTCAAAAAAAAAAAGTATGAATTTTAAGACCCCACGTATTACAGAAGAAGAGTTAGCTGGAGACTTAACACACTTCTAAACTTTTGAGATTAACTACAAAATTGGTGAGGACATCTGTGGGTTCAGCAGTAAAAATATAGGCAGGACTAAAGAAGGCAGTAGAAAGTGGGGAAAGAAGCAATCACCATTTTGGATAAGAGGGAGCAGGGAGGAGAGAGGAGAAGATAATTATTATCTGGTTCATGCCAAAGCAGAAAATAATAACAAAGGGGTAGGATTGGTTTTGCCTGGGAAAACAAATGATTTTTATTTACCTTATATGGAATTTGCTTATATACATTTGAAATGTTGATGAGACATCAACCAGAACTAGAGTATGGAAAGGTTGTCAGGATTGGAGACTCAAATTTGAAAGTTTCCTCATCTGATAAATTATTTGCAATGAGATGGCCAAGTCTGGAGATAATGAAAGTATAGAAGCCAAGGACGAATTTCTTTGGGAACCCACCAGTCAGCAGGTGGGAGGATGCAAAATATGTGAAGTGTTTTACTATTTTTAAGAGCCTTTGCCTCCATTATGATCAGAATGCTAATCATTAATAAGTAATGAGATGTGACTGCCAAGTGATCAAAATGTTCATATTGGCACATCAATGAATTCTCTCTCTAATAATCAACAGAAAGCATTGACATTGATTTGGAATGTATAACTGGAAATATATGATGAGGGGAAAAAGAGTAAGATGGTTTTCAAGGTTGTTTTCACCAGGATTATGGGAGCCCAGTGAATTATAGTTTTCCAATGTATGGAAAAACTTTTAAAGCATTGGCATATGTTCTTTATGAGCTAGATATAGAAACTTCTTCCCAAGTCATGTTTTTGGAAGAACTAACAACATCTCCATCCAACTTGACTCTTTCTAGGTTCCAGAAGTGTTTCTCCTTTTTGTTTGTAATGACTTGCAACATCATCTATCATTTCAACAGACTTTCATGGCATGTTATAAATTTATTTTACATTGATTATCTCTTTAGTTGGCATAAAGGAACTTCTTAACTTCACCAAAGCAAGTCATATTATGTGATGGTTACTGTTGGGAAGGTTTCCTGTAAACATCTCATTTCGTTCTTGTTGTGGGGTAGGATTGGTGTTTATCAACTTCATTACAGAGGTATGTTGATTTGGCCAGGAGAGGTTATGTTATGCAGTGACATCAAAAGACAACATCAACAGACAACATCAAAATATCTATGGCTTACAAGAACAATGGCCCTCAAGGACAACATCCACCATGACACTGTTCCATATCACCTTCACTCTGGGACTCAGGCTGATGAATCATCCTATGCCCGGAACATTGTCAACTGTGGCAGAAGGAAAAGTGCATAGAGAAGCCCACACTGACTCTTGAAGTTTTCAGTGGAAAAATCATAACTCAAATGGTTTCATCTAGTTTCACTAGAGTGAGAATCTTTATATGGAGGAGGGCAGCAAATATTCATGAGTCTATCACAGATGTCCCTTTGGGATATCCTCACCCCTTTCTGTCTACTGAATCAGTTTGCTACTGTCCAAGACATTAGAGCCCAAGTACGATGTTTTGATTACACTTTTCAGTCAACAAAAGGATACTTTGATCCATTATATTGGACCAATATGATGTTTTGCCTAGGATTGAGATGATGGAGTTCCCTTCAGACCATAATTTGATGGAGAGGAGGAACATATTTGAGGCAACAGAATGTCAACTGCCATGGACCTATGCTGATGCAAACTTTTCATCCTCCTTCCTGATGGTGTTGAAAATAATGCATTCACCAGATCAACTGGGACATAGTCAGACATCACATCCGGCACAGCTGATGTAATTAGGGCTACCATTTGGTTAAGTTTATGGTAATCACCAGCTATCCGCTATGATCTCATGGGATTTTGCAGGGGCTATGCTGTGCATCCTTTAAAATTTTTGAGGGTGGTGCTACTCTCTGCTATCCTACCTGGTATCTGTGATTCCTTCTGATTTATAATCTTCACAGAGGAAAAAGGACTGTTTCAAAAGTTTGGCTATTCCTATCATAATGAATCTTACTACACAGATCAGGTATCTATTGGGAGAGTTGCTACATGTATCCACTCCGATATACTCAGGGACTAGAAAAATGGTAACAAAATAGATCCTTGGATTTATTAGACCTACTGTGATGTGGACCTGAGCTAGGACTCCATTTATACTCTGCCTCTATTTGCTTATTTTTTAACAGATGGGGCATAGTGATATTTTAGCTTGGTTGATGTCAATAACCACTCAGCTCCTGTATCCAGCAGTCTTCAAAAAAAAAAAAAAAAAAAGGTTTTTCTTTCCCCTGTTTGGTTCATCTAGTTATCAACTATATAATAAACTGAGAGAAACTCTCTAAAAGAAAAAGGTACTTATTTGGGAATAGGATATTGCAATAGGAATACATGTGCCATAGTAAATTACATGTGTGCTCAGGGAAGTAAAGGATGACAAAGATCTTAAAGGAAAAATGAGGAGGATTATATACTTGTCTTGAAATTATTATTGTTGGCTACAGGATCAGGGATCAATAATGGCTGATGCCAGTCTGAGGTTAGACCGGCAGTTGCTGGGCAGATGTCCTTGTGGAAGAATTTTTGTGTGTGAGGTTGCAGTGACCTTCGTGCAAAGTTGTGTGTTTTGCAGTCTTTTGTGTTAGTTTTGTTATCAGGCATACAAACATATAAGCGTGAGAACCCTCTCTTTACTGCCTTTCCTCATCTCTATTTGTCGGAGTTTTTGTTGGTGTAGTTGTTTGTTTGTTTGTTTTAACACAAGTGCCTCCATTTGATTCTGACAACTTTAACATAGTAAATGTCTGTAGATTGCTTTGGGGAATGATTTTGAGAATCTTAATCATGTATACTTTCTATAGCATTGCGGAGTCTTTATTTAATGGGTTCCAGCTTCCCCTTTAGTTGATGGGTTTTGGAACTGAAAACTATCTCGTGTATGGTAGGTCTAAGAGAGATCATGGTTTTCCAGTGCAGCAGCTGCTCATCAGCTCTTGACCAATTTGTTCATGTAAGAAAGGCTATGCCCTTGTGGGCTGCCCAAGTCATCTTGCTCTTAGGAACAAAATGGTCTATTAGCCCCTTGTTGCCATCCTAGTTTCTGCCTGCTATAATAATTATTTCTATCTTTCCTCTGATGATTAAAGATGATATCTGACCTCTGGAATTTTAGAGTATTATCATCCCCATTGCCTCATTGATGGTAGGAAGTGCCGTTTCATGGCAACATATCCTGCCATCCACCTTGGCTGAAGAGGACAGACATTACTGAGATTCTCAATAATGTCAGTGTTTGCCTCATTAAGGCATTCCTTATTGATTCAGCGAAGCCACTTTTTTTTTTTTTTTTTTTTACTTCTCCCTCAGGATCATACAGCTGATAAGTTCTCTGGTCTTACATAATAATACGTTCTTGTTTGCCCACTGCTCTGAACTCACTGACTCCTTCTTCAATATTCTGCCAATACAACTCTGGCACCTTCATGTCTAACAATCTGTAGGTAGCCATCCAAGCAACCAGTGCAGACTATCTTCAAGTGTTACCACCCCACAATTTATATGCTGAAGTAGTGGTTCTCAGAATTGGGACTGTATCAGATTTCCCTGGAGGGCTTGTTAGAACACAAATGTCTGGGCACTACACCACAGTTTATGATTTAGTAGTTCTTAAATGAGGCCTGAAATTTAGCATTTCTAACAAGTACCCAGGTAATACTGCTGCTGCTTTTGGTCTAGGCACAATACCCTGAGGACCATTTGGCTAGACTGTGAGGTCATCATCCAGCCTTGTAATCTCTCTGTTGCCCAACGCGTTGTTAAATTTTGTCTTCTTCACATGTTTTGCAATGTTGGTGACACAGATGGGCAATGTTTTATAAAGCTCAGATGAACATATAAGCATGTTTTGGAATATATTTTTGTTTGCTCACTTACAACAGCACTACATTGATTCATAATATAGTAGTCCCCCCTTATCTGCAGTTTCACTTTCCATGATTTTTAGTTACCTGATGTCAACCATGGTCTGAAAATAAGTGAGGACAGTGCAACAAGATATTTTTAGATAGATAGATAGATAGATACATAGATAGATAGATGATAGACAGAAAGATAGATAGAGACCACATTCACATAACTTTTATTATAGTATATTATAGCTGTTCTGTTTTATTATAGTTATTGTTATTAATCTCTTTCCATGCCTAATTTATAAATTAATCTTTATCATAGGTACAGATATATATGCAAAAAATATAATATATATTTATTTCAGTACTATCAGTGGTTTGGGTAACTACTGAGCATTTTGGAACGCATCTCCCATGGGTAAGTGAGGACTGCTGTACTTACTTTAGGGTAAGTTATGATTCTTGTAATGACCCCCAAAATTTCTCAGTTCTTTTTTTCCTCAGGGTAGATGAGTGATTGTGGCAAATGTTGTCCATTTCAATGAGGCCCAAGGTCTACTCTGATTGGACTCCAACTGGCTTCCACATTTAAGAGAGACTAGATCCTCAATAGATATTCTAGAAATTCATATTTTAAAAAGAATAAACCAGATAACATCTTACCATATCCTAAATTAATGTTTAGCTCTATATTGAATTTTAAATATAATATTTTAGTCACTGAATGAATTCCAAGATAATAAAATGAGCCAGAATAGTCTTAGAAGAAGACTGACAGTGAGCAATTTTCTGTCCAATGAATATTCAGATTAGGCTCCTCAACCCAGCTTAAATCTCTCTCGTCATAAGTCAGCTTGTCTAGGTACAGGCTACCAAAGATTAATCGTGAATTTTAGATGTTCAGCAAGCCATCAGATGGTGCTTAGATGTTTCCAAGGAAACAGCTTTGCTTATCAGCAGTTGTCTCCACAGAAAGACCAACTTTAAATACACCACGTCCCGGATATAGAAGCAATCAGCTATCGTACTTGTACCACTTACAAGCCCACAAACCATATTTAAACTATACTATAGGCAAAAATAAAAGCATCTCGTGATCTTCTTCCTCAGAAATATAGGTACCATGAAATCTTATATAATTGAGATTCCTTCATTTTTAGTACAAATAAAGGACTTTTGCTTAAAATATTGAATAATGTGGCTTAGGCACAATAATTGAATTTTATTGATTTCTCCTGTGTTTTGGCATTATTTTAAGTAAGATTATTTTAAAATTTTATGCTTAGAACTTTAAGACATAATGTTTTAATCTGTATAGCTGATTCCACAAGTAAATTAATTGCAATTCTATAGCAAACTTGGGAGCACAGTGTAAATTTGGAGCATGATTCATAGAATATGAAATTTTAGTAAAATTTGAGAACCTGTGTGCCTATACAATGTTTAAAATTGCCCATGTGGAAGAATATTACATGTATTCAGAGGAGTGCTAACTGAATTAAATGCATACCTCTGACAGTGTGGAAATACTGTCATCATAGTCCCTCAAGTCTGCAGTAAGCATATTTACATGGCTTCAAGTCTACTAGCAGCCCCCTGCAAAGTTCCATGGGTGATCTGATTCTCTCTAAATCCACGTGGGCCTATATACATATCATTCCCACAGAGAAAATAGACTTGTAGAAAACGCACTTTAGCATTATTGATTACTTAATCTTTAAAATAGCCCCTTGTCTTAAGATTTTAAAACTTCACTTTTTCTTTGCCAAGGAATGTACTAATAAGCAAGATAAAAGGGCAGAGAAGCAAGCAGTGCCAGTTTGGGAAGGTGATTTTAGACTTAATTCATTTGCTTTCCAATTGGGCCTAATGTTGAACTAATGTACTTAATCTGCCTGGGTTGTAACAAGGAAAAATATGTATGAATTTATATTTATAATTTTGAGGAGTTTGCAAAATCATTTGAAAGTTAAACTTGTTGATATATGAGACACAGAACAATGAATGAGTATATAAACAAAAGCTACACTGCTTCCTTTATAATCAGAGAAGGCTTCATGAAAGGACAGAGACCAGGTTGGGCCTTGAAAAAATATAGGATATTTTTAGTATGTATGTCTACTAATAGGAGTTATCAAAAATGCAAGACTTACAAGAGTGATCCTAATACCTCTTTAATAATAGATGTTTCTTCAAGACATTTATCAAGAAGAAATAACTGGAAAGGTGAGCAAAGATGCGTGTATATGTTTGTTCATAATACCTTTGTTTATACCCACTTAAATGAGGCTCATTAGGGAATTTATAATTAAATTATAATATCAGCATTCAATTGGAATATTGAAGGATGAGGTAGACCTTTATTTTTATGTATTGAGTGTAAATAGCAAGTTACAGAGGAGTAAGATGCCTTCACTAGTGTTTTTACGCTCTTTCAAAGCTGTACTTTGATATTGTGAATACTTTTTCTTTATAGTAATAATAACTACTACTGCCATTACTACCCCTACGACTCTTCCAGGCTTCCTATATTGCAAGCATTGTATATCAAATGTCACACATGCTAATTTGATAAACCTTATAAACACTCTGAGCTGAATATTATTTGATAGATGAGTAAGTTGAGAAGTTAAGCAACTTGCCTGGGTTTGCACTGTCAGTTGCTTGCAGAGGTGGGACTCAAACTCACCTATCTTTCTCAAATATGTTTTACTTTCATCCTGTCATTTAATTATCACAGCAGTCCTGTGAGAGCAATGAGCAATTATCGTTTATCCATTTGTGGATTAATATAATTCATTTTTACATTTTCACATCTTCTATCAAGAGTGACATCAATTTTTTGTAACACTCTAGTGTGTGTTTTTTTTTTTTTCCTTAACTACTTACTTGTTTCTGTGAAGCTGGAGCAAGACTCCTGATTGTTAAGTTTGGGACAGGACCTAGGTAGGAATGGTATCACTCGATCTTCCCTCTTCCTTTAGGAACTCAGATGCCTGTAAGAGGGATGCATTCAACTCTCCTTCTCCACGCTGTAAGGTGTTTTATTTTCTTTAAAATTTAATTTTATTTTGTCTTACATTCTAGGATACATGTGCAGGATGTGCAGGTTTCTTATGTAAGTAAATGTGTGTCATGGTGGTTTGCTGCGCCTATCAACCCCTCACCTAGGTATTAAGCCCAGCATACATTAGCTATTTATCCTGATGCTCCCCATCCCCCTGCCCCTCCAACAGGTCCCAGCATGTGTTGTTCCCCTCCCTGTGTCCATGTGTTCTCACTGTTCAGCTCCCACTTACAAGTGAGAACATGCAGTGTTTGATTTTCTGTTCCTGTGTTAGTTTGCTGAGGATAATGGCTTCCAGCTCCATCCATGTTCCTGCAAAGGACATGATCTCCTTCCTTTTTATGAGTGCATAGTATTCCACGGAGTATATGCTGTAAGTTTTAAAGGGGCAGACTTCTTTGCAGGGAGGCTACTCATTGTCTAATGCTGCCTATAATGGGTCAGATAAGTCTGTGTCATTCTGGGGTTCATTATCAGAATGTATATCCTAATAATGTTGTTTTATAAGTAAGCCACATCTGCAATGTATTATCAGAAATAAAAGTGATATTTAAATTTCCCATTGTGTGAATTTTTAATTCTAATTCCATGGTGGTTGAATCAGAACCAGGAAAGAGTAAAAAGGGTGCATGGATTGGGTCCGCTTTAACGTGGAATCAAAATGAACTTGATAATTTGGTAGCAGGCAAAAGCAAGGCAAGAAAATTTAACAGTTCTCATTACAAACTTGTTCTTAGAGGTTAAATTTATAATTAGATAAGTACAGGAGGGTGAGACCAAGTTTGGCAATAATTCACATGGAAAAAACTTAGCGGCTTAATGTGATCACAAATACCATGATTGGAGACTACTACATGATTGTGAGGGTGTGTAAACCAGGATGGTGAGTGATTTGAAAGCAACATTACTTCATTCAGCCATTCAGAAAATACTTCTTGAGTGTCTTTCATATGTCATAATTAGCTTAGTGTTTATGAGTTTGGTCTTTGGAGCAACATTTACATTCTGTCACTTAATTCTCTATATGAGTTGACTTGAGTCAATTCACTCAATCTTTCTGATCTTCCTATTTCTCATTTGTACAATGGGGATAAGAGTCACACTCATCATATAAGGTTTTGTGAGAATCTAATGAATTAATAACTGCTAAACATTAAGAAAGTGATAAGCATGTAGTAAAATCTTGATAAGTATTAGCTATTGTTACTCATTTTATTGTTATTTATTTTATAATAATAAAAATATTGCACCTATGAATTTAATTACCACCCATATGATGACTCCTAATTGAATGTCTTTAACTTTGACATTACCATTTTTGCCCTCCAGGTTTGCTCACTTAATATCATATCTGAGCTTAACATATTGGAAACTGCTTTCATGTCTGTCCCTGAAACTTGCTCCTCTTACAGTCTTCCTTATATGAATAAATACCGTAATTGTCTATTGGTTTGTACAAGCTGGAAACATAGGTGTCACTCTTAATATTCTTTCCTTTTAACGGCCATATAAGTCGTTCATCAAGTCCTATTAGCTTTACCTTCCAAATGACATTTGTACTTTTTTGCTTTCTAACTGCAACATCAATAAGCCCTCCATTACACCTTGCCTGAACTACAGATGCTCTTTGATGTGCAGTGATGTTACATCCTGATAAACCCATTGTAAGTTGAAAATATCATGAGTTGAAAATGCATTTAATACACTTAACCTGCCAAATATCATAGCTTAGCCTAGCCTACCTTAAATTGCCCAGCCCACAGTTGGGCAAAATCATTTAACACAAACCCTACTTTATAATAAAGTGTTGAATATCTCATGCAACTTATCAAATACTGTACTGAAAATGAAAAACAGAATGGTTGTATGGATAGTTGAAGTATGGTTTCTACTGAACGTGTATCACTTTCACACTATCGTAAAGTTGAAAAATAGTAAGTTGAACCATCATGAGTCAGGGACCATCTGTATCGCACAAATTTCCTGAAAGCTCTCACTGCATCTCATCTCCTACTCAGCCCATCCACTCTGTGAACAAAAGTCACAGTGATACAAAATCATATCAAATCATGTCGCTTGCTCATTTAAAGCCTGTTGGGGGCTACTTGATGTTCTTAGTATAAGACTTAAATCATTGACAATATTCTAATATCTCAGTATAACCTGACCCTTTCCTATGTCTCTGGGCTCAACTGGCATCATGCTATATCTTGTACTTTGAGCCACAGCTACACTCGCCCTCTTTTAGGTTCTCCAATACGACATGAGTGTTTTTGCCTCAAGACCTCTGTGCAGTGCACATTCTCTTCCCTTTACCTTGAATCCCTTCTCTCCTTCACCCAGAAATATCCATAAATCTTTCAAGTCTCAGCTTAAATAAAATTTCCACAGGAAAGCCTTCCTTGTATCATAATCTAGATCAGGACCGTATTCATATTCTCAATATGCCTTATGTTTACTCCTAAAATAACTTATTGTAGTTTTAATAAAACGCTTATGTAGTTATTGGCTTAATGTTATTGATATCAATGCTTTTCCAGCTAGAAGGCAAATTCAAGGAGGGCAGAGATCATGTCTGTGTTACTCATTCTATGTCTTCAGGACCTGCATGATGTCTAGCAAAGAGATTGCACCTAACAAATATTTATTAAATGAATGAATAAAGGAATGGACAATGTGATATCTGAGCTGAGTTTTGAAGAATATGTAGGAGTTTGCTATGTGAGTGGGGATGAGGAGAGCCATAGGGAGTACTGGGAGTAAGGACAGCAGATGGAGGCATACAAAAGGCAGGAATATGAGAGTGGCAAGAGATGAGCTGAACACTCAGGCAGAAGCAATGAAGGGCATTGCATATTAACCTAAAAGGTATGGATTTTACCCTCAAAATCCTTGGAAACTATAAAGGGAATAGTTAAGTGTCTGGATCTGAATTGGGCTTTAAATAGTTAAGTGTCTGGATCAGATTTTGACTTTGGCATAAAACATGTAGCAGAAATTTAAAGAATAGATTGGAGAGGAACAATTTTTGAGACAGTGAGACCAATTAGAAATCTGTTAAACTAATTGACTGGAGAAATGATGTCACCTTGAAATAAGGCAGTTGCAAGGATGAAAAGAGGATGAATTCCGAAGATGTTAAAGGGGTCAAATTGAGAAGACTTCATCCGCTCAGATATGGACAGTAAGAGTGGGAGACACGGATTAGTCCTTGGTTGATATTTGGAAAACTAGATGAGTAGTGGTGGAATTCACAAAGACAGAAGACAGCAGATACTGTATGAGAGACAAATTTAATGGTGGTGATAAAATACTGATTTGCTTTTGTGTTGTATTTGAGGCACTTGAGAGGCATCAGTAGAGCTGCCTTGTGATGGTGTTCAGAAGGTAGCTGATATCATAGGACTGGATGAGATTATCCCAGGAGCAATGTAGAGCTTCATTTCATAGTTCAAGAAGACTTTGAGTATTCAGTAAATATTCTTAGTCTTACGAATATGCACATTTACATACAAAATTTTGAAGACAATTTAAGGGGGTTCACAGACATCGTGAAGTCTTTTTGTCCCCTTAGACCTGAGAGGAAAATGGAGGAGAAAAACTTGGATAAGTATCAAGGAGTGAACAAGCAAGATAAGTGCAAGAGGATTATAATGGGTTGACCAGAGAGATGGCTGAGAATCAGTAAAGAATGAGTCCAAGGAAACAGGAGAAAAGGAGTCTTAAAAAGGAAAGTGTGATCAGGAGTGTTTAGATGTTTCAGAAAAGTGGCACGATACAACTGACAATAGTAGTTTTATTGGTGTTGCAGGGATGAGAGCCCAATCATCTCCAGAGTTAATGGAAAGTGGGGAAGTAGAAATAAACATATAATACACATTTCCAGAAACATGATGTTATTTAAGAAGAGAACCAAGACAATAGCTGGAGAAAGCATAGTTTCAAGGAAAGAAATAGTTTTGATTTTTCTTATTCTAATTTTTAGATGGCTGCATAATAAATGTTTCTTTATTGAGACTAAAGAGGCATTAAAAAGTTATTTGAGGACTTTTTGGGGATTTTTTTTATTCAGAAGAAAATAAGATATAAGATGTTCTGAAAGTGGAATTCAAATATTTGCTTTTTAATTTGTGCACAAGTCAGCAACTTAGCGAAGTTCTAGAGTGCAGAATAGGACCAATGAGATCCTGCCAAGAAAACAAGTGCATTGTTGTAGGAAGTATGCAAGCAAAGTCTCGTGATAGCTTGTTAGGGATAGTGTAGAGAGAAGTCCCATGTAAGTAGAAAATGGAGCTACATGAACAACCATATCCCTTTCACCTCTGGGATGATGCAGTTCTTTTTCAGGAATTCCTAGGGAGAATCAGAAAGCCTTTTATCCTTCTTGTTTGAGGAAAATTGCTGCTCTAAATTCAGAAAGGCAAGTTGCATTGCACAGAGGATTTGAATAGTTTTGGGTTGATATGCCGTGGGAACTATCTGTCACATCCAGTTACAAAAAACATGTAATCCATTACATTTAATTGAAGGTGATATGTTAGCTTCTGCCTGGGAGTTTGCTAATGATGATATGTTATTTTTCTCTTTGAAGCCATCTGACAAATTTTGAGATCCTACAGTAATATTTACCACTTGTAACTTAATTTTTAAAAATAAATTATTATTTTCACACTTGCCCTCCTTCATGTATAAAATATGGATATGAATGGCAGAAAGATTAAGAGTGATTCTAAATCTTTCATGCAGGATTCAAGAGATGTTCACGGCTGGGCACGGTGGCTCACGCCTGTAATTCCAGCATTTTGGGAGGCCGAGGCAGGTGGATCACCTGTGGTCAGGAGTTCGAGATAAACCTGGCCGACATAGGGAAACCCCATCTCTACTGAAAATACAAAAATTAGCTGGGTGTGGTGGTGTGCACCTGTAGTCCCAGCTGCTCAAGAGGTTGAGGCAGGAGAATCGCTTGAACCTGGGATGCAGAGGTTGCAGTGAGCAGAGATCACACCACTGCATCAGTCTGGGTAACAGAGTGAGACTCCATCTCAAAAAAAAAAAAAAAAAAGATATGTTCACAACAAAAATCTTTAAGAATATACTGGAAAACTTCAAGAATATAGTTTTATCACGAACAGTTTCAGAATGTGAGATTTCTGATAGAATACTATTTATAAGCTTAAAGTATTGTTTCCTTTAAGAAAAGCACCCAGATGCTCAAGTTGGACACATTTCAATGAATTTGGCAAAGTAGAATTATAAAACACCCTCAAATTAGTGTTTAATAATTGGGTGACCTAAAATAGCACACATCGTTATATCAAAAAAGAGAATATATTACATTCCCACATTTATTTTATGTATTTGTGTGTATGGGTATAGATGGGTCTGTAAACCATTACTCAATATTATGAGTTGTAAAACAGCTCATAACGTCTAACATTGCAGAAGGAAGGATGCGGAAGAGAGAGGCTCTCTTTCACCCACATTTTGTAATGGAGCTGATTTACCTGGCCTGCTGAATTTGGGCACCAAGATGATTACATCAAACATCTATTATGTCTGCCCAGGCAGGTATCTCCAAGTAATGTATTTAACTCTAGACTTCATAAGAATAGCAAACAGATTAGTTAATAAACACTAAAATCACATATTTGTGAGCATTTTTTCATATAACTACTGAATGAATTTGATAGCTACCATTCCCAGCTGACTAACTCACTAGATGAATCCTGTATCCAGAAGTAATTAGTGTGTGGGTACTTGCCTTTCAACAAATTGGTTCTGTTTTTCTTTCCCATCTTATGTTTATTAATTTATGTAACAAATAATTATTAGATACTATTATAAGCTAAATTATGTTCATCCAAAATTCAAATGCTGAAGTCCCAATCCCTAGTACCTCAGAATGTGACTGGAGCTAGAATCTTTAAAGAGGTAATTAAGGTTAAATGAGGTCATTTGGATGGGCCCTAGTCCAAAATGACTGAAGAAGAAGACATTAGGATACAGACACACAGAGGAAAGACCACATTCAGACAAAGGGAGAAGAGCACCACTTATAAGCCAAGGAAACATCTCAGAATGAAAGGAACCCTACTGACACCTTGCTTATGGAATTCTGGCCTCCAGAACTGCGAGACAATACATTTCTGTTGTTTAAGCCACCCAGTCTGGGCACTTTGTTATGGTACCCCTAGCAACTTTGTTATGGTAGCCCCAGCAACTAATACAGACACCAACTATATGTTAGATATTGTGAAATCCTTCAGTAAAGAGCTCAAACTGTAGCATGCACGAGAATAACTTGGATGCACTTTGAAATAGAGATTTCTGAGCCCCATTGCCAGAGATTTTGATTCAGTAGGTTTAGAGTGGGGCCCAAGAAGTTACATTTCCAATCAGCTTTCAGGTAATGGGATGCTCCCAGTGGGACCATACTTTAAGTAGCATTGGCTTTGTAAATACAAATGCCTTTCAGAAAGGGCGATAAATTAAACTTCACCAGTGATTTGACTGAATCTTTCATGCTAGCATTCAAGATATGTTCAGTGATTTGACTGATAAAGTTTAGTTTATTGCTCTTTTTGATTTGATTTTAAGGATGGCTGTCTTTAACAATCAGTCACTGATGGTTAATTATGCAGGATTTTTGTAATCTCATTGTTAAAGACAGTCATCCTTAAAATTGGCAATGGTGGGAGTGTTAACATCACAGAAATTGGCAAATGCTACAGAGCAGGACTTTTATTGCTGGAAAGTCAGTTTCAAAACATTTTCCAGTACCCCAGTGCCTGAAAATAAATAGGCTTATTAGATTGCTCTGAGCGGGGCCAGGCGTGGTGGCTCATGCCTGTAATCTCAGCACTTTGGGAGGCTGAGGCAGGTGGATCATTTGAGGTCAGGAGTTCAAGACCAGCCTGGCCAACATTGTGAAACCCCACCTCTACTAAAAATACAAAAATTAGCCGGGCGTGGTGGTACACGCCTTTGGTCCCAGCTACTCCGGAGGCTGAAACAGGAGAATTGCTTGAACCCAGGAGGCTGAGATTTCAGTGAGCCGAGATCACACCACTGCACTCCAGCCTGGGCGACAGAGCGATACTCTCTCTCTCTGTATATATATATGGAGAAGAGTGAAAAGCTAAGTGCGTGGGACTGTAGGGAATCCCCTAACGTGAGAAAGATACGGAGAGTGAAGGCACAAAATAGCTCATTCCTTAGATCAATGACTTCAAAGAACTTCAGTTTAGCAATTTTATTATTATATTAATATTCAAATGGACCCCTTTTAAGCAGACAGGTTGAAAGAAAATAGGCCATTGGAACTTTAATCATTGCCCCGGTGTTTGCTGGCTGTTTGGGTTTGTTATTTAGCCTTTAAAGCAAAAAATTTTTTTAATGTAAAATGTAGGTGGACAGGATAATTTGAGCTGCCTCTTGTATCTTTGAGATTGTACATTTCTAAGTGCAGTAGCCTAATGAAGTGCCCAGTGCCATGGCTCAAATTCCCACTCACTTCAAGTGATTTGATTTGTTTTTTCCTTTTAAACTACAAAATCTCTGAGGCCATGATTGTGTAAACATCTGAGCTGATGGGATCATGGGCTTGCCCTAATTACATCTCAGATAGTTGTGAATATTAAATGGCACCATGTACTAACAGATGTTTACAAACTCTACTGAGATATAGAAGTGCAAGTTCAAATAAATACCAGTCTTTAATTTGAGAGTTTGGCTGGAGGGCTGGTAGGAAAAATTTAGGAGCAGAGATTTCTATAGTACTCTAGTGGTTAATGTGACTGTTCTTGACATACCTTCCATTGCCTGCAAGAAATGGAGAAGTGAGCCGTAGGGACTTACTTTAGCAGAAGAATTCCACAGAAATGTTTTTCCTACAGACTTAAAATATGCCCATGTTCGTATGTCATATTATTTGCATTAAGTTCTTCATTATTCATTATTTCAACAAATATTTATTGAGCTTCTACCATGTGACAGTCTAGAGTTAGGTGCTAAAAATGGAGAATGAATAAGGTAGATATAGTTTCTATTCACAGAGTGTTTACAAGTCTAGAGAAAAAGAAGGTTAGATGACATTTGAAAAAAATTATAGAATTTCATTGGAAAAACACTGTGTTGTCTCTTGTCTCTTAGGATTTTCTATACTTGTATGTGTGTGTATATATATATGTATATACACATATGTTTTTTCTCCCCATATATATACATATTCTAAGAGACCATATACATATATATGGGGAGAAAAAATATGCATCTCTTAGAATGCGTATATATATATATATATAAAATAACAGCATCTTTAAAAACATACGTATATTTTTATATATACCATATATATTTATATATATACCATATATGTATATATAAATATGCCATTTATGTGTATATATATAAATATATATATTTTTAAAAAGAAGGTTAGATGACATTTGAAAAAAATTATAGAATTTCATTGGAAAAGCACTGTGTTATCTCTTGTCTCTTAGGATTTTCTATACATACATATATATATACACATATATATATATACACATATATATATATGTACACACACACACATATGTTTTTTCTCCCCATATGTACACATATTCTAAGAGACCATATACATATACATATATATGGGGAGAAAAAATATGTATCTCTTAGAATGTATATATATATATAAACAGCATCTTTAAAAATATATGTATATTTTTATATATATACCATGTATGTATATATAAATATAAATATACCATGTATGTGTATATATAAAAATATATGTATTTTTACAAGACATTATTTTGAGTGAGATGGTAAGATGATCAGTATTTGGGTGTGGAGTATGATACAGAATAATTTTATGTATTGTTCTAGTTGTAGTAACTGTGTAGGCACTATAGTTATTCTTGCTTAAATGTAAACTGTGGAATATCTCGTTATTCAAAGTCTTAACTGATGAAGCATCCGTTTTCTCATGTCTGGGAGAGTGAAAAATGACAGCAGGTACCTGGAAAATAAAGATTCCCAAAGAGTCTAGCCAAAACAATCTGAACACTTGAATACTTTTATTTTGAATAACATGTGTTTTTAACAATGTATAATCTGTGTTTTTTTGTGTAAGATTATTAAAACTGGACATTCACATAGCACAGAAGAAAATTTAAAATCGACATAGTTGAAATACCATGAATCAAGAAACAATAAACCAGGGCCCAAATCTGTATTAGTTATGTTTTTCATTTTCTATATTTTAGGATGCTTTGACATGTTGAAGCCTCACTGACCTCAGAGCTAACTAGTTCCCACAGATAGTAAAAGGATTTACCTGTGAACAAACTTTTGATATGCAAACCAACCAATCCAGAGCCCACACTCCATACTACCTTCTCTATCTGGCTTTTCTACTCCAGGCGACAATATTCCTCTGCCTTAATCATCCCAGGGCCAGGTACCAGGCAACTAGGGACGACCCCTATGGAGCTCTCCAAAATGGCTCAAACTGCTAAGCCTAAACTGCTTACTCTGCCTCACTCATCCCTGCCCAGGAAAACCACCATCATGGCTTTCCCCTTGCTCCTTCTGCCTCATGACTGAGCCTGGCGCTTCCCTGTGTGGCTCTGCATGGTGTGGTGCATTAGTTAGGGTTCTCTGGAGAAACAGAACTGTTACCCGTTGAGGGTGTCCAGGTTCTTGGTTTTTTGAACAAAGAATTGGACAAAACACACAAACAAAGCAAGGAAAGAATGGAGCAACAAAAGCAGAGATTTATTGAAAAGGAAAGGACACTCCACAGGGCGGGAAGGGGCCCTAGCAAGCGGCTCAAGGGCCCCGGTTACAGAATTTTCTGGGGCTTAAATACCCTCTAGAGGTTTCCATTGGTTACTTGGTGTATGCCCTATATAAATGAAGAGGCTAAAGTGAAAGTCATTTATTCAGTATACACCCTATGTAAATGAAGAGAATGAAGTAAAGTTACAAAGTCATTTACTCAGTGTAAGCCCTATGTAAACAAAGAGGATATTTCTTGTCATAGCTGAAGTGTTTGAATGATTTAGTAATGAGAAATTCTTAAGTTCCCTGCCTCCAGCCCCTATTCTTCTGCCTTGGAACCAATATTAGCTCACACATTTATAGAGGCTGAGGAGTTCCACAATCTGCTGTCTGCAAGCTTGGCACAAAGAAAAGCTGATGATGTAATGTGGAGGTCTCAGGGCCAGAGGCCAACAGTCTAGATTCCAGTTTGAGTCTGAAGGCCTGAGAACCAGGAGCTCTGAGGGCAGGAGATGATTGATGTCCCAGCTCAAGTAGTCAGCAGAGGGAGCACAAATTCTACCTTCTCCTCCTTTTTGTTCTATTCAGGCACACAACAGATTGGATGAGGCCCACCCACACTGGAGAGGGCCATCTGCTTTACTGAGTTCACCAATTCAAATGTTCATCTCTTCCAGAAACACCCTCACGGACACACCAGAAAGAAGGTTTAATCGGCTATCTGAGCATACTGTGGCCCAGTCAAGCTGACACATGAAATTAATCTTTGCACATGGGATCCCTCTCCTCTTGGGAGCTGTAGCAAACTATTCTTCTCAATGCAATTGTCTCCTCCACTGTTGGCCTCATCATACCTGAATAAAAACAAAATCTCGGGTACATTCAGAAACAAAGTCACATGGGTGGAGCTGTCTTAGGGGGAAGTCAGAAGTCTTAGTGGGTTAGGAACACTTTTGGTCAAGTAGAGAAAATAACTGAATAGGGAGTGATTGATCCAACAGAAACTGTCTGGTAACAGAATGGTGGTGACAGAGAGGAAAAGTACATGCATTGATAAACAGTCATATAAATGAAAACCAGGTCTATTCAGGCATCCATCTATGGGCTATATCTGATGACTGCACAAACTTCAACCTGCTTATTACTCGATCAAGTCCTGAGGAAAGGACTTAAAAAAATTAGCTCTGCTTAATCCTAAATGAATTAATAGATAATGCAGATCCATCTAGAAAAATCTGATAACAAACGCCAGTAAGCACAATGTTCAGCTGCCATTGGGAGTGTAACTATGAGGAAGCAGCTGAATCTCCTGTACTCCCATTCACACCTGCCGTATGAGGTGTCCAGCATTGTTTCAGTAATAGCTTTACTAGTGATCACCTTTTTACATTTACAACTATGCTATAAAGTAGGTACAATAACTACTCCACTACTGATGAGAAAACAGGTAGAGAGAAATTAAACTTGCCCCCATGTGCACAGTGTAGGTTTCTATATTGCAGAAACTCAATATGGGTGCTAACATATTGATTCTAGTTCCCATCAACCTTTAAACTCTGCTGTCTCCTCCTTCCTTCCACCTAAAGGATGTTCAAATTTTAAATGCCAGTGTCTCTTGTGAAACTTTCTCTCTGCTCCTTCTCTTTGTGCTTTGTAGGAAATGAAGCATCCTTATATCACAGCCAGTATCAGTTAGTAATGGCGTAAACAGATTGCAGTTTATTTGTCTTTTGCAATAAAAATTCTGTAGGGGCCATGCTGGGTTACTGATTGATATTATTAAGAACTCTATCTTTTTCCATAGTTTTACTCTACTGTCCTTAGATTTAGGATTTTTTTCCTCATGCATTGTGCCTTTCAGTTGCACAATGGCTGCTGCACTTCTTGACTCTTATCCATATTCTTAGGAAGATGGGAGAAGGGCAAAGGGGCAAGGAGCTAAGCAATATATCCTAGATTTTGCCTCTGTTCAGAAGGCAATGCTCTTCTGCCTTAATCTCATTTATCTGTTGCATACACCTGTAGGCACAGGAGTCTGGGAAATCAAGCATTTTTAGCTAGTTGCATTGCTACGTTAATTAAAATTGAGAGTCTACCAGCAAGAAAGAAAAATCATATTAAAAATAGTTAGGCACCTGGCAGGGTCTACACATAATGCTTAACAGAGTGTATTTTGATTATTTAAACCTGTTTATCTCTCCTGGTAGACTGGCTCTGTGTTACATCTGTGCATTTCTCCTCGATATACTCTACGCCTAGCATATTGCAGAAACAGTAACATTTTATTGAATGGATGACAGTGATCCTTAAGACCACAGGCATTTGTTGTTGTTGTTGTTGTTTTACCTAAATCTACGTTTTGAAATTCTCAACTCAAATTTTATTGTGAAACTTCATAAAGCACTGAATGTCCTTTCAGAGAGTAAAAAAAATACACAATGCCTGAAAAAAAAAAAAAGATTACTGAATTAGAACTGCCGGAAGCACAACTCAGACGTTGTTCCAAAATGAATACACTCTAAATTGGTCTTTTAGAAAAAAAAAAAAGGACACACACACACACACACACGCAATGAAACAAATGGTGTACATGCAGAGACAGCTGGGAGACCATGGAAAGAAGTATAGCAGCCATCAAGCAGCTTCTTTGGTTGATGCTTTTGTGATCCATGAGTAGACTATGATTGTCAGGGTAAATGATGGGAATGGTCCATGCTTTCCTTGGAGTTAGGTTTGCATAGACATTACCTAAAAAAAAGAATAATTATATTTCCCATTATTTTTAAACTGTTAGGGGAAAAGTTTCCCTCTTTTAGAAAACATCGGTTGGGGTTTTCTAAAAGGTGAATCACCTGAAGAGGAAGATTTCAAGTGTTGACAAAATATTGGCAGAAGTCTAGTTTTTAGCCAAACACTTCTGGGGTGGTAAAATGACAATGTGGAATCCAAGCCTTAGCAGTTGACTTGACATTTTTTGGGAAGAAAACTGAGCTGGGTCCAAGTGATATCAAGTTTAGAAGAAAACTCTGGATGTTTAATGTGTCCCCCACTGCTGCTTCCATGTTCTTCTTTCTTTTCCCAGGCATCAAAGTTAATTATTTTTCTCAGAAACTCTCGTTTTTATACACACACATATGTGTAATAGACAGATGTTCCCTACACCACTTTTATCTAGTGTCATTTGCATTGAAATAACGTGTCTACCTCCACGACTATTTCATGAATTTTCTAACACTCATATAATTGCATCAGAAGATACTTAGCATTGGGTGATGTTAAAAGTTAATTAGAAACACTTGTCCACACTTAAATTAATACTTTAAAAAACTCTGTCAATAAGTCGTTTCTTGTAATTAATCAATCTGATTACTCTTCCCATTGGTGTCCAAAGATCTGATATACAATTTTAGCTTGCCAATTGAGCACTGAAGACAGGTAGCTATGATGTAATCCAGCTGTTGTAGTTTAAGTTCCCTTTTGCGAGTTGATGTATTCATATGTGTTGGGGGCTGGGTTGGATGTAACTTTTACCACTCTCCACTCTGCCCTCCACTCTGGGAGACTGGCTTCTCTGGACAGCATCAACCATGCTCTCCTTGATTGTGACGGTGGTGGTGGTGCTAGTGGTGGATGGGCAGTGCTGGCAGGATAATCAATGATAAGTAGAGAGAGGTTGGAGTATTTGTTCTCCTGGTTCATTCCCTCTCTGGCCATGGTCTGACAGTTGCTTGTTCTTCTCTCCTAAAGCCGCAGCTACTGCCATGTTCTGGCAACAACATTGCCCCCTGCTTCCCGTTGCTGCTTAGGCCTTAGAGATGTCAACATACAACCTGTTCTTGTGAGCTTCAGCTGCATCACTGCCCCTTGTTTCTCTCCTTTAGCATTGCCTTAGCATTATGAATAGTCTTTCCATCAATCCCTTCAGCCCACTGTTTGAAGCGTGTCATTACTTTCTTGCTACAACTTCAACTAATAAAAGAACACCCTGTGTCACTAACCTTAACGTGAGAGATCTTCAGTCCTATTTCTCAGCAGATAAATGGTGGATACGTTTTTTTCTGTTCATTTATTCTATCATCCCACAGGAGGAAGAGTGGGAAAGTCCTAGTGTGTGAGCACTGCCTGTTGTCTTGCTTGTTCTTGTTCTGGGATCAGCATGTCTACCGGCAGCCTGTATTCTCCTTTTCTTGCTGCTGTGGAGAAGCTCCCTGGAGCAGAGATTCTGTGCCCTACTGACAGCTGTGACTGAGTAGGGGTAAGTTCTTGGAGGCATAGTTTGGGGTCTTACATCCACGTTGCCTTCTCTGGTCCAGATTTATTGATCATTAAGTTGATATTTTGATTCTCATCTGTTTCCTGTGTGTAATTCTCAATTTGTTCAGAATCTGGAGGGAAAGAAAAGGTGATTGATTCCACTGTTTCAAAACTCGAATAAGAATGGAATCTTATACGTAGAAGTAAATGAGGAGACATTGCCAGTCTCCTCATTTTCTTCTCCATATTTCTTGCCACAAAACCTTAATGACTTCCACAAATCTATTTTGTTGGCAGTTAAATAACTGTACATATCCATGATCGTAAACTAAATTTACCGCTTCAGACCTTATCATTTCACTTTAATGTTTGTAATTCTGAGGTTATTAAGGACATTAAACAATGAAGGAGAAAACTTTAGAAACACTTATACCCTACAAAGAAATTTAATATTTTTATTTTATCGGGCAAGTTGATTTGACTAACTCTATGATCTTAGGCAAGTCAAGTAAATCCTTGGGATTGTGCTTCCTTGTCTGTTAAGCAAGATATTTTAAATTAGTGGAAGACACGTTATTCAAATAAAATTCAGTATGAAGCGTAAGTATGTGAGAGAATGTCAATGAAGATTACATTAGCATAAATGTATATGTTGAACTTTAGGACTTTTATTTATACAATTATAAAATAATCATTTTAAAACCTTGTTAGGAATGACAACTATAGTCTTGTACCAGCCTTAGTCTTCTTTTTTTTTTTTTTGAGATGGAGTCTTGCACTGTTGCCTGGGCAGGAGTGCAATGGCATGCTCTCAGCTCACTGCAACCTCCACCTCCTGGGTTCACGTGATTCTCCTGCCTCAGCCTCCTGAATAGCTGGGATTACAGGTGCCTGCCACCATGCCCAGCTAATGTTTTGTATTTTTAGTAGAGACAGCATTTCTCTATGTTGGGCAGGCTGGTCTCGAACTCCTGACCTTGTGATCCACCCGCCTTGGCCTCCCAAAGTGTTGGGATTACAGGTGTGAGCCATCATGCCTGGCCCAACCTTATTTTTCTATTCAATAATTTGGTTTTGGTTGAACAATATTTAGAAAGGTCTGATTTCTTAAAGATCAACAGTTCCAAGCGGAAGCAGTTTTTAAAATAGTTTTCTTTCAAGCTTACTATATTTTTAAGTAAATTAATCAAGAAGCTTGAAAAAGGGGTAGCAAAATAGTTTTTGATTCAAAATTAAGTTACCAATAATGACTATCGACTATTTAAATTTCCACCCTGGCTTACTTTACTTAGCATAATGTCTATCAGGTTCATCCACATTGTTGTAAATGGCAGAATCTCCTTTTTCAAGGCTGAATAATATTCCATTGTGTGTGTGTGAGTGTGTGTATGTGTGTGTGTGTGTAGCACAACTTCTTTATCCATCTGTCAATGGACACTTAGATATTTCTATGTCTTGGCTACTGTGAGTAATGCTGGTATGATCTCACTTATATGTGGAATCCAAAAAAGCCAAATACATAGAAACAGTGGAACTATGATTACCAGGGGTGAGAAGATGGGAGAAGTAGGGAGACCTTGGTCCAAAGGTACAAATTTACAGTTATAAGGTGAATAAGTTCTGGAGGCCTAATGTATAGCACAGTGACTATAGTTCATAATAATGTATTATATACTTGTAATTTGCTAACAGAGTAGATATTAAGTATTCTCACTACCAAAAAATAGTAACTATGTGATGTGATGGATATGTTTATTAGCTTGATGTGGTAATCATTTCATAATGTATATGTATATCAAAACATCACAGTACACCTTGAATACATACAATCTTTATTGTCTATTATATCTCAATAAAGATGAAAAGGAAATAAATTTCCAGTCTATCTCCTAACATTGTAAATAGTGTTTTTATGGAGAACTTCTACAACTCAATAAGGCAGCATCACACAAACAAAACAGTAAAATAGGCAATTGACATAAAAGGAATCCTGCATGATTAATAACACATGAAAACATGCTCAGTCTCACTAGTGACCAGAAAAATATTTAGTAAAATTGAAAACACAAAGTACTAAATATTTAGGATTCTGTTTCTACATACATATTTTAAAGTAACCATTGCACATGGGCACCAGGAAACTTGTTCAAGAATGCTAATTTTAGAGTCAATTTTAACAGTTACAAATATGAATAACCTAAATTCCACCAAAGAGGAAGGAAGCATTATTTGTGTGATGGAGTGCCACAGTTAAGGAGAATGGCCTAGATGGATATGTAACAACATGGATATTTATTGGATATGTAATATTGGAAGGGAAAAAAAAACGTGTTTCAGATGACAAAGTATGACAGTGTTTATACAAATCGCAAAACACACAAAGTAATACTGAGAGACAGAGCAAGATGGTAGAATAGAGAGCTCCACCGATTGCCCTTCCCCCTGCAAGGATACCAAGTTAACAACTACCTTCACAGAGAAAAACACCTTCATAAGAACGAAAGATAAAATGAGCACTTACAGTACCTGGTTTTAACTTCATATGGCTGAAAGAAGCACTGAAGAGATTAAAAAAATAGTCCTGAATCACTGACACCACTCCTCCCCCCACACTGGAAGCAGCTGCCTGGTGTGCAGAGCATCTCTGGGTACTGAGGGAGGGAGAAAAGAGCAATTGTGAGGCATTGAACTCAGTGCTGTCCTGTCAGGGCAGAAAGGAAACCTGGACCAAATTCACTTGATGCCTGCCCACTGAAGGGGCATTTAAACCAGCCCTTGCCAAATGGGAATTGTGCCTCCCTGTGGTTTGAACTTGAGCTCCCATAAACCTCACCACTGAAGGCTACAGTGCTCTGTATCTCCAACTAAATTTGAAAGGCAATCTGGGCCATAAGGACTGTAACTCTTAGGTGAGTCCTGGTGCTGAACTAGGCCCAGAGACAGTGGACTGGGATTGCACCTGATATACTGAGACACCAGCTGGGGAAGACAATAGAGTGCTGGCATCACCCCTCCCCTAACCCCAGACTGCATAGCTTGAGGCTCCAAAAGATACCACTTCCTTTTACTTGAAGAGAGGAAAGAGTGGGGAGGACTTTGCCTTGCATCTTGGATACCAGCTCAGCCAAGCACGATAGGGCACTGGTCAGGGTCATGAGGCCCCTGTTCTAGGCCTTTGCTCCCAGATGATGTTTCTAGACACACCCCAGGCGAGAAAGGAACCCACTGCCTTAAAGGAAAAGACCCAGTCCTGGCAGCATTTATCACCTGCTAACAGCCCTTGGGCCGTGAATGTCCAGCAGCAATACCCAGGTACTACATCAAGGGCCTTGGGTGAGCTTCTAAGACTTGCTGGCTTCAGATACCAGCACAGCCACAGGGAAGGAGAGTACCAAGTGGGCTCTTGGGGTCCCTAATTCAAGGACTTTACTCTTGGACAGCATATTGAATCTGCCCTGAGCCAGAAGGGAATTCACTGTCCTGAAAGGTGAGTTCCAGGCCAGGCAGCATTCATGACAAGCTGACTTAAGAGGCCTTGAGGGGACATGAGCGGTAGTCTGTCAGTACTCCTCATGGCCTAGGGTGGCAGTGGCTATGGGGTGAGGCTCCTCTGCCTTTGGAAGGGGAAGGGAAGAGTGGGAAAAACTGTGTCTTGTGGTTTGAGTGCCAGCTCAGCTGCAATATAATAGAATACCATGTAGACTTCTAAGGTTTTTGACTCTAGTTCCTGACTGTCAGATGGTACTTCTGGACCCACCCTGGGCCTGAAGAACCTTGCTGACCTGAAGGGAAGAAGACAGAATCTGGTTGGATTTGCCAACTTCTGATTATAGAGTCCCAGGGCCTTGAGTGAAAATATGCAGTAGCCAGGGAGTGGTTACAGCAGGCCTTGGGTGAGACCCAGTGCTGTGCTGGCTTCAGGGTCACTGCTGACCCAGTGCAGTCATAGTAGTGGTGGCCACAGGGGTGCTTGTATCACTCCACCCTAGCTTTATGTGACTCAAAGAGAAACTCTGCATGTATGGGAGAAAGTGAGAAAAGACAACACAAGTCTCTGCCTGGTATCTAGAGAATTCTATCAGATCTGGTCCAAGACAATCTAGGTGGTATCTCTATAAGTCTGCAAGAACCACAGTGTTACTAGGCTTGGAGTGCCTCCTAAAGCAGATACAGCTTAGATGACAACACCCAACTCCTTTTAAATATCTAGAATGCCTTCACAAGAAGTATGGCTACAAATAAGCCCTGACAGTGAAGGTTACAATAAATACCTAACTCTTCAATGCCCAGACACCAAAGAACACCTACTAGCATTGACACCATTCAGGAAAACATGACCTCACCAAATGAACTAAATAAGGCACCAGGGACCGATCCTGAGGAAATTCAAAGAAAATCAACATAGAAAGTTTGTTCAAATGTATAACAGAGAACTTCCCAAACCTAGAGGAAGATATAAATATCCAAGTGCAAGAAGGTTATAGAGCACCAAGCAGATTTAACCCAAAGAAGACTACCTCAAGGCATTAATACTCAAACTCCTCAAGGTCAAGGATAAAGAAAGGATGCTAAAAGCAGCAAGAGAAAAGAAACAAATAACATACAATAGAGTTCCAATACAGCTGGCAACAGACTTTTCAGTGGAAACCTTACAGGCTAGGAGAGAGTGGAGTGACATATTTAAAGTGCTGAAGGAAAAAAACAAAAGAAAAAAACAAAAACAAAAACCAACTTTTACTCTGGGATACTACATCCAGCTAAAATATCCTTCAAACATAGAGGAGAAATAAAGACCGTCCCAGACAAACAAGAGAAGAGGGATTTTACCAATGCCAGGCCTGTCCTACCAGAAAAGTTAAATGAAGTACTTCAATCAGAAAGAAAAGGACATTAATGAGCAATAAATAATCACCTGAAGGTACAAAACTTGCTGTTAATAGTACACAGAGAAACATAGAGTATTATAACACTGTAACTGTGGTGTGTAAACTACTCTTATCCTAAGTTGAAAGACTAAACAATGAACAAATCAGAAATAGTAACTACAATAACTTTTCAAGATATAGTTAGTACAATAAGATATAAATAGAAACAACAAAAAGTTAAAAAGTGAGGGGATGAAATTAAGGCATAGAGTTTTTGCTATTTTTCTTTTGGCTTGTTTGTTTATGCAAGTGGTGTGAAGTTGTTATTAGGTCAAAATGATGGGTTATAAGATAGGATTTGAAAGCCCCATGGTACCCTCAAACCAAAAAACATACAATGGATACACAAAAAGTAAAAAGCAAGAAACTAAATTATATCACCAGAGAAAATGCCTTCCCTAGAAAAAGACAGGAGGGAAGAAGAACATAAAACAACCAGAAAACAAATAACAAAATGGCATGAGTAAGTCCTTACTTATCAATAATAACATTGAATGTAAATGGACTAAATTCTCTAACCAAAAGCTATAGACTGGCTGAATGGATAAACATGCAAGATCCATTTATCTGTTGCCTACGAGAAACACACTTCACTTATGAAGATATACATAGACTGAAAATAAAGGAATGGAAAAAGATATTCCATACCAATGGAAACCAAAAAAGAGCAGGAGTTGCTATAGTAATATCAGACAAAATAGCTCTTAAGACAAAAATTATAAAAAGAGACAAAGAAGGTCACTATATAATGATAAAGGATCAATTCAGCAAGATAATATAACAATTTTAAATATATATGCATCCAATACTGGAGCATCCAGATACGTAAAGGAAATATTATTAGAGCTAAAGAGAGAGGCTCCAATATAATAATAGCTGGAGACTTCAACACCTCATTTTCAGCACTAGACATGTCTTCCAGACACAAAATCAACAAAGAAACATCAGACTTAACCCACACTATAAACCAAATAGATCTAATAGGTATTACCATAACATTTCATCCAAGAGCTGCAGAATACACTTTTTTTTCCCAGCACATGAATCAGTCTCAAGGATAGACCACATGTTAGGTCACAAAGTAAGTCTTAAAACATTAAAAAAATTGAACTAATATCAAATATCTTCTTGGACCACAATGGAATAAAACTAGAAATCAGTAACAAGAGGAATCTTGGAAAGTATACAAATATAAATAGGAAATTAAACAATATGCTCTGCAATGACAACTGGGTCAATGTATTAGTCTGTTCTCACAATGCTATGAAGAACTGGATGAGACTGAGTCATTTATAAAGTAAAGAGGTTTAGTTAACTCACAGCTCTGCATGCCTGGGGAGGCCTCAGGAAACTTATAATCATGGCAGAAGGCACCTCTTCACAGGGTGGCAGGAGAGAGAATGAGTAGCAAAGGGGGAAGAGCCCCTCATAAAACCATCAGATCTTGTGAGAACTCACTCACTATTATGAGAACAGCATGGGAGAAACCACCACCATGATCCAATCACCTCCCACAAGGCTTTTCCCTAGACATGACACATGGGGATTATGGGGATTCCAATTCAAGAGGAGATTTGGGTGGGGGCACAGCCAAAACATATCACTCCAGCCAGCCCATCCTAAATCTCATGTCCTCACATTTCAAAACACAATCATGCCTTTCCAACAGTCCCCCAAAGTCTTAGCTCATTCCAGGATCAACCCAAAAGTGCAAGTCCAAGGTCTCATCTAGACAAGTGAAGTCCTTTCTGCCTATGAGCCTGTAAAATCATAAGCAAGTTTGTTACTTCCAAGATAAAATGGGGATACAGGGATCAGATAAATGTTCCCATACTGAATGGGAGAAATTGGTCATAACAGGGGCTGCAGGCCCCATGCAAGTCCAAAATTCAACAGGGCAGTCAATAAATCTCAAAGTTCCTAAGTAATTTTCTTTGACTCTATGTCTGACATCCAAGTCACAATGATTCAAGAGGTGGGCTCCCACGACCTTGGGTAGCTCCACCCTTGTGGCTTTGCAGGGTAGAGCTCCCTGGCCCGGCTGCTTTCACAGCTGGCGTTGAGTGTCTATGGCTTTTTCAGGTGCACAGTGCAAGCTGTCAGTGGGACTACTATTGTGGGGTCTGGAGGACAGTGGCCGTCTTCTCACAGCTCCATTAGGCAGTGTCCCAGTGGGGACTCTGTGTGGGGACTTCAACCTCACATTTCCATTCTGCACTGCCATGGCAGAGATTCTCCATCAGGGATCCACCTGTGGAGCACACCTCTTCCTGGACATCCAGGCATTTCCATACATCCTCTGAAATCTAGGTGGAGGTTCCCAAACCTCAGTGATTATCTTCTGCATATCTGCAGGACCAGCACCACATGGAAACTGCCAAGGCTGGGTCTTACACCCTCTGAAGCAATGGCCTGCGATGTACCTTGGCCTCTTTTTAGCCAGGGCTGGAGCATCTGGGACACAGGGCTGAGGCCGCACACAGCAGTGGGTCCCTAAGCTTGGCCCATGAAACCATTTTTCCCTTCTAGGCCTCTCAGCCTGCGATGGAAGGTGCTACTGCAAAGGTTTCTGGAAACAGTTTTCCCATTGTCTTGGTGATTAACACTTGGCTCCTCGTTACTTATGCAAATTTTTCCAGCTGGCTTGAGGTTTGAATTTTTCCCCAGAAAATGGGCTTTTCTTTTCTACTGCATTGTCAGGCTGCAAGTTTTCCAAATTTTTGTGCTCTGTCACGTCTTGAATGCTTTGCTGCTTATAAATTTCTTCTGCCAGATATCCTAAATCATCTCTCTGAAGTTCAAAGTTCCACAGATCTCTAAGGGCAGGGGCAAAATGCCACCAGTATCTTTGCTAAAGCATAACAAGAGTGACCTTTACTCCAGTTCCCAAGAAGCTCCTCATCTCTCTCTGAGTCTACCTCAGCCTGGACTTCATTGTCCATATCACTATTGGCATTTTGGTCAAAAACATTCAACAAGTCTCTAGGAAGTTCCAAACTTCCCCACATCTTCCTGTCTTCTTCTGAACCCTCCCAACTGTTCCAACCTCTGCTCGTTACACAATTCCAAAGTCGTTTCCACATTTTTGGGTATCCTTATAGCAGTGCCCACTACCTCAGTACCAATTTACTGTATTAGTCCATTCTCACACTGCTATCAAGAACTGCCTGAGACTGGGTAATTTATAAAGAAAAGAGGTTTAATCGACTCACAGTTCTGCATGGCTGGGGAGGTCTCATGAAACTTACAATCATGGCAGAAGGCACCCCTTCTCAGGGTGGCAGGAGAGAGAAGAGCAAGTAGCAAAGGGGGAAGAGCCCCTTATAAAACCATCAGAACTCACTTACTATCATAAGAACAGTTTGGGAGAAACTGCCCCCATGATCCAATCACCTCCCACCAGGTCTCTCCCTAGACACATAGGGATTATGAGGATTATAATTCAAGATGAGATTTGGGTGAAAACACAGCCAAACCATATCAATCAATGAAGAAATTAAGAACGAAATTAAAACATGTCTTGAAACAAATGACAATGGAAACGAAACATACCAATATATATGGGATACAGCAAAAGCAGTACCAAGAGGGAAGTTCATAGGTATAAGTACTTACATCAAAAAAGAGGAAAAACTTCAAGTGAATAATCTAAGGATGCATCTTAAAGAACTAGAAGTGCAAGAGCAAACCAAACTCAAAGTTAATAGAAGAAAATAAATAATAAAGATTAGAGCAGAAATAAATGAAATTGAAATGAACAAAATAATACAAAAGATGAATGAATCAAAAAGTTGTGTTTTTGAAAAGTTAAACAATATGACAAACCTTTACCCAGACTAAGAAAAGAGAGAGAAGATCTAAATAAATAAAATCCGAAATGAAAAAGGAGACATTACAGAAATTCAAAGGATCATTAGTTGCTATTATGAGCAACTATATGCCAATACACTGGAAAATCTAGAAGAAATGGACCAATCCCTAGACACATACAGCCTATCAACATTGAACCAGGGAGAAATCCAAAACATGAACAGACCCATAACACGTAATGAGATCGAAGCTGTAATTAAAAAGTCTCCCACTAAATAAAAGCCCAGGACTTGATGGCTTCATTGCTGAATTCTGCCAAACATTTAAAGGATAATTAATACCAATCCTACTCAAATTATTCCAAAAACAGAGGAGGAAGAAATACTTCCCAACTCCTTATATAAGGCCAGTATTACTCTGATATCAAGATGAAACAAAGATACATTTAAAAAAAAAGAAAACTACAGGCCAATACCTCTGATGAATATTGATGCAAAAATCCTCAACAAAATACTAGCAAACCAATTAAATAATACATTAGAAAGATTACTCATTATGACCAAGTGGGATTTATCCCTGGGATTCAAGGATGGTTCAATATACTCAATTCAATCAATGTGATACATCATACCAACAAAATGAAGGATAAAAACCATATGATCATTTAAGTTGATGATGAAAAGCATTTGATAAAGTTTATTATTCCTTCATGATAAAAACCTTAAAAAAACTGTGGATAGAAGGAACATGCCTCAACATAATAAAAGCTATATATGACAGACCCACAACTATTATCATACTGAAAAATTAAAAGCCTTTCCTCTAAGATGTGGAATACGACAAGGACACCCAATGTCACCACTGTTATTCAATATAGTACTGGAAGTCCTAGCTACAGCAATCAGATAAGAGAAAGACATAAATGGCATCCAAATGGAAAATGAAGATGATATAATCTTATATTTGGAAAGACCTAAAGACTTCACAGCAAAACTATTAGAACTGATAAACAAATTCAGGAAGTTGCAGGATATAAAATCAACATATAAAATTCAGTAGGATTTCTGTATTCCAACAGTGAACAATGTGGAAAAGAAATTTTATAAGTAATATCATTTTTCATAGCCACACATAAAATTAAATACCTAGGAATTAATTTAACCAGAGAAGTGAAAGATCTCTATAATGAAAACTACAAAACACTGATGAGGGAAATTGAAGAGAACACTAAAAAAAAAAAAAAAAAAAAAAAAGAAATATTCCATGTTAATGTTAATGGATTGGAAGAATTTATATTGTTAAAATGTGCATATTATCCAAAACAATCTGCAGAGTCAATGTGATCCCTATCAAAATACCAATGACATTCTTCACGGAAATAGAAAAAGCAATCCTAAAATTTATATAGAACCACAAAAGACCCAGAATAGTCAAAGCTGTCCTAAGCAAAAAGGTCAAAACTGGAAGAATCACATTACGTGACTTCAAATTATACTATAGAGCTGTAGTAACCCTAACAGCATGATACTAGCATAGAAACAGACACATAGATCAATGCAACAGAATAGATAATGCAGAAACAAATACAAACACCTATAGTGAACTCATTTTTGCGAAAGGTGCCAAGGCATACATGGGGAAAGGACAGTCTCTTTAATAAATGGTACTGGGAAAACTGAATATCCATAGGCAGAAGAGTGAAACTAACCTGTATCTATCACTATATAAAAATAAAATAAAAATAAATTGAAGATGTAGATCTGAGACCCCAAACTATGAGACTACTACAAGAAAACATTGGGGACTATCTCCAGGACATCTGTTTTGGCAAAGACTTCTTGAGCAATACCCCACAAGCACAGACAACCAAAGCAAAATGGACAAATGGGATCACATCAAGTTACAAAGCTTCTCCTCACAGCAAAGGAAACAATGAACAAAGTGAAAAGACAACCCACAGAATAGGAGAAAATATTTGCAAACTACCCATCTGTGAAGAAGTTAATAACCAGAATATATAATATAAAAGGAGCTCAAACAACTCTATAGGAAAAAGTTTAATAATCTGATAAAAAATGGGCAAAATATTTGAATAGACATTTCCCAAAAGAAGACATACAAATGGCAAACAGATACATGAAAATGTGCTCAACATCATTGATCATCAGAGAAATGCAAATCAAAACTACAAGGAGATATTATCTTCTACCAGTTAAAATGGCTTACATCCAAAAGACAGGCAATAGCAAATGCTGGCAAGGATGTGGAGAATAGGGAGCCCTTGGACACTGTTGGTGGGAATGTAAATTAATACAACCACTATGGAGAATAGTTTGGAAGTTCCTCCAAAAACTAAAAATTGAGTTACCATATGATCCAGCAATCCTGCTACTGGGTATATACCAAAAGAAAGGAAAGCAGTATATTGAAGAGATATCTGCACTCCTATGTTTGCTGCAGTACTGTTTAAAACAGCTAAGATTTGGCAGCAACCTAAGTGTCCATCCACAGTTGAATGGCTAAAGAAAATGTGGTATGTATACACAATGCAGTACTATTCAGCCATAAAAAGAAATGAGATCTAGTCGTTTGCATCAATCCGGATGGAACTGGAGATCACTACGTTAAGTGAAGTTATCCAGGCACAGAAAGACAAACACCACATCTTCTCATTTATTTATAGGATCTGAAAGTCAAAAACACTGAACTCATGGACATAGAGAGTAGAAGGATAATACCAGAGGCTGGGAAGGGTAGTTGGAAGGTGGCAGGCAGAGAGAGATGTGGATGGTTAACAGGTGCAACTAAGTAGAAAGAATGAAAAAGACCTACTATTTGATAGCACCATATGGTGATTACAGTTAATAATAACTTAGTTGTACATTTAAAAACAAAGAGTGTAATTGGATTGTTTATAATTCAAAGGATAAATGCTTTATGGGATAAATATGCCATTCCCCATGATGTGCTTATTTCACATTGCATGCCAGTATTAAAATACCTCATGTACCTCATACACATACAAGAAAAGAAAGTAATACTTTATAATTTTCATGGCTTTTGTATTTCAATTTTATTTGCAAACTATATTTTATATAAATTTTGTTTATTTTGGATGGAGGATATCTGTTGCATCACTCTGTACCCATTTATTCCCTTTAATCTTGAAAAATAGAAAGCAAAGCCAATCATACTATTACAGACTATATATATATATATTATCAGGTGCCATGAATATGAAACTTCTGATGAAGTTTCTGAAGTATTTGTACTCTAATTGTGATAAAAATTTAAGTCTGAGTTTTGTTGCCATTCAACCCCATATGAGCATATGTTCTATAGGAGTGTACTTGCCTGTACAGTTTTATAGGAATAGATATTCTAGATCTGAATTAAGAAAACTTAAAAAACAAAAGCATAGTGGAACATAGTCACCCTGAGCAATGAACTCTCTACAAGGAGTTTCAATATATGCAAGAGCAGCCGTATTCTAAAATCTGCTAAACACATACTAATCCTATGTGTTACAAATATCTATTGTCACTTTGTGTCCACTTGTTTTCATTTTTATGGTGCCTTTGGCTGAAAGAATCTCAATTTTAGTGTGAAAACTTATCAATGTTTTCTTCGTAATTTGTGCTTTATAAACTTTAAGAAGTCTTTCCTTACACTAAGGACTTACAGGTCATAAGGTTATTTTATTATAAAAGCTTTAAAATTTTTCTTTTTATATTTTTAGTTTTCTCTATCTTTGGACTCCAATTTTATTTTAATATAGATGCTATTGTCCTGGCATCAATTTTGAGTAGTCCCTTCCCACTGATCTGCAATTCACTGCCTTTATATATGAAGAATTCATATAGGCCAGTATGTTTCTAGACTTTCTATATTCTGCTCCTTTAGTTTTTTTTTTTTTTTTTATCTTTTCCTGTGCCAATACCACTCTGGTTTAATTACTATAGTTTTAGAATTTGTTTGGATGTCTACAAGAGCAGTGATTTTCAAACCCTGATGAGCTTCAGATCACCCAGGAACTTAAAACCACAAAGGCATGAGTCAGCCTATCTCAACAAACTTAGGTCTCAGAGTTCTTTTTCATCTCTTTGGGTGATTCTGCTACACAGCAATGCTTGGGAACCACTGTCTTGGGGCAAGTGTCCCCCAACTTCCAGCACACACAGAGAGATATTTCTTCATCTTTTTGAACAATCTAGCTACTCTTGCTCTTTCCTCTTTTACTTATTTTTTTTTTAATCTTTGTCAGTTTTACATAATTTCTGTTGGGATTCAGATGGGGACAACATTAAATCTATAGATATTTTGTAAAAACTTAGTCTAAAATTGCTTTTTCTTCTTCATTACAGGATACCATGAAAATCGATCTCTGCCCCACCACTCCACCAGAAAAGACATTAATTCACAGCTACCATTAACCACTGTGGTATATATTTTCATTGTAAAATACATATTTGAGAAATAGTAGGAAAGAAAAAAATTGCATGGAGAGGAAGATGCTCTGTCAGCAGAGTTGCATCAGTGTGTTGGTTATAAAAATTGCATTGATAAACACATTCAGAACTGATTAAGGAAAATCTGGGCCTCAAATTCATCTTTCTCACAAATGCTAGCACACACTAAAACTTGTGTATGCTCAAGAATTATATCACAATACATTTGAATTAATCCATAAGACTCCGGAGTGAATTAAGTGCTTAAGTTACATCAGGACAAATGTTCTCACCTTATTGATTTCCAGAAAAGAGTCAGTAGGAGTATTGATTGACTTGACAGCTCTTTTACTTCTCAGGAAGCAAAAGAAATAGTGCTTAAAACTAGAATGATGAAAAACACCAGCATCTGTACCTCTGTGTCCTGCTGCTCAGAGATTAGAAACCACATTAACTAGATAAGGAAACAAGTTTTCCTGAGCTGTATATGGAATTCCACAAATTCTCATGAGGTGCAAGGTCACAATTTGCCTTTAGTTATCGGCCTCTGCATTGAGTTTGGAGCAATCTTCTAGCCTTAACTCCTTTCCTAGAACTGATCATGCAGCTGATATAAGAGGCAAAAGAAAATGAATAGAGGAAACACCTATATTTCTTCATTTTTTCTTCTCTGTGTCTCTTCCTCTTTTTAAGCATTTTGCACGGACCAAGAGGTTGAAACACGTCTGAAATAATTTAGTAGGATTTACATTCCAACCCTGTCATTTATGAGTTGTGAGACCTTAGGATACAGGTTAAAACCTGTACTTTATTAGAAAAAAATAATATAATAGTAATAAGTTTTTTGGAAAGTTGTCGCAAGTGCTAAATTAGTAAATGCATATCAAGAGTCTTGGCATTAGGCAGTGATTTCAAATGTTCTTCATGAACATTTAGTACAAAATCAATATAATGGGTAGCAAACAACTTAATAACATGCAAATATAATGGAAAATATTAGAGTATATCATATACAGTAAGGGTATGTATTGGATGGTGAAATTTTTGTTTCAGTTTCTCATATAGACCTACACGCACATGTATATACCAGATAACTCTGAAAACATATTTCTTACTGTGGGTTGAGGTAAAAGAAGCTTTAAGACACTTGTATAGGGCTAAGTAGTCAGTAAATATTAACATCTATCTTTTTCATTTTTATTTGACCTTTCACCAGCCTTGTATACTGTAATTTGGTCACAACAGTTACACTTGACCACTACAATTTGTGAGGGAACAACCTAAATCTTTAAGAAATGTATGTCTTCCTGTCTTCATGGGGGCTTGGTTTTAACCACCATTAAATCCCTTACATTTTCTTAAAATCTTCTACTTACACTATGACATGCAAATTAGTACTGTGATGGAAATGGTAGCAGCAGATCCATACCCCCACTCACTCACTCGTTCCTGCTCATTGAGTGGAAGGGAGGATAGAATGTTCCATGCCTTGTCTTTTCTAATAAAAATTATTTCATGTTTTTCTTTTAGCTAAGAGCAAATGTTTATATTTCAGTAGTTAAATGCATTCTATGCTGAGGTTATAGCTTACAAGAAAAAGTGGAGAACAATAAATTTCCCTTGAGATGCGGCCACTAGATGACCTCTCAGGCGCTGTCACTAGTCATTTCAGAAGATGTGTGGCATGAATGGAACCTCAGCAGTTACAATTTCCTACGGTCATGGATCATCAGATGCACTTGCAGATAATGAAAAACTCTGGAATTCCAAATTCCCATTAGAGGCAACCTGAAGAATATATTTGTTCCAAATGTAATTTTCAGATCATCATACCAGGCTTTATGTAAGTCATTTGACCTCTCTAAACCTAAAGGTTCTCATCTGTCATATGGGGATATTATTTTTTTGTGAGAATTTATTGAGTTAATATGTATAAAATATATAGCACATAATAAGCATTCCATACATGTCAGCTATTGTCTCAGGTCAGGGGCCCAGGAAAACAGCTCCGAGACAAAGATTTGCATGCAGGGGGTGTTTTGGGGAGTGATCTCAAGAACATCACCTACAAGTTAAATGAGGAAGGAGTAACTGGGCAGAGGAAGAAATCAAATGTGGCAGAGGAAGAAATCAAATGGTTGCAACAGAGGCCTCTGGGAGAGCTCTGGTAGTGAGATGCATCAAACAGGGATAATTTGGGGTAATTCCCTTGTCAAGGGAAAGCCCCAGAGAGAGACTCAGCTGTGATAAATCAGTAGCCAACTCTCTTAGGAGCTGTGAGAATGAACATGTTTTAGTTCCAAAGGAGGGATCTGGGTAGCAGACTTCTGGCCTCTGTGCCCATGTCAGACCATGGCTGTTGGCTTTGTCCTTTTATCATCAAAACTGGGCAGGGGAAGAAACACCACCATGGCCACCAGGGTGCTCACTGTATTCTTCTCTGCCTCCAACATGTGAAAGCTCCCTGACTTCCTCCTGGTGACTGTGTTCCAGCCCTGCCAAAATGGTCACTCCTTTTCTTGCCTGCTGTTCTCCTGGCATGAACAGCTTGAAGTGACTGGGCAGAAACAAAGTTTAATATGACCCTCACTCTGTCCTCTGGTAGAAACATCACTGCTGAAACCAGGGTCTTTAGACCCTTAGAGCTTAAAGTTGTGAGAATGGAGAACACAAATACCCTCTGGGAACCAGATCCTTCAGACACACAGAAGCTAATGTCACAGGGCAGGAAACACAGGTTCCCCAAATGGGTCCTTGGGAGTGATGGTGAGTGAGGCCATTTCTATTTTCACTCCCTGGCTCTGAGACCCTGTATTCTACTATGGGGGACACAGCACCAGCACCTACAATAGTCATCAGTGTTTTATACATATGGTTTCCTAGAGGGTGGCCTCCCATCCTTAAAAGGCATCATCCCAAGTCAGTGACCCAGAGATATTTTCAAATGGCCACATCACTGCTTATCAGGCCAGCTGCTGCTAGTTGGTGTGGTATGTGCTAGGACCAGTGAATTTCATTTTTGTGCATACATAGCGTTACCTGCTTTACTATAAAGTGCGTTTCTTTGTGTGTTCACAAAGATATTATGTGGGATTCCATGTTAATAGATCAAATACTTTGTAAGAATGTTTGTAATGAGGATGCTAGTCAAGTCCATGTAAACTGGCAGTAGTTATCAATCACCTCAAATGAGAGTTTGCCTAATAGTGAAACCAATATACAGGAAATAAAAATTGAGAAATGGAGGGAGAACTATTTCATGTAGTATTATTTGAGCACTTGGTTCTTTAGTGCCTGAAAATAATCTCCCTCAAAGTTTTAGCTAAATGTCTTAGTTCATGTTATGTTGCTGTAACGGAATAATACAGATGGGATAATTTATAAAGAACAGAAATGTATCTCTCACAGTTCTAGAGGCTGAAAGTCCAAGATCAGGGCGTTGGCATTGGGTGCCTGCTGAGGGTCTTCTTGCTGTATCCTCGCATGGTAGAAGGCAGAAGGGCAAGCAAGCAAGCTAGTCTAAGGGTGTGTGAAGCCTCTGTTACTAGGGTCTTAATCCCACTAATAAGGAAGGAGCCTTCATGGCTTAATCATCTCTTAAAGTCCCTACCTCCTTGTAAATATCACACAGGCAACACCAGAATTTTGGAGGGGACACATTCAAACCATAGCAATGAGCCCACACATTCTTATTATCTGATTTGGGCTTTTGCAATATATATCCAAAAGCATTCTGACAAAACCATGAACCACCAACTTCCCTTCCATGGCTTTTTTTTTTTTTTTTTTTTTGAGATGGAGTCTCGCTCTGATGCCCAGGCTGGAGTGCAGTGGTGCGATCTCGGCTCACTACAAGCTCTGCCTCCCAGGTTCATATCATTCTCCTGCCTCAGCCTCCCGAGCAGCTGGGACTACAAGGTGCCTGCCACCACACTTGGCTATTTTTTTTTGTATTTTTAGTAGAGACGGCGTTTCACCGTGTTATCCAGGATGGTCTTGATCTCCTGACCTTGTGATCCACCCGCCTTGGCCTCCCAAAGTGTTAGGATTACAGGCTTGAACCACTGCGGCCTGCCTGTTTATGCATTCTTAATTTTGCAGGTAATACCACAAATAATGACTTATTCTGTCTTGAAAGTCATTTTATATCTTTAGGCTGACTTTGAATATCTCCAGTTTGATCTATGTTGTGATGATTTTATAGCTGAAATCTCAGAAACAGATATTTCCACGTTCTTGTGGGTTTTATGATAGTTCCCCATGGGGATATGAAAATACCATGGTGTGTAAGAGAGAGAAGATAGGGGTGTGAAAGCCCAAGAACTGCTACCGTTTTTTGAGAACTTAAAATGTGCCCAGCACTGTCGTAAGTGCTTTTGTAATTACCAAAGTTTAGTCTTACTACATTCCCATGAGAGTGATATTAGTTTTCTCATTTTGACACCAAAGAAACAGGATGAAAACTGTTGGTTGACTTGCTTTAGTTGACTTCATGAATAAGTAGAAGAATCACAAATTTAAAATATGTTGCACTGACTGTGTTGTTGGTAGGAGTCCAGAGATGTTTTTATTTTGTTTTGTTTTGTTTTTTTGAGACAAAGAGTCTCCCTCTGTTGCCCAGACTGGAGTAGAGTGGTGCAATCTCAGCTCACCGCAACCTCCACCTCCTGTATTCAAGCAATTCTCGTGCCTCAGCTTCCCGAGTAGCTCGGATTACAGGTGCATGCCACTATGCCCAGATAATTTTTATATTTTTAGTAGAGATGGGGTTTCACCATGTTGGCCAGGCTGATCTTGAACTCCTGACCTCAGCCTCCCAAACTGCTGAGATTACAGGCCTGAGTCACCATGCCCAGCCTAGGAGTCCAGAGATGTGAGAGATCAATGCAGGCTGCAGGAATCAGAAAAGCCTCCTGGTAAAGTGTGAGTGAAACCGCTCCTCTTGGTTTCATCATTTCAAAGCCTATAGTAAGACAATGAATTGGTGTCCTGAAGGCATCCTTTGAATTGCCTGAACTATTATATACATGCATGAAAACTTATTTTTGATCTTTTTCTCAAATTTCCTGCTCCAAAATGACATTTAGAAAATGGAAATAAAAATATTTACTCCAAAACTATTATTTTGTTAATATCTTAGCGTATTCAGGCTGCTATAACAAAATACCATAAACTGGGTGGCTTATAAACAACAGAAATTTACTTCTCACAGTTTTGGAGGCTGAGAAGTTCAAGATCAAGGTGGCAGCAGATTTAGTTCTGGTAAGAGTCCGCTTCCTGGTTCAGAGACAGCCCTATGTTTGCTGTGTCTTTACATAGTCAAGGGGTGAATGAGCTGTCTGGGGTCTCTTTTATAATGGCACTAATCCCATTAATGAGCGTTCACTCTCATAGCCTAATCTCCTCCCAAAGGCCCCATCTCCTAATATCATCCCCTTGGGACTTTGAATTTCAATGTACAAATTTTGGGGAAACACAAACATCCAGATCATAGCAATATCCTAGTTTTGCAAATCAAGAAACTGTTAAGTGACTTGCCCCATGTGACACAGCCAGTGTGTGCAGAGGGAGGCCTTGAACCAAGTCTCAATGGCTGTCAGCACTGTTAGCCCCTGTACTGCTTTTCAATTTTACAGTGAAGAAAACTATTGCCGGGCCCGATGGCTCATGCCTGTAATCTCAGCACTTTGGGAGGCCGAGGCGAGTGGATCACCTGAGGTCAGGAGTTCAAGACCAGCCTGGCCAACATGGCGAAACCCCATCTCTACCAAATACAAAAATTAGTCTGGCGTGGTGGCACAAGCCTGTACTCCCAGCTACTCCGGAGGCTGAGGTAGGAGAATTGCTTGAAGCCGGGAGGCGGAGGCTGCCAGTGAGCCAAGATCATGCCACTGCACTCCAGCCTGGGCGACAGAGCAAGACTAGGTCTAAAAAAACCAGAAAAACAGGCTGGGCGCGGTGGCTTACGCCTGTAATCCCAGCACTTTGGGAGGCTGAGATGGGCGGATCATAAGGAGATAGAGACCTTCCTGGCTAACACGGTGAAACCCCATCTCTACTAAAAATACAAAAAAATTAGCCGTGCCTGGTGGTGGGCGCCTGTAGTCCCAGCTACTCTGGAGGCTGAGGCAGGAGAATGGCGTGAACCCGGGAGGCGGAGCTTGCAGTGAGCCGAGATCGCACCACTGCACGCCAGCCTGGGCGACAAAGCGAGCCTCCGTCTCAAAAAACAAAAACAAACAAAAAAGAAAAAAAAAAAAAGAAACGTGAGGTCCAGAAAGATCAAGTGACTTGCTCAAGGCGTCGCAGTTGTTCAGTGAATAACTATAGCTCTTATACCAGTGCATTGAAATCATTTACCTATGTTCCTTCTATTAAACAGTAAGAAAAGACCTTTCGTTTATGTTGCCATTATTTTAACTTTGTCAGTATCTGGAACAACGGTTACTCAATAATAACGTGTTGAATCAATAAAAGGAAGTTGGATAACTATAGCTTTTATATCAGTGCATTAAAATCATTTATCTAATATGTTTCTCCTATTAAACAGTAAGAAAAGACCTTTTGTTTATGTTGCTATTATTTTAACTTTGCCAGTGTCTAGAACAAAGGTTACTCAATAATAATGTGTTGAATCAATAAAAGGAACTTGTAATCTATTAGAAGCCTTGAGTCCAATGCAAGAAATTTCAAAACTAAGATCACTACTTTTGAGCTAAATGTTTGGGCAAGTTGAAATTATAAATTTAACTGACTTCTTTTACGTTTCAATAAAGTATATCTTCTGTAGCAAGAACTCCATACTCTCTAGCATTTTCTGTGAATGTCACCAATAACTTTATATTTAATTATAGAGTGATTTAATAACAGGAAAAGTCAGGGTTGCTACAGAGAGAGTTGCTACTTGGTTTAAATAAAAACCAAGTTGATTGCAAATTTACGGAAACTTTGATATATCTTGGAAGACATTTTTAGGAGTCAAAATAACTGGGAAATTTTGAATACTTATTTGTGAGTGTTTTCTAATGGGCTCACAATGGACCAGGGTCATTATTATAATGTGTCTTGGATTTGTTTCTGAAATGTCAAGCCCTGAGAATCAAAGATGAGTGCTTCTTGGTGTTCTCAGGACATTGGTCATCTCTAATCTACCTCTCTCATGGGCTGCTGTAAATCAACTTTTCTAAAGGGGCTTCAGACAACAATACTTTATGATCATTATTCTACAAGTAGCAGAGGGCAGAAAGATGATCGTGAGTGAAGGTGACAACTTGGCTGTGGCCAGGGTGACCACAATTACAGGCCTGATGTCCGGTATTTTGGCTTACATGAATTTTGTCTTGGAGAAATTCTTAGTCTTCAAAGGGAACCTTATTAGGAAAATGGAAGTGAGTTTCCCAAGAAGTAAGTGTCCTGTCTAAATGACAGTGTCCATGGAGATACGGCAAACTCTGGATTTTTTGTATCCAAGGAAATCTATTTAGGATGGATGTGAGAATGAGTCATCCCTGGTTAGCAGTGATTCTTGTAGTCAGTTGGTGACCACCCTTCTTTGTTGAAGCTGTATCAGCAAGTGGGGTGGAAGGATCTGTCAAAAATAAAATCAGATCAAATTAGAAAATTTAACATTTTAAGTTCATTGTGCATACAAAACAACAGTTTATAAACCAGAAGACTTTGAACAGAAAATGGAAAGAAACTCACTTCACAGCAAGTATAGCACAGCTTTTAAAGCATAAAAGAGAAAATATTTTGACCTTTTTCATGATTGTCTGTTATACATTAATATTCTTTTGAAGACAAGTAGAGTTTTTAAGCTGATTTATGTATGACTGGTTGGTTTAATTTTGCTGAATCATGCTAACAGGGATGTAAAGCCTACATTTTTTGTTTCATTTGTAATTAGAGCTAGTGTTTCAGGGAAATCAGGATGACTTAAATTTTGACTATGTTGGTATAAGTGGCTGGCTTTGGGGTATATCTAAACTTTGGCTTCTCTTTTTATTTTTCTTTAAAAGATTGCATTCAGTCTTTTACAGAGCACCTAGCAGGAGCAGGCCAGTGGCAGGTTTCCATTCTCAGAGGTCACATGGGTATGGATCAGGAACTGTGATTGACATCCATCATGTAGACTGCGGAAAAAACCCTGGTGGTGGTTGGAGGGAATACCATCCTTCAGTGAGAAACAGGAAAGAATGTACCAAGGGGCTGTAATTAAAGTCAGGCTCCTTTCTCAAACCCCCGGTTAGAAATAAAAATCTCACTTAGAGCAAAAACTTGACTCAGCCCCCAGACTCATTGGCTTTTGAATGACATTCATATCTTCCTCCTTTGCTTTTTATCTGTAGCACATTGTTGAGATTACAAAGCTTTCTACATGGACTGAAGCAGCATATCTGCCCCGTGACTAGTTATTTGTTTCATAAAATCCACAGCTTCTTCAAATGGAATATTGAAAATAACTATCTTGTCTGGCATAAATTCTGAGATACCTTACCATTTGGCTTGCTGTTTGGGCAGCAATGTGCTGCCAGGGAACAAGATGAACTAACTACAGAGCTGTATGTCTAGAATTCCTCAAGGTGCATGATGTAGTGAAAGAAGCATAATTTTAGCTTTATCTAGACAAAGGTTCAAATTCCTGCTTGTCTGCTTGCTGAATGTGTGCCACACTGCTAGCCCTTACTATCCATATCCCAACACAGGCATTCACATTTTTCAATCTTATTATGACTTTAATATTTAATGTTATCTTATAGAATGGTTTCAAATTATAAATCCAATAAAATGTTATTTTAAGAAGGAATAATGTTTGACAAAAATTGTGTAAAAGCCAATCCAACCATTTTCTACCCACCCTCACTACTGTATCTCTCAGCTAACCAATGATAAACACTTGCTGTGTATTCTTTCTTACCTACCTCCTTGCTCATGCAAAGATGCGTATACACACATACACTCATACACACACACACACACACACACACACAGAGAAACATCTAGACACTCACAGAGGGTTTTTTGTGTGTACTGTTAGCTAAATAGAGTCATGCTTTGCAATATGATTTTTCTTCTTTCCTCTTAATGCAGCATGGCATCTGTACCAGTTAATATAGATCTAAGTTTATTTTTAAATTCTAATTCTGTCATGCATGCATATTCACACAGATACATGATGTCAAACGGATTATTTCATTCTTACTTTAAAAATATTTTCTTGCCTTACATTTCTGTAATAGTCATTATAATCATATTAACACACTCATACCTGCCCCAGTCCCTTCCAGCCCCGTCTCTACCTCTGACCTTCTGAATACAGAGAGCCCCTTGGTTCAGGATCTTTGCCCTTGGGCTCACATGAGTTCTGCCACTAACAAGTCACGTCAGCCCCCTTTGTGTGGGTTTTGAGAGTCCAAGGTATTTTCTTCAAAGCACCTCCCTTCAAGTAGTCCCTGATAATTACAAACGATTTCATTTTTCATATTTAATTCCCCACATGCCAGTTTCTAATTGTATGTGCAAGGTTATTTTTAAAAATTTTTCTAAGCCCTTGATTGAAGGTATTTAAAGAACTTTCTAGGGACTGTGTAAACTCAGGGCAAAATCAACCGATGGAGCCTTTCATTCTAAGTTCCACGTTCGTATCTAGTCTAGGTCAAGAATGAGTGACAGCAACAACTTTAGCACCCCTTGGGAGAGGAACTAATTCCATTTCTGGACCTATTCAATTTGATCTCATCTTTTGAGACTTTTAGGAAGGAGTCTCAGAGAGATTTAAAGCTGCTTGGGAGGCACCATGGCCTTGTGGAATGAGACCATGTCTCAGAGTCAGAGCCATCTAGAGTTTTGTCCTGGCACTACCTCAGCCCCTGTAACCTGAGAGAGGATTCTTCACCTCTATTTGGCTTAGTTTCCTCATCTATAAAATTGGGATAATAGTATGGGCCCTGCAGGAATTGTGAGGATTAAATGAGTCAGTGAGTACGTGGCACATGTCACAGACTGGGAGCTTGTCAGACACATGCACACACACGCACAGCGCTCACAGTGTGCCAAGCACTGTTTAAAACACTTTTCAATTATTAAAATCTTCACTATTCATAATAACTTGTGAAGAGGAAAATATTACTCTCCCTATTTTACATATGAAAAAAAATGAGGCTCAGAACAGTGATGTGACTTAATGTCATCAATAAGTGGTAGATCTGTTTCAAGTTCAGGCAGACTGGTTCCAGAGTCCACGCTCTTAACTGTTACTATGCTGCCTTCAATGGTAGCTGTTTTGTAATCTAGTTTTAACATGTTGACTACAATAACTAAATTGCAAGATGTGTGTGTGTCCATTGCTTCTGAAGGAAGTTTTACTACAGTCACTTTCAAATAGGAAATAAAATGAACTTTATTTATTAAGCCTTTAATGACAATAAAATAGAGTCACAGCATTTAAAACAGGTTACTTAAGGATGATTTAAGAAGTCTACATTTCTCCAAACTATTCCATAACTGCAGTATATCTTTCCTTGAAATTGAGAGTGTTTGGATATACTGATTCGTAAATCGAAGAAACTCTTTTTTACTTGGTACCCAGCACTTACACTGACACTTTAAAGAAACACAGCATCTCATTATAGAGTTTCTTTAGGATTTACTCAGAGAAATATACCAAAAAAGACATCACACCAATAAGCAATCATTAAGTTTCCACAGTAAATTCATCATGCTAATCTAAATCAGTGATTCTAATAAGTGTGGGAAATCCTATGTCCAGGTGGAACAGCTAATTTATTTTTAAATGCAAGGACTTTGCTGAGTCTTTGATATATTAATGTGCTGTGAGTCTCTTAGAGAGCGATATCGTATGCCATGGGTCCTTAATTTGTTGGCTGTGGTACCTGTGGCGGCCTCCTAATGTGTAAGCTTGGCTAGGTTGAGCTACATTTCCCATAATTCCCTTCCGTGAATGTTTTCAGTTAGCGTAGCCAAGAGAGACATTCTTGTGGAAGACTTGGGAGGTGGAAATGAAGCGGTAGCCATTCTGTAACTCTCCCACGATGTTGCTTACCTGCTGGCTCACCTTGTTGATGTGGGCCAGCAGCTGAGTCTGCAACCGCTCCACATTTCCCTGGTCCCGCCTTTAGCTTCTCCAGCTCTTGGGCCAGCTGTGCATTCAGCTCTATGAGGAAGAGCATCAGGTCAACAATGTCAGAGGCAGTAAGAACTAACTTGGGTTCCAGCTGTGCTCATGAATTTAATTGATCTTTGTTCTCCTCCATGTTATTTCCTTTCTGATTGCCTGTCCTGTGAACTTCAAGCCCCAGAGCAGACATAACAACAACAACTTTAGAGAGATAAAAATAGTGCTTAAAAGGTTCCCACAATTATGTAAGATAAAATCCTTTGGAATATATAACATATGGTATATAATATACAACATATATTATATATCACCTATTCTCTTTCATGTCTGTGTAATTAAACAGGGCCTTGGGCTTTATGTTCGGATATAGAGAAACAGATGTGGTAACGTGAAGTCAGCTAAACAGTATTTATTTGCCAAGTTTCATTAAGGCCTTTTCCTCTGCTGAAGCACTGTACTTTTATTGGCAAAATATAATACAATTACCAGAGACAAGTGTAACCAATAGATCTCAGCACTATTTGCTGAAAAGAGTATGTTAATTGCCTTTGCAGTTTTGTCAAAGTTGAGTTGGCTATATATGTATGAGTCTATTTCTGGGTTCTTTATTCTGTGCCATTGGCCTGCATGCCTCTACTTTCACTAATGCCTTGATTACTGTATCTTTATCTTATGTCTTGAAATTGTATAGCATAATTCTTTCAAATTTGTTTTTGTTTTTCAAAGTTGTTTTATATATTTTCTAAGTCTCATGCATTTTTGTATAAATTTAGAATCAGCCTGTCAATTAAAATAAGGGTGCCTATTGAAATTTTGATTGTAATTGTGTTGAATCAGTAGATCATTTTAGGAAGAATTGACATCTTAATACTGTGCTGGCTGATCTATGAACATGATATAGTTCTCAATATAGTTAGGAATTCTTTAATTTCTCTCAGCTATATGTATAATTTCAGTGTGTAGGTCTTACGTCTCTTTTGTCAGGTTTATCTGTAAGCGTTTCATTATTTTTAATGCTATTTTAAATGGTATATTTTGTTGATTTTGATTTCTGATTTTTCATTACTGATATTAAAAATAAAGTTTGTATATATTGATCTTATAATTTACAACCTTATTAAAAATTACTTCTTAGTTTTAATAGCTTTTTATAGATCTTATTGTGTTTTCTACATAGACAATTACATCATGCACAAATAAACCTTTACTTTGTCTTTTCCAATCTGGTTGGCATTTATATTTTACTTTTCTTACCTTATGGTAATGGATAGAGCCTTCAGTACAGTGTTGAATGGAAGTCATGAAAGTGAATATTTGGTTTTGTTCCTGATCGTAGGACAGTATTCAGTTTTTCACCATTAAGTATGTTATCAGCTGTAGGTTTTATTATAAGTGCCCTTTATCAGGTTGATATAGTACTCTACTATTTCTAGTTTTCTGAGAGCTTTTATCAGGAGCAGATGGTGGATTTTGTGAAATGCTTTTTCTCCATCTATTAAGGCAATCATAAAGGGTGGTTGTTTTGTCTCTGTGAGTTACATTGATTGGGCTTTGAATGTTAAATGAATTTAGTATTACTGGGACAAACCTCATGTGGTCATGATGTATTATCCTCTTTATATATTACTGGATTCAGTTTGCTAAACTTTGTTAACATTTTTTTTTCATCCACGTTTGTAGGGACATTGGTCTGTGGTTTTCTTGTAATGTCTTTATCTACTTTAGTATCAGAATAATGGGGACCTCAGAATGAGTTGGGAAATATTCCTTCCTCTTGAAATTTTTGGAAACATTTGTGTATAATTTATATTATTTCTTACTTAAATGTTTGGTAGATGCCCAGTGAGGGCATCTGGGCCTGGAGTTTTCTTTGTAACAAGTATTTTAAATGCAAATTGAATATCTTTAATAGATATATGACTAATCAGGCTATGCAATTATTTTTTATTACACTTTTGTCATTTTTGTCTTTCACGAAATATGTCCATTTCATCTATATTGTACAATTTATTGGCTTAAAGTTCCCCATAATATTCTATTACTATCTTTTTAATATACGTAGAATCTGTATTGATGTTACTTCTTTCATTCATGAAATTGGTAATTTCTGTATTATTTCTTTTTATCTTTGTCAGTCTGGTTAGTGTTTTATTACTTTTAATGATTATAATGACTGTAGAACTTTTTTTTATTCATTTCTCTATTTTTAAAATTTCACTGATTTATGATCTAACCTTTATTTTCTGTCTTCTGCTTACTTTAGGTTTAATTTGCTCATTTTTCTAGTTTCTAAGCTGAGGTCACTGATTTGAGAGATTTCTTTTTTCCCCCTAATTCAAGTGTCCAGTGCCCTGAATACTGCATTAGCACATCCCCAAATTTGGATATTTGACATTTATATTTTTATTCAGTTCAAAATACTTTCTAATTTTCCTCATAATTGCCTCTTTGAGTCACTATGCTATTTAGAAGTGTAATATTTAGTTTCCAAATATTGGGGGGAGATTTTCCAGATATCTTTTTGTTATTGATCTCTAATTTAATTCCATTGTGATAAAAGAACATACCTTGTATGAATTGAATCATTTGAAACTTACCAAGACTTAATTGATGGTCTAAATTATGATCTAAATTGGTAAATGTTCTGTGTGCCCTTGAAAGTGTATCCTGCTATTGTTAAATGGAGTGCATTATAAATGGCATTAAGGACTAGTTGGTGGATCTTTAGTCATTTTTCTAATTGTTCTATTTTTCAGTGAAGATATTGAAAAATCTGATTGTAATAGTATAAATGGTATTTTTGCCTCATATATTTGGAAGTTTGTTTATTTTGTGCCTAGATGTTTAGGATTGTTATGTCACCTGGGTTGACCCCTTTATTGTTATGAAATGACTTTCTTTACACCTGGTCACATTCTTTATCCTAAAATCTATTCTTTCAGGTATTAATAGAGCCTGCCTAGCTTTCTTTTGACTAGTGTTAATGTATTATATATTTCCCACTTTTTAACTTTTAACCTATTGTTGTCTTTATGTACAAGGTGGAGTCTTGTAGACAACATCCAATTGGGCCTTGCTTTATGTCTGATCTGACTGGCTCTGCCTCTGAATGAATATGTTTAGATCAGAGGTCAGAAAACAACAGCTTACCACGTATTTTTGTAAATAAAATTTGATTGAAACACAGTCATGGTCATCATGCTCATTTTTTAATGTAATGTTTACGCTGGTTTCGCTCTCCAATGGCTCAGTTGAGTGGTTATGACAGATACCATATGGCCTCAAAGCCTAAAATATTGACTGTCTGGTCCTATAAAGAAAAAGTTTGTCAATCCATGGTTAACATCATCTACATTTGATGTAATTATTGATAAAGTCATGTTAACACCTACTAATTTGCTATTTGTTTTCTATTTATCTCATCTGTTTTTTCCCTTTTCCTTCTGTTCCTGATTACTTTTGAATAAATTGACTAGATTTGTGATTCCATTTTGTCTGCTTTGGTTTTCTAGCTATAACAATTTTTTGTGTTATTTTCATGCTTCTGTTTAGCATTTATAGTATTCATCTTAATGTATCATACTCTCTCTTCAAATATGTCACTTCACGTATTGTATAAGAACCTTACAAGAAAATATTTCCCTTTATCTTCTCAACTCCAGGCCTTGTGTTATTGTTAGCATGTATTTTACTTGCATATATTTTGTATACCTTAAAATATTGTGCTATGGTCTTTGCATTAAACACATAGTTGTCTTGTAAATAGATTTAAATAAGAAATTTTTTATAGTTTCTGACAGAATTTAATAGTTACCATTTCTTGTGCTCTTCGTTTATTTGTGTAGATTTATATTTTCATTTGGTATCATTTTCCTTCTGCCTTAGAGATTTTCTTTTTATTTATTTATTTATTTTTGTTTTTATTTTTTTATTATACTTTAAGTTCTAGGGCACATGTGCAGAAGGGTGGGTTTCATTTTAAAAGTGGTGTAGCATTGTTGGAATAACCACACTTAATATAATTAATAACCTACCTCAAAAATTTTAGGATAATACAATTTTTTCACAATTATAAATAACACTGAAAAAAATTTTTTTCTGTAAAATCTTTGACTGTATTTTTCCCAATAAGGTAGATTCTTAGATGTGTAATTCTAACCATAGACAAAGACATCTTTTAAAGCTTTTGATAGTTTGTGCTAAATTGTCTCTCTGAGCTTGGCTTGGCTGATCTTGGCTAGGCTTGCTCACATTTCTGGAGGTGAATTAGCTGTGGGCTTAGGTAGAATGGCCTTGGCTTGGGTGACTGGGACATCAGCTCTGGTTGACGTGTCTGTCCTCCTCTAGCAGGTTAGCTGGGTTTGTTCTCCCTGGTAAAGGCTGAGGTACAAGGGAGCAAGCAGCAAGATGCAAATATTTTATTTACTTCTGTTTCCATCACATCTGCTGACACTTCATTATGCAAACTGTCATATGACTTGGCGTGACTTCACACAGACACTAAAAGGTTAGATGGCAAAAGCTCGGTTACAGTGAGGCTTAAAAAATCAGGGCTATTTATTCAGTCAATCTATCTTATTCTGTGAGGCATATTAAGTGCTCAGTGAATGATACCATTTTACCTTTTTCTTTTTAGAGTATATTACTCTTAGAATTGCATTAGTATCCAGTGATATCTTTTAGTCCCAGTAGCTTAGTTCCATAAACACTCATATTTATGAAGGAATTTATTTTCTTTCTCCAAGGAATTACTCAATGCATGACTGTTGTATTAAGTAACACTGTATTCATGCTACTGTGCAGGGCACGTGAGACAAAAGACTACAAAAACATGGTTGTGAAACTATTAGAATAATTCTAAATTAATTCCATTTCTTTGACTTTTTTTTTTTTTTTTTTGAGACAGAGTCTCACTCTCTCACCAGGCTGGAGTGCAGTGAAACGATCTCGGCTCACTGCAATCTCCGCCTCCCGGGTTCAAGCAATTCTCCTGCCTCAGCCTCCTGAGTAGCTGGGACTACAGGCACGTGCCACCACACTTGGCTAATTTTTGTATTTTTAGCAGAGATAGGGTTTCACCATGTTGGCCAGGATGGTCTCGATCTCCTGACCTCATGATCTGCCCACCTTGGCCTCCCGAAGTGCTGGGATTACAGGCGTGAGCCACCGCATCTGGTCAAGTATTATTTTAATACCAATCTATGAAATGCCTTTTCCCTTGCTTATCTAATTTTATTTTCTTAACTGCCCAGCTCACATTCCAACTTATACCTGAAACATTCTTGAATCTATAATAATCTTGCTCTTGCTAATATAGTATCTCTAGAAGGAACCGGGGGTAGAATCCCAGGTTTTACCATACTAGATTCTATAAAAACTAGTTCATGTGAGTAATTAACAAAACTTTTGAGAAAAGTTCTCTGGTCAAAAAAATACGCTGATAAAATTCTTGGTTAAAAAAGTTGAATTTTTATTTTTAATGCCCCATACAACAGTTTAAATTGCGTATCTACAAAGGGGAGGGGAAAAATTATTTGAAGCATGTCCCCAATTTATTAATCTAAGTAAAAAGTTTCTTTTTTTAACTATTTCATCAGCTAGCATTTTAAGAATTTCACTTTGGGATGCATGAATACATAGTATGCAATATGGTAATTTAATATGTGCTTCCTGGTCATTTCAAATGTACTTTATTTTCATTTGCTTATGCCTAGTTTCTTCAATAATAATAATAATATCATGATGTACACTGGGGTTGGAGATTACAAAAAAGATTTTCATAAATTATTTAATTTGATCTTTACAACAATATCTGAGCAGCCTGAGCTGGTGATATTTAAGAAGTGACCCGAAGGCCTCGCTCAACTTTTTAACTGATATTGACTGAATAATGATGTGATTCTTATCAGTATGGTAGGCTCTGGGGATACACTGGTGTCCAGGAGAACAGTTCATGGCAGGGAATCATTCAGGCAGGGACTTATGTAAAAATAATGCAAAGAATGAAGTCTTTAGGAGATAGATGGTGGTGATGGTTTCATGGCAGTTCATAATGCTTCAGAACTGTACATTTAAAGATGGTTAAAATAGTGAATTTTATATTATATATATTATACCACAATAAAAAATAATTAAGCAAACAGAAAGCAGATGAAGAATATGGTAAAATGATAATAAGTATTAAGGTAAATGTTTGGAGCTCTATATAATATTCTCTCTACTTAAATATTTTTGACTTTTTATAATAAAGTTAAAATCAATGTAAGAAGAAACACTCTTCAATCTAACAGCAATGGACAGCTATCGGATGATTTTAAAGAGAGCTACGTGATAAGATTTTATCTTTTAATGGCAAAAACCACAATTACTTTTGCACCAACCTAATACAATCACTGCTGGATGCTTCATGGAGAAATAAATGTTCGGGAATGAAAAGGAGATTTGAGATATCTAGGTAGAAGAATGTTTTTTGTTCTAGGGTGATATCAGTAGTCATGAGGAAAAGTGGATATATTGAAACATATTTAGGATGAAGAATCATTAGACTTGGTGATTGGATACGTGACATTTCTGACATAAGCTATGGAGTAGGTGGTGGAGGAGGTAAGAAGATGAGAAATCCAATAAGTGTCGTGTCAGGGAAACTAAAAGAAAAGATGGCCAATGTTGAATGCTGCAAAGAGCTTCAAGTAAAATGATTTCTGACATGAGAAATATAGAAATTATTTGTAACCTTAGCAAGAGGATTTTTGGTTTAGTGAGTGGAAACTAGCAAGTAGTAGGTTGAATAGTGAATAGAAAGGGAAGAAATTTATTCAAGAGGTATGTATGATTCTGACCGGTGGAGTTGTGAAAGACATTGAGCGAGTTGTGGAATGGAGCTTTTGTTTTGTTTTATTTTAGGATTGGACAAATTTGGACATCTTTGAATGCTTATAGGAAAGATCCAGTAGATAAGAAGTGGTTGAGCCATAGTGGGAAGGAATGGGCTGTAAGCCAGGGGTCAGCATACTTTTACCTTAAAGCGTCAGTTAAGTAAATATCTTAAACTCAGCTGTCCTTTCAGTGTCTGTCCCCATGACTCAACTCTGACATAGAGCAGCCATAGACAGTATGTGAAGGAACTAGTATAACTATGTTCCAGTAAAACTTTATTTGTAGATAATGAACTTTGAATTTCATATCATTTTTATGTGTCAAAAAATATCATTCTTCTTTTGAATTTTCTTCAAGTATTTAGAGATATCAAAATCATTCTTAGCTCTTGGGTCACACAAAAACAGGTGGGATTTGGTCCCTGGATCATAGTTTGCCAACTCCTGCTCTAGAGCACAAGTGAAGAGGTGGAATTTTCCCCAAGGGAAGCATAATATAAAAGATGGGAAGAAGGAAAGTTAGGTGAAGATGGATTTGTTGGTATGGGGTTGGACAGTTAAGGGAATTTCTACCTTGTGGCTTCTATTTTTCCTGTGAAAATATAATTAGAATACAGGTAATAGTAGCTTTTCTTGATTGCAAGTATTATTTTGGAAGATTTACATATACTGACTCATTTACTATTTATACTAACCTTATGAGAGAGGAGCTACTATTGTCTCTATTTTACCAATAAGACACAGAGGGACAGAACTGTTAAATGTATGCCTTCACATGATCTTACTTGAAACTATACTCTAAGGCTACAGTAAACAAAATAACATGGTACTGGTACAAACACACACACATAGACCAGTGGAACAGAGTAGAGGACCTAGAAATAAAGCTGCACACCTATTGCCATCTAATCTCCAACAAAGCCAACAAAAATAAGTAATGGGAAAAGGACTACCTATTCAGTAAATAGTGCTGGGATAGCTGGCTAGTGGTATGCAGAAGAATGGTATACCTTTCACTGTATACCAAAATTAACTCAAGATGGATTAAAGATTTAAATGTAAGGCCTTAAATTATAAGAATCCTAGAAGAAAACCTAGGAAACACCATTCTGCACCTGGGCCTTGGGAAATAATGTATGACTAAATCCTCAAAAGCAATTGCAACAAAACCAAAAACTGACAAATGAGAGCTAATTAAGCCAAAGCGCTTCAACACAGCAAAAAGAAGCTATCAACAGAGTAAATAGACAACCTAAAGAATGAGAGAAAGCATTTGCGAACTATGCATCCAAAGAAGTTCTAATATCCAGAATCTATAATAAATGTAATTCAACAAGCAAAAAAAAAAAAAAAGGCAGACAAAAGCATGGACACTCTTCAAAAGAAGACATATGAACAACAAATATATGAAAAATGCTCAACATCACTAATCATCAGAGAAATGCAAATCCAAACCACAATGAGGTACTGTCTCACACCAGTCAAAATGTGTATTACTAAAAAGTCAAAAAATAATAGATGCTGGTGAGTAAGACCATGGAGAACAGGGAATGCTCATACATTGTTGGTGGGAATGTAAATTAGTACAGCCACTGTGGAAAGCAGTTTGGAGATTTCTCAAAGAACTTATAACTACCATTTGACCCAGAAATTCCATTACTGGGTATATATGTCCAAAAGAAAATAAATCCTTCTACCAAAAAGACACATGCACTTGTATGTATCACAGCACTATTCACAATAGCAAAGACATGGAATCAACTTAGGTGCCCATTAACAGTGGATTGGATTAAAAAACTGTTGGTTCACATACACCATGGAATACTATGCAGTCATATAAAAGAACAAAATCATTTCCTTTGCAGCAACATGGAGGCAACTGGAGGCCATTCTCCTAAGCAAATTAGTGCAGGAACGGAAAACCAAATACTACATGTTCTTGCTTATAAGTGGGAGCTAAACATTGAATACCCATGGACACAGAGATGGCAACAATAGACACTGAGGACTACTACGAGGGAGGCAGGGAGCAGGCACAAGTGTTGAAAACTAACTATTGAGTACTATGTTCACTACCTGGATGATGGGATTAATTATACCCCAAGCATCAGCGTCCTGCTATATACCCATATAACAAACACACACATGTACTTCCTGAATCTAAAATAAAAGTTGAAATTATATATATGCATAAACTATGCCTAAAGTTACATTTATAAAAGTTGCCAGAACCTTAATAAAACCCAAATAATTTGCTTCTGGAGCTCACAGTCTTACCTACAAGCATATTTCACTAAGGCCATCCACTGATAGGGAAGGGGATATGGGTGGGGTGGTCTCCTAAGGAGTATGAAGGAAGGGCAGAATGATTGGAACAATGTATTAAGATCATAAGGGATGTCTAGAGCTCAGTTGAGACCTGTAATGAGAAATTGAAAGTGCTATCAGTCAACCTGGTGATGTGATTTGCTCTTGAGGGTCTCAGCTACTGGAGTGCAGGCACTGAGAAGACAGACTGTTGGGTTTATCTAAGGTTAGGATTTATCAGGTATAACAGGAGGACAAAGTGAAAATGGAGAGTGAGGATGGCTATAATATTCTACAGAGAAAAACGCTTTGGGAAATATATTCTGCATATTAAAAAGCTCTGCGATGGCAGTATTTTTCTTACCGGTCTCCTCTGGCAAAGAATTTTGGTGAATAGAGCAGAGCCTTGCAATTTAGCTAAGTTCAATACTCTAAGAAGTAGTGTATGTTAAACTGTTAGATGCTAGGCATATTTTGAACTAGGACTTTGCTGTTTATCTATTCTTAATGCCATTAGTTCCAGAGATTTTGTCCAAAAGCAATGCCTCAGATTCTTCAGTGCTTTCACTCGGGCCTACATATTTACTCCACCTCGGTTGCAAGGTTATACTAATGATGACTTTCAGGTTTCTTTTATATCATTTATATCACTTCATAATAAAAAAGGTGTATGTTGTAGTATATGAACAGACCCTAAATTTATATCTCAAATTTTATTTTGCAGTCTAAAAAGTTAAAATTTACACCTGAGGACAATCAAAAGCAAAGAGTCAAATATAAAATTATGTACATATCATAATGACCCATCTCAGCAAACTTTTAATAATTAAGACTTGGGTAATTGGATACCTCCAAATAATCTTCGTGGTCAGTTGAAAATTAGCTGAGCATCAATGTGCTTTTTAAAACTTGCTTTTATGATGACTCTGATGGACTGAAATTGTGAACTGGATTCTGAAGCACAAAATTTTGAGTAGATTAGGCAATAATGAGATAAATTATTAGAAGTGATTTTATTGCGAACTAATTAATGCAATGTACAAAACTTGAATCCAAAGGTAATAGAATTAGTTGTTTAAAATCAGAATATTGGGCCCCATTCCAAGTTTACTGAATCAGCATATGCAATTTAAGAAGATCTCCAGTGATTTGTATGGACATTACAATTTAAGAAGTACTTGTCTCTGTCATCATTTTAGTAATTAAGCATTGTAATGAGTTAAAATTTTATCTCATGTAAAGCATGCATTTGTTTGTATATTTTTGGTCTAGTGATGAGCTGACCACATGTGAGCCCAGATTTTTTTTTAGGTAAAAAGTTAGTTTGAGAGGAAAATGGGAGAAAGGCTTAGGGTCTCATTTTATTTTGGACTTCAGTGACTGCTGGTTGGCAAAAGCATTCATTCACAATTCTAATTCACAATTCGAATACCCATTTTCTCTTGTCCTCCCTATAATTCAATTAAGAAACCCTGATTTGCAAAGGCAATAGTTTCTAGACTCTCAACAGCCCGATATTTGTTGCATAGAAAAAAGAACCCAAAACATACCTACAAAGTTGCCAGGATTCTGGTGGTTCAGGAAATTTTGAAAATCATCACATGGGGATCTAACTATTGAAATGGCTGATAGTTTTTTTTTTTTTTTTTTCCAGGACAGGGCAAAACATTGACTCACAGAAATTAATGTGATTAACCTTCAGCCAAGGCATGTTCAAAGCAAAGAGGTGAAGCTGACTCAATTAGTTTTTGGTTCTGGAGCAATGAAGAGTCATGGCATTTGCCCTGTCCAGGCCCTTTGAAATGTGGATCAGCTCAATTGCATAATTGCTGCTTCTGACATTTTTCTTCTGCGTGTTTCTTTCTCAAAAGCATAAAATGCCAAGATGAGTGACAGGAAGATAGTGGCTATTCAATGTATGGCAAAGAGAACCAAGCTAAGGTTTTCTTCTTGTAAAATATTTCCATTGAGAGCACTTTTATTTCTTCATCTCTGTGCTTTCTTATTGGAAAAAATGTAATAAATGAGAGGTCAGAGCACCAGAACCGATAACGGAAGGACTCCAAATAGACAGGCAAAGACAGTTTCTATCTCTTCTTACTTGATTTTCCTCTCATCTTTAGGATTTAGGTTGATGCTTTTAGGTAGACAATGCCCTGTGAAACAAGACGAAGAATGCTTTATTGCTCAATTACTCTAGGTATTAAAGCCAATTGTCATGATTTTAAATTGATATTAGATATTCAAGAGAATGAATTAAATCTAGGAGTATTTAAACAGTGAGTATAAAAATAAATAGAATGTTCAGCTCACTGACCTGGCAAAGAAATAGTCCACTCTAAAAATAGTATTAAATCATCACTTGTGGACTGTTGCATGCATTATCTCATTTAATCCTCTGGATGAGCACTATAAATGTAAAACTATTATGATTCCCTTTATTCAGACCAGGAAACTGAGACATAGAGACATTAGGCAACTTGCTCAAGGTCACATGGCTTGTCAGTGGCATGGCTGGGATCCACTCCCAATACTCCATCTCTCTCCCCCACAGCTAAGCCACAGGTTACCATAGAATGTGAAGATCTTAATCCATGATTTTTCTATTCTCTTTACTTACACGTGTCACATACTCTCATAAAGCTCTTGATTGCATTATGAAAAGTTTCAAAGTCATGTTCCTCCTAACTACCAAATAAATTTGTGAATGTATTCATAATTACAAGTAGGATTCATTATTTCTCAGTCTTAGGCCCATAGGAAAGGTATTGATTTAGAACACATTATTATGCCCTAAGTTAATAAAGTGAATAAAAGCAAAAATTGGCTGTGAAGAGAGTCCTAAAAAGACTTCTAATGTCCTTTAATACTCAAATACTATTAAACCTAGAAAAGCAAACACACAAGCATTCTCTTTAGCGAGATGCTCTCACTTCTAATTCCTTAGGGTCTTCACATTTTAGTCTTTATCAACTGTCTTTACACAAAGTAATAAATTAACAAATCAGTAAGGTGTTTATGTGGGCTATGACAGTCATATTATTTGCCATATTCTCCTTCTTCCTTCCTGGAAATCTTGCCCCCCAAATTATTTTCTTTATATTCTTTATCTTCAACCTTCTTCTGTTTACATTTAGTCATGCATTAACATTTAAACATGCCAAATGTCTCCTATCTTGGACAACAATGATAATAATGATAAACCACCCATATATTGCTCCAGTTATAGCTCTACTCTCTTCTCCTTTGCAGCCAGCACTTTCACAAAGGTTGGTGAAAAGTTACAATTTCTTCTCTTCATTCTCCAACCCACTCCTACTCTTCCCTCTGCTATACCAAATCAGTATTTTCCAAGATCGCCAATGACTTTCTCATCTCTAAATTTACTTGGAAAAAAAATAATTCTCAATCTACTTGAACTCAGAGCAGCATTTAATATGATTGATCACTCACTCCTCTTGAAACCCTCCCCTCCCCTTGTTTCATGAGATACACACACACACTCCTTGTTTTCCCCCATATCTGACTGCACAGTTGTAGTTCCTAGCTCTTCTTCTGCCTGCTGCTTCTCTTTCGGTATTGTGTAGGGATCCATCCTTTTTTCTTTCACTTTACATCTTCTCCTGAGGCAGTCTTATTTACTTTCTTGGCTTCAATTACAGTCTACTCCCCAACACTCTCAATAACATAGCAAGACCATTTATTGAAAAATTACAATGTGCCAGGCACCACACTAAACTCTTCATAGGAAGTATCTAATTTATGCCTCATAACAACTCTTACGTACTTAACTCCACCCTGTGCTTTCTGCTAAATCCTTGGATTGCTTATGTAAACGTATGTTAGAAAATTCTCTTGACTCTCTTAAAAGTATCTCAAAGGCACAATATTCAAAATGGCACTCTTCATCTTCTTTATTCTACTCTACTTCTTCCAGCCTTGTTCTTCCAACATTGTTCTCTAAATCAGTTCATGGTACCACCAATCAACAATTGCTCAAGCTAGAAATCCAAGAGTCAAATTTTTTTGCTCTTTATGCCTGACCACTCTGTCTAATCACTAAATATCACAAATGTTATTTCCAAACTATCTTTCTAGTATGCTGCTTCTCTTCATTTTTACTACCTTCAATCTACTCCATGGTTTCTCAACCTTAGCACCATTGGCATTTTGGATCAGAGAATTCTTTGTTGTGGTAGGCTGTCATATGCATCATAGAATGTTTAGCACCATCACTGCCCTCTATCCACCAGATGCCAATAGTAACCTTCCCGCCCTCCCCCTAGAATTACGACAATCAGAAATGTCTGCAAACGTTACCAGATATCCACTGGGAAGCAATACTGCTCCCAGGTGAGAACCACTGCTTTAGTCCCAGCCAATATCATCTCTCTCACTCATTAATGCAACAGACTTGGTTTCTTGTAAATGATGCAAAATGTAAACCTAATTATGTCACCACCTTTTTAAAAAAAAAAAACAAAACCTTATTTAACTTATCCATGCCTTTAGAATAAAATCAAAAATCCTTAAAAACATTTCCAAGTTTTGACCCTTACTTCATTTTTTTTGACCCCTCTTCATTTTTTTTTTGGCAGGGGGGTCATATTAGATTTCCTTATATTGGCATTTCCTCAAAATGCCAATTTTTTAATCCTCAGTTTCACACAGCTCTTACTGTTGCTTGGAATGTTTTCACCCACCCCTCCCTCTTTAGCTAGTCAATTGCCCGTCATCCTTCAGGTATCAGCTGACACAGCGCTGTCTCAAAGAGATCCCCACTAACAAGCAACCATCTCTCCCTCTGACTGGGATAATGATCTATGCTACCCAAACTACATGCTTTCATAGCACATTGTATTTTCCTTTTCACAATGTGTTTTTTGGTGTAATTACCTAGTCAATGATTCTCTTTCATGTCAATCTAAAATCTATGATGATGGTTAGTTACCATGTCTATTTCATTACTCTGTTATGTACTTAGTACCTGCTACAATGCTGAACACATAGTACAGACTCAATTCATATGTGTTGGATGAATTCTTGGAAGAATCAATTGGAAGGAAGCAGTGGTATCTTGTAGACTACCAGGACAGGAAACAGCGAAGTCTCATTAGCTGCTAGAAGTGGGAACTAGAAAGTCAGCGACCAAGCTTACATTCTCTATTTGCTGGGGGCAAAACGGCCTCCTGTCTTTGTCTTTCTGACTCATTTGCTTTATTTGCTTCTCTCTGCACTTCATTGTCTTGTCTTACCTGTGCCAACTCACCCCTGACTCCACATGACCTTCAGATTGGCTTGTCTAATGCCAAGTAACACTGCTACTAAGTCATAAATTTTCTAAGTGAGAAAGGAAAGTTAGTGGACAATTCAGCAACCCCTTATCCTGAAATTAATGAGGAAGAAGATAGTGAAAGGGATGTCTTTGTTTCTATGATTATACTTTTGGTTTTCCAGAAGACAGTAGAAGGAATTGTGACACTCAAATGAAATGTAGGATCATTTCTATTTTTAAGCTCCCTTTAGTGATCACTCGTATCAGAAGCATGCCTGGTAGGAATGTGCGTGGAATAGCCTTGCATATCACAGCAATGAGATGGAAACAATTCAGATAAAAAGTAGACCTACATCTTGGAGGCTTTTCCTTTCCAGAGCACCTCCTTTGCTTCTTAGGCCTTCTTTTGGAAGAGCATCAGTGCTTGGCTCCAAGAAAACTAAGCCAAAATCTGTCACAGTCTCTGAATGCTGACAGGGCCACTAAGGAACATGGAAGCCAGTCAACATGGATCAACCTATTTTCTTGGTAAGTGGATATCAAAGAAAATAACTTGGTTTGTTTGATGATCCCACATCAATAAGGTTTTATTTATTTTTTAAATGGAATTAGAAACGGTTTCTGAAAATGTTTTTATTTTACTGCAAAAGATTGGTAAGAGATGCAGGAAACTGTTGTCATTGAAGAGCATGTGTGGTGAAGGAGATACGTATATGCTGAGACACAGAGAAGGAAAAATGGGTCAGTTGTGTAGGGGGCACCTGGGCTTTGAAAGCACACTTAGCCAATTGTCCCTAAATCCCCAAAGTGAGACACATCTTACATTTCGGAACAACTGAAATCAGACTTCTTTTTCATGAACATAGATAAACACTCAAAAATGTGAGATATCAGGTGCCAGAGGCTGTCACTTGGAGCAATGCTGATTTATATTGGAAAGCTAAGCCAAGGGAAACCCATAATTTTTTAAGGAAAAGATTTTGCAATCATCTTTAAATTTTCAGATGCTAATTCTTATCTTATTTCTATAACTACCCGCTCTAGAGCATGTTTAATGAAAATAAGAGATGATGGCTGTCATATCTTCAGTGAGCTAAATTTTATCTGCACTGAAAATCATTGTGAAATAATCTGTAATTATAAAGCTGGGAAACAGAACATTTCAGCACATGTGCATTGAAGGAGTGAGGCCCCAGTTCTTACCACTAGAGCTGTCTTGAAAATTACTCACGTCTGCTAAAAGGGGAAAAGACTGAGCTTCTTCATTAGTGTTTTTTTAAAAAAATCTAAATATTTAGCAACCATTCTGAAGTTTGGCCTAAAGACCTATTTTTCTAAGTTAGTGATTAAAGACATCTTATGATGCATGAAAATGTCTCTGATTTTGTAATATTGAGTTTAGAAATTATGTAACATACCATAAATAATTCTGTAACTGCTCAATGGAGGCCGTGTGCCAGGTATCATGCTAAGTGCCTCACATATTATCTGCCTTATGTTTACTTCCCACCCAAGATAATGATAAAGTGGCAAAATCCAAGTGGGATTATCTCAACTAAGAAATTTCCAAATGCTTCGGAAAACTGTTCAAATCTTGAGGTAACATAACTCTCCAGGAAAAGGGTAGAGAAAAGGACATAAAAATGTTTTATATAGCTGCTTTTAATACTGTAAAGGGTTGGATTTTTATGGACTGAGAATTATGGTAATATGCATCATTTATCCTTGTACTTCAATAACATTACTTATATTTATTTTAAATCAAATTATTAATATATGCATTCTATATGTTGACACATGCTAAGCTATGTAAGAGCTGTTTCCACATAGATCATAAATTCATTCCTTCAGCATTTCTTCCATTTTGACTCAATAGCCCACTTTCAAAATTGTGATTAAGAAACAATCTATAGCAGAACTAAGAGGATTCTTGAAAACGTCACAAATACTTGTGCTATGTAACAGTTAATAATCCTTCTCTGGATTGCTACTTACATTTTGAAAATTGCATATTTTCCCTCTCTCTCTAAAACTACCAGCGGGAGAAGAATGATTTCTGTGAGCATTAAAGGGCCCATCAAAGCTAAATGGATAAGTCCTTGCCAGAGTCATGTGGCAGTTGTCTCTAGGCTGGCCATCTCTATCCATCTAAACACATATGATGTTGTGCTAGAATTTGTGTTAAACTTAGCATGGTGTAATGATCTTAAATCCACTGTCATATGTTTATTTTGTTTAGAGATATATTTCATGGAAATGTTGCTGTTAGCTTAAAATTCTCAGGTTCACAACAATCAAAAACAAAAACAGGCCGGGCACTGTCATGCCTGTAATCCCAGCACTTTGGGAGGCTGAAGCGGGTAGATCATGAGGTCAGGAGTTCGAGACCAGCCTGACCAACATGGTGAAACCTGTCTTTACTAAAAATACAAAAATTAGCCTGGTGTGGTGGCATGCACCTGTATTCCCAGCTACTTGGGAGGCTGAGGCAGGAGAATCACTCGAACTGGGGAGGCAGAGGTTGCAGTGAGCCGAGATCATGCCACTGCACTCCAGCCTGGGTGACAGAGCAAGACTTTGTCTCAAAAAACAAACAAACAAACAAATAAAAAACAAAACAAAACAAAACAAAACAGCCCATAAACTGAAAAGTTTAAACCACCTCAGGTTTCACTAAGTGAAAATACATTTGATCACATTTACTTATTTGTGGGGGAAAATTAACCAAATTGACTTTTCTGAGGCTTTATTAAGTCTTTTTGAATTGTTGTAACAAGCATTAGTGGAACATTGAAGAGTTAAAAAAAAAAAAAGCCAAAATAGACTTAGTTGATCATTAAAAAAAAAAAAAAAAAAAAATCACCTGAAAAATGCTATCTTATTATTTTGGTTTTCAGACATATCCTTAAGGCTGGATCAGATTGATCCGCCAACAATTCAACTGAACACTTGCTATTCTACCTTGGGACAAGGAAACCCATCCATCGATAGCCCCAACATTGTCTGAGATACACTAAGTCACTCCCATTGTATAAGTCTCTTCAAAAGAGAACGTCAAACATCTTTTGTACTAAGAAAGAATAAAATTTCCTGGCTGAAATCTGATAAATTTTGTGCATTTCTTGGTGAAGTAATTTTGCCTCTCTGTACACATCAGTGTCTTCTGGCTCAAAAGGTCACCTATGTCTTACAACTTCTGAACTAGAATGTCTGTTTTATATTAAAATTATATGTTTGCTATTCTGCAGAGGAACTGCAAGGGATAGAAAGTAAATTCATACACCATTCTAATTCAGGCTGCCTTTAAGAGGCTACCTTGACTGACAGCCACACTGCACCATATATTTTCATGAAGCCACTTGATGAGAACTGTGTCTCATCACTCACCTACCATTTCAACTTGTCTTTTCAGCATGAACTTTAGGTCACCCAGCTGTGAACCACATTGAATTATAGGCTCACTTGTTTATTGAAAGTGACAGGATCTTATATATATATTTGTCAAATTGACTATTACATGAAAGTGAAAATTAAATAGAAATCTGAAAGCTCTACCACAGTTACCTGATAGTAAGTGCCAATTTTTTCCACTTTAGAACAGTAGGGCCTTAAAAATCCTAACACGTGAATTCTATGGTATTTTCCAGTGTTAGTAATTTATTACATACCCACTGTTTGCAATGTTTATTGTATAATACATTTCAATATTTTCATCCTGGATGAGCAAACAAAAGTCTCAGAGAGCCATTTTTTTCATAGTCACACAGCTTTTCTTTAATGAGAAAACTAAGACAAGAATTTAAATCTTTTAACTTCCAACTCATTTGTCTTGCATCTCTGTTGTTCTATAGGTATTTCTCTAGCCCCTTGTTGCTCAAAGCTAGTCTGCAGCCCTGACGTATCATGTCAGCTAGAGCTCGTTAGAACATCCTGACCTACTGAGTCAGAATCTTCATTTTGACCTGTGTTGTGCTGAACTTCTGTTGACTTCAATACAGGTGGCACCACGTTCAAGAGGCCCAGGAAGAGACTTGAAGCCAGTGAATGAGACACAGGATTTATTAAGGGGACTTACATACAGGATGGTCCAGTTGTGGCAGGCTGGACAGGATAAAGAATCACTACTGTTTGTGAAAAGCAAGCAGTTTATACAGCACTTTCACATAGCACCCTCCCTCTAGCAACCTCCACCTGGCAACATTCATTTAACCCAAAGCAAATGACCTTGATCTCCTGTATGGCCTGAATTCCACAGGATGAGCCAGGAGTTCAGATGTTCGTCAAAGATAAGGAATGAATCTCTGGATTGGCCACTCCTGGATTCCTTAGTTTGGAACTCTGAACACAAATAAGTGAAGTTATTGGTTTCAGTTGTGTCTGCCATGCAACATGAACTCCAAGTGTTTGGCAAGCTTGACAGGCATTGATACATATTGTGCTAGGAGACTGGAAGTCTAAAACTTAATTTCAATATAGGAGGAAAGAGCTATTAACTATTATAACTATTAAATCATTGAACTATTAAGTAAGCCAACAAAGAATAATTCATTGCTATTAATTATTGGCATATGAATAGGTTGAAGTTTTAGCTTTGTCTGCTCATGAGCAATATTTATATGACAACAAAATAACTAAGGATTGAGAATATAACACAAGATATTTTTACATAATACTGAATAATCCGTTTGGGTTAATATTATTGTCTGAATTAAATATTTATCCTGTTGGCATATATATAAAGTTTATCATTTGAATAACCTATTACTGGATGAATATATCATTTGCACCTAAATCGTTAGGTCTGACCATCACTGCCTTTCTGGTGCGTAGGCATGGTAGATGCCATTATCCAAATTTTACAGGTGAGGACAATGAGCCAGAGTTTAAGTAATTACCCAATATAGTGTGATGCATTTGTTGCCCCTTTTCTTTTGCCCATGATAGAAACCCAGCTCAAACCAGCATAAGCATAACAGAAAATTCTGAAATGTTTGAACCTAGGAGCTGTAGATCTCAAACAAACTGGCTAAATATGGCAGATATAGAACTGCTCAGCTCCAGATGTATCTTATCAGCTTAACATCCTCAGTGGAAAAAGGAGACTTTCTCTTTCCTCAGAACTCTGGCAGAAAATCCTTGGGAGTACTCACTCTCACTGGCTTATTTTGAGTTTGTGGTCAGAGGGGTAGGATAAGCAGATTTGATAGGGCTGGATCATATGACCAACCACTCGTGTGCCCAAGGAAAGAAGATTAAATAAAAGACAGGATTCAGCCCCTACAAAGTACAAAAAAGAGATTGTCTCTGGAAAGAAGGACTCTTGCTTTAGAAGGGTGAAAAAATGGTTTGAACTAAGTTAAGATCGTAAACAGATATTTTGATTTCTCTTTTCTTTTGATTACTCTTTACTGAAGCATTGAAGCAGTAGATTTCATTTGGTTGTGTTGATGGGCTACATTCATGTCAAAATCACCTGGAGGAGAATGGATGTGTACACTCACATGCATGAAGCCCTGCATGGATGGAATAAAGAATCTTGGATGGGAGTGGGTGAGACAATAAAAGGGTAGAATCTAGAGTTTTAAAAGATACCTCTCTGTATTTAGGCATTTGAATAGCAGTACATGATTAGTAAATGTAAAGCTTCTTGGTTTAAATTATATTATCTTTCATTTTAAATAAAAAAATGTGTATCACATTCCTTATTTAGGTAACCGTACCTGTGAAAAGCTCATCGATTCAGATGAAGAATTCGTGTTAAGATAGCAGGCAGCAGGTCAGCAGGTGGGGACTTATGCTGGAAGAAATAAACAGCCACCAAGTATTTGTTTTGTAAAACCTTGCAGACAACACAGCATCATGCAATACCCCCATGTAACAACCTGCATATGTATCCTCTTTATGTAAAATAAAAGTCGAAATTATTTAAAAAGCTCAAATCAATTGTTTATTGCATTTTTAATGCTCCTGGTATGTATGATGATCAACATTAATAAGTAAAATGAGAACTGTCGATGTTGAGGGTATCAATTATTAAGGTCTCTCTAGCCACATTTATGAGAATGAAGGAGAGAAAAATATCAGTCAATGCTGTCCTGCTGAAGTAATATTTTCGCTGCACACATCTGAGGGTTAGGCCATCATAAATCTTAAAGTCCTTAGGAAAAGATACCAATTTCCTCAACCCTTCATTAAACATGTATTAAAGTATCCTTTATCTCTTTTTTAATAGTCTCTAAATGCCAAAATATTTTTAAATTTTGGATTTTTTGTAACATGTTTTATTTAAATCTTTTTTCTGATCTCTACAGGTAATAGGTAATGATCTTATCTTAATCAACTGTTAATTTTTTTCAATGTGACATAATTCACGAGAACTCTAGTTCTTTGTTAATGACTATGTGTATAATAAAAGAAATGTTGCTTAGCCTCATCTTTTAATCCCCTTGCCCAGTCTATTATCTGCCTTTCTATAACCTTTCCTTTTTTCTACAAAGTGCTTGACAAGATATCAATCTCTAATCTCTTAGTTCATAGAAAAATCCTCTAAAGTCTTTCCAACCTGAGTTTCTTTTTAAACTCAGCACTGAAATCCTCTCCTGTGTAGTACAAATCTTTCTTCTTCTGAAAATCACTTCAAAAGGTGTTTCATTTTTTTAAAAAACTAGTAAACCTCATCATACTTAGATGCCATCTTGTTCAAAGCTTTTAATACTTTGAGGCATGTTACTAAAGTGCTAGGGTAAGACTTACCACATGTAAAGATATTTACAGCATGAGTGGGCTGTAAAATCTAATCACCTTGGACAGCACAGACAGAATGTGAAAAGGATACTAAAATTAAGATACCTTCTTTCTATTCCTTGTCTAAAGCTATCTTCGACTTCACACTTTTTGCAAATCAAAGCCAACCATTATAATAAAGTCACAAAGAAATAAGTCCTTGTTGTCAATTGCCTAATAAAAATGGAAAGACAATTTAGTCAATGCCCCTCAAACCAAGCTGTCTGTGGTTTCATTTTTAATATTAGCAACAAAAACACTATAAAAAAGAAATCAAAATCCAAAATCCTACACTTAATCTTCCACTGCTAAATTTAAGAAGCTTTGTGTGGCATGGACATGAAATATGCCTATGTATTCATAAGGTATTTTAAGCATAAACGCAAGCCATCTGCCCATCTTCGTGTCTCCCCACTCTTCATGCTATTTTCCTTCTTACCCTTACTTAGTATCTCTTCTTTTTAGTTTTAAAGCAATAAACAGGTTTAAGAAAAAATACATACATGATCTCATTTGTTACCTAAAACTATAGGTATATATTTATGTTTGTAAAAATTCTATTTTTGTATACATACCAGTATATTAACATGGCTACATAGAAAAAGGGCTGAAAAATACCAAGTTATTAAAAATAGTTACCACAGAATGAGTAGAATGAGTTGAGGTTGATAACAATGTATGAAGACAGAATTCCATAGACACATGTTTTATTCTTCACGTTACAGTAAAAACATACCTATGTTTAACTTGTGGAAATGTTTTACAAAATTATAGCCACTTTCAAACTATTGCTTGGTAGAGAATTTTGAGTCAAAGGTGAAATCCCAGTTCCTTGATCATTGACATTCTTACCCTTTGAGTCTAAGTGAGCAGAGGTGAGTTTCAGTAAGATAGAAGAACAAGTAACATTAAATGTAGAGAAGTTGAGGACATTAAAGAAATGAGCCATTGCTGTGGTTATAAGAGTTGATTGGTGACTTTCAAGAAAATATTTCAGCAAGAGTGGAAATAAGAAATTGGAGTAAGAGAAGGTTAAAGAACTTAAATTTGTTCAGCTGAGTGTGAACTATCTTTTCAAAACATCAATACTTCAGGGAATGAGAGAAACAGATTCAGAGCTTAAAGGAATAATAGGGAAGGACATATTTTTAATGTAGGAGGGAAGACTTTATCATGTTGAGGCCAGAGGAGAGGAAGAATATAGTGGAAATCTCATGAAAATACAAGAAGTTTGGTATTTGATGTTACAAACCTAAGCAGGAAGCCTTGAAGAGACAGGGAAAAAGTTTAAAAACTTTAAAAAGATGCAATAATGGCTAATGTTATTTAAAAGATGCAATGATGGCTAATTCTCTTGAAAGATAAAATTTTCATGCAGTGAAAATAAATTTGACCAAGTTAACAGTGGCTTTTCTACAGAAAAAAAGAATTACAGCATTTTTTTTAACCTAAAAGAATTCCATTAACAAAAAAGAGTCACAATCATGATTTTTTACTTAAGAACTTCATTTGTGTTTACCTGAGTAACAGCACAGCAATGATTAGACAATCTAACAAATCCTTATAACCTAGTTAACTTCTCAGTTCTTCCTAGCATGTGATGTTGAAATCTCACAGGGAGAACTGTGCTACTTTTTAATAAAAACTATCTGGACAGCAGTTAAGTGGAGCATTAACCTGTTTTGGAGAAAAATAAATCTGCTGACTCTTGCATGTCTCTGGAAATCAAATGACTGGAAGAAAAATATAAGTGACACTTCTAAATGTAGAGAATAAAGAAAGAGAAATTAAAGACCCAAGTAGATACACTCATGTAAAATTGTATAGTCATTCCTCAGTATCTGTAGGGGATTGGTTCCAGGAATCCCCAAGGGTGACAGAATCCACGGATGCAAGTCCCTTATGTAAGGTGGTGCACTATTTGCATATAATGTATGTACATCCTCCTGTATACTTGAAATCATCTCTAGATTATTTATAATATCTAATATAATGTAAATGCTATGGAAATTGTCATACTGTATTGAAGAGTGAATAATGACATGAAAAAAGAAATCTGTATATGCTTAGTACAGACACAAAGATTCACTTTTTTTCAAATATTTTTGACTTATGTTTGATTGAATCCACAGATGTGGAACCCATTGATATGAAGGGCCAACTGTATATATGAATTTACAGAGTGCCTCCAACATGCAAGGGACTATATTGGGTATTGGGATAAATTTTAAAAGTTTAGTCATTTGAGAAACTTTAACATGCTTTAAATATATTCAGAATTATTTAAACATGTTCAGAATTAGTATAAGTTTAAATTATTACATTTAAACTTTTCAAATCTTCCATGTAATGAATAAGTTCTATATAATCCTGCTGGAAACATTTTACGTGATCACTAAATAAATTTTGGAAAATACAGAAAGGAATTAAATAGAGAATGAAAATCACCTTTAATCCTTCTACTGAGAAATGGCTACTATTAATATTTTGGTGTTTTTACTTACAGTAATTTTTTCCCCATGCATTGCTTTTATTACATGGCAAATAACCTATTATCTCCATTGGATGAAGTCCTGCGAGTGGAGTTACTGGATGGGAGTGTATAGACACTTTTTAAAGTCTTGAAACATATTTACTAAATGGATTTCAAGAAAACTTCCATCAGCTCATGTGCACTTGCCTGGATTAAATGTGTATGTTTTTGGAAATCTTGACTAATTTACTAGATAAAAATGCAATCTCATTGTTTTTACTTTCTTTTTTATTAGTTTCAACAACCAACATTCATTAAAAACTACTATGCACAGGGAGAAATTCTAGGCCCTATTTAGATATAAATGTGAATATGAAAGTGTCTGCCCTGAGGGAGCTCAAAATGGAGGAAATGTTTACATAGGAGGCAGCAAGGTGAATGTTCTGATGATGCACAGGGTGGACCCTAAGTGATGGGAGCAAAAAGGAGGAGAGTTTAACCTTTCTTGGAGGCCTGTGATTAATGATTTTATTTTTTCTCTTGGAGGATAAAGAGTACACTGAAAATTGTAAATATTCTTTCTTTTTTTTTTGTCCCAGAGACAGAGTCACGCTGTGTCGCACAGGCTGGAGTACAGTGGTGCAATCTCAGCTCACTGCACCCTCTGCCCCCCAGGTTTAAGCAATTATCCTGTCTCAGCCTCCGGAGTAGCTGGGATTACAGGTGCTCGCCAGCACGCCCGGCTAATTTTTGTATTTTTAGTAGAGACGGGGTTTTACCATGTTGGCCAGGCTGGTCTCAAACTCCTGACCTCATGATTCATCCACCTCAGCCTCCCAGAGTTCTGGGATTACAGGCATGAGCCACCACGCCTGGCCGGCCATACATATTCTTTAATTTGAATACAAGTCTATAAAAGAAGGTTATCATTTTCATTTGATAGGTAAGGAAACAAGTTTAAACAGAGAATGATTTACTTTGGGTGACAGATCTAGCAAAGAACAAAGAGGAAATGAGACTGTAATGTCTATCTCCTTCAAAGACTCCACCTCTTATCTTCCTACATAGATTCTCTGCAACTCCCAAGAAGGTTATTAGATCTCTTTTGTTTTGTTGTTTGTTTAACCTCAGAATCTTGTCTTAATTCGGAGATCAATTTGATTTTCCAGTTCTGTTTCTAATCAGATGTTCAAGGCATTGAGTGAGCTCAAAGTTAGATCTGAGTGGTCCCTGGAGGCCACCAAGTTCAACCAGCTCTTGTCTTGGATGAGGAAGCTGATGCTCAGAGAAGAAAGCATCACAGTTACTTGTGGTGGAGCTGACACTAGCATTTGCATGTCCTGATTTCTAACCCATGTGGCCTTCCTCAAAACCACACTGGTTTTGGTGTTTAATTTTTTGTTCAACAATATCTGAGGTCTGAGCCCCAAATCAATTGCATTTTTTTTTAAATTGGGGGAATCAATGTTCAGTTTTGTTCAAGTTCTTTTTCTGTGTTGGTTGAAGTGTGCAGAGATATTTAGACAGTCTGCTCTGCTGCTTTCAATAAGGGAAAGGAAGGGGAGAAACTGAACATTTGAGTGCCTACTCACTATATGCCAGACACTTTGGTACTTTTTACCATGTAGTCCTCACAACAACTCTTTGATGTAGCTATTATAATCTCCAAGGCACAGATGGGAGTATAGGGGGAGTTTAAAGAACTTGCTTAAGTTAAATTCCTCAGCTTCTACGCATTAGTGGGAAGATCAGAACTAACGTCTGTCTGACACCAAAGCCTCTGCCCTTCCCACTGTATCCCGCAGATTCCAAGTCCTCATTAAAGATTGATGTAATCTTGAGTACTGGATAGATATGATTATAATATGTTATAAATACTCACTTTTGCATCATCTCTTGCTATTGCTGAATCTAATTCCCTGCCCCCACTTGTCTCAGCTCCAAGCACCTGGAATTTACTTCAGTTCCTTGGATGAGCCATTGGATCTCTTGCTTGAGACTCAGTAAGAGGTAGTGCAGAAGAACAGTTAAGCAAGAGGATTCTAGAGCCAGAATGCTTGGGTTCAATTCTATACTCAACTACTTACAAGCTGTGTCATGTTGGGCAAGATGTACAAACTCACTGTTCCTCAGCTTTCCTATCTGGAAAATGGAATCAATAGCAGTGCATACCTCATCAGGTTGTTGTGAGGATGAAACAAGACCATGTGTGTACAGCACTTAGCACAGGGCCTAACATATTGTAAATACTTAATAAATATTATAAATATTAGTGATTATTACTGTTGCCTCTGCAGTTGTCCACATTCCATTTGCTTGGAACAGTCTTTGCCATTACTCTTTTTGTCTAGATAATTTCTATGCATTCTTCAAGTCTCAGTTTCAGTGCTGTTTCTTAGGGGAATTCTTCCCTGACCATCTAAAGTTGGGTTCGGTCCTTCTCCAACATGGTAATAGAGAAGTCTGCTTTTTTCCTATCAAAAAACACAGACACTCTATCCAAACTAAATCTTGTCTATCATCATCACCAATCTGAAGTTCTTTAGAGGTAAGGATTGTGTCTTTCTTGTTCACCATTTTTTCTCCTGCACAGCACAGAGTAGGTAGGAGTGCTCTTAGGCGAGTAACAAAACTGTACTTTAGTATCTTATCAGTGAACTTTGGGAAGTGTTTCCTTTCAGGGAAGACCAATAGTATGAAGGGCAAGAAGAAAGGTGTTTTGGCACTCCTGCCTTTCTGAAGCCACAGCTGTTAGGTTGGGCAGGGCTGCCTGATTGTGAGTCACACCAACTTTTGCTGCTAGCAAATTAATTGATAATAGCTCTGCAGTTGTGACTCTCAGTTATAAGCAGTTTAGGCAGTGAAAAAATAAAGAAAATAGATGGCTCTGGAGGCACACACTGGGATGCGATAGTGCAAATTAATAATAATAATAATAATAATAATCACCTGGCAAGTGGACTGTAGGTAGCTGAAGCTGTCATACTGACTTCCATAGCTGGCAAGGAGATCCCTGCAGATTCATCCTGCAGAATGGAGCCCTCGGGTGTCTTTCTTCTCCATCAATGCATGGAGCCAAGTTCACTATTTGGACAGGCAGTGTATTAGTTTACTGTGACTGCTGCAACAAATTACCATAAACTTAATGGCTGAAATAATATGCATTTGTTATCTTTTAATTCTATGGACAGAAGTCCAGGATGGGTCTCACTAGGGTTAAGTTGAAGGCTGCATTCCTTTCTGAAGGCTCTAGGAGAGAATCCAGTTCTTAGCCTTTTCCAGTTTCTAGAGGCTGCCTGTATTCCTTGCCTCATGGCCCCCCTTCCTCCACCTTCATAGTCAGCAACAGCTAGGTGAGTCCTTCCCACATTGAAATCTCTCTGGTTCTTTGAAGCCTGGATAGGTCCTCCACTTTCAAGGATTTATGTGATTACATTGGACCTACCTCTATAATCCAGGATAATCAACCCGTCTCAAGGTCATTAACCTTAAACACATCTGCAAAGGCCTTTTGCCATGTAATGTAACATAGTCACAGGCTTTGGGAATCACAGCATAGATATCTTCAGGGGCCATTATTCTGCCACCATAAGTAATTCTATCCTTTTGTTAAACATCATTGAGAGCGTTTCCAACTGAGTTGCTAGAAATGCCCTCTTGTGCTTGACAGTGTAGTGAGTGTCGGGGCGTACCACCTGCATTCCTCTCCATGACGCAGGCACTCATTCCCTCAGCTGCTGAGAGCATTGACAGCAACTGCATGCAGCTGGATCCCTTTTTGGGAATTGCCATTTGCTGAAAAATGCCACCAACTCCAAAGTCACAGTTTCTTCTGGGGGACCACCTGCATAACTTGTCCTGGTTGGGGAGAGAGTGTGAGTTTAAAAACCAAGCTTCTTTTCTTCAATGTGGGACCACTCTGAAGTCCCAGTCTGGCTCCAGCCCTCCCTGATGCCTTCTTTGTGATCTCATCCCAGTTCAATGTTTCCTTTTGCCCAGTCCTGCTGTCTTCATTTCCCCACAGGAGCTGATTTCAGAAACAATTCTCCGTAAACTTCCTGCATGCAAATCACCAACTCAGAATCTGCTTCCTGGGAACCTGTCTGCAATATGCTGTGATAGACAATATGTAGAGTCCTGCAAGAACCTGCAGAATTCCTAAAGCCAAATACAAATAAGAATAAAGAAAACTTTTCAACCATGCACTCTTTCATTGATGAAAAATCATTTGCCTGATTTGTACCCACTAGCAAGTTAACATTCATGCTTCTTAAATACGGTCGATCCTCATTATTCAGATTCCATATTGGAAAATTTGCCTTCTTACTAAAATGTATCTCTAACCCCCAAATCAATATTCATGTCACTTTCATGGTAATTTGCAGACTATGACATGCAAAGACTGATAAAAATTTGAGCTTCCCAATGTGTAGTTCCCAGCTAAGGTCAGGTAAGGTGATGTACCACCTTCTTATTTCAGCTCTCATACTGTAAATGTGTCCTTTTTGTGGTCTATTTAGTGCCATTTTTTTTGCATTGTTTCTCCTTTTTTTGTTGGTTATTTTGCTGCTTTAACTGGCCCCAAAGGCAGTGCTGAAGTACTATCTAGTGTTTTTAAGGGGAAGGAACCTTGATGTTCTTTAGAGAGCTTATATAAGATAAGCTCCATCCAGGCATGAGTTAAAGTGATATTAGCCTAAAGTTCAATATTAATCAGCAATATATATTAAATACGGTGTCTTTAAATAGAAACATACATAAAACAAGGTTACTTATTGATTGGTTGATGAAAATGGCATGACTAGGGGCATATAGGAACCTAACCGTTTTCCCCTAGAAGCAATAGTCTAGTATTCACTAATTCAGTGTTCTTGGTGACTTTTAGGACACTATTACCATAAATAACAGAAATTTGCCATATACTGCTATATAAATGCATTTTTCAGTATACTGTAGTAAGAGTCTCAAGTGTGATTACTTCATTGCCCTGTATATTCTGCAGCCTTGGGGTGTCCTGAATAAGAACTGTGAGTGTACATGCCTGGAAGCAAGAGAAAAAGGAAATCCTCTTTTCATTTCAGATTCTGCCAACCCAGATATTCTGCTTTAACCTGGCTTCTGACTTACAGGATGGGATGATCTTTGAATATTTGTTGGCACATTTTATGCCCTGGGAAAAAGAACCCAGATCAGTAGGTGAAGCCCTGAGCATCTTACAGGAGTACTGTAAGAGGAGTATAATGAGGCTAATTGGTGGAGTTCAAAGGGAGCCATAAACATCATTTTCCCCCAGATCATATGTTGTCTCCTGCAACTTACAGAGTAATCAAATGGAAGAGTTTTCTGACTCCTGTGTTCAAGCTATAGGTAGGAGAAATATGAATTCCATAAATATGGACTTGAGAGGGGCTGATTCTATTCACTAACCTATAGTGATTCCTATTCAGCCCTCTTCAACTTCCTACAGAATTTATTTGTTTAGTTTTTTTTTGTCCTAGTGCCAAGGTTGTGTGCATGTGTCCCTAATTATTGTGTTTCTCATATGTTCATTGGAAAAAGGAATCAATTGAATTTCTTTTTTATTTTAACTTTTATTTAAGTTCAGGGGTACGAGTGCAGGTTTGTTACACAGGCAAACTTATGTCATGGGGGTTTGTCTTACAGATTATTTCCTTACTCAGGTATTATGCCTAGTACCGATGAGTTATTAGTTATTTTCCTTTCCCTCCTCCCCTCTCCACCCTCCAAAAGGTTCTCTTGTGTTTTGTTTCCCTTTATGTGTCCATGTGTTCTCACCATTTAGCTCTGACTTGTAAGTGAGAATATGTGGTATTTGGTTTCCTGTTCCTGTGTTGGTTTGCTAAGGATAATGGCCTGAATTTCTTTCTAGATGCCATAACTGAGGTCTCAGGCCCTGCCGTCACATCTCAGCAGGTTGTCCCCTCTTTCTGATACCCATAGGCCTGTCCCTTTGCTCATTCATGTTAATATCATCTGTTTCTTACTGGATTGTGACTAAAACAGGCACCAGTTTCTTAAGCCCTACAGAATGATGGATACCTGAATTTTGTTAAACACTCCAAAGAAATGGCAGGTTTTAAATGGCTTTGTTTTAGACATTTGATTATCTTCTTACAAGTTTATGTAAACTGCATTTCTGTAATTCCAATTATGTGTTATATGCACTAAAAGAGTATTGGATTTTTAAAAGCATCCTCTGGTACATTATTCCATAGTGAAGAACACTTTTACAAAAGGAATATTCACCCCATAGTGTATCTGTTTATTGATCTGGATTTTGTGTGTACTCAAAGATGCTGTTGACTTCCCAAGCACAAACTCCTGAATGGAAAACAAAAACATCTAACTTTATATTTTTGCTAAGAAAAATTTTAATTTTTTTTCTCATGTTCCCCCATGCCTCTTGATGAAGTTCCTTCTGGGTATTGTTAGTCAATTTCCGATTTTCTTTTTTTTTCCTAGGAGATAGGGCTTTGCTGTTTCCTAGGCTGTAATCACTGTAGCCCTGAATTCCTGGCCTCAAGCAGTCCTCCTGTCTTAGTCTGCCGAGTAGCTGGGATTACAGGCATGTGCCACCACATGTACCTAATATTTTCTTTTTAAAACAATTGTATTGTAAAAATGGGGTGTTGTTATGTTCCCCAGACTGGTCTCAAACTCCTGAACTCAAGCAATCCTCCTGCCTTGGCCTCCCTAAGTGCCGGGATTAAGAGTGTGAGCTACTGTGCCCAGCCCAAATTTACTGGTTAATCATTAGCTTTACTCCCAACGATGTCAATATTTTTCCTAAGTTCTTCAGAGTCTGAACTAGTGCCAAGGTGTGAGAATGAGGATGTGGCACGGTGGAAGTAGGGAACATCTAGTCTCAGGCATCCATGCTGATGTTCCTTTAAGACACCCTCAGCATTCTCTGTTGTCTGCTTTTTGGTCATACAGATGACTTCAGTGTCCCCATCATCTCAACCACTAGGACTTTCCAGGATCTCAGCTCTCTGAGTCACGCCCTCACCATTCTATGCCACATGAGGAAAAGTTCTACTGCTTCCTGTGCCACACTGGAAAGCATGAGAACTCTCTAAGGCTGCTTGAGGTGTGTCTGCGTAATTACATGCCATAGCCATTTTCCCTTGGCTTCTCCCTAGTCATGGGGAGCAATGTTTTTTGTTTTTTTTTCTTCACCTACAGATTTGGAAACTCTGCTTTCAATTCTTCAAATCTGCATGGGTACTTTAAAAAATTTACCTCTCCTAGTGCATATAACATATAATCAGAATCAAAGGCAATTTACACACACTTTTGCAAAACTCCTCAATTGCTTCTGGACCTCGGGTGAGGGCGTAAGACACAGGCTCCTCATCCGGGATGCACTGAAGTATGTTTTCTCTTTCTTCCCTTGGCAACTCATGCTCCCTGGCTACTTTATAGAATTCTTATTCAGGGGACAAGGTTATCCTGGCCTTCATCATTCTCTCAAATGTATTTTTTATGGCATAAACTTTATGTCTCGAATCCTTTAGGACCTTTGGTTTGATTCTCAAAACATCTTTTCTTCAAGCTAATGCCTCTGCCATAAATTTCAAGAGACTTTAGATTTTCATGGAGAGGACTCCCTTGTGACCTGAGTTTGGCTATATATTCTCTCCTGTGGCAAGAATATACCAATCTAGTTTGAATAAGGAAGGGCCAGGTGGTCTGAGGAAATGCCTTGGAAAGAGATTGAAAGTGTGTGGGATGCAATCATTGATATTTAAAACTATTGTTCAGATATTCATGTGCCTTATGTTTAGAAATCTTTATTATGAAAAGTTTTAGGATCTGTTTTACTTTATTCTATATTCATTTTTCCCTTTCATATCATATGACACCACTGAGAAGCTACATCACCGTATGAGAAATAAATATTTGATGACATGTTACTTCTTTAAGTCAAGTAATGGAACAAAGATTTCTAACTATGCAAATACCTAGGGAAACCAACCTGCCGTTTGCTGTGCAGAGTACGCTAAATAAATTGAGCCATCCATCATTACATGACTGCATTTCGGGCAGATTAAAGAGAGAAAACATTTATTTATTTCATTTTCTTTTCGGCTGCTCTCTTTCATGCCCTCATATCTTGAAGCACTGAATTCTAGCAGCACATTCTTGTCTCCAAAAATACACTCTTTTATTTATTATCGTGAAAAGGCTTAATGAGAAATGACAACCTGCCACCTCATCATGATTCAGTTTTTAGACTATCTAAAGTCTTCTAATTAATTTACTTCCAATGTGATTTTCATCCTTCTTAACATTTTATTGATTTATGGATTAATCAACTGCAACATTTCTACTGAAAGCAAATATAGCACCAATTCAAATAATTTATTCTTGAGTAAGCTTATCCTCCAATGCTGTCACCCATACCTTAATTCCCGAGACATAGAAAAAAGGTTGAATATTTTTTAAAGTACCATTTAAACTACTCCTTCCCAGAGTCTGTGTCCCCCAGTGCATTCCTGTCCATCAACCTTCTTTTTTGTTCACTTCCCTCTTTGCCAAAGAAGACTTAATATTTGTCACTATAAAGATGCTCTTGCAATACTCCTTTGCTCCTTTGTCCTCTCTTCACACTTGATAGCTAAACAACAACTATCTTTGCCTGTACTCAAACAGCTCCTGAAACAGAGTGCGATGCCTAGTAGGAAAAGAAACACACAGCCATTGTTAAAACAATGAGCATATGAGCAAATGACCTAGTAGATGAAGTAGAAGGTTTGAATTTTAAAGCCCCACTCAACCTCCACCAACTTCAGCAAGAGGTCATGAGAATTCCCCTCAATTCACATATTATTCCTGAAACAAGAACTAACAGGACCAGAGGAAACTTAATTAGGAGCAGATTCGAGATGACGTCATTGGATATAAAGGTATTGTTTGTTAACAACCATATTATTTAATAATTGATAATCAGGAAGCAATGTTTTCAGCATTTCATATCTTACTATTATAATTTGTTACTTTTGCATATACACATATTGCTGTGTCTTAGTTTCATTTTATAAAAATTGTAAATTGGTTAAGAATTTTTAAATTGAAATGTCCTACTTAATATTTTTCCCCTTAAAATAAAAATAGAGATTTTTTCCAAGATGCCTGACTAGAGATGTCAGAGGCCAGTTCTCCTCAGAAAGAAGAACCAAAGTTACAGATGAATAATCATAACTTGAATAGAATATTAAGAGAAGAGTGCCAGAGCCTACCAGACAAGCTAGAGCACAGAACAACAACAACAACAAAAAACAACAACAAAAAAAACAAGCAAGGGTTTGGCAGAGATTGAGCTTCAAGGGACTTTGTGTCTGGTGAATAGGGTAGGCGGGGTTTTCTGGCTCCTGTCACCCTTGCAGTAGGCTGCTGATTGCTGAACTGTTGGAGAGCCCCTCTGCCATCATGAGCCCAGGCACTGGTGTGAGTGGTGATGTGGGAACTTCTTGAGGGCATTGCACTGGGCTGCCAGTTTATGCAAGGTTGCTCACTCTTCTGCCACACCTGAGCAGTGGTGGGTTGATGCATACCCATTGTGGGACTGTCCTGCCTAGGGAATCTCAGCCCTTTTGTTGCCACATCATTGGATCCCCTGCAAACATTCCAAAGCACCTGCTCAAATTAAGGTAGCCAGACAGGGCTGACTGAACCCAGGGAAGCTGCAGAATTCCTAGTGATCTGGCCCTTGGGCCATGCTGCTCCTAGGGGAAGAGAGAGTGTAGCACACCAACAAAGCCCCCTTGGAACAAAGGAGACAAGAACATGTGCTCTGCTGTGCCTCCAGAGTGCCACACTTGTGGGCTGAAGGTGACTTCCCCTTTCCTAGTGGATACACAGACACTGTGTTCAGTTCTGTGGGGGAGGAGTGTGTTCTGTCCTAGAATCTAGGCAGCTCCATTGCTTAGACATGGATGTGGAGAAGGGAACTTCTCCTCACCCTGCTCATTGCTGCAAACACAGACATGGCTGCTCCCACAGGGAAGAGGCATGGACATACCTGTGGATGGCCATTCCAGGGCTAATAAGAGCAGCTGCACCTCCTCCACTGTTGAGTGTCCACTGGGTTGGGAATGCGTGAAAGGCAGAGCCCCTCTCCCTCTACACATGGAGCAGCAGCATTCTTGCAGTGGAAAACAGGCAGGTCTCAAAGCTATCTGTTTTAGACTGAGGGAAGAGGTTCCAAGTCAAAGCCATTTGGCAGAGTTCCATAGAACAATTATTTTCTATGACTCTTAGCTACGTTGTGGCCAGGGGATAAACAGCAGTGTCTATCTGAATTGAGAGTCATGAGCCCCAGGAGGGTACAAATGAAAAGTTCACTAGAGAGATAGATTAAAAAAGAAAAACACTCCGAACTTCTGGAAACAAAAAAGTCATGAAGGAATTACAAAATACAGTTGAAAGCCTTAACTGTAGACTAGACCAAGTAGAGAAAAGAATTTTAGAGTTTGAACAGATCTTCAAATTAACATAGTAAGACAAAAATTTTATAAAAAAAATAAAAAGGGAACAAACCCTTTGAAAAATATGAGATTATGTAAAACATTCAAACCTACAAGTCATATGTATTCCTGAGAGAGAAAAAGAAAAGATAGAAAGTTTAACAAACCTAATTGAGGAAATAATTGAGGAAAGCTTTCCTATTCTAGTTATAGATTTATACCTACAAGAAGCTTTGAAAACTCCTTTAAGATACTTTTTCAAGACAGACCACCAAGGCATATAGTCGTCAGACTATTTAAAGTGATCAGGAAGGAAAAAAATCTGAAAGGCAGCAAGAGAAAAGCATGTAATTAACAATAAAGGAAATTTTATCACACTAACAGCAGATCTCAGCAGAAATCCTGCAAGCTAGAATAGATTGGAGTCCTATTTTTGGTCTTCTTAAAGAAAAAAGTGTCAGCCAAGAATTTTTTTTTTATCCTACTAAACCAAGTATCATACATAAAAGAGAAATAAAGTCTTCCCCAGACAAGCAAACATTAAGGGAATTTGTCACCAGTAGACTACTCCTGGGAGAAATACTCAAAGAAATTCTAAACATGGAAACCAAAGGTTAATAATCACCATCACAAAAGGACACAGAGGTATATAACTCACAGGTCTTATAAAACAATTACACAACTGAGACTACAAAGTAAATAGGGAACAATTAACATTATAACAGAAATAAAATCTCACACACCAATATTAACCTCAAATGTAAATTGACTAAGTGCTCCACTTAAATGATATACATTGATGACATGGATACAAAAACAGGATGAAATTACATGCTGATGAAAGAAAACCCACCTAACTGGTAATGACACTTATGGACTCAAGATAAGTGGGTGGAAAAATACATTCCATGCAATGGAAACCAAAAGCAAGCAGGAGTAGCTATGCTCATATCAGATAAAACAGACCTTAAATCAACAATAGTAAAAAAAAAGACAAAGAAGGTCATATAATGATAAAGGGATCAATTCAACACGAGAATATAATAATTATTCATATATACATATGTACATACATATATGCACCCAACATCAGAGTATCCAGATTTATAAAATAAATACTAAGAGACCTAAGGAAAGAGATAAACAGCAACATAATAATAGTTGAAGATTTCAACACCCCACTGAAAGCACTAGATAGATCATCAAGGCAGAAGATCAACAAAGCAACACTAGACTTAAATTGAACTCTAGACCAAATGAACCTAACAGACATTCTACCCAACAACTGCAGAATATACAGTCTTATTAGTGCATGCATCGTTTTTAAAAATAGGCCATATGTTATGCCACAAAATAAGTCTTGATAAACTTAAAAAAAATCAAAATTATATCAAGTATATTATTCTCAGATCATAGTGGAAGAAAACTAGAAATCAAAACTATGCTAATATGTGGAAATCAAACCATGTGTTTTGACTTATATTTGGTCAATAATTAGATTAAAGTGAAAGTCAACACTTTTTTTGAATTGAATGAAAATAGAGGCAACATATAGCAAAAGCAGTGCTAAGAGGGAGCAATGAAAGGCCTACATCAAACAATAGAAAGATTACAAATTAACCACCTAACATCACATCTTTGGAACTAGAAAAACAAGAACACACCAAGCCCAAAGCTAGCAGAAGAAAAGAAATAACAAAGATCTGAACAGAACTAAATGAAATAGAGATAAAAAATGCAAAGGATCAATGAAATGTAAAGTTTCTCTTTTGGAAAAATAAACAAAGTTGATAGACCACTAGCTAGATTAACTAAGACAAAAAGAGAGAAGATTCAAATAAGCATAATCAGAAATGAAAAGGAGACATTACAACTGATACCACAGTAATACAAATGATCGTCAGAGATTTCAATGAACATATCTACACTCACAAGCTAGAAAACCTAAAGGAAACAGGCAAATTCCTGGAAACATACAGCCTCCCAACATGAACCAGGAATGACTAGAAATCCTGAATAGACCAATAAGGAGTAGTGAGATTAAATAAGTAATGAAACATCTCCCAACCAAAAAAAGCTCAGGACCAGACGGATTCACAGCTGAATTATGCCAGACATACACAGAAGAACTTTTACCAATCTTATAGAAACTACTCCAAAATAATTGAGGAACCAGAAATCCCCTCTAACTCATTCCACGAACCCAGTATTACCCTGATATCAAAGCCAGGGAAGGAAAGAACAACAAAAAGCTACAGGCCAATATCCCTGGTGAATATAGTGCAAAAATCCTCAACAAGGTGCTAGCAAACCAAATCCAACAGCTCATCTAAAAGAAATAAACAACTATCAACTGGGTTTTATTCCAGGGATTCATGAATGGTTCAACACACACAAATTAATAAATGTGATTCACAACATAAACAGAAAAGCAAAAAAAATCTGATCATCTCAATAGATTCAGAAAAAGCATTTGAATCATTTGATAAAATTAGGCATCTCTTCATGAAAAAAGATCCCTAGATTTTATAAGTAAGTAATGTCAGTACAATTTCAGGATACAAACTAGACATTGAAAAAAATCTCAAAATAACAAAAACCATACACAAGAAACCCATAGTCAACATCATACTGAATGGGGAAAAGTTAAAAGCATTTCCCCCTGAGGATTTTAAGAAGACAAGAATGCTCACTTTCCCTACCCCTATTCAACACAGTCCTGGAAGTCCTACCTAGAGCAATCAGGCAAGAGAAAGAAATAAAAGGCATTCAAATTGGAAAAGAGGAAGCCAAATTATCTGTATTTTCATATTATATGATCTTATACCTAGAAAACCCTAAAGACTCCTCCAAAAGACTCCTAGATTTTATAAGTAATGTCAGTAAAGTTTCAGGGTACAAAATTAAAGTATAAAAATTAGTAGCATTTTTACACACTAGTAATGATCCAGCTGAGCACCAAATAAGAACTCAATCCCATGTATAGTAACTACCAAAAAAAAATTATTGGAATACATTTACTCAAGGAGGTGAAAGATCTCTGCAAGGAGAACTAAAAAACATTGATGAAAGAAATTGTGGATGACACAAACAAATGAAAAAACATGGCATATTCATTGATTGGAAGACTTAGTATTATTAAAATGACCATATTGCTCAATGTAATCTACAGATTCAGTGCAATTCCTATGAAATTGCCACTGTCATTTTTCACAGAATTAGAAAAGAATAATCCTAAAATTCATATGAAACCAAAAGATAGCCCACATAGACAAAGTAATCACAAGCAAAGTGAATAAAGCTGGAGGCGTCATTTTATCCAATTTCAAATTAAACTGCAAGGCTATAGTAACAAAAACAGCATGGTACTGATATAAAAATAGACACATAAATCAATGAAACAGAGTAGAGAATCCAGATTTAAAACCTCTATATTTACAGCTGAATTATTTTCAACAAAGTCAAAAAAACCTACCCTGGATGAATGCATCAGTAGGTTTTCTTCTTAAAAAAATTTTTTTAAACTACCCTGGAGAAAAGACACAATAATTAATAAATGATGCTGGGAAAATTGGATAGCTGTGAGTGAAACTGGACCCATATCTCCCACCATATACAACAATTAACTAAGGATAAATTAAAGACTTACATGTTAGACATGAAACTATAAAAATTCTAGAAGAAAAATTAGGAAAAACTCTTCTGGACATTGGGCAAAGCAAAGCACTTATGAGTAAGTCCTCAAAAGCAAATGCAACAAAAACAAAAATATACAAATGGTACCTAGGTAAACTAAAAAAGCTTCTGGGCAGCAAAAGAAATAATCAACAGAGTAGACAAAATGATGTACAGAAAAGGAGAAAATATTTGTAAACTATGTATCCAACAAAGGACTAATATCCAGGATCTAAAAGGAAGTCAAACAACTCAAGAAAAAGCATATAACCCTATTAAAAAGCGGACAAAGGACATGAACAGCCATTTTTCAAAAGAATATGTACAACTGGTCACAAACATATAAAACTGCTCAGCATCGTTAGTCATTAGAGAAATGCAACTTAAAACCCCATGGGATACCATCTTACACCAACCAGAATGGCTTTTATTAAAAAGTCAAGTTCAACACACGTTGGTGAGGATGCATAGAAAATGGAATGCTTATGTACTGTTGTTTGGGATATAAATTAGAACAAAGTCTATGAATAACAATATGGAGATTTCTGAAAGAGCTAAAAATAGAACTCTCATTTGATTCAGCAATCCCACTACTACCTACATAAGGGAAAAGACATCATTATGCTAAAAAGATACCTGCACTTGTATGTTTATCACAGCACCATTCACAATAACAAAGTCATGTAATCAACCTAAGGGTCAATGGATGGTTGGATAAAGATAACTTCTGTTCAGTTTTAGTGAATATTATTCCTTCATTTATCTCTTTGGGCATTTTAAACATTAAAATAATTCCATTTACAAAATAAATGTTTTGAAATTGATACAATTCTAATTTATCAAATGTATGTGTAAGAGTTATCAGAATCAAAATGAAATCACTTGTGAAAAAAGAAAAAAAAGGCAAATAGAGCCAGGGAAGGCTGTAAAGAAAGGGTTTCTTACCCTGGTATGCCTGATATCAGAACTGTAACAAAAGGTTTGGTAAAAACTACCTCGCACAAAGGTCATTGCAACCTCACACAAAAAGTACTATCATGAGAACATAGGCCCAGCAACTACCTGTCCAATCTCAGACTGGTGTCTCCTTTGCTATTGAGCCTTGTGGCCAAGGGAAAGTATCTGAAAACAATTATGTAACCCTCCTGCATTTTTCCTTTAAACATTTTTGTCTTCCCTTACCTTCCTGAATATGCACATAGTTTGCAATGGCATGTGTAGTCCCATTGCAATGCCTTATTTCTGAATAAATATCATTTTCTTTTACAGAATCTCTCTATGCTTGTTATTTAGGTTGATATACGTATATGTTCATCAACACATACACAAATGTTTCTGAGCTTCACCTAAATCAATCAGGTTTTGCCTCTAGCTTTGGCAGGGCTGATGTATGTCTACATGGCCAATGTCTTTTGCTGTTTCATACCTTTGCTGTACTGGTTGCTGTGTGTTTTGAATATCCCTCTGGCATTAGGTATAATGAGACCTATAGCAGAAATTCTAGTTGCCTTCTCTTAATGGCAGAAGGAACCACAACAGCAAAGAAAAAAGAAAAGAAAGAAAGAAACTGAAGAGAGAAACATCATATAATCCACCAAGGCAAATTTGACCCAACCTCCGGAATTTACAGCTACCTTTTAATAATACCTAAAGAGGAAAAGTCTGAATTAAGCCTTGGCATTTTTTTTTTCTAGAAGAGAAAATATTGCACAGAACCATACAAAATTAGAATCAAGACGGATTACGTATTCCATTAAGTAAAAGCCTCTCATTTTAGAAAATTAGAAAAAGAGAAACAAAGGTGTTAACTGGCCAAGATCTTTTGGCTGGAGACTGTTCAGAGGACGGACATGGCCCCTTTCCCTGACATGCTCTTTCTCTATTTCGTGGTTTCCTTTAATCCCCAGAAGACTTCAATCTCCCTAGCATTGTTTATAAAAATATTCTGGCATATGCCTGCAAAAATGTTCAAATACGTAAACTCCTTCTCATCCTCCCTTAGCCAGATTTTTCACTAACTTTATCTCACTTGAAAGAAACATGAGAAGTACTTCTCTTTAGGATGCGAACCAGCAAAATCAATGTCTAAAAACAGTTATTTGGTTTCATAGGCTTTAATTAGCAAAGTAATTTTTTTGGTAGCATTTTTCACCACAGTGTTATTCTCAAAATAGTTTTAAGGATAACATGCTTGTTTTCTAAAAATATTGAGTTCATGTGGAAAGCATTTTTTTAAATTTAGTCTCCAAATACATTTTTATCTCTCCAACAAAGGTCAATTTGTAACCAATTATCACCTTAAAAATATAGGCAAAGCCTCTGCATTAGTCTTCTATGCTTATATTAAAATTAAAATGTCCAAAATTAAATTAATATTTAAATAATTAAAATGTGAAGTCTTTTTGAATATGTTCCATATATCTTACAAATTTTAAAAACACATATCTAAATAGATAATTTTACTTCTTAAAACTTAAGACCCCTCAGAACTCATGTAGCGTCCATTCAGATGATTATTGTGAATAATTATTATATATTGAGAATCCACCAGGTGTCAAATTCAGGGGGTTACTTAAGTCATCTTGCTCATCTCTCACAGCAAGCCAGTAAGGTAGTTATTTTTCTCGCCTTATTCCCATATTATTTTCTTGAAATTATTCCTCAGTTTTCTGTATAGGTCATGGGAAACTGAAGAACACAGGGTAAGGAAACTTTTCTAGAGAAAAGGCTAGCTGATGTAGAGGTGAGATATAGTCCGTATCTGTCTGATTTTAGTGCTTAATTTTGTTATCACTATATCAATGCTTCTCATATTTTTTCCTCGTTGCAGCTCTTTTAAGTTTACTCTAATTTTTCTTATATTTTCAAAAATTCCCACTTTCCTTTTTTCATGATTCAAAAATTAAATCTCCTCTTTCTAAGTCTCCTACCTTTTTATTTACTCTCCTCATTCTTTCCGCAAAATATGACTACATTAAACTGTGCCATGACAGTAACAAAGACTTAAAAATCAAAAGAGGAATATTAATTATTAAACTTTTGAATAAATTGTTGTTGAATATCATTTGGTGTTCTTTTTCTCCTGGATATCTGGTAGATTACTCCTTATCTTTCTTCAAATTTCTCTCCAAATGCTGCTTTCTAAAAAAGGATTTCTTTTTTACCCTTCTTTTATTGTATTGAAATATAATTCACATATAATAAACTTTGCCATTTAAAATCATACAATTCAGTGTGTTTCAGTATATTAAAAGCTTATGAAACCATTACCACTAATTCTAGAACATTTTTGTAACCTTCCCAAAGAAGCCCTATCCTCATAGATCAGTCACTCCTCAATCTCTTCTCTTCCCCAGCCCCCTGCCGGCTCCTGGCCACCACTAAGCTTTCTGTCTCTGAGAGTTTGCATATTCTTGACCTTTTGTGCAAGTAGAATTGTACCATATGTGTATGATTCTATGTCTGGCTTTTTTTCACTTGACATAATGTTTTCAAAGTTCATTCATGTTGTAGCATGTATCAGAACTTTATTCCCTTTTATGTCTGAATAATATTTCATTGTGTGGTTATACTACACTTTGTGTATCCATTCATTAGTTGATAGGCATTTAGGTTGCTCCCACCTTTTTAGATGGTATGAATAATTCTCTTATTAACATTTGTGTTCAAGTTTTTGAGTGAATATATGTTTTCATTTCTTTTGTATGTGCCTAAAAGTGGCATGGCTGGGTCATATAGTAAATTTATGTTTAACTTTTTGACGAACCTTCAAAATGTTCACCAAAGTAGCTGCACTATTTTATATTGACAATGTATGTTTCCAATTTCTCCACATCTTTGCCAACACTTGCTATTGTTCATCTTTTTTGTTATAGCTATCTTAGTCGGTGTGAAAGGGTATCTCATTATGGTTTGGTTGCATTTACCTAATACCTAATGATTTAGATAATCTTTTCATGTGTTTTGTGAACTTTATATATCTCCTATGTAGTAATAGCTATTCAAATACTTGACCCATTTTTTTCTCACTGAGTTGTCTTTTTATTATTGAACTTTAAGAGTTTTAAAAATATGTTCTGGATCTAAAATCTTATCAAATGCATGGCTTGTAAGTATGGTAGGCTATTCTGTACGTTGCCTTTAAATTTTATTGAAAGTGTCCTTTGATGCACAAATGTTTTTAATTCAATGAAGTGCAGTATATATATATATATTTTTTTTTTTTTTTCTGGTTGCTTATGTTTTAGGTGTCTTGTCTAAGAAACTTTTGCCTAATCCAAGGCCACAAAGATTTATACCTGTGTTTTCTACTATGAGTTTTATCCTTTTTTTCTCTTACATTTTTGTCTCTTACCTATCTTTTTTTTTTTTGAGGTGGAGTCTTGCTCTGTCACCCAGGCTGGAGTGCAGTGGTGCGATCTCAGCTCACTGCAAGCTCCGCCTCCTGGGTTCGCACCATTCTCCTGCCTCAGCCTCCCCAGTAGCTGGGACTACAGGAGCCCGCCACCACACCCGGCTAATTTTTTGTATTTTTAGTAGAGACGGGGTTTCACCATGTTAGCCAGGATGGTCTCGATCTCCTGACCTCGTGATCCGCCCGCCTCGGCCTCCCAAGGTGCTGGGATTACAGGCATGAGCCACCGTGCCCAGCCGTCTCTTACCTATCTTGAGTTCATATTTGTATATTCTATTTCCTTGCTAATCTTCTATCTTCTTATTTTATTCATCATTGAAAGTCAGGTGCTGAAATCTCCAACTATTACTGTTGAATTGTCTATTTCTTCTAGTTCTGCTTCATGTATTTTGGGTCTCTGTTGTTAGGGAAATACAGTTTTATAATTATATCTCCTTGATGGACTGACCTGTTCAGCATTATAAATTGTACTTTTTGTCTCTAGTAATAGTTTTCCTCCAAAGTATATTTTGTCTTCTATTAGGAAAGTTACTATAGCACTTTGGTTGCTGTATACATGGTATGTCTTTTTCCATCCATTTAGTTTCAATCAATTGTGTCTTTTAACATAGTGTATCTTCTGTAGAGGGAATATAGTCACAGCATAGCATTTTATCCATTCTACTAATTGCTTCCTTTTTGATTGAAATGTTTAATCCCTTCAAATTTACTATAATCACTGATAAGGTAGGATTTATGTCTGTCATGTTTCTAGTTGTTTTCAATGTCTTTTCATTCCTCTATTATTCCATTCCTGCTTTCTTTGGGCTAAATAGATATTTTCTAGTGTACCATGTAATTCCTTTACCATTCCTTTTACTATGTTATTTTCTTAATTGTTCCCTGATTAATTATGATTAACACTATTATTTACAAGAGTCTATTTCAGATTTATGCCAATTAATTTCCATAGTGTACAAAAACTTTGCTCCAATATTGCACCACTTCTTTTGCTCTCCTTTGTGCTATCATTATATATGTGTGTTCATTTATATTACATGCAATGTACAAAGACATAATATGTCTTTGTACATTGCATGTAATATAAATGAACACACATATATAATTATTGCTTTATGTAGTTGTCTTTTAAATCAGATACGAAAAAAAGAGTAATCACAAATTTCAAATACATTTATACTCTCTTTTACATCTACCTGTATAATTACTTTTACCAGTATCTTTTATTTCTTCATGTAGATTCATGTTACTGTCTAGTGTCTTTTCAGGTCAGTCTGAAGTACTACATTTAACATTTCTCATAAAACTGTTTTGTCAGTGACAATGATCTCAGTTTTTGTTTGGCGATATCTTAATTTCGTTTTAATTTTTAGAAGATAAGTTTGCGGATTTAGAATTATTGACTGAAATTTTTGTTTTTCTTTTAGCAACTTGAATATGTCATTCCATTGTCCCTGGCCTCAATAGTTTCTAATTGTACACTTGCTGTTTATCTTAGTGAGGATTCCTTTTACATGATGTATCACTTCTTTCTGGCTGCTTTGAAGATTCTTTCTTTCTTTGTCTTTGACAGTTTATGACTCATCTGAGTATAATCCTTATTGAGTTTAAACTATCTGGAGTTCACTGAGCTTCTTTGATGTATAGATTAATGTAACTTTTGAAATAAAATTTGTTATGTTTCCTGTCCTTTTTTTCAAATTTTCTTTCTGTCCCTTTTTTCTTTCCTCCCCTCCTGGACTCCCATAATGCATATATTGGTACAGGTGATGTTATCTGTAACAGCTCTCTAAGACTGCTAATTTGTTATTATTGTTCTTTATCTTTCTGTTTCTGAGACTGAATCATTTCAATCCATTTCTCTCTATGTTTGCTGATACTTTCTTCTGCCCTCTCAAATTTGCTGTTGAACCACTCTAGTAAATTTTTATTTTAGTTTTTTATTTTCAATTCCAGAATATATATTTTTTTATTTTTTATACTTTAAGTTCTGGGATACATGTGCAGAACATGCAGGTTTGTTACATAGGTATACAAGTGCCATGGTGGTTTGCTGCACCCATCAACCCGTCATCTAGGTTCTAAGCCCCTCATGCATTAGGTATTTGTCCTAATGCTCCCCCTCCCCTTGCCTTTCACCCCCCACAGGCTCTGGTGTGTGATGTTCCCCATTCTGTGTCCGTGTGTTCTCATTGTTCGACTTCCACTTATGAGTGAGAACATATGGTGTTTGATTTTCTGTTCCTGCGTTAGTTTGCTGAGAATGATGGTTTCCAGCTTCATCCATGTCCCTGCAAAGGACATGAACTCATTCTTGTTTATGGCTGCATAGTATTCCATGGTGTGTATGTGCCACATTTTCTTTATCCAGTCTAACATTGATGGGCATTTGGGTTGGTTCCAAGTCTTTGCTACTGTGAATAGTGCTGCAATAAACATATGTGTGTATGTGTCTTTATAGTAGAATTATTTATGATCCTTTGGGTATATAACCAGTAATGGGATTGCTGGGTCAAATGGTATTTCTGGTTCTAGATCCTTGAGGAATCACCATATTGTCTTCCACAATTGTTGAACTAATTTACACTCCCACCAACAGTGTAAAAGCATTCCTATTTCCCTACATCCTCTCCAGTATCTGTTGTTTCCTGACTTTTTAATGTTCGTCATTCTAACTGACATGAGATGTTATCTCATTGTTGTTTTGATTTACATTTCTCTAATGAACAGTGATGATGAGCTTTTTTTCATATGTTTGTTGGCCACGTAAATGTCTTCTTTTGGGAAGCATCTGTTCATATCCTTTGCCCACTTTTTAATGGGGTTGTTTGTTTTTTTCTTGTAAATTTGTTTAAGTTCCTTGTAGATTCTGGATATTAGACCTTTTTCAGATGAATAGATTGCAAAAATTTTCTCCCATTCTGTAGGTTGCCTGTTGACTCTGATGATAGTTTCTTTTGCTGTCCAGAAGCTCTTTAGTTTAATTAGATCCCATTTCTCAATTTTGGCTTTTGTTGCAATTGCTTTTGGTGTTTTAGTCATGAAGTCTTTGCCCATGCCTATGTTCTGAATGGTATCCCCTAGATTTTCTTCTAGGGTTTTTAGATTTTAGGGTATACATTTAAGTCTTTAATCCATCTTGAGTTAATTTTTGTATAAGGTGTAAGGAAGTGGTCCAGTTTCAGTTTTCTGCATATGGCTAGCCAGTTTTCCCAGCACCATTTATTAAATAGGGAATCCTTTCCGCATTGCTTGTTTTTGTCAAGTTTGTCAAAGATTATCTCTATTGATATTCCATATTTGTTAAGTCATTGTTTTCATACCTTTTTTTAGTTCTTTAGCTATCATGTCCTTGAGGTCTTTGAACATATTTCATATAGCTGGTAGAAAAATATTTATCTAGTAAGTCAACTTTTGGGCTTCCTTGGGAATAGCTGCTATTGCTTTTTTTCTTATGCATGGGTCACACTTTCTTAGGTATTTGCATCTCATAATCTTTTGTTTGAAACTGGACATTTAAAATAATCTAATATGACAATTCTAGAAATAAAATTCTCCCCCTTCTCCAGGATTTGATGCTGCTGTTTGCTGTAGTAGTCTTGTATGTTTGTTTAGTAATTTTCTGAGTTAATTTGGTAAAGTCCATATTTATTGTCACATGTGGTCTTTTAGATTACTCTATTACCTTAGTGCTCAGCTAATGATTGGATAATTTCCTTAAAAGTCTGGAACCAATACATCTTCCAGCTTTTGCTGAGGGGCTTTGTGTGCTTGTTGCAAAGCAGGCCCTCAACATTCAGTTAGGCAATTGACAACTCTGCCTTAGCTCTCACTTTCTCATTGCACAGGTCCCTATGGTCAGCCAGAGGTGGTAATATGGGACTTCTTAAGGATTTCCTGAGCATTACCACACCCCTGAGCATGTGCACAATCCTATGCATGTATATGACTTTCTAAATAACAAAAATTATGTTGAAGATTTTTTCAAAGACTGTATTGACATGTCATTTCTCAGCTTTTCCTTTTAAATTTTCAGTCATTGTTTCTCCTGTTACCCACTGCCTAAGACAACCACAAAGTTAAAACACTTTCCAGTAATTGTTTTTGATAAATATTCTTCAGGGAAAATAATTTTTGCACTAGATGAGCTCCTAAACAGGCCAAGTACAGGTGGCCTTGTAACTGATATATTTCAGAGAACCACCAGACTGCTCAAATAATGACAATTATTTTGGAATGAAGCTTTTTAAAAAGTTGCAGCTCCTTTGTACTCCCTTTGATGGCTTCTGGGCTACAGTGGAAATGTGGGCTGTTTTTTCTCAATGGTACTGCAGAGCTGTAGAGCAGGAGATAAGATTAGGACACTCACTGTTATTGCTGAGATCATTTATTTTTCTTGAATAAATCCTCCCTGTGTTACTTCAAGATTTTTGTTATTTTTTCCAGTATTTTGAAGAAATGATTCTGACCTTTTTTTTTTTTTTGGTCAATTTTCTCATTACTTTTGTGGAGGAGATCGTTTTTGGAGGTCCTTCTGCCATCATTTTACTAACATGTCCAGAAGGCATTTTCCTGAACACCTTATTTAAAATAAATGATATTAACCTCTCACTCGTTTTCATATATATATACATATATATATAGACAGTTTCCATAGTACTGTTCATTATCTGCCATACTATGTATTTTATTGTATACTTGTTTATTGCCTGCAGTAGATTTTGTAGTCTTTCCCCATTTTATATTCCTTTTCCATCTTAATAGCATTTTACCTAGGCCTTGAATGGGAAACTAGAGACTACATTTTCCTCTCTCCTTTGTAGCTGGCAAGCTGATGTTACTAGTTCTAAACAATGGGAGTAATGTATATAATATCACTGTAACTGTCTCAAATTGCAGTGTCTCAAAAGATAAATGCTTGCCATGGAATTTTTTCTCCCCTCTCAGGTATATATGTCGTGTTGACAATACAGCTGCAACCATTTGTGTAAGGACTACCATATAAACAGAAGAGTTATAGCACAGGAGGGCATGGCAGAGCAAGATGGAACACATCTGGGCCCCTAAATAACTTTGTAGAGCGAGCTGCTCTTCCTCATCAATATCATTACTAGCCTTCAAAGAAAAAAAAAATCTCATGATTAATCAGGGACCAAAGTTTTGCCTATAAAGTTATTTACAACTTGTTTTACTGAAGCTGGGGGCAAAAACAAACAAACAAATGAAAAACTGTTCATGGGAGAAACTGCTAAAATATTTTCTTCAAATAGCTTTTTCTATCTATGGGGACTCACTATTAAGTTGCACTGCGGAAGATATATTAGGGGAAAAGATGCTTCATGAGCACCAAGGGTAGTTAATAACATTCTAATCCATGTAAATTAAATACGAATTATAAAACAATTTCTAAATTCTAGGATCATATACTCATGGGACTTACAGATAGGCACTGAACTTTTAAAAAATATGAAGCTGCCTAATTGGGTTAGGTGGACAAAAAGGCAATAGTAGAACCAAATGCTTATCCTTAGGCCTAGATTGGTACATTTACTTATCTGTCATTTTTCCTGTAGTTATGCATGGCTAGGAAACATGATTGTGGTGGACTGTCATGCATTACATCATGGTAGTAACTACTAGATCCATCATTACTTACTTGTTCACAGGGGAAGCACAGGAGAATATGGTCTCAAGGCATCATTTAAAGATGCTGGATTTCCCATAATTGGGAGCTAAGCTATGAGGATGCAAAAGCATAAGAATGATACAATAGACTTTGGGACTCTAGGGAAAAGGATGGGAAGGCGGTGAGGGATAAAAGACTACAAATTGGGTTCAGTGTACTGCTCAGGTTATAGGTGCACCAAAATCTTACAACTCACCACTAAAGAATTTACTCATGTAACCAAATATTACCATTCCTCAAAACCTATGAAAATAAAAAAATGAAAAAATAAATAAAAATAAATAAAGATGCTGGACTTACATCACTGTAGCCTACCTTCTGCCTGAGTATCTGAAGTTGTCCCCTTCATCTCACTCTGTTGGCTCCTCCTGCAAAGTGCAAAGAATTGATTCTCCTTAAATCATCTGTTCATGGTTGTTCCTTCAGAATTGGGGCTGATTTTCCATCACTTAAAGTGGACTTTCTCTCTTTCCATGCTCTGCAAGATATTATATGGTTGTGTCCAGGACCCAACTTTGATCATACAGACAAGAAAAATGTCCTAGGGGATGGGAATGCAACAGAAATATGGGTATACACTTGCTCCCTGAATGACCGTGTGAATCAGAACCTCCCCACTCTAATTGTGAGACTCTGATTCTACCTAGGACAGTTTCCATATGCAAGTTACCGATGCTGTATAAATTTTTAAGCCACATTCTGTGTTTTATGATATTGTTTTGGAAAATGAGAAAGGTATATTATTTAGAATTAAACTCAAATTGCTGTAAGCCCAAACACAAAGCTTAACGAAAATTCAAGGCCACTACTATGGTTCTGGGTCATTATTCTGTGATGTAATAGTGCTAAGAGGAGTCATCAGGAAGGTGATGCTTTCAAATGGTCATCAGGGACCATAAAACTATAAAGACAACAAGGAAAAGGAAACCCAAAACTTAGAACACTGGTTTGCTCTTAGTGGGAAGGGGAAAGAAAGGGACATGTAAGAACTACAAAAGTAATGGCATAGATGAATTTTTTGTTAGTTGACTTGTTTTGATTTCTGCCAAATATATATTTATAAATACTTTACTCAATTTTTAATAAAAAATTTTAAAAAAGAAAAAAGTTAAAAAAGAGTTCTTGGTAAGACAATGAGAATTAATCCTTCTTCTACCAACTCTGTTAACTAGGAAGAAGGGAGAGAGTAGAAGACACTAATATTTATTGAGCACCTACTATGTGCCAAGCAGTTAAGGTGTAGTAACCAAAATTATTTCACTTACCTATCATAAAGATACCTTGAAAGTCATTACTATAAACTATTTTTGGAAGAGAAAACTGAGGCTGAGAGACTGAATGATTTTCCAAGGTCACACAGCTAGTAACCAGCAAAACTGGGATATAAGCTTGTATATTTCTTGACACCAAGGCCTGTGCAAATGGCTAGTGGTATAAGGTACTATTTCCCAATTCTTAGTTGTTGGCTTAACATATACCTGATATTTTCCATATCTGAGCACTTTTGACTACCACTCTAATCATTTCTACCATGCTGAACATATCATATTGTTATTTCCTTAATATTTTTTCTTTATAACTTGATTTTATTTAAAATGGAAACTTTGCATCATAGGTGGAAAGTGGAAAACTGTTATCATTTGGCATAAATAGAAGATAACAACTGTGATTAAAATTGTGATGATTTATCTAGATACTGTTTGTTGAAGGCTCTGGGTCAAGACCTGTTTTCTGTTGCTTGTAAGGGGGAGATCAGCAAGTGTGTATGTGAGGCTGTTAGAGGTATGTTCATACCAGACTGACTCATATTCAAGAACTATTGAGAAAAAAATGGAAAGAGAATTACAGTTTATCAGGTGAATCCATGGTGCTTATTGTTGTACCTGAGTGTCAAGTCAAACCTAAAATATTTCATATTCTATCAGTCTAGTACTTTGGGAAATAATAGTTAGACTGAAGTGGGGTCACATCTTTGCTTCAGCAATTTCCAGTTAACAAACTTCTCTCATTTAATGTTTTCTCACTTGTAAGATGGAAATGTACCTGACAGATTCTTGTGAATATTAAATGTGACAGTACATAGAAAGCCCTTAACAACCATGCCAGTAGATGTTCAGAGAAAATGAACCATGATTTTTCTGTTCCCTGCACTCTATTATGTTTTTGCTGTAGCTACCTGACCTTGTAATTGTAGTTATAAAATTGTGGCCCCATCCCACTCAAGAGTTCATTGAGATTCTTGTTACTAACCACTTGTCACATAAACAAAATTGGATTAAAAAGGTCAATGAGGAAGTGTATCATATGGAGACATTTACTGAGCACCAGCACTGATGGGTAAAGTGATGTTTTTTGTTTTGTTTTGTTTTCTCTGCACAAAGGTGTCTGGGGCTAACGGAGCAAGTGGGATCTGAAATGAAGCTTATGTTATGCAACCTAAGCCATAGGCCCTGGCACGGTGCTGCATGAACCTTAGCAGGGTTTTTTTTTTTTTTTTACCTTATTTGTATTAAAGTGCCTTATTAGTGTGGCAGTGGTCTCTCCCTTCTAATTGCCCATTACTTATTTATGTGAAGGCATTTCCTATGCACTGTGAGTGCATTGATGATAGAAAAATCAGATTAAAGATTCTTAAGCAAACTTACTAAAGAAGGCAGCTAATTTTTTTTCCAGGTATCTTTAATGTGCCAGATACTAGGCTAGGGACTTGGCAAGGGTCCCAGAACCCTGCCCAACTCTGTTCCTAACTGTTCATCCTCTCTCCTATGTTTGACAGTGCTCACATCAGCTCTGATTCTGCTTCCAAATAATGTCAAAGTTCAGTTTTAAAGTGAAAGTGTAAGTCTCCATGGAATTGAAGAAGGAGCTGAAGGATGGACAAGGAAACTGGGATATACCAGGGAGAGAGGCAGGATAGAAAAAGTCATCCAAATTTAGCCGTGGCAGAACCGGGTTATTTTTATTTTGACCAATAAGCAAAATTCAGAAAAGGATCTTTTCCCTTTTGTCAACTTTAAAATAAAGAGACCTCTGTGTCACTGCAGTGGCTTCAGGCACTATATTTATTCTTGTAAGGGGAGTGAAAGGAAGAAAATTGATGGAGCCAGGTCTCTTTGCTTGGGTTTTAACTTCTCTTTCTCATCATTTGAACCATTCCCACCTGTGAGCCAGGCTAGCTAAAGGGACCTGGTTCTCAGTGGGAGACAAGAAGTCATGCATCCACGTGGGCCTTCCCTTCCATTTGCCCACACAGATAGGCATTGTGGGTTCTCGGGCAGGTCCCTTAGCCTCTCTTCATCAATGTCATAGGTTCTCACTGTGATCAGCACTTTATATGTATCAATTGGTTTAATCTTCATAACAATTCTAAGAAATATTGTAGGGTTGAGTAATACTCCTATTACTATTCTAATTTTACAGAAAAAAAATGAGAGTGACTGTCTAAAAGAAGTACAATTATTAAGTGGCAGAGTTTCATCTAGAAAACGGGACTTGACCATTTCCAGGAAGGAGGTGCATCTTCTCAGTTTCATGCTGGTACTTGGACCTCTACTTCTATGAAGTCTAAGTTAACAAATTAATTGGTTTATTATTTATTATTAGCCAGTGTCTAAAAGCTTTATCTTTCAGGATTTTAAATCAAGCATGTAAATGTGGCATTTGTTCAGCCTTATGGGCTGTGAGACCTTCTGTATATACATGGTTTAAGCAACTAGGGAATCCTGAGGTGAGGTGGAAGTGGCAGCCCCAATGTTGCTGTACTGACATCAGCTACTGGGGGACAAAATGAGCCCCAGGAAAGCCCAGTTGAGGTTCTCAGCTAGTAGAAAGCAAAGCATTGACTCAGCATCTCTCATGTTCCAGCAAAGTAAAAAGACACATCTTGGACAGTAACGGAGAGACCTTCTGCTTATGAACACCTTGGCTGCAGTTGGGAAAGAAAAACTAAACAAAGTAGGCTTACGAAGACACCTCTGAACCAAGCCCTTCTGTATCCATGATGTCTGCTATAAATAAAGATAGACTTGCAGATGGGACCTTGGAAACGCTAAGATAGTTTTGGGTAAGTGTGTGTGTATGTGAGTTTCTTTAGTTTGGAGTATACAAAATGAATCATTATTCATTTTTTTATTTTGAGACAGGGTCTCACTCTATTATTCCTTTTTTTTTTTTTTTTTTTTTTTTAAGACAGGATCTCACTCTGTCACCCAGGCTGGAGTGCAGTGGCGTGATCTTGGCTCACTGCAACCTCTGCCTCCTGGGTTCAAGCGATTCTCCCGCTTCAACCTCCTGAGTAGCTGTGAGTACAGGTGTGCACCACCAAGCCCAGCTAATTTTTGTATTTTTAGTAGAGATTGGGTTTCACCATGTTGGCCAGGCTGGTCTCGAACTCCTGGCATCAAGTGATCCACCTGCCTTGGCTTCCCGAAGTGCTAGGATTAAAGGTGTGAACCACTGCTCCTGGCCCATTATTCATTTCTAATATGCAATTTGTATGACACTGGCTCCTAAATTACAAAATGCAATTGCAAAAACAGTTTTTCTTTTCTGAGAGAGGTCTTTTTAGTTTGACAACTTCATAAATCTTGGACCTCTTGATACAAAGTTTCTGTGTTGGCTCCTATCACTAGTAGAGAACATTGGAAAGTCTGCTCACTGTTTACAATGATTTACTGGTGATCCTCTAGTCTGATGCCATCATTGCCTGCTGGTGGGCTGGAGGTACCAGTCAAGTAACGGTTCTCAACTGTAAGAATTCTTGCTCTTCCAGTATTAAGGTTACTTTATTATCCTGTTCCAATCTGATACCCTGATACCAGGGACTCAGCTCACATAGAGCTTCTTTCTAATGGACTTAGCTCTAAACTCCATTATTCGTCCTCCATGGCACCCAAGATATTTTCTTGGGTTACGCCAGGATTTCTTGGGTTAATACCAGGATTTTTGGGTCAGCAATTCTTTAAATATCCACATCATGCAGTGCCTGGAGCTAGTCCTTACCAAAGACTTTGGGTATTAGCTTTGTTTTCCTTGCATCACACCTGCTGGAGAGATGTAAATTCAATAGGATCTCTGTAAATTGGTGTTAATACATCCTCTATAGCTACTCCTACTGCTTCCAACCCCAGTGGAGAAAGTGGAGAAGTGAGGGCCGTATTAGGAATCTCTGCTTCCACAAGCCAGGGCTGAGGGACTAAGTGGCTAAGTTGGCTGGACTTCCTGGGTCAATAGGGACTTCCCTAAGGGGACTTTCCCCTAAGCCGAAATGGGTCATAGCTGCAAGCTAAGGGATTGAAACTTCAACCAATCAAAGTGGACTTTTCCCTAAGCCCAAATGAGTCATAGCTGCAAGCTAAGGGATTGAAACTTCAACCAATCATATAGGGAGTTTAAGCTCTAGCTACAGCCTGATGTTTTTAACCAATCAAGCCCGCTAGCCCACAAGTGGATAGAAAATAAGCTAATTCTATAGGGCAGAAAAAGGAAATGGGGAGGGGTCATAAGGGGCTATAAGCATAAGACACCCAACCAGAAATAGCAACCCTTCAGGGTCCCCTTCCACCACATGGAAGCTTTAGTTTTGCTTCTGTTTTACTTTCACTTTCGCTTTAATAAATCTTGCCACTGCACACTCTTTGGGTCTGCGTGTTTCTCTAATTGAGCGGTAACACTCGCCACTGTGGTCCACAGCTTCATTCCTCCCGTGAGATCACAAACCCTTCGATCAAGAAAAACCTTCTATCGGAAGAAGAAGACTTCTCATCTCAGGTCCATGTATCTACTATTGCAATTCCTAAAAGTGAACTTCATACCTCCATTAGTCAGATGTTTTCTTTTCTTTTTTATTCCCAAAACTCACTTATTTCTTGTCTCTGTTGAATGGCAGCTGGACGGACCACTGTATATCTCCAACTGTCTGCATTGATCATTCTTCCCGTTGGTCACTTGATTACATGTATCTAATGTGTCTACCTATTTTTTGCATAGAGGCTGATTACAGCTGCAGGAACTGAGGGGGCTTGACTTTTGATAGAAACTCTGGATCATGCCCCAGAACCACTTTAAGAGACTGGACTCATGAGACCTCTTGTCTTGGGCAGGGCCCTTGATGGCTATGTCTGTTTCTCACAGAGTGGGTTATAACAGGGGACTAGACAGTAAAATGTTTAGATGAAAGAGGAGGCAGAAGACAGAGATTCATTTGGACTGGATGCTTGGTAACTCTGAGGTGTTAGAAGTGGAGAAAATGATTGGACAGCCATAGAAGGATGATCAGGTCAGTTTTGGATGAGTACTGCTTTTAAAAGTTTAGGCTATGTATTCAAACAGATGAAGTTTTGAATCCCAGATCTGACATAGATTATCTGACTTTCAATAAATTAGTTAATCTTTCTAGGATCCAGTTTTCTCAACTATAAATTGAGGATAGAAAAGATCGTAAGTTACAAGGTTGGTGTATGAACTAAATAAGACAACACATGCCCAACACCCAGTGCCTGGCCCTGGGAAGGCCCTCTAATTGTTGTCAAGGCCCCATTTTGAGGCTATTGGTTAAGTTGCTAATGGATGCATAAATCTTCATTGATAACATTAAAATCTAAAAATATTTCATGTCACAAAGCCTATATCCAAGAAGGCTGAGAAATTTGTGTATGATTTGATTGTACATTTTTATATGATTTCATTTACTTTGAAAGCCTTGGATAGTATTCTTATTGATCATTTTTGGAAACGAAAAGGCAAACCTTCATGGAGAGGGCTAAGAAATAAAGTATAAATATTGCCCATATAATTAGTTTTATTTCCATCTGCACCTTCATTTTTCAGCCTCATCCTAGTCCTGGGTTCTGCTCTGGGTTTGAGGTGGAAATGGGACTTGAATCCCTTTATCTTTTTCCCTTGCTAGCTGCCCTGGTGACATTTTGTGGACTGAGAGAAGGAAGCGGAAAGCAAGGGGAGGAAGAGAAAGGAGAAGTGGATGGTAGTGAATCAGAAGTCAGCAAAGGGATGACAAGGGGGCAGAGGAAGGAAAATGGAGACTTAGTCACTAAATGGTAAAAGAAAAGTCCCACTCCCAATTCCCCGCTCTTCTGTCCCCTGCACATGGGAGACACTGTAAGCTAATGTGCCCAATCTAGCATCCGATTTCTCTGTATCCTCCATGCATTCTGGCACAGTCTTTGCCTCAGGCATGCAAATTTGCATTTTTCCCTTGATACTCTTTTAATATGCACTTGTACAAGTAGCTTTCTAAATTTGCCTGAAATAAAACGTTTGCAAGGTATTTTAGAAGGCTTATGAAGAACTGGATTGGAGTTAAGCTTAATTATTATTTTACCCACTTTCTTCTTTTTTATTTTAATTTAATTTCTAAAGAAACTGCTAAACTGTCCATAATTTGAGAAATTAAAAAATATTAAACAAAAATAACTATAACCCAGAGACCATCTTTCACTGGCAGAAAGATGGATGAGATGGTTGGTTCTAAGTTAATTAAAAACATTTGTAACGATTGCAAGTACTATGTTAGAACTCTAGAATGTGTAAGTGTATGCAATACCTCAACGTCCCCTCTACTTTTATATGGATGGAGAAGGGCTGCCTCTCTGAGCTGAAGTCCAACTATTTATTCCGATTAGATTAACATCTTCACAGATTTTGCTTTAGCTCCTTTTATTCACTAATCATTAGTCAGTTCCACACTTTCAAAGGACCTGATTACATGGCTTGTAGAATTGAATTAACAACAATCTAGGAAATCATTAGGCCTTTATTCTCAGGTTTTTAACATAGTGAGGTACAACAGCTTTGAGTTGGGCTGACAATAAGACCAAATGTTTTAAATAGGTAGAAGGCTGCATGAGGGGCTAAGGGGGCAGAGCCCTCAAAGCATCGTAGGTAGAGGTTGGTCCTCTTGTCTTGGTAACTGCCTCAGAGACTGATGAATGCCTGGGAGCAAAGCTAAAATTTCAATAGAAATGATTGTAATTTATCCCATGTTCGTTATGAACCTTGTTCATCTGGTTTCTTAACATCTCTCTTCCAGCCCTCTTAGAGTAAATTTACTTCCTTCTTAATATATTAGTGTTTTGATGAAAAAAGTAGAGCTGCTCAGAATTTTTATTTTAATCAGTTATGGTTTAGCTGTTCTGAGCACAGACTTGGGGTTAAACATTCTGAGTTGAATTTTGCTTCCATCTTTCGCCAAGTTCTAGTTTTGTGTAGATTAACTCGCCTAAAGTTACTCTAACTGAATAAATGTCAAATTCCTTATCTGTAATATGGGAATAACAATGCCTACCTAACAGCGTTGTTGTAATGTATTAAGGTGTCTGAGAAAAATTCAAAGTCAGATCCAGAATATAGTGTTTATGGAGCTAGTGAGTTGGTGACTCATATGCATGAGGTTTGGTTTTGCTAAAAGTAGAGAAAACTAGTTTTCAGGATTGACAATTAAGCAGTCAGAGGGAAAGGTAAGTTGGATGAGGGAGAGGGAGAGGATGCCATACTCTGTGCCATGTTCTAGTCCTTTAGTTTGATATTGGATCCAGTGGACAGAGAGATGGGAACTAGAATTACACAGAAAGTGCTACTTAAAGGTTCAAGTTACCGCATGGTACCCTTTGGGAGAGAAGGGCATTCTCCTTTTTCATGGACCACAGTGCTGCTGTGGCATCTTAATGACCCTTGGCTCTGAGAGTAGCAAGAGACAGCCCTGCACTGGGTGTTCCCACGGTGAACACTGACGAAGGCAGCCTTCAGCATGATGAAACTTTAGACACTCCAGGGCCCTGACCTCGCTTTTCTTAGAACATTTACTTTAGAAAGCCTGTAATTTCAAATTCCTTCTCTGCTCCTTTGAGATATATATCATTTTAAAGGCTTCTGGCCAGCATTTATAATCTACGAGTATCTTTCTCAAGGACCTGGGAGCCATCCCTTTGATGGCTATCCTATCATCAAGGAAGATAGAATCCCTCTCGCTCAGTCTCTGTGGTGAGACAGATGCCTGGCTTTTGTGGGCATCTTGCTCCACATTGTAAAACTGCCTATTGACATGAAGATAAGTGCACATTTACTTTTCCTTTGGGTAAAGCCAATTAACAAACACGGACACCTTGAGTTTCCCCTCTTTGAATATTGCCAATTAGCAAACATAGATAGCTTGAGTTTTCCCTTTCAGCTCAGTGGAGTTAAGTTCAGACTTAGTTCTGGCCTCTCTCCCTTAGTGCAATAGCTTTGAATAAAAATTTCTTTGTTTAACTTTGTCCTGTGCCAATTTTTGTTTTGATAACACTTTCCACTGTGGCAGTGGGAGGCACATTCCTATGGCTTACAGGGCAACGGGGGCTGACCATATGAAAAAGAGACATAATGAACAAAAATATTAGAAAAGTTTGCCTCAGGGTGATTTGAGCTTGCGGTCAGTTTGTGCTGAGATGGGAGGCACCCTATGGAAATCCAAGAGTGGAGGCAGGGGATATTTAGATTTCTATTGTTAATGTCACTCCATTACTGTGCAAAAACTTATAAGGACATTAAGGCTACAAAGAATCAGGTAATGCAATTAAAGAGCCTACTTCTGAAATAGATTAAGCCCTTACTAGGTGACAGTTACTGTTATTACTTATTCATAAATACACCAGTATTTATTGAGAGTCTACTATGTACCAGACACGGTCTTAGGCACTAGGGATACAGCAGTGAACAACAACAATAATAAAACAAAGCTCTACTCTCATGAAGCTTATATTTTAAGTGAGGGAGAAAAGTGAACAAATAATGCAAGTTCAGATGATGATATTCATTATGGAAAAAATACAGACAATTAGAGATTGGAGAGAAGTTAGGGAGGAAGCCATTACAATCATTTTGTCAGCATTCTAGCAGTCTAGTAGTCCAGCAAACGCCAGCGTTTTGGATATACACCAAGAGATGACATGAGTCCTCTGGCTGACTCTGATAAATCACAGCATTACAGGATCTCAATAGCCCTGAGTGGCTTTATTTCACCTGGCCTGCATCTCCTGATGAGACATCAGGGTTGGCCATGCACAGCAAAGACAGAAATCATCTTTGAGTGTTGTTTTCTCATCAAATAGTCTGTCCATGCAGTAGCCCCTGTTTTCCTCCAACTTTCTCTTGCCACACTGAGTGCTCAATTGGCCTCTTCAGTAGGGCGCCCACTGCTGGTACTCATTGCCCGATCGGTTGCTTTGACTCAGGAGCTGTACTGAAGGGTTGGTGCCCAAACCATACCAGTTGGTAAATATTTTGAATCCTACTCCTGCTTTTAAGCACATATCAATGAAGCTAATTTTTATAGTCTAACACAGTCTAGGCAGACACATTCCTATTCGATCTTTGTCTATATTCTTGCTCATCTTTCTCTATAACATGAGAAAGAAATTACTCAGCACACCTTTCCCCCACATTTCCACCTGAGATTTTGTCCTTATCCTTAATTCTGCTTTCCTGTGACTCTTACTAAATGATCACTTGTTAATGCAGAGGCCAGAGCTTACTGGTCTTTGCTTCATAGAAACTAACTGATTGCCCTTCATGGAGAGACACTCAATGAGTGTGCCAATTAAGAAACAACATCCCAACTTATTTCTTTCCCTATAGAGATGAAGTTAGAATTTTAAAGAAATTGTTTTGAGCTCTTTAACACACTCATCTGACATGTCATGTGAATTGGTTGGGAGACTTTAAATCTTTAAATTTGAAACATTTCTCAGCTGGGGAGAAACCACTTTCAGTAATAGCTTCCCTAGGCTACTTGGGTTGTTCCCAAGCCCAGACCCACTCCGAGGGAATTTTCTGATTCTCTAGGTCTCCCTTAGCCATAGATTTATAAAAGGCATCAGGACTATAAAATTGGGGGTGACAGGATAATATATGCAATTTTCCAGTTACTTCATGAAAAAGGTTGTAATGACAGTGGATCAAAAATCATTCATTTTTTTTTCCAGTGAGCACTACATGCATACTTGGTATTATAATACCCAGATGAAAACTGTTTGAATGGTACCAACAAATACAAAATTAAAATCTGTTGAAGGTCCTTGTTTAGACTGTGCATACTATGAAAATATGGAAAACATTATTGTGATGGATGATTTTGTCTTTTTAATGTATGTTCTGTTAATACAATTGATCTTTTATCAACTTTATTGAGGTATAATTGACAAACAAAAATTGTATATATTCAAGGTGTACAACATGATGTTTTGATATATGTATACATTATGAAATGACTATCAACATAGGCATCACTTCAGAAAATTACCCCCCTTTTACTGTGTGCTTATAATACTTAAAATCTTCTCTCTTAACAAATTTCAAGTGAAATAAGCCAGACACGGAAAGACAAATACCTCCTTATCTCACTTATATGTGGAATCTAAAAAAAAGTCACAGAAATAAAGTAGAATTGTGGTTACCCAGGGTCAGGGTGGAAGAAATGGAGAGATATTAGTCAAAAGGTACAAATATTTGATTATAAGATAAATAAGTTTTGGAGACCTAAAGGACAGCATGGTGACTATAGTTAATAATAATGTATTATATGCATGAAAACTGCAATTTACTTTCAAGCATTAATTAAAACAGCAATTCACTTTGCAATTCTAAACACCTGGAATTCTGTCCATGCAGCCCTTGTTGCAGCTTTAGTGTCAGTTATAAACATAGGTGTGAACAGTCTGTAGTGGGGGCCTTGCTAATGTCTATTAGTTAAGTTCTTTTTTTTTTATTTTTCAGAGATGGGGTTCTTGCTCTCTTGCTCAGGCTGGAGTGCAATGGTATGATCATACCTCACTGCAGCCTCGACATCCTAGGCTCAAGTGACCCTCCTGCTTCAGCTTTACAGAGTAGCTGGGACTACAGGTGTGCGACACCATGCCTGGCTAATTTATTTTTATTTTTTAGAGACAGGGTCTCCCTGTGTTGCCCAGGATGGTGTCAAACTCCTGGTCTCAAGTGATCCTCCCACCTCAGCCCCCCAGAGTGCTGGGATTACAGACACAATCCATCTATTAGTTAAGTTCTAATGAAATGAACAAGATGATACAAGTTAAGAGCCACTCCGCTTATACTATAAGTTATACCAAACAGTACACTGGAATACTAGAGAATTACTGTACAGAGCCTGTCCAAATAAATGATATCTGATAGGATTGTCCAGCTAGTAATGAGTTTTATTTCAAGCCCAGGTGGGGTCAATGATGAATTCTTAGATTGACTCTTTCAATATGAACTGTTTGTGAGAATTATAAATATATACCTATATATAAAATATGAATACAGTTATATTTTATATAATTTTAAAAGGCAAAATGCTTCTCAAAGAGACAGTTAAAATTTTAAAGTTTGATTTTTTTATTAGCGTTTTTCCAACAGATGTGTGGCTAACAGTTGACTAAATCTACTTACTCTTCATTCTGGGCACACAGCCAGACTACATTTCCCAGTATCCTTCACAGTTACTGAATACTTACCAATGGACTGTGAGTGAAAGTGAGGTGTGCTATTCTCAGTTAAAATTTTAAAGTATGATTTTTTATTAGCATTTTTCCAACAGGTGTGTAGCTAACAGTTGACTAAATCTACTTACTCTTCGTTCTGGGCATACAGCCAGACTATATTTCCCAGTATCCTTTGCAGTTACTGAATACTTGCCAATGGACTGTGAGTGAAAGTGAGGTGTGTTATTCTCAGTTAAAATTTTAAAGTATGATTTTTTATTAGCATTTTTCCCACAGGTGTGTGGCTAACAGTTAACTAAATCTACTTACTCTTCTTTCTGGGCACACAGCTAGACTGCATTTGCCAGTATCCTTTGCAGTTACTGAATATTTGCCAATGGGCTGTGAGTGAAAGTGAGATGTGCTATTCTCAGGCTTGAATGTAACATATTGCCCATGGGTGCTAGACCCACCATGCTCTTTCTTCTTCAGGACTGAGACAGACAAACTTGGTAACCTGGGAAATCAGGACTTGAAGATCACAGAGACACATGAATCAACGGGCCCAAGTCCCTGAATCACTTATTGGAGAAGAGCTACTGGCAGAATAAAACTATCTATTTGAAATTTAAATATATGAGAATAAACTTACCCTGTCTGAGTCACTATATACTTTGGAGTTTACTAGAGTAGTCAAATATGCTGTTTCTGATTTCCAGACAACCTTTAAATATGAAAAGCTGCAGTCACCTGTTCTTCCTAATTCCCTTTACTATGGGTGTGCACAGTGCTTCTGTGATTTGTCTGGTCTCTCTAACCACCTAGATGTTCAGTAATGGTTGTAAAGTGCCTTTTCTTACTGTCCTTTCAGAACCTGGACTGAGAGAGATTTTAGGTTTCGGAAAAGCTCAGAACTTTTAGCACATGTATATTATAAATTAAATGACTGATACCACATTGGGGTGGCTTGAGTACCGGTGGAAGTTCTATTTAATGATAGGTGTTACAAAAGAATATACAAAGGAAGGGCAAATGAGAATGCAAAATGTACTCTCCTTCATCTCACTGTATCCCAGAACAAAAGGAAAAGTTCTGGGTCATGATCAATATTTGAACATTATTTCAAAATATAAACCCTTCTCTGACCATCTTGCAGTAGTTACATCGTTCCCGTAATCTCTGCCCAAATGCTTCTCTTTGATCTCTTTCTTCTCTCCTAACACTGACTTTTTCTTCATGAGGTTGAGAACTACTGAGACAAATTGAATAAAGGCAACAGTTTTCCAGTGTCGGAGAAACTCTAGCACACTGGAGTACAAGGATTTCCTAGGACTGTGAGCAGGGGTACACTGTGCTGCCCACAATGTTCATGTTGGTGACCATTATGCTATATTCTTAAGGGGCTCTAGGAGTATAAAGTTGACTCTCTTTGTCAACTTTGAAGTAGTAGTAATAAAAGACTACATTTTTTGGGGACCTTCCGATGTGCTAGGCATCATCTCCAACAATCCTATAAATTTGGTATTATTGTAAACATATAATCAGAATACAATTACCCATCAATCAAATAAATGGTACAAAAGGTTGAGTAATATGGCCGATATATAAGTCTAACAGAACTTAGAAAACTTATATTAAAGGTTGTATTATTTCAGATAACCCTACAAATGGGAAAGAATATACTGAAAATATACTCATTGACATATTTGATTACATTTCCAATTTAATTAAACAAGAATGCAAAAAAAGTATTGGGTATGGGTTGACCCCTTGGAGAAGAAGCAGATGCATGTATCACAGCACCACCTTCTTGGCCTGCACAATATCTAATAGGTGCGGATAGTGCTTGTGATGCTGTTTGAGCAGGGAAGGGGTCTTTTGGGTATGAGAAATCCATTTTTGCCATTCCCAGGCCTTTTGTCATCAGGGTATATATCAGTAGTCAGAGAGAACTTAGGAAAAAAGCAAACAAGCTACACTTTTAATCAAGTATATTTACACATATCCAAGATGTTGCTTTCTACATGAATCAACAAGGTCATATCCTCATAGAAAATCTATTTGCCTGCAGCCAGTCTCCTGCTTTGATTTAATTCTCTTATTAGGGATGTTTCTGATACTGAATACGGGGACCATGTTCACACAGTAATTTCACTGTAGTTCACACCTGAATCTTGATGGGGAGGCTGTATGGTCATTTCTGTAGCACCATTGGTCATATATTTGTGTTGTTGACAATTTTGTACCCATAAAATAACTCACATATGATTTTTATCTAGGATACTGTCTTAGTTCAAGCTGCTAGAACAAAAATATCATGGACATGATGACTTAAGCAACAGAAATCTATTTCTAACAGATCTGGAGGCTGGTTAAGTCCAAGATAAAGTGCCCGCTAATTCGACATTTGGTGAAGGTCCTCTTCCTGGGTTGCAGATGGACATATTCTTGCTTTATCCTCACATGGTGGAGAAAGACACCATCAGTCTCATGCCTCTTCTTATAAGGATGCTAATCGCAAGTATAATTAGGGCTCTACTCTCATGACTCTAATTATCTTCCAAAGGCCCTGTTGCCACCTACTTTGAAAGTTCAGGTTTCAACATATGAACTTTAGGGAGACACATTCAGTCCATGAGACATGCTATATATTGTTTGCTCATATTGAGCATCATCATCAATTAATAGGTTTTCTCCATGTCAGTTTTTTGTTTGTTTGTTTGTTTTTTCAGATGGAGTCTCACTCTGTCACCAGGCTGGAGTGCAATGGCATGGCCTGGGCTCTCTGCAACCTCCACTTCACAGGTTCAAGTGATTCTCCCACCTCAGCCTCCTGAGTAGCTGGGACTACAGGCACGTGCCATCACACCTGGCTAATTTTTGTACTTTTAGTAGAGATGGGGTTTCACTATGTTGGCCAGGCTGGTCTCGAACTCCTGACTTTGTGATCCACCCACCTCGGCCTCCCAAAGTGCTGGGATTACAAGCATGAGCCACCGTGCCTGGCTGTCAACTGGTTCTAATAATTAAAGTCATTGTTAGATTCTCTCACAACATAACCCGGGGCTCTAGTTGTGACAGTACAGACAACGAAAGCCCATTGGGTCTAAATTCTTTAGTTCAGCCACAGTCACCTTTAAAAGTATCCATGTTTTCTTGCAGTAACAAAATGTACAGGCTGACCTCGATATTTTCTGCCTCAAGTAGAGTCAGCTACTCTTACTGAGTTCTGGTTCTTCTCAGAAGGAATTATAAAAAAAATTCTAATGTTATGAATTTTAATCTACTTCTATCTTTACTAAAGATAGGGTTCTTTTGACCTTACTTTGATAGGAGGATTAATTAATCTAATAGTCCTTTCCACGCTCTTTCCACTTTTTCCTGGAGCTGGATATCTCCCCATGTCCTAAGAAACAACATGGCACAATAGTTAAGAGAATGTTTTCCGGAGTCAGACTGCCTACATTTATTTTCCAGCTTCACCATTGGCAGGCTACTCAATCTCGCTGTGCTTCCGTTTCCCTCTCTATAAAATACCTGATTGGGTATTTGTCTTAGTACATATAAGCCTCTTAGAATAACATTTAATTCCCAGTGCTAAATAAACATTAGCTATCATTAATTTTGAAACTCCATGTTTTATATTGTCATAGGAAACCACGGTTTCCAATTGAAATATTTCCTTCAAACTTGAAAAATCTTCATTTTATTTTCATGTTTGTACTCTTGCCTCAAGCATCCTAGAATCGGCTTAAAAGTGTACTGACCCACATGATTCTCCTTGCCAGCATCTCTTTAAAAGAATAATTTCTAGTAAGAAGAAGAAATCTTAAAATCTTTCCCAGGAAGCACCTAAACTTCACAGTAATAGTATCCCTGGATTCTCATAAAAACATGAATAAAAAGTCAAACAATGGCAAATACATTCTTTCAGATTTTTATTTAAAATTCTTTTTTAATTAATTATTTATGTTCTAGACCATTTAATTGTCATTTTTTCTCTATCACAAAAAAATTGGTAAACTCCAAATGTTTTAACAACTTTAAGCAGAACTACATCCATAATTCATTACTTTTGTAGTTTCCAATCTGACCTACAAATGTCAGAAATACAATGAATTTGGTATCATGAATCATCAGAAACTTTAAAAACTTCAGTTGCAACATTCATGTACAGCAGTTTTAGTAGCTTCCCAAAGTTTCATCATGTTACCTGGTTTGCATAATTGCTGACCACAAAAATAAAATAAATCCTAGAAACACAAACAAAAATTTCCTTCATATTATATATTATTCACTTAGGCTCTAGTGACAAAATAGCCTTTGACAGGGTCACATTCAAGCAGCCATTCTTGTGAATTCTGCTCATCATTCGCTTCTAGCTGCAATGAGGACTCTTTCTTTTTTTTTTTTTTTTTTTGAGGCGGAGGCTCGCTCTGTTGCCCAGGCTGGAGTGCAGTGGTGTAATCTCAGCTCACTGCAACCTCCACCCTCCGGGTCCAAGCGATACCCCTGCCTCAGCCTCCTGAGTAGCTGGGATTAAGCAGTGTGCCACCACACCCGACTAATTTTTGTATTTTTAGTAGAGACGGGGTTTCAGCATGTTGGCCAGACTGATCTCGAACTCCTGACCTCAGGTGATCCACCCGCCTTGGCCTCCCAAAGTGCTAGGATTACAGATGTGAGCCACTGCGCCCGGCCTGCAATTAGGACTCTCTACAATCACCAGGAGCTTGCAAGGCACCAGAGTCATCAGGTTCCAACTTATCTTTCCTAAATTTATTATCACATTCTTTATGCAAATCACATACCCCAGAACAACAAGTCTTTTCATTTTTTCCCAGCTATGCCTATAATTTCCTACGTCTGCATATTTGTTCACATAGATCTCCCCACTCAGAAAGCTCCTGTCCTTTTACTCTTTCTCTTGAAATCCCATTTCTACTTGAAGAGCTGACTCAGATAAACCATTCCCCTTAAAGATGACTGTTTTCATCCCAACTGGAAATGTCTCTTCTCTACCAGAGTTTGTGCCTTGTATTACCATTTCTTATCTTTTTCATTTATTCCTTTCCCAAAAGATTTTAAGCTCTTTGGCATCTGCTGACCATAACAGCTAGTTTGGTACGTTACACTATACTTGGCATTCTAAGTATTGAAAGGGGAAAAAACTAATTTTTACTTCTTGGGAATAATGGCACAATGTAGTAGAAGAGGCTGCATGGAATCAGTGGCTTAACAGCCAGTCCTAGCCATATTCTCTACTACTTTGGAAAAGTCATCCTCTCTGACATCAGTGTTCTCAGCTCTAAAAGGAACAAGATGTACTGGGCAAACTTTTAAAGCTCTTCTTGCTCTAAAATTGCTTTGCTTGGTAATAACTTCTTACTCTTGACAAATGAAAGTGCACATTGATTGCTCATGCATAACCACTTAAAATTTGAAAAATATTTTACATGCAGCATTTTACATTTGACAGGAATATTGTTAGCAACTGATAACTGCGATGGTATATTTTAAAATATTTGGGTTCCACACAAAAAGATTTAGCTATCAGAAGAATTTTATTTTATCGTCATTTTTTCCAAAGACTCTAATGATGATGGTTTAGAAAGGAATCACTCTTTTATAATATATATTAAATGCTTGTGGCTTAGGTATATTGACTTTAAGATACAACTGAAGAAAGAAGTATTCATTTAGTCCATTGATTTAAGTAAGCATAAAATATTTCTTTGACATTGTCCCGAAGTTTGTTGGCTGCATCATTAAAAAGAAAGATTAAATTTAATTTCCGACAGAGCCTCATTCACTCTTATTGCTTTTCCAATTAGAATATATTTCAATTCATGACTTCAAAAAAAAATCAAGCAAGGAAATATAAAGTTATGTTGATTTTAATAACATCTTAAGATTTTGCCCTATCCGAATTGCTTACTTTTACCTATTTAATTCTAAATCAGAGGAATCATCTTAATTGAAATTATATAGAATCTTAGCTCTAAAGGAATATAACACTGAAGATATGTTACCTAAATTAGCTCAATTTTACCGAAATTAACATTTCAATGTGTCTTGCTCTGAAATAAAAATATCTCTGGGGAAAACAATTATTCATGAAATAAAACATCTGGTAGAGTTGACTCAGAGATTCTCTGTGGAAACAGACACCTTTCTAATCAACGGTTCTGGAAAGCTGTTTGATGAAATACTTAACTAAATTAAAGATTTTTAATGTTCCACAGGAATCTAGTTTTTCAGCATTCTCTCCAGGTTTCTATTACTACATAGAGCTTGAAATCGACAGTATAGCTTTTCCTCTTTAACGGCATGAACAATTCTCAGGAAACTCTATATAATATATACATATATGTATATATAACGTATACTTCATAAAATATCAACCTCAAAAGGCTTTATTTTCCAATGTGCCAGGTTTTTTAAGTGTTGGTACTATTGATATGTTGGGCTGGATAATTACTTGTTGTGGAGGCTGTTCTGTGTACTACAGGGTGGTTAGCAGCATCCGTGGCCTCTACCCACATGACGCCAATAGCACACACACCCTCTAACTCTCCCTTTGACAAACAAAAAGCTTGCAGACTTTGCTAATGTCTTCTGGGACAAAATTATCTCTGATTGAGAACCACCATTTAAAAATATTACGTTGGTGCTAACTCTGAAGACAGCTCCTAGCATTTGAAGCTCTGCTTCCGCATGTATTACATTGGTGCAAAAGTAATTGTGGTTTTTGCCATTACTTTTTTTTAAAATGGCAAATACCACAGTTACTTTTGCACCAACCTAATACCAGCAATATGGCCTTGAGCTAGCTAATTAAGCTCTTTGAGACTCAGTGTCTTTATCTGTAAAACGAGCATAATAATTATCTACCTTATGTGGCCATTATGATTATTAAATAAGATGATGCATAAGGACTACTTAGAGGCATGCTTGGAAATTAGTAAGCTCTTAACCAGCAGTGGAAATTATTCTTATTATAATCCCTACAGCTTTTGAATAAAACTTTAATTTTCACAGTAATGCAAGATTTAGAGGTTTTCTTATCAATTCTGTAAGAGTTATATTATTGATACTGATTAGCAGGTATTTTTTCTTTTTAATCCCAGTCGAAATAATTATATAGGCAATTTCTCCAACTAGTTTTCAAGGGGTACAAACAAGGGACATGTGCCATAGCCTCTCGAGGATGAAATGTTGCCCACCATCCTGGGGATAGAATCTAGAATGTGTTCAGAGAAAAGCATTTTGTGATTTTTTTTTTCATTACATGCTTACTCAAGAGATGTGGTTGTGCCAAACTTTTACTTTAATAGTAATTGATACAAATGCTACTAGCTCAACGCCTCTAGGTTTCAGAACACAGCAGTAGCGGAGGCTGCATTTAAAATCTCAGCAGGACTTGATCTTATGCTTCCCATAAAACCGGAGGCTACAGCAGAAGAGGGTATGATTAAGACCAGTTCTCAATAACACCACAGGCACCCTCATGCTTGGAAATGGCAACTGAATCCTTTCTTTAAATTTGAGCTGAATAGAGTCACCTGACATCTTATTGAAATAAATACAGGTTGAGGCTTTTAAAATATGATCCTATGGTGCTGAGATGTTAAGGAAATGGATGCTTAAATCATCTCTCCGGTAGCATTTTTAAATTGCATTAAAATACAGATACTTACCTCTCTACTTCCTGACATTTTAATTTAGTGAAATCTTAGGTACAGCTCTGGAACCTGATTCTTATGAAGCCCTCCAGGAGATTTTTAGAGTTTGAACAGGTTGAGAAATATTGCCTAAAGAAACCGAGGGACACCTACAGAGTTTAAGTAAATTTCTGCAAATAAAATACAATTTCCCTGATGACTCTGATCATAAAATGAACAATTAATCTATTCATTCATTTCATATGTATTTAATGAGAGCTTACAACAGGGTAGAAACTGAGCTAGCCACAGGAAATCCAGAGATGAACAAGATAGTCTTAGTCTCTGCTTTTGTGGAGACTGGCCAAGAGAGCCTTACCATTCCACCCAGTTTGGCTAAACTTTAGACAGAATTCTTCCTGACTGTGGGCCCCTAAGTTCCCTTTTTTAGAGAACTTACTAGAAAACTTCTGATTGTAAATTATTTGTTTGCTCCTTTGAGATATAAATCTTTTCCAACCCAGTAATGTCTTTCTCGAGGATCTGGGCACCTTCCTTTTAAGCGTAATCAAGAAAAATAGGGCCCATCTCTGAGTCTCTATGGGAGGATAGGAACCTAACTAGGATAAGTGCCAATTAGAGAATAGAAACCATCTAATCACTTTGACCAACTTCCTTCTTAAAATCCTTCAGTACTTTTCCGTAAGCTCACCCTAGCATTTAAAATTCCTGCCTCCTTTTGTTTCAGCAGAGTTGAGTTTAATCTCTATCCTTTGTAACAATAGTTTTGACCCCTACTGCATTCGTCTTGGAAAAGTGTTCTTTGCCTGGTAACTCCATCTGGTGTAAGATTTCTCTGTCCTTATCTATGTCATCGACTTTGATTTTTATTGTTCATAAAAATCATCTGAGTTTGCCCATCCCCAAAAAGTCTGGTCCAGTAGGTTTGAGTACGAAGACGTTATCTGCATTTGTAAGCACCCTGGGTGATATATGCAGGACAAAGAGAGACCAGACATTGAGAAACATTGGTTTTCATGGTCCTACCATGCATTACATTAAGGAGTATATACAATCTGGGATAAGTCACAAAGACCCAGGAGCTCACAGGCCAAGCATTGGTAAGTTTGAGAATCAAAATAAGTAAATATAGTAATAAATTCAGAAACTTTGCACAAATAGGAATCCATAAGTACATGCTGATTATAAATATGTGAGTAAATAACTGGGGAGAAGGGAGGGCTCTTGGTCATTGTAGAAGGTGAGTGATGACTGATGAATGTGCAGGGCATGCTGGAGTATGAAAGTCATCATTGTGCAACCATCACAATGAAGATCAGTTCATGCAAGAATCACGGATGAGTGATAAATCACAGGGGAAAATTTTTATGTAGAGCAGGATATTGCACAGTCTTGAAGTATCTCCATATGGATTGCTTATCTATTGCAAGAGAATAAAAAACTACACACTGGAGTAGCTGGACTGTACCTTGGTCAGGTGATCAAAATTTATATTAACACGGAAAATAGATGAACATGATATGTCTCCACATATGATATCCTAAGAAGACCATAAAACGACTTGTGTAGCACTCTTGCTAAGAGTATGCAAATCAATATGCCTGCTAAGAATGTTAACATGAATCTAGTTCTGAGGAAACATTAGGAAAACTCCAAGTGATGATCCTTTTATTAACTGGAAGGAAATGTTCTTCAAAAATGTTATAAAAAGTAAAAGCTGAGAAACTCTTCCAGATTAAAGATTCAAGAAGCCTGAAAATTAAATGTACTGTGTGATCCTAGAGTGGATCCTATACTGAAAGTACTGAAAAACAAAACAGAACAAAGCAAAAGCTACACAGGTCTTTGTTCAGTTGATAAAATTACAATAGTGTCAGTAGATTCTTAAATGTTAAAAGCGATGTAGTTATGCAAGAGAATATTCTAATTCTCAGGAAATACACACTTAAGCATTGATAGGTAAAGGGTCATGTTGTATGTAATTTGTTCCTAGTAGTTCAGAAAAAAATGTAGATAGATAGCAAATAACAAAGATAAAGCAGATGGACAAAATATTAACAATGGCTGAATCTGAGTAAAACAGATCCTTGTTTTCTTTGAACTATTCTTATAACTTTCTGCATGTTCAAAATTATTTCCAAGTAGAAAGTTAAAAGTATACCATCTTTTCTTAATACATATTTATATAATGAGAAAAACAGTAATTCCAGAAAGCAAGCCATCATATTGCCTCTACACAGTTGTAATTAAGTATTACGCCTTTAGCCTTTACAGAAGATTGATGAAAGAGATGATTTTTGAACATTATTTATTCTGTTGTTTAACTGTCCCCCCAAAACAACCAATTTATGAATTTCTCTAAGATGAAAGAACCAGGGAAAATCTTGGTTATGGAAAAGCTTTACTAAGAAAAACCATGCTAAGTTGGCTAGACTTGCGTTCCTTCAACATGAAGATCCTCGGAACCCTTTCATCTGTCCCTTTGCCTTGACTGTTTAGGGATCCTTTGTTACATTGCCATCATTCTCTTAGTCTAGGTGGGCTGGTTCAGAGACAGCATCTTCCTTCAAAGCCCCACCTTCTTCTTTCTTTTTTTTTTTTTTTTTTTTGAAATGGAGTCTCACTCTGTTGCCCAGGCTGGAGTGCAGTGGCACGATCTTGGCTCACTGCAACCCTCCCGGGTTCAAGTGATTCTCCTGCCTCAGCCTCCTGAGTAGCTGGGATTACAGGCACCCGCCACTGCACCTGGCTAATTTTTGTATTTTTAGTAGAGACGGGGTTTCACCATTTGGCCAGGCTGGTCTCGAACTCCTGACCTCATGATCCACCCACCTTGGCCTCCCAAAGTGCTGGGATTACAGGCGTGAGCCACCGCGTCTGGTCTCTTATTTTGTTTTTATGTTTGAGGTCTGTCTTAATGGGCTTCAACGTTTCACATGACAGTATGGGGGTTAAGTGGTAAGCTGCTTCAAAATGTTGAAAAAAGTTACATTATGGATAAATATGTAAAAGGAAATGCTATACTGAAACCAAACAATGCATTAGGCTTCTCCCACCAACATCGGAGGAAACTTTCAATCACAATTTGGGGAGCTGCCTGAGAAATGTACCTCAAACACCATCACCACCCTTACCTTCCCCATGGTCACTGCCTAGCTGCCCATCACTTTACCCTGCTGGCTTTCTAGATTTATTTGTGTGTATTGTCTGTCCTCTCCTTTTTAAACACAAATTTTATGAGAGGAAGAATTTTGCATGTCTTTTGTTTACTGCTAAAACAATTCTTAGCAAATAAATTAATGACTGAGAGAGAGCCACAAAGAGAGAGAGAGGCACAAAGAGTTTGAAGAGAGAGAGAGAGAAAGTTGCATCTTGCCATAAAATCACTCTCTGGTAAGAGCCAAGGTAAAACTTCCCATTTTATAACAGTTTTTACCTCTGTAACATGATACACATATTCTATATGCAAACACACATATATACATAGAAACATATGCATACGTACAAGTATATATGTATGTATATGTGTATGAATATATGAATATGTATATGTATATGTATGTATATATTTCCGTCTTGCTGATTTACAAGGCAGATATTGTCTTGCTCATCACCCTCACCAAGAGCAAGGGAATGGAGATTGAGGGACTGTGTGTGATATTTTATTTGTTTATTTGTTTAATCGACAAGCTCTCTAGGTCTTAAGAAAGGAGAAAATATCTGACTCTAATAATTTGTTTTAAATGTGGGCTTGTTTTGTTTTTATTTTTTTTTTTTTGTGGCAGGTGAAAGAGGACACTGGAGGGGATGCTGAAAAGATCGGGATCCAGGAGAAAGAAGGAGAAGCGGGAGCAGCAGAGGCCTGACAGCCCCACAGGATTGGACAGACTGGCAGCTGTTCTCTGGGTAGGGCTGAGTGAAAACGCCTGGAAAAGGAAGGGGTGGAAGAAATCCAAGGCCATTTGTGCTGCTGGGAGTCGTCACCAGCGGGAGACCCAGCAGGCTGACTTCCCACTGCACTCTACAGGGAAACACAGAGAACAGGGGAAAGAGAGAAGGAAGAGAAGGCCCTGAAGTTAAACAGTGTGCATTGCAAAGGGATTTTCATCAGGCAAAGGACTTTAGATTTTATACTGTAAAGACTCACTGAAGAATTTTAAGCAAAGGAGTGACACAATCAGATTGCCAGTTTAAAGAGTTATCTGGAATCAGTGTGGAGAAGAGTTTGGAGAAAGGGAATAAAGAGGCAGGGAAATCAGAGCTACTGACAAAAACCTGAGCTATGCCGGTAGCCGCCCTTTCCTTTACAGGATAGAATTTTCTGAATTTAAAAAAATTACTCTGATGGTAGTTTCTTTTGCTGTGCAGAAGCTCTTTAGTTTAATTAGGTCCCATTTGTCAATTTTGGCTTTTGTTGCCATTGCTTTTGGTGTTTTAGACATGAAGTCCTTGCCCATGCCTATGTCCTGAATGGTAATGCCTAGGTTTTCTTCTAGAGTTTTTATGGTTTTAGGTCTAACGTTTAAGTCTTTAATCCATCTTGAATTAATTTTTGTATAAGGTGTAAGGAAAGGATCCAGTTTCAGCTTTCTACTTATGGCTAGCCAGTTTTCCCAGCACCATTTATTAAATAGGGAATCCTTTCCACATTGCTTGTTTTTCTCAGGTTTGTCAAAGATGTGGCATATATACACCATGGAATACTATGCAGCCATAAAAAATGATGAGTTCGTGTCCTTTGTAGGGACATGGATGAAATTGGAAATCATCATTCTCAGTAAACTATCGCAGGGACAAAGGGCCAGGCACCGCATGTTCTCACTCATAGGTGGGAATTGAACAATGAGAGCACATGGACACAGGAAGAGGAACATCACAGTCTGGGGACTGTTGTGGGGTGGGGGGAGAGGGGAGGGATGGCATTAGGAGATATACCTAATGCTAAATGACGAGTTGATGGGTGCAGCACACCAGCATGGCACATGTATACATATGTAACTAACCTGCACATTGTGCACATGTACCCTAAAACTTAAAGTATAATAATAATAATTAAAAAAAATTAGAGAGCTAGCCAAATGCAGATTTCTTCTAAGTGAAAAAAAAAACACAAATGTATGTTTTAAAAAATTAATCATTGTTCACACTCTTCTGAGTGTTGGACCCATTTAAAAATCTCTTTTTGTTTCTGTCCATGTATTATTAAAGCAGCTGACTTTTATTTTTAATTCATTAATGTCTAGGATGTTAATCTCTTCCACCCAGCTATTGATAAATTTGGTTTTAGACCGTTATCAATTTCAATTGATGCCATGATGAAATAATGAAATATCAGGCTGTTACTGTTATTTTCTTCTGAAGAGTTAATCCATTTTGTTATTTGCTCAGTAGTGAATCCAGAGCTATAATACTTCATTGTTCTTTTGATGGTGACAGCCACCTTTATTATAAGCAAGCTATTAATTCTACAATGCTTCCTTAAGCTCAAGGACCAGTCAGTTCCCCAGACACTTATCTTCTGGAAGTTTGAAGTTTGTAGTAGGGAGCCATGGTAAGGGAGAGCACAGATGTAGCTGTTGAAAATTGGAGTGTTTGTGTGACAGAATTCACAAGTAAGATCTTTGAGCAAGTAGGTGGAACTGACACACAGTGTCCAGCATATCACTGGGCATAGCCAAAGTATAAACCACCAAGGAACAGGGGTGTGTATTGGAAGACATGAAGGAGGCTCTCCAAAAGGAGTAATTCCCAAAGGTCATCCCAGACATCTAACTGGCAATGCATAGAATGATTCCAGGATGCCTACTTTTGTCTGTGTTTGAGCTTTTTACTGTGTTCTCTCGGAAGAGTAACATAAAAAGTCAGTTCAACTAAGCTATTGAGTCTTAGTTGTAGCAAATGAGGAGCAACTAGAAGGCTGAATAACATGCTTACAACCCTTTCAGGACTTCATCTATCATAATATTACTTTTATCCTGTTTCTTCCAGCCCTTTCTATATAAGCTTAACACACACATTTTAGTTACTGTATCTATGGCTGACATGTTTCTTAGGTAATTAACTTATTTGTCCACTTCTACCTAACACATCTTTATGAGCTTTTCCTTTCTTTACAAGCTGCTAAATTATTCATTAACTGTCCTTAGCATATCTTATGAGTTTCTTCTATCCCATTTGTTTTTCTTATCCTGTTTGGCAGACTTGAATATTATCAGTGCAGCAAATGTGCATTGCAGTAGATATTAAATAGGAGGCTTTCGATCATGTTATTATAATGATTGAGTCATAGCAGCAGTAACTGATAAATGCAAACAATTTAGATAATAAACCAAACAGGAAATCATAGGATCCAGAAAACACTCAGCAAGATTTAAAAATCATTAGCTCCTGTGTAATTTTTTTACCTAACGTGAAGGTAGCCTTCTTGTTTTTTTTAATTTATTTTATAAATATTGTTGTAATTGGAACTGTTATCTTGAGTGACAGTAAACTAAGACAACTTAGATAACTAAGTTATCTTGAGATACAGTAACTCAAAATAACAATGGCTTAAATAAAATAACAGTTTATTTCTCTGTCATGTGTGAAAGAATTTTTTTTCAGCTAGCAGAAAGGAAAGAAGGGACAAAAGGGCTATAAACCCTCTTCTAGAAAGTTAAACAAAAGACATTTATTTGTAGGGCATCAGATTGACCTTAATAATATGTCCACATTGAATTCAAGGGTTGCTGGAAAACATCTTTTTTCCATTGGGAGTGAGGCCAGCTAAGAATTAGGGTTTAGGGAAAAAAGAGATAACATACGTTGCAAGAGAAATAACAGACTCTGTTACAAAAGCCTTTGAACAAAAATGAAATTGTCACTGCAATGTAAAAAGTGATTGATCTATGAAGAGGACAAATTTCCAGCCACCTTTAGGAAGCTTCTCATTATCATTCCAACCTAAAACTCAATGTAAATCCAAATCTATCTTATGACAACTCCTCCTAAAAAGTGCATAATTATGATGAATTTAGCTTATGATTAAACATTTTTCTCAAAGACTTTAGATTCAAAACAACCAATAATTATCTCATACAACATAGTTAGCAAATGCAGCTTATTACCATAATAATATCAAGATCATGTCATTAAACCAAACCTAAACCTTTGAAAAAATTAAAAAGGAACCCAACACTTTCTAAACAGGTGCATGCTTTTCTTCTGTAAGTCTAAAGAACTACCATTTTCTATTTGCTTGGGTTGTTTTTTTTCTTAAACCCCACATTTTCAGAAAAGTAAGCCTCAACTGTCTTTAAATATGTGAAGAGTTAATTTGTTGAAAGCTAAGCTTTATATATTTCTCTTCTAATCACCGACTCTAGGCAATTTGAGGCAGTTGATCCCAGGATTTGATCTTGTCTGGTAAGAAATGACTTTCATGGGCCTTTTAACTGGTTTCCACATTAAATTTTTATTTATTGACATTTCCCTACAAATAAGATTGTTGGCATTTTCCAGTCTCTCAGTTGATGACATCTGCCTCATCTGCTTTATGAGAAAAGACTTAAGGTAGCTGTGCAGAAGGGCTGTAGTGTTGCCTTCAGTGTACCCTGTAATGCCTAAAGCCTGCAGGAAGGGAACTGATATTCATCAAAACAATTACTCACTGCTGGGCACCACATATTAAAATTTTATATGACAGACTTTCATTGTTTTCTTAAATAATTATACACATTTCTTTTTAAACATGTTCTTGGATATTTTATACTTAGTTCTCATAGAGGTCTTTTTTAGTAATATTTTCAAATTAATTATTCTTCAAATACAAGACAGTTGTTGACTTATATTTTAATTTTGTAGCTAGCTACCACTTAAACATTCTTACTGTTTTGAATAAATTTTTGCTTGATTCTCTCAGGTTTCCAACTATTCAATGTACACTCTTTAAATATTTATGTCTCATATTTTATTCTCTTATTTCTTTTTAGACATTCCATTGCTAATCATCATGGAGAAAGATAGTCCCTGGTTTATAACTTCTGACTCCATCTGAGATGTTAGGAGCATTATCCCTATTAGCTGAATTAAGCCCGACAGCTACGTACAAAGTAGATATCATCCATATTTTACTAAGAGGAAATTATCAAAGTTCATAAAAGATAATAAGGAAAATGAGTATTTTTGAACTTAGATCTGTTCTCAAATTTCATATATTTTCTACCACTCCACATAATAATCCAGAAAGGAGAAAATGTAACATTCTGTAAAAAGGTAAAAATCTATTCTCCAGGTAATGCTGGAGATTTTCACCATGAGAAAATCGTAAATTATAAAAACACCTGCTCCAGTTATATACTGTTGTGTAATATATATCCTCAAACTCAGTGTGATGCTTAATTTTGTATGTCAACTTGACTGGGCCATGGGATACTCAGATATCTGGTTAAACATTATTTCTCAGTGTGTCTATGAAGGTGTGTGGGAAAGACACTAGCATTTGAATTAGCGAACTGAGTAAAGCAGATGGCTTTGCTCATTGTGAGAGGGCATCATCCAGTGAGGATGTGTATAGAACACAAAGATGGAGAATGTTGAATTTGCTCACTGCCTGAGTGCTTTAGCTGGATTATTGATCTTTTCCTGACCTCAGCACTCTTAGTTCTCAGGCCATCAGATCCAGGCTGGAATATACCCCATTGGCTCTCACTGGGTTTCCTGAGTTTCCAGCTTGCAGATGGCAGATTGTGGGATTTCTCAGATTCCATAATTGTGTGAACCAGTATCTTACTTCACAATAAGTCTCTCTCTCACTTTCTCTTTCTCTTTGTCTCATATGTATGTATGTATCTTATTTTCTCTAGAGATCTGTTTCTCTAGAGAATCCTGACTAATACCCACCGTAATGTAAAACAACATATATTTGATTGTACAGAACAGATATTTGGACAAGCCTCAGTGAGAATGATTTGTCTTTGTCTAGGGAAGCACATGACCAGCCATGTTCCACAAACAGAACTGTTTGGTGCAGCTGGCATTCTAAGTGTGGTTTATAGGGATGGCAAGAGCTGGGACTAGATAGAGGGGGAGATAACAAACTTCAGATGATCTTGCTTCCCAGACCAAGGAGTTTGGATGTTATTTTGTAGGCAGCCTTTTAAGGGACATAGACAAATTTGCCTTTTAGTTTTTTTCTAGCAGGATTTTGAAAACATATTGATGGTAGTTGACGCAGGAGGTAGAAGAATATGTTAGGAGAAATGATGAGTGCTTTTACTGGGGCAATAGCAGTGAGTAGAACTGCCATCGTTTGCTGGTGGATTGCACAAGGGAGTTTGAGAGAGGGGTTGAGTCTAGGAAGATTCCAAGCTCTCAGATTGGATTTTTCAGCAGATGGTGATGCCATGAATGAGGCTACGATGACACAGAGGAGAAGAGGAATGACATGGAAGGGGAGAAGGATGGTGAATTTTATTTGGAAACATTAAATTTGAATTTTCTGTGGGAAATTCCCCCACATTATCTGAAGGGGAAATGTTCAATAGATCAGTTGCATTTAAGAGTCTAAAACGCAAGTGATTAATCTGTGCTACAGTTTGAGGAGTCAGCATATACATGGAAGCTGAAGCCAAGGGTGTGGATGAGATTGTAGGGAAAGGTTTGCTGAGTAAGAAACAAAAAAGGAGTAAGGTCAAAGCTCTGGGAAGTACCAATATTTACACGCCAGGCTGAGTAGGAAGACAGACAGATAGATAAATAGCCAGTGGAAAGTGGTCAATCTGGAAAGTAACTGAAGGAGAGTTTCAAGGAGCTTTTTGGTCTGTAGTTTAACTTGAACTCTAACTGAAGCAAAGATTTCTCTCTATAATACTAAGGAGAGGGCTCCTTAAAAGCCATCAAGAAAAGAAATTTTCAGTGACAGCAAAAGATGCTGTAGTGCCTCTTGCTTTCATCCACTTATCCCTTTTCAATCTTCCAGAAATTCCCTCACCTTTCTGATGGCTTGGGCGGCCTAGGAACTTGGCTGAGCCAGTGGAAGGAACCCATCTCACTGCCCATAGTGATTGGTTCATGATATTTGGGTGGGAGGAGCATGCCTAGCCTGGGACAACCATATTCTACCACCTAAAGAATTTTGATCTTGAGAGAAAATATACAAAGGCAGAAAGTGGTTATAGCTATGTCATTTTATGGCAGCACCCAGAAAGAAGCCTGACAGTCTTTTGCTGCTAATATTCCTAGATCTGACTTTGTTCTTGTTCATTCAAAAGCTTTGTCATTCAGTGCATTTTTCTTGGCTGTTAGCCACCTGGGTATCCTCTCTTAATTTTATTTTATTGTTCCGTCTCCCCACCTCTTTCTGGAGTTATTTCTCATTGCTTTCAATAAAAGCTGATATTGGCTGCTTTTAACAGGTGACATTTTTAATATGGTGCCTATTCCATTTGGTCTGTTGTTAAATATATTGAATATGACCCTTGTTGCCACTAACAAATGTTAACTCATTCATATATTTGACTACCTGAAGGACAGAGTTTTATTTGAAAGGAAGCTGTAAAGCACCAAAACCAGATAATCTCTAACTTATGACCCAATTCTTTTCTGGAAATATCAATCTAAAGTAAGGCTTTGTATGTTGAAAAATGCTTAAGATTTTTAGGGCTTTTGCATCAGAAGGACAAATAGATGAGCATGTTCCGAGTATTGGGAGAAAGTTGTTGAAATGATGCATCAGGAAGAAAGTAGAGTCAGAAAGGAGCTCATTGATATGGAAACAAATGTGGAGTCAAGGAACGTAACATTTCTACAGGATAATTGTGGAAATAAGGGGCCTAGACAGATGAAAGATGAGAACTAATGGTTTGAGACTGACAGACTTGAGTGTTATTATTTAATATATTACAGCAACCATCAGTCCATTTTCTGCACTATAATGGAATACCACAGGTAGAGTAATTTATTTAAAAAGGAAATTTATTTTTCACAGTTCTGAAGGCTGGGAAGTCCAAGGGAATGACTTTGGCACCTGGCAAAGATCATAAGATGAAGGAAGGGCAGAAGGCAGAAGTGAGTATGCAAGACAGAGTGAAATAAAACCAAAATCATCCTTTTTATGAAGAACTCACTCCTGCAATGATGGCATTAATCCACTTAGAGAAGAGCCCTCATAACCTAATCACCTATTCAAGGCCCCCATTTCTTAATACCATTAAAATGGTAATTAAGTTTCCACACATGAACATTGGAGGACATATTCAAACCATAGCAGTAGCCCTAGTTGGTAAGTTCTAGGACATGAGTTAAGAAATGAATTAATGAAATGGAGTAAAGTGGTAGCTCACAGTGACTACCAGGTTGAAAAACAGTGAGGATAAGGCTTTGAATGAATTTTTTATATAGATGCCCAACATCTTTCAGGATGTCAAAAGGAGAAAATTTAGATGAAACAAATATATGTAAATTAAGAAATATGCACCACTACTGTTGCATTCAATATATTTTTAAATATATTTTCTGATTCAAAATTTAATATATTTTTACTGATTAGATTCCAAGTTGTTTAAAAATATTTCCCTGAATCTTAGCTTTCTTAATAAAGCACCTAAATGCCTAAGTTCTGCCTCACTTCACATCATTAAGGCTACATTAAAATCTGTGCTATGGGAAAAAGTAATGTGAACTTAAGTCAGAGATTTTATAGATAAACATGTATTTTCAAGACTGTAATTTAGTGTTTCTTAATTTGTCATATGGTATAACAATGTTTTGTCCAAAGCAAGAATGAATGGAACATCTTGTTGAATTATTTTCTTTTGAGAATATGTATTCCCATTTTCTGGCCTCACTTGAAATAGCTTCCCATGGTTATAGAGTAATAGTCTAAGCATTTATAAGTCATGAAAATGACAAATTAACATGTAGAAGTGCTAAAACTAAGAAATGTTTCCACTTTAAATAATGAGACCGGTATTGTTTTCAGAAAATATTGTCTTAAAAAAGAAGCAGTAATTAAACTTGTGGGTAAAGGAACAGGCGTATCCATGGCAAATGGAAATGCGATTAATTCATATAAAATTGGTAAATGCTCATAGTAAACAAAGCATGCTGACACAATGTTAAAGTCTGACCAAGAATAACTGAAAATGTTTGAGTCCTTATCCTAATGCTTTCTTTAACAAAGGCAGTTTGACATAAAGCTCATAACCCCTGTATGCATAAATAAACTCTCAAGAGATCATACGCTTTCACGCTCTAGTTTTTAGGTTCAACAACACTTTTACAATTTTTTCTCAAAATATTACTAGGAAGAAATTCTCAAATATTTATCAAGTATTTTTCCAGTGCCTCATTAGAAATCCTTCCCAGATTCTAATTCAAAATGTTATGGTGCAATTGAAGACAATGGAAGAAGTAATATGAATTTACTGCCTTTTGTAGGAATAGCTTATTTAAAATCTGAATAACTCATGCCAGGGTTTCATAAGCTGAGCGTAAGTAGCAAGCCTGCCCTTTGGTCTCTGAAAAGGACAGCAGGTGAAGTCACTTATCTGGGTACCTGATGAACTGGGTAAAGAAGATGGAAAAGATCTGAGACATACATTTCAGGGGCAAGTGCTATACAACTCGAGGTCTCTGAATAATGCTATTGTTTTTCTTGGAATGACTTCCATTATTTCTCTGCTTGGTGATCTCTTAGCATAAATGTCTGTCCTCTGTAGCATTTAGTGCATCCAATTCCCCATTCCTTTTTACTTATCTCTTTGTAGATATGCACATGCAATCCATTGTACTGTAATTATTTTTTTAATATCTCTCAGACCATTTGAATAGTAAGGTTCCTCAAGAGTCCTTTGTGTCTGATTCTGTGCCAGAAATGTTAGATTCATAATAAAAGACTTATTATCATTAGAATAGTTGTTTAATGCAACACATTAAATCAGTCAAGCCACCATACTTTCCTCAAGTGGTAAAAGGATGTGGATAAAATTAAATGTTAAGGAAATTAAATATTCTTTACCTTAATCCACCTTTTTAGAATTATAATGCAGGGGTAGGAGTGATCAGCTAACTTGGCTGGTTGAGATTTTGAGACTTCCTGAAATCACAGGGAAAGAGATAGGTATAATATCAATCACCTTTTGTGAAAAATGATAATCGGGGAAACACATCTAACATTTTCCTGGATCAGCCCAGCTGTGTGCATTGTGGTGGTTCCAATGCAAATAAGTACTGTTAATATTTTAGCAAATGCTTTTGTGAATGGAAAATTTTCATGGAATATCCAAGAAATGAGAGGCAGAAGGTAGCCTGGCCCACCTTTGCAAAAATTATAACTCAGGAAATTATGACAGTGAAAGAGATAAGACCTAACCTACTCCATCTTGCTTCTAACCTTTAAGCTGTCCTTTTTCATTCCTGGGTGTAGGCCAAACTAGCTTTGGGAAGGAATTCAGTTCATGATTTGACTCTAAAACAAAACTGATAGTAGCCCTTTCCTGAAAATATCCGTTTCTTGCCTGGGGACCAGTTGGCCTTTGGAAGACTAACAAATTAGCTACAAGATTAGAAATTACGGTTTAGGGGTCATGCAGCCTCTGGCTCCAAGAGTCTGAACCTCCCAAAATTGCTCCTGGGGATAACATCACTATTGTAAAATTTAAGATCAGTGCTTGAGATAGCTTGCAGACCCTGCACTGGATGAATCAGCTGACACCACCCAGACCCGTATCTGGCTCAGCCAGTTCTGCCATCGCACCCAGGAACAGAAGATAGCAAGAAAACCTCACTTGACACCCTATGATTCCATCTCCAACCTGACCAATCAGCACTTCCCACTTCCCAAGCCTCTACCTGCCAAATTATCTTTAAAAACTCTGATCCCTGAATGCTTATGGAGACTGATTTGAGTAATAATAAAACTCTGTCTCCTGCGCAGCAGGCTCTGTGTGAATTACTCTTTCTCCATTACAATTCCCTTGACTTGATAAATTGGCTCTGTCTAGGCAGCGGGCAAGGTGAACCCATTGGACTATTACATAAGCATCAGATAGACCTGAATTCCCTATCGGCTTGGGCAGTGCCCAGATGTGTGGATTTGAGTGCATGATGTAACCATTTCTCATTTAATCTCAGCATCTGTAAAATAGGGAAAATATTATCTCACTGTCCTGTTTTGATAATTAAATGAGACTAGGTGTACAAAGCATGTAAAGAGCATAGTGGGTACCAATAAATACCAGTCTCATTGTTTTGTCTAAATCTAACCAATATTTACTCTGCTCCATAGTTGAATAGTTCTCAAACTTCAGTGTGCATAAGACTAGACTTGAATTTTTATTAAAATATTCTAGAGTGGTGCCTATACTGGAGCACCACTATCAGAAATTTTGATCCAGTTTGTTTATAAGGTCCAGAAATCTGACTTTTAACAAGCCTCCTATGTGATTCTGATGAGGTGCTTTTTGACCATACTTTAAGTACAGCAATACCTGAGAACTATTTAAGTAGACTTGTAGATGTAAAGCATATGGTGCAACGTATTAAATATTTATAATTTTACATAGGTTAGTATTTGGTGATGATAATAGTAAATCCATAGGAAAAAGAAAAAGTGTGGGTTTAGTTGAGTTCAAAACAACAAAGTTTCAAGATTCTGAAGTGCACAGTCATTTTTCCCGTGAGCAATGTCCCCTAAGCTCTCATGTTATTTAAACATGGCAATACTAGCTTACCAAGAAGTGATTGTAAACACATTAAAATTTGTGGTCACACTGACAAAGATTCTTTCTTTGCCCACACTTTAGTCAGACCCCTTGAATCCTCTTCTTCACTAGGTCTCAACCTTGGCCTCCATCCTTGCTGGGCCTCCATCCTTGCTGGGCCTCCATAGCCCAGTGGTAGCTGGAATCCCAAACCTTTCAGATCTGATGAAATTCCTCATTTCTCACCCTCGATATCCGATCATCCTGGCCTACATTTAGCAAGAATCCTGTTAGGTCAATTTAGCAAGAATTTCCCTTACCTGTGATGTCACCTTTTAGTAACTTTCCATCCACCCATACCCCAACCTGCTCCTTGGCTATAAATCCCCATTTTTCCTTTTCGTATTCAAAATTGAGCCCAGTTCTATACTGAGATCTCTTTCCCGCTAATCTGTTTTTACTGATTTAACTACTGTTAGGCTCTGGTTCTCTTTAACAATGTATAAATGTTAAATCTATTTTTGCACCCACAGATTGCTGCTCACCACAGTACCTACTGTGCTTAACACATGTGCACATTTTTATGAGTAAGCAATCCAGAGAAGGTGATTTCTCAAGGTTCTGTGTGTGGGCATTCTAAACTCCTCACAACATTTTACTCTATATTCTGAAACTACCTCCCCCACTTTCTCAGTGCTTCTACAATCTCACTTTCTTTAAATGGCAAGAATAAAGTTTTCCTAGAGGTCTTTGTGGGATACTCAACCAAGTGCCATCATAATTTCTAAAATAACATTTGACACTTCTTTTCTTGAACGTTGCTATAGAATGCCTGTGTTCCCCGAAATTAATACGTTGAAACTCTAATCCCCAATGTGATGATATTTGGAGATAGGGCCTTTGGGACTCAATTAAGTTATGAAGAAGGAGTCCTTATGCAAGTGCATAATGGGAGTCCTTATGCAAGGACTCCCATATTGCAAGTGCCCTTGCAATAATGGGAGGAGGAGACACAGCATCTCTCTCTGTCGTTCTCTCTCTGTGCATGCGCCAAGGAAAGGCCACGTGAAGACACGACCAGGAAGAGGGCCCTCACCAAGCACCTGACTAAACAATAAATGTTAATTATTTGAGCACCCCCCCTCCCGCCACCATCTACAATAATTTGTTGTAGCAACCCAAACTGACTAAGACCAACACAATATATTCATTCTATCAAGACTCTGATTGCCAAATAATAGGATATCCAGTCTAATGTTAAAGAGAGGAGTTTATTGGCCCACAGATTTAAAAAATACTGGCCAAGTTTACCTGCAAACATGGTTTTATCTAGGATTTCGAAAATAAAGATCAGGCCGGGTGCAGTGGCTCACGCTGGTAATCCCAGCACTTTGGGAAGCCAAGGTGACTGACTGGATCACTTGAAGCCAAGAGTTCGAGACCAGGCCGGGCAACATGGTAAAACCCTGTCTCTACTAAAAATACAAACATTAGCTGGACATAGTGGCGTGCCTGTAGTCCCAGCTAGTCCAGAGGCTGAGGCAGGAGAATTATTTGAACGGGGAGGTGGAGTTTGCAGTGAGTTGAGAATGCACTACAGCACTCCAGCCTGGACAACAGAGGAGGGAGACCCTGTCTCAGAAATAAAAAAAAAAAAAAAAAAAAAAAAAAAAAGTGAAGATCAGACTTACTTCTTTTTGTATTTTAGCTCTATGTTGTGGTGTCTTATTTTCATACCCTGGTTCTAGGATGACAGCTTCCAGAAGCTCCAGACTTATATCATGGAAACCACTGGCGAGCCCAGTGGAGATTTCTGACAACCTTCATACAAGCCCAGGGATTTACCACGTTTGAACAATGTTGAGTTACTCATCATTGTACAGGAATTTGATGCTTTAATTAGTCAGGCCTAGGTACGTGTTTTACTCTTCTGAAACACATGGACTGAGAAGGAGGAGACAGTTTTCTAAAGGAATGTCATGGTACCGAGGTGACTAAAATATGCTATTTTGGCGCATATTGATGATTTAAGTTGAAGACACTTGAAAAACAGCAAGTGCAAGATCACTTTGACCTTTGGGCTTTTTCTTAAAAGGGTGAAATTCCCATGAAAGACTCTCTTTACTAGAAAGAAAGGTGACATCCTTATCTTCAAGAACAAGAAGTTGAGACTGAAAGAATTCTGTACAATTCTCATTAGAATAACTCTTATCTTTTAAGCCTCCCAATATAATGTAGTCACATTTTCAAGTTTACTGCTCTTTGTCCAATTCAGTATGTAAGTAACTGACTCCAACTGCTCCTTCGAGTCTTCATTTCTCTATGAGGGCTCTCATGCCATGTAAAACTTGTAGAGTACGCTTTCCTCCTGTTAATCTATGCTATATTAATTTCATTCTCAGAGCTAGCTGGGACTCTAAGAGGAAGGAAGTAGGGTTTGTCTACTCATCTAATACCACCATTAGAAGGAGGAATAGATGGTAGGGGGTCAAAAACAACTTATTTCCCCCAACTTTTTTTTTTTGAGTCCCTGGGTTTTTCCATTTTTTACTTTCTCTGTCTGGAAATTCCCCTCTTGTCTTTCTGGCAGTCTCTTAATACACGCTTTTAGAACCAAGTCATATGTCACCTCAAATGTCAGATTCTGCTTAAGTGTCACCTTAGCAGAGGACATTTCCTAACCACCCTGTTTAATGCATATTCTTATTTCCTTACTTTAATTTTTTATTCTGCATATTACTTGTTACCATGTGACATATTATATATTTTCTCTGTATCTTCCTTATAGAATGTCAGCTCACAAAGGCAGGAAGTTTTGAATCTATTGCTCACTGTTCACTAGTGCCCAGCATGGTACCTGGTTCGTAATAGGTGTGCAATAAATATCTGTTGAATCAACTCTTCTTCTGTCTCCTCAGTGCAGAGTTGGGAGCTCCTTCTCCTCTGTCCTGTTAACATTTTCTGTACATTTCCATTCTAATTCTTAGCACATCGCACTTTATCTACACTGAATTATGTGAGGCTGGATGGACTCACCAAACACTTAACTGTACCATTCCCTTCCTCTACTCCTGGCGCTCCAAATCTTCATGAATTGTGCTTCCACTCTGTATTAGGACATCTGTTTTATTTTAAAGATCAATTTTCTTAATTGGTGTCATTAGTCTGGCCATCAGCATCTGGGAATGTTGACATTTCCCAGTTACTCTTTGTTAATTTGTTTATGTTCCATTGGCATTTATTCAGGCTGTAGTCAGATGCTGAAATTGTTTAAGAGTTTAGATTATAAGAGAGAAGGAAATATTTCTAGTTACATAATCTTAATACTTAAGTATATTTTGGATTTTACTTTAATCTCACATTAAAAATCAACCACCATAACAAAGCAATTATTAGCTTAATTTTCTGAGACTATTGCTTTTCCACCACCAACTTTGCTATATATTTGGCCAAAAACAGTTGGGCCTAAGAAAGCAGAAAATGTGCATTTTTGTATGGATTCTGTTCTGAATTAGCTTCATGGTATAAAATAATTCACTTCACTTGTCTGAGGCTTTAGGTGTTCCATCTTGCTCTTCATCGACCCCCTCACTTCTTCCTCATTACTGCATATAATCCCTGCCCCCATCTCTAGTTTCTCTCTCTCCACCTTCTAATTCTTGCACTCTCTGAAGTTAACTCATTTATGTTATCAACCTATTCTTTGAACACTCTTTAGATCTTCCAGCCTTAACTTCACTGCTTAGAAGACATCATTTAGCCAAGAGACTGGAGTCTGCAGCGTACTCAACATCTCTTTCATGCTTCTGTGCCTTCATTAGATGCCATCTATCAAGTTATTGGTATTTTCCCTTCATTTATGGAAGGTGCACATGGTTCACAGTTATCATCTCTAAGTTCAATGCTGCCACCATCCTGAGTGAGCTTACCACATATGTGGAAACCTTACTTAACGTGCTGTCCTAGCTGATGTGTTATTCCTTTCAACCCTGACCTCTTCCCAATCTTCTTGCATGGTGGCCTCTGTGAAACAAACATTTTTTTCTTTTTTTTGAGACAGAGTCTTGCTCTGTCACCCAGGCTGGAGTGCAATGGCATGACCTTGGCTCACTGTAACCTTTGCCTCCTGGGTCCAAGCCATTCTCCTGCCTCAGCTTCCCAAGTAGCTAGGATTACAGACACATGCCACCATACCCTGCTAATTTTTGTATTTTTAGTAGAGATGGGGTTTTGCCAGCCTGGTCTTGAACTCTTGACCTCAGGTGATCGGCCCACTGTGGCCTCTCAAGGTGCTGGGATTACAAGAGTCAGCCATCGCACCCGGCCTGTGCAACAAACTTTTTAACAGCCCCTTTCTTTAATTGTTCGACTATAAGCAATTTACCCTTCTTACTTTTGATCTCTTTATCCTCTGGAGCTTTTATTTTATCTTCTAAATTTTGAACATTTTAAAACTGATTATATTCTTCTTTCAGACCTTGTCTTGAGAATCTATAGCTATTTGAAAACTTGTAGATATGTGAAGTATAAATCATTGTCCACTTCAGGAAGACACATTGGCATAAAATCCATGGCAAAAGGATGGTGCCCCTCTGGATATGTCAAATTAGAAAATTTTTTAGAAAGAGTTTGCATGCATTTTTTGAAAAAGCTTTTGTAATGAACCAAAAACCATATTGCCTTAGGGCTTAAATTGGCTTTAAGTCAGAGTTATTTATCCTGTTAGACCTAATGACTGATCAATTCACAAATCTTTGTTGAACTTCTGCGATAGGCAAAATATTTTAGAGGATGCTATCATAAAGAAAAACATTTAGGAAATTTACATTCTAGTTATTGAGAAGAGACTGACAAGTAAAATTTTGGAAAAAAAATGCATATATTTAGTTTCATTTAAAAATGTCTTTTACTTCTTATTTTGAATTATATGGAAAAAAGCTATCTGGCTTTCATCAGTGTTTGAGTGTATTATGAAGGCCAGGGAAGATTAATCTATTTGTACTGATGTTTTCCATTTGCTTCTTTGTGTTGGTGTTTGTGTTTATTAAAGTAACTAGACACATGGATGGAACTGAAGATCATTATGTTAAATGAAATAATCCAGGCACAGAAAGACAAACATTGCATGTTCTCACTTATTTGTGGGATCTAAAAATCAAAACAATTGAACTCATAGACACAGGGAGCAGAAGGATCATTACCAGAGGCTGGAAAAAGTAGTGGGAGATTGAGAGGGAAATGGGGTTTGTTAGTGGTACAAAAAAATAGAAAGAACGAATAAGACATACTGTTTGATAGCACAACACACTGACTATAATCAATAGTAACTTAATTGTACATTTAAAAATAACAAAAAGAGTGTAATTTAATTGTTTGTAGCACAAAGGGTAAATGCATGAGGGGATGAATACCACAGTCTCCATAATGTGATTATTTCACATTGCGTGCCTGTATCAGAACATCACATGTGCCTCAAAAATGTATAAACCTACTATGTACACACAAAAATAAAAAATGGAAAAAATAACTAGAAAGTAACATGTATATAATTGGAGACTAGTTTATGAAAAACATATTTTGGGAACGGATCTTTGGAAACATATGTAATGGTCATTTGATAGTAAATAATTGCAATGAGTTTGGGTTCGTGGTATGTGTGAAATGTCCATTGTGCTGATATCTGGCAAATAGCAGAGGTGGTGATTTAGGTTCAACCTCTGATCACACAGATTTAGGGAAGAGACTGGTTTGCTTCTCTGTATTGAGCTATCATATATCAATCTACCAAACAGTTTGTACTTGGCAGAAGAGATAATGCCCATTTTTTTGGACTGAGAATTTCCTATTATAAACTCACAAAAAGAATAATAAAAGCCTAACTTTTTAAGTGTCTGTGCTATTACTAAACCAATACCAACTTTACTTTTATGTTTGAAAGGAAAAGAAAAATCTCTAAGACAACATGTGTTATATCTTATTCCAGAATGAAACAAATCCAAAAGCACTAACATGGATTAATTATGCCCCACTTTTGAGGCTTTATAATTGACAAATCTTTCATATGAGTTTCATTTTTTCTTGCGAATGTATACCAAACTACTGAATTCAGATTTGGCATAATCAAAATACTGACATGAGTGTGCATAAATCAAACAGCTCCCTCATCCGTAGAACTCTACATTCACCTATTGGAACCTGGTACCTGGCAACCTAGGGTGAGCTTTGGGATCACGTCTTAAACTAACTCAATTTTAGAGAAACTGGAGACATGATTCAGGTCTAAACATGAGAGACTCTGAAGACTATAGAATATCTCAGATTGAGACCACATATTGTAAGCTATAGCCCATGGGACCCTATATCCATAAAGACATATAATTGCTTATCTATGTTATTAAAATTTTTACCAATATTAAAAATCAGGATTTTTAACACAAAAATCTGAATTTTTGGGGTATCAGAGAAATTGGTAACATTTACCTAAGCGGGGCTATTTCTTTTAGAAACTTTATTGTTATAAGCACATGCTTCTATACTCGGCCCTTGGTTGGGATCTATTTTCCAGCTTTATTGAGGTATGATTCAGATAAAATTGTGTGTGTGTGTATACATATATATATATATATTCACTGTGTATATATATAGTGAAATAATTATAAGAATCAAGCTAATTAACATGTGATATGGTTTGGCTGTATCCCCACCCAAATGTCACCTTGAATTGTAACTCCCACAATTCTGACGTGTTATGGGAGGGACCCAGTGGGAGGTAATTGAATCATGGGGGCAGGTCTTTCCCATGCTGTTGTTGTAATAGTGAAAAAGTCTCATGAGATCTGATGGCTTTATAAATTATCAGGTGATAATTTGTAATATATAATTTATAAATTATATATTATATTTTAATTAAATTATAATTAAAATATATATAATTAATATATATAATTAAATTATAATTATATATGTATATTATAATTATATATATAAATTATATATAATTATATATATATAAATTATGTATATAATTATATATATTAAATATATATATAAATAAATTATAATTAAATATAAATATAATATATAATTTATAAATTATATAGAATATATCTATATAGATATATAGATATTATATATCTAGGAAGTAATTAGCTTTCTTTTGATTTTACAGGCTCATGGGTGGAAGGGAGTTGCCTTGTCTCAAATGAGACTTTGGATTCTGGGCTTTTGAGTTAGTGTTGAAATGAGTTAAGACTTTAGGGGAGTGTGGGAAGGCATGATTAATTTTGAAATGTAAGGACACGAAATTTGGGAGGGGACAGGGTGGAATGATATGGTTTGGCTCTGTCCCCACCCAAATGTCACCTTGAATTGTGGCTTCCACAATTCCCACATGTCATGGGATGGACCAAGTGGGAGGTAATTGAATCATGGGGGCAGGTCTTTCCTGTGCTGTTCTTGTAATAGTGAATAAGCCTCATGAGATCTGATGGTTTTATAAAGAGGGGTTCCCTTGCACAAGCTCTCTTCTCTTGTCTGCCACCATGTGAGAAGTGCCTTTCACCTTCTGCCATTATTGTGAGGCCTCCTTAGCCACGTGGAACTGTGAGTCCATTAAACCTCTTTCTTTTGCAAATTGCCATCTCAGGTATGTCTTTATCAGCAGCGTAAAAACAGGCTAATACAGCATATCACACATATTTACACTTTTGTGTGTGTATGTGTGGTGAGAACACTTAAGATCTATACTCAGCAAATTTCAAGTTTATAATACATTATTAGATAAACAGGGGCATTTAGAAATATGACCCCTGGCCTAGGGATGTGGGGTTGGGAACATGAATAACACTAACGTATAATGCTGTAGGAAAATTCATCTTGCCAATGTTTCAGTGGATTGAGCTGGTTCTCTAGGGAAGTTCCAGCTGTCTCAGAGTGCCCTAGTTATGAATTGCTGAGTCTCACTCTGAGAGATTCAAAGGCAGTAGATATATCTTAGATGGTAGCAACAGGGAGTAGAGAGATTGGGCAGGATCTGAATTGCTTAAAAATATTTCTATGTATATCTAATCATTATTTATATTAGAAAACTACTGTGTATTTAGCAATCTTAGCATCTCCTGATCCCTTAATGTGTACAAAGATGACAAAGATTACAGAGAGATTCTGTACATAGAAATTGGACTCTATAGGCTTTAGGTCCTTATTTTCCATTTATTATTTATGAAACTTAGGCCAACCATAGAACCTAAATCTCAGTAATTACACCTGTAAAAAGAAGTCAGGAACTTCAATGTGTTCTACAGTACTCCTAAAATTCCTATGAAAATAATAAAATTTAAAAATTGAATTAAAATAAGTGAAAAGTTATCTATGAGATAAAAAACAATATTGAGAGGGTTTGATAAAAAGTGAAATTTTCTTGTTTTAAAATTCTCTCTAAAGTCATGAAACATAAATATCCCATTGAAAATGTTTTTTTCTAACTCACTTGCCTTAATGATTCTGGAACTGTATAGATTACTAAAAGGTCTGATATGACTTACAGCTCTTTCAACGTTATATCGGAAAACATGATCAAATTGTACTTCAGGAGATTAGTCTGGAAGCAAATACAATGAAAGGGAAAGACAAGTGAAAGAACTGTCACCATGTTAAAATATATTTGAAAATAAACTACAGTGAGACACTTAAAAAATCTCTAGAAAGATTCATAGGATCTGTGAAAATATGATTTGTTTAAATTAACCATAGACAATAGAAAGTCTTGAAGACTGGAAAATAGTTAAGCTACAAAAAAAAAAAAAAAAAAAGGACCAAATCAGGGAGGATTAAAATGTATTAATCCTTACTTGCTAGCACTGCCAAGTGCAACCGTATAGAAAATTATCAGTCACCAAGGGATGCGGAGTCAGCTGGCAGAATAATTCAGTGTCCTTAATTCACTCTCTTCTTTGGAATTGAGGATAGATATATGTGGGGACACACTTATGTCACATTACAGCTATTCCAGTTAATTATCTAGATAATCCCCATTTTAATATGTTGCAATTACATTTAAAAATGACCAAACAACAACAAACAATATACTTTTTAAAGCAAATGTTGAATGCAATACTTTGGCATCAATTTATTCAAATGTCAATAAAATGAAATTTAACAAACACTTTATAAGAAAAAATACACCTAAGATCAATGACAATGCTCTTAAATTATATATACCAAAGAAAACAGAAAAAAAAGTAATCGCATTCAAGTCTCCTTGTGTTGGAAACAATATGAGGATGTGTTTTGACGTTAAGAAGACATGAATTTACAATCCCAATCCTGATATTTATTAGGTATGTAAGTGTGGACATGATATTTAATCTTTCTGAGGCTCAGTGAGGATAAAATATTTTTGAGATGGGTTTAAAAATGGGAATAGAATTGGTGGTAACCATAAGTCTGAGCTTAAGAGTCAGAAATATGCTCTCAGCCTACTTTGACCTGTGTTTTTCTCTTGTAGGGGCACAAAGGAGTTGATCCCTTTCCTCCCTATCATAAGGGTCACAGCTGACACTCCTATAACAAAAGACAAATTAACAAGAGAAAAGCATAACAAATTTATTTAATTATAGTTTTATGTGTCATGGGAGCCTTAAAAATGGAGACTCAGATACAGTGACAACTGTCTATTTTTATGCTTAGATTTGATGAAGAATGAAAAACCGTGTAGAAATATGGTTGGACAAAAGGGTATGACCTGATGGGAATAGACTAATTGGGGAAACTCAGCATGGTCTGTCTGTTCAGATGTTTCTTGGCCTCTCAGTATAGCATTCCTTCCTCCGGGATATGAAGTGTTTTCTGGACTCAGGGGGTCTTACGACCTACAGTCAAACAAGTCAGGTCGGAGAATTTCTTTATGGCCATCTTTTACACAGAAAGGAGGGGGAAGGTTAGGGTAATGTTTTCAGGTTTTATGGCTGGCTTTGGGGAAAAGGGGTTCGGTTTCTATGACCCACCTTGGAAAGGAAGAATTCAAGTTTCTATGACTTGCATTGGGGGGAAGAATGAGGTGCGAGAGACAGGCGGGCAGAAGTTCAGAGAAACTTTGCTTCTGAGTCTACTTCTGAGGCCTTCACTTTGGGGTATAATTTTCTGAGCCCCAAAACTCATAGTGGTTTTTGGACAGCGCTTAAACATTTACTTATATACTGCATGCTTTTATGTGTGAGTAGTGAAAAATGGCATTCCCTTTTGTCTAAGAATATTAGTAATAAATAATTACAATTCTCCAACCTGGGCTCTAGTCCTTGTTTACTAATAATTATTTGTGGGATTTGAGAACATCACAGATAATCACACCATACATAATTTTGTACATTGTATTGATGATAAAAAATTTGGTGAGGACATTAATGGATGCAAAGAATATATTTAGTACCAACATAAAACTGGGAACTTTTATGGTCCTTCCAAGTGGTTTCTGTAGCCCACAAAATAGCAAAAGCCAATAAGAAGATATTATTACTAGATGGGACATCTGAGAACCAAGACTGCTAAATTGGGCAAAAAATTTTAAAATACAGGTGCACATTTCTTCTCATTCATGATAATGTGAGCTGTTAGGGTAGAAATGAAATAGAATTGCGTACTTTGACTAAGAATATAAACTATATAAAACTTGGTCAAAATTAGTCCAAGGACTTGAGCTTGAGAAACTAACAGATTTCACAATGCCTGGAGGAATCAAAAGGCTAATAATTTTTTCAGAGGTCCTGTACTTTAGAATGCTTCTGGTAATTCCATATGATACTGTCATAAAGACTACTATTTACCCCCATATATCTATTCTTCCATAGTAATAAAGCCCCTGAATTTTATCTGGGCTTTATTACTACCAGAGTAAAGAAATCTCTCAGTCCATGGAAAAGTTGTGACAGGTAAGTAGAAGTGTTTGGTAATTTCCTGTTGAGCCTCCTAAAAGACAGCTGGCACCAGTCCTTTGCTCCTTTCGTCTTAATCTTCCCTCCATTGTGCTTCTTGAAAGATGGAGCTCTAGACGTGTTCTGCATCATGACACTGTGGGCTATCAATGATGGAAACATGGGCTGGAATGCCCCAAGATTTCATGGAGCAGAGCCACTGCTCCCATTACGTTAGTCTGCCTACTTCCAGATTTTTATGTGTGAGAAAGATAAGTTCCATTGTGTTTTAATTCCTACTATCTTGAGACTCTGTCCTTCAAAACCAAAATTTATCCTATCTGATTCAGGAACCTTGGGATTCCAGGTGATGAAGGCACTGGAAGTACATGGTTGTTATTAATGGCAAGAAAAAGAGATGATTCGCATAACACACCTAGTACAGTGCCAGGTATATAGTGGGCACTCAGAAAATAATAGTTCTTTCCACTATCTTAACACACAGTGGCTCATTCAAATCAACTGACTTCCAGGACATCACTAACGCCTTCATGTTTACGTAGATTCCTAATAGTTTTGTCTTGGTTCTCATCACAAATTCTTAGCTCTTCCAAGTGGTTGGTATTTGTGAGGGTTTTAAAGATACGTTGGCATATTTGTTGATACTCTTTTTGAGCAGTAAGAGCTTAAATTTCCTACTGGTTGAGTGGCTGAATTTAGTAACTTGCCTCTAAGAAATAGAATATAGAAGAAATGATTGGGTATCACTTCCAATATTAGGTTATAAGATTTTACTTCCACTTTGTGTATATCTCTCTCACCTTCTCTTAGTTCCTTTATGCTGGGGATAACAAACTTAAATTTTGTGAGCGGCACTATGAAGAGGTCCATTTGGTGAGGAACTGAAGCCTGCAAGAAAAGCCATGAGTGAGCTTGGAAGTAGATACCCTGGCCCCGGAAAATATTTGTGATGGCTAAAGCAGTCCTGGCCAACAACCTGGCTGCAATATCATGAGAGAATCTGGGCCAAAATAGCACAGCTAAGATTCTCCCAGGTGCCTGACCCTCAGAAACTATGCAAGGAATAATTATAGTTTATTCTTGAGTTTTAAACTGCTGAATGAATTTTGAGGTAATCTGTCTATATATATAGCAAAAGATGGTTAATGCAATATTCAAAATATGTTTGGTAAAGTTAATTATCTTATTCTGTTCTGTTAGAATTCTGAAGGCTCTCTCTAGTTGATTTTGCTAATGCTTGTGACTCTCATATTTATACTGTAATTATATCTCCAAATTTGTATATATATCCCAAACTTTATATCTAAATTCAAGCAACATATTTCAATCTACACCAAGCTGTCTTCCTTATCTCAATGAATAATGTTACTCTTCATTATGTATCCCAAATTAACATCCAGATAATCATCTTGTATTCCTTTATCTCCCTTTCTCCTTTTATTATCCCTGTCAGATAAATAAATTTCATTCTTAGAATAAAATTTAACAGGCCTCCTGCTCCATTAGATTTGATTTATCTGTATTTTTTATTTTAGATTTTGGGTTTTAGTAGGAAGTTAGATTAGTCTGCACCTCTTCTGTCTGCATCATCATTACCTGAATCCTAAGACATTTAAAGCAATATTCTTTATATAGAAATACTTGAATTTCTTGCCCTTTTTGGAGGGGCAGAGGGTGTTCCTTGACACTAAAAACATTTATTTTGTAGTTATTAGTTTATTCTCATATATAAGCAACTTTAATAATATATAATAGCAAACAATTCAATCATTTTATCGAGGTTTCAAGTTTTCTATGTGATATTTATATATACTACTTTCTTATAATATTATATGTGTTATAGTAACTGTATCTTTCACCATATAATGACTTTTCTGGTTCTTAAAAAAAAGTGCCACAAAATCTATCTATTCCATTAACTTTCCTAAAAAACCACTCTTGGTTTTATGTTTGAATTCAACTTTTTAATTAGATGTCTAACTCATTATATTTAAAGTTTATATTCATCAATTTATATGTCTCACAGATCAGATTTCTTTTTTAGATATTTTTCAATGTGCTTGTGGTTAGTGCTTATTTCATTTTTTTCTCCCAGGTTTTATTGCTCTGTAATAATACAACATTTATTGCTATGGATTTTCTTCTGAGAATGATCTTGGCAGTGTCCCATGGGTTTCAATATTCAGTTTTGTTATTTTCTAAATGGATGAAATTGGTTTTAGTTTCTCTTTAGACTAAGAGTACTGTAACTTTTTTTTTAATTTATAAAGAAAAAGAAGTTTAATGGACTTACAATTCCACATGGCTGGGGAGGCCTCACAATCATGGCAGAAGGCAAAGGGATTTTTTTATTATTATTATAATACTTTAAGTTCTAGGATACATGTGCAGAATGTGCAGGTTTGTTACATAGGTATACATGTGCCATAGTGGTTTGCTACACCCATCAACCTGTCATCTACATTAGGTATTTCTCCTAATGCTATCCCTCCCCTTGACCCCCACCCCCTGATGGGCTCCAGTGTATGATGTTCCCCTCCCTGTGCCCCTATGTTCTCATTGTTCAACTCTCACTTGTGAGTGAGAACATGCGGTGTTTTATTTTCTGTTCCTGTGTTAGTTTGCTGAGAATGATGGTTTCCAGCTTCACCCGTGTTCCTGCAAAGGACACGAACTCATTCTTTTTTATGGCTGCATAGTATTCCACGATGTATACCTGCCACATTTTCTTTATCCAGTCTAACACTGATGGGCATCTGGGTTGGTTCCAGGTCTTTGCTATTGTGAACAGTGCCGCAATAAACATACGTGTGCATGTGTCTTTATAGTAGAATGATTTATAATCCTTTGGGTATATACCCAGTAATGGGATTGCTGGGTCAAATGGTATTTCTAGCTCTAGATCCTTGAGGAATTGCCACACTGTGTTCCACAATGGTTGAACTAATTTACACTCTGAACTAATTTACACTCCCACCAAGAGTGTAAAATTGTTCCTATTTTTCCACATCCTCTCCAGCATCTGTTGTTTCCTGACTTTTTAATGATTGCCATTCTAACTGGCATGAGATGATATCTCATTGTGGTTTTGATTTGCATTTCTTTACTGACCAGTGATGATGAGCTTTTTTTCATGTGTTTGTTGGTCACATAAATGTCTTCTTTTGAAAAGTGTCTGCTCATATCCTTCACCCACTTTTTGATGGGGTTGTTTCTTTTTTTCTTCTAAACTTGTTTAAGTTCCTTGTAGGTTCTAGATATTAGCCCTTTGTCAGACAGATGCATTGCAAAAATTTTCTCCCATTCTGTAGCTTGCCTGTTCACTCTGATGATAGTTTCTTTTGCTGTCCAGAAGCTCTTTAATTAGATTGTATTTGTCAATTTTTGCTTCTGTTGCAATTGCTTTTGGTGTTTTAGTCATGAAGTCCTTGCCCATGCCTATGTCCTGAATGGTATTGCCCAGGTTTTCTTCTAGGGTTTTTATGGTTTTAGGTCTTATGTTTAAATTTTTAATCCATCTTGAATTAATTTTTGTATAAGGTGTAAGGAAGGGGTCCAGTTTCAGTTTTCTGAATACGGCTAGCCAGTTTTCTCAACACCATTTATTAAATAGGGAATTGTTTCCCCATTGCTTGTTTTTGTCAGGTTTGTCAAAGATCAGATGGTTGTAGATGTGTGGTGTTATTTCTGAGACCTCTGTTCTATTCCATTGGTCTATATATCTGTTTTGGTACCAGTACCATGCTCTTTTGGTTGGAAGTCAGGTAGTGTGATGCCTCCAGCTTTGTTCTTTTTGCTTAGGATTGTCTTGGCTGTACAAGCTCTTTTTTTTGTTGTTGTTCCATATGAAATTCAAAGTAGTTTTTTTTTTCTAATTCTCTGAAGAAAGTCAATGGTAGCTTGATGGGAATAGCATTGAATCTATAAATTACTTTGGGCAGCATGGCCATTTTCCCGATATTGATTCTTCCTATCCATGAGCATGGAATGTTCTTCCATTTGTTTGTGTCCTCTCTTACTTCCCTGAGCAATGGTTTGTAGTTGTCCTTGAAGAGGTCCTTCACATCCCTTGTAAGTTGTATTCCTAGGTATTTTATTCTCTTTGTAGCAATTGTGAATGGGAGTTTGCTCATGATTTGGCTCTCTGTTTGTCTATTATTGGTGTATAGGAATGCTTGTGATTTTTGCACATTGATTTTGTATCCTGAGACTTAGCTGAAGTTTCTTCTCAGCTTAACAAGTTTTTGGGCTAAGACAATGGGGTTTTCTAAATATACAATCATGTAATCTGCAAACAGAGATAATTTGACTTCCTATCTTCCTATTCGAATACGCTTTATTTCTTTCTCTTGCCTGATTGCCCTGGCCAGATCTTCCAATACTATGTAGAATAGCAGTGTAACATTTTGTTCACTATGAAAGTGTCTATGTTTTTGCACAACCGCTGCTTAACAAGGTGAGATTCCTTCTTTCTTTCTCATGCATTCTCTGACCTTCCTTGACTCTCTCTCACCATGCCCTACCTCCCCTTCACCCCTTCACATCTGATGCTCTCGTAAATTTTTCATCTATGGCATATTTCTATTTCTTTCATTCTAATTTCTTTGTCAAATTCTATTTCTCTGTTATCTTCCTTGTAGTTTTTATGTTATGATTATTTATATGTGTGTTCAAGACTTAACCTATTAACTCTTTTGGTGCAGAACAAATTTTGATTTGCCTTGAATTTTCATAGTATATAATACTATGCCTTGTACATAGTAAATACTTGGTAAATGCATAGAGACTGATCAAATGACAGTGTTTGAGTGGCAGAGAATACAAGGTAAAAAAACCAGCTGAGCTGACCTAGGAAGTCAGTCAAAAGAAATCTCAGCATAACAAGTGGACAGTGGGCCCAGAAAGTAACAAATGGGAAATTGGAACTTGAAGTTAGTAGGATGCAAGGAGGTTCTCAGAAAGATGAATGGGCATTCCAATTAATAAATCGAATGACAAATGAGCAGGTTTACAGTAGTGACACAGTGAAGAAATAATGTGCTTCTTCTCTCAGTAAGGATAAATACAAATGCCTGGAAGACAAATATGAACTCCAGGAAAAATAAGAGCTAACCCTGTCTATAAAGTTAGTGTCCAAGTGTGAGACACATTAAATAAGGCATGATTTTGAGCAAATATTGAAGTATAATTATGGAGAATCATTTGACCAGGATGCTTAGGATTATTACACGTTGATTGCTATGGGAGTGGGTGATATGGGAATAAAGTGAAGGAAATAGAATAGTAGCATGTGAGTTGGCCCTTCATTGAATATTTATGTAGTCATTATACTGTAACTGCTGTTTACTAGTTTTCAGCTCTTAGAACACCTCCACAGAGATAGCATAAATATTTAATTATGATTATAGAACAGAACATAAACGTTAATAGGCATTATAATGTAAAATTAGAGACGCTACTGATGGAAGGTGAGAGGTAATGGGGAGAGATAAAATGTGCACGTAGAGGTGAGGGCTTAATAGAAGGGAGTCAAATGATTACATTTATTGGAATAAAATGGAGGTTAAGTATACTACTTAATTCACAATAGCTATTGGGTTTCATTATTTGGGAAGCTATAACAAAATGCCATAAACTGATAGCTTTTAAAGACAGAAATTTACTCCCATGATCTCATCACCTTCCAAAGATCCCTCCTCCTTACATCATCACCCTGGGGGTTAGGATTTCAGCATATAAACTCTGAAGGTACATGAACCTCCACACCATAAGAATTACCAAGATGAGAAATAAAAGTATAGAATCAGTGTTTCCAAGGAAGCTCAACAAAGAGCACCTCTTTTCTTCACCTGGATTTGTGAACATTTGTGAAAAATAAGGAGTGGCAAGCAGAAGGCAAAGTGCCATTTTAGTTACTAGTAAGAGCTAAGTGTAGGATGTGTGAGGCCAAATAGGCTTGCTAAGTGAACCACGTGTTGGAAAGATGATTAGTCCAGCCTGCAGTGCTGGATTATTATAGAACAGGTCTTTCCTCGCTGCAGAGAGCAGCAGAGACCTGGAGAATTCCAATAAAAGAAGGGCAGGATTAGTAGAACTAGGCTGACATGGTTTGGATCTCTGTGCCTGTCCAAATCTCATGTTGAATTGTAATCCCCAATATTGGAAATGGGGCCTGGTGGGAGGTGATTGGGTCCTGCGGGTGGTCCCTCAGGAATGGTTTAGCACCATCCCCCTAGTGCTGTTCTCATGATGGAGTTCTCAAGAGATCTGCTTGTTTAAAAGTGTGTACTCACGCCAGCAATCCCAGCACTTTGGGAGGCTGAGGTGGATGGATCTCCTGAGGTCAGGAGTTTGAGACCAGCCTAGCCAACATGGTGAAACCCCATCTCTACTAAAAATACAAAAATTAGCCAGGCGTGGTGGTGGGGGCCTGTAATCCCAGCTACTGGGGAGGCTGAGGTAGGAGAATCACTTGAAGCTGGGAGGCAGAGGTTGTAGTGAGCCGAGATAGCGCCATTGCCCTCCAGCCTGGGAAAAGAGTGAAACTTCGAAATTCCGTCTCAAAAACAAAGTGTGTAGCACCTCCCCACTCTCTCTCTCCTCCTCCTGCTCCAGCCATGCTCTCGCTTTGCCTTCCGCCATGAATAAAAGCTCCCTGAGGCCTCCCCAGAAGCAGAAGCTGCTATGCTTCCTGTACAGCCTGCAGAACCGTGAGCCATTAAACCTCTTTTCTTTATCAATTACCCAGTCTCAAGTATTTCTTTACAGCAGTGTGAGAATGAACTAATACACAGGCCCAGATAATTTTTTTCCAAATTTACCAGATATCTCTCTTTACCTTCTCTGGCACAAAATGAGTAAAGACGCAGACAATGACCCAGAGAGCCAGTGGAGCCTCAAGCACATGGAAGGAACAATCAAATACGACAACAAAGGCCTGGTGTGGTGGCTGAGGCCTGTAATCTCAACCTTCTTGAGGCATAATTTACCCCCTACGAAGTTCATTCACCCACTTTAAGTGTACGGCGAGATCTGTTATGTTACAGATGACCTGTGAGTTGGGGGTGAATGTTCCAAAGCTTAATTAAATGGTCCAAACTCAAAAGAGTTTGCATTCTAGCTGGGGAAACAGGCATGATTACAACTACCAAAAATATAACAACATAGATTCTAAATAGAATAAAATATAAAATTCACTGGTAATGCTGGAGTGAAATTTCGAACTTAACAACGCAGGTCCTATTAAATATTTGAATAAGTATCTAGGCTACAATTTTTATTTCCAATTAAGAGTCTTCTGTCTCTTTAAGAGAGAGCAAATAAATCTCAGAGTTTAAATAAGGGGCCAATTCCACTCTTAAAATTACGCATAGGGAAGCATAAGAAATGTACATGAATATCATTTCCATAGAATAACAATTATATTAAGATTTCTTTTATATTTTCCCACAGGCATAGAGAATCACAAATTAGAGGAATAATATATTATGTAAATTTTCTGGTAAAGAGAGAAAATCTTTTGGCATATATTGATTCAGAAACATGAGTAAATGAATCCCTTAGATGATTTTGAAAATCCTTCTTGAGAACTAAAACAAAATCTCCATAAAGAATAACAGAACATCAACACTTAATGATCCCATGCTGATTAGAACTATGTAAATGTACTGAGTGTATATATTGACTATTTTACTATTTAGTATTAAATAGTAGGTTTGGCTGGAGTTTTCTGGGTGATATCACATGTACTGTCTCCATTTTGAGAACTGATACTAAACCACAAATATCACAGAGTCTGCAGAACACTAATTTTTTTTTTTTTTTTTGAGATGGAGTCTAGCTCTGTCGCCCAGGCTCTAGTGCAGTGGCATGATCTCAGCTCACTGCAAGCTCCGCCTCCCGGGTTCACGCCATTCTCCTGCCCCAGCCTCCCTAGCAGCTGGGGCTACAGGCGCCCGCCACCTCGCCTGGCTAATTTTTTGTATTTTTAGTAGAGTTGGGGTTTCACCGTGTTAGCCAGGATGGTCTCGATCTCCTGATCTCGTGATCCGCCCACCTCGGCCTCCCAAAGTGCTTGGATTACAGGGGTGAGCCACTGCGCCCGGCCCACTAACTTTTATGTAAACTAATTTCAGCATTTAGCATTATGTAATTTTGGCTGGACTGAATGCTAACTTGTGCTAAAAGGATAATTATCAAAGAGGTAATATGTTTTTTGTATTTTCCAATACTTAAATTACATCAAAACCTAAATTTTGTCATGAGTAGCACATAATAAAGATAGTTAAAGTACCAAGTGAGAAATCTGAAAGACTTAACAAATTAGTAATAAAAAGAAAAAAATTTACCATTTTCAGTACTGTCCCTGAGAACCACACAATCCTTTGCTTCATATATATCATCTCATTTAATTGTCACAGTAGCACTGGAGTAATACGTTTTTTTGTTTCCATTTTACACTTGAGAAAAATGATTTTACATGGTGAATAAATAAACATCCCCAAGTTTACAGAACAATATGTGACAGCCAGGCAGTAAACAGATTTGTCAGCCTGGAGACTATGCTCCTAATTCTTATGCCATTCTGCTTGGGTAAATCATGACTGGAATATTTGGAATTCTATTCAGGATTTTCTAACTTATGGTACATGTTCTTTCTGTGCAAGAGTTACTACCTACATTTCTGGAAGATGTTTGGCAGCATTCTAATTTCCTTAGAAATTTGCATGTGATGGCAGTTAAAGAAATGTATCTTTAAAAATACACTTGGCTTGTGAACAATTGGATGCAAAAAGTAAATTTGAAGAGGCTCACTTTCCTCTCCAAGGAAGTTACAGAATTACCCCAAGTTGTTGAATGTATTTTGCCAAAGTAGATCCTTGGATGCTTGGTGAAAATGGGATGTATATGTATGTCTCACCTGGTGGCCACATGTTTGGATATCATCCTCCTAGTTTAAGTGTGAAATAAGTCGTGGAACTGTGGATCATCAGAGCAATTGTTAGATGAGGTGGTCAAAGAAGGGAATGTTTTCCCGAGAGCTGTTCTTCCATCAACCAAACCCCAAACCCCTCCCCAGCCCAGTTCTGCTCCTAGCTGGCTCTCTCCCTTTGACGTTGAAGCCTGGATATTGTCTTTTCCTCTGGGTTGTTCTGAGGATTAAAAGAGATCATCTGTGTGAAGTGATGACTCCAGTGCCTGACACATAATAAGAACTCAAGAGCTGTTAGCCATTTTCATAATTACTCATGCTTCTCAAATTGCTTCCATACTGTCTCTTTTAATCCTGATTACAATTCAGTGAGGTAAGCATTCTCATCCCCGTTTATCAAATAAGGAACTTGAGGCTCAGCAAAGCTAGGTATAAACTATTAGGTTGGTGTAAAAGTAATTGCAGTTTTGAACTGTGAATTTTAATTCATTATAAGTAGGCTCAAATACATCTTTATTAATCAAAATAGGAACCACTACAATCAACACAGTTTTGCCAAGGAGAAATAAGTTTGTTTATTCCTGTAGCATAAAAATCCATGCTTTGGGATCCGACGAACCCTTGGAAAGCATTTTCTGCATCCTGCTGGTTGTGGAAGCATTTTCCCTGCAAAAAGTTGTTGAGATGCTTGAAGAAGTGGTAGTTGGTTGGCAAGGGGTCAGGTGAATATGGTGGATAAAGCAAAAACTTCCCACCTCAATTTGTTCAACTTTTGAAGTATTGGTGGTGTGACGTGCAGTTGGCTGTTGTAGAGAATTGGGCCCTTTCTGTTGACTAATGCCGGCTGCAGGTGTTGCAGTTTTTGGTGCATCTCATTGATGCGCTGAGCGTACTTCTCAGAAGTAATGGCTTTACTGGGATTCAGAAAGCTGTAGTGAATCAGACCGGCTGCAGACCATCAAACAGTGACCATGACCTTTATTGGTGCAAGTTTGGCTTTGGGAAGTGCCTTGGAGTGTCTTCTCGGCCCAACCACTGAGCTGGTCATTGCCATTTATCATATAACATCCACTTTTCCTTGCACGTCAGAATCCAACTGAGAAATGGTTCGTTATTGTTGTGTAGAATAAGAGAAGAGGACACTTCAAAACGACAGTTTTTTTCATTTTTGGTCAGCTTATCAGACACCCACTTATCGAGCTTTTTCACCTTTCTGATTTGCTTCAAATGCTGAACAACCGTAGAATGATCGACACTGACTCCTTCAGCAACTTTTCATGCAGTTGTAAGAGCATCAGCTTTGATGATTGCTCTCAATTGGTCACTGTCAACTTCTGATGGCCGGCCACTACGCTCCTCATCTTCAATGCTCTCCTGTCCTTTGCAAAACTTCTTGAACCACCACTGCACTGTACGTTTGTTAGCAGTTCCTGGGCCAAATGCTTTGTTAATGATGTGAATTGTCTTCGCTGCTTACTTTACGACCCATTTTGAACTCAAATAAGAAAGTCGCTAGAATTTGCTTTTTATCTAACATTGTTTCCGTAGTCTAAAATAAACATAAAATAAACAGCAAGTAATGTCATTAGTGAAAAAATAGAAAGTGAGAAATGCCCATTAAATGATGTATAACATAAGCACATTTATTTAAGAGTATATTCCAATATCAAATCGCAAATTCCAACAATGCAAAAACTGCAATTACTTTTGCACCCACCTAATAACTCAGCATAGCCAATCCTAAAACCACAATCTTAGAGCAGAGTCTCCCATTTTTCCAACCACATCACAAATGTTCTCAAAGAGACACCAAGCCTTTTTTTCTGGTTAAACTCACAGATATGTTATGCTACAACATGCTTTGCTCCAGCCCTCCTCCTTTCACTATGGCTTTGCTCTCTCTGCTGCCTGAATCCATATGAAAGTCTTGGTCCTCTGAGCTACTAAAAAATCCAAGTTGTGGCTTATCTTCATTGGGTTCTGACTGTACCTCTGTCCTTTTAATATCCTTTTTTTGGTTTTTAGAGACAGAGTCTTGCTTGTTGCCCAGGCTGGAGTGCAGTGGTACGATCTTGGCTCACTGCAACCTCCACCTCCTGGGTTCAAGCAGTTCTCCTGTCTCAGACTCCTGAGTAGCTGGGATTACAGGCACCCACAACCACGTCTGGCTAATTTTTGTATTTTTAGTAGATATGGGATTTCGCCAGGTTGGCCAGGCTGGTCTCAAACTCCTGACCTCAAATGATCCTCCTGCCTTGGCCTCCCAAAGTGCTGGGATTACAGATGTGAGCCACCACACTTGGCCTTTTTTTTAAAGCATTCTTATAACTTCATTTTTTCATATTTTCTAGTAAATCTCTCATTTCCTTATTTGTCTTTGAAATTTCCTCAGGTCAGTGACTATATCTAACAATTCTTTGATTCTCATACTTACTGATTCAGTCATTCAGTCATTCAACAAATATGCCTACTTGTCTCCTATAAGCCAAGGATATATTTCTAGATAAAGCAGACAAATTCTCTGCTCATATCCTAGCACTTGGGGGAGGATACTAAAAGTAAACAAAGGCACACATGCGTGAATACATACATAAGTAAATTAGAAAAGTATCAGAGGTTTATCAGGGCTATACCAAAAATTAAAACAAGATGCCGTGGTTGTGAATGACTGGGTGGCTGCCATAATTTGGGTGAAGGACCTTCTGAGGTATTGACATCTGATTTGCAAGAAGGAACTTGTGTCATACTCATTTTCATAAACTGAATAATCAATAATCACAAAGTAATGGATTAGGCCTGGAGGAATTGACAATCTGGCTCAAGATATAAAGAATATGTGAACAGTCTTCCTTCTGGCTCTTGTTAGAGGCAAGAAATTTCAGGAAAGTTTTCAAACATTAACCATTTGTTCACTCAAATCAATGTTCTGGAACCAAGGTAATACTTGTAAAAGAATAAAGGTGAAAAGTGATATTTCTATGTATTTATAACTTTAAAGATATTGTCAAAAGGACACACAGAGAAGGAATATATTTGACTTCAAGCAAATGAAAGCAATAGTTTCAACAATTAGTCTATTTTTCTCACTCAGTGAGAAGCCTAGAATTAAGCTAATGACAGGAGCAATAGCTCTGCAGTGTTATCAAGGATTTAGCCTCTTTCTTTCTCCACCATCCTAAATGTGCAACTGTTATCCTCATGGCTGCACCAAAACCAGATATTATACCTGCCTATCAAGCAGAAAGAAGTAAAAATAAAAAGCAAAAGAAGCTTTGCCTTTTTATTTCAAAGGGATGCCCTCTTTTTGGGCAAGCACTGGCATCACATTGGTTAGAGAAATGAGTTTTCAGTGGGACACCTTACTGTCCCAATCAAAATCTAGGTTTTATTTATAAGGAATATGGGGAAATAGATACTGGATAGGTAATAACAGTGTAAGACACAACAGTATTCAAACTTGGCCACCATACAGTTTAGAGCCACACTCTGGGGATCTGATCATAACTGTATTTAATCATCATATTTTTGGCGGGGGGAGCTCTCAGAGTACTCACTTGTGTACTGCTCAAATATTTGATGCATACTAAGCATGGCATAGGCACTGGGGGCACAAAGATTAATGTGACGCTGCAGCGTGAGTATGCATTTTAATTAACATGTTCATTAAATTTGTCATAAATTTTATTCAATTGAATTACTTACTAAATTATAGTATATTATTAGCGACTGCTGTTTGGTGCCTAGCTTCCTATAAGAACATAACTTCAAATAATAAGTGAATAATTCAGTTCAGTATAACAAATAAATATACAAAAAAAGAGGTAACAAATATTGAATATTATGTTTTCAACTAGATTTTGGGGCATCATGAAATGCAGACTTTGTTTCTAAAATCTGATAGTCTTTGCCAGTTAGTTCTTGAAACATCACTGCTTTCCTGTACATGCCATGGAACATGAACGACTTTTCCTATTTGACACTTGGATGAAAGGTCTCCAATGCCTCATTTGTTTCTCCTTCTTAGTGATGTATTAGGCTGAATCACTATTCAAAGACCACTTTCTGATTCAAACTATTTTGGCTGAAACTCTTTTGTAATGTGTGTCTCCAAATGAGACTGCCACATTTCGGTAGTACCTTTATGAGGCTGCAATTCATACACTCAATTTGGGAATGGAAGAGTCCTTCAGGAAATATAGAAGTAATAGAGGTTTTGGTTGGCTGGTGATTTGTTTCATGAGGGAAAATTGATGTTCATGATGGCCCTTAAGTTAAAACACTGCATTACCACAAGGGCAACATCTTAAACCTCCTGTAATCCAGAGGCTTAAATCACCTTCTTAGAGAATAGTTACATCATTTCCTTGAACTTTTTCTATATAAATTTAGACTTGGCTTCTAACAGTCATAAATTTTAGAAAAACAATTGATCAAATAACATCTCCCCATTCTCTAGGGTAGTAAGAGGAAGAGCCTATTTATTGATTACTCTTTCTGTAGTTACTGCTTTAATTCTGTTGGATGATATATTTCATTTTGAAGCTGGAAATATACAATTTTCTAGCATTTAAATAGTTTCTTATTGCAATAAGAACAAAGCTGATGACTGTACATTTTATAAAGTGCTTGGAAACTCATGAAATCGCCAAACGTGTTATTTTTGATGTGTGCCATTTTGCTTCCTGGTAGAACTCAAAAGTAAGTCACTTCTTGCATCCCAACCCTGGAAATTAAATCTTAAGGCTGGAACCTCTGGGTTCTATAAAGAGGTTAGGGACAGTGATTTAGCCACATCCATCATCTTTTTTAAATCTGGGGAAAATTGTTCTCCAATAACCATCAGTATAGCTAAATTATTTTGTGTTTTTCCTGAGATTATTAGAACTAAGCTTATTTCAGAAGGCTGTGAACTTGTATAATTGTCCTTATCCACAAGAGTCTTGCCTGGGTGTCTTCTCCTTAGAGTGTCTAAACTCCCCTGGCCTCAAGTTCTCAGATATGACCCTGGGGACTTCAGCTTTTCTTAGAGATTTATTTATTGACCTGTGGCATTATTTTCAGAAATTATTCTACATTAAACATGATTTATTAATACAAGCATTAGAGACTTGATTGCGATTAATAGGCCTGATATTCCTACTGTGCCATACACCAGTAGGTCTTACCTCCTGAATAATTTCTAAGACAATGGGAAACTCAACAAAGAGGAATTAAAGAAAGCTAAACCATACTATCCCTGGCTTTCTGCAATAAAGCTTGCTAGTTGCCTATTTAATGATCTTTTGTCCTTACAGAACAGGCTGCTAGATGGTTTCATACTTCCTGCCTGCTGGTTCTGATTCAAATGGCCTTTCTGTTGATCTCTCCTATTTATTCCCCAATTCTGGAATATTCTTGTACTCCTCAGATCCAGTCGAATTCTTTCTTTCCTTTGATCCTATAAAAACTTGTTCATATTGTTCTTCCAACACCTTGTCTTCAATTATGCTGTTGGCTTGCATGGCTTGTATGTCCCATTTGACTGAGTCCTAAGAGCAGAGACGCAACCTACAATTTATTCCTGCAGTGGCTGTGCCTTGACAAGTACTCCGTGTAATTGTGCTGAATCCACATTGGGCTTCTTTTTCTTCTCAATGATGTAGACATCTTTCTTTTCAATGAGACTGAACTGTAAGAAAGAAAAGTTTGAGACATTTCCTTATAATATTTTTTCTGTTATAATGGAAAAGATGAATAAAATATACTTTGCAACCTAAAACATGCTTAATAGTGCTTAAAAAGGATATATTTTAAAATCCAACATTAACACAGAGGCAATCTTCTCTCTCCATTAGCAAGAATTGGACACATAAAAGTTACTCTATTCAGCAGTTCAAATAACCTCAGAGGTACCAGTGTGTATGGTATTTGTACATCTAAAATAGTGACTTCATTATATGTTCATTTGCCATTTGTATTTGCAATATCTCAGGGAAACTTAAAAGAATAAAATCCCAGCCCTGGAAGAAACTTCAAGGAATGGTTAGTCAAATAACAGATATTTTTGTAGGTTCTCACGAACCGGACAGAGAGATTCCACAAAAGGGCAGAGCACCATAACTACACCATAGATCTTAGACGATCATGAGGCATCCCAGCTACTCGGGAGCCTGAGGCAGGAGAATCGATTGAATCTGGGAGGCGGAGGTTGCAGTGAGCTGAGATTGCACCAATGCACTCCAGCCTGGTTGACAAGAGTGAAACTCCGTCTCAAAAAAAAAAAAAAAAAAAGAAGATCATGAAGTCATGAGGCAGACATGGTAAACGTAGGAGGTGTGCAGCTCAGATCTTTCTTCAAGAAAGCCCTTAATGTCTAGTTGCGAGGAGTGTGGTTCGCTGACATTCTCCAGCTTTTGGCTTTTTTAGTTTGCTCTTCCCTCCATTTTTGAACCAAGGTAACACTTTTCTCATGGTGGCCTTGGGCCAGAGACTGAACAAAGTGGTGCTATAATGGCCTAGTAATTTCCACCCATCACGGGACTCCCGTAATCAATAATCTTTGCTCTGGAACTCCCTACTGGGCTAAGAGAGACTTTGTCAGCTCCACATGGTGGTCTGTTCCTCCCCTTGCCTAAGCCAGCTTCTGCCTCATTTCTCTCACAGATTTGATTCCCTAATGGATGTGTGCACTCCTAAGTAGGTCTCAGTGTCTGCCACATGGCAAAATTAACCTGCACTCCTAACTCTGTTTCAGTTTTTGTCTTCTGGAGAAACCAAGCTGCAGCATAGCTCAATAATACAACAGGACAAAAGACCAGCCTCCTCTTGGAGGCAGCTGGAAGCCAATGATTGCTTGATGTGGACAGCACAAAGGTCTGGTCCAGCCCACTTGCTTTAATTAACATAACTCTGAAGAGTCATTCCAGCCCCGGAGCTCTCTTCCTTATCTGACTTATCTGTTGCCACTGCATCAGATAGGGCTTTCTTCCCTTCTCTCATCTGTGGTTCTTGAGAACGCTCCACAATAACCTCCTACATGGAATCTTAGGACTCAGGAGTGTTTCCTGGGGAACTGCAATATTAGGAAAATTCCTCTCAAATGTTAACCAATTACTTAAGGGTGTAGATGTGTAGATTTATAGTAAGTTGTAGATAAACACATATATCCCTCTGTCTGTACTGAATTATTTTAAATTACAAAAATATACCATTACTCCTCTCTGGGGCCCTCTTCCTGTCTGTGTACCTTCCTTCTACATACAGTCTCTATGCTGTGCAATAGCCATATAGAACTTCTTGCAGATCCCCAAGGCACATGCCACTGCTTCTAGTTCATGCATTGGTTCATGCCGTTTTTTTTGTTTTTGAATGCATGTCTTAGTTCATCTGAGCTGCTATAACAAAATACCATAACCTGGATAGTTTATAAACAACACAAATTTATATTTAAGAGTTCTGGAGGCTGGGAAGCTAAAGATCAAGGTGCTGGCAAATTTGGTGTCTGGTGAGAGCCCACTTCTTCACAGATGACACCTTTTTGCTGTGTACTCACATAGTGGAAGGGACAAAGGGTTTCTCAGGGACCTTTTTATAAAGGTGCTAATCCCATCATTAGGAATCTGCCTTTATGACCTAAATACCTCCCAAAAGTCCCACTTTCTAATACAATCACCTTTGGAGGCAGGATTTTAACATATATATTTGGTATATTTTGGGGAGACACAAGCATGCAGACCATAGCAATGCAACTTTCTGTTTACTTAGGGAATTCTTCTTCCTCTTCCTGCAAGGCGCAGTTCAACCAACTTCACTGAAAGCTTTCATTGATGCCCTCAAAATGATTTGATCATTTCTCTTTTTTGCCACACTGTACCTAATATATGCTTCTGGATTTTTAATGATCACTAAAAAATAGGAAAGTAAGATGGGAATAAAATATTGCAAGAGAGGCAGGTGGATCACTTCAGGTCAGGAGTTTAAGACCAGCCTGGTCAACATGGCAAAACCCCGTCTCTACTAAAAATACAAAAATTAGTCAGGTTTGGTGGCGCATGACTGTAATCCCAGCTACCCAGGAGACTGAGGCAGGAGAATCGCTTGAGCCCAGGAGGTGGAAGCTGCAGTGAGCCGAGATCGCACCGCTGCACTTTAGCCTGGATGACAGAGTGAGACTCTGCCTCAATAATAATAATAACAATAATAATAATTGGAAGGGGAATGTCATAAATGTTTTTAAAGCATCTTCAATTTCAGAAGATATCTCGGCACATATGTTCAGAAAGCAGTTGAAAATGAGAATCTCAATATACATATTTGAGTATCATTGCTTGTTAGCACTTAAAGAAAATTATAGAAAGCATAATTGGAGTTCGATCCATAGTGAAATATATGCTGGAAGCAACAGCACTATGAATAGACTCTGGGCACAGTCCAATGATTAAGATAACTATAAGTTGGAAATATCTACTCCTGTTTTTTGAATCTAGATGCATTGCCTTAGAAACGGGAATCATGATTGACCTGACTAGGCCACTCTCCTTTGGGATTACTTTTAATAATTTAAACAAATTTCCAAGTGAGTTTTTCTGAGGAGGGGATAGTTGAGGTTAAGAAATTCTAAAACCACAAACCATTTCAGGCTACGAATAGTTTAAAGATTCAACTTCATGATTTTGAATCAGTCAACAAAGTAATAAAATGGAGGCATGTGCTAACCACTTCTCTCTCTCTCTCTCTCTCTCTCTCTTTCTCTCTCTCTCTCTCTCTCACTCACTCTCTCAGTTCTGGAGGCTGAGAAATCCAAGATCAAGGTGTTGACAAATTTGGTGACTGTGAGGGCCCACTTCCTCACAGATGTCACCTTCTTGCTATGCCCTCACATGGTGGAAGGAACAAGGGGTCTCTCAGAGGCCTTTTTAAAGAAGTATTATTAAATGTTTATACGTATACGATTAAATGTATATATGTATAAATACATATATGTATATATAACACATACATAGTCTATATATAATATATAGTGTGTATATATATATATATATATATATATATATATATATACTCATTATATGTCCTACAAACCCATGAGGAAATGTAACCAGCTTATTGAATGAGGGCATCATGGTAGAAACAAGCAGAAAGCAATTTCATTCTATCTCTGTCACTTCAAATTTGCTCTCTCTCTTCCTCTTTTAAAGGCTTGTGGAAGTGTAACAGATATAAAATAAATGGCATATATTTCAAGTGCTCAATTTGATGTTTTGGCATATGTCACACAACTGTGAAACTACCACTATGATGAAAATAGTGAGTGTATTTATCACTTCTAAAAGTGTCCTTGTGATTCTTTGCCATCCCTTTCCCTACCCTTTCTTGTCTTACATCATGCAACCACAAACCACATTCTGTCACAATAGATTAGTTTGCATTTTCTAGAATATTATGTAAATAAAATAAAATCATATGCCTTCTTTTTTACCTGGCTCACTTTATACAAAATAATTTGATATTTATTCAGGTAATTAGATGTGTCAACAGTTCCTTCTTTTATATGGTTGAAAAACATTCTATTGCATAAATATTCCACATTTTTTTAATCCACTCACCTGTTGAAGAACATTTGGATTGCTTCTAGGTTTCAGCTGTTTAAAATAAAGCTGCTATGAACATTCATATACAAATATTTGTTTGAACATATGCTTTTATCTCTCTTGCATAAATGCCCAGTGGAATAGCTGAGTCATAGGAAAGATATATGTTTAACTTTCGAATAAATTAATAATCTATTTTCCAAAGTGGCTGTACCACATTTCATTACAAATAGCACTGTGTGAAAGTTCCAGTTGCTCCACAGCTTTGCCAACACTTTGATTAATCTTTTTAATTTTAAGCATTCTGATGGAAAAATAGTGGTATCTAATTGTGGTTTTAATTTTATTTCCCTAATTATAAATAATATTGAGTATCTTTTTATTCATTTATTTTCCATCCATGTATTTTCTCTAGTGAAGTAACTGTTTAAATTTCTTACTCAGTTTTTAGATTGAGTTCTCTGTGTTTTGTTGTGTTTTGAGAGATTTTTGTATATTTTGGTCACAATTCCTTAATTGGTTACAATTCCAATATGCGATTTTCAAATATTTATTCCAGTCTTTGACTTGTTTGTTTATTCTCTTATCAATGTCTTCCAAGGAGGAGAAATGTTTAACATAGATTAAGCCCAACCATTTTTTTCATGTTTTAATTTTATGGATTATTCTCTTCAAGTTACATCTAAGAAATCTCTGCTTAAACCTGGGTCATAAATATTTTCTCCTACAAGTCTTATATTTTAGTTCTGTATTTATTCTGTGATCCATTTTGAGTTAATTTTTATAAGGGTACAATATATGAATCAGGTCTCAGTTTTTTTACATGTAAATATCTAACAATTTTAGAACCATTTGTTGAAAAGCCATTATTTTCCCCACTGAATTCCCTTGGTACCTTTGTGAAAATATCTTGACCATATAAGTGAAACTCTATTTTTGGACTTTATTTTCTCTTTTATTGATCTATACATCTGCTTTTATGCCATTACCACTCTCTCTCGATTATTATAGCTTCATAATACGTCTTGAAACTTAGGTGTTGCATGTGTTCAGACTTTCCTCTTTTTAAAGCTATCTTGACTGTTCTAGGTCCTTTGTTTTTACATGTAAACTTTGAATCAGCTTGCCAAGTTCTACAGTAAAGCCTGCTATTATTTTTATTGGGATTTAATTAAATCTAAAAACCAAACACCACATGTTCTCACTGATAGGTGGGAATTGAACAAAGAGAACACTTGGACACAGGAAGGGGAACATCACACACTGGGGCCTGTTGTGGGGTGGGGGGAGCGGGGAGGCATAGCATTAGGAGATATACCTAATGTAAATGACGAGTTTACGGGTGCAGCACACCAACATGTACATATGTAACAAACCTGCACATTGTGCACATGTACCCTAGAACTTAAAGTATAATAAAAAAAAATTAAAAAGTCAGTTTGAAGAGAACCAACATCTTAATAATTTTTAGCTCTTCCAATCCATTAACACAGTATCACTCTATTTATTTAGGTATTTTTAAAATTTTCTCTCAGCAATTTTTGCAGTTTTGAGTGTACACACTTTAAAATGTTATCAAAAATGTTTCTAAATATTTGATAAATTTGGTGCTGTTATAAATGACAATATTTAAAAAAATTATTTTTAGAATTTTTTGGGTACGTAGTAGGTGTAAATATCCATGAGGTACATGAGGTATTTTGATACAGGCATGCAACGTGAAATAAGCACATCATGAAGAATGGGGTATCCATCCCCTCAAGCATTTATCCCTTGAGTTAAAAACAATCCAATTATATTCTTTAAGTTATTTTAAAATATACAATTATTATTGACTATAATTACCTGATTGTGCTATTAGTTTGTCTTATTCATTTTTTTCTATATTTTTTAGTACCCATTAACCATCCCCACCCTTGCCCTCACCCTACTCCCCTTCCCAGCCTCTGGTAACCATCTTTCAACTCTCTATGTCCATGAGATCAATTGATTTGATTTTTAGATTCTACAAATAAGTGAGAACATGTGATGTTGGCCTTTTTATGCCTGGCTTATTTATTATTTCACTTAACATATTTTCCAGTTCCATTCATGTTGTTGCAAATGACAGGATCTCATTTTTTTTAATGGTTAAATAGTACACCATTGTGTATATGTACTACATTTTATTTTTCCATTCATCCGTTGTTGAACATTTAGGTTGCTTCTAAATCTTGCCTATAATCAATAGGGCTGCAACAAAAATAAGAGTGCAGATATATCTTCAATATACAATTTTTGCTTCTTTTAGGTGTATACCCAGAAGTTGGATTGATGGATCATATGGTAGTTCAATTTTCAGTTTTTTGAGGAACCTCCAAACTCTTCTTCATCTTAGTTGTACTAATTTACATTCCCACCAACAGCGTACAAGGCCAAATCCTTTCCAGCATTTGTTATTGCCTGTCTATAACATTTTAACTGGAGTGAGATGATATCTCATTGTAGTTTTGATTTGCATTTCTCTGATGATCAATGATGTTGAACACCTTTTGAATGTCTGTTTGATATTTGTATGTTTACCTCCGAGAAATAACTATTCAAATCTTTTGCCCATTTTTGATTGGATTATTAGATTTTTTTCCTGTGGAGTTGTCTGAGTTCCTCATATATTTTGGACATTAGTCCCTTGTCAGAGGGGTAGTTTGCAAATATTTACTTCCATTCTGTGGGTGGTCTCCTCACTTTGTTGATTGTATCCTTTGCTGTCCAGAAGCTTTTTAACTTGATGTGATCCCATTTGTCCATGTTTTCTTTGGTTGCCTGTACTTGTGGGGTATTTTTCAAGAAATCTTTGCCCAGACCAATGCCTGGGGATTTTGCCCAATGTTTTCTTGTAGTAGTTTCATAGTCTGATGACTTAGATTTAAGTCTTTAATTCATTTGGATTTTACTTTTTTGTATATGGTGAGAGATAGGCATCTAGTTTTATTCTTCTGCTTATGAATATCCAGTTTTCCCAGCACCATTGATTGAAGAGACTCTTTTCCCCAGTGTATGTTCTTGGCATCTTTGTCAAAAACAAGTTCACTATAGATGTGTAGATTTGTTTGTAGGCTCTCTATTCTGGGTCCTTAGTCTATATCTGTTTTTACTGGTACCATGCTGTTTTGGTTACTACAGCTCTGTAGTATGATTTGAAGGCAGTTAATATGCTTCCTCCTGTTTTCTTATTTTTACTTAAGATAGCTTTGGCTATTCTGGGTCTTTTGTGGTTCCATATAAATTTTAGGATTTTTAGGATTTTTTTTTCTGGTTTTGATTTGTCTTTTTCTGGTTTTGATATCAGGGTAATACTGTCTTAGTAAAATGAGTTTGGAAGTATTCCCTCTTCCTCTATTTTTCATGATAGTTGGAATAGGATTTGTATTAGTTCTTCTTTAAATATTTGGTGGAATTCAGCAGTGAAGTCATCAGGTCCTGGGCTTTTCTCTACTAGTAGACTTTTTTTTTTTTTTTTTTTGAGACAGAGTCTCACTCTGTCACTCGGGCTGGAGTGCAGTGGCACGATCTCAGCTCACTGCAAGCTCTGTCTCCTGGGTTCATGCCATTCTCCTGACTCAGCCTCCCGAGTAGCTGGGACTACAGGCACCTGCCACCATGCCTAATTTTTTTTTTTTTTTTTTTGTATTTTTAGTAGAGACAGGGTTTCACTGTGTTAGCCAGGATGGTCTCGATCTCCTGACCTTGTGATCTGCCCACCTCGGCCTCCCAAAGTGCTAGGATTACAGGCATCAGCCACCGCACCCAGCCTCTACTAGTAGACTTTTTATTATGGCTTTGAACTCATTGCTTGTTTTTGGTCTGTTCAGGTTTTGAATTTCTTCCTGGTTCAATCTTGATAGTATCTAGGAATTTATCCATTTATCTTAAATTTTTCAGTTTATTGGCTCATGGTAGCAATGATAATGTTTTAAAATTTCATTTTCCAATTATTCATCACTAGTTTATAGAAACACAATAAATTTTGTATGTTTCATTTCTTACTCTGCCATCTTGCTAAATTCACATATTGGATCTAGTAACATTTTAATAGACTCCATATAATGCTCTATATAGACAATTATGTCATCTGTAAATAGACTGTTTCATTTGCTCTTTTTCCTTTCTGGAGGGCTTTTATTAATTTTTTTTCTCACCTTATTTTACTGACTAGAACCTCTAGTGTAATGTTGAATATAAGTGCTGGCAGTGGACATCCTTGCCTTGTTTCCAATATTAGAAGAAAGCATCTAGCATCTAGTCTTTTACCACTAATTGTGATGTTAGCTGTAGCTTTTCTTGTAGTTATGATTATCAGGTTGAGAGGGTTCCCTTCTATTTCTAGTGTGTGCACAGTTTTCATTAAAAATATATGTCAGATTTTGTTAAATGTGTTTTTATATGCATTGAGATGATTGCATATTTGTTTTTTAGTCTTAATATGGTGAATTTCACTGCTTTTCCTATGTTAAACTTACCTTAAACAACTGCCTATAAGTCTCTTCTGAAGGATGAACTTCTGCTATTCCATTAATTCATGTGCTATTTATTTCATACTTCCTGATAATTATGCTCTATGCTACATGCTGGGGATCCACAACTGAAAAAAATCTCTGCTGTCAAGAAACCTATATTGCAGTTGGGTATCTTGGGTAAATAGTCAATAAGCAAGTAAGCCAACAGAAACTATCTCAAGTATAGATTATTTCAATTAAGAAAAATATAAAGAGTAAAGGGATGAGGAAGTGAGGCTGGTGATGTGCCCCTTTTTGGAAGGTAGCCAGGAAAGAGCTGATGAGATATTTGAGCAAATACCTGGATAAAACAAGGGAGTAAGCCATTCAGACATTTGGAGGAAGAGAATTTCAGGCAGAAAGACAGTAAGTGCTAAGGTGGGAGACGGTGCTGTGTTTATGAAACTGCAAAGAGATCACAGTAGCTAAGGTGGCATGTGGGAACATACCCCTGCCTTATTGGTGTTGGTGAATACAAATAAAATTTGAAGACAGAAGACAATTTACTTCTGTGTTAGAAAATTCAAATATATACCATTTGCTGATATTTCAGTAAAATATTCAAATTGACGATACAAATATATTGCTATGTAGTTAATCTTCCTTCCTAACATTGACATCATTCTTTATTAGTCTTATCTGGGACATAAAAGCTGAGCATAACAGCATTAATATGCGCAAGTTTATCTCTTGACCAGTCTTGGTCACATATTACTACTTAGTTTCTAATAATGTTTTATTGTTAAATTTTTCCATGTGAACTTTTAGTTTTACTTGCTCTGATATTGTTTTGTTATTTAATAGATTTGATGCTTCAAATTTCAAGTGTGAAGGCTACTGTAAATATTTTTTAAAATAAAGATTCCAAATTGATGAGTTCATTCTTTTCACACACTCTTTCTCAAGCAGGAGTTATTAAGTTTTTAAGGTGTTTTTGAGAAAGCTTTCTGAGGACAAATAAGTACACATAATGCTAGCAAAGAAATTGTTAATTATTTTTCTTAGTTGAAACTTTTTGATATTTATTAAATGCTAATGTAGATTGTGAATCTCCAAGAAAAGAATATCCCATTCACAACAGAAAACCTAACAGCCATAGGAAGTTGTCATCACCAGAACGAACCTTGAAGAAACTTTCCTGGAAAAGCAAGGACTCTATGTTCTGTTGAGTTCTCCTTTAAGTTGTTGGGAACAGTGAACAACTGGCATCTGGATAGTACATCATGGGATCACAATCAAAAGGTCAGAAATGGTACCATTAAAAATTATAAGCAGAAGCTTATAAATTTTTATTACTCACTGCTTTTAATTAACCTTTAAAAGCTATTCATGAAGGAATGCATAGGTCTTGGCTTCTGAAGAGTGCAGGATTTAATACAGCTATGTTGTCTAATGAGGACTGGTGGATGTCTCTCTTCTGCAGTGTGGCTATGACATTTCAATTTCAACAATGCCATATGTAAGGAACATGGCTGTGCTGCAGCCAAGCAGGCATAGGGCAGCAGGCATAGGCCAAGGTAAACAGCCTGGATGACTCAGCGAGTTTGTAGCACAGGCGCATAGTCCCATGCCTTATATAATCATAGCCATGTTGACATAACTTAGAAAAGCACCCAATTTGGCTCTCAGCCACTATTGTTTGTGTAGTGTATAAATGTAACACTGACCCTGAGAAGAGGCTTCTGAATAAAGCCATGTCTCATTTACCGGCTGTCTCTCAAGTGTTCTTCCAGCTCCCTGCCCCATGTCCACCCACTCCCCTCAACCCTCAGCTGGGGCTGGAACCTGACCCCGAGCATGACACCATACCTAGTCAAAGTAGCACTAACTGAGCTTCAAAGTGGGCAGTATGCACAAAGATATTATTTTGTACTCTTACAAGTTTCAGAATATTACTAATTTTGGGGATATAATTCCTATAATTACATCATCAGGCAGGCAGTCCAGTTCCAAACTCTGGTTAAGGCCTTCTACAAACATGTAGAATAATCTCCCATAATAAGTGCATAACTTGTCTTTGAGGAAAAAAATGATTTTTAAAAAAAGATAGTGTATTCATTTTCTTTTGTAGCATAACAAACTATCACAAGCATAGCAACTGAGAACAGCACCCATTTATTACCTAATTGTGTTTTAGGGCAGAAATTAAGGCACAAATTAAGAGGGGGTCCTCTGCTTAGGGTCTTATAAAGCTGTAATCAAGCTGTCAGCTGGGCTGGGTTCTCATGTGGAGGCTCAACTAGAGAAGCATCCTCTTTCAAGCTGACTGTTGGCAGAATTCATTTCCATGTGCCTCTAGGACTCAGAGCCCTGGCTTCTTGCTGGCAATTAGCTGGAGACTATCTTGAGCTGAGGGCTGTCATATGGGCCTAAGGAGACAGTCTCCAGAATAATTCTGATAGCAAGATGGAATCCTATATAATGTAATGTAATCACAGAAGTGACATCTATCACCTTTGCCATATTCTACTGGTTAGAAGCAAGTAACAGGTTCTGCCTCAACTCAAGCAGAAAAGATTATACAAAGACACAAATACCAGGAGGCAAGGATCATGGAGATAGGAGGAGGGGGACCCCTGCAGTGTGTTTACCACAAAGAGCATTCAAATTAACAGATAATTGAGATCATTAGATGGATTATTAATATAGTACATTGAACAAATATTAGTTTCGAATCCAGGTAGGACCAGCATTGAAATCTGGCTTTAACATTAACAGCATATTTATATGGCATTTACTACCTCAGTATCTTGGTTTGGCAAGGCAAGGTAAGGCATTTACTACCTCAATATCTTGGTAAGGCATTTACTACCTCAGTATCTTGGTTTCTTCACCTATAGAGTGCAGAGTTATTGAAAAAGTAAAATCAAATAAGATAATGTATATTAAGGGCTAAATGTGTTGCATGGAATGAATGTTCAATAGTAGTAGCTGCTTCTAAAAGTAATAGTATTGATGAAAATAATAAAACCCCACACATATTGATTGATAATGGAAGTCTTTTTTCTTTTCCCCTTTAGCAGATATTAAAATATATTTGATACATATTTTATTATGTATTCTTTTGTATGTTCCAAATATAATACAAATTATAATTTCAAGATTCATCAATCTGCTTTGTACATTGGTAGTCAACTAATTTTTGTTTCTGTATACTATTCCAGTGACTGGACCATAGTATATTTATTCAACATGTACTTATACATTATTTGGTTAATGGACATTTAGACTGTTTCTTGGGGTTTTTAATTAAACTCTTATTAACAGTGTGTATTAGTCAGTTTTCATGCTGCTGATAAAGACATACCCAAGACTGGGAAATTTACAAAAGAAAGAAGTTTATTGGACTTACAGTTCCACATGGCAGAGGAGGCTTCACAATCATGGCAGAAGGCAAGGAGCAGCCAGTCATGTCTTACGTGGACGGCAGCAGGCAAAAAGAGAGCTTGTGCAGGAAAACTCCCCCTTATAGTAACCATCGGATCCTATGAGACTTACTTTCTATCACAAGAACAGCATGGGAAAGACCTGCCCCCATGATTAAATTACCTCCCTCCAAGTCCCTCCCACAAAACATGGGAATTCAGGATGAGATTTGAGCGGAGACACAGACAAACCGTATCATTCCAGCCTGGTCCCTCTCACATAGCATGTTCTCACGTTTCAAAACCAATCATGCCTTCTCAACAGTTCCCCAAGGTCTTAACTCATTTCAGCATTAACTCAAAAGTCCACAGTCCAAAATCTCATCCAAGACAAAGCAAATCACTTCCACCTATGAGCCTATAAAATCAAAAGCAAGTTAGTTACCTCCTAGATACAATGGGGGTACAGGCATTGGGTAAATACAGCCATCCAAAATGGGAAACATTGGCCAAAACAAAAGGGCTACAGGCCCCATGCAAGTCTGAAATCCTGTGGGGCAGTCAAATCTTAAAACTCCAAATGATCTCCTTTGACTCCATGTGTCACACACAGGTCACGCTGATGCAAGAAGTGTGCTGCCATGGTCTTGGGCAGCTCCACCCCTGTGGCTTTGCAGGGTACAGCCTCCCTCCCAGCTGCTTTCATGGGCTGGTGTTGAGTGTCTGTAGCTTTTCCAGGTGCACAGCGCAAGCTGTCGGTAGATCTACCATTCTGAGGTCTGGAGGATGGTGGCCCTCTTCTCAAGCTCTGCTAGGCAGTGCCCCAGTAGCGATTCTGTGTTGGGACTCCAACCCCACATTTCCCTTCCACACTGCCCTAGCAGAGGTTCTCCATGAGGGCCCCATCCCTGCAGCAAACTTTTGTCTGGGCATCCAGGCATTTCTATAACTCTTCTGAAATCTAGACAGAGGTTCCCAAACCTCAATTCTTGACTTCTGGGCACCCACAGGCTCAACACCACATGTAAGCTGCCAAGGCTTCGGGCTTCCATCCTCTGAAGCAACAGCTTGAGCTGTACCTTGGCCCCTGTTAGTCACGGCTGGAGTGGCCAGGATGCAGGCCACCAACTTCATAGATTGCACACAGCACAGGAACCCTGGGCCTGGCCCATGAAACCATTTTCTCCTAGGCCTCCTAGTCTGTGATGGGAGGGGCTGACAAGAAGACCTCTGACATGCCCTGGAGACATTTTCTTTATTGTCTTGGGGATGAACATTAGGCTCCTCATTACTTATGCAAATTTCTGCAGCCAGCTTCAATTTCTCCTCAGAAAATGGGCTTTTGTTTTCTATCACATTGTCAGGCTTCAAATTTTCTGAACTTTTATGCTCTGCTTCCCTATAAAATTGAATGCCTTTAACAGTACCCAAGTCGCCTCTTGAATGCTTTGCTGTTTAGAAATTTCTTTCACCAGATATGCTAAATTATCTCTTTCATGTTCAAAGTTCCACAAATCTCTAAAGCAGGGGAAAAATGCCACCAGTGTGTTTGCTAAAACATAGCAAGAGTCACCTTCGCTCCAGTTCCCAAGAAGTTCCTCACGTCCATCTTAGACCACCTCAGCCTGGACCTTATTGTCCATATGGCTATCAGGATTTTGATCAGAGCCATTCAACAAGTCTCTACGAAGTTCCAAACTTTCCCATATTTTCCTGTCTTCTTCTGAGCCCTCCAAACTGTTCCAACTTCTGCCTATAACCCAGTTCCAAAGTTGCTTCCACATTTTCACGTTTCTTTTCAGCAGCACCCCACTCTACTTGCACCAATTTACTGTAATAGTCCATTTTCATGCTGCTGATAAAGACACACCTGAGACTGGGCAATTTACAAAAGAAAGGAGTTTATTGGACTTACAGTTCCACATGGCTGGTGAGGCTTCACAATCACGGTGGAAGGCAAGGAGCAGCCAGTCACGTCTTACATGGATGGCAGCACACAAAAAGAGAGCTTGTGCAGGAAAATTCCCCCTTATAATAACCATCAGATCTTGTGAGACTTACTCTCTATCATGAGAACAGCAAGGGAAAGACATGGGAATTCAAGATAAGATTTGGGTGGGGACACAGTGCTACCATGAACAGGAAGGAAACAACCCATAAAATAAATGTGTTCATACCCCAAGAGCTATTTTAAGCCCTTTGAAAATAGAAAATCATTCACTGAATATTTATTAAGCATCAAGAAAGGTATTATATGCCAGGGACCAACAGGAGGACATTGCCTTCAAAGAACATCAAAGCTTAATGGGGGAAATATATTTTAAACAAAAGTGACTAGACAGAAGGTCAGGTCCCATCCATGGTAGGGTGACCAACTATCCTGGTTTTCCCTGTCCCAGTTTTTGCATTGGAAGTCCCACATCCTCCAACCCTTCAATCCCAGGCAAACTTGAAACCTGTAGTAGGAGACATTTATTTAAGGATGTCCATGATAATGTTGTTATAATAGATACTGGTCAGTAAATAATAGATGTCTAATAGATGAAACTGGAGGTTAAATCACAAAAGGCTTCACAGAAAGAAATCTGTATATCAAAGAGATACCTGCACTAACATGTTTATTGCAGCACTACTCAGAATAGCAAAGATATAAAATCAACCTAAATGTCCATCAATGATGAATGGCTCACAAAAATGTGGCATACATAAACAAAATGGAAAACTATTCAGCCATAAAATAGAATGAAGTAATGTCATTTGCATAAACATCAAACTGGAGTCATTATGTTAAATGAAATAAGCCAGATACAAAAAGGCAAATATTGTATTTTCTCACTGATATGTGGGAGCTAAAAAGTTTGGTCACCTAAAAGTAGAGAGTAAAGACAGACAACAGAGAATGGGAAAGGTGAGTCAGGGAGACGGGGAAAGATGAAGAGGACTGGTTAAAGGGTACAAACATACAGTTAAATAGAAGGAATAAATCCAATGTTTTATAGCAGAGTGACTATAGTTAACAAAAACGTATTGTACTGGGGTAATGGACACCCTGAATACCCTGACTTGAAATCACTCCATGCTATAAACACATAAAAAAAGTCACATATACCCCATAAATTTGTACAAATTTTAAAAAGAAAGGCTTCCCAGAAGATATATGTAAATAAGCAGCCTAGGAATACAGCTACTATTATCAAGGCAAAAAAGAGAGCCAGGAAATGGATTCTGGCCAAAGAATGTCACATGAGGCAAGGAAGTGTTAAATCGTATTCAAATTCAAGGAATTCAGTGGTTCAGTACTGTTGGAACCTAGACTGCATACAGGGAAGAGGCAAGAGTTGCAGCTAGAGTGGTTGGTAGCAGCCACAGTGACAAGACGTTTATGTCTTGCTAAGGATCTTGGAATGCTAAGCATAACTGAGTGACAGGATTGGAGCCTGAGATCAAATCTATCTAATACATCTCACTCTAACAGAGTGGAAAGGGGACAGACTGGGTGACTGCTGTGTTATAGTGCTTTGTTCCCCCATAGACTTCCTGGACAGCTAAATAGGGCTTGAGTCAATAATTTTTTTTTAAGAAGAAATTAAGCATGAAATCAAACCAAACCAAAACAAGAAAACGACAATGGCAATAGGCATAGTGTTGTGCAGCAGATCTCTAGAACTAATTCATTTTGGTTAACTGAAATTTTGTACCTGTTGAATAGTAATTCCCAGTTACCCCCTCTTTTTAGTCCCTAGTAACCACCATTCTACTATCTGCATTTACGAGTTTTACTGTTTTACATTCATCATATAAAAGAATCATACAGTATTGGTGTAAGGTTCTTGTATCAGTTTGAACCCCAAGAGTGCGCCAGCAGACAACACAAGGCAGTGTGGAGCAACATGCTGTTTTTTTTTTTTTTTTTTTTTTTGAGACGGAGTCTCGCTCTGTCGCCCAGGCTGGAGTGCAGTAGCGCCATCTCCCCTCACTGCAAGCTCCGCCTCCCGGGTTCGCGCCATTCTCCAGCCTCAGCTTTCCCAGTAGCTGGGACTACAGGCTCCCGCCATCATGCCTGGCTAATTTTTTGTATTTTTAGTAGAGACAGGGTTTCACCCTGTTAGCCAGGATGGTCTAGATCTCCTGACCTCGAGATCCGCCCGCCTAGGCCTCCCAAAGTGCTGGGATTACAGGTATGAACCACCGCGCCGGGCAACATGCTGTTTTAATGAGCGCCTGGGTGCAGGCGGGCTGAGGCCTAATGGCGTCAGCCCCAAGTGAGGAGGGGGCAAAGGTTTTATAGTCTCCTGGAAACAGGAGGTGTCCTATTCTGAGGTAACTGCTACGTTGTACCTGGATGGCCTCTTTCTCTATCTTCACGGGTACGTGTCTTCCTGCCAGGGTAGGTGTCTTCTTGCCGGCTCTCTTCCTACTTCTGCTACCTTGCTGACGCACGCTGCTGACGCAAGTGGCCTTGCGCTTTCGGGCTGGGCCTGAGAAGGGAGGAGTGTTTCATCTACTTAAGTTTTCAGGCCCGGGAGAGCTTAGAACTGGCCCTTCTGTGTCTCATTTATTTAACTTAGTATAATGTCCTCCGTGTTCCTTCATGTTGTTGCATTGCAGAATTTCCTTTTTTTAAAGGCTGAATAAAATTCCTTGTCTGTATATACCACATTTTCTTTACACATTTATCCATCAATGGACACTTTTCCACATCCTGGCTGCTGTAAATAATGTTGCAATGAAAATAGGGGTGCAAATACTATCTCTTCAAAATCTGAGTTTCAATTCCTTTAGATAAATACCAATCAGTGGGATTGCTGGATCATACAGCAGTTCTATTTTTAAGTTTTTTAGGAAACTCTATACTATTTTCCGTAGTGGCAGCACTGTGTTACATTCCCACCAACAATGTACAAGGGTTCCAGTTTCTACATAACCTCACCAATATGTATCTTTTTAATAATGTATTTATATTCATCAATGATACTCTATTGTACACTTAAAATTAGTTAAAAGGGTAGATCTCATTTAAATACTCTTACTACAATGAAAATAACAATTATAAAAAACACCAAAAATATCCTAGAGAGGTGGAATATATATAAATATAAATATATATTTATATAAATATTTATATATATTTATTTATAAATATTTATATAAATATTTATATATATTTATTTATAAATATTTATATATATTTATTTATAAATATTTATATAAATATTTATATATATTTATTTATATAAATATTCATATAAATATATATATATACTTTTTCCAATTAGGTTTTGATAAAACCAATTGATACTCTGGACTCACATTTAAAATGTTACTTTCATGATCACTCAGCATATCGTGGGAGATAAAATCAGCAATTTCACCCACATAGGCACACACCTGCATGTACATCCAAAATGGCCTTGGCTGTATTAACGTTTCAGTATCACCAAGATCTATCAACCTACTAGCCATGGCCCTGGAGAAACTCAGAGATCAGATGCTGGTGTGGCTTACAGGAACTCTGGAAGTTCCACTAACCACATGGCATCCACAGTGTCATAAATATCTGGCAAGGCCCCTGACAAGGTCTATGTCAGGGAAAACCTTACATAGATATCATGTCACATCATTTTAATTTCTTCTAGCGTTTTCTCCCAAGTTTTTCTCTTCTCATCACCATGACAATGCCTGTTAAAAAATTGAGTCAAAAGCAGGATTTCCAAAATGTATCTTTCCTGGGATTTTTATCTTATCGTGTGCCTTACAACTAGGTAGGCTGAACACAGCCTATGTCCCATAATGGCATCTTTCAATCAGTTATCTAGACTTTGCCTGCCAGACTAGTGAAACAATCTTCCCTTTTCCTTATCTGTATCCTGCTCACAGGGGTGGCTTAGGATGGACAGAAAGATAAACATAGACCTACACACTGGTCTAAGTCACCTTTTAAAGTGATTACCTGGGAAGATATGAAATCTTCTAGGTAGACTTGTGGTCTCTTGGCTTCATGGAGAATGTGAATGGAAGCAAACTTCTACCATCTTAATTCACTCTACTTCTGTTGAATATCAGATTTTTGTGATACCAGCCTTCTGCAAACTTAATATTTTAATATCTTTTAAATAAAATTAGTTGAACTCTTGAGCTAAGAATAGAAAGTATCAGGTGTCCTTGCAAATGTTTTACAAGAGTTTTATGCATAGGCTATACACAGTATTTTCAAAACGTGACCCTGAAGCAATGTGACTGTTTCCCAGGCATAGGAGCTGGGTTCCTTTCCAGGGAGCATTACCTCCTGTGCAAGAGCCAGCTCTTCTCTGAGGATACTCCCATCAGGTGAGACTTATGCAGAACTCAACCATAGCACATTCTGGAGCTGATTTCTGCATGTCTTCAATGGCAGCAAAGCTTAAGCTCTTACAGGCAGACTTGGTATTTGTAAACAACCAAAGATCATTCATTCAGAGCCATTTTAATTGAATGAGAGGTGACTGTGGAAAAGAAGGCTATGTGTGGTTGATATGTAGATGAGAGTCTGATGCAAAAATGGTTATCGTATGTTGCCTCTAAACCATCTCTGAAGACAATTTGCAAAGATGAACTGCATATAAATTTTGATAAGTATGACAGTATAGAAATGAGCACAATGTGTCTCTATGACTCTTCGTAGGATACAATACTTATGTTAGTGTAAAATCCAGGCATATATGGTAAAAGTATATTTTGCTTCTTTATAGATACTTTTATGTTATGTTGGCCATGGGGCTCTGTGATACTTTATGTGCTTGCTTTCTTATTAGGACCATCCAGCCATGGTCCTTTTTAATCAAGGAAACTAGACTCATACGTCCAAAGGTCAGGAAATGAATAGAATCAGTGTAAACTCATTTTAAAGAGAATAAGCCAATTAGCATTTAATTGGATGATTTAGAATCTGAATCGGGGCTCATTAGATTAGTATTTATGAGCATGGGAGGTTTTGCATAATTGCTGTATAATTGTGATTCTTGCTTTCTAGGATGAAAGAAAAGTGAAAGATTTCGTTATAGTCACCTTCAAGGAAAGAAACATTTTCTTTTCTTTTCTTTTCTTTTTTGAGACAGAGATTCGCTCAGTCGCTCAGGCTGGAGTGCAGTGGCGCGATCTTGGCTCACTGCAACCTCCACCTCTCAGGTTCAAGCGATTCTCCTGCCTCAGCCTCCCAAGTAGCTGGGATTACAGGCACTGGCCATCATGCCCAGCTAATTTTTGTATTTTTAGTAGAGACGAGGTTTCATCATATTGGCTAGGCTGGTCTTGAACTTCTGACAGGTGACCCACCTGCCTTGTAATCCCAAAGAGCTGGGATTACAGGCATGATCCACTGCGCCCGGCCAAGAAACATTTTCTTATTCCTTCTTTCTTACTATTTCTGTCATGAAATTCAGTTGCCTTTCATGCATCTTAAGAACTCCTGAGTATTATTGTTTTCCAAAAATTTAGAAACCCATTCTCCTACTTTTGCATATATTGTTATATTTGGCTTTAAATCTGTTAATAATAAAAATTTCTAAAATAGGTAGATACCAGTTTGTTTAAACAATATGCCTTTTGTGCACAAAGAATTTGGCACTAAATTTTTAACAAAATATTCACACATTGTCATGTAAAATTACGAGAAGTCTTTCACATGATAATTCTTATTTTATCCTAACTATATTGGTACAATATTATTCTACTTTAAACATGAGGAAAATAAAGCTTAAGAAAGTTCAAAGCTTGCTGTAGGTCACAAGGGCAGTTAACGATGGAGCCCAGTTTAGAAATGGGTACAGTCCTTAATACTGGCTTGTTTCCCAGCATTGTCCGTAACTTCCATCCACATTCATAACAACTTCCTACCTTCTTCTCATCCTGATTCTGAGCTCACAAATAAAAGACAATCCAAGCTTGACAGTTATTTTTTATTTACTCTCTGCTTTAGCCTAAAAAAAAATTGGTGTGATTTTCAAAACATGTAAAGTAAAAAATGGAAATAAGCCATAAAATTGGGTAAAGGGAAAGGAAAGGTAGGAAAATTAAGATGATGCTACTGGTTCCATTGGTGTCAAATAGATGCACTGTAGCTGTGTTGCCTTGGGAGGTTCTAGCAGTCACTTAGAGGATGGAGTCAGTCTTTTTCTCTTTTTTACAATTTCTAGCCTTAATAAGATGAAAACAAACCAGTAGTTGAGGAGAAGCACCAGCATCTCTGGTAGCAGAAACTAATAATTTTCTGTTCTGTTGGATTCGTGAGGAAACAAAAATGTGCCCTGCTTGCAATCAGTGATGGTTCTAACCAAAACCAACCACTCTTTTCGATGGATGCAGACATGGTCAGAGGAAATTTAGTGATGCTTCCAGTAACAACAGTGTTTCTAGCTAAACAAAGGCAAGGCTGTGCTGCAACCATAAAATGACTCACGTCCCCTTTTCTGAGTGATCTCTGCTTCCTTGCAATGACAATGTGATTTTAGTTTTCATTGTCCCTGCTTCTGGGGGACATCATTGAGATACCCATTATCGAATTGCCTCTCTTCTCTGATAGCACCCAACTTACTTTCATAATCTGTTCTCAGAGCCCTCCAACACTTGTCCAGAGTCCATAAGAAGCCCCTTCTAGTTTCACTTTACTAAGATGCTCCTAATGGTCCCCTGGGTATGTTCTCCATTGCCATAGCAAGCTAAATAAAAAAACTGTGTATGTTGTGTGATTATAGGTGTTTTTTTGATATCAATTGATTGGTGAGTTTTGGCGGATGTCAACAATACAAGACTAAGCCAGGTGTGGTGGTTCAAATCTGTAATCCCAGCACTTTGGGAGGTTAAAGCAGGAGGATTGTGTAAGGCTAGGAGTCCAAGACCAGCCTGGGTAACATAGCCAGGCCCCATGTCTACAAAAATTAAAAAAAAAAAAAAAAAGTCCAGTGCAGTGGCATATGGCTGTAAGTCCCAGAGGCTGAGGCAGGAGGATAGCTTGAGCCCAGGACTCCAAGGTTACAATGAGCTATGATTTTGTCACTGCACACCAGCCTGGGCAACAAGCACCACCCCGTCTCGAAAACAAAACAAAAACAAAAACCAAAGACTATTTAATGGAGTTAATGGAGTCAGAATTACCCTCAACAGTATGTCCAGAATAAATAAAATAAATTTCATATGCCAGTTTCTTATAAACCTCCTTAATTTTGGCCAACATCATTATACTTAAAATCACAATTTACCAGCAATAATGTAGTAGAGTAAAACAAATTTCAGATAATGTTACTTAATCCAGAGAAGCATTTGATAGCTACGTTTAAAAATGTATTATAAGAAAACTTGAGGGAGCTTGATTTATATTACATTTGTGAAAAATATTTTTATGAAGGTGTATATATATATACCTGTATATACATATATACAGGTTGAGCATCCAATCATAATCCAAAATCACAAAATCTAAAATTTTTTTGAGCCCTGACATGATGCCAGAGGTGGAGAATTCCATACCAAAGTGCTTAACACAAACTCTGTTTCATGTTTAATAAAATTATTTAAAGTATTTTATAAAATTACCTGCAGCCTATGTGTACAAGGTATGTATGAATCATAATGCATTTTGTGTTTATACTTGGGTCCCATCTTCAAGATATCTCCTTAGGTATATGCAAATATTCCAAAATGCAACCAAATCTGAACTCTGAAAACTTTTGGCTCCAAAAATTTCAGATAAAGGATACTCAACCTATACTTTAAAATCTTGTTAGCCTTTGCAACATTCTCTTTATAACAGAGTAACTAACTTTGCTTATAATCATAACTTGGTAAACATCATTTCACAATGAGCTTGAGTCACACTCAAATTTCCAGTATGCTTTGTGACTGGAGGACTTACTTCAAGGCCTTCGCTGAAATAACACTATATTTAGAGTCAGAAAAAACATTACCAGTATGCCTCAATCACAAAAATGGATTTGAAATGGGAGCCATTGATTCATATCAGAGGGAAAACAGCAATTCTAATACACTCACCCCATAAAAATTCATGGGGAGATATTTGCTTTTTCAAAATTGTATATAAGCCTGGTTTTCAATTTGAAGCTTATTTTTATTTTTTGAATGGTAAACCATAATATCTACCATCTTGTAGGTGCGATATTGTGAAGTATATATTTGGTGTTTAGTTTCCTGGCATACTGCTTCTTCTTTTTTTTTCAGGCAGAGTCTCTGTCACCCAGGCTGGAGTGTGGTGGCATGATCTTGGCTTACAGCAACCTCCGACTCCTGGGTTCAAGCCATTCTCCTGCCTCTGCCTCCTGAGTAGCTGGGATTACAGGTGTGCACTACCACGCCTGGCTAATTTTTGCATTTTTAGTAGAGATGGGGTTTCACCATGCTGGCAAGGCTAGTCCCAAACTCCTGACCTCAAGTGATCCATCCGCCTCGGCCTCCCAAAGTGCTGGGATTACAGATGTGAGCCACTGTGCCTGGCCCTGGCAGAGTGTCTAAGAGTGCCTTTAGTCATGCTAATGAGATGACTAGGTTTGGGAACCCCTAGGTAGCTTCAGGATTGGAGCTGGTAACCAGAAAGACCAGGGCATGATTAGACAGTTGGAACTTTGAGCCCCACATCTCAACCTCTGGGGAGGGGAGAAGAGCTAAAGGTTGAATTGATCGCCAGTGGCCAATAATTCTATCCATCATGTCTGTGTAATGAAGCCTTCCTAAAAACTAAAAATATCTTGGTTTGGGGAGCTTCTGGATAGCTGAATATGTGGAGGTTCCTGGAGATGGCTTTGAAGCTCTGTATCCCTTCTCCGTTACCTCACCCTATGCATCTCTTCAATCTGGCTGTTTATCTGTATCCTTTCCAATGTTCTTTATAATAAACGGGTAAACATAAATATTTCTCTGACTTCTGTGATCCACTCTAGCAAATTAATCAAACATGAGGAAGGGGTCATAAAAACTCTGATTCACAGCTGAGTGGTTAGAACTACAGGTGATAACCTATTACTTGCATTTGGCATCTGAAACGGCAGTCCTGTGGGACTGAGCCCTCAAACTGCTATCTCCAGGTAGATGAGTCAGAATTGAATGGAATCAAAGGACACCCAGCATTCATGTTTGTTGAAGAAGTGATTGCTTTGGTGTGTGGTTTTGTGTTGAATGGTGTGTAACAGGAAAAAATCCATTTTTGGTGTGTATTACAGAATAGGAAAGGTAGTATACCTAAAAAACAGCATAAGTTATTTAAAATGAATTTCTCTAACACCTAGAAATATTTCCTTTCCCTGCTAATGACTGAATTTCATTGTCATTAGGTAATTAATGAGTTTTACCCCAAACCAAAAAGCTTTTCTTACCTGAATTAGTCATCAATGACAAAGATGTTTATTTTAATACAAAAATACAACTCATATCATCGAATTAAACAGTTCGCTGATCTGTTTGGGGCAGTAAATGGAATGTGAAACCCTGCAAAGTAAAAGGAACTCAGGAAAATGCAAAGGCTTGATAATTGCCCAGAGGCAAAAGTTGAAACTAAGGCAATGGTCATTTGGTTTTTACATTTAAAAAAATGATTCACATTTCTCAAACACACTCTCTGCTCTCTGTAAAGCACTTTTTAGCATTTTCTATCCGCCTGTCCTTATATCCATCTATGACGTTCTAAGTATGAATATGAATTTTCTGGCTTTAAAGAACAAGTTTTGATGTCAAAGCTATTTTCTACAAACACATTCAAACATAGTTCCTGTGTCATGTTAGCACTATGTGAATATATGCAATTTCTTCAGAGAGAGTGTAACATAAATATGATATTCTCATTCCAAAAGTGAATTCGTGAGAATGTTCCTAAACTATTTGAGTGAGAAATCAATCCCTAAATAAATATTTTTTAAGTCAAGACTGTATGTCTTAATACGCAAAGGTTGGGTATTACCTACAGCTTTCAGAAAATAGGGTGAAATTTTCTTACAGTATTAAGACAGTTTTATAACCTGGGATCCAGAAATACCAAAATCCTGTACCTGACCATCCCCATGTTCTCTGACAAGGCTCTGGAGGAAAATGCATGAGCAAGAAACAATGAATGAAGAAAACCAAGGTAACACTTTATTAACTTCTGGATTGGAGGCACAAATTTTGGTGCAGTATATGTTAGTAACCCAGGGCATGTTATATAGAACATCCCTTTTTAAGCTAGCTAGTAACTGGTGGCATCTGTCAATATCAGAGAGAGGGTACCAGAGAGAAAGATAGTACATAATGAGAATATATTTGTTCGCAATGTCTGATACTGACCTCTGCTAGAAATAATTCTCCTGAAATGACCCAATCCTTGGTTGCTGTCACATGGGAAAAGAGAGAGCAAAGAGAGTGAGAGGAAAAGCTCAAGCTCTTACCACTTGCATTGGTTCTACCCATCAGTGAGAAGGCCCAGTTGGTGTCCTCCAATCTGACCAACCCCAGACAGCACATTCATGATTGGACTGGGAGGGAATAAGAAAGAATTGCAGAACATTGGATTTCTTTCTTGCTTTCCCTTTTCTTTTTAAGACACAGGATCTTACTCTGTTGTTCAGGCTGGGGTGCAGTGGTGTGATCATAGCTGACTGCAGACTTGAATTTCTGAGTCCGAGTGATCATCCTGCCTCAGCCTTCCTAGTAGCTGGGACTGCATGTACACATCACTGTGCCCTGCTAATTGTTTGTTTTATTTAGAGATGTAGTCTTGCTATGTTGCCCCGGCTGGGCCTGAATTCCTGATCTCAAGTGTTCTTCCCACCTTGACCTCTCAAAGTGCTGGGATTACAGGCCTGAGCTACAGTGCCTAGCCTTGGATTCCTTTCTTGAAGACAACAATGATAAAACCTGCAAAAGATTTACACTTGCACTCAGTTTGTAATTCCATAGCATTAAGTTTCTTTGTTGCTTTTTTATGAATTTAAGGGTGATAATTAGCAGAAGAAAAACTTAAAAGATACCAAACAATAAAAATTGCATTCTGTCCTCATGCTACATCAACAATGAAAATTGACACGGCAACCATCCGATTTCTCAATCTTTTCCCGGATGGTTGCCGTGTCTGTGTAGAAAGAGGTAGACATGGGAGACTTTTCATTTTGTTCTGTACTAAGAAAAATTCTTCTGCCTTGGGATCCTGTTGATCTGTGACCTTACCCCCAACCCTGTGCTCTCTGAAACATGTGCTGTATCCACTCAGGGTTGAATGGATTAAGGGCGGTGCAAGATGTGCTTTGTTAAACAGATGCTTGAAGGCAGCATGTTCGTTAAGAGTCATCACCACTCCCTAATCTCAAGTACCCAGGGACACAAACACTGCGGAAGGCCGCAGGGTCCTCTGCCTAGGAAAACCAGAGAACTTTGTTCACTTGTTTATCTGCTGACCTTCCCTCCACTATTGTCCTGTGACCCTGCCAAATCCCCCTCTGCGAGAAACACCCAAGAATGATCAATAAAAAAGAAAAAAAAAAAAAAAAAACCAATGAAAATTGAGGCAATTATGCTGATTTAATTTTTTTTAAGTACATAGTTAACATAATCTACATCAGTGACCCTTGCCTTCTTGGGGTCATGATTTGCTTGAGAATCTTATGAAAGATATAGAGTTTTATCAAAGAAAATATGAGATTTTACTACAACCCAACAAATGTACTTTCTAGAAATGCATAGATTCATGCAGGTACTCTTTTGTGTCTAATTTATTTTGTTCTGCATTATGTTACTGAGACTCTTCCATGGTAATGCATATAGCAATAATGCATTTATTCTCATCGCTGTGCAGAACTTCATATTATGAATATATCACAACTAATTAATTAATTTTTGGATGGACATTCATGTTACGTATTAGTTTTCTATTGCTGTGTAACAAATTGCCACAAATACAGCAGCTAAAAATGACACTCATGTATTAGCTCACAGTTGTGTAGGTTAGGAGTCCAGGCATGGTGTCCTCTGTGCAGGGTGAGATCAAGGTGTGGCCAGAGCTATATTCTTATCAGATACTTGGAGTTCTTTTTGAAGTTTACATGGTTGTTGGCAAAATTCAGTTCCTTGCAAGTTGTAGGAGTGAAGTCCTGTTTTCTTGCTGTATCTTTTTACTTTTAACTTTTTCGAATTTATGTTTTTATAGTATATTTCTTCTTAGCAACATAGAGTTGTATTTTGTTTTCAATTCAACCTAACAAGTACTGTTGTTAAATAGAATCATTTAGTTCATGGCCTTTAATGTAATTATTGGTATACTTGCTTTTATGTCTGTAGTCTTATTTTCTATTTGGCATACCTGCTTTATTTTGCTTTTTCTCTGTCTTGATTTCTTTTGAAGTAATCAAATATGTTTGCTACATTTACTTAATTACTTCTTTTAATAGTCTTTTAGTGGTTATTAGACATTATAGCTGGCATCCTTCACTTACCCTAGTTTAATGCAAATTACTATTTACCACTTCTCTAATGTTAAAACCTTTGCATATTTTAACCCCATTTACCTCCTACCGTCTTTCCATTTCTGCCACCATGGATTTTAATTCTATAAATATTTTAAGTTTCACAAAATATTATTGCCACTATTTGTACTGTCAATATTACTTTACATATACTAATGTATTTACATATTCTGTGTTTTTCATTCTTTTCCACACATGTGTGTTTCCATATGGGATCATTTTCTTCTGGTTGAACAATACCGTTTATTTAGTAAAGGTCTGCTGGCGAAAAATTACCTCAGTATTTGTCAGAAAGTGTCGTGCCTTTATTTTACAGTTTAAAAAACGTTATTTTCGGCCAGGTGCGATTGCCCACGCCTATAAACTTTGGGAGGCCCAGGCAGGCGGATCACCTGAGGTCAGGTGTTTGAGACCAGCATGGCCAACATGGGGAAACCCTGTCTCTACTAAAAAAAAAAAAAGCACATGGGGAAACCCCATCTCTGCTAAAGAAAAATACAAAAATTAGCCAGGCATGGTAGTGGATGCCTGTAATCCCAGCTACTCAGGAGGCTGTTGCAGGAGAATCGCTTGAACCCAGGAGAAGGAGGTTGCAGTGAGATGAGATCGTGCCACTGCACTCTAGCCTGGGTGACAAAGAGATACTCCGTCTCAAAAAAAAAAAAAAAAAGAAAAAGTAATGCTGTTCTCACTGGGGATAGAATTCTAAGGTGGCCATCATTTTCTTTTAGCAGTTGTATCATTGTGCTTTAAATTTCACAATTTCTGTCGAGAGTAATAGCTCAGTCTTATTGTTATTGCTTTGTGGTTAACATTTCTTTCTTTCTCTAAGTAAATTTAATATTTCCCTTTTTGTCCTTGGTTTTAAGCAGTTTTACTATGATGTGCCTAAATACATTATGGTTTTCCTTCTATGTATCAGAGTTGGCTAATATCTTTTCAAGTTTTGCTTTTGCGCTTCTTTCTGTTCTCTGCTTCTGTGATTCTAAGAAAATTTATATTTTGCCATTTGACTTCATCCTATACCCATCTTATAGTTTTCTCTATTTTCTGTTAGTTGTTTCCTCTTTCACGTCACCTGTTTTCTGGATGAGGTGTGGTGGCTCACGCCTGTAATCCCAGCACTTTGGGAGGCCAAAGTGGGAGGATTGCTTGAGTCCATAAGTTCAAGACCAGCCTGGGCAACATGCAGAAACCCTGTCTCTATCAAAACAACAACAAGAACAAAAAAAATCATGTCACCTGTTTTCTATTGCTCTTCTAGTTTCAGAATTTCATCTTCTGTGTCTGATCTGCTCAGACCACGTATTGAGTTCCTAATGTTAGTTATTATTATTTTTCAGTTTTAGAATTTACCTTTGTTTTTCAAAAAATAGATTCCAAAAGCTCTGGTAAATTTATGTATATTTTCTTAAAGATATCATTCAAGGTCATTTTAAAGTAATTTACTAATAACTCCAATGTTGGGATCACTTGTTGGTGTATTTCTATCATGTTATTTTTCTTGACTTTTATTTACACTCTCTTTTCTTTTGGTGAGCCTAGTAATGTTATAGACTCCAGATGATGTTATTTTCTTCCAGAAAGAATTTAGTCTTTTCTCTGCTTGGCTGACAATGTGGGCCTGATCACATTAATTCAAAGTGTGAGATGAGTCAATACTGGGTTTCAGTTTGGGTGTTTTTTTTTTACCTCTCAGTCACCCTTGATTGTAGTATAAAGGCCTCCCAGGTTTCCAACTGAGGTTCAGTGGTGTTTGTTGGGACCCCCTCCATCTAGTAGGTTTTAAACTGTAATTCCTACATTACTGAGATTGTTGGAAAACCTACTCTGCTTTTCAGAGATTTTCTGCTTAACTTCTCATTTCCTACCATGCACATATTTAGAATGCACCAAATGTCTTGAAAGAAAAACTTGCCATGTTTCAGGTTTAATCCTTCACCCACTGCCTGCCTGGATCCTGTCCCTTTATGTCTGCAATTTTGTCTCTCTAGCCTGACAAAACTGTTAAATGCTCTGCTGGTTTCTCTTATCTCCACAGTGTCTCTTTGCCTGGGCGTAACCTAGATTCTAAGGCTCTTTCTCTATACGCAGAACCATTAAATTTCCCCAGGGAATTAATGGCTGAAACATGTTTTCTGACTTCTCTACCATTGTTTCTTCCAGTCTGGGTTACTTTAGCAGTTCTCTGATGTTTTAAACATTAAAAAAAAAAAAAAAGAGAGAGAGAGAGAGAGTGATCCAAATGTTTTGATTTTTCTCAGCAAGAGCAGTGGTCGGCTCCAAACTACCCTAACTTGAAATTAAAGTTTTCTTCAGCTTTTTAACCTATGATCATCTCTTTCTCTCTCTCGGCATTTTTTGTTTGTTAAAAATTGACCATTTTTCTATAGAATTTCTCCCATTCTCAGTTTTCTGACCACTTCTCTATGGTTTTGTTTAACATAATTTACTGTTTCTCTTATTATCTTGTGAAAGTTTGTAAGACCTATTGGCTTGAGGAGATTTAGGTTTGACATTTGGCAAGGATATTTTGTAGGTGATGCTAAATACTCCTACTGCATTATAACAAGAGACCCACAATGTCAGATTGCTTATTTTAATAATGCTCAGATTGATCAGCAGATTTAGGTGTTTTCACTATGGTCTATCCATTGTTATAATCTGCATCAGAATTTCCCATAATAATTTTTATTTTTACTTTTTAGAGATGGGGGGTCTTACTATATTGTCCAGGTTGGATTTGAACTCCTGGACTCAAGTGATCCTCCTGCCTCAGTCTCCAGAGTAGCAGGGATGACTGGCACCTGCCACTGTGCCTGGCTCCACCTAATTATTTTAGCAACCACAATGATAATTGAATAAATTTATTTTTTCAGGAGGGGTTTAAAATAGTGATATTATAATTCCATCATACTTTTCTGTATTTCTTAGGTGTAATTTTTCTAAAATAATTTTCCACAACTATTCAATTACCTCAAGTTATAGTATATTCAGAACTGGGGGGAAATATGCTGTACTTTTCCTTTTATTTATCAGTTTTCAGAATAATGAGTTGGCTCCATAGCATCTCTCTGAGATGACCAGTTAGCTACATTTCAAGTCTCATTTTGACCTCATGGAGTTTAACAAAACTGATAGGTTTCAAATCACTGCAGCCGTTATTTTAATCGATGCTCAGATTGTTCCATCTTTGGCCAGTATGACCCACCTGAATGGACTACTTTTTGTTATGTCTTTTTGTTATGGCTGTATTATTCTTTGTTTATTCATTATTCTTTAATTTATGGTATAAGATACTATTAAAGGACTGTTGGCAATGAATAGCTGTGTGTCTACACCATTTCATATTTTTGTCAATGTATCATTGGAATAGGTTCCTAAAAGGAGAAACTCTGAGTCAGAGAACATATGCATGTGTGATTTTACTAGATATTACTAACCTTCTCTCCATAGTGGTTGAACAGTCCTGAAATCTTACCACCAACATATAAGAGTATATGTTTCTCTATAGTTTCCCCCACAGAGATTTTCACTTTTATTTTGGTTAGCTCTAGTATAATACTGTATAATAAAATTCACTAGTTTAAATATATAATTTGATGAGTTTTGACAAATATAGACAGTGGTGTAACCACCATCACCATTACTGTATGTAAAATTTTAAACATACATTTGTGTCCCTTTGCAATTAAGTCTCTCCTCCAAATGCCTAGACCCTGTGCAACCACTGACCTGCTTTATATGACTATAGTTTCTGTTTTTTTAAAGTCTGTTAAATAAATGAAATCTTATAACATGTAGTCTTTTGTTTCTAGTTTCTTTCACTTTGACATTTGTTCATGTTGTTCTTACTAGGGGTCTTTCCAATTTCTTTTTCTTTTTCAAAGTTATTTTGGCTGCATTAGGACATTTGGATTTCTGCACAAATTTTAGATTCAGGTTTTTGATATCTACCAATCTGCCTACTTGGATTTTGCCTGGTTTGCATTGAATTTGTGGTTAATGTACACACAATTGACATATTACAATTCTTCCAACTCATGGAACTGATGTATCTTTCCATCGATTTAGGTCTTACTTAATCTCTCTTAACAATGTATTGCAGCAAAGACTTGGAACCAACCCAAATGTCCAACAATGATAGACTGGATTAAGAAAATGTGGCACATATACACCATGGAATACTATGCAGCCATAAAAAATGATGAATTCTTGTCCTTTGTAGGGACATGGATGAAACTGGAAACCATCATTCTCAGCAAACTATTGCAAGGACAAAAAACCAAACACTGCATGTTCTCACTCATAGGTGGGAATTGAACAATGAGAACACTTGGACACCGGAAGGGGACCATCACACTCCGGGGACTGTTGTGGGGTGGGGGAGGGGGAAGGGATAGCTGTAGGAGATATACCTAATGCTAAATGACGAGTTAATGGGTGCAGCACACCAACATGGCACATGTATAAATATGTAACAAACCTGCACATTGTGCACATGTACCCTAAAACTTAAAAGTATAATAATAATAAAATAAAAAAATTAAAAAATAAATGTATTGCAATTTTCACTGTATAGATCTTACACATTTTCATCAGATTTATCCCTAAGTATTTTACATTCTATGCTGCTAGTTTAAATACTTGTTTTTTAAGTTTCAATTTCTGAGATTTATGCATGTATATACAAATACAATTAATTTTAATATACTAGTTTCAAATCTTTAGACTCTGAAAAACTCTTATTAGTTCTAGTAACTTTTATTATTCCATTGACTTTTTGACACAGATGCTCATGTTATTTGTGAATAAACATAGTTTTTCTTCTAATATGGAAGCCTTTTATTTATTGTACTCAGCTTCGTGCATTGGCTAGAACATCTAATACGACACTGAATAGAAATCATGAGAGTGGGTATCCTTTTCTGGTTCCTGAACTTAGGGGAAAGCATTTAATTTTTCACTACTAAGTGTGCCAGCTGTAGGTTTTACCTACATGCCTTTTGTTAGGTTAGGGAAGTTCCCGTCTATTTTAAGCTTGCTGAGAGTTTTCAGTTTTAACTTAAATCAAGGATGGATGTTGGATATGTCAACCACTTTTCTGCGTGTATTGGTAAGATATTATGTTTTTTTCTTCAGTCTATTATTATAATGAATTACATTAATTGATTCTTGAATCTTCAACTAAACTTGCATTCCTGGGATAGACCCCACTTTTATTTTTGTTACCTTTTTCTATATTGTGGGATTCAACTTCCAGACACATGCACGTCTATGTTCATTGCTGCACTATTCAAAGTAGTAAAGACAGGGAATCAACCTAAATGCCCATCAATGATGGACTGCATAAAGAAGATGTGGTACATATACACCATGGAATACTATACAGTCATAAAGAAAAACAAGATCATGTCTTTGCAGGGACATGGATGGAGCTGAAGGACATTATCTTTAACAAACTAACGCAGGAACAGAAAACAAAATGCCACATGGTCTTACTTATAACTGGGAGCTAAGCGATGAGAACACATGGACACATAGAGGGGAGCAACACACACTGGGTCCTATTGGAGGTTGGAAGGTGGGAGGAGGGAGAGGATCAGGAAAAATAACTAATGGGTACTAGGCCTAATACCTGGGTGGTGAAGTAATCTGTACAATGAATCCCCATGACACAAGTTTACCTATGTAACAAACCTGCACATCCTTCACATGTATCCCTGAACTTAAAATAATAGTTAAAATAAACAGAGAAAAAGATATTGAAAGAAAGGGAAAGATGTAAAGGAGAACACCAGTTTCTATGTCTGTATGTATCCAGCTTTATTCTATCTCATGGTTTTCTTTGCTTGAGACACTTCAGGCTGAAAGCAAAACCAAGACAACACAAGTATTTATTATTTTTTGTTGTGACTTACTTCAAATAAACTCTCAGGACTAATAAAACAGGAAAGTTTTCCTCCATGTTGAGGAATATTGGTCTGTAATTTTCTTCTAATGTCTTCACTTGGTAGCAGGGATATGCTGGCCTTGTAAAATGAGTTGATATGAATTTCCTCTTCATTTTTTTTAGAAGTATTTGAATAGAATTAGTAGTATTTCTCCACTAAATGCTTAGTCAAATTCCTCAGTAAAGACATGTGGGCCTTGAATTTTCTTTAAGGGGAGGTTTAAAATTCAGTTTCCCTAATAGATATCTCATTATTCAGGTTATTATTTCTTCTTAAGTGAACTTCATTACTTTGTTGTGTCTTTTAAGAAATTTATATATTTCTTCTGAGTTGTCACATATTTTACATAATTTGCAAATATAATTCTCTTATTTATTAAAATGTCAACAGAGCTATCATAATTGTACCATCTCTCTCATTCTTGTCATAAGAAATTTGTGTCGTTTCTATTTTTTTCCTAATAAGTCTGGCTAGAGGTTTAACAGTTCATTGAATGTCTCAGAGAACCAGCTTTTGATTTCATTTTTTTCTTCATTGTTTTCCTGCATTATATTTTATTGATTTCTACCCCAATGTTTAATATTCCCTTACTTTATTTCAGTTTTAATTTGTTTCTCTTTTTCTTAAGTAGAACCTGAGGCCATTGGCTTGCAATTTATCTTCTTTTATAATATTGACACTTAGGGCTATGAATTTCCATTTAAATACTACCCTAGCTACTTCTCAAAGATTTTGAGATGTTTTAATTTTCATCCAGATGAATTTGCTTTCTTATTTTATTTCATTTATGATTTCTTCTTTGATGCATAAAATACTAACGCTTGTGTATTTAGTTTCAAAATATTTGAGGGATTTGCTAGATATTGTTCTAGAATCCTAATTTAATTCTATTAAAGTCAGAGAAAATAATTCATATGAATTATACCATTTAAAATTTATTGTGACTTTTTTAATCCTCTAGAATATGGCCTGTCTTAGTTAATGCCCATTTCATACTTAATATTTAGAATTTTAACCATTTTTAAGTGTACAGTTCAGTGTCATTAAGTATGTTCTAATTAAGTTTTTCTTTTTTTCTTTGAGATGGGGTTTTGCTCTTGTTGCCCACGCCGGAGTGCAGTGGCACAATCTCAGCTCACTGTAACCTCTGCCTCCCTGGTTCAAGTGATTCTCCTGACTCGGCCTCCTAAGGAGGTGGGATTATAGACACGTGCCACCACGCCCAGCTAGTTTTTTTTTTTTGTATTTTTAGTAGAGATGGAGTTTCACCATGTTGGCCAGGGTGGTCTCGAACTCTTGGCCTCACGTGATCCATCCGCCTCAGCATCCCAAAGTGCTGGGATTACAGGTGTGAGCCACTGTGCCTGGCCTCCTGTTCTAGTTAAGTTTTAATACTCTAGAATATGGCCTATCTTAGTTAATACTCACTTCATAATTAATATTTAGAATTTTAACCATTTTTAGGTGTACAGTTCAGTATCATTAGGTATGTTCACATCGTTGTGCAACCATCACCACCATCCATCTCCAGGATTTTTCTTCTTCCCATAGTGAAACTCTGTACCCATTAAATACTAACTCCCCATTTTCCCATTTCTCTAGCCCATTACAATCATCATTCTAATTTCTGTTTCTATAAATCTGATTATTCTAGAGACCTCGTAGAGCTGGAATAATAAATATTTGTCAATTTGTGACTGACTTATTTCACTTAGCATAATGTCTTCGAGGTTTATGTATGTTGTACCGTGTATCAGAATGTCCTTTTTAGAGGCTGATTAAAGTTCCATTGTATGTATGTCATACATTTGTTTATTTATTGACCTTTCAGTGGACACTTAGGTTGCTTCCACTTTTTGGCTGTTGTGAATAATGCTGCTATAAACATAGGTGTACAAATATATGCTTGATTCTTTGCCTTCAGTTCTTTTTGGTATACACCCAGTAATGGAATTACTGGATCAATACGGTAATTCTATGTTTACTTTTTTGAGGAGCTGTCATACTGCCTTCCATAGGGACTATCATTTTACAATTTTACATTTCTTTTCTTTTTTCTTCTTCTTCTTTTTTTTTTTTTTTTTGAGACTGAGTCTTGCTCTGTCCCCCAGGCTGGAGTGCAGCTCACTGCACCCTCCACCTTCTGGGTTCAAGCGATTCTCCTGCCTCAGCCTCCCAAGTGGCTGGGATTACATGAACCAGACTCACAACCCATGTCCATGTTCTCAAAAGAGAAAAATCACCAACCAAGTTGATCTCTAACATTCTTGCACATGCCTATCATTCTATTTGAAGGAAAAGACCACCGTCTCGTTAACATTATTTTAGTTATAAAACAGATTTAAATAAAGACTGTTGAAATGGCCAAATTCGTTCCAACAACATTTATGCTAAAAAGCATCCTGCAAATAAAGTACTAAAAAATGTTTTCAAGTTAGATTAATATATCTGGTAAACAGATTCATCTTATAAATCTGTGTGGAATTCTTTAGTTGCTAAGTGATCATTATGCTATTTAAAGAGCTATAATCCTTAACAGGGAGAAGACAAGAGCAAATGGTCTTAAAAAATCTTTGGAAAAGAAAATATAGGCCAGGCACGGTGGCTCACACCTGTAGTCCCAGCACTTTGGGAGGCCCAGGCGGGTGGATCACGAGGTCAGGAGATCGAGACCATCCTGGCTAACACGGTGAAGCCCCATCTCTACTAACAGCACAAAAAAATAGCCAGGCGTGGTGGCGGGCGCCTGTAGTTCCAGCTACTTGGGATACACACACACACACACACACACACACACACACACACAACAGTCTTCTGCATATCATGGCCAAGAACATCACTGAAAAATGGTCAGGAGTCACACATTGCCCAAATTCAGCTAGACTTGATAAGAAATCTTTCATGTCTCCAGAATGAAAAAATGCCCTACAAAGCCAAACTCATAATATGTGCACCTTGTAGATAAGTACATGTATGACTAGAAAAGCCCAATTTTTTGTGCTCATAGCCTGAACACTTGGATGACATTGTCCTTTGATCCTAGGATTCATTGAAGGCAAGGATAGAATAAATCTTAAAGATTCCCTTGTTTGGCCCATTTCAAATGTTTTACAGGAAAAGAACACTAACATCCAAAGAGATCTAATGAGGTACTGAGAGTCACACAATGCAATTGGTGTTTATTGTTATTTATCTCTATAGTGGATTGAATAATGTTCCCCCAAAATTCATGCCCATCCAGAACCTCAGAATATGACCTTATTCTGAAGTAGTGTCTTTGCAGATGTAATTAGGTAAGATTTGAGATGAGATTTTACTGGACTAGAGTGGACCTTCAATCCAGTGACTGGCATCTTTAAAGGAAAAAGAGAAGCTGGAAGAAGCAAGAAAAGATCCTTCTCTAGAGCCTTCAGGGGAAGCACAGCCCTGCTGACACCTTCATTTTAGATTTGTAGATTTAAGAATTGTGAGAGGATAAATTTCTGTTCTTTTAAGCCTCCCAGATTGTAGTAATTTGTTATGGCAGCCACAGGAAACTAATTCAGCTGCCATTCATGTTACGTCTGTACATTTTTGTTTTTTTATCTTGATTTGTATGTTTGGTTAAGGGTTTTTAGGTTACTAGCTGGAAATCGAGTAAAGACAACACAGGAATAAAAGCAACTAAAAAATTGATATAGAAGCTAGGTCTTTTTTTCCCATTTTTGGAACTCTGGGTGAAGGATTGCCTGAACAAAGACTCTAGATAAAAAAATAAATTCCCACTTCTTTTAAGTAGGTTTGTATATTCATCCATCTGCAACATAAAGCATAACAATTTTAAAATTCAGTGTTGAGGCATCTTTCCCGACAGGGAAATCAGGAAGTGACTCTCAGGATAAGGGTGAATGGATAATGGGGAGGCAGAGCAACACTCATTGGAACAATCAGCTAGTTGAACCAGCTATGAAGAGAATTTATATCTCGTGACTCAATGATCACTGCACTTTTCTGCCTTGATAACTTCAGAGAAAATTTTGTAAATTCTGAAGACATTAGAGTATCATATACAAGTACTTGACACACTTTCACATTTAATATATCATTTCATGGGATCTAGGGTCATTGTAGACCTCCAGAAAATTCATTAAGAATGTGATAATAACTGAAAACAACATACACATAAAATAGCTGGTTTTTCTATCTACCTTCTGAGTTTCTACCATGGAAAGAACACTTCTGAGTTTTGAGTCACAGAGAATTACATATGTACAATTTCATATTGTTGTTTTGTTTTCTTTTTTAAAGAATGGCTACCTAAATTGTTTTAAATCCTTGGAAAGATCTCTGAAGCATAAGTAAATTCTGAGGGATATTTTTCTTTTGTTGACATTTTAGAATACAGAAATTATTACCATAAGAGTCTACTGCATAGCTTACTATTTATTGGGAAAATAAAAACTGAAGACATCCTGTGCAGTGAAGTGTTCAATGACATTCATTTCTTTTTCAAATCAGTTTGACTACCTTGCATAACTTGCTAATTGAATCTAACTAAATAAATGGTCTGTCAGAACTCAAAATGTCTGTCCATATAAGCAGAGCAAGTATTAGAGGAAGAGATGAAGATGACTATTAATATGTTCCTTGGCTTATTCTTGTTTAATGATGTTTAAGTGTATGTATGTTGGGCATGTATTTACTATTTAAATGGGAAGGATTTAACAATTCTGTAGAGCTATGACTTAGATGTATAGTTCTCTGGACTTGCATAGATAGAAAGTCTTTGTATTGGCCTTTCTAGAGTTTTATTACTAGCTAGCTAATAAATTTTCCCCTTTTAACTTCCTTTTCAATATTCCTAACTATCAATTTATATTACCTCTATTCTGCTACTGATTGCAGTCTCTAATGCACACTCATTTTATATTAACAGTTATATTTTCACATCAGGACATGACATTTATTGCCTTGAGAACACTGAGTAAACTGGAATGCCCTTCCAGGATGTATAAATGTACCTACAATAGCAAGATGACACAAATCTGAATAAATAAGAAATTACAAAGGTCAGCCAGAATGAAAGTCAGAGTTGGTAAACAGTAACAAAAGAATCTCCAGAAATAAAAGTAACAAAAGTAAGATTACAGTAATTTGCAATACAAATAAAAGTAATGGAAAATGCATATAATCTAGAGGCTGTTGATGAGGAGGAGTTAGAAACAAAATATTGGTGTGATTTAGACTTTTTTTTAGCAAGATTCAATGAATGCACCAGGTAGAATACAACTGTGTTGTTGAATTAACAAAAAATGGGGAAATAAAACAGATGTTTATTGTCAGTTACAGTTACAATTCAGTTACTATGCTACTTACTAGATGTGAAAATTAAACAATGCTAGATAACTTTATACAATGTGGCAGCTAAAATAAGGCATGAATGTGATTTGGAAAGACAACCAAAAAATCAATATAGACTAAGATATGGATAAAAGTTAATAGCTGAATTCAAACATTGCTCTATATTATAAATGTGAAATGAAATTAAAATTGAAAAATGTAATTCAAAAACATGTGCCGAGAAAGCACATAAAATATAAGGAGTTAAAAGATTTAGGAGAAAACCAATATTCACTCATAAACACCAAAGAAAAGGACAGTTATAAGGAAAAATGAAAGAAAGTCAAGGACATAAAACTTGGTTGGGGGAAATTCCATGCGTAAATCAAAATGGCAGTATTCAGAAAGTGGCGATACTGATGCAAGGTTGAATATTTAAATTTACCAATCAACTAGTTCTGTGTCACTAAATCCAACGGCCATTTTTTTCCCCCTCATCTCACTTGACCTATTATAGGTTTTGACCAAATTGATTTCTCCTTCCCCTTTGATGCACTTTCTTCTCTTAGCTTTTGAAAAAAACCACACGCATCCTTTGCTTTCCTTCTAACTCACTGGGTGCTCCTTTCCAGTTAATCTCCCTCTTCGTCCTGACTTAAAGTTGTATTGCCAAGGCTCAGTCCTTGGTCCACACATGAACTCTCTTGTTGGAATCATCCAGGCCAGTGGCTTTGAATACCATCTATCTGCTGGTGACTCCCAAATTTAAACCTCCACTCCAGACCTTTGTACTTGAACTTCAGATACATATACACAACTGTCTAACATTTCTGCTTGAACGTATCCTAGACTGAATGCCTGATCTTCTCCTGGAACCTTCTCCATCCAGTTTTCCTCATTTCAGTTGAGGAAATTTCATCTTTTGAGTTGCACAGGCCAAAGTCATCCTCTATTCCCCCCTTTCTCATGTTTTCCTTATTAAATCCATCAAGAAGTTCTTTTTCTCTACCTTCAAACAATATCCAGAATTTAACTACTTTTTAGCACCTCTTACTCTGATCTGAGCCCCCATCTGTTGTCCCTGGATTACTGCAACCCTCTCCTAATTGGTCACCTGCATTTATCCTCTTCTCTCTATAGTCTGTACTCTATAGAAAAATAGAATCATCCATTTGAAACTTACATCTCAGTAGACTGTTTCTCTGCTCAGAATTCTGCAATGGCTCTTCACTGTACTCAGCAGAAGCTAAAGTTCATATAATCACCATGTGTCAGGCTGTGTATGACTGAGTGTGCTTCCTCATTACCTCTCTGACCTTATTTTCTACAGCTCTTCCCTGCTTGCACTACCCTGGAGAGCTACGCTTATGTCCCTGGTCTTCCTTGAACACATCAGGCACGCTCTCACCTTTGGACTTTTGCTCTAGGTGTTGCCTCTGCCTGGAAAGCTCTTTCCCCAGCACCTGCTTGGCCAACTCTCTCAACTACTGAAGCCTTTGTTTAAATCTCACCTTGTCAATGAGGCAGACTTTGATCATTTTAAATACTGCAACTTGGCAACAGCCCACACCACTACTATTCAAGATTACCCTTTGCCCTCTACTTTTTCTTTTGTTCCAAAACATTTGTAACCTTCTAACACACCACACAATTGTTTATCTTATCTATTATTTATTGGTGGTCTCCCTTGCTAGGATATAAGATCCATGAGTAAAATTTTTTGACTGTTTTTCCCTCCAATGTATCCAAAGTGCATTGAATTAAATTACTTATTGAATTGAATTAACTTATCCTCATATAATAAATTTCCACGTTTACAAGCTATGTACACATTATTTTTTATGCCACTTGGAATGCCTCAACACACTCCTGAAAATAACATGCATATTCGGTATTCATTCCGGGCTCATCACTGTCAGTATTTAAAACTCTGTTGGTACCGGGTTCTAATTAAAAGACCAACAACAGATATGTGACATTAAATTTACAATTGTGTATTAGGTACTAATAAATTTTAAAAACTGGGTTGTGAGAAATACGAGAATATAAAAACATAGTTTTTAAAAATTTACTAGTCTAGTAAGGAAGAGTGAAATAATTTTTGTATTTATCTGACCAGTGAATTTTCTCCTAGCTGTAGTCCTCCATTGCCTTTTCTAAAGCTTTTTGGAATTGCAGTAAATGAAACATCCTGTTAGCAGGCTAACTCTTCTTCGGATATTAATGAAACTGCGAGTTCACTTAATTCTGGCTTCTTCAGGAAGTTCCCTGGACGCCAAGCTAGCATGCCTAGTTAAACCAATAGGCTTTCAGTATTACAATGTAGGTGCATACTTTTAAGAAATCGTGATTGGAACCTCAAAATCATTTAAAGTCAACGAAATATTACCAAAATATTACACTACATTAACATATAATGTTGTATAGTGCTGGGATATTTTTTAAATATTTGAATAATACTTGAAACAAAGTAATAAAGTACACAATCTGTCCCTGGTTGGCATGACTGAAACTATATCCATGGAAACAGAACTCAGTGACCATGAATGCTAATCCATCTGCATTTTCACAAAGAGGTACACAATGAAAATCTCAATTATAACTACATGGTTGGCAAATGCAATCTCCTGTTCAAATTTGTAAGTGAGTGGCTTGCTATTTTAAAACATACAAGAAAAATAGTATCAAGATCCTATCCATTTCAATCTTTTAGAATTTGGGGATCGGCCCTACCTATAGTGAGTAGACAGCTAAGAATGATAGAATTTTGGCACTGGTTGAACACTTATATAATACTCCAATTGTCGTGCGTGTGGCATGGGGTTTGGTTTAAACAGCAAGATAGTTGCCTTATAACCCAAATAGCTGCCCACAACTGCCTGTCAGACTAAATGATTGATTTTATTCTTTATGCTGCTTTCAATTCCTTCATTCACAACATCCATTTCTTCCTGAAGTTACTTTTAAAATAAATTACTAACTGTTTTCTGATAACTACAAGCTGAGTGCAGATAGCCTGTGAAAAGGAGAGCTTTGTTTCAGAAAAAGAGTAGGGAGAAGAGAATTCCTTATATAACATGATGTACAGTAATGACAACCTATACCTATACCTGCATCTAGATCTGCACCTATGCCTATATCTATCTACATTGGAGTGAGAGCCACTTAAAGAATACAGACGTTTTCATGGGACACAGGTTTTTCCACACTCAAGATGCAAATAGTTACACTGAGTCCCATGGGGGAAAGTGTGTATTTTTACAAATTAGATGTCATATGTAATATAATGACCTATTTTATTGAATATAAGAATGCCAATGAGAAACATGATATTATTTCTTGGCCACTTACATGTTAGCATGTTTAGGGCACATTTGAGAAGTAGTCATCTGGAGTGGTGAGAGAGGGCATCCCTGTCTTGTGCCAGTTTTCAAAGGGAATGCTTCAAGTTTTTGCCCATTCAGTATGATATTGGCTGTGGGTTTGTCATAGATAGCTCTTATTATTTTGAGATATGTCCCATCAACACCTAATTTATTGAAAGTTTTTAGCATGAAGGGTTGTTGAATTTTGTCAAAGGCCTTTTCTGCATCTATTGAGATAATCATGCGGTTTTTGTCTTTGGTTCTGTTTATATGCTGGATTACATTTATTGATTTGCGTATATTGAACCAGCCTTGCATCCCAGGGATGAAGCCCACTTGATCATGGTGCATAAGCTTTTTGATGTGCTGCAGGATTTGGTTTGCCAGTATTTTATTGAGGATTTTTGCATCAATGTTCATCAAGGATATTGGTCTAAAATTCTCTTTTTTGGTTGTGTCTCTGCCAGGCTTTGGTATCAGGATAAGGCTGGCCTCATAAAATGAGTTAGGGAGGATTCCCTCTTTTTCTGTTGATTGGAATAGTTTCAGAAGGAATGGTACCAGTTCCTTCTTATACCTCTGGTAGAATTCGGCTGTGAATCCATCTGGTCCTGGACTCTTTTTGGTTGGTAAGCTGTTGATTATTGCCACAATTTCAGATCCTGTTATTTGTCTATTCAGAGATTCAACTTTTTCCTGGTTTAGTCTTGGGAGAGTGTATGTGTTGAGGAATTTATCCATTTCTTCTAGATTTTCTAGTTTATTAGCGTAGAGTTGTTTGTAGTATTCTCTGATGGTAGTTTGTATCTCTGTGGGATCGGTGGTGATATCCCCTATATCATTTTTTATTGCCTATTTGATTCTTCTCTCTTTTTTTCTTTAGTAGTCTTGCTAGTGGTCTATCAATTTTGTTGATCCTTTCAAAAAACCAGATCCTGGATTCATTAATTTTTTGAAGGGTTTTTTTGTCTCTATTTCCTTCAGTTCTGCTCTGATTTTAGTTGTTTCTTGCCTTCTGCTAGCTTTTGAATGTGTTTGCTCTTGCTTTTCTAGTTCTTTTAATTGTGATGTTAGGGTGTCAATTTTGGATCTTTCCTGCTTTCTCTTGTGGGCATTTAGTGCTATAAATTTCCCTCTACACACTGCTTTGAATGTGTCCCAGAGATTCTGGTATGTTCAACATAGTGTTGGAAGTTCTGGCCAGGGCAATTAGGCATGAGAAGGAAATAAAGGGTATTCAATTAGGAAAAGAGGAAGTCAAATTGTCCCTGTTTGCAGATCACATGATTGTATATCTAGAAAACCCCATTGTCTCAGCCCAAAATCTCCTTAAGCTGATAAGCAACTTCAGCAAAGTCTCAGGATACAAAATCAATGTACAAAAATCACAAGCATTCTTATACACCAATAACAGACAAACAGAGAGCCAAATCATGAGTGAACTCCCATTCACAATTGCTTCAAAGAGAATAAAATACTTAGGAATCCAGCTTACAAGGGACGTGAAGGACCTCTTCAAGGAGAACTACAAACCACTGCTCAATGAAATAAAAGAGGATACAAACAAACGGAAGAACATTCCATGCTCATGGGCAGGAAGAATCAATATCGTGAAAATGGCCATACTGCCCAAGGTAATTTATAGATTCAATGCCATCCCCATCAAGCTACCAATGACTTTCTTCACAGAATTGGGAAAAACTACTTTAAAGTTCATATGGAACCAAAAAAGAGCCCACATCACCAAGTCAATCCTAACAAAAAGAACAAAGCTGGAGGCATCATGCTTCCTGACTTCAAACTATACTACAAGGCTACGGTAACCAAAACAGCATGGTACTGGTACCAAAACAGAGATATAGATCAATGGAACAGAACAGAGCCCTCAGAAATAACGCCGCATATCTACAACTATCTGATCTTTGACAAACCTGAGAAAAACAAGCAATGGGGAAAGGATTCCCTATTTAATAAATGGTGCTGGGAAAACTGGCTAGCCATATGTAGAAAGCTGAAACTGGATCCCTTCCTTACACCTTATACAAAAATTAATTCAAGATGGATTAAAGACTTAAATGTTAGAATTAATTAAAAACTAATTCAAGATGGATTAAAGACTTAAACATAAAACCATAAAAACCCTAGAAGAAAACCTAGGCAATACCATTCAGGACATAGGCATGGGCAAGGACTTCATGTCTAAAACACCAAAAGCAATGGCAACAAAAGCCAAAATTGAAAAATGGGATCTAATTAAACTAAAGAGCTTCTGCATATCAAAAGAAACTACCCTCAGAGTGAACAGGCAACCTACAAAATGGGAGAAAATTTTCACAACCTACTCATCTGACAAAGGGCTAATATCCAGAATCTACAATGAACTCAAACAAATTTACAAGAAAAAAACAAACAACCCCATCAAAAAGTGGGCAAAGGATATGAACAGACACTTCTCAAAAGAAGACATTTATGCAGCCAAAAGATACATGAAAAAATGCTCACCATCACTGGCCATCAGAGATATGCAAATCAAAACCACAATGAGATACCATCTCACACCAGTTAGAATGGCAATCATTAAAAAGTCAGGAAACAACAGGTGCTGGAGAGGATGCGGAGAAATAGGAACACTTTTACACTGTTGGTGGGACTGTAAACTAGTTCAACCCTTGTGGAAGTCAGTGTGGCGATTCCTCAAGGATCTAGAACTAGAAATACCATTTGACCCAGCCATCCCATTACTGGGTATATACCCAAAGGACTATAAATCACGCTGCTATAAAGACACATGCACACATATGTTTATTGCGGCACTATTCACAATAGCAAAGACTTGGAACCAACCCAAATGTCCAACAATGATAGACTGGATTAAGAAAATGTGGCACATATACACCATGGAATACTATGCAGCCATAAAAAATGATGAGTTCATATCCTTTGTAGGGACACGGATGAAATTGGAAATCATCTTTCTCAGTAAACTATCTCAAGGACAAAAAGCCAAACACCACATGTTCTCACTCATAGATGGGAATTGAACAATGAGAACACATGGACACAGGAAGGGAAACATCACACTCTGGGGACTGTTGTGGGGTGGGGGTGGGGGGAGGGACAGCATTAGGAGATATACCTAATGCTAAATGGGTGCAGCACACCAGCATGGCACATGTATACATATGTAACTAACCTGCACATTGTGCACATGTACCCTAAAACTTAAAGTATAATAATAATAAAAAATAAAATAAATAAAATTTTTTAAAAATTTCAAAAAAAAGACTATAAGATAACTTCTTTCATTAAAGAGACTTCCAGTTAAACATGGCAGCCCCCCCACCACTGCCGAAAAAAAAAAAAAAAAAAAAGAGATGTAGTCATCTGGAACAGTTGTCTTATCTTTCAATCTGAAATCAGATTCATAATAGATTAGGCAGGTGGAGTTACTTGACATTGATGCGTGAGATTGGACTGGGGTCTGGAGAGTACCATGAATGCTCCCAGAGTGGGGAGAAGCTCTAGAAGCTGGGGGATGGACATTGAGAGGGAGGAGAGTCTCCAAAAAGAGCTCTCTCCTGTTTCATCATCTTTCCAGGGTCCAAGTCCAAGACTTCACCCACATTTCTCTTGTTTTAATATGTAATCTTGATCTTACTTTTTTTTCTCGTAAAATCACTTGATATATGGTTTATAATGTATATATAGAAATGGAATCTTTTCTAAAGAGCAAAGTATATTTTGCTTACCTTTCAAAAGATAATTGCAAAATTTACCACTCACCTTTCATCTCAAAAATCATATTTAGAAATTAATGTTACTCTTTTATATTTTGCCACAGACAGCTAGAAAGTAGAGCATCTTACCTCATGAGAGTTGAATGTCACACTCTGGGAAATGTTAGAAAGTAGGTAACAAAGGTTATTAGGGGTCGGTTTGCTGTTAGATGTGTGATTTACTGTTTTTAGTGTAATGAAGTCCTATAATTTTGATGAATTGGAAACGATGCTCATTTTTATTGATAAGTGGTTTGAAACTATTTGTGAATAATCAATCATCTTGCTCAAAAAGAAAAAAGTGTTTGTGTTTTAATAAAATATTTTATAATTGATATCTTAACAACCACAGCACTCTAATTGCTGGAACAAAGAGTATGATATGTATTGTTGCTGACCCTCTCTGGGGTCAATTTTTTGTAGAAACCAAATGATTACAATGTAAAAACATGTGGCTCATAAAGTGCTTATATTTTCAAATTGGTCCTCATGCCTCTATCTATCTATCTATCTATCTATCTATCTATCTATCTATCTATCTATCATCTATCTATCCATCTAGCTGTGTATTCATTCAGATGACACAGAAACAAATAGGTAGAGATTTAGGTATAGGCATAAAGGTATAAATATAGGTACAGGTCATTATTATCCTATACTATTCTATGTGTACATGAATATAGCTAAGACTGCTTTCTCATGGTCTGGGTGTAGTGTAATAATAACTGAACATATTTATCAGTCACTTTTGCCTGCTACATCCTGCAAAACTGTAGTGTAAGATCTTATAATTTGAAGTTCATATCCTTTAAAATTTGCAGTTTATTTTGGCCAAAGCTATCAATGTTTATTTGTTCATTCACCAAACTCATGATGAGTGCTACATTTACCAGACATTCTACCAAATGGTGAGAATACAAATGGTGAGAAGACTCAATCCCCATCTTTATGTATTGTCTGGTAGGGGAGATGGACTAGTCAGCATAAAATTAAAACACAATGTGATACAAGCAAGGTACCATGGTAGGAAAATAAGCACTGTGAACCTAGACCTGGCTTTTACAGGTAGGCTCAGGTCTATCAAATGGTGGGGGCTGGAATATTTCTTGTGGCTTAAGCTTGATGTGTTAGGTGGGACCCTCACTATTTGAGGTTCAAGATTCACTTTTCTGAATTTGTTCAACGATTCATCTGCTGGATCTGAGGTTGGGTTCTGAATTCCAGCCTCCCTACCATTGATAGTAGTACCATTGATAGTACCCTCTCCCCAGGCAGTGAACAATGCTTCCCAAGTCTAACTATGGGTTGGAAATCTGAAAGACTATGAGCTTTAACAGGAAAAGGAAGTGTTTTGTTTTTTTGTTTCCCTCCTGAATTTGTAGAGTTAGCATAGAAGGGAATCATACACCATGAACCAGAGACAGTTCTTTCACAGTGTAATCTCCAGAACAACTCTGAATGGTTCACTCCTTGGAAGCCCTTTCTGTAACTCTACTGCCAGACTGGATGGTGACCCTAAGTTTAGTTATCTATGCCCCTTGGCCATGATGAGATAGCCTAAAAAACAGGGCTTAAAATACTGATCTCCCAGGGATGTTTGTGAGGTATGTAATCTGCCTGCCAAAGAATAGGCACAGTATTCACTGTGACGCCTTCCCCAATACCAATGCAGTCCCTCAACAATTTCTCTGCCTTATTAAAGTCAACAGCAAAGTGTAATGTAAGAAAAAAAATAGTGGAAACACATATTAATTGATTTGTCTCTTATGGAGCTGATTTTTAAAAGGTCAAGTAGGGAAAAATGTTCAAAATTATTATTAATAGCTCTGTTATTTATTTATAAGATGATTGATACATTTTAACACAAATAAAGTCAGCTCACATTGCCAGAAGTGAGTTATAACTATCCTATAGCCAAAAATTCCATCATGTTAAAGTATCACTATGCTTTGAGACACTGTTTTTGCAAATTTTACAGTCAAATCCTTTTCTATCCATATACCTAATCTATATTTGTAAGACCCAGTCAAGTCAATAAACTATCCCAGATAAGTTTTTGTAAATGCATCAACTTCTTATGTTATGAGGAATTATCACAGTATAGTCTATTTTACAAATGAACATGGTTAGCAATTACCATGAGTAGATAGATAATTCAGCTTTGCTTAATTTAGCACATTATGTTAATATCTTACTTTTAGTTGGATTTATTTTTTCATTTTTTTTGATTGACAAGAAAGGATTGTATATATTTATGGAAATGCTTTTGTATAAATTGTATATATTGTGGAATAGCTACATCAAAGTACTTAACATATGCATTACTTCATATACTTATTTTTTTCTGGTGAGGCCAGTTAAAATCTGCTCTTAGCAATTTTCAAGTATATGATGTATTATTATTAACCGTAGTCACCATGATGTACAAGAAATCCCTTGAACTTATTCCTCCTGTCTAACTAAAACTTTTTATTCTTTGACCGATATCTCCCTACTCCTCCCAATCACAGCCACTGGTTACAACCATTTTATTCTCTGTATCTATGAGTTTGACTTTGACTTTTTTAGATTCCACATACAAGTGAGACCATGAGGTATTTGTCTTTCTCTGCCTGGCTTATTTCATTTAACACAGTTTCTTCCAAGTTCATCTATGTTGTTGCAAATGACAGAATTTCTTTCTGTATAAAAGCTGAATAGTATTCCATTATGTATACATACTATATTTTCTTTATCAATTCATCAGTAGATGGACACTTAGGCTGATTCCATAACTTGGCTACTGTGATGGTTAATACTGTGTGTCAACATGATTGGATTGAAGTATGCAATATTGATCTTGGGTGTGTCTGTGAGGGTGTTGCCAAAGGAGATTAACATTTGAGTCAGTGGGCTGGGGAAGGCAGACCCACACTTAATCAGGTGAGCACCATCTAATCAGCCACCAGCGAATATAAACCAGGCAGAAAAATGTAAAGGAGCATGAAGGGGCCTAGCCTCCCAGCCTACATCTGTCTCCCGTGCTGGATGCTTCCTATCCTCAAAGATTGGATTCCAAGTTCTTCAGTTTTGAGGCTCAGACTGGCTCCCCTTGCTTAGATTGCAGACAACCTATTGTGGGACCTTGTGATCATGTAAGTTAATACTTAATAAACTCATATATATATTCCTATTAGTTCTGTCCCTATTAGAGAACCTTGACTAATACAGCTACTGTTAATCATTCAATAAATATGGGAGTGCAGATATCTCTTCAACATACTGATTTTATACCTTTTGGATATATACCCACGATGGGATTTTTGGATCATATAGTAGTTCTATTTGTAATTTTTTGAGGAGCCACCATACCGTTTCCATAATGGCTGCACCAATTTGCATTCCCACAAACAGTGTACAAGGGTTCTCTTTTCTCTGCATCCTTGCCAACACTTGTTATATTTCATCTTTTTGATAATAATTATTGTAACAAGTATGAGATGATATCCCATTGTGGTTTTAATTTGCATTTTTTCTGATAATGGTGTTCAATATTTTTCATATTCATATGTCTGCTTTTGAGAAATTTCTATTCAGGTCTTCTTTTCATTTTTTAAAATAGGGTTATTTGTTCTCTTACAATTGCATTGTTTGTGTATTTCTTTGTTTGGCTTCTTTCTACCAACCTTTCCTTGGTCTAGGTTCCATTTCTTCCCCAAACCAAAAAGATCTGTATTCTCAGCCTAGTTATCTGAATTTCTTTTCCTGGGCTACATGAGAAGTAGGTATAAGCCATTCTAATGCTTCACTACTATTGAATTTTTAACAAGTGTTTACCTCTTGAAAAACTATCCTCGGTTACTCTGTTTCATGATTGTTTCTAGGCTCTGAAACTATTTCACTTCTATTTTATCCATTAACAACAAACTTTGAACAGTGAAACCCTGGTTATTCAAGAGCCAATGCAGTGAAGTGGTTACAAGGACAGAAAGTTGTTTTATAATGTATGGGTTTTTTTTTGTTTTTTGTTTTTGTTTTGTTTTGTTTTTTTTGAGATGGAGTCTCGCTCTGTCGCCCAGGCTGGAGTGCAGTGGCGGGATCTCTACTCACTGCCAGCTCGAACTCCTGGGTTCACGCCATTCTCCTGCCTCAGCCTCCCGAGTAGCTGGGACTACAGGCGCCCGCCACCATGCCTGGCGAATTTTTTTGTATTTTTAGTAGAGATGGGGTTTTACCATGCTAGCCAGGATGGTCTCAATCTCCTGACCTCATGATCCGCCCCCCTCGGCCTCCCAAAGTGCTGGGACTACAGGCGTGAGCCACCGCGCCCGGCCAATGCATGGGTTTTGGTTGCAGTTCTACTACTTAACAGCTGTGTGATCTTGAGAAAAGTATTAAATCTTTCGGACACTTAGTTTTCTAGGCTAAAAAATGACAATAACAATTGTACCTACCTCCTGCAATTGTTGTGAAAATTAAATGACTCAATAGTCATTAAGCAATTACAGTGGTACACAGTGGGTGCTATGTAAGTATTGGTTATTATTATTTATTCAGATATTGATTTTTAAACCTTATTGCTAGTGTCACTGTGATGATTAGTTTTATATATCAACTTGACTGGGTGATACGTTGTCCGGACATCTGGTTAAATATTATTTCCAGGTGCATCTGCGAGCGTGTATTTGGAAGAGATTAGCATAAGTATTTGAATAGGTGGACAGAGTAAAGAAAATGGTCCTACTCAATGTGTATGAGCATCATCCAATCTGTTGAGGGTCCAAGTCAAACAAACAGGTGGAAGAAAATTGACTTCACTCTGCCTATTTGAGTTGTGAAAGGAAAATAAATCTCAGGACCCCAAAATCACTAAACCAAAAAGGAAAAAGTCAAGCTGGGAACTGTGTCAGGCAAACCTGCCTCCCATTTTATTACTAAATAAAATGGCTACAAAGATTTTTTTTAAAAGCGACCTATCTCCCTCACAATTTACCCACAAGGAAATTCCTTGTGGGCCTCAAGATCTTTATCCTCAAACAGTTCTGTTGAATTTCACTCTGGCAATGTAAATTGATAGCTTATCTTCACAGGTGTGAGACAAAGGACAGAACTCAAAGTCATCCGTCTGCCCATCTGAGACAAATGCATATCTAGTTGCTTCTTCTGCCCTATTGTTTATGTAAAAATGCAGATTCACTGAGCCAGACTAAGGGATAAGTGATTATTCCTCTACCCATCTCTCACATGTAAATTGTGTATTCAGTGAAAGGCCAATCAAAGACTCAAAAGAATGCAAACAGTTGTTTCTTATCTACCTATGACCTGGAAGTCCCTGCTTTGGGTTGTCCCACCTTACCAGACTGAACCAATTACATCTTACACATATTGATTGACTGTGTCACGTCTTCCTAAACTGTATGAAACAAAGCTCTACCCTAATCACCTTGGGCACATGTCATCAGGACCTTCTAAGGCTGTGCCATGGGTGTGTCCTTAACCTTGGAAAATAAACTTTCCTAAGTGATTAAGACCTGTCTCAAATAATTTTGGTTCACAGAGCTGAGAAATCAATCTTCCCCTGCCCTCAGTGCCCCTGGTTTTCAGGCTTTCAAACTTGAACTGGGATTTATACCACCAGTCCTCCAGCTCTCAGATCTTTAAACTACACCATAAACTTTCCTGGGTCTCCAGTTTGCAGATGGCAGAGCATGGGACTTCGCAGCCTCCATAATTGTGTGAGCCAATTCCTTAGAATAAATCCCTTATAATAAACCAATAAATCCTATTAGCTCTGTCTCTCTAGAAAGCCCTAATATAGCCCACTCTTCCAAAACAGATGTTACTACTCTACGTCTTGGAAAACTGAGCCCTAAATTCAAATTTGATTCACATCCTAGGTTACCTGCACCATGTTCATGGACTACACCAAGCAGGAACCAATCAGTAGTTCCATGTATCAAAATGTCCTAGAGGCACCATCCTGAGCTTTTGCCAGAATTGTCATTTTAAACATTTTTTTCTCCTTTCCTCATAAATATATTTATACTTGGTAGGAACTTCATCTCAATCTTTATTTCAGGAAATATACCTATATTGAAGTAGATTAACATAAGTATGAGATCATCATCAGCAAAGCTACTATCCCATCACTACCCTGGACAATTTTATCTTTATGTTTTTTATGATAGCATCAGGTTTTTCTGAGGATACTCAGAACTGGAGCCATTTGTGAGACAGCCTAAATTTACTCAAGACAGGTGTCCATAAGGAAACAATGGATATAAAAAAAATTAAAAGTATCAAATAATAGAGAATGTACATGATTTAGTAATCTGAGTATTATGAGATTCATAGTGAAAGATAGCCTTCTTCTGTCATATTTCTTTGTCTATAAAACCCTATTATTAAACTTTTAAATGTCTCCCATTGTATTCCTACATAATAAGCTTGTAGTAATGTTTCTAGAGTTATCAATATCAGACTTTGTTGACTTCCTACTAGAAAGAAAAAAACTCAGCAATTTGCTTAGGTCTTCTATATTTCTTTAAAGCTGTAACTAAATAGGAAATCACACACATACCACTTAGTAAATATTTTTTGCATGAGTGAAACCTCAATGATGCAGTGAAAGATTAAACTTTAAAGGTTAAGCCAGTTAAGGAGGCATATTTGATGTGGCAGCACAGTGAAATCACTTAGAGATCTTTAAAAAATACCCATGGCTTACTCCTATTTCCAAACATTATTATTCAAAACATCTGGAGTATGACTTGAAAACTGGAATTTATAAAATCTACTCAGGTGATTCTAAATGTGCATTAAAGTATGGGAACCACCATTATCGACAATTTCTTACTGGCCCTGAATTGTGCCTTTTCTAGGTTAAAGAAGAGGAGCCAAATCATCTGCTAATTAATGAATAATCTCTGCTGGAGAGAACATTCCCTCGTATGCGGCTGCTATGCGTAATCTGGTGTGTATTCCTACTGTTTGACCTGTACAGTTTGCTGCCAGTGTGCAGAGCCATGGGTCCATGGGACAGGACAGGATTACTCTGGCAGGGAGATCACACAGGAGGAGGGCTGGCATGTCAATGGTGGGCATGTATTGGCCACTGGGAAGCTCTAGCTGGCAAGCTGGGTGCTGCGAGATGAAAGAATTTGAAGTGCCTTGAGGGTGAACCAGGGGTGTGGGTAGGGCATTGATAGCTTTCAGTGGTTCTGAGGAGGGAGAACCAATGATGGAGCCCAGAAGGAGAGACTTTAGAAAATTGAAAGGTATTGGAACCCACCAATCTGAAAGGATATTGCTTTTTAAATTGGATCAAGGTCCCTAAGGATTAAACCAGTAATTCTTTAAATGCAGGATCATAGGAAAGGCCAAGGAGGTCCCTGAGGGGGCTATAACATTCAAGGACCTAGGGACTCCAAAGAGAGGGGCTCAGGGTAACAGCTGTTTACTAACCGGTACAGGAATATTTCAACATTTCAATAAATTGCACAGCTGTCCTGATGAATATAGGATGGATGTCAGCTTTGTCTTAACATATTCATATATTGGCCTTTGAGTAGTTTTTTTTGTGGCTATATTGGCTCCAACCTCATTGGAGGTAAATCTTTGGGCAGAATTTAAATCTGTATTTCAAAAATAATGTATTTTATTCATTATTTTTTATTAGGTCCAATTTATCACTATGAAGAAGTCAACAGGGAACTCTCATAAATAATAATGGGGTGTATGGGGGCACACTGATTCCTAAAGGGTTAATAGGGATGGCTTCTCTGAAAATGAGATTAAACATCTCAGATGAGACCTGGAGGTCAGTGGCAGCTGTGGGAAGAGTCAAGGGAATAGAGTTTCAGGCAGAGGGAATGGAAAATTCCATATTTCTCAGACAGCAAAAAGCTTGCTATGTCCTAAAAACCAACAGAAAGACTGAATATAAGTAATACATTTTTCAAGATCAGAGTTTTGTGCAGCAATTGTATCACATTTAAGAAGGTACATAGAACTATTCAGAATGAATTTGCGTAATCTAGATCAAAGACGTTCAGGGAGAATCTTTTACATAGGACATTAACGTGCTCTCATGAGTACAGCTGCCATACACCTCCCGCTTTCCATGATATCTTTTATTTAAGATTTTTTTCCCACCAAATTGAAAACTTATGTCTACACAGAAACCTGTGCATGAATATTTAGAGCAGCTTTATTCATAATTGCTCAAACGTGGAAACAACCAAGATGACCTTTAATAGTGAATGGATAAACTGTGGTACATCCAAACAATGTAATATTATTCAGTGCTAAAAAGGAATGATCTATCAATCCATAAAAAGACAGGAAGGAAACTTAAAAGGCATATTACTAACTGAAAGAAGCCAATCATAAAAGACCTCATACTGTATGATTTCAACTATATAACATTATGGAAAGGGCAAAACTGTGGGGATACTAAATGATTCAGGGTTGCCAGTGGTGGTGGGAAGGGAAGGATGAATAGGCAGAGCAGAGGGGGTTTTTAGGTCGGGGAAACTATTCTCTATGGTTATGCAAGGGTGGATACGCATCATTATACATTTGTCAAAACCCACAGAATGTACAACACCAAGAATGAACTCTGATATAAACTACGGACTTTGTGTGATAATGATGTGTCAGCGCAGGTTCATCCATTTTAACAAATATCTCACCCTCGTGTAGCATTTTGATAGTGGCAGAGGCTACTTGGTATTGGGGAAAAAGGTGTGGGGGAACTGTATTTTCTCCTCAATTTTGCTGTGATTTTAAAAGTGATCTGATACAGTCTATTTAAAAAAACACATCTTTCCCTTTCTCTCCTTAACTATAACTCAGGCCATGTGCCATGCCATGAGTATTGCCTTAAACAAATGTTTCCTGTTTTTTTAGGTCAGACCTAAAACGAACTGGGTAAATTACAGTTAACGCTGAATGAAGTTGCCTTTAGACATTTCTTATCTTTAGACATTCTTTTGACAACCTATTTATGACTTACAGACATGTTTCTAACCTTCCTGGAGATAATTAAATCCTGCCATTCACAATTTTTATTTATAAGCATTTCAGACCCATAAAAGAAAGAAGGCAAAACATTATTTAAGGAAAAAATGGTACATATGTGTGAGCACAATACATTCCTCCCTGGTCTATACTTTGCCCAAACAAAGAGTTATCTATACATTCAGAAAAAAACGTTGTTGACACTGCATTTCAAATGGCTGCTTTGCTATTGCTTGATGTAGTTACAGTGGAAGAGACAGGTTGAATTCTGACAAATGGAATACAATTCCTGGATGGGTGAAATAATGGTGTGGTTAGAACTTTCCCTTGAAGAACACTCATCATCAGTAACCAGTCCAAGAGATATACCTGGTTTGAGAGGCATCAGCTGCCAAAAAACTGCATGTTCAACAAAGGTGCCAGAGCACCCTGCCAACATTTCCTCAGAAGTTAACTCATCAGATAAATCCTTTAATGAAAGCAAAGGTGTGTTGGTAAATTTGAAACAATTGTGACATCCCTGCATCACTGAACATGGAGCTGGGAAGTGATTTGCAGTTGGATTCCCACAGCTGGTACCTACTGGCCCCAGCACACCACTGAATGAAAGGTCCTTTGCATCAGCTGCAGAAATAGAAAGGGGGAAATTAATTATTTTATTTTGTGGAAACTATTTTTTTTTTCTGGTTTTATGCACTGCAAATTCTTCTTTTTCTTGGGCTTTAAAGATGGATCTTTTTCATTACCTCTTCTTGGGGTTCTTCCCAAGAAATCCACAAACTGCCCTCCTTTGGATCCCCCATCACCTGTCAATGCAACAACCTATGTAATTTTATGTCTTCTTTTAGTGCAGTTGTATAATTTAGCTGTCAGGTGGCTAATTAGAGCCAGTCTCGTTGTAGAGGTGTTGTAGATATAACACTGAATGAAGATTAGACCACTTATGATTCAGAAGATAGGGCAAAATTCCCTGATGAAATGGCAGTGTCTACATGATTCAACAGTATCTCATTGATTTACTGATTTGAATGGGAAAAAATAAAAAAGTTTCTACTGTGTCATGAAGGCTATATGACTAACAGGGTAATTAATATCCATATTAATATGTATTACAAGCACCTTGTATACTTTAGAGTACAGGAAAAGTAACTAATTTTTATGTTAAAAAACAGAGGTTTTCATCTTCATGCATATGCAACGGGGTGTGAAAAATAATTAGTGAATACAGTTTCGGGTGAAGAGCAGATGAAATCAGCTGTGAATGGAAAATAAATCTTGGGGCCCCCAAATCACTAAGCAAAAGGGAAAATTCATTCTGGGAACTGCTTAGGGGAAACCTTCCTCCCATTCTGTTCAAAGTCATCCCTCTGCTCACTGAGCTAAATGCAAATTTGATTGCCTCCGTTGGAAAGGCTAGTCAGAAACTCAAAATGCTAGCCAGAAACTCAAAAGGCTAGCCAGAATGCAACGCTTTTTCTCTCACCTACCCGTGACCTGGAAGCCCCCTCCCTGCTTCGAGTTGACTCACCTTTCTGGACTGAACCAATGTACATTTTACATATATTGATTGATATTTCATGTCTCCCTAACATGTATAAAACTAAGCTGTGCCCTGACCATCTAGGCACATGTTGTCAGGACTTCCTGAAGTTGTGTCATAGGCGCACGTCCTCAACTTTTGCAAAATAAACTTTCTAAATTAACTGAGACCTGTCTTAGATATTCAGAGTTGACCCAGCCTTGTTGATTTTCTTCCAGAAAATTGCTCAGGTATTCTGCAGGGAATGAGGACCATAGTGTCCCTAGAGTTCCCTTGAGGGATAGTGAAACTCAGGTGCTATAAGATGAAAAATAAAAAGTTCTGGGACCATAATGTAAATGGTAAATATCTATCATTTGGGAATTTTCTTTGTTCCTCACTACAATTTCCATTTGATTCTGCGTGTGATAGATATAAGTCTTGATTCTGTATGAGTCTTCTGAGTCTGAGCTCAGAAATCATAGCCCTCTTTAAAATAAGCTGAACGTACTTATTTCATCCAAATACGTCTTTTTTTTTCTTGAAACAGGGTTAACTTTGACTCAGAGAGCTTTAACATATATTTCAGATGCTCAAAATGGTTTGGTTAGGCATAGTGCACCTAATGACAAAAATACAAAATCATTTAAAAATAATTCAGTATTCATTATTGTCAGATCCATTTTTTTTCTTAGACAACAGAAAAAGAGAGAGGTAGAGAACTGTTTTAAGCATAAAGCTAGGTATATTTAATAAACTTAAAGAACTTTAGACTTTTAAAATTGTTTTAAAAAATGTTAAAACGGAAATGTATAAACAGAAGAACATTTCTCAGGCCTGTAATCCCAGCACTTTGGGAGGCTGAGGCAGGTGGATCACTGGAGGTCAGGAGTTCGAGTCCAGCCTGGCCAACATGGTGAAATCCCGTCTCTACTGAAAATACAAAAATTAGCCAGACCTGGTGTCATGTGCCTGTAATCCCAGCCTCTTGTGAGGGCTGAGGCAGGAGAATCACTTGAACCCGGGAGGTGGATGTTGCAGTGAACGGAGATTGTGCCATTTGCTCTCTAGCCTGGGCAACAGAACAAGACTCCACCTCAAAAACAAAACATTTCTTTTATCAAAAAGTATATAGTTTTCAATATTGGTTTATTAATTAGATGTTTTAATGCTACTGAATACAGCATTTCAGTAATATCTTTTTCCTCATTAAATACCAGCAAGACTACATAAAAATAATTCCTTAACATCTTTGAAACTGGAAAATTTTAAATAAAGGTACCACTTCTTCCCTAACAATTTTTAAGGGAGTGGAGATTTCCAAATGACAAATAAGTTTATCAAAAACCTTAATGGATTATAAGTTATGAAAAAGTATAAAATTCCTTGTGCATAAAACTGTGCATTTTTGGTAATTATCATACAAATGATTTATGTGGCTGACTGGTAGAGGTAGAATAAACTATAAGCAAATAAAAATTTGATAAAAAGAAACATTTCTCTCCTTTTAAATTGCTCTCTCCGTGTTAATCATTATGACAAATGGATTCATTATTTGGTTCAAATGAACACATTTCCAACATGAATTCTTACTGACCTTATCTAGTCAACTTTCAGGAAGACACAAGCTTAGTTCTAATGAATATTTATGTCCTGTACAAGCTCATGAGGTGACTGTGTCATTAGTGAGATCATGTAACTTTCTTTGGCTTACAGGATGAATATCAATAAAAGTAACAGCCTCATGAAATTGGAAGGCCCATTAACTGCTTTCCTGAAGGAGGTATATAAGAGGTCATTCTGAGATTGCTGTGACTTTACAGTGGCCTGCAGAAAACGGCCACATAATTCAAAGAAGGTATGAAAGTTTGGGCTGCCCTTCTAGGAGAACACATCAATATTTCATTGAAACTAAAGATTGAATCTGTTATAAGGAAAATCAGAACGGGAGACAGGGCAGGGGTTGTTTGTGGCCTGGGGAAGAAAGTGGTAATGAAAACACAAATGGTGAGGCTGCAAGGGTGCTAAGGATGACCCTGATTTTCTATCAATTGCCATTGCTTGAAACCTAAACTCCCAATATGCAATTTCTGGGAGACCAGTATTCTTGCTCTTTCTGAAGGTGGTTTGCTATTTATATGTTTATTAATGTTATATCATTATATGTTATACACAATAATGATGTATGAGAATATTTATAATAATATTATAAACATTGATATTATAATAGAATCAGTGTTGTACACTGAAAGTACATTGCTTTTACTTTAACAATTTTGTGATACTGGGTGCATTCTTGCTTTATGCTTTAATATTCTTATCTGTAAAATGAAGATTAAAAAACAGTCATTGAGTTTATCTGCTAATATGTCTAAAACTATTGGCACAAGATTATAGTGGACAGTAGATTATTCAATGTCTGGCTTCTCAAACATTTAATAATTATCATTGAAGCCATTCTACAAACAGTAACTTCTATGTTTCCAATTTTCTTTTTCTTTTTTTTTTTTTTTGAGATGGAGTCTTGCTCTGTCACCCAGGCTGGAGTGCAGTGGCGCAATCTTGGCTCACTGCAGCCTCTGCCTCCTGGGTTCCAGCGATTCTCCAGCCTCAGCCTCCTGGGTAGCTGGGATTACAGGCGCATACAACCACGCCTGGCTAATTTTTGTATTTTTAGTAGAGACGTGGTTTCACCATGTTGGCCAGGCTTGTCTTGAACTCCTGACCTCAGGTGATCCTCCTGCCTCGGCCTCCCAAAGTGTTGGGATTACAGGTGTGAGCCACAGCACCCGGCCCTAATTTTCATTTTTTAAAAGGTGTAGATGGAATTGGGAGAGACAGTGCAGTTATTCTTGATAAAAATTTTAGAATTAAGTTACCCTACCAGAAGAGAGAAGTTTGATGTTTGACGTTTCCTTCAATTTTCAGTTGAAACAGGTTATTTCTTACTAGTAGTTAAGTATATTTGTGCAGATTTTCATTTAGTGGTTGAGAAAATAAAAGTTAAAAAACAGAATAATTGTTCTATCATATTTTCTTTGTCAGGTATAGTTACCTTTCCACAAATTAACACAATGATACATAATTTCTTTTCTAGTTATTTATTTTATTTTAAAAACAGTTTGGTTTTAGTGGTTTTCATAAAATTAATATGCATAAGTTAATAAAACTAAATTGTTAGCACCTAAAATGATGTGCAATGACTTTAGCAGCAGGACGTGGTGATAATAGGCATGTATCAGCAGTCTTGCCCACGTGAATCAGATATTGGTAGAAGATCTATTGTGTTTAATTCTGCTCTCACTGTAAAATAGGCCAGCAATGCAGGAGGAAATAAAAATAAACTAGCTCCTGATTTCAGCTCCCACATATAAAAAGTTAGGAAGTCATCATTTCCATTCTTACAAGAAGAAAAAGCTATCACTACTTAAAATCCATCAATTACTTCTTAAGCACATTAGAGGACAGAGGTCACAGGGCAAACTGCCACACCAAAATCTGGAGACAGGTGCATTCACAAAGTTACAGGCAAGATCGGCTTATACCTACTATATACCCTTATTAATAAAAAAAAAAAAAAGAAGTTTCTAGAGCCATTAACTGGTAGCAAAACTTAAACAGCAATTTTGCCAGATTGTTGGAAGCTGAGTATGGAAAAGTGTGGTGAGAGACTCTTGGAGGCTTCAGTCCCTGGGGTTGAGGTGGAGGCTTTATTTCCAGGAAACCTCCCAGGTTGTCACAGTGAAGATCCTAGAATGAGCTCTTTGGGGCTCTGCCAGGAGGAAGGGAAGAATAACCCTTGTGAAATATACCCAGAACCTTCTCCATAACAAAGATCTACTCTTCAGGGAAAAAACTTTGCCAGAGCTCTATCCCATGTAAGGGAAGGACATTTATCCAATTCTAGCCCCACTCCAGTCTTTGTGTCTCTACCAAGGAGGGCAAAGAGTCAATAGGGGTCAGAGATTTAAAGAAATATATTGGAAATACTAAGGCAAGGAAGGAAGTAGAGGGCAGAGAGAAAAAATACCACTATAGAAATACCTGTGAAGGTCATAGCCTTGAGAACCAGGCCCATTAAGTGATAGAGATTTAATTAAAAGATTGTAGAATGCTCTCTCCAACAAACATAACTTAATAAATCACACCAACAGGACTCTGCTATAACAGCGTATGTATTACATACAGCAAATAGCTGTGAGTCATAGACTCTTACTGAGGAGAAATTAAGAAGCCCAAAGTCATGAAGGGAGACAAAAGTAATTTTCAGAGAGTAATTTCAGAGAGTAATTTTCAGTCTTGGCACCTCTAACTATAGCAAACACTAAACACAGCTCAACTCCTATCTAATTAACATGAACCCTCAAACTAAAGGATTATTTATGTCCATTTCTATTACCTGATATGACATATCTGGCTTTAAATAAACAAAAAAGATTACAAGATATGCCCCCCAAAAGAAGAAAAATACAGCCTGAGAGACAAAGCAATTATTGGAACGAAGCTGAGATATAACACAGTTGTTGAAATTATCAGACAGGGAATTTAAAGTAACTATGATTAAGATATTAAGTGTTCTAACAGAAAAAGTAGATAACATGTAAGAACAGATTAATGGAAGAGGATAGGTGGAAACTCTAAGAGATAATATGAAAGAAATAATAGAAATAAAAGACCCTAAAAGAAATGAATAACTCCTTTGATGGGTTCATTAGAGTAGTTGGCACAGAAGAAACAAGGATGAGTGGGTTGGAAGACAGGTCAATAGAAACTTTTCAAACTGAAATGCAAAGAGGATAAAGAATTAAAAAACAGTGTAACACATCCAAGAGCTTTGGGACAATCTAAAAGGTGCAACATACATATCCGTGTAATACCACCAAAGGGGAGAAAATATAATTTCTTTTCTCAAGGCTCCTAAGTTCTTTGTTGAGACACTACAGAAAACAAAAGTCAGATTAACGAGAGGGAAAACAGCAGAAGTTTATTGATGCCTGCTGTACCCATTACCTGGGAGAGACTGTAATTCAAAAGTATCTCTCTCAAGGGAGTGGCTTAAGTGCCTTGTTTAAATGGTATTTTAACAAAGGGCAATCAATCTTAGCATAGTCAAAGGAGAGAGGAGTTCCAGTCCTTTAAAAGTTGAGAATATGTGGGAAGGTAGTAAAAATTTATTCCCAGATTCCTCGGGTGCCTGCTTATGCCTTCTCTGGGCCAATAAGCAAGTGCTGTCTGTAGTAAGAAAGGGTTTATGTCCTGCCATCAGGCAAACAGAGGCTGAGTTATAGTGTTCCCCTAAAATTGAACAACTAAATAAATAGTTATCAGATGGTGGGAACCAGGTTTATCACTGCTGGAATTAGATGTGACAGATAATTATGGAACCAAAACTGGAATGATAAATGTAATAAAGGATTAGAGTTAGAGACATTAGTAAGAACTTATGTTTAGCTTAGTGTAAATACAGATAGATATATATTGAAATATTTATAAATATATGTTTATATACATGTTAGCATACAAATATATTGACTTTCTTTGTGAGAGGCCTAGAGGCATTGGCACTCCAATGAGAACCTAGTGTCCAAATCTTGATTTCTAATACAATTTTCCAATAAAAGGAAGCAGAGATCCTTAGAGAAATAAATTATTTTAAGGCTGGGGTAAGAAATATACAAAATGACCCCAGAGCATCTTGTGGTAAGGGAGATGTTCAGAAAAGGAAGTAAGAAAATTAGTAAATGACAATAGTAAAAACAAAATGCAATGGTGGATTATGACAAAGGTACACAGGAGCCAATTGAAAAAACTCCTATTGGCCAATGTTGGAACAACTTAAGTAATAAAATAAAGAAAGAAGTATTGGATTATGTCATAAAGTATAAAATAAATATCTATGAATCCTTACTGGTATAAATATATGATTGAATAAATAAATAAATGAGGGAAATAGACAAATTTATCATGCAGAATAATTTCCAATAATTTGTTGTAGCTACTCTGTCCTCAAGGATAATTCCCCATGTGTAAAGTGTGCAGTGGATACAGTGATTTCTTTTCAAAAACTTTGTTAGAAAGTGTAAAAAAAAGGAGAAACTTTACAGTGGAAAAACATAACAAACACTACCTCAGTCATCAACAATGTCAAGTCATGTTTTCAGTATGTGCCTTTGATATGATGTGATGAGAAGGTCACTTTAATTCTGTGATCTTCCTCTCCCAAAAAGCCATTAACTTCCGTCTATTCATGAGAAAAACATCAGACAATCCCAAAGCACCTGACCAGTACTCCTAAGAAAAGTCAAAGTTTTGAAAAAGGATATTCTGAGAAACTCTTACAGCCAAGAGAAGCCTAAAGAGACTCTCCTGCTAAATGTAATATGGTATCCTAGAATAGAAAAAGGGCATTAGGAAATGTTGAGGAAATTTGAATAAAGTATGGACTTCAGTTAATAATAAGGTACGAATCCTGGTTTATTAGTTTTGGTAAATGTATCATACTCATGTAATAGATTAATAGTAGGGGAAATTGGTATGCAGCATATGAGAACCCTCTATACTATCTTCACAATGCTTTTGCAAATTTTAAGTTCTTCTAAAACACAAACGTATTTAAGATCAAGTTAGCAACAAGTGAGAAAATGAATCAAATAAAGAAAAAAACTACATGAGTAAAAATCAGCAGATAAAATAAGCAGTAGTGTTGGAATCTCAAGTAAAAATAGTTATAACAGACATATATATATATGCACACATACACACATATATACATATAAATACATATATACACATATATATTGCACAAATATTTATAAAACAAAAATGAAAGACTAAAACAGAGAATAAGGAATCATTAAAAAGATGAAAGCAGATTTTTTATGAGGACTAGTAAGTACTTTTAGGAATCCAAAATATGATTACTAAAGTTAAGAATGTTATGTTTGCATTTCATAACATGTTAGACAAAGCTGAAGGAAGAAATCCTGAACAGAAAAATCATAACTGAAGAGCTATCCAAAATTCATTCTAGAGAGGCAAGGAGATTGAAAATAAGAAAAAAAGCTAAGAGATATGGATAAGAGAATGAGAAAGTACAATATAAAGCTACCCTGATTTCCAGAAGCACAGAAGAGATTTACTGAGATAGATAAAATATTTAAGGAAGTAATGATTTACATGAAAATTTTTATTATCTCTTAAAGAAGTAACTAGATGTAATCAGGAAGGGAAACAATCAGGATTAAACATTTGTATTACTTCTAGATCAACCTAGGACTGCCATGCATATCTTTTTAAAAATATATAACACAAATTCCTAAGTACTACTGACTTAAAGCATTGTAAGAATATGAATGCTCAGCATTGGAAAACTGTCACTATTTTTTCAAGGACCTATTGCACTCATGCTATATCACCTGTTAATTGAATTGTTATAAAAAAAGGAAAAGAAAGAAAGAAAGAGAGAAAGAAAGAAAGAGAAAAAAGGAAGAAAGAAAGGAAGAAAACACTAGCTAACACACTGTAAGTTTAGATTTCTTTGAAAGGGCTCTATAGAATGGACTACAATGTCTTTTTAAATAAAAGCAAAGTGGTTTAGGTTTTAATTATTAATGTAGGGGGATTTTAACAGTTGATAAAATAATGCATAAACATGATGATATCCCATTTCTTCAAAATAGGCTGCATTCTAATTTTTCATGGATGGTTTCAAAGAAATTATAGCTGAGGGCAAAGGCTGGGTTTTATTCATGGCTTTACATAATAAACATTTATTGAGAACCTGTTTTTTGCTAACCACTGTATTGCATTAGACTTACATGGACAATTACGCCACTGGTCTACCCTTAGGGAACACAAAGCCTACAGGAAGAAATCAGCTTATCAACAGGTTAATGAGCTGATTAAATTTATGAGACGACAAATGAGATGACAAATGAAATGTGAGAAATATGTTTGAGGTATTAAGGAAACATGGCCTAGGTTCTTAACTGGGCTTAAGTGGACCTGGAGAAACTTACATCAGAGCAGTGAGTAAAAGAACAAGTAGCAAGTGTCCAGCTCAAAGGAGGGAGCAATGGCAGCAAGATGGAGGATGCTCCAGGCTGCTTAACTTCTAAGGGTCTTTTCTGGTTTCGCACATGAATATAAATAATTCATTTTACTATTCCCCAAAGCTATACTATTTAATAAGGTGGAAAAAAGTTAAAACAATCAATTAACCACTAGAAGACTCAAAACCTAAATTAGCAAAAACTATTAATACTTGGAAGCTTCATTTAGCCAACCATTTTAAATAATAAGTTATACTGTTCAAGAGAGATTTCCAGTTCAATGAACATAGCTCCTTAAAATATCAACACTTTTAATAATAAAAATTTTTAAAAATATTTTTAATGCTACAGTCCTCCATAGGTATCCACACAGATTGGTTCCATAACCTCCTGCAGATACCCAAATCTGCAGATGGTCAAGTCCTGGATATAAAATATTGTAGTATTGGCACCTACTCTAAAATTGATCACATAGTCAAAACTAAAACACTCCTCAGCAAATACAAAAGAAATGAAATAATAACAAACAGTTTCTTGGACCACAGCACAAACAAATTAGACCTCGTTATTAAGAAATTCACTCAAAACCATCCAACTACATGGAAATTGAACAACCTGCTCCTGAATGACTTTTGGGTAAATAATGAAATTAAGGCAGAAATTAAGAAGTTTTTTTGAAACCAATAAGAACAAAGATACAATGTACTATAATCTCTGGGATACAGTTAAATCAGTGTTAAGAAGGAAATTTATAGTACTAAATGCCCACATCAAAAAGCTAGAAAGATCTCAAGTTAACAACCTATCATCACAACTAAAAGAACTAGAGAATCAAGAGCAAACAAAGCCCAAAGCTAGCAGAAGACAAGAAATAACCATGATCACAGTGTAATTGAAGGAGATAGAGGCACAAAAAGCACTTCAAAAGATCAAAAAATCCTGGATTTTTTTTGAAAAAAATTAATAAGATAGACCACAAGCTAGGTTAATAAAGAAGAAAAGAGAGGAGATTCAAATAAACACAAAGAGGAATGACAAGGGAGATGTTACTGCTGACCCCACAGAAATACAAACAACCAGCAGGGAGTATTATAAACACCTGTATGCACATAAACTAGAAAATACAGATGAAATGAATAAATTCCTGGACACATTCATCCTCCTAAGATGGAACAAGGAAGAAACGGAATCCCTGAGTAGACCAGTAATGAGTTCTGAAATTGAGGCAGTTATAAATAGCCTACCAAATGAAAAATCCCCAGACCAGAGAGATACACAGCTGAATTCCACCAGAGATACAACGAAGACCTTGTGCCATTCCTACTGAAACTATTGCAAAAAATTGAAAAGGAGGGGCTCATCTCTAACTCATTTTATGAGGCCAGCATCATCCTGATACAAAAACCTGGCAGAGATACAGAGAGTGAGATAGAGAGAGAGACAGAGAGAGAGAGAGAAGGAGAGAGAGAAACTTTGGGCCAATACCCTTCATGAAAATCAGTGCCAAAATTCTCAACAAAATACTGGCAAACCAAATTCAGCAGCACATCAAAAAGCTTATCCACCATGATCAAGTAGACTTCATCTCTGGGATGCAAGGTTGGTTCAACATATGCAAATCAATAAATGTAATTCATCACATAAAGAGAACTAAAGACAAAAACCACATGATTACCTTAATAGATGAAGAAAAGGCTTTCAATAAAAATCAACATACTTTCATGTTAAAAACTCTAATAACTAAGTATTGAGGGAACATATGTCAAAATAATAAGAACTACATATGACAAACCCACAGCCAATATTATACTAAATGGGCAAAAGCTGGAAACATTCCCCTTGGAAACTGGACAAGACAAGTTTGCCCTCTCTTACCACTCCTATTCAACACAGTATTGGAAGTTCTGGCCAGGGCAGTCAGGCAAGAGAAAGGTATAAAGGGTCTTCAAATCGGAAAAGAGGAAGTCAAATGATCTTTTTTAGCAGATGACATAATCTTATATCTACAAAATCCCATTGTCTCAGCCCAAAAGCTTCTTAAGCTGATAAGCAACTTCTGCAAAGTCTCAGGATACAAAATAAATGGGCAAAAATCACAAGCATTCCTATACACCAACAATAGACAAGTGGACAGCCAAATCATTAATGAACTCCCATTCACAGTTGCTACAAACATAATAAAATACCTAGGAATACATTTAACAAGGGAAGGGAAAGACTTTTTCAACGAGAACTACAAACCACTGCTGAAGGCAATCAGAAAGGACACAAACAAATGGAAAAACGTTCCATCCTCATGGATAGGAAGAATCAATATCATGAAAATGGCTATAATGCCCAAAAGACTTTATAGATTCAATGCTATTCCCGTTAAACTGCCATTGACATTTTTCACAGAATTAGAATAACCTACTTTAAAATTCTTGTGGAACCAAAAAAGAGCCTGTAATAGCCAAGTCAATTCTAAGCAAAAAGAACAAAGCTGGAGGCTTCACACTACCTGACTTCAAACTATACTATAAGGCTACACTAACAAAAACAGCATGGTACTGGTACAAAAACAGCATGGTACTGTTACAAAAATAGACACATAGACCAATTGAACAGAATAGAGAACTTATAAATAAGACCACAAATCTACAACCATCTAATCTTTGACAAAACTGAAAAAAACAAGCAATGGGGAAAGGATTTCTTATTTAATAAATGGTGCTGGGAGAACTGGCTAGCCATATGCAGAAAATTGAAAGTGGACCCCTTCTTTACACCTTACACAATAATTAACTCAAGATGGATTAAAGACTTAAATGTAAAACCCAAAACTACAAAAATCCTAGAAGAAAATCTAGGCAATACCATTCAGGACATAGGCATGGGCAAGGATTTCCTGATGAAAATGTCAAAGGCAATTGCAACAAAAGCAAAAATTGACATGACATCTAATTAAACTAAAACCCTTCTGCACAGCAAAAGAAACTATTGAGTGAACAGATAACCTACAGAATGGGAGAAAACCTTTGCAATCTATCCATCAGACAAAGGTCTAATGTCCATAATCTACAAGGAACTTAAACAAATTTACAAGAATAAAACAAACAACCGCATTAAAAAGTGGGCAAAGGATATGAACAGACACTTCTCAAAAGAAGATATTTATTTGATCAACAAACATATGAAAAAAAGGTCAACATCACTGATCTTTAGAAAAATGCAAATCAAAACCACAATGAACCATCCCACACCAGTCAGAATGGCGATTATTCAAGAAACAACAGATACTGGCAAGGCTGTGGAGAAGTAGGAACACTTTTACACTGTTGGTGGGAATGTAAATTAATTGAACCATTGTGGAAGATTGTGTGGTGATTCCTCAAAGACCTCGAACCAGAAATACCATTTGACCAGCAATCCCATTACTGGGTATATACCCCAAAGAATATAAATCATTTTCTTATAAAGATACATGCACATGTATGTTTATTGCAGCACTATTCACAATAGCAAAGGCATGGAATCAACCAAATTCCCAACAATTATAGACTGGATAAAAAACATGTGGTACATATACACCATGGAATTTTATACAACTGTAAAAAGGAATGGGATCATGTCCTTTGCAGGGACATGGATGGAGATGGAAGACATCCTCAGCAAACTAACACAGAATAGAAAACCAAACACTGCATGTTCTTACTTATTAGTGGGAGCTGAACAATGAGCTGAATACATGGACACAGAGAGGGGAACAACATACACTGGAGCCTGTCAGGGGTGGGATAAGGGGAGGGAGAGCGTCAGGATAAACAGCTAATGCATGCTGGCTTAATACCTAGGTGATGATGATATGGTTTGACTGTGTCCCCACTCAAATTTCATCTTGAATTTTAGTTCCCATAATTCCCATGTGTTGTGAGAGGGACCCAGTGAGAGGTAATTGAATCATGGGGGAGGTTATTTCCATACTGTCCTCATGATAGTGAGTGAATTCTCATGAGATCTGAAGGTTTAAAAGGGAATTTTCTCCCCCCCAACTTTGCTTGGCACTTCTCTCTCCACCACCATGTGAAGAGGGCTGTTTTTGTTTCCCCTTCTGCCATAATTGTAAATTTCCTGAGGCCTCCCCAGCCATGCAGAACTGTGAGTCAATTAAACCTCTTTCCTTTATAAATTACCTAGTCTTGGGTATGTTCTTACAGCAGCATGAGAAAAGGCTAATACAGAAAATTGGTATCCGAGGGAGAGGCGTGCTGTTATAAGGATACCCGAAAATGTGGAACTGACTTTGGAACTGAGTAACAGGCAGAGGTTGGAACAGTTTAGAGGGCTCAGAAGAAGACGGGAAAATGTGGGAAAGTTTGGAACTTCCTAGAGACTGGTTGATTGACTTTGACCAAAATGCTGATATAGACAATAAAGTCCAGGCTGAGGTGGTCTCAGATGGAGATGAGGAACTTGCTGAGAACTGGAGTAAAGGTCACTCTTGCTATCCATTAACAAAGAGAATTGGCAACATTTTGCCCCTGCCCTAGAGATCTGTTGAACTTTGAATTTGAGAGAGATGATTTAGGGTTTCTGGCAGAAGAAATTTCTAAGCAGCAAAGCACTCAAGAAGAAGCAGAGCATAAAAGTTTGGAAAATTTGCAGCCTGACAATGTAGAAACTAAATCCCATTTTCTGGGGAGAAGTTCAAACCAGCTGCAGATATTTGCATGAGTAATGACAGTGAAATATTAATCACCAAGACAATGGAGAAAATGTCTCCAAGGCATGTCAGAGGTCTTCATGGCAGCCCCTCCTGTCACAGGCCCAGAGTCCTAGGAGGAATAAATGGTTTTATGGGCCAGGCCCAGGACCTTGCTGCTTTGTGCAGTCTCAGGACATCGTTCCCTGTATCCCAGTTATGACTAAAAGGGGCCAAGCTATAGCTTGGGCCATGACTTCAGAGGGTGCAAGCCCCATGCCTTGGCAGCTTCCATGTGATGTTGAGCCTGAGGGTGCACAGAGGTCAAGAATTAAGATTTGGGAATCTCTGCCTAGATTTCAGAGGATATATGGAAATGCCTGGGTGCCCAGGCAGAAGTTTTCTGCAGGGTTGGAGCCCTTATGGAGACCCTCTGCTAGGTCAGTGTGAAAGGGAAATGTGCGGTTGCAGCCCTGACACAGAGTCCCCACTGGGGCACTGCCTAGTGAAGCTGTGAGGAGAGGACCATTGTTCTCTAGGTCCCAGAATTGTAGATCCACTGTCAGCTCGCACCTTACACCTGGAAAAGCCACAGACATTCACCACCAGCCTGTGAACTCAGCTGGGAGGAGGGCTGTATCATGCAAAGTCACAGAGGCAGAGCTTCCCATGTCCATGGGAGCCCACCTCTTGCATCATTGTGCCCTGGATGTGAGACACGGAGTCAAAGGAGATCATTTCAGAGCTTTAAGATTTGACTACCCCACTGAATTTCAGAATTGCATGGGGCCTGTAGCCCCTTCATTTTTGCCAATTTCTCCCATTTGGAATGGCTGTATTTACCCAATGCCTGTACCCCAATTATATCTAGGAAATAATTAACTTGCTTTTGATCTTACAGGCTCATAGGTGGAGGGGACTTGCCTTGTCTCAGAGGAGACTTTGGAGTTGGACTTTTGGAGTAATGACAGAATGAGTTAAGACTTTGGGGGACTGTTGGGAAGGCATGATTGTGTTTTGAAATGTGAGGACGTGAGATTTGGGAGGGGGCAGCAGTGGAATGGTATGGTTTGGCCAAATTTCATCTTGAATTGTAGTGCCCATTAACCCCCATGTGTCATGGGAGGGAGCTAGTAGAAGGTAATTGAATCATTGGGGCAGTTACCTCCATGCTGTTCTCATGATAGTGACTTCTCATGAGATCTGACTGGTTTTATAAGGGACTTATCCCCCTTTTGCTCAGCACTTCTCTCTCCACTGCCATTTGAAGAAGGATGTGTCTGCTTCCCCTTCTGCCATGATTGTAAGTGTCCTGAGGTCTCCCTAGCCATGTAGAACCATGAGTCAATTAAACCTCTTTCCTTTATAAATTACCTAGTCTTGGGTATGTCCTTATAGCAGCATGAGAATGGACTAATACAGATGGGTTAATAGGTGCAGCAAACTACCATGGCACACATTTACCTATGTAACAATCATACACATCCTGCACATGTATCCTGGACCTTAAAATAAAATAAAATAAAATTAGAAAAAATAAAAATAAAAAATAAAATGTGTAAAAGTAAAAGATGCTGTGTGAGGTTGTGGAGAAAAACAAATGGTTTTACATGGTTGATGGGAGTGTAAATCAGTTCAGCCTTTGTGGAAGATAGAGTTTGGGATTCCTCAAGGACCTAAAGATAGAAATACCATTCAACCTAGCAGTCTGATTACTGGGTACATACCTGAAGGAATATAAATGGTTCTATTATAAGGACCCATGCACAAGTATGTTTACTGCAGCACTATTCACAGTACCAAAGAGACAGAATCAATCTAAATGCCCATCAATGATAGATAGGATAAATAGAATGTGGTACATATATACCATGGAATTCTATGCGGCCATAAAAAGGAATGAAATCATCCTTTGCAGGGACAGGGATAGCTGGAGGCCATTATCCATAGCAAACTAATGCAGGAACAAAAAACCAAATACCACATGTTCTCACTTATAAGTGGGAGCTAAATGATGAGAACACATGAACACGTGGTGGGGAACAACACACATTAGGGCCTGTTGGAGGGTGGGGGATTGGGAGGAGGGAGAAGATAAGGAAGAATAGCTAGTGGATGGTGGGCTTCATACCTGGGTGATGGAATGATCTGTGCAGCCAACCACCTTGGCACACATTTACCTATGTAACAAACCTCCACTTCCTGCATGTACATGTACCCCAGAACTTAAAAGTTGGAAAATTTTTAAAAAGTGTTGTATTTGCATATAACCTATGCTCATCCCTTCTTATACTTTCAATCATCTTTAGATTATGATGTCTAATAGAATGTACATGCTATGTAAATAGTTGTTATGCTGTGTTATTTTTGTTGTATTATTTGATTGGTACACTTTTTTATTAGTTCTTTTTTGAACATTTTCAAAACATTTGAAAATATTTGTTGAATCTGTAGATATGAAACCTGTGGATTATAAGGGTCAACTATATTTTTTAAATATGTAACTTGATTTCATGCCCACTTAAGCAGAAAATAATTGAAGGCGATTTTCACTTTTTGGATATCCCAGGATCAAAATTATAAACATGTGTAACTGCACCAGTGCTTATACAGTTTTGGCCGTTTCAATAGCAGCACCTTGACTGTCTCCGCTACTGTCAGGTTAGTACCCTCTAAAAGCCCTTCCAATACATTTGCCAGTTAGCTGCTGTGGGACTGCACCACTGTGTAAACCATTATTTTTAAGTTTTAAAATTTTGATATTATGAAAAAAGGCTTAACATATGGAGGGTTAAGCAAGGAAGGAGGGCTGGCACATATATTGACATGGTATCTAATATATGCCAGGCCTTGTGCTTAGTAGTTACCTGTGTATTATATATTTTACAGTTTTGGAGGCTGAAAAATCCCTGATGAAGGCCTGGCAGCGTTGGTTTCTAGCAAGGGCTCTCTTGGTACATCCTCACGTGTGTCAGGGGGAAAGGTAGAGAGAGGGAGGGAGAAAGAGAGAGAAAGAGAGGGAAGGAAAGAGGGAGAGAAGAGAGGGGTAAGAGAGGGAGAGGAAAAAGGAGATGGAGGGAGAGAGAAGAATGGAAAAAGAACATGTGAATTTTCTGACATCTCTTCTTATAAGGTCACTAATCCCGTTGATAGAGCCCCACACTTATGATCTCAATTAACCTTAATTACCTCCATAGAAGTCCCTTCTCCAAATATAGTCACATTGGGGGTTTGGGCTTCAGTACATGAATTTTGGGGGAACATTTCTTATTCCACCTCGGCCTCATATCAGTTCTGAGACTCAGACATTATTATTCACACATTCGGATGAGGTTCAGAAAGTTGAGGGGCATACTGAAGTTTAGAGAGCTAGTACAGGTCCAAGCTGGGAATTTAATTTAGATATTTCAACTCCATATTTGTCTCTTGTTATGACATTTATTGTGATCTCCAGGAATGGTACCTATTCTTTCAGTTTTTCAAGCCACTAACCTCAGCCTCAATTTGGTTATCTTTCTAATGTACAGCACCTTTCTTCTCTATCCAATCCATCAGTATGTCTAAATATCACTTGTCAAGTCCATTTTTCAACACTATTCCTGTCACCTTAACCAGGTCCACCCTCTTTGCTGTGGATTATTGCAAAACCTTCACAACTAATCTCACCACCTTCCATCTTGCCCAATGTATATCACCCTCATACTTACAGCCAAATTGATCTTCCTAGACTGCAAACCTGATAGTCACTGGGCCCCTAAACACTTCTTTATGAGCTAATATTGTAGAAAAAAGTTCAGATTTCTTCATTTGGCATATAAGGCTCTTCATGATCTGGCTCTCATGGTCTCTCACTTGAGGATGTTTGTACATCCTGCTGCTTCTTTCTGAAACACTGTTTTCCATGTTCTTCATATAGAGAGCTTTCATCATCCTTTAAACTCATCTTCAATGTCTTTTGCATTAAAAAGCCTCCCCTAATCCTGTCCCCATCTAGACTAGACATCTCTCCTCTGTATTCTTTCATTTCAATGTCATAAGTTCCATACTGTGCAGAGATTTAGCATTGAGCTGCATGAATGACACACAAAATTGTAACACTTTGACTCCGGAACCCTACTTTTGTAATACTTAGGTCTAGTTCTCACTCTATGTAATAGAGAAATACCCCCGAATAAAAGTGACTTAAACAAGATAGAAAAAATATATATTTTTTTTCATAAAAAGCATACCTGGAGTTTAGGAAGTCTAAGACTTGTGTAATATCTTTTCATCATCAAGATGCAAACTACTTTTATCTTCTCACTTTACTCTCTTTGTCATGGATTGGTAAACTAGTTCCCATAGGCTGGCCACCTGTTTTGCAAATAGAGTTTTACTGGAACCCAGCCATGCCCATTCTTTCAGGCATTGTCTATGTTGCTTTTCTGCTATAATGGCAGTTGAGTAGTTGTGATAGACTCATGGCCCACAAAGCCAATTGCTATGGATTGGCTTCTTCCTTTGGAATCTTAAAGAAAAAATTTTAATGATCTTAATGTCACTTCATGTTCCAAAATGGCTTCTGTAACTCCAGAAATTTTTTTATTATTTTAAATTTTTTCTGTAGGGACAAGTTCTCACTATGATGCCCAGGCTGATCTCAAGCTCCTGGCCTCAAGCAATCCCCCTACCCCGGCCTCTCAAAGTGTGAGATTACAGGCCTGAGCCACCATACCTGGCCAAATTCTTTTATATAACTTATAGCAGAAAGAAGGAAATGTAGAAATTCAGGTCACTCCCTTTTAGGAAATTTTCTCAGAAGTTCCACGCCACGCTGCCCTTACATCTTGAGAACTGGCCAGAATTCAATAATATGGCTATCCCAAGCAGCAAAGGAAGCTGGGAGGTGTAATCTTTTATTACATGCAGCAATGTGCCCAGCTAAATGCCGATTAGGAAGAAGGATTGGAGTGATGCTGTAGTAAACAATTAGCAGTCTCAGTCACAGTCTTACCAAAAATGTTATCCCCAGCACCAAGAACCTAGTAGGTGCTCAATAAACTTATGATGAATATAATTGTCTGTAAAGTGCTCAGTGCTGGTTACTTCCAGTGTTCAACCAGTGACTTCTGGTTTATGCTACAGAGAATGAAAGTTTCCAGAGGGTTGACCTCTGCGTAAGTAAGTTGTGGCTGCCCTGAAAAAAGTTTTATCAATTCCAGTGCTCCAGTTTGCCTTTCCTTTGTGGACACTGTTTTTACTAGTGATTTGATTAAAACTATATATTTCAGCTACTGGTATAAAATGTAATAATATAAAATGTGTTAGAATTACTTCTTTGATAAAGCAAAAGTGATATTTCTGGGTTAGGCATGCAGGAATGAGAGGAAAGACTAATGATTGTTTTCTTTCATCAGTAGTGGGAGCAACACTACTGAACAAGAGAAGGAAGATGCCTCAGCGTTGTTTCGAAAATCTGTGGTTTCCAAAATCCTCAGTGTTTCTATGACAGTTTCTTTAGATGCTTATGGTGACTTTGGATGTGAACTCAAGCAGTGCGGTGGTTAGCAAACGTCTCTCACATACGGAATATAAAACAATGGGCTGTGACCATAGGCTGTGATCCCACAGAGCCTCTCAACTTCTTATTTTCATGTCTCTTTTTACTCATCTGTCTTGAAAAGAGATGCTGGGTGTGATTTTGGCTGAGGCTTCTCTGATCTCTGACGCCACAGGGTCCTTAATGCCCACAGTTAGATTCCGCTATAATTTCTCAACCCCTTTCTGCTTTGAGATACAGTTCTTCATGTAACGATTGCCTACTCTAAGGGGTCATTTTACAATGATTAGAGAGGCAGGCTTATACTCTTTAATTACTTCTTGAGTGTGAATGAAGCCCGCGCTAGTCAAACAAAAGTGTGAGCGGTGCTGGGCTAGCTAATATGGTCTGTCTGTGGATGGAACACAGCCTGCCAATTCATTCTTTCCTTGCTTAATGAACACTGCATTGAAATTTTTTCCCCCAAATTTGTAGCTTCTAATTAGCTTTGAAATGATTTTGTGGTTCAATTTAAAGTCTGCCTTATCCCTTCCGTGATTCCTTTGGGACTGGTTGTTCATTAAAAAAGAAAAAAAAGAACATTTTGCATTTTTATAGTGCTGTGCACTGGCCCATGGAGGGGCAGCAGATGTTCTTGAGTTCTCCCACCCACACATCCAAATGCAAATAATCTTGGTGCTCCTGGCAAACTTCTACCTCATAAAGCATTACTCTTCTAGTATTGACAAAGGCTTCATCCCACAAAATGTTCATGAAGAACAAATTCAAACGCTAACACATAATGGTAAAATGTACTTTATGTACCTGAAGGAGCTCTCAACTTGAAATTGGATAATCATTGTGTGACCTTGGGTAAATTTTGTATTCTTTCTTAGGCTTCAATTTTCTTATATGGAAACTAAAATTGGTACTATCCACATTATCAGACTGTGCTTGACACATAGTTGGCATTCAACTATTAACTTTAGTATCTGATTAGAATGTACAAAGTGTTTAGAGTCATTTTAAGGATGCTAAATATTTCGAATAAATAGCTTTTTCTCCTCAGCACTTTATTTTGACTTCTGGGACAATAGTCTTTCATCATCTCACTGATATTCTGACTTCTTTATTTTCTTTAAGTAATCCTATAATAGATTATTTCTTATGTATCCTTCTTTCTCCCTATGTATGCATCTATGTGTCTATCTACCTATCTAGCCATCCTTAATATATTTATAGTAATTTATTGATTTTCTCCCATTTGGATATTTAAACATTTCCTAGAGGCTCTATTTGGCGTTGTGGGTGAAACCAAGATAAATTAAGTATGGGTACTGTATCTCAAAATACTGATGCTGCTGATAGTGATATTTACCATGTGCTAGGAATTTATTTGCATTGCTTCATTTAATCCTTCCAACATCCATTTAAAGAGAAAGTACTGAGTTGATAAGTTTTCACTCAAGGCCACACTAGTGACTTAGTGAATAAATAGTGAAGGTAAGCCTAAATTCAAATCTGAGCTTTCCAACACCAAACCCTTAGTCTTAACCACTGCACAATATTTCTTCTTAATTTTCTCTCGTGCTTTATGAATAATTTTATCATCAATAATTTGAATGATTTCTCTAACTTTTTTATTTTGATCTGTTCTAACATTCTTTTATTATTTAACATTATGAAATTAGATTTCTGTATAGTTTCTCTACCATAGTTAATACAAACCATTTCGGCTTTTAAAATTCTCATTCAGAAGTTCTCCTGTCATACTTCTTTACTGAATATTTCCACTGCAAAAACAGAATCAAGACATTTAAAAACTTTTCATGATACCATTGTACCTCATTTAAACTTTCAAACTTTTGAACTTTTCCTTTATTCTCTACTTCTGTGAGATTTCTCACCCCTTGGCATTGACTCTACAGTTGCACGCTTTGATTACTCAATTACTTGCTTCTATCTTGCGTTCAACTCCTATCCTGACTTTCACTGAAACAGCTTGTGCTGCGACATTTAGATATATTATTCATCCACCACTTTGAAAACAGCACGTAATTTCTCTCAGTTTCCAATTTTTAAATCTTTTTTGCTGTATTTCTTGAATTTTTTTATTTTAATGTTTAGACCTCAGGGATGGAGTTGGATTTATCAGATTTCTCAATTCATGGTATATTGTCATCATTGATCTCTGCTTCTTTCTAGTTTTATTATTTTTCTTTTTATTAATATTTTGATGTTCATTTTTTTACCACAGATATCCACCCTAATGTGTAAATATATGTCTTTAATGTCTTTACATATTTAAGCATCCTTAAATATGTGTAATGTTCTATGTATTTATGTTTGACCTAAATATATGTTGTAGTTTTTATTCTCTTACACCCTTAAAATTTGATGTTATCTGATTTTCTAAGTTCTGCCCATTCTAAAGGAAATATTTTATTATTTTAATATTTTGTTATTTTAATATTATGTTATAGATTTACATGATCCAAGTGACTTTTTGCTAAAAGGACATATTGCATAGTGGCGAAGTTGGGGCTTTTATTGCACCTGTTGCCCAAAGAGTAAACATTGTACCAGATAGATAATTTTATAATTCTCTTCCCTGTCTTGCCCTCTTTTGGAGTCCCCAATGTGTATAATTCCATTCTGTACATCTATATGTACCCACTGTTTAGCTCCCACTTATAGGTGAGAACATGCAGTATTTGACTTTCTATTTCTGAGTTATTTCATTTAGACTAACGGCCTCCAACTCCATCCATGTTGCTGCAATAGGCAGGATTTCATTCTTTCTTATGGCTGAATAGGATATATATATATTATATATATATTATATTATATATATAATATGTATATAATACACACCCCATGTTTTCTTTATCTGAGTATTCATTGATAGACACTTAGCTTGATTCCATGATTTTGCTATTGTGAATCATGTTGTCATAAATATACAAGTGCAGGTGTCTTTTTGATATAATGATTTCTTTTCCTTTGGGTAGATACCCAGTAGTAGGATTGCTGGATCAGATGATAGTTCTATTTTTTAGTTTTTTTGATAAATCTCCATACTGTTTTCCATAGAGGTTCTACTAACTTACATTCCCACCAACAGTTTGTAAGGATACCCTTTTCTCCACATCCTCACCAACATTTGTTCACTTTTGACTTTTTTAAAATTATACTTTAAGTTCTGGTATACATGTGCAGAACGTGCAGGTTTGTTACACAGGCATACACGTGCCATGGTGGTTTGCTGCACCCATCAACCAGAGATCTACATTAGGTTTTTCTCCTCATGCTATTCCTCCCCTACTCCCCCACTCCCCAGCAGGCCCCGGTGTGTGATGTTCCCTCCCTGTGTCCATGTGCTGTCAATGTTCAACTACAACTTATAAGTGAACACATGCAGTGTTTGGTTTTCTGTTCTTGTGTTAGTTTGCTGAGAATGATGGTTTCCGGCTTCATCCATGTCACTGCAAAAGTCATGAACTCATCCGTTTTTATGGCTGCATAGTATTTCAAGGTGTATATGTGCTACATTTTCTTTATCCAGTCTATCATTGATGGGCATTTGGGTTGGTTCCAAGTTTTTGCTATTGTGAATAGTTCTGCAATAAACACACATGTGCATGTCTCTTTATATTAGAATTATTTATAATCCTTTGGGTATATACCCATTAATGGGATTGCTAGTCATATGGTATTTCTGGTTTTAAATCATTGAGGAATCACCACACTGTCTTCCACAATGGTTGAACTAATTTACACTCCCATCAACAGTGTAAAAGTATTCCTGTTTCTCCACATCCTGTCCAGCATCTGTTGTGTCATGGCTTTTTAATGATCACCATTCTAACTGGCATGAGATGGTATCTCATTGTGGTTTTGATTTGCATTTCTCTAACAACCAGTGATGATGAGCTTTTTTTCATATGTTTGTTGGCCACATAAATGTCTTCTTTTGAGAAGTGTCTGTTCATATCCTTTGTCCACCTTTAGATGGGGCTATTTTTTTTCTTGTAAATTTATTTAAGTTTCTTGTAGATTCTGGATATTAGCCCTTTGTCAGATGGATAGATTGCAAAAAAATTTCTTCCATTCTGTAGGTTGCCTGTTCACTCTGATGACAGTTTCTTTTGCTGTACAGAAGCTCTTTAGTTTAATTAGATCTCATTTGTCAATTTTGGCTTTTGTTGCCATTGTTTTTGGTGTTTTAGTCATGAAGTTTTTGCCCATGCCTATGTACTGAATGGTATTGCCTAGGCTTTCTTCTAGGGTTCTTATGGTTTTAGGTCTTATGTTTAAGTCTTTAATCAATCTGGAGTTAATTTTTGTATAAGTTGTAAGGAAGGGGTCCAGTTTCAGTTTTCTGCATATGGCTAGCCAGTTTTCCCAATACCATTGACTAAATAGGGAATCCTTTCCTCATTGCTTGTTTTGTCAGGTTTGTCAAAGATCTGATGGTTGTAGATGTGTGGTGTTATTTCTGAGGCCTCTGTTCTGTTCCATTGGTCTACATATCTGTTTTGGTATGAGTACCATGCTGTTTTGGTTACTGTAGCCTTGTAGTACAGTTTGAAGTCAGCTACCGTGATGCCTCCAGCTTTGTTCTTTTTGCTTAGGATTGTCTTGGCTGTATGGACTCTTTTTTGGTTCCATATAAAATTTAAAGTTGTTTTTTTCTAATTCTGTGAAGAAAGTCACTGGTAGCTTGATGGGGATAGCGCCGAATCTATAAATTACTTTGGGCAGTATGGCCATTTTCACGATACTGATTCTTCCTATCCATGAGCATGGAATGTTTTTTCATTCGTTTGTATCCTGTCTTATTTCCTTGAGCAGTGGTTTGTAGTTCTCCTTGAAGAGGTATTCCTAGGTATTTTATTCTCTTTGTAGCAATTGTGAATGGGAGTCCACTCATTATTTGACTCTCTGTTTGTCTATTATTGGCATACAGAAATACTTGTGATTTTTACACGTTGAGTTTTGTATCCTGAGACTTTGCTGAAATTACTTATCAGCTTAAGGAGATTTTGGGCTGCGACGATGGGGTTTTCTAAATATACAATCATGTCATCTGCAAACAGAGACAATTTGACTTCCTTTCTTCCTATTTGAATACCCTTTTTTTATCTTTCCTGATTGCCCTGGCCAGAACTTCCAATAATATGTTGAATAGGAGTGGAGAGAGAGGGCATCCTTGTCTTGTGCCAGTTTTCAAAGGGAATGCTTCCAGCTTTTGCCCATTCAGTGTGATATTGGCTATGGGTTTGTCATAAATAACTCTTACTATTTTGAGATCCGTTCCATCAATACCTAGTTTATTGAGGGTTTTTAGCTTGCAGGGGTGTTGAATTTTATTGAAGGCCTTTTCTGCATCTATTGAGATAATCATGTGATTTTAATCATTGGTTCTGTTTATTTGATGGATGACGTTTATTGATTTGTGTATGTTGAACAAGCATTTCATCTCAGGTAGGAAACCAACTTGATTGTGGTGGATAAGCTTTTTGATGTGCTGCTGGATTTGGTTTGCCATGATTTCATTGAGGATTTTCACGTCGATGTTCATCAGGGATATTGGCTTGAAATTTTTTTTTTGTAGTGTCTCTGCCAGATTTTGGTATCAGGATGATTCCAGCCTCATAAAATGAGTTAGGGAGGAGTCCCTCTTTTTCTATTGTTTGGAATACTTCCAGAAGGAGTGGTACCAGCTCCTCTTTGTACCTCTGGTAGAATTCAGCTGTGAATCCATCTGGTCCTGGGCTTTTTTTGGTTGGTAGGCTATTAATTACTGCCTCAATTTCAGAGCTTGCTATTGGTCTACTCAGGGATTCGACTTCTTACTGATTTAGTCTTGGGAGGGTGTATGTGTTCAGGAATTTATCCATTTCTGCTAGATTTTCTAGTTTATTTTCATAGAGGTGTTTATAGTATTCTCTGATGATGGTTTGTATTTCTGTGGGATCAGTGGTGATATCCCCTTTATCATTTTTTATTGTGTCTATATGATTCTTCTCTTTTCTTCTTTATGAATCTTGCTAGCGGTCTATCTATTTTGTTGATCTTTTCAAAAAACCAGCTCTTGGATTTATTGATTTTTTTGAAGGTTTTTTCGTGTCTCTATCTCCTTCAGTTCTGCTCTGATCTTAGTTATTTCTTGTCTTTTGCTAGCTTTTGAATTTGTTTGCTCTTGTTTCTCTACTTCTTTTAATTGTGATGTTAGGGTGTTGATTTTAGATCTTTCCTGCTTTCTCCTGTCGGCATTTAGTGCTATAAATTTTTCCGCTAAACACTGTTTTAGCTGTGTCCCAGAGATTCTGGTATGTTGTGTCTTTGTTCTCATTGGTTTCAAAAACTTATTTATTTCTGCCTTCATTTCATTATTTACCCAGTAGTCATTCAGGAGCATGTTGTTCAGTTTCCATGTAGTTGTGCAGTTTTGAGTAAGTTTCTTAATCCTGAGTTCTAATTTGATTGCACTGTGGTCTGAGAGACTGTTTGTTATGATTTCCATTCTTTTGCATTTGTTGAGGAGTGTTTTACTTCCAATTATGTGATCAATTTTAGAATAAGTGCTATGTGGTGCTGAGAAGAATGTATATTCTGTTGATTTGAGGTAGAGAGTTCTGTAGATGTCTATTAAATCTGCTTTGTCCAGTGCTGAGTTCAAGTCCTGAATATCCTTGTTAATTTTCTGTCTCATTGATCTAATATCAACAATGAGGTGTTAAAATCTCCCACTATTATTGTATGGGAGTATAAGTCTCTTTGTAGTCTCTAAGAATTTACTTTATGAATCTGGGTGCTCCTGTATTGGGTGCGTATATATTTAGGATAGTTAGCTCTTCTTGTTGCATTGATCCCTTTACCATTATGTAATGACCTTCTTTGTCTTTTTTGATCTTTCTTGGTTTAAAGCCTGTTTTATCAGATACTAGGATTGCAACCCCTGCTTTTTCTTTTTGCTTGCCATTTGCTTGGTAAATATTCCTCCATCCATTTATTTTGAGCCTATGTGTGTCTTTGCATGTGAGATTTGTCTTCTGAATACAGCACACTGCTGGGTCTTGACTCTTTAACCAATTTGTCAGTCTGTGTCTTTTATTTGGGGCATTTAGCCCATTTACATTTAAGGTTAATATTGTTATGTGTGAATTTGTTCCTGTCATTATGATGCTAGCTGGTTATTTTGCCCATTAGTTGATGTAGTTTCTTCATAGTGTTGATGGTTTTTACAATTTGGTATGTTTTTGCAGTGGCTGGTACTGGTTGTTCTTTCTATGTTTAGTACTTCCTTCAGGAGCTCTTTTAAGGTAGGCCTGTTGGTGACAAAATCTCTCAGCATTTGCTTGTCTGTAAAGCATTTTATTTCTCTTTCGCTTATGAAGCTGAGTTTGGCTGGATATGAAATTCTGGGTTGAAAATTCTTTTCTTTGAGAATGTTGAATATTGGCCCCCACTGTCTTCTGGCTTGTAGGGTTTCTGCTGAGAGATCTGCTGTTAGTCTGATGGGCTTCTCTTTGTCGGTAACCCGACCTTTCTCTCTGGTTGCCCTTAACATTTTTTCCTCATTTCAACTTTGGTGAATTCAACAATTATGTGTCTTTGGGTCCCTCTTCTCGAGGAGTATCTTTGTGGTGTTCTCTGTATTTCCTGAATTTGAATGTTGGCCTGCCTTGCTAGGTTGGGGAAGTTCTCCTGGATAATATCCTGAAGAGTGTTTTCCAACTTGATTCCATTCTCCCCATCACTTTCAGGCACACCAATCAAATGTAGGTTTGATGTTTTCACATAGTCCCATATTTCTTGAAGGGTTTGTTCATTCCTTCTCATTCTTTTTTCTCTAATCTTGTGTTCACACTTTATTTCATTAAGTTGATCTTCATTCTCTGATACTCTTTCTTCTGCTTAATCAATTCAGCTATTGATACTTGTATATGCTTCACAAAGTTCTCATGCTGTGTTTTTCAGCTTCATCAGGTCATTTATGGTCTTCTCTAAACTGGTTATTCTAGTTAGCAGTTCCTGTAACTTTTTATCAATGTTCTTATCTTCCTTGCATTGGGTTAGAACATGTTCCTTTAGCTCGGTGGTGTTCGTTATTACCCACCTTCTGAAGCCTACTTCTGTCAATTCATCAAACTGATTCTCCATCCAGTTTTGTTCTCTTGCTGGCGAGGAGTTGTGATCCTTTGAAGGAGAAGAGGCGTTGTGGTTTTTGGAGTTTTCAGTCTTTTTGTGCTGGTTTTTCCTCATCTTCATGGATTTTTCTACCTTTGATCTTTGTTGCTGGTGACCTTTGGATGGGGTTTTTGTGTGGATGTCTTTTTTGTTGATGTTGATGCTATTCCTTTCTGTTTGTTAGTTTTCCTTCTAACAGTCAGGCCCCTCTGCTGTAGGTCTGCTGGAGTTTGCTGGAGGTCCACTCCAGACCCTATTTTCCTGGGTATCACCAGCAGAGGCTGCAGAACGGCAAAGATTGCTGCTTGTTTCTTCCTCTGCAAGTTTCATCCCAGAGGGGCCCCTGCCAGATGCCAACCAGAACTCTCCGGTATGAGGTACCTGTCGACCCGATGGGAGTTGTCTCTCGATCAGGATGCACCAGGGTCAGGAACCCACTTGAGGAGGCAGCTTGTCCCTTAGCAGAGCTCGAGCACTGTGCTGGGAGATCTGCTGCTTTCTTCAGAGCTGGCAGGCAGGAATGTTTAAGTATGCTGAAGCTTTGCCCACAGCCGCCCCTTTCCCCTGGTGTTCTGTCCCAGGGAGATGGGAGTTTTATCTATAAGCCCCTGACTGGGGCTGATGCCTTTCTTTCAGAGATGCCCTGCCCAGAGAGGTGGAATCTAGATAGGCAGTCCGGCTACTGTGCCTTTGCAGAGCTGTGGTGGGCTCCACCCAATTCAAACTTCCCAGTGGCTTTGTTTACACTGTGAGGGGAAAACTGCCTACTCAAGCCTCATTAATGGTGGCCCTTCCCCCACCAAACTCGAGCGTCCCAGGTCATCTTCAGACTGCTGTGCTGGCAGTGAGAATTTCAAGTCAGTGGATCTTGGCTTGCTGAGCTCCATGGGGGTGGGATCCACTGAGCTAGACCACTTGGATCCCTGGCCTCAGCCCCCTTTCCAGGGTAGTGAACGGTTCTGTCTCGCTGGCACTCGAGCTGCCACTGAGGTATGAAAAAAAACTTCTGCAGCCAGCTCAGTGTCTGCCCAATTGGTGGCCCAGTTTTGTGCTTGAAACCCAGGACCCTGGTGGTGTAGGCACTGGAGGGAATCTCCTGGTCTGTGGGTTGTGAGACCATGGGAAAAGCGTAGTATCTGGGCCAGATAGCACCATCCCTCATGACAGGGTCCCTCAGGGTTTCCCTTGGGTAGGGGAGGGAGTTCCCCAACCCCTTGCTCTTCTGGGTGAGGTGATGCCTCACCCTGCTTTGGCTTGCCCTCTGTGGGCTGCATCTACTGTCTAAACAGTCCCAATAAGATGAAGTGGGTACCTCAGTTGGAAATGCAGAAAACACTTGCCTTCTGCGTTGATCTCACTGAGAGCTGCAGAATGAAGCTGTTCCTATTCTGCCATCTTGCCAGCCACATACCAGTGATCCAGTTTGAAGCCAACTTTTGACTTTTTAATAATACCCATTCTGACTGGTGTTAAGATAGTATCACACTGTGGTTTTTAAGTTGCATTTCTCTGATGATTAGTGATGTTGAGCATTTTTTCATGTTTTTTGGCCACTTAGCTGGCTTCCTTGAAAAAATGTCTATTTATATCCTTTGACCAATTTTTAATGGGTTTATTTTTTCTTGTTGAATTACTTGAGTCTCTTGTAGAATCTTGATATGAACTTTTTGGCAGATGCAGTGCTTGCTAATATTTTTCCCATTCTGCAGGTTGCTTGTTTACTCTGTTATTTATTTATGTATTTTTTCTGTGCAGAAGCTTTTTAGTGTAGTTAAGTCTCATTTGTCTATTTTTGTTTGTGGCGCATTTGCTTTTGAGAACTTACTCATAAATTCTTTGCTTAGACCAATGTCCAGAGGAGTTTTTCCTAGGTTTTCTTCTAGGACTTTTACGTTTTGAGTCTTACATTTAAGTCTTTAATTCATCTTGAGTTAATTTTTGTACTTGGTGAGAGATATGTGTTTCATGAATGTTACACCATGAGACTTTCATTCTTTTGCATATGGCTATTCGATTTTCCCAGCCTTATTTATTGAACAATGTGTCCTTTCTCCAGTGTATATTTTTGTCAACTTTGTTGAACATCAATAGGTTTTAGGTATCTCACTTTATGTCTAGATTCTTTATTCTTTTCCATTGATCTATGTGTCTATTTTTATACCAGTACCATACTGTTTTGTGTACTATACCCTTGTAATATAAGCTGGTGTTTAGGATTGTGTTGGCTATTTGGGCCCTTTTTTTGCTTCCACGTGAATTTTAGGATTTTTTTTTCTAATTCTGTGAAAAATGACATTGGCAATTTAATAGGAATTGCACTGAAACTGTAGATTTCTTTGGGCACTGTGGCCTTTTTAACAATATAGAGTCTCCCAATCCGTGAGTATGAGATGTTTTTTCCTTTGTTTAGGTTATCTATAATGTTTTCATTAGTGCTCTGTAGTTCCTTTTGTAGAAATCTTTTACCTCTTCAGTTAAATGTGTGTGTAGGTATTTTATTTTTTTGTGTGGCTATTGTAAATGGGATTGAGTTCTCAATTTGGCTATCAGCTTGATTGTTATTGGTATATGGAAATGCTACTAATTTTTCTACAACTATTTTCTATACAAAACCTAACTGAAGTCACTTATAAAATCCAGGAGTCTTTTGAAGAGTCTTTAACATTTTCTAGGTGTAATATCATATCAGTTAGTGAACAGAGATAATTTGACTTTTCTTTTTTCAATTTGGACGCCTTTTGTTTCTTTCTCTTGCCTGATTACTCTAGCTAGGACTTCCGCTACTTTGTTGAATAGGAGTGGTGAGAGTGGGTATCCTTGTCTTATTACAGTTCATAGAAAGGATGTGCTCAAGTTTTCCTCATTCACTATAACATTGGTTATGGATTTGTCATATATGGCATTTATTATTTTAAGGCATGTTCCTTTGGTATCTAGTTTGTTGAGAATTTTTATCATGAAGAGATACTAAATTTTATCAAATAGTTTTTCTGCACCTATTGAGATGATCATATGGTTTTTGTTTTCAGTTTTCTTTGTATGGCGAATCACACTTACTGATTTTTATGTTAAATCACCCTCGCATCCCTGGAATAAACCCCACTTGATCATGGTATATGATATGGTTTGGCTGTGTCCCCACCCAAATATCATCTTGTAGCTCCCATAATTCCCACGTGTTGTGGAAGGGACTTGGTGGGAGATGATTGAATTATGAGGGTAGGTCTTTCCTGCACTTTTCTCTTGATAGTGAATGAGTCTCACAAGATCTGATGGTTTTAAAAATGGGGTTTCTCTACACAAGCTCTCTTTTTGCCTGCCACCACCCACGTAGATGTGACTTGCTCCTTCTTGCCTTCTGCCATGATTGTGAGGCCTCCCCAGCCATGTGGAAGTGTTAAGTCCAATAAACCTCTTTCTTTTTTAAATTGCCCAGTCTCAGGTATGTCTTTATTAGCAGCATGAGAACAGACTAATACAGTATATTATATTCATGATGTGTTGTTGGAATTGGTTTGCTAGTATTTTGTTGTTTGTAGTATTTTGTTGATGTCTGGTAACATTTGGCTGTAAATCCGTATTGTCTTGGGATTTTGTTGTTACTGGGAATTTTTTTTAAATTGTTGCTTCAGTTTCCCTACTTGTTATTGGTCTGTTCTTGGTTTCTTTTTCTTTCTGGTTCAATCTTTGGAGGTAGTATATATCTAGGAACTTATTCATTTCCTCTAGGTTTTCTAGCTTGTGTGCATAGAGGTGCTCTAAGTAGTCTCTGATGATCTTTTGTATTTCTGTGGTATTAGTTGTAATGTCACCTTTCTCATTTCTGATTGTGCTTATCAGAATCTTTTTTTTTTCTTGGTTAATCTAGCTAGCAGTCTGTTAATTGTGTCTGTCACTTAAGAGAGAGCCAACTTTTTATTTTGTTGATCCTTTGTATTTTTTTTTTTTGGTCTCAATATCGTTTAGATCTGATCTGATCTTTGCTATTTTTTTTTTCTTCTGCTAGCTCTGAGGGTTGTTTGTTCTTATTTTACCATAAATGCATGTTGGATTTTGCCAGTTATTTTTATGCATCAATGGTTTAATCATATGGTTTTTCTTCTTTCACCTGTCAATATGAGGAATTACACTAATTGATTTCAAATGTTTACTCAGCATTGTATACCTGGAACAAATTCCACTTAGTCATGGTATATAATTATTTTTATATATTGTTGGATTACATTTGATAATGTTTCATTGAAATTTTTCTATCTATGTTCATGAAATATATTGGTCTTCAGTTTTCTTTGCTTGTAATATTTTTATCTGATATTAGAGTAATGCTGGTCTCATACATTGAATTAGGAAGTGTTCCTTCTGCTTCTCTTTTCTGGAATAGATTGTAGAGAAGTTGCATTATTTCCTCTTTAAATGTTTGGCAGAATTAAACACCCTTCATGCATGGTGTTTTGTTTTTTAAGTGATTCCATTTATTTAATAGATACAGACCTATTCAGATTATCTTTTTCTTTTATGTAAGTATTAGTAGTTTGTCTTTCAGGAATTTGGTTCATTTTATCCAAGTTATCAAATTCATGGCATAGAATTGTTTATAATACTTCTTGATTATTCTTTTAATGGTCATAGGATTAATAGTGATAACCCCGATTTCATTTCCTACATTAGTAAATTGTATCTTCTCTTGTTTCTCTTGGTTAGCCTGGCCAGAGGTTTATCTGTACCACTGAGCTTTTTAAATAACCAAATTTTCGCCTCATTGATTTTTCTCTATTGTTTTCCTGTCTATTAAAGCTATAATTTTTATTTTTAATTTTCCTTTGTTGGCTTTAAATTTATATTTTTCTTATTTCTTGAGATTCCCGGAGTAGAAGCTTGGATGATTGATTTTAGATCTTTCCTTTATTCTAATATATGCATTCAGTGCACAATCAGCTGAAGAATGGCATATTTACCTCATTTCATTAACTTGGATAAGCAAGGTAGAATAATTGTTTTCTTTAAAATTGTATCGCATCTGACCCTAAAGTTATTGTGTAGATTTATTTTCACATAAAATCTGACCCTAAAGTTATTGTGTAGATTTATTTTCACATAAAAGTAAGTCATTTACTGCATGGATGACCATAAGATTTCAAAGGTTTGGGCCATTTTTTAATAATATCCTCACATCTGAATTGCTCTATTGCTTTAGTATGGATCCCTTATTGGTATTGCTGTGATGGTGTAAATGAGTTAGGATTCATTGAGTTTCTTTTCCTCTTCTTTTTCTATTTTTGTTTATGAATTGTAGCTTACCTATATAGTGGAATTCTATGACAACTATTTGATTTGTAGACATTGAATAGTCTCATCTTTGTGCAATTGAAGTAAATGTGGAAATCATAATATTTCTTTGAGATTGCAATTCAGATTGCTAATCTGTGGTTTAGTGTATGAATCTAAATGATCTAATAATTTATCAAGTAATATACTTGCAATTATCTATTTCAAAATAATATAAATTGTGTTTAACTAGGGGTCTGTACATATGTGTGTATAATATGCATGTATATAATCTGTTACATAACATAAATGTGGGTAAGTCATTTGTCTCTTACAGAAACATTTGATTCATTTATTGCCAGTAAAATATATTTTTTCAAATTGTGCCTCATTGTTGATTATGGAGGTAGCATGATAAAAGTAAGTTGGAAAATAGAACATGTTGATAAGTCTGATGCAAGAAGCCACTAAAATCATCCTCTGAATCATAGTGGCATCAATTTGAGAAGGGTTGTGGGAAATATTATTATTGCCCCTGAGAGTAAGCAACAGCTGCCTTTTGAATTCACAGTGCTGTTTTCTGAAAGGTTTTGTAAGAATGTGTGACCAAAGTATCCTTTTACAGGGAAATTACTTCTAATAAGAGTCAGTGGTAGCAGATGCATGAAAAGCATCTTAAACCTGTTTTCTCACTGGGTCACTAAAAGATCAGAACTGATTATACCATTAAGAAGTGTGAGCTTGCCCAGGAAATGCGTGAACACCCTCTTGTCTAATTGGTTTTGTCAAATACATGAATATATTCTGTTCAATTCATTTACTGCTGGTAGATTTGTCAATGGCCATTGCAAATAACATTATTTTATTACCTAAGGCTTAGTGTCTAGAAGGGTGAGCAGGTACAATTTATTGCCAAAAATAAAAATACATTTAGATTAGAAGTCTACTTTAAATTTACAAGCATTCTCAGTGGTTGGTGAAAAATAAGTTTCCAATAGAATTAATTATTTGCAATTGGATTAGTTTGATGCCTTTAGAGCGGTGATTCTTAGATTCAGGAGGGAGGTAGAAAAGCATTTGAAAATCAGATGAAAGTTAAAGGTCTTCACTCCAGAAAAATACACAAACACTGCACATTTTATATATAATTCAGGGAATTTTTGAATTACCAAACTCAACAACTCGAAGGTAATAAAAGACCCCTGTTTTGGTGCACATGAAGTTGGTGAAGCTGTTTTTCAAATCAGTTCATGACTTTCCTGAGGCCCAATGGGTCGTTATTTCAAATCTCTAATGGAGGATGGGGCAGCAGAAAATTCTAAAGTGGGAACCACTGTTTCAGTGTTTTTCAAGCTTTCACATGAGCAAAATTCATCTAGAAATAAGTAAAAAGAAGGACATATTCCTGGGCTGTAATTTGAGAGATTTTAGTTGAGTCATTCTGGAGTGGGAAGCATAAACTCCATTTTTAAATAATTAGTCTTAGTGATGCTTCCATAGATTGCAGGTGGGCTATGTTTTTCAGAAACACTTTCTAACCTTCGCTAGGAAATCCTTCAAACTGCTGTTCACCAACACAACCATCTCTCTGCACACCACGCTTGGTGGTCCTGCGTGCCAGGCTTTCCAACAAACTGAGACAGCTCACCTGGCTCAGGCATCTTCTCCTCTTCTTCACTCTTCCACGGTTAACAAAATGCAAAGTCTTAACCATGTCATTGGGTAGCTAACTCATCTGGCTGACCTAATGTAGCTCACTGTTATCAGTACTTAACAGCGAAAACCATTCCTGATCACCCTACATTCCTTAATAATCTGTGATAACATTGAATATCTGCAGAGCTTTTTATCACTGTTTCAAAAATAGCTGACATCAGTTAGTAAGCAGTGGGGCAAAACCTCTAGAAGGAAATGGTAAGATGAATGTAGTCTTCCTCTACATTACTGTTTCTTCCTTCCTACATGTTTCTTTGGGGAAAGAACTGAGACAAAGAAAAAAAACTAGTATTTTTAACCTGGATCACAGTGAGAAAATGTCCATAGCTAAAATAAGAAAAGTTTTCATTTTACTTTCAGATATGAATTAGAATTTCTATCTTCCAACAAAAGTTTCTTTTCAATCATTAGCTCAAGATTGGTATCTCTGGGTCCAGGAATATGTACATATGTCCTTAGGTCTGTCTTTTTAATAATAACAATAATAATTACTATATTAATACCTATTAAAATATTATTTACATATTTTTAAATTGTTAACATTATATAACATGATATAATATTGACATTAATAATAATTTACTAGCTTATTATGTTTCTCCCCACTTTGTTTTATTTATTATCTTGTCAATGAGAGTTATAGATGAGGCATCTTAAAAAGAAATTAAGGACATAAAGCAGATATTTCTTAAAACTCTGCAGTTGAAACAACAGGGTTTTCTTACTTGACACAATGTTTCTTCACATTTCCAGGTTCTTCTCAAGGAAATAATTTTTATATAATAAATCTTTAATGAAACATTTAACACTAACTCTCTTGGTTTTTTAAATGTGAATACTGTGAGACTCATGCTGTGTATTCTTTATGAAGTAAAACTTGGTCTATGCATTGTTATATTCACTATGTCCAAAATAATTCAACCTTATTCATAATCAAGAGAAATGTTTTTTTTGCTTTGTGAAAAAAGAAAAGTTTTTGCTAAGCATAAATGACATAAACCCTCCAGAAGTTGGAAAGCCCTTTTCAATAGTAGAAATACTAAAATATGTTTAAGAGACAAATGTTAGTTAAACAATATAGATAAAAGATGGTCATTCTAGGGAAAGGCAATCTGAAAATTGTAATGTGAATGGTTGCTTTCTCAGTGAAATGGCAGAGCAGAGTTGAGTAGTCTTGATAAGAACTAAATGAATCTCAAAGCCTAAAATATTTACCATCTACTTTGTTAACAAAATATTTGCAGATCCCTGGTCTACATTTTTTTCTGCTTTATTAAGTTATAGCTGAAAAAAATATTTATACTTATGGTGTACAATGTGGCATTTTGATATCTGTATACATTGTAAAATTATTAAAACAACTAATTAATGTATCCATCACCTCACATACTTATCATGTTTTTGTAGTGAGAACATTTAAGATCTACTCTCTCAGCAACTTTAAAGTATACAATAAATTCTGAAAGCAGATAACCTGACTAAAATGTGTGCAAAGAACCTGACTGAATAGACATTTCTCAAAAGGAGACATGCAAATGGCCAACAGATAAATGAAAAACTGCTCAACATCACTAACCATCAGGGAAATGCAAATGAAAATCACAATGAAATATTATCTGTTAGAATAACTATTACCAAAAAGATGAAAAATATTTGCTGGTAAGGATGCAGAGAAAAGGGAACCTTTGTACATTGGTAGTGGGAATGTAAATTATTACAGCCATTATGGAAAACAGTATGAAGGTTCCTTAAAAAATTAAAAATGGAACTAGCATATAATCCTATAATCCAACATCTGGATGTATATCCAAAGGAAATGAAATCAGGACCTCATAGAGATATCTGTGTTCCAATGTTCATTGCAGCATTATTCACAATAGTCAACACATGGAATCAACCCTATTATATGATTGAGTGAATTTCCAATTTTTGGAACTACAGTAAGGACAACAAAAACTCAAAGTTAAATTACTTTAAATGAATACCTTTGTAAAGTTTCAGCATGGTCAATAACACACATCTACCTAGAATTTTATTCTTGAAATCTATAGTTACCTACCATTACCTTCATTTTTTCTCTAAGTACACACATTGATTAATATCTGCATTGACATTTTGGTGGAATGTTAACTTTTTCCAGAAAGGCCAAACAGAATTACAATTGCCTCTAATCTGTGTTTTATGCATGTAGAGTGAGCACTTTGATCACCTATATACCTTAGAGCCCTATTCCATCTGATCAGCAGCAGTTATTTGAATTTGGTGTGTCTGCCTTTGAAACGAATTTAAGTTTAAAGTAGTGATTTTCAGGTCATTCCACATTTGCTATCTAAAATAATACAATCCCTGCTATCTAAAATAATTTGGTGTGTCTGCCTTTGAAACGAATTTAAGTTTAAAGTAGTGATTTTCAGGTCATTCCACATTTGCTATCTAAAATAATACAATCCCTCTACAGGAGATTTTGTTTTGGTAGAGCAGGGAAGGATTGTAATCAAGCAGTGGTATTTGCAAGGGATTAAAGGAAGAAATAAACAGATCACATGGAAGAAATGGCAAACAGCCTGCTTGGCAGAATAAACACTCTGTTTCAAGACTTCTTGTTAGGGAGGACATATTACTTTGGTCCTTCCATTTTCTGGGGAGGTGACTTCCACTGCATTCCCCAGCAGATAACATTTTAGAGAAACATTCCGACCCCTCCCTCCCTTAGTGTTTCTCCCTACATGAGGTAGAGTAATTAATCTAATGAGTAGGGTTAGGGAAAGAGGCTCTGTCCAATGAAACTGCCCCCTTCCTTGCATCTCTTTGGTTCCAATTTCAAGCTACCTACTTGCAGGCTAAATGTGTTCTCTCTCCTCCTGTCTCCCAGGCATCAGAACAGGAGGGTAGCCTCCTGTGAGGGACAAGGAGCAGAGGTATACAGAAGCCAAAAGTCAATTTTGGCCTCTGCTTTAAATTGCCATGCCCAATTAGTTTTGTAAGCAATGAAGCTTATATTGTGATGCTTATCTGAATCTGCTATTACTCAATTTTAAATTTAAAGAGAAGAGTGTGTAACTGGCCTCTCAAAACCTTAATAGTTCTTAGTAGTGATATGGGTTATACTGAAATGACGGAGATTTATTTGGGCATGTACTACTTGTTTGTGAGACTGAGGGTACATTTGACTCTGATTGTCTCAGAGTGGAAGAATCTGTCCCAACAGTCTTGTCTTCATAGTTCAACCAAGATTTCAAATGACTTTCTGGGTCTGGAATGATGGTTTACAACAGATATGGTATCACTGAACAAGAATTGATGTTCTGTATTTAGGGACACAAAATAAACCACCACCAACAATAACCAAATATTAGCTTACAGGTAGAATGGCAGAAATCTGACATGAGAAAAGTTTATATTAAAATGAAGATACAGTCTCAGTATAAGCCAAGAATATTATATTAATGCTACCAAGGCCGACTAACAATTAGGCAGCCTTAATAAAAGAAGAATGTCTGGATTAATGGAAGTAATTATTCTTTTCTGTTTTGTACTTGTCAGACTGTAATAAATTATTTGAACTGTTTTTTAAAGAGCCCCACATACTTTGAGTGTTCTTAATAGGAATGGTCAAGGTGAGAGATTTAGATAATGTGTCATTGGAGAGTGATTTAAATAACTTGCCCTGGACAAGAAAAGATGCAATAAGGAACAGGATAACTCTCTTTCAATATTTGAAAGGCTGTTGTGGGAAAATATTCAAATATTCTTTCCTGTCTACAGTCAAAAATAGAAGAAGCACATGTCAAATCACAGGATTTTACAAAAGTTAGAACAGTCCAGCAAATGGAACAGCTGATTATTGAAGTTATAAGAGCCTGGCTCATGGATGGGTACAAGTAGTTGCTGAATAAACCAATTAAAGGAGTTGCTGCTAAAATGATTCTCACTTAGATTGCTCAGTAGCAACTCTTTAAGTGAAGACTCTTGTGTGCTAATTCTGATTGTACCACTGAACAGTTGGTGACCTCATCTGTCAGCTTCTCTAGGCTTCAGTTGTTGCTTTCCAGAATATCTGCCCATACTTATCCAGATTATTAAGAAAATACAATGACAAAATTGATATTAAAGTGGTTTAAACAGGACCTATATATAGGCATCTAGTAATATATTTAGAATGGAGGCCAAAGTAGTGAATTATAAAATTTTAAATGCAAAGTGAAGTAGAATAAAATTTCTTAAACTTTAACATGCAAACACATATCCTGTGGAATCTCTCAAAATACAGACTCTGTTTCAGCAGGTCAAGTATATGGCCTGGGACCATGCATTTCTAACAAGTGCCAAGCCAATAATGACGCTAGTCTGTACACTAGCTTGGCAAAAGTCTTTGCTTGGCAAAAAAGGTAGAAGATACGGTTCAGGTCCTTGCATGCCCAATTAAGTAGCTCTCAGCCCACTCACTCTTAGGGATTCTCCTCTGGCAAAGCTCTCAATGGAGCAGTTAACAAAATGTATGATTCCAGAACAGGCTGATTGAGAAAGTTGCAAACCCACCCAGAAACTGTATATATACATTTACAGAATGACTCTATTATGACTACTGTATATTAATTAGCTGTTTGCTATGATAACATATATGTGAAATGGCATTTCATGACATTTAAGTGTCAATACTGTTTGCACAATGAATCAGATCATTTAGAAGAAAAGTGAGTTTTAAAATGCAATGAAAACATGTATATGTAGTTACGGTTATTTGCTTGCAGGCAGTACAAATAAACTCTAGCTAATTTAACTGAAAAGGTAATTTGTTAGATGTATTTGGGATGGTATTCTAAGTGAGGTCAAAGATGAATTGGTAGCTAATAAGAAGGTTATAAAGGCATGAAATACTCAGTAGTCATTGCTGTAATGAATGAACTCCAGCCATCTCTTCTGTCCTTCTGTCATAAACAAGAGCCAAATTCACAGGAACATGCATCTGTCTGGCCCAACATAGGTCACGTTTTACAACATAGGTCATGTGCTTACTTCCTGGTTTACAGGAGCAGTGGGAGAAAGCCTCTGATGTCCTGACAAGAGGAGAATTGTGGGAAATGGGGCAACTCCAAGGAAAGAGACCAGTGATAATGAGAAACCAAACATCAATGTGGAAATAACTCTGAAATGCGTGTGTGTGTGTGTGTGTATGTGTGCATGTATTTCTCAAGTAATCATATGTCCTATACATGTTTTTTAAATTTAATACTAAAATTAAATCACACGTTTACAGTGTTTGTTCCTCTTTTATGAAATGTTTACTTTTATTATTTACCTATTAACATTCAGTGGTTTTCTTGTCAATTTCAATTAGCTCTTTAATACAAGTCATTAAAGCTTTGAGTATCCAAAAGAGACCTAATCATATGCAAATACTCTTTCCAAAAGCAATGCCTATTATTATCATTATTATTTTGCTTTTGGAGGAAGAAAGAGCTAGAGGGACTGTAGGAAGCCATTGTTCTAAAAGTGACCAGCACAACCTAAAAACAATGAGGGTTCATGTGGTAAGATGTCTCATTCATACAAACAGCAATAGTCTGACAAAAAAAATCATGGAAAATCATTAAAATTCTTACTGGTAGTCTCAAGAAATATCACAGTTGTGGTGGGTGGGCCTTGGGTAGTTTTAATATATTCTTAATGTTTAGCAAATATTTTAAAAGTTATATTGTTTCACATCAAGCATTTTCAGTTTCTCCAAACTATAGACACAGCTATTGCATCTTTTTCTTTAATCTATCACAATTACAACATTGCAAAAAACAAACAAACAAACAAAAAAACCCTCTCTCTTTGACTTATTGACATAGTCCCATTGCTGGCTCACTGTCCCTGTCACCTTCTTCAACCTAACCACCGCACATCCCCATATGGCTTCCTGCCCTCAAAACAGAGCCCACCTTACTGTACTTGGCTCCACCAGGAATGTAGACTGGTTTCTAACTCTAATTTGTCATGACCACTTTTCTGGGTAAGAAAGACTAACCTGGAGCTGACCCAACAAGATTGAAAGCATGAGTGGGAGATGGGGGTGTGTGTGACAGGGGCAAGTTCTGTATATGCATTTCCATAACTATTGGCTACTGTATTCGTGAGATTATTTTAAAAGCTGACAAAGTCATCAACTAACTTTTAATAATTTACCATTGGGCAGATATGGGTTCAAATTAAAATTCTAGTGGGTTTGAATATTTGATTCATTCTTCAGAATTTGGGCATATTCACTGTGGATAGATAAAGTTGCCTATTTTTCAAAGAGAGTATTGCTGAGAATGGATCTTGTTATAGACTTTTTTTGTATTAGTGTTATCAGTGAAGGGGTATGTCTTCTATATTAGCTGAATGAACTTCAATCCTTGGAGGAGAGAAAAAAATTAATTTTGCAACTTTCAGACAGAAATGAAGACCCATAAGCCATGCACCTAAATCTTAATGATGCTTCAGCATATCTAGGGCATAGCGTCCATGCCATAATTCCTTCCAGAGACCCATTTCTTTCTCTTTAGCTGAGGAAGGAGGGTCAAGGATATTCCCAACCAACCAGTATCCTGTCAGCATCAAATGTCACTGATTTGTTTAAAACGGAAGAGACACATTGACTTTATAACCCCCCGTAAAAACAAAGAAACTTTTGATTGTAGCCAAAATAAATTCAATTTAATGCCTGTACCCAGATATTTAGTTTATTTAGAAGAAAAATGAAATAAGGTATATAGAGTTTACACAATACACAATTACACAGGACACTAGAGTGCCTGCCAGCGGGGTGAAAGACAATGAGGTTCGAGTTGTCTGGAGTCATAATTAATTTACTTTGTTTTTCAGCAGGACACTGTGAGGGAGAAGGTGTTAAGGTTCAATTGGCTATTTACCATCTCTGTGGAGTTATTTCTAAGGAATAAGTGACCTAGAAAGCTACCTGATTTTAGCCAAAAAAGGAAATAATACAAAGGCTGATAAACATAGGGACTGCGAATTATTTAATAAAGGCAGTTTTCATTAAAAATTAGTTTATTTACATACTTGGCAAAGTAGTGCTAAACACAGGCTATTAAACAAAGAGAGAACAGGCAAAATATGTTTGGGGCAAGTTCCTATTTAATAGAATTGTACTTCCTCTAGAGTATGTATCTGGTAATCTAATAGAAATTGAAGTTAAACCGACATTCTTTAGAATATGGGTTTCTTCAAAGCCCTGGTGTGTGTAGATGGAGTGGATGCTGTGTGTCAGGTCTGGGATATAGATCTGCTCCCTCTGAATATCACCACTGCCCGCTGTACCCCATCTGGCCTGTGTGGCTCTAAGCTACTGAATGCCCAAGATGAATGGAAAAAGGAGACAGACTTCAGAATAAATTTAGCTTTGCAAAATTTATAGCATCGTTGTTGAGAATGTGGACTTTGGAGTGATGTCTAAATTGAAGTTCCATCACCTATTTGCTGTCTGGCCATGGGGAAGCCACAATCTTCTCAGATGTGATAAAATACACTAGACAGAGTTTTGTGTGTGTGTGTGTGTGTGTGTGTGAACTAGGTTCTTGTAAAACATGTAATATGCTTCTTAGAAATGAGTAAACATGCAATACATGGTAGCTGTCGATATTATTGTTGTTGTATATTGTTATTATCAATCCCTTCCACCCATCTCCTACACCACTATCTGGTCCCCTTTCTCTGAAATTTCTCCTCATCCCCAGGCCTGCAATCAGAAGTCATCACGTACATAATCCCCTTCTAACACAGTAGTAAACTATGTGCTGTCTGTTGCTTGTCTTGGAAATAAATCCATACCTTTTTGACAAGTTTTCATCTCAAGGGATTTGTTTGACCTCTGCAGATTAAATTACCCTTCTGTAATGTATTGCAGATATATTTAATTAGTGATTCACCAGACCAAGTTTATGAAAGAGATAAGGAGATAGATATTTTTCTAAAAAGAGTAACATTTAGGGGAAAATACCAGAAACAGCAGGTAACTGTTTAAAAAAGCAATTACTTAAAAGATATAAAGCAATTACTTAAAAATGTATACAAAGTGGCTTTATAACTTGCACATATACAGATTTTAATAAAGGCACATAGTTGGTAAGGTGTGGCAGAGTTTCTCTCTTTTAAGAAGAATAGGGACTATTCCCTTTATGGACTAATCTTTGGTTGTAAAATCAAACATGACTAAGGAGCAGAATCTGGTGACTGATCAGATATCACTCATATATTTTTAATGACTCACAAATCTGCTGAAAACTGTTTGGGTTTGTAATAAGAACAATTTATTGGCCTGCAGAAGACATGTCCATATTTCAGATTGACATTTTCACCTATGGATTTTTTCCTTTCACCAAACCTTCATTCTGCTGTTGGCTTTGAAAAGCCATTTGAGCAGTTTTATTTAGAATTATCTACATCATCCTCTTTTCTTTTTCTTTTTTTTTTTTGGAGACAGAGTCTTGCTCTGTCACCCAGGCTAGAGTGCAGTGGCATGATCTCGGCTCACTGCAACCTCAGCCTCCTGGGTTCAAGCGATTCTCCTGCCTCAGCCTCCCGAGCAGCTGGGGTTACAGACGTCTGCCACTGTACCTGGCTAATTTTTGTATTTTTCATAGAGATGGGGTTTCACCATCTTGGCCAGGCTGGTCTCGAACTCCTGACCTCGTGATCCACCTGCCTCGGCCCCCCAAAGTGCTGGGATTACAGGCGTGAGCCACCACGCCTGGCCCACATTTTCTCCTTATAATATTACAGAGCATAGTATTTGCTTAAGTCCAAAAGATATAGCACTAACCTGGCTTTTAGTAAAACCTTTGCTATTTGCTGTAGAAATGTGGATATTTTTTCAATCTCTTCCTGCCTTAGTTTCTTTACATTTGGAGAAGGGAGACTTTATATGCCAACATGGTTACTGCTTTGAAGGAGAGTTAAGGATACTGTTCTGCTAATTTTTGGTTCCTTTTCACTTCTAACATCGTTCCTAGTATATATTAAAACATGATATGTTCATTAATAATAATGATAAAAAAGTAACCATCATTTAACATATAATCTATGCAGTGTTGGAGTTGGTCATATAAAATAAATAATTATTGAATGAATGATAGACTGAATGCACTATTAATGTTATCTGCATTTCATGAGTTAATCCTCATAAGGCAAGATGAAACAAAACTATAGGCCAGGCACGGTGGCTCACGCCTGTAATCCCAGCACTTTGGGAGGCCAAGGCGGGCGGATCTCGAGGTCAGGAGATCGAGATCATCCTGGCCAACACGGTGAAACTCCATCTCTACTAAAAATACAAAAAATTAGACAGGTGTGGTGGCACCCGCCTGTACTCCCAGCTACTCAGGAGGCTGAGGCAGGAGAATTGCTCGAACGCAGGAGGCGGAGGAGGTTGCAGTGAGCTGAGATGGTGCCACTGCACTCCAGCCTGGCAGAGTGAGACTACATCTCACAAAAATGAAACAAACAAACAAACAAAAACTATACTAGATGGGCAGTATCATTATGCCCATTTTACAGATAAGAGAATTGAGGCTGAGAGAGGTAAGTCTAGCTGCCCAGGAAAACATAGACAATATATTGTGGTATTGGAATAAGGTGGGACCCAGGTTTGTCTAATTTAGGTGAAAAATAGGACCATGAGATGAAAAGATAAAAGAAAACAATTCATTGCTGGAAATCCGCAGCAGTAGTGGTGCAGCAGGCCTAGAGCACAGGCAGGATGTCCTTCCCTGCACCAACCTCCTGCCTCTCCAAGCAGATCTTTTCTCTTAAAGTTTTCCTTGACTGGCATCACAATGGATGACAGATGAGACTATGTAATACCCAACTCACAGCCCATGTTACTGGTAGCCGCCAAAGTGATTTGTGGCAGAGCTTCACTTCTTCAGACAATTATTGCAAACTAGAGAAAGAAAATTTAATTACTTTCCAAGCTGGCACAACATCAGAAGTATCACTGCTTTGTTAATCTCCCTACTCTGAGTGACAGACTGTCCGTGTTCATTAAAGAGACACTTAGACATGACTGCGCAAGCGGAATGATGGAAATGAAATTGAGGGTGTAAGAGATAGCAAATCCATGCAGAAATAATCCAGCTAATAAAGAATTTTGCAAAACTGCCTGTTTTGTGCATATGTCCAGGATATGTGTGTGATATGAGGCAACAACTCTTAAATTTAATTGTCAAGATATCCAGTCTGGGTATCTAATGCTAATGACACCTAGATACCTACAGGGAAATTAATCTCAGGATTTGGTAATGACAAGAGGATTTGTGGAGAATGAGTGAACTCCCATCTAAAAACAATGACACCATGATACACTTCACCATTCTGCAATAGTCATTGATAAAACATTTGTTTGCTAAGTTTCAATTCATTTATTATACTTCAAGGGACCATGAATTAGATAAATATTTTTAAAAGTCGGACTCTTTAAGGATGAATTCAAATATTTCATTATGTAGGACTTGTGTTATGTATTAAAGATGGTACACTTACAAGGTGATGTGAAGTGTGGAAATACCAGTCTTCAGTGTTTTGGAAAAAGTTCTCTAATTCTTTCTCTGCATGTGTAGACTGAATACTTAGCATGATTGTTGACCTTAAATCCTTTATCTTGTTTGAAGCCTCACATCTATTTTTTTTTTTTATTGTTTGCCTCTCTGGCCTACCTCCCCATATAAGCTACCTGATGGCTGGGCTTACTGTCTTCTTTCATTCACAAATGTATCCCAAGTGCATACAGTAGTGTCTGGGACACAATCAGATCTTAATACATATTTGTTGAATAAATGTATTTCAATTTTTATATCTGAAATGCATGTATTGTATTATGAACTCTGTTCTTCATCTCATGTTCTACTCTTCCATTATTTTCTTCCAGGCATTTCACTATTCTCTTCCCAACATTTTCTCTTTTCTTGCTGTGTTTTGCTTCAGCTATTTTGGTTTCCGCTTGTGCTACTTTGTAGTTTTATGTTCTCAGCCTGCAAAAAGCTTCAAGGGCTTTGTCACATCATCAGTCACCCACAGTGACTGACAATGTGGCTGCTTCTTGTTAAGCTATACCCTGGTTTATTATGTACTATCTAAGTTTATAATTTGTTGGTGGCTCCAGACCCTGAGTTCTCATGTGAGGCTCCATTCTGATGTCCTCTTCATAACAGGGATCCCAGTTAAAGTAATATTTCTGAAATCTAGAAAATGTTATTTGAAAGTTGCTAGCAGTGTTTCGACTCCTGGGATGAAGCTATCATTTAACCTTTGGAATAGGTAAATTTTATGTTGAAAAAAAGTTATCAAAAATCCCCTTAAGTCTCAAAAACAACAAAAAAAATCCATGTATTATTTTTGGAGAATACTATGAAATTATAATTACAAAGAATGAGAAAAGTGTTTTGCTGAATAATGTAAATTGACTGGCCACTTAGTAGACTTGTGCATTTGTAGTGATAAATAAAATATTATTTATTTCTTCTAAATGTTGATTTTGACTGAATTATCCTGGAAGATGAATCTTTGTACTTTGGAGAGGAATGTTTCCTTTAATTCAATGATTTGCATATAATTGATTGTATGGCCACGTCTCCCTGGGAAAGATTTATATGTCTGATGTTTTTTGTGTCTTCTTCTAGTGTACAACACTCATAAAAGAAGCATACAGGGATTGCATAGTCTCCCTGGTTGGCAATGACAGGTTCCTCTTCATAGCCTAATATTAACCTGAATAAACCATCCTTTGATCAATGCACTCTTATGATGCACTGGTTTAGGCCAGGGAGGTCAGACAACATCTGTCTGCCAAAGAGGGGATCCTGTGAAGGAGTTTATGTTTCCACCACTAATTATGGAGTTGAAAAGTTAGGTGAATTTTATACTAGCATATGGGAAGTTTTATTCTCTCTTAGAGTCTAAAACAGAGTTGTGAGGCTACGATTATGAAGCATAGAAATATCTTCAAGTCCTTTTATGCGTCTTTGAATTGAGCTGTCATACAGGGGCCATAACAGTAGCCATTTATTTTAATACAGGTGAGCTACCTATAGCGTTAAACATGTATTATTCCCACGGCGGCTGCAAAAAGACATCTGAAGGACACTTATCGAGAAAGCAAAAAGCATTTCTATCTGTGGTGGTTGTTCTCCTTACAGCACCTCTGCTAGTGATGACAGTCAAGGTTGAAGCCAAAATCCAACCTTCAAATTCTAGGATTGCAACCGAGATTGGTGAGTGTGTGAGTGTGTGCAAATGTGGCCTCATTTGCTTTCTGTTTCTCTTCCTCTTTCACATTTTCTCTTTTTTCTTCCTTTTTTTCTTGCTGTTTTTCTTTCTTCTTCCATTGTCTCCGTTCCCTATCCCTCCCCTTCCTCTTGCTCCATTCTGTTCCTTCTGTGCTAATTCAAGTACTTGAGATGTTAGATGCTGGGGCCAAGGGAACTGTTCACCTTTGCCCTCTGAAGATTCACTGAAAACTCAGCTCACAAAAGGCAGATTAATAGGAGGAAAGGCATACCAATTTACTTATTGTGTACACACAGAAGCCTTCAGAACGATGACCCAAAGACTGAGGGAAAGTGATCTGTTTTTATGCTTAGGTGAAGCAAAGTTTGGAGAGCCGTGCAGAAACATGATTGAACAAAAAGAGTATCATCCAATTCTAACAGACTGAGTGAGGAAACGCAGCAAGCCCTGTCTATCTGGATTTTCCTTGGTCTCTCGAGCATGCTTTCCTTCCTCCTGAGTATGGAGTAGCACCCTCTCTGGAATAGGGGCCTTATGACCTACAGGTAAGTCAGATAATTGTTTATGGCCAGTTTTTACACAGAAATGTGGAAGGGAAAATTGGAGTAATATTTCTAGGTTTTACAACTGGCTTTAGGGAAAGGAGGTTCTGGTTTCTATGCTCTGCCTTAGGGAAGAGGGATTCTCCTTTCTATGGCTAGCCTTGGGGGAGAATGGGACGGACAGACAGAAGGGCAGGAGAAGGTCAGAGAAAAACTTGGCTTCTGAGGCTGCTTCCAAGGCCTTCATTTTGGGGTATTCTTTTCTGAGTCCCAACTATGTGCAAGAAATGTATTAGAAGTAACATCTGTGAAGAAAAAATTGGAGAAGGAGCAGTAGGAGGCAGGAGCAAGAGCCTTCAGACTTCACTACAGCAGAAGAGGGAAAGGAGGGTTGGATGGGAGAAGCCTCAGACTGAAGCAGGGCTCTGGGAGACTCTTGGCCAGGCTAATGTGGAGCCCAGATCAAAGGCTCCCCATTAGAGGAGTCCTGCTGAGTAGGAGTGGCCCAGCTCTCATTCCCCTGCCTTGCTCAGCTATTGGCTAAGAACAGCAAGGGGAAGATGGACCTTGGTGTGAACCTTGAAACCATCTCTTCTCTCTCTCTTTTTCCCTTCATCCTTGGGTGCAAGAGGGCCTCAAAGTTTCCCTCAGATTTACTAAACTTTAGACAGCCTCCTTCCTGATGCCAGGCTACAACCCTCCCTTTTCTTAGAGCATTTACTTTAGAAAACTTGTAATTGTAATTTCCTTCTCTGGCCCTTGGAGTTGTAAATTTTTGTTTTCTATTATTATTATTGTTATTATTAATTTATTTATTTTAAGAGATGAGGTCTCACCATGTTGCACAGGATGGTCTCAAACTCCCGGACTCACATGATCCTCTCAGCCTGGCCTCCCAAAGTGCTTGAGATTACAAGCTTGGGCCACTGCGCTGAGTTGTACATTTTTAAAAAGCCCCTCTCCAGTTTTACAGTTTAGGAATGTCTTCCTCAAGGACCTGGAAGCCATTCCTCTGAAATGTAATCATCAAGGAAAGTAATAATGCCCCTACCTCCCAGTGTCCTAGAGAGGGTAGGAGCCCAACTTCAGTGGTAACAGTGCCTCCTGTCATGAAGATAAGAGAAAGTTTACTTTTCCTTGGGGAAAAGCCAATTAACAAACACAGATGGCGTATCATTCTCCCATTCTCGCTTTTAAAACCTCTCCAATCCCTTGTTTCATTTCCGTGGAATTGAGCTCACAGAAAGTTCTGCAAGAGCCTTGATTAAAGTCTTCCTTGTCTGTTTAACTTTGGTGCAATTTCTGCTTTGATATTCCTTTTCTTCTTTCCTTCCTTGCTTGCTTCTTCCTTCTTTCCTTCTATTAAATATTTATTAAGTGCCTACTCTGTGCTGGGAATTAGGTTAGCACTGGATTTATTAGTGCAAAAGGCACTTACAGTCATACTCCTTACTTACGTGGCATGAGCAATTTAGAAGTATAGACAGAAAATAAATGAATGAGTAAATAAATGCAAATTTTGGAATGCAAATTTCCTTTAAAGAAGGAAATTACATTGGTGGTGTGAAAAATGGGGAGGGGACCTACTTTACATAAAATATTCAGGGACCTCAGTGACATAGTTTTGTTCAGGCTAGAGCCCATGTTTTGGGGATTAGCACTTTGGTTCCATATACAGTGCAAAGTAAGCATCATGTGTAGTCATGATCCTAGCTCTCCAAATTTTACTTTTTTTAATCTATAAAATGAGAATAATACTTATTTCCTTGAATTGATTTTGAGAATTAAATGAAATAATGCATCTAAAGCACTTAGTGTACTACCTGGGTCAATAAATGTTTGATAATATTGATGGTGATAACTTGTAAGGGTGGCATTCATGAAGGAAATATCGTATAGTTTCAAAACTTATTTAATAACAGAACTTTTTTTGAAAATGAACTTCTTTTAAATATCTCTTGGAACACAGTCTGGGGAATTTTGGCCTACACTATTTATTTGGTCACTTACTCATATGCTTCTGAGAATTATGATTTAACAGTTCAACATTTACATGTCTTGCTTCTCTCATAAAATTGTGGTTTATTTGAAGGAATTGATGATGGATTACATGCTTTCTATGTTCCCACAGCACTTAGCTTAATATTAAATGCATAAGATGTGCATATTGAAAGCTTTTAGAATTGAAATTCACAGTAGTGGTGAAAAAAGTAATTCAAGGTTCTTTCTGCTTTTATAAACACTGCTTTTCCCTTTGAAAGAAAGCAGTCTGGTCTTAGAATTATTGGTTGAAATTAATTCTAAAAAAAAAATAACACTTCTTTTCTTTTTCATAATAAAAGATTGGCATTAGGGACTTAAAACACAAAGAGATTGAGAACCTCTTTTCATATTTCATAAATCTGTATTACAAAATGTTTCATAGTGTTGAGGTATCATGTGGAGCACAGAATAGAGACACAATGTGTTGAATAATTTCAAATTCCTTTGTCTAACATGGCTCTAATTCTCTGTGATTCTGGGATATGAGATCCTGTGATCTTTATTGTCTCATTTCTAAAAACAGATATTGATTTAAGCAAGTTCTTCCAAACAATAGTTTTTAAATTGTTTTTTGACTCAAGGCCAGGAGTTGCTCTTTCTGGAACGATGTTCATCCCCTGAGGGCAAAGTAGTTAGAAGCTCAGAATGGGCTGTGGAGTCAGATGGATTTAGTTTAGAGCATCGACATTTTGTAATTGAACAAATTATCCATCTTACATGGTTATCTGTGGAAAGGGAATAGTAATAATCTCATCCTCATAGTACTGTCGTGAGGGTTAGCAGGTTATGCATGTAAAGCAGCTGTGGGCTGTAAATGTGGAACACTCAACTCAAAGGAAATACTCTGTACATGTGCCTCCATTATTTTTCCTACCATAGACGGCACTGTTTGGAGTCAATTTACTTCCTGTTACATCTTTCCATAAACATCTATTAATGCACAAATTTTACTTAAATATAAACTTGACCTTGTGTATTTGATCACTTTGAAACCAGGATCAGGATGGTAGTAACATTACTATATTGCCTGTTATCTGTCTCTGTATAACAAAAAAGGTTACTTCGGATTTAATTTTTTTTCTTTATATTTCAGGACAGTGTTATGCCTCTCCCCAGGCATTGAGTCTTACAACTCTAATTAACCTTCTTTCAGTGACGTGCCCTGATGAATTATAGCCTTTTTAAAAATCAGAGACTGTTAACTCATATAGCTCCCTCATTGATTCATAGCCCAGGGAGAATCAGATGCAGGCAACAGTCTCTTATCAGCATCTATCATTATCAATTTCCTATTGTAAGTTTCTTACAGAAAACTTCTTTTTAGAAGCCAGTTCTCTCTAGCTCACCTGCACCTCTTCTGATTGTTCTCTTTGTTGGAGCAAGATTTTTCCATACTTTTTCTAAAAATATTAGTTCTGCAAATGCTCTGAGGAAGAAGAATGATGTGGTAAAATATTTAGAACACGTTATTTGTCTGTTGTCCTTGTGGCAATTTATTTTAATAGGAACAATGTGATGTATATGTCTGTAAATTGATTTTAATTCAATCTGTAGAGGGGGTTAGTGAGCCCTGACATCTTCTTATCAGGAATCCACACTCCAGGGGTGGTTTGCCAAATAGCACAAGATATGCTGGTTATAATTTTTCATTCATATTGTAGCAGGACGAGCTGCAGACAAAACTCCTCAGACACCGAGTTAAAGAAGGAAGGGGTTTATTCAGCTGGGCGCATCGGCAAGACTCCTGTCTCAAGAGCCGAGCTCCCTGAGTGAGCAATTCTTGTCCCTTTTAAGGGCTCACAACTCTAAGGGGGTGCACGTGAGAGGGTCGTGATCGATTGAGCAAGCAGGAGGTACGTGACTGGGGGCTGCATGCACTGGTAATTAGATTGGAACAAAACAGGATAGGGATTTTCACAGTGCTTTTCTATACAATGTCTGTAGTCTATAGATAACACAACCGATTAGGTCAGGGGTCGATCTTTAACTACCAGGTCCAGGGTGTGGCCCCGGGCTGTCTGCTTGTGTACTTCATTTTTGCTTTTTAGTTTTTACTTTTTCTTTCTTTGGAGGCAGAAATTGGGCATAAGACAATATGAGGGGGGGTCTCCTCCCTTATTCCCCGCCTTTGAGGCTCTCACTCAATAGTGGGAGTTCTCACTTTCATTTTTACTACCTATATCTTCTTGCAAGATAGATCGATAGTGATTCATATAGTACACTTGTGCTGAAGCATTTTGGTGAACTAAGGTAGTGATGAAGCTTTTTATCATTTGAGGAAGTACAGGTAGCAAACAAGGGAGCAGTAAGCAGCTTCCTATTACTATTATAACTCTTATTATAAGAGTTTTAAATCCTCCTAGTGCTGGGAACCATTTTCTAAACATAGCCCCAGGATCAAATCCATGCCATACTTGCATGGGCACATGTGCCAGTTTTGTCATATTTCTAACTATGTCTTCAACCACTTGCCCTTTATTATCTATGTGTAGGCAGCAATTAGTAAGGTTAAATTTCCTACAGACCTCTCCTTCAGCTGCTAGCAAGTAGTCAAGAGCTAATCCATTTTGATAGATAGTATTTCTCATCTGAGTTTCTTGCCAGGCCAGAATAGTCAAGGCTCTGGTGGTTTTATTAGTGATTATTTTTAAGACAGCTTGTAACCATATGATTCAGTTGGTCATGTAAATGGGGGTCCGGTTCCCCACGAGCCATCTTATGCCTAAGTATCAGGCCTATAATATTGTATGTTTCTCTCAGGGGGCTATTTATCATTTTTTCAATTTCCTATAGCTATGCTTCTCTTTTTGCAGGAAGCATAGACAGGGAAGCCTAGGAGTTCACCTGTTTTTATGGGCAGTAGGAAGAAAGATGGTTTAATAGTGCCAATAACACAACTACCTGCCTACTGGTCAGGTAATTTGGTGTAAGCTCTATGCCTACATATCCAGTATAATCCAGTGGGGGCTGTCCAGTCCCGGTGGGACTCTAGGTGGGTCCACACAGTTTGCAACTTTGAGAATTTACTAAATGGATTTCTCTCAGTGTGATTTGAACTTCAAATCACACAGATTTGAAGTGACTGTTTTTGTGCTGCCATTGTACAGTTTCTGTCTTAGACAACTAAGTCATCCTATGGGGTGAGTGAATTCTTTTCCTTCTCTAACTATGCAATATTGTCCAACAATTGAGACTTTTAGGACCCAGAAATTATCAGGGTGATTCTTTTGAGCCAGGAATTCATCAGGAACTGGGTCTGTAGGTACTAATTCTTGGGCTTCCCATGGCCATTGATCTCTTATTACAGTTCTTCCACATACATAACATGAAGTGACATGGAGACACTGGGCTACATGCCCGGCTAATTGCAAAAACAAATTTCTTGTTTTTCCTGGAATTTCTGGTACTGGCACATTTAGTTCATCACAGAAAGTTTGAAACACTGGCTCAGGAGAGTGTTTGTAAACTACTCCTCGAACTAAGATATGTACTCGAGGATCCAGTCCAGCCCCATCAATTCCTAAGGTCACACGCTCCTCTTTTTTCCAGCAAGAATCAAGGGGATTGGTTATTACTAGCTCTAAGGGGTTACATTGTCCTTTAGTACAGGAAGGGCCATTTTTTCCTTTCTGAAGGTGGACTGGATCCTTTTCACTTTTTTTTTTTAATCCAAGTGGCCTAAATGACATAAGACCAGTATTTACATTTATTTCCACACAGTCCTAATTTATGACAGATGTACTTATTTTCTGCCATATAGCCTCTTTTCTAATTAACATGCATCAAATTTTAAGCTGACTTGTTTGGGCACCCCTTTTTCTTCTGTTTTGGCTAACAGTTAACTCGTATCATTTATGAGCCCTCACCAGTCCTCAGTCCTTAATCTTATTTTAAAAACTGTGGTCATGGGAGGCTCAGATGGGTCATAACACACACCAGTTTGGTCATTTCCTGGGCTACATACCTTGTATAGAATAACATACAAATAAGTTCTTTTTTTTTTTTTTTTTGAGACGGAGTCTCGCTCTGTCGCCCAGGCTGGAGTGCAGTGGCGCAATCTCGGCTCACTGCAAGCTCCGCCTCCCGGGTTCACGCCATTCTCCTGCCTCAGCCTCCCGAGTAGCTGGGACTACAGGCGCCCGCTACCACGCCCAGCTAATTTTTTGTATTTTTAGTAGAGACGGGGTTTCACCGTGTTAGCCAGGATGGTCTCGATCTCCTGACCTCGTGATCCGCCCGCCTCGGCCTCCCAAAGTGCTGGGATTACAGGCGTGAGCCACCGCGCCCGGCCCCAAATAAGTTCTTTTTAGAGTTCCAGTACACTTATAATAACAATAAAATAATAGGACCAGAACAACCTTTTGTCCTACCTCAGTGACTGGATGTATACACTGGGAACAGTACTGTCTGAGGACGGTCAGTTGAAGTCCTTACTGTAAAAATCCCAATTTTAAGGAAAATGAGTCCCGCAATGAGTTTTCTCATGCTTCGGCCATGCGTGGACCAGTCAGGTTCCAGGTGTGACTGGAACAGGACTTGTCGTCTTCTTCAAAGTCACTTTGCAAGGGTTGGCAAAGCTGCTCCCGTTCACATACTGCTCAGTCTACTGATGTTTAAGGATGGTCTCGGAGGTTGGGCCTGCTAGAATAAACTGAGTCCAACACCTCTACACAGTTATGCTCAACTGGGCTCTCTGATACCGGGAACAAGGTGATGGGGTTTAGGGTGTTGCAAACTTCAATAGTTATGTGGGGATTTTCACATAGCAAGCTTTGGTACTTGGTTAATCTAGCATTTGTTAACCAATGATGTCCTTTGGTAGTCATTAAAGTTACCACAGCATGGGGGGCCTTTATATTCAGGTTTTGCCTAAGGGTTAGTTTATCTGCTTCTTATGCTAACAGGGCCATTGCTGCCAGAGCCCTTAGACATGGGGGCCAGCCTTTGGAAACCCCGTCCAGTTCTTTTGAGAGATAGGCCACTGGCCTTGGCCAGGGCCCCACAGTCTGGGTTAAAACTCCAACTGCCATTTTTTCTCTTTCTGACACATAGAGTGTAAAGAGTTATGTCAGGTCCGGTAGCCTCAGGGCTGGGGCTGACATGAGTTTTTCTTTTAACTCATGAAAAGCTCGTTGCTGTTGGTTATAATAGATGTAGTTTATCTAAACTACATTTTTATTAACTGTCACCCACCAAAATATTGACTCAAATCCTGCAGCTATTTGATTTCAGGCTTTAAATTGATCTGGTATTCCCCGTGGGACTCTAATTGCATCTAAATAGACATGAGAGTTGAAAGACCCATAAGGGGCTTCTCTCACTTTACGATGTCTTATTTTTTTCCTTCCAGTTGATGAAATGCCAGGGTGAAAGGGATAGCCAATTGGACTAAAGTACAAGTGCCACTGCAGTTATTCGGCATAGTGCCCAGTAAAGGTCCACCACAATACCACCATACATCTGCTCAGAGATGAACAAGGGCTGACTGATTGAGAAGCTCTTGAAAATTCTTAAGCTCACTGCATCCTTTCAGGTATCCAAGGAATGCTAAGTTTCCTCCCTGTCATAAGACACGAAGTGAACTTAGTGATGGGAGACGGAGGCTGGATGGCCCTCAAGGGCTGACCCGCAGGGTGCCAGACTGTGGGACATAGCAGAGAGAGCTTGGTACAACTTATTACTCCAGGCTGTAGAATCCTGGAAAAGAGCTACCATGCAGCCCACACATGGTCGACTGGAGGACCACTTTAGTGGACAGGGGACAATTTGGGCCTCTGACCTGCCATGTACACAAGCATAGCAATTGCTTTTGTTTAACATGCAGATGGAATATTTGATCCATTTTAACCAGGCATTTGCATCTTGGTATCCTGTCTTAATTGCTAAAGTTTGTTTTAAGTCTTTAACTTATATGATCCTCTAGTAAAATGAAGGTATGATTTTAGGAAATTACAAAAACTGGTTGGGGCAGTCCATCCTTGCTCTTCAGTGGTCCACAGAACGTTGGACCAACTATGGCATGAAAGCTCTACATCGGGGTGGCAAGACTCCTGGTTGGCACTGGGGTCTTTATTGAAATCTCTCCGGATTCAATGGTCCTAGTTTACTAGTACCCAGTCTGAGGAGAGGCAGGAGGGACAGAAGTACTTTTCTGAAGTAGAAAGCTGCCTTTGACTGGGCAAGTCCTCACAGGGTATAACAAGGCAAGCATTAAATGCAATAGTTTGAGGCAAAATTGACTTGGTTATGTTAATTACTAGATGGTCAGCAATTGAATGGGGAAAGAAGAAAGAGTAACAGAACAGATGAAAAGAGTTAAATTTTTCTTAGTTTTAGTTTGGTAGGGTTTTCCCTTGGGACTATGACCCACGACTCTGGAGGGGGTGGTGCTTTCTTTCTTGACTCAGGTGTGATGAGTCCATCCTTTTTTTTTTTTTTTTTGCTGTAGGAACAGCAGTCTTGGTGGTTAGCAGCACAAGGTAGGGTCCTTCCCTGGCTGGCTTGAGTTTTTCTTCTTTCCACCCTTTGATGACAACGTGATCTTCAGGCTGGTGCTGGTTTACCAGAAATTCTAGGGGTGGTACATGTGCTAAAAGACTTCTAGTTTTTGAGAGAAAGGAAAATGGAAGATAAACCAAGTATACAATTTTTAAGAAATTGACCTTTTGTTTTAAATTTGGGGACTTCGGCAGTGGACTTTATAGTCCTTAGTGCCTTTTTACTAAGAAATTCCCTTTAGCACCTACTTTTATTAGTTTTTAAACCAAAGAAAGCCAAATAACATTTTACGTTTAAAAATACTTCTAGTATGATTTTTACACCAGATAAGCTAAATTTTATCTTTATATTAGTATGTTATTAATTTTAAGCTTAATTTTAATAAAACCTTGTAGACATATTTATCTAATTTTTAATGTTTAACCATAAGGTAAGATTTTATAAACTCTTTTTAACCTTTTATAATTTTTGCTAAAGAGCAGGTTGGTGCTTTAAGAAAAACCTGTATGCTTTTACTTTAGTGTCCAGTTCACAGAAAAACTGGATACTTCTTTAACTTTAGCTAATATGTTTACACACAGAATTTTCTTTACAATCAACATTTTAAAACTTGCTTAAACCTTCAAAACAATAACTTTTTTAACTTTTTAATGTAGGTAAAAATGTACATTCTTATGCCTCCTTATAATCCTTTACTAGAGGTATATTTTACTTTTCTTATACACCTTGCACATAAACTGTTTTTTTTTTTTCTTTCCCTTAGCATACTTCTGAACTGGTGAGGTGTGCTCACAATGAGGTTTCCTCTAACAGTTTTTTTTTTACTTTTTTGTTTTTTGTTAGTAAAGCAGTTGCTGCTACAGATTGAATGCATTTGGGCCATCCATGGGTTACTGGGTTAAGAATTTTTGATAGGAAGGCCTCAGTGCTTTCGGGATATGCCCTTGTTTACCTGACAACAAAGTGGTATTGGAGTGTTATAGGGTTACAAAGAATACCTTCAATTATCAATTACAGGTTTTAAATTTACCTTGGTTTTTAAAGGAATAGGGTACACTTTTTTTTTCTTAACTACTTGTATATCTCTCTCTTTCTCTTTCTTTCTCTCTTTGACTTTGTCTCTCTCTCTTTGACTTTCCTTTTGCCTGTCTCTTCTTCTCTCTCTCTGCCTCTCTCTCCTTGACTCCCTCTTTGTGTGTCTCTTCTCTGTCTCTTCCTCTCTCTCTTTGCCTCTTTTCCTCTCTGTCTCTTTCCTTTCTCTCTCTCTGCTGGTCTTTCCTTTCCTCTGCCAGCTGCTTATGCTGCTGTTCTCTCAACCACTGTGTGTTGGGGGCAGAGGGTCTAAAACCAGCTGTAACCAAGTGTCTATGTACAGGAACTGGTCTGGGTTCCCTGGCTTACAGGTTACCTTGTGCCATACCTTTGAAACAAGGGACCTGTCCAGGCTTCCTTCTAATGGCCAACCTACCTTTAATCCTGGCCAGTCTATCTTACACAAAGTTTTAAGTTTTCCTGGTGTCATAGTACTCCATAGTCTCCTTTAAATTCTTTTTTGAAATTTTTCAACATAATTCCTACTGGGGTGGGCTTATTTGTGCCTGACCTATGCTTCTTTGAGACAAAACACCACGCTCACACCACACGCACACCACAAAACAAAGAATGGGTAAAAAGGGCACACACATACTTTTGCAGTTTGTACCAAACCAAAATCAAAACCAAAATCAGAGTATCCAGAAATCCAAGCCAGGTCAAAACCAAAATCAGAGTATCCAGAAATCCAAGCCAGGTCAAAACCAAAACCAAAGTACAAGCAATCCAAGTCAAGTCAAAAACAAAAACCAAAGTGCCGGTACAGGCACGTCGTGGGTGATCAGGCCACGCTTCCACTCAAATGGAGTGGGCAAGTTCCCAAGACCGGTCCTGTCAAGCAATTCAAACCAAGTCAAAACCAAAGCCAAAATCAAAGTGCCAATAAAGGCATGCCATGGGTGATCAGGCCACGCTTCCACTCAAACGGAGTGGGCAAGTTTCAAAGACTAGTCTTACCAAGTTTTAGATGTTCAGATTCCAAGTGCCCATTCCTTCCCGGTGTTCAGCCACTGTGTTGATCCACCATGGGGGCCTGCCACACACTGCTGTGGCGAGGCGTCCCACCAGGGCAAATGCCTACCTGGGAGCGCTCTCAGGATCCGCGTCACTAGGGGCTAGTCGGAGTCCCCCGCAGGGATGTTCCACAGGGCAGACTTAAGCTGCCCAAGGAGCTGCCTCCACCATCTGCCAATCACCTCACTTCCCGGTCAGGGAACCAAGAAATGTAGCAGGACCAGCCACAGACAAAACTCCTCAGACACCGAGTTAAAGAAGGAAGGGGTTTATTCAGCCGGGGGCATCAGCAAGACTCCTGTCTCAAGAGCCGAGCTCCCCGAGTGAGCAATTCCTGTCCCTTTTAAGGGCTCACAACTCTAAGGGGGTGTATATGAGAGGGTCATGATCGATTGAGCAAGCAGCGGGTAGGTGACTGGGGGCTGCATGCACCCATAATTAGATCGGAACAAACAGGATAGGGATTTTCACAGTGCTTTTCTATACAATGTCTGTAATCTATAGATAACATAACCGATTAGGTCCGGGGTTGATCTTTAACTACCAGGCCCAGAGTGTGGCGCCGGGCTGTCTGCTTGTGTATTTCATTTCTGCCTTTTAGTTTTTACTTTTTCTTTCTCTGGAGGCAGAAATTGGGCATAAGACAATATGAGGGGTGGTCTCCTCCCTTAATATGTAAGACTCTTCCAAGCTCAACTAGCTTGGATAAAATCTCTAGGGGAGATTTTAAAGCTGGGAGCTTTAGTTCTTTGTCACCCTACTTCATAAAGTTTTCTGTTGACAGATCTGATTTTATAATTGCTAAAGCAATCATGCCTCTTTGGGTCAGCTTGCAAATAAATACCTGTATGTTTGGCAGAATGTTGTCTGAAACGTGATTTACTTGCAGTATTTCTTTTGGCATTAAGGCAGTAAGAAGGAATGTGTATCTCGCACTTGCCTCTAATCATTGCATTTTATCAAAAGAACCCTGAAGATTTATAAACAGCTAGAATAATGTAGGTCAGGGAAAAATAACTCTAAAATATATTCCTGTTTTATTAAATCATAATGTATATGAGAATTACAGTTTTAAAAAGTTGTTTGCAATTGATTAAACATACATTTTTTTCCAAACTTATTTGAGCTCAGATTTTTTCTTTTTTCTTGGCAAATGTCTATTAACGTCTTGAGTGACAGTGTGGTGCCAATGACCAAAATTTGAAAAATAATCTTTTAAGTCTATGTGCTTCTTTTTCTTTTTTTTTCTTCAAAATTTACTTGTGCTGTAGTCTTCCCTAAGATTTTTCTCTGCGAGGGAATCCAACTGCTCTATGAAGCTCTATGAAGAGGCTTATATGGAAAGATACAGAGACTTTCTGCCAGCAACCATGTGGTCAGCCCACACAGAAGTGGATGTTCCAGGCCAGGTCAAACCTTCATTCACTGCTGCCCCAGCTGAAGTCTCAACTACAACCTCATGAGAATTCCTCAGAAGAATCACCCAGCAAAGCCGCTCCTGAATTCCTAACTCACAGAAATTGTGAGTAATAAATGTTTGGTATTTAATCCACTAAGTTAGAAGTAATTTCTTATACAATATGAATAACTAATACAGATTTTAATGGTTTTAATAAAGGATTAGATTAAAATTATATTCAAAGGTTCTAATGCTAAAAAGGACTCTTTTGTTTCCTAAGAATACTTTATTAATATTTTTAGCTGTGGTGCACTCTATATAAATGGTCAATGAAAAGAGAATTTTCAGGTTGGAGAATCTTTCAGTGAGTCCTCAAAGCATATCATAAAGTTGGCTGGCTAGTCTTTTCTCACCTAAGACTGTCTTGCTAATTCCGCTGAATTCCCATTCTCTTGCCACCTCCCCTCCTCCACACCAATTCAACTGTATTCCATCATTTTCAGCCTGCCTTGCTCCAATTTCTAATGGAAATGCAGTTGACTCTTGAACAACATGGGTTTGAGCCACACGGATCTACTTGTATGCAGATTTTCTTCCATCTCTGCCACCGCTGAGGCAGCAAGACCAACCCTTCATCTTCCTCCTTTTCCTCAGCCTACTCAAAGTAAAGATGACAAGGAAGACCTTTATGATGATCCATCTCCACATAATGAATAGTAAATATATTTTCTCTTCCTTATGATTTTCTTAATAACATTTTCTTTTCTCTAACTTACTTTATTATAAGAATACAGCATACAATACATATACAAGATATGTGTTAATTGACTGTTTATGTTATTAGTAAGGCCTCTGGTCAACAGTAAGCTACTAGTTGTTAAGTTTTGGGGGAGTAAAAGTTATATGTGAAATTTTGACTGCACAGTAATCAGTTCCTCTAACCCTCATATTGTTCAAGGGTTCATGGTATTACCAAATAATACTACAAATATTTTTGAATATCTTTAACAACTCAAAAAATAAAGCATATATTGTGAATAAATATATTATCATCTCTAACACAAAAACATTATCATGAATGTGATTTGATGGAATCAAAGACAGGTGTGGGGAGATGGGAGGAAGGAGTGGGAATGATTAAGCTCCTTAGAAATTTCCATCAGCTTCTGTCAAGCCACTTCAGTAATCATACCATCCTTGTAAAAACAGTATGTGCTTCTTATAGAAATGAAGCTTTAAGACAAATTCCCTAGTCCCTATTTGGAAAGGGATTGAATCCCCCAAGCCCCTTAAATGTAGAAATTCCATATATGTTATTGCTAACCATGGTCATACTTGTTAGTTAATATTCCTAAAGTCAGCCCAAGTATGAGACTATGTATTATAAGTTAATAGGATGAGCATCTGATAGTAATTAATATTTTGACCAGCTTAATTACTGAGTCAATAATTTAATTGTCTTTGATCAATTAAATTAACTAGTGCAAGAGTCATCCTCCAAGTTTGGCAGTAAAGGATAACTTAGAATAATTAATGTCCAACTGTGGCTTATTTCCAAAGACAATTAATGATTTGTAGCTCCTTACAAATTTTACTGTTGTTATGGATTAATTGGTATCTAACTTTGAATTAGACAGAATCAAATAAAATATATTAATTATTCAGCCATGACATAATTTACAGAACCTAGTCACCATCACTGAATATTTCTTTAATTGGTATATAGAACCCAGAATACTGAGCCAGCTCAATAAATGCTAAATTTTTAAAATATGTGTAGTTTCTGTTGGCTTCTTACCAGGATTTTCTTCCATGTGCCTACATAATTTTCATAGGACTTGAAAGTTTTTGCTTTCATTTTAATTACTACCTGCAGTATCTTCTCATTAATCAGTTTTCAAGCAATTAATTGTATCATAAGTGGAAAGTATTGACCGAATTACTTAAAGGCCATTTCCAGAATTAGACATGGCAATTAATTTCCTGGTGTCTATGTTAATAAGTTGTCATAGATTGTTTGACAGACAGTGATTACAATCTACATCAGCCACGCAAATACACAAAGCAGGCTTATCGGCTTGCCTAATAATAAAGGAAGGCTGGGTTTTAAAAGGAGAAAGGAGGTAAAATCTGAGCCAACTACATTGTTGGGGAGGCAGTACTATCTCAGTCACAAAGATGTAGCATTGCTAGAGATTGTCAAAGCCTTTTCCAGGTCTTGAAAAATTCAGTTTAGAATATGTTCTTGGCTGCCCTAAATTCAACCAAGCATGACCACATTTCTACCATGATTGCAAGATACATATTATTACATATGGAAAAATGTTTATGTCTTAGGAAATTTTTTGACTTTGCTATGGAAAAGATATCTGAAGTCCATTTTTATAAAAAATGTTAATTTATGTCTAAATTGTATCCACTAACATAGGCACTCTTGTATAATTCATTAATTTTTTCAGCCATTTCTCTTTTTTTGCCAAACCAAGGTATGTAATGTTTGTTTAGTTCCTTAAAAGTGGTTTGTAATTATGATTTTAATGAACATATTTTCATGTATGAAATATTTCAAAAATACAGAGTGTAGTATGACAAACACTAATGAGTATCTCAGGTAGATTTAATAGATGTATACATTTTTGTTTTCACTTCCAATCTCTTTATTAAAACAATTATTTCTATGAATTTTTAAATACCTTTTCACAAATATAATTATGTGGCATAATATATAATTATATAACTATCTATATAGTTGCAACTGTTAGATTTTTTACATATTTGACTTAAGAGGTATTTCAAAGTTGCCCATTATCTCTATGTATATTTTTTAAAATTTATTAGGTGACATAGGCTTAAATATATATACATGTGTGCATGTGTGTGCATATACATGTATATATAGTATTAAACATATTTATGTAAATGTATATGTATACATGGGATTAAATATATGTACTTTTGTGTATACACACATGCACATATAAAATATAATACTGTGTCATCTAATAGACTTTTAAAATGTAACCAGTCTAGTGCGTATTCCAATGTTTTAACTTGCATTTTCAATAACGTATTTGTGCATCATTTAAAATATTTATTGAACATTAATTTTTGCTCATCCGTTGATTGACTAATATTGCTTCACTCATTATTATAGGATTTTTTCTTATTTATTATAGGAATGCATAATATGTTCCGGATGTTCATTTTTTGTTTATTATATATAATAAAAATTTACTTCCCAGTCTGTGGCTTATATTTTAACTTTGGCTGCTTTTTGATTTTTTCAAAAGGTGCAATTTTAATGTAGAAAGTTTTATCAGTATTTTATCTCACTCTTTAGTAACTTATTCTCTATCCCAAAGTCTTATACTCTTCTATGTGTACTTCAAGAGTGTTTAAAATTTTGCTTTTTCTGTTTAGGTCTTTGACTTCTCTAGGCTTAATTTTTTTACATGGTGTAATGTTTGCATACCATTTTCTATTGTTCAGTTGACCAATTTTCAATTGGTCAATTGTTCTAGCATCATTTATTGAACTGTGTATTCTTCTTTCATTATAAATAATGTACCTCTGTCAGCTGCCCAATTCTTAGATCAGTGGTGCATTTTGAGATTTTTATTCTGTTCCATCGGTGTTTCTAGTTACTGTAGCAATCCTATGCTGATAAAATTATTATAGATTTATAATGTATCTTGGTATTTGATAAAGCACATACTCTTGCTTTTTCAAAACTGATTTGGTTGTTCCTAGTATGTTACTATGACACTTTAGGATTATATGGTCAAATTTTATTAATAACTGGTATTTTGGATGGCATTTTATTAAATTTATAGTTTCATATCAAGAAGCAATGGCCATCTTTAAAATATTGAGTTTTCCCATTCAAGAACACAGTGTATCTTTTCATTTGTCTAGCTGTTCTTGTATGTCCTTGTAGTGTTTTCACTTTATCCATTATATTTTTTCTAGCTTTATTCCTCAGATCTTTATAATTTGTGTTGCTAATACTTTTTTTTTTTTTAAGTTTTAAGGAGCAGAGAGTTTAATAGGCAAGAAGGAAGGGAGAAGACAGAAGGAAGAGGCTCCCCTGTACTGAGGCAGAGGGAGGGGGGCTCCAAAGCTGAAACAGAGAAATCCACCTTCCACGGCTATCAGCCAGGTATATACACAGAGGCTGGAGGAGGTGGTGTCTGATTTGCATAGGGCTCAGGGGATTGGTTTGACCAGGCATGTCATTCACGTAGCCGTGAAAAAGTTGTCCCTCCTACCCTAGCATTTTAATATGCAAATGCAGGACACCATGATGTTCTGCACACGTGGGGATATGTGTGGGTGGCCATGTTGCCAGAAACATGTGGGGCAAGGGCAAGAAGGCTGAGAGAATTGCAGTATTAGGGGAGACCCAGTTTCTAAAGGCTGGCATTTGCATACTAAAGATTGCCAGCTCAGCCATGTTGGGTGGACCCAGTTTCTAATGGCCAGCATTTGCATATCAAAGGTTATCAGCCTGGATCTAAGAGCTGGGGCTTTACAAGAAACTTTTCCAGAGATGCTTTAAAAAATGAAAACTTCCCAAGGACACCTTTTCTTCTCTATCTGCCTAAAATAATTTCTTAACTCCTACAACATTCCCCACTGTGGAGATGTCACACTAACCGCTATTAGGTGGTTTTGGATGACAACTCTTTCTGGCTACTTCCTGCTGAAAGGGGGCATCAAATGGGGAACAGTAGCTAGGGTTCCTCCTGGGGTCAGTCTATGGGTCCTTGGAAGAATGGCGTGTCCATGTGTGGCTCAGTTTGCAGCATCATTTAGAGTTTGATTGCTTCTAGGTGAGGAGAAACAATTCGAGTTATAGTATTGAGTATACAGGGTACAAATATCAATACAAGACATATAAGCAAGAGAGGGCTTAATAAAGCAGTTAACCAATTCCATAAAGAAGACTGGAATTCATTAAAGAGGGATTGTGGCCACGCGGGGCTGAAGCTGGCATTTTCCCTGAGCCTGTCAATAATTTTGATTTGATTTTTAAGTAACTGTAGATTTTTCTCTACTTTAGTAGAGGTGTTAATTCAGAAGTGGCATGTTTCATTTAGTGCATCACTAAACCCAGTAAAAAGTCCTAGCAGGCTCAGTGATATTAAAACTTTCATGCTTCTTTTTTTGTCAGAAACTGTTATTCCCTGCTATAAGGATAATAATTAAGCAAAATACAATAGCAATGGAAACTCTGTCCAATATTTCAGTTAGAAGGTGCTACCATGTATAACCCTATTGCAAATAGTAGAGTGAGTATAGCAATTTCCACAAATGAGGTGTAGTAGATAATTTCCATCTAAAATTTTACTGGCCAAGGTATAGAATTTCCCTTTGGGGGTCTATGATGTTCTTTGGTTTTATTTTCCCAAACAAATCTCCAGGTTATGGGCATCCTACTCACTTTCATTACCTGGCAGAATTTGCAGGATAACTGGCCAGAACTAGCATATTGATTCAGATTTTTACATTACTCATCCCTTTTTGTTTCTTCCAAGCTGCAGGAGATCAGGATTTAATGACAAATGTATGATAAGCTTTGGAGCACAGTTTCTCTCTCTGGTCCTTACTTTTGGTAAATACAAATTATGAATAAACTTTAGTCTTATGCTTGGCCTGATTATTTGCGTAAAGTACAGCAAGAATGGTTATCTCTACATAGGCATTTTTTGGATTGGCTTTGATGAAACTCTGTTCTACAAGGAATCTCAGATAAGACCTTTTAAAGCCGAGCCCAGCCATGGGTTTTTATCCTCAAATACCTGTGAGTTGGGTGATCCTCTCTTCTTGAGGTCCCAAGATAAAACTCGGAGCTTGCAGACCTGTTAGAAGGTGACATTCTTTACTGATCACAGGTTAGGAACCCTGTGCGGGGACTGTGTAAACAATGTATGAGCCCAGTTCTCCCTAAGGGGCTTTTATTGGCTCTGCATGTCAAGCTTGATTCCTTAAAGGGAAAAACACCCTTTCAGTCAAAGCCTTGGTAAAATAACCAGTTTTCCCAATTGTATCCTGTTGACAAAGAAAAATGGATTCTTATTGGACTGATGCAAACAAATATACTGCCATAAGTTAAGAGTACTCACAGATAATCTCCAAATTCTAGAGGAACCAGGCAGAGAAAAATAAACATGCTCTAAATTTTGTTCACAGGAGTATACCTTACTCAATTATTAAAGGCTGTAAATAGTTCAAAATCAGTTTCCTTGACTCTGAAAAACAAAACAAAGATCAGCAATATTCCAAGCAAAAGTCAAAAAGTTTCCTTTTACTTTCTGAGTACAGTCCACTTAGTTAACTCATTTTGCTTTATATTTGTGAACATGTTAGTTCTTTACGTGTCTTGTACATTCTTTCTCTACTCCAATGTTACAGTCTTCAAAGCTATTAAAAGCTTGCATTTGAGAGCACCTGTTAAAGTCCTTAATATAGCTTTATTATAAACTGTCTTTTGAGAAGGAACAAAGCCAGACAACAATTGTCTGCCAATGCCAGAATTTCCAGGATAGTTACAGTTATAAACATGACTGACAAAGAAGTTTATTTATCTTCATGGTTTAGAATAACTTTACCCTTAATTATGATTGACAGCATATACTTAGACATTAGAGTTTTAGAAATCCCATACAATTTTGGAACATGTAATATTTACTAAAATATAATTTAAAGAAGATTGGACATCATTTTGGCAATCTCATGTGACTAAACGTGTCAAATAATCCCATTTGCCTCTTCTCTGAATATTTCAGGAGCTCTCTGAACCATCCAAAAAGCCAGGCATCAGGAAGGAGAATTCTTAGATTGCCATAAATTACTTTGTCAAAATGATGACTCAAAAGGCAAAAACCTTTCATTAGCCTTTACTATGACATGAAAATCCTGTTCAAAGCCACAGTTTACCCTTGCTTTAGTTTGTTAATGTTAACCCTAATTTGTTTAAATGAACCTTTATACATCATTCCATCTAATCCTAACCAACTTAACCATGAGGTGAAATCTCTACAAACCTTTTATAACCCTTTTACTAAAGGGCAGATTAGTGTCTTAAGACCTCCTTGCTATGCTTTTATTTCAATGCTCAATTTATTAAAAGACCATTTAGATACTACAGGAGAAGATGGTGTAGTGCTTCTACCATGCCTTTCATTGCAATGCAACCCAAAGCCATTGGCTTATTTTGTAATCAGCCCATCCCTGATGGGAGTCTCATCTCCCGGTGTGGGGCAGGTATGTTTCCTTATTTTTCAGGTGGCTAAAAGCATGCTTCTCTGATTTATAACTACTCTTAGCCATCCCTTACAGTGTATTTTCTACCTAGTTATTACACACCAAAGATCTCTCATAATTCAAAGTAATTTTTGTTACCCCCAAAACTCAAAACTGTCAAATAACACAATGCAAAACAGAACACAGCCTTTGATTTTGAGAGGGAAATATTTCCTTTTAATTCCTGGGGTTTCATGAGGAAAACAGAGGTTTTCTTTTTTTTCCCCAAAATGGGGTATGTGATGCCTCCTCTGTTTTTCCCAAGGAGTCCCATGCTATCAGAAGTTATCTTAGGGCTTTTCATGTATGCATTGAGTGGTAAGACAAAAAATGGAGAAAAATAATTCAGTCGACTGAGAAGAAAAGAGACTTTTTACAGAAAAACAAGATCCAAGAAGAGAAAAACATAAAGGCCTTTTAAGGATACCTACAACTTGAATATCCACTTTTAATTAAACTGAGCACTCTTTAAGAAAATTCTTTTAAATCCCTTGTTACTTGACTTTAGCCATGCCAAGCAGTTAAGATTTTCAGCTTTTGAACTTTACTTTGAATTTTCAGCTTTTTAGATTAAAAAGTAACCTCACAGGTGAAACCAACAAGCCTTAATCAGGTTATGGCTCAACCGCGGGCGTACGGTATTTTTAAAGGGGTGGTAGGCAGCTTTTGAAACTGTCATTGCAAAATTGTGACTGAGACGGTGAAAGAGATCCAACCTAAATGACTCCATTTTGTTTCCAGCCCCCTAGCTGTCCTCGTCCATCCCTGGGCATAGGCTGAACCAACTTTGGGAGGAGTCAGGTTTACAGTCTATAGTCTAAAACAAAGACAATAACAGCCGCTTCCCATCTTGCCTGGGGACCAGATAAAGAAACTAGCCACAGGATTAGAAATCATGGCCCAGGACCCATGCAGCTAGAGGCTACAAGATTTTGACCCTCCCTAAATTGCTCTCAAGATCATTGCTTAAGACATTTGCTAAACCCTGCCCTTGATGGATCAGCTGGCACCACCCAGATTGACAAACTGGTTTATCTGATTTAGCACCAGAAGACAGCCTCCACTGCAAAATGGCAGAGACTAAAACAAAGTATTGCCATGCAGTTACAGATTATGTTCCCAAGGACGTGAAAGAAGATGGAGGCCTGTAACCAAGTTTGTTACTGACAGTTTTGTTGGGCTGGCTTGAACAGCAGGCTTATGGGGTCCTGGGCATGCATCCTAATCTAAGATACCCTTTCTTTGACAGAACCATACAGAAAGACATGCAAAGCACACAGGATTGTCTACACTTAAGACCAACCTTACAAATCCTTTTTCATTAATTATACATTTACAGAGAACATAGTGATCCTTATTATCCATGGTTTGCACAGGTAGAGAGAAGCCAAAAGCCCAACTGGTAAGAAATGTTTACCCTTTTGCCAGGATATCAGGCTTCTGGGATCCTTTACCCCTAGATCAACTATATGCCAAGCATTTTGAGGTTTGGAAAATTAACTTTTCCCAGGTTGGCAGAACATTATAAGTGAGATAGAAGCCATTTTAAACAACAAAAGAAGAAAAAACACCACAGAAAGGAGTTTCAGTTAGGGTTCTCAAGAGATATTGCCTCTTTCCCTATCGGGAATGGTGTTTCCCCATTTTTTTTTTTTTGCCATCTCTTTTTTTCTTTTCCCTTTTGGCCTGCTATGGGAGACAAATTGCTCATCTCCAAAATTCTCTTCTGCTTGCAAAGCTGCCTGTTTTAGCTGCAGTGAGGGTTTAACTCAGCAGCAACATAACATCCCTCCATGTGAGGTCAAATACCAGAGTTAAATTTTGGAAAGCTTCTATATACCTATCGGGGTCGTCAGGAAATCGGCCTCAGTTTCTCTTTATTTGCCTAAGGTCCTGTAATGAGAAGGGAACTTGAAGGGGTCCCAAATAAGAGGGACCCTCAGATGATTTCCCTGAAAGTTACTTTTTGAATTTTGGGGAAATATTTTCCCTGGGCCTGCCCGATATGGTTGCAAAAGAAAATAAGCCATATGTTCTTCAAAGTTTCCAGGTCGAAGGAGTCCCAGTGCTTTAAAATACACTCCAGGGGAGTGCATGTTGAAGATGATCTGTTGTTACATCTAAAAAAGAAGTGAGAATAAAAGCGTCCTTTTAGTCTCCTTCCTTTCTATGTGATCCAGGATGGAGATGAAAACAGTAGAGGGTGTCCCCCCAACTATTCTATCTCCATTGCTCCTGGATTCCTGGCATCCACTTAAATGTGTTGCCCATGACTGCAGGCGTGACCCTCCAAGCCTTGGCACCAGAGGAAGTGAGTTTTGGGCCTTAGTCACGCTGCCCCTAAGCAATCAGTCCTCTCTGCCTTTTATTTCCCTTTGACCTGCTAGACTTGTGTGGCCTGTGTGCCTTCCAAAAAATGGATTTCAAGAAAAAGCATGTAATTGGACAAGGCCCCTTTAAAGGAAGGGGCATGCTAGATCAAACTATATCCTGCTATTATAGCCCATGCTAAAGCGTTTACCCATAGAAAAATGGTCCCAGCTAATTTCGGGACTTAAAATCCTCTTACTAATTAAGTACTGTCTTAATAGGAAGCAGAATAGATGGCTTAAAGGAAAGTAGGAACTGAATGGCCGTTTTCCTGCCAGTGGGACAATATTGAGACTAAAATTTGGCTACAGAAGACATCTTACTCCTGTTAAAAGCAGAAACTTCTCATTCCCAGAAGAGGCCTAGAGCCTGATTTCTACTAGGTGGCTTACAAATACCATGTGGTCGCCAGAGAAAATGGAGAGAGAGAGAGATATTTTTTTTTTCTGAGACGGAGTCTGCCTGTGTAGCCCAGGCTGGAGTGCAGTGGGGCGATCTCGGCTCACTGCAAGCTCCGCCTCCCGGGTTCACACCATTCTCCTGCCTCAGCCTCCCCAGTAGCCCGCCACCATGCCCCGCTAATTTTTTGTATTTTTAGTAGAGACGGGGTTTCACCGAATTAGCCAGGATGGTCTTGATCTCCTGACCTCGTGATCCACCCGCCTCGGCCTCCCAAAGTGCTGAAATTACAGGCGTGAGCCACTGTGCCCGGCCGAGAGAGAGACATTTATTGAGTTACAGCCTGCCGCGATTCGTGATCTTTTCTTTTCTTTTCTTTTCTTTCTTTTTTTTTGAGACGGGGAGTCTCGCTCTGTCACCCAGGCTGGAGTGCAGTGGCGCGATCTCAGCTCACTGCAAGCTCCGCCTCCGGGGTTCACGCCATTCTCCTGCCTCAGCCTCCAGAGTAGCTGGGACCACAGGCGCCAGCCACCACGCCCGGCTAATTTTTTGTTATTTTAGTAGAGACGGGGTTTCACCGTGATAGCCAGGATGGTCTCGATCTCCTGACCTCGTGATCCTCCCGCCTCAGCCTCCCAAACTGCTGGGATTACAGGCATGAGCCAGGGCGCCCAGCTCGCGATCTTTTCTAACAGACCAGTTTCCCTGAACTGTAAAAAGATTACTGTACATTAGACACACAGAGAGAGGGTAAGATACCACAGATAGAAAGAGAAAGAAAGTTTGGTGACAGGGTAGCTAGAAGAGAGCCTTGAGATTAAAGGACAGATTTAAAGTTGAAATCCGCTCCATACTCGGCAGTCTGATTTTTGATTTTCTTTTCCTGGCCCATGCACCAAAATGATACGGCTTCCATGAGTGGAGGAACACCAGGTTCTTTGTCTCGAGTTGAATTAGAAAAAACGGCATGGACACACGTGGAGCAGTTTTAAGGAGTGGAGAGTTTAATAGGCGAGAAGGAAGGGATAAGACAGAAGGAAGAGGGTCCCCCATATTGAGACAGAGGGAGGGGGGCTACAAAGCCGAAAGAGGGAACCCTGCTAATGTTACATTTTAAAAAATTACATTTGCTAATTAGCTGTGACTGGATTGTAGGAATCCTATTACTTTTGCGTGTTGATGTTGTATTCACAATCTTCCTCAACTTTCTTATTCTAAGAACTTGTCTTTAGAAACTCTGGTTTTTTACTTAGGCAATCATCACATCTGCAAATAATGACAGTTTTGTTTTCTGCTTTCTAGTTCTAGTCTACTTACAAGGAAAGTATTATATATGCTTTGTTAATAGGAGCAGAATTTGGGAAATCGAGAGGACGCTACCTGAAGAAATATTAGTGTTGGAAGCCACCAAATACTGAAATTTTCCTCTAACTTCCATTCACCCTATTATTATTGTCTCTTCTCTATCGTTTTATAAGTTTGGAATGTTTACGTCAAACATTGCTTTACAGAATTCTTTTCAGATGAAATACATTAGATTAACCATGAGGCTAGGTGGTAGCATGCCAAAGATCCACTGTGCTTCCCTGAGGAACTCCATTCATCGTAGGCTGTGTGCACACAAACTAGGTGTGGCCATTAGGAGATAAGAGGTAGGATCTGAGCATCCCCTTTGCAGCAAATCCAGGACTTCCTTTAGTCCAGGCTATGATTTAATTCTTCTTGTGCCTTAATGACTTTCATGTGCCAAGGAAAAGGTACAAACTCAGTAATGCTTTTGTTGACTTGCCCAGATGTCTTTCTTTGTTTATCAAGGCTTGAAATGTCACTGTTAGAAACTCATTCATGTGGGATTTAAGGTTCATTTGATTTTAACCATCTTCCCAGAAAAGGTAAACACCCTTAAGCTGTATTTTATTATTTTAATTTGCTGTGCCTACCCCCAAAGCTTACTTCACACCTGCTCCCTGATCAATCCCAGCACTGGCGTAAAACCTTTGACAAGTTAAGCCAAAGTTTCTACATTTATTTAATTGACATATATTTAATTAGAATACTTTATGATGTTGTGAAAATTCAATAAAAGCGTATATAAAACTCTTGGACATTTTCTGGCCTGTAGTAAGCAGTAAATATTTGTTACTTTTGTTACAAGCCATCATTATTGGTGACCTCAAACACTTAGGGAGAAAATAATTACTGGTTCTATATTTGCCTTTTCATTTATGTCTAATGCAACTTATTGTCAAAATCAGTCATTCTTAATATAAAAGTAAAAATAAACTTTGTACAAATAAAAGTAATAAAATACAAGTCATATATATACATATAGTATAACTACATTATTAAAGATTATATTTAAAATACTGAAGTGAAATAATGGATTTACATCAATAACTCATTATCTTAATCTGGGCAGCCTTCCTGAAAAGAATAACTGGAAAAGTTGGATAATTTTTTTTAAGTTTATGGAAATTAGAGTGCCACCGAGACAGATTATTACTTAAGAACCTAAAATTTTGGAGAGAATGGGAAAGCATTGATGTGAGTCTAACATTTTTCAGCAATTTCCTCCTTAAGGATTTTTGCTTGTTATTGAGTCTATTCTGAGCGAGTGAGAAGAGGAGGACAAAAGGGCCATTAAGGGTCCAGGAATATAAGCAGAGTTTCCAGCATTCTTAAGAGGACGGAAGGATAAAATTTGGGGTCCAGGACTAACAAAGCAGCCAGAACTTATATATAGAGAAAATTCCAGATGGAAGGAACATAAAAAATAGTGAACTCCACATTTGGCATATTTTCCTGCTGAGGCATTTTCTGCCTCAGCAGAAAATTAGAGCAAAGTCAAAGCCAAGAATCCAAGCAGAGAGCAGAAAGTAAGCAGCTGAGAAGCTGAACTAAGTTTTCAGAAGTCTTGTAAGAGTTAGAGAAAACTTACAGCTTAATATCCACTGAGGAAAACAGACATTTGTCAACATCCTAAGCTTTCAATTGAGACACTGAATAGCTAAATTACAGAGTTAGGAACAAACCAAAATAAATTAACTTTCACAGAAATTAAAACCCAATTTTGAAATCATTTTAATTTTGGGTTACTCTGGCCTTTAATGTTCTCCAGAATCACCAGTAAGTAAGTCATCTTTAAAGGAAGATAGTGTCACCCAGATCGCTATCATTTTTCACATGCAATGTCAAGCAGATAAGAAAATTTTACCAAACATGCCTGGAGACTGGACCAAGAAAACAAAACACATGTTAGGAATTGACTCACATTCTTTCTGAAGATGACTTTCTAGCCACAACCAGGCAAAGCTCTCACTGAGAGACCAGACCATCAGGAAGATGGGCACGCTCTGAGTAGATCTGCAGGAGGAAGGCACTGAGAGTGGATGGAGGGAGGATACAGATCCTTGGGTGAAGTGGGAGGAAGCCGGGAACCCTGCACAGGGTTGTTGAGAACCAAGAATTGTTCCTGGCTCTAAGTGGTTCATGAGGAAGGGATGAGCGAAATGGGTAGGGAGTGGCCCACTCTCATTACAGACCTCTGGAATACTAGCTGCAGGAGGCCCCTCAACCAACACAGACATTTGAGCTAGAAGAGAGAGACATTTGGAGAGTTGACAGGGACAGGACTTCAGGCTGTGCAGAGCCCAGGGGATGTAGCATGGGAACAGCTGCAGTGGAGCATGTTCAGGGATGCCCATCCCCTAAGGCTCACCATACCTCACTAGTTGGCTATGGCCTTTGTTGACTGTCAGGCCTGAGCAGAACAGGGCTATCTTGCCTGTGTCATCTGAGTGCCCCCATGTCTGTAGGCCTCTCACAGGGTCCTTGCCTGACAGCACCAGCTTGCAGTATAGGCTCAGATGCCCAACCAGGGCACTTTCCAGTGGCCACCACATAGCTCTCTCACTGGCAGACCCCACCTAATCATCAGAGAGCTTTTGCAGATGGGCCCTTACCAGCGTGCACCAGCCTGCAGCCTCCCCCACCATTTTGCTTGTGCACACACATGCACACACCTTGCTGCCACCATCCTGACAAAGTGCTTTTGCTTGCACCACCCAAGGGAGTGCTGATGCCAGCAGCCCAGGAGAACCTCGGTCCTTCCAGTGAAGCAGGTGCTTAACCTTGAGAGGCCAGATAACAAAGCTATGGGCCTGTTTCCAGTCCCTCAAGGTTAGAGCAAAAAGCCCAGGAGGGCTGAGCTAAGCCTTGGTACCTTGAAATCATTCAGAAATAAAGATAGTTGTCTAAGCCCAACTTAGACCATTGTTAAACCCTCAAGGGCATCAAAGAATATAAAAGCAAAACACCTCATCCAAAGGACAGAAATTTCACAGATTAAGGTAACATTAGCCCACACAGAAGAGAAAAAATCAGCACAAGAACTCTGGCAACTCTAAAAGCCAGGGTGTCTTTTTACATGCAAACCACTGCACTAGATCCCCAGCAATAGTTCTTAACCAGACTGAAATGACTGAAATAACAGACATAGAATTTAGAACTTGGATGCCAATAAAGATCATTGAAATCCTGGAGAAAGTGAAAATCCAATCCAAAGAATCTAAGTAATCCAGTAAGGAGCTGAAAGATAAAATAGTGATTTTGGGAACGAACCAAACTAATCTGATAGAGCTGAAATATTTACTACAATAATTTCATAATTCCTATGGAAGTGTTAAAAGTAGAATAGACAAAATTGAGAAAAGAATCTCAGAACTCCAAGAGAGTTTGAATAAACTTACTCAGACAAAAATAAAGAAAAAAACTTATAAAAGAATAAAATCTCTGAGAAGTATGGGTTTATGTAAAGAGACCAAGCCTATGATTCATTGGAGTCTGTAAAAGAGATAGAGAGCAAGCAACTTGGAAAACATATTTGAGGATATTGTTCACAAAAATTTATACAACCTCACTAGAGAGGTTGACATTCAAATTCAGGAAATTCAGAGAACCCCTGTGAGATACTGTATAAGATGACAATCCCCAAGATACATAGTCATCAGATTCTCCAAGGTAAAAGAGAAGAGGCAGGTCAGCTGCAAGGGGAACCCTATCAGACTAACAGTACCTTTCAGCAGAAACCTTACAAGCCAGAAGTAATTTATCTTCTATATTTGGTATCCTTAAAGAAAAAAAAATCCAATCAAGAATTTCATATCCTGCCAAATTAACCTTTATAAGTGAAGGAGAAATAAAATTATTTTCAGATAAGCAAATACTAAGGGAATTCATTACCATAAGACGTGCCTTACCAGAGGTCTTTAAGGGAATGTTGAACATGGAAATGAAAGACTGCTACTGGCCATTACAAAAACACACTGAAGTACATAGACCATTGATACTATAAAGCAACTACACAATAAACTGTGCATAGCAACCAGTTAACAACATGATGAAAGCGTTAAATCCACACATATCAATATTAACTTTGAACATGCACAGGCTAAATATGCCATTGAAAAGGCACAGTTAAGAATGTTGGGTAATGAAGCAAGACTTAACTGTATGCTATCTTTATGAGACCCATTTCACATGCAATGACACTCATAGGCTTAAAATAAAGGGATGGAGAAAGATCTACAAAGGGCAGGGGTTGCTATCCTTAATTTAGACAGAACAGACTTAAAATCAATGTTGATCAAAAAGGACAAAGAAGGGCATTACCTAATGATAAAAGGTTCAATTTAACATGAAGAGTTTATATGCACCCAACAGTGGAGCATCCAGGTTTATAAAACAAATACTTAAATACCTATGGAGAGACTTACATAACCACATAATCATGGTGAAAGATATCAACACCCTCCTTACAGTATTAGACAGATCATTGAGGCAGGAAATTAACAAAGATATTTGGGACCTGAACTCTACATTTGACCAAATGGACCTAACAGACATCTACAAAACATTCCACCCAACAGCAGAACATACATTCTTTTCATCTGCACATGGAACATACTCTAAAACCAAGCATACATTCAACCATAAAGCAATTCTCAACAATTTTTTTAAAAAACTGAAACTGTAACAACCACACTCTCATTATCACAGTGCAATAAAAATAGAAACCAATATGAAAAAGGTCACTCAAAACCATACAATTACATGGAAATTAAACAATCTGCTCTTTAATAACTTTTGGGTAAACAATGAAATCAAGGCTGAAATCAGAAATTATTTGAAACTAATGAAAACAAAGATAAAATATAGCAGAATCTCTGGAACACAGCTAAAGCAGCATTAAGAGGAAAGTTTATAGTGCTAAACACTCACATCAAAAAGTTAGAAAGACCTCAAATTAACAACCTGACATCACTCTTTGAGGAACTAGAAATATAATAGCTGACCAATCTCAAAGCTAGCATAATAAAAGAAATAACCAAAATCAGAGCTGAACAAAATGAATTTGAGATGCAAAAAACCATGTAAAAGATCAATGAAACCAAAAGCTGGTATTTTGAAAGAATAAATAAGATGGATAAATTAACAGCTAGACTAATAATGAGAAAAATACAGAAGATCCAAATAAACATAATCAAAAATGACAAAGGTGACATTAACACTGACCCCACAGAAATACAAAAATCCCTCAGAAAAAATTATGAACACCTCTATGCACACAAACTAGAAAACCTAGAAGAAATAGATAAATTCCTGGAAACACAACCTCTCAAGATTGGACCAGGAAGAAATTGAAACCCTGAACAGACCAATAACAAGTTTTGAAGTTGAATAAGTAATAAAAACCTACCAAACAGAAAAAGCCCTGGGCCAGACAGGTTCACAGCCAAATTCTACCAGACACATAAAAAAGGACCAGTACTAATCCTATTGAAACTATTCCATAAAATCGAGGAGGCCACAGTCATTCAGCTATTAAAACCTGGCAGAGACACAATGAAAAAAGAAAACTTGAGGCCACTATCACTTATCAACATACATGCACAAACCCTCCACAGAATACTAGCAAAGCAAATCTAGCAGCACATCCAAAAGCTAATCCACCATGATCAAGTAGGCTTTATTCCTGGGATGCAAGGTTGGTTCAATATACACAAATCAATAAATGTGATTCATCACATAAACAGAACTAAAAACAAAAACCATATGGTCATCTAAATAGATGCAGGGAAGGCTTTCAATAAAATTCAACATCTCTTCTTGTTAAAAACGCTCAATAAAGAAAAATACATCAAAATAACAAGTGCCATCTATGACAAACCCACAGCCAGTATCATAATGAATGGGAAAAAGTTGGAAGCATTCCCCTTAAGAAACAGAACAAGCTAAGAATGCCCACTCTTATCACTCTTATTCAATATAATTCTATAAGTCTTAGCCAAAGCAATCGGGCAAGAGAAAGAAATAAAAAGCATCCAAATAGAAAGAGAGGATGTCAAATAATCTCTCATCACAGATATGTTTCTATATCTAGAAAATCCATAGTCTCTACCCAAAGGCTCCTATATCTGATAAACAACTTTGGCAGTTTCAGGATACAAAATCTATGTGCAAAAATTAGTAGCATTCTATACGCCAATAATGTCTAACTAAGCTGAGAACCAAAGCAAGCACACAATCCCATTTATAATAGCCACAAAATGAATAAAATACCTAGGAGTACAGCTGACTAGGAAGGTGAACAATATCTACAATGAGAAGGACAAAGTGCTGCTGAAAGAAATCAGAAATGACACAAACAAATGGAATAGGAAGAATCAATATTGTTAAAATGGCCATACTCCCAAAGCAATTTACAGATTAAATGTTATTCCTATCAAACTACTAATAACATTTTTTCACAAGATAAGAAAAAACTACTCTAAAATTCATATGGAACCAAAAGAAGTCCAAATAACGAAAGCAATCCTAAGCAAAAACAACAAATCTGGAGGCCTCACATTACCTCACTTCAAACTATAACACTGCAAGGCTTCAGTAATCAAAACAGCATGATATGGGTACAGAAACAAACACACAGTTCAATGGAACACGTTAGAGACCCCAGAAATAAAACTGCACACATACAATAATCTCATTTTTGATAAAGTTGACAATAACAATCAATGGGGAAAGGACTCCCTATTCAATAAATGGCACTTTGATAACTGGCTAGCCATATGCAGAAGATTGAAACTGGATGCCTATATTTCAACATATGCAAAAAGTCAACTGAAGATGGATTAAAGACTTAAATATAAAACTGAAAACTCTAAAAACCCTAGAAGAACACCTAGAAAATATTCTGGACCCCCTGGCAAAGATTTCATGATGAAGACACAAAAAGCAATTGGAACAAAACAAAAAATTGACAATTGATACTGAATTAAACTAAAGAGATTCTGTACAGCAAAAGAAACTATCAACAGAGTAAACAGACAACCTAGAGAATGGGAGAAAATATTCACAAACTGTGGATCTAAAAAAGGTCTGATATCCAGAATCTGTAAGGACCTTAAACCATTTAACAGGCAAGAAACAAATAACCTCATTAAAAAGTGGGCAAAAGACATGAACAGACACTTCTCAAAAGAAAACTTATAAGCGGCCAACAAGTATATGAAAAAATGCTCAACATCACTAATTATTAGAGAAAAGCAAGTCAAAACCACAATGAGATACCATCTCAAAACAGTTAAAATGGCTATTATTAAGTCAAATAATAACAGATGCTAGCAAGGTTGTGGAGAAAGAGATCACTTATACACTGCTGGTGGGAATGTAAATTAGTTCAGCCACTATGGGAAGCAGTTTGAAGATTTCTCAGATAACTTAAAACAGAAGTACCATTCGATCCAGCAATCCCAATACTGGTTATATACCCAAAGAAATATAAATCATTTTATAATAAAGACACATGCATATGTATGTTCAGTGCAACAGTATTCACAATAGTAAAGACATGGTATCAAGCTAGATGCCCATCAACAGTGAATTGAATACAGAAAATGTGGTACATATATACCATGGAATATTATGCAGCCGTAAAATAGAAGGAAATCATGTTCTTTTCAGTAACATGGATAGGAAGGCCAGCTGGAGGCCATTATCTTAAGTTGATTAATGAAGGAACAGAAAGCCAAATACCACATGTTCTCACTTACAAGTGGGAGCTAAATAAACACTGAGCACACAAAGCCACAAAGAAGGGAACAATAGACTCCAGGCCCTACTTGCGGGTGGAGGTTGCGAGGAGAGTGAGAATCAAAAAACTACCTATTGGGTACTATATTTACTACCTGCATGATGAAATAATTTGTACACCAAACCCCAGTGAAATGCAATTTACCCATGTAACAAACTGGCACATGTACACTCTGAATCTAAAATAAACGTTGGAAGGAAAAAGAAAAAAGAATCCACTCACAGTTCTGCATATACAAAGTTACATGTAAAAACTCATGAAAACATTCAATGGCAATTCTAGAACTTAAAAATATCATTAGTTACTACCTCAGAATGTTTTCATCAAAAAAGCTAAAGGGAAGAGTAGCGATGTAGAAAATGACAGAAGACAATAACAGACTTAAGCATGAAGTAAAAAAAGAATAAAACATCTATAGGAAATAAATGGGACTTGTTGAAAGTGTCATATATCTACATATTCGATTGAAGTTTATGGAAGAATGGAAAGAGAAAAAGTGACATAAGCAATATTTTATATACCGATGACCAATTTTTTTAATAAAAAAGTCTCAATTCGTAGAACCAATATGTGCTTCAAATTGCAGTCAGGATACATATTAAAAAACCCTAAACATACAATAATATGTACACATTTTTAGGTAATTAAATATATATTTTTGATTGGCATTTAACACCTACTTTTCTAGAAATGCATTTAATAGATTTCTAAAGTAGATATGTTTAACTTATAATATATTAGAAATAGAAATTATTAACATTGGATTAACATTGTGGTTATGCAATTATATTTGCACTTTATATCAATGATGATGCTGAGGTCTAGAAAATTTGAGCAACTTACTTAAAGTACTTCATGATGAAAAGAAATAATACATTATAAATGGTAAAATTTAAAAATAATGAAAATAAGATATAATACAAAAATTAAAATTTTAGCTCAAATTTTTCTTATGACAGAAACTATTGTTTCTTTATCAAAATATACTTTTCATTTTTCATCCTAATAATAGAATTATCATTTGTGTGAACATAATTCTCATTATGTAACTCTCGGGAGATAATTCTCCATGAATATTTTTACACTGATGCATGGTCTAGGCCTTCTGAGCAATCACTGATAAGGTTAGGGAATGACTGAACAACTAACATGCTTTAAAAGCTAACAATAGTTTATTCTTTAGAAGAGATTTAGAGATGTGTCTCCCCAGAGACAATCACTTACGTTCCGGGGTAAGAAACCTAGAGGCTTAATCCATCTCTCCTCTCCCCAAAGTATATTTGTTTACATTCTACAGTAAAAGTATTTTTCCTTCCAGAGAAGATTGGTAGTTGTGCCAGAATTCCCTGTATACACTGAGTTTGATCATTTTGGTGTTCCTCTTCTGGGATGCAAACACACTATATATGCAGGCAGTTACTGATTCTCAGAACCTCCTGTCTTAAGAGGAACTGGAGTGAGGGCAACTGACACAAACCATGAGTAATTAACTGCCTATGTCCATGAACCAGAAATCCTGAGGCGCCTGTCAGAATTTACATATCAAACTATGGCAGGATAACTTGTTTGCTTGCATATAGGGTAAAATTTCAGACCCTTCACAGTTTTTGAGTTAAACTTCCAGTGTTCAACCAAAATACCGTATTCCCCAGCATCCCTTGAAGTTGAAAGCAGCCAAGCGATCCAGTTCTCAACAATGATACAAAAGCAAAAGTTGTTGTTTGGGACTTTTAAAATGTTCTTTTCCCCTGGATTCTCCTGTTTCCTGAAATATAGTTATAATGGCTGGGGACACAGCGTCCTTCTTTTGTTACTACAAGGTGATTTTGAGAGTTGGATAATAAAGGTTTACATGTAATAATGAGAAAATGGTTATTTATAACCAAGGGCCATATTATGAAAGAAAAGAGATTATTTCATCCATTCACTCAATCAGCAAATATCATATTGACAGAATCTGTACTGGATGGTAGGAATACAAAGATGAATAAAACTCAGTTTCTATTTTCAAAGAGCTGTAGCAGGGAAGGAGAGACAAAAACTAATAACTGAAATAATTTGTAGTAAGAGCTATATAATGTAATGCACATAATATGATATAAACAATATTTATAGTTATACACATCTTCAAATTCCTTGTCTTTCTCTTGCTTCCTAGCACATGCTTGACTAAACTAATCTTGGTAAAACCCAACTCTCAATGCCTATCCTCCTGAAGTTGCATGTACCTGAAAAACACATGAGAATATTCTCAGAAGTCTATAGTCCTTTTACTTTCTCATTATCTTGGATGGCTATTCATTTCTTCTTCTCTTTTTTCTAATTTCCAAAATCTGCTTTACAACCTAACTCCTCTATTACTTCCCAATTGCTCCACTACTTTCATTGCCAGCTAATAAACTTTCTTACTAATTTATTGAGTAAATAGAATTGGAAACGAACTTCTTCAAGTTCCCACAAACACATCTGTCCCTTTACCTGCATATATCCATATCTGCTCTACCTTCTCTCCTGTTACTAAGGGTTAATTTTTCTGTTTCACACATAAGGCTAACCCCTTCACTTACATAATATTTCCTATCCATTTTTGCAAATTAAAGACATTGCTCCATAAATTTTTCCCCTTTTCTGAATCGATATTTTTTCTCTCTGTTTTCGATCATTCCCATAAGCAAATAAACTTCACAGACATGTTTTTCAAGTAATGAACCAAAGCCTAAAGAGATATCAAGGTCAATAAACATAAGGAAGACTCAGAATGTTATGGATTGATCAACAAAAGGAGACCAGAGGGTAAAGTAGACATCTCAGCAAATGTCCACAGATATGAACAGTAGTCAGGGAGTAAACTGATACTCTGACACTGTGCATATCTTAAGCAATTTAGATACAACTCTGGGACAAAAAAGGAGGGAGAGATACCCTTGAGGAGACTGAGAACATTTATGACTTGATTACAATTTTTTAAATTGGAAATGAAACCTAAGATAAAATGTTGACATACACATAAAGGTAGACTTTTTAAGCAAAGGAACCCCTGAATTTGTAATTTTAGATGTTATACACACTTATAAGTATTCAGTTTAAAATTCATCTAATTGTTATTATAGGATTTGGAAGTTTGACAGAAAATCATGTAAAGTTAAACTGTACTGTAAAAATAATCTATCAAACCACTAATCAAAAAATAAGATTTGTTGTTTAAAGGATCAATAAAAGGTACTTTAACAACAGTATGTATAGAGTCATATGGTACATTGGCCTTTGGGAGGATATTCTAATTAGCAAAAGAAGTACTGGGGCTGAAGAAGTACTTGGGAAACCAAAATTTCATTGTAGAGGAGTTTAATATGCAAATCAAGTTGGATTCTTCAGGCTCTCATTTTAACTGAAACTAAATGCGTATCCCAAAGGAGAAATTTTCAACTAACTAGAAGTTGCATGTTTTAAACTCCTACATGTCATGCTATTACTTAATCTTAATTACTCTTTTTTAAAAAAATTTTTTTGTTTGCTTGATAAAACCTTGAATAGAATACAAAAATATTGTTTACTTGTGTAGTACAGTCTTAGATGTTCAAGACCAGAGATTATGTCTCTCCATTCCCTAGTGTCCAGGCCAACCAGAAACAAGCCTAATTGTATGCTTTTCTTTACCACTTGACCAGTTTTCACAGCTTGATGTATCATCAACTTCAAGATTCTTCTAAATTTAGAAAATGAGTTTGCCCATAACTTGGCACTGATGAGATCCTTTTCCTTTAGTTTCTGAAAACACGACTACTGAAGCAAATAAAGTACTATCTTGTTTGTTTCTATAAAGAGGTAGAAAATAAGTGGAAAGTACATTGACTATTTTGCTTTTTCAAACATATACTCTCTTGGGGAAATCATTGTGCTGTCTGCAAATGAGTTTGAAAGCCTGATCTAACATTGATGTTCTTTATGCATCATTTAATTGTTTCATGTTTAATTGCATTACGACAAAGCCAACATCTGTGGCAATGAAGATATAAAGGATATTTTGTAAACTTAGAAAAGTAGAATGAAGTCACAGAGCAGATTTCTCTGCAGGGGAAAAAAAATCCATGGAATAGACTAACCATCATTTTTATATTAAGGACAGAGGAAGCCATCATAAAACAAAAGCCAGCAAGTTAGTAAAAAACAGAATTTAAGTGCCAATAATAGAAACTAATTGACAGCATAAGCCACTCATTTTCTTTGTTTTAGAGTGAGAAGAGAGGTTTTAAATGTTATCCTCATTTTGGTATTACATATTGAATATACTATTAATGAGATGCCACAGAAATTTTGTATAATAAAATGTACAACATATTGATGTTTGTTTTTGGAGGACACAGTGGTTTAATTTCTTCCTCATGAAATGAGGAATTCATTTTTAGATAACCGACATATGGCAATTCTAGGGTTAATATGTGCATTTTCACCTTGAAATGCTTTTTATTAAAATGAAAAATATTATCTGGCATATAGAAAAGAAATGTTTAAAATAAAGCAGAGAGACAATGTATATTTGATGAATGAAAAACAAACTTATAAATTGTTTTAGGGGCTAGCATAAGGTATGTAAAAAATGTATTAGGCTAAAATATTGAATTTTGAAAAAGAAGCAAGAAGTCCTGACAGTCAATTTTTATTACTCATATTTTTATAAGGATAAGAGATATTATTAAGATTCTTCCTAAATAACTATGGTGGCCTCAGGGAAAAGATTTAAGCATAAAAGAGGTGATGAGTTTCATGTCCCTTACAGAAAGTTAGCATATGTGTAGGCCTAGAGTGGTTTCATATGCACATGCTTGAATTGGTATTTCCTACTATTTATTACTGTGTTGTTTTAAGCATCTATGTTTGTATAAAATCAAGAAATTAAATTATTTTTGAAGTATTTGGAGTGTTGCATGGAAGCAGTAAGTCATTGCTTGTAGAGAAAGCTAAAACACATAGAAATTCTTACAATTCTCCCATTCCTTTGATTAAACAAACACATCAACAATATTGTATCATTAGCCAGCCACTCTGGTAGGTAACCAAATACAAAATCCTTCCTAGATGCAGTTTACAATGTACAGCAGAAGGCAGATATGGAATAGAAATTAAACTGTGCTGAATATAAACTTCTATTGGGTACAACATGATGAACTAACCTAGCCTGGGCATTTGTGAGAATCTCCTGAAGAAGTGATTTAAGTTGAAATTTGATAAATGGGCAGGAATTAGCTTGGCAAAGGAGAGAGGGGAGAAAATAGAAATTCAGGCAGAAGGAAGAATAAGGCAAAGATCTTGAGGCAAAGGAGAGCAAGACGTGTCCAAGAAACTGAAATAAGTCAAGTTTGACTGGTGCATAGAAAGTGTGGAAAGAAATGCAAGAAGTAGGGTGCAAGTCACTGCTGCTCACCACAGTGTGTTGAATGAAAATCACAAAGCTCAAGATGTTGCACGATTCCCAATAAGAAAAGCGTGACATGGCAATATATACCAGCCTCCAATCCAATCCGTTCTCTCTCTTGCTTTTATCTTCTGTAAAGACTGTGTGCTAAATCTTCCCTACCCCACTTGCAGCTAAATTGGGCCAGAGTTCTGAGCAATGAGATGTTTAAAAGTCTCAGTAGAGGGCATCCCTTCTGAATAAAAGTTAAAGCTTCATTAGGAGGTGTCATTTTTTCTCCCATTTGTCTTTCTTCTCTCTTGCTGTCTGAGAGTAGAGATGAGGCCTGCAGAGGGAGCAACCATTTTGCAACAAGAAAATAATTTCCTACGTGTTAACAATGGTGATCAAACGATAGAAAGAGCCTAAGACTAGGGATGAAAGATGGGATTTATTTTGCTATTGATGCCACAGGCAGCCCTTAGCATTGCGCACTGCAACAGTATGTGTGGCCCTACACAGAGGCCTTGCCTGGGTTCTTGATGGTAGATGCCACTGGGCCATCTTACCAGAACTGGGCTGTCTATCCCATACTTATTTTGGTATGAGAAAAATTAAGCCACTAAATTGAAGTTTTCTGGTAACTGCTGTTGATTACATTTCTAACTTTCAACAGCCTTGTATTTCATTTTTAATGGGTCTTTGCTGAGGGTGTACAATTCTCTCAGCAAAAAAAAAAAAAAAAAAAAAAAAAGAAGACTTTTGACAGTCTGTTCTTTCTCTCTGTGTGAATATATAATTCTTGTCCTGGAGTACCACTTTCTCCCCCCAGGCGATGCCCTTCTAACCACTCAAATGTCATCTCCTCGGGGAGAGTCCTTCCCTGTTCCCTCCAGGCAGATTTAGTCTTTTCCAGGGCTCCTACAGAACCCTGTGCACTGATCATTTATCATATATTCTTCAGATTCTTTGCTTATATCTCCATCCTCTGCATCAGCTTGTGAGCTTCATAAGGACGCTGTTTTTATATATTTTTTGTTCCCATTTTCTAGAATTTTTGTACTGTTACTTTAGAATATTAGTATTGATAAATATTTGTTATCCTCCAAATTAAATTTTATTGTAACAAACATTTATATAGTGCTTACTTATCCCAGGCACTGTTTTGAATGCTTTACAGGCATTATATAATTTGATAAATTTATGAGTCATCACCACTCACAGAGGTAGGCATTATTATTATCCCCATTTCACAGATGAGGAAACTAAGTCCCAGAGGCTGAAATAACTTTCTGGAAGTTACGGATCTAGAAAATTATGGAGCTTGGATTAGAATCTAGACAAGGACGTTTTGTTTGAAATCAAGTAAACTTAGAAACAATCTAATATTTTTTTCACATACCAAGATGTGTTGTATATCACATACAGAGACATGGAGATATTAGGTGACTTATTAAGTGTCAGATTAACTGGTGTAAGAGATGGGACTTTAGTCCAGGTCTCCTGATTTATAGGTTATTGCTGCTTCATTGACTCCCTCAATTGGTTTTATAGCAAAATCTACTGGGAAAGTTTCCTGACAATCCAGAATTTAGGGCCTATTATCCAAAGATTCTTATTTGGCATGTATAGACCTCTCAAAGTTCTCCCAACAATATTTAGTTATGTAGATAGGTTTGGGAATTATATATCTACAGTACATGTGTATCAGTCTATGTTTGGTCAGGAAAATAGAACCTTTACAACCATTAAGGAAATATACATTTATTACAGGCATTATGGTTTATATTAATTAGGGAGGAACTGGAGTAATAAAGGCCTGGAAGAACATAGCCAGAGAATTTTTTTAAAAAGTCAGTAATGATTTCAGCCAGAAGCACTGAAGTATGTGTAGCAGACAGAACTCAAGAAAAACTCTGAGATGCTGTCCTGACTACATAACATAAGAGCTTCTGAAGAAGTCTGTGAACTCTTTACATCTGGGTTCCACAACATTCTAAGATAATAGCTTTTATTTGACCTCCACCTTCCACATTATGTAAAAGTTCCTCCCATTGGCAAACTCCAACCCAGAGTCATAAATTCAGGTTAGGAGATTCTGGGAATATGATTTCCACCTTTAGAAGTGAGGATTGGTGATGCCAAGTGGATTGCAGATATGGTGCCCACAATGATCCTCAGCTCCTGGTGTTCACATCCTTGTATGATCCACTGCCGTCAAGTGTGTGTAGCGCTTGTGACTTGCTTCTAACCAATAGGGCCAAAGTGATGGAATGTACGTGATTAAATTTACATGATTAGATAAGATTGTAGTGTCTGTCTTGCTGGAGTCTCTTCCTTTGTTGACTTTGAAGAAGCAAGCTATTATGAATCCTACAGCTGCAAGGAGATAAATATTGTCAACAACCATGTAACTCTTCCAGAGACCCTTTTCCTAGTTGAACTTCCAGATGAGATTCCAGTCCTTAATTGCAACTTCATGAGAGGCCTTATAGCAGAGAATGCAGTTAAGCCATATCCATATCACTGACTCATAGAAATAGATAATAAATGTATATTGTTCTAAGCCAATATGTTTGTCATAATTTGTTTTATAATGTTGAATAATACAACAGACAGCCTGGTACAGAAACACACTAAACTATTAGATTGCTCAAATTACTAAGATGAAATATAAAACATTGGCTTTGGGAACAAGCGGTGAGCTGAAGGGGAATTTAATTGGACATGGAAAAATGGTGAGCTGTTTTAGCAAGTGACAAAATGTTTCATAAAATCGAGCCTATTCTAAATTGGAGGACAGAATATGTATATAATGAATAATTTTGTAACTTTGGTCTAGGTGCTATTGAGTCAATATTGAAAGTATGAGCTGGTTTCAACTCACGGCATTTGCAAAGGTACTTAAGAAAAAAATAAGCTCAAGGAGAAAAACAGATTGTTTGCAAGCAGAATTTAGAGGAAATATAAATAATTCAGAAATTTCAGTGCTATAAACAAAACTATTTCTCAGCAATCAAAAGTGTAACCATTATGGCATAGCCTCATGTTAAACTATGAGTGTAGATTTTGGCACATAGAATTTACTAGAATCAAATACCTAAAGAGCTGTGTCTGAGACACAAATGTTTGAAAGAGCTGTGTTGGCAAAAACATTGCCAGACTAGACTAAAAGAAACAGAGCAGTTGGGCGCAGTGGCTCACGTTTGTAACCCCAGCACTTTGGGAGCTGAGGCAGAACAACTGCTTGAGCCCAAGAGTTCAAGACCAGTCTGGGCAACATAGTAAGACCCCATCTCTACAAAAAATTAAAAAAAAAAAATAGCCAGGCATGGCCCCAGCTACTTGGGAAGCTGAGGTGACAGGATCACTTGAGCCTGGGAGATCAAGGCTGTGGTGAGCCATGATCGCACCACTGCACTCCGACCTGAGTGACAGAGAGAGACCCTGTCTCAAAAAAAAAAAAAAAGAAAAGAAAAGAAAAGAAAAAGAAACAGCTGTATTTGAGATGCAAAAGGAACTCTTGTTCCTATCAAAAAGCATATGTTCTTCCATGCCCTTTTCAGAAGCCAACATTCCAGATAATGAAAAAGGAAGAACCTCCCAGAGAGCAGAGCCAAACCTATGGAGAACAGTGAACCAGGGAGCTATTCTTGGCAGAATAACTGAAGTCTAATGAAGGAAAATCACCCACCCTAGAGTAGGGGAAACTTACATGTGTCTAGCAGTGTTTCCGAATTGTTTGGGAGCAGTGTCTGCTATGTGCCATTTAGTCTTCTGCTTTTTGAATGCAAATGTTATTATAGTTATTCTTTTGTTATTCCACTATCATAAGTTAGGAGTGTGGAGTATGTAACTTGTCTGTTTGTTTTTACGTCTCTGAATCAAGAGAGGCTAAGTTTGGATATCTATCTATCCATCTATTTGAGGATATATATATATATATCTCACAGCAGGCTTTCTGGACTTAGTCTCATGCCATAATTGGATGAGACATTTGGGGTGTCTTCATTTGGAAATGGTATTTTTTCATGAACATTTTTTAACAAGAGAGTAAAGTGTGGTAGATTATTATTGAGCAAATATTCATTTTCTTCACTCCAATTTCTTTAGAAAAATGTATTTCCCTGCCCTATTGCTATTGAGACTGGCATTATAAACTGACTTGGCCAAAGAAATATGGGCACAGGTGACAGAGTGCCAGTTACAGACCTAAGTCTTTGGAGGCACCAAATGTTTCTGCTTCTTCCTCTGGGACTTTCAGAACTTCCCAATGTGAAGAACATGGCCCTGAGTGGCTTATACCTCTTGAACCTGGGGCCAAAATGAATATACACAGTGCGGAGCCACCCAGCTCATCCATAGACCTGTGAATGTGAGAATAAATGTTTGTTGTTATATTCCACTGAGTTTGGTGGTGGTTTGTCACCAAAAATGACACATGACACTGTACTTGCCTAATTATTTGATTATGTTTCAGTTTGTTGATATTATGGCCTTTGTCTTGATTGGGACATCCAGTCACACTAATGCTTAATGCTTTATATGTGGCTTCAAAAGGATAATAGAAACCTCTATTCATTTATTCATTCATTCAAAAGTGTACTATACATATTAAGTACTTAGGAGTAAAGGGCCATGATATATGGGAGTATCAAAAAGGTTAAAATTATGTCTATGTGTACATCTATTTATGTATGTACCTATCTCTTTGTTTATAACTATATTGTAAAGGATTACATTTTGGCTGCCTAAACCTTCTTTCTTATTGCTGCATCTTCAATGTGTGAAATCACAGGGGTTGGTGGAAGAGAAGGAGAACAGAAAGGTACAAGGAACTATGAAGCGGAAAGTTATAAACCAGGGAACACACATGTAGTACTTGGAACAATGCAAAAGGGTCTTTATCTTTGCATACCTTGAGATGGGTGGAAAACAGGGACTCTATTTGCTCTGGTTTTTTGTTAATATTGTTAGTGTACTTCCTGAACAAAGAAAAAAAATCTCTCTTGTCATGTTGACAGCTTTTGCTACATAAATAGATAGCGAAGTAGGCAGATACCAAGGTGTGAACTTCCCCCATGAATTTCTATTGGATGTTAGACTTGCAAGAGTGGGATTGAGCATTTAAATGGTAAAGATGCCTATCAAATAAAGTCCAGATATCAACTTTAAGTCAGTTTAATGGATACTGCCTTGTTAACAGTAGAGCCAGTTTGTTGCACATCAGTAACTAGCTTATAGGTCCCAGAAGCAGCCCTATAAGGGGATGTTTTGTAACTTATAGAAAAAACACATCTCTCCACATCCTTTTTTCTCTTAAATTATCCCTGTCAATAAGTTCTTTACAACACAAACTTCAGGCATCAAGCTTTCTGCAAACCAAAGACAAATCTCTTTCATTCATTTTTTTCTACAAGTTTTTTTCTTTATTGGCACTTGTGAAATATTAATTGATTCACTATTATATTCATTAGTCAAATATTTACTTAGTGCCTATGATGTTACAGCTCTGGAGTCATAAGGTAAAAAGCACAGAAATGGTGCTTATATTTGAAAAAGCAGTGAATTAGTAAAAAGAGAAATACATGAAGTGATTATTAATTATGATATTTTATAGAAATAATAGACTGAGACAGAATCCAAGGAAGTCTTCCATGAAAAGGTGAAATTTAAGCCAAAACCTAAAGGAGACAAAAATGAGATGGCCATGTGCATATGAAGAGCAGAGCACTTCAGCAGAAAGACAAGCATGTGCAAACCTCTCAAAGCTAGGGAAAAGCAAGATGTCTCCAAAGAAGAGCAAGGAGTATGAAGAATGAGGCCCAAGAAGAAGGGTGGTGTGAGAGGTATGGGATGATAGGTAGGGACTAGGCCAAACAAAACCTTGTTGTCCTTAGTATGGAGTGTTATTCAATAGACAGCTCTTCAAAGGTCAGAAATTGACATGAATCTCGTGCCTTAAGATGCCTGTGGCCAATGTTTGGAGAGTGAATTGGAGGGACAAGAATGGAAGCAGGGAGACAAGTGAGAAGGCAGGTGCAGTAAGGCCAGATGAAAGAGGATGGTGACCAGATTGAAGTCAATAAAATGAATTGGGAGGTACTCGGTGGATTCCAGGTAGGTTCTGGAGGTAGATCCGATGGAACATATTGGTAGATTATTTATCAAGGGCAAGAGAGACAAAAAGAGGAATTAAATATCCTTCATGGGTTTCTGGCATGAGCAATTTGCTGAAATAGAAATTGTAAGTGGAAGTCAAGAATTCCATTTTAAGATGTCTGTGAAGCATCTAAGTACGAAAGTCAAATAGTTAGTTGTGTGTACCTGCTGGGCAGCCCAAGGAGAAGATTGGGCTGGGGATGTAAGTGTGGTAGACAGCAGCATAAATAGATATTTAAAGCTATGGGTCTGTGGAGATAGTCAATTGAGAGAGTAGAGGAAACAGTAAAGAAAGCCCATTATGGATTCCTGAGGAACCAAAACATTAAAGGTTTGGTTATAGGATTAAAAACCAGCAATAGAAATGACGTGACCCGTGCAGGGAAAGAAGAGATGAGATATGTGGCATGATAAAGCATACATACTCCCTTAAGTGAGAGTGAACTCATGAGCAGAACTGCATTTACAGAGCAGACATAGTGGGGAAAAAAATTCCTCTGAACCAGAGACTCTGGTCTCAAAGAATAACTTTCTAATGTCTTAGCTTGGCATTCAATGTCCTCAGCAATCTTGCTAAGACATTTCCATTCATATCCACATGCAAAAATGTTCCCTTCACAAGTCTTTCTCTTCTACTATCTAGGCCATTCATCAATCTCAAAGGGATGTCTTATGGTGAGGTGACCTGAACATTTAAAAATTAAATTAGACCCCCTCTGAGAGTGAAAATGGAGTTGGAAATGATTAAAACCAGCATTAACCTAAAATATTCTGGCAAACACACAGGCTTTGGCAATATTGAATTTGGATATTTGTTGTCTTCAGTGCTCTTTGCCCATACTTTTCTATAATCTAGCACTTTTCTGCGTGCTGTCCCAAACTCTTAAGCATTTGGTTTTCCTCTTTTGGATTACAGCAAGTTATTTTGGCACTCTGTGTCAGTTGTCTCTGAGCATTGCCCATATTTCTTAAGTTTCCAAATTTCTTGCCAAGGGAGAAACCTTAAGTATCTACTTAAAAATAAATAGCTTATCCCCAACCATGCTATTGAATGGTTACTAATTGGTTAATGTACTTCCTCTTTTTAAAGTAACAGAATCTGCTTTGCAAAGAAGATATTCAGAGACATTGGGTTTAACTCAGGAGGTGGTTCACTGCGAAACTTCCAGGTTTTGTAAAGGGTAGAAGGTAATTTTGAGACGCCAGGACTTCTCACATTTCAGTGTTTGTACTGTAGAGTTTGCTACCTGTTGAATGTCCTTGTAGCTCCAGTTACAAACTACATGAAATTTAGATGGGGCATTACTGATGTCAAATTTATTCTGCAAAAGGATGTCTTTAAAGCACCTTAAAATCAAATTATATTCTTTTAAATAAACTGGATTTTTTCCTGTTGCAGAACATATTTTCATATTTCTTGTCCCATAGGTAACCATTAGAAGTAATAGCATTCATGCCTGCAGTAAATGTCTAATCTTCCATGATGGTGCCTAGACGTGTTTGCTTGGTATTTTCCTGTTTCATTCCACCCCACGCATCTCATTGTTGGGTATTGTCTGTCATTCCCTTATGTGGTATTGAATAGTCCAAAAGATAAGGCTAAAGTCATTAGTCTGGAAGCAACTTAAACAATTTAATTCCCTTCCTTTGTGTTCTTGGAGTTTTCCAAGAACCATCTTCTAACAGGCAACTTTTTTTTTTCTATTTGCTTTTGACTTATTTTTCTTTCTGAAATATCTTACTTTAGTTTCTTCTATTGTCAATTTATTCTGTACTCATGCTGCTTTCATTCCACTCAAGGCAGAAATATTCTTCATGTTCAGGAAAGAAAGAGGACCTAATGATTTCTCTACAGTTAAAAATCTTTAGGTTCCAATGATGATGGCTTAGACTCACCCTAAGGTTGTAACTATAAAGCATTGGATTTGGGCTTGTACATTATATGCGTGGCATAAAATACTATTAGTTCTTTTCTTACAATTCCTTAACTCATATGCTAAGGGATTAGATTAAAAAAAAACATGAAATTTGTTCATTGTCAATACCTTTCTGGGATAGAGTAAGTTTAAAAATAATATGTAGGAAAACCAGTAGAGATGATTAGAAGGATTGTAATATAGGTTAGAAGAAAATCTCTAATGACTCCCTTTGTCACTTAAGCCCATTCTGAACCTCACTGGTTTTGCAAAAATTGTCCCTTTTTGGATTGAGAAAATGTATTAAAGCAGAAAATGTATTAAAGAGAAACCTACTAGTTTCTCCTCTCTGTCTGTCTTTGATCTAGTTGCAGTAGCTGGAACCATGTCAAACAGGGATGCATTATGGAAAGAAAGTTTATAAATCAGAAGGGCCAACTCTATAATTTGTTAATAAGTGTGGTGAAAACCCAGCTCAAGTAATGTCCTAGTACTGGGTGTCACATTACAGAAATGGAACTGTGTAATTTTGAAAAGCGGAGAAGAGAGAATATTGGGAAATGTACATCTCCATTTGAGAGGGTCTCAGGAATTTTCTGCTTACACTTTTGAAGAGAGAGTTTAAAAGCAGATGACAAGTTCTATGTGAATTTTTTATGGAGCACATTGCAGAGTTAGCAAAGCCCTCCTGCTAGTAAAAATCTGCAGAATAAATGTATGCTCATAAAAATAGAATTAACATAAGAAAATGTTTAATGATAGGTGTGATAGTGGACCGAGAGTTGAAAGAATGAATTACAAGTCCCAGGTTTAGAAAAAGATATCCCCCCTCTCAGGCATACATTTCTGATACTTAGTTGAGTTCAGGGGTCAAAAAAAAATAGTGTCACTATATGTGTGGCATTTTATTTTCTGGAGCACAGGTCTATAGCTGTCATCAGATTCTCAAAGAATCACTGTGATGTTAAAAAAAAAAAGGTTTGAAGTCTGTTTGAACTATATAAATGCATGCATTTATGAGATACTATGGCAACTAGGTTAATGATAATTAGGAGATGTTTCAGTTGCAACACCCCTGTTTCTTAAAAACAAATTACTTTGGGGATAGAACTATGATTCCAGTTCAAAATGTATATGTCAACTACGTTATACTGGTAGTGGAGTAATTACATCAGATACAGTTAACTTTGGGTAAGAAAATGGATATTTATATGCAACTGACTTTGAAGATCCTGTTAACCAGAGCTTCTAAAATCCCCCTACTGTTTATCCCCTGAGCCATTCCCTTGCTCTGCTCTTTACTGGTAACTGAAACACGCAAAGACCACTTCATATTTGCTTATACCTTCTCTTCATTTTGTTACACATATGACCATTGATTGGGATAAATAAACAAACCCTAATAGTATTGAAACCAGATTTTGCCTGAAAGCACATGTTTTCTCTGGGAAACATAACTGACCTAGACTAACATGGCCCTTGCCCCTTCACCTTCCCACCTGCAGTGCCTTAGGGATGACCTTTTATCAATTAGTCATCAAGTTTTCATATTCAGGAGCTTTTAATGAAGGGAGAACACTGCATTGCATTTTCATCCTACTTCATGTTATGGTACAGATATTCTTGTTTTATAAATGTTTATTAAAACTGTCAGTTATTAGAGATTGAAACTGGCATTTCTATTCTTTACTGCTCAGTGACTCACAGAAAGTTATCCTTTGACTCATCCATACACTTAAATGTTTTCACACATTTTTTTAAAAGTTCTAGAAATAAAAATGTAGGCTATTTGTGATGTTTCCAAAATTAGTCCAAGAAGTAGGTACAATAAAGCTACATGTACTGTATCAGCACTCTCCAGATGGCAAAAGGAAAATAAAATGTCACATCCACATACCCTCCTTTCTCTCCCTTTTCTGAATGTACAGTATGATGATAGCTATTAATCTGAAAGCCGAAGCCATTTCACTAGACTTTGAGCTATACTGAAACAGGAATTAAATGAAAAATAATAGTAATTTTAACCAGCTTTTATTTTGGAAAATATTTGAATTTTTCTCCCCCTAATGCAAACTCACCCATTTACCCTAATTACTTCCTACAGGGCAACAAATCCTAACTTTTGTTTCTAGTCTTCCTCTCTTTTTGAGCCTCAGAGCAGTACATCCAGTTCTCTTTAATCACATTAAAATTAGAGTGATCTTTCAAAAGTGCAAATGATTTTATATCGCTCTCCTGCTTAAAGTCATTCCTTAGCTTCCAATTTTCTTTTTAGATAAAATTCAATGTCTTAGTGGACCTTAAGACTCTGTATCTTGTGGCACCTGCTTAGCCTTCTGGCCTCAGCTTTTATCTCTCTTTTGTCTTTGTGGCAAAGATCATGTCAATATTTAGCTTTTCTGAACATAAAAGAAAGAAAAAATATACTTATCATTTACCCTTGCAGCTAAGTTGGGGGCAGATGAACAATTTGCATTAATGGAATATGAGTAGAAGGGGCATATCCCACTTGCAATACTAACATTTTCAAAATGGTCTCCCTCTTTCTCTCTCTTGGAAGAGAAGTATTCTAAATGGTAAAACCACACAATAAACGAGTTAATGGGTGCAGCACACCAACATGGCACATATATACATATGTAACAAACCTGCACATTGTGCACATGTACCCTAAAACTTAAAGTATAATAATAATAAAATTTTAAAAAAAGAATCTTTATGCCTAAGGCACCACTTGGAGGAGAGCCATCTGACCAGCTTTGGACAGCAGTAAGCAATACATTTTTCTTATATTAAGCTATTGAGACTTTCTGTTATTTATTAGAGTATTTCTTTTAAATCTGAACTAATATATTCTTATTTATTAACTTTAGACACAAGATGTTTAAAATCCAATTTCTTGATTACATCAAACTCTTCTCTGCCATAGGGCCTTTGCACATAGTATTCACACCACCAGGAATACACATTCATCTACTGCCTGTCTGATCAATTTCTGCCCATTTTCCAGATCTCAGCTGAAATCTGCAATCTTCCTTCCTTAGGTTTCCATAATTATTATACTTATTAAATCTGTATTTTTCTTTCAAAACACTCATTAAAATTAAAATGTGTACTGTATTTTTTTTTACTGAAGCAGAAAACTATAAGCTCCACTTTCTTTGGTTTAATTCAAGCTAGTAAGAATTCTGCTGATGTCAGAGTTTGCAACCTTGAATTAGTAGGTGCTCACAAAAAAATGGGGCAGATCAATAGTTGTTGACTCAGCTTACAGTGGGGAGACAGGGCTCTGAGATAAAACAGCATTCACAGACAGTCGATAAAAATAAATGTTGAAATCTCTCAGAGCCCTCTTACTCAGAGTTTTATTTATTCAGGTTGTATTAAAGATGTCTTCATATCAAAATTATACTTGTTCTGAATCTTGTCATCATGAAAGTATGCTAGACAGTATTTACAAAGTCCACTTAAGACATTTAAATTTTATAAGTTTAATGATATTTTCTGTAAAATATTAACAAACAATAAATGGTTATATTAGAAAAAATGTACGTTTAACAAACCAGCTGCATTTTTCATATAGATAAGCAACTTTAATTCCTTCATTATATGGAAAATACAAACTCTTTATATAAGAATACTCAGGGTTTATGACAATAATATGACAGGTCATTCAAGTGGTTTTTTTCTTAAAAACAATATAAATATAATTATTTTTCTCAAAATGGTTTTACTGACCATGAATTTCTAAAGTCCCGGCAGAAGGGAGCCAGGATCAGGCCTTCTCCAACTGGAATAAACTCTCACAGGTAAAGAGACTGCCAAATCCACATATAGGCTTCAGGGAGAAGGAGGGTTGTCTTCACCTCCTGTTGGGAATCATGTTAGTTCAAGATGATGATGATGATGATGATGATGATGATGATGATGATGATGATTTGCTTTGGGAGTCGTTTTTAGTCTTGGAATTTGTTGGTAAAAGAAATACACAGGTGCCTTTGAAATGACTCCTATGGCTTAGGAGCACAGCACATGAGAGGTTTTTTTTTTTTTAACATAATCAAGGAAAAAAACTGAGCCATTCTCTGAGTATGGCTGTTCCCCCTTTCCCCCTTTTTTCTTTAAATGAATTGTGGCTTTAATGAGACAAATGATTTTAACTGATAGATTCATTGGGGGACACGAGGTGGGAAGTCTTTCTTTTCTGAGTAGGTTGAGGCGTAAAGATTGTAAAACAAGGTAGGATGTACAGGCTTTATGCCATAAGGGGTGATTCATGATCCAAGTGTCGCTACCTGTTTGATAAAGGGAATCCTGCTGCTAGAGAATAAATCTTCAAATGGAGATTTTGATGTACAGGAATTGATGATCTAAGTCTGCGTGTCTTAGTTGAACTTCAGCTAAAGATAGGTATACAGAAGAGACCATTATACTTGACTAGACTGAAAGATTCTGAATATGAGCAGAATTTTCTTTGGTTAGAGATGTATTTAGGTACACATAAGTTTGAGCAAGTTCACAAAACATCAAAAGGTTGGCTATGCCAATGAAAGAGTGGTCAGTTTTCAAAGGCCGACTACAAATTGTGACCTAGCAAATATCACAGTTTATTGGGCTGTGTTGACAGCACAGTCTTCATTCATTCATTCATTCATTCATGAATTCATTCATTCAAGAAATATGTGTTGAGTAACTCCAAGTACAGCCTTATGTATTATAGATACAGAACAGAGAGAAATCCCTGAATTAATGGATCTAGTTAATATTCTAGTAGGGAAAGATAAAAAATAAATAAAATGAGTAAATTACCCAGTTAGTTAGAAGTAATAAATACTATGGATAAAAATTTTAAAAAGGAAATAGTAATAGACATTTGTTGGGAGAGTTATGTGTGAAATTTTAAATATCATTACCAGAGAAAGCTACATTAAAAGATATAAAGTAGCAGGACTTCAAATGGGTGAAGGAGGTACAGGTATCTGCACAGGTATCTGGAAGAAGATGAATCCAGGTAGAAGGAACAGAAAGTACAAAGGCCCTGAAGTTAGGGTCTATATTTCTGAGAAGAGTTCTTCAATGTATCTTTTTTCCCAACCTGTGTGGTACACAAGTGTACACAGAGAGTTTCAAAAAAGTTGTGAATGTTCTACTTCCTAAGTTAAATAAGGGGAACATGGTGGTTTTTATAATTGTGCTTCATAGGTTACATGTACATTTCTTATTTTCTGTTGCAATATACATTCTACATATACACTCACACACATATGTGGGTATTGCTAGTTTCTGAACATGTAGCCACCATAAATATAAAACTGAAGGTTTTTTTTTGGTGTGGCTAGTTTCTGAACAAGTAGCCCCCATAACTATAAAATTGAAGTTTACTTCTTACACATGTAATGGTTTAGTCGGTGTTCCTGGTTGGTGGACAGCATTTCTTTACATGATGATTGAAAGACGGAGTCTCTTTGCACCTTGTAGCTCTGCTTTTGGCAGAAAGGAACAGAGCAGAGTTCAATTGGTGAATATTTTTTAAGAAGTCAATGTTATATAATGCATATATAAATAATTTAGAGTATAACAAATGAATACCCACATATTCTCTGGTTAAATAATCAGTGATTACTGGGGCCTTCAAAGTCTGACCCCATGTACCCCATGTACAGGTACATGATTACATGTACCTGTAACCTAGAGGCAAACACTAGCCTAATTTTTTTTTGCCCTTATTTGAAGTTTGCCATATATATAGGTATTTCTATTTAATGTACTATTTTATTTTTTTCTGTTTTTAAACTATATATTGGAATCTCACTGCATACATTCATCTTTGACTTGGTTCTTTCATTCAGTATTATTTTGTGATTTATCCATGTTGATATTTGCGGTGATCATTCACTCATTTTGACAATGGCTTATTATTTCATTGTATCACTATGCCACAATTTTTGTCTTTCTCCTTAAATGGATATTCAGATTATATCACTTTTCTTTCTGGTTTTGAACTATTTTCTGCTACTATACATATGCCAGAAATTCTCTAAGGTTTTGTTTTGGACATTTTTAATACATCTCCTCACAGTTTAAAAAAAGTCAGCTTCATCTTTGGCATTTTATAAACCCCAGCTGCTACCAAGACCAACATGTTGTCACCTAAAGTGGACTGGACATACACCTAAATTCTCGGGCTCTTCCTGCCTCTTATGGTCTTAAAGGAAGTGACTGTCACAGAGCAAGGTATCCAGCTTCCCAAGCAACTGCCAGAGGGTTTGTGATGCAACCTAGAATGGTCTAAGTCTCTTGGGCAGCAAACTAACCAATGAAAAAAGGAAACCAAAAGAAATGGAAAGACAAATTCCCTGTTCCTGCAATCAGCCAGTATACTGTACCAATGCATCTTTTCTTCAGTATAGTCTTTTCAGAGTCATCCCATAACCAGGGCACAGCTGCCAAAAAACCACCTGCTGTCCATTCTCAGCACATCTTGGAGCAGCAGCCACTAGATTAACTCATGACTTCACATTGCTTTCAGTCTTTCCCTGTCTCACTTTCATTTTTCCTAGCATTCTTGGCTCTGGGATTGCAATTTCCACATTAACCATTGGCATTAAGGGTCTATTTTAAAATCCAGGCTAAGACAGTTATATTTGGACAGAAATTATTGGATCTTAGGTTATTAGTCTATTTTCCAAAATGGTTTTCCCAACAGCAATGGATGAAGGTTCTCATTGCTTCACATGAAGTCAACATTTGGAATTTTCCAACTTTTTTATTTTGGGGGGTTTGAAATTTTATCCTGACGAACACAATTACTTTCTAGTAATATAAAAATAAAATGAAAGATTGATTGGAAAAAGCATCAAGCTCCATGCCTGGATCTCAATGGAAGTTAGTTTCCCTTGCTTTCTTAATCAATTGTTATCATTATACCTTTTCTCTAAGTTGATTATCTGAATTTATAACTCACTACTAAGACACAGAGATTATGGGAGCTACAATTCAAGGTGAGATTTGGGTGAGGACACAGCCAAACCATATCAGTAATTCTCATCAGTCAAATTTTAGTATGTCTCAAGATTCTACTTTTGTTGTATTCTTTAAGCATTCTAAATTGTTGATTTTTTTTACACATATGTTCTATTTTCTTGAACATTTTTGGGAACAGGAACATAGTATTTACATTTATATTATTACTTGGGTGTTGGGGATAGGAAAAAAGGACCTATGTGATTAGTAAAGAAGCAAATTCTTAAATAGGTATCACCCTTTGACTTTCTTTTCTACATTTTTTCTTCTCACATTGGTTTCTCTAATGACTCCACTATAATCATAATCACAGCCAAACTTTTCCATAAGGACAATGTTAATCTATGAATCCTGTGTAGCATTCAAAACAGGAGCTGGAACCAGTAGATGCTCTTCAATAAATGTTGTCTTTTTCCCAAATGAATGACTCTGCATAGGTTTGTTATATAAAGTTTTGATTTTGAATAGAAAAATTTAAAATACTAAATTGTTACTGAATATAGAATACAGTATTAACATCATTCTGTTTATATTTGTTAAAGACCCAATATACCTGTTCTTGTGTATGAAAAAACATTATTTTCCCTCATTTTGAATTTGTGATGTTTTATTTCCTCTTTTCTATTTTTTTATATTGCACTTCCATTTCTCTTCTCTTAAATTTTATTTTTATTTTCCTCAATTAATTTAAATATTTTTGGCTTTTCAATGAAAATAAATAGTTCCTACATCATCATAAAGAAGTTTTTATCTTAGAAAATGATCTTAAAACTTTCCTGTGATTTTCTGACACTCAAGTCAATCATAATTTCATTTTAATCATTACTAAAAGTGAAAATGTCTGGATTTCAAAAGCTTGAAAAGAAATGGCAATTTCTTTGTTTTTTGGTAACTGACTGAAATTGCCACACAAGTTGCCTTTGCTGCCAGTGATTTTAATCACACTCATGATGTTTAAATTTTGTCCCGAATAATAATTTGTATTTTAAAACTATTTCCAGTATGCAATTTCATTTCTGGAATTATTGCTATAAGTTGATGGCCAAAAATAAATGTCAGGAGGAGAAATGTGTTTAAGAGTGTAAAACATGGGGGAATCCTGAAGCTAGTAGACTCAAATGGCTAGATTATATCGTCCCAAATTAAGTGAACAGCTAAATTACTCAGACAGATGTTTATCTTTAACCATTATATCCTCATAGTTCCCCTGAGATGAGGTGAAATGTCTATTATACTACTGGTGAGGCCATTCATGTGTTTAATCAAAAGTCAACTCTTACTGTCATCTTGAACAATAGAAACTAACATAATTTCTCGATCATATAGTTATTTGGGGAACTAGAGAAAAAATTAGTCACTGTCTGGTTAATTTTGAATCTTCATATGCATTTTTCCAATGTTTCAATTTGCTGTTCTTTAAAAATCTTGGTTGCTGTCCTCTAGGCCACTTCTAGGTCTTTTGCATAATTATTTCAATATAGACACCAAACTTTATGTAATCCTTTAGAGGACAAGTAATATACAGTATAAAAAATGTCCAGTTATTAATTTAATAAAGATGTAGTTTTGAAAATATTTTTATCCCTTCTCAAGGCAACTGAAAACATCCTTAAACTGTATTGATTTAAAAGTTTTTTATTTTGTATTTCAGTAGCTTTAGAGGTACAAGTAGCTTTTGGCTACATAGATGAGTTGTATAGTGGTGAAGTGTGGGCTTTTAGTGTACCCATCACCCAAATAGTATACATTGACCAAATAGGTAATTTTTTATCCCTCAGCCTGCTCCCAACCTCTCCCCGTCTGAGTCTCCAATGTCATACCTCTCTATATGCCTTTGCATAGCCATAGTTTAGCTCTCACTTATAAGTGAGAGCATGTGGTATTCAGTTTTCTATTCCTGAGTTATTTCCTTTAGGATAATGGCCTCCAATTCCGTCCAAGTTGTGCAAAAGACATTATTTTGTATTTTTATGGCTGAGTAGTATTCCATGGCACATATACACCACTTTTTCTTTAACCAGTCATTGGTTAAGGGGCACTTTGGTTGATTCCATATCTTTGCAGTTGTGAATTGTGCTGCAATAAACATGCATACACAGGTGTCTTTTTGATATTTATACAATAACTTATTTTGCAAATGAACTGGTCATCTACTCAAAGAAATTGAATGGTTGATCTACTTTTAATTCTTTGAGAAATGTCCATACTGCTTTCCATAGAGGTGGTACTAATTTACATTCCCACCAGCAGCGTAAAAGCTTTCCCTTTCACCACATCTGCAGATCACCTATTGCTTTTTGACTTTAGTAATGGCCATTCTGGCTGGGGTGAAGTGGTATCTTTAATCTGCATTTCCCTGATGATTAGTGGTGTTGAACATTTTTTCATGTCTTTTTGGCCATTTGTATGTGTTCTTTAGAGAAATATCTGTTCATGTCATGTGCACACTTTTAAATGGGATTTTTTTTTCTTTCTGATTTGAGTTCCTTCTTGATTCTAGATATTAGTCCTTTATTAGAGGTATAGTTTGCAAATTTTTTCTCCCATTTTGTAGGTTGTTTGTTTACTCTGTTGATCATTTATTTTGTTGCTTATGAAGGGACTTGGATAATGAGCCCCTTCTCCCCCTCAGCCACCACTGCAGACACAGCTGGGGCTTCTCCCATGGGAGCTCAGCACAGGTGCACCTATAGATGGCCTTTCTGGGTTACTTTGGGGTGATTGCATCCACATAGGTGGGATGCCCTATAGGTTAAGGTTTGCACAAGAGGTAGAGTCTCAGTGGCTCTCTACCTGGAGCATCAGCATTGCTATAGATGGAAAGAAATGCCTGTTTGATCTGAATAGCTGTAACACCGGGATAGGAGCATGAATTGGAGGGTAGATTGCTTTTTTGCTGGCCTGGAAGGGGAGCTGAAGTAACTCCCTCTCATCTCCCTGAAAGGACTTCCTTGCATTTCACTGAATGCTCCCCCAGCCACTTCTATTAAGGCTGGGATCTTTGCCCATCTTTAGAGTATTGCATATACCAACCTGCTGCAGTTGTAGCTGGTTTTTACCCAAAAGCACATCCTACCAGCCTAAAGGTTGAACTGTTCAACATAGTGGAAACAATATAGAGAAAAATACTTAAAAGAACATACCAGTGGGGAATGAGATATGATTCATGGGACCTCTGCCATTCTGGTCCCACAGGAAACAGTGAACCTGCCACACACCCAGCATATTACTACTAGAACCAGCATCTGAGAAAGATATCACACAAAGATTCTTTATGACCAAGGAACTTATACAGAGTCTTTGCCTCTGAAAGTGTCCGGAGCCCAAGCTAGGTAATCATCAACTATATAAATTAAAGTCACATACTCAAGAGGAAGAAATTAAAAAAAAAAGTTGAGTCAAAAATACATCCTTAAATTTTGTAAGACATCTAGGCCTAGTAATCAGTAATTAGGTCATTGACTAAATAATTATCCATTTTAACCTAAATGAGATTAAAATTTCAGTCAGCCCATCTGGAAGACCTAATACAAAATTTTAATTAACATAGCCCAAACCTCAATTCAGACAACTTACCTACTAGAAGAGAAATGTAGATGTAAATATTTTTAAATTGAGTTGACTATTGTAAATATACATATATGTTTATATATACACATTCAGACACACAAATATGTATATGCACATATATAATACAAACATATAAATATTTTCAACAATGTAACATTGTTAATAGAATTTTTTGATCCTACTCATTGATGGGACTATTCTTTGTGAAGCTTGACAATTAATTTCATAATTTAGTTATCAAACACATTGACACTGGACTAGAGATAATGGCCAAAGTTGCACTGAATAGCTACCACAAGTGATGATCAATGGCATTATTTAATTACTTTAATAAGAAGTATAATATTTTGGAGTCAAGATATTTTAGATTAAATTTTTAGTTTTGAAATGTGCTAATAATGTGTGAAGTTATTCCAATGCACATAGTTGAAAGCCATCCTACATATTCCAACTGTACAATCTCAGCAAAGTCACGGAGCATATCTATGTTTCAGTATCTTCATTCCTAAAATAAGGAAATTAGAGTAGATGATATTAATGTTTTTCTAATCTTATATCACATAAGACTCGCTAAATTCCAGAAATGGCTGAAGCATTTGGCCTCACCCTGTGACATGATAATCTGGGATGTGTTTGAAATATGCATGCAAGGCAAATGGAAATATCTTCAAGATATAAGGAATTATGAAAAATACAGTTGATATAACTACATATCAAACTTGATCATGTTTTTCTTGTGTGTGTGTGTGTGTGTATATATGTATTTATTATACTTTAAGTTCTAGGGTACATGTGCACAATGTGCAGGTTTGTTACATAGGTATACATGTGCCATGTTGGTTTGCTGCACCCATCAACTCATCATTTACATGACGTATTTCTCCTAATGCTATCCCTCCCCCAGGACCCTATCCCCCAACAGGCCCCAGTGTGTGATGTTCCCCTCCCTGTGTCCAAGTGTCCTCATTGTTCAGTTCCCACCTATGAGTGAGAACATGCAGTGTTTGGTTTTCTGTCCTTGTGATAGTTTGCTGAGAATGATGGTTTCCAGCTTCATCCATGTCCCTGCAAAAGGACATGAACTAATCATTTTTTATGGCTGCATAGTATTCCATGGTGTATATGTGCCACATTTTCTTAATTCAGTCTATCATTGATGGACATTTGGGTTGGTTCCAAGTATTTGCTATTGTGAATAGTGCCGCAATAAACATATGTGTTCATGTGTCTTTATAGTAGCATGATTTATAATCCTTATGGTATATACCGAGTAATGGGATCACTGGGTCAAATGACATTTCTAGTTCTAGACCCTTGAGGAATTGCCACACTGTCTTAAACAATGGTTGAACTAATTTACACTCCCACCAACAGTGTAAATGTGTTCCTATTTCTCCACATCCTCCCCAGCACCTGTTGTTTCCTGACTTCTTAATGATTGCCATTCTAACTGGCACAAGATGGTATCTCACTGTGGTTTTGATTTGCATTTCTCTGATGACCAGTGATGATGAGCATTTTTTCATGTGTCTGTTGGCTGCATAAATGTCTTCTTTTGAGAAGTGTCTGTTCAAGGCCAGGCGTGGTGGCTCACGCCTGTAATCCCAGCACTTTGGGAGGCCAAGGCGGGTGGATCACGAGGTCAGGAGATAGAGACCATCCTGGCTAACACGCTGAAATCCTGTCTCTACTAAAAATACAAAAAATTAGCCAGGCATGATGGTGGGCACCTGTAGTCCCAGCTACTTGGGAGGCTGAGGCAGGAGAATGGCTTGAACCTGGGAGGCGGAGCTTGCAGTGAGCCAAGATCACGCCACTGCACTCCAGCCTGGGGAACACAGCCAGAGTCTGTCTCAAAAAAAGAAAAAAAAAAAAAAAGAAGTGTCTGTTCATATCCTTTGCTCACTTTTTGATGTGGTTGTTTTTTTCATGCAAATTTGTTTAAGGTCTTTGTAGATTCTGGATATTAGCCCTTTGTCAGAAGGGTAGATTGAAAAAATTTTCTCCCACTCTCTAGATTGCCTGGTCACTCTGATGGTAGTTTATTTTGCTGTGCAGAAGCTCTTTAGTTTAATTAGATCCCATTTGTCTATTTTGGCTTTTGTTGCCATTGCTTTTGGTGTTTTAGTCATGAAGTCCTTGCCCATGCCTATGTCCTGAATGGTATTGCTTAGGTTTTCTTCTGGGGTTTTTATGGTTTTAGATCTAACATTTAAGTCATTAATCTACCTTCAATTAATTTTTGTATAAGGCGTAAGGAAGGGATCCAGTTTCTCCTTTCTACATATGGCTAGCCAGTTTTCCCAGCACCATTTATTAAATAGGGAATCCCTTCCCCCTTTCTTGCTTTTGTCAGGTTTGTCAAAGATCAGATGGTTATAGATGTGTGGTGTTATTTCTGAGGCCTCTGTTCTGTTCCATTGGTCTATATCTCTGTTTTGGTACCAGTAGCATGCTGTTTTGGTTACTGTAGCCTTGTAGTATAGTTTGAAGTTAGGTAGCGTGATGCCTCCAGCTTTGTTCTTTTGGCTTAGGATTGTCTTGGCAATGCGGGCTCTTTTTTGGTTCCATATGAACTTTAAAGTAGTTTTTACTAATTATGTGGAGAAAGTCATTGGTAGCTTGATGGGGATGGCATTGAATCTATAAATTACCTTGGGCAGTATGGCCATTTTCGCTATTAATTCTTCCTATCCATGACCATGGAATGTTCTTCCATTTGTTTGTGTTCTCTTTTATTTCATTGAGCAGAGCAGTTGTTTGTAGTTCTTGAAGAGGTCCTTCACATCTCTTGTAAGCTGGATTCCTAGATATTTTACTCTCTTTGTAGCAATTGTGAATGGGAGTTCACTCATGATTTGGCTCTCCATTTTTCTGTTACTGGCGCATAGGAATGCTGGTGATTTTTGCACATTGATTTTGTATCTTGAGACTTTGCTGAAGTTGCTTATCAGCTTAAGGAGATTTTGGGCTGAGACAATGGGGTTTTCTAAATATACAATCATGTCATCTGCAAACAGGGACAATTTGACTTCCTCATTTCCTAATTGAATACCCTATATTTCTTTCTCTTGCCTGATTGCACTCGCCAGAACTTCCAACACTATGTTGAATAGGAGTGGTGACAGAGGGCATCCTTGTCTTGTGCCGGTTTTCAAAGGGAATGCTTCCAGTTTTTGCCCATTCAGTATGCTATTGGTTGTGGGTTTGTCATAAATAGGTCTTATTATTTTGAGATACGTTCCATCAATACCTATTTTATTGAGAGTTTTTAGCATGAAGGGCTGTTGTATTTTGTTGAAGGCCTTTACTGCATCTATTGAGATAATCATGTGGTTTTTGTCGTTGGTTCTGTTTATGTGATGAATTACATTTATTGATTTGCGTATATTGAACCAGCCTTGCATCCCAGGGATAAAGCCAACTTGATCATGGTGGATAAGGTTTTTGATGTGCTGCTGGATTCAGTTTGCCAGTATTTTATTGAAGATTTTCACATTGATGTTCATGAGGGATATTGGTCTAAATTTCTCTTTTTTTTGTTGTGTCTCTGCCAGCCTTTGGTATGAGGATGATGCTGGGCTCATAAAATGAGTTAGGGAGGATTCCCTCTTTTTCTGTTGATTGGTGTAGTTTCAGAAGGAATGGCACCAGCTCCTCTTTGTACTTCTGGTAGAATTTGGCCGTGAATCCATCTGGTCCTGGACATTTTTGTTTGGTAGGCTATTAATTATTGCCTCAATTTCAGAACCTCTTATTCGTCTATTCAGAGATTCCACTTCTTCCTGGTTTAGTCTTGGGAGGGTGTATGTGTCCAGGAATTTATCCATTTCTTCTAGATTTTCTAGTTTTTTTGCATAGAGGTGTTTATAGTATTCTCTGATGGTAGTTGTATTTCTGTGGGATCAGTGGTGATATCCCCTTTATCATTTTTTATTGTGTCTATTTTATTCTTCTCTTTTCTCTTCCTTATTAGTCTTGATAGTAGTCTATCAATTTTGTTGATCTTTTCAAAACACCAGCTCCTGGATTCATTGATTTTTTGAAGGTTTTTTGTTTCTCTATGTCCTTCAGTTCTGCTCTAATCTTAGTTATTCCTTGCCTTCTGCTAGCTTTTGAATGTGTTTGCTCTTGCTTCTCTAGTTCTTTTAATTATGATGTTAGGGTGTTGATTTAGATCTTTCCTGCTTTCTCTTATGGGCATTTAGTGCTATAAATTTCCCTCTACACACTGCTTTAAATGTGTCCCAGAGATTCTGGTACATTGTTTCATTGTTCTCATTGGTTTCAAAGAACATCTTTATTTCTGCCTTCATTTTGTTATGTACCCAGTAGTCATTCAGGAGCAGGTTGTTCACTTTCCATGTAGTTGTGCGGGTTTGAGTGAGTTTCTTAATGCTATGTTCCAATTTGATTGCACTGTGGTCTGAGGGACAGTTTGTTGTGATTTCTGTTCTTTTACATTTCCTGAGGAGTGGTTTACTTCCAATTATGTGGTCAATTTTAGAATAATTGTGATGCAGTGCTGGGAAGAATATATACTCTGTTAATTTGGGGTGGAGAGTTCTGTAGATGTCTATTGGGTTTGCTTGGTGCAGAGCTGAGTTCAGTTCCTGGATATCCTTGTTAACTTTCTGTCTCGTTGATCTGTCTAACATTGACAGTGGGGTGTTAAAGTCTCCCATTATTATTGTGTGGGAGTCTAAGTGTCTTTGTAGGTCTCTAAAGACTTGCTTTATGAATCTGGTTGCTCCTGTATTGGGTGCATATATATTTAGGATAGTTAGCTCTTCTTGTTGAATTGATCCCTTTACCATTATGTAATGGCCTTCTTTGTCTCTTTTGATCTTTGTTGGTTTAAAGTCTGTTTTATCAGAGACTAGGATTGCAACCCCTGCTTTTTTTTTTGCTTTCCATTTGCTTGGTAGATCTTCCTCCATCCCTTAATTTTGAGCCTATGTGTGTCTCTGCACGTGAGATGGGTCTCCTGAATACAGCACACTGATGGGTCTTGACTCTTTTTCCAATTTGCCAGTCTGTGTCTTTTAATTGTTGCATTTAGCCCACTTACATTTAAGGTTAATATTGTTATGTGTGAATTTGATCCTGTCATTATGATTTTAGCTGTTTATTTTGCCCATTAATTGATGCAGTTTCTTCATAGCATTGGTGGTCTTTACAATTTGTCATGTTTTTACAGTGGCTGGTACTGGCTGTTCCTTTCCATGTTTAGTGCTTCCTTCAGGAGCTCTTGTAAGGCAGGCCTGGTGGTGACAAAATCTCTCAGCATTTGCTTGTCTATAAAGGATTTTATTTTTCCTTCACTTACGAAGCTTAGTTTGGCTGGATATGAAATTCTGGGTTAAAAATTCTTTTCTTTAAGACTGTTGAACTTTGGCCCCCCCACTCTCTTCTGGCTTGTAGGGTTTCTTTTGAGAGATCCACTGTTAGCCTTATGGGCTTCCTTTTGTGGGTAACCTGACCTTAGTCTTTGGCTGCTCTTGACATTTTTTCCTTCATTTCAACTCTCATGAATCTGACAATTTTGTGTTCTGGGATTGCTCTTCTCAAGGATTATCTTTGTGGTGTTCTCTGTATTTCCTGAATTTGAATGTTGGCTTGCCTTGCTGGGTTAGGGAAGTTCTCCTGGATAATATCCTGAAGAGTGTTTTCCAGCTTGGTTCCATTCTCCCCGTCACTTTCAGGTACACCAATCAAATGTAGATTTGGTATTTTCACATAGTCCCATATTTCTTGGAAGCTTTGTTCATTTCGCTTTACTCTTTTTTCTCTAAGCTTGTCTTCTTGCTTTATTTTATTAATTTGAACTTCAATCACTGATATCCTTGCTTTCACTTGATCGAATTGGCTATTGAAGCTTGTGCATGCATCAAGTTCTCGTGCCATGGTTTTCAGCTCCATCAAGTCATTTAAGGACTTCTCTACACTGTTTATTCTAGTTAGCCATTCGTCTAACCTTTTTTCAAGGTTTTTAGCTTCCTTGCAATGGGTTAGAACATACTCCTTTAGTTTGGAGAAGTTTGTTATTACCAACCTTCTGAAGCCTACTTCTGTCAACTTGTCAAAGTCATTCTCTGTCCAGCTTTGTTCCATTGCTGGTGAGGAGCTGCAATCCTTTGGAGGAGAAGAGGCTGTCTGGTTTTTAGAATTTTCAGCTTTTCAGCTCTGGTTTCTCCCCATCTTTATGTTTTTATCTACCTTTGGTTTTTGGTGTTGGTGACCTACAAATGGGGTTTTAGTGTGGATGGCCCTTTTGCTGATGTTGATGCTATTCCTTTCTGTTTGTTAGTTTTCCTTCTAATAGTCAGGTCCCTCAGCTGCAGGTCTGTTGGAGTTTGCTGGAGATTTACTCCAGAATCTGTTTGCCTGGGTAACACCAGCAGAGGCTGCAGAACAGCAAATTTTGCCAAACAGCAAATATTGCTGCCTGATCCTTCCCCTGGAAGGTTCGTCACAGAGGGGCACATGCCTGTATGAGGTGTCTGTTGGCCCCTACTGGGAGGTGTCTCTCAGGTGACACAGGGGTCAGGGACCCACTTGAGGAGGCAGTCTGTCCGTTCTCAGAGCTCAAACGCCCTGCTGGGAGAACCACTACTCTCTTCAGAGCTGTCAGACAGGGACATTTTTGACCGTGTTTTTCATATACTTTCTAGTATTTCACTTCCTCAGACAAACTGTCCCTGACTACTGTGTACTACAAACCCCAACCTCCCCACTGAAGTCACAGTCTACCACCATACTTTGTTTTCTTTTTCTTCCAGTAAGTACCACACCATTTGATATCCTATTGTATATTTACTTGTTTTTGTGTTTCTTCTGTTCCATATGAAGACAATTTCCAGAAAGTTGCAAGAGGCTAGAGTATTTCCCGTTTTCACTGATGAATTCCTGGGATTTAAAAACACATAAAACTGGTGCTCATTGTGTATATGTACACATTTTGAAGACATATGATTTTTAAGAACAATAAAGATTGCTTACATGTTTACCATCTAAAATTTGATAGGAAGGGGAGGGATTGGTTTAAGGGAGGCATTTTCTCTTCATTTTATATCCTTTTTATTATTTGAATTTATCATATGCCTGCATTATATTCATAAAAAAACACACATAAATGAAAGGTGTTAGACATACCAGGCCCTCTGAAAATCTCAAGTGGCATTATTTTCAACCCATGGGCCTTGCTGAAGTCATGAAAGGTAGGAATCATATTCTTAATTCCTACAAGCCAAGAATGTGGTGTTTTTGAAAAGTAAGCTAAAAATAAACATTAAAGATAATATTCTAAATATAATTATTCATTTTAACATAAAAAGATTAAAGTTTCAACCATCCTTTTATGTTTTAGATTCATTTATCTGTAACATACTGATAATCTGGATAAATTTTGCTGCTAAAACAATAATATAAGGTAATATTGCTTTTCTTTGTATTTTTAATGAATTCCAAATATTCTGTAAGGATTATTACATAGTTTGCAATTATTTTAGGTTGCAAAGAATAAAATATACCCCCTTTCAAAAACAAACAAGCAAATAAACAAAAAGTATAGTGAGTGTTTTGAAATTGTTTATCTCCTATGACAGAAATTTGGAGATACAGAGATGAGGCTGTTACAATGGTTCTAACACGTCAGCAGGGCCCAGGTTACTTCTACCTTCTCCACAGTCCTTAGGAGGGATTACTAAAGCTCCGACCACCACATCTACATTTCAGGCAGTAGTAATGAAGCAGGGAAAATGACATACAAAGCACATTTCTGTACAGAGTCAGGTTCCTCATGGAGTCTCCCTCAAGTTCCCTCTAACATGTCTGCTTATATCATTTTGGCAGATCCTGGTCTCATGGCCATGTATAGCTCTTAGAAAAGCTGCATAATGTATTCTTGTGGCCAGTTGTATTAATGGTCTGAATAAGTCTGATATCATTACAATGGAAGAAGAGAAAAATAGATATTGGATAGGCCTATATTCTCTGCCATAATCAATTGATTGTTTTGTAATCAGAAATCTATGACACATATGTCTTTGCAGGTAAAATCAAAGCAAAACAAAACATCCTGGTGAAATCTTGCTACTTGCTGGTAATTCGTTTAGTTTTTTTCCTTGGTATATATTTCTAACCATGAAAATGGAATTTCCTTAGAGGGGAATCCTATCTGATACTTAGAACAGAGGCATTTTATAGTGATTTAGTGATTTCTCTGTTCTTGAAAGCAATAGAGTTTTTGTTCTTATCTCTTTTATTTCAGGGAGTAAAAGATGGAGAAATTGATGGTGCTGAGATGGACAGGAAATGCTTTATCTTTATGCAGACCCTGGGCATTCGAAGAACGAGCTGTCAGTTTTCTCAGTGATTTGTGATAAGGTCACTAAACAGAAGCAGCAATGAGCTCAGGCAGCATCTGGTAGATGCCTTGGAACTGGGAGAGGGTACGGATGGAACCCTCAGTGGCTGTGAGTGATGGCAAGAGCAGTTTATACTCGATGTTTTCCATTTTCAGTTGCAATTTAAATATTGCATCTTTATAATATTATTTGTGTTTAGTTATACCTCTTCAAATAAACTATATCTAACATCTTTGAGCTGAGGTCTTTTGGGAGACAACTCTCACATATTTCTGCACATTTTACAAGCAAAGGTACTAGCTGCCTTTTTTCCAAAACTATCTTTCAAAAATTTTTGCGAGTGAACAACTTTGGAAGAGATGCTATCTCCCCCTGGAACAAAGTTCAGGTTTGTTTACTGTACAGTATAATAAAGATAATGTCTTCCTTTGAGGAAAAGTTCAAGAAGGCTTACTGTCAATTTTTAAAGATTTGCATCTGCTAAACTTGGGATTCTTCTTTTGTAGGTATCACATCCTCTTCTTCCTGTTATCCTGTGAGGACTGTGGCCTGATAAGCTGGTACAAAATGAACATGCTCTGGCTACTGTTATGAATAATAAATTACTGTGTGAGTAATAAATTGTCTATTGTCTCTTATCCAGAAGTGTCGTGTCTTCTGCTGGACTGGGATTCAAGATACTGTGGCAGGCTAATATGTTAGTTCCAAGTAAGTTCAGATCTCAGATATTTTACAGTTCCTGAAAGAGTTTCCACACGCAGATGTATCGGCAGGGAATTTATTAGGTTCACGGTACCTACAACTCTCATATACCTTTTTGAGGAAATCTAACTATGTGACCCTCCTTTCCTGACAAGTGGTTGTTTGAAGCATATGTGAATTTATGTCCACAAATAGCCAAATGTAACCAACTCTGGACTGGCAGAGATTATAACATAGCTTAACATGGGAGGGCTGCCCAACTGTGGGAGTCCCTCTGAACTAATCTAATCCTCTCTTTTGGGGAAATGATTGTGAGACATGGAGAGAATCAGTGTTCAGGAGCTGTGCAGAAACCAACAGATGCATGACTAGATAGGAGAATGGGTAGGCACAGTCATGCATCTTTAATTGTCAAGTTCTTGAACAAATCAACTTTTTCACTACAGCTATTCTTGGACACCTGGGAAAACTACTAATTTTTGAGCAGTAATAGACATTTCCAGGGTGTGTGATATTATTTACTTCTCCATGTTTACTTATAATATCCTTCTCTGACTGAAAGTGACCACAATGTGCTACTACTTCCTGTAATGCAAAGAGGCAAGTCGACAAAGAGAAGAAAGATGATAACCTTCCCAAATGAAATCTGGATAAGGATTTACCTGGCAAAGTTTTAACTAAACTATCCTTCTAGTGTTTCCTGAATGAAAGGATTTAGAAATCCTGATCTGACAATCAGGTATTACACTTACTGGCAACAGATGCTGTTAAAACATGAATTTAAACAGCGATTTGTGTTGATAAAACATTAGGATCATTTCAGAATAACTGATTATAATATGCTGTGGATTTTCTACCTGTTGTGTTGTAACACCTGTCAGTGAGTTAGAAGTGATATCCCTAATGATCAATCAGGTAAAATGGAACAAACTCGAAAGTCTTTAAAAAGGTGTTCAAGAAAACAAAATATTCCTTATTCTACATAACTGATAGTTTTTTAGGTTCAACTTATACAGATTAAAAAACAGAGTCAAAATATGTGGATTTTAGTAATAGCTTTTAATTTATCTAGTTTTTGCTAGAAAATATTTACTCAGACGAAACTCTAGCACATATTAATAAATGATGGTCTACAGTGGGGAAAAAAATCCCATAGCCTGTGATTATCTATACTAATGTGAACATTGTACCAGAACCAGAGGAGAAGAAAGCTGGCTTAGCTTTACTTGACTAATGTTAATTCAAAATTTATACCATCATACTATAGCTAATAGTGTTCAGATGGTCATGTGCAAGACATGTGCCTGAGGGAAAAAACAATTTCACAGTCTCACTCTCTAACACAGAATGAATATATGACACGGAGCAAGAGAATAAGATTGCCAACTCTATTAACTTCTCTAAAATATAGTAATTGCAGAATACTTCCATGGTGTTATGATTCTCCCTCTCCTTGTGTGTGTGTGTACCTGTGTGTATGTGAACATACCTACACTGGATCTGGATCTCCTGACTTTATGTTTAATCATCTTGTAGATCCCTTATATTAAGCCAGATCATTGTTTCCTAAAGGGTTTTCTGTGGAACACTAATTATGTCAAATATTTTATGAAAATATGTTTGGAGATAATATATTTCAAACTTCGGCACTGTATACTCTGCTCTCATAGACTCATGATGCGGATGACACTACTTACATTTCTGAGAATTTCTACAGCATGAAAATCTTTTCAATTTTTTAGTCCAGTGTTTCCTAATCTTATAGAGCAAGGAAATATTTTTAAATAATATTTATTAAGATTACAGGAACTAGTGTTTTCTGTAGTTGCTTTGCAGTTGAACACTCTATAAACTGGTTTTGCAAAAAGTTTCTCAGTTTTTAATTACAACCATTCTAATCTTCACCATAATCTCTGTACTTTTTTGGGTAGTGAAGTGTGATGGGGTGGGTAAGGGTGAGAAACCAATTTAAAAGTGCCATTTCACTGTAACTCAGACATTATTATTTTAAAGCAATTTTTATAAATGTAGAATCTTTTCAGTAAATACAAAGTCAGGGACTCTTGTTGCCTTCAACTCCAATCATAGATGAACCTGGAATCAAGTGGGAACTTGCTGCTGCCCCTGATGCCTGGGGATGGCATTGTGATCTTGAGCCCACCAGTGGCTTTGACTTCTTGCTTGAGAGTCTGCCCATTGGCTGGTCTGCTAGAATTTTCCACTGATAGAAAATCCTTGATCTGGCCTCACCTTTGTTTCCACTGAAATTGAAGCTCTCTGGGTCTTAGCCAGCATCTACATCAGATAGCAGGCTTGGTCCACCAACCCTGTGGCCATGCTGCCCTGTGTCAGTCTTGTAGCTTTCCTCCAAACTTTTCTCAACTCAGTTGTCTTTCTCCTCCCTTCTGGCACATGCAGGGATTTCCTGACCAATTCCACACCACAGAGAAACATTAACTCAGGCCCTCTCCATCCCTAAACTCCATTGAACATATTTACACACCACTCTGGATTAAAAGGCACAGGGGCACCTTTTAAGGTGATCTTTTCCTGGATTTCCAAATACAAATCCAGATACATCACCCTTAATTTCGAAGAGCTTCTCCTTAATATCTCTGAGAGTTCTATTTTATCACCACTTTTCCTCCTTTCCTAAGTCTTGACCTGAAGTTTGACCTTGTGGAGGTTAGGTTGTTGGAAGAGAAGAAACGTGTCTGAATTGTCTATAGAACAGCAGAGGTAGTAGAGGGTAGGATAAAAATGTTAGCTTTGGATCCTGAATTCTTCAGTTTGAATCTGCCTACTGCCACTTATAGTTGTGCAAGTTACTTAAACTTTCTGCCTCAGTTTTCATATTTCTTTATCTGTAGGATATGGAGGAAATTGTAAAGATTTAATTAAATAATGTGTCCTAAGTACTTGAAAAGTACCTGGCACATGGAGCTTCTCACTCAAAGTTATCTATTGGCATTATTTCTCTGCCTCTTTCTGTTCAAGGTGTTCTATTTCTGTTTGGAAAAGGATGAATCTTTACAATATGTAGAATTCTCTCTAATAGCTCTTTATAGTAAACTTGTATAATAAGTTGGCCTGGTATAACACTTAAGGATATTACCTTGCTTTGGGAAAAAAAAAAAAGAACAAAGCTATATAAATTTTGAATCAAAAATGACCAATGTGTTTACTGTCTTACCTCATGTATTCCCTTGCCCTGAAATCTTGAAAACTGTCCACTTAACATGTTAAGAAGCACTGAGCATCATGATTCAGGTAAAATGAAAAATTCATGGATTAATATTATGAGAAATATATCTATTGAATGTGGAACATATATTGGGAAAAGCTGAGTTAAGCTAACACTTGAATGTATCAGTATATTAGGCCATTCTTGCAGTGCTATAAAGGAATACTCGAGGCTGGGTAATTTATAAATAAAGGAGGTTTAATTAGCTCACGGTTCCGCAGGCTGTAGAAGCATGGCACCAATATCTGCTTGGCTTCTGGTGAAGGCCTCAGGAATCTTATAATCATGGTGGAAAAGAAAGCAGGAGCAGGCACATCACATAGTGAGAGTGGGAACAAGAGAGCAAAAGGGCAGGAGGTCCCAGACTTTTAAACAACCAGATCTCACATGAACTAACTGAGAGCTCACTTATCACCAGGGGTATGGTACTAAACTATTCGAAAGTGATCTGCCTCCATGTTCCAATCACCTCTCAACAGGTCTCTCTCCAACACTGGGAATCACATTTCAACATGAGATTTGGAAGAGACAAACATTCAAACCATATCAGTCAGGCAGGATGCTTACCTCTTCTTTGTCCTGATTTCCTGTCTGTCTTTTGGGGACGGAACCTCTGCCCCTATCTCTTCTTCCCTGTTTACCTACCTTTCTAACTCCTCTCCCAAGGAAGGAAAAGTTGTTAATCTAGTCACCAGACCATATCAGTGGGAGGGGTTACATCAGTGGGAAGGGTTATATCACTGGGAAGGATTACATGCCTTAAATATAGAAGCCAACTCCCACTTATAAGCATAACCTGGGTATAGCTCACCTTCTAGAAGCAGGCCCTATCATACCTGAGTGCTGTTTCAGCTTCTCTAACTGATTGATGTGAGAGGCAGTCCTGCCATACACAGTCATGTCAATGGCTCAGGAAGTGGATTCAGAATCTGCTCTGCCAACAGAGCCTTCCACATTTGAGTGAGTAGAGAATAGGCTTTGAACCAGGCTACTGCTGGTACATGGAGGCCACCAGCCAATATATCGGCAGAACTCTACAACGGGGAAGTAAAGAGCTCATAAAGAAAAGAAAGAAGCTGTACATGTGCTTCTTTTTCTCCATTGTTAGCCAAGTGGAGATCTTAATATAAATTCATATTATTAGAAATGGCATAGACTTATTACTTCTAGAATTTTAAAATTCTGAAAATTTAAAAGTGATCTGATTTTACCAATGATAAGTCTGGCCCTGGGGAGATTGCCTGAAAGGGAATAACTTCTTGTAACAGATGGATACATTCATTTTTAATATAAATGTAAAGATTTTTCTTCCATTTTTAGTTATAAGAATAATTTCCTGTGATAATTTTTTCTCTAAAGCTGAGCTTTCTTAACCAACTTCAAGGTGAATGATAATGGTATATTTGACCTAATTATGAGTTTCCAAGAATGAATGTTATTTAAGGCAATAGCCAGTGATTTTTTGCCTTTTTAGAATTACAATATACTCCTATTCTTTGGCATAATTTTTAAAACTTTGTTAATGTGGCCACCCACTTGTTAAATATTTCTTCTAATTTCACATTTTATCTCCTGGATTCTCTGTATCAACCTTTCCTTCTCCTTCTTCAAATTAAAAAAAAAAATCAATCTTTTAAAAGGAACACATTCTGTTTTTATTTATTTTTAAATTTTATTTCACATGCGGGAGTACATGTGCAAGTGTGTTATGAAGTTATATTGTGTGATGCTGAGGTTGGGGTACAATTAAACCTGTCACCCAGGTAGTGAGCATAGTACCCAAAAGGCAGTTTTTCAACCCTTGCCCCCAAAGTCTATTGTTTAAAAGGAATACATTCTTAATAAGCACACTATTTTATTACTGTAATTGCTTTGAAAGAGGCTGAATGTCAGAGATTCTGAATAAGGTCAGGTATTAAATCTAAAGATGTCCTTTTTTAAAAATATCTACTATTCCAGTTTCAGCATTTATACCAGAAAAAAAGATCAATGATAACATACCTTGAGAACACCTTTTGTTTTAAAAGTTTCTATAAAATAACTTTCCATAAGATAAAGTTACTACATTCAACATGGAATGACAGACTATTTTGGGGTAAAAAATTGTCAGTTTCTTTCTTTAGTCATATTGTTCTTTTTCTGCTTGAAGAGGGACCAAAGGAACATTGGTACTGGCTTCCGTTAAACTTTGTTTAAGAAATTAGCATCAACATGGCCTGTAATCCCAGAAATTTGGGAGGTCGAGTCAGGCGGATCACTTGAGGTCAGGAGTTTGAGACCAGCCTGGTCAACATGGCGAAATACTGTCTCTACTAAAAATATAAAAATTACCCTGGCATGGTGGTGTGTGCCAATAATCCCAGCTACTCAGGAGGCTGAGGCAGGGGAATCACTTGAACCTGGGAGGCAGAGGCTGCAGTGAGCTGAGATCATGCCACTGCACTCCAGCCTGGGTGATAGAATGAAACTCCATCTCAAAAAAAAAAAAAAAAAAAAAGTAGCATCTTGGACTCCATTCTGTCAATACCCAGAAAAGCCACACATTGTGGTAAAAACAAGAAAGGGAGACAGGAAACTCAGTCAAATACCCACTTGACTAAATCTATGTAAAAATATAGGTTCATCTTCAGCAAGGTCATTTGAAGGTAATAATATTAGATTTTAAAACATCCCATTATGCAATTTCCATTTTTGTTTAACACATTGATTATTGAAAACATTCTTTGTGCAAAGCACTATGCTGGGCACTGTGAAAGAGTGACGCAGATACAGAGAATTGACAATATGGTTGGGGAAAGAGTGTGGAATCGTCTTCTAACAACATGAAGCTACAAATGTTTGCATTAATTTGATTAAAACAGAGCAAAAATGCAAAGAAGGGAGAATTCTAAATTGACAGAGTGGATGGAGTACAGTAAAAATCACTTCCCTCCTTTCATCTCCTTCCTGAATCCTTATCCTAGCCCACAGCCTCCTTTTTTCTTTTTATGCATGACTACTATTGCTTTCTTGCAGCTATTTTCCCTGACCTGGCTTCTCCACTGCAGATTTAGATGACCCTTCTAAGTTCCATCTATCATTCACATGATAGTTGCAGCCAAGGTTGCAAAAGTTCTCTGACGGCATGTAATTTATCTCACTTCTTATTTATCCCAAAAGTAAAGAACAGTGTCTATTGCATGCTTAGGAGCTCACCAATTGGCTGGAATGGACAGGAATGACTTTCAGCTGGAGTGGGATATGAGACAAATCTAAGAGAGCGAAGTATGGTCAACTTTACTGCACACTACGATGAATCTTCTTCACTTTCCGTTAGAATTGTCAGAATCAAGTTAAAATGCATAACATCATTCAAGCAGAACAACTGAATTTAACCATTATATCAGGTTGTGTTTTCCATAGAGAAAAATGGATTACTATCATTAAATACATAGTCTTAAAACCTCTCCAAACTATAGATTGGATATTTCATTACTTTTCATTTGTCCTTATTAGGCTTGGTACTTGTGTGCCAATATAGAGATATAGTTTGCTTTATTTAATTAAGTTATTATAAATCCTGTGTTTAAAGACCTTGCTCTAATTCAGAATATTTTGGCATTTCTAACAATTCCTAACATTTTCATGCTAGAAATTCTGTTTTCCACCGTTACTAAACCTGTACTCAGACTTGTCCACTGTTGTGTTAATACTGTTGGTAAAGCTTGGTCTGTTGGCCTAAAAATGACTTGGTGCCAGTTAAATCAAGTAACTTATTATAGCCTGTTACTTATGTAGACTTGAATTAGTCATGTCCATTAATAACTAGTTAGTTCAAGAAAAGAATCAGTCAAATGCATGGATACTGACTAGCAAATCAGCTGGCAGCAATCAACAAATTTTTTTTCTGTCATCATTTTGCCATGGCATCATTTAGACATGGATTCAGGGATGTGAATATTAGAAAAATATTGAACAATCAAAAGAATTCATGTGTGAAATAGCATGTCTGCTTTATAATGAATATAAAATTGTGTTTAGCTATGAACAGGATTGAAACACCTTGCGAGATTATTACTGAGGCAACAGAAGAGCCAAAAATAAATTGCTCCAAACTAATGTAAGGCATTTATTTTTTGCTTTGTTCTTTCTTGCATTATTTTATTATCAACTCAGAACTATTCGATAGTTTCAATTTTCAAATTGTGAGTGGGTGCAGATCTATAGCTATCCTTCAAACCTATCAAAATGTCTATTCCTTTTCAAATGATTGTCTTTGGTTTAACCTATAAGGGCCATGCTTTAATTTGGAGTTTACCTTTTATTCAGACCAACTTTTAAATAATGGTAATAAATTGTCTATTTTGGGAATAGAGATGTCTTCCAAGCAGCACATCACTTATCAATTTGTCATTTATTTAATTTTTTTTGGGAAAAGAAATAGATCCCACACTCTGATAATTTTGCTTGAATGAATTTTGAGGGTTTTGAATTGATTCATTCTTGTACTAAGACGGAGAGTTTTTGTTTAGTTTTGGTTTGTGTTTGTGGTTCATTTTCCCTTGTCATCTCTAGAATAGATGGGTGATTTGCAAAGAATGGGAGAGATAATATAGAAAGAAAACAGACTTCAAATAAAAGTGTATTCTATTTCTTTTCCTGTTCTATATTCCCATTAGAATTGTTAATAAATTCTGATGCTCTGGATTAATTTGAATCAGCCAAAATTGTTTGTCTGAAAATAATCATGAAAAGATTAGTACTTTTTTCTTAACCACATAACGATATTTAAAGTTTACAGATCACTTGTACATTTTTCTAATTTGATTCATACAAAAACTCTATGAATTAAGTAAAACTATCTGTATTTTGCAGATGAAATATCTGACTCTCAGATACAAAGTTAATCAATTCAGGTCATGCAGCTAGTTGTCCCTAACAGAACTTGAATCCAAATCTTCTGACTGTGTAGATTTTTGTTTTTGTATTTAGTTTTATTTCCCTAGTGTATCACAGGTCTGCATTAGAATATAACCTAATTGTGTCTGAAATGATTTATTGGCTTAAGTGAACTCAGCAGAGTACAAGTAGAAAAAAAACTTTTTTTTTTTCCCCATACCACTGTCATGTTGATTCTCCCTCATCCATCCCTGGCAATACCTTGGAGATTACATAGTTTTTCCATCACATTCAGGTAAATTAGGTCTCAAATCCAAGTATTAAAAATTCATTACGGTCTATCATCAAAGGCCTTATATTTTATTCAGTTCAAAACTTTTCCCTTTCCCAATTTAGCCTATATCATACAAAAATGCTACAGCTATAGCATACACGCAGGAATTTAACATAGAAAACTAGTTACGTGGCCAGCACACACTAAGTGTTGGAGATATTTCACTGATCCAAACAGAGGTCTTGTGTATAGGGAGCTTACATTCAGCTTCCATGTCAGGGAAAAGGAAAACAGTTGAGTAAGACAGAACATAAGTACTAAGCATGATGGGAAAGTGTCAGGTTGGAGAATAAAATAATCTTGGAGGGCCTCATGGAGTAACTGATTGTATTGGATAAAAGTCTTGAATAATATTAAGGAGTTAGTTGTGACAGTATCTGGGGCTAGAACATTCTAGGCAGAAGGAACAATGAGTAGACTTGGCATGACCAAGCCATGGTGAGGAGGCCAGTAAGAGTGAAAGAAAGTGAGTGTGGCAAAGAGTGGTAGAAATGAGGTCACAGAAGTACAAAGGACAAGATCCTATAGGGCCTTCGTCCGTAGCAGATGCTGAGATAGAGTTAGGAGTGCAAGAAATTCACTGGGAGAAACAACCTATGAAAGAAAAAGGAAGGAAGGGGGCAGAGTTGTTGAGGGAAAGCCTTTAGACTGCAACGCAAATCTGATACCTGTGGAAGGTGAGAGAAAAGGAGGCCAGAATTGGTCAGGAACTACCTTCAGTGTGACCCATATTTAAAATGATCTCAGACAAACCAATGGTTCCGAGCAAAAATTGCCTAAAAAAGAGTCTTGCATTTGGCAGGAACAGCCAGGTCCTTGTGTATCCATTATACTTAAGTCACTGGCTGGGGACAGCCTGGGTAAAGTGTGGCCTCAAATGCTGCATTAGATCGGGAAGTTGCTGTTGCTGGAGGCTCTGAACTAACTGCATCACTAGCATCTGGATGTCAAGTTATTTGTTGAAGGAAAACCTGAGCAACATACTTTGATATCTGCTCCAGGCCTGTAGGCTATTGTATAGCTTTGATTTTTAGTCTAAAAGAAAGGGGTCTGAGCAGAGGATTACATGATCTGACTTAGTTTTGAAAAGAGTCACTTTGGTTGTGCTGAGAATTAACTGTAGCGGGGAGGGGAGAAGCAGAGAGGTCAATGCAATAATACATAAGAATTAATGGAGGCCTGGACCAGGGTGTTGGTGGGGGCAGAGGTGCTGAGAAATGGTCATATTCTGAATGCAAAATTTCCCATACCTGCTCACTGATGTTGCTGTTTCTTCAATACTTGCTATTTCAGTACAATAGAATAAAGAAGTCTATTCCATTTTACTCCTCCTCCTCCTCCAGTCGTTTTTGCTATATCAGATTCTCCAGTATTGAAGCTAAGAGACATAAGGCTCATAAAAATCTATCTTGGCTACTGGAGTTATACTCTAGTGTGGTACGCTCTGTGGGTGATAGATTTCAAGTGCTGAAATTTTGTATTGGGGAATTTTTTTTTTTTTTGATCGAACTATCAGGCTTTCTCAACTACAGTTTTCTGTTGGAGCCAAAAAGTCACGGCCATCTGGTTATTTATATTTTTTCCTCTGCTCCTATCTTTCAGCAGTCCACCCCAAAGCAGACTTGCCTGAAGGAGACTGTTTTGGATAGAATCATTTCTGTGTAACTCATTATTAACACTGCAGGATTTACGCATGTCCCATGGGAAACAGAATACTTGTTGTCACACATGAAAGAAAGTACTGCTTTCTCCCCCCAGACTCAGGCTCATCTCTCTTCCTCTTTTTTTTCTTTTTTGTTTCCCTTTAGCCTTGACTTTATTGTTTTCGTTTGTGAGTCATGCACCAGGCACTGAATTCTCATTTCAAAAGACAATGACAAACTCTTCACGTGGTTCTCTAAGAGTATGATTCACTTTATAGGGTAGAGTATAAAAATGGTCACGATTCTCTTTATTCCTATATCAGTACCACTTGCAACATAATTTGCAATTCCTGTTATCAAAGGACAGAGTCCCTTTCTTGACCCTTAAATATGAACTTAAACTTGGGGCAACCAAAGCAACGTTGGGTTAGTAACGAGACGAGTACTCTAGAGAACTTTTGCATTTAGGACCTCTATCATGTTACCGTGTGAACAAGCATGGGCTAGGCCCCATGTAAATGAGATGAGCCATCTCAGCCACACGTTTTGGGGTGGTTTGTTATGTGACAAAAAAATAATATGCTTGGATTAAGTAGAAGGAACAAACCCCACCATACTATAAAGAAGGGCACTACACTAAAAAGAATTCATTTTCCTAATCAATATTCAAGCCTTTATATACTTTCAAGGTCAATGATAGCTTAGTAATCATCAACCTACTTTTGTGGTTACTACTTAACAAATTCTCTAAGAATGGTGAAATTTTTCTTTCTAGAATGTTCAGGCATTAAACATTCTCCATTTAGAAGATTCATCCAAAAGTGAAGTAAAAGGGAAAGGCAACATCTTTTTTTTTTATTATACTTTAAGTTTTAGGGTACATGTGCACAATGTGCAGGTTAGTTACATATGTATACATGTGTCATGCTGGTGCGCTGCACCCACTAACTCGTCATCTAGCATTAGGTATATCTCCCAATGCTATCCCTCCCCCCTCCCCCCACCCCACAACAGTCCCCAGAGGGTGATGTTCCCCTTCTTGTGTCCATGTGTTCTCATTGTTCAATTCCCACCTATGAGTGAGAATATGCGGTGTTTGGTTTTTTGTTCTTGCAATAGTTTACTGAGAATGATGATTTCCAATTTCATCCATGTCCCTACAAAGGACAAGAACTCATCATTTTTTATGGCTGCATAGTATTCCATAGTGTATATGTGCCACATTTTCTTAATCCAGTCTATCATTGTTGGACATTTGGGTTGGTTCCAAGTCTTTGCTATTGTGAATAATGCCTCAATAAACATATGTGTGCTTCTCAAAAGAAGACATTTATGCAGCCAAAAAACAATGAAAAAATGCTCACCATCACTGGCCATCAGAGAAATGCAAATCAAAACCACAATGAGATACCATCTCACACCAGTTAGAATGGCGATCATTAAAAAGTCAGGAAACAACAGGTGCTGGAGAGGATGTGGAGAAATAGGAACACTTTTACACTGTTGGTGGGACTGTAAACTAGTTCAACCATTGTGGAAGTCAGTGTGGCGATTCCTCAGGGATCTAGAACTAGAAATACCATTTGACCCAGCCATCCCATTACTGGGTATATACCCAAAGGACTATAAATCATGCTGCTATAAAGGCAACATCTTTTTTTAAGGTGCAAAGAACACACAGATTTTAGCCTTCTAGAGGCAGCATGGATTAGTGGTGAAAGGGGTAAGCCTCAAAGTCCTATTTAGAACCTGGAATCCAGTTCTAACAATCTGAACAAGTTACTTTACTTCTCTAAGCCTCAGTTTCTTTGCAAATGGTAAAATCAGAATAAAAGAATATCTCTCTTGTGTGTTGGTGGATCAAATGAGAATATATCCAAAAACTTAAAAGTGTTTGAATTAGTATATGAACTCAATAAACACTAGGTATCATTAGTATTATTAGCTACTGTTAGTATAGTATTTACTGTTAGTAAAATCAGAATAAAAGAATATCTCTCTTGTGTGTTGGTGGATCAAATGAGAATATATCCAAAAACTTAAAAGTGTTTGAATTAGTATATGAACTCAATAAACACTAGGTATCATTAGTATTATTAGCTACTGTTAGTATTATTGGTAGTATTAGTAGTATTATCATGGTGAAAGGCATGAAGAAGACACAATAAAAACATATTGAAAGACACAGCTTTCTAAAATTACTGGAGCTACTATGCTATATTTGTTTGCAGTCCTTAGCAATGTTAGATGTCTATGAATGGGGTGTGACTTAAGAATTATTTAATATAAAAAGATCAAATAAAAAATGTTGCCAGATTTATAAGAAATTACTGCTGTCACTTGACATGTAACTTCATCAGCTGTATCAAAGCTTGGGACTCTGAGTCCTAGTTTTAAATTCTGTGAATGACTAACTGAATGCCTTCACCAGTAATTATACATTTTTTATTTTAGTTTTCTCTTCTTTTAATATACCAAAGAGAATTACATATAAAAATCAACTTTGTGGTCATAAGTTTTAATATAATAAGATATGGTAATTGAAGATTTTTATCACCCCATCACTGTATTTATATTCATTAATTTGTATTTTTGTTATGGATCATTGTAATTGAATATAGTAGGTTTCCTGCTAGTTGATCTAATATCGAGGCTGTTCTACATAAACAATTTTTAATTAATGGCACCTGCCATCCAAGGTTATAGATGTAATTACTTTCATGATTACAGAGGCCAGTGTCCATAAGAACAGAGCATAAGACAATGCCTGGAAACACAAAGCTGTGAGTATTAAATATTCATTGTGAAAATATCAGTGATTTTAAAATATTTTATAACAGCTATCCCATAAAATGATCCTTGCAACTACAGAATTAATAATGCTTAACTGAAAAAAATTATAAAGAAACTCTCTCATTAAATAACTTGCGATTAGCCAGATGGTTAATCATCCCTTGTCAAGAGCTGATCAGACACAAAAGACTTCGCTTTTCAATTGCAACTATATCACCTACATATCTTTATTACAGTTAGAAAAGCGGACAAGAATGACAGATGTTTTTCTTTCACAAAATTTTCTTTCAATGTGAATGCTGAATTCCTCTAGTCATTATTTTTCCTGCAAGAATGCATTCATTTAGCTTTAAATCTTAGTACTGTAGATGCATGACAGAACCAGTGTTATCCTTGGCAGCATCTTATTATCTATTAGTCTGAGTTGGCTAAATGATTCAGCAAAGCATAAAAGGCACAACCATTCAAACAAAACCTGTTAAACTTCTAAGTGTTTTCACATAATTCTACAGGTCCCTTTTGGTTTACATTTTGTTAAAACACAGTTTGAAATCCCTAAGGTACGTCTAAAACTCTTGTTATTTTTTTAGCTTCCCATCTAGAGTACCCGTTCCTACTTCATGTGAGGAAGCTCTGATATACTGTGAACATTCTTGCCATTGTGGTAGTACATTAGAAAGCATGAGGAATGTTGTCTTACCAAACAGAAGAATTGCTTCTATAGCACTTCATATTTGTTCTCATCTAGGCTCCAAGGGTAGAGTTTAGTACCTCAGATTCATTCTACTGTTAAAAGACTCTTGTTAGTAGAACTTCCTTTAAAAACCAAGAATCTGTCACTTTACAGTTTCCACTTACTGGAAATTAGTTCTATCTCCTGAAACAATACCCAGAACAAATTACATTTTGAAGTCCTTCTAATATTTGAAGACCACCACCATGTTCCTTTGAATATTTTCTTTTTCCAGGCTCTATTTTGCTGTTTCCTTAAGCACAGTGTGTATAACTGGTGGACAAGAAATGTAATTTTCTTTATTTTTCTTTAACTAAACTTAATTTTTATCACAAACTACCCTGCAGCCAAGTGGCAAAATCTTTATCCCAACCGATTCAGCACTTGCACTGGTTGCTTTATTTTCTGAGGAATATAAGTACTGTGAGGGCTCTGGGGGACTGGGGTGTATATGGTCCTCTGTGTGGCCGTCTGCACATACTGAGGCCCCATGAGGCACCTTTGTTATAGGGTGTGTGGTTTATGAATGTCAATGCTACATCCTCTTCCTCTCAACTCTAAGTGATTTTCCATGAGTCTTGTTCATAAAACAGGTCCTCTGTGATACTAACCAAAGCTTATTTATTTTGATTCTCATTGTGTGTCTGTGTGTGAGTGCGTGCATGTGTGTTTCGTCCATGAGCTACGCAGACAATAAAAAAAATTAGAATCTATTTTCTTGAACTTTACCCCCAAAGAAAGATAGAGGTTTGTTAAGTCTGTATTCACCAAACTTCAGTGGACTTAGCAACATTTCTGCTCTTTATGTCTGTTTTCTCCTCTCAGTTATGAAATCTTTAAGAATTGAGTAAGTTATCCTGATAATTTACTGATGTTTAAAAATCTATATTTTTTATATATGCAGAATTATGTTTCCAAATTTTCTGGTATACCAACCCTCTCTTGCTTTAATAAAAATCTCTTAGTGTAGTCTAATCTTAATGACTAGAGCCTTCAAAGAAAATATTAGGAATTAATTTTGAGCTTAACCAATTTATTACACCTATTCCTAAGCCCATAACTATATATAAGTAACATCATGCCTATTATTTTCTTCAGTAATTATTATGCAGCCTTTTCAGCAATGGAAATTCATCTGTTGAGTTTCTTTGTATTATAATATTAATTTTTCTCTAGTCAGTTTTTCTCTTACCTCAACTTTAAATTGTAATTTAAACTTCTCTTTATGAGTACATCCCAAGTGTGCACTTCCAATTATCTGGAGGACCTCTTAGATTCTTGCCAAGGGTCTATCAGTTTAGAAACTAAAATATATAGTTTAGAAACCAAAATCCTGTCTTTTCATGCCATCAATGTAACCGTGTGTTTCCTTCTTGTGCCTTCTTTGCTTTTAATGTCATGAGTTTTTATTGTATTCCCAAATTCAAATTCTGTAGTGTCATACATAGACACCATGAAGTCATTCATTCATTTTATGTTCATGCTCTATTATATTTGTGGGGATTGGTAGCCACTAGGATAAGGCCTCTAAGATGAATACTTGAACATACAATTATAATTCTTTTTTTTTTTTTTTTTTTTGAGACAGAGTCTCGCTCTGTCACCCAGGCTGGAGTGCAGTGGCGCAATCTCAGCTCACTGCAAGCTCCGCCTGCTGGGTTCACACCATTCTCCTGCCTCAGCCTCCTGAGTAGCTGGGACTACAGGCGCCCGCCACCACGCCCAGCTAATTTTTTGTATTTTTAGTAGAGATGCGGTTTCACCGTGTTAGCCAGGATGGTCTCTATCTTCTGACCTCGTGATCCACCTGCCTCGGCCTCCCAAAGTGCTGGGATTACAGTCGTGAACCACTGCACCCGGCATTCAATTATAGTTCTATTAACCACATGCTATGATTAAATATTTACAGACAGGTGATGGATGGTATCAAAGAAAGAATCTTGTAGAAGTTCACTTCTCAGAAAAGTCTGGTGATAGATAAAAAATATTAGGCAAGCATTAGGTAGGAATTATTATGGTGAAAGATGTCCAAGATAGAGTATGCAAGATGTGTTAAGGCACACAAGTTCTTCTAGAGAAAAATAAGTTCGTTTGTATTATCGAAGAATACAGTTTTAAAGTTAAAGCTATGAGACTGCAGATTGGAAAATGAACATCTCTGTGGGCTATTCTACGGTGTTTGCATTTATTGTGAACACTAACTAGAAAGTCCTTTGAAGGGTGATTTTTAGTGAGATGTTGAGTGACCATTATGTTTTCTTGCATATTTTTCACATGGATGGTATGAAGCAAGGTTAGAAAGCATATTCCAGAACCAGATGCCTTTTCTATTGTGTCTCTTTGACAATTATCTAAATGAAGTAGTGATGAGGGCAATGGAAAGGCAGGTACCATTTAAATAAATAATTAAGTCAGTGAAATAATGGGTACAGTGACTGAATAACTGTGGGATTCAGGTAGCTTGAACAAATAATGGTGACAGATGGCTGAGTCTAGTGATTGAGAAGATGGGCATGCTTTTGATTTGACAGGGAATTCAAAAGTATTCCTGAAAGGAAGATAACTTTTGTAGAAATTTTAAGTTTGAAATCCCTAAGGTATATCTAAGCACTAGATACACCTTAAGAAGCTAGCAATACGGTTTGTTGAGAACTTAAAGTATAATAAAAAATATATATAAATAAAAAATAAATAAAACATGAGATTAGAAAAAAAAGAAATTGTAATCAGGGGTAAAAAATACAGCTGGAAGAATACACCTTAACTGATGACATGGGAATGTGTAAAAGTTCACGAAAGTTTTTAATGTGAGAAAGGAGAGAGATGAGTACAGATCCCAGGGACCGTCAGTGTGAACAGAATGGGCTCAAAAATGTGATCTTGAGAAGAGACAAAGAAAAAGCTACATGAGAGGGAAGATTAAAGTCAGGTGATGTTGATGTCAGGGAAATCCGGACAGGAGGGCAGAGTCTACAGCATCTAACACTGTTGACTGACAGAGCATGGAAAGACTGAATGTGTCGTGCATTGTGCAATAGAGACAAATTGTCATTGTGGTGAAAGCAGGTTCTATGGAGTGGTCGGGAACCGAAGGTAAATTTCAATTGCTTGAGAAAGAATCATGAGTATCTCTTTTATTGTATTCTCTGTGGATAAAGACCCTAGACTTGTATAATGCTCCAGATGTGGTTTCAAAAGTGATTAAGGTATGAGAAAATGGAAAGAATTAGCATATATTGCTCTGAGGAAACTGGTGGTATCTCAGTGAGAGGAGAATGAAGAAAGAAAAGGTTTTTCACTTTGCATTTAAGTATGAGAGAGCTTGGATTTTTTTTTTCTAGCCTAAGAGAGAAAAGAAACAGCAGAGGGGAAATATATGTGTGTGTGTGTGTGTGTGTGTGTGTGTGTGTGTGTGTGTGTGTGTGTTTGCGTGTTTGCATACATATTTGAGTGTGTGAGGTTGCTGGAGGAAGGGTGGGATGGGATCAAGAGGCAAAGAATTAGGTAGCCATTATGCAGTATCACAAGCCTTATTTGGCTTACTGCCATATTTTGGATTTATATATTAGGAATGAACTTTCCAATATGCTAGTTGTTGACCACATGTGGCTCTTGAGGACTGGAAAAGTGGCTAGTCCTAATCGAGATGTACTGTAGGTTTAAAATACATACCAGGTATCAAAAATTTACTAAGTAAAAAATAATTTAAGATATATCTTTAATAATTTTTATATCAAATACATACTGAAGTGTTATTATATTGGACAGATTGTTTAAATAAAATGTACTCTTAAAATTAATTTTACCTGTTTCTTTTTAGAGTGGCTATCAGAAAATTTGGAATTAAATATGTGGTTCATATTAAATTGCTGCTTCAGGAAGACTCTGCATCTCCTGATTAGCCTATAAATGCCTGTCACTGAGTGTCACTGACCATCACTACACATATTTTATTCCAAAGACTAGGCCCAGAATTCTTCCTGTTTGCCTTGGCGTCTTTTTTTTTTTTTTGCTTTTTTTGCTTTGTGGATGCTTTCTTGTAAGGGTAAGACTGACCTACTAAGGCCAGGAGAGAGAGGCCTCTTGTGTTATTTAAATATCTGGGAGCAAACAGTTTTTTTTCTCTTTGTCACATATGTTGTTTCACTGGTTCTAATTTTCTTCTGTTTCAGAGCAGTTATTTTTGTTGCTGTTGGTATAAACTCCTTTTTTTTATTTTCCTTAAGGCTCTCATATTGTCTAATAATTTGCTCATTCTTTCCCTTTCTTTCTAGCACAAATCAGTCATTTTTAGAGCAAAGATCATTTGTTTAGGCTCAAGTAGGAAGACAAATGCAGCCTACTCTATAAGTGATTAGATTAGTATCTTTAAAGGTCTTAAGTCTCAAGCTAGTCCATTATTCTTTGCAGCTCACTGTGAAAATGTTCCCTGTAAACTGTGAGGGTGAGTGACATTTTTGCTATAGCTCTTAGTCCCTAGAGTCCTGATCAAGAAGAAACTTCTAGAAATTCTTATCTGCAGCCTGTCAGCACACTGATCTCAACTACTTTACTCTCTTTACCTGTAGGTCCTCATGGGTGTTATTTGCTGGGTCTTAGAAATTATCATCAATTATTTTTACCAGTTTGGGCTTATCCTTCTCCAGAAAACACAAGGAATACAAACTGTTGACCCAATTATTCTAAATTCTTTCCACAGCTCTCCTTGTTCCTTGCTGGGCCTCTTAGCTGAGCTCTGGTATTGAAAAATACTTGATTTTATCATGCCTACTGAAGAGCCAATGGAGTTAGAAAGATTACATGAATATCTTTACTTTAATCTCCAAACCACTCTTGCTGTCTCTGTCTTCAGGCTCGGTCTCAAAGTTAATTGAAAGGTTTTAAATATGTACTCAAGGTCCTTCTGAAGCTCTATAAAGAGTCCAAAAATTAGGTCCAAATTTCAGGAAAACTTAGTTTTTAACTTGTGTGGTATAATGCACTTTTTATAATAAAATTTTAATTGGAAAATATTTAATTGGAAATTCTATTTCCTGCATCTTTCAGTGCTCCTATCAATAATATTCTTAGCCATAAAAGATGAAGGAATGATGTGTTTATTTTATTTCTACTAACTGGAAGACAAGAACTAATCTTGGAAAAGTTTTTCACTAAAAGGATTACTCTGTTACATTTTATGCTTTCCCTTAGAGTTCTCCTTTATTAAATGATATTACATTGCGAATATCCTGCTTCTATACATTTCCTGTATGTTAAATAAGGCAGCAGTTGTCTAAATGCCTCTTAGCTTGTCTTGCAGAATAGAGAATAAATAAGGAAAACAATATTTTTATTTCAACCAACTTTTGAGTTAGAAAGCTTTTTAAACCAGCAATTTTTCTCCAAACTAGAATTTATATTTCCTATTCTTTTTTGAGATGGAGTCCCGCTCTGTCGCCCAGCCTGGAGTGCAGCAGCTTGATGTCAGCTTACTGCAACCTCTGCCTCCCGGGTTTAAGAGGATCTCCTGCCTCAGCCTCCGGAGTAGCTGGGATTACAGGTGTGCACCACCACGCCCAATTAATTTTTTGTTCTTTTAATAGAGATGGGGTTTTGCCATGTTTTCCAGGCTGGTCTCGAACTCCTGAGGTCAGATGATTTGCTGGCTTCGGCCTCCCAAAGTGCTAGGATTACAGGTGTGGGCCACTGTGCTTTGCCCAAACTCGAATTTTTATTTCTGCACTTACACAGAAATTTCAATTCTAGATTATTTATAATCCTTTGTTCATTAAAAAAAATTGATGAAAATCTATAATGAAAATATAGAAGTTAATAATTTCTAAGAAAATGTTATTTTATTGGCAAACGCAGTAATAAGTGTAGATTTGAAAACTGAAATTGGGCAATGATTCTTTGAACATATTTTTGTTTATCCATGTGTTTTATACTCCTCCTTTCTGGATAGATCTGGTTACTCAGCTATGAATGAATTTAGTGTTCAGGGAATCTTTCTGCCTGTCATATTTTCATTGAAAATCAATATGCCTGTTCCACAAACTGAGAATGTCCTGTAATGCATTACGCATTGGCTGCCAACTGCAAAAACCCAAAAAAGTGGAAATAGATTAATGCTATTAAAAATGCATCAGCAAATTATTCTTCAATAGCTGCCTTAAAGTAGGAATTGCCTCAAATGACTTTCTCTGTCACCAAAGGCCATTGCACCTCTATTCTGTAGCAAGCACAGTCAGAAGTATTACTCATTCCATTTTAGTGCTAACCCTAGCACACAGATTCCCAAGGGCTACTAACTGCATGGAACACAAGTGTCCTTTGTCATTTCTAATCAACAGCAGTATGGAAAGTTTTGCATAGGATTTCTTATACTATTAAAATCAGGCATGCTGCTTAGAGAAGATGGAGTAGGATGAGGGGAAAGTCTGTAGTACCTGCTGTTGAAAATTGAGGGCTGATTATGCCTGTGCCTGTGCTAGAATTGTAATATTGTGGTCACTTCCCACTGAGAAAAGAAGGGGACTCAGCTCAGTAGCCACAGAAAGTACAGAGAAATAATAAGGCTTTCAGAAGAAAATGCTTAATTGTTACGGAATGATTTGGGTTAATTACAAGCAAAATTAACTGTAGTAAATAATTCCAGAATACCAAAAGGAAGCAGATCTCAATACTGAAACACACTCTCTGGTTTATTAGCAGAGGAGGTCTACTAGAAATATGCAGAATTCCTCGAACCATAGACAATTCTCTATGCTTTCTTTTGCCCTTTTTTTTTTTTTTTTTTTTGAGACGGAGTCTCGCTCTGTTGCTCTGTCACCCAGGCTGGAGTGAAGTGGTGCTTTCTCAGCTCACTGTAACCTCTGCCTCCCAGGTTCAAGTGATTCTCCTGCCTCAGCCTCCCGAGAAGCTACAGGTGCATACTACCACACCTGGCTAATTTTTTGTGTTTTTGGTAGAGACGGGGTTTCACCGTGTTAGCCAGGATGGTCTCCATCTCCTGACCTCGTGATCCGCCCGCCTCGGCCTCCCAAAGTGCTGGGATTACAGGCGTGAGCCACCGTGCCCAGCCTCTTTTGCCATCTTAATACCAAGAGTTACAGATTTTCCTACTTTTTATTTTTGAGAGGGTGGAGTGCTAAGAGGAGGATAAGTGTAAGTTTATCTATTTTTTCAAAATTTTAGCCCAAACCAAGAACAATATTATAGGTTCTAAACATCCCACATCCCTTTGCAAGTGCTAAAATGTCAAAGTGAGCCATGCTCAGAGGGTGTGAAATGAGTTCTACCAGTATTAACTCAGCCATCTCAAGACTAAGCTGAGAGAAGACTAAAGAGTTAATAGAATATTCAAGAGGGCAAGAATAAGAATTTCTTTGGAGAACAGTTGGTGTGCTCTGTATTCTAAGGCCCTCCTCACAGAGAGAAGAGAGTGCTTACCCACCACTGCAAATTCAGCAAGAGAGAAGCTTAGAAATAGCTTGGCAGGTGTAGTAGATGCTGTTGGTGTCCTGCTCAGATCTCTCCCTGAGCTTGTGTACTGACAACATAATAGCTCTCTCTCTCTCTTTTTCTCTCTCCCTCTCAGAGGTTACATTTCTCTACGCTAGATGCTTTCTGCAGTCAATGATAACTGATGCAAAGCATGAGCTCCCTTGTCTTACATTGAGATCAATTCTGTGGGGCAATTCATGTTCCAGACACCCTCGTTGGATCAGCTGAAACTAGACACCAATTAAAATCTGTTCCTTTTTCGCTCTCCTGTTTCTCTGTCTTTCTCCTGAGAGATAGCCTCAATAAGCTAAATGTTATGAAATCCCTTCTTCAAGCTTTGATTTAAGAAACTCAATCTAAGAAAACAAGTATCCATGACTTTGTGAGACACAGGGACTGGAACTTGATTCATGCCTTCGAGAGTGTAAATATGTGAGGCTGTGCCCCATAGCCCGCTATACCATCATGGGCAGCAGAGAAAAGAGTTCTCTATAGACTTCATGAAAGCAAGCCAGCAAACTGTCTTGAAAAAAATCTTGCTCAATCAAACCTGTTTTGAGGAGTGAGGCCACCTCTGTAGGGATTCTTCAAAGTCCAGGGAGAGAAAGAATAAAAGGGATCAGAGATATGCATTCTTCCATCAACACTGGGAATAAACATCCCTAAGGGACTCACAAAGACATCTCTTTTGAGACAGAAGCAGGTTTTTAAATCACTTATAGCCAGAAGGCACTTCTGTAGGGTTACAATTGAAACAGTAGGATTTATTTTATAAATTTTATTTCTTCATTCTCTACCTGCTCCAATCCTGGATGGCACTATAGCCATACCTACTGAGGAGAATGAGATAGAGGGAAGCAATGGTGGAGAAACCCACCAGAATCCTCTTCTCCCACAGCAGAACCTGCCTAAGGCAGGTCCAAGTTTGGTAAATGGGGGGCATTTGATATTGGATGAGAATGTAAGATAAATATTAAACTGGACTAGATTTTATTTCCTGAGAATTTCTGGAAAAGCTATGGAAATCTTGAAATTTATTTAAATGACAGAGGAAAACAGATTCACATAAGAAGATACACAAAAGAATAGAGCTACATTTTTCTTGTATCCTATAGATTCCAGCTTATTCATGAAACCTGTGGCTTACCTCTATATGTATGCCAAATATTAAGAAGGCCTTCTTTGCTCCTTGATGCCTTTGTTTTTATTTTTTATACTTTTAAAATTTCAATAGATTTAGGGGTACAAAGGGTGTTGGTTACATGGATGAATTATAACGTGGTGAAGTCTGAAATTTTAGTGCACCCATCACCCAAGTAAAGTCCATTGTATCCAATATGTAGTTTTTTTATCCCTTACCCCCTTCCACAGCTTCCCCCTTCTGAGTCTCCAATGTCCATTATACCACTCTATATGCCTTTGCGTACGCATAGTTTAGCTTCCCATTTATAAGTGAGCACATAAAACATTTGGTTCTCCATTCCTGAATTTCTTCACTTAGAATTATGACCTCCAGTTCCACCCAAGTTGCTGTGAAAGGCATTATTTTGTTCTTTTTAATGGATGAGTAGTATGCCATGGTGTGTATATACCACATGTTCTTTATCCACTCATTGGTTGATTAGCACTTAGGTTAGTTTCATATCTTTGCAATTGTGAATTGTGCTTTGATAAACATATGTGTGCAGTTGTCTTTTTGATCTAATGCCTCCTTCTGTTTTGGGTAGCTACCCGGTAGTGGTACTGATAGATTGAATGGTAGATCTCTTTTTAGTTCTTTGAGAAATCTCCATACTGTTTTCCATAGAGGTTGTACTAATTTAAATTTCCATTAGCAGTGTATAAGCATTCCCTTTTCACCATATCCACACCAACATCTATTTATTTAAAAAATAATGGTCATTCTGGCTGGAGTAAAGTTGTATCTCATTGTGGTTTTAATTTGCATTTCCCTGATGATTTGTGATGTTGAGCATTTTTTCACTTTTTTTGGCAATTTGTATATCTTCTTTTGAGAAAACTCTAGTCATGGCATTTGCCCATTTTTCAGTGGGATTATTCTTTTCTTGCTGATTTTTTTTGAGTTCTTTATAGATATTAAGTATTAGTCCTTTGTTGGAGGCATAGTTTGCAAATACTTTCTCTCATTCCATGGGTTATCTGTTTACTCTGATGATTATTTATTTTGTTGTGCAGTAGCTTGTTAGTTTAATTAGGTCCCATTTATTAATTTTTGTTTTAGTTACATTCACCTTTGGGGTCTTAGTCATAAATTCTTTGCTAGGCCAATATCCAGAATCTTTTTCCGTAGCTTTTCTTCTAGAATTTTTATTGTTTCAGGTCTTATATTTAAATCTTTAATCCTTCTTGAGTTAATTTTTCTATATGATGACAGAGATCCAGTTTCACTCTTCTACATGTGGCTATTCAGTGTTCCCAGCACCATTTATTGAATAGAGTGACTTTCCCCAATTTATGTTTTTGTATGCTTTGTCAAAGATCAGTTGGGTGTAAGCATTTGGCTTTATTTCTGGGGTTCTCTGTCTGTTTCATTTGTCTATGTATCTACTTTTATACTAGTACCATGCTGTTTTGGTTACCATAGCCTTATAGTATAATTTAAGTCGAGTAATGTGAAGCCTCAAGATTGATTCTTTTTGCCTAGGATTGCTTTGACTATTCAGGCTCTTTTTTGGTTCCATATGAATTTTAGGATCAAAAAAATTCTGTGAAAAATGATCTTGGTATTTTGATAGGAATTACACTGAATCTGTAGATTGCTTTGGCAGTATGGTTATTTTAACAATATTGATTCTTCCAATCCATGAATATGGGATGTATTTTCATTTGTTTGTGCCATGTAGGATTTCTTTCAGCAGTGTTTTATAGTTCTACTTAGAGATATATTTCACCTCCTTGCTTAAGTGTATTTTCAGTTTTTTTTTTTACAACTATTATAAATGGGACTCTGTTCTTGATTTGGTTCTCAACTTGATTGTTGTTGGTAGATCGCAGTGCTATTGATTTGTATACATTGATTTTCTAACCTAAGGCTTTACTGAATTCATGTATCAAATTGAGTAGTTTTTTGGAAGAAACTTTGGAGTTTTCTAGGTATACAGTCATATCATTAGCAAACAGGGATAGACTTCTCTTTTCCAATTTCATTGCCCTTTATTTCTTTCTGCTGTCTAATTGCTCTGGCTAGGACTTCCAGTACTACCTTGACAAGAAGTGGTAAAAGTGGTCATCCTTGTCTTGTTCAGATCTTAAGGGCAATGCTATCAACTTTTCCTCCATGTAATATGATGTTGGCTGTGGATGTGTCATATATGACATTTATGATTTTGAGGTGTGTTACTTCTATTTATGGTTTTTTGAGGGCTGTTATCATAAAGGATGCTGGATTTTATTGAATGCTTTTCTTGTGTCTATTAAGATGATCGTATGGTTTTTGTTTTTAATTCTGCTTATGCGATGAATCACATTTATTGACTTGTGTATATTGAAGCATCCTTCCATCCCGGGACAAAACCCACTTGATCATTGTAAATTATCTTTTTTAATGTGCTGTTGAATTCATTGTGCTAGTATTTTGTTGAGGATGTTTGCATTTATGTTAATCAGGGATATTAATCTGTAGTTTTCTTTTTTTGTTACATCCTTTCCTGTATCTGGTATCAAAGTGATACTGGCTTCATGAAGTAGTTAGGGAGAATTCTCTCTTTCTCAATCTTTTGGAATAGTTTCAGTGTGGTTGGTACCAATTCCTTTAATATCTGGTGGAGTTTGGCTGTGACTACATCTGGCTCAGGAAGTTTTTTTGTTGTTGTTTCATTGTCCTTATCATTATCAGCATTTTGGAAAAATCCATTTGACAAGTCTCTGTGAAGTTCCAAACTTCTACACATTTTCCTATTTTCTTCTGAGCCCTCCAAGCTGTTCCAACCTCTGCCTGTTACCTAGTTCCAAAGTTGCTTCCACATTTTCAGTTATCTTTTCAGCAGTACCCCACTCTACTGGTACCAATTTACTGTATTAGTTTGTTTTCATGCTGCTGATAAAGACATACCCAAGACTGGGCAATTTACAAAATAAAGGGGTTTAATGGACTTACAGTTCCACACTGCTGGGGAGGCCTCACAATCATGGTGAAAGACAAGGAGAACTAAACCACGTCTTACATGGATGGCAACAGGCAAAGAGAGAGAGCTTGTGCAGGAAAATTCCCATTTTTTAAAACCATCAGATCTTGTGAGACCCACTCACCATCACAAGAACAGCACGGGAAAGACCTGCCCCATGATTCAACTACCTCCCACCCAGCCCCTCCCACAACGTGTGAGAATTCAAGATGAGATTTGGGTGGGGACACAGCCAAACCACATCACCTAGCTAATGGTCTATCAATTTTCTTTATCATTACAAAGAACCAATTTTTTATCTCATCAATCTTTTTTGTTTGTTTGTTTATTTAAACATCATTTTGTTCTGGTTTGATGTTTATTTCTTTTCTTATTCTATCTTTGGATTTGGTTTGTTCCAGTTTCTCCAGTATCTTGAGGTTTGACATTAGGTTGTCGATTTTTAATTTTTCAGACTTTTTGTTGTAGGCATTTAGTGCTATCAACTTTCCTCTTAACACTCCTTTTACTGTGCTTTTACTGTGTCTCAGAGGCTTTGATAACTTGTATCACTGTTATTGATTTTAAAGAATTTTAAAATTCTCATATTGATTTCATTGCTAACCCAAAAATAATTCAGGAGTAGATGGTTTAATTTCCAAGTGTTTGTATGGTTTTGAGGGTTTCTTTGGAATGATTTCTAGTTTTATTCTTCTTTGGTCAGAGAAAGTACTTGATATAATTTCCATTTTCTAAAATCTATTGAGATTTGTTTTGTGGCCTATCATGTTATCTATCTTGGAGAATGTTCCATGTGCTGATTGAATGAATGTATATTCTACAGTTCCTGTGTAGAATGTTCTGTAAATATCTGTTAGGTCCATTTGTTCTAGAATACAGTTTGAATCCAGTGTCTCTCTGTTGGCTTTCTCCCTTGACTCTCTGTCTAGTGCTTTCAGTGAAGTGTTGCAGTCACCCACTATTATTGTATTGTTGTCTTTCTCTTTTCTTAAGTTCAGTAGTAATTGTTTTATGAATCTGGGAGCTCCAGAGTTAGATGAATATATATGTAGGATTGCAGTATTTTCCTGTTGGACTAATCCTTTTATCACTATGTAATGACCTTCTTTGTCTTTCTTTTTTACTGTTGTTCCTTTAAAGTTTGTTTTGTCTGATATAAGAATAACTACTTTTGATTGCTTTTGGTTCCCATTTGCTTGACTGAAAAAGACTTTATTTCTCCTTTGTTAGGGCTTGACTCTGTGTCCTCACACAAATTTCATGTTGAACTGTAATTCCCAGTATTGGAGGAGGGGCCTGGGAGGACGTGATTGGATCATGGGGGCAGACTTCTCCCTTCTGTTCTTTTCACCGAATTTTTAATTCCCTACATGTGTTTTTTAAATTTCCAAATGTTCTGATGTTTTTTATTTAAAATATCTAACTCTTTTGAAAATTTTTAATTTATATCCTATAAATTTTTTAATTTCTTTGTGTTGATTTTCACCTTTCTCTTATATCTCCTTGAGTAACTTAATAATCAACATTTTGAATTCTGTATTTGTTATTTCAAATATTTCATCTTGGTTTGGATTCATAGCTGGAGAGCTAGTGTGATCTTTTAGAGGTGTTATAGAATGTTGTTTTATCGTATTGCCAGAATTATTTTTCTGGTTCCTTCTCATCAGGATAGAGAGGATTATTATCTAATTATTTCTGCATTTATTTTGATTCATCTGTGTTTCTTTGTAATTTAATTTTTTGCCCCTTGAGGATGTGACTTTAATATTTATAGTTTATTGTAACCTAACTTGGTTCTGGGTTACCTTCAGCAGGTGAAGAATCTGTAAAGTACTATGGTTATAGGAAGTCTTTGTATGATGGCTTTCTCAGATGCTTATTGTAGTAGCAATGTGCTCAGTATGTGAGCAGTTAGCTGTCTCCTATGGGCCAAAATGACAGAAGTGTCATGAAGCATATCTTGCTCCCAAGTGGTGCACTTATTTATTTATTTTCCAGTATTTTATTCACAGGGTTGAAGTTCAGGCTTTAGGCCAGTAGGAGGAGTCCACAGGTAAAGGTCGTGGCTAAAGCAGAAGCAGTTGGATAATTCCAATACCCAATGGAGGACATAGGTTCCAGCCTTGACAGAGGTAGCTGTGCATATCTCTCAGTGAAACACATCTTGTTCTTTTCAGGAGGAAGGGAGGGAACCACCTCAGCTTCCCTATCAGAGCAGCAGGAAAGCAATCCATCTCCAAATGACACTCTTGATCAAGAATTGTAGCTATTCAGATCAGACAGACACTTCTTTTCATCTGCAGGAATGCTTATGTTCCATGTAGAGAGGGATTGTGACTCTACCCCTTGTGCAAGCTTGAACCTGGAGGGCATTCCTCCTGTGGGGATGCAGTTACCCTGAGATGTTCCAAAAAGGTTGTCCACAGGTGCACCCACCAAGCTCCTATGGGAGATGCCCAGCTGTTTCTGTAATGGTGCATGAGGGGAAGAAGAAATCCCCTTCTCCAAGACACGTCACGAGACCACGGTTACCTGACTTTGGGGTAGAGATGGAGACTTTCCCCACCAAGTCCAGCACTGCACCTGGGCCTCTGCTGAAAGAAACTTCCCACAGGTGGAGAGTTCTGGGGTTCAAGGCTGGCAGTCCAAATTCTTTTGCTCCATAAGGTGCTCCTTTGATGTGGTGCACTCCTCTTTCCCCTAGGAGTAGAAGTCCCTGAGGGCCAGACTACCATGAATCCTGCTGCTCCTCTCAGTCTAGCTTCCCACTGTGGCTGCCAAACTCCAGGCTTGTACTGAGGAATGTCTGCAAGGGGTCCAGTGATGTGATCTGTCCTCTAGTCCCCCAGCAGCAGTTACCAACACCAGTTCTGATGTAGGTTACCTTGGACTTGGGAGTGATGTAGACTCTTGTGAAATTTCCTTGGTTATAAATAGCCTTAGTGTTTTGGCTGTCTCAAATGCCAATAGCAGTGGTAATGTATTGGTTAGGCGGAAAGACTCGAGAACTTCTGGTTACTCAGAGTGGTGTAGTCAGTGGTGACAGCTGCGGTTGCACAAAAGTTTTCTCCTTCTTGGGCCCTGTTATTGTGCTGCAGATGCTGTAATGGACTGTGTCCGCTGGCCTCCCGCCAAGAGGTGAAACTTGCAAATGAGAGCCAGCTGCGGTGGTAGTGCTGAGATTTGTGCTTGCCTTATGTTACCCAAGGTAAGTACTCTGGCAGTGGGCAGGGCGATGGAATTCCCAAAAGTCCCTGTCCGCTGTGGTAAGCTACCAGGGAGGGTGTAGGGGCAAAGCCAGGTGGGGGCTGGGCCAGGCAATCTATGCTCTGGCTCCCCACCTGTGGGTGAAAGCAATGGGCGTAATGGGAATCGGAGGGCAATTATCTGGCTACTGGTGTAATGTTCCATGGAGGGGCACAGCTGCCTCTGCTGCACAAAAGAATCTGCAAGGGGAGTGGGGTTAGCAGGTGGCAGTAAGCCCCACCTTGCTGCCACTCACTTGGAAAGGCAGATCTCACACCCACAGTGTTCCATTAGCAGCAGCTATTGTGGTTCCAGGCAGCCTGTGCTCAGAACTCAAAAATGTCCCAGGCCATAAGCCATTCCCAGGAAGACAGAAATTGTCATTCACACCATGCCCCTCTAGGTTCATCCATGTAGCCAGTACTGCCCATGGCTATAGCACACTCCCCACTCGCCCCTTGGTTCTGGCCAAGGGGGTTCATTCCCACACAAGATTATATTGCACATCTCAGTCAGGAGCTTCTCTCCACCTATAACCACTGCCTGAATTAACTGGCTGACTTCTGTGAGGTCCCCTGTGAGGTTGGATCAGGAACATCTTTCCTCTGATCCTGCTGGAGTCTGGGAGTGCATTCAAAGCATATCCCAGTGCCACCCCTCCTCATATACTCCCCACCACTCACTAAATCAGCTCTAGGACTGCATAGGTTTAACCTGGATTGCCAGGTTCACCAATGGGAGAGTATATCACACCGGCAGTCTCTCTCCCTCTCACACTCTAGGACTCACAGTTTTCTTCCTGGCTTATGGTGTAGGCTGCTGCTGGCCACTTCTTTCAAAGAGTCTGTGGTTTCTTTCAGTTTTCCTTTTAAGTTCCTGTGGTGCTTCTTGGAAAAAAGTTCACAGCATGAATCTCTACACAATATTTTGTCTTTCCAAGTGGGAGACACATACTAACAATGTCTTCAGTCCACCACCTTGGAAAAAACGTAAAACAACTCCCTGACATCTTTGAACCCTTGATTCTGCTACCTAGGTTTATCCAAAGTCCGTCTCAAGATTTCTATGGGTTCCCAGGAGGATATACATTGTCAAGGTCATATTTGTCCATGACAAATTTTACTTCATTTACATGAACATTTCCTTCCCAACTGTCATCAACAAAATTAACTCAATGTCAAAAAGGTCTAATAGACATTTCTATAGATTTCCCAGGATATGACACTTTTGCTTTGATGACGTGCTTAATGCCCATCTATGAGTTTTTTTTTTTTAATTTCTGGCAGCTAGTGTATGGGCAGAAGAAAGTACTGGTTTGTCCAGTCAATTGTATCTACACATGGAGCCAGTGACACAAAGAAGTATAGGTGGTGGAGAATTCATTGTTAAATGAGCGGCAGCAGTAACACCCAGCTCCAGGCCCAGCATCGTCAAAACTGTCACCACCAGAATCCAGTTCCCCCAACCAGTGGTGACAACCACATGCCTGACAGCTGCATTTATTGATCTATGGAAGCAGCAGTTTATGAATTTTGTGGTGTGATTTGGTTTTGATTTGGTCCATTCAGCTTTCATTTGTTTCTGCCTATTTTCTGACATAGTTTCTTCAGCTTCCCAGAGATTTCCTAAACTACTGAAAAGTGCTTCAAGAACTTTTTTCACTTGTTACCTAGAGTCTATTTTGTCTTGCTTTAATGTGAATATTAACTAAAAGACAAGAATTATTCAATAAATAAAATTCAGTGATGTTTTAGGTGTGATAGAGAGGATCACACTACAGAATGAAAGGCATTTGCAACTTTGTTTGGTTTTTCTGTGTTTTTCCTTCTACCGATTTACTTTCCCCCTTCCCCTCCTTTCCTCCATCTTATCTTTTTCTTATTATAAAGAACATTTCAACTCATTTCACACACCTACTGTATCTTAATAAATAGTGCTCACCTTTACAAAGGGATCTTTAGTAAACTAAACCCATATACCTTCAAGGCAACTGGGTTTATAAAATGATAAATAAATTAATAAAGTCCTATTACATATATATTGCTCATATTTGTCTACACTTTAGATTATTATTTTAAACAAAACCTGTAATTATTACTGTCATTTTCAATCTATATTAGATTATGATTAATATAGTACATATAGTGAGTATCATGGTGTGCTTAGATTTATTTGAGCCAATATTCAGACAAACCAATGTAATAACTTAAGTTTAGGAGACTGATTTACAAACCTATAAACACCTATTTTATTATATGATACATTGAATAAAAATATTAAGTGAGCCATATTAAAAAGCTAAAAGACTTTAAGGCATAAGGATTACTATGAGAAATAAGTGAGCTATCTGCTAATAATAACAAACATTTATTGAGAGCTCACTGTGTACAACGTACTCTTCTAAGTATTCCATTTGTATTAGTTTAATTTATGCCCATAACATCCCATAAGGTAAGCAACATTATTTCCCCCATTTTATAGATGAGAAAACTGAGGCATTACGTTGACATTTTCGTGATTATACATCTGAAAAGTTGCAGGGACAACTTTCATACCCAAGCAGTCTGAGTCAGGAATTCTTGCTTATAGTTATGGGATAATCATTGCCTCTTGACGTAAACAAATCAGTACCATAGGAGGGATAGAGTAAGCACCCTCAAACTCAGTTTCTCTTATTCTTTTGTCCCCTTTAGGACAAAATTTTACAATACCAAATATACCATTTGCAATAGATTATGCAACAATGAAGAATCACAGAATTTTTTCATAGAATATAATGAAAGAGCTGTATATACAAAGCAGCCCCCAAATGTTGAAGTTGCTGAGAAACCAAAGAACAAGGCAGATGAATCCAGTTTGTCGACAAAGGGTGTTTGGTTGGGGGAACTTACAGACAGGAGCATAGTCTTGTGTGGCAGCAAGACAGGTATAATGGATCCCCGCAGTGTTAATTCTGAGACCCAGGGCTATATACCATAGCGAAAAAGTGCTCGTGCTCCAGGAAGACAATTTAAAAAGAACCCCCCAGAACAGGCAAGAATGTTGTGTGCATTATAATCTATAATTTGTGCAAAAACATCAAGTTTGACATGTTCTATACTAAGGACAGTGAATAACATAGGAATCAGAAAGCACTCAGGGTCCTAGGGGTTAGAAGTAATGGATTGGTATCCAAGATGGAGTTACTTTTGTTTCTATGAATGACAAAAGAAATGTGAGAGCAATCCAAAAGTTGGATGGCGTTCGAATGCTTATAACTTCCAAGATTCCAAGCATAAGCTATTGGCCTGATCTTCTTAAATCAATGCTATAAACTTTCAGTTTCTATTTCTTATTATTCACCATGTTTTAACTTAGAATTATATAGTCTCTTTTCCCACAATTACATTTAAACTCTCATGATAATATTTTAGCCACTTTGAGTGAGTTATTCTTATCTGCCTCAACCTCTCAATACCATTTTCACTCTTATATGTTCCTTCTAGATTCTTCCCCTTCCCTTTCCTTCCCTGTCTTCATATATGTACTTCCAAATTTCTGCTCATTCTGTGCTCCTCTTATTTGTATTCTGTACTCTTTTTATTTCCTGGGTGTTCTTAACAGCCTGGTCATTGGACCCATACTTTTCTTGCTCCACATGGGCCCCTTCCACCAGTTCATTCTCTTGGTCTGTTTTATCAGTCTTATGCTAATGCCTCACCAATAGTTATCTTAAGCCCTTATTGTAACACAGAGTTATATTTATAGGAAAATTTCCCACAGACGAATAGCCAGAATGACACAGACTGGAGAATCAAACTCGTCCTATCTTCCTTTTAAATCTTTGGTCTAAACCTTCATGTCCTATAAGTTTCCAATTCGATTTACAGGACATCTCCGCAGGGATATTTCCAGCACTTTAAATATAACAAATTTGTCTTTGCTTGATCCTTTCTTTATTCCACTTGATAAAACACCTTTCTCTTCTTTGTCACTTACCTGAATGTATAAAATACATCATACTCTCCACATTTTCTCTGCTGACAATGCTTTTAATTCTTCACTGTTCCCACATAATCTAAGAACTTACTAGTTCAAGCCTAAAGAGAAAAACGTATAGTTTATTTACTTATCCTTGGCCACCTACTCATTCATAGTGCTATTAAGTTCTTGTTTTCTTCAAACACAAATTTCTTGATATTGTACCCTTTCTCAGTAATCCATTGTCTATCAGTTTTGTGTCTAATTTCATAGCCAAATATCCAAAGTCTTTTTTTAATGGACTCTATTTTATTTAACCAAAGGTTTCAGTATACCTCCAACACGAATCCTCTAAAATGTTAAACCAATTTTTCTTTCATCTTTCTTACATTCAAATTTATTTCTATCTCTGTGAGTTGCCTTGAGTCTAAACTTCAAATCATACATTTTTAAATAAAATATTTTTTCCTGTTTGATACCTACATTGTCCTATATATGTGATTAGAAATTGATTTGCATTATTATCTTTTTTCTGTCACAGAAATATGAAGAGGTTAGGGCTAGACGAAACTAACTTCGTTTTATGGATGAGGAAATGTGGCTGAGAGATTCTCTCTAAATCCAGGATTTTCAAGGGCAAGTCGTGTTCTCTCTTTGGCATTCATCACAGAGGAGTTAGTCTCAGCAGGTGCTTAATAAAATGTGTTGGATTCATTTTAATTTAAAAATGAAGAGAACATCTTGGTAAAGTTTAATTTTCACTGGGGTTACTTAGGAAAAAATCATTTCAAACCAAACTCCAGGAATGATAAAACAACAGGATAATGACTCACAAGTCTACTTTCCAGATCTTGCTAATATAAAATATATGACTTTGGCAAACAACTTTCAATACCACTGATACCATCTGTTACTCTGTCCTGTTTGGGTCCTATGCCATTGCTCTACCCTAAAAGGGAATATGAATCCATATAGTGCTCCCATCAAAGCTTATCAAGCTAAGGAAGGCCTGAATGAAAAAGGAAAAAATTCATTGTATAATAAATACAATTCATTGAAATAGAGAATAAAATGGTGGTTGCCAGGGGTTTGGGTCATAATCCTGTATGGTGAAATCCCAAAGTATCAAAATCTTTGAAGTCTAAAATCTCAAAAGTCCCAATCCTGAAGGATCAAAATTCCAAAAATAGAATTCTAAAAAAACTAATAAAACCAAAAATTTAAAAGACATTTATTTATATTTTTAAAAGAGGTCTTATTTGAGAAACATATAAAAACATGACAGAACAGTTCATACGCTACTTGACATAATGAAATAGGCAATAATAGCATACATATTTTTGCAAGCATAAATTCCCAGGTATATTTAGAACAGTCACACAGGCATAATGGTTATGAGCAGACAAACTGTATTCCTAAAGAAGTAGGTCAAAAAGTGAAACATATAAATGTATATCACTATAGTTGGCAGTTGTGTGTACCCAACTTTATAACTGTTGTCATCTGAAATATCATGATGGGTAATGTAAGCCTTCTGATATGATCAATCAAAAAGTTCAATGGATCACCACTGTATATGCAGTAGCCCAGTGAGATGACATCTTGGGAAATTTTATCTTTCATAAATGCAGAGGTACAAAAAGACATCTCTTTATTTACTGAGGAAGTTTTAATGTTTTCACGTTAAAATCAAGGAATCTGATGGTGTCACTCTCAGTCTGCGGCCAAAAGTCTCAGGAGCCGAGGTGGTGGGGACACAGATATAACTCCTGGAATCTGAAGGCCAGAGAGACTGAAGTTCTGAAGTGTTCAAGGCAGCAGCAGCAAAGTCTGTTCCAGCTCTCAGAGATAAACCAATTTGCCTTCTATATTTGTTATTTCCTGGCCCCTGGTAAATTCTATGGTGCCCACCAAACACTGAGGACAGAGATTCCCCACCTAGTCCATTTAGATTCACGTGCTGAACTCCTCTGGAGGCATCCTCAATGACACACCCAAATTAATGCTTTATTAAGTTTCTAGGTGTTCCTTAATCCAGCTAAGTTGACACCTAAAATTAGGTCCATAAATCCACTCTTTGTCATCAACATCTGCTGTTTTTTGACTTTTTAATAATATCCCTTCTGATGGGTATGAGACAGTATCTCACTGTGGTTTTTATTTGGATTTCTCTGATGATTAGTGATGTTGAGCATTTTCTCATGTATTTGTTATCCACTTGTATGGCTTGTTTTGAGAAGTATCTGTTCTTGCCTTTTTCCCACTTTTTAATGGGGTTACTTGTTTTTTGCTTATTGAATTTTGCTTGCTAAGTTCCTTTATTAGACCATTGTCAGATGCATAGTTTGTGAATATCTTCTCTGATTCTGTAGGTTGTCTGTTTATTCTGTTGATAGTTCTTTTTGCTGTGCAGTAGCTCTTCAGTTTAATTAGGTCCCACTTGTCAATTTTTGTTTTTGTTGCAATTGCTTTTGAGGACTTAATCATAAATTCTTTCCCAAAGCCAATGTCCAGAATGGTGTGTCCTGGATTTTCTTCTGGGATTCTTATAGTTTGAGATCTTACATTTAAATCTTTAATTTATCTTGAGTTAATTTTTGTATAAGGTGAAAGTCTAGTTTCATTCTTCTGCAGATAGCTAGCCAACTATTCCAGCACCATTTATTGAATAGGAAGTCCTTTTCCCACTGCTTACTTTTATTGACTATGTTGAAGATCAGATGGCTATAGGTGTGCGGCTTTATTTCTGACTTTTCTATTCTGTTCCATTTGTCTACGTGTCTGTTTTTGTGCTAGTACCAAGCTGTTTTGTTTACTGTAGCCATGCAGTGTAGTTTGAAGTGATGCCTCTGGCTTTGTTCTTTTTGGTTAGGTTTAGCTATTCAGGCGTTTTTTTTGGATCCATATGAATTTTAGAATAGTTTTTTTCTAATTCTGTGAAAAATGACATTGCTATTTTTATAGAAATATCATTGAATCAGTAGATTGCTTTAGGCGTATGGCCATTTTAATGACATTGGTTTTTCTAATCCATGAGCTTGGATTTTTTTTATTTGTTTGTGTTATTTATGATTTATTTCAACAGTGTTTTGTCATTATCCTTGTAGAGATCTTTCACCTCCTTTATAAATATATTTCTATGTGTCTTATTTTTGTGGCCCTTATAAATGGGATTGTATTCTTGACTTGGCTCTCAGCTTAAACATTATTTCTGTACTGAAGTGCTACTGATTTTTATACATTGATTTTGTATGCTGAAACTTTACTGAAATAGTTTATTAGCTCTGGAAGCCTTTTAGTGGAGTCTTTAGAGTTTTCTAGGTATAGAATAATATTGTAAGTGAAGAGAGATAGGTTGACTTCTTCTTTTCCTATTAGGATGCCATTTATTTCTTTCTTTTACCTGAATGCTTTGGCTAGGACTTTCAGTACTATGTTAATACGAGTGGTGAGAGTGGGCATTCTTGTCTTGTCCCATTTCTCAAAGGGAATGATTCCAACTTTTGCCCATTCAGTATGACATTGGCTGTGGGTTTGTCATAGATGGCTTTTATTATTCTGAGGTATGTTTCTTCAATGCCTAGTTAATTGAGAGTTTTTATCACCAAACAGAATTAAAAACAAAAATCCTATGATTATCTCATTTGTTTTCAATATTACAACTGAAATTTTGTCTTGGTTTGTAGGGGATCAGTCACTGTAGTTGGAAAAATTTTAAGATGAAGTTATAAGATATAGACACAGACCTTCTTGGAAGGCTGGAGGGTTTGCATAAGCTCCAGTAATAGATCTGGCTGAAGGCAGCCTAATCCTTAACTTAAGTAAATAGCTTAAGGTGGGTACAAAGGAATATAAGGGAGTTTATCTAAATAGCTTATTTACTCATGCGGTCCTAAAACTAACCTTTGATCATTCGCAGGCAGGATGGCTCTCTCAGAGGAGGGGTGACCAAATTAATTACCTACAGGTGTGTTGACTCAAAGCCTTTGTCATTTAATGTGTGCTGAATAAATGCTGGCAGGGCCAGCTAGTCATGGGCACAGCTGCTACTTTTTACAGCACCTTCCTTAGGGTCTGTGAGGGGCCCGGACCCTTAGCCGAACTGACAGGCAGAATATCTGTGTCAGTGTATGTTATTCATGCGTCACTGGGTCAGGTTCTGTGGGATGGACCCCAGCATTGGTTTAGACAAGGCAATAAGAAGTAGAGGAAACTTTAGGGAAACTGGAGAGCATGTGATCCTGACCCTCTGTTGAAAAAGAGTGGCAACCACTCTGAGTAGATGGATGTCACCCAGGAAGACAGTTCAGGGTAGTCAGACATTCCAACTTACCAAAAGAAAAAAAATTCGGATTTTCATATGTTATTTTACAATGTCTGAGGATGGATAATTTTAATAAAACTTTTTTTTAATATGGGAATAAGTCACATCCATAAGCCAAATGTGGACCTCTGTAGTGGTGCTGTCAAGACAGATTTTGTATTTTTACTGTAGCTTTTGTTTTATTTAACAGAGTAAAAGTTTAGTTGTTTACTCTTTTTTTCTTTTAAAAAAATATTCTTTAATGTGGAATACTTTTATTAGGTTGGTGCAAAAGTAATTGTGGTTTTTGCCATTGCACCAGCCTAAATAGTGATAGTAAAAGAAAAACCGATCATAAAATAGCTCCTGCCTCAAACACAAAAGAGTAGAAACATGCTTTCTTGAGTAGCTCTGGACTGGCTGTTTCTTTTCCTTTTTTTTCTTTTTTTTTTTTTAGACGGAGTCTTCCTCTGTTGCCCAGGCTGGAGCACAGTGGCACCATCTCCTCTCGCTGCAAGCTCCGCCTCCCGGATTCACTCCATTCTCCTGCCTCAGCCTCTCGGTAGCTGGGACTACAGGCGCCCGCCACCACATCCGGCTTTTTGTATTTTTAGTAGAGACGGGGTTTCACAGTGTTAGCCAGGATGGTCTCGATCTCCTGACCTCGTCAGCCACCCGCCTCAGCCTCCCAAAGTGCCGGGATTACAGGCGTGAGCCACTGCGCCCGGCCAAGACTGGCCATTTCTTTACAGATTAACAAATCCTCTATAGTGGTTCCTAATTATGTCTCCTGGTTTTAAAGTTCCTCACTATTTTATTTGTGGCACATATGAACAATTATCAACTAAAATCCGTGTTATTTGATATGTGCAGTTGTATGAACATTTTGGGGGGAATTATAGATGATAGAGTTATACATTCTTTTTTATTAATTTATTAATTCATTCAGCAAATATTTATGGGATATGTATTAAATATCAGACACCAAGTTTGCTACTGGGGATAAAATGATACAATAAGACAGGGTGTATACTGTCATGGTACTTTTGGTTGATTGGAAGACATAGGTGTTAATGAAATAATCATGTGAAAAGCATAAAATTACCTCTGTTGGAAAATGCTATGGTATGGAGGGCCCTCAAGCAAGCAAAGAGCTTCAAGTCAATCTCCATACCTTATCTTTTAGCAGTAATGCCATAAGCACATACTAGCCAGCTTTATGGCAAAAAAAAGAGGATAAATTATTCACCTTTCTCTACAGAGTTTTTAAGAGATGCCTCTTTATTTTATTGATTGATGGATTAATTAAGACAGAGTCTCGCCCCCGCTGAAGTGCAGTGGTGTGATCTTGGCTCACTGCAACCTCTGTCTCCTGGGTTCAAGCGATTCTCATGCCTCAGCCTCTCGAGTTGCTAGGACCACAGGCATGCACCCCCAAGCCTGGCTAATTTTTTTGTATATTTAGTAGAGATGGGGTTTTGCCATGTTGCCCAGGCTGGTCTTGAACTCCTGACCTGAAGGGATCTGCCCACCTCAGCCTCCCAAACTGCTAGATTACAGGCATGAGCCACTGTGCCCGGCCAAGACATGCCTCTTTACATGGAGTTTTTGCAGCACTCTTCTGTGGTCCTAAGAAATAATGGGCATGTGGCTTGAACTTGGGTTATCTAGAGAAAGATTTTTTAGACAATGATGACTCTTATCTTTGCCTCTTCATAACAAGTCTCTTAATAGTCTCCACTTGCTGGGGAAAATGTACTCTCTAACTCTGTTATGCACCACTTCTCCAGATTTCTCTGAATCTGGGAAAACAGCAGAAGAATCATTCACATATTATTCTCCACATCTGCCTCAGAAAACATTACAAGGCCTTGAGAGATCACGAGGGCAAACCAAATACATACAAGATATAGACATTAGCACTAAATTTTTAACCTAGTTGCCAGGAGAACTTCCCAGTGGCTATCCTCTTGAATTGAGTGATATCCAGGGACCTTCATTGTAGGGAATCCCTTTTCACCTATGATTCTTATCCAATCGACTACAAATATCTACATTGGCATACTTACTTTATATTATGCTCTTAATACATGTCAGAGATTGTTCAAAATTTCTCATAGGCATTAGTTTATTTAATCCTTATAAGACCTTTGAAGGCAGGTGCTACTGTTATTTCCATTGCACACATTAAAAGATGGAGGATGAGTGAAATTCAGCAAGTTAGCAAGATCAGGTAGTTACCAAGTGCTTGCCCTGAATTTGAACTAAGCCTTTTTTTGACACGCATTGGTTGGCAATGCTATGCACTTTGCTGCTCAATATTGCTTGTTTTGTCCTCTTATTGCTTGTTTTGACCTAAAATTTGTTCTTATTTTATCCAAGCTTCCATAGCCGAAGACACTGCAAACCTGCTGACTGTTCACCAAGTATTTTTAGTCCTTGAAGACTTTCAGTTTCCATTTGGCAATCATCTAGGTGAAGAAGGATTTGAATTACATAAACAAAACTTGGTGTTGGTGCACAGGGAGCTCTAAGATGTACCCTGAATTTTAAAAGGACTTAAGCAAAAGAGGCTCCTTTGAATAGTGTTACCCACAACTATAATAACAATATTTAAAATCCCAAAGCCCCAAGGTCTGAGCCCTGGAACAAATATAATGGCAATAGTGATCATTTTATTCGTGTTTGGGCAAGAAAGAAAAATATAAAAAAAAGGGGGGGTTCAATGGAATAAGATTTTTATTCGGTAGAAAGGAAATTGAACAATTAAAACTTTTTGCTTTTGTCTCTTTTGTCAAAGTGAATGAACTTCAGAAGGAAAATTCTAAGAGGGAAAAGTAACCCAAGTAGGAAAAAGATTGAAAAATAGTTGGTTGCTCTAAGTGAATTTGTGTTTCCACCTCACCCACATAATTTATACAGGAGAGACAGGATTTGAAATAGGACATTTAAAATGCTAAAGGAATGAAAATTGGTTGTCACGCTTCCCATGGCTCTTAAGAAGTGCTTCCTTGTGTTGACTGATACTGTCTTAACTCTCCTGTTCTTTTGATCCTATTGAGGCAGATGTATAAATCCCCCAGACATCTTAATAGGCACCTGTGAATGCAACCCTCAGATGAGTCTTTATGATCATCTCTCAACTGCACTGGAGAACTTCAGCTAGCCTACTTTTTATGGCAGAGTTAGAGAAGCTTGGATTTAGAATTCATTATTTCTTCTCCAGTAAAATGTACTGCAAAAGTGCCTTCCTAACAGGTCTATGATGATAGTCAACTGAGTTACTACATGTAAAGAGTGTTTTGACCTTATTTATCTTTAACACTAAAGACATCAAGAGATTAGATCTTTAACTGCTTATTTAGTTTAATCAAAATATACCAGAGACCTAAATAAAATGCCTAGAGAAATGCATATTTTATGTAAAATGAAGGTTTTTACATGCCAATTTGTGGATTACATATATCGAAAAGTACTCTGCTTTGGACAAAAAACCATGGCATTTTATTTAGACTAAACTAGAGTTGTACATTTCAGCTTTTCCATTTAATATGTGACTTTAGGCAACTGAGAAATAAAAATAGCAATAACAATGTCATAGGAATATTTTAAGCATTAAATGTAATAATCCTACAAAATTGCCTGGTGGTTAGCAATAAATGTGGTTGGCTACATATATGTAATTTATCATTATTATTATTATTTATAAAAGTTGTATTTCCTTGGCTTGGTTACTGGAATTCTTGGTAGAAAAAGTCTCTTTGTTGAAATATTTTTGAAAAGCTTCCTAGGTGATGGACCTGAGCCTCAGGGTGCATAAGGGCTTCAGGAGAAAAGAGTTATTTAGCCAAATAATGTTGTAGATTGCACAATGTGATTTAACCCCTTTGAATCTCCAAATCAGCAGTCAACACTCCATTACTCAGTGATGCTTTGCTTTTGGTAGATTTGTGTGCATGACTGCACGTATGTGTGTGTCTCCTGTGTTCTGTCTCCTGGAGGATATAAGGCTAACCATGGTTGATCTGGGTAGAGGAGGGCATGTTGCCATTTGTGTATTACCTCCACAGTGTTGGTTTGTGTTTTCACTGACAGGAATGGGAGAGTTCAGGCATTGGGTGATAGGATTGTGATGAAAGGCTTGGCTACCAATTCTAGCATGTCATTGTTAAATAACCTGAGCATTTCAATTTATCTCCAGAATCTTCCTCTGTAAAACAACAGTAATTATAGTTAGCATATACACACAAAACCCACTGGGGTTGTCCATTAAAATATCTACTGTTGCATAACATTGTAACAATGTAACAGACATACCACAGCTAACAATAACCAAGTCATGAGAAGAATTAGATAAACTCACTGGCATTTTATAAAGGCTCTCTAAATGTGGTGGCAATAATTATGCATGGTTTTAAAATTATTTCTCTCATGAATAAAGTCACCATGGTTTTTTACTGACTCTCTCTACAAGCACATAAAACAAAGCAAAGACAAATTTCACCTTATTTTTTACTTTGTGTATGTTTTCCCCTTCTCTTCACATCTGCTCTCCTACCTGCCAATCTTCTCTGCTTTCGCTTTACTTCTTTCTTTCTAGTAACATACCTTGGCCTCTTTTCATATTAAATAAATTCATCAGTGACAATGTTACTTTGCTTCTCTGGCATCCACTGATTAAAAATCTGGGAGGTTGAATACCTGTAGAGGAGGGATACAAAGGTAACTCAGATTTGACTCAGTCTTTGAAGTAGACCTCTTCTTTGTGTCTGGCAGCTTCTTCTCCTTGAGGAAATCACCATTCAGGATACAGAATGGGCATGTAACCATGGCAGGAGCCAAGGGTGTGCATATGAGCCAAGCAAGGTCAGACAAAGTCTTTTTTTAGTAATTTCAAAGAGAAAATAAAGAAGCATTTTCTACTGTGGTTGTTAAACTAGGAGGATGGAAGTCTGGAACTGCAAACAGCCATCTTGCCTGCCAAGTGGACTTCATGCAGAATGGATTCAACTAGAGAATTTCATTGCTGAAGTGTGCGTTCCTCAGCTTCCCTGGAATATTTGGCAGTATATTTCCTTTGAACTTAAGCCAGTTTGAACTGGCTTTCTGTCACTGGCAATTCAAAGTGTCTTACAGAATACAGACTTCTAAGACTTCATAGTGTAATACGAAAATACAGCTGGAATGGTAAAATTGTCCTGAGGTGACCAAGCTAAACTATACAGGTATTTCCACTTGTGATTAATAGGCATAATTTTTTTGCAATATATCATTCCAATAAATATTGCAATGATACATTATCTGTTGCCCTAGCTTTGTTTTACCTTGATTCCAAGGTCCTAAAGTTTTCCAAGAAACTCTCCAGTTTTCTTGGTGGTGCTCAAGCTATGTATGTGGGATAGTGGAATTGAAGCTGTAGCTTTTTCTTGAGCAATCTCACCTACCCCATGGTTTCTACTGGGATCCTTCACTCACTGTAGATAAACATATCATCTAATGAAAACATCATAAAATTAACAAGAACAATGTGATAGCTATACGATCAAAAAGTCAGGCCCCTAACTTTTCTTTTTAACTGGATTGCCACCCCAAAGCTCTGCCTGTTTATATTTTTGGAGTCACCACCCACCAGATGCATTAAATAGCAACTAGTTTTATACTAAAATCGCAGCACCCATTAACACCTGTCTTTGATCTCTTATTTGCAATGTGGATAGATTATAGCAAATTGTGAAAAGGCTACATTTTCTATCTACCATATTTGGCTTCCTTCCTTTTAAAATACCTTTTTTCAACTATAATAATTAATGACACACTTTCAAATTCAATTTAACAATAATAATAATAATAAGGGTCAGATAATAAAGTTTGGTGAGTACTAAGTATTAGAAATGCCTTATTGATAAAAATGACAAATTGTAACATTTTTTTCTTTCCAAGAGCTGAGCTTTCTATCTGTAGAATTGGCACATCATTTCACACAGCATTTTAATGGAGAGAAACAAATGCTACAGATAGTAAACAAACTATGAAGCCTCTATAATTAAAAACAGTATGGACTTTCATAAGAACAGGTAAGTTAACCAATAAAATAGAATGGAAAAAGCACAAATTAACTCAACTACATTTGGAAAACTAGAATATCCAAAAGGTGGATATTAAATCTCTAGGGCAAAGTGGACTTTTTAAGAAATGCTCTTGGGAAAACTACAGAGTCATTTTGTAAAAAATATAATTACATCAATTTTCTGTAACATTAACAAGAATAAAGTCCAAATGTAAGAGAAATGCAAATGTAAAGTGGAAAATGTAAAAATGTAAATGTACAAAAGAAAATTTTAAAATACTATAGGAAAAATAGGTATAAGGATAGGCATTAGAACTATGATTTAAAAAATCTGGAGACAATAGAAGAAAAGTCATATATATTTGACTATATAATTCATCAGAAATTTTTATGCAGAGAAAAGTGTTCAAAAGGTCAAAAGATAAATCAGTTAGGAGAAAATGTGTAACACATGTTAGAAACCACTACAAAGAACTTATTAAAAAAGAAAAAAAGGCCAAGATTCTGTAAAAAAAATGAGCAAAAAAAAATCTAAAAATAGTTCTTAAACATATGAAAAGATATCCAATGTTCATAATAAGATAAATACGAATTGAAACTACATGAAGACACTACTTCTTAATCAGCAGATTGGCCAAGACTCAAAAACTTGCAAACAGCTTTTATTGTGGAGGTTGTGAAAATATAAGAATTCTCATAAATGCTGTTGGGAATAAAAAATTGTATAAAGTCTACAGAGGGAAATTTTTCAAAACAGTGGCTTCTTGCTATCAGCAAGGGATCGGCTTCAGAATCCCTGTGGTTACCAAAGTCTGAGGATGCTCAAGTTCCATATATAAAATGACACAGTGTTTGTGTATAACCTATGCACATCCTCCCAAATACTTTGTCATCTTTAAATTACTTGTAATGCCTAATATAATGTAAATGCTATGTAAATCATTGTTATACTGTATTGTTTTAATTTGCATTTTTTGTATTGTTATTTATTATTACTTTTTTTTCCCATCCACTGATTTGTGGGGTCCATGGCTGTGGAACCTGCTGATACAGTGGGCCAACCATATCTAAGAAAACTAATATGCGCTTTCTCTTTGATTAAGAAATGTTATTTCTGAGAATTTATCCTAATGATATATATCCAAAAATATGAAAATCTATATATACATTTTGTGTTTTTTGTGATGGCAAAATATTAGCTGTTACTTAAATTTCCAAACACAGATTTCTTTCAAGCATAGACATAAACACTGAAGTACTTATTACACACAATGGTGTATTATGCAGCTGTAAAAACAAAAGAAAGCTTGCTCTATGAACTTTATAGGGTCATTACCAAGATATATTAAATAGCAATTATTAAGGTGAAAAAAGCGAAGAGTAGATGTATCTTTCTATATCAATATAAATATAGATATATAATGCTATCTTTTGTTTAAGAAAGATGAGTAAATGAAAAACTATAACCTGATAATCTTTACAAAAATGAACCAGGAGGATAAATAAGAAAACAATGAAGTTGCTTACCTATAGGGAATAATGAGAAAACTTGGTGGAGGGATGATACAGTTCTGGATATAACTTTTCTATACTTTGATTTTTGGAAGCCTGTTAATGTTCTACATATTCAAAACATAACGTTATATCATAAGGCTGGAAAAATACTCAGAAAATAAGCTGAAAACAATTAAACTCATTCTTTTCAAATAAATAAAATAATCACACTGAAGGAAGAAAATGTATGAAAGAGCAAATTCAAGGACATTTTTACACAAAATTTGACTAAATACTCACTCTTGCAGTCAGGGAAAAAGAGCAAACAAAACCTGGAATCTTTTGGGTGGGTTTGTCATAGTGGTGTAGTGCAGCAATTCTAAAATTATTGTAGGTATATTAGTGGAGTAAATAATAAATAAATGTTGAAATTATTAGAAGTTCTATATTTTATGTTTAATTTTTAACTTTTGTGGTTACATAGTAGGTGTATATATTCATGGTTTACACTAGGTATTTTGATATAGACATGCAATGAAAAATAATCACATCAGGGTAAATGGGATACTCATCACCTCAAACATTCATTCTTTGTGTTGCAGACGTTCCAATTATATTATTTTAGTTATTTTGAAATGTACAATTAAATTATTTCGGACTATAGTCAACCTGTTGTGCTAGCAAATGCTAGGTCTTATTCATTATTTCTAATTATTCTTTTGTACTCACTAACCATCCCCATTTTCTCCCACCCCCTATTACCCTTCCCAGCCTATGATAACAACCCTTCTTCTCTCTCTCTCTCTCCTGGAGTTCAATTGTTTTAAGTTTTAGCTCCCACAAATAAGTGAGAGCATATGAAGTTTGTCTTTCTGTGCCCAGCTTATTTCACTTAAATTAATGACCTCCAGTTACATCCATGTTGTTGCAAATGGCAGGATATCATTCTTTTCTATGACTAAATAGTACTACGTTGAGTATTTCTATCACATTTTCCTTATCCATTCATCTGTAGATGGACACTTAGGTTGCTCCCAAAGTGTGGCTGTGTTGAATAGTGCTGCAGTAATCATGTGAGTGCAGATATCTCTTTGATATACTAATTTTATTTCTTTTGGCTGTATACCTCACAGTGGGATTGCTGAATCATGTAGTAGCTCCATTTTTAGATTTTTGAAAAAGCTCCAAACTGTTCCCCATAGTGGTTGTACAATTTGAATTCTCACCAATAGTGGATGATAACTAAAAGAGTATAATTGGAATGTCTGCAACACAAAGGATCAATGCTTGAGGTGAAGAATATCACATTTACCGTGATGTGATTACTTGGTATTGCATGTCTATGTCAGAATATCTCATGTAACCCATAAATATATATACCTGCTATGTACCCACAAAAATTAAAAATTAAACATTAAAAAAATAAAAATTCCTTTTTCTCCACATCCTTACCAGCATTTGTCATTGTCTATCTTTTAGATGAATGCCATTTTAACTGGGTGAGGTAATATCTCACTGTAGTTTTGATTTGCATTTCTCTGATCATCAGTGATGATGAGCATCTTTTTATATATCTGTTTGCCATTTGTATGTCTTCTTTTGATAAATATCTATTCAGATCTTTTGCTCATTTAGAAAATCAGATTATTAGATTTTTCCTATAGACTTATTTGAGCTCCTTATACATTCTGGTTATTAATTAATTGTCAGACGGGTAGTTTGAAAATATTTTCTCCCATTGTGTGGGTTGTCTCTTTACTTTGTTGATTGTTTCCTTTGCTGAGCAGAATCCTTTTAACTCGATGTGATGCCATTTGTTCAGTTTCACTTTGGTTGCATGTGCTTGTGGGTTATTCCTCAAGAAATCCTTGCCCGTTCCAATGTCTTAGAGAGTTTCTCCAATGTTTTCTTTTAGTAGTTTTATAGTATAAGGTCTTAGGTTTAAGTCTTCAATCCTTCTTGATTTGACTTTTTACACACAAGATAGCTTTCTAGTTTCATTCTTTTGAATATGAATATTCAGTTTCCCAGCTCCATTTATTGATAAGACTGTCCTTTCCCCAATCTATGTTCTTGGCACCTTTGTCAAAAATAAGTTTGCTGTAAGTATATGAATTTATTCCTGTGTTCGCCATTGTGAACCCCTGATATATGTGTTTGTTTTTATGGCAGTACCATGCCATTTTGGTTACTGTAGCCCTGTAGTATAATCTGAGGTCAGGTAATGTTCTTCTTTCAGAATAAGAAGATATAAGAAGACATACAAATGGAAAACAGGTATAAAAAAAGATTTTCTTTTTGCTAAGGATAACTTTGGCTTTTTGGAGTCTTTTATTATTACACATACATTTTTAGGATTTTTTTTTATTTTTGTGAAAAATGTCATTGGTATTTTAATAGAAATTCCATTGAATCTGTAGATTGCATTAGGCAGTGGGGACATTTTAATAATATTAACTCTTCTAAATAGATACAATAAAAAATAATAAAGGGGATATCACCACCGATCCCACAGAAATACAAACTACCATCCGAGAATACTCTAAACACCTCTATGCAAATAAACTAAAAAATCTAGAAGAAATGGATAAATTCCTGGACACATGCACCATCCCAAGACTAAACCAGGAAGAAGTGGAATCTCTGAATAGACCAGTAACAGGCTCTGAAATTGAGGCAATAATTAATAGCCTACCAAGCAAAAAAAGTCCAGGACCAGAGGGATTCACAGCCAAATTCTACCAGAGGGACAAAGAGGAGATGGTACCATTCCTTCTGAAACTATTCCAATCAATAGAAAAACGGAATCCTCCCTAACTCATTTTATGAGCCCAGCATCATTCTTATACCAAAGCCTGGCAGAGACACAATAAAAAAAGAGAATTTTAGACCAATATCCCTGACGAACATCAATGCGAAAATCCTCAATGAAATACTGGCAAACTGAATCCAGCAGCACATGAAAAAGCTTATCCACCATGATCAAGTCAGCTTTATCCCTGGGATGCAAGTCTGGTTCAACATATGCAAATCAATAAATGTAATCCATCACATAAACAGAACCAACAACAAAAACCACATGATCATCTCAATGGATGCAGAAAAGGCCTTCGACTAAATTCAACAGCACTTCATGCTAAAAACTCTCAATAAACTAGGTATTGATGGAACATATCTCAAAATAATAAGATTATTTATGACAAACCCACAGCCAATATCATGCTGAATGGGCAAAAACTGGAAGCATTCCCTTTGAAAACCGGCACAGGACAAGGATGCCCTCTCTCACCATTCCTATTCAACATAGTGTTGGAAGTTCTGGCCAGGGCAATCAGGCAAGAGAAAGAAATAAAGGGTATTCAATTAGGAAAAGAGGAAGTCAAATTGTCCCTGTTTGCAGATGACATCATTGTATATTTAGAAAACCCCATCGTCTCAGCCCAAAATCTCCTTAAGCTGATAAGCAACTTCAGCAAAGTCTCAGGATACAAAATCAATGTGCAAAAGTCACAAACATTCCTATACACCATTAACAGAAAAATGGAGAGCCAAATCATGAGTGAACTCCCATTCACAATTGCTACAAAGAGAAAATACCTAGGAAGCCAACTTACAAGGGATGTGACGGACCTCTTCAAGGAGAACTACACACCACTGCTCAATGAAATAAAACAGGACACAAACAAATGGAAGAATATTCCATGCTTATGGATAGGAAGAATTAATATCTTGAAACTGGCCATACTGCCCAAAGTAATTTATAGATTCAATGCCATCCCTATCACACTACCAATGACTTTCTTCACAGAATTGCAAAAAACTACTTTAAAGTTCATATGGAACCAAAAAAGAGCCCGCATTCAAGACAATTGTAAGCAAAAAGAACGAAGCTGGAGGCATCACACTACTTGACTTCAAACTATAATACAAGGCTACAGTAAGCAAAACAGCATGGTACTAGTACCAGAATAGATATATAGACCAATGCAACAGAACAGAGGCCTCAGAAATAACACCACACATCTCTAACCATCTGATCTTTGACAAACCTGACAAAAACAAGAAATGGGGAAAGGATTCCCTATTTAATAAATGGTGCCTGGAAAACTGGCTAGCCATATGTAGAAAGGTGAAACAGGATCCGTTCCTTACACCTTTTACAAAAATTAATTAAAGACGGATTAAAGAGTTAAATGTTAGACCTAAAACTGTAAACACCCTAGAAGAAAACATAGGCAATACCATTCAGGACTTTGGCATGAGCAAGGACTTCATGTCTAAAATACCAAAAGCAATGGCAACAAAAGCCAAAATAGACAAATGGGATCTAATTAAACTAAAGAGCTTCTGCATGGCAAAAGAAACTACCATCAGAGTAAACAGGCAATCTACAGAATGGGAGAAAATTTTTGCAATCTACCCATCTGACAAAGGGCTAATATCCAGAATCTACAAAGAACTCAAACAAATTTACAAGAAAAAAGCAAACAACCCCATCAAAAAGTGGGCAAAGGATATGAACAGACACTTCTCAAAAGAAGACATCTATGCAGACACATGAAACAATGCTCATCATCATTGGTCATCAGAGAATGCAAATCAAAACCACAATGAGATACCATCTCACACCAGTTAGAATGGCAATCATTAAAAAGTCAGGAAACAACAGATGCTGGAGAGGATGAGGAGAAATAGGAATGCTTTTACTCTGTTGGTGGGAGTGTAAATTAGTTCGACTATTGTGGAAGGCAGTGTGGCGATTCCTCAAGGATCTAGAACTAGAATTACCATTTGACGCAGTGATCCCATTACTGGGTATATACCCAAAGGATTATAAATCATGCTACTATAAAGACACATGCACATGTATGTTTATTGCAGCACTATTCACAATAGCAAAGACTTGGAACCAACCCAGATGTCCATCAATGATAGACTGGATTAAGAAAATGTGGCACATATACACCATGGAATACTATGCATCCATAAAAATGGATGAGTTCATGTCCTTTGCAGGGACATAGATGAAGCTGGAAACCATTATTCTCAGCAAACTATCACAAGGACAGAAAACCAAACACTGCATGTTCTCACTCACAGGAGGGAATTGAACAATGAGAACACTTGGACACAGGACGGGGAACATCACACACTGGGACCTGTTGTGGGGGTGGAGGGAGGGGGGAGGGATAGCATTAGGAGAAATACCCAGTGTAAATGATGAGTTGATGGGTGCAGCAAACCAGCATGGCACATGTATACCTAAGTATCAAACCCGCACATTGTGCACATGTACCCTAGAACTTAAGGTATAATAATAATAATGATAATAATAATAATAATGATAATGAACCCTCAGAATAAAAAATAAAATAAAATAAAAAATAATAATATTGATTCTTCGAATCCATGAACATGGAATATCCATTTTACTGTGGCCTATTCAATTTCTTTTATTAGTGTTTTATAGTTTTCATTGTAGAGATCTTTCACATCTTTCTTTCTTAATTCCTGGGTACTTAAATTTATTTATAGGTATTAAAAATGGAATTACACTCTTAATTTTTGTTTCAGATTGCTCACTGTTGGCTTGCAGAAACACTATGGACTTTTGTGTGTTAATTTTGTATCCTGAACTTCACTAACTTTATCAGTTCTAATAGTTTTTTGATGGAGTCTTTAGGTTTTTCCAAATATAATATTATATCATCTGCAAACAAGGATAATTTGACTTCTTCTTTTCCAATTTACATGCATTTATTAGGTTGGTGCAAAAGTAATTGCTGTTTTCGCCATTGTTTGCAATGGCAAAATTATTGTATTGGCATCTATCTCTTTCCTTAGCTTAAATATTTGTTTTACATACCTGGGAGCTGCAGTGTTGGGTAAATATTATTACAATTGTTATATCCTCTTGTTGAATTGACTCCTTTATGTTATATAATGACTTTTTCTCTTATAGTTCTTGTATTAAAATATATTTTGTGAGATATGAGTGTAGCAGCTCCTGCTCTTTTTTGATTTCCACTGGAATAGAGTATCTTTTTCTATCCCTTTATTTTCAGTCTATGTGTGTCTATAGATTGTGTGTTTCTTGAAGGCAAAATATCATGGGTTTTCTTTTTTATACCTTCCATTCAGCCACTCGATATTTTTTATTAGAGTTTAGTTCATTTATATTCAATGTTATTATTAATAAATAAGGACTTACTCTTACCATTTCATTATTTTTTTATCTGGTTGTTTTGTGGTCTTCTTTTCCTTCTTTATTTCCTTCCTGTCTTATTTTAGTGAAGGTAATTTTCTTTAGTGGCATGACTTCATTTCTTGCTTTTAATTTTGTGTGTCTGTTGTATGATTTTTAATTTTTAGGTTGCCATGAGGCTTGCAAATACCATCTTAAAACCTATTCTTTTAAGCTGTTAACAACACTGCTTGCATAGACAAACAAGCAAAAAGAAACCTAACAAAAACTCTATGCTGTAACTTTGTCCCCAACTTTTAAAATGTTGTTGTTTCTATTTATACCTTATTGTACTACCTAGGTCTTGAAAAGTTGCTGCAGTTATTTTTGATTGCTTCATTTTTTTTTAGTCTTTCTACTTAAGATCAGAGTACCACATACCACAGTTTACATACCACAGTTGCAGTGCTATAATATTCTTTGCTTTTCTGCGTATATACTGTGATGGTTAATACTGAGTGTCAACTTGGTTGGATTGAAGGATACAATGTATTGATCCTGGGTGTGTCTGTGAGGGTGTTGCCAAAAGAGATTAACATTTGAGTCAGTGGGCTGGGAAAGGTAGGTCCATCCTTAATCTGGTAGGCACAATCTAATCAGCTGCCAGCAAAGAAAAAGCAGGCCGAAAAACATGAAAGACAGATGGGGCTAGCCTCCCAGCCTACATTTTTCTCCTGTGCTGGATGCTTCTTGCCCTGAAACATGGGACTCCAAGTTCTTCAGTTTTGGGACTTGGATGGGCTCTCCTTGCTCCTTAGCTTGCAGACAGCCTATTTTGGGACCTTGTGATTGTGTAAGTTAATACTGAATAAACTTTCATATATATAAGAGAATGCTGACTAATACAATACTATTGCCAGTGAATTTTGTACCTTCAGATGATGCCTTATTGTCCATTAATATCCTTTTATTTTCTGATTGAAGTACTTCCTTTAGCATTTCTTGTAGGGCAGGTCTGGTGTTTATTAAATCCCTCAGCTTTTGTTTGTCTGGGGAAGTTTTTATATCTCCTTCATGTTTGAAAGATATTTTTGCTGGATATACTACTGTATGGTAAACGTTTTTTCATTCAGCATTTTAAATATATCATGCCATGCACTCTTGGCCTATGTTTCCATTGAAAAGTCTGCTGCCAGACATATTGGAGCTCCATTGTATGTTATTTGTTTCTTCTCTCTTGCTACTTTTAGAATTCTTTCTTTATCTTTGACCTATGGAAGTCTGATTATTAAATGCCTTGAGGCAATCTTCTTTGGGTTAAATCTGCTGAGTGTTCTATAACCTACTTGCTCTTGGCTATTGACATCTTTCTGTAGGTTTGGGAAGTTCTCTAATATCCCTTTGAATAAAGTTAGTACCCCTATCTCTTTCTCTATCTCCTCTTTAAGACAATAATTCTTACATTTGCCCCTTTGAGGGTATTTTCTAGATCTTGTAGGCATGCTTGATTCTTTTTTGTTTCTTTTCTTTTTTTGTCTCCTATGACTGTGTAATTTCAAATAGCCTGTCTTCAAGCTCACTAATTCTTTCCTCTGCTTCATTAATCCTGCTACTAAGAAACTCTGATGTATTCTCCAGTATGTCAATTGCATTCTTTAACTCCAGAATTTCTGCTTGATCCTTTTTAATTATTTTAATCTCCTTGTTAAATTTATCTGATAGAATTCTGAATTCCTTCTCTGTGTTATCTTGAATTTATTTGAGTTTATTCAACACAACTATTTTGAATTCTCTTTCTGAAAGGGCACATATCTCTGTCTCTTCAGGATTGGTCTATGGTGCCTTATTGAGTTCATTTTGTGACATTACGCTTTTCTGGATGGTCTTAATACTTGTGGCTGTTTGTTGGTGTTTGGGCATTGAAGAGTGAGGTATTCATTTTAGTTTTTTCATTCTGTGTTTGTACCCATCCTTCTTGAGAAGGCTTTCCAGGTATTCAAAAGGACTTGGGTGATCTGATCTAATCCATATCTGCATTAAAGTGCACCCCAAGCCCACTAATGCTATGGTTGTTGCAGATTTGTTGAGGTATCACGTTGGTGATCTTGGATAAGAACTAGAATTCTCTGGGTTACCAGGCAAAGACTCTTGTTTTCTTCTCTTACTTTCTCCCAAACAAATAGAGTTTCTCTCTGTGCTGAGATGTTTGGGGTTGGAGGTGGGTGACACAAGCACTCTTGTGGCCACCACCACTGTGACTGTGCTGTGTCAGGCCTGAAGCCAGCACAGCACTGGGTATCACCCAAGGCTCCCTGCAACCACTACCTGGCTACTACCTATGTTTGCTCAATGTCTCAGGGCTCTACAATTAGCTGGTAACAAAGCTATCCAGGCTTTTGTCCTTTCCTTGAGATTGATGAGTTCCCTATGCCCTGGGTGGGTCTACAGATGCCATTCTGAAGTTAGGGACTAGAGTCAAAAACCTTAGAAGGCTACCTGGAGTTCTATTCTACTCTGGCTGATCAGGTCCTCAAGTCACAAGACACGTCCTTTTCACTGTTCCTCTCCCTTTCCACAGGCAGAGGAACCATACTCTGTGGCCACCACCACCACAAGCCCACAGGGAGTTTAGCTAGGCTACTTTCAATATACACTTAATACCCAAGATCTCTTCAGTCAGCCTGTGGTGGATGCTAGCAGGCCTAGGACTCACCCATCAGGACAGTGGGCTTCCTTCTGGACCAGGGCAGGTCCAGTAATGCCATCCAATTGCCAGGGCCTTGAATAGAAGAATCCACTTGGTGTTCTACTCCACTGTAAGCAAGATGGTACCTAAGCTGCAAGACGAAGTCCCCTTTACATTTTTCTCTGCTTTTCTCAAGCAGAAGGAGTCTCTAACTGTAGCCACAACCTAAACCCAGCAAATCTAAAAGTCTCATCCAAGGCCCATAGTGTTCTACCTGAGTATTGCTGCTGGTTATTCCGAGCTCAAGGGCTCTTTAGTCAGCATTTGATGGATTCTGCCAAGATTTGGTCTTTCCCTTCAAGGCAGCAGGTTGCTTCTGACCCAGGGTGTGTCTATATATGTTGTCCAGGAGCTAGGTCCTATAATGGGGGCCTAACAACTCTATCCAGTGTCCTGTTGTACTGTGGCTGAGCTGATCTCCAAGATGCAAGACAAAAATCCTCTTTACCATTCCCTCTCCTCTCTTCAAATGAAAGCAAAGGGTATCTTTTAGAGCTGAGAGTTGTGCTCCTTGGGGTTGGGGTAGAAATGGCACAAACACTTCTTTAGCTGCTGTGGTTGGTGTCTAGTAAGCCATGTGCACCCCAAGTCTACTGGCTCTGAGCATAGCTTAGTACTAGGACTTGTAGTCTCTTTGGCCTACATTGCCTTTTAAGTTTATTTAATGCCCCAGAGCACTTCAGCCTGTGATGGTGAGACCTGCCCGAACTGAAGTTTCAATCACTGGAATGGATTATTCCCCTGTGGCTAGGCTGGTCTGAATGTTCCCTTCATGGGCAGGCATCAGCTGAGTTCAGTCTGATTTTGCCTTCCACTGTGACAGGGCAGCACTGATTTTAATAGAAGTCCATTTGCTGCACTTTCCTTCTCCCAATTGCGTAGATTTCTCTGTACCATGTGGCCATGGTGTGGTTGGGCTCAGGGAGGGGTGATATTGGCAATTCAAGACAGTCTTTTTGACCCTCGTCAGTGCCTCTTTCAGTGATATGAAATTAACACCAGGTACTGTGAGTGCTCACTTGATTTTTATTTCTTAAGAAGGTGATTTTTTGTGTAGCTAGCGGTTAAATTTGATGTTCCTGTGAAGGGGGCGCAATAAATGGGGCCTTCTGTTGCCATCTTGCTCTTCCTTTTCTCTCTTTTTAGTTCTTTGAGAAACCACAACACTCTTTGCCATGTGGCTATACCAATTTACATTTCCATGAACATTGGGCAAAGTTACCCTTTCTCTGCATCCTCACCAACATTTGTCATTTTTTTTCCATCTTTTTGATGGTAACCATCTAACTGGAGTGAGATAATATTTCATCGTGGTTTGATTTGCACTTACCTGATGATAAGTGATATTGAGCATTTATTCATATACCCGTCAGTCATTGTTTGTCTTCTTTTGAGAAATCTTTTCAGATCCCTTGCCCTCTTCTTGGTAAGATTGTTTGTTTGTTTGTTTGTTTGCTATTGAGTTGTTTGGATTCCTTGTATATTCTGAATATTAGTGCCTTGTCAGATGAATAGATTCCAAATATTTTCTCTCATTCTACAGGTTCTGTCTTCACTCTTTTGATTGTTTCCCTCCCTGTGCAGAAGCTTTTTAGTTTAATATTCGTCTATATTTGGTTTTATTGCCAATGCTTTTGAAGTTCTAGCCATAAAGTCTTTGTTCAGACAAATATGCTAAATTGTATCTACTATGTTTTCTTCTAGTAACTTTATAGTTACTAGTCTTAGATTTAAGTCTTTAATCCATTTTTAGTTGATTTTTGTATAGGGTGAGAGATAGGGGTCTAGTTTTACTCTCCTGCATATAGATATCCAGTATTCCCATCATCATTTAACAAAGAAGTGTGCTTTCCCCAATGTATGTTCTTGGTGTATTTGTAAAAAATAAGTTGTCTATAAATATGTGAATTTATTTCTGGGTTCTCTATTCTGTTTAATTGGTCTATGTGTCTGTTTTATTATCAATATTATGCTGTTTTGGTTTATAGTTTGTAGTATATTTTGAAATCATATAATATAATGCCTCTAGCTTTGCTCTTTTTACTTAGAATGGCATGATTACAGGCACACAGGAAGATGTAAGTGTTGGAACATATAGAGAATTTCATACATGATATAAATTTATACAGATGATATAAAATTTATGACATAAATTTTAACATCTTTCAACACCTATATCAGAAAAAAGAAAATTTTCTGATTAATAATCTAAGTTTTCTTCTTAGAACACTAGAAAAGAACCAACCCCCAAAGTAATTAGATAGGTCAACTAGACCTGATTCAAAATAATACTATAAATTTTTAGCCATATACTCACATTTATTTTTCAAAACACAGTGAAAAATGAATCATATTTTTCTATTTTATAGATTTCTTAGAATGTATTTGTTTAACACAAAATAATAGAATAAAGAAAAAAGGGGAAAGAAAAAAGACAGAAACATAGAAAACATATAGCCAAATGGCAAATATAAAGCTAACCATATCAAATTAAATGTGAGGGTTCTAAACACCTCAATAAAATGACAGAGACTGTCAAAATGAATACAAAAAGCAAAAGCCAATTTATAATATTTACAAGACATACTTTCTAAATTCAAACACATAAATATATTGATATTAAAAGAATACAAAAATGTACCATGCAAATAGTAACCGAAAGAGAAGTTGAATAGAAACTGAAGTTACTATTTTAACATCTAACAAATATACTTTAAGAAATATTAATAGGTATGTCAAATAAGAAATTTTAAGAAAATTTAGAGGGTAATATAATCTCAGTGAAAATAAAGCACAGAATACCAAAATTTATAGATGTAGCTAAATCAGCACTTAGAGAGAAATTTATATCACAATATATGTGAATAGCTTTCGAGACCTGTAAAATAAAAAAAGAAAAGTCTCAAATCAATAATCTAAGTTTTTACTTTCAGAAACTAGAAAACAAACAAACTGCAAAGTAACCAATAGGAAGTATAATCAAATTAATGCAGGCATAGAAAACCAAATACCGCATGCTCTCTTATAAATCTAAGCTAAATATTGAGTACACATGGATATAAACATGGGAACAATAGACACTAGAGAGGGGAAAGAGGCAGGAGTGTCGGGGCTGAAAAACTACCTATTAGGTACTATGCTCCCTACCTGTGTGAAGGGATCATTTGTACCACAAACCTTAGCACATTGAGCAATAAACTAATGTAACAAACCTGCACATGTAATCCCTAAATACAGTATATAAGTTGAAATTATGTTTTAAAAAGAGGAAGGAAATATTAATGATTAGAGACGAAATTAATGAAGCAGAATACATAGTCAATGAAACTTTGAAAAGATCAAGAAAATTGACAAACTATCATTTATTCTAACCAAGTAAAAGAAGAAGCAACAGATTAATAAAATGAAAATTAAAAGAGAGACATTACTACAATCGTATAGCAATTAAAATAATTTTAATACTATATAGAATTTTAAGTCATGAATTAGACATCTTAGATAAAATTGAACAATTTCTTTTTCATGATGCCAATTTCCAAAACTGACTCTAGAAAAAATGGAAATTCTGAATAGACTTACAACAAGAAAAAAAATTGAGATTAAAATTCTTCCTTTAAAGAAAGCCTAAGGCTCATCTTTTGTGTACGTTAAATTCTATGAAATATTGGAAGAAATAATACCAATCTTGTACAATCTCTTAAAACATATAGAAGAAGAAAACATTTCTTACTTCATTCTATAAGGCCAAGAATAGGCTGGTAACAAAGCTGGACAAAGACATTTAAAAAAAGAGAGAGAGAGAAACATATAGACAAATATTCATCATGAATATTCAAATATCCTTAACAAAATATTAGCAAATCAAATCCAGCAACATATAAAGAGAATTCAACACTGGAATTTATCCCTGAATGCAAAACTTGTTTGACATAAAATTAATTAATAAAATAGACCATACTAACAGAATAAGGACAAAAATCACATGATACTTCAAGAGAAGCATAACAAACTGTCGACAATACCCAGCACTCATTCATAATAAAACCTCTCAACAAACTAGTAATACAAGGGAACTTCTTCAACCAGATTATGGGCATCTACAAACCAAACCAAACCAAGCCAAACAAACACAGCTATCAGCATTCTTAATAGTGAAAAAATAACCATTGCCCCATCCCTCTCCAAGAAAAGGAACAAGGCAAAGATGTCCATTATGGCCTCTTCTGTTCAACATTGTCATGTATAGTACAAGAAGGAAAAAAGGAAGGAAGCAAAGAAAAATTACAAATCTCCATTTTTAAAGAAAGAAGTAAAACTGTCTTTATCTAGAGAAGACATGATTCCCTATGTAGAAAATTCAATGGTATCTGCAGAAAATTACTAGAACCAATAAAGTTGTCCAAATCATAAGATAAAAATTAATGTAAAAAAATTATTTTCTTCTGCCAGCAATGGACAATTTTAAAATGAAATAAAGAAAATTATCCCATTACAATAGTATAAAATGCATAGAAATAAATTTAACAAAAAAGTGTTAAACTTGTTCACTTAAACTATAAAATGTTGTTGACAGAAATTAAAGATTAAGTAAACACAGAGACATTTTGTGTTTGTGGTTTAGGGGCCAATATATTTGAAGATACTACATTTGCTCTTATTGACTTCTCAATCTCTCCTTCTCTATAAATCAAATTCAATATCTGTCAAAATATAAGCAGGATTATTTGGTAGAAATGTACCAGAAATAGAGATGGGAAAATGTAATACTAAAAAATAATCAATTAATCTAAAAATATTTGCAAAAAGAGAAAAAGAACAGAAGAGAAACAAATGAAAAATAGAGTGTAGAATAATATATATAAACTCAAAATAGAATTAATTATAATGACATAAATAGATAAAATGCATCAGTTAAAAGACAGGTATTGGCAAACTTTATAAAAAATAAAATCCATCTTTATGCTACTTACAGAAATATAAAGACAACCTAAAAGTGTGAAGATGAAAGAAAATAAGTTGAAGAAACTGTGCTCTTAATAACAGATCCTTAAACCTTTATAATCCATAAAAATAAATAGATACATGCTCTAATGGAGATTTTAAAATCTATCTATCTCAATAAAGAATAAGACAAATAGACAAAAAAATAGCAAAATGTAGAACATATGAATTACATCATTAACAAACTTGACTGTTCCCTCAAATGACAAAATATACAATATTTTCAAGCGCATGTGTAACATTACCAAGATTAACTATATGTTAAGCCATAAAGCAATTCTCCACAAGTACTGAAAGAATAAAATCATATAGAGTATATCCTCTGACATAGCTGAACTAAGCTAAAATTAAACAAAATAAAGTTACCTAAAGACTACCTATGTTGAAATTAAACAATAAGCTTTTAAACAACCCATGGATTTGTTCATGGAGAGGAAGAATCAATATCATTAAAATGGCCATACTGCCTAAAGCAATTTATAGATTCAATGCTATTCCCATTAAACTACCATTGACATTCTTCAAAGAACTGGAGAAAACTTGGCCCAAATAGCCAAAGCAATACTAAATAAAAAGAACAAAGCTAAAGACATCATGCTACCTGACTTCAAACTATAGCACAGGGCTACAGTCACCAAAACAACATGGTATTGGTACAAGAACAGAAACATAGACCAATGGAACAGAATAGAGACTCAGAAATAAGACTGCATACCTACAGCTATCTGATCTTCGACAAACCTGACAAAAACAAGCAATGGGGAAAGGATTCCCTATTCGATAAATGGTGCTGGGATAACTGGCTAGCCAAATACAGAAAATTGAAACTGGAACTCTTCCTTATACCATATACAAATATTAACTCAAGATGGATTAAAAACTTAAATGTAAAGCCTACAACTATAAAAACTAGAAGACAATCTAAACAATACCATTCATGACATCAGTATGGGCAAAGATTTCATGATGAAAATGCCAAAAGCAGTTGCAACAAAAGCAAAAGTTGACAGATGGAATCTAATTAAACTAAAGAGCTTCTGCACAGCAAATGAAACTATCAACAGAGTAAACAGACAACTTACAGAATGAAGAAAACTTTTGCAAACTATGCATCTGACAAAGGTCTAATATCCAGCATCTATAAAGAACTTAAACAAATTTCAAGAAAAAAACAGGCAAAGGACATGAACAGATACTCTTCAAAAGAAGACATACATGAGGCCAACAACCATGAAAAAAAGCTTGACATCACTGCTTATTAGAGAAATGCAAATCAAACCACACTGGGATATCATCTAACACCAGCCAGAATGGCTATTACTAAAAAGTCAAAAAATAACAGATGCTGGCGAGGTTGTGGAGAAAAAGGAATGCTTATACCCTCTTTATGGGAGTGTAAATTAGTTTAGTCATGGTGGAAAACAGTGTGGTGATTCCTCAAAGACCTAAAGACAGAAATATTATTCGACCCAGCAATCCCATTACTGGGTATATACCCAAAGGAATATAAATCATTCTATTATAAAAAACATTTGCTCACGTATGTTCATTGCAGACCTGTTCACAAGAGCGAAGACATCTAGTCGACCTAAAACCTCATCAATAATAGACTGGATAAAGAAAACGTGATACATATACACCACGGAATACTATGCAGACATAAAAAGGAAGGAGGTCATGTTCTTTGCAGGGACATGAATGGAGCTGGAGGCCATTATCTTCAGCAAACTAACTCAGGAACAGAAAACCAAATACCACATGTTCTCACTTATAAGTGGGAGCTAAATGTTGAGAACACATAGAAACATAGAGGAGAACAATACACACTAGGGTGCTTCAGAAGGTGGAAGGTGGGAGGAGTGAGAGCACCAAGAAAAACAACTTACAGTTATTAGGCTTAAAACCTGTGTGATAAAATAATCTATACAACAAACTCCCATGACACAAGTTTTCCTATATAAAAAACCTGCACTTGGACCCCTGAACTTAAAAATGAAAAATAAATAAGTAAAAAATAAAGAATAAGTAACCCATGGATCAAAGAAATTACAACAATGGGAATTGGAAAACATTTTGAACTGAGTGATAATAAAAGTATGACTTGAACGATATGATTAAAACTCTGCTTAGAGGGAAGATTATTGTATTAAATGTATGTGTTTGAAGAGACAAATGGTTGAAATTAATGTTCTAAGTATCTTAAAAAGCAAAAACAGAAGAACAAAATAACTCCATGAATGTAGAAAGAAACAAAAATATAAGTTGATATAGGGAAAACATTATAGTAGAGAAAGTAAACAAAGTCAGAATTTTGTTCTGCACAAACAAAATTGCTTAACCTTATAAAAACTGCTCAAGAGATAAGGAAAAAAAGCACAAACAACTAATATTAGAAATATAAAAGAAGACAACATTGAGACCACAAAGTGGTCATCAGGTGATATTCTTAACAAAATTGCACCCAAAAATATTTTAAAAATTGATGAAATGGCCAAATTTTGAGAATTTATAAAATTAATGTAAGAATAAATTAGGAAACATAATTCTAAAACTGATAACAAGAAATGACAATTAAAACCTTCTCACAGAAACAAAAATAAGTAAATGTTTTCCCAAAAAGAAAACACTAGGCCCAGAAGGCTTTGCTGTTAAGGCTTAACGGAAAAAATAATACCAATCTTACATGAATTCATTAGAGGAAGAAAAGAGGAAACATTTCTAGATTGTTGTATGAGGTCAGCATTGCCTTCAGGCTAACTTGGGCCTTTAAGAAAAAAATAAAAATTCAGGTCAATTTTATTCATGATCACAGAGAAAATAAGAATCCTGAGATAAGTATTAGCAAGCTTATCTAGCAATACGAGTCAATACATCATAATCAAATTGAGTTTAGACAAGAAAGACAAGGTTTGTAAAAAACAATTTTGAAAATCAAAGTAATTTACCATTATAACAGAATAAGAAAAGAGCAATCTTTGACTAATTTTTAATGGGTGCAATTTAAACATTTGATACAATTCAACATTAATTTGTAATAAAAAATCCTAACAAACCAGAAAAACAAGGGAACTTTCTGTTAAATGTCATCTACATAAGCCTCTAGGTAAGAAAATACTTAATGGTAAATATTGATAGAATTCTTTCTGAGATTGGAAATGAGATGACAATGCCTGCTATCAACATTTTAATTTAACATTATTAGAGGTCCTAGCCAGATCAATAAGGCAAGAAAAATAAAGAAAACATTAAAATATAGTAAAAGAAAAATATCTTTACTTACAGGTGATATGAACACTATCCTATAAAAATTATAAATGATTAGAATTACTAAATAGATAATAAGAAATGAAGGTAAATTTAACAGAATTGAGAGATACAAAATCAAATATCAGTTGTATATAAGTAAAATAAAATTTCAAAATCGTTTAGAAAATATGTCATTTACAACAGCAGCATTTCATTGTGCAAATCAATCTTTCACTGAAAACAGTACCATATACTGAATTTTGAAATTCACTCTCTTAGTGTATACCAAGCTGAGCTTTTTATAAATTTTTGGTTGTTTGTGGGGCATGTGGAAGAAAGCTAACTCAAAGCCCTCACTAAATAGAGTGTTTTATCATTTAGTTTAGTCACCATAAACTTATATTTTCCCAAATTTTAACACTTTATTTGTTCTTCATTCTTTATCTCTCAATACTTCAGGTAAGATTATTTCCTTTTTCTACAATATAATCTTGTAACTAACTTTTGTGAGGTTCCAGAAATACAGTTTTTTGTGTATCTGAAAATGTTTTTATTTCACACTTGTTTTGAAATATGCTTTTGCTGAGTATAGAACTCTGGAAAGACACTTATTTCTTTCATTTATTTGTACATTATTCCATTTTCTTCTGGCTTTTATTGTTTCTGTAGAGAAGCCTGATATCAGTGCCATTGATATTACTGTGAGGGTAATAACAATGTTACTGCTTTTCTTTTCTAGTTTCTGTAAAGATTTTCTTTTGTTGTTGTTGTCATTTTTCTTCTGCACTTTCTCTAAGATGTGCTTAGGTAGAAATTTCTCACACATTAAAGGAAATATTTCTCTATTCAATTGCATATTTTAAGAGGGTCTTGGGTTTGTGTAAATTGAACACACAAAAAGATGCCATTCCATACGTACCAGATTGGCAACAATGAAATATCTGAAAATTGCAAGTGTTGATGAGGATGTGAAGCAATGTGGGAATTGTATTGTGCATTGAAATAACCAATTTGGAAACCAGTTTGTCACTGTCTAGTAAAATTGAAGAAATAAATTTTCTATAGTACCAGCAATTATACTTCATATGTATTGAATTAAATGTATATTTAGTATATATACTTCCATATATAATTTATATACATATACACTTTATATATATACTCTAAAGAAACTCTGGCATATGTGTACCAAGATACATAAACAAAAATATTTATAAAAGTATTGCTTGTGGTAGCTAAATACTGAGAACAAACCAAATGTGATCCATTTACAGGTTTAAAAATGAATGGTATTACTTTGGAATGAATGCATAAATTGTAAAACTATTTATTTAAAAGTAAGTACTCAATTATTACACAGTTTTGGAGGGTGACTGATTCTTCAGAGCTGGGAGAATGTTGAAATTTGAGATGAGCCCGTGAGACCTTGGGAGGGATTTGTAATATTCTATTTCTCAGTCTTGATTATATTATCAAGATTTGATGGATAAAAACATGGTAGCTCATGGAATTGTGTTACATGGATATTGCTCTGTAATTATTAAGCTAAACACAAACTTTTTTTTTTTTTTTTTTAGACGGAGTCTCGCTCTGTCGCCCAGGCTGGAGTGCAGTGGCGCGGTCTCGGCTCACTGCAAGCTCCGCCTCCTGGGTTCACGCCATTCTCCTGCCTCAGCGTCGCGAGTAGCTGGGACTACAGGCGCCCGCCACCGCGCCTGGCTAATTTTTTTTGTATTTTTAGTAGAGACGGGGTTTCACCGTTTTAGAAATGTATCTCATATAATAAAGTGGTCCTTTTTGAAAAGGCAATTCTAATGGTTGAGTTTTAAAAATGATTTGAGCAAATCTCACCATCATTGAAGTTATGTTTGGAATAAGAGGTAAAAAATGATAATATTAAGGGTATAGTCTTGTATAATTATGAAAACATTGTCACAAACTTTAGTATGTAGAATGATGTTTATTTGGATGTATAAATTCTGTTATGTTTAGTAGGTAAGCTTTATATTACAGTCACACCTCATTCCTTTTGACTTGATCTAAAGGAAGAAATCCATTGTAATATTAACTTCGGTGTTTCTAAGTGTAGCTTTATACAATAGAGTGCTTAAGATTGAAGTTATACAAATATAGGTTACTTTTCTGGCAATGAAGCCTTTGAGGGTATACGACTCTTGCCTTTTGGTGAATTAATTGAGAAAGTCACCCAGACAAACGTATTCTAAGGTTGTCAACATTTGGGTAACTGCAGAGATCACAGAGTTTTGAGATTAACTACCTACACTTTCTTCTTCTTGGGGCTAAAATGCAGAAATTATCTTGATTTAGGCATCATGTTGTAAATTATATATTGTCTCCAAAAAGCACATGCTTATTTAAGAAATACTGTGTCTTGGAAGGTTGGCTTGGAACATGTAGGCAACAGAAGGAGTGAGAATCCTAGAAAACATCAATCTCCTTCCAGATAAAAAGAGAGATTATTTGATAAAGTTAATGGGGAAGAGCCAGTGATGAGAAATAGTATTTCCGTCAGTTTAGAATTTACAGGGAGTTTTTACTTATATCATCACTAATTCTGGATAGAGAAGAGATATGACTGACATTGTGCCCATTTTGGAGATAAGAATATGAAATTTCATGCAGTTGAGGTGTCTAGAACTAGATTGCTCAGTTACTTATCTGAATTTCTTTCTAAAAGAACATCAAGACAATGAATTATCAAGAGACATAAGATTAAGTCTCTGCTGAAGGAAACTTATCTTATTCATTCATCCAGAGTGAATATACATAGCAATATACATAGTCCAGTGCTAAATGTTACATGCAGATTAAATACTGAAAGAATGTTCAGAGAAAGAACAATTCAACTTCTCTACCTTTGTCCTTGGCATAGATTTATATAATGCAATTGTTCAAGATTGGTGCTGATATTATACTAATAACTTTCATCTGGCAATATAATTAAATAATGGGCTGTTATATTAAAGAAATCAATGTTGATTCTTCAGGATTTTCTGTTCTTTACTATTTATCAAAAATTACTGAGGATATGAATATGTCTAAATTTCAGTATGTGTCATTCTTCTGTTTTTTCCATAATAAGGCCCAGTAATAATATGGAGCTCATTTCATTTGCTGAATGTTAATAAATAAGGTTTGCACATAATCAAATTGCACTTTATCTTTCTCAAGTTATTTTGATTGATCATTTAATTATTTTTAATATAAAAATCAATTCAAGCCATTTTACTATAAATTAGGGCCATTGACTACTTACTGTAGAATAAATGCTTCAGAAAGCAGAAAAAATATGCTTAAATCTACACTGAGCTTCATACCTCCTGGCAATGTACAGTACACTAAATTCTCTTTTTTTTTTAAAAGTAAATTACTTCCTTCATTACATTTAGACAAATTGTTTCAATTAACTCTGGCAAGATCATTAAGCATAGTTAATAGTAATGCGAATGAGATTATTTATAAAATAGTCCTAAGAGAGCAATAAAAAATAAATGCTCCTATTCTTTAAGGTGGATTTTTGTTAAGACTAGTAATTTTGATAATCGCTATGCTTTGAATTTCAGTTCAATAAATATTTCATAAAAACGTATCATGAGCCAAGTAATTATCTAGGAGCAGATCCTGAGATGGGATTGTTGTTCAACTACTCTTAGGGGAGGGGAAGTGAAGCATAAGGGTAGAGCAGAAGAAAGTTAAGCCAGGAAGTACTTTCCATTGATTCTGGCTTTGATCTCATCCCAGCTAAGGTCCAGAGCGCAACTTGTACCATATAGGGTGTCCTATCTTGAAACAAGGGGACTGATCATTTTTATCCCTGTGCCAGTCAGTTATGGACTGAGGTCTTCACTGTGTGTGTGTGGAGGGCTCCTTTTGCATGAGGTCATTTGTTAGAAAAGAAGTTGTGGGCAGCTGTGAGCTAACACTTACTCACTGGGGGCTAGGAGGTTTGGCTGATAAAGGGAATTTGAATGTAGAACCAACTGCATCCAGCACAGTATATAAGAAGATTCTGCTCTCTAGGTATTGACAATCCAAGCAAACATTGGCACATGTTTATACATTGAAGATATTACTCCAAAAATATTTGCCAATAAATTTAAGGACAACTCCAGAGTTGGAGGCTTGATGGAAATGTTGAGATTCATTTTATCTGAAGTGAAAGCTTTATGCAGAAAGCAGAGAAAACTAATCCAAAATTGAGTCAATGATTTAATCTACGGAGTGATCACAATTCCTGATACAAGGGCAGAGAGCATATTTCCTAAAGGGGACCTAGAACAAATCTGCTTCATAACAGCTTTGGAGTCTGAAGGGACAGTCTCAGAAAAGAGGGTGACGCTCCACTCACATTACCTATTTACTTAACAAAAGCCGATGTAATTATGCCCTATTCATGGACTGTCAGCTCATAATTTACTGGGTTTTCTCATGCTCTATGTTTGTCTGCATTCTACAGATACAGCATACTTTACTGCCCCTTCCAGGAAGAATACTTGATTGCTTCATCTTTCACACTCCCATACCAATTTGATAATGTCTTTGTCATCACACACATTTCATGTTTGAGTTTTGCTAATAAGATAAACTTCCCCTTAAGCAGAATCTGTGTCCTATTTGTTCAAAGAAGGACAGAAAGCAGCTAAATGACTGAAAGGGTAACAGATGAATAATTTATGTCTCTTCCTTCATAAATTGAAAACTGAAGGAAATTTGACTAGCAATGCGCCCAGCATGTGCAGATGCCCATTAAATATTTTCTGAATGAATTAATGGATTATAGCGGAAGGTTTAAACATGAGGCTTCCCCTGATTTACTTTGAGTAGCTGCATGCCACTGGATATGCTCTTCAGCCTCCTTAAAACTCATTGGCTTGTTGAGAATTAAATGATATTTTATCTATCTGCCTGTCCAGTTAGTTTGCTAGCCAGCAAGCTAGAGAGCTGTTATAAGCTAATTGTGTTCCCCCAAAATTAACATGTTGAAGTCCTAACTTACTTCACTTCAGAATGTGGCCTTGCTTGAAAGAATTTTTGTTTTTTTGGGTTTTTTTTGGTTATTTTTTTAGATGAAGTCTCACTCTGTCACCAGGCTGGAGTGCAGTGACATGATCTTGGCTCACTGCAACCTCCATCTCCCAGGTTCAAGTGATTCTCCTGCCTCAGCCTCCTGAGTAGCTGGTACCACAGGCATGCGCCACCATGCCCAGCTAAGTTTTGTATTTTTAGTAGAGACGGGGTTTCACCATGTTGGCCAGGATGATCTTGATCTCTTGACCTCGTGATCCGCCCGCCTCGGCCTCTCGAAGGGCTGGGATTACAGACATGAGCCATCATGCCGGCCTGCTTGAAAGCTTTTTACACATGTGTTGGTTAAGATGAGGTTATGCTGGAGTAGAGTGGGCCCCTAATCCCATACAATTCATGTTCTTATAAAAATAAAAATTCAAACCCAGACATTCATACAGGAAACACCATCAAGAACTACAGGGAGAAGACCGCCGTCTACAAGCCAAGGAGAGAGGCCTGGAATAGATATGTTCCTCATAACCTTCAGAAAGAATCAATTCCAATGAATGTTGATTAGTCTCTGGCTTCCAGAACTGTGCAACAATACATTTCTGTTGCTTTAAACCATTCAGTTTGTGGTACATTGTTATAGCAGCCCTAGCATTTAATTATCTATCTAGCTATCTAATCCGCCCAATCCACAGTGTTATTACCCAGTGCCTAGAATATAGTTTATGCCCAAGAAATGATAGCTATCTAATTGTTATAATAGTATCAACATAATAGTAAAATATTAGGAGGAATTCTTGCACAAAATATGGTGACCTACAGGTTACCGGTGACGGTCGCCTGTAATCCCAGCTACTCAGGAGGCTGAGGCAGAAGAATTGCTTGAACCTGGGAGGCGGAGGTTGCAGTGAGCCAAGATTGTGCCACTGCACTCCAGCCTGGCGACAGAGCGGGATTCCAACTCAAAAAAAAAAAAAAAAAAAAGGAAAGAAAGACAGAAAGTTAGAACTCTAGGTTAATTTGGGCAAAAAACAAAACTTGTTCATTCAGATCAGGAAGGAGTCAGAGTTTGACATTCTTTTCCTTTTTTTTCACTTTATAAATTAATTTCTTACAGTCTACAGTAGTCTAGCAGTCCCTGTAGACTGCTAATTAAAATTTATGTTGATATTTCACACAAAAGCTTATTTTAATGGCAAAATATAGATTCACAGTAATTTATATTCCTGATGCATATGTGTGAAGAGAAAGCCTTAACAACTGGCCAGGTAATATGACAATATCACTCCAGACTGCAGGACAACAGACATCTTATATATTAAATGTCCGTTCCTTAAAAATCATACTCTAAATTTAGAGAGTGTCGAGGTCTCTTTTGGTAACTCAGTTGTCCTTTTGCCCCAATATACCCTACATATATTTTAACACCCTCTTCTCCCCACACAGATGACCTGCGATGACATTGAATGAGACTAGGTCACCTAGCACCATCATGACTCAAAGTTCACCAATGCATAATTCTAACGTTAATTAGAACTCTACTTAGAACCATATTTAGATCTTGAGAATGTAAGGAATGCTTAATGTTGATATCTATTTCTTGGTTTATGCAAAATGTAAAAAACATGTGTAACTCCTGAAACAACTTATGTTCAAAATGCTCCTTTGACATGAGTATTCTTTTCCTTTGGGTGATAAAACCAAGGTTATGCAATCCAATGTATCAACATGAATGGTTTGTGTTTCCTTACCACAGGGAAAGGTGAGAAAACAAAGGCTTTTGGGGGGGCCGATGAGGTTTGCTTATAAGTGTGTTGTTCTATAATCTGTAAAAGTTCTTTCAGTAGTCCTTCCTTGTAGTCTAGAAAGGGAGAGATTAGTGATAGGGAAGAAAGAATTGCTACCCCAGAAAACAGAGTCACTCTGGTAATGATCAGCTCCTGAAAGTGTGACTAGGACTGACTACATAATTTGGGGAGGCCAGTGCAAAATAAAACAATGGGGCCCCTGCTCGAATATTGTTACAAATTTAAAGGCAGCAACCACAGAGCATTAAACCCAGCATAGGCCCAACGCAATTGATGCACTTGTGATACTGGTCCTGGAAGGAATTTTCAAACAATAGTAATGATAGTTAACATTTATAATGTCCTTTTAATGTGTTGAATTCTGCTCTAAGTAATTTTTAGGAATTAACTCATATGTCTGCAAAATAATCTATTACGTAAGGTCTAAGTGTATCCACACTTTTTTTCTCTTTAAAAAAAGTTCATTTATTATTATTGATATACAATTGTTGCATTTTTTGGGGGATACATGTGATATTTTGATACTAATACACAATGTGTAATGATCAATTCAGGGTAATTGAAACATCAATCATCTGAAACATCTTTTTTTTGTGTTGAGAATATTATTTTTTTTTCTGGCTATTTTGAAACATACAACACATTATTGTTAACTATAATTTCTTTACTGTACTATGGAATACTACAACCTATTCTTTCTATCTGACTGCATTTTTGTACTGCTTAATTAACTTGTCTTCATCCTTCTCTCTTCCCCAGCTTTTCTGACCTCTGGTAATCCCAGTTCTACTCTTGACCTTCAGGACATCCACATTTTTAGCTCTCACATATGAGAGAGAACATCCTATGTTTATCTTTCTGTAACTGGCTTATTTCACGTAACATAATCACCTCTAGTTCCATCCATGTATATGTATCCACATTTTAAAGACAAGAAAACTGAAAGCCAGAAACATTTTAATAACTTGCTCAAAGCTATATAATTGATTGGTGCCGGAGCCAGTAAAATCCAGGCATTTTGTTTTCAGAGCTGTATTTTTAAGTACCAGCTAGTCTGCTTTCTTCTAAGTAAAAATCTCTCTAAAGAAAAGTATGTTAAGTTAACGTAAATTATCTCTTGCTGAACATTCAGCACAATAGAAATATTCCCCGATAGCAGCACTTGGATTGATGACTCTCTATAATGGCATTTTGTGCTTAGCGAAGGCTTCTTGCCATGTCATAATTGGTTTGTAGGTCAATTAGAATCACCATTAATCACTTTTATGCACAGCGTTGATTTTATAAGATACTGAACCTAATTATGATTGTTTACATGAGCCTGCTATAGGCTGAGTTAATCTGATTTTCTTTGATATTATTTTTAATAATTCTACATATACTTGATCTTTTTATTTTTAAGTAAAAATACATTTAAGATTTTAGGTGATACACAATTAGTTGATGAATTTTTTATCATCTAAAAATTCTGTGCACTAACAAAGTAATCCTGATTACAGCAAGTTATCATAATGCAGTCTGCATGTGTTATTAATCAAAACTGGAACAGCTGGAACCCCAAAACAGCAAGGGATTTAGCACACCAAAAGTCCAAACTTAATTATAAATGGGAATGTGCTCATCAAGTAGAGGCAGTCATAGTCAAGGCTGGCTTAGAGGCAAAGCATTCTGGCTCCTGGGAAACTGGTGATTGGCTTGATATTCTTAAGATGGTATAGCCAGTGGAGAAAATTGACCCTTCGGCTACTGTTGAAATAGAAAGAAAGGCAAACCAACCAAGTGAGAACCATGGTCATGGAGTTGTCATCATTTCCATTCTGATTTGTAAAGGTGGTGAAACCTAAGTATCTAACCTGACAGACTCAAGTGCCTGTTGATCTGTAGGCCAGTAGGACACTGATCTTCAGGACAGCTGGCGATGACTGGGATGACTGCATAAGAGGCATAAGCAACACTGAATGAAGTTCTGTTCTAAATTTGTTAATATTGATTTGAAACATTTGTTTACATTTTAATCAAATGAGAGAAGTTTCCCACTTTAAATGTTAAACTATGTGTCCTTCTTTCAAGGGTATCATTGGAGTGCAAACTGTCATTAACAACTAACATGGGACACGGACTATAGTAAGTAGTAACTGATTTTTGCTGAACAAATGAGCAAGTAAATGAATGACTAATGGAATCCTGATTTTTTTTTTTTTTTTTTTTTGGTGGGGGGCGCCGGTGTGGGTGGGAAGGGGAAATGTCCAAGTGTATCTAGAAAACATAATAGTTTTTAATTACGAGAAATTGTGTTACTCATTTCTGAGCTAAAGTTCTCTGATCATCTTCTGAACAACAATACATTCCTGTTGTCAAATTTCCAAATATAAAGCATCCCTTGCCTTTTTATGTCTGATATTAAAGCTTATTCCTATCACTTTATTGAGCAATATAGAATAGCAGCCTAATAGGCCTATCAAAGGATTGGATTGTGAATTTTAAATAAAAATTATTTTTAAAACATATTATAATTCAGGCCAGCCTAAGGGAGTAGTTACCTCTCTAGGTTTTGTTCTGATATTTTTTTCTATCAATCTACTCCGTCTCAGTCTTAACATAATTGCTTCCATTAAGTTACGAGTAAATGTAAGATGATCTGCCTTTCAATATGTATGTGAAAACCGTTTAGTTTCTATGTTCATAAAACCATGGTCAAAGCGTGACTCTTCCCATTCATTTAACATCCTCCAAACAACTGTCCTAGTGATAAATTTCTATTACATTTTCATTCCACAAAAAAGTGCCTGTATATAAAAATATCTATAATCTGCTATTGATTGCCTTGGTTTATTTAAAATGATTGTTTAGTTTTTATTTGTAAATGTCTCGTTTTTATTTTTATTTCATTTTTAATGTTTTTTTTTAGATTTTTTTTATTTCAATAGGTTTTTGGAGAACAGGTGGTGTTTGGTTACGTAAATAAGTTCATTAGTGGTGATTTACGAGATTTTGGTGCACCCCTCACTTGAGCAGCATACACTGTACCCAATGTGTAGTCTTTTGTCCCTCAATCAGCTCCCATCCTTTCCCAAGTTCCCAAATTCCGTTGTATAATTCTTATGCCTTTGCTCCTCATAGCTCAGCTCCTACTTATGAGTGAAAACATACAATGTTTGGTTTTCCATTCCTGAGTTACTTCACTTAACATAATGGTCTCTAATTCCATCCAGGCTGCTGTGAATGACATTATTTCTTTCCTTTTTATGACTGAGTAGTATTCCACAGGATATGTATATATCACATAAATGTCTTTTATTTTGAAAATGTATGTTTTAATCTGATTGTATCTCAAATTATCTTATGAGTAGTTGAGAGAATAAAAATCATGCAATTAATGAAAGCTTGCATTGCTATCAATAAGGAGGTAGTTAGAATTATGATATAAAAAGAGCATATTGTATGGAATAAAAGGACCTGAGCCGTCATCCTAGCTGTGTGAATTTGAGAAAGTTACTTAATCTCTCTTGGCTCCTGTTTTTCTTTGATAAAATAGGAATACCAGTACCAACATCCAGTAGTGTGTTGGAGCTGATGGTCTGGCCCCAGTAATTTTTAAATATTCATTAATTTTACAAGCCCACTTTTAAATCCTTTGTTAGGTTGAATTTGGCCATGGTGGAGGTATTTATGCCACAGAAATGGTCATGTATTATAAATAATAATAAATATAAATAAGTAAACATTATTTATTATAAATAAGTAAACATTATTTATTATAAATAAATAAACATTATTTATTATAAATAAATAATGTTTATTTATTTTTTGAGAGCCAGTTTACTAGCACACTTATGCTTGTTACTGTAAAGAGAAAATGTGACTCCTACCATTGGCAGCACATAGATGAACCTGAGGGACATTATATTGAGGCACAAAAAAAGAAACACTGCATGACTCCACTTGTATGATGTACCTAAAATAGCTAAACTGGTAGAAGCAGAGAACAGGGCTCTGGTTGCCAGAGGATGGAGGGAGGGGGAAATAGGGAATTGTTGTTGAATGGGTATAAAGTTTTAGTTATGCCAAATGAATACGTTCTAAAGACCTGCTGTTCAACACCATATCTACAAGTAACAATACAATATGGTGCACTACAAAATATGCTAAGAGAAAAAATTTCATGTTAAGTGTTCTTACTACCAAAAAATAAAACAACAACAACAAATAAAAACATGCATAGAAGAACAAAAGATAATTTTGGGAAGTGATAGATGTGCTTAGTACCTTAATTGTGGTGATGGTATTATGCATACATGAATATGCACAAACTCACCAAATGTATACATTAAATATGTGCAATTTTTGCATATCAATTATACCTCAATAAAACTTTAAAAAATTAAAAAATGTGATAATGCAGGTGTTTTGTAATCCTCTAAGATCCATTCTTACAAATTAGTGTAGTACTGTCAAAATGATTTATTATTGATTTGCATCAAATACATTTTTCATTACTTAATCTATAATTCAATTTGTTTTATTTTATAAAGTATTATGATAAATTATTATTTTTATTATTTTGGAGATGGAGTCTTGCTCTGTCGCCCAGGCTGGAGTGCAGTAGTGGAATCTCAGCTCACTGCAGCCTCCATCTCTCAGTCTCCTAAATGGCTGGGATTACAGGCATGAGCCATCATGGCTGGCTAATTTTTGTATTTTTAGTAGAGACAGGGTTCATCATATTGGCCAGGCTGGTCTTGAACTCCTGACCTCAGGTGATCCAGCTGCCTTGGCCTCCCAAAGTGCTGGGAGCCACTGCACCCAGCCAGATAAATTCTTAAGAAACACCATTTTGAAACATACACGCACACACACACAAACACACACCCAAGAAAATAAGCAAGTTTTTCTTTGGAGGAGCATCACTGGAAAGATAAAATCAAAAGAATAGTAATTTTTTCTCTCTGAACAATATGAAACAATTCAAACAAATACATCCACATGGGGATTTTAAAAAAGGGTAAATGAATTCAAGTGAGCAGTGTAAAATACTTTAGATAGTAATTCCTAAAAAACAAAAGTAGTTGATCAGAAACTGATTATTGAAAAACAGTTCCATGTGCAAAATCTTTTAAATTGTGTAAAAACCTTAAATAAGAAAAACGTATTTCTTATATTATTAGAACACCTGTGCATGAATATATGGTGTCTGAATCTTCTCTCCAAAATATATTCTCTCTCAAATGTTGGTGTAGTTCAGTGACCAGGAATCTCATTCTGGGTCTCACACTTCTCAGAGAGCAAAGGATACTTTTTCATCACTCTGCACCATTTCCTTGATGTTTCCTTCCCTATGGCTTCCATGCTAATTCTCAACCGTTTTATTCTCTCTCTCAGTTCCTTCTCTCTCTGCTCCACCACCTCTCCTCCACCTCCCCCTGCTCTTCTCTCTACTTCCCCATGTCATTCATTTATTGTTCTAGAATACTAAGAAATGTACTTCCTCTGTTTTCCAAGCATCCCCCACTCCAGTCTTTACTCAGGTATTACCTTTGCCTGAAATGACATGCATGCATCCTGCTACATGATAGGATCTGAATGTCCAAATACAATTCATTCTTTGAGTTCCAACTCAAATGTTATTTGTGTTACGGTTATTTTACTTTCCTAGGGCTGCAGGAAGACATGATTACAAACCCCGAAGTGTAACATAACAGAAATACATTGTCTCACAATTTTGGAGGCCAGAAGTCAGAAATCAAGGTATTGGCAGGGTCACACTCTCTGAAGGTTCTAGAGGAGAATCTTTTCCTTGCTTGCCTCCTTCAGCTTCTGGTGGCCCGAGGCTTCCTGGACTGAAGCTTCCTGGACTGGTGGCTGCATCAGTCCAGTCTGTGCCCCTATCTTCACATGGCTTCGTTCCTCGTGCCACTGCATCTCATATGTCCCTCTTCTTTCTCATACAAGGGCACCAATCGTTGGATTAGGGTCTACCCTGAATCCCAAATGACCTCATCTCAAGATCCTTAACTTAATTACATTTGAAAAGACAATATTTCCAAGTAAGATCACACTCACAGGTATCAGGGGATAAGACTTGGACATACATTTTGTAGGAACAAAATTCAACACATGATAGGAATCTCCCTTTATTTCTCAGCACAAAGTTTTCTTTCTGTAATCTGAATTTTCTATGCCCTTATCTTTTTGTCACTTACAGTGATTGTCACATTTTGCCCTGTATTAAAATGATTTATATATCTGCCTGATCTTCCTAATAAAGTATAAATTCCTTAACTGTTGTGTTTGTTTCACCTCTGTATTCGATACCATCTAAAATGGAGACCTGCACGTAATGAGTGCCTGACAAATATTTATTGAATAAATGCTTTTGGTCAAATATGTTGAATTATCATTTGTATTTATCCCTTTAGTTTTAGAGGAGCTACAATTCCAAATTGCTTTGTTCATAAACTACACAATGTAAAAACATGACCTTGACGTGGAAAGTGTGAAATAAATATGTTGTAGATGAATCAGCTGTATTATTGAGCAGTATTTCCAATCATGCAGTATTTGCACCAAGGAAAGACATTCTAATTTAAATAATTTCTCACTCTCTACTTTTTCTTCTGTCTAAGGAAATAGAAAGTAAACTTATCCAATAAATAAAATTTTATTTAAAAAAATAACCCACAGCAGCAAATATCTACATTTCATGTAAATTTTTACAGGTTACATGTCAAAGCCTGGTACAGAGTCTAATTTCTGTAAAAGACAACTGTTATTAGAAGTGACAAGCCTGTCATACAAATTTTGTGGAGGTAGAATTTAGTACATTACAACATTGACCTGGAATTTAGTTTGACATGAACAAGAAGTCAGAGTAACCTAGTACTCAAGTAAGAAATGCATTTCCATACACAATAACTTAACATGCCATGCAATTTCCATAACCTTTTAAAAGACTTTCACCCCCTAGGATTTACTGATAGGTAATCAAGTGTAGTTTTCTCACTCCTCAATATGTTCAAAATTTATTGGTTGATATTGCTCAGCTGAATTTGATAAATACCACTTATCATTTTGCAAATGTGAAATTCATTCACTTATTGCAGGATTTACATTTATTTCAGATCAGATTGTTTGATTGGAATTTCAAATATATAAAACTTCAATTTCACCTAGCTGCAATTATATAAAATGCGCGATTTAATTTCCAAATAAAATCAGCCTATATTTATGCTTTTACTACATCTAGTGGGAATTTGCTTTTTAGAACAGCTTTCGGCAAATGTTTTTGTCATTGAATATAAAGATTATAAAAGAAAGACATTCTGCACTCTTATGATTATAAAGCTTTCTAACCATTGTTTTATGTTTTGAGAGAAGAAAGCCAAATGGTACCAGCTTCTATATGTCATAGCCAAATTGAAATGCAGTTGTGACAGCACCTATCAACTTGGGAAAGGACAAATTAATGGTGAAGGAAAACATGTAATTAGTCCCTTTGTATGTGAAAGCAAAATTTGCTACTTTGGAGATTGTCATTCAAATGTCAATGGTGACAAAAATACTTCTGGCACATTTGCATAAACATCCACTGGGGACATTGCACATTTAAAGGAATAAAGAAGAAGCTGCTGATAAGCTCCTCCACATGGAAGCTGTATCATACTTTGACCTCTCTCCCTCTCTCCCTGTGAAAGGGAAAAGCCAAATGGGATTACTCATAGTGGAAGTGTCTGGGGTTAGTGAAGGGTGCTGAGCTGGGGCACATGCCCTCCTACAGCTCATGCTGCTTCCTTTCTGTACACCTTAACCTCACAAGAAGTTGCTAGCTCCTCTGGACTTAGAAACTTCTCTTTTTTTTTTTTTTTTTTGAGACAAGAGTTTCGCTCTTGTTGCCCAGGCAGGAGTGCAATGGTGTGATCTCGGCTCACTGCAACCTCTGCCTCCCGGGTTCAAGCAATTCTCCTGCCTCAGCCTCCTGAGTAGCTGGGATTACAGGCATGCACCATCACTCCCAGCTAATTTTTGTATTTTTAGTAGAGACGGGGTTTCTCCATGTTGGTCAGGCTGGTCTCGAGCTCCCAACCTCAGGTGATCTGCCCACCTTGGACTCCCTAAAGTCCTGGGATTACAGGCTTGAGCCACCATGCCCAGCTGAAACTTCTCTTTTAAGCTGTTTGTGTTTTCTATACTGCTGAGGATAGGAAAAAGTGGGCTTCATGGATCTTTATAGTAATCTCTTCATGCTACAATTATTACTGGAATACTTGGACTGCAAGAAACTGAAGGAGTTTCCTTGTTATCAAGGAATTTTTCTGAAAAAACCAAACGACAAATTGAGCAACAATAACAGAGCTCATTAAATTTTCTAGGCAAGTAAATTATTAATAGTAAAGTTCATGGCATAGAACATAGGGAAGGAGTGTGTCAAAAAGGCTTCCCAAATGAAGTGCCTATTAAACTGTGAGGCAAAGGAGGAAAAGAAGAAAAGGATTAAAGTTAATGAACAAAGACTCAGTTATAAGTGAGACCATATCATCCTTCAAATGTCTATTCCATTAAAAAGTAGCCAAATTAATTCCATTTTACTTATGACAGATCAATAATAGAAGGTCAATAGCCTAGTAAGTGGCATCACTAAATCAACACTTACTTCCTTTTTCATTTCAAATTTAAGCTTGCCTAAGTGCAATTAGAGCTTTGCCTTGTCAGATATTGTATATATCAGCTTCAAAGCTCATCGTCTCTACTGGCAGGTGAATATAACACTCCATTTCAGCTGCTTCCCCTAGTCCTTCTCTCAGATGTCTAAGGATTAAAACACACATATATCAGAAGGCTCTAGTCAGGAATGCAAAAACTGCTCTAAGAATTTCAAACAGGGCATTGAATGCAAGGAATTAACTACAAAGGTGTATGAAAAACTAACTAACTAAATAAATAAAGATGAATGCAGAAGAAGAAAAAGAAATGTAATAATGCAAAATCCAAATCTGGTAATTACTGTGGATTGCTATTCAGGAGGCTGCACCTGCATCTGTCCTGTTGGAGACACTATTATGGCCAGTTCTGGATCTGTTGAGCAGGCACTGCTTTGCTCAGGGTTGGAACTGCTGAAAAAGTATCACCTCTGTTGAGGTAACTGAACTCTATCTCACCTAGTTTTGCTACAGGTACTACAACCCTTATCAGTTTCCATAAAGTGCCACACTATTGGATTCCTGAGCAGAAAACTTCACTTTTTTTTTTTTTTTTTTTTTTGAGATGGAGTCTTGCTCTGTTGCCCAGGCTGGAGTGCAGTGGTGCGATCTCAGCTCACTGCAACCTCCACCTCCTTGGTTCAAGCAATTCCTCTTCCTCAGCCTCCCAAGTAGCTGGGATTACAGGCTCATGCCACCACACTCAGCTAATTTTTTTGTGTTTTTAAGTAGAGATGAGATTTCTCCATGTTGGTCAGCTGGTCTCGAACTCCTGACCTCAGGCAATCCACCCACCTTGGCCTCCCAAAGTGCTGGGATTACAGGCATGAGTTACCGTGCGTGGCCCACTTTCTTTCTTAACCTTGTGATCTCCCACAAGTCTTTCTATTGGTAGACCACAGACCTAGCAGGAAGTTGGCTAGCAGCAGATCATGGGATGTGTGATTTGCAGATCATCTCCCCATCACTGCAGAGCAGAGTATAGAAGAATGGAAGTGGGGGCTAAGAGACAGCTAAATAACCTCTTGAGCTTAGGTACAGGATTGGAGTGGAACTCAATATACATACAGTCCACAAGAGCCAAGAGAAATTTTTTCTGTATGAATTTTTTTTATGAGAACTTTGCTGGGTAAAAGTTATACTAGGATCTTTCCCATATTGTAACAAACAATTAATAATTATAACTTCTATTAAATTTACTATAGGCATATGCTATAAAGTATGATTCTGGCATCTCTTATTGGTATTTAAAGCAGAGAAGGGGAGACTCAAATGAAGCCACAGTGGCAGCTGGTCACCTCTGAAGCTATATATCCCCTCCAGGCACATTAGCAGAAGAACAGTTAGGGGGTGAAGTAGACTGTCCCAGTTGGGAAAACAATGGCAGAGATCTTAGCAGCTATTGGTAAGGATGCCTTTGAAAGGCCTATGACTTCAAACATCATACAAATAAATAATTCTGTAAGCTTCATTACTTGATATTTGTCTCAGAAACCTAGTGTAGACAATTAGGACTTTCTAGGTAATAGAATATTGTATAGTCTCTCAGTACACATGTTGTAATGACAAAGTTTGTATTTGTCTACTAGGCCATTACTGTAAGGCAAGAAAGTTCAATTTTGTTTCTCTCTGAGCACTTATCCTACGATCTTAAACATGTGGTATGCTCAATAAACGTTTGTTGATTACAGCAGTCTTTTTTTCCCACATACTTAAATAATTTTCTAACCTCCAGATTTATCCTAACAAGTGGGAGTATAATTGGATATTGGCAGGCAAAAAGAACATGAATATGTGGGAAAGAATGCAGAGGTAATTTCAGAGGGAGGAGTAGAACAGTAAAGGCATGGAAGAGGGAAAGAGTGTCTCTAATGGGACAATGCTAGATCATCAAGATATGGAAGTGCATTGGTCAATCAGAAGAAAAATCAAAAGCCATAGAAATATCAGTATGATCTCCAAGTACTCTTGGAGATAAGTACTCTTCTCCACCGACCTACATTCCTTCAATGGCAAAGCACATGCAAGTAGGAAACACATTTATAATTCTTTTTCATTGACTCTTTATTGCACTGGAACAAAGCCTTAAAAGGATATTCTAACTAGGAAAAATGCACTTTTGCCAAAGCTTCATCTAGTGGTGTCTTATAGTGGCATTGAGAAAATCTCCAAGAAAACAAAAGTGAAAATGAAGATTGCTGTTGTATCATAAAAACAAGCATAAGCCGGGGCAGAGTTATCAAAGGGTGTGTTTTGGAAGATGGAGAAAGGAAGCCCAAGATGAAGGGCAAAACCATTTGTGTGTAATTCTACCATTAGAGTTTTGGGATTTGAGTGTTGCAGACTTCCAGTGTTGATTAGAGATACTGATACCAGGCTTGGCTGACTGTACACACAGTTCCAGTACACAGAACTCAAATTGTCTGGCTTTTCAGAGGGCTCATAATTCTGTCACTTTCTATTCAGGAATAGTATGTCAGAAATTGAAAGAACAAATGAAAACACAGTCAGATGTAGCAACTAAATCTCAAGTGGATTTGGAGATGAGGTTGAGAGAAGGCATTAAGCTATCAACAAAGCAGCAGACTTAACTGTCATGGGCAACAGAAAGAGTAAGTAGTCAATATATGCACCCAGCTATTACAGTTATTCTGGCTTCCGAGTCACATAATGCATGGTGTAGGGTTTTGATCACCTCCTCTTTACTCTATTGGTGAGGAAAAGGTTTCTACTCTAAGGTTATGGGACTGTCTGGACACCTGACACTGGACAGATGAGATCAATAGCAGTTAATTAGTCACATATACAAACAGCCCAAGGGAAGGGGACACTTTGATCACACGGGACCACATGGGGTTTGCATTTAGGAACAGGGTGAGCAAGCAGAGGCTGTGGGAGGCAGACTTTGTGGTAACAAGAGGGAGGACGACCTCTGGTTCCCTAAGGAGGATGTGACTAGTTTGTTTGAATAAGTCCACAGTCTGGCAGAAAACTAAACAACACTACTCAGGGATCATTAGACACTGCATATTCCCAAGGAGGGTTGTTCTGTTAGCAAGGCAGGAAGAGAAACTTGCATTCAGGCCATTTGAGGCCCTCTTGATTTTATCAGGTTTCAAGGCAGCATTTAATATTGAACTCTAATTTCAGATCTTACACCACCAATGCAAGTACTGAATAGATATTCTTTATTTCCTAGTTTGTGTTTCTTTTTAAAACTAACTTCGAGGGTAATTGGCAGGAACGATATATGTAGACATCATGCATTGAAATTCTCAAGAGTGTAGAAACAGTTTAAGAATTTAAAAATTAACAGTAATGGACAATTGATTTTTAACAAGGGTGCCAAGACAATGGGGAAAGAATAGTCTTTTCAACGATAGCATTTTCCAAGACAACTGGATATCCATGTACAAAAGAATGAATCTGGATTCCTACCTCTCATAACATATAAAAGTTGAGTCAAAAATGCATTAAAGGTCTGAATGTAAGGGTTAAAACTATAAAACTCTTTTAAAAAATACTATCTTAGTTCAAGCTGCTGTAATAAAAATGTCATAGACTGGATAGATCAAACAAATATTTATTACAGTTCTGCCACCTGGAAGTCTGAGATCAGCGTGCCCATATGATCAGGTGAGGACCCTCTTCTCGGTTTGCAGAGAGAGGCAACAGTGTTTACTCCTCTTCTCACAGAGGCTTAACGCTTTGGTTCCAGAGAGGAGATGGGGAAGAGGGATCCAGATAGGTCTCAATGACTTTTCCGCAACAGCTGCTGGTCTCCTTCCTTGGCATGCACCAGGAGAGGGACTTTCTCGAGTTTCTTGCTTTGCTCCACCATTTCATAAGCATTCAGCAAGTTTCATGGAGAAGCTTCTGTGAGTGATTAGTAATTTCCTTTGTGTTTGTGATTCTCAGTCATTCAACAGTTTTATTCCGGTCAACTGTTGGCTTTTAGCAATTTGTTTATAAAGTGAGCTGGCTGTTTCTTACCTGCTTGTATATCACCTGTTGTCTATCTCAGATCAGTATGTAATCACATCCCTCTCTCCTAGAAGCATCTGTTTATTAGTTGGTTGCTCTGTAAGTTCATCTGTCTTACAGGTTCAAGAAAAGTTGTAAATATATGATTATTCAGTCTTTTCTCTTGTTTTCAAGTTGGTAGAAATATTTTCACACTTACTACATTCTAAGCAGAGGTTGGAAACCCACTATATTCTTGATTAAATTCATTCCTATGGCTAAAGATATTCTGAGATTTTTTTTCTCCTTATGTTATGTGTTTCTTCACTGTATTTTTGTCTTCCTAGTTCAGTGATGTACACATTCTGTTTCAATTTACCTTTCCTGGTATTTCTCCCTATTGCAATATAATATATTTGCCACAGACCAATGCTAGCTACCAATTTTCTTAAAGTCTTCTGTGAATAAACTCGTTATAGTGATTTTTATTGTAAAAAAACTACTTGTTTTAAATACAAGTGAGAAAGTATTCATGATGCTTATTTTTTTGCCCCAATTATAGTAAAAAAGTACTAATAATGGTGATTAAGGAGGCCAACTTTTTCATACTGAGTTTCAGTATGATGACTATTTAAGATTTTATGTCTACAAATTGATACGGGATACATTTTGAAATAGATGCCTTTTCTTTGTGATGGCAAGTGATTGAATATCTTAATTCTAAAGTTTATATTTATTTTCTTTCACAGAAAGAAAACATTATTATTCTCAGCATTGCATAATGTCAACACTTTTTAAAAATAGAAATTTCAAGAAATAATGTAGAATGTGTTGTGATGCCTGACTTGGTTTAAATTTCAAAACTATCCTTAGTAACCTATTCTTGCGATCTTTTCTTTAACAACCATATACATAAACATATATATTTACATACACATACATTAGAACAATCCTCTCTCCAGTTTTCACCTAATTCCAATTTTTAAAAATATATATAATTAAGATATTAGTATGCTTTATTGATACTCAAAAGGATGTTTATAATCTAGTAAATCCCAAATTTAAGTTCATGCTTTATCTGCCCCTCATTCTTTTATATACCTTTGTGCTACAACTTCATACTCTAACACAATTCCCTCCATAGTTTGTTATTTTCTTAAGCATTATATACCATACAGACTCTTAAGAACATTCAAATTGATCTGAACTATTACTGCTCCCATTTCATAAGCTAAATTACCCACCACTTTAAAATTATTCAATTGTGGTATAAGCCTAGCTCCTGAAGCCATATGTGATCCTATACAATAACTTATGTTTCAGAATGGAGGAGAGTTGGGAATACCACTGAGTTGGGGTGGGGAGAAAGGGAGGTTATATTTGCCCTAGCTTCAGAGTATCTGGGGATCAGATATAATCCATGCTCGTAATGACGGGAGGTTGTTTAGCAGATTAAAGATCACAGACGTTGGAGGCAGGCAGACATAAATTTGAATTCTGGCTCTACCACTTGCTAACTATATGACTTCAGACATTTCAGTTAACATTTTAAGCCTCAGTTTCCTTTTCTGAACACATGGTATATTAAGGACAACTTACTCCTAGGACTGCTCCAATGACTGAAAGAAAAAACATATCCACCCAGACCCTGTACATACTAAGACTTACTGCACAGGAGGTATAAGTGTGGCTTTGATGGCTGGAGGTAAGAAGAGTCACGGTGGGAAGTAAAGTATCATTTCCTGATGCCTACTATGAGGTAGGTATAATGTTAAGAATTGCAGGTGCATGGCTTTCTCTTATCTTCACAATAACTCTAGAATGTAGGGATTATTATTCTCACTGTGTAGTTTGTTGAATGAAGGGATGAGTGAATTAATGGGAAATTAAAGCTTATAATGTTTAAGTCTCTTTCCCAAGTTTACATACCCAAGTGACAGAACGAGGATCCAAACTAAAGACTTGAACTATCTAGTGTTTTTGTTTTCATTTTTTCCATATGTATTTTGTATTAGTTAGTGCCTAACCAGGAATAGAGTAATCTCATACATCTTTAAAACAGATGGTATTTAATACAGAGCGTTGGTTACAGGCCAGGGTAAAGGTGGGTGGTCAAAGAGGGTCATTGAGGAATCACAGAGACACATCTGTCATTTTTAGAATAGAAGATTAAGGTGAGGAGGCAGTGTTACTGGAGCCCAGGTCACTGGGGTCACCCGGTGAAATCTGGAATTATGGTAGAACTGATTAGCAGGAGCTGGAGCTAGGAGAGCATCCAGCAACTAAAAAGATCACGAGCAAAAAGAGAGTAGAGGAGGTACACCCTGGCAGCTTCTGTCCTCCTGCAACCTCTCCAATCTTCTGCTGTTTCCTTCCATTGGCTAAACTCAGTCAAAACTCCTTGATTTGGAAACCAAGAAAAGCACAGCCTCAAGGGGTCAGTTGTGCTGCGATATAGAGCAAGGAAGAAGCATGAAAAATGAACTTCAGAACAAATCACCAAGGATAAGGACCCCTGCTTCCTCTGCACTGCCTTCCAGAGGGTCCCCACTTTCTTGAGCCTATTTTGTGAGTGCCTGTGTCAAATGAGTTTTTCTTTTTTTCTCCATCTAGTCAATTTTCTATTACATATTCTACATAGTTGTTCATTTTCCCTACTTTTTATTTCATTTATGTAGCTCTCTTGAGAACTGTGATCATACCATTCCAATCTGACAGAGACCCAACCTGTTCTCATATTTAAAAAAATGCTTGTTAGACACTGAGTGATAATGAAAATGGGTTTGGAATCATGGCAGTTTTGTGCCATATGCTTATTGAAGTAAGTTGCAGACACATCATTTACACTGATTCCATGTTTAGCTCTTACCAGATTAGTAGCCATGAAGTTATTTATTTCAAAAATGCCTGCGTAGGATGATTTAATTTTTTACTGGCAAAATATCTGTTGACTTTTGAATTTATGAACTTTTCTTTATCTTGGTAGTCTTTCGATGACATTGTATTTGTGTGATTTCTTGCATTTGGCTCGCTTTTCTGGCTAGAGTGTAAACTCGAGAAGGATAGGAACTTTTTCTGTCTCTCAAGGCCACCTGGCACAGAGTAAGTGCTCAATTAATATTTGTGATTCAATTCGTGGGTTCAATTCATGATCTGTCTAACCAATGTTTCATCTATCACTGTATTTTCATGATTAAAAATTGTCATCTTCATGTATTGATATGCTTCTTAGTATTTTGACACTTAGTTTTATTAGACTTGTTGTTTTCTTAGATATTATAGTAACTTTGTTACTATAGGAATCATTTTCTCTATTACAATTGTGTAGATTACAGAAGAACATTGTGTAAAATTTTTTTGTCTGCATTTTCTCTAATATTTGTTTATTCTATTTAACCAAGTTCAGAATTTTCACCCAGCTGTAAATTTACATAGCAGTATTCCTGAGAATTCTGTCTCCTTACTCCAGCTCAAAAACATGCTTTATTATCAAATAATTTAAGCCATGTTGTATTAAAAGATTCTCATAGAGTTCGGATTACTTCACATAGCCCACAACCCATCTTCATAAGCATGTTGAAATATATTCCACTATTCATTATTTAAGTTATTTAATACATGCTCCAACAAACTAAAGCCCCAGTAGTTCCTATGCTGGCTATGTGAGCAGTTGTGCAACCTGAGATGAGTTGATTATCTCCTTAGAGTGTCATTGTGTATCACATAAAATTTTTCATATATCCTTACATTGTAAAGTTATAGGATTTTAAAAGCTACTCTAAAATGTCTTGCTATTTGGGAAGAACAAAACATACAACCCCCACTGATCCCAAGGTAGAAGATATTTTCGCAACATCCCTGATTTTGAGTTTGAGCAAAGACCCACAAACTAGCGCAGCATAGTAAGGTACAGAACCCAGATTCTGGAGCTAAACTGTCTGGATTTGAATCCATGATCTACCAGTTACTAGCCCTGCAATCTTCTAAATCTTGCAATAACTCAGTTTTCTCATCTATAAAATGGAAGGAGAGCATACCTACTTCAAAGAGTTGCTATGAGGATCAATTGAGTTAATAATATAGGTAAAAGGGTTTGGAACAATTCCTGGTACTTAGTAAATGCTATAAAATGATAGTTATTGTTTACCCAACCTATGAATTCATTGCTTAGAACCACTCTGTGGCTTGCTAACACCCGAGAATACACCGTCCACACTTTTCACCCTGGCTCATATGACTCTCCACTACCTGGCAACCTCAACTCGCCTCAGGCTACTCTCTCCCTTAGTTTACTCTAACTAGTAACTCTGGCTCTTTTTAAGCTCCCAGAACATGCCAAGCCATCACCCATCTCAGAGCCTTCTCTCTGGTGATCTATCCCCCGGGAAGGTTCTTCACACAAATGACACTTTCTCATCTCTGGGTCTCAACTGAAAAATGCCTCCTTCTCAGATAGGCTTTCCTTGTCTTTCCTATACAATTACCCTTCACCCCTCCAGTGCTTTATTTTCTATCACGGATGTTTGCTTATTTTCTTCCAAGTTCTTATCGTAATTTTTTTTAAGCTCATAAGCTATTGTTAGTGTTAGTGTATTTTTCGTATGGCCCAAGACAATTGTTCTTACAGTGTGGCTCAGGGAAGCCAAAAGATTGGACAGCCCTGTGCTAAATAATGATTATAGCAAGAACACTGGAGCTAGACTCTCTGGAATGCTATTATATTTATAAAAAATATTGGTGCATTCTGAGTATCTACTAATTGCTTTGGCACTCTTTGAGGTCATTCCAAGACTCCAAAAATCTGGGAAAGCCCATGAAGACTTAGGGATCTAGTACAAAAGTGTACAAGTAAGAGCTGAGCTGTGAAATAAACACTCTTTAAGGAAAATGAAGTGTCCCAAGAAACTAATTAAAGAAACTTAGTTATGGCTCATGAACACAACTTCCAATACACTGGGAGATAATTCTGTCTGCAAGTTCTGCTCCTGGACTGAAAACACCAGGAAGGCAGGGATCATGTGTGTCTTGGCCCCTCCTCCCTAGTACTCTGTCTCAAGTACATTTGTACCCAGTCCATGGTTTTTGAATGAAAGAGAGAAAAAAAAATTACATCTATTTTCATTATCTTTCAGAAAAGAATCCAGATTACTATAGAGTGTACAGTACCTGCTTTAAGGTCAAAGGGATGCTTCCGTGTTTGAAGCCCCAGTTGTTCTCACTCCAGTTATTTCTTAAATGTAAGTTTCTGTTTCAGGTGAATATGACCAATGTTGACCTTTCTTCTTAGTCCCAATAAGAGTTAAAATGATTTATTCCAATAAAATAGAACACATATGAAGTTTACCAGTGCATGCCAGATTTCAAAAATTGAAATGTGTTCTTAAGGCTTTAGCAATTAAAGAAAAACAAACTTTAATGATTTAAATAACCGAGTTTCCTCTTAACAAATTAAGAGAATGACAATACATATATCAACCAAGGAACACAAATGAAGTAACTCTTGTAGAAATCAGGTGAATGGCTGAAATTCACCAACTCTCAAAAACTCTAATTGAGGCATTCTTGTGCTACACAAATTGTTGCTTTCCATGTGTCACTTAGAATTACCACAGTGCTTCTCTAGCTGCTGTAATTTATGGATGCTTGTGATTGAGATACAGACTGATGCTAATAAAACCTCTCTAATATGAAGTTTTCTTCAATAACTTACTGGAGACTAAAGGGTATAGAATGATCACTTAGGATGGATTTCAAGTCCTGCCAAATGCTCCCATTACTCCCTTTCACAATGTTCTAGTCCAAATGAAATTGCCTGTTCTCATCCTTCTACTTTTATGAAAGTAGTGACACAACAAGTAAAGATCTCGTTAAGTAGCTTTTTTGACTCTTTATCAATTCCTGTCTCTAGGACTAATTTATCATGATTCATATGATGCTTAGAATTATTAGTTAAGAGTAGGGACTCTGTATTGGTATTCTAAAGTAGACTTCCCATTTATTAGGGTGTGGCTTTGGAGATTATTTAATCTCATGGTATATTGCAAACCTCTCTGCCTGTAAAGAGTGATTTTGCTATGTTTTCCCTGTAGGTAGAGTGTGTTTCCCTGCCTTATTTTCAAGATTAACCATAAGACTTGCTTTGCCAATATCATGAGTGTTCAAGGTATTTTAAGAAGACCTGAGTAGCTCAACTCTTTCTCTGTCTCTCTTCCTCCTTTCTTTCACCAAGAGAATGGCATGTCCAAAATAGGGTCTCATCCTCAACGTTTTTCTTTGAAAAAGAGCAAATGTGTCAGAAGCTAATGTGAGGAAGAAATGCTCTATTGTTTTTTAAAAGCTGCCCAAATCCAGGAGCTGTTTGTTGCTGTAGCAAAAGTAAGCAATATAAATTTTATTAGTAAAAGATTGAAATGACAGAAACCACCTGTTAAGTTTTTTGAAGATTAAATGAATGATTCTGTATATCATATTCAGGTCACTGTTTGGCATATGGCAACCTTCTAAATAGTGACGTCAACTAAAGTTAGTAACATCATTAGAATAAACCTCTTCTCTCCACAATTAGATACTGAGTATTTTGAGGAAAAAAATGTGGTGACTTCACCTTTAATGTAGTTGAGAAACTAAATGAAAAAGGGAACCAACTTTTTAGGCATACATAATATATTCTGGACCAGGCTTACTACATAGATTAAATCATCTCATTCTCACAACACTGAGAAATAAATACCATCATAATCCTCAGCAAATTATAAAATTGAGTCTCAGGTTAAGAAAGCTTCCCTAAGTCATATGGCTAAATAAGAGGTAGACCCTAAATTTGTGCATGGCTCCTACATCTATCCAGATGGTATCTTCTGCAGCAAATTCTTGCAAGTGTAGCTCTCAACCTGGTCACACAGCTCCACTAACGCAACTTCCAGTCCATGCCATGACTGAGCTGTGTTCTAATGCTGCACCTTCTAGCTCAGGTTAAGTCTCTGTAAGAGGCTGTGTTAGCCTGGGAAGGCTGAGGGTGATAAAAAAGAAAGGATCTATACCAGAGTGTATGTACTCTACTCTGCAGTCTTATTGTATATTATATAACCCCAAGATAGATGAGGAGGCCTGAGACATGTCAGCTGGTCCCCAACAGTCAGATTAAACTGTGTATAGAAATGCTCCAGCTTATCTATGCAGGTTTGGGCTCCAAAGAACTATGAAACAACCAGCAGCTCTGATGGCACCCTTAACTCACAAATATGTATCTACTGGCATGTGGTGCTTTTGGGAGGGCCTGGATGTTTATACTTCACTTGACAATGGAAAATATCCACCGTGTGCTCTTTCTTCTATAATGTTTAAGTCTCTAAGCCTTGATGTCTGATATCCTTCTCCATATGAATATACCCCTGATATTTATCAATATGGTGGTTGTGGAACTCTCATTGAATAAGTAATGATTGACTGATGCTAAATTTTGAAATAAGCCTGAGAGGAATAGGAAATAACTTGTCATTATTCTCTGTGTGTTTTATTTTAAAATGGAGAGTTATTTTTAAAACTAGCCATTTGATTTCCTACAGCATAAAGGGTGCATTTAAAAACACATATCTATTTGTTTATATAATTAGTGAAACAGTCCTAGAGAAACCTCTTCACAGACTTCTAATTTTTTTTAAAAAATTAAACACTTTATAATTATACTTTAACAGGGACAGTACATGTCTTACTTAAAATAGATGATTTTAGTATTTCAAATCTCAAACCTAGCATGCCTCAATGTGCAGGATATGATATAGGATAGGAGGTCAAATAGAATACGATACAGAAATGATGACTAAAAAGATTTCCACATTTGAAAGAGTGAACAAAGCAATTTATTGATGGGATAAGATGATGGAGAAGAAAATTTCTCATGTGAGTATTGCGTGTGACATGTTAGGTATCCACAAATTCATTTGTGCTTTATTGTGCCAGTTTCCAAAAGCAGGCTCTGGGTCTTGAAAACAGTGACCCATGTTTGAATGTCATTCTTTTGTATTTCTTTAGAAAATCACCTTAAAACAGTGACATTTCTTCACCCACAATCCAATTTATTTATTTATTTATTTATTTATTTATTTATTTATTTATTTGATAGAGTTGCTCTGTCACTAGGCTGGAGTGCAGCGGCGTGATCTTGGCTCACTGCAACCTCCGCCTCCGGGGTTCAAGCGATTCTCCTGCCTCACCCTCCCAAGTAGCTGGGACTACAGGCATGTGCACCACACCTGGCTAATTTTTGTATTTTTAGTAGAGACAGGGTTTCACCATATTGGCCAGGCTGGTATTGAACTCCTGACCTCGTGATCCGCCCGCCTCAACTTCCCAAAGTGCTGGGATTACAGGTGTGAGGCACCTCACCCGGCCCCAATTTATTTTTTCTTCACTGGAGGAGCAGCACAAGATGAATGCCACATTGTCTTTCTCAATTGCCCCACTCTTGGCAACACTGAAAGTGAATTCTAGTTCTAATAGGATTCTTAAAGGCTTTCCTGTGCTTCCTTTGCAGAGTGAAAAGCTAGTCCCTTTTCACAGAAAATGTGGTGTGACTTAGTAGTAGACAACTTAGCTCCCATATGTGAACTGGAGCTTGTCTTTTCAGCAGTTGATTATCTTGGTACCCTGGGGAAATCTGCTGTGGTCGGGCTTTGCTTTCTCCACCTTGAGTCCTTCTCTTCTCTCACCACCTCAATCTTCTTGCTCTCAAATGCAGAGTGGTAGTGAACAAAAGACTTGACCATTAACCTCAACATACGTGAGTCATTAAGTTCTTTACCTAGTGGGCTAAAATGAACTCAGCTACATTATGCTGAATTCTAACACTTTCGGGAGCTATAACAGCATTTGTTTTTTCAAAGATCTGTATAACATTTTGCTTTGGGCCTGAGGTTTCTGATAACAACTGATGTTAATTCAAGAGACACCATGTGTGACTATGCTTGTGTGTGAGCACATGTGCGTGTGAGAGTGCACATTTATGGGTGAAATTCATGGTGCACGAAATATTTTACTACTTTTAAAAGATTGTCTTAAGGAAAAACTGCTACTTTTTAAAAAGTTATTTACATATGTTTTGGTATTTCTCTAGTAAAAGTTTAAAAAGAGAAGATACTGATTTTTAGAAACATTTTTGGGGGAACTATACATCTTCTGTAATCAAAGGGATCAATGTTAAGTTACATTTAAGAAAGCTTGCAGTTCCTAAAATGTGCATCCTTTATTCAAGTTACAGAGTAAACTAATATGAGCAGTTGGTCTAAGAAAAAGGCAAGATATATATATATTATTTGCAATTAGTGTAGATATATTGTCTGTCTGTGCACATAATGTAAGATATTTACATTGTCTGTCTACCTATCCATCCATCTTTGATCTTTTATTTCTGATTGCATGAGAGAACTTTCCACCTCTCCTATGAACTACACACTTATTTTTAGGCACAAAACCAATCCTACCTTAAGGGTAAACGTAGAAATCACAAATCCATTTGTAGCTGTTCCAGTGGAAGCAGGGAATGGAAAATTCATTGGAAATCTTCACCTTGATGTTACAGAGCAGCTCCACTTTAACATATTCTTAACATGACTCATCTTTCCACTCCTCCTGCCTGATAGAAACGTCTTTCTCACTTGATTAATGGCATTACCCTCGCCCCCATTCTCTAAGTTAAAAACTTCAGGGTCATTTCTGTTACCTCATCTTCCATTCTTGACAGAGCCCATCAGTCACCTAGGCTTATTATTTTGATTTCCTAAAAAACTCTAAAATGATTCTTCTTTTCTTCATGCCAAGTAAAGCTATCTTAATTTAGGCTCTGTATTAGGCAGGGTTCTGGATAAGCTTCTGTATAAGAGATCCCAAATTCAAGAAAAACTTATGGTCCAGAGTGGGTAAGCGAATCTGCTTCATGAAGTTATTCAAGGACAAGGTTTTGCTGCATTTTCACCATCCATTTGGTCAGAGCTGGCTCATCCATAATGTCCAAGTTCCAGCCTGTAGGGGAAAGAAAAAAAGAGATGGAGAAAATTGGGTTTTGTAGATCACTTCTGTTTACATATTTGGCCAGAACTTAGTCACCTGCCTCCAACTAAATACAAACCATGATGGTCTATGTAATCTCTAGATGGCAGGTATGTGCCACAGGCATTTATTCCACCTAGATAGCTGTATTGAGCTTTGTGTCAAGCCTGTTGTACATGTTGAAGATCCAACAGTGAACAAAATAGAGTACTGTCTCTCATGACACCTACGGATACAGGAGTTAAGAAGAGATTACTTGGGCAGACAGTGAGGGTACAGGAGTCCTTGGTAAGGTTTTCGTTTTAATAAAAAGCAGTCCTCAAATCAAAGAGCAGCCTGTAAAATCGATCTGCAGACACAGACAAGCAAGCTGGAAGCTTGCACAGGCAAATGTAGGCAGTTGTGCCAATAGGAAAATACTACCTCTGACTAGACATGTTCAAAATGGCGACTCCATCTTCTCTTCTCTTTGCCAGCCACGTGTACAGTAAGGAGTAGAGACGACGACACTGGCCAGGTGGAAAGCCCATTTGCCTTATAAGATTAGGGTGGGGCAACCTAGCCTTCCCTGGGCACTGTGTAAACGTCACACCTGGTGGAACGAATCTGTGGGCCATATGTACATCAGATACCCCTCCTCAAGCCTGCCTATAAAACCTGTCGTCCGCAGCGGGCTGGCCTTTTCCCTTTCAGAAGCCTCTCTCTTGCAAGAGAGAGAGAGAGGCTCTCCTCTCTCCTTTCTTTTGCCTATTAAACTTTCCACTCCTTATCCCACTCATATGTGTCCCTGTCGTTAACCTTCTTGGAGTGAGATGACAAACCCCAGGTATTTACCCTAGACAATGATGCCACTTCACTACATTCCAATGAGAGAAGATCTGACAGTACAGAAATATAGCAAATACATTTGGAAGCAATCATGTGGAACAAGGCTTTTCTTTAAAAAAAAAAAAAAAAAGAAAAGAAAAGAAATAGGGGCGGGGCGCGGTGGCTCACGCCTGTGATCCCAGCACTTTGGGAGGCCGAGGCAGGCAGATCATGAGGACAAGAGATCGAGACCATCCTGGCCAACATGGTGAAACCCCACCTCTACTAAAAATACAAAAAAAAAATTAGCTGGGCGTGGTGGCGTGCGTCTGTAGTCCCAGCTCCTCTGGAGGCTGAGGTAGGAGAATCGCTTGAACCCAGGAAGTGGAGGTTGCAGTGAGCCGAGATTGCTCCACTGCACTCCAGCCTGGCGACAGAGTGAGACTCTGTCTCAAAAAAAAAAAAAAAAATAATAATAATAATAAAATAAATAAATAAAAGAAATAAAGAGTGACTTATCCTATGTTAATCAAAAAGTGACTGAAGCAAGTCTCAACTGATAGAGGTTCGTTTAGACAAAGTTGAGGGCATGCCTAGAGGCAAAAAACACAAGTTACTGGAGTAGCTATGACCTGTGCTTTTTCCAAAGAGGGTTTTGAGAACTGCGTCATTTAAAGGAGAAAGAGTAAGCAGTGGAGCGGGGTGGGGGGTGGAAGGAAGGTAGGCAGTGATTTAAATCTTTACATTTTTGTGAGGCTCTAATTAGCGTTCAGTGAATCTACATTTTACATGTGAAAAGGAGTACAGGAAAAAGTCAATTATGTATTCCTTTGGCACTCAGTAAATCTACATTTTAATAAGATAAAGTAAACTTGTGAAAAGAGAGCGTAGAGGAAAAAGTCAACTATGCATTTGTCCTGAGGTAGGTGGAAGGATGATTTCTAGTGTTGTCCTTGTCCCTTACTTGTGAACATAAGTTGGCAATTGACATTGTCATGGTGAGATTTAACAGAACTCGATTTTAGGGCAAGTTTATAGGGGGAATATGTATCCTGAAAGATTTAGGGGCTCACAAGTTATTTCCTTGTGAGCAATTTGTAAAGGAGGCCATCTGGCAGATATGTGGCCTTCCATCATTGTGGGAGCCTGACTAATGGATGAGGCTATGACACAGGGTTGTGAAGTTACAGCTATCTGGGAACAAAAGGGAGAAAGTATTACATGACTCAGCCCCCACGTTTAACTTTCCCTTTGGCGTAGTGAGCTTGGGGTCCCGAGGTTCTATTTTCTTTCACATCTATTATGCAAGCATGTATAGTTGTTTATTGTACTTCTTCTGATATGTGTGAACAGAGAAGCAACAATAAGTGGATAGAGGTGCAATGGTTCTATCCAATATAGCAAATAAATGTACTTACTATGTTGAGTATTATTAATGCTATAAGGAAACATGAAGTTAAGCAAGGGAACAGAAAATAATGAGGTGATTCATTATGTCAGAGGTGTTTGAACCATGGCAAATCCATTTTGATAGGGGCTGGGTAAAATAAGGCTGAGACCTACTAGGCTGCATTCCCAGGAGATTGAGGCATGCTAAGTCACAGGATGAGACAGGAGGTAGGCACGTGATACAGGTCATAAAGACCTTGCTGATAAAGCAGGTTGCAATAAAGAAGCCGGTCAAAATCCACCAAAACCAAGGTGGTGACAAGAGTGACCTCTGGTCATCCTCACTGATCATTATATGCTAATTATAGTGCATTAGTATGCTAAAAGACACTCCCCCCAGCACCATGACAGTTTACAAATGCCAATGCAATGTCAGGAAGTTGCCCTATATGGTCTGAAAAGGAGAGGAACCCTTAGTTCCAGGAATTGCCCATTCCCAGAAAACTCATGAATAATCCACTTGGTGTTCAGCATGTGATCAAGAAGTACCAATAAGTATAAGCAGCTGAGTGGCCCAAGCTGCTGCTCTGCCTGTGTAGTAGCCATTCTTTATTCTTTTATTTTCTTAATAAACTTACTTTCACTTTGTGGACCTCACCCTGAATTCTTGCTCAAGATCCAAGAGCCCTCTCTTGGGGTCTGAATTGGGACCCCTGTCTGGTAACACTTAGATTAGGTGATCAGAAAAGATCTTTCTGATGAGGTATGTGATGAGAGACATGAAGAAATTGAGGAAATGTGTCATTTGGATGTCTGGGGCTAAAGGCATCCAAGGCAGAAGGAACATGAGTGCAGAGGACTTGAGGTGGGGGTGACCTTGACACATTCAAAAAGGAGGACATATGGTGTGTCTGGAGAGAAGGAGGAATAGCATGTAAGAAATAAACTTGGAGATGTGGTTGGGATCAGATTTCATAAGACCCAGCAGGCCATCGTGAAGACACTGGGTTTAAGTCTGAGTAGAACAGAAAGACATGAAAGGATTTGAGCAGAGGCATGACTTGTAACTGGCTCATTAAATAGTGCCTACACTGGGATGAGAGTAGCCAAACTGGAAGCTGTTGAACATTGAATGTCCGCATGGAGGCTGATAGTAACACTGTGTGCTGTGCCCTATGCTAATGAAACACTCTACATAGGTGTTTCCCATTTAAACTTTACAACATAAACTTTTGAGCAAAATGCAAGGTTACTTTTGCATACTTTGCCTCCATGAGCTATGATATCATCATCTAAAAAATTCATTTTTGCATCAAGGAATGCAAAATTATTGCTAGATAGAGGAATAAACTCTAGTATCCAATACTTCTGTAGGGTGACTATAGTTAACAATGATATATTAGATGGTTTCAAATAGCTAGAAGGAAGATATTGAATGTTCTCAGCACAAATAAATGATAAATGCTCAAGATGATGAATATGCTAATTACCTTGATCTGATTACCATATTTTATATGTATAGAAACATCACTATGTACCCCCTAAATATGTATGATTACTACATGCCAATTAATATTTTTGCTTTAAAGATAATCATTTCTTGATAGGGTCAAAGGAAAGACTGAATGACACATTATGTAAGAAGGCTAAAGAACAGTGGTTAGGCTTTAACTGAAAATATGGAGAAAATATTATACCTTCTTTCTGGGAATGCCCTGTAGGTTACTTTCAGCAAGCAAACAAATTTTAGTGTATAATGTTATTGAATATAGCCATCCTGCCTAATGTGAGGGGAAGTATTTTTCTGAGGCACACAGCTGTAATATGAAAGTCTAGGGTTTGACTGCCAATTGATTTTCTGTGTGAAATAAATACACAGAGATTCAGCAGGATGAAACTGAATCCCACAGAATGCAGATGCTGTGAGACAAGGTTCTTAGTTTTATCTGAAGTTGTATGGACAACATGCATTCAATCTATACAACTGAATGCATGTAACGAACAAGAAAAAGGGAAAAGGAATAGGAATAAAAAAGAAGAGAAATTTAAAAAGAAAGTTGTTTATGCTAACAGCAGCTCAAACATGTTTTATGATAGCAAGTAGGATAAATTTCTACACATAAAGAATGAATAGAACCAAATAAGCAAAATTGGAGCTAAATTTTTTCTTTTATTGCTTTAGCTGCATATTTTTTTACCTTTTTTTTTTTTTTCTATTAAGAGTCTCCATCCAATGGTCAAAGCTTATCTCACTGGGCAGAGTATCAATGAATGGCATCTATCTAGGATTTTCCCTTCTACCCAGATAAAGCCAATAAATACAGCCAATTTAAACTCGTAATAGCTAGTGAATTTGCGAATATATTTTTAAAGGGGCCTTCAGTTGAATCTTTGGGAAGAGATAAATACTTCTACTACAATGCAAAGATAATTTTATTCAATAGGTCCTTTTTCTACATGTATTTGTTCGTTGACATAGAATTGTTATGATTATTTTGGAATCTGTTTTTTGTCTAGAAGGTGTTACTGATATCTGTTCCTTTCCTTAATTGATAATAAATGTATAGAGGGAAAGACTAGATTCATACTCAGGAGCCATAGTGTTTCAACTCATGGCTCTGCCAATTTACTAGCTGCATGACATTCAGCAAGTTACTTAAGCCCTTAACTCCCTCATCTGCAAACTGAGAATAATAATTGTAACTACTTCAAAGAGTTTATGTGAGGATTAACTGAATTCAAATAATACTTGGATAATAATAAGCTCTCAGTAAGTGTTATTTATCTTTACAAATAGGAAACCCATTAGTATTTTCCTAATACTGAGAGGAAGACAAGATTCATTTGGAGTTGAATGTCCTCAAGTCACTTTTTTACCATTAATATATACATTTTTCTATTCTACTTTTTCTACATATGATGATTCGGGAGAGGCTCAAATATTTCACTTACTTCCCACATGCTATCATTTCTGGATGCTTTCCCACCTCCCTCTCCCTTGGGAGAAACTTTGATAGAGTGGATAGGAGGAGGCTATTCCTAGGGAAAGTCACTCACAATGTTCTTGGCTTAGTGATCAAATTCTAGGCTCTCTGGCACTTAGAAATCTTGGAGTGGCCCACTTTGATCTCTGGAGAAAGTAGGTGGTGTATATTTCAAAAGTCTTGGCTGCAAGTCACAGAAACTCAACTCAAAATAGCTTAGGCAGAAAAGGGGACAATGGACAATTGGATAATGAAACTGAAAACTCCAGTGGTCTATTCATGTATGATGTGGCTGATCCAGATGCTCAAATGATGTTAGAAATATCTCCTTTTAATTTTTGGCTCTGTTTTCCTTCTCATTTCCCTTGATGTAAGCTAGATTTTTTCTCCAATAGTGATGAGATGGCTACCAGGATTGCTAGGCTTATATCTTATGGAAGAAGGTCTATTTTTCATAGGATCTGGCAAAAGTGCCAGGTTACAATGGTGTCTCTTTGCTTGGTTTTAGTCAGCTCCCTAGGCCACACTAAGTATTTACTGTGACTAGAAAGACAGAATATTTTGATTGGCCAGCCTATGTTGGGGACAAACACAAAAAATGAGGAGAATACCAACGATGCCCTGCTTCCCTTCTTCAAGATGCTTCTTATCCAAGAAAACGCTCACCCATTAAAAACTCCCTCCTAAGAGAAGCCCCAGGAGTAAGATGTGCCAGAAGATCTACTAAGTAAGATCTTGAAATCATCACCGGTCAGCTGATAGTTGATAAGCCCAATTTGGTGTAATAAAGCTCAATCTATGGATTAATATTATGGAGAGCATGAATAGCCAACTGCATAGAAAGTGACGATCACATTCACTACACCCTCTTCATGCATTTTGGTACTCATCCAGGAATCTGAGGCTAGAAACATTATCCAAAAGCATAAACAGTAGAATCAAAAGTGTATTATGCCTAAAGCATTGAAATTGACTATAAAATATAAAGACATTGTGACTGTACAAAATATGCTTTGGATACAAGAATTTTCTCTTTTTTTTATTATACTTTAAGTTTTAGGGTACATGTGCACAACGTGCAGGTTTGTTACATATGTATACATGTGCCATGTTGGTGTGCTGCACCCATTAACTCGTCATTTAACATTAGGTATATCTCCTAATGCTATCCCTCCCCCCTTCCCCCACTCTCACGACAGGCCCCGGTGTGTGATGTTCCCCTTCCGGTGTCCAAGTGTTCTCATTGTTCATTTCCCACCTATGAGTGAGAACATGCGGTGTTTGGTTTCTTGGCCTTGTGATAGTTTGCTGAGAATGATGGTTTCCAGCTTCATCCATGTCCCTGCAAAGGACATGAACTCATCATTTTTTATGGCTGCATAGTATTCCATGGTGTATATGTGCCACATTTTCTTAATCCAGTCTATCGTTGTTGGGCATTTGGGTTGGTTCCAAGTCTTTGCTATTGTGAATAGTGATGCAATAAACATACGTGTGTGTGTGGACATAAGAATTTTCAACACTTTTTGAGCCTGGGTTCTGTTGGACAAAGTGCAAAGAGAAAAAAAATTCTCACCTTGATGAAGTTTAGGCAAGAGACCACAGATCTGTAAATATCCCATGTGTTAGAAGATTGAGACTCCCTCAGGGGAAGGCTGATTGAGAAAATGGAACATGTATCGCCACAGACTATCATGAGATAGGAGGGGGTGAGATAGATTCCAGTATAAACAATGTTATTGAATACAGCCATCCTGCCTAATGGGAGGGGAAGTATTTTCTGAGGCAGTAGGCACAGAGCTGTCATATGAAAGTCTAGGGTCTGACTTCCAACAGATTTCCTGTGTAAAATAAATACGCAAGGAGAATCAGTAGGACAAAACTGAATCCCACAGAATGTAGATGCTGTGAGACAAGGTTCTTAGTTTTTATCTGCACATTGTTTGGCTCCCGTTTTCTAACATACAATCTCCAGTATAGGGTCAAAGCAGTATCTCAAAGGGTAATACATCTGCACCGTGAGTTTTTGCAATTCACCCCCGCACCACCCTCCCTAAATACTTCACTTTTCAGTTACTTCAGAGGTTAAACAGAAATTAGTCATCCTTACAGAAAGTACTAAATGGTGCAAAAACAGGAAAGAAAAAAAAAGTGTGTGCTACTTTTTATCTATAGAATTCATAAAAAAAGAATCAAGTTTTATTAATCATAATTGGAAAACTCATTTAGTTTTCTATATATTACATTGTCAAGAGGATACATTTTCTCCGGTTTCAACAGATTACATATCATCACAATTAGTTTACTCAGAAGTACACCTTTTTTTTAATGATACTTGGGCAAAAAGTGTCACCTGCAGATGAGTTTTATCATTTGCAATATTTTAAAGAAAGTATTGAGTAAAACCAAAAGAAACTGATCAATCATAGAGAATTTTAAATATACACAACTTTTTTCCAGATTGCATTATAGCCAATTTTTTAAAATGTAAATTTAGCTCTGTTTTTTTTTTTTTTTTCTTGAAGTTTAACTAAAGATTTGGCTTTAGCAGTTGTCTTTTAGTTCTATTCACTCTTTCTTCTCAGGAATGATTGAATTCAAGCTTGTGTTTGCCAAGGAGCAAAGCACTTTTCTCTAGATAATCCTAATACTTTTTACTGTTGTTCTGACCTTCAGCTAAAAGATGTCCAAAGAAATCTAGAAGATATGAAATGCTCAAACCATAAAACTCATAGTACAGTAAATCTGAATCTGCATTTTAAAAATTCATGTATCTATATTTTATTAAATATTCTCTATAAACATATAGTCTTAGGTTTATTTATTCTTTCAAGAAATATTTATGGAGCAGCTAGTCCTTATACTGTGTGCTACACTTTCAATCCTGAGCAGAACTGACATGGCCCATGCACCCTCAAGACCACATTGAAATGGGACTATTGAAGGGAGCTTTCCAGGAATGTGCAAACTATGGCTTCAAAATATGAAAAAAAGGAGGGGGAAATCAATGCCACGTAATATGAATTAGATTCACAATTTAATAACATCATGGCCAGAAGTCTTATAGGAAGAAGGTTCAAGGAAATTAGCCTATGGGTGGATTAAAAAGGTTTAGTAAAATATGTTAGGTAGGGTGAACCATTCGATACAAAAAAAGTTTTGGTTATAGCATAGGTTTTACATCAGGAATTAGTGCAAAGCTAAGTAGGCTAGTGGCCAAAAGCACCAACTTTCATACGGGTCAGTAAGTGTTAAGTATTAGGTTGGTGCCGAAGTAATTGTGATTTTCATCGTTAAAAGGAATGGTAGAAACCACAATTACTTTTGCACCAACCTAATATTAGTAGCAGTAGAAATAGCAGGACAAAAGAGATGTTGAACAATATCCATAGAGCCAGATTAGAGAGCATAATGGATGCAAATAAATTTATACATGATTCTATAGTTCTGTGGTCTCCAAAATAGTGTGAGATGATTCATTGGCATGTTTAGAATGACATTACTGGAATGTCTGTTTATGTATAAAAATAGAAAAACATTAAACTTTTTCTGGTATTTAATACCAATTGATATAGCACATATGTACAAATGATAAAATAATGAATGAATAAGTAAATATACTGATGATACATACTCTCTAATTTTTTCTAACTAATATTAAGTGTACAATTTTAAACAATGAAAACTATTGCCTCAATTAATAGCATAGGAGAGTGGGGATAGGACTGAAATCTTTTTCTGTAATTTCACAAATTGAACCTAAGCAGTAATTCTGAGATTATATGCTTTACTTGATTAGGCTTTTTTTTTTTTGTAATTAAATGTCACACAAGGCTGGATGCAATTTTACCCAGCACACAAAGATTAATTATGCTCACGGTCTGTTATTAGCATGGTTTCACGTCTTCAGTAATTTCAGTTTACTAACTTACAAGATGCACAACATATTTTAAGAAAATGAAGGAGAATTACATATTGCACTGATACAGAAATTCATAGTATGTTTTGGAGACACTGTGCCATAATTGAGATAATTATAAGATAGATACAAAGATGAAGCTATGTCTTCATTTATCAACCATCATTAGTGCTTACATTTTCTCAAAGATAACTTACGTCTGCTTTTTAGAAAGACATCAAAACATACAGAAATATAATGTATTGAAGTATCAAAGTCCATGAAACCACTCTCCAGAATTAACTCTTGTTAATATCGTTATATTTGATTTGTCTGTCTTAAAAGAACGAAAGCATTGGAAATAGAAAGGAAATCCCTCTGTTTCTCATCCTATTCACATTCCTACTCCCTTCCTCCATCTACCTAGAGTCATCAACTACCAAGAATTTAGTTTATATGTCTCCATCCTATTTTTATATAAAAACACATATACATATGACACAGTGTTTTTTGGATTTAAAAAAATATATGTAATTGTGCTATAGCATACATAGCCTATAACTTGCTTTGTTCATTCAGTATTATGTTTTTAACATCTACTAACATAAACATTTAAAGAGATCTGGACCAAAAGTCTAGCACATGAAAATATTTAGATTGTTCTCTGTTGATGGAATTACATTATTTACAACTCTCACTACTAAAAATAATTCAGCAGTAAACCACTTCCTATATAACTCCAGGTAAGGTTTTTCCAGTGAGTTTGTAAGTATAATTCCTAGATTGAGAGTATACATAACTTTAAATTTTGCTAGTTTACAGTTTCTTCCAAACTGTTCCCACAGTGGTTAAGCCAATTTATATTCCCAGCAGCAATGATGGGAATTACAGTTTCCCTGCATTTTCACCAATACTTGATATCATTTTTAAACCAATTTTACCAGTAAAATAGTTCTCATTTTATTAGCATTTTTGAATATTAATGAAGTTGAGCATCTTCTCAAATATTTATTACCCATTTCTTTATTTTTACTTTTCTGAATTACCTATTCCTTTGGCTATATTTTATTCAAAGATAGTTTTTGTGTAGTTTAAAAGTTTACATCAAAGATCTCTGAATCCAATAGATTTTTAGCAAAGCAATTTAATATATAAATAATAAGATTATATATATTTAATAATACACGATGTATAATATACACATCAAGTATATTGGTGTGTCTATACATTTGGAAATATAAGTAATGCATATGCATGCATATGTATATATAAACAGGTATATGTATATACAAACATATATATAAATGTGTATAAACATGCATATTGGTGTATATATATACACATTCATACATATACAATGCATATGTATATATAAACATGCATACGTATATATAAACCCAGAAGTATAACATACACATGTGCATATGCATGTATAGATAAACACTCCAACTCTTGCAGTATGACTCTTTTAACTTGACTTTTGGCCTTACTTCTTATAGCCTGTTCTTTTCTCTTTGTTCTTTAGCCAGGACTTAGTTAAGACAGGCAAGTTAGTTTTCATGTATCATTCATGATGGGTCTGTTGAATTAGTCTCAGGGGGTAAGTTGTCAAATGACTACTTTCCATGGCTGATTTTATATTAGAACAAATGTCCTTATCCTTTTTTATGACATATTCACCTTGAGACTACATCTCTTTTATGTGAACATTCCCTCAGGCATGACAGATAAGTTCAGGAGCTCCCTGAAGACAGCTGGGCTTAAAGTCATATTATTTTGCCTAACCCCTCTTTGTATATTCGTCAGGAGCACACCCTCACTAAGTTTCCATTGGCTTAGTCAGAATTTGTTAATTTAAAATTAAGTCATGGTTGGAATTTCGTTTTTTTTTTTTAAACAAATGCTGAAAATAAGTCCCCGGTCTCTGCTAGATGGAAGGTTTCTGTTGAGAAGTCGGCTGGTAGCCTGATGGGGTTCCTTTTGTTCCCTTTGTATATGATCTGACATTTTTCTCCAGCTGCCTTTAAGATTTTTTTCTTTAGTTTTGACCTTGAACAGTCTGATGACCATATACCTTGGTGCTGTTAATTTTATGTAGTATCTCACAGGTGTTCTCTTGATTTCTTGTATCTGAATGTTTACCTCTCTAGCAAGATTAGGAAATTTTCTTGAATTATTCCCTCAAATATGTTTTCCAAGTTATTTACTTTTTCTCCATCTCACTCAGGAATGCCAATAATTTGTAAATTTAGTTATATTATCTAATGTTTCTCAAGGACTTGTTCATTTTTAAAAATTAGTTTCTTTTTTGTTTGTTTGTTTGTTTGTTTTAATTTTTGTCCAACTGGGTTAGCTCAAAAGACTGGTTTTTAAGCTCTGAAATTCCGTGAAGCATCTTTTTATATGCTCATTGGCCATGCGTACATCTTCTTTGCTGACATGTCTATTCAGGTCTTCTGCAGATTTTGAAAAAATTTCCCTAGTTTTATTGTGATAAAATTACAAATAGTACATATTTAAGGCATAAGGCATATTTAAGGCATTCTGATATATGTACACATTGTGAAGTGATTAACACAATAAAGCTAATTAACAGATTGATCTCCTCACCTAGTTAGTATTTCTTGTGTGTGGTGAGCACACTTAAGATCTACTCTCTTTGCAAATTTTAAGTATACAACACATTATTTTCAACTATAGTTGCCATGCTATACATTTGATCTCCAGGACATTCATCTTATAACTGGGTTTGTACCCTTTGACCAAAATCCCCCTATTTTTCCCCCACCCTGCCTCTGACAACCACTATTCTAATCTGTTTTCATGAGTTTGACTCTTTAGATTTAACATGTTGTTCCGGGATCTTTGGGGTGTCAGTTTGCTTCCTGGAAACCTCTGTGGCTGGTGGCACCTTTGCCTGAGTTCTTGTCCTGCGTCCAGGAAGAATGAGGCGTGTAGACAAGTGAAGGGTGAAGAAGACGAAAAGGAGCTTTATTTAGTGTTAAAACAGCTCAGAGGAGACTGCAGTGGGTAGCTCCTCTCTACAGGCAGGTCGTCCCATTGAGTGCTCAGCGCTCATAAGAGGAGGAGGCCCTGGAGAGAGTGGCTTCTTTCTGTAGGCAGGTTGGTTGGATATCTCTGCAGGTCTCTGAAGCTCTCAGCAGAGAGGGTGGCTCCTCTGTGCTGTTGGTAGTCCCGTTGTCTGCTGCTATCAGCAGAGAGGAGACGGTAGCTCCTCTCTGCAGCTCCTCCTCTCATACCATCAGTCATCTCTTTATTCTCTCTGTCCCCTGCCCTGCTCTGGCTGTCCTCCTCTGGTCTGGCTGGTCCAGGCTTTCATGGACTTCTGAGGGGAGGAAGGGCCTGTGGATTTGTCCATTGGCGGCCATTGGTGGGCTGCATCTATGAATCCCTACTCCAGTCTCTAGGACTGGTGGCCCAGCCCCCAGCCTTCAGGCCCTCCCTGGCCTGAAGGTTGGGCCGTACTAGGGACCCACCCTCTTCTGCCCAGGAATCTGCCTGCTTCCCACTGCCATTCATGGCCCCAGGGCTTGGTGTGCCCAGGGGCTCTGCCCTTAGACCCCGCTCTGGGATGGAGAGGCCCTGGGAGTGGAGAGAGGCCAGGCAGCAGGAGCAGACACCTCAGAGCCTGAAGGGACAGTGGGTTGCCCTTCCCCGCCCCTTGAGGGTGCAGGCTGCAGAGCAGCCCAGGTCCTGCACCTGGGAGGGCAACCGCAGCTGCACCAGGGGAGCTCCTGCCCTGCCAACTCAGAAGGAGCGGGGCTCCCGCTTGTCCCCAGCTCCTGCCTGCCTGCTCTGTGGAGTGGGAGGCCGGGGTCTTCAGCCGCCGGGTCCAGGGGCTGCAGCTACACCTGGGAGGGCGGATATCCTGCCTGAGCCCACCCTCCCCAAGAGCACAGGGAGGCTGGGATCCACAGCCGCAGTTTGGGCAGCTACAGCCCCGCCCAGGAGGGTGGAGCTTCTGCCTGGTCCATGGAGCGGGAGGCCTGGGTCGGCTGCAGCAGCACTCAAGGAGCTCCTACCTTAACTCAGAAGGGGCAGGGCTCCCACCGGCTCCATGGAGTGTGTGGCCCCACAGCGCCTCCCTGCTGCAGCCAGCATGAGTGAGATCATGGGGTATGATGGGGGTATTTATCTTTTGGTATCTGCCTTATTTAACTTAACGTAATGTCCTCCAGTTTCACCTACATTGTTATAAATGACAGGATTTCCTTGGGCTGTTCATTTTATCATAGAGTTTTAAGATTTTCTTTATGTATTCTGTAACAGTTCTTTATCAGACATACCTTTTGCAAACAGTTTCTCCTATTCTGTGGCTTGTCTTCTCATTCTGATGACAGTGTCTTTCACAGGGTATTAATTTTAATTGTGATGAAATACAGCTTATCAATATTTTTCTTTTCATGGATTGTGCGCTTTTGTTCTAAAAAGTCATCACTATGCCCCAGGTCATCTCTTATGTTATCTCCTAAAAGGTTGTAATTGTGCATCTTGTATTTAGATTAATGATATTTTTTGAATTATTTTTTGAATAATCTGTGTCTAGATACATTTTTAGGCATGTGGATGTCCAGTTGCTCCAGCACCATTTGTGAAAAGACGATCTTTTCCCCACTGTATTTCCTTTGCTCCTTTATAAAATGTCAGTTGACTATAATTATGTAGGTCTTTTCTGGACGCTCTATTTTATTTGATTGATTTGTCTACTCTCTCACCAATACCACAGGGTCTTGAGTACTTTTTGGAGTAAGTCTTGAAATCAGGTATTGTCAGCCTCCAACTTTGTTCTTCTCCTTTAATATTATGTCGGCTATTCTGCATCTTTTGCATCTCCATATAAACTTTAGAATAAGTTTGTCCATATCTGCACAAAATAACTTGCTTGAATTTTGATTGGGATTGTGCTCAATTATAGATTAAGTTGGAAAGAACTGACATCTTGACAATATTTTTTTCTATCCATTTATTTAGTTCTTCTTTGATTTTTTTCAGTAGGCTTTTGTAGGTTACCAGATAGAGGTTGTACATATTTTATTAAATTTACACATATATTTCATTTTGGGGGGTGCGAATGTAAATGGTACTGCATTTTTTTTATTTTAATTCCACTTGTTCATTGCTGGTATGTAGGAAAGCAATGAACTATTGTATATTAACCTTGTATCTGGCAAATTTCCTGTAATCTCTTATTCCAGTTTTTTGTTGTTGTTGTTGATCCTTTCAGATTTTCTGCGCAGATAATCATATCATCTGCAAAGACAGTTTTATTTCTTTTTTCCCAACCTACATATGTTTTATTTTCTTTATTATTTTGTTGCATTAGCTGGGACTTCCAGTAAGATGTTACAAAGGAGAAGTGAGTGGGAACATCCATGCCTTGTTCCTGATCTTAGTGAGAAAGCTTTGATTTTCTCACCATTAACTATGATGCTAGCTAAAATTTCTTTTAGATGTTTTTTACACAGATGAGTGAGTCCTGGTGTATTCCTAGTTTACTGAGAGTTTTTATCATGAATTTTTTTGAGGGGTTTAGTCAAAGGTTTTTTCTACATCTATTGATACAATCATCTGTTTTTCTTCTTTAGCCTATTGATGGATGGATTTTTATTCTTTAGACTGTTGAGGTGATGGAACATGTGATTTTCAAAGGTTGAATTGGCCTTGGATACCTGGTTTATGGTGTATAATTTTTTTTAGTAGTTACAGTTTTTTATTTAAATTGGCTTTTTTAATAAAAATTCCAACTTTTATATTATATTCAAGGTTAAATGTACAGATGTGCACTTTTGTTACATAGGTAAACATGTGCCTTGATGGTTTGCTGCACAGATCACCCAGGTATTAAGCCTGGCATCCACTAGATATTCTTCCTGACCCTATTCCTCCTACCACTTCCTCCCCTCCAACAGGCCCCAGTGTGTGTGTGTTGTTCCCCCCTCCCCATGTCCATGTGTTCTCGTCATTTAGCTCCCACTTATGAGTGAGAACATATGGTATTTGGTTTCTGTTCTTGCATTAGTTTGCTAAGGATAATAGCCTCCAGCCCCATCCATGTCCCTGCCAAGGACATGATCTTATTCCTTTTTATGGCTGCATAGTATTTCATGGTGTATGTGTACCACATTTTCTTTATCCAGTCTATCGTTGATGGACATTTAGGTTGATTCCATGTCTTTGCTATTGTGAATAGTGCTACAATTAACATACACATGCATGTGTCTTTATAATAGAAAGATGTATACTCCTTTGGGTATACACCCAGCAATGGGATAGCTGGGTCAAATTGTATTTCTTCCTCTAAGTCATTAAGGAATTGCCACACTGTCTTCCATAATGATTGAACTAATTTATACTCTTGCCAACAGTGTAAAAGTATTCCTTTTTCTCCACAATCTCGCCAGCATCTGTTATTTTTTGACTTTTTAGTAGTAGCCATTCTGACTGGTGTTAGATGATATCTCACTGTGGTTTTGATTTGCATTTCTCTAATTATGAAATTAATAATTTCATAATTTTATTAAATTTGATGAAATCAACTCAAGATGGATTACAGACTTAAATGTAAAACCCAAAACCTAAAAATCCTAGAAGAAAACCTAGGCAGTACTATGCAGGACATAGGCATTGGCAAAGATTTCATGATGAAGACACCAAAAGCAATTGCAACAAAAGCAAACATGGACAAATGGGATCTAATTATACTAAAGAGCTTCTGCACAGCCAAAGAGACTAACAGAGCAAACAGACAACCTACAGAATGGGAGAAAATTTTTGCAATCTGTGCATCTGAGAAAGGTCTAAAATCCAGCATCTATAAGGAACTTAACAAATTTAAAAGAAAAAAAAACCCATTAAAAGGTGGGCAAAGGACATGAACAGACACTTCTCAAAAGAAGACATACATGGAGCCAACGAACATATAATTCTTTATATACACTGTTGGATATGATTTTTTAAGTATTTTGTCAGAGGGTTTTTGCATTTATGTTCATGACAAATACCAGTCTAGTTTTCTTGTAATGGCATTGTCTGGTTATGGTATTATGGTAATGCTGGAATCACTAAATGAGTTAGGAAGTATTCTCTCTAATTCTGTCTTCTGAAAGACATGGTAGAAAATTGGCATAATTTCCTCCTTAAATGTTTGGTAGAATCGCCAGTGAACTCATCTAGGTCTGATGCTTTCTGTTTTGGAAGGTTATTAATTGTTGTTTCAATTTCTTTAATAGATATTGGGCTCTTCATATTAGCTGTTTCTTCTTGTATGAGTTTTCACAGACTGCATTTCAAGGAATTGATTTATTTCGTCTAGGTTAACGGATCTATGGGCATGAAGTTTTGTATAGTATTATTTTATTGTTCTTTTAATATCCATGGGCTCTGCAGTGCAGTGATGCCCCCCTTTTTCTTTTCTGATATTATTAATTTGTATCGCTTTTTTTTCTTAGTTAGCCTACCTAAAGACTTATACTTTTTATTGATCTTCTTTAAAGGACCAGATTTTGATTCTTTTGAGTTCTGTATTGATTTCTTGTTTTCAATTTCACGGGTTTCTGCTCCAATTTCTATTATTTCTTTTTCTGCTAACTTTGAATTTAATTTACTTTTCTTTTTCTAGCTTCTTAATCTGGCAGCTTAGATAATTGATTTTAGATCTCTCTTCTAATATATCTATTTAACGCTATACATTTTTCTATGAGCACTACTTTTGCTGCATCTCACAGATTTTGATAGGTAGTATTTTCAGTTTTATTTAGCTTAAAATATTCTTTTTTATTTCTCTCAATATTTGTTCTTTGACCTATGTATTATTTAGAAATGTATTGTTGACTATCCAAATATTTTGGGATTTTTCAGTTCTTTTTCTGTCATCGGTTTCTAGTTTAATTCCACTGCGGCCTGAGGGCATACATTGTATGATTTCTATTATTTTAAACTTATTAAGGTATGTTTTATGGCCCAGAATGCGATCTACCTTGGTATATGTTCAGGACAATATTTTGAAAAATACTACTAGATAGTTCTCTTCATAATGATTTACCTACTTGTCTTAGTCTGTTTGCTGTTACTTACAACAGAATACCTGAAATGGGGTGATTTATTTAAAAAATAAATTTATTTCTTACAATTATGGAGCCTGAGAAGTCTAAGGTCAAGGAACCATAACCATATCTGGTGAGAGCTTTCTTGCTGGTGGGGACTTTGTGGAGTCCTGAGGTAGTGCAGGGCATCACCTGGCAACGGGGCTGGGTATGCTCACTCAGGTCTCTCTTCCTCCTCTTATAAAGCTCCAGTCCCAGTCTCTTAATGACCCGTTAACTTATTAACTCATTAATTCATTAATCTACTAATTGATCAATGGACTAATCCATTCATGGCAACAGAGCCCTCATGACCAATCACCTCTTACAAGTCCCACCTCTCAATATTGCCACATTGGGCATCAAATTTCAACAGTTTTGGAGGTGATAAATATTCAAGCTATAGCAATACCATATAGGATAACTTAGAAACATCTTTCTTCCCCAATAAAACTCAATCATTTTTTTCCACATTTGCTGTGTCTCTTTCTTTATCTGGGTGACGAAGTATACCAACTGTCAAGGTATCCACTAAAAATAGCAATAAGGAAGTATTTTTGCCAAGAGGGTATATTTTAAGTGTTCTTACCACAAAACAAAAAAACATAAAGAAAAGTGAACTATGTGAGCTAATGGATGTGTTCATTAGCTTGGTTTTGGTGATAACTTCACAACGCATAACATGTATCAAAACATCCAGCTGTACACTTTAAGTACATACATATTGTGTCAAGTATTTCTCAATAAAGCTGAAGAAAAGGAATTATGAATTTTTAAACATAATATTATCTTTGTTATCTCCATCTGTATTGAATTTCCGTCAATGCTGTGAACAAAATCTGAAGTGCTTGTGGCAAAATTTCTGTACTGTTCTTTGTTAGAGATTTAATCTCAAAGAATATGTGTGGGAACAAAAGGATTGAGGATAGGGAGAAAGGAGAAACAACGTGAGGATGCATTGTGAAGCTGGCTGCTCCTTTGAATTAAGCAGGAGAGTTGGTGCAATCAGGTTAACCTGGATAAAATTGGTTGTAGTACAGATGTTTGCTACATGGAGGCTGAGAGAGCTGGATCCTTTGACCTCAGGAGTTTGGGGCTCTAGTATGCTATGCCAATTCCATATGGACTTTGGCATCAATGTGATGAAGTTCAAGGAACAGAGAATCCAGCTGTGCGTGGTGGCTCACTCCTGTAATCCTGGCAATTTGGGAGGCTGAGGGGGGTGCATTACTGGAGGCCAGAAGTTCAAGGCCAGCCTGGGCAACAAGGTGAAACCCCCTTCTCTACTAAAAATACCAAAAAATTTAGCCAGGTGTGTTGATGTACGCCTGTAGTCCCAACTACTTGGGAGGCTGAGGCAGGAGAATCACTTGAACCTGGGAGGCGGAGGTTGCAGTGAGCCAACATCATGCCACTGCATTCCAGCCTGGGTGACAGAGTGAGACTCCATCTCAAAACAACATCACCAAAAACGGAACACAGAATCATCAAGTTGCCTAAGGTGGCATGACAGCCAAGTCCTGGATTATATATTCAACATCTACAAATATTTACTAACTTTTACCACACTTATTTTTTATTCAATAGAATCAGGACACAACTCTTATAAATTTTAAATGCATTCTATTTCAGGAAATTGAAAATCTAAAATAAAAAAGTAGAATAATGAACTCTTATATAGCTATCACCAAATTTCCCTGCCCAACACATGGCAATATTATTTACGTAATTATTGTATCCTTTGCTTAGTTGTCATGAGTCAGAATTAGAATGTGACCAGGGACATAACAATCTTGATCTGATAGGGATAGATCAAGCAAACTCATCAGTTTAGATGAACCCCAGGGTTTGGTATATTACCAAGAAGTTTATCATGATACCATTTACGTGTTTTTTCTTATTACTTAGTTGTCATAGCCCTGGAGGAAGAATTTTTCTCTACAAGTCATTTTTGGAGAAGTGCCTTCATTTAGCTACTTAGCTTGTTTACCAAGTTAAGTATATAAATGGAAACTAGACAGCTTTTAAAGGATATCTAGTCTATAAATCTCATATAATGGTGACTCACGTGTAAATAAGACACCCAATGTCTTTGATGAATTAGTGTTATGTACCCCTAGCACTGCTTAATTGAAGAGAATAAAATCCTAATTCAAGATAAGGAAATTTGTTGTCCAGCGTGCTCTGAATTTAGTATCTGTGCTTTAGACCCGACCTGTGCAGGCTAGTTACTGAATAATTAAGAAGAATGCTATTCACCAGTCCAGACTCCAGGATTCTGGCTTTCAGTAACCATCTGCTAATGAAACCCCTGAGAATTCCCACAGCGCAGAGAAAACAAACGTTATACAATTATGCTAGGCATTTCTCACTTCCTTTATAGTAATACACCATCCAATTAACAATCTGGTGGGCCTAGGGATTCATAAAATTTTGAATAGAACCTTTAGGCTTTCTCAAGCCAACTGCTGGAATTAAATATAAAAGGAAACAAGATCATTAGATGAAAAACGAAACTATAAATATTTAATTTCTTGGCTTGGAATAGGAAACAAGTTTTAGTTCGTGGCATCTGTTCATAGAATCAGGAAGGACCTCCAGACTTCATCAAGTCCAGACCTCTGCCTCTTGGAAAACTGTGCCCAGGACATCCTGGTAAATAGCTGGATCCTGTTTCCCCAAAATCAATAGGAAGGAACAAACCTCACCTTTCCTTGGTGATGCTGGAAAGACTCAAGTTATGACAGCATCCAAAAGTCTCACTTATTTCACAATTGACTTCAAATCTCATAGAAAGCCTTTATTTCTCCATTCCATAGAAGACCAGAATCCCCTACCTTGGGTTCCCTATAAATGTGCTTTGGAAAGATAGAAACTTCAAAATAAACGTTTTAGCCAAACACAACAGCACATACCCTGATTACAAACAGAGCAGGTCATTACACAGTGATACAATTTGACAGACAACATATCCCCGAACTTTTTCCTTTGAGGCCATTTTATATTATCTGACATTTTGCCAGAGAGTGCTGGTGATTAACTATCTTCAGTGTCAGCAAGGATCAAAGTCTTCTTTACGTGATTAAAGTCTTCTTTACTTCATAGATAGACTTTCAGAGTAGCTAAGGTAAACAGTACCACCAGCTCACCAAATTCATTCTCAATTTTGCAGTGATGAGACTAATGCAGAAAAATGTCTTCCTCTATTAATATTTCTCACATTTCTCAGGACATGGATTTGTACATAGTAAACTTTCAACAAATGTTCAAATGAATGAATGAATGATGAATGAACAAAAACAAATGTACAAAAGATGAGCAAACTGATTTTGGATATCCTGCAAGTTTGAGAACTGAACCGACTTTGCTTGATAATACATGTTTTGCCATGTTGGTGCTGCTTTAACCCCAGTTAGTTTTTTCTCTGATTACAGGGGATTTGTTATTTTACCCTCTGAATTTTTAAAATGATATCTCATATATTACTGTGCTCATTTTATATTTGCACATTTGAAAACTTATGAGACCAGGGGAGCCTCCTTTCTGATCTCTCTGCCTTCCAATGCTTTGCTTCTTTAGTTTCCTGCCTTCCTTTATACATCACTGTCAATGCAATCTCTTCGTGAGACTGTAATGTGGAAAATGTTAATAAGAGGAACCTTCTTTCAGTATCAATCTCTTCATTGGAAAATGGAGGATGAATTTGATAAACTGATGGGAAATGGTCAAAATATTCTCAGAGAAGTATGTTTGGAAGGCATTTGGCACTTTCCTTGTCATTGGAAAGCAATCAGCAAAAATACAAGATAAGGAATTAATAAGCTGGAAGAGAATCTGCACAGCAATCTTATTTTATAATGTATAGATGAGTGAAGCGTAAAAATAATCATATTGTGTAGGAGTTTTGGGGTCATGTATTATATTTGGCACTAGGAAAGGGGAAAGTTCTAAGGTGATTAGGATCTGTCTGAGTATTACAATATTTCGGCCAATTTAAAATACTATATGAGTGTGGGAAAAACCAATAATAAAACCAGTTTTAATAAAGTCAAATCTTCCTGAACAAATCAGCATTATTTTGGTATTTAATTTTGTCAGTTCACACAATATCATGTCTTTTTCAGCTTCTAAAGAATAATTTCAGAGTTGAGGGGAGGTGTTAATTATCTTTATTGAAACATCATGTCCTAACTTGTTAATATTCCTAAAAGGTTATCCCTGAGATAAAGTATTGGTTGTCTGTAGGAATGCTCCCTGCTGAGGAGACAAAAGTGGCTACTGCAGAAGACATATTTGGTACACATGTCTGTTGTTTTATGAAATAGATGTTTTTACAGAACAAATCTGTCAAACAGATTTTATAAATCATATAAATAGAGAATTTATATGATTCTCTATTTAATAGAGAAGCTTGATTCTATCATCTTTCTGTCATCTATCATCTGTATATATATGAATCCATGCCTATCATTTATGTAACTATCATCTATTTATCAATCAATCAAGACCTATTTACCTATTTAAGATTTTTACCCTTGAATTCCTCAAGAAAATATAAACAATTGCTGTTAAGTCTATATTTTGAGTAGACTGTTTTATACATTGAATTTCCTTAAGCAATGCATAGCAGAAAGGCTTTGTTCATGCACTGAAAAGAAATATCTATCAGTCCTCCCTCATGTATAAGGGAAGTAGGTGGAGGCCTTTGATGGTGAGTCCCAGTAAACTGCTGATAAAACTAAGGATGGCTTATCATACAGATTTCCAAATCCCTAGGAAGGCAACAGAAAAAAATGACAGGTGGCCTAGAGCCACTTTATTGAAGCGATTACTACAAATCAACTAATTCAACTCCGAAATGAGAAATAAATAAAACATGGTTGTGTTTTGTCATAGCACAGAGCCTACATTCATTGCTAGAAAATAAAAGTTTGAATATATGAATTTTAATTGCTAAAATGATGGGAAATAATATACCAATTAAGAAGCACATTGGAATCCTTGGGAAAGGAAATACATACAATATACCTGGCCTGCTATGTGATATTAGTTTTTTCTTAGACAATATTTCCTTACCTTGTTTATGTCAAATTCAAGCCAATGCATGGGGCTAGGTACCATCCAAAGAAAACGCCTCAGAGAAAAAGCTAGGGCTACACGAGGCAGATGGACGCTTTATTTTTTCCTCAGCATTCAGGAATGCAACTTATATCTGTGAAGCAGTGAGGCTGTCATCCAAGGGACCTGAAGCTGACCTCTTCTATTTGAAGAGATGCAGAACATGAGAGCAGGGAGAGATGATTCCCCTTATGTTGTCACCTCTGTGAACTGGTTCTCTAATGATGGGTGTATTTAAAATGATTCTGCCAATGATACCCAAGGGCCTGGCCCTTGAGCAGATTTAGCCAGCTGCCGGGAGCAAGCAAGTTTTGAGAACACACAATCCTCCTTTTCCCCGTGGGACCAGCCTGCCATTCTGTCTGAACCCTGTCTATCCAAATGCTCTGATCTTTGCCACTGTCTCAAGAGCATTCTCTGGACACCATTGTATTTTCTTGGGACTTGAACATACCTGAGTGCTGGACTTTTCTTCTTTTAAAATGTTAAGACCTTGAAAAATTTATCTTCACAAATTTAGAACACAGAGAACAATGTCCAAAACTCTGAGTTAATCATTGTTAAAATTTTGTCATGTTTGTTCTAGTCTTTTTTTGTTTTATAATCTAAGAAATATATCATTAATTATTTTTTAAAAGTCTCTGTTGACTTCTACTTCTGATCTCATGACCTCTTCCTAACATTGGGTAGGGTCTTCCAGTCAATGCCTTATCATTCCGGTTTTTTTGTTTTGTTTTGTTTTTTGTTTTTTGAGACGGAGCCTCGCTCTGTTGCCCAGCCTGTAGTGCAGTGGTGCGATCTCGGCTCACTGCAAGCTCCGCCTCCCGGGTTCACGCCATTCTCCTGCCTCAGCCTCCCAATTAGCTGGGACTATAGGCACCTGCTACCACCCCCGGCTAATTTTTTGTACTTTCAATAGAGACGGGGTTTCACCGTGTTAGCCAGGGTGGTCTCAATCTCCTGACCTCGTGATCCGTCTGCCTCGGCCTCTCAAAGTGCCGGGATTACAGCCGTGAGCCACCATGCCCGGCCATAATTCCAGTTTATATAAATGTTATAAATGTTGTATCCTTGGAAATTTGGGGCAAATTTATTTTAAGTCACTTATAATCTCATTTATTGATCTTCTTTAAGCTGTATTCTTAATCTTAAATCATCTACATTATAATCTCATTTACTGATCTTCTTTACACTGTATTCTTAATCTTAAATCATCTACAGTGAGCACTTTCTAAAGGCTGAGCTTAGCCTCAGAACTTTAAGCAATCCTCCTGACAAGACTCCTTACTCAATGATTAGTAACTCAATTTAACTGCTTTTTATGAATGAGTTTCTTGTGGAAAAGAAAGCCTATGTGTGATTATATATATATATATATATATATATATATATATATATATATTTTTTTTTTTTTTTTTTTTTTTTTTTTTTTTTTGAGACAGGATCTGGCTCTGTCACCCAGGCTGGAGTGCAGTGGTGCAGTGGCATGATCATGGCTCACTGAAACTTCTGCCTGGCGGGCTCAAGTCCACTTCAGCCTCCTGAGTAGCTGGGATCACAGATGCATGCCCAGCAAATTTTTGTATTTTTTGATAGAGACGAGGTTTCGCCATGATGTCCAGGATGGTCTCAAACTTCTGTGTTCAAGTGATCCACCTGCCTTGGCCTTCCAAAATGTTGGGATTACAGGCATGAGCTGCAGCACCCGGCCAATACTATTATTAATAATAACATTAATAGCAGTAAACATTTGTTGAGAATGTCTTTTTTAGACATTGTTATAAACACTTTACATCCATTATTTCATGAAAGTCTTACTAATTCTGCGGTCATTGAATTATGCCAGTTTTACTGTTGAAATACAAAACTTTTGGGCCAGGTGTGGTGCCTCACACTTGTAATCCCTGCACTTTGGGACGCCCAGGCGAGTGGATCACTTGAGACCAGGGGTTCAAGACCAGCCTGTCCAACGTGAAGAAACCTCGTCTCTACTAAAAATACAAAAATTAGCCGGGCATAGTGACTGAAGCCTGTAATCCCAGCTACTCCAGAGGCTGAGGCAGGAGAATTACTTGAACCCAGGAGGTGGAGGTTGCAGTGAGCCAAGATCATGCCACTGCACTCTGGCCTTAGAAACAGAGCAAGACTCCATCTCAAAACAAAACAAACAAACAAACAACAACAACAAGCAAAAAAAAAAGACAGAAAAGGAAAATTTTTACCCAAATGATGTATCTTTTCGAAGGCAAAATAATTATTTTATAAATATTTTGCAAGAGGCCTACTTTAATTTTCTTTGTAAAATAAAGCTGTCACCATTTGGTGATTACTTACTTGTGTCAGATGTGCACCTTAACGCTCATCTTCACTGCAGGACTGTAAGGTAGGTGTTATTAAACCTATTTATAGGAGAAGAAAATCAAGACTCAGAGAGTTAAATACAAGTTGCTCAAGGTCACTCAGGTAATAATGGGAGAGGTTGGATATAGGCTTAGGTGTATTGTCTCCAAATTCCATTTGTTATCTTTGACAATAAGGCACAATAAGAATCCCAGAGCTGTGCTTTCCAAAAAGAAGAATTAATATCACAAGACAAATTTATTTTATTATTTGTCTTTCCTCTGGTGTTATCACAAACATCCTAAGCAGAGTCTATTAACTTTGATAAATGCTTTTGCATGCACAGAGATTTTCCACTCAAGATCTATTTTCAAACATATTTAACAAGAGGAGAAGAAAAAAAGAACTAACAACAGTTCAGCCAGCATTCTTGTAATGTTGTGTTAATAATAATCTCTTCCCAGACAGATGCCCTAAAAGTTCATTGCTGGAGATAGACACTTAGATTAACATTTCTTTCTCAGGATTAAAATAAAAAATGACAAGTGTGCTTGGCTATGCAACCTAAAACTGAGAAAAATCTAAAAAAAAAAAAGCTATGATCTCATTAAAGAACAAAACTAAACCAGTTATTTTCAAGATCTTAAAGACACATATATTGTGCATGCCTAATATTTTCTTTTCCCACCTACAACATTCAAAATTTAATAAATAAGAAATGTTAAAGTAATACAATTTTAAGGATTCAGGCCAATTTTATGGCCAGAGACATATTTTCAGTGTCTGGTAATACTTAAAACCTTGGCTATTATGGGTCTCAGCCCATCCCAATGTCTGAATTTTCTGGACCTCTTGGGGAAAGAATTAAATGTCAATGCTTCATAAGGATTGAATCCAGAGAAAATAAAATGTACTTGACTTTTTTTTAAGGCCATAGGAATAATACACCATAATCTATGGCTTGTGAAGCCTCTAGTATGCCCATTTAATATTATACGGAATTTCATTTCCGCTGAAGAACACTTAGCCTTATTTTTGTTAGAAAAAAAACTACTATAAAAGTTATCAAATAATTTAAGATGTGCTTGGATACTTTCCAAGTTAGGTAGAGAAAACTGTACTGAGCTCCTCAGAAAAGGTACAAAGACTCAGAGAATGTATGGAGTACTTAGAGGGAGATCCTAGTTGAAACAGAGTGCGGAGGGTGCCTGGATTAAACTACATAGGAATGATGTATGTTGCTGAGGAGTGAGATGGCAGTCATTGTCATTCCCACATATTTTTATGAGTACAATGTATCAAATTAAGTATGGAAATCACTGAGTGTCCACCCTTGCTTCCAGCAGGCCTTTTTAAAACGGTTACCTCTGTAGAGATAGCATCTGTAAATACCGCTTGAAAATTGTGAGCCCTGCCATCCCCAGCATTTCCTACTTCCTTTGTCTGCAGTATATGTATTCATACATATAATTCATGTAATCCATATCAGCATCTGCTAAGTTACACATTTTATTTAAGTGTTTATTTTTATCATATCTTACTAGAATATGTTTCCAGAAGACAAAGATTAATGGCCACTACATTCACCACTCTCTCTCCAGTATCTAGGAGAATACCGGACACACAGTAGGTTCTAAATAAATAGTTGTTGAATAAATTACTGAAAAAATATGTAAAAAGGGGTCACATTTGGCCATTTATTTTATGAGGCTGCTAACTCTGCTATTCAAAATTTCTTTTGGATAGGGGTACTAAAATACATCTCATGTTATGAGGCTAATACAGTGTTGGTTAAAAAGACATTTTAACCTTCAGCATTAAAAAGGAAAATTTCCAAATTTAAAACATGTCTCACATAAAAAGATGCAAAATCTCCAGGGAATATTAACACACTAGGCCAGCTGCAGTGGCTGATACCTATAATCCCAGCACTTTGGGAGCCTGAGGTGAGAAGATGGCTTGAGACCAGGAGTTTGAGACCAGCCTGGGCAACATAGTGAGACCCCTCTCCCCAGTCTCTACAAAAAAATTTTAAAAATCAGCTGGGCATGGTAGTGTGCACCTGCAGTCCCAGCTACTCAGGAGGCTAACACAGGAGGATTGCTTGAGCCCAGGAGATTGAGGCTGCAGTGAGCTGTGATCATGTTACTGCACTGCAGCCTGGTTAATAGAGTGAGACCTTGTCTTTAAAAAAATAAAAAATTAACACACCAACATTAGTAAATAATTTAATTTTATTTATTTTTTGAGACAGAATCTCACTCTGTCACCCAGGCTGGAGTGCAGTGGCGCAATCTTGGCTCACTGCAGCCTCCACCTCCCAGGTTCAAGCAATTCTCCTGCCTCAGCCTCCCGAGTAGCTGGGATTACAGGCAAGTGCCACCACACCCGGCTAATTTTTTGTATTTTTAGTAGAGACGGGGTTTCACGGTATTAGCCAGGATGGTCTTGATCTCCTGACCTTGTGATCTGCCTGCCTCGGCCTCCCAAAGTGCTGGGATTACAGCCATGAGCCACAGCGCCCAGCCAGTAGTTAATTTTTTAAAAGATTAACCATCATTATCAAGGTAGATTTATCCAAGGAATACTAGATGAATTAGTAGATTAAGACAAAAAAATCATACGTCCATCTGGGTAGATGCAGAAAAGGTTTGACATAAATCAACATTTATTCATGATTTAAAATCAGATGCAGTGTGGGAAGAAAAAGAAGTTCCCCTAACAGAATGTCTTCATAAGCATATAGCAAACATTATACTTAACAATGAAATATTGTAAGTATTGTTAAATTTTGTTTGACATCAGACATAAGGAAGCCTGATACAATAAATTCTCCTTAGCATTGTACTGATGTTTCTATTCACTGCAGTAAAGGGGGAAAAAATCTATAGACATCTTAGAAGTAATAAGAGAGTTCAGCAATGTAACTGGGAAAAAATATAAAATGTATTATATTTCTGTATAAAACAATAAAAAGAAAAATTTGAAAGATCATAGTATTATCAAAATGTGAAATACCTTGTATGAAATCACATTTATGGTTTTGAACATCCAACATTAAGATTATATTTTTTTCTCAAATTCATCTATAGATTCAAAGCAATTTCAATCATTCCCATACATTTTTTGATAAATTTTAATATAATTGTAAAATGTAGTGAATAACCAAGATAGTCTTGAAGAAGGCTAAATTGAGGAGATATGCCCTATCTAATATGAATAATTAGTTTTTTTATAGAGTTTCAATAGTAAAGATAGAAAATGATAGTTTAGCAAGTAAAGGATGCTAAGATAATTAATTATCTATGTGGAAAAATACAATTATACCTTTACGTTATATCACACTATAAAAATCAATCACAAGTGGTCTAAAGAAATAAAAATGAAACTCAAAAGCTTTTAGAATGTAATACAGAAAATTGCTTTCATCACTTTGAAAAAGGAAGGCTTTCTTAAATAAGACATAACGTTGATAGATTTTACTATTTTAAATTATAAATGCTGATATGGTTTGGTTGTGTTCCCACCCAAATCTCATCTTGAATTGTAGATCCCACAATATACATGTGTTGTGGCAGGGACTGGTGGGAGGTAATTGAATCATGAGGGTGGGTCTTTCCTGTGCTATTCTCATGATATTGAATAAGTCTCATGAGATCTGATGGTTTTATAAAGGGAAGTTTCCCTGCACAAGTTCTCTTCTCTTGTCTGCAGCCATGTAAGATGTGCCTTTCACCTTCCACCAGGATTGTGAGGCCTTCCCAACCACGTGGAACTGTGAGTCCAGTAAAGCCCTTTCTTTTGTAAATTGTCCTGTCTCTGGTATGTGTTTACCAGCATCATGAAAACAAACTAAAAAATTTTAATACTTTTTGTCATTGACAGCATTTGTATTAGTATAAAAAGATAATTCCCTAGAGTGAGAGAAAAAAAAATTTGTTACAGATAGAGCTGGCAAGGAAGTATTATCTAGAATATCTATGTATATATATGCATGTTAATTTATATTAATATTTATGTTTAAGTTTATTTTTATATTTATGTTTATTTTCTCAAAAATTATAATAGAAAGTAATAAAGTAAAAGAATCTAAAATGAAAAGGGACAGAAGATAAACACTTCAAAAAAGAAGCTATATGATTAACCAATACATTTGTGAAAATTTTTTATTTTACTAGTAATCAGAGAAATAAAAAGAAAAACACAATGAGAAATAAAAACACAAAATTTATATTGGCAAAATTAAAATTTCTGACAATACTTAATCTTGTTAGCCAAGTGCAATAAAGGAAACTTGCATTCTGCACTGATAGAGTAAATTGGCACAAACACTTTTGAAAGCTGTTTGATATATTGATCCAGAAAATGCACTCCACAATGTTTTCTGTATGTTGTTTGTACAAAAATGATCATAGCAAAAAATTCTGAAAGCAACTCAAATGTTCATTAAGTATGTATTATGAACATATATTTATTTGTACAATGTAATATTATACACCAGTGAAAATTAATGAGCTATAGCTCCTTTTATTAACATAGATGAATTTCGCAAACATGATGCGAAGTAAAAATGGTAAATTCCAAAAGAATACAAAAAAATGAATATTTATTGAATGAATTAAAGAGTAGAGAAAAAGAAGAAATATTTCTTGTTCAGGAATTTATACAAAGGTGATAAAATTAAAGTATAATTAAAACAGAAGTAGGATTATTTAAAAAATTCAGAATCGAGGCTATTCTGAGGAAGGGTTATTAAAGGTTGTGTTGTTGGAGAGGGATCCATAACAAGGCTTTTCAAGGTACTTTACAAGGTCTCTACTACTGAGATGCTTATAGGAATGTTCATTTATATTTCATATACTTCTCCGTGCATATGATGTTTTTATTATACAATAAAAATTTTTATAAAGGAAACAAAGACAAATCTAAATTTAGAGATTTACTGAAGTCTTAAAGCCAGAAAGTTCTAGAACAGTGCTATAACCCTGATTGGATCAATTCTCTTTAGGTCCACAGAAATACTCCTGCTAAATCTCTACTCTGGTCTTGGAAAACAATCAAATTCTTTACATCTCACCTCTACCTACCCCATCTGTGCTCCTCAGCTGGCACACTTAGCATGTTTCTACTGATGCCCTAGGATGACACTCGGCCTTATATTAAATAAGAAATCTAGAGAACATCTTGAACTCTTTCTGCTCCTCCACCATGTGACTCCAGAAGTTCTGGATATGTTCCATGGCAGTTGTACAAAATGTACCATAAGATAATAAAGTCAGTAATAATGGCTTATGTTTGTTGAGTCTCTATACTATCTTTTTTGCTACTATCTATACTCAGCAGAAGACCAAATTTTTCCTTTAAAACTACAGTACAAATCATGTTTCTTTGATGTTCATAATGCACCTGTGATTTCCCATTGTACTTAGCATAGAAGCCAAGGTCCTTACACTGGTCCAAAGGTGCTTCCTGATCAGTTGCTTGCTATCTCTCTCACCTGATCCCTTCCTGGGCTCCTGTGGCTCAAACTACTTCAATCTTGGCTTCTAGGCTTCTTTTCCAGCATGTCAGTTCCTTAGCCTTCCTTTGTAATGTTCTGGGATGTTCTTCCCCAGATATCTGCATGAACGACTTCCGCACTCCTTTATGGTTTTACCCAAATACTAGTTGGCAACAAAGCCCTAGCCAGCTCATTTAAAATTACCACTGTGCCCTCCCATAGACTCCCTCCACTATCTCAGCCTCATTCAATATTTGTATTAGCATTTATCACCATCTATACACTTGTATCCATGCATGTGTGTGTATAATTATTTTGTATGTTTACTGTTTTCTGCTGACCTTTACTCCATGAGGCTCCATGAGGCAGGAATTATTCGTTGTTGCTGTTTTTTACTGATTTTTTTCACTTGAGTATCTTTGTCTCCTTTCTTTCTGTTCTGCATTCTGGATTTTTAAAAATATCTATGTTTCAGTTAACTAATACTCTTTTCAATAGTGTCTAATAGATGTTTCACATTTCCATTCATTTACTACGTTCAGGGATGGTCACTTTAATTTTGAGAAGACTTATTTTGTGTTTTTAAAAGCTACCAGGTAAATTGTTATGTTATCTTTCTCCTTTTTCATACTATCAATTCCCATTCTTATTTCTTCAAGTCCCTTAAGTATATTTACTTTATATTCTGTGTCTGATAATTTTAACATTTGTATTCTGTGTCTGATAATTTTAACATCAGCAGTATTTTGAGATCCGATCTTGCAGTTTCTTTTTATATACTTTATTCTACTTTATTTTTTTTAATTGTCACATAAAAATTGTACATTCTATGGGGTACATAGTGATGGTTCAAATACTATATTACCCTGTATAGTGATCAGGGTAACTAGCATATTTATTATGACAGACATTTATCATTTCTTTGTGTTGGGAACATTCAATATCCTCTTTGTAGTTATTTGAAACTATATATTATTGTTAACTATAATTATCATATACTGGTATATAACAAGAAGATATTTATTCTATCTAGCTATAATTTGTGTCCTTTAACATATCTCTCTGCATCTAATCTTGCGGTTTGTGACCATAATAATTCTTCATTGTTTCCTAATTAGCTTCTTCATTTATTTGTATACGTATATATGTATGTATGTATATATGTATGTATGTATCTATTGGTGATCTTCTAGAAGGTCCTTGGTACTTTATGATAGCAACAGGGGTGTGTGTGTGTGTGTGTGTGTGTGTGTGTGTGTTGGCTTGAAAGTCTATTGTTCTTAAAAAAAAAAATTTCTGATTGCTTCTGCCAGTTTCCTAAAGACACTACCAAACGAAGACCTCTTTACACTAACTTTTATATTTCTTTGTGGAGCATGATTTTTTCCCCAATTTACCACTGATATATTGACTTTCAGGAGTCCTAAGTTGGTGAAGGAGACACTAAAAAATCTTTCCACTAACTAGAGAACCCCAGGCCTCATCTCCTAAACCTGACATGCTTGGCATATTAAAACCGAGCCTCTGAGCCACCAGGATCAGCTGAATCCCAGGAAAAACACCGACTCTATGACTTGCCTACTTTCTGGCCTCTATGCATTTGTCTTACCTTACTAGTAGCTCAACAATACATGAAAAAGTTTTAAATGCATTGTATTGGGTGGGGTTCCTCTGAACATCTGTCCTACTATATTGCAGAAAATGAACCCATTGATAGAATTTTAATTAAATTTCTAGGGTGTGCTGAAATATATGCTTCAGTGTAAGGAAACAACGAGCTACTCCCCAAGACACCAAATTTATAAATATCTAAATACCACTCAGTAAATATTACATTTAAATATATATTGATTTAACAAATAGAAAATACTTGTTATGGAGATGGCGCAGTGGCTCGTGCATGTAATCCTAACATTTTGGGAGGCCGAGGTGGGCGGATTGCCTGAGCTCAGGAGTTCAAGACCAGCCTGGGCAACACGGTGAAACCCCGTCTCTACCAAAATACAAAAGAAATTAGCTTGGCGTGGTGGCATGCACCTGTAGTCCCAGCTACTAGGAGGCTGAAGCAAGAGAATAGCTTGAACCAGGGAGGCGGAGGTTGCAGTGAGCCGAGATCGCACCACTGCACTCCAGTCTAGTCGACAGAGCAAGACTCTGTCTCTAAAAAAAAATAAAAAATATAAAATAAAATAAAATAAACAAAATACTTGTTATGGATCAGCAAATAAATAAATGCAATTTTTAGCTTACTTTAGAAAAGTCCATTCACTAAAAAAAAGTTTACAATATTTTGTATAAATGGTGTTCATAAAATATATGCATATTCTTATTCTGCTGTCATTCCCTGAGAAGACATAATTCAATTTTATTGCAATAAGTCATCACAGAATTAAAAATTGCAATTTAAACATTTTTATGCATTAATGAAATATTCTGATGCTATCTTTTTTTAGTCTTGCAAATATTACTTTGAGATTTGTGGAAAGACTGCTTTAATTAAAGACAACACTAACATTTAATTTAGAAATCTTTTGTATAAAGATTCGTATATTGAAAAGGGATATATAATTATATCTTTATTTATTATTTAAAAGACAATTATCAAGTTAAATAATTATGTTAGATGTACATATTTTAAAGAATATAAGGCCTTTCAAAACATGAAGCAGCATTATTGTAATAGAATCTGTGTATAAAAGTTATGATTTTTGTATTATAATCTGTGATCTGATCTTTTTTCATTTCCCTATGTCAGAAGACTATGACAGAAAATTATAAAGTCAGAGAACATTAAACCTAGATGAAACCTCAAAATAATCTAGCTCAACTCCTTAGCTTTAAAAATCAGAAAACAAAGATGGAGCTAAATTATTTTTCTTACGACAGTAACTAACTCATTTTAAGACAGGAGTGAAACCTGGGTCTTTCTAGTTAGTAACCAAGGCTCTTTTTCCATTACAACATTCAGATTCATACTTGGCACTTATTGAATAAATGCCTTCTACTCTTGTAGTATTTATTGTCCCTTAAGAGAATGCTATTACTGCCTATCTGGCCTGCTTGTCTGTATATGCTTCCAGTGTACGCCTGTGTCTGTGCACTTGGTAAAAGGGAGGCACTGAGTGGAAGAACAAAATAGCCTTGCATTACTCTTCCCTTATTGTGTATGTATATACAACTACACTACTCTACCTCATTAGGCCCACAGATCTTTGCCATTTATATTTTCAGAAGATCTAAGAATGAGGTACATACTTGATTTCTAGTTATTCTCTTAGTTTTCCCATGCATCTTATCATTAATGTTAAAATTGTTGTTTTCTTTAAATAGTATGTTAAATAAACATAAATCTTCAAAAGTTCTGAGTTTTCATTTCTAAAAATGTGAAAAAAGAAAAGGTAACTTAAGGATGAAGACTCAGAATATATTAAAATGTACAAAACTGACCCAACTCTAGTTTTTGGCCAAATCTCTGTACCAAATTAATTTTTCTTTTTCTCTTTTTGTCCTTTCTCTCTCCCCATTACACACAACACACACACACACACACACACACACACACACACACACAGTACTATAATTTTCAGTTTGGCTGAAATAAATAAAATTTGTAGTGAGCTCCTAAGATCTCATCTGATACCATGGCAAATAGCTAAATTGTAATGTTTATTATGTTAGTTTAGGTTTTTGTTTTAATTACAGAAATTGATGCTAAGCAACAATTAGAAAACATTCTAATAAACAAGCTTGCTAATCTCAGCACTAGTTATAATTGTTAAAGCAAATTAAAATGGAGACCAGGGCCGGGCAAAGTGGTTCATGCCTATAATCCCAGGACTTTGGGAGGCCGAGGTGGGTGGATCACGAGGTCAGGAGTTCGAGACCAGCCTGGCCAATATTGTGAAACCCCGTGCCTACTTAAAATGCAAAAATTAGCCAGGCTTGGTGGCACGCACCTGTAGTCCCAGCTACTCGAGAGGCTGAGGCAGAAGAATTGCTTGAATCCTGGAGGCTGAGGTTGCACTGAGCCGAGATCACACCACTGCACTCCAGCCTGGGCGACAGAGCAAGACTCCATCTCAAAGAAAAAAAAAACCAGGCCTGAAAAAATCCTGAGCAGATGAAAACATTTAGACTTAAAAGTAGCCTTAACTTTGAAATGCAAATATAAGTGAAACATAACTTAGGCTATTTTTTTGGTAAATGCTTGTTTAGCAAAAAAAAAAAAAAAAAAAAAAAAAAAACAACAACAAAACTTAAGCTCAACCAATGAGATGCTGCTAACTTACAATTTTATAACCAGGAAATTTCCAGCATAATAGAACAAATAAGGCAACTCTGTAACTAATCGATCAGATGTAGTCTTTGTTTTGTTTCTGCCTTCACCTCATAAAAGCCATCCCTTATGCTTTTCAACAGGACCCCACACCGTCAGTTGGTTTGGTGCTTACTGACTCACGAATCACTGTTTGCACAAATAAACTCTTTAAATTTTTTATTGTGTCTCAGTCTTACTTTCATTATAATAAACCTATTAACAATCTAAATGTACCAAAATATAAGGCTGGTTAAATGGTATGGTCATCCACATTGTGAGATGCTAAGAGTGCAAACTTCGGCATCAGACAGACCAGGTGTAAATCTGGCTAAGTTACTGACAAAGTGCTTCCCCAAATGAGCAGAGTTTGAGAATTACCCATGGAGCTTCTTAAGGATACAGAAGCCTGGAACTGACCTCATAAATTCTAATTCAGTAGGTCTGGGCTGGAGTCAGGCATCGATATGTTTAACAAGCTGCACATGTGGTTTATATAAACACACTTAAGTTTCCAAATTAGTTGGCCTCTAAAAGTCTGTTTCTCATCTATAAAGTGAATGACATATAATACCTATTTATAACATTACTAGAGGGTTATATAAGATAATCTATACAAGGTAATTTAAGAATTTACCTTGCACATGGTAAATGTAGTAAGTGTGTAATCTATTCAGATTTTTTGCCAACTGCTGCTATTATTACTATTGTCCCTTCTACTATTGTAACTACCACTTTTAACACTGCTGTAATTATCATCATCATTATTAGATTAGGTTAGATTATCACTATTATATTATTCATTTATGAAATAGTATGCAGTCATTGTATTACATTCCTGCTTTAGAGAAAGACTGAGGCCAATAAATGCTGACAATGCATTTAGTCAGAAGGTAATTATAATTTTCTTTAATTATCTAGGCTGTAAAAAACATAAAATTATATATAAATGCACAGAAAATAACTGTAAGAATTGCACTGATTATATAGCTAACCTTATCTCTGCATGGAGAATTGTTTCTTTTTCTTCATTGGGAATTTCTGTATTTCTAAAATTTTCTGCTCTTGCCAAACTAGATTTAAGATTCCAATTGCATGCTTAATTGACACCCATACAATGAGAGATGCTTTGTGTTATGCACTGATGAAGCCCCAGGCTTCAAGAGGACCACAACGGGAAGAACAATATCTGGTTAAAACAAAGTGGCTTTAATAAAGACTTTCCTGGATTCCCCTCATCCTCATACACAGAAAATTATCAATCTGTTTCATCAAGTAGTTCATTTCTCCCTCCTTTAGAAAATAGTCTGAGCTGGACTTGGGGCCGCATACACTTTCATTGTAGTTCTATCACAAGCTCCGCGCAGGTCTGGCCTCTTCATGAAGCTCTTTTCCTCTTACTGTCTCCTTACATCCTTCACTGGCTCTTCCTTCCTTTTCTGGCAAAACCTGTTAGTAGCAGGCATCTGCCTAACACTTACTCAGCAGTGGATTCTGAAAAAGCTCCTCAACTGTCTCATTGACTTGGTTATAGCCCCTCCTCATTCCTCACTTCAGGTCACCCATCTTTTTATCCAGCATGTCAGCACTGAGGCGAATCAACCATTCTCTGTTTCTTGCAGTCCTGTTTGCTTTCTTGGCTCTCCTCACTACCCACTCAAGACTGTTTCAAAGAAAAGCTGTGCAGAGGCCAGTGGTTTACAATTATTTATCTGTGTTGCATGGAATGAAGTGGATGGACTAGACTTGGATATGTAATAGCCAAATTTTAGTTTATACACTGGAACCAAAACAGTAATAAAAATAAATTCGATTCGGTTTACTGAAGGACTATCATATATTAAAACCCATATGTAGTATTTCACATACTCTGTTTTTATTTAATAGAGGATATATGTGGATTATGCTGGCTTATAAAACTGATCTATATGAAACCTAAAGTGGATTGACTAGGTAATTACCATTTACAATAAAAGGTGGAGTAGCAAATGGTTTTTCCGACATGGAAAAATAAACTAATGTCATAAGTCAGGTAATATCCCTCTACTGAGAAATTACCAAACTACAGGAGAGGAAAAAATGTGTGTAACTAAGCATCTAAATGTAGCTATAAAACAGATAGATTTTTGCTATGGGTGATAAAACAACCAGCATTAAATTGTTACAGGAGAGGAAAAAATGTGTGTAACTAAGCATCTAAATGTAGCTATAAAACAGATAGATTTTTGCTATGGGTGATAAAACAACCAGCATTAAATTGTTAAGGAAAAATATTTCAAATATAAGGTACCACATGAAGTGATAAATACATTTCCATAGACTTTTTAGGATTTATCACTAACTGTAGGAGTACTAGGAGCTACTGCTACCAACTACTTATTTTCAGTAACTTTTCCCTTATTTCAAAGTTCAACCTAAAGTTTTTTGGACTAAAGATTGTGCTACTTAGATAGAGAGAATGAAAAAAACCAAAATTTGAAAACTTATTTTGTCCTCCATCATGTTACACATCATCTATGCCCAGCAATGGCTATGTCTCTTTCTTCTTTCTCCAAACATAAGAAAAAGCATACCATTTTCTTGCCTTTACCTTTTTTCACAAACCTCTGGTTATTCTAGGATTTCTATTTCCAGACACTATTCTGAGACATCTGTGCCTCTCCTATATTCATCCTAAATTATGCATCTTTTTCTCCATCATTTTTTTTTTACCTACTGTTATTGAATTTAGGCCTGTAGGAGTTGCCTTATTGATGATTTCTAAGATACCATAACCACTCTTTTTTTTCCTCATTGGTATCATGTGCCAACATCTAATCAGATTTATGTTTTTGACCCTCTTCTTTTTTAAATCCTAGGATATGAAAACATGCTAACCTTTGATTTTACAATGTCTGATGAGCTAAAACAAAAAAAATTGCAAAAAAATCTCATAATGTTTTAAGAAAGTTTATGAATTTGTGTTGGGCTGCATTCAAAGCTGTCCTGAGCTGCATACAGCCTGCCACCTGCGGGTTGGACAAGCTTACTATACAGAAATGGTGTTTGCTATTGTATACTGAGAGAATGTATCTTTTTCTTCTTTTCTACCTCTTTTCTCTAGAATTTATACTACTTCTTAACTACCTACTTCTTATGCAAAAAGTACAAGAAAGTACAAAGACTATTTAATAAGTACAAGTTTATTTCCATTACAATCTAATAAATTTGACATTTAGAAGAGAAGATACACTTAATAAAATACACTTATAAGGACTGACTAGCTATAAAATTATTGAATTATAGATCCATATCACCTCTGGTACAAAGAAAATAGCAGGATTCATCTACTCACCTTCTGACTGATTGTTCAACTATATATATATATGTGTGTGTGTGTGTGTGTGTGTATACATATTTAAAGATCTAATATAATGTAACAGAATTGAAAATGACTAAACCAGTAGTGTTATTAACACAATTGCATTGTTATGCTTTTCTTTAACTATCTGGATGTCTAGCTATGAAATCAATTTATATTCAATCCAACACCAGAAAAAACTAGCTGCCTCACATCAATGTAAATACCTTGTTATGTCAACTTTTATTCTTTATGACTTATGACTGATTTAAGGCTCAGAGAAATATAGGTATGGAATTTAGTTTAATAGCATTTAGGTTATGTTTTGTTTGTTTTGTTTTTAGATGGAGTCTCACTCTGTCCCCCAAGTTGTAGTGCAGTGGCATGATCTTGGCTCCCTGCAACCTCCACCTTTCAGGTTCAAGCAATTATCCTGCCTCAGCCTCCCAAGTAGCTGAGACTACAGGAGTACACCACCACCCCCTGCCAATTTTCGTATTTTTATAGTAGAGACAGGGTTTCATCGTGTTGGCCAGGCTGGTCTAAAACTCCTGATTTCAAGTGATCCGCCCGCCCACCTCGTCCTCCCTAAGTGTTGGGATTACAGGCCTGAGCCACCGCAATTGGCAGCATTTTGTTTTTCATTAGAACTTTACATTTAACGATATCCTGGAAATACAAGAAGGATAACCTACCTCTGTTAAGTGCTGAACTTTCTATCAGGGGTGATCTGAAAGCCTGGAGAAATTAGATTCCAACTAAACTACTAAACTTATTGCATAATCAGAGGCCACCACCTAGGATGCTTTTGGAGAAAACAGACTGAACTTTCCATGGTAGAAAAACGTGGTCTGACTTGCTAGGGCAGTACATTTCAGTTCTTACTAGTCCATTGGCATTGTAAAGAAGAACAAGGTTAATCCTTGCCCTCTGGATATAGTATTGGCTTAGTAGCTGTACAGAACCAGATGACCCATCATCAAAGGCTTTGTTGTATAATTTACAGCAAATGAAATAGAATTCTGCTATCTTTATTTTGTTTTCATAAATCCAGTTCTGAAAAAAATGAATAAAAGGAACAAAGGTTATTATATAATAGCAAACAACTTCTTCCCAAACAGTACAATATGATTAATTTATATCACTTTTAATATGAATTCTTAGAACAGCCAATGAATGCCCTCAAGCCAAAGGCCACTAGAATCACCTGTAGTTGAGGAAAGTTAATTTATTAATGTGTTGACAAGACAGTGGAAAGCCCACCATTGAAAGTAATAAAGTATCTCTCAATAAGAGCATGTTACAAGTGACTTTTTGTAGGATTTGGGCTTGGGTGAGGCGATTTGGAGGAGAGTTCAAGGAAATGGGGCTTTGTACTGCGTTGGATGTTGTCAGGAATTTGAATAATTCTATGATTGTTTATCTTTGTATTTCTTATTTGGAAAGTAAGAATGTGAGACAGAGCTACTGCTGTAATTGGTAAATAGCAGTTACTCATAATTGGCCAGAATAGGGGACTTGATGGTAATTTTCTATAGTTTAGACAATGAACTATTTAGCCTAATCTATAAAAATCACAGGATGACCTCATATGATAATGTCCTGTGAAAATCTTATGTTCAACAGAAGGACATTTGTATTAGTCCATTTTCAAACTGCTATAAAGCAATGTTGGAATCTGGGTCACTTATAAATGAAAAAGGTTTAAGTTTAATTGACTCACAGTTCTGCATGGCTGGGGAAGCCTCAGGAAACTTACAATCATGGTGGAAGGTGAAGGAGAAGCAGGCACCTTCTTCACAATGTGGCAGGGGAGAGAAGAGCAGGGGAAACTGTTATTTATAAAACCATCTGATCTGGTGATAATTCACTCACTGTCACGAGAACAGCATGAGGAAAAACACCTGGGATGGTTAATACTGAGTGTCAACTTGATTAGATTGAAGGATGCAAAGTATTGATCCTGGGTGTGTGTGTGTGAGGGTGTTGCCAAAGGAGATTAACATTTGAGTCACTGGGCTGGGGAAGGCAGACCCACCCTTAATCTGGTGGGCACAATCTAACCAGCTGGGCACAATCTAATCTGGTGGGCACAATCTAATCAGCTGCCAGCAAATGTAAAGCAGGCAGAAAAACAGAAAAGGTGAGACTGGCCTAGCCTTTCTCCCATTCTGGATTTTATATATATATATATATTTATATTTATATGTGGAGATATATATATATGGAGAGAGAGATATATATGGAGAGATATATATATATGAAGATATATATATGAAGATATATATGAAGATATATATATGAAGATATATATGAAGATATATATGAAGATATATATATGAAGATATATATATGAAGATGATATATATATGAAGATGATATATATATGAAGATATATATATGAAGATATATATATGAAGATATATATATGAAGATATACATATGAAGATATATATATGGAGATATATATATGAAGAGATATATATATGGAGATATGTATATATGGAGATATATATATATGGAGATATATATATGAAGATATATATATGGAGATATATATATGAAGATATATATATGGAGATATATATATGAAGATATATATATGGAGATGTATATATGAAGATATATATATATGAAGATATATATATGGAGATATATATATATGAAGATATATATATGGAGATATATATATATGAAGATATATATGGAGATATATATATATATGGAGATATATATATGGAGAGAGATATATATGGAGATATATATATGGAGATATATATGGAGATATATATATGGAGATATATATATGGAGATATATATATGGAGATATATATATGGAGATATATATATGGAGATATATATATGGAGAGATATATATATGGAGAGATTATATATATGGAGATATATATATGGAGATATATATAATATGGAGATATATATATATGGAGAGAGATATATATGGAGATATATATATGGAGATATATATATATGGAGATATATATATGGAGATATATATATATGGAGATATATATATATGGAGATATATATATATGGAGATATATATATATGGATATATATATATATATATGGAGATATATATATATCTCCTATTAGTTCTGTCCCTCTAGGGAATGCTGACTAATACAGATTTTGGTACCAGTAGTGGTTCCAGAGGGACAGAATATTAAGGATGGGGTTCTTTAATTTTGGGGATTCTGGAGTTTGCTGCTTAATATGATTAGATGCAAAAATGCTAAGGACTGTACTTCTAATAGTATGGAGAACACTGACAGTCTTTGGCGTGAACTATTTAGAGAGTTATGCAAAATAAATACATTTGACACTCCTGATTCACTGCTTGTGAGAAGCAAGGAGTTTAGTGACTCTATATATAATACCTTTGACCATATGTGGAGAACTAATGAACATAATGAAGCTAGTTGGTGCTCTTAAGTAGAGTGGACAAAGTGATGAAATAAAATGATGAACTTAGGGATTCTGTCTTCCAGCTTCAGAAGCAGATACTAAGCCTCAAATCTGCTAAAATTGCCCTGAGTGAGTCTTATCTCCTGTAGAGAAAAAGCTGAAGCTGTGGAAAAACAGACACAAGCTCTTATTATGTGTGTGGCTGACCTGCAACAAAAGGTGCATGCACATCCTTGCCTGCTGTCTACTGTTAAAGTGAGGGCACTGACTGAAAATAATGGGACCCTACGTTCTTGGAATGGGGATGTGTAGGAGGACCCTGACGAAACTGGGGACACTGAGTTTGTAAACTCTGATGAATCCTTTTTGCTAGAAGGAACAGCTTCCCCATCCCCAGTAGTGGCAGTATCCCCTCCCAGACCCATGCTACTCTCAGCCTTTCCACCTTTGTCTGAGGACAAAAACCCTGTACTGCCTGAGGCAACAGTGCTGGCCTACCCTGAGGTGGTTGCCAAGCAAACTCATGTTGATTCTCCTCGGAAGCCTCTCTCAACATTCCTGTTTGCTTCTAGACCTGTAACTAAACTAAAGTCCTGGCAGACCCCTGGAGGTGACGTTGACAGTGTGACCCGTGAGGAGGTGTGTTACACTTGAAAAGAACCGCTGGAGTTTTCTAATTTATAAACACAACAATCTGGAGAACAGGCACAGGAATGCATATTAAGGGTATCAGATAATGGCGGAAGGACCACAGAGTTGTATCAAGCTAAATTTATTGATTTGGGTCCACTCAGTAGGGACTCTGCTTTCAGTGGTACAGCTTAGGGCATTAAAAAAGGTTCTGATTGTTTATTGGCTTGGTTAGCTGAAATATGGATTAAAAGATGGCCCACTGTGAATGAGCTGGAAATGCCTGATCTCCCTTGATTTAACGTAGAGGAAGGGGTACAAAGCCTTAGGGAGATTGCAGTGATGGAGAGGATTAGTCACTTTAGACCTACTCATCCCAGCTGGGAGAGTCCAGAAGATATACCCTTGAGCAATCCCTTGTGAAATAGATTTGTGAGGGTAGCACCTGCATCTTCAAAGAGCCCGGTAATTGCTCTTCTCGGTATGTCAGATCTAACAGTAGGAACAACAATCATTCAGCTACAAAACTTAAATACAGTGGGAATAATTAGATCTTGAGGTGGCAGAGGCCAAGTGGCAGCACTCAGCCTTCACAGGCAAGGTGGGCGTATAATGGACAGAAGAGACAAAGTAGCAATCAGAATAGTCTGACTTGTGTATAGCTCTGGCATTGGCTAATTAATAATGGTGTTCCTAGAAATGAAATTGGTAGGAAAACTACTGCATTCCTACGTAATTTATATGAGGAGAAAACATCTAGGTCAAATGGACAAAAGACTAATTTGAATGATTAAAACTGAGAATCACGGTCTCTCAATCAATTTCCAGACTTGAGTCACTTTATAGATCCAGAACTCCTTGAATAAAGGGGAGGCTGGGTCCCCTTGAGGAAAGACCCCATTACATTACCAACAATTTATGCGGTGAATCTTTCTTCCATCCTCCTCTAGGACACCTCCAGCCTTTTACCAGGGTAACTGTGCAATGGGGAAAGAGAAATAATCAGGCATTTCAGACTGATCAGACTGGCTCTGAGCCGATGTTGATTGCAGAGGACCCAAAACATCTTTGTGGTCCTCCAGTCAAAGTAAGGGCTTATGGAGGTCAGGTTAATGGAGTTTTAACTCAGGTCCAACTTACAGTAGGCCCAGTGATTCCCTGGACACATCCTGTGATCTTTTCCCCAGTGCCAGAATGCATAATTGGCATAGACATACTTAGCAGCAGTCAGAAGCCCCACATTGGCTCCCTGACTGGTAAGCTGAGGGCTATTATGGTGGGAAAGGCCAAATAGAAGCCATTAGAGCTGCCTCTACCTAGAAAAATAGTAAATAAAAAACAATATTGCATCCCTGGAGGGATTGCAGAGATTAGTGCCACCACAAAGAACTCGAAAGACTCAAGGGTGGTGATTCCCACCACATCCTTATTCAACACTCCCATTTGGCCTGTGCAGAAGACAGATGGATCTTGGAGAAAGACAGTGGATTATTGTAAGCTTAACCAAGTGGTAACTCCAATTGCAGCTCTTGTACCAGATATGGTTTCATTGCTTGTGCAAATTAACACATCTTCTGATACCTCGTATGCAGCCATTGACTTGGCAAAAGCCTTTTTCTCCATTCCTGTCTATAAGGCCCACCAGAAGCAATTTATCTTCAGCTGGCAAGCCCAGCAATATACCTTTACTGTCCTACCTCAAGGGTATATTATCTCTCCCGCTTTGTGTCATAATCTTATTCAGAGAGCCTTGATCACTTTTTGTTTCCACAGGATATCACACTGGTCCATTACATTGATGACATTAGGCTGATTGGATCCAGTGAGCAAGAAGTAGCAAACACATTGGAGTTATTGGTGAGACTTTTGCGTGCCAGAGGATGGGAAATAAATCTGATTAAAATTCACGGAACTGCTATCTTAGTAAAATTTCTAGGGGTCCAGTAGTGTGGGGCCTGTCAAGATGTTCCTTCTAAGGTGAAGGATAAGTTGCTGCATTTGCCCCCTCCTACAACCAAGAAAGAGGCACTATGCCTACTGGGCCTATTTGGATTTTGGCGGCAACACATTCCTCATTTGGGTGTGTTACTCTGGCCCATTTATCAAGTGACCTGAAAGGCTGCCAGTTTTGAGTGGGGTCCAGAAGAGAAGAAGGTTCTGTGACAGGTTGAGGCTGCTGTGCAAGCTGTTCTGTCACTTGGGCCATATGACCAAGCAGATCCAATGGTGCTTGAGGTGTCAGTGGCAGATAGGGATGCTCTTTGGAGCCTTTGGCAGGCTCCCTTAGGTAAATCACAGTGGAGGCCTCTAGGATTTTGGAGCAACACCCTGCCATCTTCTACAGATAACTACTCTTTGGTGGAAACTGAACGTTTGATCATGGGTCATCTAGTCATGATGCAACCTAAACTGGCTATCATGAATAGGTTGCTTCCTGACATGTCTAGTCATAAAGTGAGTCATGCACAGCAGCATTCATTCCATCATCAAATGGAAATGGTATATATGTGATCGGGCTTGAGCAGGTCCTGAAGGTACAAGTAAGTTACATAAGAAAGTGACTCAAATACCCATAGTCTCCACCCCTACCACCCTGCCTTCTCTTCCGCAGCCTGCACCGATGGCCTCAGGGGGAGTTCCCTATTATCAGTTGACAGAGGAAGAGAAAACTAGGGCCTGGTTCACAGACTGTTCCGCACGATATGTAGGCACCGCCTGAAAATGGGCAGCTGCAGCATTACAGCCCCTTTCTAGGACATCCCTGAAGGACAGCAGTGAAGGGAAATCTTCCCAGTGGGCCGCACTTCCAGCAGTGCACCTGGTTGTGCACTTTGCATGGCAGGAGAAATGGCCAGATGTGCGATTATATATTGATTCATGGGGCTGTAGCCAATGGTTTGGCTGGATCATCAGGGACCTGGAAGAAGCATGATTGGAAAATTGGTGACAAAGAATTTTAGGGAAGAGGTATGTAGATGGACCTCTCTGAGAGGTCAAAAACTGTGAAGATACCTGTGTCCCATGTGAGTGCTCACCAACGGATGAGCTCAACAGAGGAGGATTTTAATAATCAAGTGGATAGGATGACCTGTTTTGTGGATATCAGTCAGCCTCTTTCCCCAGCCACTCCTGTCATCACCCAATGGGCTCATGAGCAAAGTGGCCATGGTGGCAGGGATGGAGGTTATGCATGGGCTCTGCAACATGGACTTCCACTCACCAAGGCTGACCTGGCTATGGCCACTGCTGAGTGCCCAGTTTACCATCAGCAGAGACCAACACTGAGCCCTTACTATGGCACCATTCCTCAGGGTGATCAGCCAGCTACCTGGTGGCAGGTTCATTATATGCAACCTCTTCCATCATGGAAAGGGCAGAGGTTTGTCCTCACTGGAATAGACACTCTGGATATGGGTTTGTCTATCCTGCAAGCAATGCTTCTGCCAGGACTACCATCTGTGGACTCATGAAATGCCTTATCCACCATCATGGTATTCCACACAGCATTGCCTCTAGCCAAGGCACTCACTTTATGGCTAAAGACATGTGGCAGGGGGGCTCATGCTCATGGATTTCACTGGTCTTACCATATTCCCCAACAACCTGAAGCAGCTGGATTGATAGAATGGTGGAATGGCCTTTTGAAGTCACAATTACAATGCCAACTAAGTGGTAATACTTTGCACGGCTGGGGAAAAGTTCTCCAGAAGGCTGAATAAGCTCTAAATCAGTGTACAATACATGGTACTGTTTCTCCCATAGCCAGGATTTATGGGTCCAGGAATAAAGGGGTGGAAGTGGAAGTGGCACCACTTAACATCACCCCTAGTGATCCACTAGCAAAAATTGTGCTTCCTGTTCCCACGACATTACATTTTGCTTGCCTAGAGGTCTTAGTTCAGGAGACACAACAACGATTCCATTAAACTGGAAGTTAAGATTGCCACCTGGGCACTTTGGGCTCCTCCTACCTTTAAGTTAACAGGCTAAGAAGGGAGTTACAGTGTTGGCTGGGTAATTGACCTGGACTATCAAGATGAAATCAGTCTACTACTCCACAATGGAGGTAAGGAAGTGTATGTGTGAAATACAAGAGATCCATTAGGGCATCTTTTAGTATTACCATGCCCTATGTTTAAGGTCAATGGGACACAACAGCCCAATCCAGGCAGGACCAAAAATAACCCAGATCCCTCAGGACTGAAGGTTTGGGTCACTCCACCAGGAAGTAAAACCACAGCCTGCCGGGGTGCTTGCTGAAGCCAAAGGAAATACAGAATGGGTAGTAAAAGAAGGTAGTCATCAATACCAGCTACGATCATGTCACCAGCTGCAGAAATGAGGACCGTAATTGTCATGAGTAGTTCTTATTTCTTTTGTTAAAAACATGTTTGTGCATGGATACTCTTGTACTTAAAAAAAAAAATCTTCATTTTATTTCCTTTTCCTTTATCATATGACATAAGATTTATTGACTTGATATTAGCATTTAAGTATTGTTAACTTTATGTAACAGTATTTGGGTTGGGGATTGGTGCGTTTCCGGTTGTACGAAGGACAGTTGTATTATGTTAGGCAAAATTATGACCTTATTTTTGTCTGTATTTGAAGATTATATATGATCTCAGGAGATGGGTATGGCATCAAGTTGACAAGGGGTAGACTTTTGATGGTTATACTGAGTATCAACTTGATTAAATTGAAGGATACAAAGTATGGATCCTGGGTGTGTCTGTGAGGGTGTTGCCAAAATAGATTAAAATTTGAGTCAGTGGGCTGGGGAAGGTAGACCCACCCTTAATCCGGTGGGCATAATCTAATCAGCTGCCAGCAAATATAAAGCAGAGAGAAAAATGTGAAAAGGAGAGACTAGCCTAGTCTCCCAGCCTACATCTTTCTCCCATGCTGGATGCTTCTTGCGCTCAAACATTGGACTCCACGTTCTTCAGTTTTGAGATTCGGACTGTCTCTCCTTGCTCCTCAAGCTTGCAGACAGCAGATTGTGGGAACTCGTGATCATGTAAGTTAATACTTAATAAACTCCCATATATATATACACATACACACACACACACACACATACACACATACATACATATGATAAGGATATATATATCCTCCATACAGGAAATATATATATATATATATATATATATATATTAGTTCTGTCCCTCTAGGGGACACTTCCCCTATTATCCAATGGCTATTTCACCAGGTTCCTCCCTGGACACCTGGGGATTACAATTCAAGATGAGATTTGGGTGGGGACACAGAGCCAAACTATATCAACATTGAAGTTCTGGGTCAGCTCCTAGCAACACCAAGGCCTATCTGATAATGCCTGGACATCTCTCAGATATCACAGGTGGGCTGCTTTTCCATTACTTCAAACATCTTTAGAGCTCATAAAAATTTTTTCAGATATACTACATTTATATAATAAAATAATAAAACTCCAAATCAATTCATTCATTAATTATAATGTTACTTTTTGCCAAGCCTAATGATAATTGTTTGATTAAAGCAAGGCAAGCAAGAAGGAAAGGAAGAAGAAAAGAAAGACAAAGGAGTAGGAGCAGAGGAAGAAGAAGAAGAACAACAACAACAACAGGCTGGGCTTGTTGGCTCACGCCTATAATCCCAGAACTTTGGGAGGCCAAGATGGGCAGATCATCTGAGGTCAGGAGTTCGAGACCAGCCTGGCCAACATGGTGAAACCGTCTTTGCTAAAAATACAAAAATTAGCTGGTCGTGGTGGTGGATGCCTGTAATCCCAGCTACTTGGGAGGCTGAGGCAGGAGAATCACTTGAACCAGGGAGGCAGAGGTTGCAGCGAGTGGAGATCATGCCATTGCACTCCAGCCTGGGCAACAAGAGCGAAACTCCATCTCAAAAAAAAAAAAAAGAAAAAGAAGAAGATCAGCAGCAGCAGCAGTAACAACAAGGGTGGCTTTCTAGGAAATATAAAGGAGATGTGAGGAGTTTTCTGAGATTACTCCCAGTAATTCTTTGAATGTGGGCTTGACCCTGTGATTTGCTTCTAAGGAACGTAACATGACAAATATGATAAGAGGTCAATGTTAAGGTTAAATGATAAAAGACTTACTTCCATCCTGCTTACTCTCTCTTTCTTGGGTTGGATTTGCTTTCTCTGATGAAGCAAGCTTCCGTATGGAGAGGCCCAGAGAGCAGGAACCATGGGAAGCCTCCAACGGACGGCCAGCATGGAACCGAAACACTCAGTTCATCAGCCATGAGAAACAGAATCCTGCCAGCAACGACATGAGTGAACTGGGAAGCATATCACCCACTCCTCAAGCTTTGCGATAATTGTAGCCCTGGCTAACCTCTTGGTTCTGGACTTAAAAAAACCTTGAGATAGAAGACTCAACTAAACTATACCCAGATTCCTATCCATGGTAATAATGGTTGTTTTACACTAGTAAGATTTGAGACAATTTGTTACAGAGCAACTGATCACTAATACAGGAGATAAGGGCCAGGACAAAAGTGAGGTGAGTGAGGTATTTAGAACACACATTTTAAGAAAGCACTTGTAATCTTAAGGCTTTTCAATTTCTTCATTCTCCAGCTCCTGGTTTGGCTCTTCAGGAGATACCACTATATTCAAAACTGAAGCATTAAGGTGAAATTGCAGGAGGAGGGACAAGAGCTTTGATTATGGATCTACTAAACTACTATATATCACACCTATTTTGTGATAGCTCAATTCTGCTACTATTTAATGTCAAAATTACAATAAGTACTCTGGGAACTCAGCTAAAAGTGAAAACTAGTCAGAAAAAAACAGGAAATACAAGGTTTTACACAGCACTATACACACCCGTATTTAGGGAAATTTAGAAAATTATATTGTTAGGATAGAAAACAGAAGGCAGAAGAGTGATTCATTACTTAAATGTTTTGAAATATCTGTTATAGGAAGGTAATATCTTATCTACACTCATTTTGTAAACTAATCTCCCTAAATCCTCAGCAGGAAGTAGACAAAGAAAGGATAAATGCACCAACATAAAATATAAATACACTGTAAGGCACAGCAGGACCTATGTGAATGAATGAGTCATTTAAGCTGAACCTTGTGTGTGCCAAAAGCCAAGTTGTGAAATAAACAGTTTTTAAGAACTTCAATTTAAAATTAAATTATGTTCAAATACCAGATCAGGAAATATTGGTGAGGTCAAAGAAAAGTGAAAAGATAGAAAGATTTTATAATAACTTAATAAAAGCTAATTTTGATTGTAAGCATTTTAAAGACAAAAACTAATGATTGCTTTTATACTATATCAAGAAAATATATGCCATTATTAAGCAGGCTAAAAAGTTTATTAATTAAAATTCAAATCATAGAAAATTTGAGAAATCTTAGTCCAGTTGTTCTTCAATTTTAGTGTGCATATGAATCACTTAGGGATCTGTTAAAAAAGTAGATTCTAATCTAGTAATTCCGAGGTGGTGTTTATGACTCTGCATTTCTAACAATGTTCCAAATAATACAGTTAGAACAAGCTTCCAGGTGATCACACTTTGAGTTAAAAGGTCTTAAGATAATGTGCTTCTAAGTGTGGTCCCCAAACAAACATTACCACTATCACTTGCAAACTTATTAATAATGCAAATTCTCCAGCCCCACCATAGACTACTGAATTAGAAATTCTGGAGATAGTAACCAGCAGTTTGTGATCTTTCAGTCTCCAGGTGATTCTGAGACATGTGAAAGTTTGAGTACCACTGTCGAAAAATATAGTGTTTCTGAACCAGTGGTACAAATCAGAAACCCCTGTGGAATTTTAGGAAAATGTACCTGCTCAATCCCCAGTTCTGAAGAGTCTGATTAAGTTATTCAGAGAAGGAATCAGGAAAAATGTCTAAAAAGTTTCCTTGGCACAAAAGGGGGTGACAAATGAAAATATGTTGAGAAGCACTGCTCTAAAGAGAGGAGAAACCAATTGCAGAGAAGTTCAATTACTTGCCCAAGGTTTGAAAACCAGAAATAAAAGTCTATCCTAATTCTAATACCCATTCTTTTTCCTGGCATTTCAAGATGGTACTAGGAGGATTTAAAATAATCCAAGGTGCTGTCTCTTTCATGGAATGGATGTGCTCCCAGCCTGCTGTTATCCTTGTTGGGATGAAGAAACCATCACCTATTCTGAAGTGTTTTCTGTGATGCAGCTATTCAGAGGCCTGCATTAGTCAAATAATTACACTTTCTTTCAGGAGTTTCACACAGAAATTACAACATAGAAACTGAAGAATTGCTTGAAGCAGAACTGTGATAGATAGCTGGGTAAGGCTCTGAAAGCATGGTGAATATGTTACAGAAAACACTTGCTGAGATCACTAGTGCATAGGTATTATAAATAAGTAATAGTGTCTTAAAGGCTGTTTCTTGAGTTTTTATAAGGTGTTTGTAAAATAGGTTTTAATAGAATTGATAGTTTATTTACTTACAATTTCTATGTTTTATAACTTTTCCAATTAAATACTTTTTCCTCCAGCCTACATCTTCTTTTACTATATAATAAAAAACTGTGCCTTAAAATAAACCTCTCATTATTAGAATAGAGAGCATGTTACCAAGTGTTTATTACTTGTATGTCTTACACATGTGCTCTTAGAGAATTCAAGTATTAGAAGTACTTAATAATACTGAAAACTCCTCTGGGATTCAATTCCAATGGGTGTCTCTGTGTCCTGCAGGGAGATGTGAAGAGGATTTTACATCTCCCTGGAGGACACAGAGACACCTATTGAAAATGGAATTGGGACACACCTGTGGGGGTGTCTAAGTCCATTCATGCACAATTGTTCTGAATTTGAATGACGCTGCTCCATTAAATGACTTTGAAGATAGGTGGAGAGATTTTGATTTTTACCATGCCTAATGACATTTAGTGGATAAAGGCAGGAAGACTATGCTGCAGTAAGAGTTTCCAAATGAACAAGGATTCCACCCAAAATGGCAGCCCTTTGATAAACACTTAACATTCCTTGAAATGGAAGGAGAAAATGCCCTCGGGCATATGGAACTCACTGTGAATTGACAGAGGTCATGCTGTATCAGGGAACAACAGCAGATGGAGGCAGCTAAGTGCATGCCAATCCTGGGCTTCGAAAAAAATCATTAAAGGGTCTGTTTGTTGAAAAAACGCACTCCTCTTACAATGCTCAGCAGGAAAAAGCAGCATGCACTCTGGTACTGATGTTGAAAAGCATCTCCAGTTGAAGAAAGGAGGACAGAAGTCTGAAAGTTAAACAAGACACAATAGACAGGAAAGAATGTATCCAAAATGAAATCCTGATATAGAGGGTAATGGCATGATTTGTGGTCAGGGAGTATGGGGAAGAAAGACAATTGCAATAAATATAATCCAGGTATGCTTCTCTTTGGCTGTCTTGTTTAATTTGGGGTAACTTATGCATTGTGGAAAAGGAGTTTGCAGAGGTGGGCATGGTAATCACACTGGTCATCACTTTCTAAATTAGAAATAACTTTGTTCTGTCGCACTCGCATGAACAGAAGTTCCAAGTATTGCAACTGGGCAGGCATTATTTGTGCTTTAATAAAAGTTTCTCAGATAAATCTGAAACTCCTCCTTGGCTAAGTAGCACCATCCTAGAAAAATGTATGGATAGCGTATTTTAAGTCCTCCATAAAATATTCATTTTCTCTGCCCAGATTGCGATGATATGGGGTGCTGCATTTCTGTTTATACTTCTCAGAAAGAGTCTGGTATACAGCTATGCTGTCACACAGGGTAGTGTTTAATTAAAGTTTTGAATGAAATAATAGCATAATCTTTCTGCTATTTTGTTTACTAAGCAGCAACAAAAATAAGGAATATTCCCCCTTTAATCTTGTGAAAGGTTTCTGGGAGTCCAGAAGAATCTTTAATGTTATAGATTCAACAACAACAAAAAAATTTAGTCCTTAAATTTCTGACTTGGATACAGATGGGGGTGGGTGGATGGGGGGAGTGGGGAGAGAGAGAGAGAGACAGAGAAAGTAGCCATAAAAAGATAATTTAATATATCCTGGGCAACAATGACAACAACACAAGTCTAATCATATCTCTATAGGCATTTTTCCCCTTCATCCATACTTTGGTACCCAGCTGAAGAATTGTGAGGTGTTATTTACGAGGTAAGGAGAATCTCAGCCCTATTCTATTAAATGAGATTTCTCATGCAGTCTGTAAGACATGCAGACGGATGCTCAGTGACACCTGGCAGAACATCTATTCCATCTGATTGGTGCTTCACACATTTTTTATATTTGAAAAGTGTTGTGCTAATTGTTATTTAATGTGATATTAAAAATATTCATGTGAAATGAGTCTGGGGATCCTAAAGGGGATCAATTATAAACTAATTACTTTGTCATGTGCTTCCTTCTCCCTAGAGTGGACTATATTCACTTCTAAAGGAAGTCCATAGATGACTAAATATGAAAGGCGTAGTCCCTGAAATAATTTTCACCTGCTCTGAATGACTAGACTAGATTATATAGTCAGCAAAAGGAGGCTTGAAATCCCTCAAATCCAGACCTCAAATGTTTACTTATTATATTTATCTCCACACATATTTCTAGTTATTTTCAATATTTGGCCATAATAGTTTTACATCTAAAGAATAGGTTTTATACATAAAAACATCCATGTGATAGTTTTAGGCATAGAGGGACTGTACAACAGACATGGATGATAGATAGATAGATGGATTTACAGATACATAGATGTAGATAGATGTATAGATGAGTGGATGGATAGATAGATATGAACATTACTGAATTATCTCTACACAGACCATAAAGATAGTAACTACTCTTCACCTAGAACGAGTGACAATAAATATTCTACCCTTTTAATGTGCTTCTCCTGGTATAAAGAGCTCTTGTTAATATTATCAAATGGAAAAATGGGAAATGTCATTGTCAGTGGATAGCTTAGGGACCCTTTCTAGTAGGCCCATGTATAGACTTTTCGTGTGTGTTTTGTGAGGATGTAGAAGGGCAGGATAGGAGCAGGCTCACGTCCAGCAACTGCCCCTGACTGGATGAATAATTTCAAGTAAAATGGAAGGAGTAGAGAGGCCATTTTATACCTCAAGGCAAATCTGTTACGTAATTCAGTTTCACTAGTAATACAGCTGATAGTTTTATTCTTATCTTTTTCTAATGTCTGTTTTTAATTACTTTAATATTTGAAGGAGAGGAAGGTGACGAATTTCCTCTGAATATCTCTCATAAAAAAAATTTCTTAAAAATAGATTATGATCCTATTTCCAATTAGGAATCAAAAAGATTGTTAATACAACCAAGTTCACCACTGATGGTCTATCATTTCAATCTCTCAGGTAGAAATACGATTTATATAATCAGTGTGTCAAGGTCTCTTGAATTTGTCCTACTTTTAAATTAAATTCATTTTGACCTGAGTCTGCCTCCATAACTTGAGTCCCTACATAACCAAATGCAAAATAACTTAGTATGTAAACATTCTGAAAGCCTGATGTAAGAGTTTGCTTTGTAACAAATAGCTAAGTTACAGCAAATCATAGCAGCCAAGAGCTTCAGCCAATCACAGGCTGCTAACCAATCAGACTATGTCCAAAAAAGGCAAATGCAGAGCTGTAACCAATGAAGCTTTTTCTGTACTGTCATTTCTGTTTTCTCTCTGTAAATACTCCCTGCCCACATTGTGGAGTGGAGCTCTCTAAACCTCCACTGGTTCTGGGTGCTTTCCAATTCATGAATTGTTCTTATCTCAGTTAAACTTTGTTAAATTTAGTTTGTCTAAAGTCTTTCTTTTAATGCCATCAACCATTTGTCTCTATGCATTTTTAATATCTTTTTTGATTAACTTTTTTTTTTTTTTTTTGAGACGGAGTCTTGCTCTGTTGCCCAGGCCGGAGTGCAATGATGTGACCTCCACTCACTGCAAGCTCCACCTCCTGGGTTTATACCATTCTCCTGCCTCAGCCTCCTGAGTAGCTGGGACTACAGGTGCCCACCACCATGCCTGGCTAATTTATTTTTGTATTTTTAGTAGAGACAGAGTTTCACCATGTTAGCCAGGATGTTCTCAATCTCCTGACCTAGTGACCCACCCACCTCGGCCTCCCAAAGTGCTGGGACCACAGGCGTGAGCCACCGCACCCAGCCTCTTTGTTGATTGACTTTTTAACTTCTTTATTCACTGGCTGTAGAGTTATTGACTGGATCTGAATCCTATTAATGAGGAATTTGAAAAGTACATACTTTTCAAATTGTAGGGTGATTTGAATTTTTATACAAATGAGAGAAAAGTCCTTTAAATTGTTGTATACCTCCTGAATTTATCTCTACTGGCTGCCCAAAAAAAATTAAAATTTTCTCAGAAATTCTCCATCTTTATGCTTCTTTTCTATTTCTTATGAGCTAAATTTGAGAAAACCAAGAACTAGAAATCATAGTGTAGTAGAGAAGGAATAAACTGGAACTAATCGATGTGTGTAAAGACCTGACTTTGCTATTTACTAGATCTTTATCTCTGAGTATAATTAATCTATCTATCCTCAGTTTTTTAATTTATAAAGTGGGAATGATAATATGTACACTCAAGGTTGTTGCTCAAATTAAACAGAAGACATTTCTCTCATTTTTTGCTTGTTAATATTTTCATATTCCTAAATCTATAGACAATGTCTCTAATATTTCACATATTAGGTATTAAATAATTCTTAGAGTGGATTTTCAGCTTACAACAATTATCTTTTCTCTGGTGATGGATTCATACCACAAGAATTACCCCCAAATAACATGTCTTTATTTTATATCTCTGAACCATTGGCCATAGCTTATTAATAATAAGCCAATTATTTCTTTACCTTAGGACTTTGAAACTGACAGTCAGTAGAGTGAGTTGTGTTGATGCCAGGACCTGAAAAATAATATGAGATCCCTGAAGCTAACTCAGTACATGCCCTTCCTGAAACCTGGACATGCACTAATCATGAGCATCTGGGATTCAATAGAGCAGAGTGGATAACAGCAAAGGACCAAGAATTAGGTTGGCTAAGTTTGAATCTGATCTGTTGTTTATTAACTGGTATCCTCAGAAAGATTATATAACTCCTGATTGCAACAGTTTATTCATCTATAAAAGACATATGATAGCTGCCTTTACTTTATAGAGTCCATAGGATAATGAAATATGGTAATTATGTAAACAACTTAGAATGGTGCCTGTAACACAGTGGACACCTGACAAGTGGCAGCTGTTACTGGGAATCTGAGGGGTGTTCCTTCCAATTAACAGCCTGCACTTTTGTATTTGTTCCATATTAAACCATAATGGTTTTTGGTTGTTTATAACCAAACCAACTTTAACTAATAGTCTGGAGGAGGCTGCCTTTGGTATTTTATTCAAGCCAATTCAGCTCACTCTCCTTATATATGTTTACTATCAAAATCAAATTCCCATGCAGCTAAGAAAGACTTTACAACAGGAGTCAACTGGCTGCAAATGAGTAACTTTGTTCTCATTCCTCATCAATTCAAAATGATAAATTTAGTTTTTAAGATAAATGACATTTTTTCATAAATGAGCAAATATTTTGTAATTTCTAAAATATATAAGGCTATATTTTACAAATCACAAAATATAAATTATAAATATTTTATAAATAAATCCACTTATTAATAACAATAATATGGACATTATTTATTGAGTGCTTATGCGTCAAACTCTTGTAGGTTCTGAGGATACAGTAGGGAGGAAAAAGATCTCTGCCCCCATTTGGCTTGCATCTTAGTGGAAAGAAAATAAATAAACAAATATTGTTTATTTACTATGATTTCAGGTAATGAGAATGCCAGGCAATGAAGAAAACTAAAGCAGGGTAGAAAGCAATGCTTAGCTACTAGTTCCATTAAGGGAGTTAGAAAGGCTTTTTTGAAGAGGTGCCATTAGAATAGCAATATTGTACTGAGGTAAGTATCAATAAGCCTTGTTTTACAGATGAGGAATCTGACATTTTTTTGCCACAGATCACTCAGCTAGTAGGTAGACAGATCAGGCACTGAGCTCAGGCAGTCTAACTCCAGTTGGCCTTGGGCCTATTAAAAACTCTCTATTTTTCAGTGAGAAAAGAATCAAGATCATATTAAGGTCATTTTATTTTTATTTGCTATGTAGTTTTTGCACCATATACTTTTCCTATTCTTCTGTGTCCATTTTCCCATTTGGGGTCTGGTACATTTTTTGTATGTGTACATAACCTAGAACAAAATACCACTCTTCAGTTGAGCTTGCTATTTTGGCTGGGCAATTAATTTCACCATGCCCTCATTTTATGCTCTTTTTCTTTTAATACATTATAAATAACTGAGCAGCATGTGTAAAGGGCAGCTATACAAATGACCAAATAATTTTGCACACTTGCTGAGTCCTTTGACTTCAGAAGTTTTTAATGTATAATATATTAAACCAGTCAAGGTTCAAAGCAGTCACTAATTAAAAGGTCCTCTATCTAGCTCAACAAGAAATAGCTCTGGCTTTTCCAAACTTTTACATTAGAACAAAAAGGGAAATATATTAACTCAAAAAGCTAGTTGTTTAATTTTGATAGGTAGCATTTCAACAAAAATATGGATTTTATTCCTTTTTATAAAATGTATTCTTCTGTAAAATTTGGCACTGTGAATTACTGTAATGAAGGTTAAGGTGATATTGGGGGATTGGGCTGAAGGACTATGTTGCTTGTTGAAATGCTTTCAGTTTCTGAAAGGCAGCTGAGTCTACTTGGTAGAGTATTGTTTTGCTTTCTTAAGTTAGTGCAGGTAAAATTAGCAATTACCAAGAGATCCCCATAAAAGTACTCTATATGCCTGGATTTTTTAAATCCCTCATCACAATGGACCTCTTTAATATGTTTCTACATTAGAGCCCTTGACTTTGGCTTCAAGATGTATCTACCTAATGTGATATTAATAACAGGAAGAAATAAGGATATCTTTCTCTAATTCAGCATTTATTACAAGTTAAGGGGTTACTCTTTAAAAACTCAACAGATAAGTATGTATTAGCCCTAGTTGAAGAAATTTACACATAGAGTTTAAATAATTTTTCCAAGCTCACACCACTAGTAAGTATCAGAGTTAGGATTGGGAAGGAGGCTTGCTGTTTGTCCGACTTCATCCTCTTTCTCCTAGATAGTAGTTACAAATGCTTTGTGTATTCTTCTTAGCTAACATTTGCATGTTGCAGTAGCTGAGAATTGATTCTGTGAAGGCAGGCAAACCTGAGTTAAGCTAGAGGCTTTTAAAATTAGTCACTTAGCTTCTATAAATCTGTTTCTTTATCTATAAAATAAGGACAGTATTTGTGCCTACCTCAAAATATGGCTGTGTATTAGTTCATTCTCATGCTGCTATAAGGACATACCTGAGATTGGGTAATTTACAAAGGAAAGAGGTTTAATGGACTCACAGTTCCACATGGCTGGCAAGGCCTCACAATCATGGCAGAAGGTGCAGGAGGAGCAAAGGCACATCTTACATGGCATCAGGCAAGAGAGCATGTGCAGGGGAACCACCCATTATAAAATCATCAGATCTCATGAGCCTTATTCACTATCACAAGAACAGCATGGGAAAAATCCACCCTCATGATTCAATTAACTCCCGCCAAGTCCCTCCCATGACACTTGGGGATTATGGGGGCTACAATTCAAGATGAGGTTTGGGTAGGGACACAGAGCCAAACCATATTAATTCACCCATGGCCCCTCCAAAATTTCATGTGTTTTCACATTTCAAAGCTAATCATGCCTTCCCAACAGTCCCCAAAAGTCTTAACTCATTTCAGCATTAACTCAAAAGTCCATAGTCCAAAGTCTCATCCGAGGTGAGGCAAGTCCCTTCCACCTATGAGCCTGTAAAATCAAAAGCAAATTAGTTGCTTCCTAGACACAATGAAGGTACAGTTATTGGGTCAATACACCTGTTCCCCATGGGGGAAACTGGCCAGAACAAAGGAACCACAGGTCCAATGCAAGTCCAAAATCCAATAGGGCAGTCATTAAACCTTAAAGTTTCAAAGTATTCTCCTTTGACTCCATGTCTCACATCCGAGTTATGCTGATGCAAGAGGTGGGCTCCCACAGCATTGGCAGCTCTGCACCTGTGGCTTTGCAGGGTATAACCCCCTTCCTGGTTGCTTTCATGGGTTGGCATTGAGTGTCCGCAGCTTTCCCAGGCACACAGTGCAAGCTGTCAGTGGGTCTACCATTCTGGGTCTGGAGGACTGTGTCCCTCTTTTTACAGCTCCACTGGGCAGTGCCCAAGTGGGGACTCTGTGTGGCAGCTCCAACCCCACATTTCCCATCTGCACTGCCCTCTCAGTGTTTCTTCTGCCTGGACAGAAGAGGGCACCACCCCTGCAGCAGACTTCTGCCTGGACATCAAGGCATTTCTGTCCTTGATGAAACCTAGGCAGAGGTTCCCAAACCTCAATTTGTGTCTTCTGTGTACCTGCAGACCCAACATCATGTGTAACCTGCCCAGGCTTGAGGCTTGCACCCTCTGAAACAACAGCCTGAGCTGTACATTGGCCCCTTTTAGCCAGAGTTGGAACTGAAGCAGCTGGGATGCAGGGCACCATGTCCCGAGGCTGCATAGAGCAGGGGGTCCCTGGGTCCAACCCACAAAACCATTTTTTCCTGCTAGGCCTTTGGGCTTGTGATGGGAAGGGCTGTAGCAAAGGTCTCTGACATGTCTGGAGATATTTTCCCCATTGTCTTGGTGAATAACATTCAGCTTCTTGTTATTTGTGCACATTTCTGCAGCAGGCTTGAATTTCTCCATGTAAAGTGGGGTACTCTCTTTTATTGCATCGTCAGGCTGCCAATCTTCCAAACTGTTATGCTCTGCTTCCTCTTGAATGCTTTGCCACTTAGAAATTTCTTCTGCCAGATATCATCCTAAATAATCTCTCAAGTTCAAAGTTCCACAGATCCCTAGGGCATGGGCAAAATGCCAACAGTCTCCTTGCATAGCAAGAATGACCTTTACTTTAGTTACCAATAAGTTCCTCATCTCCATCTGAGACCACCTCAGCCAGGACTTCATTGTTGATATTACTAGCAGCATTTTGGTCAAAGTCATTCCACAAGCATCTGGAAAGTTCCAAATTTTCCCACATCTTCCTGTCCTCTTGAGCCCTTCAAACTGTTCCAACCTCTGCCTGTTACCCAGTTCCAAAGTCACTTCCACATTTTCAGGTATGTTTACAGCAGCAACCCACTGTACTGGTACCAATTTATTGTATCAGTTCGTTCTCACACTGCTGTAAAGACATACCTGAGACTGGGTAATTTATAAAGGAAAGAGGTTAAATGGACTCACAGTTCCACATGGCTGGGGATGCCTCACAATCATGGCAGGAGGTGAAGAAGGAGCAAAGGCACATCTTACATGGCAGCAGGCAAGAGAGCATGTGCAGGGTAAGTGCCCTTTATAAAACCATCAGATCTTGTGAGACATTCACTATACAAGAAAAGCATGGGAAAAACTTGCCCCCATGATTCAATTACCCCCCACTAGTTGCCTCATGACGCATGGAGATTATGGGAACTACAATTCTAGATGAGATTTGTGTGGGGACACAGCCAAACCATATCAGGATGTATGAGCTAAATGAAAAAAATGCATATAGATAATAACAAATTCTCAATAAAGTTCAGTAAATATTATAATCATAATTATACTTAGTATTTTTAAAATTGTTATAATCTTTTGTTATTGTTATGAGGGGCTGAATCAGGATTGGCTGTAGATATCTTTGGGCTTGTAGATGGTTCTGAAGTACATAAATCAATCATGTTAGGTTGGTGCAAAACTAATTGAGGTTTTGCTATCGCTAAACGGCAAAAAACCACAGTTACTTTTGCACCAACCTAACAGAATGTTAGAGCTCACCTATCCTCTGTAATAGGGTCAGTCATAAAACATAGTTTGAAAATTTTTCAGTGCCCCACCCCAACCATGTTGTGGCTGTGTTTTATATCTGCCCTGCACAGAGTTTTTAGAAAATTCTATTTAAATTTGGTTGCACTGCCCCCATTAACACTATTGTTTTGACTGTCTGACCCTTAACTTAGAGCTTGCCATTTATTTTAAACTGAAATTTAATCATTTTAAAATTTCAGTGATGTTGGTGGACTCATTCTAAGTCATTCAAGATTTGCTCTGAAGGGGCCTAATCTAAGAAACTCCAAAGTGAGGATTCTAAATGAATGAGTCACTTTTCTTTTCTCAAGTTGTGCTTTTCAAATTCTAATCACTTGAGGAATATGATTAAAATTCAAATTTTAACTCAGTTGGTATAGGGTGGAACTTGAGATTCTGCATTTCTACCAGGCTCCCAATTTCTACTGCTAGTCCATGGACCACACTTTGAGAAGCAAGATCTTAAGGAGATTGCAGTTGTGGCTGCAATCAAGTATGAGTATTGAGAATTGTTATGAACTAGTATAATGTTACACAAAGTAATGAATGATCAATGATGTGTAGAATGAGGAGAATTAGGATTTGGTTGAAAAAGCAAAAGCAGAATTTATTTATTCAGTATTTATCTGTGTGTACATACATGTGTGGACATATGTGTATGTGCATATGGCTTTCTATACATACTTATATTTCCTAGCTTCCGTTTATTGTGGGAGCCTAGAAGTAGTGACACCCTAGTTTCCATATTCCATAAAAGGAATCAGGGCTTGTTGGAAAAGTAGTTGATCCTGGGACTGGGGCAGAAAATATACAAGGCAAACCTGGAACATATTAAGGTGCCAGAAAATAAGAGTGTCCTAAAAAAAAGCAAATAAAAAGAGAACATGGCAAAGAGGCACAGGAGCCAACTGAAATAGCCAGCACAATTTACTACAACTGTCAATATTAAATATCAACCCAATAATAAATATTTTTGAGTATATATGATATACATACATGGGGGAGAATGGACAGCTTTTTCTTACAGAATAATTATAATTAATCAATGTAGGAAGAATGAGGGAAATAGAAAATCATTAATATACCAATAGTTGTTGCAGCAAGATCCATCAATTTAAGCTAAAACTCATGGGTAAAAGTTAAATTACAAAGTCTCAAAGTAACTGTACCAAAATAAATATCTACTAAGTGCAAAGAGAAATATAGTAACTTTATAGTGGAGAAACCTGGTGTACTCTACCTTTACCAAGAGTTCAAGATTAAAATCACCAGTAATAAGAGATGTTGACATAATGTGTCCTTTGATATGATGCACTCTTAGAAGGGAACGTTACATTTGTGTCATTTTTTCCACTTATGCACAACCTCATTATAATCATGAAAAATAGTCATAAATATTTTAATGATGGGGATTACTCTGAGATATACATCATTAGGCAATTTTGTCATTGCACAAACATCATAGAGTGTACATACACAAACCTAGATGGTGTAGCCTACTACACACCTAGACTATGTAGTTATATGGTATAGCTTATGCTCCTAGGCTACAAACCTGTACAGCATGTTACTGTACTGAATACCATAGGCAATAATACCAAAATGGTAAGTATTGGTGTATCTACACATATCTAAAGGAGCCAACTAAAATAGCTGGCACAATTAAAAGATACAGTGAAAACATGGTATTATAATCTTATGGGATCACCATTGTATATGCAGTTTATCATTGACAAAAATGGCATTATAAGGCACATGACTATGTATCAGAAAAATCCAAATTAAAGGACAGTGTATGAAACAAGTGGCCTATATTTTTCAAATTTGAGATCACTAAAGATAATGAAAAACTGAGGAGCTATCACAGATTGGCGGAGTTTAAGGAGACCTGACAACTAAATGCAATCTAAGATTCTAGATTAGGGCTGGGCTTGGTGGCTCATGCATGTAGTCACAGCACTTTGGGAGGCTGAGGCAGGCAGATCACCTGAAGTCAGGAGTTCAAGACCAGCCTGACCAACATGGAGAAACCTTGTCTCTACTAAAAATACAAAAATTAGCTGTGGTGTGTGCTGGCACATGCCTGTAATCCCAGCTACTTGGGAAGCTGAGGCAGGGGAAATTACTTGAACCCGGGAGGTGGAGGTTGTGGTGAGCCAAGATCGCACCATTGCACTCCACCCTGGACAACAAGAGCGATGCTCTGTCAAAAAAAAAAAAAAAAAAAAGATTCTAGATTAGATCCTGAAACAGAAAGACAATAGCAGAAAAACTGGTAAAATAGAAACAGTCTATAGTTTATCTCATAGTATTGTAGTGATGTCTCTTAGTTTTGATAATTTACTATCATCATGTAAAATGTTAAACTGGAGGAACTCTCTATACTGTAAGGCTATAATAATCTGAAAATAAAAAGTTAAACATAATAAAAAGAATACAGAATGAATAAAAGTGGTTCCCTATTCCAGTTTCATTGCTAGAAGTAACCACAACTACCACTTATTACATGTCCTTATAGACATTGCAATAATTCTTAAAATAAAAAGTTATAATAGTGAAAAAATGTTTTTTGATTTCAAGCATCTTATATTTAGTTTAAAAACATATCTAGAGAAAGCTACACAAGAATTATTACAAGGCAAATTTTCAAAAATTGTGCACAGACAAAAATAGATTTAATAGAAACTAAATGTTATATAAACCACGGCCATTTTGTTTTCAGTCCTTTGCCTAGGGGCTTGTTATGGCCTAAGGGACTTACTCATTCAACCGTCTTACTCCTTCCTGCAGCACTTTTTTGTTTAGCTTTCTCATTTCAGTACCACACTTGATTTCCAGCTCCTACTACTTCCTTCCCGAAGCAGAGTTGAGTTACTTGAACTAATTTACTTGAAATCCTTCCGGGATAAATGATGAAATGCTTATTAGAAACACGTTATGTTTAGAAATTTCATTATTCAAATTACTTAAATTAATTAAAGTGTAGAAACCTAATGACTAATGTTCAAAATCCATTAACTAATTGAGAGAGACAAATGAATTCCCATGCCTTTCTACAAGCTCTCCTTAATGCTCCTAGCAGTTGGTAACTTTCCTTATTGTATAAGAGTTTATTTACTTCTTGAGGGTAAAAATGACCTTCCTTTTCCAGTATTAAGCAGAGTTCACCTTTGATTACCTTTTTCAGTCTCTTCTACTTTTAAGTGATTCAGATTTTGAAAGCTTACCATCTGTTAACAAATAATGTTCTCACTATGGAGGCAGGGATTATGTTTATTACAATTTCACAGGATAAGAAACCAAGAAAAATATAAGAATATAAACTGGAGAAAAGCAAATTCTAAAGGAAAGAGGTTACATGAAATGAACAAGCATGAAGAAACTATCTGTAGCCATGAGATTAAGGGTAAAAGAATTTGAAACTGAAATATGGTAAGTAACAGGCTATAGAAGTGAGGAAAATGTTACAAAGGTGATCTCATTCTCTTTTATTATAAATGGGAATCACGGATGCCCTTCACTTAATATGATGTGAGGTATAAATCTTTTGAAACTCTAGAAAGAAGACTGTAGGAAAGACTTGACTGCTCCACATAAAGATGATCACTTAACATAATAAAATAATCACAAAATAACAGAGATAAAAGGAAACTCAGCAGCTGAACTGTCCACTGTATAGATGAACTCTTCAATTCTACACAGTCTATGAAGAAAGCTTAGCTATTATGACAATAGTGTTAACTTTTGCTGAGTGCCAGGGTTGTATGAAGTGCTTTAAATGCATTCTTCCTCTTCATTTCTCACAATATCACTATGATATTGGTGAGAAAAGCAAGATTCAGTGTTGTCTTCATCATCGTGATAAACATGCAAAAGATTCTTACTTTATTCACACAATGAAATAGGCCCAATGTGGCCATTCCATATATCCAACTTGTTTCTTTTCATAAATGTGCTCAAATTCAACTATGCCTTTTAAAATTGGTAGGATATTTAATACCTGTGTTCATTCAGCAACAACAAATGCTTCCAAGTGTCTGCTCTATGCAAAGCACTGTTCTAGGCCCTAGGGACAGAGTAGTAAACAAGAAAAGACAAGAACCTTGGTGTTGTGTGGCTTACATTTTTGTTGGGGAGGCAAAACATAAGTAAGTACATTTATAAGATAAGGTCAAAAAGTTACCATTACTATGAAGAATGTAAAATAAGGTGACGTGAAAGCAAGTGACTTGGGGAAATAATGTCAATTAAAAGGAATTCTCAGGTCAAACTACTTTGAAGAGATGAAGAGATGACTTCTGAACTAGTCCCTAAATATAGGAAAGAGTCAGTAGGACAAACATCATGGGAAGGGTGTTTCAGTCAAAAGAAGCAGAATGGGCAAGGATATTTTAGTCTGAATGAGCCTGGTGTGTCTGAAACATAGGAAGGTAGTGAAAGTCAGGGAGAAAATTAAAAGATTTGGTTGGAGAAGAAGGCAAAGGCCTTGAGACCAAAACAGGAGTTTAGGTATTATTGTAAAGATATGGGAAAGTCATTAGAGGGTCTTAATGGGGGAATGGTGTAATTTGATTTGCATTTCAAAAAGATTGCTCTATCTAAAGAGTGGAAAATGGACTGGAGGAAGGGAAGTCAAGCAGAAAAAAAAGGGGAGACTATTGAAATAATTAATCTGAGATGACAAAATTTAGAAAAAGATAGTTTTAGTAGAGTTGGAAAGACATGTATTAGTTTGAATATATCTTGGAGGCAGTGCCAATAGGAGTTATTGATGGATTGAATGTGGAGTGAGAGAAAAGAAAGAAAAGCTGATTCTCAGGAATTTGTCTTGATCGCCAAGGGTAGAAAGTAATAGACATTTACTCAGATGGGGAAGCCATCTGAGTGTATATAATATATACATATATATATATAATATATATGGGGAGTGTATATAATATATACACTCACACACACACACATATATATATAGAGAGAGAGAGAGAAAGATGATATTTAAAACTATGACATTGAAAGAAACGTGAAGTGAATACAGAGAGAGAACACATTCACATACTGGACATGGTGTATTCCATTTCCAGCATTAAGAAATCATGAAAATGAAATGGGATCAATATCAGAGACTGATAAAGAATACCTTAAGAGATAGATTAAAAAAACAGGAAAATATGGTGTCCTAGATAGCAAGTGGAAAATGTGTTTCCAGGAATATGAAATAAAAAACTGTACAATGCAGCTAATAGGTAAAATAAGATGACAACTAGTAAGTGACCATGAGATGTAGTAATGTGAAAGTCACAGGTAATTTTAATTAGCATGTTCTATATCATGGTGCAATAATTTGATTGGAACTTTGATTATAGTCTCCCTGAAGTTTAACTTAAAAGCAACTTTTTTTTATCCCTATTGAGTTTTTAAGTTTATCAATATAGTTTTCATAATTTTTTTTAAATTTTATTATTATTATACTTTAAGTTTTAGGGTACATGTGCACAATGTGCAGGTTAGTTACATATGTAGACATGTGCCATGCTGGTGTGCTGCACCCATTAACTCGTCATTTAGCATTAGGTATATCTCCTAATGCTATCCCTCCCCCCTCCCCCCACCCCACAACAGTCCCCAGAGTGTGATGTTCCCCTTCCTGTGTCCATGTGTTCTCATTGTTCAATTCCCATCTATGAATGAGAACATGCAGTGTTTGGTTTTTTTTCCTTGCAATAGTTTACTGAGAATGATGATTTCCAGTTTCATCCATGTCCCTACAAAGGACATGAACTCATCATTTTTTATGGCTGCATAGTATTCCGTGGTGTATATGTGCCACATTTTCTTAACCCAGTCTATCATTGTTGGACATTTGGGTTGGTTCCAAGTCTTTGCTATTGTGAATAGTGCAGCAATAAATATAGCTTTCATAATTTTTACCCTAATGTGATTCCTTAATCTTTTCCCAATACGACCACAAATTTTTTACATTGATATTTTCTTACATATTAATTCTGCCCTGTTAAGAACATAATTTTTTGCTTTTTTATGTTTATGGAAATTTTAAGTGACAGTAAACTTTGTTTTAAAATTTGCTTATATTTAATACCCAATTATCTTGAAACATCATCCTGAACATTTTCTCTTCTAATATAATTGCTTCCTCTAAGAGTGTTTTCAATATGGAGCTGGTTGAGGCCAAACTTCTGAGCATTTACACAAGTAAAAAATTGTGTTATGCTCCACATTTTTAAAATATGCTTTCTTTTTACAGTGTATACATACCTCAAACATCACATTGTATCTCATATACATGATTTTCAATTAAAAATAAATAAATTAAAATTATTTAAATAAAAATATTTTTCCTCATATAAAATTGTTGTTTTAAATTTCTTAGTTTATTATATTCTTACATCCAGTATACATCCAGTATATTCTTACATCCAGTATATTCTTACATCCAGTATACATCCAGTAGTGTATCAATCTGATTCTTATATTAATATTTTGTAGGTAATCTGTCTTTACTTCCTAGAAGCTTTCGGAATTTTATTTTTTTTCTATTTTTTTTTTAACTTTTAAGTTCAGGGGTACAAGCACAGGTTTGTTATGTAGGTAAACTTGTATCAAGGGGGTTGGTTGTACAGATTATTTCATCACCCAGGTATTAAGCCTTGTATCCATTAGTTACTTTTCCAAATCCTCTCCCTCCTCCCACCTTCCACCCTCTGAAAGGCTCCAGTGTGTGTTGTTGTCCTCTATGTGTCTATATGTTCTCATCATTTAGCACCCACTTATAAGTGAGAACATGTGGTATTTGATTTTCTGTTCCTGTGTTAGTTTGCTAAGGATAATGCCCTCTAGCTCAGTCTATGTTCCGCAAAAGGACATGATCTCATTCTTTTATGGTTGCATAGTATTCTATGGTGTATATATACCATGTTTTCTTTATTCAATCTATCCTTGATGAGCGTTTAGGTTGATTCTACATCTTTGCTTGTGTGAAGAATGCTGCAATGAACATACAAGTGCATGTGTCTTTATAGTAGAATGATTTATATTCCTTTGGGTATATACCCAGTAATGCGACTGCTTTGATGTTCTTAAATTTCACTAGATTGTGTGGGGAGTTATTACTGTCATTATGATTATTGCTTCTCTTATTTGACACTCTATGAATTATTTCAATCTGAGCATTTTCACCTATCCTTTAATATCCTATCTAGATCTATCCTATCTACATCTCTGTTACTACTACATATATTTTCATCTGGTTTTTATTTTCTCTTTACCCCTATTGGACTCAATTACATGATTTTGACTTTTTTGTTTCTTATTTTGTTTTTCCTACCTCTTAGCTTAAAAAAAAATTTACCATCTCTTTATCCTTTTCTACTACTTACTTGAGAGTCTCTCAGTGTCCACTTCTATCACAACAGTTAATTCTAAAACTTTCTCTCGCCTGTTCTTTATTCAATTAAATTGTTCTTTATTATAATTTTCAGATTAAACATTTCCTCTTGATTATCTTTTATAATTCTTATATTAGATATGATCCATGTGGCATATGCTGTTTCATTTCATTTATAGTAGCTGTATTGCTTAAGTATATAGACATTTTAGCCTGTGAATGTATGTTTTCTTGTGTGGCTCAGCTTCTCTATCTGATAATATATGTGGGACAAAGGCTGAAAACCAGGTAAAATCCTGTGCCCCTCCTGGTAAGTTTAAGGAAGAGTAAGAGATTAGTCCTGAGCAAAAAGTATCAGGCCACCTGAAACTGTGCTGACCACGGTTACTATTCCTCCAGGAAAAATCTCTGGTCAGGACTTGCTTTGAAATTCTTAGGAGAAATATTTGGAAGACGCTTTTTTTTGAGGGGTTGGAGAGTGGGAACAGAGAGAAATAAGTTCCCAAAGCCACTGGTCTCTTCCCTCACACCTCTCTTTATCAACTCCTCACCTCAGAAACCTGTTCCTCTGCCATTATTGCAGATTTCTGTTGTACAAGGGCAACTGTTATAACAAGTGAGTGTGACATGGCAGCAGAAGTAGAACTTAAACACTCTCTTGCAATCTATTCTCTCAGTTCTGCTTCAATTTTTCTGCAGCTCATGGCTACAGGGAAGCAGACCTAAGATTGTCTAGATCTAGCTCTCTTACCAGAAGGAGGAGGGAGTGGGTGTCCCAGTAATATTTTATCTTATACCAGTGAGTTTTATTTTATACCATGCTGCATCACAAATACTCTTAGTAAATTTTCTGAATATATCTTTATTTTCCAAATATGTCAAAACCAATAACTAAAAGAGATTGAGTAAATTTGGTAGTTACTAATTCTCTCTCTCTGATTATCAGAGAGGGGCTGCGGGTAGCTAAAATGAGCAAAGGAAAGTAATGCAGTGTGGAGACATCAGGCTGTATACTGTAACAGGGTAGAAGGGCTCAGAAGAGCTGTGATGAGGTTGCCAACTGGTAAATTTGACACCGGAGGAAACATGGATAATTAGTGGAGTTTCTCCATCTGGTGTGCAACCACATGGGTAGGATAGAAACAAATCATAACACAACTGCAGTCAAAACTCAATTTAATTCTTATACTAGAAGCAAATATTCTAAATGTTAATTATTTTTATCACTGGGTGGTGAAATGATGTATGTTGATTTTCTCCACTTCTTTCTAATATTATGAATTCTCAAAATGCTCATGATGAACTTCTATTATAGGTATAATGTAATAAGGTACATTTTAAGTGGAACACTTGTAGCTTTCTCATATGACTCTTTATTAAGTGAACCAAGAGAAAAATCCTTCTCTTTTTGCCAAAGCAATTACAAGAGATGCTTGACTATGTAAAGAAGAAGAAGATAAAATTAGGCTTTAGGAAAATATGAGAAAATGTGACTTTTTGCTGAAGAGGAACAACTGAAAGTTAAACAGAGGAAACTAACCTTAAAGAAAGCATACAGAAATGGTTTCAGTCCCCATCAGAATTCAATGATATAGAATTGATTTAGCTGGAAGAGTCACTAAATTAACTCTGAGTACTTTTTTTTCCCCCTGAGATGGAGTCTTACTCTCTTGTCTAGGCTGAAGTGCAGTGGTGTGATATTGGCTCACTGCAACCTCTGCCTCCTGGGTTCAAGCGATTCTCCTGCCTCAGACTCTCAAGTAGCTGAGACAACGTATGTGCACCACCACGCTCAGCTAATTTTTTTGTATTTTAACTAGAGATGGGTTTTCACCATATTGGCCAGGCTGGTCTCAGACTCCTGACCTCAGGTGATCCACCTGCATTGGCATCCCAAAGAGCTGGGATTACAGGGATGAGCCCCTGCACCCAGCCTAGCTCTGAGTACTTTTACAAGTATCTAGATGGGGAAAATAAACTTGCATAATCTTGTATATTGGATGCAAGCTATTGTTTGTTAGTGAATTTTCAAATTATGTGGTGCTTGATAAAGTCAGATAAAAAATATAATACCCCATCCCATTGTATTTTTTAAAAATAACTGCTTTAAGGTATTGATAAAGAACTGGTCTAATTAGAAAATATAATTCATAAAGTATAAATTGTTTGAGGATAATTTAAAAAGACTAAAAATGACTCATAAGGTTAAGGTAATAATAGCTCTTTTGTGTTTTCAAAATGGTAGAGATTGGCTATTTAAAGAAAACGTAGTCAGCAGATACCTATAAGCCAGGAGATACTGGGGGCCTATTTTTAGCATTCTTAAGGAAAAGAAATTCCTACCAAGAATTTCATATCCAGTTCTGGAGGAGCCAAGATGGCTGAATAGGAACAGCTCCGGTCTACAGCTCCCAGCGTGAGCAACGCAGAAGACGGGTGATTTCTGCATTTCCATCTGAGGTACCCGGTTCATCTCACTAGGGAGTGCCAGACAGTGGGCGCAGGCCAGTTGGTGCGCGCACCGTGCGCGAGCCGAAGCAGGGCGAGGCATTGCCTCACCTGGGAAGTGCAAGGGGGCAGGGAGTTCCCTTTCCGAGTCAAAGAAAGGGGTGACGGACGCACCTGGAAAATCGGGTCACTCTCACCCGAATATTGCGCTTTTCAGACCGGCTTAAAAAACGGCGCACCACGAGACTATATCCCACACCTGGCTCGGAGGGTCCTACGCCCACGGAGTCTCGCTGATTGCTAGCACAGCAGTCTGAGATCAAACTGCAAGGTGGCAGCGAGGCTGGGGGAGGGGCGCCCGCCATTGCCCAGGCTTGCTTAGGTAAACAAAGCAGCCAGGAAGCTCGAACGGGGTGGAGCCCACCACAGCTCAAGGAGGCCTGCCTGCCTCTGTAGGCTCCACCTCTGGGGGCAGGGCACAGACAAACAAAAAGACAGCAGTAACCTCTGCAGACTTAAATGTCCCTGTCTGACAGCTTTGAAGAGAGCAGTGGTTCTCCCAGCACCCAGCTGGAGATCTGAGAACCGGCAGACTGCCTCCTCAAGTGGGTCCCTGACCCCTGACCCCTGAGCAGCCTAACTGGGAGGCACCCCCGAGCAGGGGCACACTGACACCTCACACAGCAGGGTATTCCAACAGACCTGCAGCTGAGGGTCCTCTCTGTTAGAAGGAAAACTAACAAACAGAAAGGACATCCACACCAAAAACCCATCTGTACATCACCATCATCAAAGACCAAAAGTAGATAAAACCACAAAGATGGGGAAAAAACAGAACAGAAAAACTGGAAACTCTAAAACACAGAGCGTCTCTCCTCCTCCAAAGGAACGCAGTTCCTCACCAGCAACGGAACAAAGCTGGATGGAGAATGACTTTGACGAGCTGAGAGAAGAAGGCTTCAGACGATCAAATTACTCTGAGCTATGGGAGGACATTCAAACCAAAGGCAAAGAAGTTGAAAACTTTGAAAAAAATTTAGAAGAATGTATAACTAGAATAACCAATACAGAGAAGTGCTTAAAGGAGCCGATGGAGCTGAAAACCAAGGCTGGAGAGCTACGTGAAGAATGCAGAAGCCTCAGGAGCCGATGCGATCAACTGGAAGAAAGGGTATCAGCAATGGAAGATGAAATGAATGAAATGAAGCGAGAAGGGAAGTTTAGAGAAAAAAGAATAAAAAGAAATGAGCAAAGCCTCCAAGAAATATGGGACTATGTGAAAAGACCAAATCTACGTCTGATTGATGTACCTGAAAGTGATGGGGAGAATGGAACCAAGTTGGAAAACACTCTGCAGGATATTATCCAGGAGAACTTCCCCAATCTAGCAAGGCAGACCAATGTTCAGATTCAGGAAATACAGAGAACACCACAAAGATACTCCTCGAGAAGAGCAACTCCAAGACACATAATTGTCAGATTCACCAAAGTTGAAATGAAGGAAAAAATGTTAAGGGCAGCGAGAGAGAAAGGTCGGGTTACCCTCAAAGGGAAGCCCATCAGACTAACAGCGGATCTCTTGGCAGAAACCCTACAAGCCAGAAGAGAGTGGGGGCCAATATTCAACATTCTTAAAGAAAAGAATTTTCAACCCAGAATTTCATATCCAGCCAAACTAAGCTTCATAAGTGAAGGAAAAATAAAATACTTTACAGACAAGCAAATGCTGAGAGATTTCGTCACCACCAGGCCTGCCCTACAAGAGCTCCTGAAGGAAGCGCTAAACATGGAAAGGAACAACCGGTACCAGCCGCTGCAAAATCATGCCAAAATGTAAAGACCATCGAGACTAGGAAGAAACTGCATCTATTAACGAGCAAAATCACCAGCTAACATCATAATGACAGGATCAAATTCACACATAACAATATTAACTTTAAATGTAAATGGACTAAATTCTCCAATTAAAAGACACAGACTGGCAAATTGGATAAAGAGTCAAGACCCATCAGTGTGCTGTATTCAGGAAACCCATCTCACATGCAGAGACACACATAGGCTCAAAATAAAAGGATGGAGGAAGATCTACCAAGCAAATGGAAAACAAAAAAAGGCAGGGGTTGCAATCCTAGTCTCTGATAAAACAGACTTTAAACCAACAAAGATCAAAAGAGACAAAGAAGGCCATTACATAATGATAAAGGGATCAATTCAACAAGAAGAGCTAACTATCCTAAATATATATGCACCCAATACAGGAGCACCCAGATTCATAAAGCAAGTCCTGAGTGACCTACAAAGAGACTTAGACTCCCACACATTAATAATGGGAGACTTTAACACCCCACTGTCAACATTAGACAGATCAACGAGACAGAAAGTCAACAAGGATACGCAGGAATTGAACTCAGCTCTGCACCAAGCGGACCTAATAGACATCTACAGAACTCTCCACCCCAAATCAACAGAATATACATTTTTTTCAGCACCACACCACACCCATTCCAAAATTGACCACATAGTTGGAAGTAAAGCTCTCCTCAGCAAATGTAAAAGAACAGAAATTATAACAAATTATCTCTCAGACCACAGTGCAATCAAACTAGAACTCAGGATTAAGAATCTCACTCAAAGCCGCTCAACTACATGGAAACTGAACAACCTGCTCCTGAATGACTACTGGCTACATAACGAAATGAAGGTAGAAATAAAGATGTTCTTTGAAACCAACGACAACAAAGACACAACATACCAGAATCTCTGGGATGCATTCAAAGCAGTGTGTAGAAGGAAATTTATAGCACTAAATGCCCACAAGAGAAAGCAGGAAAGATCCAAAATTGACACCCTAACATCACAATTAAAAGAACTAGAAAAGCAAGAGCAAACACATTCAAAAGCTAGCAGAAGGCAAGAAATAACTAAAATCAGAGCAGAACTGAAGGAAATAGAGACACAAAAAACCCTTCAAAAAATCAATGAATCCAGGAGCTGGTTTTTTGAAAGGATCAACAAAATTGATAGACCGCTAGCAAGACTAATAAAGAAAAAAAGAGAGAAGAATCAAATAGACACAATAAAAAATGATAAAGGGGATATCACCACCGATCCCACAGAAATACAAACTACCATCAGAGAATACTACAAACACCTCTATGCAAATAAACTAGAAAATCTAGAAGAAATGGATAAATTCCTCGACACATACACTCTCCCAAGACTAAACCAGGAAGAAGATGAATCTCTGAATAGACCAATAACAGGAGTTGAAATTGTGGCAATAATCAATAGTTTACCAACCAAAAAGAGTCCAGGACCAGATGGATTCACAGCCGAATTCTACCAGAGGTACAAGGAGGAACTGGTACCATTCCTTCTGAAACTATTCCAATCAATAGAAAAAGAGGGAATCCTCCCTAACTCATTTTATGAGGCCAGCATCATTCTGATACCAAAGCCGGGCAGAGACACAACCAAAAAGGAGAATTTTAGACCAATATCCTTGATGAACATTTATGCAAAAATCCTCAATAAAATACTGGCAAACCGAATCCAGCAGCACATCAAAAAGCTTATGCACCATGATCAAGTGGGCTTCATCCCTGGGATGCAAGGCTGGTTCAATATACACAAATCAATAAATGTAATCCAGCATATAAACAGAACCAAAGACAAAAACCACATGATTATCTCAATAGATGCAGAAAAAGCCTTTGACAAAATTCAACAACCCTTCATGCTAAAAACTCTCAATAAATTAGGTATTGATGGGACGTATTTCAAAATAATAAGAGCTATCTATGACAAACCCACAGCCAATATCATACTGAATGGGCAAAAACTGGAAGCATTCCCTTTGAAAACTGGCACAAGACAGGGGTGCCCTCTCTCACCACTCCTATTCAACATAGTGTTGGAAGTTTTGGCCAGGACAATTAGGCAGGAGAAGGAAATAAAGGGTATTCAATTAGGAAAAGAGGAAGTCAAATTGTCCCTGTTTGCAGACGACATGATTGTATATCTAGAAAACCCGATTGTCTCAGCCCAAAATCTCCTTTAGCTGATAAGCAACTTCAGCAAAGTCTCAGGATACAAAATCAATGTACAAAAATCACAAGCATTCTTATACACCAACAACAGACAAACAGAGCCAAATCATGAGTGAAGTCCCATTCACAATTGCTTCAAAGAGAATAAAATACCTAGGAATCCAACTTACAAGGGATGTGAAGGACCTCTTCAAGGAGAACTACAAACCACTGCTCAAGGAAATAAAAGAGGATACAAACAAATGGAAGAACATTCCATGCTCATGGGTAGGAAGAATCAATATCGTGAAAATGGCCATACTGCCCAAGGTAATTTACAGATTCAATGCCATCCCCATCAAGCTACCAATGACTTTCTTCACAGAATTGGAAAAAACTACTTTAAAGTTCATATGGAACCAAAAAAGAGCCCGCATTGCCAAGTCAATCCTAAGCCAAAAGAGCAAAGCTGGAGGCATCACACTACCTGACTTCAAACTATACTACAAGGCTACAGTAACCAAAACAGCATGGTACTGGTACCAAAACAGACATATAGATCAATGGAACAGAACAGAGCCCTCAGAAATAACGCCGCATACCTACAACTGTCTGATCTTTGACAAACCTGAGAAAAACAAGCAATGGGGAAAGGATTCCCTATTTAATAAATGGTGCTGGGAAAACTGGCTAGCCATATGTAGGAAGCTGAAACTGGATCCCTTCCTTACACCTTATACAAAAATCAATTCAAGATGGATTAAAGATTTAAACGTTAGACCTAAAACCATAAAAACCCTAGAAGAAAACCTAGGCATTACCATTCAGGACATAGGCATGGGCAAGGACTTCATGTCCAAAACACCAAAAGCAATGGCAACAAAAGCCAAAATTGATAAATGGGATCTAATTAAATTAAAGAGCTTCTGCACAGCAAAAGAAACTACCATCAGAGTGAACAGGCAACCTACAAAATGGGAGAAAAATTTTGCAACCTACTCATCTGACAAAGGGCTAATATCCAGAATCTACAATGAACTCAAACAAATTTACAAGAGAAAAACAAACAACCCCATCAAAAAGTGGGCGAAGGACATGAACAGACACTTCTCAAAAGAAGACATTTATGCAGCCAAAAAACACATGAAAAAATGCTCATCATCACTGGTCATCAGAGAAATGCAAATCAAAACCACTATGAGATACCATCTCACACCAGTCAGAATGGCAATCATTAAAAAGTCAGGAAACAACAGGTGCTGGAGAGGATGTGGAGAAATAGGAACACTTTTACACTGTTGGTGGGACTGTAAACTAGTTCAACCATTGTGGAAGTCAGTGTGGCGATTCCTCAGGGATCTAGAACTGGAAATACCATTTGACCCAGCCATCCCATTACTGGGTATATACCCAAAGGACTATAAATCATGCTGCTATAAAGACACATGCACACGTATGTTTATTGCGGCATTATTCACAATAGCAAAGACTTGGAACCAACCCAAATGTCCAACAATGATAGACTGGATTAAGAAAATGTGGCACATATACACCATGGAATACTATGCAGCCATAAAAAATGATGAGTTCATGTCCTTTGTAGGGACATGGATGAAATTGGAAATCATCATTCTCAGTAAACTGTCGCAAGAACAAAAAACCAAACACCGCATATTCTCACTCATAGGTGGGAACTGAACAATGAGATCATATGGACACAGTAAGGGGAACATCACACTCTGGGGACTGTTGTGGGGTGGGGGGAGGGGGGAGGGATAGCATTGGGAGATATACCTAATTCTAGATGACGAGTTAGTGGGTGCAGTGCACCAGCATGGCACATGTATACATATGTATCTAACCTGCACAATGTGCACATGTACCCTAAAACTTAAAGTATAATTAAAAAAAATAATAATAAGGTAAAATACTAGTCAGAAAGGGTTCAGAAGAAGTTAGGATCAACTGTATGAAAAGTCTAGGTAAAGCTAAGTACTATTGAGTTGGAAAAAAGTAATTCTATCATTTTTGCTTGTTTTCCTCTACTGTTTTTAATGTGATGTTGTAATATATTTTAAAAATAAAACTTGAAAACGTTGGGAAAAAAAAAAAAGAATTTCATATCCAGCCAAACTATGCCTTATAAGTGAAGGAAAAATAACATCTTTTCAAGAAAAGCAAGGACTAGGGGAATTTGTTACTGCTACACCAGCTTTACAAGAGATCATTAAGGGAGTTCCAAGCACGGAAACAAACAAACAATACTTTCTACCACAAAAACACACTTAAGTACATATCCCACAGACACTGTAAAGCAAAAATACAATAGCAACTACAAAGCAACAAGGTAACAATTTCACAATAGTATCGAAGCCTCACATATCAATATTAACCCTGAAAATAAATGGTCTACACACCCCACTTAAAAGGCACAAAATGGCAAGCTGAATAAAAAAATGAGACATCTATCTGCTCTTTTCAAGAGATCCATAATGAGTTGGAGAAAGATCTGTCACCTAGGTTCAAAGTGAAGTTTCAAAGTAAAGAGTTGGAGAAAGATCTATCACACAAATGGAGAACAAAAAAGAGCAAGGGTTGCTATTCTTATATCGAATAAAAGAGACTTTAAACGAAAGGCAGTGAAAAAAAAGGACAAAGAAGGGCATTGTATATTGATAAAAGGTTAAATTCAACAAGAAGACGTAACTATCCTAAATTATCCTAAATATATCTACACCCAACATTGGAGCACCCTTATTCACAAAGCAAGCACTTCTAGACCTATGAAAAGACTTAGCCACACAATAATAGTGGGGACTTTACCACCCCCATCAGCATTAGACACATCATTGTGTCAGAAAACTAACAAAGAAATTTTGGACTTAAAATCAACATTTGACCAATTGGACCTAGTACACATCTACAGAATACTCCAACCACTAAACACATAATATACATTCTTCTCATCTATGTATGAAATATCCTCCAAGATTTTGACTACAGGCTCAGCAGTAAAGCAAGTCTCAATTAAATTTTTTTAAAATAAAATTATTCCAAATATAGTCTTGGACCACAGTAGAATAAAAATATAAATCAATACCAAGAAAATCTCTCAAAACCGTACAATTACATTGAAATTAAACAACTTGCTCCAGAATGACATTTGATTAAACAACAAAATAAAGGCAGAAATGAAAAAAATTCTTTGAAATAAATAAAAACAGACACAAGACATACTGAAATCTCTGGGATGCAGTAAAAACAATGATAAGACGAAAGTTTATAGTGCCAAACACCTATCTTGAAAAGTTAGAAAGATCTCAAATTAATGATCTAACATCACACATAGAGAAACTAGTAAAATAGGGCAAACTAACACCAAAGCTGGCAGAGGAAAAGAAATAACTAAAATCAGAGCAGAACTAAATGAAATTGATACGCCAAAAACAATGAAAAAAAAGAATCAAAAGAATCAACAAAACCACAAATTGGTTATTTGAAAGGATAAACAACATTAATAGACTGCTAGCTAGTATAACAAAGAAAAAGAGAAGATTCAATAAGCATAATCGGAAACAACAAAGGTGACATTACAACCAATTCAACAGAAATACAAAACATCCTCAGAAACTATTATAAATACTTCTATGCACAAATTGCACAAATTAGAAAACCTAGAAAAATAAATTACTGGAACAGTCAGGAAGAAACTGAAACACCGAACAGACCAATAATGAGTTTTGAAATTAACAGGAATAAAAACCAACCAACTAAAATAGCCTGGTCTAGATGGATTCACAGCCAAGTTCTACCGAACATACAAAGAAGAGCTATTATCAATTCTACTGAAAGTATTTTTTAAAAAATCAAAGAGGAGAAACTTCTGTCTAACTCAATCTATGAAGCCAGCATCACCCCGATACCAAAACCTGGCAAAGACACAACAAAGAAAGAAAACTACAGGCAAATATCCCTGATTGGCATAGAAGCAAAAATCCTCAACAAACTACTAGCAAAATGAATCCAACAGCACATCTAAAAGTGTATTCACCATGTTCAAGTAGGCTTCATTCCCGAGATGCAAGGTTGGTTCAACATATACAGATCAATAAATGTGATGCATGACATAAACAGAATTAAAACAAAAAACATATAATAATCTCAATAGATGTGGAAAAAGCTTTCAGTAAAGTTCAACAAAACTTCATGATAAAAACTCAAGAAATTAGGCATCAAAAGAACATACCATAATAAGAAACATCTATGAAAAACCCATAGCCAACATCATGCTAAATGGGCAAAAATTAGAAGCAGTTCCCTTGGGAACTGGAAGAGGACAAGGATGTCCACTTACACTACTCCTATTCAGTGTAGTACTAGAAGCCTTAACCAGAGGATTTAGACAAGAGAAAAAAATAGGAGAAGAAGTCAAATAAGAGAAGAAGTCAAACTATCTTCCTTTACTCACAATATGATTCTACAGCTAGAAAACTCTCAAGACTCCACCAGAAGGATTCTTAAACTGATAAATGACATCAGCAAAGTTTCAGGGTACAAAATCAATGTACAAAAATTAGTAGCATTTCCATACACCAATAACACTCGAGAGCCAAATCAAGATGCAATCCCATTTACAATAGCCACAAAAATGATAAAATACCTAAGAATACATTTATTCAAGGAAGTAAATGATCTCTACAAGAACTATAAAACACTACTAAAGAAATCATAAATGACACAAATGAATGGAAAAACATTCCATGTTTATGGATGAGAAGAATCAGTATTGTAAAAATGGTCATACTGCCCAAAGCAATCTACAGATTGAACATTATTCCTGTCAAGCTAACAACATCATTTGTCAGATTTGGAAAAAACTATTCTACAACTTACATGGAACCAAAAAGGAGCCTGAGTAGCCAAAGTAATCCTAAGCATAAAGAGCAAAGCTGGAGGCATCACATTACCTGACTTTCAAACTACACTACAAGGCTACAGTAAATAAAACAACATGGCGCTGGTACAAAAACAAACACATGGACCAATGGAACAGAACAGAGAACCCAGAAATAAAGGTGCACATCTATAGCCATCTAATCTTTGACAAAGTTGACAAGTATAAGCAATGGGGAAGGGACTCTTTATTCAATAAATGCTCTGTCTAGTCATGCACAGAAGAATGAAACTGGACCCAACCTCTCACCATATACAAAAGTTAACTCCAGATGGAGAAAAAAACATTAAACATAAGACTTCAAATTGTGAGAATCCTAGAAGAAAACCTAGGAAATAACATTTTAGACATGGCTTTGGGAAAGAATTTATGACTTAGTCCTCAAAAGTAATTGCAACAAAAACAAAAATTGACAAGTGGGGCTTAATTAAACTGTAGGCCTTCTGCACAGCAAAAGAAACTATCAACAGAGCAAATAGACAACCTACAAAATTGGAGAAAATATTCACAAACTATCCGTCTGACAAACATCTAATATCCAGAATCTATAATGAAATTAATTAAACAAGCAAAAAACCACCCCATTAAAAAATGGGCAAAAGAGATGAACAGACACTTCTCAAAAGACATACAAACTGGCAGCAAATATGAAAAAAGGCTTATCATCACTAATCATCAGAGAAATGCAAGTCAAAACCACAATGAGATGCCATCTCATACCAGTCAGAATGTCTATTACTAAAAAGTCAAGAAAAAACAGATGTTGATAAGGTTGTGGCAAAAAGAACACTTACACACTGTTGGTTGGAATGTAAATTAGTTCAGCCACTGGGGAAAGCAGTTCGGAGATTTGTCAAAGAACTGAAAACAGAACTGCTGTTGACCTGGCAATTCCATTATGATGTATATTTCTAAAAGAAAACAAATCCTTCTACCAAAAAGACACATGCACTTGCATGTTCATTGCAGCACTACTCACCATAGCAAAGACATGGAATCAACCTAGGTGTCCATCAGCAGTGGACTGGATAAATAAAATGTGGCTCATATACACCATGGAATACTATGCAGTCATAAAAAAGAATAAAATCGTGTCCATGGTGGCACATGGATGCAGCTGGAGACCATAATCCTAAGCAAATTAATACAGGAACAGGAAACCAAATATGGCATCTTTCCATTTGTAAGTGGGAGCTAAATATTGGGCACTATGTACACAAATATGGCAACAATAGCCTTTGGTGACTACTAGAGCGGGGAGGGAATGAGGTGACACAGGACTGGAAAGCTAATGGTTGGGCACAATGCTCAGTACCTGGGTGACAGTATTATTTGTATTCCAAACCTCAGCATGATGCAATATACTCAAATAACAAACTTGCACGTGTACCCCTGAATCTAAAATAAAAGTTGAAAATGAAAGTAAAATAAAATAAAACATAATTAGCGGAAAGCTTTTTAAGGTTCTTAAATAATCAATCATATGTTATTTTTGTTTGAAGGTGTTATTTTATGATTTTCTTTCTTGTATCTCTATTTATGAATCTATAATTCTGTATGCAATAGAAGGATGGTCATCTGTCTAATGATGATAGTTTGGATTAATCAAAATAAAGAAACATAAGATATTTTCTTTATCATTCTTCATCTAGATGTTCTGTGCATCTTTCTTATCAATTTCATTTCTTGAACTTTCACAGCAATGCTAGGAAATGTAATCATCATATCCTTCCTAAACTGTTTTTTAAAAAATTTCAGCCCCCAAATTGAAAACCAGATAAATCTTTTTCCCAGTTCCCGTTATGGTGGAAAAATTTTTATAGGTTTCATTGATAAAGCAATAATCATCTTTTTTTTTCCTGGATGATCAATAAAGCAATTATTCATGCACTCATTGAAATGACTATTTGAATGTAAGCTCCTTATATTGCATTAAATATGTCAGTATTACTAGGATGCTTCCCAGTCAACATAAAATACTTAGGATCAGATTTATACTATTTCCTGAAACAACTGAAAAATAGACAAAATAGATGAAAATAGGCACTCAATCATTGGGCATTAGGAAATGGACAGTGATCCCTGAGATATAAGAAAGAAATGAAGAAAGCCCTAAAATTAAGGTGAATATGGCAGCTCATGCCTATAATTTTGGTGCTTTGAGAGGCCAAGGTGGGAGAGGACCATTTGAGTCGAAGAGTTCAAGGCAAGCCTGGGCAGCATCGTGAGACCTCATATCTATAGAAAATAAAACAAAAGACAGCCAGGTGTGGTGCTGCACGTCTGTGGTCCTGGGATGCTGAGGTGGGAGGATTGCTTGAGCCCAGGAGCTCAAGATTACAGTGAACAATGTTTGTGCCACTGCACTCCAGCCTGGGTGACAGAGTGAGACTCTAACTCTAAAGAAAAAAATTTAAAAAACAAAAAGCCCTAAAATTTCCCTGACTTACCTCATGGAAAATGTTTCCAAGCACTAAGAACCCAGGCGGAGTTACAGAGTGGCAACCCTCTTCCCTAAATTGAGGAAATAACCCTGTGATCTAGGGAGCCAAAGCAGCTAGAGTAAGGGAAAAACACTGCAGAGGTGACAACTCTGTAGAAATAGAATTCTGAATACCTGGAGTGGGTCCCCTTCAAGCATTCATTTAAGCACTGATCAGTGCACATGTGTTAGTAAACTGAGGGCCCAAAAAAGAGGCAACCAAAAGGACTAGAGGTAATTGTTTGTGAAGTTCACACAAAGCTGGGAATATGGCCTCTTTCCAACACCATAAGTAAATAGAAAAATCTCATAATTCAGGAGACATCAGTGAAAATAATAAAGATCTGGCCTTGGTAGGGGGAAAAATTAGCCCCAGACTAAATGTAGCTCTTGTTCAGTCTAACAAAGCTTAAAAAATAAGCTCTAAAAGGGTCAAATTTAAGGTAACGTAAGCCTGTTCCAAAGTTCAATACTTAAGGGAATATGAACTATTTGGCAACAAACAGGATAAAAACTTTGATGCCTGGCACCTAGTCAAAAATCACCAGCCATGTAAAGATGTCAGAAAATACAACCCATATTGAGGCATAACATCAACCCATTGAAACTGAACCAGTAATGATGCTGACACTATGATTAGTAGACAAGAACATCAGAATAGTTATTTTGACTATAATAGATATGTTCAAGAAATTAGGGGAGATTGATCATGTTAAGTAGAAAAATGAAAAATATTAGAAACAAATCAAACATCAAACTTCTGGAGGTAGAAAGAAAATGTTTTAGATAAAAAATACACTGTGTATGACTAAAGACAAATAGACACTGCAGAAAGAAAGAGGTTAGAAACTATCCAAAGGGAAACAAATTTAAAAAAAAACAACAAGAATAACAGTGTATGAATGTTATGTGAAAATACTTCAAGCAGTCAAATCCATGTATAAGTGGAGTCATTTAAAAAAAGAGAAAAGTTGGGAAACTAAAACTATATTTGAATAGATAATGGCTGAACTTTTTCCAAAGTTGGTAAAGGTATAAACCAACAGATTTGAGATACTCAACAAACATTAAGCAAACAAAACAAGGAGAAAACTGCATGAAGGCATATAATAATCAAATTCCTTAAAACCAGTGAGGAAACAAAGAGAAAACCTTACAGAAGCAGACCAAAAGAAAGATACATTACATAGAGAGGGACAAGCGTTAGGGTGATGGCAGATTTCTCATAGAACACAATACAAGCTAGAAGATAGTGGAATGACAGTTTTTAAGTACTAAAAGAACAAAAAAAGTAATACAATTATTCACCTAGTTAAATACAATAAAGGCAAATTAAGGAGTAGTTCAGATATACAAAGGCTAAAAGAATTCATTACTGAAATGTGCACAACAAGAAATGTTACAGAAAGTTCTTTAGCCAGAAGTAAAATAACACCAGATGGAAACATAAATATATACAAATTAATAAAGAGTACCAGGGATGCTAACTACGTTGGGAAACATGAATAATTTATTTATTATTTAAACTTCTTTGAAGGATAATACACAGTATAAAGTAGGAATATTTAAAATGTGTTTTGGAATTTTTAACATATATAGGACTATGATAACAATATTATAAAAACTAAAAGGGAAAAAATGGAAATATACTACTTAAGTTTCTTATATTATTTCTGAAAAAAAGTATGTCAATTAAGAATATATTGTGATAAATTAAATGTGTATACTATAACCCCAAAGCAATCACTAAAATAGCTTAACAAAGAGTTATAGCTAATAAGCTGAAAAAGAGATGAAATTATAAACTACAAAACATAAAATACTCCTTAACTATGAAATACGCAAATAATTTTTAAAAAGCAGATAAGGAGGTAAAAAAAAAAAACCAAAAAAGCAAATAAAAAAGAGCAAAATGGTAGATTTAAACTCAATCATATCATTATTATGTTGAATGCATATAGTCTAAACACTTCAATTAAGAGGCAGAGATTGTCACATTGAATACAGAGTTAAGACACAACTCTGCCCTGCTTACAAGAAGTCTACTTTAAATATAAAAACACAAATAAGTTAAAATTAAAGAAATAGAGCCTGGTTGTGTGACTCATACCTGTACTCTCAGCACTTTAGGAGCCAAGATAGGAGGACTGCTTGAGTTCGGGAATTAGAGACCACCCTGAGCAACATAGTAAGACCCCTGTCTCTACAAAAAGTAAAAAATAAAAAATTAGCTGGGCCTGGTAGTGTAGGCCTGTAGTTCCAGCTACTCAGGAGGAAGCTGAGGTGAAAGGATTGCCTCAACCCAGAAGTTCCAGGGTGCAGTGAGCCATGATCATGCCGTGGTACTCTAGTCTGGGCAATGGAGTGAGACTCCATTTTTTTAAAATAATAATAATAAGTGAAAAGTGTACCCTGTTAATGCTATTCAAAAGACATCTAGAATTACTATATTATAAAAGTAGATTTCAGAGCAAAGAATATTACCAGAAAAAACTTTATTAGTTTTTATAATGATAAAGGTTTATAATCTTTTATAATGATAAAGGTTTCAAGTCACTCAATAAGATAAACACAAAAAGCATTATCAATAAAAGTTAATAAATTAGAGCACATAAAATTATGAATATCTGCATTTTGAAAGACATTGCTGAGTGAAAAGAAAAGTCATGGGCTATGAAAATATGAGAAGATCACGTACCTGATAATGCCCTGAGAACTGTGAAAGGTCTGAAATTTTAACCTACTTGTTAACCTAGCTAAAAAATTGACCTGCCTCAAAAGGCAACATGAGCTTCACATTCCCATTGGTTTCTCCTTCCTTCCCCAATTCCCACAGATGATACAGAGAAGCCCAGTGATGCCACACAGGTAGAGGGCTTGCATGACAGCTGAGGATCCCTGACCTTACAAAATCCCAATCTTCTAGAGAGGCTGCTACATAATCTGCCAAACAATTTCCCAAAGGAAAAATTACTTATATTATGCTGGAGAGCAAGCGAATATGTCTTCCACTCTGAAAAGAGACACTGCTTCCATTTTCCAAGGATGTTTGTTACATAAACAAATAAATGCCTTTACACAGATGATGTGCAAAAATATGAGTCACCCATCGATCATTGTTTCTCCATATGAAATTCTGTCCAGAGTGGGTAAAGAACTCGTAACAGTCAACAACAAGAAAACAAACATCCCAACTTAAACATTGGAAAAATATTTGAACAGACGCTTTACCAAAAAAGGTATGTACATGGCACATAAGCACATGAAAACACCATTAGACATTAGGGAAATACAAATTAAAAGCACAATGGGATACCACTAAACACCTATTAGAATCTCAAAAAGTAACTAATCTGACCATAATACATGATTCTGAAGATGTGGAGAAAATGGAACACTCACACATTGCTGGTAGGTTTGTAAAATGGTACACCTACTCCAAACAACAGTTTAACACTTTCTTAAAAAGTTAAAGGTACAGCTGCCATATGACCAAACCATTCTACTTCTAGATAGTTTCAAGAAAAGTTAATGCAGATGTCCACACAAAGACCTATATGCAAATGATCATAGCATCTCTATTGTCCTAGCCCTAAACTGAAAACAACCCGAATAACTTGCAACATGTAAATGGGTTAACAAAATGTAGTATACAATGGTACACTACTCAGAAATAAAATAAATGAACTATTGATACATGCAAAACACAGAAGAATCTCAAAATAATTTTGTTGGGTGAAACAAGCCAGACAGAGCATGCATGCTGTATAATTCCATTCATAGAAATTTGAGGCTAATCTATAGTGGCAGAAAGCAGGTCACTGGTTGCCTAGGGACAATGGGGGCCAGGGAGAAGTGGGAGGAAGAATAGTCTTTAAAGTTAACTTTATGCATTGCGTCTCCTTCATGTTTTTGGACACATTCTTTCTCTGTGCTGGCTTTCCACTGTGCTGATATTGAATTAGCTGTTCCAGATAAAGATCTGACATCCTCACAAAAATATATTTGGAGGAAAAGAATAATTTCCTCTTAAGTAACAAAAGGAACTTATTCCCACAGACATCACATATTTTTGTTGTAGAGTGTTTGGAAAAATAGCTATAATTTCTCTGTTCTCTGTGTCCACGCCCCTTGCAATGTGACTTTGCAGCTGCTCCCATCAAGAGATGGATTCTACTTCCCCATTCTAAATCCAGGCTTGCCTTGTGTCTTACTTTGGCCAACAGAATGTAGTGCAGGTGACAGTGTACATGTCTGAGCTTTGGCCTCAAGAGGCCATTAATGCCTCAGCTCTCTTGCTCTCTTTCTTGGAAATCTGCCCAGCTGCAATGTAAATAACCTGGGCTAGTCTGCTGGAAGATGGGAGACACAAGAAACTGAAATTCTTCCAGCTGAAACCATTCTAGCCCAATCAATGCCCAGCCAAACAGGTAGCTCTCCTCAAACACACTCTTGAGCCCAGCTGAAACCAAAACACCATCAGCTAAAACCAGCCCAAATTGCCCACCCACTGAATCATGAGCCAAATAAATAATAAGTGTTTGAAGCTGCTAAATTTTGGGATGGTTTGTTAGGCAGCAACAGCTAACCATTACACATCTCAGCCCATATCACTGACCTTAGAAGAGCAGCTATGAAAACAGAATGGGCTAAGTGAGGAAGTGCAGCAGGGATGAAACAATAAGGTCTGTTGGGAGTAAAAGGGGAAGGAGTGTTGACAGGCAAATCACCAAGGGCATTTTAGCAAATCAGGCTTTGAAAATTAAGATAGTACTTACTGCTGGGTCAAATGTAGCACTACAGACAGTGATGGATTTCAGCCAAAGAGCAGTTCCTTAGAATCCTTTATAAAAGAGGAGGAAAAAAATGAATATTTGTGGTGGTATTTCTTCAATTTAATTCTGATTGACTCATTAGGATAAAAAAATCTTCATTGTGCTATTTTTGCAAAACCTAGTACTGGGGATTATAATTGTCTTTTACTTTGTTTATGAAGATTTGACTTTATATAATTACATGAAAAAATTACCCAGCAGATGTGTGTTTTCAATAGCATTCCATACGGCTTCTTAACATAGGGCATTTTTCAAATTGGTTTTAGTCATTTAAAAGAGGATAGCTCTTGTATGTATATTCTTCCTGCCAGAAATATCAATAGAGGGTTAGGGAGACATAAAAATAAAAATAAAATAAAATATTACTCTTCAGTATATGGGAAATTTATAATTTAAGGTATGATAAGTTTGTTCTCAGAAAATGTGCTTATGAAGGATTGTGCTTCAAAGCAATTAAAAGGCTTCTATTAGAGGCATTTGTATGGCTGATTATAGGAATCTGGTCATCTTCCTAGCCTGATACATTGTTGCTGAAAAAAACCTAATGAGTATTCATAAACAGAATATTTTTAAAGGGTATAGTTAGGTAGCTAAAAAAGCATTATTTCTAGTTTATGCCTATTAGTATGTTTCAACTTGACAATTGTATCTAAAGCAAGATCGCTGCCTCTTTACAGCACAAAATAATAGAAAGTCATGGGTACATATACTTTATTATAGTATAAATCCAGGCCATAACTAAGGATTGTACTTTTCTTATGCCTGTTCTCTCTGAGATTTTTCTTTTTAGGTAGAGAAAATACATCAAAAAATTGTCCTTTAAATTCACACAAAAATATGTTAACAAGTGATTTAGGTACAATTTTTTGTCAATAATCATCTGTGTTTCTTGAAAACCACACATAGTATTTATCACTTTAAAATAGTCATGGGTTACAATAAGCTTAAATAATATACCAAATAAGGGTAAAATTGTGTCTGTCTAGGATGAAACACCATACTGACATCAAGATATGAGTATTTTTGTCAGAAGGTCAATCAAGGACATGAGAAAAGTCTACCATGGGCCAAGGGAAAATCATATAAATTAAAAATGGGTAAAATAAACCCAAATAAAGAGAACTCATGGTGATATGCAGTGTTAATTTCCGACAAGGAAGTAAGAGCCAGGATATTGCAAGTATTTTAGGAACAAACTGCATTTGTGTTTTGTGTGTTTTGTGGATGACCAGAAGTTCAAACAAACAGGAATTATTTGGTCTTTGGCTTGAGAAGGACCATGAGACATCAACAGCAAAAATGACCTCAGTAACAAACCCTTCCCTACTTAATCTTAGAGGACTTCATATTTTTGTGAAGATAAGTTTCAACACCCAAACAATGTGGGATGGATACATGTAGATAAAATTAAAGGAGGATGTGAACAAAATAGGGTATTGACTAAGTAAGGAATAGGCAGTTGTCTCTTTAAGAAAAACCAAAGCCAACATTTATTTCTGATATTCTTAACTTCTCCTTCATTTCCTCTTCATTTTTTGAACCTCCCTGATCAGTGGTATTTTTCAACTTTTCCTTGTTGGGTGTTCAATTTAATAGTGAAGTTTAAATAGGGTTCAATTTCGGCCGGATGCAGTGGCTCATGCCTGTAATTCCAGCACTTAGGGAGGCCAAGGCAGGTGCATCATCTGAGGTCAGGAGTTCCAGACCAGCCTGGCCAACATGGTGAAACCCTGTCTCTACTAAAAACACAAAAATTAGCTGGGCGTGATGGCGTGCGCCTGTAATCCCAGCTACTCGGGAGGCTGAGGCAGGAGAATCACTTGAACCCGGGAGGCAGAGGTTGCAGTGAGCCAAGATTGTGCCACTGTGCTCTAGCCTGGATGACAAGAGTGAGACTCCAGCTCAAAAAATAAATAAATAAAAATAAGTAAATAGTGTTCAATTTAATTTGAAATGGTTTTCCTCTGTGTCCCCACCCAAAACTCATCTTGAATTGTAATCCCCACATGTCAGAAGAGGGACCTGCTGGGAGGTGATTGGATCATGGGGGCAGTTTCCCGCATGCTGTTCTCATGATAGCAAGAGAGTTCTCATGAGATCTAATTGTGTAAAAGTGGCAGTTTTCCCTGCATGGTCTCTCTCTCCCGCCACCTTGTTAAGACGTACCTTGCTTCCCCTTCACCTTCCTCCATGATTTTAAGTTTCCTGAGGCCTCCCCAGCCACATAGACCTATGAGTCAAATAAACCCCTTTTGTTTATAAATTACCCAGTCTCAGGTAGTATCTTTATAGCAATGTGAAAATGGACTAATACACTGTTTTACTGTTCCTATTTTCTCAGGACCATCAGAAGGTGCTTTAGAGAAAGAAGTGATAAACTCTGTTTAGGAACATATAGTTGGTGCTGGTAAGATATCATGGGCTACTACATTCATTGTATGAAACCTCTGTGGCTTTATCTAAAATGTAATACTTTTTAACATTGATATTTCGTCATTGGTGAATCAAAAGGAAGATAAATCTTGCATGCAAGAGAGGTAAATAAAGCTTTCATATTACATCATATTGTCAGCTACCTAGTCCACCTATGTATAATGTTTCATCAAATTCAGCAAATTACATTCATTTAAGTAAATTGTTTTTATCATAGAGATCAGGGCTTATAAATAAACTCAAATGACTTTGGGGTGTTCTGACAAATAACACAAACTGTGAGGTGACCAGATACCATAATACATTATTATAAATATGTGAACCTAATATAGATATTATAAATAGATATTATATACCTACATAGCATATAACAATTCAGATTGTAGTTTAAAAAATAGATAACCATTAGCAATCCCTTCCACAGTGAATTTATTTTTTCCAAATGATTATGACTATTTTGATCATGAACAATAATTGTTACAGTAATAAATTTTTAATAACAACAGCTGGTGCATATCAAGGACTCACCATGTGAACAGCACTCTGATAAATGTCCCATGGGTATGATCTCATTAAATCCTCCTCATAACCTGAAGAGCATTTAAAAATTAGAACTATTGTGAGTGAATACAAATGCTTTTCCTCTTACAAAAAAGACAGCAATAAACCCTTTTCAAGTGATTTTTTTTTTCTTTTTAACATTAAGTCTCCAGTAGAAGCATCTTTCTTACAACTGCCTTCTATCTTTGAGTGATCCCTCCCCTTTCTTCCACGTCCTCCAGCCTTCTCCTACCAGGGGCTCAGAGTAGGAAGTGGAGAGAGTGAGAGGGCACAGAATAAAAGGAAATGTCAATGGATAAGAGTTATACTTTAACTTTTTTCAGCAAGTACAAAAGGGGAAAAGCAACATTTGCTAGCAAGCTGGAAATGCATATGTTTCCAGTTACACTCCATCTTCCTCCCCTCTTCTAGGCTTCATCTGAAAGTATCCCCCAGGAAACAAAGGGGAGCAGCCAGAGTACACATTCTAGGTTTAAAAGTGGAATGATTGAATAGCCTTTAATTCTTTAAACCAAGACTGCAGCTTGATCCTTCCTGTTTCACTGAAACATTTCAGCTATTGATAAAAATTCGTGCATTTGACTTCAGCATTTATTATCCAGGTCCCTTCTGTCATTTTTCTAGAAATAGCAAATTTATAGGCACTACAACAGAAAACATAAGAAAGGTTTATCTTTTGGATTCTACAGACATTCTGTTAAAATGGGCAGATTAAAACTTTGCATATGTACGGCTTATGACATATGCCGTCAAGTTCTAAGAGAGGTGGATAAATTAGTTAATAGTAAGCCATACTTAAAAACTGAGACCATATTTATTAAATCAGTGGTTGCAGAATGAAATGACCACAGAAGGCAGACTTGTGATTGAATGGGAAAATGGGACAATATAAGAGATGGTAAAAAGTAGAATTATCTAAAGTGGTTAGAGTGGTAGAAATCTGACCATATGTGATTTCTCTGAATCAGGTGCTCATGACTCAACTCTAGCAGATTTTTGCTTTGCAAGAATGTGGGCTCATTGTTGCCAGATTTTCTGACTTATAAGAGGAGCCGGAAATCCATATTTTCAAGTAAAATCTTCCTGACTTGAAAATGTTGGCAAATTTCTTCTTCCTTTTTTTATAGTATTCAGGCTGCTCATATGTTACCTCGCTTAACAGTGGATGGGTATTGATTTCAGAATGTGGGAAGCTTTGTGGTAATTTGCATTCCACTCTATTTAGGGTTGTTTTCATGAAGGCTTGAAAGACCTCATCATTTGAACTCACACTTGGGTCTCTTCTTACAAATTTATAATCTCAGAGATTTGAATTCAGGAGTTCTGGGGTAGGACCCAGAAATTCTGATGTGGTTGGCCCAGTGAACATACTTTGAGCAGTATCTTCAAAAGTGAGAGGGAGAAAATTATTAGATCAGGGATCAGCAATCTATGACTCACTGGCCAAATCCAGTCTGCTGCCTGTTTTGCAAATGAAGATTTATTGGAACAGAGCCACTTCCACTCATTTACATATATTGTCTATGGCTGGATCATCTTACAAGGGCACATTGAGTAACTGTGGTAGAGACTATTTGTCCCTCGAAGCTTAAAATATTTACTCTCCAGCCCTTTATGGAAAACTTTGCTGACTCCTGCATTAGACAAAATGGGTCTTATGTATGTAAGCCTCAATAAAAGCATGGCTCCTTAATATTACCCAAGTGGACAAAAACAATGTAAAAAGAACCATATTGTCGATGGTGTTGATTTATAATGCAGTTTTCTTCAAACTATTTCTTCCAAGTAGACTATCTTGTTGCTATGACAACAGTTACACAAAGCTATGTAGAGGAGAAGACAAGAAAACGGCCACAAAAACATGTTAAATGTTAGACCAGAGAAAAGGACAGTAAAAGGCTTGTGATTTGGCTTTGACTTGCAGGGATAGCATTTTCACATTCTCCCCCACAGGTGAGATAGCCACATGTGACTCTAAGAATCCCTGCTTCTCCAACAGGCCGCCCCCATGACAGCCTCTGCAAACACCATCTGTGTGGACTAAGGAAGTTATTTCACAAATAAATGAGTCATATGCCAGAGCTTTTCACTTGTCAGGAATATGGATAATGGGTTTATGGAGGATTAAAAAAATAGATCAATGTTGAACTTCAGTTGTCTTATCCTAAATATATAACACTCTTATTACAACTGAATAGTCCCACAGAACCTAAGTCACTTTTATGTTTATCACTTCATTTGCAATCATGTAAGCCAGGTTCTTTGTTGTTCCCAACTATGGATCCCCTTCTTTCCTGCTTACCTGCCCACAATATAGTCTCCTTTCAGCAACCGGGGCTCTATTTTCAATATATAGATCAGATTAGGTCATGCCCATATCAACTCCTCTCCTTCAGTACCTTCCTATTACACTATTTGAAAATCCAAACTCCACATAGACCAGGCCTCCAAAGCCCCATACATCTGGCCTCTGAAGACATCTCTGCCCTCATTTCCTACTGTTCAGCCCTTGCTTTCTCCTCCCCAGCCATCCTGGCCACCTTCTTGCTTTCCAGATTCCTAGGCATGTTGAGTCCTGCTGCACGGCCTTTGGACTTGCTATTTCCATCTACCAGAAAATGTATTCCCATAGTTCTTTGCTTAGCTTACTCTCTCTTTTTCTTCCTCTTGCCTCCCCAGGGGCCCTTCCCTGACCATCTATCAACCTCTGTCCATTTTTCCTGCATTATTTTTCTTCATGACACTTATCACCACATGAAACCCTATCATACGGTCACTTGTTTACTCATTTTCAGTGTACTCCACTCAACTGTAACCTTCATGAGAACAGGGAGCTTGTCTTGGCTGTGCTGTTTCCTACTTTATCCACAGCATCTAGAACAGGGCACGGCAGCATAGAGACTAAATCTTGACTAAATGGATAATTAAAAGAAAGAATGAACATAAATTCCAAGATTGAATTTTGAATTTATTTGACTTTAATAATTTGACTTTATTGACTTTAATAATTTGACTTTATTATGAAATTTGACTTTATTGCTTTTTCTGCAAGATTGTAAGACATCAAATTTTGTATGCTGGGCCTGCCAGGTCCAGTAACTTCATTCTATCCCAGGAGACATACGTGAGTTGGATATCTAAGATGCCTGAAGAGGATTAAATAAAATGAAAAATACTCAGCATAGAATCCAAAAAAAAAAAAAAAAAAACCAGGCCAGGTGATAGAGGTTAATTCTAAAAAAGAAAATAAAGAAGTCAGAAGTGAAGTCCGAGTTGTCTGATCAGCAGAAAAGCCAGGAGGGCAGCAGTCCTTGAGGGCACTGTGGGTCAAGAGTCATGCTTGGGCATCTTCTGTTAGCCTGCTCCTGCCTGCGTCGTTGCCCACTGTGGCCTTTGCTCACCCCTGATAATTTTAGTTTCAGAATTTGTCCATATGCAGCCAGACATCTCACAAACATGTGAGGGTCACAAGGCTGAATAGGGTGAAGGAAGGTGACTGGGCTGCTGTAAAGTCTGCTATTCAACAAAACACACACACACACACACACACACAGAGGGGGAGAGAGAGAGAGAGAGAGAGAGAGAGGCAGAGAGACAGAGCAAGAGATATATAGAGAGAGCATGAGAGCCAGATGATACAATAACAGCACAGACCAATTAGACCAGGAGGATTGGTACTAATGTGGTTTGGATGTCCACAGGGCTTAAGAATCTCATGCACCATCATAACTCTACTTTTTTCTTAATACTCTTAAAAAGTGTGGTAGATGCAGATGGCTGAGAAAAAAATTCCTTGAAGCAATCAAATTGTCAAAAATAATTACACCTAGAGACTGATCATTTGCATATGGACGATATAGGGATATCATGAAAACTGAGATAAATCATGACGAACTTCAAATTGCCTCTAAGCAAGGTTTTATTGGAGGGGGGATTTTTCTTAAATTTTTTTGGGAAAATGCATAATTAATTTTAGAACTATATATACACATACATATTATATAACATAACATATGTAATATATATCACTTATATATTTCACATTCTTCATCTCAAATAACAAAAATTGTACATGAACTTTCATCATATTAGAACTTTTCTGTGGCCCTAAGTGGTTATAAAATCATGGGCTCAAAATTCATGAAATGATTGCAAAACAAATGGTGTGGTCATAGTTGTCTGATAATGTCTATAATTTCTTCTGATAATGTCTATCATTTCTTCATAGAAAATATAAACTAGTTAAGCAAGAAAGTATCTTTAAGCTGTTATACTGTTTGGATCTGTTTTCGCCCAAAATCTCACGTCAAATTGTAATCCCAGTGTTGGAGGTGGGACCTGGTAGGAGGTGACTGATTCATGCTAGGAGGTAGGGGTGGTTTCTCATTAATAGTTTAGCACCATTCCCTTTATACTGTCCTCAAGACATTGAGTGAGTTCTCATGAGATCTTGTCATTTTAAAGTGTGTAGCTCTTGGCCGGGCGCGGTGGCTGAGGCCTGTAATCCCAGCACTTTGGGAGGCCGAGTCAGGCGGATCATGAGGTCAGGAGACCGAGACCATGCTGGCTAACATGGTGAAACCCCATCTCTATTAAAAATACAAAAAATTAGCCAGGCGAGGTGGCAGGCGCCGGTAGTCCCAGCTACTCAGGAGGCTGAGACAGGAGAATGGCACCAACCAGGGAGGCGGAGGTTGCAGTGAACCGAGATCGCTCCACTGCACTCCAGCCTGGGCGACTGAGCGAGACTCCGTCTCAAAAAAAAAAAAAAAAAAAAAAAGTGTAGCTCTTCCCCGCTGTCTCTCGCTCCTGCTCCAACCATGCGAGATGCCTTGCTTCCCGTATGCCTTCCACCATGACTGGAAGGTTCCTGAGGCCTCCCCAGAAGCAGAAACTGCTATGCTTCCAGTGCATCCTGGAGAATCGTGAACCAATTAAACCTCTTTTCTTTATAAATTACCAAGTTGCAGGTATTTCTTTATAGCAATGTGAAAATGGCCTAATACAAGCTGAAAATATGGGTGACAAAATTATCTGTACACCAAACTCTCATGACAGGCAGTTTACCTACATAACAAACCTGCACATGCACCCCTGAACCTAAAATAGAAGTTTAAAAAATAATAATAAATAAAATTCAGAAGATCTGGCATTCCTGGTCCCACAAAGAAATAGCTCTATTTATTTATTTATTTATTTCGTTGTCTGTTTTATTATTTTTCCTCATAATGGAAGCATTACAGAAAAACCAGGAGGAAAACATACATGTACAAAATTCCATCTACCAAACCAATCATTGTTAATAGCTTGAAATATATTTTTCCAGATATTTTTCTACTGATATGATACTTGCCAGCTCTCATTCATGAATAATACAGGCATGTATATGTGATACTTTTCAGAGAATTCAAATTCTTCATATTATAAGATAACATGCTTTCCTCACTTAGCTATATGTTACAAACATCAAGTCAGAAATACACATTTACGAAAGCTTTTTACAGCACTTTTACATTTTCTTCTTTTTACAATATTTTTAATAGTTGTGTAAGATCACACGAAAGTTTAGCATTTACATAAATAATTCTATGCCATTTTAATATTTAATATGTTATTTTTAAAAATAATTCATCAAACAGGCAAAATGAGTTGGAATAAAGCTAGAAATTTAAAGGTAGAAATCCTCCAAGTCCAAATTCTAAAAAGCAAGAAAACATGCTTAAAAAACATTAAATTTTCAAAATGCCTGCAGTGCATCACTCTCTGCATGTTAGAAACAACCCAAAATTCATAGACTCACATATTTAATTTTTGGCTAATCTGTGATACTTTACACAATGTTATTTCAGTTACAAGTATTTCAGCTGACTGGTTAGGGCACAGCCACACAGGGATCACAGTTTAAGAAAGGAAAGAGAGGTCTTACCATGGCCTGGGGCCTGACTGCTGTAGGATTAACCTTGACATTGTATTTCTGATCCTCCTTTCACTCCTCGTATTTGTCTTGGTAAGTTTACACTAGTGGGAAAGGAGAGGTGTGTAAAACACTCCGAAACTGCTCTTACCCAAATATTCAAACACCAAAAGTCCCTACCAGACATAGGTCCCAGACAGCTCACAGAAAATGAGATCTAGTTGGGGGCATGAAACTATAAATGCCTACTGAGCCTCTGTGCATAGTGATCACATTCTCCAAACCAGAGGTACAACACATGGTCTAACCAAAAGATGGGAGACTTGAAACCTGTGCTTTTTTGAAAAATTCAGAAAATTCAGCCCAAATCCAGACATTTAATTTTTGGACTTAAGTTCAGCTTGAGAGTTTGATCATAGGCTAGGAAAGGATTTCATCAAGGATAGGATTTATATTTAAATTTGGGGCTTCTCTGTACTGTTGGAACTTTAGTGCTGAAGAATCCATATGGAATTTACTATACATTAATGCAATTCTACATATAATTTATTATTCATCAATGTTTTCATTTTATGTTATTGCGTGGGAAAAAAAAAGTTTTTACATACTTTGGGATAAGAGTGGATATAATTAATGCTTTGTTCTGATTCATTCCAGAGTGTGTGTGGGCAAAATCTACATGGCCCACCAGTAATCCTAGAAGAATACTTGTAGGAGAGTGGTTGGGATTGGGGGAGTGACCTCATGAAGATAGTAACCTCCTTAAGAAACTAGCCGTACTCCTGCATCAGCATAACCTGAAAAGTTAGTTTCGACGGGCTGGGGAGATCTGTGAAGAGGCAGTTTTATGAAACATGTCTATCTTCTTGACCCTTTACTCTTTCCCGAGAAGTACAGTGAATTACCCGGTCATTAGGCTACAGCCACTAATCCATGTATTCAAACAGATGGAGTACATCTTTCAAAATTTCTGAACAAAGTATTTGATTTCTGATGTTTTACCTTTTTAGGAATCAGTAAACTGAAGCAATTTATGAAAGTGATACTTTTCTGCAGATTTAATTCCCCGCCTTTACCACTCTCCCAAGGCATACCCTGTTCCAAGATTTAGCCTAGGTGGACAGACAGGAACAATTCTGATCTGGTTCCCATCCTAAACTGCCTCTTCCTGCTGACACTATAATATTTGGGTTCTCTGCTGACTCTTTTGTCTTATTTCTCTCTCTCTCTCTCTTTTTTGTCTTTTTTTTTTGAAGCAGGGTCTCCCTCTATTTCCCAGACTGGAGTGTAGTGGTGCGATCTTGGCTCACTGCAACTTCTGACTCTTAGGCTCCAGCGATCTTCCTACTTCAGCCTCCCTGGTAGCTGGGACCACAGGCACACACCATCATACCCAACTTATTTTTTGTACTTTTTGTACAGACAGGGTTTCATTACATTGCCTAGGCTAATATCGAATTCCTGGGCTCAAACTATCTGCCAGCCTCAGCCTCCCAATATGCTGGGACTATAGGCCCGCCTGTCTTATTTCTCAATTGCTTAAAAAGTAGTTGTGTAAGGGCATGCTATGTATTAGACTTTTCCTCACAAAGACACTAAAAGTAAATATTATTATTAATTTCTACTTTATACTTGAGGTAACTGGGACATAGAAAATCTAGGCAATGTGCCCGGTGCCATATACATGAATCCTGGGTTCAAATCTTGTTTAGAACAAGCAAAATATGCAACCTTTCAATTATTATAATAGAGCATAATTAGTGATCCATAAAATAATTTATTTAATTCTATTTTGCAAAGTAATTAGCTGAAAACGTTAATCATTGTTATTTGGATTTTTCAACCTAGTTTTATAAATCTTCATTTTGATACCTTTAAGGATCTCTTTTAAGTAAAACCCCAGATAGTTATTCTACCAAAATCTAAATCAAATTTTTAGCATTAGTCTTATTAACTTTATTTAGGTAAAAAAAAAAACTGCTAGAAAAATAACACATATTTGTACAAATTCAATCGTCCACATGGATTTGAGGTGTCAAGAGATGTTTGCTGCAAATTTAAATAGCAGCTGTAAAAAACTTAATTACCTACACACAATTTTTCACTATCTGGGGCACACTTTTAACTCTTTTCCAATTTGCTATTTGGGATCCTGATATGTATTTGTATAACGGACTGCAATAGAAATATATTTACATTACGGCTATAATATTCTCAAACCCAGGGAATTCTTCTTCTCTCTCTGTGCGTAGTAATCACATTCTCCAAACCAAAAGTACAACACATGGTCTAATCAAAAGATAGGAGACTTGAAATCTGTGCTTTTTTGAAAAATTGTCTAGTTGATTAAAAAAACCATAGAGGGCTTTCATTATACTCTTTTGAAACCCACCTCCCAGCTGTCTGAGCTAGTAATAACTCCTTCTCCCCACCAACTACCCCTTATCACCTACAAAGACTTTGTTACAAAACCCTTCACCAGCAAACACAAATTCTATACAGACATCTCTAACTCAAGATCAAGATCAATAATTACCGAAAAGATCCTGGTACAGGATTAATCGCCTTGACGTGGTATCTCTGGATCATCTCTGATCATCAACAAAATTGTTGGACCAGAGATAACCGTCACAAAAAACAATTTGTGAAGATCATTACCATAAAAACCAACATGAATAATTTCTCCTCCAAATATATGATGTCATTGCATAATAGTCCATTTCATTTCTTGGTAATTACATTGAACATGTGTTTATGCTGTCAAAAATCAGAATGATGAGCTATTAGATATTTTTGTTTCATGGGCCCTTTTTCTTTTCATCTGAAAATATTTGATTCTTAGTAGCCCTGCCTGCGTTGCTCTCATTATGACTCCATCGAAAACAAATATTCTGACTATGTTAGCTAAAAATTTTAATGAAGGCCTATTAGAATTGGCATATTTTCATGCTGAATCTGCAGTTAAGAGCTATTTCAGCAAAAAGACAGAGTGAGGTAGATTCACAGGCCACTCGTACCCTTCCACACAGCAATACTTCCCGTTCCTCCTGCACATGTTCATAATGTCTGTGGTTATTGAGACTGAATATCAAGACACATGTCTAATAGAGGCCCTCAAATGATTTATCTGGGTTCAAAAAGGTCATTTTATTACTCCAGGTGATTGAACCAACATTTCTAATGTTTGTTTCACAAATGAAAACATGAAAAAAACAGCAAGAAAAAGAGAATGATAGAAAGGGATTAAATGAATGGGGAATTTAGGAGGACACAAAAATTGCAATAAGAAATACCTGCAAAATGAGAAACAGGCAAGATTAGTAGAGAAATAGAAGGTCAAAATTCCCAGAGCAAGGCACTGACATATAGTTACTGATAAAACTCTGTTTCTGTTTCTGCACCTCACTTTTTACCTTGTTTGTTCATTGCAACATCATTTGACCTGTTTTTATTGAATCCTTACTCAGTGGTGGCAATGAATGTGGTCCTGAGAATAGAGTCTTATATGTAACTTAATAAGTCATTTTACAATTGCTTCTATAAAAAAATTTCTATCGAATAGATCTCCAGCTCTATCAAGAAAGTCATCTACAAACCATTGACTTACATTGCTATATAAACAACCCACACATATTATTCAGAATTGACCCCAAGAATGCCATTGCATGCTGGACATCAAGAGAGTTCTAAGCTCTTGATCAAGCTACAACTATTCAAAATGATGCTATAGTCCACTATCCTTATTATAGGACAACAGTAAGTTTATTAACAAATTGTCTTAAGTATAACAATTCTTCCTTAGGTAGCAAGATGAAATAGTATTTTAATTGTCATAATTGGCACCAGAGTTCTTTCTGGAAAAAGCCCAGTGCTATTTGATAAACAGAATGATCTACCAGAATATAATGTGTGATCATAAGGCCTGTGTATGAACTACAGCCAAATCAATAAAAAGAAAATTTAAATTTCCCTACATGAGAAAAAGAATTATTTTGTCTTTGTTTCTCAATATTGTTGCTGGCTTCTGAAAGACGAGAACAGAAAAAAGAGGAGCAAACTGCAGCAAGATGATCAGATGCTTCAGTGTAGGCAATAAAAGTCAGTAAGAAAGCTCCATGGAAGCATAGCTAACATGGCAATTAAAAAATTAAAATGTCTAATATGCCATTTAAATTGTAGGAATTGAAATCTGTAAACCCTATAAAAAATGCTTTTTGTGCTTGTTTCTTTGTTGTTGTCATCTTTTTTGTGGAAACTATAAAAGGAGGGTTAGTTTAACATCAGGAATTCTCAGTGAGGAACACAGACAGCACAGGCAGAAGTACAAGCGTACAAGCAAAGGTGACCTTGAGAATGTAACCCCTCCATCCATCTAGAAGTCTTAGATAGGACTTTCAATTGCCCTCCAGGTTAGAACTGGGGTTGAAGTCTGTCTCACGAAGATGGACCCTAGATTTCACCTATAATATAGTTTCACAGAAAAATCAAGACTAGAGATACGTAGATCGCAGGTCCTCAAACAACAACCTTTGTTTCAACCTCGTTTAGTTATATTAATGAGAAAAAAAAAAAGGATTATTGCTGCATCCATTGTCTGTGTGGAGTTGGCACGTTCTCCCCATATCTGCATGGGTTTTCTCTGAGTAGTCCAGCGTCCTTCCACATGCCAAAGCTGTGCCTGTCAGGTTTATTGACATTTCTACATTGTCCTTATCTGACTGTGTGCGTGTGTGTGTGTTGGCGGGGGATGGGGGGGGGTTGTGGGGGTGAGCGGGCTGTGAGTTGTCCTGCGATGGGATGGTGTCCTGTCCAGGGCTGGTTCTCACCTTGCACCCCAAGTTGCCAATAGAGACTCTGGTCACCCTCGACCCTGAACTGCAATCAGAGGGTAAATTATTATCTTACCTGTTTTTTTTTTATCAACCTTTCTTAAATGTATGTAATGTCATATTTATTTCGCTGTTGAATATAAGAAGTGTTTTGTCGTTATTTAGAAGTTTGATGATATTTTTGTGACCAGAAACATCCTATAGGAGCTTAGCTTTTGTTTATATCAATTAGTCTATAGTGAAAACTGGTCTTCTTATATGTGATTTTGCTTAAAGTCCATTTCCAGGAACCTATCCAGTAAGTGAGAACTTAGTGTAGTTCAATTGTGTTTCACACGGCACCTAATAATTAATGAACTTAGTAAAAAGTTCTCAGTATTTTGAAAGTTAAACACCATTTTCAAATGTAATACACCTCTAACTCTCCTGAGAAGGATTTCTGTGATAATAGTAGACAAGGTATCATTATTCTTAGTTTACAGGAAAAGGATTCATAGATTTGTTAAAAATCACACACTAAAAGGATGAAGTTGTTTATGAATCCAGCCTTGCTTATTCTCCATACCAGTTGTTTTCCATTATTATGTTATTGTTTAGTAAATTTTAATAACAATTATAATGAATATAATTACCAGGAAGTACAAGACTCTTCCACATCTTAAACATGAAAGAAATACTGAACAGATTCCTAAATTCAAAAGCAGAACTTTAACAAAATTTTCTAGTGTAAAAAGTAGGTGATTTGCATATTTTTCTCTGACTTAAATACCTAATTGCCAGGTCATTTGCATTTTCATATCTGATTTTGCCAGCATATCCAATTCATCTACATGTATTCCTTAATCTAGTTGCTGAAAATGGGTGGCCTTTCCTACCTATAATTAGAATAAAGTTCAGCTTCAACACACTTCAAGAAGGGGGATTTTACAGAGTATAAAGAGGAACCATTTTCAGACTTAAATTTTGTCAACCTTTTGGAATAATGAGTAGTTATTTTGATATTCTTCTCCTCCATGGGGGCCTGAGGCTGTACACGTAGGATTCATATTGAAGGTACCCTAATAACACATTCACACATGAACTTGGAGGTGAATAAAGAGGATTTATATTTCAACGTACAAATATTTTAACCCAGGTATTAGACACTAATGAGTTATACATTATTTCTCAATTCCCATAATATATATGCTCTTTTGCTGATGCTGATATTAAATCTCTAAATTTAGAAAGTTCAAAGAACAGAAATCTGATTTATTGAAGAGTCTTTCAACCTATGTAATTAATGTTCCACCAGTGCTCACAGCTGGACCTTAGGGATTCTCTGCCACTGTGCTCGAATGACACTATTTTTATCTAAGAGAAAATGAATATGAAATACAAATCATTTTGCCGTTAACTCATTGTCCCCACAGTCCATGTGCATTGCAGTTACTTTAACTTTCATCTTAAACATGATGACTAAGATGGCCTTAACGTTCCATTCAGCTTGACTCAATCTTAGACAAACTTCTTCCTGACTGTAGTCTCCTGACTCCCTTTTCTTAGAGCATTTACTTTAGAAAACTTTCCACTGTAATTTCTTTCTCTGCATCTTTGAGGCATAGATGTTCTCTCTGCCTCTGCCAGTTTTACCACCTAGGAATCTCTTTCTTGAGAACCTGAGAGTATTCATTTGGAATGTAATCATCAAATGAGACAGCACCCCCATCTCTCAGTCTCCATGGGAGGTTAGAAGCTTAACTTCAATAAGTGCCTATTAGCAAACATCCATGCTAATCACCTTGATCTCCCACTCCCTGCTCCCTCCTCTCTCCTTTTGATTCAGTGGCATTGAGTTAGACCTGTCTCTACCACTAAGGTAGTCTTAAATAAAGTCTTTCTTGTCCATTTAACTCTCTCTGGTTACATTTTTTCTTTGACAAGTATCATTTTTACTTCTCCATTTTTAGAACACTTACCACATGTCAATTTTTTTGCTAAGTCCATTAATATAGAGTGTCCTGTTGGATCCCTACAATAACCTAGAGATGATTCTTGGTTCCATTTTATAGATGAGGGAACAAAAGTACAGAAAAGTCCAGTAACAATGCCCTCTCTGGAAAGAGGCACCAAGCAGTTTTCAGAGAGAGGGGAAGTAAATCAGAGAAGAGAGGAAAAGGGGAAAGGAGGGGAAGGGGAAGGAGTGATGGAGGAAATGAGGAGAGAAAAGAGAAGACAAGATGAAAGTAAAACCCCTAAGAAGTCTGGGGTCTGGACCAATCACACTACCTCTACCCACTGGTCATGTTGACATAAAGATTTTATGGAAATAAAACAATACTCATGGTATGGAGCAGTGGTCCCAAATGTTGTAATGCAAACCGAAATATCTGTATGCAAGGAAAATATGCCTTTATCTAGATACAGGTAATGGTGGAGCACAGAGTAGAACTTATTATTTGCTGGGTATTTTTACTGTTAAAATTTTATTCTTTAGCATCAGATAGCAAAGCCATCACCTTCTTCCTGCATTCTGCCTTTTGAGTCACCAGTGACAATGCCCACTGTCCACTGCCCACCAACTCTCTGAATCAAAGTATTAATATAGAACAGGGAAAACTCTCTTAATCATGACATGATGTGTTTCTAGCCTTTTTTTCCTCCTTAAATATGTAGTTTTGAAAATTGATTATTGAAGTAGATTCTACTTTAAGTTTTCCCTTTGTTCAGTAATAGAAATGTCTTTTAAATGTAGCTCTTTCTACAAACAACATGAGACAGAGGAATCGAATGGGTTCTTCTTACCTTCATCCAAAATCATCTCAGAAAACAGTTTACTGATTATTTCCAATTTATGCTGGCCTCCTTTCCTTCTGTCAGTAGCTTCTTATGTTAATTTCACCCTAAATTTTCAAAAGGAAAGTCCAAGGAAATTCAGCTTCTTAACCATGGCCCAGAACAAATGAAGAACCAAGGGGGCAAAGTGAAGTCTGCAGGTTGTGTTCTTCTCTACCATTAAATCCCTCCGAGGAAAAATCAGGCTGCCTACAGAGCCTGCATAACAGACCCTTTTGTCACAATCCAGAAGAATGTGCATTCCCTGTTCCCATTGCCATTATTACCAGAGACAGCTGACAAGAGCCTATTTGTCAGGGTCATGTTCTCTATTTATTTCATGGTACTGGTAGCTAGGTGGTTCTGTCCTCACTGAACTTATTTATAGACACAACTCTTAGTATGGTCCTGCTATAAGATTATTATTTTATTTGTCTGGAATTCACATTTTGGAAATTTCTTAATCTTTCTCCCTCTTTCCATTAGTTCTATACCCTGAAACTGGACTGAATTATTCATATTTTCTTGGGTAATTTCTTATTACTGATTTCTTCCCTGGAACTTTAATTTCCACTCTATTTTGCCTTACGTTGCTATTGGGTGATACTAGCATTCCCCTGAAGCTGTCTGGTGCTCATGCAGTAGTACCAACAGCAGCAGTAGTTATAAGAAGAAAAAGAATAAATATTTATGTAAATCCTAGTGTGTTCTAGGGATTGTCCCAAGTGCTTTGTGTATTTAACTTATTTAATCCTGAAAACAAGCTTAGGAGGTAGGTGCTGATTATTTCTACTTTATCTGATGAGACAATTGAGGCACAGTGATTAAGTGTCCAAGTTCATATACTTAGCAAATGGAAGAGCCAAGTCTTAACTGTCTGAAGTGACTGAGTGCTTATTTTGTGAGCATCACTGCCTCTCTATAGTGGGACCAAAGCTGGCACCTTCAGTTTCACATACACCATTTAAATTAATGAAATTAATCTTCTAATTAAAACAAAATGAATGAACACTTTTGCTAAGGGCTCCTTAAATTTATCTTAAGATAATCACACACACACACACACACACACACACACACACACACACCATCATGATGCTATGCATGTGTGACATTCTGTATGTAACTACTAAAATACGATAGAAGAAGAGTACTTTCACATTTTGTGTTCCATCATATAAGCTGTAACTAAAAAATATTTTGAGAGATATAATGAGAGAGAGAAAACGAGAAAGAGAAAGAAATTGACAGATGTAGAGGAGAAAGAGAAAAAGAGGAGGAAGATCTTTTAGGTTTTATTGAAAGATTGGCATACACATTTCCTCAGAGCACATGCACTATGAGAGTAAATTTTAAATGACTTTCAGGTGAAGCTGTTTTCCCTGTCCTTCATGATAGAAATCAATTATTAATGTTTAATCTGGTCCCTGAAGTTGTTGACATTGAATCCCAAGATTAGAATGCTAACTGTCATTGTCATTGTTTCTCAGAATCTTTTCATAGCAACCGACATCATTTTGCTGTATATACTAAGGCTCAGGTTGATTGGAAATCCTTAGCAATGGGTTTGATATATACATATTAAACTTTAACATTATCTATCTATGAAGGAATAAAGTAGAACTGACATTTTCCTAAATAAAGCACTGTTTCCATACTGAACTATATTGCTTAAAGTTCAATTTAAAAAGAGTATTAAAAATCATGAACTCTGGGTCTGAAAGTAAATGCCATTTTATTCCCCTAAATTATTTTAACATTTTGTGTGTTAAATATATCTTGTTTTTTCTTCAGGTATCAGAATTTCTCTACAATATCTGGGCAGTGATGAACACTTACTCTAGAATTTCCCCAGGTTGTAGTAGGAGATGGCAGGTGGCTCTGGCATTCTGTGCAAATCAAACAGAATTAACCTCATAACCCTTGCCAACATGGCCAAGAGATAAAGAGATGGGACTGCCTCTCCTTCATCCACATAGACCCCTCTACCATGTTACATTGAATGTAACTTCATGGGCATATATCTTATAGGTATGAGTTTGTCTGAGGTTTCTCTTTCAGATTCAGATTTAAATTTAAACTATAATAATAAAAGAAAGATCATCAGAGGATGAGCTTATTATTCTGACTTTGACCCTTCTTTCCCTCACTGAAATGATAATCCTGACATTTAATAGGATCCTTGACCAGTTAGGGAAGAAGGATACATTGGGGAGTGTCTTTTCTTGTTTTCAATTTAATGACTAATTTTACATGAAGATTCTGAAGTAAAGTGCTAGATGCTATGTTTATGTCTAAGAGGAAAACAACAGAAGCTTCCACCAAGATATATTTTAGCAAGTATTCAATTATAGAAAGGAACTGAAGATGGCAATACGAGTCAGAATGATACCGTGAAGTTAGCAATAGATGTCAGACACCCAGGAGAGAAATGCTCAGACTAAAAAATCTCTAGGAATTGCTTGGTGAGTTGCCAAATGTGGGCGTGGCAGTTGGTTGGCTGTCCACCAAATCTTGGTATTTCCTATTGCATGGTGTGAAATTGTCATTAGGAAGTGGTTGCCCAGCCAGGGACAGTATTTTCTGGTCATGCTTCCATGCAGCTATGGTCATATTCTCACCGGTGGAAGGTGAGAAGTGACACGAAGTCACTTCAAGACCAAAGTTTTCAAGAAGTAAGGATGCCTTCCTCTCTCTTTCTTCTCCAGTTGGAGGCAGACAACTCCAATAAGTTCTGTCCTCACTGAACTTATTTATAGATACAACTCTTAGTATGGTCCTGCTATAATATTATTATTTTATTTGTCGGGAATTCACATTTTGGAAATTTCTAAATCTTTCTCCCTCTTTCCATTAGTATTCACTCACCTATGAGTGAGAACATGCAGCGTTTGGTTTTCTGTCCTTGTGATAGTTTGCTGAGAATGATGGTTTCCAACTTCATCCATGTCCCTGCAAAGACATGAACTCATCCTTTTTTATGGCTGCATAGTATTCCATGGTGTATATGTGCCATATTTTCTTAATCCAGTCTATCACTCTTGGGCATTTGGGTTGGTTCCACATCTTTGCTATTGTGAATAGTGCTGCAATAAACATACCTGTGCATGTGTCTTTACAGTAGCATGATTTATAATCCTTTGGGTATACACCCAGTAATGGGATTGCTGGGTCAAATGGTATTTCTAGTTCTAGATCCTTGAGGAATCGCCACACTGTCTTCCACAATGGTTGAACTAATTTACACTCCCATGAACAATGTAAAAGCGTTTCCATTTCCCCACATCCTCTCCAGCATCTGTTGTTTCCTGACATTTTAATGATCACCATTCTAACTGGTGTGAGATGGCATCTCATTGTGGTTGTGATTTGCATTTCTCTGATGACCAGTGATGATGAGCATTTTTTCATGTGTCTGCTGGTTGCATAAATATCTTCTTTTGAGAAATGTCTGTTCATATCCTTTGCCCACTTTTTGATGGGGTTGTTTGTTTTCTTGTAAATTTGTTTAAGTTGTTTGTAGATTCTCTATATACGCCCTTTGTCAGATGGGTAGATTGCAAATATTTTCTCGCATTCTTTTGGTTGTCTGTTCACACTGATGGTAGTTTCTTTTGCTGTGCAGAAGCTCTTTAGTTTAATTAGATTCCATTTGTCTATTTTGGCTTTTGTTGCCATTGCTTTTGGTGTTTTAGACATGAAGTCCTTGCCCAAGCCTGTGTCCTGAATGGTATTGCCTATGTTTTCTTCTAGGGTTTTTATGGTTTTAGGTCTTACATTTAAGTCTTTAATCCATCTTGAGTTAATTTTTGTATAAGGTGTAAAGAAGGGATCCAGTTTCAGCTTTCTACATATGGCTAGCCAGTTTTCCCAGCACCATTTATTAAACAGGGAATCCTTTATCCATTTCTTGTTTTTCTCAGGTTTGTCAAAGATCAGATGGTTTTAGATGTGTGGTGTTATTTCTGAGGCTTCTGTTCTGTTCCATTCATCCATATCTCTGTTTTGGTATGAGTACCATGCTGTTTTGGTTACTGTAGACTTGTAGTATAGTTTGAGGTCAGGTAGTGTGATTGCCTCCAGCTTTGTTCTTTTGGTTTAGGATTGTCTTGGCTATGTGGGCTCTTTTTTGGTTCCATATGAAATTTAAAGTAGTTTTTTCCAATTCTGTGAAGAAAGTCATTGGTAGCTTGATGGGAATGGCATTGAACCTATAAATTACCTCGGACAATATGGCCATTTCCACAATATTGATTCTTCCTGTCCATGAGCATGGAATGTTCTTCCATTTGTTTGTGTCCTCTTTTATTTTGTTAAGCAGTGGTTTGTAGTTCTCCTTGAAGAGGTCCTTCACATCCCTTGTAAGGTGGCTTCCTAGGTATCTTATTCTCTTTGTAGCAATTGTGAATGAGAGTTTTACTCATGATTTGGCTCTCTGTTTGTGTGTTAATGGTGTATAAAAATGCTTGTGATTTTTGCACATTGATTTTGTATCCTGAGACTTTGCTGAAGTTGCGTATCGGCTTGAGGAGATTTTGGGCTGAGACAGCGGGGTTTTCTAAATATAAAATCATCTCATCTGCAAACAGGGACAATTTGACTTGTTTTTTTCCCAATTGAATACCCTTCATTTCTTTCTCTTGCCTGATTGCCCTAGCCAGAACTTCCAACACTATGTTGAATAGGAGTAGTGAGAGAGGGCATCCTTGTCTTGTGCTGGTTTTCAAAGGGAATGCTTCCAGTTTTTGCCCATTCAATATGATATTGGCTGTGGGTTTGTCATAAATATCTCTTATTATTTTGAGATATGTTCCATCAATACCTAGTTTATTGAGAGTTTTTAGCAAGAAGGGCTGTTGAATTTTGTTGAAGGCCTTTACTGCATCTGTTGAGATAATCACGTGGTTTTTGTCACTGGTTATGTTTATGTGATGGATTACATGTATTGATTTGCATATGTGGAACCAACCTTACATCCCAGCGATGAAGCTGATGTGATCATGGTGGATAAGCTTTTTGATGTGCTGCTGGATTCGGTTTGCCAGTATTTTATTGAGGATTTTCACATTGGAGTTCATCAGGGATATTGGAGTAAAATTCTCTTTTTTTTGTTGTGTCTTTGCCCAGGTTTGTTATCAGGATGATGCTGGCCTCATGAAATGAGTTAGGGAGGATTCCCTCTTTTTCTATTGATTGGAATAGTTTCAGAAGGAATGGTACCAGCTTCTCTTTGTCCCTCTGGTAGAATTCGGCTGTGAATCCATCTGGTCCTGGACTTTTTTTGGTTGGTAGGCTATTAATTATTACCTCGATTTCAGAACCTGTAATTGGTCTATTCAGAGATTCCACTTCTTCCTGGTTTAGTCTTGGGAAGGTGTATGTGTCCAGGAATTTATCCATTTCTTCTAGATTTTCTAGTTTATTTGCATAGAGGTGTTTATAGTATTCTCTGATGGTAGTTTGTATTTCTGTGGGATCGGTGGTGATATCCCCTTTATCACTTATATTGCTTCTATTTGATTCTTCTCTCTTTCCTTCTTTATTAGTCTTGCTAGCAGTCTATTAATTTTGTTCATCTTTTCAAAAAACCAGCTACTGGATTCATTGTGTTTTTTTGTAGAGTTTTTGTGTCTCTATCTCCTTCAGTTCTGCTCTGATCTTAGTTGTTTCTTGCCTTCTGGTAGCTTTTTAATTTATTTGCTCTTGCTTCTCTAGTTCTTTTAATTGTGATGTTAGGGTGTCTATTTTAGATCTTTCCTGCTTTCTCTTGTGGGCATTTAGTGCTATAAATTGCCCTCTACACACTGCTTTAAATGTGTCCCAGAGATTCTGGTACATTGTGCCTTCATTATCATTGGTTTCAAAGAACATCTTTATTTCTGCCTTCATTTCATTATTTATCCAGTAGTCATTCAGGAGCAAGTTGTTCAGTTTCCATGTTGTTGTGCAGTTTTGAGTGAGTTTCTTAATCCTGAGTTCTAATTTGATTGCACTGTGGTCTGAGATACAGTTTCTTGTGATTTCTGTTCTTTTACATTTTCTGAAGAGTGCTTTACTTCCACTTATGTGGTCGATTTTAGAATAAGTGTGATGTGGTGCTGAGAAGAATGTATATTCTGTTGATTTTGGGCAGAGAGTTCTGCAGATGTCTATTAGGTCTGCTTGGTGCAGAGCTGAGTACAAGTCCTGGATATCCTTGTTAACCTTCTGTCTTGTTGATCTGCCTAATATTGACAGTTGAGGGTTAAAGTCTCCCATTATTATTGTGTGAGAGTCTGAGTCTCTTTGTAAGTCTCTAAGGACTTGCTTTATGAATCTGGGTGCTCCTGTATTGGGTGCGTATATATTTAGGATAGTTAGCTCTTCTTGTTGAACTGATCCCTTTACCATTATGTAATGGCCTTCTTTGTCTCTTTTGATCTTTGTTGGTTTAAAGTCTGTTTTATCAGATACTAGGATTGCAACCTCTCCTTCTTTTTGCTTTCCATTTGCTTGGTAGATCTTCCTCCATCCCTTTATTTTGAGCCTTTGTGTGTCTCTGCACGTGAGATGTGTCTCCTGAATACAGTACACTGATGTGTCTTGACTCTTTATCCAATTTTTCAGTCCATGTCTTTTAATTGGGGCATTTAGCCCATTTACATTTAAGGTTAATATTGTTACGTGTGAATTTGATCCTGTCATTGTGATGTTAGCTGGTTATTTTGCCTGTTAATTGATTCAGTTCCTTCATAGCATCTATGGTCTTTGAAATTAGGCATGTTTTTGCAGTAGCTGGTACCGGGTGTTCCTTTCCATGTTTAGTGCTTCCTTCAGGAGCTCTTGTAGGGCAGACCTGGTGCTAACAAAATCTCTCAGCATTTGCTTGTCTGTAAAGGATTTTATTTCTCCTTCACTTATGAAGATTTGTTTGGCTGGATATGAAATTCTGGGTTGAAAATTCTTTTCTTTAAGAATGTTGAATATTGTCCCCACTCTCTTCTGGCTTGTAGGGTTTCTGCCAAGAGATCTGCTATTAGTCTGATGGGCTTCCCTTTGTGGGTAACCCGACCTTTATCTCTGGCTGCCATTAACATTTTTTTCCTTCATTTCAACCTTGGTGAATATCTGACAATTATGTGTCTTAGGGTTGCTCTTCTTGAGTAGTATCCTTGTGGTGTTCTGTGTATTTCCTGAATTTGAATGTTGGCCTGCCTTGCTAGGTTGGGGAAGTTCTCCTGGATAATATCCTGAAGAGTGTTTTCTAACTTGGTTCCATTCTCCCTGTCACTTTCAGGTACAGAAATCAAACATAGATTTGGTCTTTTCACATAGTCCCATATTTCTTGGAAGCTTTATTAGTTTCTTTTTACTCTTTTTTCTCTAATCTTGTCTTCTCGCTTTATTTCATTCATTTGATCTTCAATCACTGATATCCTTTCTGCCACTTGAAGGAATTGGCTATTGAAGCTTGTGCAAGCATCATGAAGTTCTCATGCTGTGGTTTTCAGCTCCGTCAGGTAATTTAAGGTCTTCTCTACACTGTTTGTTCTAGTTAGCCATTTGTCTAACCTTTTTTCAAGGTTTTTAGCTGCCTTGCAATGGGTTAGAATATGCTCCTTTAGCTCGAAGAAGTTTGTTATTACCGATCTTCTGAAGCCTACTTCAACTTGTTAAAGTCATTCTCCATCCAGTTTTGTTCCATTGCTGGTGAAGAGCTGAGATCCTTTGGAGCAGAAGAGGAACTCTGGTTTTGGGAATTTTCAGCTTTTCTGCTCTGGTTTCTCCCCATCTTTGTGTTTTTATCTACTTTTGGTCTCTGATGTTGGTGACCTACATGTGGGGTTTTGGTGTGGATGGCCTTTTTGTTGGTTGATGCTGTTCCTTTCTGTTTTTTAGTTTTCCTTCTAACATTCAGGCCCCTCAGCTGCATGTCTGTTGGGGTTTGCTGGAGGTCTACTCCAGACCCTGTTTGCCTGGCTATCACATGCGGAGGCTGCAGAACAGCAAATACTGCAGAACAGCAAATAATGCTGCCTGATCCTTCCTCTGGAAGCTTCACCCCAGAGGGGCATCTGCCTGTATGAGGTGTCTGTTGGCCCCTACTGGGAGGTGTCTCCCAGTTAGGCTACACAGGGTTCAGGTACCCACTTGAGGAGGCAGTCTGTCTGTTCTCAGAGCTCAAACACCATGGTGGGAGAACCACTGCTCTCTTCAGAGCTGTCAGACGGGGATGTTTAAGTCTGCAGAAGTTGTCTGGTGTCTTTTGTTTAGCTGTGCCCTGCCCACAGAGGTGGAGTCTATAGAGGCTGCAGGCCTTGCTGAGCTGCAGTGGGCTCCACCCAGTTCGAGCTTCCCAGCAGCTTTGTTTATTTACTCCAGCCTCAGCAATGGTGGACACCTCTCCCCACACCAGGCTGCAGCCTCACAGGTTGACCTCAGACTGCTGCGCTAGCAGTGAGCAAGGCTCTGTGGGTGTGGGACCCACTGAGCCAGGCAAGGGTAGGGAATCTCCTGGTCTGCCAGTTGCTAAGACCATGGGGAAAGCACAGTATTTGGGCAGCAGTGTACCATTTTTCCAGGTACAGTCTGTCCAGCTTCCCTTGGCCAGAAAAGGGTAATCCCCCAAGCCCTTGCACTTCCTGGGTGAGGCGATGCCCTGCCCTGCTTCAGCTCACCCTCCATGGGCTGCACCCACTGTCCAACCAGTCCCAGTGAGAAGAACCAGGTACCTCTGTTGGAAATGCAGAAATCACTTGTCTTCTGTGCCAATCTTGCTGGGAGCTGCAGACTGGAACTGTTTCTATTCAGCCAACTTAGAAGCCTGACTTCTGTTTCTTATTCTTTCTTTCATGTGCTGAAATTTAAACTGATCTAGAGCCAAGACCCTTTTGGGGCCTAGCCATACTTTGTTTCAGAATGATCATTGTTTCAGAAAATGATCATTGTTTCTTGTTTCTATACAATATGGCTGGCCAGAAAATAATAATATTTGATGATTAAACTTTTGACTTAGGTCTCAAAATTGAACTAAGCTTTCTAATCAAGCTTTATCAGAGTTCTGCCATGGTAAATACTACAGGAGACTCAGCTAACACTAAAGGGTTGATTTACCTTCCATTCTCTATGTATCTTAGGTGTCTACTTCCCTTGGGAATCTCATGATTTGGAAAGGTGATAGGCAAAGCAGAATTCAACTGCATCCTAGACTTTAGATATAAGACTGTCAATTTTTAAAAAAATTAGCTCAATGATAATAATAATTTTTTAAAAACCCTCACTTTAACCTGTAATGCATAACATTTTGGCTGCCTACATTTCTCCATTCAAACACAGAATGCTATATAAATAAAATTTTGTAGTCCAATGCACAAATCTGGATCTGGTACACAAGCCTTGGTATGGTTTAGATATTTATTTGTCCTGTCCAAATCTCATGTTGAAATATAATCTCCAGTGTTGGAGGTGGGGCCTGGGTTGTGGAAGTGGATCCCTCATGGCTTGGTGCTGCCTTTGTGATAATGAGTTCTAATGAGATCTGGTTGTTTACAAGTGTATGGCACCTCCCCCCAACCAACTCTTGCTCCAGCTCTCGACGTGTGAGATGCCTGCTCCTGCTTCACTGTCCACTATGAATAAAAGCTCCCTGAGTCCACCTCAGAAGCTAGTCAGATAATAGCGCCATGCTTTTTGTGCAGCATGCAGAACCTTGAGCCAATTAAGCCTCTGTTCTTTATAAATTACTCAGGCTCAGGTATTTATAGTGATGCAAGAACAGCCTAACACAGTGACCCAAAGGTCTGTTATACCGAGTCCCAGATATTACTGTTTTTCACAGTTACTTCCATGTTTAGTGTGAATACACTCATTGGAATATTACATGTAATGTTATCTTGCCTTCATATATAGATACCTTGTGTGTGTGTGTGTGTGTGTGTGTGTGTGTGTGTGTGTGTGTGTGTACAAAGTGAGAAAGCAGCTTCCTTGGACTTCCAAGCACACAGATATCCAACTGCAGAGACTTGTTTGTATCATCATTTTAGATGGTTATAATCTATGTTTTTCAGGTTCATGGCCACCTCTCTCCTGGACCATGTCTACTTGTCCCCTGATGATGGCCTAATGAAATTGCATTTTTGTATAATAGAAGAGTCTCTCTACTATTACATCTTTTGCCACAGCATAACTGATACACTTTTCAATTCACGGCTAGGATTTCTTATAATGGAGCATGATGTTCCAAATGAAAGACTCCCTTCAACTCTAGTTTTCATCTCCATTCTACAACTAAAGGCCAGTATCTGGGAGAACCACAGAGCACCTGGAAGAACTTCTAGGAACAATAGATTCTTTAGAAGAAATTCTGAGTGGGATGTGTAGCCTGATTTCACCCCATCATATATATACAATTGTCCAAGGATACAGAGACTGCTACCTGGGGACACTTGAGGTTATGGTGTGTGTCAGTGCTATGATCCGCTGAATCCAGTCTCACTATCTCACTGCTCACTATTTCAGGCTATTTCTAGCTCCTTGAGACTCTGCATTATCACCTTATACCAGAGCAACCTGCCACAGTCTTCAGGATGAGGACTGATGTATGACATAGAGGAGGTGCTGGAATATCAGTAGCTCATTAGCCACGGACAGTGTCTGGTATATATAAAGGGAATGGCTGAGAGCAGTGAGTTGTGAGAAATGTCCTTTGATCTCAGATACTCACCCACATGTGTGAGGACCTTCCATTCAGATGCTTCGGGCAAATACTGGCTTTCCTCTATTTTAGGAGAGAATCTTAAAGAAGGGATGGTGTTAACTGCATAGAGGTCCCTGCGTCAAGGGAGCATTCCTGACTTATATTTTTGTGTCAGCTCAAACCACTACAAGTATCAGTCCCCTCTGTTTAGAACCTCCTGGACTTTCTAGTATAGGTCCATCTTCTCACCTGGCTCTGCACAGATACAGTGACTCATCTTCTTACTCCTTACCTCTTGGGTTCCAAGCCCCACAACAGCGACAGAAACAGACAATGCTGGTTTTATTAGTTCTGTATCGCCGCTGTAACAAATTATTACAAACTTCGTGGCTCCAAACAACACAAACTTATCTCATAATCCTGGAGGTCAGAAGCCACAGTTGGATCCCACTGGGCTAAAATTAAGATGCTGGCAAGCCTGCATTTCCTTCTGAAAGTTTTAGGGCAAAGAATCTATTTCTTTGCCTCTTCCAGCTTCTAGAGGCCACCAGCCTACCTTAGCTCTTGGACCCCTACTCCCAGCATAAAAGACACCAATGTTGCATTTCTCTCTGGCTGCCTTTCTGTAGTCACAGCTCCCACTGACCTCTTCTGCTGCCCTCTCCCACTTTTAAAGACTTTTAAGGACCCTTGTTATTACTTTGGCCCACCTAGATAATGTAGGATAGTTTTCCTCTTTAAAGTCAGCTGATTAGCAACTTTAATTCTCCTATGTCATGTAACAACATATTGATAGGTTCCAGGAATTTGAAATGGCTGTTTTCTAGGGTATGGGGAGTAATATTTTGCCTATCACATCAGGCTCAAACTTATAGCTCACCTCTAGCTCTGCCTGTTGGAGGCTAGTATATCTGCTGTTGATTTTCCTACTAGCTTCTTGCAGTATCACTAGGTTACAAGCATCTAGGTAAAGCCTGTCCTTTTTCTGATTTCTACTTTTACTGTTCACTTGATCAACATCTCAATTTCCATCTGTTTTTCATGTACTATGTTTAGTCCTCCTAAAATTCTGTTGCTTGGGAGACACCCACAGGATTGGAAACATGTCAACAAACCTAGAGAGATGTCATACTTTACTTGGAAACTTGAAACCTATGTTTGGTGTCAGATAAAATAGTTTGGAGGAAAAGACATGAGTACCTAAAGAGGCTGTCCTTCTGAGCAGTGGTTAAGGAAAATGAGATGTTTCTCGCATGTGGTAGCTGAGATATACCAGTGACTAAACAATACAATGCAAAATGATACTTTGCAAGCTGTCACTTTTATTCTTTTTAATTAAACAGTTATAATTTTTTAAAGACGATGTGGAATTGTAAACTGAATGATTTAATTATTATATTCAAAAGCAGCAGGTGTATGGTACAAATGAAACTATGGAATAACAATTAAACACCAGTTCTCACTCCTGTAAAAACACAAAGGGAGGGCAGTAAGCAATTACATAGTTTGGTGCCGCCTATTCAAGCACAAGGATGCTCCTTGATTGTCTCTAGCAATTAGCATTTTCTATTTCTCAAAGCAATTATTTATATTCTTTTTGTTCTAATGGATCTTATTAATCACATCCATCAAATATACAAATAGCATCTATTAACTCCAGCAGTGAAACATTTAAAATCTTGCATTTATTTCTTAATGAGAGAGGCAAACAATAATTGAAAAGAAATATCTAGAAACCAGGTCTTAAAATGTGGATCAGGTGATATTGGCAGCCCAACAAGGGAATAATGAGATGATCACTGCAGAAACCAGTTCGGGTTCTTTGCTGAACTCCGCATCTGGATTTCTCTGTTAAGTGCCCCAACCTCCTTCAAAATCATGCATTAAGAATCTCTGTGTGATAGATTGCTACAATAAAAAAAATACCATCTGCTATGTCTAAGTCATTATTCTAAATGCTAGAAGGGTAGATACATAGAGATGATAAGATGTGACAAATGTCCTCAAAATGTTGAGGGTGGGAAAATGCTTGTATCTAAAACAGAATAAAAAGGTAGACTATCCAAAGTAAGACAAAGCAGTCATACTTTGTAAAATGTTCTAACTGTAAATGGATCAGGTGAAAGTAAGAGGAATTAATTGCTAGAGGAGAAAATGAACTCTCAGAACCATCTGTGAACTGATGGTTAGATTTATGAAGCAGGCAGAATTTTTGTTGAGCAATTAAGGACACCTGAGATTTTGATAAGTTGGATATGTTGAGGTAGGAAAAGGGATTGGTAAGGGCAACATACTTCAATAGTAGGAACGGTGAGTAGTTATGTGGGTATGATCAGGCATGAGGCACATTCAGGAGATGGTGAACGAGAGTAACAGTCTCTGCTTGCTCTTCTCTGAAGAGCCATGGTGATCTTTTTCAAATGCAAGTATGATTCTGTCCTTCCCTACCTTAGACATCTTCAATGATTTCCAGTTACTCTCAATGGAGACCACAAGCTTTAAAATGTCCTAGTGCACCTATAGGAGCTGGCTCCTGTTAAAACTTTTAGGCTCATCTCTTATTTCCGTCTACATTAGGAATCTTCATAACCTGCTTTAAACCACCTCATGCCTTGATTTCTGTTGGTACAGAACCCACATGGTCTCATCACTAATCATCACCTTTTCACCTGACTCTGCACAGATGACTCAGCTTCCTCTTGTTCACTTTCATCCTGACTTGGCAACCCTTGAGGATTATCTTGGGCCTTAACTGCACCACAGTAAGCACAGTTCTCGTTGTCAAGTGGCCTATGCCTGCTCCTGACTACCTTAAGAACTTCTCACATGCTTTTCCCTTCTGCTCGAATGATCTCACTTCTTCCACCTCAAAAGCCACTATCTTTCTACCATCCAAGCTAATACCTACTCACTTTTAAAGTTAAGCCTAACCTTCTCAGGGCACGTCTCCTTGACAGTGAAGACTTGGCTAAGTCCCTTGGTTATATGACCTCAGGACCATTGTATGTCTCCTTTACTGTCATTAAAATTTCAACTAAAAACCAATTTTGGAAATGGTCTGCAATACTTGTATTTCCATCTAGTTAGTAAGCCCATGTTGTGGGAAACTACATATGTTGTTAACCATTGCATTTCACTTGCTAGCAGAGTGCCTGGCAGCTACTATGTTCCAAATAAATACTATTGAATAAATAAACAAATGAGGAGATATTAGGACAGCAGGCTGGGCCTGGATTAAGAAAGGCTACAAATTTCATACTGAGGATTTTGTGCAGAGAAAACAAGGATGTCTACATTTGAAAAAAATAACTTGGTAGCTGAACCAATGTTTAGATGTGAGAAGGCAGGCTATGCAATAAACTATAACTTTCTTTACCTCCAGGCCTGAGCGCTGAATCAATTTGAAATAGATAAGAAAAAATCTGGCACAACTTTTTTCTGTGTATATAGATGTTCAAGTTCTCATTTTCCACTTCCTTTCTTTTTTTGTCTGTTCTCTATAATGTCAACATTTCCTGAGGAATATCTTTTCTTCCAGCTTAGCCAGACTACCTGCCTTTATTGTACTTACATTCTTCCACTGCTCCCATTTCATCTGACAATGAAATGTATTTTCCCAATGCTGCAGCTTCTCGTTGATTTTCTGTGCAGATCTGATTCCTAGAGATATGGGCCTATTAAGTTGTCTTCTTAACTTCTGCACTTGTAACAATTTTATTGAGTTATTTCTTTCCTTCATTCTGAGCAATTTGTATATTCTCTTAATAATTAGATTATCCATTCACTATTTATTAATTATTAAAAGCTACTACCCTTCTGTGGGTAAAAGTCTTAATCTCCAGCCACTGAAATCTAAAAGGATGATAAGATTTGAGTGTAATGAACACCTTTGAGGCTATCTGCTTCAGCATTGCCCTTAGGAACCTGTGGAGAAAATCACAGTTTCTTCTCTTGGTCCTGGAGGTAAGTAAAAACAACATGGAAAAGAAGCAAAACTTCGAGCAGCTGGTCTAGCATCATTTACTTCTATCTGGTACAAGCCTCAACTTCTAATGCCCTGTAACACTTATAGATGTCAGGCACCTTTACAGTTTAAACTCTCAGTATCCTGACCTGCATATGTGGCCAAAAACCCAACAAAAGCAGTAATTGAGACTGTACTTGTTTCAAAATAAGCTTTTCCTGGGACTACAAGAGTCTTATTGTTAATAATCCTTGAAGCTTCTGTGCCTGCAGCATAGGTGCCTATAGAGGTCAAGGTTACACTGCAGAGACTGCACATCAAGACCCCTGATTCCCAGGCCTATCAAGTTCTGTGCCTGGTGCCTGAAAGTGCTGAGGCCCATACCACATACATCAACCTTCAGCCTGTGATCAACACTGTCAAAAGCTGCAGGGCTCTGCTAATTTCAAAAGTCACATAAACCATATTTACCAGATTCTAATGTGTACCTGTCTCTCCAGGTGGTACAAGTTAGAAATCATTTTCATAACTGTACAATTATACATTTTCACAACTGTAAAATTAGCCACCTGAGACAACAGGGCCATTGCAAATTGATAAGGTTAAAACTGCTCAATACTGATCTTACTTAAGCTAATTCCTAAAGCTACAACCCCAGGTTGTGCCAATTATTTGGGCCTCAAAGTCCACACCTTGGCCTTTCTCAGTTTCCAGCCTATGTCCTAATGTTTGACTCTTCAAGGACCTACTAAATAAAACTCTTGTTTGTTCTATGTCTGAATTCCGAACTATTTAAAAAACACAAGGGTTCAGCAGTTAAAGATAAAAATGCCAAATTATTGCCAAGATTTACCATATAATTATACAATTGCTCTATTTATAAATGGCAATGTAGCTTCCATATCCCTGCCCTCCCCCCAAAAATAGATTCAAGACTCTGCCACATAGGTATAGCCTATTCCAATAATGCTACCACCTTCGGAGACAGCAAACTACAGTGCACCTTGATGCAAATAACTGTGGTCTTACACACATGCATGCACATACATGTACACAAGCCAAAAGGAGGAAAGAAAAAGTGGAGCCACACAAATAAAGTGTCACACCTATTAGAAAAATGACTCCTCCTCCCCTGAGAAGCAATAAGCAAAACATGGCTCAAAGTACAAGTCATGTTCCCATGTGGAAACATGAGCTATGGGACAGCCATGCTGTCCCCTCCCAACATTGGGAACACTGAAAATCCCACTGTGGCTCTAAAATGAAAGGTCTTAGCTATCTGATGCATCAACTTGGATAGCATTATCTAGAGTGAATTAAAGATATATTAGGTAATTGACTGCATGGAACAGTGGAGACAAACATTAAATGCTCTTACTATGAAAAAAAATGATAAGGAGGAGAGGTGATGAATATGTTAACTAGCTTGATTTCATCTTTCTACATTTGTACAGATATGTCAAAACACCACATTGTATCCCATACATATTGTACGTACGATTATTATTTGTCAATTAAAGACATAAATAAATTTTTAAAAAATAAAAGAGAATCTAAAGCCAACCTTCAAACAATGTGGTAAACCTGTTTCCTCCTGGCACAGTAATTGTCAGGTGAATTTGCTACAAGTCATGGGAGGAAGCCAAGCCCTACAGAGCATTTGACTCTAGAAGATAAAGTATACTGAGAGTCCTTCTCTAGCTTGAGGGCGGCTTCATTGGCAATTTTGACTTTAATTTGCAAAACAAAAAAGGTTTTAGTAGACTTGAAATTAAAGCCAGGCATGCTTTAGACTGAATTTTTTTTTTTTTTTTGAGACAGGGTCTCACTCTGTCGCCCAGGCTGGAGTGCAGTGGTGTGATCTCGGCTCACTGCAACCTCCACCTTCCAGTTTCAAGGGATTCTCCTGCCTCAGCCTCCCCTGTAGCTGGGATTATAGGCACCTGCCACCACGCTGGGCTAATTTTTTTTTCTTTTTGTGTATTTTTTGTAGAGACGGAGTTTTGCCATGTTGGCCAGGCTGCTATCAAACTCCTGACCTCAGGTGATCTGCCCTCTTCAGCCTCCCAAAGTGCTGGGATTACGGGTGTCAGCCACCATGCCCAGCCAGACTGAACTCTTAATTGGAAGTCATTACTGCCTTTCTGAAACTGTCCACTAATATAAAGATACCCTAATGGTTTTAATTAGAGAAACTACAACTCTAATACCTATTATTGAGAACTCACCTGCATTTTAATGTTCCTTTTCCTTTAGGCAGCTACAATAATCTTTCTAAGAAACACTGGGCAATGAATAATTATACATTTAAAATTTCAGATCTTTGATAAATACTTTATTTGCTGCCTTCTTTTTACAAATTATTTTCATGCAGTTCTAATTGATTATACAATTGCTCTATTTATAAATGGCATTACTTGAGGAAAATTGTTTTTCACTATTGAAATACTTATTGTTTCCCTGGCACTTGGACACACATATAACACCATAATTATCGTCTTTGAGTTCATACTTTGTATTAAAGATGTAGTTTTTACTTTAAATTCCCAAACCAAGCAACCATGTTAATGCCTTCATCACCTTTTAAAGGCTTGAATAGATAAAATCTTAAACAGAATAAAAGAAACATTAACAGCACTTTGTCAAAAGACAGAAACATTGCTAATGTGTGAGGGATGCCTTTGTCCCACTAGATAGACAATATTCAAAAGTTCACAGGATTGAAAGGAACGTGAGTTCTTCCAACATTTCACTGAACTCAGTGGGAGAGAAAGTACCTATTAGAAGCGCTACCATCTTTGAAGATGGAGGATCCTCTTTTTCAGTAACTAATCTTTTCTACTTTGTTTAGGCGAATCCAATGGAAGCTTCAGAAGAAAAAACTGTTACTGATAATCATAGCATCTTTCAGCATAACCTGTTGCAGAGGAAGGTTGAAACTAGCACAGAAGACATACTAATGTTGGGTCACATTCCTGGAGGGATGCGTGTCAGGAACAATCAATCCTGGGACCAAGTTTTCCTGACTGCAGTGACAAGTTCAAGGGTGAGCATATGGCACAAGAAAACCAATATGGCTGTTCTCTGAGAATCTTTTTTTATTTTAATAGACCTGGAGAATAAATCTTTTGCTTTGGGATCTTGCATTTTCGTAGCATGGGGGCCAAGTGAGACCTTTCCCCTTGGCCATCTGAAAGTTCACAGGAAAACCAACTCTCAAAAGGCAGATTAATAGGAGGAAAGACATACAAATACATTTAACAGGTATACATGGGAGCCTTTGAAACCACCTTTGCAAAAATTATAACTGAGGAATGTATGACAGCAAAAGAGATAGACCTAATGGACTCCATCTTGCTTCTGACATTTAAGCTGTTCTTGTTCATTCCTGGGCATAGGCTGCACTAATCTGGGAAAGGAGTTTAGTTTATAGTTTGACTCTGAAACAAAATTGATAATAGCCCTTTCCCAAAAAGACCCCCTTCTTGCCTTGGGACCAATCTGTCTTTGTAGGACTAACAAATTAGCTCCAAGATTAGAAATTACATTTTAGGGGTCATGCAGCCTCTGGCTGCAAGGGTCTGCACCTCCCCAAATTGCTCTTGGGGATAACATCACTATTGTAAAACCTAAGATCAGTGCTTGAGATATTTTGCAGACCTTGCACTAGATGGATCTGCTGACACCACCCAGACCTGTAATCTGGCTTCACCAGTTTTGCCATTCCCACCCAGAAACAGAAGACAGCAAGAAAACCTCACTTCAACCCCGCTATGATTCCATCTCCAACCTGACCAATCAGCACTTCCTACTTCCCAAGCCCCTACCCAGCAAATTATCTTTAAAAATTCCCATCCTTGAATGCTCAGGGAGACTGATTTCAGTAAAAACAAAACCCTAGTTTTCTGCACAGCTGGCTCTGTGTGAATTAGCCTTTCACAATTCCATTTCCCCTGTGTTGATAAATTGGCTCTGTCTAGGCAGCGGGAAAGGTGAGCCCGTCGGGCGGTTACACCTTTAGAGGGTAGGACCAAAGATACAGGGGCAATTTTCCATTTTTATGCTTGGGTTCAACAAAGTATAGACAGCCATGTAGAATATTATTGGACAAGAGAGCGTGGACCCAGAAAATTGGAGGCAGGTCTCAGTTAATTTAGAAAGTTTACTTTGTCAAGGTTGAGGATGCAACCATGACATAGCCTCAGCAAGTCCTGATGACACCCCAACGTGATGGAGGCACAGTTGGATTTTATACATCTTAGGGAGACATGAGATATCAATCAATATATGTAACAAGTACATTGGTTTAGTCTGGAAAGGCAGGACATCTTGAAGCAAGGGCAGGAAGACTCGAAACGGGGAGGGAGTTTCCAGGTCACAGGTAAATTTCTGATCAGCCTTTCTAAAGGAGGCAATCAGATATGCATCTATCCGAGTGAGCAGAGGGCTAACTTTGAATAGAATGGGAAGCAGGTTGATTCTAAGCAGTTTCCAGCTTGAGTTTTCCTTAGTGATTTTAGGGGCCCAAGATATTTTCCTTTCACAAGAGTGTGGCCTAATGCTCATAGACTAAATGGGAAAAGCCAGCGAGTTCTGTCTGTTCAGATTCTTGGCCTCTCTGAGCATGCCTCCTTCCTTCTGGATGTGGGGCAGGAACCCTCTGGAATAAAGGTCTTATGACCTATAGTCGAATGAGGTAGATCAGATCATTTCTTTATGACCAGTTTTTACACAGACGGAGCAAAAAGAAAATTAGAGTAATATTTCTATGTTTTATGGCTGGCTTTGGGAAAAAGGGTTCTGGTTTGTATGATTCCCCCTTGGGGAACAGGGATTCTAGTTTCTATGACTGGCCTCAGGGGAGAATGAAACTGAGAGATGGAGAGCAGAGGAAAACTTGTGCTTCTTAGACTGATGCTGAGGCCTTCATATTGGGGTATTGCTTTCTGAGCCTCAACAATAATAACATAGTGAAACCATGACCCCATGCACCTCATCATGTGCAGAAGCTTGTTAAGCAGTAGAGAAAATAAAATAAATTCTGAGGTGAAGCAGGAGAGAGAAAGATGAGAGAGCATGGGAATGAAAGCCTGCATGTGAGAGACTTACTCATGGTTAAATGTCTGAATTTTACATGGTTTACTTTTTCTTAGTAATAAATTTCTCCCATTATGTACTTGTTTTTAACATAAGTATAGAGAAAGGCTTAAATAAAAATCAACACAGCCTCAGGACCTAAAATAATAACTCTTCTCACGACCTGTACAAACCAATAGAAAACAAATCTTTAATTTTGGTATGTTGAAAATGCTATAGAAGGAGGAAGATAAATGCATAGAGCTCCGCTTGCTCAATGGGAATAAGGAGGGTTGAAAAGAGTCCTCAGGATCTGATTTTCCCAAAAAGGCATGGTTAAGCAAGGCAATGGAGCATGGTGTGTGAATTCAGGGTTCTGTGAGAGTACACATTGCAGGCAGGAAATAGCAACTGGTTTTCGTGGCAAGATGTGTGTGGGAGCCAGAAGGACAAGATCATACAACTAATTATTTGCCACACTCTACATTATTCTGAAAATAATGATGGACCGCTGAAAACTTTTCCAAGTAGAGAAGGGACATGCTCTGATCTGCATTGAGATAAATGATTTTGTCTTGTAATCTGGAGGATAAGCAGAAGGGGCTGATACTGCAGGAAAAGAGGCCACTTAGAAGGTGATTAAAATAGTTAACGTAAGAAATAACACAGGCATGTACCAAGATTGTCAGTAGGCTGGAGAAGAAAATACAGATTCAAACAATATGAAGAATCAAAGATTTTGCCACTGATTAAGAAAAAGGGTCATATATAAGAAAAATTGGAATGGGGGATAAGAGTAGGAAAACAAGGTGATAATTTGGTTTTAGCCTTTTTACATCGCTTATTCTTACAGTACTTTGCAATGGATGCTTCTAACAAATGTTAGAATGTAGTGTTTGGGAATGTAGACCTTTTGTTTAGCACAGAGGTGAATATAACTGCTAGAGATTCACAGCTGAGAAATATCAACAGAATTGTTAGCTGGTTGTATGACATTAGATACAAATTTCCAAACAGGGTATACAATAAAAACTGAAGAAGTCAAAGATATCATAATTTAATGCAAAAAATTATCTAGATATATTTTTAAAAGAAATATAACAATATATAAGTGTTATAAAGGAAATTATTGAGAGAAGAGATTTTACTGAATCCTGGAAGACTAGAGCACTGACTATTTGTCTCTTCCCCCTCATACCTATGGAGGTATGAATTTGTTTCAAAGAAAGAAGAGTTTTATAGTTATTAACATTTCTTTAAGTGGCAGTGAGTAGATAGACAGTCCTAAGTTCTTCCATTGTGGAAGTATAAGCCTGAGTAATACAGAGTTGTCCCCAACAGGATCTGCATTTCTCCAATTTGGCACAGTCACCTGCAGGTGCATACTGCTTTAGGCTGAGCCTTGGGCTCTAAAGCAACCTGTGTTGAGACTTGAGGTGTCTGATCCTGTCTTGTGTGTATGTGTGGTATGTGTATGTGTGCTTGTGTGTGGGGTCTTGTGTGTCCATATGTATATGCATGTGTGTATACTTGGGTATATGTGTGTGCTCATGTGAATACATATATGATCGCTTTCTTCCAAACTGAAATCACCTGAAATGATGCAAAAGTCAGTTGACCCTGTTCAAGTTATTTGATAAATTAACTTCACCAAACTCTAAAATTTTAAAATGATGTTGCAAGGTAACTACAAAGAGTGATTCCGATATGAAATATCTTTTGAAACTGTTTAAGACTCAGTATACTGTTTTATAATGCAACTGAGTAGATTATTCTAACTTAAATGAAAATTAGGATATTTTTCAAGCAGATATTTGATAAACCAAATTTGCCAGCTTCAGTCGTCTAAAGAAGACTTATATAATTAGATTAATTTTTGTCCCACTTATTAATAATTTTCACAAATTAATTTTTGCAATTAAGGGTTCTTTTTCATTTTTTACCATTTTTAACTGATTAATCGAACACAAGGTTGCATCTTCTTGTTCCAACTGGTTGCTCAAAATACTGATGTTCTAATTTTTATAAATTGCTCCTTTTTTGTCATTAATATATAGAAAATAAATTGCTGCTATTCAAAGTTCTGGTAGCTTATATAATTAGTAGATTACTTTTAAGAAATATATTTTTATATTCTCTATTACAAACAAAAAATTCCCTTTATTATTTTGTAGCAACAGACAAATTACAATTCTAAAATGTAAAACTCTGTGTGTGTGTGTGTGTGTGTGTGCACGCACTATTACAATATACCCTATGAAGTCTGTGTTTTTTATTTCATAAATCAAGTGTCAAGGATAATTTCCAAAGACATATGAGCACGTAGGATGCATAAGAAAGGGCATCATGGTAATATAAATAGCTAGTGAATAAATATTTATAATTCTATAAAGACCACTCATTCCTCAAGCCAATCTAATCAGTATCTCTGATGTAATGGATAAGAGTCTGCTAATATTCAGGCAAGGTTCAGAAAATCACATTATCTAAATCAGGTAAGTGATAGATTGAAGAGCTATATGTATAAATATTAATATATCCTGTCATTCCTGAATTTTCTTTTATCTATTGACTTGAAATTTTGAGGACAATTATTAATTTCATTTTCTTTAATGTACAGAAAACAAGGTGCATATCTTATATGTACATGCTATTATTATAAACATCACTGCATATAGAAAACAACAAGTTTTGATTAATCAACTGGTTGACTAAAATACAGAGTAAAAAATACTTCTGTTTTAGATACTTGGAGTTTCAAGACAATCTGAATGTTTTGAATTGATAAATGTGTATACTGAAGAAATACATTTTTATAATTGTCCTTACTAAGGGGTAATCGTCTTAGTATTATTGCTATGAATAAAGAATTAAAGATTTAGAGCTTATCAATACCTTACCTTTATTTCTGGCAGTTTGTTTTCATCAGTGCTTTAATAGGAGAGTATAGAAGGCATAACAGGCCAAATTTTTTTCACCTGAAGAAAAAAATAAAGATAACAATACATGCCTTATAAATAAGAAATTTAATTGTGCATTTAATGAGCAATAGAAAAATATTATCACTTAACCATGAAAAAAATTTTTTTTTATATTTTAGTTTTATTTTTGAGACGGAGTCTCGCTCTGTCGCCAGGCTGGAGTGCAGAGGCGCGATCTCGGCTCACTGCAAGCTCCGCCCCCGCGGGTTCACGCCATTCTCCCGCCTCAGCCTCTGGAGCAGCTGGGACTACAGGCGCCCGCCATCACGCCCAGGTAATTTTTTGTATTTTTAGTAGAGATGGGGTTTCACCGTGTTAGCCACGATAGTCTCTCTCTCCTGACCTTGTGATCCGCCCGCCTCGGCCTCCCAAAGTGCTGGGATTACAGGCATGAGCCACCGCGCCCGGCTGAAAATGTTTTTTAAAAGTAAAGAAATAGAATTACAATTACAAACAATATTCAATATATTTAAGGCTTAATGTCTTGTCATTTCTTTTGTTTTCCTCAGTCTGTCCTTACATACATATTGTATGAGTTATTTACTGTGATATAGCAACTTACTTCAGAATTTAGTGATTTACAGCAACACACATTTATGATCTCATGATTTCTGTGGGGTGGAAGGCCAGTTGTAACTTAGCTCGTTGCCATTACTGGCTCAATATCTGTAGTGTGGTTTCAGTCAAGCTGTTAATTAGAAATGCTGTCACCTGAAGACTCAATTGGAGTTGGAAAATGCACTTTTATGGCTACAAAGTTGTTGCCGGGATTCAAAAATTCCAATGCTAAGCTCGCTCATGTGGCCTCTCCACAGGGTTCCCTGGCAGCTGGCTTCCCCCAGAATGAACAATCTAAAAGACAGTCAGAGAAAGACCCAAATCGGAAGCTATAGTCTTTTTATAATCTAATCTTGGAAGTGATATTCCATTACGTCTGACATATTATATTCATTAGAAGTGAATTAATAAGTCCAATCCACAAACAAGGGGAGAGAATTGCCAGGTAGCAAGAATCACTGGTGGCCATCTTGGAAGCTGCCTGCCATACCTGTTAGCTCTCATTAGGGAATGTGCCATTCTGTTTAGTTTTCTGGAGCCATCATGGCCACTATATAAACATAAATCCATCATAATATGTACAGGTTCTTGGATTGCTTTGTCAGAAGATTACTCAACTGTCACTCTGCACTCTTCTCTATGTTTCTTACCTGTCCCCTCTCCCATTCCCCTCAGCTATGTCCAACCTTCACCATATTCCTTGAGCCCCTGATGGCTCCCTGTCTTTCCCTCAGTCAGATGGCTGCATATTCCTTTTTCACAGAGAAAATAAAGTTCACCAAGCAGTAGCAATCTCAACTTCCCATCATATCCCCAGCACACACAAACTTATTGGATCACATATTCTTTCTCACTTTTTTCTTTTCAAACTTCCTCTGAAGGGTTTCCTCTGAAGTTTGGAAAGAAAACTTTCATTTTTTGCATTGTGGGGGTAGTTTTTTTTAATTTGCAAAATAATAGGGGTCAATAGACATTTTATTTATTTTTTCTGTAACTTTATCCAGCCCTTTTGGGTTGCTGAAAGCAGATTAGGTCTGTTTTCCATGATGAATTAGAGTTTCCTAAACTTTCCTAATGAGAAGAAACATTTGGAAAGCTTTCTTCCTTGGAAATTCTGATTCAATGCATTGGGTTGAGGGCTCAGGAATTTGCATCTTAAGGAACACTCCGGGTGATTCTTACCTTCAGATAACTTTGGGAAACACTAGGTAGTGTCATTTAAGTAAGATTATTTATTAAATAGTCATTTTAGGGAGAATATGTACTACTGTGGGGAGTAAAAAAAACTATGTAATAGAAGGAACTTGGCCCCAAATTAGTTTCTTTGAGATAAAACAGAGCATTCCCTGAATTAAAATAGCTAAAAAGATGACAGACAGAAATATAAACACATTTTAGTCACAAACAAGATGTTGTAGTCTCTAAGTGTTTAAGTGATTGCAATTTCCTGGGCTTTCTTTGGGAAGATTTTCACAGGAAATTGGCTAGTATTTAGCAATGCTTTTAGTAACTTGAACATGTTCTTGTTTGTGCTTTTGTTTTTCAGAGAGAAAATGGAAAAGCATTGTGGGAGGAGTTTGTTTTTGTTTTTTAATTTGCCAAATAATAGAGGTCAATGGATTCAGGGGGCTTATTTGGCTTGGAAGAACATAGATATTATTACATTATGCAGCAAAGATGCAGTTGGTGGGAGGCCTCTGCCTTGACTTGAGTTGACCTGTTACTATAACACACAGATAATTCTTGTAGAAAAAGGTAGATTTGTGACCTAATGAAGCTTATTGAGTATCTCTTTGTGTGGTTCCAGGCTAAGACTTCTATAATCATTCTAAAGTCTAATTCAGTTCTAAGCCAACTTTATTTACTATTACAATATAGCCACATTTTCAATTAATAGATTAATGATTTGGATCGAATATCATTCTTAAAGTCACATTTATAAAACACACAGACACACAGAAAGAGAGAGAGAAAGAAAATCTATAAGCACCCTAAATGTTACATTGAAAAAAATAGTATTCCATATGTGTAATTTTGCCAGGCCAGGTGTCCATAAGCAGCCAGAGCTGCTAGTTTCCACAAACCCTTTACTATTAATATAATCCTGATGAATGTGTGAATTACACATTAAAGAACTGGAGAAACGGGTGCCTGAGTAGGAGGGCTGGAAGGTGAATACAAACCCATTTAGACCCCACCTGGGTTTTTTCAGACCCTAAAGTCTGATAGAATAATAAAAGCATTCTTACACATACACCTATACCAGGGCCCGCTTAAGATTAAGAAACTTTCCAAGGCTCTAGAGAAAATTTTCCAGATCCCAGACCCTAGTTAAAGATTAGATATAGATGGAATGAAACACTTCACTTGTAGGTGACCTTCCACATGTAGGCGTAGAGCTTAAAATGTATATAAGGCCTGGAGAAAAACGTATAACTTTAAGTTGGTCTGGTGAGTTACTCTGACGTTCTTCCCGTAACCCACTGCAGAAATAAAATACCTTCCTTCCCAGTCTGTCTATATCTCGTTATTGGGCCTCCTCTCAGAACAAGCAGCCAGACCACGTTTGTCCAGGAACATAAAGATGGACAATCAAAACGCTAGGGTTCTTCCTTTACAGCTTGGAAAAAATCTGGCATTTAAAAATTCATTTAAAAAGAAGTTTAAAATTATAGAATAAATTCACTGACATCATTTAACTACTTTTATATCTGACTACAGCCCTTTTAAAAAATATGAAACTGAATAAAAGTTGAATCTCTTTGAATGTTTTGAGTCAACATTTAAAACATTTTTTGTTAAAGTTTTCAAAATTAAAATTAGTAAAACATACCACAGAACTATCTCCATATGTCAGGGAGGAAATTGCAGGAGACAAAATAGTGTTTGATGTTAGTCACAACTCAGTAGCAGCATAGTGAACTCTTTGTTAAGCACCTTTGAACCTCTTATGAGACAAAGAAACCACCTCCTGTTATGCTTATCCGAAGCAATTTCTAAGAGCAGCACTAGGAGTCTTCCACTTATAAAAATTTAGGTAGAGGGAGATAATCTGAGCCTTTTTCTTTACAACCTATACCTCCCTGGGTCCAGCCCAGGCTTCCCTTTCTCAGGAGCCCTTCTGGCTATGGCATCTTACATTAACAACCCACCCACTTCTCTGGTACAGCTGCTGATGAAGCAAATTGCAGTAACTATCCCACAACCTAAGACTTCAACTTAACTTTCCAAAGCATAATTCCCCAGCAGGCACTCTTGATAAATCTTTGGCTCCTACTCTAACAGCTGCTCCTCAAACTCTCTTTGGCTGACTCCTGAGGCCCAGGAAAGTTATAAAGATCCAATCAACAGAGAGCATATTATTTACAAACACTTTAAAAGCTATAAAGTGCTCTAGACCTGTAGAGATTCTTACTAGTGCTTTTTCTCGTGAAAGGTTTTTATAGATTCCTTTAGAGTGGGCCAAAAGGACTTGAGCAATGTGGAGATATTACAAAAAAATAAAGTAAAATATTCCCACATTTTTCTAGATGCCAAAATAGCCATAGAAGTAAACATTTATTACTGAATATTTACCGTGGCAAAATTGCCATTTTAAGATGCAGTAACATTACTCTTTTTCATTTCAATGTGATCAATCAGATAAGAATAAAACGAAGAAGAAATCTGCATTTGAGACAAATTATAGTGGGGCTAGAGTTTGATAAAATTAGGTAATAAAAAAATAATTCCATTTCTGATATGGATTTTTGTTTTATCCTTTTATGTGGATGTTCCATGTGAACACTGAAATCTAGATGCATACTAATTAGTAATTAATATTCATCAACTTGTATAACAGTACTCAACATAATGGTGATTAGCTTTAGATATTTATAGTATCATGAATAACTAGTTAGAAAAATGCATCATTTTTGTTAAAATTACATTATGTTCCATAGGAGAATTTGTGCCCTGATATTGGGGGAAGATACAATGATGTTTTTAACCTCTGCATCCCAAGGAAGCTGAACAAATTTGTTCATATACCTGGAAAGTAGTAGATAATGAATTTATTTTCTAAAGAGTTCTTTTTTAGTCTTATCATCTGTTTTTTTTTTTTTTTTTAAACCCATGGAGGAAATTGGTCTGCCAACAAGTATTTTGAACTCCAATGAGCCTTGGCCTAGGCCAAGGAAATATAGGCATAGGCAACAACTCTTAAGGTCCCATCCGGTCTTGGCTACTCAAAGACATAGCTCTGGCAGGTAGTTAACCATTGCCTCTCCTGCATCCTATTGTTTTCTTTCTAGTGACTATCTCCCTTCAACTCACAAACATGCCGTCATCTTATTGTAAATGCAGAACCTTCCCTTGATGCTACTGTCCCGTTTCACCTTGAACTATCAGCAGCATTTGACCCAATTGATCATTGCTTGATTCTTGGCTTTCAGAACACACCACACTCTATACTTTTTCCTTTTACTTCACAGACGGCTCTTTCTGTTACTTCTCGTCGCTCTGATTTTAAAATGTGAAACTTCCAGAGCTCTGTCCTTAGACATTTTCTATTTTCTACCTCAGTTCTGTAAGTGTTGATCCCATCTAGTCTCATGGCCTTAAATTCTACCAGTATGCCAACAACTTACAAATTTATGTCTCCAGGGTGGATCTCTTCCCTGAACCCTAGAATAATAAATTTGACTGATGACTTTACATCCCCACTTGGAGATAAGTATCTTAAACATAATATGTCTAAAATTTAATTTCTAATATTCTCCATGAAAGCTGTTCATCCCACAGCTTTCTCTATCTCAGTAATTGGCAACTCTGTATTTCCATCTACCCAGGCTAGACATATTTAACTGAGTCTTGAATGTATTCTTTACAGCATATATTCAATTTATGATCAAATTCTGTTGACTCTACCTTCAAAATATAATCAGCACTGACTTTTTTTCAACTCCTTCACTGCTACTAACCACATCTAAGCCTCCCTCATTTGCCACCCAGATTATAGTCTCCAAACTGTGCTTATAGTTCTTCCGTCTGTTATCAACATGGAGCCTCTTAAAATGACAGATCATGAACCCCACTGCCTAAAAACCCTAACAGTTTCACTTTTAATTTAGAGCAATGGCTTAAATCCACACAGTGCCCATGTGTGAATCTAGCCCCCATTCATTCTTACAGCAGGGACATCATGAATTATTTCTCCACTCCCTCTGCAGGGCTGGTTCTTATTGTTGCTTGTGAGCAGTTAAATATGGTTCCACCTTAACTTTTGCACTTGCTGTTCTCTCTCCCTGGTATGCTTTCCTTCCTTATATCCTTATGACCTGCTTCCTTACTTTCTTCAGAAAATAATCAAGTTTTTTTTTTTTTTTTTTGAGATGGAGTTTGCTCTTGTTGCCCAGGCTGGAGTGCAATGGTGTGATCTTGGCTCACCGCAACCTCCACCTCCTGGATTCAAATGATTCTCCTGCCTCACCCTCCCGAGTAGCTGGGATTACAGGCATATGCCAACACACCCGGCTAATTTTTAGTAGAGATGGGGTTTCTCCATGTTGGCCAGGCTGGTCTCAAACTCCTGACCTCGTGATCCGCCTGCCTCGGCCTCCCAAAGTGCTGGGATTACAGGCATAAGCCACCACGCCCGGCCAATAATCAACATTTTAATAAGGGTTTTTCTGGCCACACTATTTAATATTACACTTCATCAGAGGTTCCTATTTCTATGCGCTGTTTTATTTTCTCTGTAACACGTATCACTTTTTGACATATTATATAATGTACTTGTGATTGACTTTGTTTCTTCACTATCTTACTGTACTTTAGCGCCTTGAGAACAGAAATTTTTATCTGTTTGGTTCATTGCTATACTCCCAGTGCTTGGCATATAGTAGGTGCCAGAAAATATGAATGTTGAATGAACACATGAATGGATGAAACAAGCTTAAAATTTAGTTGTGAAAATAAGGTTAACACTTAAGAAAGAAAATAGAAATGGCAGAGGATGTAAGGAATTATGACACTAAAGTTCAGAAAAAAGATTTCAAGGTCTAGAAGCTTTAGTGAACATCTTTGCAGGTATTCTGGGCATTCAGTTATATTCTTAGTAACCACAAAATAAAGTTAAATTGGGCATTTGATTAATGAGCTCTGAGAATCTGAATCTTCAACTATATATTTCGAAAAAGATACCCACCCTCTCTCATCTCAGATCATCTCATCAAACTTCTGTGCTGCTGCTGGATACAAATTGTCTATTATGCTTAAATAGTAACTCCTCCATCTTTACAAATGGGGAAAATAAGCTCATCTTCCTTGTCCAGGATCAAACAGTACCTCCTCTTTGCATTAACTAGATGATAAACTCCATGAGGGTAGACACTTAATCTGTTTTGCAAACCACCACTTCTTCAGTACTCATTACAAAATAGAAATAAGCATTTTATAGGTATTTGCTGAATGAATGAGTGAATCTTCCCTGACTCTTATATTACTACCACTTTGCCATTTTTTATTTCATGGTATATTTCTCGTGCTCTTTCTTGTGTTGTATTATTGTAATGACATGTATTTGTCATATCCACAATAACTTTTCTTTCTTTCCAGCTTTACTGAGTTCTGATTGACTAATAAAAATTATATATATATTAGGGCATACAATGTGCTTATTTGGTATAGGTGTATATTGTAAAATGATTAGTACAATCAGGCTGATTAACATATCTATCACTTCACATAATTACCTCTTAATTTATGTTGCAAGAATATGTGAGATCTATTCTCTTAGAAAATTTCAAATACACAATACATTATTAACTATAGTCACCATGCTGTACATTAGATCTCCAGAACTTATTCACCTTATAAAACTTTATAGACTTTGACCAACATCTCTACATTTTCCCTACCTCCCAGTTTCTTGTAATTACCATTCCACTATTTCTATGAGTTTGACTCCTTCATTTTCCACATATAAGTGATATCATACAGTATTTGTCTTTCTGTGTCTGCCTTATTTCACTTAGTATATATATTTCAGGTTCATCTATGCTGTCAGAAATGACAGTATTTTTTTCTATTTATAATGCCGAATAATATTCCATCGCATATGTACACATAACAAATTTTCTTTATTCATTTATCCATCAATGGGCAGTTAGCTTGTTTCCCTATCTTGCTTATTGTAAATAAACAGCAATGAATTTGGGAGTGCAGATATCTTCTTGACATACTGATTTTATTTCCTTTGGAAATATACCCGGAAGTGGGATTGCTGAATCTTACAGTAGTTCTACTTTTAAATTTTGAAGAACCTTCATACTGTTTTCCATAATTGCTACACCAGTTAATATTCCCACCAAGAGTGTATAAGGATTTCCTTTTCTCCACATTCTCACAATACTTGTTATCTTTTATTTTTTTGATAATAACCAACCTGGCAGTTGTAAGGCAATATCTCATTGTGGTTTTTATTTGTATTTTCCTGATGATTAGTAATTACTTAAAGGAATGCCTTTTATTATACCTGTTAGCCTTTTAGATATCTTTTTTGGCAAGATGTCTTTTCAGGTCCTTAACCCATTTTTTAATAGAGTTATTTTTTTTTGCTATTGAGTTATAGGAATTCCTTGTATATTTTGGCTATTATCATACTATTATCAGCTATATGACTTGGACATATTTTCTCCTATTGCTACGCAGAAACTTTTTAACTTGATACAGTCCCATGTGTTTATTTTGCTTCTGTTGTCCATGTTTTCATGTCATATTCATGAATTAATTGTCATGACCAGTGTCAAGGAGCTTTTCCTCCATGGTTTATCTTAGAAGTTTTGTGATTTCAAGTGTTAAGCTATTATGATTTGATTTTTGTATATGGTTAAGATAAGGGTTCAATTCATTCTCCGTATGTGGATATTCCAATTTTCCCAGCATCATTTGTTGAAGAGATTATCCTTACCCATTGTGTATTCTTGGTGCCTTTGTCAAAAATTAGTTAACTACAAATGTGTGACTAATTCTGGGCTTTATATTTTGTTTCATTGGTCTATAGTCTGTTTTTATGCCAGAACTATATTGTTTTGATTATTATACCTTTGCAAGATATTTAAAAATCAAGAAGTATGATACTTCCAGCTTTATTCTTCTTTCTTGAGATTGCTTTGGCTATTTTGGGTCTTTGTGGTTCCACATTAATTTTTAGAATTTTTTTCTTTTTGTGAAAAATGCCATGGAAATTTTGATAGGGATTTTGTTGAATCTGTAAATTACTTTGGGTATTATGGTCATTTTAACAATATTACCTCTTCCAATCCATGAACATGGAATGTCTGTGCATTTATTTGTGTCTTCCTCAATTTATTTTATCAGTGTTTTATACTTTTCAGTGTACAGATATTTCACCTAATTGGTTAAATTTATTCCTAAGTGTTTTATTCTTTTTGATGTTATTGTAAATGGTGGTGTTTTCTTAAACTTTTTGGATGCTTTGTTGTTAGTGTATTAGAAACACAACTCGTTTTGTATATTGATTTTGAATTCTGTAACTTTACTGAATTTGTCTATTAATTCTTACAGTATTTGGTGGAGACAGAATAACTTTTCAACTCTTGAGAGTTGGGCTATATCTATTCCATGTTTGCCTTTTTCACTTTTCCCTCTCTAAGAATGTATCATTACAAGGTACTTAATCAGTGAGCATTTACATTGCATGGTATATTAGTTAGCTGTTACTGCCTTAAAAATAACTACAAAATCTCAGGGACCCAAAACAATAAGTATTTTGCTCATGCTTTTGCAATTCAGTAGGGGTTCAGCTAATGCAGTCTGGGCTTGGCTAGGAGGCTATAACCTGTAGGTTCAGCTTGAAAATGTTCCACATGTCTTTCATCCGCCTTGGATCAATAAGTTAGCTGGGCTATGTTCTCATGGTAATGTTCTCAGACCAAACTGAGGGTCAGGCTGCTATTTCTCATGGCCCAATAACAAGATGCAGATGAACTGGGAAGGAAAAGAGTTTTATTTCTGTAATCAGCTACAGGGAGAAAGCCTGGAAATTATTGTCAGGCCAACTCAAAATTACAAAGTTTTCCAGAGCTTATATACCTTCTTAGCTGTGTGTCTACACGTAAGTGTGCATTCATCTAAAGACATACGTGATTAAGTTATTTTAATCTGTAACTAAGGTCTGAGTCCTGAAGACCTTCCTCTGGAGCCTCATTAAATTTACTTAATCTAAATGAGTCCAGGTGCTGGGGTGATTACCCTTATCTTGTCTGCTGCTAAATCACAGAGGTTTGGGGAGTGCCATCAGATCTCCAGTAAACTTGTTTATTGGGAGTTTCTTCAGACCCCCAATAGAACTTGTTTAATCCTAAATGGGTCCTGTTAAGAATTCTTTCATTACTTTGTCATGCTTTAAGGTCCAGGAAAGGCCTAGGCAAAACTCTTGGTGGGCTTTGATTACATTCCACCTTTTTATAAGGGCACTGGCTTTTTTTAGCGTTTAATATTTAATATTTAATTTAACCACTCAGTACTGAAACAGTTGTTATGGAGGCCTGCATTAGTGAGACCTGGCCTGCCACAGTAATGGCAGAAAGCAAGAGAGCAAGCCGAACTGTACAATGCCTCTGATGGCCTTGGCTTACCTAGAAAACTCGTTTGCACACACTTTCTTTTAATTCCAGGTCTAAGCCAGAAGACAATGGGCAAAGAAATGCACTTTGTCTGTCACTGGTAGAAAAGCTATAGAATCAAATGACAAAAGATGAAAAAATAGGCCAGGGTGAAGAACATGGGCTAAAAATGTCACATACATTGAATGTGATCAGCCACATTCATTGGCTTAAAATGTCTGATCATTATACCAGAGCATGGAGTGTGGAGCTTTACAGGGTTTCACAGCACTTTCATTCATTCCACAAAACTTTTTAGAGTTCCTACCATGTGTCAAGCCTTAGTCTAGCTCATGAGGATACAAAATGATTAAAAGACACAATAACATTGTAAAACAAACAGGAAAATAGTGACCTATTTTACAAAAGAGTTAAGTGATTTGGTTTCGTTTATGCACATGGTAAATAGGAGATCCTAGAATTGAACATAGGTTGGTTTGTCATAAAAATAAAGTCTACACTATTTTCTAATTTACCTATAATCATGATAGGATTAGAATGCCACTTAGAGTCCATAATGTAAATGCAGAGACAAGGGGAGAGAAAATCTAACTCTATTCTATATCTATATCATTGGATAAAAGAGGGCAGCTTGCTCAGTCATCCAACTATCCCAGGCCATGTGTAAGATATGCTGACATTAGCTAAGAAGACTCCTGCGACCTACCTTCTCGTTTTCAGTGAGTGAGATTATACACATTATTCTGGGGCAGTGACTCCAAAGGAAGAGCCTGTGAAAAGAGAAATTACTATAAGTGTATGAAAACACACCTTGGAACTTCATTAGTAAAATGAAATCCTGTATTTTTCTTTTGTTGTTACCTTGTGCACTTTAACATTGCCTTCCCCAAGAAGCTGTTTCTCATAGGAACATATTGATTTAATCCAGTCTTACAGCTGGAGCTGGGAAGTGCCTTGAATAACAATAAGGTTTTTATATGGAATATGACTTAATTTAGAGAATAACTGCTGATACAAGATGGCAGATTCATTAAACTGCCTAACTGATCAATGTACTACCATTTGAAAAGCTAGACTGAGGACTAAATAGCTTTTCACATTGGTTGTCAGACATCCTTTTAAATGTCTTGTTATAAGTTATGACAGATGTACGAGAAACAGCTTTAGGTAATCAGAAAGTCAGGCCAGCAGTTTGAATCTATCAGTGGGGGAAATCACCTATGTACAACAGGTGCTGCTTCCTAGGCTTACGTTTTTCAAGGAGCATTCTGTATGAAACCAGAAATAAAATGTGGTTTGCTCTCTCCCTGGTAACAATGGCAGTGGAATACAAATCCTTGATTATAAAGCAGCTGCTTCCCCTGTTTTCTCAATTTGCAGTAAATAGAAAGCTCCCTAAGTTCAAGTGGGAACCTGTTCTTCCTATAATCTGTGTCAGCACAGTTATTTTATATAAGAAAGTCACAGGAGCAGAGACTTTATTGAAGAATTTGGGGCTTCTGGTGCTTATTCTGGAAACATCCATGTCCCTGATACTTTCTAGCCATGAGCACCAGGTTTGGGTTGCACAGTTCATCGCTTGGCTCCAAATCTTAGAGAGTTGTCTTAATCAGCGACAGCCTAGCCCAGTTAGGATTAACAGAGGAGGGAAAATTTCTTGCCTCAAAGAACAGTCATGCAAACTGTACTCCAAAGTATATTCCACCAATGGGGAGCCACAGTTATAGACCTGAGAATTTTTAATTTTAGCTTATTTTCAGTGGGAGTTCTATAGCTGTAGCTATGATTTTGAAAATGCTCTAATTTGATATAATAGCGATTATCTTCTAATCGCTTCCCTGCTTGGTGAACTCCTACCCTCCTGTGAAAGGATGTGGATATTGAAGTCTTTTTCATAATTCTGCTCTTATTCCCTTTTATATAAAGTAAAGGTCAGAACATGCCTCCCCTCAAAAAATTCTCTGTACTTTTTTTGTCCTAAATGTCATTTCAAAACAAGGAAATAAAAACAGTATGAACATAATGTATGTTAGAAATGGTACTTGTGGTTGGGAAAAGAAAAAGAATTGATGACCCCAACCCCTTACCTGTGTTGTCATTGTCCTATCTGTAGGGTGCCAATGCATTTCAACTCACCTTCCTGTTGAGCTAATTAGAACAAATGGACTGATAAAGATAAAACAGAGTTGCTTCATTAAAATATGTCATACTTAAGGCTTTTCAATGGTCCAGATTCAGTGTAAGCAGGACATGGAGTATACACAGACATGAGTCAATTATAAGAGGTTTAACTAAGAGATTTAACGAGGTGGTCCAGCAGGCAGGTTTCTCAACTATAGGCAAAAAACAGTAGGTATAGACATAGTGAATGGAAAACCCCATTAGAGGTACCCAATGAGTCTGGAGTTGAAAGACTAGTCTACGGGTTGGCAAACTTTTTATGTTAAGATCTAAATAGTAAATAATTTAGACTTTGCAGGTCATATGGTCTCTTTTGCAAGTACTGTACTCAACTTTGCTATTATAGCATGAAAACAGTGATAGTTGACATGCCAATGAATGAATGTGGCTATGTTTCAATAAAATGTTAGACTTAGTCAAAGATAAACCAGAGTATGCATAAAGGACTTAGGTGTGAGGTCACAGAGTATTGGGTCAGTTAGCTAGATCCAAAATACAATTTCAGAACAGAATCCATGGTAAGACGGATAAGCTGAACTACTGGGGTATACTGGCTGGCAGATTCTTAGAAAACGCCCTGCTCAGACTAAAAGAAATGGTACTCAAATCTAGTTGAGTACAAAAATGTACAAAATTGTGCATCTCATCTAGTCCTAAGGCAAGTATAGTTACAGCAACTCTGGAAGGTTAGATGAATGATGGAACTAGAACATGACATGAACTAGAACATGACCAGAAATAAAAGAATAAGAAAATTACTAATTTTGTCTGAGCAAAATAAAACACAAACACATACTAATACTCTTTATATTACTTGAGAAACTGCTTATTTTCTCTGAGCTGCAACTTATCCCACAGTTCTATCCTTTATGTAAATGAAATAAAAAGGGTGCTTACTTACCTTGAAAAGTGTTGTAAGGCCAAAAATGAGTTGTGACATATGTGAAACGTTTGATCCAGTATACTTTTCCTGAATTAAGTCCCCTAATAAAAGGTAAGAGCCATTATTATTATTATTATTATTTGTGATCTCAATTGGTACTGCACTTAAAAATATACTCTGTCATGTTTTATTGATTTTTTAAAAACTGCTATATTCTATAAAATGGTCTTCTAAAAGAATTCGTTTTAGGAAAGAATAAATAAAAAGAAAGCCATTGGATATAGATTGAGTGAAAACTTCATTGGATGTAGATATAGAGCAAATACCAAATTTTATTCTGACTAGGATATGACCACTGTGACATTGTATGACAAGGTGATTGTTTCTCTCTCCTCCTACTTTTCTTACTTCTTTTCCTGTTTCTTTATGCCTGGACATAGGGAAAGGAAAGAGTGGGAAAAGTTATAGGGCAAATGCATAGCTTCATTTTACAAATCAAATGCAGAATAATGCTTAATGATAATGTGAAGATTGGGGAAAACAGAAAAAAAATGATATGCAAATCTAATGGAAGAACTAATATCTGGATAATAGTAATAGTTCAGAGCATTTTAGGATATATGCTCTACTTAAACTTTGTGGGAAGTCCAGTACTCAAATTTACTCTAAATTCATTGCCATCTATTTGGCTGTAGCAACTAAAAACTCAATAATAAGAATAGCAATAGCAACTAAAATTAATGTGTTTACTGTAAGGCATTATATTCAGGACTATATATATTAACTAACTTAATGCTCAAAATATACCTAAGAGGCAAACATCATTATTACGCCCATTTTACAGGTGGAGAAAACTGACATACAAACAGGTAAAGAATTTTACCAAGATGGTGCATTAAACAGCAGAGCCAGAATTTTCACCCAGAGGAGCTAGCTCCAGAGCCTAAGCACTTAAGTATAAAATGATGCCTCACATTTTCAAGAAGCCAATTCCAGCATTAGTGTGGCCATCTTGTCCCATTAAACCAGAACTTTTTTTGGTTTTGTTACTGAAAGTCCTGCATCCTGGGAACCCATCTGGATCACCCTAACATATCTCACTTAATAAAGTTTGGCTTGTAAAAGAAAACAAAAAGACCCTAAGCTGTTAAAATATATGTCACAAGATCCACTCACTAATGCTCAGGCATTCTAATTAAAAAGGAACAGTCCACACTATCACAAAGTGCATCTGACCTTAGTTTAGAGGCAATTATAACGGATTTGTTTAATTGGCTTCCCAACTAAGAAGGAAGTAGCTAAAGAAATCAAGAGTTGAAATTGACAGAGAAAAAAAGAAACTAAAAATTATAAGGACAAAGTATGAGGACATTTAATGACACTTAATAACATTTAATTGTGCATTAGTTAATGCGCTGTGTTTGTCAGTGACAAAAGAATCTACTTGAACCATCCTCAGCAACAGGAAAAATTAATCAGAAATACTTGTAAAGAAGGGCATGGACGCCATTAGAAGCTGCTTCCTCTTATCACTGCTTCTCTTTGTTGTGGCATTATTCTTCTCTCAGGCTGCCTCTCTCTACATGGCTGAAGATAGGAAACAAATACATCCTAAATGTTATATCTGAAGTCATAGAAAAAAAATTGATTATTTTAGTCCAAAATTTAAAATCCCATGAAAAGAACCATTTTCCTACTTTGGATCATGCAGCCATTTCTGAGGCAAAATATTTGCTGCCAGAGTTGGGGGTCACATAATGGTATGGTTTGGCTGTGTCCCCACCCAAATCTCATCTTGAATTCCTATGTGTTGTGGGAGGGATCTGGTGGGAGGTAATTGAATCATGGGGTCAGGTCTTTCCCATGCTATTCTCATGATAGTGAATGAGTCTCATGAGATGTGTGTGTGTGTGTGTGTGTGTGTGTGTGTGTTTTGAGACAGAGTCTTGCTCTGTCACCCAGGCTGGTGTGCAGTGGCATGATTTTGGCTCACTGCAAGCTCCACCTCCTGGGTTCACACCATTCTCCTGCCTCAGCCTCCTGAGTAGCTGGGACTACCATCACCCGCCACCACGCCCGGCTAATTTTTTTGAATTTTTAGTAGAGATGGGGTTTCACCATGTTAGCCAGGATGGTCTCGATCTCCTGACCTCGTGATCTGCCCTCCTCGGCCTCCCAAAGTGCTGGGATTACAGGCATGGGTCACTGCACCAGGCAGAGATCTGATGGTTTTATACAGGGGAGTTTTCCTGCACAAGCTCTCTCTTGGCCTGCTGCCATCCATGAAAGACATGATTTGCATTTCCTTGCCTTCTGCCATGATTTTGAGGCTTCCTCAGCCACGTGGAACTCTAAGCCCATCAAACTTCTTTCCTTTGTAAATTGCCCTTCTCGGGTTTGTCTTCATCAGCAGCATGGAAAAGGACTAATTCACATAACAACATGGCAGCCTTGTGTGGCAGACTGCCACTGCTACTATTTGAGACCGTCATTACAGCAGTTACTACTGTTACTGCTTGAGACCACCATTACGAGACTGAACAAAGGGGAATGAACGTAGAAATGAAAACTTAAGACAAAAGAAACTGTTTTAAAGGAACGGGCCAGGGGAAGAAGAGAGCTCCCTGCTTCTAGTGAGCAAAGGCAGCCCCTGAGCTTCCACAGCCCTTCCTATTTATTGGGTAGAAAGAGCAGGGTGGAGGAGGTAATGATTGGTCAGCTGCTTAATCGATCACAGTTCACATTATTGCTAACAGGCTTCAGATGTGCCTAATAACAAGAAACACTTGTGCCTGGGTTGTGACTGCCCTCAGCATTCCTTCTGGGTGGCAGATGCAGTTTGTCAGTTTGCCAACATTCTGCATTTATGAGAAGAGTTTGCTGTTTACTCATACAGCCTCCAGTGTTAATACTGAGTTGATCACGACCCTCAACCTTTCAGCCTCCAACAGCCTTGAAGGAATCATATTGCTAAGTGGAGAAGAGTGCTTCCCAGAAGGACATTGTGAAGATGTTCACCACCATTCTCTGCTGAGCTGTACAGCACACTCCCATACTGACTCTCAATCAACCCCAATATACATTCTCTTTTGCTCTTCCTTTTGTATGTAGATTATTAAAATGTCCCCCTTTAATGAATTTTAAATATCCTACATATAAACAAAAAAGTTTCTCCCCCCCAACCAAAGGGAAAAATTCAACACTTGTCCAGCTAACTATGATTTTTACAGAATTGTTATTTACAAAAATATGCCAAGCCTGACAAACAGGGCGGAGGTGGAATGGGACAGCATAAAAGTTACTCTTGTAAGTTTGGGCTTTCTGTGTGACAGCATAGCTAAAGTCATGGCCTCTTCAAATTAGTCTGCATCATGCCATGATCATACCTCAAACAGTACTTCACTCAATACTAACCAATTTAACAAGCCAAGATACCCAATATGTAATAATAGATAAAAAAAATCAAATTCCCTCTTAGTGAAGAGGAAAGTTAAAAATAGGATCAGTATACCTTGGTCTAATAGAACATCAGGTGTATAGGGGTGGAGATATTTGTTTGTTTTATCGACTGACATATTCCTAGTACCAGACACATAGCAGTCACTCAATATGTAATTATTTAATAAATGGACCTCTTTTCTTTGTTGTATTCCCTGGAAGTAGAGTGTGTTATTTGATCAACTGATATAGCTGCTGAAATTCTGTTAGTTGTTCTCAGTATTGCCTTGAGAGAGTAAAAGGGATGTATTAAGTTTGTTATGATACTGAGTGATAGATGACTTGCAGTTGACTGCACACTGAACTTCAATCATTAGTCAAAACTTGGATATTGATCCTCAATTACTCTCATTCATTGTATGTGTTTCATCTCCTAACTCAAGTATTCAGGTTCTGACAGTATAAGCGTGACTAAAACATTAAGCAAGCAACTGTCTAGGTCGCAAAGTTCATATGACTGTTTCCTTCTATACTCCTCTTTTTTTACTGTTAGTTCTTAAATGTTAGCTCTGAAATTCAGGTATTTTGACAGGATTCAGAGAACCTGGTAAAAAGCTCAGATTTTCAATAAGGCTGATTAAATGTCATAATATATTCCATGTTAGGTATGCCTATGGACTTACTGAATATCTTGAAACTAGCATATTATTTTTCATATCTCTAAAAATGGAAATATAGATGAAAGTATGAGTGTTATTTGTAGCTATATAAAGCTATGTGAATTAATAAGTTTGCAGACTCTATACTTTTTTATATTGAGAAGTCATGCCTGTATCTGCCATCTGTTATAGTGGCTTCAATGAGGCTGACTTCTGGCTTCAATGCAGGCATGTAGTCCAAGCCCAGTTCACTAGAGTAGTTCATACCCTCGCCCCAGTTAGTGATTCAAGAATGGGTTGATGACTCCAGTTGAGCCAATAAAAGCCATCTCTGGGAGTTATTTTTCTGGGTTCATGAGTAAAATACAACTCTTACCTCTGGAAATATTAGTAATTCTAGTGCTTCCAGGGATCATATTTGCCAACAAGATAGAAAAGCATTCCTAAAACCAAAGACTACCCAGGGATGAAGAGAGAGGCCTGATGATGTTTTCAGTTCTTGAATACCAATATGTCTTAAGTCAAATCTACCCTGGAGCTTTCAGTTTTATAAGCCTCCAAATTTCATTTTCACTTACACTAGATATAGTTGTATGGAACTTAGATTGTTACAACCAAAATGTCCTGATAGAGTTTATAGCAATTTGAAATAAAAATATATAATGAAATATTTATAAGGCTTTTTAATACATTATGAAAGAGTAATATTGAAATAATGTTGGTATGAGAATTTTAAAATATAAACATCTGTAAGGGTACAAATATTATACAAGCATAATTACTAAAGGACAAGTTATAAAGATAGAATGATGTACTCAAAACAATTCTCAGAAGCAGATTCAATTCTGAATAATGGTTTTAAAATCTCTCCATGATTCCAGCAGTACTATGAAATCAATGTGCAAATAATGTTTTCTAAGATCATATATAGTATTTATACTTATTATGTAAATTTTCTTGAAATGTACTTTGAGTTCAGTTTTCACAATCAATAAATACAATTTCTTGTTGACTTTCAAATGATAACATGTAAGGAACAGTTTCTTTAACAGTAAGTGAAATTTCTTATTTCTGAAGTATAAAAATGGAATATTGAGCCAAGCAATAATTTCAACATAGCAATAAATAGCTCTTTTTCATTTAAAGATATAGAAAAGTGACTGCTTCTCAAGCCTATGTTAAATGTGCAGCCATTTGACTAAAGAAGGGCAATTAAGATAATGTATCTTTTGTGAATATTAAAAATTTGTTTGTAAGACTTGGTAGGTAGGATCATATTTACTTACTGAAGCTAAGAAATCAACTGAGTAGCTCAAACAAAAAGGCCTGTTAGAATACAGCTTAATAATACAGTTTTAGGATAACATCTTCCACAAAGCACACCTAATGAATTTAAAAGCTTTTTCTTTATAAAATAGACATTTATAAACATAAGAAACTTTGGGAAGATTCATTGACTCTGTCAATCTCTTCTTTTTTCTTTTTAAAGCTAAGCCTAACTGACATTTTGGGATGATTACCAAAATCAATAGTAATAGAACTACCAACATAATAGCAAGATAGAGAAAAAATTAATGAAATACAAGATAATTTTGTTACATGGCCTCAGAAGAGCTGAAGGCCATAGGGAAATATTTAAATAAATCTTTTACATCAGTAATAAGCATACGCATACTAGTAGATAATAAAAATGACAAGCATATATTTTGCATAGAAAAAATACATTTGCTAATATTGTCTGTGTGAATAGCATCGATTTCAGTATTCCTCAAACACAGTTTGTGAAATGAGATTTACACAAGATTTGGCAGTGCATAAATTTCTCTTAAGGCATGAAGTATGATTTTCAGAGCCAAACTGACTGTTTCAGAACAACCGCACATCTTTAATAAAGTGCTGTGGTACTGTTCTGAATTTTTTCTAGAGGCCAAAAGAAGTCTATTCATTATGTTACAGGCATCTTTATATCTTCTGAAGTTTAGGATTTTGCTATGCACTGAATAAAAAATAGACAAACAAAACACAGAAACAATAACAGGCACAGAACAAAATAAGAATAAAAAGATTCATGCTCTAGACAAAATCTTGGATTGGAAGTTGAAGCAAGAGACAGGGGTGATAGCATTATTCTCCTAACAACCAAATTTGTGTCCCCAAATTGAACATATCCCAAACTATCTGGAAACAGTTTTGTTCTATTTTTAAATCAACTGTAATTCGGTGCTAAACTCTTTTTTAAGGTCACTCCTGTCTCTAAATTTCTATGATGTTATTGCATTTCATATTTCCTGGGAAACAAAAAATCTAATTGATAGAAAACAGACACATGCTTTTAACAGCTCTGAATATATAGAAAGACATCCATTTAAGTACAGGCAGTGAATTATATATAAAAAACTTCACAAGAATTCTTAAAAATTATTTGACTTCTCATCTCACCGTTCTCTATTATAAATTGTTAGCTTTGTCCTTCTTAATAGCACTTTAACCATACCTTTATTACGGTAATCATCTCTTTGTAGTAGTGTACTTGTACAGTTCTCTGTCCTTTGTTTACCCTGCAGTGTGAGTTCCTTTAGGGAAGGACCTAGTTTCCTTTTTGTCTTTTTTAAAAATTTAATGTAATTCTATTTTATTTTCTTGTGATAAAAACATTTAACATGAGATCTACCTTCTTAATAATTTTTTTCTTCTTTTTTTTGAGATGGAGTCTTGATCTGTCACCCAGGCTGGAGTGCAGCGGTGCAATCTTGGCTCACTGCAACCTCTGCCTCCTGGGTGGCAGCGATTCTTCTGCCTCAGCCTCCCGAGTAGCTGGGACTACAGGTGTGTGCCACCACGCCTGGCTAATTTTTGTATTTTTAATAGAGACGGGATTTGACCATATTGGCCAGGCTGATCTCGATCACCTGACCTGGTGATCTGCCCGCCTCAGCCTCCCAAAGTGCTGGGATTACAGGCGTGAGCCACCGTGCCCAGCCTTAAGGAATTTTTAAGTGTACAATTCATTTTTGTTGACTATAGGTACAATGCTGTACAGCAGATCTCAGAGCTTACTCATCTAGCTTGACTGAAATTTATGCCAGTTGATCAGTAGTAACTCCCCATTTAACCTCTCCCTAGCCCCTGGTAACCATCATTCCACTTTTTGATTCTGAATTTGACTATTTTAGATACCTCACATAAGGGGAATCATGCAACATTTGTCTTTCTGTGACTGTCTTATTTCACTTGAAATCCATGTTGTCGCATATAGCAGAGTTTCCTTTTTTGTTTTTAAAGCTGAATAGTATCGTATTTTATGTATATCCCACATTTTTCTTTATTCATTCTGTTTATGGGCATTTAAGTTATTTCCGCATATTGGCTATTTTAATAAAGATGCAATGAATATAGGATTGATAATATATTTTAAAGATTCTGATTGCAAATATTTTGGAAAAATTATCAGAAGTGGGATTGCCAGATCATATGGTAGGATGATAGGTGTCTTTTTTGTGTGTGTGGAACTGTCATACTGTTTGCTGTAGTGGCTGCACTACTTTGCATTCCCACCAATAATGGTCAAGGGTTCTAATTTCTCCTTATCATCACCAGCATTTGCTATATATATGTATTAAAACTGAACTGAACCTGGAAATCACCATCATTTGTTGCCTTTGGTATTGTTTCTGTTTTTGATTTATATATACATATATCATATATATATATCATATATATCAAATATATATATAATAACCATTCTGGTAGGTGAGAGGTAATATATCATTGTGGTTTTGATTTGCATTTTTGTGATAATTAGTGATGTTGAGCACCTTTTATGTACCTTTTGGCCATTTGCATGTATTCTCTAGAGAAATATCTTTTCCACTCTTTAACCCATTTTTAAATTGGGTTATTAGGGTTTTTGTTTTGTTTACTATTGAGTTGTAGGAGTTCCTGTATATATTTTGGAAACTCAACCTTTATCAGATATATAGTTATCTGATATTTCCTCCCATTCTTTACTTGTTTTTTCATTCTATTGTTTCTTTTGACATATAGAAGCTTTTTAGTTTGATGTGGTCCCTGTTGCTTATTTTTATTTTTGCTGCCTGTGGTCTTGGTGGCATATCCATGAAATCATTTTCAAGACCACTGATGTAAAGGTTTTTCCCTGGGGTTTCCTCTAGGAGTTTTATAGTTTCTTGTCTTGGGTTTAAACCTTTGTTCCATTTTCAGTTGATTTTTGTATATGGTGTAATAAAAAGGTCTAGTTTCTTTCTCCTTTTATTTTGCATGTGGATATCCAGTTTTTCCACCATCATTTGTCAAAGAGACTGTGCTTTTCTCATTTTCTATTCTTGGAACCTTTATGGAAGATCAGTTGACCATACATACTTGGGTTTATTTCTGGACTCTCTATTGAGTTACATTGGTCTATATATCTGTCTTGATGTCAGTACTATACTGTTTTAATTACTGTGACTTTGTAACACATTTTGAATTCAGAATGTGTGATGCTTCCAGTTTTTATCTTCTTTCTCAAGATTGGCCTAACTATTCATGTGTTTTCTTATCACATAAAAATTTTAGAATTTTATCTATTTCTGTGAAAAATGCCATTCAAATTTTGCTAGGGATTACATTGAATCTGTAGATTACTTCCAGTAGTGTGGACATTTTAATAATATTAAGTCTTCCAGTCCATGAATGGGATAGATTTCCATTTGTTTGTGTCTTGTCTAACATAAATGTTTTGTAATTTTTAGTATTCAAGTTTTTCACCTTCTTAGTTACATTTTATTCCTAGTTATTTTATTCTTCTTAGTGCTATTGTACATGAAATTGTACAAAAATTTCCTTTTAAGATATTTCAATTTAGTGTATAAAAATGCAACTGATTGCTGTGTGTTGATCTTTTATCCTGAAACTTCACTAAATTCAGTTATTAGTTCTAATAGATTTTTAAGTAGACTCTTTAGAATTACTTATATATAAGATCATAACCTCTTAAAATGACAATTTTACTGTTTCATTTCCAATTTGGTGCCTTTTATTTCTATTGCTTGCTAAATTTCTATGGCTAGGACCTCCAATACTCTATTGAATAGAAACAGAGAAAGGAAACATTCTTGCCTGTTCCTGATTTTATAGGAAAATCTTTTTTTATCATTGAGTATGATGTTTAGCTCTGAGGTAATTTCCTTACATTCCAAGTTTCTTTCCTTTTTTTTTTTTTTTTTTTTTTGAGATACGGTCTTGGTCTGTCAATCAGGCTGGAGTGCAGTGGTGCAATCATGGCTCACTGCAGCCTCGACCTCCTAGGCTCAAGTGATTTTCGTGCCTCAGCCTGCAGAGGAGCTGTGACTGCAGGTGCGTGCCACCGTATGCAGATAATTTTTTATTTATTATTTATTTTTTTTGTAGAGATGAGGGTTCACTGTGTTGCCCAGGCTATTCTCAAACTCCTGAGCTCAAGTGATGCTCCTGCCTCGGCATCCAAAAATTCTGAGATTACAGACTTGAGCAACCATACCTGGTCCTATCTCTGGTATCTTGAGAGCTTTTATGATCAAAGAGTACTAAATTTTGTCAAATATTCAAATATTTTTCTACCTCTATTTAGATGATCATGGGAATTTTACTTTTTCAGGTAATGTGGCGTATCACATTAACTGACTTCTGTGTATTGAACCATCATCCATGCATCATAGAAATAAATCCCACTCAGTTATGGTTGATGATCCTTTTAATGTAATTTTGGATTCAATTTGCTAGTATTTTGTTGAGGATTCTGTGTCTATATTCATCAGGGACATTGACTTGTTGTTTTCTTTATCTTTGTCTGGCTTTGGTATCAGGAAAATACTGGACTTGTAAAATGAGTTTGGGAACTTTCCCTTCTATTCAGTTTTTTGGAAGAGTTTGAGAATGATGGGTGTTTGTTCTTTAAATGTTTAGTAGAATTCACCAGTGAAGCCATCTGCTCCTGTGCTTTTTGTTTTTGGAGGTTTTTGATTAGGGATTCAATCTCCATACCAGCTATAAATCTGTTAACACTTTCTATTTCTTCAGGATTCATCTTGGTAGGTTTTATGTTTCTAGTAATTTATTGATTTCTTCTAAGTTATCCAGTTTGTTGGCATATAATTGGTCATAGTATTGTCTTATGTTTGTTTATTTATTTATTTATTTATTTATTTGAGACGGTGGTCTCACTGTGTCACCCAGGCTGCAGTGCAGTTGTGTGATCAGGGCTCACTGCAGCCTTGACTTCCCTGGGCTCAGGTAATCCTCTCATCTCAGCATTCTGAGTAGCTGAAACTACAGGCACATGCCACCATACCCAGCTTATTATTATTATTATTTCTTGTAGAGATGGGGTTTTTGCCATGTTTCCTAGGCTTATTGCGAACTCCTGAGCTCAAGTAATACTCCCACTCAGCCTCCCAAAGTGCTAGGATTACAAGCATGAGCTGCTGGGCTTGGCCTTCTAATTTTTTTTTTTTTTTGTAGAGTATGTGTTGCAATAACTGTTCCTTCATTTCTGAACTCACTTAAGTCTTCTCTTTTCCTTTTATAGTTAGTCTAGCCAAAGATTGGTCTGTTTATCTTTCCAAAAAATATTCTTACTTTTATTGTTTATTTCGATTGTTTTTCTGTTTTCTGTTTTATTTCTATTTGCACTAATTTTTGTTGTGTTTTTCTTTATGCTGGGTGGCCAGACTGTGCTAAACCCATCAGAGTTCCAGGACTCGCAAGGAAGAAACCAGTCCTCTGGGAAGCCTTCTCAGAAAAGTTGGGGCACTGGATATATAAACTGACCCTTTCTTTCCCCTGGGTGAAGCTGGTGCTAGGGGATCTTATGGCCTTCCACCAGGGACAAGATCTCCAGTTAGGAAGTATCCCAAACTTTAAGCATAGTTTATTCTTCATTTTCTGATTAGTTGTGTAATATGAGTTTGCTTATTTGTTTTGGTGTGTTGTATTTATTTTAGTTTGTCTAAAGGTATTTTCTAAGTCCCTTTTTGATTTCTTCTTTGACCCAAAGGTTGTTCAAGAGTGTATTGTTTAATTTCCACTTACTTGTGAATTTTTTCATTTCCTTCTGGTACTGTTTTCTAGTTTCATTGCATTATGCTCAGAAAGAATATTAGGTATAATTAAAATCTTCTTATATTGTTCAGACTGGTTTTGTGACTGAATATGTAATCTATCCTGGAGAAAGATTCATGTGTTCTTAAGAAGAATGTGTATTCTGCTGTTGCTGGGTGGAAGATTCTGTACATGTCTGTTAGGTTCATTCAGTATGTACTGTTATTTAAGTGCCTTGTATCCTTATTCATCTTCCATCTTGATGTTCTGTCCACCTTTGAAAGTGTGATACTAAAGTTCCCAAGTAATATTGTATTGCTTGTCTATTTATTTCTTCAGTTCTATCAACATTTGCTTTATATATTTAGGTGCTCTGATGTAGGGCACACACACACACCTATGTATAAATATTTGTAACTGTTATATCTTCCTAGTGTATTGACCCTTTTATCATTTTATAATGACCTTCATTGTCTCTTGTGACAGTTTTTGGCTTAAATTTCTTAAATATTTTACCTGGTGTAAATATAACTACCCCTGCTCTCTTTTACTTACCATTTGCACGACATACCTTTTTCCACCCCTTAACTTTTAGCTTGTGTGTGACCTTAAATATGAAATGATGTGGTTTGGCTCTGTGTCTCCACCCAAATCTCATTTCAAATTGTAATCCCCATATGTTGAGGGAAGGTTATTGGATCATGAGGGCAGTTCCGCCATGTTGTTCTCATTGATAGTAAGTGAGTTCTCATGAGATCTGATGGTTTTATAAGGGGCTATTCCCCCTTCACTCTCTCTCTCTCTCAGCTACCGCCATGTAACATGTGCCTGTTTCTCCTTCCACCATGACGGTAAGTTTCCTGAGGCCTCCCCATCCATGAGGAACTGTGAGTCAATTAAACCTCTTTTTTAAATATATAAATTACCCAGTCTCAGGTATTATCTACAGCAGTGTGAAAATGGGATAATACAGTAAATTGGTACTGGTAGAGTGGTGTACTGCTATAAAGAAACTTCGAAATGTAGAAGCAACTTTAGAACTCGGTAGTGGGCAGAGGAATAGTTTGGAAGACTCAGAAGAAGACAGGAAGATGTGAGAGAGTTTAGAACTTCCTAGAGACTTGTTGAATGGTTTTGACCAAAATACTGATAGTAATGCTGACGATGAAGTCTAGGTTGAGGTGATCTCAGATAGAGATGAGGAACTTCTTGGGAACTGGAGTCAAGATCACTCTTGCTACACTTTAGAAAGAGACTGGTGGGATTTTGCCCCTGCCCTAGAGATCTGTGGAACTTTGAACTTGAGAGATATTATTTGAAATTGGGACTTAATGTTTTAAAAGAAGAAGCACAACATAAAAGTTTAGCAAATTGGAAGCCTGACTATGTGATAGAAAAGAAAAACCCATTTGCTGAAAAGAAATTCAAGCCAGCTGCAGAATTTTGCATAAGTAACAAGGAGTCAAATGTTAATCACCAAGACAATGTGGAACATTTTTCCAAGGAATGTCATAGATAGACCTTCATAGCAGCCCCTCTCCTCACAGGCCTGGAGGCCTAAGAGAGAAAAATAATTATGTGGGCCTGGCACAGGGCCCCACTGTTTTGAGTAGCTTCAGGACTTGGTGCCCTGTGACTCAGCTGCCCCAGCTCCAGCCCTGGTAAAAGGGGCCAACATATAGCTCAGGCTGTTGTTTCAGAGGGTGCAAACCCTAAGCCTTGACAGGTTACATGTGATATTTGGCAGGTGCACAGAAGACAAGAATTGGGTGGGTATATTTACCAAATGCCTGTACCCCCATTGTATCTAGGAAGTAACTAACTTGCTTTTGATTTTATAAGCTCATAGGTGGAAGGGACTTGCCTTGTCTCACATGAGACTTTGGACTGTGGACTTTGAGTTAGTGCTGAAATGAGTTAAGACTTTGGGGGACTGTTGGGAAGGCATGATTGGTTTTGAAATGTGAAAAGATGAGATTTGGGAGGGGCCAAAGTGAAATAATATGGTTTGGCTCTGTGTCCCCACTCAAATCTCATCTCAAATTGTAATCCCCACATGTCAAAAGATGGAGGTGACTAGATTATCGGTGGTTTCCTCCATGCTGCTCTCATGATAGTGAGTGAGATCTCACGAGATCTGATTGTTTGTAATTGTTTGGAAGTTTCTCCTTCTCTCCTCTATCCTGCCACTTTGTGAAGAAGGTGCTTGCTTCTCCTTCACCTTCCACCATGATTGTAAGTTTCCTGAGGCCTCCCCAGCCATGTGGAACTGTGAGTCAATTAAACCTCTTTCCTGTATAAATTAGGCAGTCTCAGGTATTTCTTTATAGCAGTGTGAAAACGGACTAATACATGAAGTGAGTTTCTTATAGACAGCATATTGTTGAATCTTGTTTTTGAATTCATGTAGCCAATCTATGTCTTTTGATTGTATAATTTAATCAATTTACATTTAAATAATTATTGATATAAAAGGATTTACTCTTGCCTTTTGTTTGTTGCTTTCTGTTTTTCTGTTAGTCTTGTTTGTCTTTATTTATATCTGTGGATTTTCTTAGTTGATATTACTTGATTCTTTTCTTTTTTCTTTTCTGTAACTTCTGTAGTTTGTTTGTTTACCTGAAGGTTTACATAAAATATTATATAATAGTCTATTTTAAGCTTATTACAACATAAATTTAACCACATACAAAACCCTATATGTTAACTACCGTACCACCTTATGTTATAGTCATAATTTACATCTATTTATATTGTATATCTCTTAACATTTGTAGTTATGCTTATTTTGAACACATTTAACTGTTATTATGTAATAAAAAGTGATTTAACTACCTGTATTTGTCTATATATTTACCTTCGCCAAAACTGTCATATTTTCTTATGCCGTTGCATTTCTGTTTAGCATTCTGTATTACTCAGAGTTCTCTTAGAGAGACAGAACTAGTAGGATATATATGTGTATATATATCTATATCTATAGATATATATGTGTGTATCTATATCTATATCTATATATAGATATATATGTGTGTATCTATATCTATATCTATATATGTGTGTATCTATATCTATATATAGATATATATGTGTGTATCTATATCTATATCTATATATATCTATATATGTGTGTATCTATATCTATATCTATATAGAGATATATATGTGTGTATCTATATCTATATCTATATATAGATATATATGTGTGTATCTATATCTATATCTATATAGAGATATATATGTGTGTATCTATATCTATATATAGAGATATATATGTGTGTATCTATATCTATATCTATATGAGAGTTTATTAAGTATTAACTAACACAATCACAAGGTCCCACAATAGGCTGTCTGCAAGCTTGGGGAGCAAGGAGAGCTAGTCTGAGTCCCAAAACTGAAGAACTTGGAGTCCGATATTCAAGGACAGAAAGCATTCAGGATGAGAGAAAGATGTAGGCTGGAAGGCTAGGCCCTTCTTTCTTTCACGTTTTTTCTGCCTGCTTTTTATTCACTGGCAACTGGTTAGATTGTTCCCATCATATTAAGGGTGGAGCTGCCTTCCCCAGTTCACTGACTCAAATGTTAATCTCTTTTGGCAACACCCAAACAGACACACCCAGGATGAATATCCTTTGACACTCAGTATTAACCATCAGAAGTCCAATTCTTGTCAACTTGAACCCATACACATCTCCTGAGATCATACATAATCTTCAAATAAAGACAAAAATAGGGTAATAATTATGCCTAACATAACACAACTGTCCTTCGGACAACTGGAAACACACCAATCCCCAACCCAAATACTATTTCATAAAGTTAACAATACTTAAATGCTGATATGAAGTCAATAAATCTTATGTCACGTAATAAAGGAGAAAGGAAATAAAATGAAGGTATTTTCTTAGTACAAGTGTATACAGGCACAAACATGTTTTTAAGAAAAGAAGGAGGAAATACTCATGACAATTACAGTCCTCATTTCTGCAGCAGGTCATGTGGTCATAGCTGGTATTGATGACTACCTTCTTCTTCTACCCATTCTGTATTCCCTTTGCCTTCAGCAAGCACCTCAGCAGATCATGTTTTTTTTTCCTGGTGGAGTGACCATAACCTTCATTCCTGAAAGGGTTTGGGTCATTTGTAGTCCTGCCTGGATTGGGATATTGTAGTTTCCCATTAGCCTTAATCACAGGGCATGGTAATACTAAGAGACACCCTAATAAATCTCCTGTATTCCATGCGTACTCCTCCTTACCTCCATTATGGAGTACTAGACTGATTTCATCTTGATAGTCTGGGTCAATCACCCCAGCCAACAGCATAACTCCCTGCTTAAACTCTTGACATAAAGGTAGGAAGAGCCCAAAGTGTCCCAGCGTTAGATCTGACATACAGAGAAGAGCAATTACAGGACTCTTCAAAAATGCAGGTGCTATTTTGCAAGGTATTGCTCAAGGATTTATCTTCTGGAGCTTCCCAGCTGGGATGAGTAGGTCTAAAGTGACTAATCCTCTCCATCGTCCCAATCTCCCTAAGCCTTTGGATCCCTTCCTCTACATTAAACCAAGGGAGATCAGGCATTTCCAGATCATTCACAGTGGGCCATCTTTTAATCTGTATTTCAGCTACCCAAGCAAATAAACTGTTAGAACCTTTTTTAATGCCCTGAGCTGCAACATTGAAAGCAGAGTCCCTATTGAGTGGGCCAAAATCAATAAATTCAGCCTGATACAAAACTCTATGCTCCTTCCACCATTATCTGATACCCTTAATATCCATTCCCGTGCCTGTTCTCCAGATTGCTGTTTATATAAATTAGAAAACTCAAACAGTTCTTTTTGAGTGTAGTGCACCCACTCATGGGTCACACTCCCAACTACACCTCTAGGGACCCACCAGGACTTTAATCTAGTTATATTCTAGTAGCAAACAGGGGTGTTGGGGGTGGCTCCTGAGGAGAATCAACACTATTTTGCCTGGCAACCACCTCAGGGGAGGCCATCACTGTTGCCTCAGGCAGCATAGGGTTTATCTCTTCAGACAAAGGTGGAAAGACTGATAGCAGTATGGGTCAGGGAGCAGATATTGCCAGTACTGGGGATGGGGAAGCTGTTCTTTCTGGCATAAAAAAGGTTCATCAGAGTTTACAAACTCAACGTCTCCAGCTTTGTCAGGGTCCCCCTACATGTCCATGTTCCAAATTGTAGGGTACCATTCTTTCCCAATCAATGCCTTCACTTTAACAGTAGACACTGGGCAAGGCTCTGCATGCACCTTTTATTGCAGGTCAGCCACTCACATAAGTGCTTATGTCTGTTTTTCCACAATTTCAGCTCTTTCTCTACAGGAGACAAGACTCTCATTCAGGGCAACCTTGGCAGATTTGAGGCTCATTATCTGCTTCTGAAGCCAGGAGACAGAATCCCTGAGTTCATCATTGTCTTTCATCACTTGTCCACTGAACTTAAGAGCAAACAACAAGCTTTATTATTTTCCTTGGTTCTCCACATATGGTCAAAGGTATTACTCACAGAGTCACTAAACTTGCCTCTCACAAATGGTGAATCAGGAATGTCAAATGCATTTATTTTGCATAACTCTTCGAACAGTTCACACCAAGGACTATCAGTGCTCTCCATACTACTAGAAGTAGAGTCCTTAGCATTTTTGGGGTCTATTCATATTAAGCAGCCAACTCCAGCAACCCCCAAACCAATGAAGGAACTCCATCCTTAATATTCTGTTCCTCTAGAACACTCCTGGTACCAAAATCTGTATTAGTCAGGGTTCTGTTAGAGGGACAGAACTAATAGCATGTATATATGCTATATAGCATATGTATGTTTATATATGGGAGTTCACTAAGTATTTACTTACATGATCACAAGTTTCCACAATAGGCTGTCTGCAAGCTTGAGGAGCAAGGAGAGAGCCAGTCTGAGTCTCAAAACTGAAGAACATTGGAGTCAGATGTTCAAGGGCAGGAAGCATCCAGCAAGGGAGAAAGATGTAGGCTGGGAGGCTAGGCCTGTCTCTCCTTTTCATGTTTTTCTGCCTGCTGTATATTTGCTGGCAGCTGATTAGCTTGTGCCAACAAGGTTAATGGTCGACCTTCCTTCCCCAGCCCACTGACTCAATGTTAATCTCCTTTGGCAACACCCTCACAAACATGCTCAGGATCAATAGTTTGTATTCTTCAATCTGATTAAGTTGACACTCAGTATCAACCATCACACATCCTTTCATTTCAACTTGAAAAACTTGGTTTCACATTTCTGCATTATGAGCCCAGTGGTGATAAATTACCTCAGCTTCTGTTTGTCTAGAAAAGTCCGTATCTCTTTTTCATTTTTGAAGGAGATTTTTGTTGGACTTAGTGTTCTTGATTGGCAGTTGTTTTTCTTCAATACTTTTAATATACCATTCCACTCCCTTCTGGCCTGCAAGGTATCTGCTAAAAAAAAAAAATCTAGTGATAGTCTTATGAAGTTTGTCATGTATGTGACAAGTGTCTTCTCTGCTGCTTTCAAAATTCTGTCTTTGTTTTCTGAAAATTTGATTACAACGTGTTTCATTATAATATAATGTAATAAATATAATATAATGTTTGGTTTTCATCTTATTTGGTATGCTTCAGGCTTCTTGGATCAAAATATTTATTCCTTCCCCAGATTTGAGATGTTTTCAACCATTACTACACTCAGTAAGCTTTCTGGTCCTTCTCTCTCTGGGATGCCCATAATGCATATATTGGTCTGCTTGACATTTTCTATAACTCCCTTGATACAGCTTGGCTGTTGCCCCACCCAAATCTCATCTTGAATTTTAGCTCCTATAATTCCCATGTGTTGTGAGAGGGATCTGGTGGGAGATAATTGAATCATGAGGGGTGGTTTCCTCCATACTGTTCTGATAGTAGTGAGTAAGTTTCAGGAGATCTGGTGGTTTTATAAGGGGAAATCCCTTTTGCTTGATTCTCATTCTCTCTTGCCTGCTGCCATGTAAGACACGCTTTTCACCCTCTGCCATCATTGTGAAGCCTCCCCATCCTTATGGAACCATGAGTCCATAAATCTATTTTTCTTTATAAATTACCCAGTCTTGGGTATGTCTTTATCAGTAGCATGAAAATGGACTACTACACCCCTTAACATTTATTTATTATTTTTAGTTTATTTTTCCTTTTTGTTCTACTGACTGAATTATTTCCAGTGACCTGTATCTGAGTTTGCTAATCCTTTCTTCAACTTGATTTAGTCTGTTGTTGAATCCTTCTAGTGAATTTTTTGTTCAGTTATTGTTTTCATCAGCTTTACGATTACTGTTTGATACTTTTATATTTTCTATCTCTTTATTGAGTGCACTTCATTCATGCACTCTTCTCTTTACCTTGATGAGCACGTTTATGAGAGTAATTTTTCATTCTCTGTTTGGTAAATGATATAACTCCATTTTATTAGGATTGATTCCTGGAGATTCATCTTATTCCTTTGTTTGGAACATCTTTGCCTGATTTTTCATTTTCCTTGACAGTCTGTGTTGATGTCTGCACTTTAGATAAAGACTTCTCCCATTCTTCATTGACTGGCCTCATACAGGAAAAGACCCCTATCAATCAGCTTAGTCAGAGATTCTGGGGGCCTCTATCAATTCTTTCCCTCCCCAGGCAGAAGGCAGGTGGCTGTGGTTTTTGTTTGTTCTTTCTGTGCTGAGCCAAGAATGGGAGCTCTGGCATCTATTCTTCTCCAGGCAGCTAACCCATGCTGGACCTGTCAGAACTCCAAAAATAGTGAGACAGATGTTAATTCCTTGGAAAGCATTAGATGCATGAATCAACATTTTTACTGTCTAGGGAGAAGCTGAGAAATTATATTTTTTAATCTTCTCACTCTGTGCTGAGCAGTCAGAAGCGCTGATAGTGCCTACCAGCCCAAGCCACTGCTGCCCTTCTCTCCTAGGCAGCTTGACTGTGATGAACTCATCAGGGTTGTGAGGCTGAAAAGACAGAATCCAGTCATCTGGGAAGTCCCTTAAAAAAAGTTGGGACATTGAATGAGTGAACAAATCTGTTCCTTCCCCTCTGTGAAGGTGGGTGCTAGGGAGACTTTTCCTGATCATATGTGCTTACCCCAGGGTCAAGGTTTTCAGTGAGTTTCCCAAATCTCTCTACGTGCTTCAATGAATTGATTTTACATCCTCTCTGGGTATTTGAGCCTTTCAACAGTTTCCAAGTTCTCACAAAGGGAGTTTGCCCATGAGTTGTTTCTCAGTTGGTGTTTGTCAAGGGAAAGATGGTCTAGGGCTTCCTACTTTGTCATGTTGCTGTTATTACTCCTACCATGCCTTCTTATCTATGGTGTTTTCTTCACATAGATTGACACTCAAGAGATGGTTTGGATGAATAAATTAATGAGTGAACAGACATTTTTAGAGAAGGATAGTTAGAAAAAGAGGTTTTTACTCCCTAGAATAATGTATACAATCTTACTTCTAGGTAACACAAACAAACACACAAAAGATAAAAAGTAAAGAATATATTTTTATGGTGGCATTATCTGCTAAACCATTTTCCCCTTTAATCCTTAACAATCAACAATTTAATTTCATTTTTACATAGGTAGATTTTGTTTTTTAATATAATATGTGATTTTGAAATAGTAGCTTAGCAATTGGTTTTTTTTTTCTCCTATCACAGAGGGCCAGGGAGAATGCTAAAAGCTCTAGATGGCATAAGCTATTTAAAAGACAAATTATGGGCTCTCTGAATGCAGTCATGCACTTACTGGATACCTTACTAAGGGAGTGTCTGCCCTTATACAATGCGGTTTAAAGCAATGATGATAATAATGGTTGCAATGGTGGTGGTGATAATGGCAGTGATCCCAATGTTGATGATAATTACAGCCAATACAGCTAATTGTCTGCATTGAATGCCTGTGTATGAGACTTTTTAAACACATTATTTCATTTAGTTATTGTAACATCCTTTTTTACTTATTTGTTGTTGCTCCATTTATTAACAAGGAATTTGCATTAAGTACAATAGTAAATTGACTATTATCCCACAGTTTATAGTTGGAGAAGTTGGTCTGAAACCCAGGTCTTTCTGAATTATACACAACACTCTATTGGCAATCAAACCAACAAGCTAAGTAAAAATTGAAAAATAATCAGAATCAAACTGTTAAATGTCATCAGCATGTTTGTGTTGCATTAATTAACCTTTAAAAATTTATTTTATCTGCACATGCAATTTTATATAAATGCATTTTGAATGTGATCATATAAATTTTTCTTTTTTTGTGCCTTGTGTATGAAGACTTTTTCATATTTTTTTCCTGGTTCAGTACTGCAATCTCGTCCTTTGTCATACTTTTTTCACACCAGGCAACCTATGTTACAGCTCAATATGTATCCTTTCATGTTTTTCTTCATGCTCATGTAAGAATGTGTATATACACATAAATATATACATATAATATACATGTGTATGTACACATCAATATATACATATATGTAAGAGATAGACTTTTTAAAGCAATTGTGTTTTTTATAAAAGTGTCATATTATACTCACTTTTCCTTAACTTACTGTTCTCAATTGGCAATACTTACATCTTATTAAAATCCCTGAAATGTAATTTTCACAACTCTAATTGTATTTAATGCATGTCATAGTTTTCATAGACTATAGTTGATTCAATTATTTAATTGTTAATGTATATTCACTTTGTTTCTAGTTTTATGGAATTATGAACTATGCTTTTTTCCCTCCTATTTTTTATTGAGGTAAAACATGCATCTATATAATTTATCAGCCTTACCAGGTTTAAGTGTACAGTTCATTGGTAATAAATACATTGAAATGATGCTTTAATAGATATATTTATATGAATATTCTTATTCACCTGTATTAATTCTGTCACCGTGCAATTTTCTTACCAAAAATGTTGTGACAATTCACATTTCCACCAGGGATATATGAAATTGCCTATCATTCTGTTTCTCACATACATCATTATTCTTACAACAACATGTACTACCAAACAATTTTTAAAATCTGATACTTTAGAAATGGTATATTGTTGTTACTTTAATTTATAGTACATTAGTAGGGGGTTGGGACAGCCTATTATGTATTTATTGGCCACTGGAATTTTCTCATCTTTGAACTTGTTTTTAAAAATCTTTGCTCATTTATCTATAGGGATTTTTCCCCCAGCTTCAGAATTAATATCACCTTTATGACTATTCACTCTGCAAGAGAGAATTTTCCACAAAATTTATTTGTATTTAATACATTTGATAAGTACCTTTTTTGGATAACTTAATATTTTTTTCTAAAAAATCTAATTTATACTTTCTGACTTTTTACTTAATCACAGAAATTTCCTGTTTCTAGAATATATTATCAGGACCTTAGATTTTCTTGCTAACTTTGTTATTGTTTTATCTTCTCTAGACCAGCAATGTCTGAAACGTAATGCTAGCCACAAATGTGAGCCATATATGAAATTTTAAATTTCATGTCAAATGTATTTTTTAATGTAAAAAGAAACTAATAAAATTAAATTTAATAATATATTTTATAAGCCTAACATATTTGAAATGTTATTGTTTCCAACACAGTCCTTATAAAAATTATAAATTAGGTATCTATCATTTTTTTCTTTTTTTTATTTTATAATTATTATACTTTAAGTTTTAGGGTACATGTGCACAATGTGCAGGTTAGTTACATATGTATACATGTGCCATGCTGGTGTGCTGCACCCATTAACTTGTCATTTAGCATTAGGTATATCTCCTAATGCTATCCCTCCCCCCTTCCCCCACCCTGCAACAGTCCCCAGAGTGTGATGTTCCCCTTCCTGTGTCCATGTGTTCTCATTGTTCAATTCTCACCTATGACTGAGAACATGCGGTGTTTGTTTTTTTGTTGTTGCGATAGTTTACTGAGAATGATGATTTCCAATTTCATCCATGTCCCTACAAAGAACATGAGCTCATCATTTTTTTATGGCTGCATAGTATTCCATGGTGTATATGTGCCACATTTTCTTAATCCAGTCTATCATTGTTGGACATTTGGGTTGGTTCCAAGTCTTTGCTATAGTGAATAGTGCCACAATAAACATATGTGTGCATGTGTATTTATAGCAGCATGATTTTATAGTCCTTTGGGTATATACCCAGTAATGGGATGGCTGGGTCAAATGGTATGTATCATTTTTTTCAAACTGAGCATTTAAAATTTCATTTGCATCTTAGAAAACACATCTCAATTTGCTTTTCCTCAATAGCCTCATATGGCTATTGTAATTTAGTTAACCAATATGCATACATGGCTACTGGTTACTGTGTGGGAAAGTGCATGTCTAGAATATTTTTTTTTTTTGTGGCAAAGATGACTATAACTTATTTCCTTTTAATTTACTGACCTTTGTAATATTTTTACATATTATCTATTCTTTTTGACAGATCTATTTTTAAATTCTTATGTCAGGAACATTGATTTGAATATAACGGTTTTAAAGTATATTGTGCTGATAGATAAGATAAGCACCCCCATATTAGTCTTTTTTATCCAAGTTTTCTTGGGTACATTTGTTTGTATATATATTACATTATATTTTCTTATATATTATGTGTATTCATTGTAATTACACACAAGTAATTTAAATTTTGGAAATTGTATAGAAAAATTACATTTTTATACTTACCTTCTATCCAGTAACTTTGCAAAATTTATTTATTAATTCTAGTATATTTTTTGTAAATTCCCTGATATTTTTACCTAGATGACCATGTTTTATATGAAAGAATTTTTTCGTCTTCTTGTAAAATCTGTATGTCTTTCAATTATTTTTCTTGTCATATTGTGCTTGCTAGAACCACTACTATAATGTCAAATAGAAGAGATAGGAGAAAACATTCTTGTTTTGTTCCTCATACAAGAAGGAAAGCATTAAGTCTTTTACTGTAAGTACGATATTTCATAAATGCCCTTTATCAGGTTAAGAAAATTTTTATTCTTTTTTTGCTATACATTTTATTAGGAGTGGATATTACATTTTCTCAAATGTTCTTTCTGTATCTATTAAGGTGATATGAATTGTATTTTTAAAGTTTCAAATGTAGTGAATTTTACTGATTAATTTTTTCCATGTTAAATCACCCTCTCTTTCCTGAGATAAATCCAATTAATGGTTTTGAAGAGCTAGTATGTTTTAGAGATGAGATCAAGTTAAAAAAATTTAAAAATCTTAATACCTGACTTGGAACTAAACACAGTGTAGAGAACATAATTACACAGATGCACTACATGCTAAGTGTATGCTATATAAATTATTGCAAATATGTCAAAATGAAATAACTCATCTTAAAGAAATGTTTCTCCAGTATAGTCTCACCCATCATATACATTGACTCAAGACAGGAAATGTTTTTCTTACATCAGCAATCTAAGTCAATAGGAATAGCTCTATTATACTGCCAAGTATAATTCTATATAGACCTAATATTTTTTAACCTTACATTCTCAGTCAAATGCTAGTTTGTCATATTTCATAGACATTAAAGATTTTCTCCTAAGAAAATGTTTGCCTACAACCCTAAAAATAAATAGCAAATTAAGAAAAATGTACCCTAAAAAAACTTCTTACCTTTAATTAAAGACAAACCTCACAAATCATGAAAAGTCAAGAAATAAACAGTTCTCCAAAAGGCCCTGGAAAATATACCAACTAATCCTGATTAATGTCATAAAAGTTAACATGGAATACATGAGATTTTATGCACTCTGCATGTATGGCAAAGGATTTTCCTCTTTCCAGAAACATTTCAAATTGTGTGAGTTTTATCCTATACTAGGAGGTTACTTCCACAAGCTCATTAAAAATTAAGGAATAGACAGTGCCATTTTTCAGTGTGATGACTGACATTGCAATTTCTTATCAGTGAAAATTACTTCAGCATCTGAGAATACAACCTCAAAATGTTTATGAGCCGATGTGGAACAAAAGTTAGATTATGAAAAGTTATATTTATAACGGGTTGCCTGAAGGATAAACAATTCGTGCATCTCTCTAGGAAATCTCAAGTTTAGTTTCTGGATAACTCTTAAAGCCAGAAAGCTGCACAATTTGACTACATTTTTTCACCCTATAAATTATTGCTTTTACTTTGGCATTCATGTAAAAAAAAGTCTTACTGTAATTTCTATTGTAGGGATATAGTTGAGGTCACTTATTTAAATAATGGTACACAGAAGATTTTTGTCTCAGACCATTTCTAGTAAGTTTAATTATGCTGAATAACTAACATTTTGTCTGTTTGTTTTAAGGGACATGCTAGTCTTATAAAGCATAGTTCTCTCTTGCTTTGGCAATTGGTACCATTAAAGTCAAATTTCTTGCCGACTTTGAATTATTAAGCATAGCTCAATGGCTTGCCATTCTGTGCATAGCACACTTTGAATTAATTTCATGATTTTTCTGTTATTATCTTTTCCCTCTGATTATTTCACCATCATGTTATTTTCATTTCATGCTTTTTGATAAGTATCTTCAATTTTTTTAAATGAAACAATTTGTTAATATGAAAAATGCTTCAGAATACTTGGAGTTTTAGGGACATGGATGAAGCTGGAAGCCATCATTCTCAGCAAACTAACACAGGAACAGAAGACCAAACACCACATGTTCTCACTCATAAGTGGGAGTTGAACAATGAGAACTCATGGATGCAAGGAGGGGAATATCACACACCAGGGCCTGTCAGCGGGTGGGGAACTAGGGGAGGGATAGCATTAGGAAAAATACCTAATGTAGATGACGGGTTGATGGGTGCAGCAAACCACCATGGCACGTGTATACCTATGTAACAAACCTGCCCATTCTGCACATGTATCCCCGAACTTAAAAGTATAATAAAAACAAAACAATACAAAACAAAATTCTACACATAGACAAACTTTAAAAGTCAAAGAACAACCATAAAGGCACAAAACTAATAAATTTTTATGGCGGTCAAGAAAAGGGGACAGACACAGAGAATGGAAGTCTTCTTTGCCAGGTACTACTAAATTGTTTTCCTTGGTGAACAAATAAGAAGTATGGTACAGAGAGACGTGAAATGGAAGAAAACTGAAAGTAAGCTGTACCCAAACAATTTGCCTAGATTTTATTCTGCTGCTTCAAAAGTAAAAATAGCAAGGCAACCTGGGTTTTCCCCACACAAAAATCTTTACATTACCTCCATTTTAAGAAGAATGATGGTAAATATATAGTTGCCTAAAAGGATATAGAAATTCAAAGCATTTGTTCAAAATTAGTTGTTAATAGAGCTGCTCTTCTCAAACATCAGAACTTTGGAAAGTATGACCATGACTACGTCCAATGATAGAATTGTTTTAAAATGCAAGAAAATAAAACAATTCAACAATCAAATATCTTGTAGCTTTTGTATAGCTTGTGGTTCAAAGCACATTGTAAGATCAACTCAGATATGATTTCTTGGTATACTTTAGTCAGTTTAATAATTTATAATTAAAATTTAGATATCTTGTATGTTCACATATCATCATCAATTCAACATCATGTAATTCTCATTGGTTGCTATATTGGTTATCTATTGCCATGTAAATGTATACAACAGACCACTTGGTGGCATATGAGAAGTGACACTTAAACTCACGTGGCTGTAAGGTTTAGCTAATTTGGGCCAGACTCACTCATGAGTCTGCATCAGCTGCAGGTCATCTGAACAGCTTTACTATTATTATATGGACTTACAGACACAAATATATACTAAAAATCGTCTCGTTGTTAGCTGATCTATGATGGCCTTGGCAGAAAAGACTTCAGTGAGCCAGCACAACTCCATGTATCTTTTATTGTCTAGCAGTCTAGCCCTGGCATGTTCAACAATGGCATAGATGCAAAAGAAGCCAAGCCCAATTGGGAAAGCATCTTTCAAACCTCATTTTGGTCACATTTGCTGATTTCCTACTAACCAAAGCAAGCCACATGGCCAAAGTTAAAGTCATAGTAAAAGGACACTACAAAGTTATGTGGGGAAGAAAATAGATATAGAGGAGGGTGAAAAATGAGGGCCATTTTGCAATGGTTGCACCATAGAGTTTTATTCTAGCTACTTTACAGGACTGGTGGATGATACAGTCCATGGTCTCATAGGATTCATCGGTCCAGTAATACATAATTTGCTAATTAATATTTACCATGGAAGAAGAATTTCCTGACTCTATTGTTGCTTACAGAAATGAGTATCGCCTACGTTTCCCTCTTTCTTTTTTCATGCAGGAATTTGAAGGGCGTGATTTTTGTTTGGCTCTCTTTTTATGAAGTGACTTGAAGTATTAGCTGACATTGTTTAATGACAAGTATAGAATAATGTTCTCTTGCATTCAGAAATGTTACAAGGAGATAAAGTGAAAATGAAATGACAAAAGAAATGAGCCAGAAAATAAGACCTCTAGATAATTAAAATTCAGTGCCCAAACCAAACAAGTGAAAATCTTTTAGGTTGATTATATAAATTCAGCTTATTATACATTTTAAAAGAAAACAATTTTGAGGTTACTTATCACCACAGGCAGCTGCTAGACCTCCAAATGGAATTTCCTAATGAGCATAGCAACAAATCTGTTTTGTTATTTCGAAGATACTTTGTATTTGCCTGGCCACCAACCAACACTGACCAGCAGCTGCTCCCTATTCTGCAGCCACCTGGTCTTATTGCTGACATTTGAGTTTGGAAGGAATACGTGCTTCTTTCTGGATACTCCAGATATTACCCCTTGTTTAGCCTGTTACTGGCTTCTGGATTGACCCTACTAGAAAATGGCAAAATCTCCCTGGTGTTTCTATAGGGCAAAATGAAGAGCTTGGAGGCTCCCATTGAGGAGACTAAGGTGCCATTCCACTTTTTTTCTTCTGTGCTTGCCTCTACACGGTTGAGGTTTAGAAACTTAAGTCTGCATTTCCAAGACCCTTTTACTTTCAGGATTCTTGATATGATGTGGTTTGCACAGTTAGATTGGAATGTTAAAGGAAGCAAGAGTCATATTTCTGCAACTGCTGCTGTGACTGCTGCAAAACATGGTTAAGAGATTTTCTGCAGCTAAGTTAGCAGAAATTTCAGTGAACAGTCATCAGGTTTGTAAATTGAGAGGCAGAGTGTGATATTGAAGTATTGACTTCGTGATTCCTGGATGGAAGCCAAGGCATTTGAGGACCTACTAGTTCCTGGGAGTAAGCTCCCACTTCCTCATCTTCTCTGCTGAAGTAGGGGTAGCAGCTCTCCTGGTAGGCTAGATTTGTAGTTTTGTTTTGAGCCTCATTCAGAGAGGGCTAGCCTCCTTGCCTTCCAGTGATTTTTGTAAGACTTTAATTCCCTTCATTAAATGCTATTCTGCTTAAAATACCTAGGTTTCTTCCTGTTATCTGCAACTGAATCCTGATAGATAACAGTCGTTCTCAAACCTGAGACATAGAGTTAGTTACATCCTTGCCTGGCTGCTAGAAATTAAATGTAAATTTGCTGAGAATGATGGTTTCCAGTTTCATCCATGTCCCTACAAAGGACATGAACTCATCGTTTGTTATAGCTGCATAGTATTCCATGGTGTATATGTGCCACATTTTCTTAATCCAGTCTATCGTTGTTGGACATTTAGGTTGGTTCCAAGTCTTTGCTATTGTGAATAGTGCCGCTATAAACATACGTGTGCATGTGTCTTTATAGCAGCATGATTTATAATCCTTTAGTTATATACCCAGTAATGGGATGGCTGGGTCAAATGGTATTTCTAGTTCTAGATCCCTGAGGAATCACCACACTGACTTCCACAATGGTTGAACTAGTTTACAGTCCCACCAACAGTGTAAAAGTGTTCCTATTTCTCCACATCCTCTCCAGCACCTGTTGTTTCCTGACCTTTTAATGATTGCCATTCTAACTGGTGTGAGATGGTATCATTGTGGTTTTGATTTGCATTTCTCTGATGACCAGTGATGATGAGCATTTTTTCATGTGTTTTTTGTCTGCATAAATGTCTTCTTTTGAGAAGTGTCTGTTCATATCCTTCACCCACTTTTTGATGGGGTTGTTAAACACCTCATGTTCTCACTCATAGGTAGGAACTGAACAATGAGAACACATGGACACAGGAAGGGGAACATCACACACTGGGGACTGTTGTGGGGTGGGGGTGGGGATAGCATTAGGAGATATACCTAATGCTAAATGACGAATTAATGGGTGCAGCACACCAACATGGCACATGTATACATATGTAAGAAACCTGCACGTTGTACACATGTACCCTAAAACTTAAAGTATAATAATAATAAAATTAAAAAAAAAAGAAATCTTGCCTGTTCTAGAGATCTGTTACGCAGCAATGTGAGCATAGTTAACACTACTGAACTGTATACTTAAAAATTGTTAAGGGTAAATTTTATATATTTTTCCTATACATTTTTTAAAAAGAAATTTTGCCTGCAATGATAAACTAATGTTATAAATACTGTTATAAAAGTCAAGCAACATGCAGCTTATCTTCTATGGAGAAAAAATTCTATATTGGTTAACATTTATTGAATAAAGTTCTTTACTCTTTTGCAAAAAAAAAAAGAAATTAAATGTAAAATATAGTGTCGTGCTATTGCTTCACTTGTTTTGTTTTCATTTTATTTATTACTCTTCAAAATTATAAAATATTTCAAGTACATAGAAACAATATGAAAAGTATTATAACAGTTCTTTGAGTAGCCAATGCACAATAGATCAAATGTTGACATTTTTGTATGTTTGCTTCCAATCTTGTTTTTTGACTAAAATATTACAGGTATATCTAAATCCCTCCACAATCTCATTCCTTTTTATCCTAACTCAGAGGTACCCAAAGTCTTATAGTGCTTTGTGTATATGTCCCATGTATATTTTTATGATATAACTCTATGTATTTATGAGCTCATACCAATATGTAGTAGTTTTTTGTATTTTTATGCTTTACATACATGGTTTCGTATTGCATAAATCACACACATTTCACTAGTTATTTCAATCAGTGTTATATTACTAATATTTTTCTATTTTTATGTATGTAGGTCCATTTCATGTATTTTAACTTATGTATGATTTTCATTGGCTGATTATACCATTTCAAACCTGAGGTTGTTTCCAAGGATTGATTTTCCAGTAACATCTCAAAATCAATATACTAATAATTAAATTTGTAATTTCTCCTGACCCTTCACAATAGCTTTTATAATTGACCTCCTCGGTTTGGCCAGTGGTATTTACACCCCCAAATCTTTCCGCTTCAAATCTTTAGGATCATGTTGATACATTATTTTCATTATTGAGCATTTGATTGAATACTTGCTCTTTGTCAGCCTTTGAGTTTGCTAAAATGTCATCTCCTAAGAGAGACATTCCTGAAGTTGTCTCCTGACCCCATGGATTACCTTACTCCAGCAACATGCTCCTCCTTCCTTTAGGATATTTATCATTTATCATAGTGTATAATCAATATTGGCTCACATTCTGTTTTGCTTGTTGTCTGTCTTCTACAATAAACTATAAGCTCTGTAAAATCTGAGACCAGGTCATTGTACCCAGAACTAGCATTAGAGCATGATAGAATCTCAGTAGATATTTGTTAGATAGTTAGAGAGATGTGATGTGCAGCCCACTGCATCCTAAATTCAACCTGTCACATTCTAAGGATTTTTTTTTCAAAACATCAATAATGTAAATATGAGCACATGACATTTAGAAGCAAAAGAAATATAAAAATCAGCAAATGCTTTCAGAGCTTAGCACATTGCCTGGTCGATATTAGATGTTTAAAATTATAATCATTGAAATGGCAAATATTTTATGCATGTAAAATGTTCCTTTTATTTTTACCTTAGGATAAATGACCCATAATAAGATTACCTTATCAAATATGTCACTATTTAGTTGTACGTAGTAGCTGGAGATATTCACATAAGTAATTTTCTACTAGTAGCATGATTTTTTGAAAAAATTATTATATAAAATTTCATATAATTTCAAATATGTAGAAGAAGAATTAAAAATACAGACATCTGTGTACTCACCACTGAGATTAAACAGATGTTAACATTTTGCCATACGTTCATTAAATCTATCTTTAAAAATAGGAAGGAAAATGTTACAGATACAGCTAAATCCCTACCTTCTTCTGTTTCCTTTCCTCCCCACCAGTAACCAGTATCTTAAAGTTATTGTATGTCTTTCCTGTGTATGTCATGTCATGTATTTAAAAATAATATAACTATGTTTTATGTATGTATGCCCTGGGGCCCTTATTTAAGAAAAAAGTACACAATTACAAAAATAAAATGAGATGCAAGAATATTTGTTTAGAATAAGAAATCATAACACATTTAAAAATGTAAATAGGTGATAAATGCCACAAGCATCAAAAATATACAAGCAAAATCTAATATTTTAAAATTTCCCAACCTACCTCTGTAATAAATTTTTCTGTATATTTGTGACCACATAGCCTTTGATTACCTCTTCCTGTGACATTCTTAAATATTAATTCCTATGGTGGGATTAGAAAAAAATGTTTTCCCTCTAGCATGGATGAACTAAATTTGTTTTCAATTATTGATAACTGTATGCGTTAACCTTACTACTTCATATGTGAGCTTTCTTGTTATAGTGTTGATAGAGGTGCATGCCCAACACACACAGGGATTGAGGAGAAAGAAACTCTTGCATTGCTGGTTTGAGGTTATAGCATTGCTGGAGTCAGGAGCAGCTGCCCAGGCAGAAAGAGACTGTCCTCCCGCAGGAAGGTAGCACATGCTTATCTTACTTCCTACTTATCTTGTTAAGAGACATAAATGTAAATATTGCACTAATCAAGTTTGTGTATCATCAATAATTTCTCTCTATATGGCCTACCCTTCAGCATTTTAAAACTAAAGATTTTATATACAACCTGGAGTTAATACTCAGAATGAAAACTTCCTCTCTGGAAAGTGGCATATGTAATTGAAACTTCCCAGAACTAAAGGTTCACTAGCAACATCCTAAATCTGCCTTCATTTGTGTGTATTCATATTTTACATAAATAGATCCGTCTGTATATTTTTAAAACCTTAGTGGCTCATTCAACTTTGTTTTGAGATTACTTGTGTTGACACATGTAGATATAATCTGTTCATTTTAATTGCTAAGTATTACATTGTACTAATCAACAACATTTAATTATTCTCTTCTTCTTCTAAGGAGCATTTAAAGTTTTTATGCTGGGTTGTTTTTGGTATTATAAATAGTGCTGCAGAAAACATTCTTCTACATGGATCCTGGAACATGTGTGTGGCGCTGCCTCCAAGGTAGCCAGTCAATTGCAGAGAAACTCTGGGTTATGGAATGTGCCCACCTTAAGCAAATTGCTAAACAAATGACTCTAAAATTTTGTATTCTGCTAATAATATGAGCCCCTGCTACATTTTCATTATACCTAATGTTCCCATAGTTGATAATTTTGATAGTCAGTTGGATGTGAGAGAGATTCTTACTGTTGTTTTCACTGGCATTCAACTATTTACTAATGATGTTGAACATTTAGTGTATTTATGCTTATGTCCATGATGATTTCCTCAACTGTGAATTGCCTGTTTGCATCCTTGGATTAATTTTATTGGATTTGCTGTGTTTTTATTTTTATTTAGAACTGCCCATTGCATTTTCTAATTACAATTCTTTATTTGTTATATGTGATATAAGTATCTTCTTCCTGTCTTTGACTTGTCGTCTTTGTTTCTAATATAGTTTGTCCTGCAGAGGATTTCATTAAATGTAGTAAAATGTATTAACCTTTTATGAGTTCTTTTCAAGTGTATGTAAACCTTCTTTATTCTACCATAAAAATATAGTTTCATGCTTATTTTCTTTAAAAAATAGAGTTTTATTTCTTATATTGTACTTTTTTTTTTTTTTTGATGAAGTCTCGCTCTGTCATCTAGGCTGGAGTGCAGTGGCACGATCTCAGCTCACTGCAACCTCTGCCTCCCAGGTTCAAGCGATTCTCCTGACTCAGCCTCCTGAGTAGCCGGAACTGTAGACACATGCCATCATGTCTGACTAATTTTTGTATTTTTAGTAAAGACGAAGTTTCACCATGTTGGCAAAGCTGGTCTCAACCTCCTGACCTCAAGTGACCCGCCTGCCTCGGCCTCCCAAAGTGCTGGGATTACAGGCATGAGCCACCACACCCAGCCTTATATTGTACTTAAAATCCATTTGGAACCAATTTGGGAGTATTATATGAAATAAGGAATATTTTCTGCATAATTAGAGCCCTATTTACTTGATATACCTTCCTTTTGCCACTGATTTGTAAGGCCAGTTTGTTAGTTCGTTTTATCAGAATTGAAATCCTGCCTTTATCCTTATTAAGCAGTATGATCTTAAGCAAGTTGTTTAACCTCTGGCATACACAGCTACAAATAATGCACACATCATAGGGACTTTGTGAAAATTAAATGAGTTAGCAGGCATAAAATTTTCAGATGAGTTCTTGACATCTAAAAAACCCAAAACAGCACCTCGGCAAATTACACTCTTCTTTCCCTGCCCCATTTCATGATATGTTGATAGCTGAAAGAGTAAGGTGGCAACCAAAACATTACCTTTATTATTAAAGATGAGTTAAAGAGCATAGTTTATAAGAGCAAACTAGGATGCCCATATATGGTGAACCTCAGAGTTTGGCAGATATATTGACTTAGTCACAGACAAGACAGAATAGGGTAGGCTTCATATATGGAAGGCTTGTATGTATACGAATTACATATTGCTCAGATTTTCTTTGAAAATTTTGCATGTATGTTAAGAAATTGTATCGATCTGTTCATTTCTTGTACTGTCTTTGTCAAATATTGGCATATATATTACACTGCTTATTTTTCTTTCTTCCCCCTTCCTGGAAATTGCATAAAATAACAATTATTTTTATATTAGAAGTTGGTAAAACTTGCTTATAAAACTACCTAGACTTAAATCCCCCTACCCACTCACTCACCAACTAGGATTTTATTTGTGTGTATGTGTAGATTTTATTCTATCTTCATTCTCTTTAATGATTATAAGACTATCCAGTTCTACTTTTTGAGTGAGTTTTAGTAAATCACATTTTTCCCAGAACATTTTCATTTTATTTAAATTTTTAACTTTATTGCAAGAAAATGATGCATAGTATTTTCTTATGATATTTTGAAGTCTTTAGTATATCAGTGAATATTTTATCTTTTTTATTTCTAATAGCATGGGGATGTGTGTGTTGATGTGTTGTGTGTGCTTTTGTGGGTGCTTCCTTTCTTTATTTCCTGGATAATCTCACCAAAATTTGTTTCATTTATTAGTCTTCTCAAAGTGTCAAATGTTGGGGTTTGTTGATCTCTTCTTTTTGCCTTTTTCTATTGTATTTTACTGACAGCTCTGTCTGGCTTTTATTTTCTTATTTTTTATTTTTCTTGTTGGATGCTTATTTCTTATTTATCAATATTTCTTCTTTGCCAAAATCAATATTTAAGGATACATATTTTTCTCCAGTGTGATTTTTAGCTTCATCTCAATCAATTTGATATATAGTGTTTCAAAGATATTTAATTCTAAATATAATTAAATTTTCTTTACATTTTCTGTTTATTCCATGATTTAAAGAATGTTATTTTTAGTTAGATTTTTGTAATTCATTTTATTGTAAGTGGTTATGTAATATGACTTGTTTTATACTTGTTTTACAATTTTTGAGACTTTTTCTGCTGTATCCTAGTACATGTTCACTTTGAAGAAAAATCCTATGATTACATGAAACCGAAATACATCTTCTATTAGTTATAAAGTTTTATATACTCAAATATATATTATTCTAACTTGTTAATTGTATCATTAAAATTTTATTTATTCCTTCACTAAAGAAATACTGAGTCACTCCTCTGAGCCAGTCATTTTTTTCTAAGCACTGAGTTTGCAGCAGTGAAAAATATAGGCAACTTTCTATTTTTATGGAGCTTACATTTTAGTAGGGGGAGACAGTAAAAAAAAAAAGTAAATATATGTGATGTCTGATGGTAATAAAAGATATGGAAAAATTAAAACTGAAAGGGCTGGGGTTAGGAGTGGTTATTTTTATGAGAAAAATGTATTTTCAAGTAGGAGGAAGAACAAGTGTAATGGCCTTGAGGAAGGGATTCTCTGGTTAGAGAGGAGCGAGCAAAGATGAACTTGGTAGAACATGAGGTCAGTGAGTTAGCAGGTAGCCAGATCAAGTGTAGACATCAAATTGATGAGGAGGAACTACCAAATGAGACTTGGAAGGAGTAGGCAGTGAGGAAGCAGGTCTGGGGTGGATGCTGTCTATGTTGGGTACTCAGAATTTATCTTAGGATTTTTCTTATGCCATCACTTCGTTGTATCCTTTTTCTTGAATTCCATTTTGCCTCTTTCTTTTTTGCCAAGCTTTAGTCAGCAGAGCATTCTTTTTTCTAAGAAAGGATATATGGAAGGTTATTCTTTCGAGATGCATCACACTTGACAGTTTAATTGGAAAAAGACCTTTAACATAAAGCTTTCACTCATTTTTAATAGACTTTTTTTTTTTTTTTTGAGACAGAGTCTAGCTCTGTAGCACAGGCTGGAGTGCAGTGGCGCGATCTCAGCTCATTGCAAGCTCTGCCTCCTTGCAAGCTCTGCCTCCTGGGTTCACGCCATTCTCCTGCCTCAGCCTCCCGAGTAGCTGGGACTACAGGTGCCTGCCACCACACCCGGCTAATTTTTTGTATTTTTAGTAGAGACGGGTTTTGCCGTGTTAGCCAGGATGGTCTCGATCTCCTGACCTCGTGATCTGCCCGCCTCAGCCTTCCAAAGTGCTGGGATTACAGGCATGAGCCACCGAGCCCGGCCTTTAATAGACATTTTTAGAGTAGTTTTAGACTTACAGAAATATTGAGGAAGGTAATTCAGAGTTCCCATAGACCCTCTATATTCAGTTTTGTCCATTGCCATCTTACATTTGGATGGTACATTTTTAAAGTAATAAGCCAATATTGATATATTATTACTATCTAAAGTCCATAGTTTATTCACATTTCCTTAGTTTTTAAGCTAATGTCTTTTTCTGTTCCAGGATCCCATCCAAGATATCAAATCACATTCACTTATCTTGTCTCCTTAGGAACTTCCTGGTTATGACAGTGTCTCAAACTTGCTTTGTTTTGATGACCTTGATAGTTTTGGGGAGTACTGCTCAGCTATTTTGTAGGATGTTCCTCTATTAAAATTTGTCTGATGCGTTTCTCCTCATTAGAATGGGATTATGGTTTTCTGGGAGGAAGGCCAAAAAGGTATGATTTGTATCACAATACATCAAGGGCACATGCTATCACCATGATTTTTCTCCATTAATACTGACCATAATCATTTAAATGAGGGAGCATTTGTCAAGTTTGTTCACTAGAAAGTTGCCCTTTTTTTCCCTCTTACCATATTGTTCTCTTTGAAAGGAAGTTACAATGCAAGACCTACATCTAAGGACTACAGATTTATGCTGCCCCTCCTGAAGGCTGAGATATATAATTATTTAGAATATTTCTTTTTTTTAATTGTCAACTTTTATTTTAGATACAGGGGGTACATATGCAGGTTTGGTACACAGGTATATTGCCCACAGGTAGTGCATAGTACCCAATAGGTAGTTTTTCTAGCCTTCTCCTCTTCTGTCCCCAGCAGGCTGCAGTGTCCATTGTTCTCCTGTTTATGTTCATGTGTGCTCAATGTTTAGCTTCCACTTATAAATAAGAACATACAGCATTTGGTTTTCTGTTATACTGCAGTTAATATGCTCTTGATTATGGTCTTCGGCTCCAATCGAGTTGCTGCAAAGGACATGATTTTATTCTTTTTAATGGCTGCATAATATTCCATGGCCTATATGTACCACATTCTCTTTATCCAATCCACCATTGATGGGCTCCTAGGTTGATTCCCTATTTTTGCTATTTTGAATAGCATGGTGATGAACAGATGAGTGCATGTGTATTTTAGGCATAGTGATCTATTTTCTTTTAAGCATATACTCACTAATGGGATTGCTTGGTCAAATCGTATCTCTGTTTTAAGTTTTTTGAGAAATCTCCAAACTGCTTTCCACAGTGACTGAAGTAATTTACGTTCCCACCAAGAGTTTATAAATATTCCCCTTTCTCCACAGCCTCATCAGCATCTGTTGTTTTTTGACTTTTTAGTAATAACTATTTAGACCAGTGTAAGACAGTATCTCATTGTGGTTTTAACTTACATTTCTCTGATGATATAATGATGATGGGGAGTTTTTCATTTATTTTTTGGCCACTCGTATGTCTTCTTCTGAAAAGTGTCTATTCATATCCTTTGCCCCTTTTTAATGGGGTTATTTGATTATTGCTTCTTGAATTAAGTTCCTCATAGATTCTGGATATTAGACCTTTGTTGGATGCATAGTTGGCAAATATTTTCTCCCATGTTATAAACAGACAATCTACAGAATGGAAATTTTTCTGTAAGAGACATCTGACTCCTCTCCCCAGTTCTTTTATTTATTCAATCATTTATTTATGTGAGTATGGGCTCACTAATATTTATTTTATGCTTTGGCATATAATTTGATACTATTTTCTTTTATGGCTCAAATTGTTCCAGCTTTAGCTATTGGGATCTTTCAATTGAGTTTTGTGTCACTTTAACATATATCCATTAATGTGTCTTTTGTTTGTGTTTTCATTTTTAGCACTTTCTTACTTTGTGGCACTACAAGACACTCTAAGCTCATCTCATACACTTCCTGATCCAATCGTAGGTCAACCTTATTTCTTCTTGGGAAGATATTAAAAACCATGATGTGGTTGCGAGTTGCAACCATGATACTAGGGCCACCCGTCATTTTTATAATTAGTTAAATTGATAGAGACCAGAAATGAGTCTATTTAAAGTATTTTGTCCTCCGTTTCTCCTTCTTGCTTCTTATTATATATGATTTAGAAAGTAGAGAAATGTGTACACATGTACACATTTATATATATGTAAATGGCTCAAAATGAATATATAATTATATGTATATTCTTTTTTATTACTTTTAAGTAATATACATTTTTCTGTCATTAAATGCCTTTTATAAACATTTTTTATAATTACTACATGTTATATGATGCAGAACATATATTTAATTATAATTCTAAAGTAAAATATTTAGGTATCCTCAATTTTTAACATTTTAAATAAAAAATTGATTTATATTTAATTGCTTATTTCTAGCCACTTTATTAAAGTATGAATGACATATAAAAGCTGTACATATTTAATGTATACATATCTATAAATCTGGTGATAAGTATACACCCATGAAAGTATCACCACCATCAAGGCCATAAACATATCTATCACTTTCCAAAGTTTTCTTCCACCCCTTTTGTTATTACTATTGGGTTTCCCCTCCCAATTGCTTAAGTTAGATTTCTAAAAGTAGAATTTTCTGGTCAAAGAATTTTACATATTAAATACATAATTTGTCAACTTATTTTTCAAAAAATTAACAATATTCATTTTCAAAACTAGTGTTTGAAGGTATATTCTAACCCTAGAGATCAATGAATAAAAAAGTTTTAAAATATTAATTTATTAATTTTCCTCAGGAGTTTGGGTGCTGTTTCACTGTTTATTTGCCATACACAAATCAGTAATGCAAATGTCAGTGGGATCTCCACTTGTTAGCTCTCTCACTTGCCTCTAAAAAAGATCTGCCTAGGCATTTCATCAACTCAGAATCTTCACTGGAGAGCTAGAAGGCCATAGGAAGGGGATATATCACATAGGTAGACCACAACATCATTGTTCTGTCCCTTATTTCTACCAATGTATTGGATTCTTTAGTAGATATTATTTTGAAAATAAACAAATACTACTTATTTACGTAATATTAACATATTCATTTATTAGACACTGGCAATATGCCAGACAGGATACTTAGCACTGGGGATGGAAAGCAAACACCACAAGTTCTTACTTTCAAGTTATTTACAACCTGGTGGGAGATACTTATGGTCTCATGACTATTTTGAAGCAAAGAGGATTAATTATTTTAATCCTATGGATCCGTGAATCTCATGTTAGAAGTATCTTACTTCTTAAGCTAATAAGCAACCTCAGCAAAATCTCAGGAAACAAAATCGATGTGCAAAAATCACTAGCATTCCTATACATCAGTAACAGGCAAGCAGAGAGCCAAATCATGACGGAATTCCCATTCACAATTGCTACAAAAATAAAGAAATATCTAGGAATACAGCTAACAAGGGAATTGAAGGACCTCTTCAAAAAGAACTACAAACCACTGGTGAAGGAAATCAGAGAGCACACAAACAAGTGGAAAAACATTCCATACTCATGGATAAGAAGAAGCAGTATTGTGAAAATGGCCATACTGCCCAAAGTACTTTATTGATTCAATGCTATTCCCATTAAACTACCATTGACATTCTTCATAGAATTAGAAGAAACTATTTAAAAATACATATGAAATCAAAAAAGAGCCTGAGTAGCCAAGAAAATCCTAACCAAAAAGAACAAAGCTGGAGGCATCATACTTCCTGACTTCAAACTATACTACAGGGCTACAGTAACCAGAACAGCATGGTACGGGTACAAAAACAGACACCTAGAACAATGAAACAGAATAAAGAACTCAGAAATAAGACCACACACCTACAACCATCTGATCTTTAACAAACTTGACAAAAGCAAGCAATGGAGAAAGGAGTCCCTATTTAATAAATGGTGCTAGGAGAAGTGGCTAGCCATGTGCAGAAAATTGAAACTTGACCCCTTCCTTACACCTTATACAAAAAGTAACTCAAGATAGATTAAATACTTAAATGTAACACACAGAACTACAAAAATCCTAGAAGGAATTCTAGGCAAAACCACTCAGGACATGGGCAAAGATTTCATGATGAAAATGCCAAAAGCAATTGCAACAAAAGCAAAAATTGACAAATGGAATCTAATTAAACTAAAAAGCTTATGCACAGCAAAAGAAACTATCCTCAGAGTAAACTGACAACCTACAGAGTGGGAGAAATTTTTTGCAATCTGTTTATCTGACAAAAGTCTAATATCCAGTCCACAAGGAACTTAAACAAATTTACAAGAAAAAGAAACATTAAAAAGTGGGCAAAGGACATGAACAGATACTGCTCAAAAGAAGACATACATGTTGACAACAAACATATGAAAAGAAGTTCAACATCACTGATCATTAAAGAAACACAAATTAAAACAACAATGAGATACCATCTCATGCCAGTCAGAATGGTGATTATTAAAAAGTCAAAAAACAACAGATGCTGGTGAGATTTCAGATAAAAAGGAATGTTTTTACACTGTTGGTGGGAGTGTAAATTAGTTCAACCATTGTGAAAGAGAGTGTGGCTATTCCTCAAAGATCTGGAGGCAGAAATACCATTTGACTAAGCAATCCCATTACTGGGTATATGCCCAAAGGAATATAAATTATTCTATTATAAAGATATATGGGCCAGGCATCATGGCTCATGCCTGTAATCCCAGCACTTTGGGAAACTGAGGGAGGTGGATTACCTGAGTTCAGGAGTTCGGGACCAGCCTGGTTGGTGACGGGTGAAACCCCATCTTTACTAAAAACACAAAAATTAGCCAGGCATGGTGGCACATGCCTGTAATCCCAGCTACTCGGGGGACTGAGGCAGGAGAATTGCTTGAGCCTGGGAGACGGAGGTTGCAATGAGCTGAGATCATGCCACTGCACACCAGCCTGGCCAACAGAGTGAGATTCTGTTTCAAAAAAAAAAAAATAGATACATGCACATGGTACATTCATTGCAGCACTATTCATTCACAATAGCAAAGACATGGAATCAACCCAAATGCCCATCAATGACAGACTGGATAAAGAAAATGTTGTACATATACACCATGGACTATTATGCAGCCATAAAAAGCAATGAAATCATGTCCTTTGCATGGACATGGAGGAAGCTGGAAGCCATTATCCTTAGCAAACTAACACAGGAACAGAAAACCAAATACTGCATGTTCTCACTTATAAGTGGGATCTGAACAATGAGAACACATGGACACAGGGAGGGGAACAACACACACTGAGCCTGTCAGGGAAAGGGGTAGGTGTAGGGAGAGCATCAGGAAGGATAGCTAATGGTGTTGGGCATAATACCAAGTGATGGGTTCATCTGTGTAGCAAATCACCATGGCACAAGTTTACCCATGTAACAAACCTGCACATTCTGAACATGTACCACTGAACTTAAAAGTTGAAGAAAAATATTTTTTAAAAAAGAAAAATTAAAAGAAGTGCTGTTAGAAAGGCATTAGAGTGGAAATGTGGCTCTGACTTTAGTAACTCCCCATGGAGACCATCTCTGTTAGTTCATTTTCACACTGCTGATAAAGACATACCAGAGACTGAGTAATTTATAAAGAAAAAGAGGTTTAATTGACTCACAGTTCCATATAGCTGGGGAGGCCTCACAATGATGGTGGAAGGTGAAAAGCACACCTTACGTGGTGGTGGCAGACGAGAGAATGAGAGAGAAGTGAAAGTGGAAAATATAAAACCATCAGATCTCATGAGACCCATTCACTTTCATGAGAACAGTATGGGGGAAACCACTCTCATGATTCAATTGTCTCCCACTGGAGATACTCCCACAACATGTGGGAATTATGGGAGCTATAATTTAAGATGAGATTTGGGTGGGAACACAGGGCCAAACCATATTATTCCATCCCCGGCACATCCCAAATCTCATGTCCTCATATTTCAAAACCAATCATGCCTTCCCAACAGTGCCTTGAAGTCTTAACTCATTTAAGGATTAACTCAAAAGTGCACAGTCCAAAGTCTTATCTGAGACAAGGCAAGTCCCTTCTGCCTATGAGCCTGTAAAATCAAAAGCAAGTTATTACTTCCTAGATACAATATGGGTACAGGCATTGGGTAAATACAGCCATTCCAAATGGAAGAAATTTACCAAAACAAAGGGGCTACAGACCCCATGCAAGTCCAAAATCCAACAGGGCAGCCAAATCTTAAAGCTCCAAAATGATCTCCTTTGACTCCATGTTTCATCTCCAGGGTGCACTGATGTAAGAGGTGGGTTCCCATGGTCTTGGGCAGCTCCACCTCTGTGACTTTTCAGGGTACACCCTCCCTCCCAGCTGCTTTCCTGGGCTGGTGTTGAGTGTCTGTGGCTTTTCCAGGTACATGGTGCAAGCTGTTGGTGGATCTACCACTCTGGGGTCTGAAGGATGGTGGCCCTCTTCTCACAGCTCCGCTAGGCAGTGCCGCAGTGGGGACTCTGTGTGGAGGCTTCAACCCCACATTTCCCTTTTGCACTGCCCTAACAGAGGTTCTCCAGGAGGTCACTCTTCCTTTAGCAAACTTCTTCCTGGGCACCCAGATGTTTCCATACATCCTCTGAAATCTAGGCATAGGTTCCCAAACATTAATTCTTGACTTTTGTTCACCCACAGTTTCAATACCACTTGGAAAGTGCCAAGGCTTGGGGCTTGCACCCTCTGGAGCACAACCCAAGCTGTACTTTGGCCCTTTTTAGTCATAGTTAGAGTGGCTTGGACACAAGACACCAAGTCCCTAAGCTGCACACAGCAGGGGGACCCTGAGCCCTGCCCATGAAACCATTTTTCCCTCCTATGCCTCTGGGCCTGTGATGAGAGGGCCTGCCTCAAATGTCTCTGACATGCCCTGGAGACATTTTCCCTATTGTCTTGGCAACTAACATTTGGCTTCTCATTACTTATGCAAATTTCTGCAGCTGGCTTGAATTTCTCCTCAGAAATGTTTTTTGTTTGTTTGTTTAGCTGCAAATTTTCCAAACTTTTATGCTCTGTTTCCCTTTTAAAACTCAATGGTTTTAACAGCACCAAAGTCACCTCTGGAATGCTTTGCTGCTTAGAAATTTCTTTCACCAGATATCCTAAATCATCTTCCTCAAGTTTTAAGTTCCACAAATTTCTAGGGCAGGGACAAAATGCTGCCAGTCTCTTTGCTAAAACATAGCAAGAGTCACCTTTACTCCAGTTCCCAACAAGTTCCTCATCTCCATGTGAAAGCACTGAAGCCTGAATTCCATTTTCCATATCATTATCAGCATTTTGACCAAAGCCATTCAACAAGTCTCTAGGAAGTTCCAAACTCTCCCACATTTTCCTGCCTTCTTCTGAGCCCTTCAAAATATTCCAACCTCTGCCTGTTACCCAGTTCCAAAGTCACTTCCACATTTTTGGATATCTTTACAACAGCACCCCACTCTACAGTTCACAAGGGAGGAACCCAAGTCAGTTACAGACTGTAACAGAACCAAAACCAATCTCCCCCATGATTCAATTATCTCCCACTGGGTCCTTCTCAGAACATGTGGGAATTATGGAAGCTACAATTAAAGATGAGATTTGGGTGGGGACACAGAACCAAACTATATCACCATCTGAGAACATCTTCAAAATGTCAAAAAGACAAAGAATAGACCAACAAAACAAAACAAAACCCGAAAAATCTACAAATAGGGACAGAGTGAAGGGAAAAGGTATGGGGAGGAGAGAAGGAAAGCTACAATGAAGAGATAGAGAAAACACTTGTGATCTGAAGATAAAAGTGTATCTAAATTGAAAAGTTGAAGAAAGAACTAGAAAAAACAAAATACTTTTATATTTCAAACCTTTGCAGTGTGTTTAACTTCATCTTTTAGTCACTTATTTTTTCAGTCTCAAAAATAAAGCTAGCTCCAAATTTTGGTTATTGTTTTCCCTGCAAAGTTTCTCAAATTCAGTGTCTTCTCTCCTTTTTCATCCACTGCCTTCACAACTCTAGGCCAGGCTCTTTACTCCTCAGTGGGCAAGAAGCCTCCAGGGGTGCATGATGTTCCTTCCTCTCTCTTCCCTCCTACAGCCTCAGGGTTTCTCCTGTCTGCTTCCTCCCTGCTATCATCATCAACGCTTCCATCTGTGTTATATTCCACTTGGGCTCTGCTTGGAGCAGTGTGCCAGACTCTAACTTTTCTCTATTCTGCTATTTTTGAAACAGCCACAACAAATCCTTCTGGGTTCTTCAATTTTTTTCTTTGTTATTGATAATAATTAAATGAAAGACAGCAATAAACCATTAATAAATCATATCACTAACTAATAATTATGACTACAATTATTGAACTCTATGTGCCTGGCTTTGGAATAAGACTCCTATGTTTGACATCCAATTTAATCCTAACAATGATTCCTGTGGTAAGTATTTATGTTACTTCAGTTCACAAGGGAGGAACCCAAGTCAGTTACAGACAGTAACAGAACCAAAGTTACAGAACTGCAGGAGATCTTGATGTAACAGTAAGATTATTTTGACTGTTTTTGTTCAAATTTAAGTAGTGCTTGGGTCAGACTGCAGTCTCAGGACTGACTCCTTATGGACATCTGTCTTGATGAGATCATCCTTAACCCTTCATGTGATTATTCTTGTTCCTGGAAATACAACTTATTCTGACCCTTATTTATTTTTTAAAAAAATTTTTCTCCCTGACATCTCACAATAAAGTCTCTTCCCCTTTTCTCAGTTATTGAATTAATTTATTCACACACTTCCCAAACCTGTTGAGTTCCATTGAGTTTCACAGGCTGTTATAAATGCTATGAAATATAGCACTTAACAAGACAAGAAGCAGTTTTACCCTCTTGGAAATTACATTCCAGTAAGAGAAAAAAGTAAGTCAACAAGGCATAAATGAAATAACTATAGATTTTCTTAGCATTATGAAGAGAATTAACAAACAAGTACAATAATACATCATAAGAGTGGCTTTCCTTAAATATGGTAATTCTTTTGTCTGAAGAGGTGACATTTTTGCCAACGCCTGAATGAATGATGAGAAGGAGCCAAACATGAAATTCTCTGGGGAAACAGCATTTTCTTGAGCGGGAAGAATAAGTTCAAACTTCTGTGGCAAAGGAGATAAGGTCAAAATGGTGAGAAGACCTGGATTCAGTAGGGTACTGTGGGCACTGATAAAAGAATCAGGGGTTTATTGGGATTCCAATAACTTGCTACTGGCAAGTTTTAAGTAAGGGAGTGATAAGATCTGATTAGCGTTTTTAAGAAACACACTACAGATGCTGTTCGGCCAAGTGAAATTTTAGGTGCCAAAGAGTGGGTGATTCAAATTCTCCAAGGCTCGTATGAATTTTATTTATATCTCAGAAGAAAACTCCATATTCTCAGAGTTGTTTGGTTTTTTGCGAGAAACTTAATTTAAGAAAAACCTTGACTATATCTTGCTCCCGAAATCAGAGCACTTTCTTCGTATTTTTTTTCTTCCATGAAGTAAAAGCAGTGAGATTTACCATCTCCATAAAAGGAAGTTAATGATTATGTTGATTGATATCCTTGATTTCCTACACCAGTAGGATTCTTGTAAGAGCCATGTCTTTTCTGCTGTTTGGATCCAATAGTTTGATTGCATGACTTGTTAGGGGCATAAAATGTTGAGCAGATGAGGCAGGGAGGGAGTCTCACATCTCTCCTGCTGTTGATACTTTGGTCTCCACGCTGTCTCTGTGCATCTTATTCACCAACTGCAAACGGAAGGTGTGATCTGGAACAGAGATTCTGAAATGTAACACTATCGTGTGCTGGATAATCCTTTGTGATGAGAGGCTGCTTTTATCTTGCAGTATGTTTATCAGCATCTCTGTCTTTTACCTGCTAGATGACAGTAGCATCCCCTGGGTAACTGAGAATATCTCCAGACGTCGTCAAATGTTCCCTGGGTGGATGGGGGTGGGGGAGCAAAATCTATGACATTTGAAAACCACAGATCTAGGAGGACTTCTTAGTTCTCTCTTTGCACTTACATGTTAAATTCACCAAGAATTCCAGCAATAGTCAGAGACTATGGCACTTTTGACATTTTAGTTATTTAGGAAGACATTTTTCTGTTAAGAAATGTCAAGCTTTCCGCCCCCACCCCCCACCTTTTCCCTCTTCATTACCATGGTACCAAATTACTGTTCTTACTGTAGTGACTTACTATGAAGAACAGTCCTTTAAAGCCAACGTGGATAAAATATCCCTTTATCCCTTCCCAAAAGCTGATATGTAGAGAATTAAAGGTTGGTTGCTGTTCAAGTATATACAGTTCCTCTGTCTTTTGAAGGGCCAGCGATTCATTAAAGGAAGGAGAAATGTTTGTGCATTTGAGAACAAAAGAATATGAGGCAAATCTAAGTGAAGAAACTTACATTTCTAAATAACCACAATCTTACTTAAATTGGAATTTTATATTTATCATTTTCCAACAGTGTGGGAAAAATATAATAACTAGAATAATTCAGACTTCAAAATATTGTATTTCCAATTTAAATCAAATTTCTTCATTGCCTACAATGCTTCTCTAATAATCCCAGATGGGTTGCCACCCACACAGTCCTTGAGATTCTACCTGGCCACTCTTGCCTTATATCTTGTTATCTGAGTCTTTGCTCACATTTTTCTTCATGAAATATTTTTCGTATATTTTCTGCCTGGCCAAATCCTGTTGATCCCTCAAAACTGATATAAAATATCACTTTCTGGGAAGGCTTCCTGACCCCAACTCTTCAACATGATTTTGAGATTGCTTTGCACACACAAATACTCCATGTATAGCAAGAAAAACTAACACGTTCAGTTTGGAGACTATACAATTTCCAAGGGAAAGATGATAATGAATTTTATTAGGGCAGTGGCAGAAATACTGGAAATAACTGTATCAATTTAAGATATAATTTATATATGTCAAGCCAAGCTGGCACAACTTGGTTGGGGATCAAATATGTGGGTGAAGGAAAAGAGATATCTATTGAGTTTTTTAAGTGGTGACTTAACTGATTTTTAAACCTCTCTTTTCTTTAATGCACTAGAAAAATAGAATATAAAAACTTCTCTACTCCTGACTCACCAACGCACCAGAACAACTTTTAGTCCTGCAATCATGGTAAGTGCCCTATACGATGTACCACTTATAAACATTTTATATTGTATTTTTATTGTGTCTTTTCTATGTTTAGACACAAATATACTTATCCTTGTGTTACAGTTACCTACAGTATTCAGTAGAGTAACAGGAGGTACCAGATTGAAGCCTAGGAGCAATAGGCTATACCATATAGCTATCAGGCTGTAGTAGGCTGTACCATCTAGGCTTGTGTAAGTGTGCTTTGTAATGTTTGCACAATGACAAAATCACCTAATGATGCATTTCTCAGAATGTATCCCTGTTATTGTGACACATGACTGCACATTAATTATGCTAAATCCAATGTCACTCTATATCAAAGCCAAGAATTCACGCCCTATTGTACTTTCAATTCCAAGTTATTCCCAGGCTACATCACTCATCACAGTTCTGCAATAAGACTATGAAAAATGAAAATGACAATGAAATGCCAATGCCTAGAGATTCCCTAAATTTAAGTGAAATTCAAGTTCTATGAAAGTTCAAAGCCATTATGAACTCTTATTCTTGTGAGTTCAAAGTCCAGTGAAATTATAGCACAAAAGTATCCTCAATTTCTCATTCTTGAGTATTCAATAATAGAAAATTCTTGATGCTTTGGGATAGTTGAGCTTTTTGCAGCAGTTGCAGTCTGCATGTCTTCCACTGAAATAGGTGTGGTTACTTCAGGACTTAGAACTAGAAGTTGTCCTTCAACAAAAAGAGACTGAGTGAATATTTACTTTTTAAAATATGGTTTTTATTTTAGAATAGTTTTAAATTTGCAGAAAAGTTGAGGATATTACAGAGTTCCTATATACTGTACATCAGTGTCCCCTATTGTCAGTATCTTGCATTAGTATAGAACACTTGTCACAAGTTATGAACCAATCAGCACATTAACTAAAGCCCATAGTTTCATCAGATTTCCTTTACCTAATATCTCTTTTTTTGTTCCAGAATGTCATCCAGGACATCATATTTAGTCATGATGTCTCTGTAGGCTCCTCTGGGCCATAACATTTCCTCAGATTTTCCTTGTTTTTAATGACCTTTTGAGGAGTAACAGTCAGATATTTTGTAGAATTTCCTTCAATTGGGATTTGTGTGTTGTTTTTCTCATGGTAAGCCCGGGGCTATGAGTTTTGTGGAGGAAGATCACAGAGATAAAATTTTACACTCATCATATCAGGAGCACATGAAATCAATGTGACTTATTACCATTGATGGTAACCTTGATCTTGTAGCTGGGGTAATGTTTTTCAGGCCTTTTTTTTTTTTTTTTCACTTTTCCCCTTTCCATATTTTACTTTTTGGAAGAAAGTAACTATGTGCAGCCTCCCCATTCCCCAAGTCGAATCAGGCAGTATTAGTCTTTCTGGCTTATTTCACTTAGGATATTGTCCTTCAGGTTTATCCATATTGTCACAAATGACAGAATTTCTTTCTTTTTTAAAAAGGTGTGAGGTGATATCTCATTGTGTTTTTAATTTGCATTTATCTGATGATTAATGATGTTGAACATTTTTTTTCATGAACGCTTTGGCCATTTTTATGTCTTCTTTTGAGAAATTTCTTTTCAAGTTATTTGCCCATTTTTAAATCACATATGTTTTTCTTGCTATTAAGTTGACTCAGTTTTTATACATGTGAATATTCACCACTTATCAAATACGTGGTTTGTAAATATATTCTCCCACTCGATGGATTGTCTTTTTACTCTGTTTATTATTTTCTTTGCTATGTAGAAAATTTTTAGTTTGATGTGATTCCATTTGTCTATTTTTGCTTTTGTTGCCTGTGCCTTTAAGGTCATATCCAAGAAAGTATTGCCCAGACCAATTCTGTAAAGCTTTCCCCTGTGTTTTATAGATTTGTGTGTGCTAAACAATCCTAGTATCCCAGGGATAAATCCTACTTGGTCATGGTAAATGAGCTTTTTAATATGCTTTTGGATTTTATTTGCTAGTATTATTTTGAGGATTTTGCATCTGTATTCATCAGGGATATTGACCTATAGTTTTCTTTTCTTGTGGTGGCTTTGACTTTGGTATCAGGGTGCTGAACTTGTAAAATGAGTTTGGAAATATTGCCTGCTTTTCAATTTTTAGGAAGAGTTCAAGAAGAACTGGTATTTCTTCTTTAAATGTTTGGTATAATTAACCAGAAAAGCCATCCAGTCCTGAGTTTTTCTCTGATGGGAAACATTTTATTACTAACTCGATCTCCTTAGTGGTTATTGGTCTACTTAGATTGTCTATTTCTTCATGATTTAGTCTTGGTAGGTTATATGTTTCTAGGTATTTATCCATTTCTTCTAGGTTATCCAGTTTTTTTGGTATATAACTGCTTATAGTATTTTCTTACGATCCTTTGTATTTCTGTGCTATCAATTATAATAGATCATCTTTTATTTCTGATTTCATTTATTTGAGTCTTCTCTATTTTTACTGAATTAGCCTAGCCGAAGTTTTGTCAATTTTGTTTTATTATTAAAAGAAGACAACTCTCAGTTTCATTAGTCTTTTCTATTGTTTGTCTAGTCTTTAATTAACTTATTTCTGATCTTTGTTATTTACTTTCTTCTGCTAACTTTGGGCTTAGTTTGTTTTTCTAGTTCTTTGAAGTGTAATATTAGATTGTTTATTTTTATTTATTTATAGATTTTGCATAAGTTATTAGGTACAGGTGGTATTTGGCTACATAAGTTCTTTAGTGATGATTTGTGAGATTTTGGTCCACCCATCACCCGAGCAGTATACACTGAAACATATTTGTAGTCTTTCATCCCTCACCCCTCTTGCACCCTTCCCCTAAGGTCCCCAAAATCCATTGTATCATTCATATGCCTTTGCATCCTCATAGCTTAGCTCTCACATATCATTGAGAACATGTGATGTTTGATTTTCCATTCCTGAGTTACTTTACTTAGAAAAATAGTCTCCAATCTCATCTAGGTCACTGCAAAGGCTGTTAATTCATTCTTTTTTATGGATGAGTAGTATTCCATTGTGTGTGTGTGTGTATATATATATATATATATCACAGTTTCTTTATCCATTCATTGATTGATGGGCATTTGGGTTGGTTCCATGATTTTGCTATTGTAAATTGTGCCACTATAAACATGTGTGAGCAAGTATCTTTTTCGAATAATGACTTCTTTTCCTCTGGGTAGCTACTCAGTAGTAGGATTGCTGGATCGAATGGTAGTTCTACTTTTAGTTCTTTAAGGAAACTTCATATTGTTTTCCATAGTGGCTGTACCAGTTTACAATTCCACCAGCAGTGTAGAAGTGTTCCATGTTCACCAAATTCATGCCAACATCTACTGTTTTTTTTTATTTTTTATTATGGCCATTCTTGCAGGAGTAAGGTGGTATCACATTGTGGTTTTGATTTGCATTTCCCTGATGTTGAGCATTTTTTTCATTTGTTTGTTGGCCAATTGAATATCTTCTTTAGAGAATTATCTATTCATGTCCTTAGCCCACTTTTTGATAGGACTGGTTGTTTTTTCTTGCTGATTTATTTGAGTTCGTTTTAGATTCTGGATATTAGTACTTTGTCAGGTGTACAGACTGTGAAGGTTTTCTCCCACTCTGTGGGTTGTCTGTTTACTCTGCTGACAGTTCCTTTTGCCATGCAAAAGCTCTTTAGTTTAATTAGGTCTCAACTATTTATCTTTGTTTTTATTGAATTTGCTTTCAGGTTCTTGATCATGAAATCCTTGCATACGCCAATGTCTAGAAGGGTTTCCCAATGTTATCTTCTTCTTTCTTCTTTATTTATGTAGGTGTTTATTGCTATAAATGTCCCTGTTAGAACTCCTTTTGTTGTATCCCATAAATTTTGGTATACTGTATTTTCATTTTTATTTGTCTCAATAGGTTTTTGATTTTCCTTTTGATTTCTTATTTGACCCATTGGTTGTTCAGGAGGATGTTGTTTAATTTCCACATATTTGTGAATTTTTCAAGATCTCTCCTATTTTTATTTCCAGTTTTGAACTATTGTGATGAGAAAAGATACTTGATATGATTTCAGTTTTCTTAAATTTGTTATGACATGTTTTGTGGACTAACACATCATCTATCCTGGAGAATTTTCCTTATGTGCTTGAGAAGATGTGTATGCTCTTGCTAACAGACATATAAAATGTTTGCCATTTTATGTAAAATGTAATTACATTCTAATGTTTCTTTATTGATTGTTTTTCTGGATGATCTGTCTATAGTTGGAAATGAGGTATTAAAGTCTTCTACTATTATCATATTGCAATCTTTCTCTTCATGTCTATTAATATTTGCTTTATATATTTAGGTGCTCAAGTGTTAGGTTATATATATTTACAATCATTATATCCTATTGATGAATTGACCCCTTTATCCTGATATAATGACCTTCTTTTTACACCATTCATGAGTTAAATGCCATTTTATTGCATATAAATGTTACTACTACTGTTCTCTTTTGATTTTCATTTATATGGAATGTATTTTTTCATCCCTTCACTTTCAGTGTATGTGTGTTCTTAAATGTAAAGTGCATCTCTTGTAGGGAAACTATAGTTTGGGACTTGTTTTTTAATTTATTCAGACACTCTGTGCCTTTTGAATAGAAAATTTCATTCATTTACATTCAAAATAATTATTGATAAATAAAAACTTACTACTGCCATTTTTAATTTTTTTTCTGATTGTGATTTTTTTTTTCTTTCTTCTTGCTATATTCCTTTGTGGCTTATAGTTTTCTGCAATGGTGAACTTTGATTCCACTCTTTTTCTGTTTAATTTATCTACTATAGATTGTTGCTTTGTGGTTACCATTGGGCTTACATAAAATATCTCACAGTGTATTTTAAGCTGATAACAACTTAAATTTGATCACATAAAAAACTCTACAGGTTTACTGTTTGCCACCCATATTTTATAATTTTGATGTCAAAATTTATGTATTTTTGCAACTTGGATTTTTTAACAAATTATTATAGCTATTTTGTTTTTGAACTGTAATCCTAGAGATAAAGTTGATTTACACACCACAGTTACAGCATTAGAGTATTCTAAATATGACTACATATGACTTAAACCATTGAGTTTTGTACTTTTGTCTGTTTTATGTTATTATTTATCAGTCTTTTGTTTCAGCTTAAAGAACTCCCTTTAGCATTTTTTATTAGGTGGAGCTAGTTGTGATAAATTCTATTAGCTTTTGTTTGTCTGGGAAAATTTCTGTTTCTCCCTTATTCCTGAAGAACAGATTTGCCCGGTGCTATGTTTTGAATGTACCCCATCTGAAATCCAGGTGTTCATAATTAGATAGTGTTAAGAGGTGGTACCTTTAAGTGGTGATAAGACCATGAAAGCCTCTTCCTCTTGAATGGGATTAATACGTTTATTTTAAAAGCTTTACACAGCATTTGGCTAGTTTGCTCTTTTGGTTTTCTGCCATGTGAGGACACAGCATTTGTCCCTTTGCCCTTTTATCTTCTGCCATATGAGGATGCAACAAGAAGGCCCTCAGCAGGTGCTAGTACCTTAACCTTGGAATCCCTGCCTTCAGAACTTTGAGAAAATTAATTTCTGTTTTTATAAACTACCCATTCTCAGGTATTTTGTTACAGCAGCACAAAGATATCAGGGTAAAGTATTATTGGTTGGCAGTTTTTATTCTTCTGCTACTTTGTATATATTATCTCATTCTCTCCAAGCCTGCTGGATTTCTGCTGAGAAGTATATTGATAGCCATATTAGAACTCCCTTATATGTAATATGTGTCATCTTACTTGCTGATTTCAGAATTTTTTCTTTGTCTTTGATTATGGATAGTTTGATTATGATGTGTTTTGGTGAACTCCACTTTGGGTCTGATTTGTTTGGAGACCTCTGCACTTCCTGCACATGGAAGTTGGTATCTTTCCCCAGATTGGGGAAGATTTCAGCCATTATTTCTTTAAATAGGCTTTCCGGTCTTTTTTCTCTGTCTAGCCTTTCTGAAACTTCTATTGTGCTAAAGTTAGTTCTTTGATGGTGTCCCATAATTCCTGTAGGCTTTCTTTATTCTTCTCATTTTTTTCTTTTTGCTGCTCTGACAGAATAATTTCAAATATAATGTCATTGAGCTCACTGATTCTTTCTTCTTGATTGGGTGTGCTGTTGAAGATTTTTATTAATTTTTTTATTTCTGTCACTGTACTTTCCATTTCTAGGATATTTTTCAATTGTTTCTAATTCTTTGTCAAACTTCTCATTTTATTTATACATCAAATTTCAGATTTTATTTTGTTTTCTATTTGTATTTTCTTGTTGTTCACTAAACTTATTTGAAAGAATTATTCTGAATTCTTATCAGTCATTTTATAGGTCTCTATTTCTTTAAGGTCCATGATTAGAGCTTTATTAGTTTTCTTTAAGGAGTATCATAATTCCCTGATTCTTCATAATCACTGGTCTTTGCCTTAGTGTCTGCACATTTGAGAAAAATAGATCACCTCTGCCAGCCTTCAAAGGTGTTCTTTGGCAAGGAAGAAACGTAACTATTTAATATTTATTTATTTATTTTACTATAAGTTCTGGGATACATGTGCAGAATGTGTAGGTTTGTTACATAGTTATACATTTGCCATGGTAGTTTGCTGCACCATCATCTAGGTTTTAGGCCCTGGATGCATTAGGCATTTGTTCTAATGCTCTCCCTCCCCTTACCTCCATCCCCCAACAGGCCCCAGTGTGTCTTGTTCTCCTCCCTGTGTCCATGTGTTCTCATTGTTCAGCTCCCACTTATGAGTGGGAACATGCTGTGTTTGGTTTTCTGTTTCTGTATTCTGTAAATCAAAACCGCAATGAGATACCATCTCATGCCAATTAGAATGGCAATCATTAAAAAGTCAGAAAACAAGAGAGGCTGGAGAGGATGTGGAGAAATAGGAATGCTCTTACACTGTTGGTGGGAGTGTAAATTGTGGAAGACAATGTGACGATTCCTCAAGGATCTAGAACCAGAAATACCATTTGATCCAGCAGTCCCATTACTGGGTATATACCCAAGGGATTATGAATCATTCTACCATAAAGATACATGCACACATATGTTTACTGCAGCACTCACAATAGCAAACACTTGGAACCAACCCAAAAGCCCATCAATGATACACTGGATAAAGAAAATGTGGCACTGAGCTGAGATCGCGCCACTGCACTCCAGCCTGGGTGACAGAGTGAGACTCTGCCTCAAAAAAAAAAAAAAAATATATATATATATATATACACATATATATGTGTATATATATCTGTGTATATACATATATATTTTATATATATATATATATATATATATATATATATATATACAAAAAAAAAATTAGCTGGGTGTGGTGGCACATGCCTATAATCCCAGGCTGAGGCAAGAGAACTGCTTGAACCCAGGAGGCGGAGGTTGCAGTGAGCCTAGATCACACCACTGCACTCCAGCCTGGGTGACAGAGCGAGACTCTGTCTTGGAAAAAAAAAAGGGTCCCTGTTTCTCCACAGCCTCACCAACATCTGTTGTTTCCTGACTTTTTAATAATTGTCATTCTACATATTTAGTCTAGTCTGGCATTAAAGATGAGCCAATTGGTAAAAGCCACAGGCAGGCAGATCTTGCTGTCAGGCTCTCTAGTTGGACTGAGCCACTGCCTTTGTTCTGAGGTCAGATGGGGCTGCTTCCTTGTCTCTGCTATCCAGTGAGACCATGGCTAAACTCTGCAATAAGACAGAGCTGCTGGCTGGGCACTTAAATTGCCTTGGATCAAGCAGGGTCACAGGCTGTATTACCTGGCCAGATGGTACTGTTGTTTCAAATCTTCAATTAGGAAGGGCTGCAGACTGAACTCCCAGGTCAGGTGGGGTTGCAACTTGGGATGGGTGTCTATGCTGCATAGTAACGGCATAGTTGAGGCTTGCCTTCCTGTCTGAGCAGAGTGTTGGGTTGAGCTTTGAGGCTGGGTCAAGTCACTTATTGGACTCCTGGGCTGGGCAGGGCCAGCGCCTATGTTCTTCAGAAATTCACAGCTGTGGGGGTCTTCCCTGCCTGGGCAGAGCCTTGAGGGAAGCTCTGAGGTTGAACAAAGTCACTGTTTGAACTCCTGGGTTGGTCAGGGTCAATGCCTCTGTTCCACAGTGGTGTGCAGTGGCAGGTATCTCCCAGCCTGGATGGAACTTTGAGGTGGTTTCTGAGGGTAGACAGGGTGGCTGGATGAATAGAGAATCAAACCACGTAGACCTCACTGTGCTTCTTGGAGCAACCAACTGAGTTTTGTGACTAGGTTATATCATTCACTGATATTTTTGATAGGGCACCACTGCTGGCAGGAACTTAGAGCTACCACAAAGATGTGCATGATGGTTTCTCTGTGCCCTGACCTTTTTCTTTGTTTCTAGCTGACCTCAGGCAGTCTATTCCTGTTGTTATCCCCAGTATTTATTTTGATGTGAGATAGGAATGGGCATCTTAGGAAGTGCCACAGAATGTAGGCAATGTTAGATGTCTGCCTTGGGTTCTCTTTTCCCAGTGTAGAAACCATGGTGAATGCTTGATGTGTGGTGCAGTGCCAAGTTGGAGAAGGGGCAATATAGTCAACGTGAGGCTGTTCCTTTTATTCATCTGTGGTTTTTTGTTTGTTTGTTTTTGTTTTTATGTTCAGTTTCTACGGTGTCCATGCTTAGTCTCATTTCTCAGTGTCTTAGTCTCATTTCCAGGTTTTGGAATTTTTACAAAGGTGTTCTTGTCTGTGGGTAGCTGCTGGATGGATTTTCTGAAGCCAGGCTTCAGAATCCCAGGATCTGAATCCCACCATCTTGTTTACTCAAGGTGCCATTTTAAAAATTGAATGTCCAAAACCTCCTAACTTTCATTCCTGCTTTAAACCTTTGTTTCAGGGGGCTTCTTTCCCAGTAGAAAATTCATTTCTTTGTGTGAGTCCTTGGCCTCAGTTATTGTGGTGATGGGATCACATAGGCCTATGAAACATGACGTTCAGAGAAGATTCTCATAGCACGCATATCTATGACAACTGGAAATTCCCACCAGCTGCTTCAACTGTTGTGACTTCTACTGGTGTTTCAGAAGCCTGTGCCCTTAGGGGCTAATTAAGACCAATATTTTTGACATTTATTTCTCAAGATATTATTTTTCTCAAGTTTGAATATTCTCAATCTTAATGGATTTATTTCTACGGAAATAATGGATTTTTTTCCGTCGTGGGATATACTTAATGTTTTCTCTACCTAGACTGTGTCCCTCTTCCTTTTCTGCTGTAGACCCATAAGCATCTAATAGTTGTTTTTTAATTTGATCTCTTGATTTAATACAGAGAGAGCTGACACTGCTGTTGAATCTGAAAATTTGTTTCTTTTACTTACCCATTGCTTGTTGGCTCAGATGTTTTCTTTCCTACCATATGCCTCTAGCTTTTATTTCCTGCAGGGAAATATATAAAATCAATGATTCTGGGCCTGCCAAATGCAGAACATTGTTCTGACAATCTTGCCCATCTTTGCCTCCACCCAGACAATAAACTCTCCACGCAGCGACATCATTCCCTTGTCTGGAATCTATAAATAATTATTCTCCCTGGCTCCACTTGAGAATGCTTCATTTTATTTATACTTTCCTTTAGAATCCTAAATCCATAGATGTCCTGAGCATGATACACACAGTCACACCTACAATATATACTTCACCTACAACTGTATCTAGTTGGAACTTACCAATTAATCTTTGTTTTGCGATAATTATCCCATCTTCCCTCATAAATCTACTCAGATGTTCTGTAAACAACTGATGAAATTGTGGCAATCATAAGGTAAAATGGACGGCACAAAGCCTAGATTTGATCCCTTTAGGTATTGGGGTAGATGGGAAAGGTTAGAGGTAACTAGAGTTCCTAGATTTGTCACCTCTGATATGAGAAGCTTTGTCCATTAGTCTGAATGTGCTACAAAAATATCATGTGCCATAATCTGAAAAAGGTTGTGAAGCACTGCTTTAGAATTTTCTGGTTCCTGATTTCATTTAGTAGAGTCATTGTTAGGTCTCTAATGACCTTGCCTTTGTTGAGCCCCATCACCAATTTTGATCCAGTAATGCTTAGAAGAGTTCTCTCCTTTTCTTTTAAGTTCTTTAAGAACATCTGGACCTGGCTTCCTCTTCTCCCCTTTTTATTTTTCTATCCAGGCCCTTAAAGTTCATTCTCTAAATTTCCAAAATTTCTATCCTCTAATTCATCAATTTTCTTCTGAGATAACTGCTTCCTCCCATTTAAACAACTTATCATTCTTTATTTGTTTTAATTCACTCACAGTTTCTCTTTTAAAATAAAACTTTATGAGTAAGATGTTTAATGTGAAGCACATTTTTCAATTATGTCTACTTGTTTTTCTGAGCAGTCTTGATTCTTAGATTCCCTCAGGTTTTTTAAGCATGAGCCTTTTAAGTTTCCACCTTAGCCTAAGGATTTACAATGATTTTATTGAGTTGTTTCACAACTTCAACATGAGAAAATGTCAATTTAAAAAATAAACGTCTCTCAACTTTTTTGTGTATGCATTTATAAAATTCAACATCTCCTGTGGGTAAAGCAAAACGTTGGATCTCTAATACCTAAATCAATGTGTTTAAGTAATTTAAAAAATTCAGAATTGATTGAAGAACACATAATAAGAGGTGACTCCTGAGGCTATATTTAAGTATATAAATCCAAGAATAAATTCCTCCTTCTTATCTAAATTTAATTCAAAACTATAGAGAGCATTTGCATATGGTCAGCCAGTCTTGGCCTAGAACCAATATGGTTATAGCCAGAGCCTCCATTATAATATTAGTACTTCTTAGTCTATGTGGAATGGAGCAGATTTTTTTATTGCGGTAAAACGCATATGACATAAAACTTACCATCTTAACCATTTTAAATGTGCAGTTGAGTAGTGTTGTTAAGTGTATGGATACTCTTGCAAAACAGATTTCCAAAACTTTTCCATCCTGCAAATCTAAAGCTCCATACCCATTAAAGAGCAAATCCACTTTTTCCCTCCCTCCTGTTCCTGGTATTCCACATCCTACCTTTGGTTTCTATGATTTTGACTATTTTAGCTACCTTATATGAGTAGAATCACACAGTAAAGGCATACCTCATTTCAATGCTCTTTGCTTTATTGTGCTTTGTAGATATTGCAGTTTTTACAAATTGAAGGTTTGTGGCAACCCTGCATCAAGCAAGTCTATCATTGTCATTTTTTTTTTTTCCAACAGCATGTGCTCACTTCATGTCTCTGTGTCACATTTTGGTAATTCTCAGAATGTTTCAAACTTTTTCATTATTATCATATCTGTTATCAATGATCTCTGATGATACTATTTTAATTATTTAGGGAGGCACCACGAACCACACCCATGTAAGAAAACAAATCCATAAATATTGTGTACATTCTAACTGCTCCACTGACAGGCCATTCTCCCATCTCTCCCCCTCTCCTTGGGCCTCTCTATTCTCTGAGGCACAACAATATTAAAATAATTCTAATTAATAATTCTACACTGGCCTCTAAGTTTTCAAGTGGAGAGAACAATCCCACCTCTCTCGCTGTAAATCAAAAGCTAGAAATGATTAAGCTGAGTGAGGAAGGCATGTTGAAAGTTGAGATGGGCTGCAACCTAGGCCTCTTGTATCAAACAGTTAGCCAAGCTGCAAATGCAAAGGAAGAGTTCTTGGAGGAAATTAAAAGTGCTACTCCACTGAACACACAAATGACAAATAAATGCAACAGCCTTATTGCTGGCAGGGAGACAGTTTATTGGTGTAGATGGAAGATTAAACTAGCCACAACATTCCCTTAAGCTAAAGCCTAACCCAGAGCAAAGCCCTAATTCTCTTCAATTCTATGAAGGCTGAGAGAGGTGAGAAAGCCACAGAAGACAACTTTGAAGCTAGTAGATCTATTTAAAATCACTGATGAAGGTGGCTGCACCGAACAACAGATTTTCAATGCAGATGTAACAGCATTCTATTGACAAAAGATGTCGTCTAGGACTTTTATTGCTACAGAGAAGTCGATTCCTGGCCTCAAACCCTCAAAAGTTTAATTAACAAGGCTGACATATTTGTTAGGGGATAATGCAGTTGGAGACTTCAAGATGAAGCCAATGCTCATTTACTATTGTTAATATCCTAGGGACTTTTATTTATTTATGCATTCATTCATTCATTTGTTATTTTTAACAGTAGGTCTTCCTATGTTGTCCAGGCTGTTCTCAAATTCCTGGGCTCAAGCAATCCTCCTATCTCAGCCTCCTGAGTAGCTGGGACTAGAGGTATGCACCATTGTGCCCAGCTTTTTAGAACCCTTACATTTATTCTACCTGTGCTGTATAAATGAAACAAAAAAGACAGGATAACAACACATCTGTTTACAGCATAGTTTACTAAATATTTTAAACCCACCCTTGAAACCTACTGCACAGAAAAACAAAAGGTCCTTTCAAATATTACTGCTTGTTGACTATGTATCTAATTACCCAAGAGCTCTGGTGAAGTTGTACAAGGAGATTAATGTTGTTCTCATGCCTGCTAACACAACATTGATTCTGCAGTATGTCAGATCAAGAATTAAGTTTGAATTTCAAGTCTTACTATTTCATAAATACATTTCATGAGGCTATACCTGTCATAGAGAGTGATTCCTCTGATCAAATTAAAAATCTTCTGGAAAGGATTCATCATTCTAGATTTTATTAAGAACACTCACAATTTATGGGAGAAAGCCAAAATATCAACATTAACAAGAGTTTTGAAGAAGTTCATTCCAACCATCATGAATGACTTTGAGAAATTCAAGACTTCAATGAAGGAAGTAACCACATATGTGGTGGAAGTAGCAAGAGACCTAGAAGTGAAACCTGGTGATGTGACGGAATTGCTGCACTCTCATGACAAAACTTAATGAATGAGGAGTTGCTTCTTATGGATAAGCAAATAAAGTGGTTTCTTGAGGTGGAATCTACTCCTTGTGAAGAGGCCATGAACATTGTTGAAATGACAACAAATGATTTAGAATATTAGATAAACTTAGGTAATAAAGCAGCAACAGGATTTGAGAGTATTGACTCCAATCTGGAAAAAAGTTATACTGTGCTATGGGTCAAATGTTGCCAAACAGTATTACATGTGGTTCATCGTGGCAGAGAGGAGGCAGGACAAGGCTGCAGCTCCAACTCAGACAGAGCACTGTGCAGAGGCTTGCATCGTGAATTTTAGCTCCAGAACGACTGCAGGAATAAATCAGGAATCCCGAGAGGACCTACAGACTCTCTGAAGGAAGCGGACTTCTCCTTCAGTACCCAGGAGACACCCCATGTACTGTGGGTGCACAAACTGCGGAAGTGGGGCAGGGAGATCCTCCACCCCCAAACACATGCCCCCACTGGGGACACTGAAGGTCTAGTTAGTGGGAGAAGATTCCGACCTTATCTGAAGCTGAATCAATTTAGACAGCTGAGCAAAATACAGGGGTAGAGGAAGCAGCAGGACAGGCCCTGGGAGCTTGCTGGGTCCCCAAGCAGGCCATTTCTGCCTGGCATCAAAGAGATCCTTTGGGAGGGTGGCCAGTGGCACAGGGAAAAATGGCACAGGGAGAAGGAAGTCTCCAGCTGAACTTTGTAACAATTTGAACTGGTGGAGAAGCCTCTTGGCCAGAACTCTGAGGAGGGCATGAGTCTGGCATGCAGACTCCACAGGTGGGGGAAGAACTAAAGCCCTTTCCTTTCACAGCTGGGAGGTGGGTAGCCTGGAGCAAGGTCTCAGCTCTGCTTGTCCACTGCCTTGAAACAGACTTGCTGCTGTTAGCCAGGGCATGAAGGGAGTGAGACCAGCCCTTCAGATTGCGTGGGAGCTGGGTGAAGCTTGTGACTGCTGGCTTTCCCCAACTTTCCTGACAACCTGCATGACTCACCAAAGGCAGCCACAATCCTCCTAGGTACACAACTTCATTGACCTGGGAACCTCATCCCCATCCCCCGCAGCAGCTGCAGCAAGACCTGCCCAAGGAGAGTCTGAGCTCAGACACACCTAGCCTTGCCCCCATCTGATGGCACTTCCCTACCCACTCTGGTAGCTGAAGAAAAAGGGCATATACTCTTGAGAGTTCTAGGGCCCCAACCACCACCATTTCTTCTCCATACTACCACAGCTGATGCTCTCTGGAAAGTGCCACCTCCTGGCAGGAGGCCAACCAGCACAAAAGTAGAGTATTAAACCACCAAAGCTAAGAACCCTCACAGAGTCCATTTCACCCCCCTGCCACCTCCACCGGAACAGGTGCTGGTATCCGTGGCTGAGAGACCCATAGATGGTTCACATCACAGGACTCTATGCAGACAACCCCTAGTACCAGCCCGGAGCCTGGTAGACTCACTGGGTGGCTAGACCCAGAAGAGAGATAACAACCTCTATAGCTCGGCTCTCAGGAAGCCACATCCATAGGAGAAGGGGGAGAGTATTCTATCAAGTGAACACCCCGTGGGACAAAAAAAATCCGAACAACAGCCTTCAGTCCTAGGCCTTCCCTCTAACGGTGCCTACCTAAATGAGAAGAAGCCATAAAACCAACTCTGGCAATATGACAAAACAAGACTCTTTAACACACCCCAAAAAAATCACAGTAGCTCACGCAGCAATGGATCCAAACCAAGAAGAAATCCCTGATTTACCTGAAAAAGAATTCGGGAGGTTAGTTATTAAGCTAATCAGAGAGGCATCTGAGAAAGGCAAAACCCAATGCAAGGAAATCCAAAAACCGATACAAGAAGTGAAGGGATAAACATTCAAGGAAATAAATAGCATAATGAAAAAACAATCAAAACTTCAGAAAACATTGGATACATTTATAGAAATGCAAAATGCTCTGGGAAATTCTCAGCAATAGAATTGAACAAGTAGAAGAAAGAAATTCAGAGCTTGAAGACAAGGTCTTTGAATTAACCCAGTCCAACACAGACAAAGGAAAAAGAATAAGAAAATATGAACAAAGCCTCCAGGAAGTCTGGGATTATGTTAAACAACCAATCCTAAGAATCATTGGTGCTCCTGAGGAAGAAGAGAAGTCTAAAAGTTTGGAATACATATTTGGGGGAATAATTGAGGAAAACTTCCCTGGCCTAGCTAGAGAATTAGACATCCAGATACAAGAAGCACAAAGAATACCTGGGAAATTCATCACAAAAGATCATCACCTCAGCACATTGTCATCAGGATATCTAAAGTTAAGATGAAGGAAAGAATCGTAAGAACTGTGAGAAAAAAGCACCAGGTAACCTATAGAGGAAAACCTATCAGATTAACAGCAGATTTCTCAGCAGAAGCCCTACAAGCTAGAAGGGACTGGGGCCCTATCTTCAGCCTCCTCAAACAAAACAATTATCAGCCAACAATTTTGTATCCAGCGAAATTAAGCATCATATATGAAGGAAAGATACAGTCTTTCTCAGACAAATGCTGAGAGAATTCACCACTACCAAACCACCACTACAAGAACTGCTAAAAGAAGCTCTAAATCTTGAAACAAATCCTGGAAACACATCAAAACAGAACCTCTTTAAAGCATAAATCTCACAGGACCTATAAAACAAAATACAATTTAAAAAGCAAAAACAAAAACAAGGTATACAGGCAACAAATAGCGCAATGAATGGAATGGTACCTAACATCTCAATACTAACATTGAATGCAAATGGCCTAAATTCTCTATTTAAAAGATACAGAACTGCGAAATTGATAAGGATTCGCCATCCAACTATCTGCTGCCTTCTGTAGACTCACCTAACACATAAAGGCTCATATAAACTTAAAAGAAAGGGGTGGGAAAAGGTATTCCATGCAAATGAACACCAAATGTGAGCAGGGGTATCTATTCTTATATCAGACAAAACAAACTTTAAAGCAACAGCTGTTTAAACAGACAAAGAGGGACATTACATAGTGGTAAAGGGTCTTTTCCAACAGGAAAATATCACAATCCTATACATATATGCACTTAATATTGGCGCTCTCAAATTTATAAAACAATTACTAATAGACTTAAGAAATGATATAGACAGCAACACAATAATAGTGAGGGACTTCAATACTCCACTGACAGCATTAGACAGGTCATCAAGACAGAAAGTCAACAAAGAAACAATGGATTTAAACTATACCTTGGAGAAATCAACTTAATAGATACATACAGAACATTCCATCTAACAACTGCAGAATACACATTCTATTCAACAGTGCTGGAAATATCTCCAAGATGGATCATATGATAGGCCATAAAATGAGCCTCAATAAATTTAAGAGAATTGAAACTATATCAAGCATTTTCTCAGACCACGGTGGAAGAAAACTGGAAATCAACTACAAAAGGAACCTTCAAAACCATGCAAATACATGGAAATTAAAGAATTTGCTCCTGAATGATCATTGGGTCAAAAATGAAATCAAAATGGATATTAAAAAATTATTCAAACTGAATGACAGTAGTGACATAACCTATCAAAACCTCTGGGATATAGCAAAGGCAATGCCAAGAGAAAAGCTCATAGCCTGAAATGCCTACATCAAAAAGACTGAAAGAGCACAAACTGACATTCTGAGGTCACACCTCAAGAAACTAGAGAAACAAGAACAAACCAAACCCAAACCCAGCAGAAGAAAGGAAATAATCAAGATCAGAGCATAACTAAATGAAATTAAAACCAAAAAAATACAAAAGGTAAATGAAACAAAAAGCTGGTTTTTTGAAAAGATAAACAAAATTGATAGACCATTAGCAAGATTAAGCAAGAAAAGAAGAGAGAAAATCCAAATAACCTCAATAAGATATGAAATGAGATATATTACAACTGACACCACAGAAATACAAAAGATCATTTAAGGCTTCTATAAACACTTTTATGCATATAAAGTTGAAAACCTAGAAGAGATGGATAAATTCCTGGGAAAATACAACCCTCCTAGTTTAAATCACGAAGAAATAGACACCCTAAACAGACCAATAACAAACAGAGAGATTGAAATAGTAATTTAAAAATTACCAACAAAAAAACTTTACAGCCAGACGGATTCACACCAGAATTCTACTAGATATTCAAAGAAGAATTGGTACCAATCCTATTGACACTATTCCACAAGAGAGAGAAAGAGGGAACCCTCTTTAATTCTTTCTATGAAGCCAGCATCATCCTAATACCAAAATCAGGAAAGGACATAACCAAAAAAGAAAACTACAGACTGATATCCCTGATGAACATAGTTGCTAAAATCCTTAACAAAATACTAGCTAAGCGAATCCAACAATATAACAGAAAGATAACCCACCATGATTATGTGGGTTTTATAACAGGGATACAGGGGTGGTTTAACATATGCAAGTCAATAAATGTGATATACCACATGAACAGAATTTTTAAAAAATTGCATGATCATCTCAATAGATATAGAAAAAGCATTTGACAAAATCCAGCATTGCTTTATGATTAAAACTCAGCAAAATTGGCATAAAAGGGACACACCTCAATGTAATAAAAGCCATCTATGACAAACCCACAGCCAGCATAACTCTGAATGGGGAAAAGTTGAAGGCATTCCCTCTGAGAACTGGAACAAGAAAAGGATGCCCATACTCACCACTTATCTTCAACATAGTACTGGAAGTCCTAGCCAGAGCAATCCAACAAGAGAAAGAAATAAAGGGTATCCAAATCGGTAAAGAGGAAGTCAAACTGTTACTGTTTGCTGATGATATGATTGTTTACCCAGAAAACCCTAAAGACTCCTCCAGAAAGCTCCTATAGCTGATAAAAGTTTTCAGCAAAGTTTCTGGATACAAGATTAATGTACATAAATCAGTAGTTCTCCTATACACCAATAGCGACCAAGCAGAGAATCAAATCAAGAACTCAACCCACTTAACAATAGCAGCAAAAAAAGTAGAATACTTAGGAATATAGCTATCCAAGGAGGCATAAGAATTCTACAAGGAAAACTACAAAACACTACTGAAAGAAAACATAGATGACACAAACAAATGGAAACCCATCTCATGCTTAAGGATGGGTAGAATCAATATTGTGAAAATGACTATACTGCCAAAAGCAATCTACAAATTGCCATGAATATATCACCATAATTCTTCACAGAATTAAAAAAAAATTCTAAAATTCACTTGGAACCAAAAAAGGGCCCATATAGCCAAAGCAAGACTAAGCAAAAAGAGCAAATCTGGAGGCATCACATTGCCTGATTTCAAACTATACTATAAGGCCATAGTCACCAAAACAGCATGGTACTGGTATAAAAATAGGCACATAGACCAATGGAAGAGAATAGAGAACCCAGAAGTAAACCCAAATACTTATAGCCAACTGATCTTTGACAAAACAAACAAAAACGTAAAGTGGAGAAAGGACACCCTATTCAACAAATGATGGTGAGATAATTGTCTAGCCACATGTAGGAGAATGAAACTGGATCCTCATCTCTCACCTTACACAAAAATCAAATCCAGATGGATTAAGGACTTAAATCTAAGACCTGAAACTACAAAAATTTGAGAATATTACATTGGAAAAACCCTTCTAGACATTGGCTTAGGCAAGGATTTCATGATCAAAAACCCAAAAGCAAATGCAATAAAAACAAAGATAAATAGTTGAGACCTAATTAAACTAAAGAGCTTTTGCATGGCAAAAGGAACCGTCAGCAGAGTCAACAGACAAACCACAGAGTGGGAGAAAATCTTCACAATCTATACATGTGACAAAGTACTAATATCCAGAATCTACAACAAACTCAGGCAAATCAGCAAGAAAAAAAAAAACAAACAATCTCATCAAAAAGTAGGCTAAGGACATGAACAGACAATTCTCAAAAGAAGATATACAAATGGCCAACAAACATATGAAAAAATGTTCAGCTTCACTAATGATCAGGGAAATGAAAATCAAAACCACAATGCAATATCACCTTACTCCTGCAAGAATGGCCATAATCAAAAAATCAAAAAACAATAGATGTTGGTGTGGATGTGGTAAACATGGAACACTTCTACATTGCTTGTGGGAATGTAAACTAGTACAGCCACTGTGGAAAACAGTGTGGAGATTCCTTAAAGAGCTAAAAGTAGAACCACCATTTGATCCAGCAATCCCACTACTGGGAGTCACCTCAGAGGAAAATAAGTCATTATTTGAAAAAGATACCTGCACACACTTGTTTATAGCAGCACAGTTCACAATTACAAAATCATGGAACCAACCCAAATTCCCATCAATCAATGATTAGATAAAGAAACTGTGGTATATATATACTATGAAATACTACTCAGCCATAAAAAGGAATGAATTAATGGCATTCAGAGTGACCTGGATGAGATTGGAGACTATTATTCTAACTGAAGTAATTCAGGAATGGAAAACCAAATATCATATGTCCTCACTGATATGTGGGAGCTAAGCTATGAGGATGCAAAGGCATGAGAATTATACAACGGGTCAGGTGCAATGGCTCACGCCTGTAATCCCAGCACTTTGGGAGGCCAGGGTGGGAGGATCACAAGGTCAGGATATCAAGACCAGCCTGGCCAACATGGTGAAACCCTGTCTCTACTAAAAATACAAAAATTAGCTGGGAGTGGTGGTGCATGCCTGTAATCCCAGCTACTTGGGAGGCTGAGGCAGGAAAATCACTTGAACCCGGGAGGCGGAGTTTGCAGTGAGCTGAGATCATGCCATTGCACTCCAGCCTGGTGACAGAGTGAGACTCCATCTCAAAAAAAAAAAAAAAATTATACAATGGACTTTGGGGGATTTTGGGGGAGGGTGGGATGGGGATGAGGGATAAAAGACTACAAATAGGGTGTAGTGTATACTGCTTGGGTTATAGGTGGATCAAAATCTCACAAATCACCACTACAGAACTTACTCATGTAACCAAATACTACCTCTAGTCCAAAAACCTATGGAAAAATAAAAAAAAAAATGAAAAACAGTTTCACATGCTATAGAGAAATATTCCAGGAAAGGAACAGTCATTTGATATGGCAAACTTCATTGTTGTCTTATTTTAAGAAATTAGCAAACTTCAACAAGCACTGTCCTGATCAGTGAACAGCCATCCACATTAAGGTGAGACTCTCCACTAACAAAGAAATTATGACTTGCTGAAGGCTCAAATGATTGTTAGCCATTTTTAGCAATAAAACATTTTTATTAAGGTGTGTGCATTGTTTTTAGACATAATGCTGTTGCATAATTAATAATCTATACTATAGTGTAAATGTAAATTTTATGTGCACTGGAAAACAAAAAAAATTGTGCAACTCACTTCATTGCAATAGTTGCTTTATTGAAGTCATCTGGAACAGAACCCTCAATATCTCCAAAGTATGCCTGTATTTGTCTTTTTTTGACTCCCTTATTTCACCTACTATGACATCCTCAAGGTTCATTCATGTTGTAGCATGTGATAAAAACTTCTTCTTTTTTAAAGTTGAATAATGTTTCATTGTATGTATATACCGCACTTTATTATTTATTGTCGATGGACATTTGGTTTCCTTTTATCTCTTGGTTATTGTAAATACTTCTGCTATGAACATGGGTGTGCAAATATTTCTTCAAGACCTGAGTTTCAATTCCTTTGGATATATAACCAGAAATTGTAATTCTATTTTCAATTTTTTGAGAAATCTACATCCTGTTTCCCGGAACACTTATACCATTTCACAATCCTATTAACTGTGAACAGGGTTCTAGTTTCTCTACATCCTTTCAAACATTTATTTTGGTTTTTGTTTTTCATAGTAGCCATTGTGATGGTTGTGAGATAATATCTCCTGGTGGTTGATTTGCATTTCTCTAGCAATTAGTGATGTTGAGCATCTTTTCATTTGCTTGTTTGCCATTTATATGTCAAATTTGGGAAAATGCCTATTTATGTACTTTGCTGACTTTTAAAATCAGGTTATTGATTTTTGTTATTGTTGACTTGTAGGAGTTTTTAAAATATATTCCATATATTAACTTTTTATCAGATTTTTATCTCCAAATATTTTTCTAATTCTGTACATTGTCTTTTCACTCTATTGATTGTGACCTTTGATACAAAACATAGCACATTTTCAACTTTTAAATTCATGCCTTCACAGCTGAGATACACTATAAAATGGCAAATATTTTCTCTTCCCCTGTTACAAAACGATTTAATCCATACCAAGACCTCACTTGCAAGGACATACTGCATAGTTGAGGTCAAACTGTAATAGTTCATATGCTTAAACTAACATTAGCACACATTGCTGACTCCAAAAGGTCAGCATTTTCTAATGTCTTGGAAGTTCATGTTTGGTAAGAACTGATTATTCTGCATTTGCTAGAGACTCAATATTCTGTATTCGCCAAGCTCCGTATCTATTGAAAAAAGAAAAAGAAAATCTGCTTAGATAAAGCAATTCTTTACCTGTAGACAAAGCCACCCGAGGCTGAGTGACCCTTCAAAGTCAGAGCCAAAAATACACTCAACTACTAAAATATGGTGGTCCTACACTATAACTATCTTCCCTATACAAGAAACTTTGCATTCTGCAGGTTGTATTTGGTCCTGAAAATAGAATCTCATAGGGTTTTCAAGGTACATAGCAAACAAACTTGTTGAGGTTGAAGGGATTTAATAATACTCCATTTCCTGCCGGAATTCAGAAAAAAATTAAAGATTGAAATATGATGTTTAAATAATTATTCTTAACTAGTGTGAGATGGTATCTCATTGTGAATTTCATTTGTATTTTTCTAATGATGAGTGATGTTGAGCATTTTTTTCATATGCTTATCGGCTGTGTGTATATGTCTTCTTTTGACAAGTGTCTGTTTATGTCGTGCCCTTTTTTTTTTTTTTTTGAGACAAAGTCTCGCTGTGTCACCCAGCCTGGAGTGCAGTGGCGCGATCTCGGCTCACTGCAAGCTCCGCCTCCTGGGTTCACGCCATTCTCCTGCCTCAGCCTCTCCAGTAGCTGGGACTGCAGGCGCCCGCCACCACGCCTGGCTAATTTTTTATGTATATTTTTTAGTAGAGACGGGGTTTCCCTGTGGTAGCCAGGATGGTCTTGATCTCCTGACCTCGTGATCCGCCTGCCTCGGCCTCCCAAAGTGCTGGGATTACAGGCGTGAGCCATCGCGCCCAGGGTAGTGCCCATTTTTAATGAGTTTTCTTTTTTTTTTTTTGGCTTGTTGATTTATTTAAGTTCATAGATTCTGGATATTAGATCTTTGTCAGATGCATAGTTTGCAAGTATTTTCTCCCATTTTGTAGGTTGTCCCTTTACTCTGTTTACAGTTTCTTCTGCTATGTAGAAGCTCTTTAGTTTCATTAGGTCCCACTTGCCAATTTTTGTTTTTGTTTCCATTGCTTTTGTCATGAAATGTTAAGTTTTTGTCATATTTGCTAAGGCCTATGTCCAGGATGGTATTTCCTAGGTTTTCTTCTAGGGTTTTTAGAGTCTTTGGTTTTACATTTGTGTTTAATCAATCTTGAGTTGATTTTTATATATGGTATAAAGGAAGGGGTCCAGTTTCAAACCTCTACATATGACTAGCTAGTTATCCCAGCACCTTTTATTAAATAGGGAGTCCTTCTCTGATTGTTCATTTTTGTTAACTTTTCCAAAGATCAAATGGCTGTAGGTATATGGTTTTATTTCTGGGTTTCCTATCCTATTCCATTGGCCTATATGTCTATTTTTGTACTAATATTATGCTGTTTTGGTTATTTTAGCCTTGATATGTACTTTGAAGTCAGGTAACGTGATGCCTCCAGCTTTGTTCTTTTGCTTAGACAAAACCATTTTTTTTGTTTCATATTGATTTTGGAATAGTTTTTTCCTAATTCTGCAAAAAGTGGCATTGGCAATTTGATAGGATACATAGTTTGACAGCATTGAATCTGTAAATTGTTTTGGGCAATATGGCCATTTTAATGACATTGATTATTTCTTTCCATGAATATGGAATGTTTTTGCATTTGTTTGTGTTATTTATGATTTCTTTCAGCAGTGTTTTGTAATTTTTATTGTAGAGATGTCACCTCTCTGTTTAGCTATATTCCTAGGTATCTTATTCTTTTTTTTTTTTGATTCTTGTTAATGAGATTGCATTTCTGATTTGGCTTTCCATTTAAATTTCATTGGCATATAGAAATGTACTAATTTTTGTCCATTGATTTTGTATCCTGAAACTTTACTGAAATAGCTTGTGAATTCTAGGAGCATTTGTATAGAGACTATGGGGTTTTCTAGGTATAGAAAGAATCATATCATCTATCAAGAGAGATAGTTTGATTTCCTCTCTTCCTATTTAGATGCCTTTTACTTCTTTCTTTTATTTCTTTTTCTTATTTCAACTATTTTTCAACTTATTTCAACTTATTTTTGTTATTCAACTATGTTGAATAAGAGTGGTAACAGTGGGCATCCTTGTCTTGTTCTGTTTCTCCTGGGGAAAGCTTCCAGCTTTTGCCCACTTAGTATGATGTTGGCTGTGGGTTTGACAAAGATGGCTTTTATTATTTTGAGATATTTATCTTCAATTCCTAGTTTATTGACAGTTTTTAACATGAAGGGATGTTGAATTTTGTCAAAAGCCTTTTCTTCATTTATTGAGATGCTCATGTGGTTTTAGTGTTTAGTCCTGTTTATGTAATGCATTATGTTTATTGATTTGCCTATGTTAAACCAACCTTGCATCCCAGGAAAAAACTTAATCATGGTTAGCTTTTTGATGTGCTCCAGCAGTACATCAATCAGAGATTAGCTTATCTCAATGAGAGATTAGCTTTTTGATGTGCTGCTGGATTCAGTTTGCTAGTATTTTGTTGAGGATTTTTGTAGCTATGTTCATCGAGGATATTGGTTTGGAGTTTTCTTTTTGTTGTTGTTGTGTCTCTGCCGGATTTTGGTATCAGGATGATGCTGGCATCATAAAATGAGCAAGGGAAGAGTCTCTCCTCAGTTTCTTGGAACAGTTTCAGTAGGATTGGTACCTGTTCTTCTTCATATATCTGGTAGAATTCAGCTGTAAATCTGTGTGGTTTATGGCTTTTTCCGGTTAGTAGAATTTTTATTACTGATTCAATTTTGCAATTTGTTATTGGTCTGTTTGGGAACTCAGTTTCTTCCTTTCTCACTCTTGGGAGGCTGTATGTTTCTAGGAATTTATCCATTTCTTCTAGGTTTTCTAGTTTATGTGTATAGAGGTCTCCATAATAGACTTTGATGTTTTTTTTGTATTTCTGTAAAGTCGATGGTAATGTTACCTTTGTCATTTCTGCTTGTGTTTATTTGGATCTTCTCTCTTTTTTTCTTTATTATTCTAACGAGTGGTCTATCAATCTTATTTATTATTTCAATTAAACAACTTTTGATTTTGTTTATCTTTTGTATAATTTTTTTTTTTTTTTTTTTTTTTTTTTTTTTTTTTGAGACAGAGTCTCACTCTGTTGCCCAGGCTGGAGTGCAGTGGTGCGATCTCGGCTCACTCTGCAAGCTCTGCCTCCCAGGCTCACACCATTCTCCTGCCTCAGCCTCCCGAGTAGCTGGGACTACAGGCGCACGCTGCCACGCCCGGCTAATTTTTTGTATTTTTAGTAGAAACGGGGTTTCACTGTGTTAGCCAGGATGGTCTCAATCTCCTGACCTCCTGATCCACCCACCTTGGCCTCCCAAAGTGCTGGGATTACAGGCATGAGCCACCGCGCCCAGCCCATATAAATTTTTAAATCTCTATTTCATTCAGTTTAGCTGTGATTTTGGTTATTTCTTTTCTTCTGTTAGTTTTGGAGTTGGTTTTTTTTTTTTTTTTTTTTTTTTCTAGTTCCTTTTGTTGTGATGTTAGGTTGTTAATTTGTAATCTTTCTAACTTTTTGATTTAGGCATTTAGCACTATAAAAATAATCAATTCATAGAAACAGAAAAGGAATGGTGGTTAACAGAAGCATTGGGGAGAGGAGTTGTTTAATCAGTATAAAGTTTTAGTTATGCAAAATGAATAACTTCTGGAGATCTTCTGTACAACATAGTGCCTATTGTTAACAGTGCTATATTGTGCTCTTAAAAATTTGTAAGGTGGTTCTTATGTTAAATGTTCTTGCCTCAGTTAAAAAAAGAGAAAATCAAAGAAGGAGCATGATATTACATTTCCATACTTGAAATAGCTTGAGGTAAGGCAAAGATACAACTGAGGAATGGTCAAATAGACAAATGACCCAACAAAGTCTAAATTGAATTAATACCACCCTTTAAAAAGAGTTTCTTTTTCATGATAATTATATGAAATATTCATGTTCATAATATTTTAATGAGAACAGTCCTTAGGAAATGAAGTCAACAGTTATCAGGGGAGGAGCAACATATGGTATAACTAGCCCTGCCTTGGTGGGAGTTTTGCAAATAAGTTAGAAAGGAATTTACACAGTGAATACAGAGGGAGGAGGTCACAAGGGGAGAGTCTTGAGTTGTAAATAAAGATGATCTTGCTGAGCCTGCCAATTTGGGGAAGCCCTTGAATGTTGTTGTACCTCTTGATGACTTTGTTTTAGGTAGCAAAAAGGGACTAAAATGTATAGATCAATACTGTCTAACCTGCTTTTCCTGGAGGACTATTGCTGCATAAGAACAATTACTTACTCTGAGGGTTACAGAGGTTCTTACTTCCCAGTGAGATTATTTTGCAAATAAACTTGGATAGCCTACTCACTCACTGCCTCAACTGGGCTCCTAAATCCTCATTGCTATCAGTGGGGGTTGAGTTTACCAAAATAAGTTAATAAATGTATAGTGAAGTCCACATGATACCTATAAAATAGGACATGAATGCAGAAGTTCCAGTTGCATGACAAAATCCTAGGTTTTTTCTTTTTTATTCATTTCTATAATGTTAAAATGTTTATTGTTTTAAATAAAAGTAAAAAATAGTTTAAAAATAAATAACTATTCAAATCAAACAAATTCAGCTTAAACAAAACTTTTTGCATTTGGTTCATCAAACATTCATTGATTACCCAACATGACCCAAACAATGTACTAGGAATTGAATGTACAGAGATGAATGAAGGATACCGTCTTTTTTCAAGGGACTTAACATTGGGTGGTGGTTTTCTGGGGTGGGAGTGGGAGAAGATTAAGTCATAAGCTGATTATTATGAATTACAATGTAATATCTCGATAATAAATGTTTATGAGTTGATTTTCTTTAGTAATAAATTCAATAGTATATGAATTTAAAAATAAACTTTGAAATATTCTGTCTGGTCTCATGTCCCCAAATTTGCAAGATTTCCATCTAGTGGCAATTTACTTAAATTGTGAACACAAGGCCTCAAGGGCTTAGAAACTGCTAGGATTTATAAGAATATAATTCAATGCACATTAAAAGACATTTGACTTAACTGGTGGCTGTAGATAACATAGAATTTGTGATACATAATACAAATTTGCATTTAAATCTTAATCTAACTCTTAATAAGTAGAACCATATTATAGTATGCTCTTTAACTTGAATTGTTTAGATATGACTTCAAATAAATATAAAGATTCAGCCCTGGAAAGCATTTTTTAGAGAGATGGTTATAGTAACATCACATTGTAATACACTTTAAAGTGACAGCATACTTTGCAGTAAAGTAGTCCCCCTTTATCGGTGGGGTACACATTCCAAGGCCCCCAATAAATGCCTGAAACTGCAGATAGTATAAAATCTTATATGTACTATTTTTTCTTATACATACACAGTTATGAAAAAGTTTAATTTATAAATTAGGCATCATAAGAGATCAGCAATGATAACTAATAATAAAATGTATGAACCCAAAAAATCTGAGAAGGTCTCAGTTAATTTAGAAAGTTTATTTTGCCAAGGTTGAGAATGCGTGTTGGTTACACAGCCTCAGGAGGTCCCGATGACGTGTGCCCAAGGTGGTCAGAGCACGTTTGGTTTTACACTTTCTAGGGAGACATGAGCCATCAATCAACATATGCAAGATGAACATTGGTTCAGTCTGGAAAGGGAGGACAACTCGAAGCAAAGGCCAAGGACAGGAAGACTCGAAGTGGGGAGGGGGTTTCCAGGTCATAGGTGAATAAGAGACAAATGGTTGCATTCTTTTGAGTTCCTGATTAGCCTCTCCAAAAAAAAAAAAAAGAAATCATATATGCGTTTATCTCAGTGATCAAAGGGGTGACTTTGAATAGAATGGGAGACGGGTTCACCTTAAGCAGTTCTCAGCTTGACTTTTCCCTTCAGCTTAGTGATTTGGGGGCTCCAAGATTCATTTTCCATTCACAAATGGAACAATTATTACAATATACTGTAATACAAGTTAGGCGAATGTTCTCCCTCACTCTCTCTCTCACTTGCACTCTCAAAATGTTTTATTGTGTGTTATGTTTCTAGACAGTGGTTGACCTTGGATAACTGAAACCACAGAAAGCAAAACTGTGGATAAGCGAGGACTACTGTAATCTACTTTTTCTTTTAAAGTAAATCAATCCTTTTGTTATTTTCTTTTTGTTTTTACTTTTGTCAATATGGTGAGCAAATTCTGACAAGTGTAATTTGAATGTTCTGAGAATTAAATTTTAGGAAACAGAGGAGTAGTAAAATGAGGTGAACTGTCACTATGTATAGCACTTGTCGTCAAGGGTTTTGTTTTTTTTTTTTTTTTTTGTCTGAAGAAGAGCCATTGGTGACTTCAACAAAGTAAATGCTATCTTGCTCAAGTATTTCCTACTGTTCTTGTGGCATACACTGACTTGAACATAAAATGGTGGGTCCAAATTCATGATTCTGTACTCCACAAGTTTAGTAAGCTCTAGAAAAATAGAAAAATAAAGTTTATTTGAAAATGATTTCATTTAGAAACCCAGTATAGCAGACCTGCTCTTATATATTAGTATGTAGTTGTTGTATTAGATGGGTGCAAAAGTAATTGTGTTTCTTGACATTATGCGATAGCAGAAACTGCAATTACTTTTGCACCAGCCTAATATTATTTATCTAGTTTATTTGACCTGCAGAAAGTCCTCTATTAGGGCCTTTAAATACTGAGGAGGTTAAAAGACATCGTCTGAATTACATGCTTTTTATACTCTTGAGCATGTGGCTTTCCTGTCTGCCAGTTCTGCTGCAAGGTAGACCCCGACTTAGTACATTCTTTTATTAGTTTGCATCACTCTATTTAAATTCTGTCCAAACTTATTGCAACTTTCTATTTCCCAAATAAGAACAGCAGAGATTCCTGCCATTTCTGACTTCCGTATTCAAAGTTGAGGTTTAGAGGCTAAACAGATTGATGAACACTTTCTCTAGTGACCAGTTTAGTCTTCCACATGTTGATGACAAAGGAGCTAACCAATCTCTTCTATAATTGAATAACAAGAGACACTTTTCTTTGCTCTTTATTCTAAATGTGAATCTTAAGCAGGATTTGTGCAGGCATTGAAGTTGTGTATAACAGTCTTCTACAGGCTCTTCTTTGGAGAGAATTCAATAGCCCAGAATTACTCACCAGCCTTCCAGATTTCCTCCATCTACCCCAAATGTGAAACCGTCAATTTGGCACGCCTTTCCCTAGAAGGTGTCCTAGGAGTAAACATTTCCGCTCTCTGCATTCCTACCAAAATTTACTTGGCGCTTGTTTCAGAGGTCTCAAGAACATTCTCAAGTAGGTTTACTCTCTAGGACTCATAAGATGCAACAGAGGTTGTACTCATAGCCAGGTTTCATTAGAGCAAAAGGGTACAGAGCAAGAACAATAGGAAGGCAGGCATTAGGCAGAGTTTAGAGAGGACAAATACACGATTCCTAGTCCTCATTATATAGGATGTGCTTTTCTTTTGATGTGAACTACAAGGGCATATAAAAGGAGAATCTGCCAAGAGAAGGCTTTTATGTAGGCTCTTGGTGTAGATACATCCTGCTGCACAACCAGCCATGGTAACAACAACTCAGGACCCCAACAATAAAACTAGGTACACATCATCAATCTTGATGTTAAGCTTGAGAAGCTCACATGGCATAGTCTATTCTCCAGGTGTATACAACAGAATCATCAATCGTCAACATAAAGAGTCTTCTGAGGCCCAGATTACCAGAGGTTGGTCAAAGGTAAATTGTGGTTCCAAGGTTCCATGGAGGCATACAAGGAGCATGCTGGGCTAATTCTTTCACAGCTCTCTTTTCAGAATCAGATCCTATTTTTAAAAGAGCTAACAAATTCATAATAAGATAGTTGTTCTTAATCAAACATATTTGATTAAACAGCACATTTTCTCTAAAAAAATGTACATGCACACACACAGACACACAGAGAGACAATATGTGTATAAACTATTAGGATTCAAGGGCAAATAGTTAATTTGGCACAGGAGTGTGGAAATAAGAGAGGTAAAGAAAATAAGCCAATAAAATTTCATGATAAAGCCAGCTATCATTGTGGACAATCAGAACTCAATCCTACTGAGGAAATCTGGAGATAGTATACGATATTCCTCAGAGGTATCCCAACCAAAAGCACAGAAATGGAAATATTTATCTAACAATGCCCCTTCCATAATTTTCAAAGGCTGCTTCTATGATCATTATCTCCCAAGCACTTGTGGCTTGCTTTAGGTGCAAGTAAAATGTGCACACATAATATTAAAAAACCCTCAAAAAATTTGCAGTTTTTCATGTAAACAATCAGGTGTGTGTGAAAATTAATGCCAAGAGAATATGGGCAGGGAATTAAAAGTATCTGCTATATACACATACACACACAAAAGTGTTAACACACACAATTTTAGGTTTATGAAATTGTGAATTATAACCATGGATTTCTGGATCCTAGAGATTAGTCCAAAGTATTGCCAAACGAGATAGTATTCAGAGTTAAAGCTTTAGGAATAAACAATATTTACTTTTAAAGAATCGGTTACTAGTCTTGGAATGTCAGGCGTCATGTGTGATAATCAGAGATTACAATCAGTTGTTTAGTGCCCTCTGAATCATACAATATAAGTTATTGTGTTTATAGAAATAACACAAAAAAATCAGCACTGTCTCCTTTTACCTCCTGAATAGAGAATGTCATTAATCTGAAGATAGCACTGATTATGAGACTTCATTATTTTGTTTCCCTGAAAAAGGAAGGAAAAAAAAAAAACACTGCCAATTTACAATCACATGATGCCAACGACAAAATGCATTTCTATTTTCGAGATGGTAATATGTGGAAAACTCAAGTGTCTTAGAATTGATAGAATATGATAGTATCAATTAATTCAAAGAATGCTGGCAGGGAATGAACTGAAATATGGGAAGTGGGAACTGCAGCCTTGATCATTTGTAAAATAATCCTGATAACATACTTAGTGTTAATATGAGCTCTTTTCAAGAATATTCATGCCTCTTTCTATGTTAGGTGCTTTCATCTCTGAACATCAAAACCTGTTTTAAGAACATTGCTATGTGGTCACAGGAAGCTAAATGTTCTTGCCAATATCACCTACAAAATGACTCATTCATCTTTCAAACATGTCTTTTCTTACAAAATTACCTGTCCCCAACTAAGAAAAAGGAAAGAGAGCAAAGCTTCATTTTTCCTTTCATCCTGGTTATCTCTCTAGCCCATCTTAGACTTTGTTCAAATACAACCTCTACAAAGCCTTGCGGCACACTGGACTTTAGGAAATAAGCTAAAAAGTTTAATCAGGACTTTGAGGTTCAATTCCCAGAAATGAAACATTTTTAACAGCATGTTCATAAGCATGTTGGGACTTCCCACATACCTTTATAAATCATCACCTTGGTTCAACTCACTGTGAAAGAGAAGAGAGCGTGGCAGGCCGGGTTTCACTAACGCATAACAACTCTTTCAGTACTGACTAAGTGGTTAAGTTAAATACTAAAAGCCAGTGCCCTTATACAAAGGCTGGAATGTAACAAAGAGCCCACCAAGAGTTTTGCCTAAGCTTTTCCTGGGCCTTAAAGCATGACAAAATAAAGAAGGAATTCTTAACAGGATCCATTTAGGATTAAACAAGTTTTATTGTGGGTCTGAAGAAACTCCCCAGGCCTCCAAAAACAAGTTTGTTGGAAGCCTGAAAGAACTCCCCAAACCTCCGTGATTTACCAGGAGACAAGATAATCACCCCAGCACCTGGGCCCCTTTAGATTAAGTAAATTTACTGAGGCTCCAGAGGAGGGTCTTCAGGACTCAGACCTTAGTTATAGATTAAAAGAAGTTAATCACATATGTCTTTAGGTGAATCCACACTTACACATAGACATACAGCTTAGAAGGTTATATGAGCTCTGGGAAACTTTGTAATTTTGAGTTGGCCTGGCAATAATTTTCAGGCCTTCTCCCTGTAACTGGTTACAGAAATAAAAACTCTCTTCCTCCCCAGTTCATCTGCATCCAGTTATTGGGCCACAGGAAAGAGCAGCCTGACCCTCAGTTTGGTCTGGGAATAAGAGGGGCTGAGCTGGTTCTTCATTTATCTCTGTCTTCTATCTTTTTCCCATTGTCTTTACTACCTGCTACAATCTGAATGTTTCTCTCCACCACTCTCTGAAATCCATATATTAAAACTTATTCACCAATATTATGGTATTAGGAGGTGGGGGCCTTTGAAAGATGATAAAGTCATGAGGGTGGAGCTCTCATGAGTGAGATTCATGCTCTTATAAAAGGAACCCCAGAGAGGTCTCTCACCGTCTTTCTGCCATGTGAGAATGCAATGAAAAGTTGTCAGTCTGCAGCCTAGAATACGGTCCTCACCAGACATCACCTCTACTAGCACTTTGACTTTGAACTTCCCAGGCTTCAGAACTCTGGGAAATGAGTTTCTGTTGTTTATAAGCCACCTAGTTCATAGTGCTTTTTATAGCATCCTGGATGGACTAAGACACTAGCATTCATTCTTACTTTTAAAAAAATAATTGTGTGGATGCAAAGGTAGATTTGAATTTACATGTGCACATGAAGCTCCTGAAAGATAGAACTTATCTTTGATGAGTAATTCTGTGAATTATTTGAGGAATGTAATGTACAATTTGGTGCAAAATACTTATGATATGAGAAAGTTCTACATGGTACTTCCTTTCTTTTTCAAGTGAAGTGTTTGGGAACAGTACAGCTAAGTGGTTAGCTGTGGGCACTCTGGAACTCGCCACTTGAATACATTCTAGCTCAGGAAGCAATGCCATTTTTATTATTTTATCCTTTATTTTAATCTCTTCATCTGTAGAGTGGGAACAATTCTAATATTTATGTCATAGTGTTGTTAAGATTAAATGAAATAAAGCCTATAGTGTCCTGCACATCTACAATTTCAGAGTGAGTACTTCATAAATATCATTAATATTAGTTTTTATTGCTAATGGGGCTTAATAAAAATGGCATTAAATGTGGAGTCAGCATTTTGGGGCTCACAGTTTTGCCCCGTATTTTCTAGCAACACAAACTTGTGTCCTGTAACTACCCCAAGCCTCGTACTTTTTTTTTGAAATATAGAGGAAGTAACCCAAAATGAAAGAAACTATGTGAGAGAAACTAACTCAGTCTTTGGTCACATGATAGTTCTGCGTTTCCTATTAAATAGATACAAATTCAACTAGAATAGTGGAGAAAATAATCTTTGTTGGTTGCATGAACAAATATTTTTATTGCTTAAGATATGTTTTAAAGCTGTATTCGAACATTAGTTTTGAGTATTGTTATCACTAGGTATGTTTGAAAAGGAAGGGGAAACTTATTCCCCTAACATTAAGCTCTTGTAAGACAGGCATATCAATTACACTGAAGGAGCCTTGCCTCTGAAAGTATGAGTTATAGAAATAAAATGAAAATGAAATATAAATCTCAAGATTAGACTTAGGGTTAAAAAATCTCTTGGTCACATAGCAAGGTAAAATATGGCTCTAAAAGTGAGGGAAAAATTATAATGTGATAGAGATTTCACGGGCTTTACTATTGCTGAAATATAATTGCTTTTTTGGAATTGCAGTAAGAGTGAGACTAGAATTTTGTTTTATCACTTCTAGACCATCCTTCCTTCTCTAATATTCTGACCACATGTATCAGTATTCAGAAAAAAGCAAGAGCTTCTTCTCGCAGGCGGGATTGCCATTGAAGAGGATGTCAAGAAAGATGAGTCACTGTTAGGATTGATTCAAGATACTTTATTGCCAAGCTGCATTTGCTGATAGAGTCATCTATATCCTGGTATCCATGGAACACAGTGGAAGGGAAATCCGTCCTTGTCATTACCTGGCCACAGGCCTCTTTTAAAAGATACTAGAAAATTAATTAGACTGCAAATTCACCCATAAAATTAAAGTAAAAGCTACCTGGGCTCAGGGCTCTGAAAGAGGATAACTTATGTGGATTAGAAAATTTGTCATGTTCAGCTCAAGTAGCATTAATTTGTTTAGAAGAGATAATGATATTTCATTATTATTCCCAACCCTGAAGTTAGTCAAGAAATAACTAAAATAAATACCTTGTAAATACTGGCTACACATAATACTTATAGTCTATAGCAACATGGCCACACTCAGTAATCTTGACAAGTTTAAGAAAGCATTTAAATAAAATAAAACTTGAGCCAGATAAACTCTGGAAGATCTTTAAAATTAAATATAATAGTTACTGGGTAAAGCAAATGGAAAACTAGACCAGAAATAGAAATTGTGCCTTACTCTTATAATTTCAACCATGACAATATAAATAAATAGTATGCTGTTAAAAAATAATTTGACCATTGGGAGCATTTAAGATTTCTATGTGCTTTTCCTATTTTACAGAGAGAATAAATTTTTAAAGAAGGCAGAACACGAAGACATTTCTTTTTACCTCAAAACTATTCCTTATTTCTGACTGTTGAGCAATATGGTTTTCCTGAAATGATAGAAACAAATTTTATACAGTTGAGAATAGAGTAACTGAAAGATTCCCAGCCATTTTGCTGAAGGAAGTAAATGACTTTTCTGGTTGTGCACTGTTTTCAGAACTTGGGAAACCTAAGAGAAGACATAACTAACATTAGCTGTCACTGGCGAAATAGCATAGATTTTGACATAATATATACAGGAGAGAAAAAAAATTAGACTTAACTTATAGCAAGTAGCTTTGCACTCTTCCATTTATCATATATAGGAAGGAAAAGAGCCATAAAAATTGAATTTCGTGTGCTTCACAGGCACCATTCCATTAGATGGGTCACAGAAAAGTAGTGTTGTGTCATATCTATATTAAAAATGCTAAATATAAACATCAAAATTGGAAGAATAAGAAATATTTAATACTCATTATTTCAAAAGTGAACAAGTGACGATTGAATCACATAATAAATTCTGTGTTTATAGGGGAAGATATTCAGGTCTTTATTTCTGAAAATTTCTATCACCTTCTATTTATCTCACTCACCATCTAGGCTTTCAGGCTTTCAGTTCATTCAGAATAAAGACCACAAAATAATATCAGCACACTAGACTTGGCTTCATGGATACAAAATACCTCCACAGATACATCTAAAAAGAAATTTTAAAAATTTTGTTTTGAGAAACAAATTAAACATGTATAACGTGAGGTTCTTACTCTTTCTCTTATTTCTCTTACTGCACTTAAATTTTACACTATCTTGCTTTATAACCAGCATTTCTAGTGTTGACAAAGAAAGCATTTAGTTTTCATTTTCTTAACAAAAACCCAACAGGCAAGATAAACATTAAGTTCATTATTGAAGGAAATGAGTTTGACAACAAAAAAGATAATTTAGAATGAAATGAATTCTCAAAGTAGGACAAGGAGAGTACAGGTTGCCATAAAGCTAGATAATCAAAAGTGTTGAAAAATTTGTAAAGCTGTAATATGGTTAGGCTTTGTGTTCCTACCCATTTCTCATCTTAAATTATAATTCCCATAATCTCTATATATTGAGGGCGGGACCTGGTGGGAGGTGACTGGATCATGGGGGTGATTTTCCCTATGCTGTTCTCTTGATAGTGAGTGAGTTATCATGAGATCTGATGGTTTTATAAGCATTTGACAGTTCCTCCTACACACATTCACTCTCTGTCTCACTTGTCACCATGTAAGATGTACCTGTTTCCCCTTCCACCATAGTTGTAAGTTTCCTGAGGCCTTTCCAGCTATATGCAACTGAGTCAATTAAACCTCTTTCCTTTATAAATTATCCAGTCTCAGGAAACTCTTTATAGTGTGAAAACGAACTAATACAAGCTGTAATTAGAATCCACTATTCACTATGCACTGTGTAAGCTACAGAGAAAATACAAATAAAAGATAAGAGACAAAATCTACTGTCAATGTGTTTTAACCCTCATTGTGAAGACAAACTAATACCACTTTTTCATCATGAAAAGCAAGGGATTTAGTAGTATCAGGATTAATCATATTTTGTCTTCAGTAATTTAAAATGATATTAAAAGTTGCATTAGTGCTATAGTAGAAGACTTATGTCCCTTTAGTAAGTACTACTATATCACCAGGAACTACTACTACCACCACAACCACCCACCATTTACTTACTGAGTGTCTACAGTGTTCCAGTCACAGTTTTAATTCCTGTAGATTCGTTAGCTCATTTAACTTATGAAACAATCAAATTGTTCTTGAGGTAGTTGCAATTATTGCCCTCATTTTTGAAAACAAGGAAACTAATGTGGAGAGATATTAAAGTGTGTCAAAATTCTGAACACAGTCAGTCTGCTGCTTGAAAAACAAAAGCTAAAGGATGTCATATTTCTAAAACAGAGAAAACTAGGTACTTTGAAGGGCCCCTGATGACATATAGTTACTAGATAAAAGAAAAAAAGCTTTTAATGCACTTCTAAACTCTGAAGTCTTTTTAACCAATGAGAAGAAATGTGATTAGTCAATAATGAGGTGTAAGAGGATGAGAGCTAAATTACAGTTTGTCCAACAGTAGACTTCTTAATAGAAACAACAGGAAAAAAAGACAAAGAAATTATATTGTCAAAATGCTAGGAAGGTGGAGGAAAAACTGTCAGTCTAGAATTGCGTGTTCACAACAATTACCTTTCAAGAATGAGAGTGAAAAAAGGTATATTTCACATATAGAAAAGTTGATTTTGTCACCAGCAGACGGCAGATTCTAGTTTAAAATTTAAACTAGATTCTAACGGATATAATATTTTAAAATAATAAGTATCCCAGAGCAAATGTTTAGGATGCAAGAAGAAATAATGAACACAGAAATTAATAAACAAAATAAAACATACATTATTTATATAGAAAAATAGAAAATAAATATGGGGGTTACTAAAAGAAATAAATACTGAATGCTGGTTTAATAAGGAAACAAACAATAAAACAAAAAAAATATTTTAGAAAAGTCAAACAGCCAAAAAGATGAAGAATCTATTTGACAACAAGTCAAGTGGAAAGCACAAGGAAAGATTGAAGACGTGACTTACAAATATAATAGCAATAAGAAAACAAATGTAGTTATGGTATATTCACTAGCTACCAGCTAGGTATTATTATAATGTTAGATGGAAAACCAGGTCAATTATATTGATTCATAAGAAATACACTTAAACCATACTATATGAAAGGTTGAAAACATCACAAGAAAAGTACCTGCACTATGTTAATAAAATAAAAAAGTATTTAAAACAAAAGAAATATTATTTTGGAAACAAAGTACTATATATCAATAGATTAAATGAGGAGGAAGAAATGCAAATTTTAAATTTGCATGTTCAAAACAAAATAGCCTTAAAATATAGAAAGTCCAAATTGTTAAATCTAATAGCAGAAATTGACAAAACATCTATTATCATGAGGAATTTCAAAACTTGTCTTTTTATTTTTGTTAAGTAGGAAACCAGATAAAAAGTTGGTTAAGGCATGCTATATTTGAACAATACAATTTATAAGGTTGATTTAATAGGCGTATGTAGAACCCTGCACTCAAGGATTAAGAATGCACATTGTTCTCAAGTATATATATACAAGATTTATAAAATGTGATCATATAGTAGTCCATAAATGGAATCTCAAACTTTAAAGCAAGGGTCCCCAACCCCTGGGACATGGACCATTGCCAGTCTGTGGCCTATTAGGAATCCTCACATTAGGAGGTGAATGGTGGGAGAGGGAGTGAAGCTCATCTGTATTTATGGCTACTCCCCATTGCTCACATACCACCTGAGTTCTGCCTCCTGTCAGATCAATGGCAGCATTAGACCCTCATAGGAGCAAGAATCCTATTGTGAACTGCACATGTGAGGAATCTAGGTTGCATGCTCCTTATGAGAACCTAATGCCTGCCTGGGTGCTGTGGCTCACGCCTGTAATCCCAACAGTTTGAGAGGCCGAGGCAGACAGATCACCTGAGGTGGGGAGGTCAAGACCAGCCTGACCAACATGGAGAGACCCCGTCTACTAAAATGCAAAATTAGCTAGGCACAGTGGTGCATGCCTGTAATCCCAGCTACTAAGGAGGCTGAGGCAGGAAAATTGCTTGAACCCGTGAGGCAGAGGTTGCAGTGAGATGAGATTGCACCACTGCACTCCAGCCTGGGCAACAAGAGCGAAACTCCATCTCAAAAAAAAAAAAAAAAGAGAGAGAATCTAATGCCTGATGATCTGCCACTGTCTCCCATCACCCTCAGATGAGGCTGTCTAGTTGCAGGAAATCAAGCTCAGGGCTCCCACTGATTCTACATTATGTTGTGTTGTATAATTATTTCATTATACATGACAATATAATAATAATAGAAATACAGTCCACAATAAATGCAGTGCATTTGAAGCATGCCAAAATTATCTACTCCCAGGTCCATGGAAAGTGGAGGTGTCTTTCTCCATGAAACCAGTGTCTTCCATGAAACCAGTCCCTGCTGCCAAAAAGGTTGGGGACCACTGCTTTAAAGTACCTTAAAAGTGCCTAATGAAACATTTTCTAAACAAAATGCAGTTAAGTTAGAAAAAAAAACACAAGGATAAACTAAAATCCTTACATATTAGAAAATTATATAACACACATAAATATATCTACGATCAAAGAAGAAATCACAATGGAAATTTAAAATGTGTAGAAACAAATTATAATAAAAATACTACAGCAAAATGTGGAGGATGAAGTGGCTATGGCACCCTTAAGGGAATTTAGTCTTGAAGGCTTACATTGAAAGAGAAGAAAAGTTACAAACAATGAAACAACTATCTAATTAAAGAAATTAGAAAGGCAAAAAAGAATTAACTCATAGAAACTAGAAGCAAAAGGTAATAAATTAAAAACATACATGAAAACAAAAAAAAGATAAAATAGGATTGATAAACCAGAATAGAATTCTTAAAAAATTAATAAAACAGATAATATTTGAAGAGATTGATAAAGAAAAGGGAAAAAAAGACACATCATCAATATTAGAAGTTTACAAGGGGATACAAATATAGATACAACAAAGATTTTAAAGATAAAAGAATAGTGAGATAACTTCACATTAATACATTACAAATCTTAGAGAAACTAGACAAATTCTAGAGGCCAAGACTCACCAGTTTTACTCTTTTTACTGATGAACATCAGAGTTATCATCAAGAGTAGAACACCTTATTTAATGAAGTGTTTAAATTGATATTTTTTTCTCTTAGCAGAAACAGATGTCTGAACTAGTTATATAAGCATGCAATCATGGACTTAAATGATATTTTTAGAATTATCCAATCCTATGTTTTTGAGATGTGGTTTTCAATTGACCATGGCTCCTTATCAGAAAGTCCTAATTTTAAAATTTGAGCTACCAAGGCTATAGGTGTAATGATCGTCCCAAGGTAAAAATGAAGCTGAAAAGTAGAAATCACCCTCCACCTCTCTTCATCAAGATTTCAAAAGTAGGCATCTTGCCTTTCTTCTCCAATTTTCTGCTTTGAAATCCTATAAGGAAATGGAAGAGAAGCGTGGAAGTATTTGGAATAAGCTTCTTTTAATTCACTGAGATGTTTGGAACAACAAAATAAATAAATAAATAAAGTAAAAAATTTGAGTTGAGTTTCATCAACTACTCATGTGAAATCTGATTTTTGAAAAATTCATGACCAAAATAAGAAAAGGAGTTATTGGATTTGAGCTCTATGTTGTTCTTTGAAAGATCCCCAACTTGACAATACTGGACCAATAAAAGAATAGTAAACCTGTAAATATTATACATTTGTCAGCAGTTTAAGCTCTGAAGTTAAAAAAAAAATGTAGTATTTTTGTAAACCCTGTTACACTACTGATCAGTTGTTTCAATGTTTCTCTTATAAATAAATAAATAATATCAGCACTCTGTCATAGCAGATTGAGAATTAAATAACATACACAGTGTTTGGCAGATGGTAAGCACTCAGTAAATGTTAGTTATTATCATAAATATTGTAGATATAATATTTTGTGTTTACCTACATTAAACATTTTATATGTTCTTTTCAAAATCTTTATATTTTCTAATGTCCTATGAGTTTGGTAATTGTTGTTTAATCAGAGATTATGCCCTTTCCATTACTTTACTCCTCAAATGTAGCCTTTTCTGATAAATGATAGTGATAGCATTACTTAGTGGTAGCTATTTTTTATTCTAACATACTTTAGCTGACAAAAATAAACATTGGGATAAGAGGAAAAATAGGAGAAAGAGAGGCAGGGCTGAAGTTGTATAATGAGTGCATTTTAAAATACAAATATAGTTGAAAGCTTCCGAAGCTTCTTGGAGAGCTTGGAATAGCAAAAATTAGAAAAGACTAGTTTTATCAACACATTATTTCTAAAATTACTCCCAGAATTTCAAACACATATAAGCACTAGTTAATTCCTTCTCTAATGTGAACTGATAAATCTAATGGCATAAAAATTAGAGAAAAACAAGTTCAGCATTTTGCACTTAAACCTTTATAAAAGGCTTTTGTGTGGATCCATTAGAGTTCAGGAAAAATTCATACGCATAGCTTCCATTTCCTAATTAAGCAATGCCTTCAGTAAAAGCCATCAGTAACTTTTCTTTTTTCTTTTTGGGATGGAGTCTCGCTGCTCTGTCACCCAGGCTGGAGTGCAGTGGTGCAATCTGGGCTCACTGCAACCTCCAACTCCCTGGTTCAAGCGATTCTCCTGTCTCAGCCTCCTGAGTAGCTGGGATTACAGGCGTGTGCCACTATGCCTGGGTAATTTTTGTATTTTTAGTAGAGTCAGGGGTCTCACTATGTTGGCTAGGCTGGTTTTGAACTCCTAACCTCAACTCCTAACCTCAACCATCAGTAGCTTTTTAGTTGTATTAATAATAACAGCTGCCATCCTTTCATTTTACCAGATGTTAAAATAAAGTTTCTCTATGGGCTTGATGGATCACATGGGCAAAAAATCTATATGAAGTATGTCATTAAATATATATTTTTCTACATTGTTTAGGTGTCAACAGGTAGATACTCTTCGGTCATACAAGTGTACATTAAATTGAATCCAGTTGATAGAATGTTTGATTTAATCAACTGAAAGGGCTTTAAATAATTAACAGAAGTTTTGCTCTTCTGGCTGGGTTTATTGATGTATTTTGCAGAAGAAAATCAAATGCCTCTGTGATGGTTAATATTGACTGTCAACTTGATTGGATTGAAGGATGCAAAGTATTGATCCTGGGTGTGTCTGTGAGGGTATTGCCAAAGGAGATTAACATTTGAGTCAGTGGACTGGGAGAGGCAAACCCATCCTTAATCTGGGTGGGCATCATCTAATCAGCTGCCAGCATGACTAGAATAAATCAGGCAGAAGTTGGAAGGACTTGGCTTTCTGAGTCTTGGGCCTTTATCTTTCTACCGTGCTAAATGCTTCCTGCCCTCTAACATCAGACTCCAAGTTATTCAGCTTTTGAACTCTGAGACTTCCACCAGTGATCTGCCAGGGGGCTCTAGGGCCTTTGGCCACAGAGTGAAGGATGTACCATAGGCTTCCATACTTTTGAAGTTTGGGGACTCAGACTGGCTTCCTTGCTCCTCAGCTTGCAGGCTTCCTATTGTGGGACTTCGCCCTGGGATTTTGTGAGTCAATACTCCTTAATAAACTCTCCTTCATATCTATCTATCTATCTATCTATCTATCTATCTATCATCATCTATCTATATCTCCTACTAGTTCTGTTGCTCTAGAGAACGCTGTCTAATACAGCTGGTTACTGAGATTTCTGTAGAACAATTTTCTTCTTCATTTTTTTAATGTTAGGGTAAATTAAAAATAGTAATAGTAACCTGTTCAATTAGTAACTTATTATCACAAGGGACTTAATAGATTTATTTTAAGTCTGTATAATGATAAGAATATAGCTCTTATCAGTATATTAGTCAAGAGTAATAAGATCCCAGTATTCTATGCTCTAAAAATATTTTAAGTGACTGATATGATTTGGCTCTGTGTCCCTGCCCAAATCTCCTGTTGAATTGTAATTCCTAGTGTTGGAGGAGGGGCCTGGTGGGAGACGATTGGATCATGGGGGTGGATTTTCCCCCTTGCTGTTCTCATGATAGTGAGTGAGTTCTCCTGAGATCTGGCTGTTCAAAAGTGTGTAGCACTTCCCACTTTGAGCTTTCTCTCTTGCTCCACCATGTGAAGATTGTGCCTGCTTCCCCTTCACATTCTGTCATGATTGTAAGTTTCCTGAGGCTTCCAGCCATGTCTTCCGCACAGCCTGTGGAACTGTGAGTCAATTAAACCTCTTTTCTCCATAAGTTACCCCACCTCAGGTATGTCTTTATAGCAGTATGAGAATGGACTAATACAGTGACAGAGTGGTAATATTAAGCACTAATCTCTTCAGAGACAGCCCAACTTCAGAAATATTTCCAAGGAATGAATGTAAAATAATCTTACTTTGATCAATCATACCCAGATATTTTTCTTTAGTTCTGGGCACCAGGATAAAAAAAATGTAGACCACTAGCAATCTGGAAGACACTGAAAAGAAAATGATCAGAAAGAGAATGGACTTACATCATATTATTTGGACATCACTGAATGAACTAGATATGTTAGTCTGAAAAGGAGGAATTTTAAGTAAGAAACACAGACTGCCTTCATGTATTTTATGTATTATAATTGGAAATAGAAAGTACACTTAGTATGTATGGCTCTAAAGGGTACAAATACAGTTAAAAGATAAAAGTTTCTAAGAAACAAAATTCAGTGTTATATAAAAAATCTTTTAGATAATTAGCAAAGTCTTAAAAGATAATTGGGGAAATCACTTATTGGTACTGAACTTTAGTGAGGTATTAGACTATATGACATCTATGGTGCCTTCTAATACTTTTATTCTGTAACTTCATGATCTATAATGTGGTATCAATCACTCTTTGGTGCTCCTAATCTATGTAAGGATAGGAAGGCTATCTATCTATCTATATCTATCTATCTATCCATTTTTCTAACAATCTACATACCTATCTAATCTATATATCTATAAAACTACCTGCAGTTTTTAATTATCATCATAGTAGATTTTTAAAATTTTTATGTAACAATGTTCAGAGTGTGAATTCAATGCCTATTTGTTGAATTAAAGTGAAATGGCAAAATCCCACATAAAAAATATAATTCTTTTGGAGAATCATAGAATTTTCACATTTTCAAATAGATTGTTCATCTCTGTTTCTTACAATGAATTATTTGATTTAGGAAAGCTTTTACTTAAACTACATTAATCAATAAAAATTATTGCTTTTTCTATAGGATGCTTGCATAAATCACCCTTCTAGCTCCAAAGACTCAGCAGTTATTAAACCAAAAATGATATCAATATGTGTCTCCTGGGAAGTATACTTTCAAATAAGTTTAGAAAAATAAGAGAAAAATAAGTCCTTTCAAGAGTTTATTAATCTAAATCCAAATTAATTCTGCTCTATGTCTGGGATTATTGGAAACTGTACTTAAAAAGCTGAAAGAGAACTGGAGAGACAAGGGGGTATTTTGAAAATGAGTGAAGATAAGGAAAGAAATATTACAAATAATATTTTTCTCTAATTTCTATGTAAATATGTTGATAAAATGACAGTTAATGTTGATAATATTTAAATATTAATGATTTTAATCCATAATAAGCAAAATAATAAACATAATTATTTTGAGCTTAAAGAGTGTATCACATTTCTCTATAAGGTGATTCTCTATTCAGCTTAACGTGCTACCTCATTTTGAATTATTAAAGTGTGCTTAGAAATCTTTCCCATGAGATTTTTTTTTGGTGTTTTTTAGTACATTTGAGTTTGATGTTTGGTCCAAACTGGATAGACATACATATTTGCATTTTGATCAAAGTTTGGCAGTGCTTTTCCCTCACATTTATAATCTATAATACGTGGATTTCCATAGGGGTGGAGAAAACACCTGTTGAAGAGGAAATAGAAATAAGACCCCATCTCTCACTCCAAACCCAGACTATTTCAATTCAAAATATTCCAGCATTTCCCTTTGATCAGTAAAGCTGAAGTCCATATTATAAGGAAGAACAGATATAACTTCTGAGATACAATTCTACAGAAGACACTAGAATGAGTAATTTGCTACTCCTGGAAAACAAACAAAACAACAAAAACTCCATAAGTAAACAAACTAAATTTTGCCGACTTCATTCTCAAAAGTCAAGAACAACTGAAATTGGCCGAGCCACGTGGGAAGAGCAATGTGGAAGGTCAAGGGTATTCAGAGGCAATGGATTATAGAAGATGACCCCAGAATGGGCACCTTGGTTGTGAAAGGTTTACTCTAAAGAGCAAAAGCAATATTTTGAATTTATAACATCCATAGTGAGAGCTGTGGTGGGCAAGAATGAGTTATAGTTGAAACCAAGTGTCGGAGAATTACAGGTTTAGGTGCAAAGAGTATGTGGAGAAACCAGTATCGGCAAACATCCAAAAATACCACAGCAGGCACATACATGTCCTGAAGCTCAAGGATTTACCATGAGAGTTCATAGGTTGTGTCCATTGGACAAGGCTATTAAGATACTTGGGGCTGACAAGGTTAGTTGCAAAATGTACCCTGGATATGGTTAGAATCAGACAGTAGAGGAGGTGAGTTAAACATCACCTCTGTGGAAACAGTAAAGACAAGAGCCTCTGTTTTAGGTAACCTGGACAAAGAATCAGAACTTTTCCTTCACTGATGCATAGCAATGTCCTGTAAATATCTGACCCAGAAAAATCTAATTTATTCACAATTGAGTAGAAAAAGAAAACTGCTACTTTAGCCATAGAAAGACTTTTAAAATCTTTACAAAAGAAACAAAATGTATAAACAGATATTTAAAACCCACTTATCAGAAAACACACTGCTTAAAATAGAAAAAAAAAGATCTATCCTTTTCATACAAATTGAAAAAAATAATGAAACAATTGCTTCTAAGAAGAAGTGCATGAAGCACAAATTAAAAAGCTTAGGGAAAAATTGGAGAGACAACTTAAAGAAATGTGAATAGTCTAAATATGCCAATTGAAAATATTAAAGTTCTAAATATACCGATTAAAAGACAGGGATGGTCAGATCCAAATATATGTTCTTTATAGGAAACCCACATTAAATATAAAGACTCAGATTAAAAGTAAAGGAATGGAGACAGATATATCATGCTACTACTAATCAAAAGACAACTGGAGTTAGTCACATAAAGCAGACTTAAGAACAAGGAAGATTATTAAGGTAAAGAGAGGCATTGCATAATGATAAAGAGACCAATTCTCCAAAGAGACATAATTTCAATGCGCCTAACAAAAGAACATCAAAATAGGTGAGGCAAAATCTGATAGAGCTGCAGGATGAAACAGGCAAATCCACTACTATAGCTCAAGTAATTCTTTCAGTAATTCATAAATCATGCAGGCAGAAAATCAGTAAGGATACAGTTGATATGAACATCGCTATAAGCCAACTTAATCTCATTAACATTCACAGAATAATTCATTCAACAACCATAAAATAAACATCCTTCTCAAGCTCTCATGAAGTATTGACTAAGACAGATCACACTCTGCACTTTAAAAATACCTGAAGAAATTTAAAAGAGTATAAATTATACAAAGTATGTTCTCACACTACAATGTAATTAAGCTAGAAATAAATAACAGGAAAATCCCTTAGCATTTGGAAATTAATGACATACATTTAAATAACACAAGTCAGAAAAATTTAAAACTATTTTGGATTATATAATATCAAAATTTGTAAAGTACAAAATATTATACGACTTATCAAAGTTTCTAGAGTTAAGTGAGTGCAATTCTTAGAAAGACACATGTAGTATTGGCCTGGCATGGTGGCTCACACCTGTAATCCCAGCACTTTGGGAGGCCGAGGTGGGCGAATCACAAGGTCAAGAGATTGAGACCATCATGGCCAACATGGTGAAACCCCGTCTCTACTAGAAATACAAAAATTAGCAGGGCATGGTGGGGAGTGCCTGTAGTCCCACTATTTATAAGGCTGAGGCAGGAGAATCACTTGAACCCGGGAGGCAGAGGTTGCAGTGAGCTGAGACCATGCCACTGCACTCCAGCCTGGTAACAGAGTGAGACTCCATCTCAAAAAAGAAAAAAAAAAAAGACATATGTAGTATTAAAAGAATATATTAGAAAAGAAGAAAGATCTAAACCAATAAGATGAGTTTCTATCTTAGGAAACTAGAAAAAAAACAATTTAAGCCTAAAATAAAACAGAAAAAAAAATAAAACTTAGAACAGCCATCAGTGAAATTGCAAATAGTAAAACAATAGAGAAAACCAGCAAAACCAACAACTGGTTATTCAAAAAATTACTAACATTGATAAACATATAGCCAGGTTTACCAAGAACAATGAAATGAAGACACAAATTACCCATATCACAAATGAAGGAGGGGTCATCAATAGTGATTCTGCACACACTAAAAAGGTAATTTAAAAATACTAGAAACCACTCTGTTCCCACAAATTTGATAAATTGAATGAAATGGACCAATTCCTTTAAAAAGCACAGACTACCCGAACTCACACAAGGGAGAATAGATAACATGAATAAGCCTGAATCTATTAAAAAAAGAATAAATAATTAATAACCTTCCAAAACAGAAAGCACCGGTCCCAGATGGTTTCACTGGTGAATTCTACCAAACATTTAAGAAAGAAATCATAGCAATTCTCCATAAAGTTATCTGGAAAATAGAAGTAGAGGGAATACTTTCTAATTCACTTAATGAAACCAGTATTAGCCTAATATCAAAATTAGATAAAGACATTGGATAAATGGAAGACATTAGATAAATGGAAGCTACAGAACAGTATCTCTCATGAATAAGATAGATGCAAAATTATCAAGAAAATATTAACAAATCAAATCCAAAAAGGTATTGAGAGAATGTATACTACAACCAAATGGGATTTATTCCAGGAACACCAGGCAAGGTAAACATTAGAAAATCAATCAATGTAATTACCACATCGACAAGCTGAAAAGAAAAATCACATGATTACATCAGTTGCTACAGAAAAATAAATTGACAAAATCCAGCACCCATTTACGACTTAAAAAAAAAGTATCAGAAAACCAAGAACAAAAGGAAACTTCCTCAATTCAGAAAGGAAAGACAATAAATGGTGTTGGAACAATTGGCTAAATAGCTAGAGAGATTAATTCTGGTCTATACCTCACACACTATACAGCAGAATATACCTCAAATAGTTCAAATATTCAAAATTTTAAAAATTAAATATTACAGCATTGAAAAATATTTTTAAAACTTGGATCAGTGATGACCTTCAATTTATATTCAAAGCGTAGAAATTAACTCCTGTGTTGTGAAAACTGATATTAAAAAAATTTTCAAGAAAAAATAAAGCTCATATCACAAAGGCTCACATGTAAGGAACTCTTAGAAATCAATTAGAAAAATACTTCAAAGAATATAAGTAGCTAATGAAAATAAACTAAAATTAAACAGGCTTTTAAACATATAAATGGTGCTTAACTTTGTTTCTAAGAAAAGAAACACAAATTAAAATTACACTGACATATTGCTTTCTACCTGTCGCATTGGAAAAAATAAAATGGAATGATAATGCACCTTGTTGATAAGGTTTAGTAAAACAGAAACTTTCATTTTTTGATTATGTTAATGTGAGTTTGTACAATTTCTGTGGGGGTACATTGGGCAGTTATATAAAATTTTAAAATGTATTAAATCTTTAATCCAGTCACCACAATTCAGTTAATTAGTTTTCCTATAGACACAATTGCACAACTGTGATATAATTTATGATCAAGTAATAAATGAGGCATTGCTTATTATATCAATGGATTGAAAACCTAAATGTCTATCAATGGGTCAGTTGGTTAAATAAATTTTAATATATAATGTAATATTTTATAACTGTAAAAGAATAAAAAGTATCTATAGATTAGTATAAAAATATCTTCAAAATATAAAAAGTAAAAAACAAAAACAATCTGCATAGAATTATGTATAATATACCTTTTATTAAAAAGGTAATATGCTTTTTATTTAAAAAAGGGAAAATAGCACTATATATTCCTAACTTTTTGGTATTTTATTTTTAAAAACTCTGGAGAAATATGCAAGAAACCAATAATGGTAGTTACATATTTGGGGTAATAAGTAAGCAAGGTGCAATCAATTTTTTTGAACTTACAAATGTATTACCAAAATCACAAAAAGGTGTTAAATGTCTCCATAAAGGAAGGCACAATATCTGATGGAATCCCTCTCTACATTAACACCCAGGCCTTTGGGTCCAGGTGCAAACACAGGTACTGATGTTCCCCCTAGCCTGCCCACCACAGTTCCATGGATTTATCTCAGTGGAACATGGCTGAGCATGGTAAATAAAAAGAGCTACCTATTTAAAAATTTGTAATACTTACTCCATGTAGTTTTATTTTGCAATGTCCCTGTGATGGTTAATTTTAAGTGTCAAGTTGACTGAATTAGGTAATACCCAGAGAAGCTGGGCACAGTGGCTCATGCCTGTAATCCCTGCATTTTTGGGGGGCTAAGGCAGGTGTATCACTTGAGCCCAGGAATTTGAGACCAGTCTAGACAACATGGCAAAACCCCTCTCTACAAAAAATATGAAAATTAGCCAGGCATGTTGTCATGCCTGTAGTCTCAGCTGCTGGGGCCTGAGGCGGGAGGATTGCTTTAGCCCAGAAGGTTAAGGCTTCAGTGAGCCGTGATCACACTCACACCTCTGTACTCCAACCTGGGTGACAGAGTGAGAGCCTGTCTAAAAAATAAATAAAAAATAAAATAAAATACAGAGAGAGAGAGAGAGAAAGAGAAATACCCAGAGAACTGGTAAGGCATTCCTTCTGTATGTGTCTGGAAGGGTGTTTTCAGAGTAGATTTGCATGTGAGTCAGTGGACTGAGTGGAAGGTCTGCCCTCAATGTGAGCTGGCACCATTCAATCAACGGGTGGCCCAGATAAAATAAAAAGGGCAGATAAAAGATTATTTTCTCTCTCTTTCTGTCTCTCTCCTGGAGTGGAGATGCTTTTCTTCTCATGCTCTTAAACATCAGACCTCTAGGCTCTCTGGCCTTTGAACTATAGGTCTTACAACAGCGGTCCCCTGGTCTTAAGGTCTTAAGGCTTAGTCTGAGAATTATACCAACAGCTTCCTTGGTTCTGTGGATTTGGGACTTGGACTGAGCCATGCTACCAGCATCCCAAGGCCTCCAGCTTGCAGATGACTTGTCCTGGGACTTCTAAGCCTCCATAATCATGTGTGCTAATTTCCCTAATAGATTCCATCTCATGTATCTTTCTATATCTCTGTCTATTATCTATCATATCGGTTCTGTTTTCCTAAAGAACCCTGACTATTATAGCTACCAATTGAATACAACATTGGAAGGAAGAAAGTCCTAGTACTCCTTTCTGACTCAAAAACCCACCTTGGCCTGGCAGAAAGTTCTAGAGACCTAGTGGGATGTATGAAGCAGAAGAAAACTAGGAACTACTAGATCAACAGATATAGTAAAGGCCACATCTCTGCAGCTTGCTGCACCTCAATGAGTCTAATCAACAAAGTCTAGCTTCAAGGTCTATAAAAGAAAGTGGCCATGGGCTGGTCCCTGGTGTCCAGCAGCAGTGAGTAAGTGTTCAGAGAAATTTCCACTGAATCGATTTCACAGAACTCTGACCACTGAAAACCACTACATGCAGGAGGCCTTGGCACTCAAAGCAGCCAGGACAAGCCTATCTATGGAGATACCCTGAGGTGCAGAGGGGTGAATATCAATCTGGAAGGGGAACATGAATAATTATATATCCCCCAGAGTACATACAACAACAAAAATATGCTGATGGACTCATACCAGTCTAATTGTGTAATAAAATGGAGGAATGTGCCTGAAACCAAAGGACACCTCAGCCAAAGACTGACTTACTATTTAAAGTAGACAGGAGATTATAGCCATGAAAGATAATTGACAAATGTGTATACACTAACTACAGAAGCCTGAGAGACTGATTGCAAAAATGCCCTCAGTTCTCCACCCCTCTATGATTCCTACCCTTTGCAACAAGACTTTGCAAATCCCCCTTTCAAAATGAGATCTACACCTTTAATCTGAGCTGGTCTTGTGACTTGCTTTTGTTCAACAGGGTACAGCAGAAATGCCAGTTTCAAGTCTAGACATCAACAGGTTTTGTATACACTTGCAGACGACCTGTCCTGGGGCACAACAGGTTTTGTGTATCTTCAAAAGAGGTTTCACTCTCTTTTGAATTCCTATGCCTGCCATGAGAATAAGTACAGGCTCAACTGCTAGAAGAAAGAAACCATCTAGAGTAGTGCCAAGGCACTCTTTCTGAACCCATGCCAGACCAGCCAGCTTTCAGTCCACCTACACATTATCAGCTAGATCAGCAGAACTGCTCAGGCACCACATCAACTCATGAGACATGATAAATGGTTGCCATTTAAAACTACCAATGGTTAGAGTTGTTGGTTCCCCAGCAACTGCATTTATATACGGAATTTGAATACTGAGAATAAGAAGGAAATAAGGAAAAGAGGGAGGGAAGGAGGAAGAAAGGGACACCAAAATCGATTCATATTTACTTAATGTGTTTGTCTTGGCGGATTTTATTTCCCCACTCCCCAGTGGTTAAACCCTGATAATAACGTAAGAGTTAAGTTAATTATCTCTTCAATTTGAGCTGCACTAATTAATTTACAGGCTAGAGTGTCATCATGCCTTATTGCAGCTGACAGTAACAATTTCAGACTTCAGATTACTAAAGGTTTTTATAACCATTGGTTCATGTTTCCCCCACGATAAACCTGAGAAATTGATCATTTCACTTTTAAGAAAACTGGTTTAGGATATTTAACAGACTTGTTAAGTGCCAGACTTTATGAGTGTAAGTGGCAGAATTTGACCAGGACTCCTATTTTGTGAATTCAAATTCTGCAAGTAGAAAAGGTAAGGAAATTGGCAAATGACATATGTGATATGGTTTGGCTGTGTTCCCAACCAAATCTCATCTTGAATTGTAGCTCCCATAATTCCCATGAATTCCCATGTGTTGTGGAAGGGATGTGGTGGGAAGCAATTGAATCATGGGGGTGGGTCTTTTGCTTGCTGTTATCAAGGTAGTGAGTACGTCTCATAAGATCTGATGGTTTTATAAGGGAGTTCCCCCACACAAACTCTCTCTTGCCTGCTGCCATGTAAGATGTGTCTTGCCCCCCCTTCGCTTTCTGCCACGATTGGGAGGCCTCCCCAGTCATGTGGAACTGTGAGTCCATTAAACCTCTTTCCTTTATAAATTACCCAGTCTCAGATATGTCTCTATTAGCAGCATGAGAACACACTAATACAATATGTCAAACTCTTGTTATCCTGAACACTTCTAAAGGTTAATAGCAGTATCTCACTTATCTATGCCACACTTATAATAGCTTTACCATTTACTTGTTTTGTAAGATTGGGAATATCATTTAAATACTTGTACCTTAGTTCTCTTAACTATATTAGCATTGCAACTGACTTACTGTGAACATTAAAGGACATGATACATGTAGAACAGTTGCTCAATGTCTGTCACAAAGTCAGCACATAGCAGTAAATAAATAGTACCATAATATTAGTTGTACAAAATAGCCAATGACTAGTACATGGTAATTAAATATTATTGAGACAAGTAATAATAAAAATACATTGTTTTCCCTTTAATTGTATTAACTTAAACTTTTTCTGCTGTGAGACACTTCTGGCAACATTTTTTTCAACATAGGTGCTAAATTCTATTAATAATTTGGCCAAAAACAAGCTTATTCATTCCCCTAATAATTTAGTATCTGCTTCAATAATTCAAATTATTTGAAGACTTGAAAAATGAATGAAAACAGGGATTGTCTTTTATAACTCAGAGTAGATAAATACATGTAATAAACAGTACCTTGTTTGCTAACATAATTGTTACTTCTCACCCTGAAATAGATTAGAAACCAAATATTAAAGATAATCTTAAATTGTAAATGTAGATTATGTCATGAAAATGTCAAAACAAGTCAAGCAACTTAACAAAAAGTTCAGACATAGGGATGTCATTTCAGCTTGTTGTTAAATATCCAGACAGACTCAGATTTCCACTGACAGGGCTCTCTCTTCACTGAATTTGCCAGGCTTTTGGCATTACAGATACATCCTCATAATCACTAACCTCTATATGTAGACACAGGAAAATCTAGAATCACACTCCTCACAGCAAAAATGAAATTGACTATTGCCACATCTTAAACTAGAAATTAAAAGATAATCTACTGTGATTTATTAATGGCAGTTAAACCATTCCCTGAGTAATAAAATTTTCTTTAAATTAGAAAAATATGATTTTATTTGTTTACTTTCAGAAAACATCACATGGGCTCAGACCCTGGACATTTTACTATAATTTCCATTTAATTCATATCAAAGTGTCAAATATTATTTTAGTAATATCTTATTTTGGATAGAGCAAAAGCAAAACAGTACCAGATAAATTATTATAGGAATATGAAGAAATATACGTCTGACAACTCTGTGGGAGGTATGTATTTTATCCTTCAGCACTAAGGCTTCTATTAGTAACTACTACCACATTAGCTTTTTGAAAAGCAGCTTTATATAATACATAAACATACAGGGGAAAACGGGACATTCCTACGAGACGGGTAGGCTCCACCATTCTTGGATTGTGTTATTTAGGAGCATCTTGGATCTTCTTCAGCACATGGCTGTGCTTTTCCTTTTCCCTGACTTCTGCAGTAAGGTGTGCTGCACAAAAGTAGGATTTCTCAACTATGCCACCATTGACATTTCATGCTGGGTAATTCCTTGGGGGGAGTTTGGACTGTTCTTTGCATTTTAGGTTGTTTCATATGGCAGCCTATCCCACTTCTACCCAGTAGATTCCAGTAGCAATGCTTCCCTGAATCCAGTGGTCACAATTAACAGTCTCCAGACAGTACCAAATATCCCTGGGAGATTTAAAAATCATCCACATTGAGAACTACTGTACTACATTCAACAGGATAAACTGTCACCCCAGCATTACCAGACCTATTCTCCCAACACACATTTTTGGCCATGCTTCATGATATACAGAGTTCTGCATCCAATGCAATAACCTCAATTCAATTCACTATGTCTGTAAAAATGCTTATGTATCTTGCCCTGACTGCTGTCACCACTGGTGGTACGCAAGCATGTTGTCCAGGGGCCTGGGGATTGACCAACCTCATTCATCATCACCAGTACCTGTACATGCCTCCTGGGAGCCTGAGGATAAGGCTACTTGGCCTGCCACTGCTGCCTGCACGCACTGCCTGGGGTCTGGGAGTAGGCCCACTTCATCTACTGCCAACACCTATGTGTGCCTCCTAGGAGTGTGGGGACAAGGTAGAACAGCCCACTACTGCCACCAATGGCACCCACGTGCACCACTGGGGGCTTCAAGGTTGGTGCATCACTGCTACTGCCACATCTGATATCACACATGACATCCAGGGGATCAAGAGTCTGATCACTCTCCCAGGTAACTGCTACCACTGTTAGCACCTGAGCAAGGTGCTTGAAGGCCTAAGGACCAGCCATGCTGGACCTACCACTGACAGTGCCTGCATGCACCACCTGGGGGCCTGAGGACTGGCACATCTGGCCTGCCATCAACACCATCTGTGTCTGGCATCCTTGTCCCCAGCAAAGCTTCACCACAGACTCCACTAACAACCACAGCCTAAGCCACTGAGGAAGTTATAGACACAACTAACAGCAATTACAGCAGAAGAAATCATATGCAGACTACACTACTGCACCTACCCAGAAACAAAGCCAAAGCACCCTATCTAACTAACACTATAAGTACATCTATTGGAAAAAGTTTTTCCTTACAAAAAGTCTTTCCCCTTCCAGTCCATAAAAATTGGAAGAAGTAATTGTTATACCAGGCATACAGATATCAAAGTAAGGACACAAGAAACATAAAAAAAGCAAGGAAACAGGACACCCCCAAAGGAATACAATAATTCTCCAGTAACAGATCCTACCAAAAAGGAAGCCTATTAAATGCCTGAAAAAGAATTCAAAATAATAATATTAAAGAAACTCAGTGAGATACAATAGAGCACACATAAACAACACAAAGAAATCAGGAAAACAATTAATGATTTAAATGAGAAATTCAACAAAGAGATAGGTACTATAAAAAAGAACAAAACAGAAATCCTGGAAGTGAAGAACTCAGTGAATAAAATAAAAAATGCAATTGAGAGCTGCAACAACAGAGTAGATCAAAAAGAAGAAGGAATTTCTGAATTTGAAGATACATCTTTTGAAATAACCCAGTAGGAAGAAAAACAAAGAATAAAAAAGAATAAAGAAAGCCTACCTGAATTTTGAATTTCTACACCTGACATGTGAATAAGTACAGTCTAAACTGCTAGAAGAAAATAAATCACCTACAGTAGTGCCAAGGCATTCTTTCTGAATCCATGCCAGAACAGCCAGCTTTAAGTCTACCTACAAGCTGTCAGCTAGATCCTGGAAACTACTCAGGCACCCCATCAACTCATGAGACATAATAAATGGTTGTCATATATAGGCCACCATAAAGTGAAAATATTCAAATTTTGAGAATTCTAGAAGAAGAGACAGGCAAGGCTTAGAAAATGTATTTGAAAAAATAATGAAAACTTCCCAAATCTAGCAAGAGATATAAACATCCAGATACAGAAGCTAGAAAATTCCCAAATAGGTAAAACCCTAAAGGTCTTCTCCAAAGCACATTATAATCAAACTGTCAAATATCAAAGAAAGATTTCTAAAAACAGCCAGAGAAAAAGGTCAAGTCATATATAAGGGAAGCCCAAACAGACTAACAGCAAATTCCTCAGAAGAAACTTTACAGGCCAAGACAGAATGGCATGAAATATTCAAAGTGCTTAAAAAAAACCCTGTCAGTCAAGACTATTATACCCAGCAAAATTATTCTTCAAAAATGAAGGAGCTATAAAGCCTTATGCAGACCATCAACAACTGAGGGAATTTATTACCATTAGATTGGCCCTTCAAGAAATACTTTTGGAAGTCCTACATCTGGAAATGAAAGGATGATATCTACCAGCATGAAGGACAAAAGGATATACAAAATATACAAAAGGATAAAACTCAGTTGTAGAGCAGATATGCAAATGAGAAAGAGGAAGGAGTCAGGCATTACCACCACATAAAACCATGAAACCACAATGAAAATAAGTGATAAAGAAAGAAACAAAGGTTATACAAAACAAACAGAAAACCATTAACAAAATCACAGGAATAAGTCCTCATCTATCAATAATACCCCTGAATGTGAATGGAATAAATTCCCCAGTTAAAAGATACAAACTTGCTGAATGAATGAAAAATATAACCCAATTATACACTGCCTACAAGAAACTCACTTCACTTGCTAAGACACATACAGGCTCAAAGTGAAGGGATGGAAAAAAAAATATTCCACACAAACAGAAACCAAAAGGAAGCAGGAGTACCTATATTTATATGAGATAAAACAGATTTTAAGTCAAAAACTGCAAAAAGAGACAAAGTATTTCATTACATAATAATAAAGGGCAAGATAATATAACAGTTATAAATACATATTTACCCAACACTACAGTACCCAAATGTAAAGCAAATATTATTAGGTCAAATGGAGAGATAGACTTAAATAAAATAATAATTGGTGATTTCAGCACCCTACTCTCCACATCAGACAGATCATCTATACAGAAAGTAATGAAACATTGGATATAAATGCACTTTAGACCAAATGACATTCACAGAACAGTCTTTGCAACATCTGCAGAGTACACATTCCTCTCATCAGCATATGGAACATTTTCTAGGATAGACCTTACATGAGCTCACAAAACAGGTCTTAACAAATTTTTTAAAGCCCAAATTATATCAAGGATCTTCTCAGATTACAATAGAACAAAACTGAAAATCAATAACAAGAATTTTAGAAACTATACAAGCACCTAAAAATTGAACAGCATGCTCCTGAATGACCACTGGGCCAACGAAGAAATTAGGAGGAAAATTTAAAAATATATATTTTAAAATAAAAGGGAAACATAAAATACTGAAACCAATGGACACAGCAAAAACAGTGCTAAGAATGAAGTTTATATCAGTAAGTGAACACATTAAAAAGTAGAAAGATTTCAAATAAACAACTTAATGATGCACCTCAAAGAATCAGAAAAGCAAGAACAAACAAAAATCCAAATTAATAGAAGAAAAAAATAATAAAGATGAGCTGGGCATGGTGGCTCACACCTGTAATCCCAGCACATTGGTAGGCCAAGATGGGCAAATTGATTGAACTCAGGAGTTTGAGATCAACCTGGGCAACATGGTGAAACCTCATCTCTAGAAAAAAAAAACCAAAAAGTTATCTGGGTGTGGTGGCATGTGTCTGCAGTCCTAGCTATTCAGGAGCCTGAAGTGGGAGGATTGCTTGAGCTCAGGAAGTCAAGGCTACAGTGAACTGTGATCATGCCACTGCACCACTCCAGCCTGAGAAACAAAGTGAGACCTTGTCTCCAAAATAAAAAACAAATAAATACATAATAAAGATAAAAGGAGAAATAAATAAAATAGAGAATAAAAAACCACAGAGGATCAACAAAGTGAAAAGTTGGATTTTTGAAAAGAGAAATAAAATTGATAAACTACTAGTGAGTCCAACCAATAAACAAAGAGAGGAGCCCCAAGTAAAGAAAATCAGAAACAAAGGAGAAGAAATTACAGCTGATATGAGAGAAATACAATGAATAATTAGTGACTATTATGAACAATTATATGCCAACAAATTGGAAAATCTAGAAGAAATGGATAAATTCATGGACATATAAAATTTACCAAGATTGAACTATGAAAATATTTTTTAAAAGCCTCACCAAACCAATAATGAATAATAAAATTGAAGCTGTAATAAAAAGTTTCTCACCAAAGAAAAGCCCAGGAACTAATGGCTTCACTGCTGAATTCTACTAAATATTTAAAGATGAACTAACACCAATTCTACTCAAACTCTTCAGCTACTATGGAAAACAGAAGGATCCTAAAAAAATAGAACTGCTGTATGATTCAGCAATTCCACCACTGGGTATTTGTCCAAAGGAGAATAAATTAGTATATTAAAGGATACTTGCACCCCCATGTTTACTGCATACTATTCACAATAGCAAAGATAACGGAGTCAATCTAACTGCCCCCAAGGATGAAGGGATAAAGAGAATATGATATACATATACAATGGAATACTGTTCAGCCGTAAAGAAGGACAAAATCTGCTGGGCACAGTGGCTCATGCCTGTAATCCCAACACTTTGGGAGGCCAAGGCGGGTGGATCATAAGGTCAAGAGATCGAGACTATCCTGGCCACCATGGTGAAACCCCGTCTCTACTAAAAATATAAACATTAGCTGGGCTTGACATCGCTTAGTCCCAGCTACTTGGGAGGCTGAGGCAGGAGAATCACTTGAACCTGGGAGGCAGAGGTTGCAGTCAGCCAAGATCATATCATTGCACTTCAGCCTGGCGACAGAGTGAGACTCCATCTCAAAACAAGCAAAAAAGGATAAAATCCTGTCATTTATAGAGAAGTGGATGGAATTGGAGGTCATTGGGTTAAGTAAAATAATCCAAGCCCAGAAAGATAAACATTACATGTTCTCAATCATATGTGGGTGCTAAAATAAATTTGACGTCATGAAGGCAAAGAGCTGAAGTATAGTTACCAGAGGCTGGGAAGGGGATAGAGGGCAATAAGAAGAAGTTGGTTAATGGGTATAAACATACGGTTAGATAGAAGAAATAAGTTCTAGTGTTTGATAGCACAATAGTGTGAGTACAGCTAACAGGAATTTATTATATATTGCAAAATAGCTAGAAGGGGATATTTAAATGTTCCCAATGCAAAGAAATGATACATGTTTGAGATTATGTATATCCTAGATACCCTGATTTGATAATTACATATTGTATGCACATATCAAAATCTCATATGTACCCAATAAATATGTACAGTTTTTATGTATCAATCAATATAAAAAATGTTTATGTAAGAGGCAATACTAAAAGGTAGATGTTAGAATGGTCCTTTAGATCTTGAATTTACAAAAAAAGTTTTATTATATTAATCCATGTTGTATATATTACCATCTATTAGTACTCTTTTTTAGTATTCTAACCTGTTCCAGCATATATATCTTGAGATACAAGAGTGGAAAAGAGAGTGAGATGAAGGATTTAGATTTGCATACCCGAACTTAACATACAAATGGAAATTCTATGTAATCAGAACATATTAAGTGGGTATATTTATATGTACATGTATACACATGCGCACGCACACACACACACACACACACACACACACACTATATTTATTACTGTCAAAGTCCCAAAATCAAAACTTATAACTGGAAGAAGTGTTCAAATGAGAAAACGAACAGTGGTTTATACAGAAGAAACAGGGAAAATGGCCCTTTAATACAGGACTTTACCAAAAGTTAGATAAGAAAATACAATGTTGGGAAATGTGTATATATGGAACTAGAAAAATGATCTTTGAGTTTCCAATTGCTGGAAGTCTGTCCAATTCTCACCAATAGGGATTCTGGGAAATCTCCATCTTAACTGAGATCCATGGTTCCCAGGTCTCTTTGGACCTAGAGCCAGATGACAGTTATTACTTCTCAATTCCAAGACCCAGTTAATTTCCCACCACAGAGGGATTGATAGTGGGAATAGATATTGCTTTCCTTGGAAGCAGAAAAGAGGCTGAGAGAAGAAAATCATATTATACGACAGGAAAATTTTTAAATTCTGAGAGAGTCATTCAAAATGAGCATCATGAATAACATCCCAGCATTCTGGTCCATCTTCTTTTTACCAGCTAGTTTTGGGAAATTTGAGACATGTAGCATCAGGTCTATCTACACAGACATGTGCTGTTCATAAAATGTCTTTGAGAAAATGATTGGACTAACACAACAGCCATATTGTAAAAATAGGAGGAAAGAAAGAAGGAAAGAAGGAAGGAAGAAAGGGAGGGAGGGAGGGAGGGAGGAGGAAGGAGAGAAGAGTTCAGAGAATGTTAAGAATTCAGAGAGTTCAGAGAGTGTTAGGTATTTATATCATTTAGAGAAACATTCTTAAAACTTCAAGGGCACCGTTCTGCTAAATGTATATCATATTTAAATGACTAAGGATAACTCTTCCATAGTTTTAGTTTCAACCTACTGCCTTCAGAGTAGTTTTGACTTTATAATTCTTTCTAAGAACAAGGGAACATTGCTTCTTTAATATTATTGTAAATAAAATACCCATTTTAATGATTTTCCCAAAATCAAGGAGGTTTTTTTTCCCAAAGATAAGTTGGTACTACTATTCCTATAACCAGAAATCTGTGAAAAATTTAAATGCCCTTTCTCTGGCTTCAAAACATTATTTCTACTAGAAAAGTCATTTGAAAGAGCAAATCACCTTATACACAAAAGCATGCAGTGTGTAATGCCTCTCAGCAGCAGACCCCCAGAAGCTTTTGCTTTGTAGCACTGGATGGCTTAACAATAGACTTCAACAGCAGCAGAAACACTGAGAAGACTTTAAAGACTCAAAGAGGTGCTTGCAGGTAAGAGTTACAATTATACACAAACACAAGCAGCCACCAAGTCAGCAGGACAGAAAAGCTGCTCAAACATAGAGGAAATGTGTAGAAAAGAATAAAGATGTCTGAGATAAAGTTGTAGAAGGGAAGCAAAGGTGATTGAGAGTATGTAAAAATGTATTTCAAGTTTTGAAATGTAAAGGTGAAGGTCGGGGCCATTAGAATAGGGCTTCAAAAACTCACCTTTCTTCTCGTCTTAAATATAAAGTAAGCCTTTAGTTATCATTGCTCAATTCTTTTAGTATGCCAAATATTATATTTTTACATAATGGCTTCAACCAACATTAAAGATTATTTTGATGATTTTGCTAAAGTAAAGGATATTTGGTTCAAAAATGAACTGGTGAGAAATCTGTGAGAAACTCCTAAATGCCCTTTCTTCAGCTCTAAAGGACGAGTTGGTGGGTAAAAGAATATCCCCGGCAGACCAAAATATGGGGACCATAACTGACTTTGAGATAAAACTTCTGAGCTTTAAAATCCATCACCTGGTGTGCCCAAAGGACATGCCACTCATGGTGCTACTACCAGCCAATGAGGCGGGAGGTAGGGGATATGGGGAGAAACTAAGGCTGACCAGGGTTTCTCTGATGGCCCAACAACTCTCCTCTATAGCAGTCAAGGACATTTCCCTCAACTGTTTCTCTCTTCCTCATATGTGAGACCTGAATGTTGCTCACATGGCCCTACCAGCCTTTCCTAGTCCCCTCCCTAGTGTCTCTCATTAAAGCATCTCAATATTATCCTTGAATGTTAATTCAATCTTGATGTTTGGCCAAAACTAAGAACCTATTCTTAAACCTATTCTTAAACTTATTCTTCAGCTTCATGGCTTGATGCTTCTGAAATTCTAGGGAAAACCCAAGCACTGATACCCTAGGAAAATTCTGTCTTAGAATTTGTTTCTAAAAATTCTCCTCAAGGGAAAGCCTCCTATAAAATGAAATAAAAAGACAAAATGTTTATAATATATTGTTAAGTGAAATATGACTTTTTTTAAATTTATTTTTTATTTCTATAGGCTTTTAGGGAACAGGTGGTGTTTGGTTACATGGAAAAGTTCTTTAGTGGTGATTTCTGAGATTTTGGTGCACCCATCACCCAGGGAGCATACACTGTACCCAATGTGTAGTCTTTTATCTCTCACCCCCTCCCTCACTTCCCCCTAAGTCCCCAAAGCCCATTGTATCATTCTTAGGTCTTTGAGTTCTCACAGCTTAGCTCCCACTTATAAATGAGACCATACAATGTTTGTTTTCCATTCTTGAGATACTTCACTTACAAGATTAGTCTTCAATTCCATCCAGGTTGTTGCAAATGCCATTATTTTGTTCCTTTTTATAGCTGAGTAGTATTCCATGGTATATAAATATATACCACATTTTCTTTATCTACTCATTGATTGATGGGCATTTGGGCTGGTTCCATATTCTTGCAATTGCAAATTGTGCTACTATAAACATGCATGTGCAAGTATCTTTTTTGTAAAATGACTTCTTTTTTCTCTGGGTAGATATCTAGCAGTGGGATTGCTGGATCAAATGGTAGATCTACTTTTAGTTCTTTAAGGAAACTCCATAGTGTTTTCCACAGTGGTTGTACTAGTTTACATTCTGACCAACAGTGTAAAAGTGTTCTCTCTTCACCACATTCACACCAATATCTATTATTTTATTTTTTGATTAAGGCCATTATTGCAGGAGTAAGGTGGTATTGCATTGTGATTTTGATTTGCAGTGAAATGAGACTTTTAAATGGCATAACAATTACTACAAATTATGATCTCAGTTATGTAAAATAGAATTCATGGAATGAGGAATGAGGATGCCCTGATCCACTTAGTGTTGTCATAAAGGAATACCTGAGGCCAAGCAATGTATAAAGAAAAAAGGCTTATTTGACTCATAGTTCTAATAATTGAAAAGTTCAAGATTGGCATCTGCATTTGGTGAGGGCTTCAAGCTTCTTCCACTCATGGCCAAAGGTGAAGAGCAGCTGGTGTGTGTGTGCAAGAGACCACATGATGAGAAAGGAAGCAAAAGAGAAATCAGGGAGGTGCCAGGCTCTTTCTAACAACAAGCTTTTGCAGAAAGTAATAGTCACCCCTGAGGGAGGACATTAACCTATCCATGAGGGATCCAGCTCCATGACCAAACACCTCCCATTAATCCCCACCTCCAATATTGGGGATCAAATTCTAACATCCAAATGGTTTAACATCCAAACCATAGCATAAGGTAGTGAATCATACTAGGTGTTTTTACTCTGTTTACTATTCTTTTATTATATTCTAGGTTTGCTAAATGGAGTATGTTATTATTTGATTTTGTATTTGGAAGAAAATGAAAAATACATATGAAATATATTAAATAAGTTGAGGACTTCGAGGGAAGTGAGACAAAAATCAAACAATGGAGACTATCTCTTGGATTCTTGTGTGTCTTCTTTCCCCAAGAAATAGTGAGAGCTAGACTCTTAACTGATTCCTAGCATGTGCATGCTATGGTTTAAATGCCCTCTCCCACACTCATGTTGAAACTTAGTCTCCCATGTAGTAAGATTGAGCATTAGGGCTTTTAAGAGATAATTGGGTTATGAGGTCTTTGCCCTCATGAATAAATTAATTCATTCATAGTTAATGGATTAATAAATTAATGGCTTACTATGGGAGTAGAACTGATGGCTTTATGAGGAATGGAAGAGAGACCTGAGCTAGAATGTTAGCATACTCAGCCCCCTTCGCATGTAATGCCCTGTGCTACCAGGGGGTGCTGCAAAAAGTCCCTAACAGGGCCTGGTGCGGTGGCTCACGCCTGTAATCCCAGCACTTTGGGAGGCTGAGGCGGGTGGATCACAAGGTGAAGAGATCGAGACCATCCTGGCTAACACGGTGAAACCCTGTCTCTACTAGAAAATACAAAAAATTAGCTGGGTGTGGTGGCGGATGCCTGTAGTCCCAGCTAATCGGGAGGCTGAGACAGGAGCATGGCGTGAACCCCGGAGGCGGAGCTTGCAGTGAGCTGAGATAGCGCCTGGGCGACAGAGCGAGACTCTGTCTCACACACACACAAAAAAAAAAAAAAAAAAAAGGAAAAAAAAAATCCCTACCAGCAAGAAGACTCTCACCAGATGCACATCCTCAACCTTGGACTTCATGGCCTCCAAAAATGTAAAAAATTAATTCATTTTCTTTATAAATTACCCAGTTTCAGATATCATGTTATAAGCAATATAAAGTACACTAAGATAGTACCTGTTGTACCCTGTCACCACAGAAGTCTGTCCAATCTGAAATCCTTGCTTCTCTGCTAGAGGAGGTGCAGTCCTGATCTTTGTGTGCTAGATTTCTTCAAGGTGCTCCATCATCTCATTAACAATATGTAAGACACTCAGGAAGCACCCAGAGATTCTCGTTCCACCTCACTGGTGCTTGCTGCAGTGACCAGTGCAGCTGGAGAGCCCAGCCAGTCCTCCAAAGTGTGACTTTGTGCCAATCTCCTGCACTCTAAGTTCCTGACCAATAGACTCCTCTTTCCATATTGGGTATTTTTATTTTTATTTATTTATTTATTTGTTTTTGAGACAGAGTCTCGCTCTGTTGCCCAGGCTGGAGTGCAGTGGCACGATCTCGGCTCACTGCAAGCTCCGCCTCCCGGGTTCACGCCATTCTCCTGCCTCAGCCTCCCAAGTAGCTGGGACTACAGGTGCCTGCCATCACGCTCGACTAATTTTTGGTGTTTTTATTAGAGATGGGATTTCACCATGTTAGCCAGGATGGTCTCAATCTTCTGACCTCGTGATCCTCCAGCCTCGGCCTCCCAAAGTGGTGGGATTACAGGCGTGAGCCACTGCACCCAGCCCTATATTGGGTATTTTTTAAAACATTTATCATCAAAATGAATAAGATAAACTAGAATTGAATGCAGTTTTATTGACTTTTCATCATCCATCTCCTTTTGTGCTAGAACTTCAATTTCTTAATAGACAAAATGTACTTAAAATTTCTAACTAAACATGACTTTATCACATGCAGTTTACAACAGTTTCTTTCCAGTAAATATTCAGTCATCTCAAAATTTAAACTCCTTATCAAGCTTATTTTTCCTCACTTGAGGGCTGCCTCATCTTATCCTCATTTACAAAATCCTGTGTCTGAATATAGGGAGAAGTATGTATAACTTCATAGCATTGGGTACGGGGCTGACCTGTGTGTGCCATCTTCTTCTACCTCAGGAGACTTGGCATGTCTCTGTGATTTAGCCTCTGTTGTTAACGCACTTTCTGCTGAAGCGTCCATGAGTCATTTACTCATGGTCTGTTCTCTTTGAGAAGGGCAAGACATGGTGCTTTTCCAGGGAACTTGGCCATCTCTCTCTGACTAGGCACCCCATTTTTGCTTTGACTGGTACTTCGGATGCCCCAAGTTACGGCAATGACTCTCTTGCAATCCAAGTTTGGAAAGTGTAATGGCCTTTGCTCCAGGGTCACTTCATATTTCATGGTGGTTATCTCTGACGAGTTTTCCAGCCAGCTCACTAAAGCCCACTAGGGAGGACTCAGTAACTTCTGGATACTCTCATTCCATGAAGTATCTGAGAAGACTGGCACTCAACACCTATGTAGTCACCTCCTTCAGCCATTTCTAACCTACTTTCCTGTGTCTTTTTGGGTTTGGCACCAGGCTGAGCATGTAGCTTAATGGTGGACTTTCCAGGTAAATACCCTCAATGAATGAATAGCAAGTTTGTCACCCTGGAGTTTTTTCTTCAAAAAATGTAAGCCTATGATTCCTTTTATTTGTAACATACCTTAAAGAATTCCAGCCTTTTACTCAAAGAAAGAAACCAGTTAACTAGTGTCTGTTTTTTTCACTACACTATTGATTTCTCCATGGGTATCTGTAAGCAGTAGAGGAAAGGCTGTCAACTTCCTCTTCATGATGGTTGAATGTTTCTCCATGTGGTACTCTCTTCTACTCTATGATGCTTTTGTCCCTTTCGTTGGTCAATAATCCTCATGGTCTTGCTTTATTGCAAAGGGGCTGCTGAAGAAGGAAAAGAACAAAACTGGATTACTGAAACAGAAGATGCACTGGGAGTTACTCCAACACCATTTGCTCATACTTGAGTGTCTTTTATGATTGTTACTTCTTTAGCAAGATAATACCTTCCATATATTTATTTAAAATGTTAAGTAGTGATTAAGCAGTCTAAAGTTACTATTATCATCCTCATTTTATAGATATTAAAAGTGAGGCACAGAGGTGAAATTATGTATCCCAAATTTCTTAACTAGGAAGTGTTATGTCTAATATTCTAACCCAGGCTTATCTGAATTTACAGCCTTAGTTCTCGACTTCGTGCATACTGAATCTTCATGCCTTATTATGTATTCTGTGTCTTCTACACATAACCTAGTCTTCTGGTTAAGAAAATGGGGAAAGGGATGAGGGAAAGTAATTTCAATGCCTTAATCCCCATAATCAACTCATTTCTTCAGCCACATCACCCAGAAATACGCAGGCAAATAATCCCAAGGTGTTTGTTCATGACCTTGACGTGCCTTTTCCCCAGATGATAGTTATATTTACTCCTTCTTTTCAGAATGTAACTCCTTCAACTCTTAAGGAGACTTGTATATATTCCTTCCATAAAGCCTCTGGGTAGGTGTTCAAATTTTTGGCTTATACAAAGATTTGCTTAAAGCCTCCATATTAGAAACAATAACTAATTTGCATGGCTTGTTGCAGAAACAGTATGAAAGTCCTCGCTCATCCTTTTTCCCTTCCTCCCCTAATGCACAAAAACAGGAAACAAAACTGTAAAAAAAGATGGAAAAGATGTAAAGAAAAAAGGAAAACAGCAGAAATGGAACATTAACCAAGTCACCTATTTGAACCCATTTTCCTCAACACTCTGGTTAAGGAGAAGTTGATATTGAAAGTTAATTTCAGGTGTCTACCTATAGATATAATTTAAGGTCTAATGGTAGGTCAATTTAGCAAATTTTTATAAGTAAGTCTGGTCAGGACAAAGTTGGTATGTTATTCTTCAAAATAAGTCTTTTCTCTCCAAGTTTAAATAATATTTCTAACCAACTCTGTTGCATAATTTTTTTCCTAATTAGTACACAGGTTATAATGTCCATTCTCTTAAAATTAAGGTGTGTTAATAAACCAGAAGCCAGTGTTAAATGGGAGCAGAAAAGATCTGAATGATGCAGCATAAAATAGGCATAACATCAGGACTTTCACTGAATGTATTTTAAACACTTCTATGTTTAAAAGCCATATTCTACTGAATGTATTTTAAGCACTTCTATGTTATTCAGCAAAGTAAGAAGTAGGCCGTTAGGTGATGTCACCTTATAGTGACATTTTGAAAAATATGTTCTAGCGAAAGTAGAAAGAAATTTCCTGCTTTCATATTGTGCAATTTGAAATACCCTAAATCAATAACTTGAACCTCTTAACTTGTAACATCATAAGAAAGGACACTTAACTGATTATTTCTCAAAATAACACAAGTGGGGCCACTTTATCCGAAGCACTCAATAGTCCCTTCCTACTTCAGCTAAGGTAGGATTTGATTGCCATGCAGAGGAAAAGCACTGGCTTTAGGGAATGCCACATCGTAATGTATCTTTTCTCTTTCTGGAACCCGTTTACTTTACACTTTTGAACCCATTTCTGTATTGCAAGCCCAGACATAATCAAGTTTCACTTGGCTTTGAGTCTAACCTTGACAATCGTATGTTCATATTGATTTTTGTTAATATGACCTTGACTTGGTCATACTCTGATATTGCCATCTAGAAAAGTGTCTTGTTGTAATTTGGGTTATATTTGCTTACTGGTACCAAGAGAAGATCCAATTTTATATTATCCACTTCCAAGCTCCCAGCATTTAATTTCCATTAATATTCTATATAATCACCTTTTAGGCTATACAGAAGATACAAAGAAAAATGTAGAATCTCTTCCCTCAGAGATAAATCACGTTAATAGTAAAGATTAAAATGTCTGAGTTTGTAGTTTTTGAAGAAACAATGTTTATCTGTTTTAAGCAGGATATCAGATACCCTTCCTAATTTCCTGAGATGCCAAGGTTGGGGGCTGTGAAACCAGAAACTGTGCCACAGATCACACTGAAGTATTGTTTGTGGGGAGATGCTACTGCTACCACAGGGCCAGACACTGTGGCTTGTGGCTAGAGTCCTGAGGGTGATGCGCTGTGGATTCTCCAGCCTGAACCTCTTGCACTGTTTCTCTGGAAACTAAATGGGTTGCCATCAGCTTCACCGAAATGGTTCCCACACAGAGCTTCCATTTGGACCTCATTATCTTCTGATTCAACATTCAGCACAGATGCATCTGATTGGCAGAGCCTAAACTATGTGCCTTCACCTTAGCAGAAAAAAGAGACTGGAAATTTCACGTAGAAATTCCTCTCGGTAGAATTCCTTCCATGGCCACTTCCTACTATGGAAGTCCAGGTATTCCCTAAAATTCTGGAAAAGAGTTTCTGAAGAGGAATGACTAATATTCGCTGGACAACACTAAAGCAAATTAAATGTAATCACGCAGTATATTACAGTATAAAATGAAATGTTGAATTATGTGACTCAAATTATTTATTCTTTGTGGTTTCAAACAACAGCAGCAGCAAGACTCTTAAAAATAGTAATATTACCTTAAAAAAGAAGGAAACCCAGTCACTTTTGAAACATGAATGAACTTGGAGGAGATTGCAATGACTGAAATAAACCAGACACAGAAAGACACATACTGTATGATCTCACTTATATAAGGAATCTGATAATGTTGAACTCAGGGAAGTATAGAGTAGAATGTCAGTTACCAGGGACTGGAGTCAGGGTGGTGGGAGATATTGGTCAAAATTTTAGTTAGATAGGAGGAAGAAGTTCAAGAGATCTACTGTAAAGCGTGGTGACTACCGTTAATAACAACATACTGTAGTCTTCAAAGTTTTTGCTAAGAGAGTAGATTTTAATTCTTCTTACTACCAGAAAATAAGTATGCAAAGTAATGTAAGTTAATTAGCTCAATTTACCCATTCCACAATGTATACATATTTCAAAACAATATGTTGTGCACAATAAATTTATACAATTTTACTTATCAATTAAAAATAAATTAAGAAAGTTAAAATAATAATATTAATTGAAAGATTACCATATTATACACTTCTTTTAGGCACTATCTCATTTAATCTTTGTAATAAGCATATAAATGATACTATTATAATCCTCATTTTAGGCTAACCCCTAAAGAAGCCCACAGTCTCATCACCAAAATCTGTAAATACGGTGTTACCCCCCCATGGCAAAAAGGAACATTGTTAGTGTGATTAAGTTAAGAATCAAAAAATGGGGAGATTTTCCTGAATTATCCAGATGGGTCTAAGGTAATCATAAGGGTCCTTATAAGAGGGAAGGTCAAAGTTTAAAAAAGGAGATGATAATAAAAGTGGAGGTTGGAATAATGAACTTTGAAGGAGGAAGGGGCCAGTAGTAAAGGAAGACAGATGGTCTCCAAAATCTGGAAAAAGCAAGGAAACAAATCATCCCCTAGAGCCTCTGGAAGAAATACAGCCCTGTCCATTCCTTGATTTCTGTATGTGAGATTCATTTTAGATTTCTGACATCTGGAACTGCTAAGACAATAAATTGTATTGTCTTAAGCCCCTAAATTTGTGACTATTTGTTATAGGATCAAAGAAAACTAATACAACTCTATTTTACAGATGAGGAAAACAGAACTTAAAATTTTTATTTCTTTACCTCATTTTTCATAGCTAATGAGTGGCAGGGCCAGGATTTGCAGTCCTGTTTGCCTGATGCCAAAATCTGCTCACCCACTTCTTGCTCCATGCCCTTGACTAAGCTATAGGCATTTGTTTTGGTGAAACAGAGATTCTTGGGGGCAGGAGAAAGGAGAGAGAGTCTCATGCAATTTAGAGGACAGAACATTAAACATTGATCAAGTTTCAATGAACAAAAAGGGATGAAAAGGGTTTTCCAAATGAAGTTATGGAAGTTATAGAAAGAGCTCACTACTACAGCATTTTAAATAGGCAGAAAAACCCCAGAATGCTGCCTAGTAGCTGTAATAACAGAATATACCAAAGTATGAACCTTTTGGGAGGAAGGGGAGCTGCCTTTCCCCTGAGATACTTCTACCTGAAGGTACACCACCTGGAGTAATATTCTTGGCCTCTCTATGCTTCAGAGACAGGAGTAGCTTCCTTGCTTTAGAAGTTGAGAAGTAGCTTATTTTATTAGTAAGTTTGGGAGAGGAAATGTGGATGCGTAGCTCATACTCTTCTTTTTTGGGGACCCTGCCTACCTGAACATAGTGGTGTTGTCAGCATCTCCATGACATAACTTTTTTTTCTTTTTTTGAGACGGGGTCTTGTTCTGTTGCCCAGGCTAGAATGCAGTGGCACCATCTTGGCTCACGGCTCACTGCAACCTCCACCTCCTGGGTTCAAGCGATTCTCCTGCCCCAGCCTCCCCAGTAGCTGGAACGACAGGTGAGTGCCTCCGCTCCTGGCTAATTTTTAGTATTTTAGTAGAAACAGGGTTTCACCATGTTGCCCAGGCTGGTGTCAAACTCCTGAGCTCAGGCAATCCACCCACCTCGGCCTCTCAAAGTGCTAGAATTAAAGTCCTAAGCCACCACGTCCAGCCAACATAACTTTCATAGCATCCAGCTTCCACGTAAGAGGCATCCATTGTTTAATGCTGCCTGAGACTGAGGGGAAAGTTGTCCTTAGACTGACATGTGGTGTTGAATCCACTTCTATCACAGATGTGAAGGAACGTTCTCCAATATAGCCTTTCTCATTGATAAAGGTGATATTTTCCTCCTTTCCCTTTTGATTAAGAAATCCATCTTTAAGTGCTTTTCTCTCTCTCATACTTTACTGTTAGCATTCAATAGAAGCCAAACTGCACCTTCAATAATTTGCTTAGAAGTTTCTTCAATCAGACCAGGTGCGGTGGCTCACGCCTGTAATCCCAGCACTTTGGGAGGCCAAGGCGGGCAGATTACCTGAAGTCAGGAGTTCCAGACCAGCCTGGCCAACATGGTGAAACCTCGTCTCTACTAGCTGGGTGTGGTGGCACACGCCTGTAATCCCAGCTACTTGGGAGGCTAAGGGAGGAGTATTGCTTCAGCCTGGGAGGCGCAGGTTGCAGTGAGCCAAGATCGTGCCACTGCACTCCAGCCTGGCTGACAGAGAAAGACTGTCTCCAAAAAAAAAAAAAAAAAAAGAAGTTTCTTCAGGCAAGTATTCTGTCTCTCACAAGTTATTCTTTTCATAAAACATTACAACATAAACACAGTTCAGCCAAGTTCTTTGACAATTCATAACAAGAATGACCTTTCCTTAAGTTTTCAATATGTTCCTCATTTCCATCTGAAACCTCTTGAGAATGGCTTTCATTAGTTGAAAGAGTGAATATGTTCTAGATATAATTATTGGACCTTGTTCCACCTAATTCTAATGCCCATGCTTCATGTTATTCTGTTTATTAAAAAATTGTCTTCAAATGTTTCCTTCTGTGTAAACGTTTTCCTCATACCACCCCCGCCCCCTCCCCAACCGCCTCAGGGGGCTATGTAGTGATGTAGGGTACTGTCCAGGGGAAAGGAAAAACAATAATTATACATTCTGAATTGTAATTTAATATATTAAGCCTCATTACATAAAAAAATGTATTCCTCAGAAAGTTACTTGGTATCATCTGGCACAACATAGATAACAGCTGTTCATAAAACCCTGTTTAGTGAGCTTATTAGTACTTAAACAACTCACAGTTTCATGGTTTATTAACTGTAGAATTTCCTTAGAAAGAGGAACAATTCCTCCAACTGCTATAGAAATACAATTAATATACTACAAATAGGATCAATCTGAAAAGTATTTAATTTATATTAAGCTGTTACTAAATATATTTTGAGCAAACACATACCTGAAATCTTTTAGTGTACTAGATATTTAGTGTATATCAGGTATTACAAACTTTAAAAGGGAAGACTTTGACCTTTTAGTAGAATTATGTTGCACTGCTACACTGTGGTCTTTCTTACTGTAATAGCAGTAACAATAAAATGAAATTAGAAACATTAACTCATGTTTGCTCCGTGTAATTATTTAAAATGTTTTTTAATCTTCTCTACTTTTTCTAACATGTTCTGAAATTGAGAAGATAAGCATTTATTATCCACAATGTTCAGAATGTCTAATTCCTCAAGTCACCAAAAAAAAAATTCAGATCTCTTGAAATTTCTTTTTTTATTATTATTATACTTTAAGTATTGGGATACATGTGCAGAATGTGCAGGTTTATGTGTATACATGTGCCATGGTGGCTTGCTGCACCCAACAACCCATCATCTACATTAGGTATTTCTCCTAATGCTATCCCTCCCCTGGCCCCCCACCCCCCGACAGGCCCTGGAGTGTGATGTTCCCTTCCCTGTGTCCATGCGTACTCATTGTTCAACTCCCACTCATGAGTGAGAACATGTGGTGTTTGGTTTTCTGTTCCTGTGTTAGTCTGCTGAGAATGATGGTTTCCAGCTCCGTCCATGTCCCTGCAAAGGACATGAACTCATCCTTTTTTATGGCTGCATAGTATTCTATGGTGTGTATATGTCACATTTTCTTTATCCAGTCTATCATTGATGGGCATTTGGGTTGGCTCCAAGTCTTTGCTATTGTGAATAGTGCTGCAATAAACATACATGTGCATGTGTCTTTATAGTAGAATGATTTATAATCCTTTGGGTGTATACTCAGTAATGGGATTGCTGGGTCAAATGGTATTTCTGGTTCTAGATCATTAACATATTGGTGATCAGGCCATCAATAAAGTCATTAGAATGGCTGAGACTACCTAAGAATACAGTATTAAGAAGGTAGAGAAGATGGCCAGAGAGAGAAACACGAATGATACCAACACTTCAAAGGTGATGGGCTTCCGGAAGAGAATAGATTACTTGATTAAACAGTGAAAAGAAAATATGGTAACCATTGGAGAGTTTTAAGGAGATCAAGCTAAACTTCAAGAAGATAAAATAAATTAATGACTAAAAAGTAACCACTGTATTTATCCATTAGATCATTGGAGACCTTAACAAGAATAAATTATTATAAATAGAGGGCTGTTGTATAATCCTGACTCCACCAGGTTGACTGGTAGATGGGTGATGAGAGTGGTTTTACTCAGTACAGATTACTATTCTGAAAAGTGGAGATAATAAAGAAAGTAAAGATAGAGTCAAAAGATGGTGGCAGAAAAGTTAAGCAAATTGAGAGGAACATGTAAGTAGAGAGAAAGTGAAGACAGATGAATGAAGGCATAACTGATTAGCAATGTTCTAGGTGGAGACAGGAGAAAATGAGATCACGGTCGTGACTGGAGGAAAAAACCCATCTCTGGGACTGGATAAAATAGAATAAAGATGATGTATTTGTTTGCTAGGGCTGCCATACCGAAGTATAATTAACTGAATGGCTTAAACAATAGAAATTTCTATTTTCATTCTGGATGCTAGAAGTCCATAAGGTTTGGGCAGTGTTGCTCTCTTCTGTGGCCTTTCTCCTTGACTTATAGATGGCCATCTTGTCCTAGTGTCTTCTCATAGTCTTACCTCTACACATGCTGTGTCCACATTTCCTCTTCTTATAAGGATATTTTTCATATTAGGTCATTAGTCATATTCCTAGTAACCTCATTCTAATTTACTTATTTAAAGATCTTATCTCCAGATGTGGTCACATTCAGAGATAATGGGAGTTATGACTTTAGTATACAAATTTTGGGGAGATGCAACTCAGTCCATAAAGATGGGTAGATACTTCTAATAATTAAATAAAAGTCATATTGAATATCTAACCAAATGTTTAACACATATTTTTAAAGCATGCTTATAAAATGCAGGTTGCACAATTGGAATCATAGGAGCAGAAAGACTATGGAAAGTAGGTCTTACAGCTAAAGAATATTCAAAACGAAGTTTCTGCATTCAGAGGACACAAGAGATTAAACCCTGAACATCTCTGCTTTTCTGCTTTCAACCATATTTCAAATCTGCTTTCTGGCAATAAACACTGATTGTTATTGGAGGTCACGCTGAATTCAGGGTACGTAGTATAGAGTCATTGACAAATTGCTTCTGTGCTGTAAGGTGAAAATGATGAAATATTCTGCTATATCTCAAGCATTGTTTCTTCCAGTTACATCATCTTTGAAAACATCAAAAAGCATAAACAGTTGCTAAGAAGAATATATCCAATCCTCTATATGTCTATAGGGATTGTCAAATTTAATGATTTATTTATCTTTCACTCTTCATCAGATTTACTGAGCTTCACTCTATAAGAAAAATATACAGATTTAACGGAATGCTTATTAAGAACAGAGTAAATGCAGACTCAGTCAAAAAATGGCATTTTATCAACTGTCAGAAAATATGAGGAATCTTTCAAATTATCTGCCTTCATTAAAATCAATTTTTAAATTAAATTATATAAACATATGGTATAAGGTTATTCCTTTAGGAAATGTCATTTTATTTCCTCTATGTATAAACCTTTGCATACAATTTCAATGCTCCTTATGCATCTTCTGTATAACAAACTGAGGCAGGACCTCCAAGCTGCATGACTCGAGTCCCTGTGGAACACAGCAGATCCTCAAATAACACTGTTTTGTTGAGTGTTGCTTCCTTATAACATTGATGATAAACCTAAATAAATCGATTAGCATTGAGGCCACTGTCTGTGTGGTGTGCACATTCTTCCCATGTCTGAAGGATTTTCTCTGAGTACTCTAGTTTCCTCCTACATCTCAAAGCTATACACGTTACAATAATTAGTGTGTCTCAGTGGTCCCTGTCTGAGTGAATATGGGTGTGTGTGAGTGCACCCTGTGATAAGACGGCATCTTGTCCAGGGTAAGTTCCCACTTTGTACCCTGAGCTATAGAGAGAGACTCCAGCCACCTGCACCTCTAAACTGGAGTAAGTGGGTGCAATAATTACCTTGCTTGTTTTTATTAATCTGTCTTAAATGTCTATATAGCACATGCTTACTTTAATGTTTAATATTAGAAGTGTTTTGCTCTTCATTTAGAAGTTGGTGATGTTTTTGTGACCAGAAATATGCTGTAGGAACTTAACTCTTGTTTACATCAATTAGTCTATGTTAAAATTTGCTTCATTGCACCTCGTTTTGATTAAAGTTACAGTTTCCAAGAACTTATCAAGACAGTAAGTGAGGATTTACTGTACTCTGGCTGCTGGATAACCCTGGCTGGCATCTGCTTTCTGCCAGAATTGCTGGAAAGCAGAAGGAACCAATCAAATGTAGTCATTTCAATTGGCTCTGCATTAACACAATATTGGATGCAAATTGCCACCACTTGCTCATGACCATTTTCATGGGCTGGGTCTTAGGAATTTCTTCTTCTATTATTTTAATACAAAAATCTACAGATAGTTTCCTTCAAGGAGCATGGACGGTGTTCGCTTCACTATTTTCAAATTCATATTAGGCAAAGCTGTTGGACTCTGCAGCTATAGTGACCTCAGCCAGGAAGCTCCAACCACAGCACTTACTAAATATATATTTTTCATTCCTAGGGGTACTCAGGAGCAGTGAAAGGGAAGTGATCTTCATTTTAAGTGGCTTCATGGAAGTGTTCATACTTAACAAATGCTTGATTGATGTTTTCTATTGTGCCTATTCAGCTGCAAATCCACTCTTTGTTCCAGATATTGGGAAGGTTACTGAATTCATGGATAATACAGATATGATAGACAGGGGTAGAGACAACTGAATAACTTCTGCTCCAAAGGTAGTGCGTTTACCTGCTACATTGGGCATAGGTATATGATATGATTTCTTTCAGGAGGCATCCTTAGTATCTAGTCTAATGTGTAATACATATTTAGTTTTTTGTATTGTACATAGTCAAATTAATTTACAATTTGTGCATTTTCTATTTTTAGATGTTTCAGTAACTTGTGCCTCATAATATGAATGAATCTCATCTTGAAACAGTTTTTCAGCACTAGATCTGTGACTTCATAGTTTGTCATAATTATTTCCACAAGATTTTTGGATTTTAATACAAAGACATGCACATGGTCACCCTTTATCACAGGATCACTGACACCGATGGGGTTATCTGCCATCTACTTCGGCTTCATGGCATGGTGTGACTTTGTTTTGGCAACATCTGACAATGCTATGGACTATACTGACTCTCTGATTTGTAATTTAAGCTCAGAGTAATTGATAAGCACCCTTCTTAAGAGTCCAGACTTCTTGAAGTTCTAGGTTGTCTTTTTCATCATCACTCTGAATAATGAACAGTAACTGGTGTTGGTTTTACTCCATACTGAAGACTACTGGGTCCTGCTTATTTCTCATTAGTATTCACAAAAATAATTGCCTATTAGCTGGAGTATTACTTCCACTCTCAGCCACCACCTCTCCATCTTCTTGTACTTGTCTTCCATCTCATTCAACGTGTCAGGTGCAAACTGCTGCTGTCCTGGTTGCAGGTCTTGCTGAAAGTCATTGTCCTCATTTGAGTTATCTTTGTGATGGCGATTGTTGTCTTGGGATGTTGGCATTGTTATTCTGGGCATTATTATCATTGTTACTGTTGGAGATCTATTTGCTAACAAGGGCCAAGGAAACCCAAATTCCTATGCCTGCACTGACGAAACAATATAGTCCAGTCAAATAAACTCCAACTGGGCAACAATTCAATAAACTGGCCGAAGGAATCAGGCTTCAGTATATGGCACTGAACTAGGCTGATATTAACCAATCAATTCCATCTCGAGTGGTCTGAGATCCAATAGTATGGTTTATATAGATAAGACAGTTATAAATTACAGATATTTGATATAGGAAAAACTTCATTGATTACCTTTATTCCTATAATGATGATGATACCAGGATATTCTACCACATCAGTCAAACCATACTTTACCAGATCTGCATCAGCCATTCTGCTCTGCAGCTCACTCATCTACATATCCCAGATGGTGGGTTTCACACTTGTAGAACTTCAACTCTGACATCTTAATGAAAAAAAAAAGACATAACTGTAGGTTCAGGAATGCTGGATTCAAACTTTATGTAAGCTACAGGGCAGTGAGGGTGAAGAACTAAGATCTTTTTTTAAGAGCATTTTTGCAAACTCCCCAAACAATACTGCACAAATTTCTAAAATCATGTGATCTCTAACTGCCTCCAATTACATATCAGATGAGACCTACAATGAAAGGAACTGGAACCATTTCTAGGTGTTCCTAGTTTCAGGAAGAGGCTAAATATGTTACTAAAAAGATGTATTTTCAGGAATTTAAGGGTCCTTTACATTTCCTCATGATGAAAGATCTTAAGCTGATGCACAGAAAGCTTTTAAACAGTAGTGGTTTAGTAACTTTTAACTACTCCAAATAGAGGTGTCTGAGGGTTGAACTATAAAGAATTTCAGGAACATTTACCCCTACTAAACATGAAGTTTTTATTCTGGATCTCATAGAAATTTTCAGTTTATTTTCAGGAGGAGTCAGAAATGATTCATCATTCATTACAAGAATTTCCCTAAAATATAACCCACAGCAGCAGTAGGTTATGCTGTAGGTAACCTACAGAACATGTGCCATATTTGTCCAAATGGACTCTGCCAACTACAAATGAGAGGTTTCCACATCTAGTAACTTTGGATATGCTTGCAAAGCTTCTAGGACTCCTAGAATGCTAAATGTCTCATGGTCTTGTACTCTCCATCTCTCAAGGTATCTAGGGTGAAGGCCATGTAGTTGTTTGATGTCTGACATCTTATTAAAGTGTTGGAAAACTGGAAATCTGTAAAGCCACTTGGGATGTATTTTCACCACCACTCTGCACAGGACTCACAACCTTCACAACTCTCAGATACAAGGACATTGCTTCCTTTAGCTTTCTGAAAACATTCCATACACATGATATCCTACAGAAGGAGGTAATTAAAAATAAGGCAATGCACATCAGGTGAAAGTTGATTTACATAGTCCCTTAGTTCATCTGATATTATTTCCAGGGGGATTTCATTATTCATGAAACACCTTTTAACACTCTTCTTTCATGGCCCTATTGCTGCCTTGTCTGTAGTATCAAAGAGCACATCTTCTCTCTTGGTTACTTGAGTTCAAAACACTTACACTGGCCTTCACAGTCTGTTACTGTGGTTGAGAGGGAGGGAGAAATGTGACAGACACTTCTGGTAGTACTCACCACCTTGGCTCCAGGGATTGGAAAATCTAATACAATTAGAAGGCACATAATTTTTAAGGACTAGCAATAAGTAATTTTGACAAAGAATAAATCTATGCAGACAACTGTGGAGGGCAGTATTTTAGAAAAAAGATTGGATTGGTTAAAGGAGTAAATTTTCAAAATACTTCCCTTTTTCTTACCTATATTTACAAGAATGTTTCAAACAAAATGTTTCATTGCTATCATAAAACATGTCTCTTCAAATATTGTGTGTAAATTTGGTTCTAAAATTCATTTTAAGTCATTTAAGCCACTAACAATCTGTGCTAAGATGTTCTTAAAAGAAATTGGGCATATTTTCAATATTTGGGGGAGAAAATTAATAGCAAATTTTTAAATAACCAACACAAAATTCCAGGTTCTCATGATAACAGTTATATTAGACTCTATTTTTTCTTCTTAAATAAGCTTTATATACATTTTACATGCATTAGAACATTTACTCCATGAACATAGATTTCATCTGTCTAGTTTATTGCTAATTCTCATTGCTAGACCAGTTTCTGGCATTCAGTAGTCACTTAATACATATTAGTTACACAAATGTTCGCCAAGGGAATAGAGTTGCTGGATAATGACTTAGAGTCATTTTTTAAAAGTGATGACTTGGAATTATTATGAATGCCACTATAGTATTTAGCCAGAAAGCAGTCTTGCTTAAAGTGTTTGGGATGTAGGAGAATTTCGTCCTACATTCAATGGTGCCAACTTGCGATATTTTATCTTTTATATTTGAGATTTTGTCTGTCTGTTTAGTTTTATCCCTTTGTATAGAATCTTAGATACCAATTCTTGATGTTCTCAGCAAACATTTCTGGCAATGTCAGTAATGATCTTTGCTGTCCTAAAATCTCTTTTAGAAGCCGTAAAAGCAGACACTGAGCCTTTCTTTTCTACCCTAATCTCCAGTGCCAAGCCCAGCACCTGGATTGTGGTAGACAATTCATAAATATAGTTGAACTAAGTAATAAGAAGTGTATCTTTGGAGGACAAAGACTACCAGAATCAGTCATCCTTCCTTTCATTTAGAGAAATCCTCTAATATTCCCTTTGTTTTATTTTGTATCCTTTTCAAAAGTTTTTTTTTTTTTAATTTGTCAATACTATGCATTTGAGAGAATGGGGGGATGGATTTTTTCCTTGTATTTCTTCAAACAAATGAAGCTGTTCTAAAAATTTTCAAATGTGATTAGAATGAAAGGACATTAGGTTTATAATGATATTTCTATTTAGAATTGGCACAGATGAAATCACACATAATCCTTGTTTTGAGTAAACGTATTTATAAGAAGAATAACTAGACATGCAGCCACTGAGAAGAAAATGTCTTCTTAACCCACAATAGAGTTTATTTCTTTATAAGTACTTCAACTTGACACGATTATCCTACTTGACAAAAATGAAAATGTCTGCAAGAAATATACAAAATAACTCATAAAAATAATTTATGAATAATTTTAGTTAATTATAAATAGCCACTTATTTCCTGGAAAAAAATCTAAATTTCCATGCAAAAATGTAATTCCAAATTCAAACTTTACAATTTAAAAATCAAGTTTGATATTTTACAAAATAATTACTAATTATTAAGATTTAATCAAATTGCCCTTATAATGAGTGAAGAAATCTATGATCTGGTCCCTTATTTGTTTCTTTCCTACATTTCACAAATGTCACTTGGCCTGGTTTTCTGCAACACAAGTATTTTCCTATATTCATTAATATGACTGTTAGAACATATTTCTAACTTGGACAATTTCAAAAGTATTTTGAAGTATTCCAAATGGAACTAATTGGTAGCTCATGAGGTAAAAGTACTGCCATATGACTATATCTTGTACACCAAACTATAAAGAGTAATTACTGAATCAGTTAAATAGCACATATAATCTGTGTGCATTGTTTCTTTTAATTGCAAAGGACAGCAATTTCACTGAGCTAACTAACACACAATCCCCAAAACTGAGAATTTATTTGAATCATGCTGGGGGAATACCATTAAAGCCAAGTAAAAAATTAAACTGTGATGGTATTGTAATAGGAGCTCCCAAGACCTCAACAGCAGAACTTCTGAAACTTCCAACTGGACCTTTATTGACGTAAGTTAGCTCCCAATTCGTAGCATTGCCTTTTCCCCTTCCTCTAAGTTGAAATTTGTGAGCACATCCATATGCACATGAACATTCAAAAGAAAGAGGGAAAGACAGACAGAGAGACAGAAAGAGATGGAGATTTGAATGGTCCACATTATTGAGATGTCCACATCTCAGTCAGTCAACTCTTGTCTTGGGGTGGGGTCACAGAGTGAAACATGTGGCCTGGTAATTACAGCTAATGTTTGTTGACCATGTACTGGGCACTAAATACTGTTCTCAACACTCTCTATGTTCTAACTCATTTAAGCCTTTCAATGACTCTAGGGTCTCTTTACTATTAACCCATTTTACATATATACAAGCATATACAACAATAAGTGTCTTAAAATGTCCTTTCTTGCCTAGGAAAATGAGAAGTATTCAAAATCTTAGATTTATGTAACATCTTATGTTCATCTGTGATGATCTTAGACATTTCTAATAATCATTCAGGTCAGATTATACTGCATGAGTATCTTTGTTTTACGCATGAAGCCACTGAGTCAAAACAATTGTGTGATCAACAATGGCCACAAAATTAATGCGTAATAGAATAGAGACTAGGGGACTCAGGACCCCTTAGGAGAGGTCTGGAAAACACTCAAAGCATGTGGCCTGGGCCTTTCTTTTCACAGACTAGTAAATTTACTTTTATTTTGACAAGATCTTCTATAGTTTATTAATAAAATTAGGAAGAACACATTAAATATATGAAAGAATAAGCATTTGACACATTAACAATTAAGCATAATACTTTTATTTCTTGAGTTTCCTGATACAGATCTATGTACATTCAATCAGAAGGCTTCTATCTGGAAAAAAAAATTATATTTTTGGACAAAAATTTGAGGAAATAAATATATCATAATAGTACCCTAGGTCTGATATACTCATTTCTCCCAGCCAATCCCAGCCCAAATGTTAGTTTCTACTTAGACCAGACCATATTTACTAGGTCAATATGTAAATATTAATAGCAAAAGCTTCAAAGTGAAACCTAAACCTTACTGTGGGCATTGGAAAACATAGTATAACTCTAGGCCCTGATGAATGACTGACCATACAGTAAGGAAGAAAAATAAGGTTGAAAGAAGGTGGAGAGAAATACATAGTACTACAGAATGTATGTCTCAGAGATTAGAACTCTGATAAGCCTCTTAACTGAGCCTGAGACCTGAAGGAGACCCACCCGTAGCAAGAACATGGAGAAACTCCTTTCACTAAATGTGATTCACTGAAAGTTCAATTGTGAGTCATAAGAAGCATTACTTTTATGTCTTTGTGACAAAAGCTAAATTTAAGAGAGATTGACTATAGAATATATTTCCATTTCTTTGTGTCTTATTCAATTTCTTTCATCAATGTTATAGTTTTCAGTGTAGAGATCTTTTACCTGCTTGATTAAATTTATTTCTAAGTGTTTTTTGTAGCTATTGTAAATGAGGCTGTCTTATTTTTCAGATAGTTTTCTATTCATGTATAGAAATGCTATAGATTTTTGTATGTTTATTTTGTATCTTAAAACTTTACTGAATTTGATTATTAGTTCCAAGAGTTTTTTTAGTAAAATATTTAGGGTTTTCTATATACATGATCATGTCATCTGCAAATAGGGCAATTTTGCTCATAGATTGGAAGAATTCATATTGTTAAAATGTCTAAAGTGATCTGCAGATTTGGTGTAAGCAATATCAAAATAACAATGATATTCTTCCACAGAAATAGAAAAGTACAATCCTAAAATTTGTATGGAACCACAAAAGACTTCAAATAGCCAAAGCAATCTTGAGCAAAAAGACCAAAGCTTGATGCATTACACTTCCTGACTTCAAAACATACTACAAAGCAATAATAAACAGAATAGCATGGTAGTCGCAATAAAAATAGACAAATAGACCAAAGGAAGAGAATAGAGAACACAGAAATAAATCCATGACCTTATAGCTAACTGATTTTTGACAAAGTTGCCAAGCATGCACAATGGAGAAAGGACAATCTCTTCTATAAATCGTGTTGGGAAAGCTGGATATCCACATGCAGAAGAATCAGAAGAATAAAGCTAGATTTTTATCTCTCACCATATTAAAAAAATCAACTCGACCAGGCACCATGGCTCATGCCTGTAATCCTAGCACTTTGGGAGGCTGAAGGGGGCAGATCACCTGAGGTCAGGTGTTTGAGACCAGCCTGGTCAACATGGTGAAACCCTGTCTCTACTGAAAATACAAAAATTAGCCAGGCATATTGTTGCATGCCTGTAATCCCAGCTACCCAGGAGGCTAAGGCAGGAGAATCGCTGGAACCTGGGAGGTGGAGGCTGCAGGGAGCCAAGATCACGCCACTGCACTCCAACCTGGGCGACGGAGCAAGATTCCATCTCAAAAAAAAAAAAAAAAAAAGTCAACTCAAAATGAATTAAAGACGTAAATGTAACACCTGAAATGATACAAGTATTAGAATAAAACATAGAGGAAACACTTTATCATATTGGTCTGGGCAAGGAATTTTTGGATGAGATAAAAGCACAAGCAATGAAAGCAAATATAGAGAAATAGAATTATATCAAACCAAAAAGCTTTTGCACAGCAAAGGAAATAACCAATAGAGTAAAAAGACAACTTACAAAATGGTAAAAAAATTATAAACTATGTATCTGACAAAGGGTTAATATTCATCATTAATAAGAAACTCAACAGGAAAAAAAATATAATAATAATCCAATTTAAAAATGGATAAAAGACCTGAATAGACATTTCTCAATAGGAGACTTACAAATGGCCATAAGGTATATGAAGAAATGTCCAGCTTTATTTATTTATTTATTTATTTATTTGAGACGGAGTCTTGCTCTGTCGCCAGGCTGGAGTGCAGTGGCGCCATCTCAGCTCACTGCAACTTCCGCCTCCCAGGTTCAAGCGATTCTCCTGCCTCAGCGTCCTGAGTAACTGGGACTACAGGCGCACATCCCCACACCCAGTTAATTTTTGTATTTTTAGTAGAGACGGGGTTTCACCGTGTTGGCCAGGATGGTCTCCATTTCTTGACCTCGTGATCCACCCTCCTCGGCCTCCCAAAGTGCTGGGATTACAGGCGTGAGCCACTGTGCCTGACCTAAGAAATGTTCAGCAGTATTAATCAGTAGTAAAATACAAATCAAAACTTTAGAGAAAAAATCACCCCACACCTGTTAGAATGGCTATTATCGAAAACATATAAAATAACAAATGTTGGCAAGAATGTGGAGAAAGAGGGACTTACACACAGGTGGGAACATAAATTAGTCCAGCCATTATGGGAAACAGTATGCAGATTCCACAAAATATATAAATAGAACTACCATATATTCTAGCAATCCCACAACTGGGTTCATATCCAAAGGAAATGCAATCAGTATGCTGAAAAGATATCTACACTCTCATGTTTATTGCCACACTCTTCACAATAGACAAGAAATGGAATCAAGTATCCATCAATAGATGAATGAATAAAGAAAATGTGGTATATTCATACAATGGAATACTATTCATCCATAGAAAACAATAAAATCCGGTCATCTGTGGCAACATGGGTGAACCTGAAGGACATTAGGTTAGGTGAAATAAGCCAGGCACCAAAAGACAAAACTGGATGATCTCATTCATATGTGGTATCTAAAAGTTGATCTCATAGTAGTAGGGAGTGGAATAGTAGCTACTGGGACCTGGGGAGAGGAGGAGAGATGAGAGGATAGGGATTGGTCAGTGGGTACAGCATTACAGATAGGAAAAATAAGTTTGGTGTTCTATTGCAGAGTAGGTTGACTAGGGTTAACAATATTATATTGTGTATTTCAAAATAGCTAGAAGAGAGAATTTTGAATATTCTCACCACAAAGAAATAAATCTATGAGGCGAAAGATATGCTAAATACTCTGATTTGATTTTACATATTGTATACATGTAACAAAATATCATACTGTACTCCACAAGTATGTATAATTATTGTATGTCCACTATAATAATTTTTTAAATTAAAACAATAAAAAGCTTAAGTAGAGGATATTCTCTTTATTTATACTAGACACAGCCTATCTTTGGGGAAACTTAGGTCTAGGAGAACATACACCTGATGGGTTGAAGAGGGATTTTTATTAGTAGCAGCTGGCTCTATCACTGGGTAGTTATGGTAACAGCAGGAAACTAAGATCCTTACCAAGAAAACAAAGTGAGAAGAAAAACGTAGATGCCCAGCATGCATTGAGACCCTGCCATATGGGCATTCCCAGTATCATCACGGGGCTAAAGTCCTGGTTTGGCAGATGAGGTCACAAGTCCTTTAAACATCAATTTACATATGGCCATTTTCACTTTGCAGGATTTTCTCTTTCAACCACTCCGGAAATTTTACATTCAATATCCAGTGATATGTCTTATTTATATCATTTATAACAAGCATTATTTTGTTACCTACATAATAATGATAAACATTCAGGAATTTTATTGCATTAAGGGCCTGGTATGCAATATATATGATTGGGGACATTTATGGCAAAATCTACCCCAATGTGGTCTCTAAATTACATTTCAAAGAGCAAATCTCCACCCAATCTCCATCCTTACTTTTCATGTATCATATGGTTTTAAAATGTTGTGATTAAATCTAGAAAAATGAAACATTATTTCTGCAATGGAAATGTTGACAATGATCTTTCTTATTGAAATCTCTGCAATTTCAGATTAACTCTACAGTTAATAACATCTTTGGGTAGAAGAAAAGATTCTTAGAGAAGTGCTCTTCCGAAGGTTACATGTATTATTTTTTAATACATCTCAGCTTTTCTGAATTCTCCTGGCAATCACTGTAATATAAAATATGGATTTCACAAACAGAAACAGAAGCTCAAACTCATTTTTTCTTTTTATATTAGTTCTGCCAAGTCCCTGATGCTTGCCATAGGAAAGAATCTATATGTTTTTCTTGTAAAAGCTATCAGTTCAGTCCATTCCCTCAGAAGCCTTTGTTACTCCATAGACACATTTTCTCATAGGATAAAAGATGAAACTAATGTTTCATCACAATATTATAACATAATTTTAAATCATTGTAAATAGGTTGGTGGTGCTGGGGAATGGAAGAATAAAAGGTTAAACGTTAAAGAATTTTGTACCTTAACCTCTTGTTTCTTGAAAATTGAATGCATCTTTTTTTGCCTCATTAAGGTTTCATCCATTCAACCATTTATTCACTTATTCTTACTTTCCTAGAAGCATTGATTGAACATCTTCTACATATTATCACCACCCTAGACACTACAACAACAAAGAAGGTAAGTACTTAACTACAAAGAGCTCAATACAATCATTTCTAATAAAGAACTATGAAAAAATTGCTGCCACAACCTGGAAGAGCCATAAACCAGGCTTTGTGGATGGATTCAGATTTTCCTATATGGAAACAAAAGAGCTACAAAAGCTTCTCTTTCCTGTGCGCAACTACCGTCTTTATTCAATGAAGACACTTAATTGTCTAATACTGCAGGCTCTCAAAGTGAATATAAAGAAGTCATTAACAATAGAGATTAGAATAAACTAAAAACAAAAATAATAAATTCAGAAATATTTCTTTAATCCTTGCATAAAAGTCATATTTGATATTATAATCATGAAATAAATCAAATCATATTTCCCCACAACCCACATTATGTTCCTTCAGTTAAATAGATACTTAGTAGATGTGGTCATTAACAGCCATTACTTTAAAAACATACTGCATTTGCATTTAACAGATGTTTAGTGAGTGCCAAGTGTTGAAGGTATTATTTTGGAAATTAACATTTATGATGGGAGATTCATAAACTGTTGTTTCAGCTAGAAAGTGAATCTCTTCTAGATAATTGATAAAGCATAGAAAACATATGTGTGATTTTTGTACCCAAAGATCAAATTGGGTTTTCTTCTATTTTCTATTTCCTGTGCCTACATAATATTTCTCCCTAAACTTCACGATGTTGAAATAGGATATTTAAGCCTCTAGGTGTTCATAGACTCCTGAACTAATGGGACTTAACTTGGCCAACTGGACTTTTATTTTTTCAAGTTAATATTATTCACCATAATGTACTCAGTAAAATAGAGGTACAAATCTACCCAAAGATAATAAAAGTAACTGTTCTTTTGTACAATTTTGCATTAACAGATATGGTGATTAAAAAACAAATGGGTGATTATAAACACATAAACCCACATTAAGAGACTATGAATAAGGCTGATATATTTGACACTGTGCTTATGTTGTAATATCTTTAAAATTGTCTTTAGGGGCACTGGAGCCAGAGCACATCCTTATAAGTTAGGTTGCTGATATTTTTCCCTAAGAGATTTGATGTTCCTGCTGTCATTCATCCTAGACAACTAAGACCTTGAGCTGGCAAGCTTTTTTAAAAGCTGGAGAGTAAACTTGCTCTATGGGTCTTGGTGGAAGCGGGAGATAGAGAAGAGAAAGGAAACCTTCCAGACTCTAAGTGGTTTTAGATGTTAAGGGGTGGGAGGGATACTGTGATCTTCCCTAAGTGACATAGAACTGATATAAACCAAAGAACTGGTCTAGTAAGAGATCCCAAGACAGATCTGGAATTGGCAGTAGTTTTTGCTTAACTTATTATTCTCCCATATCATTTTACCTACCTTCTGTTTCCTTAAAGTCAATACTAGTTTCAATTTGTGGAAAGCTGGAAATGCGATGATTCCCATGCCCTGAGTTTCTGCTCCAGACACCAGGTGGGGGCATGGCAATTGTGACTGGAGAGAGTGGAGGGGTCATCTTATCCGCCACATCAGAAGCTGAGGTTAGGATATTGTGGCAAGAGATGAAAAGTGAAGTGATGTGAGGAAACTTCATCCTGAATTCAACTAAAGCCCTGGAATACTTGTTCAAATAACCAGCTGACAACTTGGGGTTAAGCTGTCTTGAATTTAACCTGTTTAGCTCAGCCAATACAATTATGAAATAAAAAGTTAACAGTCTACTATTTTGTAGTCCCTGGATAAAGAGGCCTAAATGGTATCCTGTAAAGTTATGCAGAGTACTATCTGCATAGATCTAGTCAATGACCTTGGCTAGTAGCATCATTTGGTTTCCAGCTTTATGTGCATCAATTCTTCTTTATATGCAGTAGTTAATTTAATGCACCATATATCTTATCTCAAACTCCTTGGGAAACATTTGAATTTAGTTATTTTCCATTCTACTATTGAGAATCTGTCTTCACAAGTCACATAGCACTGTTACAAACAAAAATCACTTGGCATACACAATCCAAATTAAGTATACATTTTGCCTGTGTTGCTATTTCATGGTAAATTTTATTTTCCATTTTCTTATTTTCATTTTCTGTCTTTTATTACCTTATGATGACACTGAAATGCCTAAAGAAGTAGATAAATATCTTGTTCTAACTTTGCTGATTAAAAAGAAAACAGTTAAGCCTTGTACATTTCACAGTAATGAAGAAAGACTCACAAACATCTTATCAGGTCTGAAAATTTGTCACCAGATGTATGTGGAAACTGTCTTGGTGAACCTGCCTTCATGCAAATTTGAAACATCTTATTAAACTTAAAAATAAACATTGTCTCTTTTTCTTATTTATTAATAATGTAGTTTTGTTTTATGATTCAAATTTTCTTTAGAAAGTGGCTTTATAATTGCACAGGAGACAAGAATTAATTCTACTGGGGCTTTATATCAAAATGCTTCATTTCTAAGTGGATGATGTTTTTTGTGTATGCATCTTGTGCCTATTTTTTGTTAATGGTATAATCTATCTTTTCCTCAATTTGATAGAGGAAGCTGGCAATTAAGAATCTAATTTTGTACTTTCTTTTGCCAAAGCTTCCTTCCATTTTAACTCATGAATTTTTTTTTCTTTTTTTTTGAGACGGAGTCTCTGTCACCCAGGCTGGAGTGCAGTGGCATGATCTCAGCTCACTGCAACCTCCACCCTCTGAGTCAATTCTCCTGCCTCAGCCTCCCAAGTAGCTGGGATTACAGGTGCCTGCCACTGCGCTGGGCTAATTTTTTGTATTTTTTAGTAGAGATGGGGTTTCACCATCTTGGCTAGGCTGGTCTTGAACTCCTGACCCCTTGATCCACCCACCTCAGCCTCCCAAAGTGCTGGGATTACAGGCATGAGCCACCGCGCCTGGCCGAAATTTTTAACTTAACACACCCGAACCTACATCCCCATCCCAAACATTTTTGTTTCTCTGGGTTTTCTTAGCCTTAGCCTGTTTAAATGAGTAACCGTGCATGTTCATTATACAAAACTTGTACCCCTTCTGGTAGATGTCCAAATGGAAGCTGGATATTCCTATCTTTTGCTTGTCAGGGTACCTTCCAGATGACTGCTCGTTTCATATTCTCTTCCTTTAACACTTGTGGTTTTTTTTTTTTTCCTAATTTAAAATTATTTTGACCTTTTGGTAGTCTAATTTGCTTACTCTAAAAAAATAAACTTGGGCTTTGAACTGCTTTTAATTGTACCTTTTGATTTTTCCATTAATGTTTTTTAATCCTCCCCAACTCCAAATGCTTAACAAAATTGTAATAACCTAGATATTGTTAACCATCAAAGCCCTATTTAATTATTCATTTGACCTCCATTTCCCTCTGCCTTTGCCATTCACCCATTCTAAAGTACATTTTAGACACTTCAGAATTTAGAGTCCACTCATTTCAACCCGTTTATATTCTTCCTACACAGTCTACATACATCTAGAAACTAATGACATAACCTTACAAATGAGAAAACTGCATAATGAAAGCTAAAATGTCCTGTCACATCCTCTGGTAACTTACTCACCTAGATAGCTATAAATAACATTGTTAAAATGACCTATGGCATTTCCTTCTATTGGGAGCACTAGAGGCTTTCCGTGTATGCAACTGAAAAATAATTGTGTTCTTTATAATTCTACATTCCAGATTGTTCTGGCTGCTAATATTAGAAAGAAAATAAAACTTCTTGGTAATACATTTCTCAAAAACATGAATTCAGAATATAACATGGGTTAGCAATTAGCAATTTGGCCATCTACTTTCTTTAATATTAAAATAACAGAACCCCTCATTTTGCACGAGTAAAATATTTTTGTACACCACCTCCAGTATTAAGGTTTCATCTTTACTTAGAGCGCAGTTAACTCACTGTACATGTGCAATTAAATGCATCATTCTCATTTTCTAAAGTTTCAAAATCATTATGATAAAGTTGTAACATAAGTAGTAAATGAAGTAGAAAAAGAAAGATCTACTACAGGTCAATCTCTCAGTCAATAAAATTGATACAATTTACGTTTAAATCTTGCCTTTTACCCTAGACTCTTATTACATGTAAAGGAAAAATATTCTAAAATATCAGATGAAGGCCTTTTGATATTTCTATGATGACAGTCTCATAATTATCACCCCCACTGGCACCCAATCAGTACTACCAAAGGCGAGTGTTGCTTCAGGGAAACGTGGCTCCTGCCCAGACTGAAGTCATCATTGCTTATTTTGGTGCCTGAACGCTGACCTCATAGAGTCTCTAGCAAAACAATACTTTTGAAAGTCATACTTTCTTAAGAAAGAAGTCTTCTAAACTCTAAAAGTTCCTCTTTAATATTAGTCAAACATAGTTTACTTTAATCATACAATCTCACCATAGGTAGTGTGATGACAAGGACAGTCTTGATTTCAGCCAAAATTTTGTTCATTCATTCATCCAGTTTACCATTTGCCCTTCTTTTTACTTTCAATACTATTCCATTTTCAAGACTAATTTATCTATTTACTTTAACTATACGGATGGATAAGGAAGATAATGTAAATGAAGATTCTATGAAACGTGAATTCATGATTGAAAGCTCTTCTATTGTTGAAAAGAAGAGTAAAAATTGGCAGAACAAAAGGTCAGACATGGGTATCCCTGGTGTCAACCTCACCTGGTGGTCAACCTGATGGGAGAGAATGGTAGACATAGCCAAATAGGTTTAATATAAAAAACTAATGCATGTGTGTTTTGAGGTGAAAAAAAAAAAGAAAAAAAAACTTCCAGGCTTGCTCCTTGCTTTATTTCCCATATCCTGGGAAAGTTGCTAAACGTTTGGAAAACTTATTTACTCAGCATGATGCCACAGTCCCCCTGGTATCCATCCTGCGTTAGCTTCACAGTGGCTGAGAGAGTGTCCCAGATTCCCTACAACCTACATATGATGTAATGCATTCTCATATGCCTAATGATACATTTAGAAATGACATAATAAACCAATGGGCTGAGTAAGTACAGTGTCAAAACAAGGAAGTCTCTGAAGCTAATTGAGGGATGACCAACTTTGGCAGTAGAGACCAAAGTCATTCAACCACACAAGAGACTTAAATATGGTTCCAGGATTCTTCCTGCCACCATGAAAATACCCAATGCTATCTTGAAAACAACAAAAGGGGAGACTTAAAAGAGAGACAGCACTAGTAAGAAATTTAGTTTTTGATTAGACTAACATCCCAGCATTTGGTCGCAGATTTTTTCTTATACTCTTCATTTTATCATATCAGTATCTTACATCTACACATAAACACACACACAAACACACATCCATCTTAACAGAGGCTTATTTGGTTTTAAAATACAAACAAATAATGTTCATGGTATAAAAAAATTTTAGAAAATATCTAGTCCAGCTTGCATTTTTTTACTATACATGGACAATTGAAGATGATCTAGAAGTTAAATGAATTGCTAAAGGTCACATAATTAGTAAACAAATAAACAACCAAAATCCTAAGAGTTTACCACAGCTATGTAATAACTAGGTCAGTGTTTTTTTACACACAAAAGAGTTTATTAAAGTCACTTGTTTTTCATCATTTCAAATACAGAACTAATTGATTCATTGCCTTATCTACCAGAAAAATATTTAGTTATATTATGAGTCAGCATTATTATGAGTAATTTGGATGGAAAGTTAAATACATCCATGTTCTTTGCCATTGAGTTTACAATTGCTAGAAATGTAAATAAAAAATACATAAGAACACATTATATTCATAAAAGAAAGGGAGAAAATGCATATATAAATGATCAGAATCCAAAATTGCTTATCAATTTATTATGGATTACAGTATAACTAGGGTGTCACAGACCCTGCCTATTGTTGAGTACAACCCTATAGATTTACAATCTAAAACTCAATTTGACTAAAAGATCCCCCTAACTTCTAATGTTCTTTATCCCAAATACTCCTGAGAATCCTCAGTGATACTTAGATAAATTAATTAAATTAAGAGACTTTAAACCCTCCCAGTAGAAGATCCTAGGTAAAATCATTTTCTCTGTTAAAATTGCTGGGTCAGAGATGGGCATTGAGAATGTCTCATAGAATCAGAGCTACCTCCTGCTGAACTGCAGTCCTTTTCTCCAGGATCACTGCTCTTGTCACCCCTCTGCTGTCTTTTCTGCTTTGCTGTGTGGTGTCAATGCATTGCCCAGGCTGCTGCCATCTCCATCAAAAGAGACATGACCTCTAGACTGTCATCTCCAGTGATCTAGTGCTCTGCTATCCATCTGGGGAAAAAGCTTTTCTGCTTTGTCTCTAGCCTTCTATAAGCAAGACCTTTTATTTATATTAGAATTCATACATTAAAAGAATATAGAAATATATCAAACATATATCCAACTTCTTGCTTAATTCTAATAAAAATTGTTTTGTGATTTTATTTTTGCATTGTTTTATACTTCACTCCTTTTATCTGTATCTTATCATGTACATTTTCTAATTACTTTGTGCAGAAGCAAAGAATGGTTTTATTCTTGTTTTGTAAAGGATGACATTTAGAATGAGAGTGCTATAGTTCACAGTGCTAGTGACAAGGTTGAAATGAGAATACAAGTCTCCTGGCTTTAGTTTTCTGGCATTTTCATAACCATGCATCATTTAATACTTTCAATCAGCATTATGGGCAAAGACCCTTGACAAATGTCTTCATATGTATAAAATATTAAATAATTTAAACACAATTTCTTCCCAAATAGACTTTTTAAAATAAAAAATTATTCATTCATTCAAGTAATAAATCATAGGCACCCTCCATCTTAACAGGAGGGTATAGAGCAGGTTTGGGTAATTGGTGACCAAGAAATGCCCTACATTTACACAGAAATAGTGCCCTTAAGCCCTATAGTATTGCAGCAATGAACCTGCTTCCAAAAGTCTTAACTTGTCTGTCAGGATTTTCTCTCAAGAGCCCTATATTTTTTTCCTACACCCATGGAGGAGGAAGTGTAAATTAAGGCATCCAGATTGGGATCAGGAAAATCTTTTTCCCTCCAGTTCTAATATAGAGTAGGTTCAAAATATCTATTGAAAAAATGATGCAGAAGGTTGATCAAACATGACCTCACACAAATTATGGATAAGGTTTGATGTTTTTTCCAAATGATCTTCTGGGAGCCAGAAAATTCAGGAAATATCCTTGTAAGTTAAGAAATTTTTTCTCTGGGTTCGCAATTATAAAATTATTCTTCCTAGAGAAAGTAGATTAAATCCAGTTGAGGGTGGGAAATGGAATTATTTTATTACCCAGCAGCCTATTACAATCTTAATGTATTTCCAGGAAGACTACATTGTTTTATATGAAATGTACACAGAGCTAGAATAATTTTATAGAAAATGGCAATTACTTTTCTAATACCCCTGAAATCAGATGTCATTCAGAATGTAAAATTTTCAGGTTTGGAAAAAAATAATAAGGTTCATACATCAAAGATACATGGTACCTGCTGAACGGTCTAAGATAGCAATGCCAAAATCAAATCCAGAAATATTTTTTGGAAGCAAAATGTATGACTATCTCCTTTAAGCAGGAAATGAAGATTATAAATGGTCTCATATCATTTCAAACAGGCTTTGCTGCCAAAAGAGTAAAGGACAGATGAAGTTGTTAACAAGTTAATGGCAAATCTCTTTTTGGTTTTCAAAACTTTTAGGATTTTGGAAAAGGAGATAAGTGATTGTGGCAGAGAAGTAATTGCAGCAGAGATAGCAGATAAAGCACCTGTGTTGCTTTATCTGTTATGTCTGAAGATAATTGAGAATTATAAGAACTCCATTCTGACCTCCAGATTAGGAACAGTAGGAACAGATACAGGTACCTATGGCCTACATGGGCAATATTGGCAGAAATTGCCAAATATAGTTGGATTAGAATGCACAGCAGGGTAAATAATTATAAATATTTCTTCTTTGATTGACTCCTAACATGCGATGTTGTCTCAGTTTTACTGCAATGTCACCAGCTGCTCCTTCATGTTCTCCTTTGCTCTTGCCTCATTTTCTTAACTGCTCAATACTGAAGAGCTACAGTACTTGGACGTATCCCTTTTTGGAATGCATCTGCTCTGTTGGTAATCTCATTCAGTCTGAAGGCTTTAAAGCCATATAAGTGCTTTCTAATTTATTCTGTATCTGATTCTTCTCTGAACTACAGACCCATTAATACTGCTGTCTTCTCTACATCTCCACTTGAATGATGTATGAGCATCTTCAGGCATAACATGTTCAAAACTGAATATTTATTATCCCACAAACTCCACTCCCTCTTGCAGCCTTCCAAAATGTTTTCATAGTTGTTCCAGACACATATAGTTACTCCATTCTTTTAGCCATCTTATTATTCACACATCACTATCATCTTATACCATAATTTGTTTATATCTTTCTCCTATTAGAATCGGTGATTCATGAAGATGGGAAGCATGACTTACAATGTTGGAATTTAATTTTGTTCAACATTATTTGAGATAGATTGTTTGATGATCAAACTGCTATTCTTAACAATGGCATGCCCTAACATTATTGCTTGCCAAGATTAGAGGATCTCTAGCCACACAAAATAAAGATCCAACACATATCATGGCATCATTACAACAATAGTCTTACTTTGATTTTCTCAAAATGTGTTCCTCAGAAATATAATCCTATGAGCCTCTCCCACCAAAAATATTTTATAGTCATTCAAGTATGTAACAGGTGGCACATATAGAATAGTCCCCTCTTTGAGGTTCACAATCTCAGTTTCTGACAATCTTTCAGTAAAGTTGTTTTATCTAGAGTTTTCCAGTTATTCAACAATGGAACACTTTTTTGCATAATGTCTATTAGCACATTATTAAAACTAGTATTTTTTCTGATAGTTTTTGGAGATGTTTCTCTAATCTACTTAAACCTATGTAAAAAGATAAAGACCTAAAGGGAAAATCCCCTGCACTAAACAGAGGCCTAGTTAAATGCTGTCATTCAAATCTTTCCTTTGAATGTTTAGGCAAGCTGTCCAGGCCTGACATAGGGATGAGATCTAGCAGGCTTATGTGCAACTTCCTAGAATGCTTTTTAAGGGGAAATATCAGTGTCTACTTCAAATAAATAGATACCAAATGGTTGCTGTCCATAACTGCTGCTGGCTGAGCTAGAGGAACCGAGAGAAACATGAGATTCCAAGATTCCTCATGATGGAATTGTACAGCATGTCTAAAATTAAAAGCAGAAGCAGGCCAAGCACTTAACTCCAGTGCAGGTCCAGGGAAGGCATATTTATCTGGACACCAAGTGACTCTAGGGTATTTAGAGATCTCCTCCTGCTCAAGTCAATAGGACAGATGCTTTGGGTGTCAAGTTAGAGCTGGTTGCCTGAAAGCTCCAGGTAGACTGAGAGAATGCTCATAAAAATAGGTGCTATAATTGGAATGTATTCGTTCTCTGAAAAATTCATATTGAAACATAGCCCCCAATGCAACAGTATTAAGAGACATTTATTGGTCTGCCCTCATGAATGGAATAAGGTCCTCTTATAAAAGGGCTTGGTGGATGGAGTTCACCATTTTCCACCCCTTCTGTCTCTTCAGCCATGTAAGGACACAGCATTCCACCCCTCCAGAGGATGCAGCAATAAGTCATCACCCTAGAAGCAGAGACCAGACCCTCATCAGACACCAAACCAACTAGTGCCTTTATCTTAAACTCATGGCCTCAAGATCTGAGATAACATAAATTTCTGTCCTTTATCATGTTCTGTGGTATTTTTATAGAAGTACAAACTGATGAAGACAATAGGAGAACATATCTTCCCTGTCTATTGTCAGTGCAACAAAAGCATGTTCAAAGATTTAGTATCATAATACTTCATACAAGCAACATTCAGGAAGCCACATTATAAGACAAAAATGTCGTGTTTCACCCTGGTGAGTCTAAGGTGAACTTTTTATTATCATCACTTCATTATAAAAGTGGAAGAGATTACACTGCCAAAACCACACCTGTTGAGCTAAGTACCCCAAGTCAACTTTTTCACTTATGTAATATCATCTGGTTCAAAGGAATATTACTTAGCAACTTTGGTGAGTTACTGAACTAAATAGAAATGGGCAAAGTTTAAGAAAACTGATTATGTACAGATGATGTTAATTACATGCACCCTTCCGGAAGGCTCGTTTTCTTTTCTTTTTTTTTTTTTTTTTTGAGATGGAGTCTCACTCTGCTGCCCAGACTGGAGTGCAGTGGTGCGATCTCGGCTCACTGCAAGCTCCGCCTCCTGGGTTCACACCGTTCTCCTGCCTCAGCCTTCTGAGTAGCTGGGACTACAGACGCCCGCCACCATGCCCAGCTAATTTTTTTGTATTTTTAGTAGAGACAGGGTTTCACCATGTTGGCCAGGATGGTCTTGATCTCCTGACCTCGTGATCCGCCTGCCTCGGCCTCCCAAAGTGCTGGGATTACAGGCTTGAGCCACCGCGCCCGGCCTCGTTTTCTTATTTACCCATTAAATTGCTAATATTTGACTCTCAGAATTACAGCCTTTTTTCCCAAGAGGGCTTATTGCTTCCAACCCCTGGTACAAGGCCAACATCATTACTTTGTACCTTTCTAGTCTCAGATTGAGTATTTTTTCTGGTCCTAGATTTAGCTTTTTTCAGCGCCTATAAATAAGGATTATCTTTGCAGCTACATCCACCATCCCTCAAGTGGCTATCCCTCTGGACTCTTGCTTTAGAAAGTTTGCAGTGACTTTGTACAGCCTTAAATCTACTATTCTTAACCTTTTGTTTCCTATTTTTCCCCAGTTCTAACATTCAGGATTCTTTTGTCTTTGTCACTGTATTTAAGAATGTCTTTGTTTTGAAAGGACTCTTCCCCCAGCACCAAATCTGAATCACTGATTTATGACTTCATGCATTCCAATCCCTTATCTACCCTTTTTGTTCCTTTTAATATTTCATAATTTGAATATAAAATATACTCTTTTCTATTGGCATCAATAAAATGCTATTTGGTAGAACGTCTCATATAGATCCTTTTCCTCATTACAATATGGAATTTATATAAGTACATATTTGCATGTTAAGAGTATCATTTCTCCTGCCTTTATATTTGTTGACATCAATAAGTATCCTATGGAAAAAGATCTGCAATATGTTACCTTTTAGAAGCAGCAACTATAAATTCTTCTATATGTCTCTTGATCTGCAACTGACATTTAGCTAATTGACATACTGAAATTAAAAATTGCATTAGTAAAATTAAAAATATTCAAGATAGGTAGATTAACTAAGATAGTATGGAGATACTACAAACCCTTTAATAAACATATTGTTTTTAAAAACAGTGAGGTCTATAACCTGGATTTTTAAGGAGGTTTGATCCTTAATTGGGTCCGTGACCAACATTGGTTTAGGAGGCTTTCTAATAGCGTGATTACCAATTAAGGAATTTAAAATCCTGCCTGTAGGATGTTATTGGGTTTGCCCCAATTGAACAATTCTATATAATCCATCATTAGAAGACCTAAAAAGGAAGACACAGAGAGAGAAAGAGAGAGAGAGAGTGTGTGTGTGTTAAGACTTCACTGAACTCACAGAACAGTTTGAATGACCAGGTTGAATGTTTGCTTACCAATAAAATGTGTAATACATGGCTTTGTGATTGATGCATTTTGTGTATTAAATGGCTTAGTGATTGATGCATTTGCTCTTGTACCTTGCTGTTATACCTGGAATGAGGTTTGGAGGAAGAAGCTAATCCTTTCCTTAAACATCTTTGGGGGTTTGTCATTATCTGCCAAAAATAACGTGTGTTGTGAAGGCCAAACTCTCTTAAGTTTGTTTGCAACACCTTAATTTTATATTTTATACATAAAACAAAAGGATACAAAATTGGGATATTGTCTGTAGTCCATTCTCAAACTATCATCACATTTTCTTGGTGGGTGAAAAAAAGGAGGAGGAATATTTTCACAAGCACAGTTTCAAAGCATCTAATTTATGTAAGGGCTCCAAAGTTTTCCAAACTATATAAAAATTTTTAATGCCAAAATCATTTTTAAAATAAATAAATTATGCATAAAATATATTCCTGGCATGCAACTAGTAACTGGTAAGCTTTTTAAAATTAAGCTTTTCATTTGGAAGTGATTACACATTTACATGAAGTTGTAATAAATCATACAGAGAGATACTGTGTACCCTATGCCTAGATTCTCAAAGTGGTGACATCCTGCAAAACTGTAGTATAATATCACAACCAGGATACTGACATTGATACTAATGTAGTCAAGATACAGAACAATCTCATCACCCAAGTATTCTTCCAGTCACCTTTTAATAACCACAACCACTTCCCTCCCACACCCCTTTTCCATTATTAACCCCTGAAAGTCACTAATACGTTTTCATTCCTGTATATTGTCATTTTAAGAAAGTTATATAAATGGACTCATGCAGTATGTAACCTTTCGATATTGGCATTTTTCACTCAGCATAATTCTTTCGAGACTCATCCAAGTTGTTGAGTATATCAAATAGTTTGTTTCTTTCTTTTTCTGCTGAGTAAGTATTCCATATGAATATACTACTGTGTTTTCAAACTTTCACCTGCTGAAGGACATCTGGGTTGCATAAAGCTAAACATATGCATACAGGTTTTTGCATGAACATAAGTCTTAATTTCTCTGGGATAAATTCCCAAGAGCATAATTGCTAAATCATATGGTAGTTGTATGTTTAGTTTATTAAGAAATTGCCAACTGTTTTCCAGAGGAGCTGTACCATTTACATTCCTACCAGCAATGCATGAGTGATCCAGTTTCTCCAGATCCTGACCACCATTTGCTTCTGTCACTATTTCTTATTTTAGTCAAACTGATATGTGTGTAATGAGAATTCAATGGTTTGAGTTTTCACTTTTCTGATGATATCAAATGCCTTTACATTTGCTTATTTGATATCTGTATATCCTCTTCAGTAAATTGTCTGGTCATGTCTTCTTTCCATTTTCTAATTGTGTTCTTTAATTCTTACTGTTAAGATGAGTAAGTTCTTTATATTTTCTGTATAATAGTCCTTTGCAAATATAATCATATTATAATTATGATTATATTGCGATATTGTCATTAAGGTTTTTTTCCTCAGGTCATAATTAAATGAATGAGTGGTAAATTTTCTCAGATCTTTTTTCTGCATTCATTGATATGATCATATATAATTATCATGCATCAGGTCAGTAGTAATATTTTCTTCTTAGCCATTAATATAGTTAACTACACTGATAAATTTTCAAATATTAATCCAGGCTTGCATCCCTGGGATAAACTCCATTTAGCTAATATATATATAATATATATATATATAAACCAATATATATATATTATATATATAAACTAATTTATATAATATATAAACTAATATATATATTATATTTATAAACTAATATATGTTATATATATAAACTAATATATATAATATATATATAAACTAATATATATATTATATATAAACTAATATATATATAATATATATATTGTGTGTGTGTGTGTGACAGAGTCTCACTCTTGTCACTCAGGCTGGAGTGCAATGGCGTGATCTCAGCTCACTGCAATCTCTGCCTTCCGGGTTCAAGCAATTCTCCTGCCTCAGCCTCCCAAGTAGCTGGGATTACAGGTGCCTGCCATCATGCCTGGCTAATTTTTTTTTTTTTTAATGAGACGGAGTCTTACTCTGTCGCCCAGGCTGGAGTGCAGTGGCGTGATCTTGGCTCACTACAAGCTCCGCCTCCCGTGTTCACGCCATTCTTCTGCCTGAGCCTCCCGAGGAGCTGGGAATATGCCCTGCTAATTTTTGTATTTTTAGTAGAGACGGGGTTTCACTATGTTGGCCAGGCTGCTCTCGAACTCCTGACCTCTGGTGATCCACCCGCCTCAGCCTCCCAAAGTGCTGGGATTACAGGTGTGAGCCACCGTGCCCGGCCAATGGTATATATTTTTTATATACATTGCTCAATTACATTTGCTTAGATTTTTCAGGGATCTTTATATTCATGGGGAATATGGTAAATTGGTATGCGTATAATTGTGTGTTAATATAGACTCAAGTTAGTCATCTTTCATCATAGAATACACATAATTTAAAGACAGTCAAGGATTTGAATGACAATCTCATTTTTTGATTCTTCTCACCTGGCTTTGTTACTTAGAATACAATTGCATGTTCTTTTCTTTGCTGTGATTTTTTAAAATGTTTCCTCTAGGTAGCTACAGTTATTATTCTTCCTTCATTACTGGTACCATCACCACTGTTGGTTACCTTAGAATCACTGTCCTCCACACCATTGTGTTTGAGGTTCTCTTCCATTCCTCTTCTCATATTGACCCTAAAACTCAAAGGATATCATATCTCCCAATTGTATATGGCATTAAATTAGTGTAACAAATTCTTTTCATTGAGATATTCTACTTATGTTAAACCCTATATTTATCTGGGGTTTTTTTTTTGTCTGTTTTCTTTTGAAAAAAGAATTAAAAGCATGTCCTGCAGCCATGCCAAAGGACATTTGAGTGGCTCACTACATGCTCAAACAAAAAGAGAATATGCACTACAAGTCATATGGAGACAGGTTAGAGAGGGCTCCCTGCCTTCCAGATAGGCAGTATTACCAGTAACAAAGAGACAAACAAACAAAAACAGAAAAATGAGGCTGCCAAGTTGCCATTTCTGTTTGTACATAGTTTATAACATAATTGGTACCTTTTGGAGCTGATGTATCAAACAGCATATATATTTCAGCCCTGGGTTGCAATTCATCAGGTCATAAGTAAATCGAATCTTCTTTTAAGTTTTTTGTGCTAGAAAGAATAAGGAAAATTTGGTAATGAAAAGTGAATGCCTGCCCAATAGTTTAACGGGTTAAAAAATTGTGAGAATTACTAAATGAATTAAACTAGCATGAATTGACTTAAAATAATAAATCAAATCACCAACAGTAAAATTGGAAAACTTTAAAAACTACCTAAAGAAATAAATAAGACTAATATATTTTAATGTCTACCAGTGACATATGATCTTTTTATGAGTTTTTTTAATAAGAAGAAAAAAGATAAAAGAGTTTGTATTATTAGAGAGTAAGTAAATTATATTTTTTAATAGATATTGAATAAATGTTAGCTGAAATTACTCCAGAGACATAGAATCGTAGTGGGAAATGGCATTCTGTGATTTTCTTTGCCCCATTTTCAATTGAGAAACACGAATTTGTATTTCAGCTCCTCTGCATAGCTCTCTCTGGGCTTTCTGGGTGAGGCAAGCAGAAAAGGATTCTGAAATTGTCTACTCAGAGGTCATCAAAATAGTTCTCCTTTTATTTATTTCTTATGTTGGGTTTAACTTTTTTTTTTCTTTGAAGAGACAGCCGTCCTACAATTTTTGCTGATATGTATCAGGTAGGTTGAAATCACAACTGAAATTGAATTAAAAATAGATTATAAGCCTTACTTCCCCATGATTTTTTGTCATAGAATGTAGTAAAAGTGGTCTAGCACAGTGCTCTTCACATAGTTATGAGAAACTAGAGCGTGGATGTTTATTATGTATTCTCCAAGTATCTGCTCTAGCAAAGAAGCGTATTAAATCTCTAAGAAAGTCATTGAAGTTTAAATTTATGGGCAGACTTAGCCCATAAAATTGGGATGATACACAAACATATTTAGTCATATCGCTAAGTCAACCAGCACTATGAATTAATTCAACATGCCATTAAAAAACACATTTCTTTCACTGCAGAGTAAATGTATCTATGACTTACAGCCTAACAAGTAATGGGACTTTAAAATACTATTATATGTCATCTTGGATGTGAAATACACTACATCAGACCTGATCTATGCAGTGGACTTTTTTCCCTGAATATGGATCTAGGCACAATTTTTCTTGTCCTTAATTTATATGTAAAATCGTGATCTGAAACTAATATATTAAATTATGTTTTTAAGTTCTTCTGAATAACTTTATGTATTTTAACTTGATTTTGTACTCTCTAATTTTATTGTACCAATATCATTTGCATTATCCATTTTTCCATCAGTGGTAGCTTATCATGTGAAATAGATGCAGCAAGAATGTTCATTATAGCTATATTTAACAACATATAATGTAGATATTTTTATAATTATAAAATTCAAGAGGGAGCATGTATTGAAATCCATGATCTTTCTGTAAGTTGCAAAACTAAATGTTGTAAAATAATATGTATGATAAATAGTGAATGATTTTTGAGTGCATATTCTATACCAGACTCTGGGATAAATGCTTTACAAATATGAACTCACTTAAATTACTTAACCAGCCCCTAGCATAAAAATTATTATCCGCATTTTAGAAAGAAGAAAATTGGGATTTCAATAGGTTAAATAACTGATCCAACAACAACAGTTAGCATCTTGTAACTGCCATTTAGAACTCATTATTTACTTTAAAGTGGTTTATGAGTTCTACGGGCATACCACCCTGCCCAATCTTGTCTAAAATGGTTTACGAGGTTGCACATGTAGAGAGATGAAAAAGAGTCTTCATGGAATTTTCTGGTATGGTTTAGATCCTGAGTAGAAAGACTGGTCTACATTGGTGATTTGGCTCAGAAATGGGCATCTATGAAGATACAAGATTCAAAGGTGGGTATGGAGAGATGGATTCTGCTTGAACTTAAATGGATAGTGAAGGGCTCTAGAGCACTGTGTTTACCCTATTTCCAAACATTGGATAAGAGTAGGTCTTTCTGACAAGAATTTTTAAATGGACATAATCTTGCATAGGTCTGCAAATAATTGACTAGCAATATCTTAAGGAATTGTGGTCTCAACTATGCAAAAGAAAAGACACAGTTTTAAAGTATATATTATTTAAAAACAAACAAAATTTTGGAAAACATTTAAAGTAAACTTGGACTCCAAACTAACAGATAGATGATTAAAAGAAAGAGAAACAGACAGAGATGGGAGGAGAAAACTTAAAGAGAAAAATAAAATAATGAAATAAAATGAAATATCAAGAAGTAAAACTTGCAGTGGTGGTAAAAAACAAAATGGCATCTAGAAATCCAAGTCAGTGATGCATATCACATTGAGGCAAAAACAAAGAAGAAAACTATGAGAATTATGATAAGGGTGGAGAAAAAAAGATATAGGTATGATGGGCATTTCTGAAGGAGAAAACAGAACAAATGAAAAAGTAGCAACTTTTAAAATCAAAATATCCTAGTCTACTGATCAAAATTTCTTACCATTCACAAAGCAAAATCAATGGAAGAGATTAATGTCTAAATCCATCCTACATCTTGTCTTCTGTTGTTATTTAAGGGATAAATATCCCTTCATCCAGGCAGATAAAAATGATGTAATAATATGGTTAATTGCATGATTTTCATGAATGTTAAATTCAAGAAGGAAAGTATTAAACTCTGAAGAATACTGAAAGAAAAATTTGTGATCCAACAATTCTATACCCAATCAAGTTTTATTCATGCACATGACTAAGAATATTTAAATCCTAAATGGCTACATAGAATGTCTTTCATAAAATAAGTATTTTATGAATGGTGATAAAGTTAATTGAGCCAGAATGCAGCTGACTAGATTTTCCTCTTCATCAAAATGTTTAGCAGAATTTTTTTTTTAGGAGAGAGGCAATTCCTAAAAACCATTGATATTTTAAATGAATTTGTGAAAACAATCTCCAAATTAAAGTTCATTCTGCTTAATAAACTCCTGGGTTCTTAGTACCAGTGTTTTACCTCTGCCAACACTACTTGAGCTATTAAAACTTAACAAAAGATTAAGAGAATGAGAAGACAAGCCACAGACTAGTAGAAAATATTTGCAAAAGACATTTGGTAAAGAACTATTATCCAAAATATACAAAGAACTCTTAAAATTCAACAATAAGGAAACAAACAACATGATTTAAAAATGGGAAAAAGACTTGAACAACTGCCTCACCAAAGAAGATACACAGATGTCAAATAAGCACATGAAAAGATGCTCAACACTATATATCATTAGAGAATTGTAAATAATTAAACAGCAGTAAACTACCACTACAACCGATTAGAATGGCCAATATCCAAAACACTGGTTAACACCAATGCTAATGAGAATATGGAGCAACTTTAGGAACTCTCATTCATTGCTGGTGGGAATGAACACTGGTGCAGCAACATAGAAAGACAGCTTAGCAATTTCTTTCCAAACTAAATATACTTTTACCATGCAATCCAGCAATCAATAACACTCCTTGGTACTTATGTAAAGGAGTTCAAAACATGTCCATACAATAACCTGCAGATGATGTTTATACAGCAGCTTTATTCATTGCCAATACTTGGAAGCAACAAGTATGTCCTTCTATAGGTGAGTGGATAAATAAATTGTGATACATGCTGATAAGGGGATATTATTCTGAAAAAGCTCTATTCTACATGATTCCAACTACATACATGACATTCTGGAAAAGGCAGAACTGTGTAGACAATGAAAAGATCAGTGATTGCCAGGGGCTGGAGAGAAGGAGGGACGAATAGACCAAATACAGAGGGTTTTTAGGACACTGTCCTAAAAAACTTATAGAAGGTAGAACCAAAGAGTGAACTCTAATGTCAAAACTCATAGAAGGTACACCACCAACAGTGAACTCTAATGTAAATGGTGGATTTCAGTGATAAAGCCATATCAATGTAGGTTTATCAATTATAACAAATGTGCTACTCTAGTATGGGATGTTGATAATGGAAGAAGCTATGCATGTGTAGAGGCAAGTGCTTTATGGGAAATCTGTGTTTTCTGCTCAATTTTGCTATAAGCCTATTAATATAACTGCTCAAAAAATAAGTTTATTTTTAAAATTAATTATGTAATTAATTAACAAAGGATTGGTTTGACATCTGTTTCATCTCTGTTATCTGACTACCTTTCTGTGGAATATAAAGGAGAAATTAACCTTTTTAAAGAGGCTTTCTGGAATAGAATGAGAATCAAAAAGTCCTCCAAACCTGGAACTTGTATCTCAATCCCACGGTAGTTGAAAACTAGCCGTATTTAATTAAATCAACATGACACTCTACTCCCAGAATAAGTGCTTATACTTGATCCACAAAGCAGTGGGTAATATGAAGTGGACAGAATTTTCATAATAATTAGAAAAATAGAAATAACAGCAACCATTATTTTCTGTAACATGCTTTTATTGTAAGTGCTTTAACTATATTTTAATTTATTTAATTCCTACAATGACATTTTGATGTCGGTATTACCATTCCCATCTTGGAGTTGGGGAAATTAATAACAAATGACTTATTCAATGTCACACAGCTAGGAAATGATGGAACTGGAATTTAAACTCAGGATTTTATTTATTTATCTGTTTATTTATTTATTTCCTCATGCTGACATCTAAAAAATCCATCTATTTCTTATTTTGTCACTCTTAAGTCTGAGTCTCAGAGTAGGGTATTTTTTTTTCAACTTAACCATTTGTCTTAGTCTGCTTGTGAGGCTACGGCAAAATACCATAGACCAGGGGGCTTATAAATAACATAAATTTATTTTTCACGGTCAGGAGGCTGGAAAGTCCAAGACCAAAGCACCAGCAGTTCGCTTCCTCATAGACTGCCATCTTCTTCCTCTTACCTCACATGGCAGAAGAGGCAAGCAAGCTCTCCCCAGCTTCTTATAAGGACACTAATCCTATTCATGAGGGCTTTGCCCCCTACCTAATCACTTTCTAAAGGCCCCACCTTCTAATATCATCGCGTTGGAGGTTAGGATTTTAACATATGAATTTGGGGCGGGGGACATCAACATTCAGATCATAGCAACATTTATACATTGATTGTTAAAGTTTATTGATATCTGTTGTTCCTTGATCTCTAGCAACCTTTCTCTGAAATTTGTCTAACCTTATTAGGGACTAAAGAGTGGCATTCAATACCAACTAATGCTGATAAGTCAGAAATTATAATCATTTGTAGCTCACATGCTTCTACAAGTTCATGATGGAGGTGTTTTGCTCTATGAAATAAATATCAAAAATTACTTTGATTTGATAAGTCGATAGTCAGAAGCCATGACTGAATGCTGAGCCTGGATAATGCCTTATGCTAGCACATTATTAAAAACCTTATTCAAGTTGGATTCAGCTTTTACATACACACATTTGTGCCTTGGAAACAAAACCATGGCTGCATTCCAATAATCAAGAACAAATGGATTTAGGCATAAAATGGTTCTTCTTTCCTCCCTCTTTGGCCATAGCTTGTTACTGAGATTTTCAGTAATCTTGAGACTCTAACTTGCCTTCCTGCCAATTCCTCTTTATCCATCTGTTCACCTAAAATAATGAAATAACAAAAAAGTACCGAGTTCAATAGAGTTAGTCATAGGTTCATTCATTCTTTCAACACTCACTGAGTGATTATATTGTAAATGCTGTGCCAGGCGCTTGTCTACTTTTATCATGTGTAGATAAAAGTCAGTAATACAACTTTATTGATGAGATATCCAGTTTATTTGCAATGTAATTTAATATGATTATATAAATTTGGAACTCATTCTTGGGTGAGTTTTTAAATTGTAATTCTATTACTTTTCTATGAGAGTTATTTTTAACTCTGAATTATCGTCACTCTTTATTTTCACTCTTTGCCTCAGATCTATTTGTCAGATGGATAAACTTGGAATAAGAAATACCTCACATAATTGATGTAAGAATTAAAGGAATATTCACTATCAGAGGGTACCCTGCACATAGTACATGCCAGCATATGTTGTGATCTCTGTTTTCTTCTTCTCATTGGCCTGTGACTGGACTAGCACTTACAGTTGTTAAGTGTCTTAAGCCCACTCTTTATATAAATCAGAAAACTGAAAGTTAAGATAGAATTCTAGTTTCCTAAATGTCACGGCAATGCTTATCAACAATGCTTGCTATTACTTTTATTCAGAGCTTTTATAGCGTAGCCCAGTATGCTTCTCCCACTGTCATAATATGTGATATTGTATAAAACTTTGTTGGTTTGCCTCCTAATTTTAGCTGATGTATAAAAGGTAGTCTTAACACACTAAGCATACATGCATATGGAATGTCATCAAACAGAAAACTAGCTGTGTAGGCCATGAAGTGTTGTGTAAGGCAAGGTCGCTGGCAATGAATAAGAATTAAGTTTGTCTGCTATAGATACTGCCTCAATGGTCCCTGAAAGGTTTCCAGACCCCAAGGCTGGAGAGGCCTGAGGTGACCAGAGGAAGATCCAGTACCAGCTCTGATGCCAGTTCCAAAAGGCCCCTCCTGGCACAGTGCAGCAGGGTTTTCATGAAGAATGCCCGCTTCATCTGGATCCTCTGAAATGCTGGAAGACACACCTAAAATGACCCCAAGAGCTCAAACTTCCTGGCCTGTGCAAGCCTCGTGTGCTTAATTACTGATCATGATGGGGAGCTTACTACCTTACAAGACAAGCCTGCTGGACACATCTCTCAGTGTGAGAAAGTCTCACTGTAACAGAGGAGTTTCCTGAGCAGATTCTGTAAGATAGAATTGTTTAATGTGTGTGTGTGTGTTGTTTTCTTAATTAAAATCTTACAAGAAAAAAAAAACAGAATTAAGTTTGTGTGTTACAGACTTCATAAAACCTTTTCCTCATGAATATGCAAGGGAGAAAATATGAGCAGAAAACCATTATATTCAAAAGGTAAAACAATGCGAATTGTTGGGTTAAGAAAATAATAATGATGTGAGAATCTGAAAATAATAATAAAGTAGCTAATTTTTATTGAACATCGAATTGTACTGGGCATTGTACAAACTATGTTACATAGATTATCTCATATAAATTTCAAAGAATGCCAAAAGTGTAAAAAGTCATGGACCTTGACCAAAATTACTCAGCTAGTGAATAGTGAAGACTAAGTTTAGATCCAGGCGGTCTGTGGATGCTTTTAGAGTTTTTGCAAGACATTGCTATAGTTAAGTAGTAATTATGTAATAATGATTGATGACTCATCCTGTGAAGTTGTATTCCTTCAAATATGCTGCCAAAACTTTTAGCATTCAAATGTATGAGCATTCAAATGTTCCTAGAGTGAGAACTAAGAAAATATCAGGTAGAGATTTTGAGACGCCAAAGGGTTCTCTACAGGATCAATTATACAATTGCTTTCTATCTGCAGGCTGGAGATTCACTTAGAGCCACAGAAACCTGTACTAAAAGGGGTTCTATAAGGAAGAATCCTGGCAACTTTTTCATATCAATGTTGCGAGACCTAGAGTGCCCTAGAGAATAAGCCAATGTAGGCTGGTGGGTAAGAATTAGCCAGAGTACGGGCCTCTCTTTGAAGCACTTTCCAGCTGCAACAATTAGACAGCCACACTGCAGAGACAAGGACATTAACAGCAGTGGAGAGGAATTAATGGCATGTGAAAATGGCCAAAAAGAGGATAAATAAATGCTGAAAATCACTTTGAGTCTCTGAGCACAGAGTAGACCATGTCAGAGAATAGTGAGTATTCATCCCAACCCCTTCGTTTTTTTTTTTTTTTTTTTTTTTTCTGAGATGGAGTTTCGCTCTGTCACCCAGAATAAGATAAAGCCCATGACTCTTTCTCTTTAGATGATTAAAATTATTAGGAACTCTGATGTTCCAGGATAATGTCAGTCAAAGTTCTCTTGTAGGAGTGCAGTGGTGTGATCTCAGCTCACTGCAACCTCCACCTCCCTGGTTCAAGCAATTCCTCTGCATCAGCCTTGCGAGTAGCTGGGATTACAAGCGCATGCCAGTACGCCCGGCTAATTTTTTTGTATTTTTAGTAGAGATGGGGTTTCACCATGTTGGCCAGACTGGTCTTGAACCCCTGACCTCAGGCAATCCGCCCTTGGCCTCCCAAAGTGCTGGGATTACCGGCCTGAGCCACTGTGTCCAGCAACCTCTTTAATATCACTTCAGTTTCTGTAGAATCCATCACTGCCTTCCAGGCCACTTTCTGTAGGACACATCCAATCTCATTCATGTGTGGGCTCCATCTATTATTCCTCATATTTTATAACAGAACTTTTTTATCCTTTATACTTTTAAAAATAAGATTGGTGGTCAAATTTAATTTTTATGCAGACCCCCAAAGTAAAGACAGGTAAAAGAAAAGTGAAAATGGTTTAAGTAAAAACCCATCCCTATCAGTTTCACTTCTAACTTCCTTTTGCCCTGGCTCACATCCTTGAATTATCAGTGGCCCTGGAGATCCTCCAAAGATCATTAAGACTCCAAGAAGTACCATTTGAAAGCTAATGATCTAAAACTAAGTGTCTGAACTTCTCAGCAAGATGCAGGAAACTCATTGAGTTCCTATGGCCCTATTTCTGATCTTTCCCCTTCATACCTGTGGTTCAAACAATTCCAGACAACATGCGGTCCCTGATTAGCCCAGGCAGTTTCCTACCATTGTGGATTTGTAGGTGCTATTTCCATTGCATAGAAAGTGTTACCACCACACATTTTTCTCTGTCAGAAAAGAATCCAGAACTAGTACATAACATCTCTGTAAAGCCTTTATTAACCCTCTTTTAGGCAAATCACTCTCTTCCCTCTGTTCTCATGCACTTTTCACTAGTTAATTAAGAGCTAATGTCAATGCTCTTAACTTAGTTGATGTTGATTATTGATGTATATAGTTATACATTTATTACTCTTCAAGCTCCTTTAGCTTAAGGATAGTGCCTTATTATTCTTTTAATTTAAGTGACCTAGTATGGCATCTTGTACATGAAAATGATAAATTAGTGATTTCATGTGAAAATTAAAATTTGGGATACTGTCAGTGATATGGAACTTGTCAATTATTATACAGCTAATTGCCAGCAAAGGCAATATTGCAATCCAGATCCCCCTGGAAACCATTTCAATTACTTGGACACAGCACAAACTAGCCTTTAAACCTCTGCTGTGGTTAGAAGGTCTGTGTACTTTCACATTTTTTGGGTTGCAACTTAATTACCAATGTGATAGTCTGAAGAGGTGAGGACTTTAAAGATGATTAACTCATAAGGGCAGAGCCTCATAAATTGGATTAGTGACCTTATGAAAGAGGTGCAAGGGCACCTTTGTATCTTTTGTCCTTCTATGTCCTCTGCCATATGAGGACACAGAAATCATTCATTTTGCCCATGTGAGGATGCAGCAAGTAGATGCAAACCCTCACCTGGTGCCATGATCTTGGACTTCCCAGCCTCCAGGATGGTGAGGAATAGATTTCTCTTATTTATAAACTACCCAGGCTGTAGTATTTTGTCATAGAAGCAGAAATCGACTAAGACATATACCGAACAAATTTACGACCATCCTACCATTCTCCAAGTTTGTGCCTCACAATTTACTGTCCCAACTGGATTTCTCCTATGGCTAAATTTAGAGAGAGTAATAAAAGTTTCAATAATTTGAAAGTGAATTAGATTGTAATGATGCTGACAGATCAATTAGTAACATCAACATTACTATTCAGCTATGTACGTCCTCTGCCTAGGCATCATGGGTTAAACAAAGGAAATTAAGAGTTCACCCTTGTTTTCTAATAGATTACTATCTATTGTGGGAGATGAGATGCAGCCCTAAATTGCTATACATTATGTATGTGATAAATATGGTTAAAGTGATACCAACTGGTCATCACAGGAGAAGAGAGTTCTTTTGAAGCTAAACTCATTTTCTAAGGAGACTTTCTGGAAGAATTGGAATTTGAGGAGCTGAAAGTTGGCCTTCAACAAACATCTGGAACAGGTGTTAAACATGATCTTTAGGTGGTGCATGAAAAGGCCAGATATGACAAAAGGAACAAAAATGAACCAATCAGGTAAAGTGTGTTTAGGAAGAACTAGGATCAGACTAGGTATATAATCCTGGAAAGGAGGTTGGGGCTAGATTGGCAAATAGTATAATTCCACTGTTTATAAAAATATAGATTTTAAAATATAATCTAAATGTCCATTTTAAAAATGTCTTTTTAATAGCATACATTACTTTCTTCTTCACTCAGAGCAAAATAATATTTCCCATTAAGGAATCCTCTGCTGTACACATTTTCAAAAGAAGATTTGACCTTTGTGCTATCCCAAGGGCAAATGCTTGCAGCACCGATGATCTGGAGATAGTGCCTTGTTGTAGTTGAGTTACTCAGTGAATTAGGTGTCACTTCTCTGCTTCACTAACCCTTTTTTTACTTGGTCCTCTAATCAGACCCTAAAATTGCAGTATTAGGGATAAAAGTCATTTGTCATGATTTGATCTTGAGTTAGGAGGATTCCGAATTTGCCCTTCTTTACAATGGGCCATTTCTGGTGCTGCTCTTTCATATTGGTTGAGATGTGATTAACTTTGATTGATTCAATGATACTGATTTAAATAAACCATTTTTGCCTTACTGATTTGCAATCAATTGATAGTCACACTCTTACTTATTAGCTATAATGAGTCAGAAATGGCTAATTTTAATTCCAAACAGCAAAATAATTTTTCACATTGATTTCATGGTGGTTTTTTCTAGCTCCATTTTTAGTTCTGATGAAAATTTCTGTCAATTAAGAAATATTGTTAGTGTGGAAGTAATGCATTCAACAAAATTGCAACATGTTCCACTGTGCTGTATATGGAGTTTTTTTTTTTTTTCTTAGAAGGAGCTTCACTCTTGTTTCCCAGGCTGGGGTGCAGTAGTGCGCTTTCGGCTCACTGCAACCTCCGCCTCCCAGGTTCAAGTGATTCCTGTGCCTCAGCCTCCTGAGTAGCTGGGATTACAGACACACGCTACCACACCCAGCTAATTTTTGTATATTTAGTAGAGACAGGGTTTCACCATGTTGGCCAGGCTGGTCTCAAACTCCTGACCTCAGGTGATCCACCTGCCTTGGCCTCCCAAAGTGCTGAGATTACGGGCGTGAGTCACCGTGCCCAACCATATATGGAAATTGATATTGTATTTGTAAAATGACTTATTGTTTGAAAGTCATTTATTTTTCTTATATTTTTTCAAAGAATTCTGTTGTCATGCACCCTATATCTTTATTATGTGCATGTATGTGAACTTCCCTTTTCTCCACACACCCACACAACATACACCTCATTTAATGAGCAGTCATGATATTCTCATTTTGAGAGTCCTTGCTACTTACTAACGAGGCACAGGAGAAATCTCCTCCTGTAATAGGCTAAAGAATTGGCACATTGTAGCTGAAAGAACTTTTAAAAAGTCCCCTGATTCTAATTTAAACTTGAAACAGTAAGGAAGTATCATAGAAAATACAATTTTCTGAATTTCTTTTTATATTTTTACCAAAGTGAATAAGGGGACTAAACAGTATTGACTCTAGAAATACTTCCCTGAAAAGAAAACTAAAGCAGCTTGTGGTATTGTTTTCATTAAGAATTTTAAGCAAAAATTGCAAGACAGAGGTTCAGGTTAGTATTACATATTTTGGGAAATGTGAAGACAAAACAAACCTATGTCTTATAGATTATGACAAAAAAGAGATGTTATACGTAAATGCATAGTACCTACCATACCAGTTAATTTATCAATTTTCACTCTTTCCTCACCACTGCCTTATTCATTCATTTAACGAGTAGATTCGGAGGAGGGAAAGGCAAGAATAACAGACATTGACTGCTCTTTTTTGGGAAGAGAATGTAGTCTCATGGGGAATACATATAATCATGTAAATTTAGTAGTCTGTTATTCAGCCCATAGCTCAGCATACAATAATAATAATAATAACAATAATAATAGCTTTTATCAGTTTAGCTGTTACTCAGTTTACTTTCTAGCTTGAACTCCATTATACTAGGGGGCAGAAATTAAACCTCAGCCAATTCTGTTACTTTTAGCTGATTCAGGGTAATCTCCTGTGTAGTTTTCCCTTGTCTTTTCCTTGGATAGTTTTTAAATCAGTGGCAAGAGAATGAGATATTTATGTAGTGCTATGGTGTCATGTAGGGGTCCTTGACTGGCATCTGTCCACTTTGTCACTTGGTGAGACATCTTGTTCCATGTGGTCTTGATGATTGTAGAGACAAATTGCTATTGTATCTACTTTGACTCTCATCAAGGCCTCTTGGCCACATTGGCTCTTTGTGTGAGATGCTGTTCCTTCTCTGCAACTGAGTACATCATGCTGCTATTCATGTGACCTCCCTAGAATGTAGAATGGATGGAGACTTTCTTAGTCTGTGCTGCTATAATGAAATACCACTACCTGGGCAACTTATAAAAAACAGAAATGTATTTCTTATACTTCTGAAGGCTGGAAAGGCCAAGATCAGGGTGCTGGCAGGTTCGGTGTCTGGTGAGGGCCCAATGTTTCTGCTTCCAGGAAGGCACCTTGTTGCTGTGTCCTCACATGGCAGAAGGGATGAAACAGCAACAATGGGACAAACACTGAGTCTTCATATGGCAGAAGAACAGAAGCTCCTTTATAAGGGCCCTACTCTCATCTATGAGTGCTCCACTCTCACAGTTTAATCACCTCCTAAGCGCCTGATCTCTTAATACTTTCATCAAGTTTCATAAAGTTTTAACAAATGAATTTAGGGGGACACATTCAGACCATAGCAGAGACTCTGTGAACCTATCTGATGAATCTGCCTGGACACTATGCATGACTACGCATTCACCACAACCCTATGAGGCTGGGTGCCTTCTCAGTTATGATCAAGAAAGCAGAGCACAAGCGTTCTCTGTTGTCAGTGCTCTTCACCTCTCTGGAGTTTCATTAATCCAAATCCATTCCATTGAGGGAACCTCTTATTAAGGACAGAGAAAATTCTAAGTTTTTCTTTCTCTACCAATTCTCATTTTTTCCCAGAAATAATTTTCTTTGTTTATTTGTATAAAGAGAGGAAGGAATCAGAAATGTAGCTCCCTCCTAAATAGTCTATAAATCAACAGATTTATAGTTTTCAATTAAAACTATGGTTTTCAATTAAAACTCTAAAAGATCATAAGGTCTTAGATCCTTAGAGCCTTAGAGTTTAATATTCAATACCAGGATTTTTTAACACAAAACACTTTTTAAAAAATTGAACCTTATTTTTGTTTCACTCAGCATTCTTACTTGACATTGAGGACACAGATGTCAGAATATAATTTAATGGGGAAGAGCCATATGGTCAAAACGAATGACCAGAGCAAAAATAAATATTAATTAATGTCAAAATATTATAGTGTCACACAAGTAACTATAGGATGTAATAAATGTTATAGTACAGGGCATTGTGGCAACAGAGAAGAAAGTAATATTGGCCAAGTAGTAATATTATAAATTACATATATTTGCTATTTTTATAGGAATAACAGGTTTAATATTTTCCCTCTGATCTCAACTCCACCTAGAGTTTTGCTCATAGGAAATGTCTACATTGATGTATTGTACTATATGTGAAATATGTTTATCTAGGATTAGATTTTACTTAGATTTTTGTATTTGTTAATTTTGTCATGAATGAATATACAAGGTTTTTGAATCAGAGACAGATTATCACTATTCATTTAAAACTGATTATTAATCATTTGGTTCCCCACATCACAATTCTTACCCCTGGGGAGATATAATAAAATTAGGTCAAGTGTTCTATACATAAAGAAATGCTTAAAAAAAATCTGGATATTTATTATTTATGTAGAAGAAAGACGCAACTGTTTCAATTTTCTACTATTAAAAAAAGGAGATAAATCTTTACTCCTCAGAGATGGGATGAAAAGGATGCTGCATTCTCATTTTCATCTTTTGAAATATAAATAAATCAAAGGGCCCGATAATCCCAGTGTCTTTAATTTTGCAGCCTATAGATGTTTCCAAACTCCTAAGCCTCATTACCCATTTGAAATGTAAATACACAACTCTAGAGTTGGTAGTTTTCTTTTGAGTTCTCACTATCTCTACAGTTGTAAATTATTTCTAGGGTTTGCTTTTAGTCCAAGATCCAAAATTTCAGTAAAATTTTAATTTAATTTTAATTTAAAACATCAGTAACTGTAAAAAAGCACAAAGATTTTCTCTGCATCATACATCTCAGATGCTATAGAAGATGCATGAATTGGATTGGACATTCAGAGTTTATTCCATTCAAGTGTATCAACCATCCCCAACTTCTGTAAATCTCAGTTGTAATGAGCTAATATTTAATTTTCACAATCTATAAAAATCCCTTTTATTGTTAATAAGAATCTGTTACAAAATTCCTTTTATTTTTCTGCCCAATATATGTCTCTGGCCTTAGTGTCAGCTTGAACTAATATTCACTTGAACACAAAGTATAAGAGGATGCTTGACAACCAGAGATGATATCTTTTTGGAAGACCAAGAGTGGACTTTGACAAAACTGATTTTACTGTATTTCTTACTGTACATAACTCTCAGATAAACTTTGTGAATAAAATATAACACATTTGCTAAAAATTGTCAAAGTTCACAAATAAAGCTAGATCTCTAATTTTTAGATCAATGGCACTGGAAATATTCTGATGATAGACTTAAATAGTCACTGTCCAGACAGACTTATGTGCTATTTCATAAAAGCTTTTCTAGTACAAGAAGTAAATCATTTTTCCTTTACCTACCCATTATATTTTCTATAGCCACTTACTCAATTATTTACTGTTTCAGGACCAAAGACCAAATTGTTAAAATAAGCAAAAATTATTTTTAAAGAATTTGAAAAATATTTTTAATCCTTTGAATTAATATAGAAGATATTTGTTAATATGAAATTGACCAAAAATTGAAAACTGAATTAAAAATTAAAAAATTTTGCTTGTTAAAATATATTGTTTAGCTCCAAAAAATTTTAGTCTTAAAAGCTCTGAAACATTAAAATCAATATTTCTTTGTCTTTGAACAGATCTCATAACTTAGTAGCAACACTGACACAACCAAGACCTCTGTACAACCACCATTTATAAATATATTCACTAATTGAGACTGTAGTAAAATGGCTTGAATAAGACATTAAGCATTAGGAACATTAAACGTTCATCTTAATGCTGAGCTAAGAGAAATTTAATAAGTTTGAATTTGCATTTTCTCATTATTTCTAGTTAATAACACCTCATCCACTTCATCAGACTATTGTATAAATGATAACAGCAAAGGTATTCAAAAACTAAAGAGTTATATTAATTCAAATTGGAAAAAAATCCATTATGTTAATTAACTGAGTGTTTCTAAATTGCTTCATGACATTTTCAACATAACAATACATGACTATCTTTTGCATTTCTAACTGTGAAGGTGCGATTCGTGGTCTATATGACTGCTTTGAGTTCATTTATAAAGTGTTCATAAAATATGAATATAATAGAGCATACTTCAAATCATCTGCACTTTTGGGGGCTGAATCCTGTTTAATGTTTGATTGCAGGTGCATCAAATTGTTTTGTGTGAAGATATCTACTTATGCTAATTTGTTCAATCAAAAATAAACATAATCTAATGTAGCAAGCTGCACAAAGAGATCAAATTCAATTTTTCCCTAGACTTTGTTTTCTTGAGCAAGCTATTTTAATCTGTGTAATTTCTTTAATCTAGGAAATCTACATTTCCAAGAGCAGGAAACATCAGGGATTTACAGTTGTGCCTAAGACCATAACTTGATTTTCATATGAAATAGTTGCTTTTCATTCATATATGTTCTCTTTCGTTAAAGAAAGTGCTGATGTGATTATCCACCAATACCAGGACAGGTAGGTTCAAATAATTTTGCTGGTATTGGGCAGTAAGTAAATAAGCACAGATTGGTGGACAAGGTCACTGTTAGTTGGGAGTGAGGAGTAAAGAGACAGAGACTCTTTCTTGGTTGATAGCACATTTGAGAGTCAGGCTTTGAAGGAAACATATGGATGAGTAGAAGTAAAAGAAACAGATATGAAAAGGCAGAGGGGCAGAAAACTGCTGCATCTCTTTGTAGTATCATGAATAGTTGTGTTTTGCAGTACTCGTGCAGGAAAGCGAGCAGTGAAGCTGAATCGTGGAGTGTAATCACATCACAAAGAAACATAACAAGGGAAAAGTTTAGATTTTATCCCACAAATCATGGGAATTTGATGACAATTTTTAATCACTGAAATGGCATAAGTAAAGCTATTCGGGAAGTAGGAAAACTAACCTGTCAACATACTAGAAGACAGTTTGGCTGGTGGAGAGAGTAGGAACAGTTGAGAAGCTCTCAGGCATCGTCCATGGAATGGCATCAGGAAGATAAATACGGAAAATAAGGTAGTTAAATCCAGAGGACTTGTTGACTAGATACGAGAGGTGAAGGAGAAGGAGCCAAAGGCAACTGTGGGTGATAAAAATTAATATTAACAACCATAGGTAGGTCAGGAGAGTGGTGGCCAAGGGCAGCCATTCAAGTCTGTGATGAAGGAGGCAATGGCCTGCAAGAGATCACATTTCCTGTTTTTATTATTCCATTCAGTTCTTTCTTTCTATTTTTATTTTCATCACAAATGAGGAAAAAAATTACATAGTGACTAAGTAATGGCAATTAAGGTCAAGCTAAAATGGGTTGAATGTCATCCATGCCACTTTCTAGGTGGGTGCAATTGAACAAATTTTTAGGTTCTCTGAACCTTGATATTCTTAGCTGTTAAAAGGAAAATATACACCTACTTGTTATGAAACGTAAATGTGACAATGTACATAAGATAGCTGGTGAGACATACAGTTATCACACAACCCAACAAATGCTAGGAAAGTGTATATATATAATGTGATGATAACACTAGAAAATGTAATTTTCCTGAAGAAGAGAATCTGGGAAACATGGTAAACTGATTGTGGCTTGGCTCCCGTTCCCTCAACTCTTGATACAAAGCTTCTTGTCCTGCCACAGCCAAGCAAACTGCTGGAACCCACTGGTGACAGGATGTATAATAACTAAAGCCTCAGACTATGTTGGAGGGTGGAGGAAGGTCAGATAGGGAGAAATTTCTCAGGCAGAATTTCTCTTCTCTAGGAGGCTGGATACATGAATGAAAAGTATACAGTGTATATGGATACATAACAGAGAATAAAAATTGAAAATCTAAAACATTTAAAGGAAACTTAAAAGGTAATAATGATAGTAAAAGGGATTAGAAAATTGTATCTAAGACAGAGGATGCTTGTGATTTTAATGAACGAGTGCATTGAACTCTAGAGTTTTAACAGCAAAAGACATAAATGAATGAGCATTTTGAGAGACTTTTTTATCTGATGAAAGGAAGTATATTTGATCCTCTGGAGATATGAGCTTTCTGAGTGAGTCCTATACTACTGTCTAAACTCACAAAAAGGAAGCAATTTCATATGACAATGTTCTCAAGAGTCTTGCAAAAATGCAAAAGCATCCTGAAATGTTCATAGTTATAATAGAAGCCAAGTCTTCAGAAAATGTAAGAGTAGGTGATAAAGAAGTTAAATATTCTCTAGAATATTTGATATTAAAATGAAGAGAGAGAGAGAGAGAGAAGAAAAGAGTTTAGAACTGTAGCAGAATTGAGGGAAAACTGTGCATATACTTGTTTGTCTTTAAAGCATAGGGAGACCTGGATGTGTTTGCAAGCTACAGTAAATAGTTTACTGAAAATAGAAGCAATGAAAATACATTACACATGTAAGAAATAAAGGAAGCAGAAAATCACGGAAAAGTTATAGGAGCTATGTGGAACCTGGCCTAATATTGTGCATAATAATGATAATCTAAATATTGGTATATATTCTTGTTTTCTCTGTGACAACAGGGGCCACATCTGTCTTAGTCATAACCTATAGATCCCAGTCCTCATTCAGGACTGTAATAACCTCAAATAAGTATTTGAAGATCTAATAAATGAGTACATAAGATAAAAAAAAAACATATTCAGAAACATTAGACTTATAAGGAAGGGAAAGTACAATACACATAAAGTTAGAGTGAATGGCTGAAGTCCTTGCAATGAATCAGTCAAGAAGAAAAACTTCCAAGCAGAAAGATGAGATTGTCTTTGATGTTACTAAGAAGGAAGAAAAGATTGGTATATGTGAATGGTTTGTGATAAGAAATGTTACTTTTCTTTGATAGAGTAGAGGCAAAAAGTAAACACTTTGGAGTCAGGCAAGTGTGTGAATACAAGATCTGGTCTTTATATGTTACATGATGTTAAACAAATTAACAATTGCTAAGTGTATCTATTTTCTCATTTATTAATGAGAAAATAATATTTAACTCACAGAGTAGATTTAAGGAATAAATGCGATACTAGAAATAAATCATCAGCCCAAGTCCATCACTTAGCAAGCACCACACCCACTGTAAGGTTTGGGCTTCATTGAGTGATTGTGGAGGACAGTGGACCTGAACTGGGGAGCCAAAAAGTAGCCAAAGACTGACACAAGTCCACTCCTTTGTGACTTCCAGGGAAGGGCTTTGAGGGAAGTCTTGTCATCCTGGGCAAAGCCCAAATCTGAACCTGACAGCCTGACTTCCAAAGCTGGCTCTGCCACTTACCAGCTATGTGGCCTTTGGAAATTCACTTAACTTGTCTATGCCTCCATTTACTTATCTTAAAAATGACATCTTCCTCACTGGGCTGCTTTGAAAACTGGATGAATTAATGTATGTAAAACACTTAAAACAGTATCTGGCACATAACAAGTTTGTAAACAACATTAATGTTAAGAGGAAAGAATACTCAGGAAATTGGGGTTTGGATACAAGATGTTTCCTTTAGAGAGAATACAGGTAGAGTGGGACACAGAGAAATGGAAAGGGTAGGGATGAGGTACAAGACAAGAAGGGACAGAAGTAAAGTGTGGCAAATGAACATAAAAACACTGAAAGAAAACAGAAATGTGAAAACTCATTTTAAGACTGGCTCAAACTGGGCACACATCATAGGAAATCAAATAGTAAAATATAATTCCATTGTTGTGAAAATTATATTAAAATGCAAACAAAGCATCTTCACTTTTTTTTCATTGTTTTAGCATATCCCTTGTTCTAGTTAATTCTTAACAGACTTTCTTAGGGGAAAATGTGGTTTTTTTGTTTGACCTGTTATATTCTTATTGGCACCTGTGATTAAAATACATCCTGTTAATTTAAAATTTGAAGGATGGACAACACATTTTTTCAACATGTCTCAACTAGAACTTTTTAATATTGTCAGACTTAAAGTGACAGAAACCTTGAATGTGTTGGATTCTAGTCAAATTTTAAAACTACACAATTAACATGAAATATTGAAAAGTTGAAATACTACTGTACTGTATATATGACTAGAAACGCTCTATTCTCTGAAAAAATACAGAGTTCAAGAAAGTGAGATTATTCATTTTTATATTCAACTCTTATTCATATAGAGTCTAGAAATATAAAGTGAAAATGACAGAAGCAAGGCATAGGGTGAGTTGTAAGCTGGAGACCCATGAAAGCCAATGGTGAGTTGCAGGCCAAGTCAGAAGGTCTAAGAAGCAGGAGTACTGATGGTGTGGTTGAGTCTGAAGGCCAGCAGAACTGAGACCTAGGAAGAACTGTTGTGTCGGTTTCAGTTCAAAGGCAAGGAAAAGATAACATCCTGGTTCAAAGGTAGAAGGATTCTCTCTTACTTGGGAGAGGGTGATCATTTTTATTCTATTCAGGCCTTTAACCAACTGGATGAGGTCCACTCACTTTAAAGTGGGCAGGCAATCTGCTTTACTCAGTCTACTACCATCTCATTCAAAACCTCCCTTACAGGATTACCCAGAATAATGTTTGACTAGACATCTGGGCACCCCGTGTCCCAGTCAAGTAAACATATAAAATTAGCCATTATATATGTGTTAATTTATATATACTCACAAGGATATATATCTCTCTGTGATAGATATGATATATATTTCACAGGTATAGTTGTGGGTACTTAAATCCTTGATGCCAGTCTGTTTCGCCCATCTTATGCTGAGTCTTTGAAGTCAGAAGCATGCTTCTCTATGTTTCCTAGTTCATTCTTCTCTAATTAGTTTTATTCCTAGCAATGACCCTTCATCAGGCAGACGAATGCTATCTGTCAGATCCCTTTGACTAACCATAGCCCCAGTCTTGGCCCTGATATTAAAACTGGGATATTTATGTAGGTGACATTTCCTAAAAATGATCTTAAGAAATAGTTTTACTTGAATGGTGATTTATTTTTTATTTTTTAATTTTATTTTTATTTTTATTTTTTTGAGACGGAGACTCGCTCTGTAGCCCAGGCTGGAGTGCAGTGGCGCAATCTCCCCGCACTGCAAGCTCTGCCTCCCAAGTTCGCGCCATTCTCCTGCCTCAGCCTCCCGAATAGCTGGCCAATGGTGATTTAAAAAAAAAAAAAAAAAAAAAAGGCCGGGCGCGGCGGCTCACGCCTGTAATCCCAGCACTTTGGGAGGCCGAGGTGGGCGGATCACAAGATCAGGAGATCGAGTCCTGGCTAACATGGTGAAACCCCGTCTCTACTAAGAATACAAAAAAATTAGCCGGGCGTGGTAGCAGGCACCTGTAGTCCCAGCTACTTGGGAGGCTGAGGCAGGAGAATGGCGTCAACCCGGGAGGCGGAGCTTGCTGAGTGAGCCGAGATCGTGCCACTGCACTCCAGCCTGGGTGACAGAGCGCGACTCCATCTCAAAACAAAAAGGAGATGAGCAACTCTGGATACTTTTATCCAGCAATTTAGGCCTAGGAAAATACAATGTGAAATTACAATTTGTTCCTTCTTAGAATTGTATTTATTCTTGTCCATCAGTTACTACACAGAAACTGGATGGTGAATTGATAAATATTTGATTTTAAGAGGCTTTTGAATATAGCAAACCTAGAGAGAAATGCCACCAAAATTGAACATGGAATAAAATATTCTAAATAATGGCAACATTTGAAAGCATAAATCAAATATGCATAACCTACTGAATTTTGTTCTCTGAATAGAAGGAAGAACAATTTTTGGCATTACAGAAAGTGAAACATAACAAATTATATTAGTTGATGGAAATGTGACAATTGATTTTTAAATATCTCCACGTAAAGAGATTACTTTTAATAATTTTTAAAAAACTATTGAAAGCACAATTGTTCCAGTCACTATGTCAGGCACTGGAGCACAGACACAAATAAAAGAGAGTTATTGACTTTGAAGACTTAAAATCTAGTGAAGAAAAATAGACAATAAACTGAAGTTTCACATACTAAACTATAGAAAACAAAGTTTGACAAAATACTATGGAAACACTAGGGAGAAAGAATCTTATTCTGCCTGGAACATTGAGAAATTCTCAGAGGAGGTAACATTTTATCTGGGTTTTGAAAGATTAGATAGTTTCCAGGCAAAGTAGAGACAGACATTCCCGGTATAAAAGCATTAAAGACATCAAGATCTGGCCAAGCTGAGGTGTTCAGGGAATTTGCTGTAAGTTCAATGTGACTCCAGCTCAGAGCTTAATGGTTTAAAGTTTCAGGATAAGAAGATGTAGAAGTCAGGTGGAGACGCTTTGTAAGTGTGTCCTTTCAATCCACACTAAGCATTCAAACCAATCTTTTAGCCAGTGGAAAACTGCAGATATGTTTAATAACTTTGTTGTGTTTTATTTTGAATTGCTACATACTCATAGCAAAAAAAAAAAAAATGAAAACGTTCAGAAGATGTACCTAAGAAAATGAAAATCACCAGTTTCATAAAACGTCCAGAGATAACTTGATAATACGTAGTGTCAACTTTTCCAGGTTTTTCTGTGGAAACAAACACACACGCAAAAATAATATAATATGTGTAGTGTTCTATTCCTTGCTTTTCCTATTTACAAATACATTGATTATATCTCTTCAAATTAATGAGTGGAGTTCTAAATTATTGCTTTTTAGAAGATACATGATATGCATTGTGGGCATTCAGATTCTATTGATATTGTAAACTTATAAGAAGAGTAATTATGTTATCAAATTGGATTTTTAGAGAGATAACTGACAATAATATGAAAGATCTAATTGGGTAAGTGATAAATTGGTGGCAGAAGAGCCAGTTTGCTGCCTATGAGGATGTACTAGATGATTAAATTTGATGGCTAGAGACCAGAAAATTAGAGAAGAAAAGCTGATTCTAAGAGTTATACCAAAGGCAATATTCACTTTATTTGAACATAATTGGATATCAAAATTAGGGTGGGCATATTTTTGTGTATATGTAATTTGTCATTTTATATTGCTGAGTGCCATTTCTTTGTAAGAATAGATTATAAACAATTAGGTGGTAGGCTAAAGCTTCACCAATGATGTCTGCATCCTAATACTTAAAACCTGTGAATGTTACCTTACATTCAAAAAGGACTTTGCACATGTGATAATGTTAAAGATATTGATGGGGGAGATTATTCTGCATTATCCTATTATTAGACATTGGGTCCAATGTAATCACAATGATCCTTCTAAGAAGAAAGCAGGAGGTAAAAAGAAGAAAGAAGGCAAATTAATGGTGGAAGTGACACAGCCAAGAGACAAGAAATGCCATATCCTCTAAAGCTGGAAGAGACAAGAAAAAGATTCTCCCCTGAAGCCTCCAGAAAGAATCTGCCTACGAACAACTTTTTAGTCCCTTAAGACTTATTTCAGACTCCTGACCTCCTAAATTATAAAAGAATAAGTCAACGTTTTAAGTCACTACATTTTTGGTAATTTGTCATAGCACCAATACAACTCTAGTACAAATTGCCCATTATTTTGTTGCTGGGCCTTACAACTATTTCCATTTTGGAGCATTTATGAATAACATTGCTAGGAACATTTTTGCATAATAATTTTGTGGAAAAATTTACTTATTTTTGAGGAACTCCGAGAATAAAATTTCTGGGTCATAAAATAGTTGCATATATATAATTTTGAAACTGACAATTTTCCAAAGTGGTTGTACCATTTTACACTCTTATTAGCTTCTCCGCATCTCCACACAAATTTAGTGTTTTTTAAAATTTTACATATTGTAATAGATGTATAGCGCTATCTCTGTAGTTTTGCTTTGCATTTCTCTAATGGCTAATATTTTTACATTTTGCACATTTTCATATGCATATTGACCATTTGGCTCTCACTTTGAGATTTTGATGAAAATCATAGATTTCCCCAACAAAAATATATATATAAACTAAAAACATCTTCTACATGATTTTAGGGGGTTCACAGAACTCTGAAGCCCTTCTCTCCTTAAACCCTTCACCAAGGCTCATCCCTGGCTGCTGCTGTGTTTACAGCCCTGTCTCTGTCCACATCCTGCCTCACACTTCGGGCTCTAGAAATCTTTAATAGCTGAAAGCTTCCTGCCCAGTTTAGCTCTATCTTATTTCCATTGTTTTGAAATGCAATTCCTCCTTCAGACCTCAATTCGCATTTTACACTTAGCTCACTATTTGCTTCTCCAGAAACTTTTCCTTGATCCTCCAGCTTTTTCTTTATCAGTTATCTCCTAGTACCCTGTCCCTACTTCTGTTACCAAACTTACTATACTTACTATATGTCTCTTTGCATATCTCTCTTTATTTTGAACATCCTGAAGTCAGTAATTCTATCAAATTGCATGTTAAGCAGAATTATGGTTGGCGCTCAAATATTTGTTGATTAAAAATGAAAAGACAAATTAACTTAAAAAATAATATTGTCAGTAGTGATTGCTTGGAATGACTTATCAGAATTCAGTGACTTGTGCAGCTCGTATAACCTTAAAAAAATTAATACCCTGGACAGTTTGGAGGGGGGGGGCTAAAAAGGGATGTTGTGAAAAATTAATTGAAATGCTTTTATACTACTATGAATTTGATATTAAATAAGATACCTCTGCCGTTTTACTTCTGTAGAAACTTTTTTATATTTGTATTATGAACCGTGTCCCAAATAAATATTACTTTATTTTAAGATGTAAAAGATGTATATGTGTCTCTAGATAACATAAACTTTTTAAGTTAGGTTTTTTTAATGTTGCAAAGTAGGTGTTAAATAAATTCTTGTTACCTGGGATATTTTTGCCAATGCCAGAGTCAGATCATTGGCCAGATAAAGCCTAAGTAGAATCTAGCCTGACAAATGTCATCATCTGACATCAACACTTGGGCCAGCTCTGTTTTGTTACACACACACACATACACATACACATACACATACACATACACATACACACACAAGTCAATAGACAAATTGAAGGCACAAATACACCAGGAACTAAACTTTCTAAAGGGCATGGCAACAATTATTTCATCATCTGTTAAGCTTACATTTGTTCCATAGAAAGAAAAGTTTAATTCTCACTCACACGTCATGTTCTCCTATGCCAGGGAGAATGTAGGCTGCTGGCTATTATCCTATCTAACCAAATGCCATTCTGCTCTAAAAAGAAAACAGCAGCTGAGGCTCAAGCATAGGCCTTCCTTGGAGGGGCTAAATTCTTAACACTCCCTACACCAAGCCACAGTACTGTGGTCTTATCCATTTACTCATTCATCAAATCATATGCATTGAAGGCTCTGAAGCAAATTCTCTGCTGAGCATAGTGAGTAAAGAAAATTGTAAAAAGCATCCATGCCTTTTGGGACATATACTAATAACTAGCATACAAATAACTGCTTCCAATATTTTCCCTCTAATCATGTAATTTTAATCTATTTATTGTTAATAATTTCACTTTGAGAGTTAGGAAAAGATAAATTTTAAAATAAGAAAGATCTTGATATGATTTAGCTGTGTCCCCACTCAGCTCTCATTTTGAATTGCAGCTCCCATCATTCTCAGGTGTGGTAGGAGGGACCCACTGGGAGGTAATTAAATTATGGCGGCAGGGTTACTCTCATGCTGCTGTTCTCATGATAGTGAGTGAGTTCTCACGAGATCTGATGGTTTTATAAGGAGCTTTTCTCTTTTTTGCTTGGCACTTCTCCTTGCTGCCATCATGTCAAGAAGGACGTGTTTGCTTTCCCTTCTGCCGTGATTGTGAGTTTCCTGAGACCTCCCCAGCCCTGCAGAACTGTGAGTCAATTAAACCTCTTTTCTTTATAAATTGCCCAGTCTCAGGTATTTCTTCATAGTGGCATGAGAACGGACTAATACAGATCTAAATTTATCATTTACTTTTGTTCAAATATGTCCTTATTATTTTTCTCTTCCTGCAGATGTCAGAACACAGCTGTTTTATTTTCACGCATTTACTCCATCAGGAATTCTCTTTCCACCTTTGGCTCTTCAGTACTCTGACCTGTTTCCTGTATCACTTGCTACTTTTTCTACCTTCATCTTGCTGTGAAAGACTCCTGTCTCTCCTCGAATAGCTCTTTTTCCCACTACTTCAGAACCACTGAGCTAGCTATACCTGGAATAAGTGCTTTAAAATGTTCACTTATTAAATCTATTCTGCTGTTTCTAAATGACTAGTGTGACTGGGTTAAAGAATTTAAAGAAAGCCAGCCAGCAATATTTTTCCCAATCTAGGCCAATTAATAAGCATTTCTAACTAGAGAATTGAACTTTAAAAAATAAAAATATAAACCTCTTAATTCCCACTGCTGGCAGAGTGTGAATGCTAAATGGGAATATGGAAAGATTTTGCCACAATTTTCCTATTAAAGGTTTTTAGCATGATAGAGTTAAATTTTAGTGTTTCTTTATTTTATTTTATTTTATTATTATTATACTTTAAGTTTTAGGATACATGTGCACAATATGCAGGTTTGTTACATATGTATACATGTGCCATGTTGGTGTGCTGCACCAATTAACTCGTCATTTAGCATTAGGTATATCTCCTAATGCTATCCCTCCCCCCTCCCGCCACCCCACAACAGTCCCCAGAGTGTGATGTTCCCCTTCCTGTGTCCATGTGTTCTCATTGTTCAATTCCCACTATGAGTGAGAACATATGGTGTCTGGTTTTTTGTCCTTGCGATAGTTTGCTTAGAATGATGGTTTCCAGTTTCATCCATGTCCCTACAAAGGACATGGACTCTTCATTTTTTATGGCTGCGTAGTATTCCATGGTGTATATGTGCCACATTTTCTTAATCCAGTCTATCGTTGTTGGACATTTGGGTTGGTTCCAAGTCTTTGCTATTGTGAATAGTGCCACAATAAACATACGTGTGCATGTGTCTTTATAGCAGCATGATTTATAATCCTCTGGGTATATACCCAGTAATGGGATGGCTGGGTCAAATGGTATTTCTAGTTCTAGATCTGTGAGGAATCGCCACACTGACTTCCACAATGATTGAACTAGTGTACAGTCCCACCAGTAGTGTAAAAGTGTTCCTATTTCTCCACATCCTCTCCAGCACCTGTTGTTTCCTGACTTTTTAATGATCGCCATTCTGACTGGTGTGAGATGGTATCTCGTTGTGGTTTTGATTTGCATTTCTCTGATGGCCAGTGATGATGAGCATTTTTTCTTGTGTTTTTTGGCTGCATAAATGTCTTCTTTTGAGAAGTGTCTGTTCATATCCTTCACCCAATTTTGATGGGGTTGTTTGTTTTTTTCTTGTAAATTTGTTTGAGTTCATTGTAGATTCTGGATATTAGCCCTTTGTCAGATGAGTAGGTTGTGAAAATTTTCTCCCATTTTGTAGGTTGCCTGTTCACTCTGATGGTAGTTTCTTTTGCTGTGCAGAAGCTCTTTAGTTTAATTAGATCCCATTTGTCAATTTTGGCTTTTGTTGCCATTGATTTTGGTGTTTTAGACATGAAGTCCTTGCCCATGCCTATGCCCTGAATGGTATTGCCTAGGTTTTCTTCTAGGGTTTTTATGGTTTTAGGTCTAACAAAAGAACAAAGCCGGAGGCATCACACTACCTGACTTCAAACTATACTACAAGGCTACAGTAACCAAAACAGCATGGTACTGGTACCAAAACAGAGATACAGATCAATGGAACAGAACAGAGCCCTGAGAAATAATGCCGCATATCTACAACCATCTGATCTTTGACAAACCTGACAAAAGCAAGCAATGGGGAAAGGATTCCCTATTTAATAAATGGTGCTGTGAAAACTGTCTAGCCATACTTAGAAAGCTGAAACTGGATCCCTTCCTTACACCTTATACAAAAATTAATTCAAGATGGATTAAAGACTTACATGTTAGACCTAAAACCATAAATTTTTGTGTTTCTAATGTTATTTTTTTCTAGATTTTGCCCTAGAACAATAACTAATGCAGAATTTTTATGTATCACAAAAAACATGTTTAATTTAAAAATATAGTTTGCATTTGTTATCTATCATAAACCAATCATATTTATCCTGGTATTATTAAAATATTGGGGGGATGTTTCTAAATGCTTAGGCATGAATTCACTCTCAAACAATACAATAAACATGTAGCATAATTGTTGAGTGTCTAATTTAATCTAGGCAATTTGATAAATGAACATAGCAGCACAGAGGAAGGAAAAAGATAGACACAGGTAGTTTTCTGTAGGTAATAGAATATGTGCCCCCAAGAAAAGCTTGGCACATACCTTCCTGAAGTGTTTTCATAGATTTTCTCCAAAATCAGTACATCAATGACATTTGATATATAGTTTGAGAAGTGTTATGTATGTCCTAACACTGTTAAGGAATATTCCATTAATAATAAGCATTATAGTCATTAATTCTACTGCATAGACTATTTTGAACAATATTTTGATTTATGATTATAGTTATTAAGCCTAAAATCAATAAGTGAATTAATATGAATCAGAAAAGACCCCAAATAGCCACACTATCTAGAGAAAGAACAAAGCTTGAGGCCTCATATTCTGGTTAAAACATATTACAAAACTACAATAATCAAAACAATATGCAACAGACATGAAGGTAGACATATAGAACAATTTAACAGAATTGAGAGCCCAGAAATAAATCCATGCATATATGGTCATCTGATCTTCAACATGAGTACCAGGATATAAATGGGAAAAGGATAGCCTTTTCAACAAATAATGTTGGGAAAACTCGATATTCATATGCCAAAGAATGAAATTCGACCCTTACACTACACTGTACATAAAAATCAACTCAAAACATATTAAAGATTTTTAATTTAAGACCTCAAACTGTAATAGAAGAAAGAATCTGAGAAAGGTTTCTTGACATTGGTCTGGACAATGACTTTTGTGTATGACCACATAAGCACAGGCAACAAAAGCAAAAAATAGACAAGTGGGACTACATCAAGCTAAAAAGCTTCTGAATAGCAAAGGAAACAATCAATAGAATGAAGGGAATAATCAACAGAATGAAGAAGCAACCAATAGAATGGGAGAAATTAATTCACATATCCGATAAGAGATTAATGTCTGAAACATATAAGAAATTCCTATGACTCAATAGCAAAAAAAATTTAAAAAAAATTTTAAAAACCCACAAATAAGCTGATTTTTTAAATTGGCAAAGGTCTTGAATAGACAACTCTCCAAAGACATACACATGGCTGATGGATACACAAAAACATGCTCAACTTCAGTTATCATCAGGGAATTGCAAATCAAAACCACCATGAGATATCACATCACACTTATTACAAGGAGTATTATCAAAAAGATGAATGATTAAAAAGTGTTGGCTAGGATGCAGAAAAATTGAAACCTTTGTGCACTGTTGATAGGCATGTAAATTAGTACAGGCATTAAAATAGAACTACCACATGATCCAATAATCCTCCACTGGATATTTTATTCAAAAAATAATCAAAATTAGGTTCTCAAAGAGATATTTGCACTTTCATATTCATTGCTGCATTATTCACAATAGTCAAGAGATGGAAACAACCATTCTGCATAGATGGAAGAATGGATGAGGAAAATGTGGCACATAAATACAATAGAATATTATTCAGCCATAAAAATAAGGAAATCCTGACATACAGTACAACATGAATAAACCTGGAGAATATTCGGCTAAGTGAAATAAGCCAATCATAGAAGGACAAACACTACATGATTCCACTTTTATGAAGTGTCTAAAGTAGCCAAACTCATAGAAACAGAAAGTAGAGTGGAGGTTTCCAGGGACTGTAGGGAGGTGCTATTTAATGGGTGTAGAGTTTCAGTTAAGGGGAATTAAAAAGTTCTAGAGATAGATCTGCTGTGCATTATTACGCTTATAGTGAAGAGTACTGCAGTTTTACACTAAAAAAAATTTGTTAAAAGGGTAGATCTTATGCACTGTGTGATTTTGCCACAATAAAAAAGAAATGGAATAGCACTAAGCTCTGTAAAACAGACTTCATGGAGAGAGTCTGCCTCAGCAGATCTCAGTGCCACAGTAATTATTCTTGAATTATTGAAAAAAGTAATTGAAGTGAAGCATAACTTAACAGCAGTTTTTAACACTCACAATTCAGTTCTGTTTTGGAATGCCTTTTAAAACTACACCTTTGATAGTCACACACTGTATTTGTGTGTGTTCCATTTATGGGCTTGTATTGTGGATCTCCACAGATTTCTTTTTGTCTTGGTCCACTTGTCTTGGATATCCATTCTCTGAGGAGAGAAAAAAAAATCCACTTAAGTAAAAAGAGTCTCATTTTTAAAATATTTAGATCTGTGATTTGCAAACATTTTCGTCTCAGGCCCCTCTTTACACTCTCAAAAATTATTGAGGTCTGCATTCGAGGTTTGTGTAGAAAAAAAAACAAAGAAAAAGAAAAAAAATATTGGGGATTCCAATTGAGCTTTTATAAATATTAATTATATCTATAAATATTTACCATATTTGGAATTAAATTAATAATTTAAAGCAATATTTATTAGTTCATTTTAAATGACAAACTATTGCATGATATATGATTAACATATTTTATGAAAAATATATTTCAAAACAAGAAAGCATAGCAAATAGAATATAATAGTTATATACATTTTATCAAAACTTAAAAAAAATTTTATTGCAAGAGTTTTGGGTTACATGGATAAATTATATAGTGGTGAAGTCTGGTATTTTAATGTACCCATCACCCTAAATAGTGTACATTGTACCCAATAGGTAGTTTTTCATCTTCCCTTCCAACTCTCCCTTTTTCTGAATTTCCAATGTCCATATACCACTCTATATGCCTTTGCTTAGCCATAGCTTAGCTTCTACTTATAAGTGAACATGCAATATTTGGTTTTCCACTCTTGAGTTACTTCACTTAGGATAATTGCCTAAAGTTCCAATCCAAATTGTTGCAAAATACATTATTTCATTTGTTTTTATGGCTGAATAATATTCCATGGTGTGAGTGTATGTATGTATATACACACACCATATTTTCTTTATTCACTCATCAATTGATGGGCACTTAGGTTGGTTCCATATCTTTGCAATTGTGAATAGTGCTTTGATGAACATACATGTGCGGGGTTTTTATTTTTTAATATAATGACTTATGTTCCTTTGGGTAAATACCCAGTAGTAGAATTGCTGGATTGAATTGTAGATCTACTTTCAGTTCTTTGGGAAACCTTTGTACTGTTTTCCATAGAGGTTGTACTAATTTACATTCCCACTAGCAGAATTTTAGTAAATCCTTTTTAGAAATGAGAGAAAGAATGAAAGTGAAAAAGTCACCTCTCACATAGTTTCTTAGAAGTATTTTGAAAATAACTTTCATATCAGTGATACTCAGAAAAGGTCTTAAAAATAATACTTTGTGAACTGGCAGGTTAGCACATAAAAAGTACTTTCGGCTCCCTGAGAGGCTGGATGGAGGTGGAGGCTATGTCCTTGCGGTATTGGTAGAGGTGCTACAATAGAATGTAATTTACTATGGTGCTGAGGTCACCCTAGTTAATGCTGCCTGCATGAAGAGGACAAATGAATAGAAAGACTCAAGAGAGAGGGACAAAACCAGATTGACAAAAGAGTGAAAGACTTCTGGAGTGTACAAATCAGAGGACCTTTTTTTTTCTGGCGTCATAATGCCTTGGAAGAAAAAAGAACAAGAGATTTTCATAAGAGTTCGCAATCACTGCTTGGCATCCCAAAATCTTGGAAAAACTAAATCAAAGAACAAATCCATGCTGTCGCAGCAATTCTTTATAACTATATGAAGCTCCCTGTTTGGAATACAAGAAAGTAAGACTTTGTAAGTAGTATAAAATCCTTTAATATATCCTTTTTTTCAACTAAGTATATTTATCTTTATCTTGACAATCATATCTTTGTTTTGCTTTTGATATGTCTGACAACCCAGTTTAAGAGTGATTATTCTAGTCCTTGATATTAGAGTCTATGTAGTGGATTTAGAGCTATGAAATACAAGTTGAGGTCATAACTTGGCAACCTAACAGATGATCTTGGGAAAATAGATTAATTTCATTACCTTTCTTTTATTATCCATAAACTGAAGATAATAATGTTTGTCCTTCAAGGTTATAGTAAGAACCAAATGAAATCTATATTTGTTAACCTAAAGCACTCAACAAAGACAATAAATATAGCACTAATGCAATCAATTTCTATTATGTTTATCCTGATTATTTTTAATATGGTCTTTTATTAGTTATTTGCTTAAAATAGTCTACTTAGATCTTTGAAAATTTACTCATTTTCATTGCTAATTTTAAAATAATGTAAGTATTATTCTGTGATTAAAACCTAAAAAACCCCACAATTTTAGGAGTTAAAAAGTGATCAGTGGTATGTTTTTAAATTATTTTGCATGTCTAACTTTAAAAATCAAACAATATGAAATAATCATATAAGGCCACTTTTCTGGAAAGGCACAGTATGCAAAGTATGATTTTAATTTCAAGACCAGTTTCAGAAAAGACCAATTAAGGAATGACAGAAATGTATACAAGTTATAATACCTTTCTGATATTGGACAAAGCATAGAATTCCAAGTGATACAAGGGCACAATTCTAACATAAAATATCTCTTTTTGCATGCTGTGCAGACAGATTTACTGGTTTTGAATGCATCTAACATAAGATGTCTTACATACTCTTCAGTTAGAAGGCCTGGATTGGAGTATACAATCAGCTATTAAATAACTACTTCCATGGAAAACTCACTTAACTTTTTTGATACTTGATTTTCCATCTGTAAAACTGTGAAATCATAGTTGACAAGTCAAAAACTTTTTTTCTTTCTTTTTTTGTTTTTTGAGACAGTCTCGCTCTGTCGCCCAGGCTGGAGTGCAGTGGTGTGATCTTGGATCACTGCAACCTCTGCCTCCCAGGTTCAAGCAATTCTCCTGCCTCAGCCTCCCAAGTAGCTGGGATTACAGGCATGCACCACCATGCCAGGCTAATTTTTGTATTTTTAGTAGAGACAGGGTTTCACCACATTGACCAGGCTGGTCTCAAATGCCTGTCCTTGTGACCCACCTTCCTCGGCCTCCCAAAGTGCTGGGATTACAGGTGTGAGCCACCACACCCGGACCAGAAACTTTTTTCAAGCTGTATTAAACTAAAAGATACACAAACATGTCCACAGTCATTTGATCACATAAACAGATTTTTATTTTATCTTGTGGTAAGAATGCAACATGAGATCTGCTCCTTTCATGTGTTTTTAAGTGCATAATACAGTATTGTTATCTACAGGCAAAATGCTGTACAGCAGATCTCTGGAACTTCATTTGCATAACTCAAATGTTATACGTGTTGATTAGCAATTTACCCTTCCCCTCTTCCAGTGGCCCCTGCCAACCACCACTCTATTCTTTGCTCCTATGCTTTTGACCATTTCGATACCTCCTATGAGTGGAATTATGCAGATTTGACCTTTTGTGACTGACTACTTTCTCTCGATCAGGACTTTTTTTGTCTGGCTGTCACCCAGGCAGAAAACACTTTACTCTCACACGTCTGTTATGTGCATGGATGTGTTTACTGCATAACTGAGAAAGGGGAAGCAGTTTTAGAAAAGATGGAACAAAGATGACGAAGCAGAAATGAAGAGGGTAGCCAAAATTTTGTCTGTTCCCTCAGACCTAATTTTTAATGATTGTGTGAGACTCTGAGCTCAAACCCAACTACTTCGGAGAACATAGTGACAAAGTGTGGCACAGAGAAAAGGAAACTTTCTCCTCTCCTCTGCTCACACCTACCACTATTCCAGCACACAACGTTTTTATTTTTGTTTTTGTTTTGTTTTGTTTTTTTGCTGTGGGAATATCCTGTAATACCTAAGGCAAACTATTCATCTCAACGTGGCTAAAACAACATAGAACATTGATTGGTTTGTGCAACTGCCCAAGTCAGGGTGGACAGAGCTGGCTTCACTCTGCCTTTCTTAGTCCTGTTTCTTCAGTATTGGTCCCATTTTATCAGACTCTTTCCTCATCACTGCAAGATGGCTGGCAGCTGAAGAAAAGTTCTTGTTGCACAACCAGCAGCACCAAGGATCTCTTTCAATGCTTTCCACAGAAGGAGAAATAAGTTCTGTTTTATTTTTCCCCAGAAGCCTCAGCAAACATAACCTCGTATCTCACTGGTTCTGATTGGGTTACACATCCATCTCAGAACATATCCTTGCAAGCCAAGATACAGGATACACAGAAAATCTCTTCACAAGGAGTCAAGAGGGGTCCATACCTGAAGCTTAGGGAGAAGGAATGAATCTCTCCTAAAACCTACTGACTGAGAAGGAAGCAAGAGTGTTATGAAATGAAGTTAAGATAGGATATATGAAGGATGGGAGAACATACGCGATGATAAGACCTAAAAGCTCCCAGTTTAGCCACTTTTATGTAGGCAATGGTGTCCTGTGGGGCTGTTTTAGCCAGCAGGTTTGCAGAAATGCATGTGAAAATCCGGAGGCTGGAAAGGGAGAGAGGACATTCTACTACCCTTTCATGATGACTCTAGTCTATCGACTGGTATATGGCACACTAAAGACACCCTTTGTGAACTCTCAGAAGCAAGGAGGAAATATTTTTAGTGTCTGAGGAGGTGGATACTTTGTGGTGAGATGTTTAAGTCCTCCAGAGAGAGTTTGTCTTCACAGGCTGAGGTTTTATAAGAAAAATATCTAAAAATGTTTTATTCTACCCTCCTTTATCTCCCAACATCTCTTGTCATTTCCTACCTGATGTTGCTTTTCAGGGCTATCCAGTAGAAATACAATATAAGCACAAATGCAAGCCACATACACTGTTTAAAATGTTGTAGTAGTCACATTGTAAATAGTAACAAGAGAAAAAATTAATTTTAATAACAGACTTTATTTACCTCAATATATTCAAAGGATTATCACTTGAACATGTAATCACTTTTAAAACAATATTTAGGAGATATTTCACTTCCTTTGTGTGGTACTTGGTCTTTGAAATCCAATATACAGCCATATTATAAGTGCTGCATACCCACCTGTGGCCAAGAGCTGCCATTTGGGACTGTGTAGCTCCATTCTCTAGCCATATTAAACCAGTTCCTCTTCCCCAGTGTTTTCAGGTTTCTCTAACTTCACTTCTTATGAGAATGTTTCTGGATTGGAATATCCTTCTTTCATTCTTCCTGTTCCCAAACTCATGCCTATTGATCTTGGTCAATATATTTTGTCCTTTAGGGCTGTCTTTGGCTATTAACACATTCAGAAACCCTTCATCATACCCGGGGCAAGTTATCTGGCTCTCCCGTGGTCCTGTGATTATCTCAGTCATCCACACGTTAATGAGCATGACAGGGTTTTTGCCGTGAAGAATCCAAAGATCTAGTGAGAATGAGCCATAAGCCTCTTTAGGGCAAAGATTGTGTCTTGTTCATTATTGTATGCACAGAAGTAAGCCCAGTGACTGAAACAGAATGAATACACGATAAATAATAATGGAATACAAAAGAGAGGAAAGGATCACAATTTTTAAACATCTTGAACTCTCCTGTAGTGTGTCTGAGGCTTCCGTAACACTGAAATTTTCTACTGGTAAATTGTATTGTCTCCTAAATGATGAACAAATTGAAGTCCACCAATACCTATCTTCCTCAAATTCAGAAATGACTCACAATACATGTAAACACAATGTAGACAATCTTTGACAATCTCTGTCAAGTTCATTTATATTTATAAGAGTATTTTCAAATAGTTATATCTGGCTATGTGAGAAATAACTAAATATCAGACAATTTTCTTTTTCATTTATCATGTGCCAGGCATTGTGCTAAGTGTTCTGTATGCATTACATCACTTAATGTTACCTTATATTATTAAATGTCAATAACACCCTGTTATTCCATCCTAGATGGAATTTTTTAAATTTCCAGTTGTAATAAGATATAGTATAGTGGTAAGAACAGGTTAAGATACCAGCAACCTGAGTTTATACCTGAGCTTATGGCTAGGCTTTTTTAGTATGGTAGATTATTGTTCAGAAATATTAATTTCTCTCCACCTCTGATTAAAAGAGTGAGGTATATTTCACCACCACTTAACTTTGGACCTGGCCTTGTATCTTGCATTGGCCAATGAGATGTTAGCAGATTTTGGCATAGCAGAGGCTTGAAAGCACTTGTAAATTATTCTTATCTTCCAACTCTGCCATTTCCATGAGAAAATAGTCCCAGGCTAGCCCTTGGAAGATAAAAGAGGAAGAAAAACTTTTGGAGTGGAGCCCAGTTGCCCATCCCAGCTGACTTCCAGAGAACCAACAGCAAAGACTTCCAATCCAACCCAGCCAAGGGAACTGCCCCTTGGCTCATTTACATCATCAAGAAAATTTATGATTGGTGATTTAAGCCACTAAATTTGGGGGTGATTTTTACGAAACATTTTATATGGCAATAGTGGTTTCCACATTCATGAAACAAGGGTAACTACATATACCTCACAGTGATATTGTAAAGATTAATAGGTTGTGTTATGTAAAGGCTTGGAAGAATGGCATCCTGAAAGCACGATATATGTTATTATTATTTTTTATTATTAGTTTCATTTTTAAATGAAAAATAATATGTAGCCAAGAGAGTTTTAAGTAACTTGCTCAGGGTCAATGAATAGTAAATGATGGTAAATGACGGACATTTGATTCTGATTTTACTAAATTACCTCAAATATCTAAAACATTGACATTTCTGCATTTAAGTTGGAAGCCAACACTATGGAAACTATTCCTGGGAAATGAAAGATTATAGTATAAACAGCAAGGGTTTTTGAGTCAGACAGTTAAACTAATTCACTGAATAAACATTTGAGTGTTCTTTTGTAGCCAGTCACTGCTGGGCATGAATAACATACTAGTTAAGAAGAAAGTACTTAGGCAGATAGTGACAGTATGGGAGTCCTCGGTAAGGTTTTCCTTTTAATGAAAAGCAGCCCCCAAGTCATTTTCTTTTCTAACGGACAGCAGCTTGTAAAATCTAGCTGCAGACATAAACAAGCAAGCTGGAAGCTTGCACAGGTGAATGCCGGCAGTTGAGCCAATAGGGAAAGGCTACCTGTGACTAAGCATGATCAAAATGGCGGCTCCATCTTCTCTTCTCTTTGCCAGCCACGTGTGCAGTAAGGAGCAGACAAGATGGCCCAATGGAAATAAAATTAGGGTGGTGCAACCAGCTTCCCACAAGCTATTTAATGTCACACCTGGTTGAACCAATCTGTGGGCCCTAGGTAAATCAGGCACAGCCTCCTCAAGCCCGCCTATAAAATCTGCTGCAATCGGCTGAAAGCTGGCTTTCCCTTTCGAATTCCTCTCTCTCACAAGAGAGAGAGAGCTGCTCTCCTCTCTTTTCTTCTGCCTATTAAACTTTCAGCTTCTTAACTCACCCACGTGTCCATGTCCTTAATCTTCTTGATGCCAGACGATGAAACCCAGGTATTTAGCCCAGACAATGATGCTGACTCAGAATGTGAAGATAAATTCAAGAAGATTTCTGTCTTGAAACAGCAGAGAGAGGATTAAGCTCTTCTTCTACCATTTACTGTGAGTGTGATCTTGAGTAACTGACTTAATGTTTCTAAGCCTCAGTTTTCTCATCTGTAATATTGGGACATATTACTTCCCCTTAATAGAGTTTCATAAAGATTTACGGAAGTAACATATGTAACAGGAGCTGATGTGTGCTAGGCAGTTAGAAAATACTCTTTTCTCTTCTCTAGTTTTTTTGTTTCTTTCTTATGAGAGTACTCTCACAGCTATTTATGTATCTCATGAAGATGAAATAAAATTAGATTTTCTCCGTAGACCTCATAAGAGAAGAGAATTAATTACAAAGATGCTTTGAGAGAATTACTTAAGTACTCTGAATCATAATTATGGAACTCAAATCACAAGTAAATAAAAACAATTTAAACAAAATTAAATTGTGTGATGGAATCGGAAGTGGCTCCATCAAACTGTAAGAAAAGTTATCTGCCTTTAGACTTCAAGGTTTCTAGTTGGGTATCTCTGTTCTTGCTTTCTTCCCACCCTCCTGTCCGCCAACCTTAAGGACTTGAGAATAAACTGAAGGTTATCACTTTAATAATCCATTTGAATATTTTCAAGTGCTTTTCTCTAATTCTGTGACAGATATTATTGATTGACTAACCTAATATCCATACTCAACCCCCTATTCCATAACTTTCTCCACTCTAAAGAAAAGAAAAATTACATAAGCATTTTCCAGTCTTCCTTGCAGTTAGGGAAGGCCATTGGACACAGTCCTATCCAGTGAGATATGAGGAGAAGTCTGCTGAGGGATTTCTGATAATTTTGTTGTTCTGTCGAAAATGAGCCATTTGTACCCCTTCTCCTGCCCTGAACATAATTCTGACCTCTGGAGTTTCCTTAGCCATTTTAAGCCAAAATGAAATGGACAGTAAGGGAGACGAATAATTTGTTTACTGGGTGATATTGAGGTATATGTAATATTCTAAATATGTATTAGTAAATACTGCATAGGAGACAACGACTTAGAAAAGAGATTGGAATCAACTGAAATGGAGGATGGTAATTTCACCATATCTTGAAAACCATTGAGCCTCTGCCTTGAGATCACTGATATGTTACAAATATTTGGACTAATTCTCCAAACTTCTGAAGAAACTCTTAGGTATTCTGTTGCTTATTACCAGAAGCATTCTTAATAGACTCATATTCACTGTCAGAATCCTCAAGTGATGCAGCACTATATAAAAAATATTTATTTGACTCCCTCTCTGTCTCTCTCTCTCTTGCCCTCTCTTTTTCCCTTTTCACTCTCTCTCTGTCTCCACTTTTTCTTTCCTCTCTCTCCTTTTTCTCTTTTTTTCTCTCTCTTTCTTTCTCTTTTCTCTCTGCCTCTCTTTCTCTTTCTTGGTATATGGATTTTGGGAACACAGTGGAAGGACGTTCGCTCATTGCCCCCATTTGATACTATAGGAATATGCGCCTCTCTTTAATTTACTCAATTCACTTTCATCCTGATCTATTATGTTGTCGTAGACCCAGTTCCAGTTGGTAAAGTACTGGGTCATCAGTTCTAAGGCCCTGGGAAGGGTGGTGGGGAACAGGTCCCACATAACTGCCCATGTCGACAGCTGTATACCTAAATTGGGAGGGACACCAGGGGCAAGACTCCCTGGGTTCATAGCCTAGATGCCCAAGGATGCAGCATAGAGCTTCATAAGATCCCTTTGGAGATACAACTTGCTCTAATACTTGGGAGAGTAAGTGAAAGTCTGCAGCATTAGTACCTAGGAGGCAGGGATTGGAGGTATGTGGACAATTTACTTTTAGCTGCCAGTTCAGAAACTTTGTGCCATCAAGCCACCCAAGTGCTCTTAAACTTCCTTGCTGCCTGTGGCTACAAGGTTTCCAGACCAAAGGCTCAGCTCTGCTTATAGCAGGTTAAATACTTAGGGTTAGAATTATCCAAAGGCACCAGGGCCCTCAGTGAGGAACATATTCAGCCTATACTGGCTTATCCTCATCCCAAAGCCCTGAAGCAATTAAGAGGGTTCCTTGGCATAACAGGCTTCTGCCAAATATGGATTCCCAGGTATGGCGAAATAGCCAGGCCATTATGTACACTAATTTAGGAAACTCAGAAAGCCAATACTCATTTAGTAGAATGGACACCTGAAGCAGAAGTGGCTTTTCAGGCCCTAAAGAAGGCCCTAACCCAAGCCCCAGTATTAAGCTTGCCAACGGGGCAAGACTTTTCTTTATATGTGACAGAAAAAACAGGTATAGCTCTAGGAGTCTTACACAGGTCCAAGGGACCAGCTTGCAACGCGTGGCATACCTGAGTAAGGAAATTGATGTAGGGGCAAAGGGTTGGCCTCATTGTTTATGGGTAGTGGCAGCAGTAGCAGTCTTAGTATCTGAAGGAGTTAAAATGATACAGGGAAGAGATCTTACTGTGTGGACATCTCATGATATGAACAGCATACTCACTGCTAAGGGAGACTTGTGGCTGTCAGACAACTGTTTGCTTAAATATCAGGCTCTATTACTTGAAGGCCCAGTGCTGCGACTGCACACTTGTGCAACTCTTAATCCAGCCACATTTCTTCCAGACAATGAAGAAAAGATAGAACATAACTGTCAACAAGTAATTGCTCAAACCTATGCCACTCAAGGGGACCTTCTAGAGGTTCCCTTGACTGATCCCGACCTCAACTTGTATACTGATGGAAGCTCCTTTGTAGAAAAAGGAATTCGAAAGGCAGGGTATGCAGTGGTCAGTGATAATGGAATACTTGAAAGTAATCCCTTCACTCCAGGAACTAGCACTCAGCTAGCAGAACCAATAGCCCTCACTCGGGCACTAGAATTAGGAGAAAGAAAAAGGGTAAATATATATACAGACTTTAAGTATGCTTACCCAGTCCTCCATGCCCACACAGCAGTATGGAGAGAAAGGGAATTCCTAACTTCTGAGGGAACACCTATCGAACATCAGGAAGCCATTAGGAGGTCATTATTGGCTGTACAGAAACCTAAAGAGGTGGCAGTCTTACACTGCTGGGGTCATCAGAAAGGAAAGGAAAAGGAAATAGAAAGGAACCACCAAGTGGATATTGAAGCCAAAGAGCTGCAAGGATATTGAAGCCAAAAGAGCCACAATGTGGGACCTCCATTAGAAATTCTTATAGAAGGACCCCTAGTATGGGGTAATCCCCTCCAGGAAACCAAGCCCCAGTACTCAGCAGAAGAAATAGAATGGGGAACCTCATGAGGACATAGTTTCCTCCCCTCAGGATGGCTAGCCACCGAAGAAGGAAAAATACTGTTGCCTGCAGCTAACCAATGGAAATTACTTAAAACCCTTAACCAGACCTTTCACTTAGGCATTGATAGCACCCATCAGATGGCCAAATCATTATTTACTGGACCAGGCCTTTTCAAAACTATCAAGCAGATAGTCAGGGCCTGTGAAGTATGCCAAAGAAATAATCCCCTGCCTTATCACCAAGCTCCTTCAGGAGAACAAAGGACAGGCCATTACCCAGGAGAAGAGTGGCAACTAGATTTTACCCACATGCCCAAATCTCAGGGATTTCAATATCTACTAGTCTGGGTAGATACTTTCACTGGTTGGGTGGAGGCTTTTCCTTGTAAGACAGAAAGGCCCAAGAATTAATAAAGGCACTAATTCGTGAAATAATTCCAAGAGTCAGACTTCCCCAAGGCTTACAGAGTGACAATGGCCCTGCTTTCAAGGCCGCAGTAACCCAGGGAGTATCCCAGGCGTTAGGCATACAATATCACTTACACTGTGCCTGGAGGCCACAATCCTCAGGAAAAGTTGAGAAAATGAATGAAACACTCAAATGACGTCTAAAAAAGCTAACCCAAGAAACCCACCTTGTATGGCCTGCTCTGTTGCCTATAGCCTTACTAAGAATCCAAAACTCTCCCCAAAAAGCGGAACTTAGCCCATATGAGATGCTGTATGGATGGCCCTTCCTAACCAATGACCTGGTGCTTGACTGAGAGACAGCCCACTTAGTTGCAGACGCCACCTCCTTAGCCAAATATCAACAAGTTCTTAAAACATTACAAGGAACCTGTCCCCGAGAGGAGGGAAAGGAATTATTCCACCCTGGTGATAGGTATTGGTCAAGTCCCTTCCTTCTAAGTCCCCATCCCTAGATACATCCTGAGAAGGATCCTACCCAGTCATTTTATCTACCCCAACCATGGTTAAAGTGGCTGGAGTGGAGTCTTGGATACATCACACTTGAGTCAAACCCTGGATACTGCCAAAGGAACCCGAAAATCCAGGAGACAACGCTAGCTATTCCTGTGAACCTCTAGAGGATCTGCGCCTGCTTTTCAAGCAACAAACAAGAGGAAAGTAACTAGAATCATAGATCCCAATGGCCCTCCCTTGTCATATTTTTCTTTTTACTGTTCTCTTACCCCCTTTCACACTCACTGCACCCCCTCCATGCCATTGTACTACCAGTAGCTCCCCTTATGAAGAGCTTCTATGGAGAATGCAGCTTCCCGGAAATATTGATGCCCCATCATATAGGAATTTTTCTAAAGGAAACCCCACTTTCACCGGCCACACCAATATGCCTCTGCACTTCAGGCCATACATTTCAATCCCTGTATCTTTAACCTCCTTGTTAAGTTTGTCTCTTCCAGAATCAAAGGTGTAAAACTACAAATGGTTCCTCAAATGGAGCCCCAGATGCAATCCATGACTAAGATCTACCGCGGACCCCTGGAGTGGCCTGCTAGCCCATGCTGCAATGTTGATGACATCGAAGGCACCCCTCTGGAGGAAGTCTCAACTGCACGACCCCTACTGTGCCCCAATTCAGCAGGAAGCAGTTACAGCGATCATCAGCCAAACTCCCCAACAGCACTTGGGTTTTCCTTTTGAGAGGGGACACTGAGAGACGACTAGCTGGATTTCCTAGGCCAACTAATAATTTCTAAGCCTAGCTGGAGAGGGTGACGACACCTACCTTTAAACATAGGCTTGGCTTGTAACTCAGCTCAAACCTGACCAATCAGGTAGTAAAGAAGGCTCACTAAAATACAAATCAGGCTAAAAGTAGGAAGTAAAGAAATAGTCAAATCGTATATCACCTGAGAGCACAGTGGGAGTGACAATGATCAAAATATAAACCCAGGCATTTGAGCAGGGAGCGGCAACCCCCTTTGGGTCCCCTCCCCTTGTATGGGAGCTCTGTTTTCACTCTATTAAATCTTGCAACTGCAAACGAAAAAAAAATTAACTGTTTTAAAGACAGATTTTTTTTTCTTAAAAAAGCATCTACTTTGACTAACAGCCATTAATAAAATTGAAATGCCTTATAGGAACACATCACCTGAAAAAGGTAAATTAAATTAATATTGAAAACACCATTACTTTATGAAACATTTTGAACATATGGATATTTTCAAAATCACAAATAAAAAGAAAGCAAAGAGATATGCTATACAACATTGTGCTTAATTAACAATGCTCCATTTTACACTTAAAACTTTGTTAGGTCGCTTCCAAGATGGCCAAATGGGAATAGCTCTGGTCTGCAGCTCCCAGCGAGATTGATACAGAAGACAGATGATTTCTGCATTTACAACTGAGGTACCTGATTCATCTCATTGAGAGTGGTTGGACAGTGTGTACAGCCCATGGAGGGTGAGCTGAAGCAGGGCAGGGTGTCACTTCACCCGTGAAGTGCAAGGAGTCAGGGGATTTCCCTTCCCTAGCCAAAGGAAGCCATGACAGACTACTTGGAGAAACGGTACACTTCTGACCAAATACTGCACTTTTCCCACAGTCTTAGCAACTGCTAGACCAAGAGATACCTTCCGGTGCCTGGCTTGGTGGGACACATGCCCATAGAGCCTTGCTCACTGCTAGTGCAGCAGTCTGAGATTGACTTGCAACTCTGCAGCCTGATGGATGGAGGGGCATCTGCCATTGCGGAGGCTTGAGTAACTCACAGTGTAAACAAAGAGGCTTGGAAGCACAAACTGGGTGGAACCCACTGCAGCTTAGCAAGGCCTATTGTTTCCATAGATTCCACATCTGGGGGCAGGGCATAGTAGAACAAAAGGCAGCAGACAGCTTCTGCAGAATTAAACGTCCCTATCTGACAGCTCTGAAGAGAGCAGTGGCTCTCTCAGCATGGCGTTTGAGCTCCGAGAACAGACAGACTGCCTCCTCAAGTGGGTCCCTGACCCCCATGTAGCCTGACTGGGGAACACCTCCCAGTAGAGGCTGACAAACACCTCAAACAGGCAGGTGCCCCTCTGGGACAAAGCTTGCAGAGGAAGGATCAGGCAGTAATATTTGCTGTTCTGCAGCCTCGGCTGGTGATACCCAGGCAAACAGGGTCTGGAGTGGACCTCCAACAAACTCCAACAGACCTGCAGCTGAGGTGTCTGACTGTTAGAAGGAAAACTAACAAACAGAAAAGAATAGCATCAACATCAACAAAAGGGACATCCACACCAAAACCCCATCTGTAGGTCACCAACATCAAAGAACAAAGGTAGATAAAACCACAAAGATGGGGAGACACCAGAGCAGAAAAGCTGAAAATTCCAAAAAACAGAGCGCTTCTTCTCCTCCAAAGAATCACAGCTCCTCACAAGCAAGGGAACAAAACCGGATGGAGAATGAGTTTGATGGGTTGACAGAAGTAGGCACAAGAAAGTCGGTAATAACAAACTTCACTGAGCTAAAGGAGCATGTTCTCACCCATCACAAGGAAGCTAAAAACCTTGAAAAAAGGTTAGATGAATGGCTAACTAGAATAAACAGTGTAGAGAAGACCTTAAATGACCTGATAGAGCTGAAAACCATGGCACAAGAACTTTGTGGTACATGCACAAGCTTCAATAGCCAATTTGATCAAGTGGAAGAAAGGATATCTGTGATTGAAGATCAAATTAATGAAATAAAGTGAGAAGACAAGATTAGAGAAAAAAAGAGTGAAAAGAAATGAACAAAGCCTCCAAGAAATGTGGGACTATGTGAAAAGATGAAATATACGTTTGATTGGTGTCTGGAGAGTGATAGGGAGAATGGAACTAAGTTAGAAAACACTCTTCACAATATTATCCAGGAGAACTTCCCCAACCTAGCAAGGCAGGCCAACATTCAAATTCAGGAAATACAGAGAACACCACAAAGACACTCCTCGAGAAAAGCAACCCCAAGACACATAATTGTGAGATTCACCAGGGTTGAAATGCAGGAAAAGATGTTAAGGGCAGCCAGAGATAAAGGTCGGGTTACCCACAAAGGGAAGCCCATCAGACTAACAGTGGATCTCTTGGCAGAAACCCTACAAGCCAGAAGAGAGTGGGGGTCAATATTCAACATTCTTAAAGAAAAGAATTTTCAACCTAGAATCTCATATCCAGCCAAACTCAGCTTAATAATTGAAGGAGAAATAAAATCCTTTACAGACAAGCAAATGCTGAGAGATTTTGTCACCACCAGGTGACAGCACTGCCTTACAAGAGCTCTTGAAGGAAGCACTAAACATGGAAATGAACAACCGGTACCAGCTACTGCAAAAACATGCCAAATGGTAAAGACCATCGATGCTATGAAGAAACTGGATTATTAACAGGCAAAATAAACAGCTAACATTATAATGACAGGATCAAATTCAAACATAACAATATTAACCTTAAATGTAAGTGGGTAAAATGCTCCAATTAAAAGACACAGACTGACAAATTGGATAAAGAGTCAAGACCCATTGGTGTGCTGTATTCAGGAGACCCATCTCATGTGCAAAGATGCGCATAGGCTGAAAATAAAGGGATGGAGGAAGATCTAGCAAGGAAATGGAAAGCACACACACACACACAAAAGCAGGGGTTGTAATCCTAGTCTCTGATAAAACAGACATTAAACCAATGAAGATCAAAAGAGACAAAGAAGGCCACTACATAATGGTAAAGGGATCAACTTAGTAAGAAGAGCTAACTATCCTAAATATATATGCATCCAATACAGGAGCACACAGATTCATAAAGCAAGTCCTTAAAGACCTACAAAGAGACTTAGACTCCCACACAATAATAATGGGAAAATTTAGCACCCCACTGTCAATATTAGACAGATCAACGAGACAGAAGGTTAGCAAGGATATCCAGGAGTTGGACTCAGCTCTGCACCAAGCGGACCTAATAGACATCTACAGAACTCTACACCCCAAATCAACAGAATATTCATTCTTCTCAGCACCACATTGGACTTATTCTAAAATTGACCACATAATTGGTAGTAAAACACTCTTCAGCAAATGTAAAAGAAGAGAAATCACAAGAAACTGTCTCTCAGACCACAGTGCAATCAAACTAAAACTCAGGATTAACAAACTCCTTCAAAACCACACAACTACATGGAAACTGAACTATCTGCTCCTGAATGACTACTGGATAGACAACAAAATGAAGGCAGAAATAAGATGTTCTTTGAAACCAATGGGAACAAAGACACAATGTACCAGAATCTCTGGACACATTTAAAGCAGTGTGTAGAGGGAAATTTATAGCACTAAATGCCCACAAGAGAAAGCAGGAAAGAGCTAAAATTGACACCCTAACATCACAATTAAAAGAACTAGAGAAGCAAGAGCAAACAAATTCAAAAGCTAGCAGAAGGCAAAAAATAACTAAGATCAGAGCAGAACTGAAGGAGATAGAGACACAAAAAACCCTTCAAAAAAGTTGAATCCAGGAGCTGGTTTTTTGAAAGAGATCAACAAAAGCAAGACTAATAAAGAAAAGAGAGAAGAATCAAATAGACGCCATAAAAAATGGTAAAGGATATATCACCACTGATCACACAGAAATACAAATGACCATCAGAGAATACTATAAACACCTCTGTGCAAATAAACTAGAAAACCTAGAAAAAATGGATAAATTCCTGGACACACATACCCTCCCAAGACTAAACTAGGAAGAAGTTGAATCTTTAAATAGACTAATAACAGGTTCTGAAATAGAGGCAATAATTAATAGCCTACCAACCAAAAAAGTCTAGGACCAGACGGATTCACAGCCAAATTCAACCAGAGGTACAAAGAGGAGCTGGTACCATTCCTTCTGAAACTATTTCAATCAATAGAAAAAGAGGGAATCCTCCCTAACTCATTTTATAAGGCCAGCATCATCCTGTTACCAAAGCCTGGTAGAGACACAATGAAAACAGAGAATTTTAGGCCAATATCCCTGATGAACATCTATATGAAAATCCTCAATAAAATACTGGCAAACCAAATCCAGCAGCGTATCAAAAAGCTTATCCACCACAATCAAGTTGGCTTCATCCCTGGAATGCAAGGCTGGTTCAACATACACAAATCAATAAACATAATCCATCACGTAAACAGAACCAATGACAAAAACCACATGATTATCTCAATAGATGCAGAAAAGGCCTTTGGCAAAATTCAACACCCCTTCATGCTAAAAGCTCTCAATAAACTAGATATTGATGGAATGTACCTCAAAATAATAAGAGCTATTTATGACAAACCCACAGCCAATATCATACTGAATGGGCAAAAACTGGAAGCATTCCCTTTGACAATTGGCACAAGACAAGGATGTCCTCTCACCACTCCCATTCAAGATAGCGTTGGAAGTTCTGGCTAGGACAATCAGTCAAGAGAAAGAAACAAAGTGTATTCAATTAGGAAAAGAGGAAGTCAAATTATCTCTGACTTTGCAGATGACGTGATTGTATATTTAGAAAACCCCATCGTCTCCGTCCAAAATCTCCTTAAGTTGATAAGCAACTTCAGCAAAGTCTGAGGATACAAAATCAATGTGCAGAAATCACAAGAATTCCTATACACCAATAATAGACAAACAGAGAGCCAAATCATGAGTGAATTCCCATTCACAATTACTACAAAGAGAATAAAATACCTAGTAATCCAACTTACAAGGGATGTGAAGGACCTCTTCAAGGAGAACTACAGACCACTGCTCAGTGAAATAAAAGAGGACACAAACAAATGGAAGAACATTCCATGCTCATGGATAGGAAGAATCAATATCATGAAAATGGCCATACTACCCAAGGTAATTTATAGATTCAATGCTATCCCCATCAGGCTACCACTGACTTTCTTTACAGAATTGGAAAAAAATACTTTAAAGTTCATATGGAACCAAAAAAGAGCCCGCATAGCCAAGACAATCTTAAGCAAAAAGAACATCGCTGGAGGCCTCATGCTACCTGACTTCAGACACTACTACAAGGCTGCAGTAACCAAAATAGCATGGTACTGGTACCAAAACAGATATATAGACCAATGGAACAGAACAGAGGCCTCAGAAATAACACCACACATCTACAACCATCTGATCTTTGACAAACGTGACAACAACAAGCAATGGGGAAAGGATTCCCTATTTAATAAATGGTACTGGGAAAACTGGCTAGCCATATGTAGAAAGCTGAAACTGGATCACTTCCTTATACCGTATACAAAAATTAACTCAAGATGCATTAAAGACTTAAATGTAAGACCTAACACCATAAAAACCCTAGAAGAAAGCCTAGGCAATACCATTCAGGACATAGGCATGGGCAAAGACTTCATGACTAAAACACCAAAGGCAATGGCAACAAAAGCCAAAATAGACAAATGGGATCTAATTAAAGTAAAGAGCCTCTGCACAGCTAAAGAAACTATCATCAGAGTGAACAGGCAACCCACAGAATGGGAGAAAATATTTGCAATCTACCCATCTGACAAAGCGCTAATATCCAGAATCTATGAAGAAGTTAAACAAATTTACAAGAAAAAAACAAATAACCCTATCAAAAAGTGGTCATAGGATATGAACAGACACTTCTCAAAAGAAGACATTTATGCAACCAACAGACATGAAAAAATGCTCATCATCACTGGTCATCAGAGAAATGCAAATCAAAACCACAATGAGATACCATCTCACCCCAGTTAGAATGGTGATCATTAAAAATTCCAAAACAACAGATGCTGGAGAGGATGTGGAGAAATAGGAATGCTTTTACACTGTTGGTGGGAGTGTAAATTAGTTCAACCATTGTGGAAGACAGTGTGGTGATTCCTCAAGGATCTAGAACTAGAAGTATCATTTGACCCAGCGATCCTATTACTGGGTATATACCCAAAGGATTATAAGTCATGCTACTGCAAAGACACATGCACAGGTATGTTTACTGCGGCACTATTCACAATAGCAAAGACTTGGAACCAACCCAAATGTCCATCAATGATATACTTGATTAAGAAAATGTCATGCATGTACACCATGGAATACTATGTGGCCATAAAAAAGGATGAGTTCATGTCCTTTGCAGGGACATGGATGAAGCTGGAAACTATCATTCTAAGCAAACTATCACAAGGACAGAAAACCAAACACCTCACGTTCTCACTCATAAGTGGGAGTTGAACAACAAGAACACATGGACACAAGGTGGGGAACATTACACACTGGGGCCTGTCAGGGGGTGGGGGGCTGCGGGACGGATAGCATTAGAAGAAATACCTAATGTAAATGACAAGTTGATGGGTGCAACAAACCAACATGGAACTTGTATACCTAGGTAACAAACCTGCATGTTGTGCACATGTACCCTAGAACTTAGAGTATAATAAAAAAATTAAACCTTGTTGAAAGGTAGATCTCATTTTGTTTTTTAACACAATAAAAAAGTGTTTAATTCAAAGTCAAGATGAGAAATTTTCGGTCTTTTTGACATAACAATCCACATTGACCTCTCCCTTACAGAATTTATTTACCATCCATCTAATGCAGCATAATAGGCATGTAGTCTATGTTGTATTGTAGCCCAGGTACTGGAAGAACGTTTAAATTCAGCCAAACATTGGCATAATAATCAATAATTACTAATCAGTTGCCTAAAAAATAAAATTCAAGCTTCGCAAAGTCTGCCACCAGTTCCTCTCTCTTTACATCTCAATACTCTTCATCAAGAATATTCTGCTTCAGCCAAAATTCAGCTTCAAACTCCCTACCACATATATCACATCTTTTCTTAATTACTCAGACCATTCTGTTCGCATCTTCAAGAAGAGACATGGTGCCCCAAAAACCAGGCTTTGGAAAAAGACAAACCTGGCCCTGGCTCCCATCTTGAATTCTTTACTTGCTGTTTGTCTCTGGGCAATCTTTCTTCAACTTTTCTGAACATCAAATTTCTTCACTTTCAAATCAAAGATACTGATTACTTCTTTGTCTTAAGTAAAACTACTCATTTTAAGAACAATGAGCAGCGCCTGAACTACAGGAAGAACTCCATGAGTCTTAACTTCATTTCATTTCCAATTTGTCTTGCCAATGACATGAATGTCTGCTGAATGGTATTGACTCTTGCACTTCAAAGTCCAGATGATGAGAAATTTTCTCACAGCCTTTTTGATGGAACAATTCCACAGCAATCTCTCTTTTATAGAACTTATTTACCGTGATGGTTAATATTGAGTGTCAACTTGATTGGATTGAAGGATGCAAAGTATTGTTCCTAAGTAAATCTGTTAGGGTGTTGCTGAAGATTAACATTTTGAGTCAGTGGACTGGAAGAGGCAGACCCATTCTCAGTCTGGGTGGGCACTACCTAATCAGCTGCCAGTGCAGCTAGGATAAATGTAGCCAGAGGAATGTGGAAAGACTAGACTGGCTGAATCTTCTGGCCTCCATCTTTCTCCCATGCTGGATGCTTACTGCCCTCAAACATAGACTCCAATTTCTTCAGCTTTAAGACTCTTGTGATTTGCCAGGAGCTCTCTGGCCTTCAGCCACAGACTGAAGGCTGTACTGTCGGCTTCCCTACTTTTGAGGTTTTGGGACTCAGACTGGCTTCCTGGCTCCTCAGCTTACAGACAGCCAATTCTTGTCATCGTGTGAGTCAATTCTCCTAATAAACTCTTCATGTATTCATCTATCCTATTAGTTCTGTCCTTTTAGAGAACCCTGACTAATACACTTACCATTTCCCTAATACGGCATCTTAGGCATGTAGCCCATGTTATACTGTGTATGACTTTTTTGGTATGTCCTATTACAGAGTATACTCTCCTTGCAAGTGATTATTACTCATCCTTGTGGTATCTCTATTGTTTTGCACAAATAATTTAAATATTTTTTACAAATGTATTTGGTTGTAGAGACAGATCTCATAGTTCTAAATACAGACATACCTCATTTTAGGGCACTTTGTTTCATAACACCTCACAGATACTCTGTTTTTTACAAACTGAAGGTCTGTGGCAAAGCTGCTTCTACCAAGTCTGTTGATACCATTTTTCTAACAGCATATTCTCCCTTTGTGTCTGCATGTCACATTCTGATAATTCTCACACTTCAAACTTTATTATTATTATTATTATTATTATTATATCTGTCATAGAGACGTGTAATCAGTGATCTTTGATTTTCCTATTGCAATTTTGGGGGGACACCATGAAAGATGCCTGCAGCAAACTTAATTGATGCATGCTGTGTGTTTTCTGACTGCTCCATGAACCAGCCATTTCCCAATCTATCTCTTTGTTCTCAGGCTTCCCTATTTCCTGAGACACAACAATATTAAAATTAGGCCAATTAATAATCCTACAATGGCAGAGAAAGTGAGAAAGAGTTGCATGTCTCTCACTTTAAATCAAAAGCTAGAAGGACATGTCAAATTTGAGGTAAGCCAAAAGCTAGGCCTCTAGCTTTTGTCTTTGCTATTGTGAATAGTGCTGCAAGGAACATATGCATGCGTGTATCTTTATGGTGGAATAATTTATATTCCTCTGGGTATATACTCAATAATGGGATTGCTAGGTAGAATGGTATTTCTGTTTCGAGTTCTTCAAGGAATTGCCATACTGCTTTCCACAATGGTTAAACTAATTCACATTCTCACAACCAGTGTATAAGTGTTCCCTTTTCTTTGTAAGGTTGACACCATCTGTTACTTTTTGACTTTTTAGTATAGCCTTTCTGACTGGTGTGAGATAGCATCTCATGGTGGTTTTGATTTGCATTTCTCTAATGACTATGATGTTGAGCATTTTTTCTTGTGCTTGTTGGCCACATGTATGTCTTCTTTTGAAAAGAGTCTGTTCAAGTCCTTTGCCCACTATTTAATGGGGTTGTTTGTGTTTTGCTTGTAAATTTGTGCCTTTATAAATTCTGGTTATTGAACCTTTGTCAGATTGCAATATTTGCAATTTGCAAATATTTCCCCCATTCTATAGGTTGTCTGTTTATTCTGTTGATAGTTTATTTTGCTGTGAAACAGCTCTTAAGCTTAATTAGATCCCATTTGTCAATTTTTTGTTGTTGTTGTTGTTTCAATTGCTTTTGGAGTCTTTGTCATGAAATCTTTACCAAGTCTTGTGTCCAGAATGGTGTTTCCTAGGTTATCTTTCAAGGTTTTTATATTTATACATTTTACATTTAAGTCTTTAATCTATCTTGAATTGATTTTTGTAAGGAAGGGGTTCAGGATTAATCTTCCATATGGGTAGCCACTTATCCCAGCACCACTTATTGACTTATTGAATAGGGAATTATTTATTTCTCCATTGCTTGTTTTTTGTTTGTTTGTTTGTTTGTATTCTGAGACAGAGTCTCACTCTGTCACCCAGGCTGGAGTGCAGTGGTGCGATATCTGCAACCTCCGCCTCCCAGGTTCAAGCGATTCTCTTGCCTCAGCCTCCCAAGTAGCTGGGACCACAGGCGTGCATCACCACACCCGGCTAATTTTTTATATTTTTAGTAGAGATGGGGTTTCTTCTTGTTAGCCAGGATGGTCTCGATCTCCTGATCTTGTGATCCACCTGCCTCTGCCTCCCAAAGTGCTGGGATTACATGTGTAAGCCACCGTGCCCAGCCCCCCTTGCTTGTTTTTGTCAGCTTTGTCAAAGATCAGATGGTTGTAGGTGTGCAACATTATTTCTGGACTCTATTATGTTCCATTGGTGCGTATGTTTGTTTTGGTACTAGTATCATGCTGTTTGCATTACTGTAGCTTTGTAGTAGGGTTTGAAGTTGTGTAATGGGTTGCCTCCAGCTTTGTTCTTTTTTCTCAGGATTGCCTTGGCTATTCAAGCTCTATTTGGTTCCATTTGAATTTGAAAATAGTTTTTCTAGTTCTGTGAAAAACATAATTGGTAGTTTGATAGGAATAGCATTTTATGTGTAAATTGCTTTGGGCAGTATGGCCATGTCAACAACATTTACTCTTCCTATCCATGATCATGGAATGTTTTTCCATTTGTGTGATTATCTCTAATTTCTTTGAGCAGTGTTTTGTAATTCTCATTGTAGAGAATTAATACCTTCCTGATTAGCTGTTCTCCTAGGTATCTTATTCTTTCTGTGGCAATTGTGAATGGGATTGCATTCCTGATTTGTCCCTCAGCTTGGATGTTGTTTGTGAATAGGAATTCTAATTCTCATACACTGATTTTGTATCCAGAAACTGCTGAAGTTGCTTCTTAGATCACAGAGCGTTTGGGCAGAGAGTATGGGGTTTTCTAGATATAGAATCATACTGTCTGCAAAGAGGGATAGCTTGACTTCCTCTCTTCCTATTTGGATGCTTTTTATTTCTTTCTCTTGACTGATTGCTCTGGCCAGGACTTCCAATACTATATTGAATAGGAGTGGTGAGGGAGGACATCCTTGTTCTGTGCCTGGTTTCAGGGGGAATTCTTGCAGATTTTGCCTGTTCAGTATGATATTGGCTGTGGGTTTGTCATTGGTGGCTTTTATTATTTTGATGTATGTTCATTCCCTAGTTTTTAACATGAAGGAATGTTAAATTTTATCAAAAGCTTTTTCTGCATCTGTCGAGATGCTCATGTGTTTTTTGGCTTTAGTTATGTTTATGTGATGAATCACACTTATTGATTTGTGTATGTTGTGCCTCAACCTTGCATCCCAGGGATAATGCCTACTAGAGTGTGGTAGATTAGCTTTTTGACGTGCTGCTGGATTTGGTTTACTAGTAGTTCGTGGAGGATTTTTGTAGCTATGTTCATCAAGGATATTTGCCTTAAGTTTTTGTTGTTGTTGTTGTTTTTGTGTGTCTGCCAGATTTTTATATCAGGATGATGCTGGCACCTTAGAATGAGCTTAGGAGGGACAAGTCCCTCCTTCTCAAACTTTTGGAATAATTTCAGTAGGAATGATACAATCTCTTTTTCTTATATCTGGTAGAATTCAACTGCGAATGTGTCTAATCCTGGGCTTTTTTTGTTATTGGTGGTAGGCTTTTTATTACTGATTCAATTTTGGAACGTGTTATTGGTCTGTTCAGGGATTCAATTTTTTCCTGGTTCAATCTTGGGAGGTTGTATGTGTCCAAAAATTTACCCATTTTTTATAGGTTTTGTAGTTTGTGTGGATAGAGCTTTTCATAGTAGTCTCTGGCGGTTTTTTGTAGTTCTATGAAGTCAGTGGTAACATCTCCTTTATCATTTCTAATTGTGTTTATTTGGATCTTCTCTGTTTTTTACCTTATCAGTCTAGCCAGAAGTCTATCTCCCTTATGAATTTTTTCAAAGAACCAACTCCTGGATTTGTTGATTTTTGTATAGTTTTTGTATCTCAATTTCCTTCAGTTCAGTTCTGATATTGGTTATTTCTTGTCTTTCAATAGATTGAAGTCGATCTGCTCTGGCTACTCTAGTTTTTCTAGTTGTGATGTTAGGTTGTTCATTTGAGATCTAACATTTTGATGTGGGTGTTTAGTGCTATAAGCTTCCCTCCTAACACTGCGTTAGGTGTGTCCCAGAGATTTTGGTATGTTGTATCTTTATTCTTATCACTTTCAAAGATTTCTTGATTTCTGCCTTAATTTCATTGTTTACCCAAAATTCATTCAGGAGCAGGCTGTTTAATTTTTGTATAATTGTATGATTTTGAATGACTTTCTAGTATTGATTTCTATTTTTATTGTACTGTGTTCCCAGAGTGTGGTTAGTTGATGTCAGTTTTTTCGAAATTGCCAAGGATTGTTTTATGTGTGGTTGATTTTGGATTATGTACCATGTGGTGATGAGAAGAATGTACATTCCATTGTTTTAGGGTGGAGCATTCTGTAGATGTCTATTAGCTCCATTTGATCAAGTATAGCGTTCAGGTCCTGAATACCTTTGTTAATTTTCTGCCTCAATGATCTGTCTAATACTGTCAGTGGGGTGTTGAAGTCTCCTACTATTATTGTGTGAGAGTCCAAGTCTCTTCAAAAGTTTCTAACAACTTGCTTTATAAATTTGGGTGCTCCTGTGTTGGATGCATGTATATTTGGGCTACAAGAGGCTAGGGGTGAGTGGAGTTACCCACCCTGTCACCTTGGGGCAGAAGTAAGCCCCCTGGGCTCGAAGCTCTAGCAGGCATGGCTCAGTTGGCTACTAGTGAGGGGGTGGTGGGATCACTTGCTCTGCCATCTGGGTGTTTCCTGGGAAAACAAGAAGCTGCCTCCTCTAGATGAGTTTACATAGAAGTGGACCACTGGACCAGAAACCTTAACAGGCCATTGTTCAGCTGGCTAGCAGTGGCGGAGATGAGTGGGGTTGCCTGATCTGTTGTCCTGTTGTTTCCCAAGACAACAAGTGACTGTGCCCTCCAGCTGAGTTTCCACAGAAGCTGGACCACTGGGCTACAAGCTCTTGCAAGCATTGCCTATCAGCTACATTGGTGGGGGTGGGTGGGGTTGCCTGCCCTGCTATCTGGGTGCCTCCAGGGACATCAGGAGGCTGTACCCTCTGGCTGAGCTCACACAGAAGTGGAGCCACTGGGCAGGAAGCTCTAGTAGACATTGCCCACAAAGTTATCAGTGGCAGGGGTGGGTGAGGTCACAGGCCCCACCATCTGGGTGTTTTCCAGGACAATAGGAGGCTGCGCCCTCTGGCTGAGTTCACACAGAAGCAGGGCTGCTGGGCAAGAAGCTCAAGCAAGCGTTGCCTGCCTGGCTACCCGTGGCAGGGGTGGGTGAGGTCACATGCTCTCCTGTACAGGTGTTTCCCAGGACAACAGGAAGCTGTGCCCTCCAGCTGAGTTCACACAGAAGCAGGACCCCTGGGCCAGAAGCTCTAGCAAGCATTGTCCTCTGGGAAATCAGTGGAAGGGGTGGGTGAGTCTACAGGCCCTGCCATCTAGGTGTTTCCCAGGATATCTGGAGGCTGTACCCTCCAGATGAGCTCACAAAAAAGTGGGACCGCTGGGCCGGAAGCTCAAGCAAGCATTGCCCACCCAGTTACCAGTGGTGGGAGTGAGTGGACTGGCTGGTCGAGTTCGGGCCAAAGCAGAACTCCTGGGCTGAAAGCTGGTGCCAAGCTCTGTCCAGCAAGGGGGAGTGGAGCAATCTTACTGCTCCCAGACACCACAACTATGACTTCTATTGGGGCTAAGGTGATGATGCGCTGGCATATTGGTCTGCTCTGGGGCCCAAAGATTGTAGAGGTCCCCTTCGACTGGAGAGTTGCTCCTGCAAAGTGCTGGGTAGCTCTCTGCCTCAGACTAGAAGGATGGTGGGGAGATGTAGGGTGGGGGCAGGAGTCTCCCACTCCCAGTCTTGCTCAGGTCACTGTGAAGATCATGAATCCCCCCAGGGGTCTCACTCATTCACCCTTTCCCATGTTGGAGAGATTTTCCTGGCTCTATGCTGAACTCAGACAGGCTAGTGTCCAGCTTCACTCTTCTCTGCTCTCCATGGTCCCTTGCTGCCTTGTGAATCCTAATGTGGTTTCTCAGATGGTTGACCCACAGCGTCAGCATTCACTAACCCTTTTGTTTCCTCTCCACGAGGGCAGTGCACATGACGTGCTTATAATCCAACATTTTGGCCTAAACTGCTCAGGATATTCATTTTGTTTTTGTGTCTGCTAACACAACATCTATTCTGCAGTCCACAGATCAAGGAGTATTTTTCAACTTTCAAGCCTTATTATTTAGTAACTACATTGCAAGGCTATAGCTTATAGAGACAGTGATTCCTCTCATGGATCTGGGCAAAGTAAGTTGAAAAATCTTCTGCAAAGGTTTCACCATTCTATATGAAATTAGGAACATTTGTAATTTATGGGAGGAGGTCAAATTATCATAGTTACCAGGAGTTTGGAAGAAGGGGAGTCCAACACTTATAGATAACTTTGAGGTATTCAATACTTCAGTGGAGAAAATAACTGAAGATGTGGTAGAAATGGCAAAAGAATTAGAATAAGAGGGCCCTGAGGATGTGACTGAACTGCTGCAATCTCATGATAAAACTTTAAGGGATGAGAAGTTGTTTCTTATGGATGAGCAAAGAAAGTGGTTTCTTAAAATGGAATCTACTCCTTGTGAAGATGCTGTGAACATTGTTGAAATGACAACAAAGAATTAAGAATATTACACAAACTTAGCTGATAAAGCAGCAACAGGGTTTGAGAGGGCTGACTCCCGTTTAGAAAGAAGTTCTACTCTGGGTCAAATGCTGTCAAACAGCATTGTGTGCTACAGAGAAATATTTTGCAAAAGTGTCCATTGATGTGGCAAGCTTCACTGTTATTTTACTTTAAGAAATTGCTACAGCCACATCAACCTTCAGCAACCACCACCATGATCAGTCAGCAGCCATCAACACTGAGGTAAGATTGTCCATCAGCAAAAAGATTACTACTTACTGAAGGCTCATATGGTCATTAGAGATTTATAGCAATGCAGTATTTTTAACTAAACTATGTGCATTTTTAGACATGATGCTATTGCACAATTAATAAGACTACAGTTTATAAACTAACCTGTATATGCACTGGGAAACTGACAAAAAATTGTGTGACTTCCTTTTTACTGTGATATTCCCTTATTTTATGTTGGTCTGAAACCAAGCCTGAAATATCTTCAAGGTATGCTTGTTTATCAAAGTCACCTACCTATCTGCTTGAAATAGAGAAGATATTTCAATTGAAACAACATATTAAAGCCCAAGTGCATCCCTAAATCTCAGAAGAAAACTACAGCCTGTTTGTAAATTGGGTGGCCTATTTTTCTCCTGCAGTAATAAATCCGTGTCTCTGTCATGGTTTCTATAATAAGGTTTCAACCTGAACTCCTTTTTGAAGAATTGTCACCTAGGAAACAAATTTTAAATTATTTGCAAATGGAAAATCTACCAACAAGGACTTACAATTTTGAATTTCATACATCTTCAAATTCATAATCTCAAAAGAATATTCTTTCACTGACATGGCAAAAATTAATTGGATGAAGTGATACTTAAGTTTTTCATTTTTCTGAAAAATGCTCACAGAAAGCACTAATAAAAGAGTGTTTTAAATTAACTAATTTTCTTCAAAATTTTCTCATTACTTGTGTCAATTCCAATGTCATTTGAAGATGGAATTTTTACAGCCCAATTGGCAAAATTAGCAACATTTTAGGAATATGGCAAGATTATTGTGTCTTTTGACATGTAATATAATGGCCATTATTTCTTTAGGAAAGAATTTAGCAAAAGTTAAACAAAGCATAAGAACACAATTCTTTCCAAAATCAAGCAGCATAATTCTAAAAGGAAGTAAGGGGAAAAACAAAACAAAAAAAAAATTATTGAGATTGCATGTCACTTAGAAAATATATAGGAAATTAATATTGAACTAGAAACTAATGTGTACTAGTGTCTATTTATGCAATATATACTTCATATGCTTATATAGAATCACTTAGGTCCTACTATTACTAGTTTGTGAAAGTTGATAACGTTTTCCCTGATGATTTTGTCAACCGGTATTTTTCTTCACTCTACTGGATGACTGTCTTCAGTTATTCATCACTTAGCATTTTTCAACAGTATTAAATAACAATGATATTAATACTAATAGTACCATTTAAAAAGGTCATGATTATCTCTGCTCTTTTTAACTTTTTTTAAAATGAGTATCATCTACAACAGTGAAAGGCCATATCCAGGCATGCATTCTAGAACAGATTCCATTTGTGAGGACACAAGTAAACTGAAAGACCAATCTAGATATTATTTTTAACAGTAAAATGATTAATTGACAATTATTGCAATCACACTACAGAATAAACCACATTCAGTTTAGGAAATAACTAACTTTAATATGTCTATGTTAAACAGATTATAAAACAATACACCAATTGAGTTAAAAAAAAACAACCTTTTTTTCTCTGCTAAGGAGTTGATAAAACCCATAGCCATGAGTGACTAAGCAATTGTTTCTGTTCTGGGTCTATGCACTTTCTTGTTATCATCTTTCTTTCGTTCATGTGTTTGTTCTCTGTTTGTCTTCAGTTCTAATGATTGTCCCTGTGTCAGGCTCATACAGCTTGGTCTCCTATAATTTCTTCTGTTGGTAAAATAAAGTGCATATTTTCATCAAATACTTCTTTTTAACCTTTAACTATTTCTATTTCTATTTGCTGTTTGCACAATCTGTGTGAATGCTGGAAGTGTAGCTCTTTTCCAAATCCTTAAAAGTTCTGGGAATGTCTGCCTCTGAAATGCCTTCTTCACTGTGGGGATGGATGTTTCAAGAATTCTTGTGTTTCAGAGGGGAAAGGAAATTGTTGAGTGTATTCCCACTGTTCCTTTTCCATAATCCACTATGATTTTAACTAAATTAATTTATTATCTCACCAAATATTTACTGAACATTCCTGTATATGAGACACTGCATCTGATTCTAAAAATATAGCAATAAGTTATACATAAATCTTTGACTTCATGAAGCTTAACTTCTAGTGGTGAAGATAGACAATAATAGTAATTACATAGGTAAAATATTTAATTTTACTTATTAAATATAATAAGCAGCAGAGAATGATATAACAGCAGGGAATGATGAGTGCTATAGGAAAAGGTAGGGAAAGTCATTGATTAGGGTCAGGGTGGAAATTGTTGCAAATGTTAACCAGGTGGTAAGGGCAATGCCCCAATCTTGCAGAAGCAGACAAATTTGTTTGTTTGTTTTCGTTGCTAATTACTGCCCTGAATGTTTTCTCCATATGCTTCATGTATTAAGCAATAAGCAATATGTTCCTCCCTGACTTGAGGGAGGGAAAACAGAAAAACAGGGCTCTTGGCTCCTTTTATATCCTAATATATTCTATATTTAGAGTATGTTTACTACAGTGAAAAATTGCTCAAATTGAATCTACCTGCATCAAAATCATCTGGGATATTGGTTCACATTCATTATGTATATCTCAGCTGCATTCCAAACCTATAAATCAGGATCTCTGGGAGGTGGGCTCATGGTGTCCACATAATGAAGCACCTTACCAGGTGATTCTTACGCATGCTATTTAAAATGAGGTAAATGGCTTCAATAGAATACTAGGAAGAAGCAAGAAGGGCCCTGCCCTGGCCCTGCACTTTCAGGTGCCTTGCCCTGCTGGGTAAGGCAGCTGAGTTCTCTGGGAAACAATCTCTGAGACAGAGCTTAGTGTGCAGAAGGTTTATTAGGGAGAGCCCTTATGATAAATAACTGTGTAAGAAAGGGAAGGAAAGCAAGTTTGGTTAGAAGGGAATTCAGGTTCCATGACGGCCTTGGCCCACCACAAAGGAAGCACTGGAGCTTAAATCAGTGTTGCTCCACATAGGGACAAAATTAGCAAGAATTTACATGCCCACCTATATTAGTCATTGGATGTGGGCTGCCAAGGAAGAATGAAATCTTGGGCTAGGTGGCTCTCTCTCGCTGAGGCAATTCCTGCAAGTGCTCAAGACCACACTCCAGGTACCCAAGACCCTGGAATTCCCTGCTTAAATAACTCTCAAACCCACATACAAGGCCTGTGTTGGCCTCTTCCCTAAAGCTAACAGCACCACCAGTGGATGCATTCCAAGCCCAGAGGAGTTGTCAAGGTGCAGCTCTTTGTAGATATAGACAGAGCTCACAAGTGCAACCTAACATTGCTACATGCTTATGTTCAAGGCCACTCACACAGCTGAAGCGGGATGGAAAGAGTATTGAACGGGCTGCCAGCCCAGGAGTCCACAACTTCTCTATTCAAATATGGACTTTCAGGTTGTCATGTAGAGTTAAATAACAAGGAAGGGTGCCAGAACATATTTTATTGGACAGTTTACTAACTTGACTTATAATTTTGATTATTCACACACATAGCTTATGGCTCCCACTTGTACTTGTTTCTAGGCCATGCAAATATTTTCAGTGCTGCACAATAGCATTTCCTATGATGAGAGGAAAATAAAATATTTGGAATTCTTTCCTTTATTGCACCCTTTAAGTTATTGCTGTTTAGGAAAGTAAGGAACTATCGTAATGGATTATTTAATTTGAAGGAGTAATCTATTAAGTGGAACCATTATAGTAGACTTCTGGCTTTGCCTACTAAAGCAAAGAGATGTTTGTCTTCTCAATATTAATTACAATGATTTAATTTACATTATGAGCTTTACTGTCTGGTAGATTGGAGAATTGAGAGAATCCTATTAGTACGTATTTCCAGGTACTTTCTACATAATTGTCCACAGAAGCTCCCCTAAAATGTTGGCTTAGTATAATATTGCAGGGGTCACATTTTTGTTGAAATGAGAAGAGTAGAAACAGCAAGCATATATTTCCCGGTCGATGCCCAAGATTTGGGGTTGTAAAGACAATGCTGCCTCTGCAGCAGGATGCTCTCTTGAAGAAGGGTGACCTCTTTTTATTTCTTAATGATGATGATTTGAAGTTTGTTTACTTAAACCTCAATTTTTAGGATAAACCTTGTCACTTTTTGGACATTTAAAAACACTACATCAACCAAATACAGAAAAGAATAAAAAAAAATTTAAATTCCCTAAAACCAATTCTATTGCCCAGTCTATTCACAATTAATATTTTAGTGACTGCTCTTGCAAACAATACACAAGTAAAAATATAAAAATACATTCATTTAGAAAAGTAAGATGGTACTATATATATTCTTGTGATCTTTTCTTTGCTCAAAATGTTATAGATATCTTTTCATGTAGATGCATATAAACATACATTATTATTTTTAACCACCACTTAGTATTCCATTATGTAGCTATAGCTGTAGCTTGTCTTGATCATTTTCCAAATACTTTAGAAAATATATTTTGTCTGATCCCAGGTAACGTTTTTTATCAATTTCAAGTTAACTGCAAAGAAGGGAATAAAATAGCTAAAATTTGGTTTTCAAAGTGTCTTAATTGGTAAGATGCTAGATATTTTTAACATATTTTATTTACTTATACATGCTTTAATATGAGAATTCAGAAATTGATTTTTATTTATAGGCTGGTAGTTTTTATATTCATTTTTAGAATTACTCTACTGACTTGAAAATGTGAATCGTTTTTTTTTTTTAGTGCCAAACTTACTTCTGAGCATAAATCTTAGGCTAAAAGGCATTGCTGCTAACTCATGATATTGAATTCTAAAATGAAGAAGCCACTTAAACTTAAATAAACTGAGTAATTTTTTAGTGCACAGACATTGGTGCTTTATGTTCATAGTGAAAAAGAAAACAGGTTCGCATAATCAGAGCTTTTGAAGCCATGCTCCACCATTAGCTCAGAGTCAAGAAAGTAACTCATTATCTAAATCACTTCTTGGGAAAACATAAGAGCAAGGAAATGCCTAGATTCTGTAAAAATCAGCAAATTACAGTAACTTGTTTGACTTGTAAGTTATTTTTGACTTTTTCCCCTCGTAACCCATTTTTTCTTGATTATAAAAATAGTAACCTTACTGAAAAAAAGTTAGTACAAGATCACATTCATCAAAATTTTTAAAACATACCTGCATAATTGTACAGCTTTAAATACCTCTTGTATTAGGTTGCTGCAAAAGTAATTGCAGTTTTTGCCATTAAATGGTTGTTTTAGCCAATTCATTTATTTCAAATAGAAGACTGTGTGAATGACACTCCATTCCCCAGATAACATACAAACACAGATTCTTTACTACTAACTGGCATTTCTGTATTGTCTTCAGTGACAGTATCAACTCATTAACTCACTGTTTGCAGAACTAAGACAGAAAGAACATAAAATCTGTCTGATGCAGGATTTTTCTCTGCCACTTTGCCAGCCAGAGATCTCCAGCTGGCAATGCCCTGCCCAGGCCTTGCTCAGCCCCACGTTCACCACAGAAGGCGCCCCACCCACTGGTCCTGCCGGGTGGTACCCAGCTTGCACTCCAGGGCAGATCATGCAGCCACCATCACTGGATGCTCATCCCTGTCAGGGGAGGCGAGTGGGCAGTAGAGTGCAGGGTCTGGCTGACTGGTCTGAGTGCTAGTACAGGAGTGGGCTCCATGTGGGCATGCAGCTGGACTAGGTGTGTCTCAAGCAACTCCTGCAGAGGACTCCAGTGTCCAGATGAGGGCAATGTGGTGGCACCCAAGCAGGGAAGCCTGCAATCCCAAAGCCCCAGAGGGGGTGTTACAGTATGTTAACAGCTCTTTGAGTCCCACTGCAGCCTGACTAATGAGGGTATGTTAACAGCTCTGTCAGTCAATTGTCCCAGTTTGCCCTGTGGCTCCCAGGCTGGACCAGTCCTGCCATTGGTTCCCATCATGTGGGGCAGCTGCTGGGCACTGACAGGGGGTGGAGGGCTAAAGTCTTACTGTGCTCTTTATACCCACATTCAGCAGAATCCCAAGTTCTTGACCTGCGTCCAAGAAGAATTAGATTATGCTGACAATGGAAGGGTGAGGAGGGCAGAAAAGAGTTTGATTGAGTGACAAAGCAACTCTCAGTGGAGAGGGGATGTGAGGATGGTTCTCAACTGAAATCAGATGGTCTCTGTCCCAGTGTTGCTGGGCCTGGGGCTTTTATGGGCTCAGAATTGGGAAGTGCATGCCAATTGGTTTGTGAGTATGCAAAAAAGGCTAAAGCAAAGGCACCACTCAAAGGTGGGCACAACAGTGTGAGAAACCAATTAGGGAAGGGTAAGTACACACATAAGATAAGGGAAGGGTGAGGCTCAGTCAGAGGAAAGCGTGCCAAATGGGAAGACAGCTTCTCAACCAGGTCCATGGATTTATCGAAGACTTGTAGTTTGGCTTTCAGGCTTTAAACTGTCTTTGGCTTAAAGGTGAGATTTCACCAGGGACCCAACCCATCTTCCTAAGGATTTGTCTGCCTCCTGCCACTATCATGTCTTCATAGCATATTCACCTTATGATTCTAATCTAGAATGTCTACAGCCTACACTTTAAGAAATATGCTATAGTACTTATAAGTAAGAGTGTAGCTAATTCCCTCAAAGTGTCTGGATGCTTTCTAGATAAATGAGCGTCTCTAAATTGCCACATTTCTCTTCTTACCTTCCAATTCATGGCTGATAGAACTGGAACCTTTCTCTGCTCTTCATCTGTGTGCATGAAGCCCTGACACACGCCTAACAGTTAATGGCTTCTCTGACTCTCATTACTGCGGTGTTCCATTCCCTGGCTACCAAATGGATACAGCACCAGGATCCATAGTAATCACATCTGCCTCACCTGGTGTATCCCCATCTGCCATCTGTGATTTCTTCTCAGACATGCCTTTTGGATAGAATGAATGCCCACACTCTGCAACACTCCCTAATCTCACCACATCAAACACTAACCTAAACTCTGCTTGAGTTTACCTCATCCCTTTCCAAGTATTGGATTATTCATTAAATTTAAGAGAGGCTTGCAACTGCCATTTCTACAATCTTTGTTTCTATTGAGTCTCTGTTGGCAAATGTTACTAAAGTTTAGCATCCATATGCTTGAATTCCTTCATGTTATGAATAATATCTAAGCAATGATAAACATAATGGATAAAATGAAGTAGCTTATTAAATTCATGAGTTCTCAAACTGAGAATAGGACCCTGAAATAAAAGAAATCATGTCTTTTTCTGCTTATTTGTGTTAAGTTGTTTTTGCTATTGTTGTTCTTTTGTCTTTTGGATGATGAAGAACAGTTTCCTGGGTATCTGCCTAGACTGAGAAAATATGGGTAAAGAAAAATTGAGTGCTTGGGCAATCTGGTGGTGGCATGAAGTCAGGGGTGTACATAGGAACAGATATAGAGATGCTGATAAGAAAAAAAAGAGGTGATACAGTGAACAATACTGGGTATCTATTCTTGAACTCTTTCCCAATGTTTCTTGGTTATTCATTCAAAGCTCTGAATAAATCTATTTAAAAATCAATTGTATTCCAGTGAGAAATCTTCTGCTCTCTGCAACTGAGTGACTGCTGACTCACTTCTAGAAGACTAGAACTTATTTCATAAAGAAGATATTAATGATACTCTGAACTGAGGGATACTAGTTACAGGTGCGAGCAGGACTCTGGTACTGGAAGGAAAAAGATGGAGGTAAACAATTGCATACTCAATAATGACACTTTCACTTGTCTTGACCAACTAGGCTCCTAAGACTCATCTCTTCCCTGACCTGAAAGTTCTGCTTTGAAGGCTCTGACCAATTGAGGGGAAAAAGCTAACTATGCATGTATGTAGGTTAGTGAAACGTGGTTATCTCTGGATCATCCACTACTTCTCTCCTTTATACTTTTTTGTATCGTCTCATTTTATGTGATAAGCATGCATTTCTTCATCTGGAAGCATAAAAATTAAAATTCATTGAGAAATACTTGTGCTAGGCACTACACTAAGCAATTCAAATATATTATCTCATTTAATTCTCTCAGTGATTTTATAAATTAGGCATTATTTAATTTTAATAATTGAGGAGACAGGGCTTTAAATAAATTGTTCAAGATCAGATAACTAATAAGTGACAGGGTTGGACTTGAACCCAGTCATCTGCTCCCAAGTCTCCTTAAGTACCCTAAAATACCCCAAATAATTTTAAAACATTGTTTTTAAAGGAAGAGTTTTTAGACCCCTCAAATTGTTCATTCAAACACTTCTACTAAGTGGAAGTATGAAAACACCTGATGTTTGGTACCTGAATCTGCGTTGATTGATATAAATGGGTAGAAGTGCTGGTGATATTGTTGAGGAGATGTCTGGAGAAACTCTTGTTAGAATATGGTGAGTCTAGGTAGAGAAATGCAAGCTCAGAAGGGTGCTGCAGGTAGTTTGCCTTCCTCTGCACCTGACTCACCTTAAAAGTGTATACATCTAGTTCATACAATGAGATGCTACAAAGCCATTAACCAGATATTTCCAAATAATATCTGAACAACATTGATAGAGGCAGGAGCCAGAGAACTCTCCTAGGCAGATATGGGAGGGTCTCTGCAGATGCTCTGACCCGCCAAGGACGTTGTGCCCAGGGGCTTCCTTAAACATGCCCTTGGTGAAAAATTCCGTCCCTCAACACGTACGCAGTAAGGGATATAAATCAATGTGGAGTGGCTCAGACAAAGGGCCGGCATGCACAACTGGAAGAACAGGGTGGAGCCGCCAGGAATTGGCGCTTTATACACCTAGGGAACCCAGCCCCATCAGCGGATATATAAAAGCCCTTGTGTTCAACTGTGAAGAGGGCAACCAACAACCTGCTTTTAGGACCCGTCTTCTCTCTGAGAGCTTACCTTTTTGCTTAATAAATTCTACTCCATTCACTTTTCAATATCTGCGTGCTTAATTTTTCCTGGTTGTGAGACAGGAACCCAGATTTAGCCTAGCTAGGGAGTACAAAGTCCTGCATCAGTATTACAAATTATCATAATGTAATGTTACTATGGAATATGCAAGGAAAATTTTTAATATGACAGATAAAAATAGAACAAACCAACAGAAAGATCAATTGAAAAAGAGAAAACGAGAAAATAATAACCAGGGAGAATAAAATAACAAAAAATTAAAAAAAAAGAAAACAAAGAAACTATGCACACTATTCCTATCCTGAGAGAAATAAGAGGTGTTACATCCATGAAAAGAACAAAGTAAAATAAAAAGAATAGCTACAGAGAACAAAAGAAGCCTTGAATGCTGAAAATACAATGGTACACAAAGATTCAATAAGAGATTGAAGGATAAAGTTGGGGAAAACTGTCAGAAAGTAGAACCAAAGACGATAAAAGAGAAGAAAAGAAAAGGGAAGATCATTAGAGAAAAAATTCAGAAAATCTCTCATAGGGTTACCAGAAATAAAGAATAAAAAAAAGAGAGAGCATGAATCATCAAAAAAGTTTCAGGATTATTTCCAAGGACCGGAGAATATGAATTTTCTGTTTTAAAGCACTCATAAAATCACTGTAAAAATGGAAGACAAGGAGACTTAACCCAAGCCACTTGTAAAAACATAAGAAAAATGAGAGTCAAGAGGAGATTCCATAAACTTCGATAGAGAGAGCAGAAAGTATCAGATGAAAAGGGAAAGAAACAGAAGCTACAGGGAGACCTTAAGCATCTCAGGACAAATTAAAGGAGTTTTTCAGACATGCAAGTCCAGAAAAGTCAACCTCCATGTACCCTTTTGTAGGAAGCTTTGTTTGAGGAAACCACACAAAAACAAAGGAGGAAATAAAGTAAGTGGAAGACATGAGATTTGGAAAAGAGGGGATACATCAGAGAAGCAAAGAAAATGTTCAGGATGGTGATAAATGTGACATCCCATGTTGAAATTGTACTTGTAGCATCGAGGCTACCAGCCCAGATTCAGACAAGTCAATAAATAGTTTCCAAGAGTGATTTCTAAACTATATAAAATCTAAAGAATACTTGATGCATCTAAATGTATTAAAAATGTTTTCAGGAACTACAGAGAATTTCTAATGAATCGGGATAATAGTCCTTGAGTTCAAGTGTTTGCTACTGGTAGGGAAGGAGAAAAGTTAGATTAAAATTAAAAATGATTTTAATATATAGCATTATATTAAAATATGATGAAAAGAAATAATAAAAACAAATAAAAGAAAAATAACCTGATAAGAGAAAAAAGTTACAAAGAATAAGAAATTAAAGAATTCATAAATTCTATTTGCCATATTTGGCTCTGAAGGAATATGATGCCTTTTAAAAATTAAATTTATTCTCAGAGATCTTCCATGTCAAATTTTCCAAAACAATTTGCTCTAGTTTTTAATAAATTTTAAGAGTGTTAGGCATGCTTTGAATAGTATTAGCATTGTTAGAATAAATATATAGAAGACTGTTCCAATGAAGAAAAAGCAGCTGGATAAATTAGAACAGGTATGCTTGTTTAAGAAATTGTCTTACTAATTCATAGTAAGTAATAGAAAAATTATGGAATCCCCAATTTTTTGAGCCAGTATGTAATAGATTAATTTTCTCATTTTGTTGAAGGTGAACATGTTTCCACAACTTTTGTAATTCATTCAACACTCTGAAGAATGTACATGTAAGATGCTCAATTAGGATAAAATCTCTCTCATTTCTTCTGTTTTCCTACCTCCAAATTTAAGAGCAAGGAGGGATGAGGTGGGACTGTATCTTAGAAAAAATAAAAGGTTTATATTTTACATTTAAAAGATTAGCTACAGGACAGAACAGATTACTAAGTGGTACAAATCACAGTAGGTATTTCTGCAAATAATTACACATCAATTATTCAGTAAAAATTTAATACCACTGATATTTACCAAATAAGAGATGTAACAAAATAATGACTAAGACATAGTCTCCCTCTAGAACTGATGAGATGATCATGAAGATTTTTTGTATCAGTAAGGTAAGTGATAATAATTTTTTTGCTCCATATTATGGCTAGAAATGAGCACATAAATACATTTAATGAAAGCAACTATTTGATGACATGTTTCTTTTTATAGAGACAGCCCATAATTGCGCCAGTCTAAAGATAGTGTTCCTTTCATCTAAGTTGAAATTGAAGTTAGAGAATTCTTTGTATTTGCCAAGAAAACACTCAAACTTCTCACATTTTCCTCAAGAGGTATCTACTAACTAAAACATTTTAGATCATGTGGGAAATTCAAGTGCTTATATGAATATTAGCTCTTAATTGCCTTTCTAGATTTTCTAAGTAATTGAAGAATAAATGTAAAAGAAAAAAAAAAACTGAACACAAGCCAAATTTCTTCTTTGTACAATATTTCTTGAGCCAGCAGAAGAAAAATAGAAAGGGAGAGACTATGTGTTTTCAAAAGATAGCATTTCTGCCCCCTAACAATAAGAAAACAATGTGCTAGTTATTTGTCTTTCTTTCTCCAAAAAAATTTTTTTAAATACTGGGGATTAATACCTACATCCACAATCATTTCATTCCCAAATAAAAAATTAAGATTTGAGCAAGTGCAGAGAACTGTTTCTGAATTTACAAGTGCCCCCGTGTGGAAATGAGCAATTATTACTCTTTCACAATTTCATTCTATTAGCTTACTATCACACCTGCTACCTGAGATTTATGAAGATTTCTGATGAAAGTCATCAATTAATCATTCCAACAAGATAATTGTGAACTTTTTAGCCACTCAGATATATTTGATGGCACCATTGATAAATGCGAGCCAAAGATACAAACAAGCATCATTTTGTTTCTTGTATCTGTAATGCTTATTATAGTTCCTGGCACAAAACAGAAGACAAAGACATATTTTTTGAACTAATAAAATTATGATTGTGCAGTCACATAAGCAAGAAATCTAAAGGCACATTCATTCTTCTTCATACTCATTCAGATGGTGAGTATAAAGTAACCAAGATCCATTGATTATACTTCTGAAATTTCACTCAAATTCAGACCTACTCCATTTTGCTATCCAAGTTTAAGTCCAAAAAGTTTCTTCTCTAATCATTGGTAAAGCCCAGTTTGACCCAACATTCACTACTAGCAGAGGTATTCTACAATAGAAAATTGATTAACTGTCCTTCTGGCCTTTAAGAAAACTGAAGTAGAACTTGTAGTTTGTTTGAGTGAGAAGATTGGCACATTTTGTCCTCAAAAACAAAAATAGCTGTAATACCAAATAAAATATTTAAAAACAAACTTTTTCAAAGCCCTAGAAATTGATGTATGGTAACAAGCAGAAATAATGTCTTTTCTGTAGCGGTCAATACTTAATGCTCTAGTTATCCGTGTGGGTAATCATCCTTTGAAGTCATTAAAAGAATAATGCATGATCGAATTAAAATTAAAATTTCAGGTTCCAATTCACATTTGTGAAAAACTTGCTAATCTCAATATATTTGCCCATGTTTTCATTAGATATTTTGATATTTTTTAAAAAGATATAAATACTTTGTTGGGTTTTCTTAATCTTCAAGATCCAAATTATCAATAATGCATTTAAGTTAATAAAATTATTTGGTAGTAGAATAATTCTAATAATAAAATAAGGTTAGATTTTTTACTAAACTAATACTTTTATGTACCTTTGTGTAGCCCATTGTAATTAAAACAAACAAAAGCACGAGTAATTTTGAGCTAAAATTCTATTAGAATTAATCATATTTATTCAGATTTTATTCATGAAGAAAAGAAGGAGGCATAGGTATTTGACATTGAGAATTCAGAGTGCATTATCTTATAAGAGATTCTTTTTAAACTTCTCATTTTATCAAAATTATGAATAATTAGTTTTAAATATGAGTCGTGAGGATTGACAATTGAGTAAAGAGGAATAAAACTTATTGCAAAAATATAAAAAATTATTTTACTTATCTCTTGTCTGATCCTGTTTCTCAGTTAATATATAATTATTATACAAAGGTTGAAGTAAGATGGTTTCCAGTATATTAGGGACAAGGTCTATGCTGTCATTAATACATTTAGCAAAAGGTAGTTTGAAGGGTTTTCGTATTAATATGCCAATGCTGCATTACAGATATGCATGCTGTGCAGTGGCAGCATGCTGCTAGATGGTAGGATTTTTTTTTCTCCCCATTTCAATAGAATTCCAAAAAATAACTTGATTCTAAGTGGACTTTCTACGTTTCAAATATAGGAATAATTTTTTTTCTTTTTTTTTAAATGATTAAACAATATATATTTAAATTTGCCAGCCAATGTCATTCTTTTTTTTTCTTTTTTTTATTATACATTAAGTTTTAGGGTACATGTGCACAACGTGCAGGTTTGTTACATATGTATACATGTGCCATGTTGGTGTGCTGCACCCATTAACTCGTCATTTAACATTAGGTATATCTCCTAATGCTATCCCTCCCCTCTCCCCCCACCCCACAACAGTCCCCAGAGTGTGATGTTCGCCTTCCTGTGTCCATGTGTTCTCATTGTTCAATTCCCACCTATGAGTGAGAACATGCGGTGTTTGGTTTTTTGTTCTTGCGATAGTTTGCTGAGGATGATGGTTTCCAGCTTCATCCATGTCCCTACAAAGGACGTGAACTCATCATTTTTTATGGCTGCATAGTATTTCATGGTGTATATGTGCCACATTTTCTTAATCCAGTCTATCATTGTTGGGCATTTGTGTTGGTTCCAAGTCTTTGCTATTGTGAATAGTGCTGCAATAAACATACATGTGCATGTGTCTTTATATCAACATGATTTATAATCCTTTGGGTATATACCCAGTAATGGGATGGCTGGGTCAAATGGTATTTCTAGTTCTAGATCCCTGAGGAATCACCACACTGACTTCCACAATGGTTGAACTAGTTTACAGTCCTACCAACAGTGTAAAAGTGTTCCTATTTCTCCACATCCTCTCCAGCACCTGTTGTTTCCTGACTTTTTAATGATTGCCATTCTAACTGGTGTGAGATGGTATCTCATTGTGGTTTTGATTTGCATTTCTCTGATGACCAGTGATGATGAGCATTTTTTCATGTGTCTTTTGGCTGCATAAATGTCTTCTTTTGAGAAGTGTCTATTCATATTCTTCACCCACTTTTTGATGGGGTTGTTTAGTTGTTTCATGTTTTCTCATGGAAAAAACATGTTGATAATTCAGAACTTTTCACTCTAAGTAAATGTTTACTACATATGTTTATAATGTACATTTCATAAAATCCTAATTGTATCACTCAATACAGAAATCTAATTCCTTGTCTTATATCCTCCAAAATATTGATATAAATAAGAACCATATACATTGAAATCTTAAAATTACTAAGTGTTACAACTCCAATCGAGAGGTAACTTCAGTGAAAATACATTTTATAAACCTCATGACACACATCATTGTACAATGATCCCATTTTTCATAAGGCTCTAACCCTCATTCTGATGCCCAAATCATCTTTTCTTGTTTCCCCAACATGTCTGTGGATACTACAAATGTGATGATGTCATTGCTCTGTTTAAATTCCATCGGGGGTTCTCTGTGGGCTGCGGAGAATAGTCAGAGCTCTTTGTTTACCTTCATAATCGTACTTCTGTTTCTCTATCTAGCCAGATTAACCTATTATTCCTTTCTCTCGATTATTATATCAGTAGTAATTGACTCTTATCCAGTTACCCAAATCATGACGCTTCATGCTTCTTCCCATTTACTGAAGCTGTTTTCTCTCCCAAGAATTCCCTCCTTTAAATATCATTAGACTTTCTCCACTTTCTTTCTGCCAAACTTGTCAGATTATTGTTTATCAGTCCCTAGATTCTCACCCCCAAGAGAAGGTTAATCATATCTAGGTATATGTGTACACTGTGCTACTTGCGTTTCTTGCCCATGATTCTATGTTGTATTTGTAACTAATGCAATTTGCTCATTTCTGTATCTCATCAAACAGGCTGTGTGCATCGCAAAATCAAGTACTACATCACCAACATTTAATAATGTTGAGTCCACACAGTGCATTCCAAATAAATGTTTGCTCAAAGTGTAAAAGAGCAAAACTGGGGAACCAGAGAACCACACAGGAGCTTGAGCACAAGAACCAAGCAGGAACTCTGTTCTTGTGGAAACAGAATCTATGATCAGAGATTGAACCAATGAGAATGACTTACTGTTAGGGGAGGTGCACGTCTCTGAGCACCAAAGCCTTGGAAGCCAGGCTACCAGTCATTTAATATCAACTATTTCATTTTTGTGCTTTCCAGACTTCAGTCAATGACATATTCTTTAATGCCTTTTGCTGTTTTTGCCTAATTTGTATACATAATGTTTACTTAATATCTTTGTTTAAATTGACTCACATTTTACTCACTAAATTTATTTTAATGAAAATGCTGCATCATTACTATAAATAGAAAATTGAGTGTTATGCTCCAAATTCACAAATTACACTTAAAAATAAATGTAAAAGGAATTTGGCTTTGGCTAATGCCACAGTAGGTAATTAGGACAAATCCTCCCACTAGAAATAACAAAAGAAGCTAAACAAGATATTTTAAAAAGTTTGTTTCAATGTACTGGAGACCTACCAAGGCAAGGAAGAATTTCTTTAGAATTTAATAAGAATTTAAAAGCAAGATCTGGGAGAATATAGGAAACCAGAGGGTGGAGTTTCACACTTTAGAGTCACCTTTTTTCCTACAGGTACTTGTTCTGTGATTGTTAGGAATCAATCAGAGCTTTCAAAATATTTGCATGACTAAAGAGGAAAAAAAATTAATTTCAGGGCTCAAAAGAGAGGGAGGCTAGTAAAACTGCAGGCTTTTATAACTGAAATCTCTGCCTCTAGAGAAACGGCACAGTTCTGATCATTTTAAAGCATAAAATTTTGTCTGGCCATGGTACTTTCTTCTCTTGTCTGTATTTGTTCATCCTCATCTAAGCCTCATCCACCTCCAGAAAAGACTCCCACTTTCCATTTTTCTCACATTATACCCGCAGTGCCTGTGTCTAACTTGTTAAGTGGCAGTCCTTCACTAAAGATAGTTTAGCATTGCAGTGGTCATGTTAGGGAAGTTTTGATTCTAACAAAGTTTTATGGCTCTGCAGAGCTCTAGGACAAAAGGGAAACAATGATCTATTGTACAATGATCAGCCTTTTGAGTTGTTATGAAATCCGTCATGATGTGTGCACTCTGGAAATATCTCACCTAGATAAATAGATCCTAAGGAGACTCAGCTGTGTTTTGTGAGACAGCTAACTGAGGGGAGTCCATTGAGGTTTCCATAGGTAAAAGAGGGCTAACCTCCTCAGGCAAGGATATAAGTATTGTTTTTCTGGCACAGAAGACTTGGTAGAACTTAAACAGTTCAGTATCCCCAGCTATAACAGAAACTGTCTAAACGTCCTATTTCAATTTTTAGGATCCCATTTCCTCCCAATCAATGCCCTGACTTTAATAGAAGGCACCCGGAGAGGTCAATTCAATTTGTCTTGTAATTAAGCCACTTGCAGGATGGAACTCTGGATTTAGTTTTCGGAAATCTTGACCCTATAACTGTAGTAAACAATGATGTTCTTTCAGGGAAGATATAGAAACTTTCTAATAGCTTATGCAGAACTTAACTTGGGGATTTCAAGCCCTGAGTTCATCAATTTATTTCTCCATTTTTTCCAGCACTGTTAGAAGCAACCAGCCAATTCCATTGAATTACTTAGTTCAACTAAAATGTTGTAAGGTAGCAAATACATAGTCACCCAGAACCTCGCCTGCTATAGATATTTGACTAGGAGTATCCAATAGCAATCAATACTTTCCTTATCTCAGCCGGGCACGGTGGCTGACGCCTGTAATCCCAGCACTTTGGGAGGCCGAGGCTGGCAGATCAAGAGGTCAGGAGATTGAGACCATCCTGGCTAACACAGTGAAACCCCGTCTCTACTAAAAAAAAAAAAAAAAAAAAAAAATAGCCAGGCATGGTGGCGGGCGCCTGTAGCCCCAGCTACTGGGGAGGCTGAGGCAGGAGAATGGCGTGAACCCGGGAGGCGGAGCTTGCAGTGAGCCGAGATCGCGCTACTGCACTCCAGCCCGGGCAACAGAGCGAGACTCCGTCTCAAAAAAACAAAACAAAACAAAACAAAAAAAACACCAAAATACTTTCCTTATCTCTATTGCCACATCATGCCATGAACTATCACTGCTCTCTTTACTACTGAAAATAGAGCCTTAAGTGCCTTTAAATCTAATCAGATTTGGTCTACTCAATTCCAGAAAACCCAGAGTCAATTCATAACGCTCATCATTCAGCTTCTGTTCCTCTAATATACCAAAATTTGTATCAGTCAGAGTTCAACCAAAGAAGCAGAACCAGTGGAAATTATATAAGAAAAGATTTATTGTAAAGAATTGGCTTTTGAGATTTTCGAGGCTGGCTAGGCAAGTCCAAAAACCATAGTACACTCGGTCAGAAACGGACAACTGGAATTCTTGGGCACATGCTGAAGTTGCTGTCCGTAGGTGGAATTTCTTCTTCAAGGAAGCCTCAGTTCTGCTTTTAAAGACCTTTCAACAGATTGAATTGGGCTCACTCGTATTATCTAGAATACTCTATCTTACTTAAAATCAATTGGTTATAACTTTAATCACTTATATAAAATACCATCAGAGCAATACCTAGATTCCTATTTGATGAGTAATGGAATTGTAGCCTAGCCAAGCTGACGTATTAAAAGATGATCACGCCAGGCGTGGTGGCTCACGCCTGTAATCCCAGCACTTTGGGAGGCCAAGGCGGGTGGATCACCTGAGGTCGGGAGTCTGAGACCAGCCTGACCAACATGGAGAAACCCCATCTCTATTAAGAATACAAAATTAGCCTGGTATGGTGGCGCATGCTTGTAATCCCAGCTACTCGGGAGGCTGAGGCAAGAGAATTGCTTGAACCCAGGAGGCGGAGGTTGCAGTGAGCAGAGATTGTGCCATTGCACTCCAACCTGGGCAACAAGAGTGAAACGCCGTCTCAAAAAACAAAACAAAACAAAACAAAACAAAAAAAAAAACAGATGATCACATGCTTCTATATGTTGTTTAATATTTAACAGGAATTATTTTTGAAATTTAAAAATAATAAAATACATGATTGAAAGTTTTTTCAGTGAAATGGAAGGGGATGTGTTTTGAAGGTTGTTTTCTTCTTTGTACTTCACTTAGGCAACCACATCCTTGGGATCCATTTCCCTTCCCTCATTGACCTTCCTTCAGACTTGGCCCACACTCCCTGTGTTTGAACTATCAAAGACTGGTGACATAGCACATATGATAGTTCTTGGATGGTAGTCCAAATGAATACAGCTTCCAAAGATAGTTTTCTTTCCCTGAAATGATAGATTACATCCTATGAGAATTTTACTTTTAAGTCTCAGAAGCTCTATCATCTCTTATTACATCAAAGCTACCAGTTATTCTTTATAACAGACTAAATTCTGAACTTCAGACGAATAAAAATGCACAATGACTATTAATCAATTTTAAAAGTCACATTAACTTGAAAAAATAAAGAGGAGACACTTTGCCATAGTGTCTATAACAGCACAAGGAGAATCCAACCCCACAGAGTTTGATATTCAGTCTCTTGGCTGGCATGGGCTATTTTCACAGCAGATTCAATTATGTTAAAGACAAAATATGACATTCTTTTAACACATTTTATATCAACTCATTTTGTTCTGTAATCTAGTTTGGTCTCTGTCATGTTCTAAACAGTTCAGCAGAAAGATGTTACAAACCACTATCCCCATTTACACTGATTCATTTTCTGGGAAATCTCCATGCTGTCTCTTTTCATTAGAAAAGAAATGACTGACTATTCAACCAGCAATTTTTAGTGCCCTTGGCAACAAAACAGGGTGACTTCTTTTTAATAAAGTCCCGTGGAAAAGTCATCTGTGTTCTGAAAACATTTATCTCAATTAATTTTTTTAAAGAAAGAAAAAAAAGTCATCTCCTAATTAAAACACACTAGACAGAAAGCTGTTAAAATATGATGAGAACAAAATCACATTTATAAGTGATTTAAAAATAGAAGAAAGATGCTGCATAGAAAGTAACATAGAGAACCCACTTATTTGTTATACATGAATTATTTAACAGATAACATTTTTCTCCTTATCTCAACTTTTCGGAGTATTCCTCTAATTTGTCTTTTATCATCTTCATCAGGAATGGAATGAGAGAGAGAGAGAAAAAAAGAAGAACTGAATGAGAAAGTTGTCCCTAAATAGAGTTGGTTCCAGAGAATTACTGGTTTATAAGGAAAGTGTTTCATACATGTGACCTCTAAGCAGTTGTGGAATAAAATTGTTTATATTCAGTTGAAGTATTTGTCTTTTCAGTTTGAAAGACTTTGATGGCCTTTCCCACCCAATAAATAGACTGATGATATCTGAGCTGGTGTCAGTAAAGAGATATTATATTTGTCTCTCTGAAACAGAAGATTCCCAGATTGGGTGGGGTGAACCAGGATGTTTATGTAATTCTTTACCATTAAGACATCTTTTCTTTAAATTGTCTTAATCATTTAATCTTCACAATTATCTCATAAACTAGGAGCCATTGCCTCTGTTTTTAAAAAGAAGAACTTGAATCTGAAAAATTGAGTTCCTTTCCCAACTTCACAAAGCATTTAGCTGACTCTGAATCCCATTGATCTTTCTATTAGAATACCGATGTATCTTAGGCTACGCTTCCTTCCAGGGAGATAAGAATCTGTATGTTTCATATAGGCTCAAAGATTTTAACAGTCTGAAGGAAATTCATTTTATAGAAAAATAGAGGCCCAGAAAGATAAATTAACATATTAATAAAAACTACCAAATAATGGTAGAATTAGGACCGGAACTTCATCTGATTTTCACAGCGGTGCTCTTACCACTAAACAAAACAACTTTACGTCTTATGATTTTATTGTTCATAGATAGTCCTGCTATAGTACCCAGAAGGCAGAAGGTAGAGTCAAAGTTATCAATTTGGAAGGGACTTCCAAGTAAACCAGTGGAATTGATCCAACTTGTAAAATATTCTGAGCCAATATGGCCCCTCAAAATTACTGGCTTCATTTTAGTATCATAGCAGCCAATCTTCACAGGCAAGTGAGCACTAAGGACTCTCTTCTAGACACCTACTGCCAGGTATCAAAGCAATCATTAGAGTGAATTCCATACACATACAAATGTTTATAACAAACAGGAGTTAAGCAAGTCATGCAACCTGTTCCCTAAGCGCAATGAAATCCCAGCTCTCTGTCATTTAAAATGATTTGATCATGCTTTGCACAAAATCTTTCCTAGACACAAAAGTGACAATATGCTAAAAACACAAATCTGCTTATCTACTTGTAAGCAACAGACAACCAGATTCTTTCAAATTAGTGACTGAGTGTGAGACTCCTTGGGAGTAAAAACCCAGGAACCACCAGAAACATAGATTGCAGGGCTTAGGGTTCCTGTAATGAACAGTGTCTCTACAGTATTTCTAGTCAAGTCACAATCTTGTTCACTACTCATTTTGTCAATAGAGTTCTTTTTGCAACATAAGTTTTCCTAGTTAAATATCCTCTAATGTTGATAAGAGATAAATAAAACTGAAGCCCTGTTGTAGTCATTTCTGATGTATGAGCAGGGTCTTTCAAATAGTATCTAGGTAGCCTGCAGAGTATGTTACTTGTGATGGTAATTAACCATATCTCCTGAGAGAGAATTAACACATACATCACAATGTCTCTAATGAAATATTTCAAAGTAAACTACATAGCAAAGGGATAAAACATTATTCTAGGTGGAAACATACATACTCTGATTTGTGAAATCCAATACGTTGCCCCCCATCTGAGTCTTTCTGTATTGCTTTTCCTCGCCCTCCTAAAAATTATTCTCAGAAAGTTCTACAGTCTAAATTTTCAGACATGCAAAAATCTGTTCAAAATGTGTTTAAAATTATTTTTAAAGATTTATTTAGTCATACAGCATTCATTTATTATCATTCTAATAAAAACTTACGTGGGAGTCTAAACTATGATGGCAATCCATGTGGCAATATATCATTTGTTATAAAAAGACTGCTTACATTAAATAGTTATCACTTTATTCACCGTTATCATTAGACTTTATAGAAGAAGGCAGTACTGATGAGGCTGGGTTATTTTTAACATTGCAGACACAGTGTAAAAATCAGCAGCTGGGAACTTGGGAGGCAGGTTGGATCCCAGAGCTACTTATAATCAGGATTCCTTAGATGAGGGCCATGAATTCATATATTTATGTAGCTGATTTCAATATGTAACCCAAGTATGGAGACTACTATTAAAAATATTTCTGCTGCTTGGATAATTTTCCCTAGATGCCAGTATCTTAAATACAAGTATAAGAAAAAAGCTGTTCAATACACACTGATAATGCTTTCAGAGCCCCTTTATTATGTGTCATTTCAGAATAGAAACATTTTTACACCAACAGAAGGAAACAATTGACAATAAATAAATGCACCATGTAAAATGAATTACATAGATTTAACCAAAGAGTTAGTAAGAGGTCCTAACTGGTTGTATTCTGAACACGTGAGTGTTTTATTTGAACTACAGAGTGTTTTGTCTTAGTTTTTAAGTTAAAATAGTTGCAAACATTTCAGGGTAACACACAAAGTATGTACTTCCATTTTCCTTTGAACAGAACTTGACGTAATTCCACCAGGTCCACTATCTCAAATGGCAACAGCAGATATGTCTGAGCTGCAGCTGTCCCACTGAGAATGGCATATTCATGCCATATTCCTAGAGTTTCTAGTCCTTCCCAAGCCTATGTTCAGTGCTGCCCATGGGGGTTTGATTTTATGACCTCTGAGTTCATGAATCACAGACATACAATCAATTAGCTAATTCATAATATGAAGCTATTAGGGCTATGCATAGCAACATATTAAAGTCTCAGAAGCATAATCATCAGATAAAAATAAAACTACCTGCAAATGAGTATATAATGATAGCATTTATGCAAATTTTAGAACAAAAAAAGCAATATTTTACTTTTTAAAAATATATAACTGTTGTATTGTTTGTAGATATAGGCATAAGTAATAAAAAATTTAAAAAGTGGAAAAAACACACACTAGTGGCAGGATCATAAATGTTTCCAGTTAGAGAGAAAGAAGATATAGAAGAGTGACCGCATTCTATTGCTATCTGTTTATTTTCTTTATCTATTCTATTCTGTTTATTTTATTTATCTATTCTATTGCTGTTTATTTTCTTTAAAAGATAGAGACAGAAAGGGAGAGAATCAAACAAATGCAATAAAATGCTATCATTTGATAAATCTAGGAAAGAGTATTTTTCATTACATTTTCTGTAATGTTCTGTATATTTGAAATATTTAATAGTTACAATTAAAGTATATAGAGTTAGAATTCTAGAATAAATTCATTCTTCTTCATTAAAAAAAAGTAAAATCCATTTCCAGTGGTGAGTAAACAAGTGTCAAGATCCCTTCTGTTTCCAAGCGGGTACTGTGCCATCACAGAGTCTGTCTGTGGTCTGTGTCCCTGTCATTTGTGACCCAAGCTAAGTTGTGCTGAAAGATGTATTTTTTTCCTATTCTAGAGTATTTTGTGAAGTTTTCATTTGGAAACTCAAATCAAAAGTGCATGCTCCAGAGAAGACATCAACTCATAAGCCTCATCTATTTTTAGCTTTTATCAACACCAGAATTTTGGTCGATTAACATAATGGATATTAGAAATGACTAGCTGTAGTGGGTTGTTCTGTTTCTGGAAGGAGTAATGAGCTTGTGGATTTTAGGTTGCTGATGAACTAAGACGTTATGTGTTTTACTAAATAATAATGAATTACAACTTTTAGTTGTTAGTCTGGCATGTAAAGAACTTAGAGATCACCACTCTGTCATAACAACAAGTAAAAAAGCTGAAAAGTCTGAAAAATCATCCATTCTTCTTAAATCCATATGAGAAGTGAGGTCACAGGGAAAATCACTGTGCCCAAAATAAGACAGACAGAAAGGCAAATACAGAGACTCACAAGCTACTGGAGCAGAAACCTGAGTGGGAACCAGTACTAAACTAGGAAAACTTAAAATGTAATTGACTAATGGGAAGCTAAGAATGGGCAAGACTGGGAGTAAATACTCCAGCAGGGTCCCATCGTAGGGGAAAGTATTAGGCCATTTTCACACTGCTGATAAAGACATACCCAAGACTGGGTAATTTACAAAAAAGAAGAGGTTTATTGGACTCACAGTTCCACGTGTCTGGAGAGGCCTCACAATCATGGCAGAAGGTGAAAGGCACATCTCACATGGTGGCAGACAAGGGAAGAGAGCTTGTGCAGGGGAACTCCCCTTTTTTAAAACCATCAGATCTTGTGAAACTTATTCGCTATCATGAGAACAGCATGGGAAACACCTGCCCCTATGATTCAATTACCTCCCACTGGGTCTCGCCCACAACACGTGGGAATTCGAGATGAGATTTGGGTGAGAGCACAGCCAAACCATATCAGATACCCCCACACTTTTCTGGCTTTACCTACAGGAGATGAAGTAGATTCGCCCAGTAAACATTAGAGAGAAGTCTCCAGCTTCCAACGGGGAAAGGATTCTGTTTTTTACAAAGCCTGCCCCCTAGAGAAACTATTTTATCAGATCCTGATCTGAAGGGGTTTTATAGGAGCCTAACATACTTGGGAAAGGGAAAACCCCAACCCTAACCCTCTCTAGTTTTTCATATGGGGGATGAAAAATACTTGACTCCATCACCCTGTAGCCATCCCATACTGGTCGATAAAACTGAGAGACACCTGTGAAGTTCACAGTCCAGGGACACAAGCTCACTAAAAGACTGAGACATAATCACAGGACTCTAGAATGCTAGCTAACCCCCCACACCTTACTGGCACATCACTAAAGGCCTATTTACTAGAGTTCCTTTTACCCACTACATCACAAGAAATTACAAGGCATACTCATAAAAAAGCATGAAATCATGTCCTTTGCAGCAACATGGATGCAGCTAGAGGCCATTATCCCAAGCAAATTACTGCAAGAATAGAAAACCAAATACCACATGTTCTCTCTTATAAGTGAGAGCTAAACATTGAGTACACAGAGAACAATAAACATCAGGGACTACTCGAGTGTGGAGGGTAGGAGAAGAATGAAGGACAAAAAACTACCTACCAAGTGCTATGCTTACAACATGAGTGATAAAATCATTTGTATACCAAACCTCAGTGACACACAGCTTACCCATGTAACAAGCTTGCACATGTACCCTGCGAACCTAAAATAAAAAGGTGAAGAAAAGGAAAGTGAAAATGCCCTAATGCTAAAAAAAAATAATAATTACAAGGCATACTAAAAGGCAAAAAACACAGTGTAAACAAGGAAGTCATCAGAACCACTTTCAGACATGGCTGCGATATTGGAATCATCACACTGGGAATTTAAAATGATAATGATTAATGTGCTAAGGTGTCTAATGGACAAAGTACACAACATGTAAGAAAAGATAGGTCAGGTAAACAGAGAGATGGAAATGCTAAGAAAGAATCAAAAGGAAATGCTAGAGATCAAGAACACTTTAACAGAAGGAAGAATTATTTGATGGGTTCATTAGGAGACTGGACGTGGCTGAGGAAAGAATCTCTGAGCATGAGAATGTGTTAATAGAAAATTATAAAACCAAAATGTGAAGAGAAAAATTATTGAATAAGTGGAACAGAATATCGAATAACTATGAGGCAATGACAAAAGATGTAGCATATGTGTAATGAGAATGCTAGAAAGAAGAGTCATGAACAGAAGAAACATTTGAAGTAATAACAACTGATAATTTCCCTCAAATTAATGTCAGACACCAAACCACAGATCCAGGAAGCACAGAGAAAACCAAGCAGGATAAATATCCAATAATTTGCACCTAGCCTGAAAATAAAAGGTCAAGAAAAATCTTGAAATGAGTCAGAGGAAAAAAAAACAACTTACCTATAGAGAAGCAAGATAAAAATTACATCTGACATCTCAAAAATCATGCAACCAAGAAGAGAGTGGAGGGAAATATTTAAAGTGCTGAAAGAAAAGATACATCAACCTAGAATCCACTACCCTGCAAAGTTATCCTTGAAAGTCAAGGAGAAATGAAGTCTTTCTCAGACAAACAAAATTGAGGGAATTTGTTAACAGTAGATCAGTCTTACAAGAAGTTATTTAGAGAGAAAAAACGTGACACAGCTCAGGAACTCAGATCTGCATGAAAAACGGAAGAGGATTAAAGAAGGAATAAGGGAAGATAACATAATTTTCAGTTTTCTTATTCTCAATTGATCTAACAGATAACAATTTGTTTAAAATAATAATAGCAACAATGTATTTGATGATTATAGCTTACGCATTAGTGAAATAAATGACATCAATGATACAAGGGATGGGAGGGAGGAATTAGGAATATTTTGTTATTATAAAATACTTGCACCACATACAAAGTAAAATAATTTTATTAGAAAATAATAATGAATTACTCTTACTGCTCTTGTTCAACCTCTTCCCTCTGCTGAGAATGTCCTCCCAGTCTCTGGTCTAAATGGAAAACATCTCCTCTTCCCTTAAAACCCTAAGAAACATTACCTCTTCTATAAAATTTTTCCTGGTCTTCCTTCCCAGCCATCTATTATGTGGAAATACTTTGATTTATTTCTTTCCATTGATTTTTCCACATTGTATGTAGAGGTCTACATTAGTGCATATTTCTCTGTGTTGTATTTTTCTGTTAGGAATAAAGTTTACTTATTACTAATCTTTATACCCCAAGACTTTAGAAAACTGTAAAGTCACATATATATAGAAGTTATTATTCATATACTGCTAAGACTGCACTAGGGTTTCTTGAATGTATCTCTTTGGGACAGCCCCCACTTATATTTTCCTATGAAATGCTAGACACAAAAGAGAAGCTCAAAGTCCAATTGCCTGAATTAAGAAAAGTACTGCGATGATGACTTTTGTCACCAGAGGGCATCACTGGCTCAGCAGCTGCTTCTCTAATGCTAAGTAAGACATTTTAAAACTTTGTATTTAAGGTTCCTTGACTAAGTCAAAAAAGTATTTATTGAACATATAGCTTGTGCCAAGAAATGTTCTAGGTCTTGGGAAATACAGCAATAAATAAAAGTGACAAGGTTTCTCTCTTTGATCTTGTTTACATTTCACTCAAAACTGATGGTTGGAAACAGCCTAAATTCTGTCAGTCTTAAGAATCTAAACTTGCCTAGATTTTGTTTCCAGTGTGGGAAACCGGGTTAGTTTTGAGTTCTCCTTTGGTCACTCAGTCAATAAATACTTACTGAAAGCCTACTATGTGCTATATTTGGATTGAGTATTCGATAGACATGACAAGGTGGCCTTAGCTTTCATGGAAGTTACAATATAGTAGAGAACACAAAAATTAATTTTAAAATGTCCATTTGTGGCCATTGATAAAAACGTAAATAAATTACAAGGTGACTTGTACAAGAGGGTAAGCCAATTGTTTTTTAGAGTTTAGGGAAAGCTTTTTTGAGGAAAGAGAACGTAACTCCACCACCACCACCAAGACGAAGGATGAGCAGAAATAACTTGGGGAAGAATTTCTATGAGGATGTTCTAGAGAGAAGTAACTAGAAAGATTCTAATAAAATATGGCATGATGCCAGAATGAGGGAAGAACTGTCTAGTCACAAAGAGAGTTTGGCATAGCATAGTAGCTACATAGGAAGCTGTACTAACTTTTCTTTGTGATGATCTGGGATATGCCTGCTAATCTGGCGCTTTACCTAATGTCATCTCAGCCATACAACAGCCTCACGACACATCTAGAACCGTAAGAGTTTGGGACAAGACTGAGGGTGTCACTGAATGAAATATGGTAAATCTCATTGAGTTTAAATAGAAGACTAGCTTCTATAGTAACAAGATATGGAATAAACAGCCAATAAAATAAAAAATGTACAAAAAATTTACAACAAAAAATGCATTATAACACCAGATAATTCAAATTAGTTCCACTTTAAGTAAGAATAGTCATTAATCATCTCAAAGGTACTGGAAATTAAGGATAAGGTCCACAAGAAACCAAAGTACTCTCATGTATTTGAAGAATGAGACATGACATTTTAGGTATATTTAGCTAGCTTCAAGAATGAAAAAAATAAATTTGTTACATTTTTGCTTTTTTTAAAAAAAAAAATACACCCAAGAGATCACCTTCTTCCAAACAGGGAAATCTCTGTTGTAAATAAAATTCATTATTAAACTTGCATTTTTTTTCTCATTGACTTCCTTGGGAAGTGATTTGAGAACTAGATGAAGTGAGAAGAAAAATTAAAAGGAAATATAAGAAGAAAGAATTTAAGAAAGCTAGGTAAGAAAATAAAATAATGTCAAAACAGAGATAAGGAGAATACAACAGTTGTACATATAATTAACTAGTAGAATTATTAACCATCTATCGAAGAGCTAGTAAGTGCCAAATACTGGATTAAAACATGAAAAGAAAATAATTACAACAATTTTTAAAAGTAATAATATTGTCTTCTTGTCTCCAGAATATTCCAGATATCAGAAGGGCAAGAAACATAAAAATAATTGTGATGCAACATGATGAATTCTATAATCCAGGAAAGTATAATATAAAGTAGCTGTAAGGAGAGACTGAAATGAAGAGATACACTACTGTTACTTTTGTCTGTTTAGCATTTCTTTTCCTTTCTTTCTCTGGTGACCAAGCTAATATTTTCTGGGGCGAAACAATTTCATGTGGTTCTATGGAGCCAAAGACGAGACAAACAGGGCTTTTAAGAACTCTTGTGACAGTAATTAGTTCAATGATGATCATGTTATCCAAGCCGCACTAATTTGCTTTTTTGTGAACTTTTCTTCAATTGCTATCTTAAAGACTATTTTTCCACAGAGGTTTTAAGTTCGAAAGATATGAGTATAGGGCCTGATGATGAGAGGGACAGGATGTGAAGGAGCTCCGGTATCTAGCCATGACTGAAATCTGCCATACTCCGTAACTTGCAAGAAATTTAGTGTGAAGTATTCTTACCCTACTTCCAAGTGAAAATAATTCTTACTTATACAGAATATATTACAATCTATTCTTGTTACATGCATTTAAAAAAATCTTGAATTTCAAACTTGAAAATGTTTTTAAAGATAATAAAGTCATATTTCTGCATTGATAGACCATTGAATCCTGCTATTTTGCATTGTTCATTAAGCAAATCTAAAATAGTTCAAAAATATAAAAAAGCAAAGCAAGTTTATGAGATATTAGACTATGAGACTTCTGGGATTACACAAAAAACACATGGCTTATGTCGGATTCTGAGGTCATGAATTTCTCATGCAGATAAAAATACATGTAGGAAATGAGGTGGATTAGTGAGTGAGTGCAGAGAAAGAGTCTAATTTAAAGCTCATTATAAAATTTACCTACTAACAATGTAGGACGCTACACATGCAGTTATAAATATATCTTAACAGGCTACAAAATGAAACAGAATTTTTGAAGTGTTTAGCTCCAAGCATAAAGCTGCTGGAGTTGACAAGTTCATTTTTAATATTTGATTTGAAAATCTTGGGCACAGCAGTAACAACTTAAGATGCAAATTAAATTTTTCAGGAAACAGGAGAGACAGACATTTTAATTGCATTTCCCATGAATAAAATGTTATAAAGTCCCCCACTGGAAGGGAAGCAGCTTTGTTTCACAGTCTAAATTTCATTTTGGAAGGTTTGGGAGGAAGTCTTAATTTTACTCTCTTTTTTCCTTATTTTCTTCTCCAGTTTGTATTAAGAATCCTCCTATACCCTGATGTCTTAGGATGTTGTCAGAAGAACTACCAGGACACAAGCTTTATTTTAAAAGGAGTTAGTTACAAATGAGACCAAGTGAATGGGCTACATGTGACCTAGGATTAGAAGTGAATGCCTTGGAAAGGCAGTTCCCTCCAGATCTACCTGCCCAGCTAACAATGATCTTGGGTTTGCATTTCAACACAATCTGCAATTTTTTTGCTTTCAGAGATATCAGTGAGCCTAAACTAAAAATTAAGTCCCTTGTTCCTTGACCAACCAAGAGTAACCTGCCTTTTCTCCAGATATACATGTAGCTTGTCACGGCTTCATGTTCAACTCTTAAGACAAACTATATGGTCTGAATGTTTGTCTCCCCTCAAAATGCATATGTTGAACTCCTAATCCCTAAGATGATGGTAATAGGAGGTAGAGCCTTTGGGAGGTGATTGAGTCATGAGGGTGGAGTCCACATGAATGAGATTATTGCCTTTATACAAAAGGGCCTTGAGAGGTCCTTTGCCCCTTCCAACATGTGAGGTTACAGTGAGAAAATGACCATCTAGGAACCAGAAAGTGTGCCCTCTCTAGACACTGAATCTGCTGGCACCTAGATCTTGGACATTCCAGGCTCCAGAACTGTGAGAAATAAATTTCTGCTGTTTATAAGATATCTAGTCTATTTTATTATAGCAGCCTGAGCAGATAAAAATGCTATTACTAACTCTATTAGTGCTATAATGACTTACTCTGTTTTCTCCCTGATATATTCAGAGGCTCACTCATGGGAGACTGCCAATTGATGTTCAATACTTTCCCCGTAACACAGTAAACATAGAGATACATAAGGGCTTGCGAAGAAAAGAGCAGTAGAAGAAAAAAATGACCTTAGGAATTACATTTTCAAAGGCAATAAATTGTCATGTTCCTGTTATTGATTGACAGTGATCAGATTGCAGACTTCAGGACCCAAAGCAATATCAAGAGAGGAAGTTACAGGATCAGAGGTGAGAGCATGTGGCTTTAGCTCAGGACCTGAGACTGCTGTGTGACACTTGTGTAAAGCCAGTTCAAGCCCAAGCTGAGCTGGTCATCACAGTGGCAGCTGGGATAAGAGACAGGTGAGGCTGAGAGGCTCTGGCATGGTGCATAAGAGGTGTCTAATACACAGGGATTGACAGAAAATTTAGTTCCAAATTTGGATACAACCACTGACCAGTGCAGAGAGTTTACACATGTATTTTGTGTATTAACTCCATTTCTTTTGGATATTTCCAAAACTTATTCAAATTTTTTTGTCTTGAAGCAAACAAGACTCTGCAATGTTAACCAAATGTATAACCAAAAAGAAAAGGTGCTATTGATCATACTGCACTATATAAAATATATAAAGGGAAGGCAAGATTCAATGTCACATATGATAGAGAAAATTTTACATTTTGACATGTTTGAGATAGTTGGAATCTTACCAATACAAATCTGGTATCAGGGGCTTCTTTTCCCTCTCATGATCAAAGACATTTCGTATATTGAAAATATCTTTCAGCTTTATTTTTATATCTATTTGATATAATTGTAACTCAATGATTACTTCACGATTTTTAAAATGTTAATAATGAAGTTTTTATTGTGTATTTATAACTGTATGTAGAGTATATATGTACATATCTATAATTTACGTATATAGATAACATATATATGCAGATGTATATGCATGTGTATGTTATGTTTATGTATGTTATCTATATACATAAATTATAGACATATACTATGTAATGCATATATGTGTTACTTACATACATAAGTTATAGATATATACAGATATATACATGCACAGAGAAAGAGAGGGAAAAAGAGCAAAAAAGTATCTAAACTTTATAATTTGCTACTCTGAGGAAATCATGAAGCTGATGTTTGTATCATTTATTCTAATTGGTCTAATGCATATCTTAACATATTATATTAAACAGAAAGTCAATTGCACTTCACTCATGACACTGTCCTCATTAACAATGATCCAAAGAAGAAATTATACTTCAATTTAGTTTACAGCTATTCTTGGGAAATGTACACTATTACTCTGGAATTTTTGCATATTTAAATATTTATGATTGGTTTATACATATTTATACTTTAATAATTCTGTATATTAAAAGTAAATGAAAACTGCTCTCAATGTGTAGTGGAATTGAGTAAATAGATGACAGATGGTAGGTGCCAGGTATGACTGGCATCTATATAAAAGGGAAATTTGAACACAGACACAAACACAGTAAGAACACCATGTGAGCCTGAAGGTAGAAATCGAGATGACACATCTACAAACCCAAGAACTTCAAAGGTTGCCAGCAAACTACCGGAAGCTAAGAGGAAGACATGAAACAGATTCTCCTCACTGACCTCAGAAGGAACCAACCCTGCCAATGCTTGATCTTGGACTTCTAGCCTCCAGAACTATGAGACAATACATTGTTGTTTAAGCCACTCAGCTTGGAGTACTTTGTTATGTCAGCCCTAGCAAGCTAATACCGTGACTTGGTTACAAAGAGTGCAGAATGGAAAGAGAGAGAGAAAAAGAATAACTTTAAAGTAGAGAAAATTTACAATTATCTCAGCCGGATGATCAAGGTAACATCAACAGTGATGAGTCATAATGATAGGAACCTTTGGCATGATGTGATGACAAAGGCACTTTACCTCTGTGGTCTTCCTTGCAAAACCCCTAGCCCCAGTCTGGTCATGAGAGAAAGTATCAGGCAAATCCCAACTAAGCAACATTCTACAAAATGCTGACCAATGCTCCCCCAAACTGTCAAGGTCATCTAAATCAAGGAAAGTCTAAGGAACTGTCACAGCCAAGAGGAGCAAAGGAGACATGATGACTAAATAGAATGTGGAATTTTGAAAGGGATTAAGGAATAGAACATTGGCTTAAAAGGAAGAAAATCTAAAAAACATTATGAACTTGAGTTAATAATAATGTGTCAATATTGATAAGTTAATCATAACAGATGTATAATATTAACGTAAGTTACTAATAATAGGGAAAATGGGTATGGAATATATGGAAATTCTCTGTACTATCTAGTACATTTTTATGTAAATCTAAGACTTAGTTCTAAAATGAAAAGCTAATTTAAAAAATAAATGAAAATTTGATCAGCTGTATGTTTTGTGATGTATTTAGAGTACATAAGACAAACAACTGTGAAATACAGATATATTTAACATAAAATGCAGTTTGCAGTAACCCCCATGTGCTCATAAAAGTTAATGTATACATTAAATAAAAAATAGTGTGATCATAAGTTATTTATATAAATAATGTAGTTCAGTGAGGCAGAATATAAATTTCAAACATGATCTACAACACTTTTTTAACCTTTTAAAAGTATAATTAATAAATTATTTTCCCCTATTAGGTTGCCAGGAATCATAATACTTTTTGACATATTATCCTTAGACAGTTACATAAACAACCTGTGGTTCATTTATTTTTAGTGAAACAATAATTTTTGGTTCTACAATAATGACCTAAAGGAAAGTAAAGGAACAGACTGAAATATTTATTGGTAGATTTTATCTTCTGTATTATGTGCAAAACCAAATGTGTCTGGGGATTTGTACAGAATTGTTCTGTCATTCTTCGCCTTGTCAATTTCAGGCCACTGCTTCTTAACATCAACACAAGACAAGATAGACCACTTACAAAAACATCTGAGGCACTAAGATACCAACTCATGTATGGTATATTAACTTTCCCAATAGAATAACACTTCTTAAGAAGACATTAGAATGTTATTACTGAGAATTCTGTATCTCGGAATAATTAATGAATGTCTTGCTTTCTATTTGACTAATGATTAGCATTTATCATTTCTTCGGGAATCAACACAGTTTTATCTGGTGGAGAACTGTCAGTCTGAGAGTCTTCAAATCAGTGATTATTATAGAAAGTAGACCTTACACAACTGTAGGAAACACAGTTCCAGATGAGGGATTGAATCAGAGATTGAGTCACCAAGCAGTCAATTAGAGAAGCCATGTCCTTCCAGCTAGAGATATGAAGGGGAGTTTGTGGAGAAACCTATGAAAAGCTATTGCTTCTGAGTAGCTACTGCCTCAATTGGTCAGTAGGACCAGCAGTAGGAAGAATGACTGAACACAGAAGAGGCATCTCTGTGAACGTCTGTCACTGCATAGAGTTGGGAAAAGACCTTTGGAGAATCATGGCCACTGCCTTATTTCTGCCTTCAAATTTCACAGAAGTACTTTTTACCAACTCTAATTTGAAACCATACAGGGAAATGTAGCTCTTAGTATAATCAATTTAACCACAGTGAGTGTCATATGTTTACTCTGTCCTTCTAAAAATCAGATAAAGCTATGAAATGTGTGTGTGCTTGAAATATTTTAGTCTACACACATGCAGGACTTTGTTAGAACACTGCTTTGACCATTTGATTACCAGGGTATACCCTTTATTAGACAACTTAATGGACTTAGATAATGACATTTTAGTGAGGATCCCATAAGTTGGGGTTTCACAGTGATGCTGCTGGTAAATGCTTTCTTGAGAAATGTAAGAAAGAAAATAAGAGATACTAGTGGTACAGCTGTGATTACATCTATGTCTGGATGCAGCCATCAAATATATTATACCTAGAGACCAAATCTATTATGGAATGAAATTCTGCTGCAAGAGATGGGGAGACAAAGCCAAACTGGTAGCCTGGGGTTAGTGGGAGAGGGTCAAAGAATTCACAGAACAAAAGGTGTGCAATAGGAGATAGCACAAATAGTATTTAAAAGCAAGCATTAGGCCATTAAACTTCTGAGTCAGATGTCAGACAAGCCTGGGTCTGAGGCTCAGCTCCCTCACTTACTAGTCACTGGACCCTGATCAGTGATTCACTCCCTCTAAGCCTCACTCTTCTCATTCTATGCTTGTATAATCCTTGCCAGAAGAGAATCTGCTTCAAAATTTTATCATGAAGAATAACAATAATAACTGCCTATGAAAACTCAGCTGTACATAATGCCTGACACACGTAAGTACTCCATAAATAGTTCCAGGAAGGCAGAGATTTTATCTATTTTGCTATCACTAGATCATCAGCTCCTCGCACTGCTTACCAGCCTCTCAGATTAATTAATTAATTGAGTAACTAATAGCAGCTGTTTGTATTGCTATTCTTGCATTTGTTGGTGTCATATACTGAGGTATACAGTATTAATAAGGAGATATATCATGATTGGTTTGTTTTTCTATCTCAACACCACATAAGCATGTGCTGCTTTCAAAATGTTTAAAGAAGAAAGATTTGCCGTTGGGTTTCCAGTATACCATGAGTCTGTACATTCTGAGTGTAGCCATGATAATCAGTCTTTTCTAACATCACCATTGCTCAACAGCATTTTTCCACATAAAATTCTTCACATGAATGCTTTTTTAAAGGCTGGTGGTGATCCCTTTTGATTTTTACTTCTGGCCTCAGGCACTGTAGGGTATTTTTGCTGAACAAAATGCTGTTATTTCCCAGAACTACTTTCTAACATTTGAAGTCATATGTCATGCTGTCTCTCTTTTTTTCTTCTCAGCTCCTAGGAGTAGCAAATGCCATTGTTGTTTCATGTAATCTTTGCAGTGTCCTGCATATAAAGTGGGGACCAAAATGTGCCATTTTAAAGGCTACAGCCATTTCTAAACTTCAGGGTAAATGCCAACATTCTCCCTTTGTACCTACTGGGGATGTTTGGGTGACCCTATTAGCCATGCGGATATAAGGCAGTGTAGAAATGAAAATGAATGTGCTTCAGACCAAGCTTTTGAGAATTCTGTTTAATCATTTAATCATGTAAAAGGCTGTATTTACTTTGCGTTGACTTAGTCTTTGCAGATATAATTATGTTGTTAGGATATATAAGTTTCCTCTGGCTGAGTCAGGTAGGCAGAGTGAATAAAAAGCTGAGAAAGGATGAATTTGTCCCCAAAAAGAGAATTTGATTATATTCCAGTAATATGTATATAATTTTTATTATACTATTGGAATATAGTTATTTTTAATAATATGGAAATAAGCCAGCAGCTTAGAAGACATGTCCAATGTCCAGAGAACTTGAATCAAAGAGAATATCCCAAAATAGAGAAAGTTATGAGATAGCCAGTTTTAACGTTTTCATTTTTACATTGTAATTCCCTTCCCTTTGAGAGAATACACTATACAGCCAGACTGTGTGGGCTTAAATCCTGAGTTAATCGCATATCAGAACTATGTCCTTGGGAAATTTATATGCCCTCTCAGTGCTTTAGAGTCTTATCTATAAAATGATATTTTCTCCTATAAAATAGAGAAAATAATACCTATATCCTAGGATTGGTAGGATAATTAAATGAATATATAAGTATACATAGTAGAAATGATATTGTTAAAGCAGTGTGGAGTTCATAGCAAGTACTGAATAGGTGATTGTTATTTTACCAACCATATTATTGTCCCCAAAGGTAAGTAAAATCTTAATCTCAAGAACATTGCAATAGCTGTGTTTAGGAACTTATGGCCATGCTTTGGGATGCTCAGGAATAAGATGTGGTCATGAGATGGCTGGAGATAACCTGTAAGGGCAGAAAACAGGTAATGTGGAAAACAGGATGGATTTCTAGGACTTGCCAGGAGGGATCACAGAAATCCTTGGGAAGAGAACTAGACTTCCAGCAATTCTCCAGTACGGAGGATTAGATTATTAGAGCGTGTACATTAAAAGTACAGCTTGAGTATCCCTTATCTGAAATGCTTGGGACCACAAGTGTTTTTGAGTTTTGATTTTTGGGATTTTAAAATATTTATATATACATAATGAGAGATCTTGGAAATGAAACCCAAGTCCGAACATAAAAATTCATTTATGTTTTATATAGTCATCTATATATCTTTATATATATATATATATATATATTTACACATAGACTGAAGGTAATTTTATACAACATTTTAAATAATTTTGAGCATGAAACAAAGTTTGTGTATATTGAGCCATTAGAAATTGTCACTGCTTATTATAATACCCCCTGGAAATTCTTTCCTCATTGGCTTCCAGGATGCTACATTCTCCTAGTGTGGCTCCTGTTTTTCTGGATGATTCTCAGTCCCTCAATGGCTCTTCATCTCAATCGCTGCTGGTTGGCATATACTTGGCTTCATCTCTATTCTACCTATACTTCCTAGATGATTTTCTCTAGTCTCGTGGCTTTAAATACCATCTATATTAAAAAGTCTCTCAAATGTATATCTTCATCTTGTACATCTACACTAAATTTCAGATCCACATATACAGCTATCTGGTGACACCACAGATGTCTAAGAGCTATCTGCGGTTACTATGTTGAAAACATAGCTCCTCGTGTTCATTTCTCACCACCTTGCCCCGCCAAAGAAACAGCCTCACTCTTTTAGCAGCAGCTAAAACTTATCACATTTCTCTTGAAACTGTTTAATGACTTCTCTTTGCAGTTGAAATGAAAGACAAATCTTTCTCTGTAATTTATCAGGCCCTGCTACCTTTTTGACATTATTTTCAAATACTTGCTTCTCATTCACTTTGCATCAACCACATCGCCCCCCTAGCTGTTTCTCAAATAGTGCTCTGTACTCGTTCTTCCCATTTCCTGGACAATTCTTCATCTGGACATTCACAAGGCTAGTTCACTAATGCCCAACAGGCTATCAGCCAGGACACAGAAACTATATTAGGTATTTCAGTGGAGAAGATTGGAAGTGGAATTGGTTAAGCAGGTACTGAAGGACAGGAACAGCCGACGGCAACATTAAGGCTAACATGACATAGTAAATGCAGGTAGCAGCTACCACTGCTCCAACTGAGACAAACAAAGGGGACAGTTTTAGGTTATCAGAGCCTTGTCACTCAGAGGAGTGTCCACGGAGTTGTGACTCAGATATCTGATAGTGGGCTGGCCATCTGGCATTGGGAGCTTGGGAAATCAAAGGAGGAGTTCCATGAGATTTGGACTCATACCTCAGAGGAAAAAAAACTGAATGGTGTCTCTCCTCCCACCCCAAATCTATATATTGCAGCCTTAATCCTCAATGTGACTGTGTGTGGAGGTAGGATCTTTAAAGAGGCAGTTAAGGCTAAATATGATTATAAGAGTTGGGGTCCCTAATGCAATATGGCTGATGTCCTTATAAGAAGAGGAAGAGGCACCAGGGATGCGTGCACACAGAGGAAAGCCCTGTAAAGACACACAGCCAGAAGGCAGCTGTCTGCAAGCCAAATAGAGAGTCCTCCGGAGAAACTTTGATCTTGGAATTTCTGCCTCAAGAACTGTGAGAAAAAAATACCACAGACCCAGCCTGTAGTATTTTATTATGGCAGCCAGAGCAGACTGATACAGACCACTACCTGTGTGTACTGATGCTCAGGGGATCGAATGGGGAGTGAGGATTCTGAGTCAGGGACTCTAAGGAGTCAGAATGTGACTGGTTCAGAAAGTGCCTGAAAACTAGGATCATCTTTTTCTTCCAGGGCGGAAGGATCATTTCTAGAGTGATGCTGTCAGGAACAGAATAGGAAGGAAGAAATCCTTTCTTCCTTCTGCACTCCAGTCTTCCTCTAGTGAATTCTATAGGAAAAACTTACGAAATCATCTGACAACGGAGAAACAATTTGCAGAGTCCCAACCACCAGCAAGCAGAAAACAGCATCAGAATCACGCGATCTCTGGCTCTACTCATAGGGAGAAAATATGGTCCCATAAGTCTCAAGTGAGCACTGAAAATCTGTGTTTTTAAGGTGTCCAGTCGATTTTGAAGTTCATCTTCATTTGAAAACTCCTGACCTAAAACAAACCTCTCATTTTTGTGGTGAGGAAACTGAACAAAGGGCAGTGAAGTGTCTTACGGTCTGTAACTCTGAGGTTCTGGCTACATGTAAGGAAAAAATTAACACTGAACATCCTAAGCATTTACCATTAACAACCACTGCCTGCTTAGCTTGGTTGATTTGTTTTTGCATAATTGGTTTATTCATCCACTGGGTGTAAATGGTGTGTTTTGCATTAGCTTGAATTAAAAGAGAATCCCATATATTAGATTATAATAATGTATTTTTTCTAAATAGGAGATCGCCAATAGGGTACCATAAAACACAGCACTTAGCCCAGTGATGTCTAACAAATTGTTAGACACTTAGAAAAGAAATATAATAGCAAATCAGTAAAACGTATGGGATGGTGGATAAGAGTGTAAACGATATAGCTGACAATAAAGATGAAAACGGAGTTAGTAGATATGCAGGGGTTTTTGTTTATACAGAAAGAACAAAGTGGGAATTCATATGACAGAATTCTCATATCAATGTAGCTTGAAATGAAAAACTATTCTAGTAAGGTATGAGCAGTGTTAGACTAGAGTATAGCTATCCTTTTTGTGTAAGTGGAGAAACAACTCTTTTTGTCTTTAATAAGCAGATTTGGTGGTGAATAACAGCATTTCCTCAGTCTAGGGCACTGAATCATAAATCTTTATAATTTAGTTTTTTTTTTAAATCCAGATCATTTATCAAAGGAACAAAATCAATGTCAGTGGAAGGCACTGTAAAATGTATCCTGTCCTCCACACATTTTAAAACAGCACTATTATTAAACAGTACAGTGCAAGAATCCAATGAAGAATAATTATAGGATTTTATGTTTAAGATTAAAATACTAACCTGGCAATATCTGATTACTTGGCTTGTCTTTTCCTAATTGTATGAAAATATAAAATGATTTTTATTAAACTTGCTGCTTCTCAAAGACAAAGGAGATAGTTCTTGGTGTTAGAATCCTGTGAGAATTTTTTTCCCTGAATTTCATACACTGTTCTTCCACTGAGAACTATAAGCAGAGAAACACATGCATAGGACTTTGCATGACATCTACTGGTTAAGTGTGTACATGATACAAAAGCTCATTTTTCTTTGTTCCAAATATATCAGTGGATAACCTCCCCAAGGCTCCCCTTGGAAGGACAATGTCCACAGGGCTGAAAGACTTCCTTTCCCCCAAAAGGGTTCCATAGATCCATTCTGTAACCCATGGATTTCATTTTACACAAATAAACACGAATAAATTAGAGAATAAAAGATAATCTAGTTGCAATATCTGGGCTTCCTCATCTATATCTGATTATTTCCTTAAACTCTAGAGTTTTCCCCCTGAAATACATTAACTTGATAAATCAGCAAATGGAACTGGCTTAGAAGTTTCTGAATGACTGAAAGCAGCAGCATGTTCTAGTAACACAGGAAGCGTGTGGTAGGGTTGGTAACTTGTCACACACTGGTAGTGGTCTGAGGGTCAGGTGGAAGTCTTCAGCATCCAAAAATACTTTTTAACATTACCTTAAATTTCACTATTAGAAGGTTATATATTTAAACCACAAACAGGTACATCCCTTTATTAACATGCAAATAATGCAGTGTGTCCATTTGCAGCTTAATCTATTTTTGTGCTGACAACTCTCCACTGTATTTGCCTCCTATCCAGATCCTTCCTCTGACCTTCTCTATGCCCCAGGTGTTGACCACAGCAGACTGAACCGCCCAGGTTCCCTTCTTGGCTGGCTTCTAGTTGAGATGGCTAGTGAAAAGCACTAGCAGGAGATCAAAAGGCAGAAGGAGTGAGATCCTGTGTTTTGGTGTTTTTTTCCTCACTTCCACATTGCTTTGGTGCTGTGTCTCTTGCAAGAGCTGTGACTCTCCATGAACGTAGTTCCTGTATATAGCCCTTCCTTCAGAGTACAGGAACTTAATATTGTCAATTTCTAAGTGCCTCACCGCCCCCCTATATCCTGTGTTTGTTTTGTAGCTCTGCCTATGACTCTTTAAAAGTAGTGACTTCAATAGAGACTCTATTTGAACCTTCTACTTATTTGCCAGAAACTTTAACAATACCTTTCTAGATGAGACTCAGTTTACATAAAAGGGTACATAAAAGGGTACATAAAAGGGAAGAAATGGAAGAAGGGGAGAGGTAGCATGTGAAGAAAGAAGAGCAATGAAAGGCCAGGAGGCTAAAAAAAGGGACCTCAAACTCTCTTATTTGGCTAAGAACTTTTCCAAAATGACACGTATTTATATGAAAGTGTCCACCTCCCCATCCCCAAATTAACACTCTGTGCCTAGGGGTAATTTTGTGTTTTGCTCCATTAGAACTTAAGCTCTATGAGAGAATGGTAGTTTTGGGGTTTTGTTGTTGCTTTCTGCCTGCATCTACAGATAACCAAATATCTAGATTGATTAAACTTCCTTGTTATTGCAAAGATTAAAATCATGTTTATATATTAATTACAACAAGTACTTTTATAAAGACAATTGAATCCCTATTCTGTCCTTTGGAGAAGTTATTAACCTTTTCATGCTTGCACTTTCTCATCTATTTAATAGGATACGGCGTAATATAATGGTTAAGAACAGTGATGTACTGGTAAGTGTTTACCAACTGTCTCTCCAGGAAAAAAATACATATATAACATTTGCTGATCTCTTTGGAGTAAATACTCCCACTAAACTCCTTACTTTTCTATTGCTGCCATAACAATTTCCTTCTCATGCTGCATCTCTCTGACCCTACTTCTGTTTTCATATTGTTTTCTCTGACCACAGGTGGGACAGGATCTTTACTTCCAAGGATTCATGTGATTATATTGAGTCTACCTGGGTAATCCAGGTTTCCCATCTTAAGGTCCTTAACCTTAGTCACATCTACAAAGGTCCTTCCGCCATGCAAAGTAATGTCTTCACAAGTTCCAGGGATTCAAACATGCATAACTTTGTTCATGGGGACCATCATTCTGGCTACCACACCCACCATGGACAATTTCAAGCAACCAATGTAACATCAGTTGGCTCACAATGTAACATCCAATGTAACATCAACTGGCTCACAAAATCCCTGATAATTCATCAGTTCTGTGAGCCAGATGAAATCACTCCTGCTACCATAATTCAGAGTATAAGTTTCAGAATTAAAAAGTCTGAGTTTGAATTTTGACTTGCAATGTGACTTTGATGAAGTTGCTTCTTTCCTATATCTCAATCCTTATCTGCTTAATGGTGATAAAAATAGTACAAATTCACTAGGTTTTTAATGAGAATTGACAACAGAGATAATACATGTAATTAGAAAATGTGAGTATTCAATATACATTAAGAATTACTTTTATGTTTCCATCATCTTTTCAAACATTTTATGTTTGATAGTAGGAGTCCAAATGTTTCTTATCCCAGTAAGCGAAAATATTAAATACCAATGTATACAGTGATTACATAATTAGAAAGCTCAGAGCACTTCTTTTCTTCCTAAGGTACATGTAATTTATGTTCATAATGATTATTCTAAAATGGATCGAGAGGCTCAAGGGCCTTCTGAAACTTCAAAGAAAGACACAGTAAATTTGGCAGTATTAGTGTTACTTCAATTTTGAACTAGCCAAATTCTTAGTTGCTGTTATTAAAATTTTCAAGTAACTGTAATATTAAGGCTTAAGAACAAAGCACCCTAAGCTAGGTAGGAGTAAGGCTGGAGTAAAATGTCCTTGCAGCATAGTCTTGGGGTGAGGAAAAAAAAAAAAAAGCATTGTTGTGAATGTACTCCTTTCGGTAAAGATGTGAATGAACCAGGAGCAAGGGGCTTGAAGGAGGCGGGGAGACTGACAAGACGTTATCTTGAGTGAAGTCTGGGTTACAGCATCTCATATATTTGATACATAGGGTTGAAGATGTCACCTTACATCCCTCTTAAGACTTCTGACCAAATAAATGTTCTTCCACGATTTTTCTCATCTCGAGTATCTAAAATATTCTATAACTTTGGAGCCACAACAAGACTGCCAGATGGGACACAATTTACTTGTTCATGTATTTAATAGTTACATATTTATTGTGAAGATTCAGAAATTATTCATAAAAGAAAAAAAGTGGACAAAAGATATGTGAGGTTCAGATGTGATCTGCAGGTTTGCTTATGGCTCCAGCCACTTGTTCCAAACATGGAGAGTAGTTTCTGAGTTATCTAAGGTCATGAAGTATTTCAGGTATTGATTCTCTGTCTAGTTCATTTAAATAATATAGAAATATTTGAGGGGAATATCCCTGATCTCAAAAACTTTATGATTGAAGTAAGGAAAAAATGAGATTATGTGTACCTGCAAGAGCTAAGTAATAACAAATGAATAGTCAAAACAAACAAACAAAAAAACCACAAGAAGCATATGGCTAAACAGGAAAGGGTAATAGGGGTGAGGTGTACAATGAATTCAGAGATCACTGTGAGTTGGAAAAGCCATGAAGAAGAGAAGACTTGAGAACCACATCAATTGATTACAGGCTTGAAGAGAAGAGTATATTCCGGGTAGAAATAATTAGCATGTGCAACAGACCAGTTCTGTATGGGACATGTCTGTGGGACAGTGAGGAGAGTGATTGCACTGACCTCTCCACTTATTTAGAATTTTCTCCTTCATATCCCAACTAATGAATTTTTATTTCAGCCATGTCACACCAAACTTTCTAGCTTTTCTTATGAAAAACAAACTGGAAAAGCTATAAAAGCAGCCTCAGTTCTGTGTAATTTTTTTTCTTCATTTTTCTCATGCATCTTTTTTGGCATGGCCTCTACTTAAAGCTATTCATATGTTTATTTTTTAAAGATCTCTAGACTCTACTAGCAAGTGTAAGATCAAAGAAACCTGAATGCTAACCACATGGTCAGATTTTTAGGGATGTCAAATGTCAGAGGACAAGATAGCCTGATGGAGAGAAGGCTGCATATCAAAAACCACAGCCATGACACTCTCCTATTCTCTCACAGGCTCTTCTTCTGTTTTGTGTCATTTCCATGTGAAAATCAAAGTATCCTGAAAACCATATACTGATAAAAAGAATACTAAATAAAATCAAGGAAGAATAATTATTACTGTTTCTCTAAGTTTTTTCATCAGTTTTATATCTATAATCATACTTCCCAAAATTTATTTTGCATTGACCCTAATCCATGTTTCAGCACAATACACTGATATGGCAAATATATATTAGATTAAACTGTTTATTTCACAAACTTTATTTCCAAGGCAAAGATTAACTGTGACTCCTCCCCCATGAGGTAAATAAAAGAATCTCCCTTCTCTTTCTTTCCCTGATTTTTTTTTTAATACTTTAAGTTCTAGGGTACATGTGCACAATGTGCAGGTTTGCTACATAGGTATACGTGTGCCATGTTGGTGTGCTGCACCCATTAACTTGTCATTTACATTAGGTATATCTCCTAATGCTTTCCCTCCCCCCTTCCCCCACCCCACAACAGACCCCAGTGTGTGATGTTCCCCTTCCTGTGTCCAAGTGTTCTCATTGTTCAATTCCCACCTATGAGTGAGAACATGCGGTGTTTGGTTTTTTGTTCTTGCGATAGTTTTCTGAGAATGATGGTTTCCAGCTTCATGCATGTCCCTACAAAGGACATGAATTCATCCTTTTTATGGCTGCATAGTATTCCATGGTGTATATGTGCCACATTTTCTTAATCCAGTCTATCACTGATGGACATTTGGGCTGGTTCCAAGTCTTTGCTATTGTGAATAGTGATGCAGTGAACTTACATGTGCATGTGCCTTTATAGCAGCATGATTTATAATCCTTTGGGTATATACCCAGTAATGGCATTGCTGGGTCAAATGGTATTTCTAGTTCTAGATCCTTGAGGAATCACCACACTGTCTTCCACAATGGTTTAACTAGTTTACAGTCCCATCAACAGTGTAAAAGTGTTCCTATTTCTCCACATCCTCTCCAGCACTTGTTGTTTCCTGGCTTTTTAATGATCACCATTCTAACTGGTGTGAGATGGTATCTCATTGTGGTTTTGATTTGCATTTCTCTGATGGCCAGTGATGATGAGCATTTTTTCATGTGTCTCTTGTCTGCATAAGTGTCTTCTTTTGAGAAGTGTCTGTTCATATCCTTCGCCCACTTGTTGATGGGGTTGCTTTTTTCTTGTAAATTTGTTTGAGTTCTTTGTAGATTCTGGATATTAGCCCTTTGTCAGATGAGTAGATTGCAAAAATTTTCTCCCATTCTGTAGGTTGCTTGTTCACTCTGATGATAGTTTCTTTTGCTGTGCAGAAGCTGTTTAGTTTACTTAGATCCCAATTGTCAATTTTGGCTTTTGTTGCCATTGCTTTTGGTGTTTTAGACATGAAGTCCTTGCCCATGCCTATGTCCTGAATGGTAATGCCTAGGTTTTCCTCTAGGGTTTTTATGGTTTTAGGTCTAACATTTAAGTCTTTAATCCAACTTGAATTAATTTTTGTATAAGGTGTAAGGAAGGGATCCAGTTTCAGCTTTCTACATATGGCTAGCCAGTTTTCCCAGCACCATTTATTAAATAGGGAATCCTTTCCCCATTTCTTGTTTTTGTCAGGTTTGTCAAAGATCAGATGGTTGCATATGTGTGGTATTATTTCTGAGGGCTCTGTTCTGTTCCATTGGTCTATATCTCTGTTTTGGTATGAGTACCATGCTGTTTTGGTTACTGTACCCTTGTATTATAGTTTGAAGTCAGGTACCGTGATGCCTCCAGCTTTGTTCTTTTGGCTTAGGATTGACTTGGCAATGTGGGCTCTTTTTTGGTTCCATATGAACTTTAAAGTAGTTTTTTTCCAATTCTGGGAAGAAAGTCATTGGTAGCTTGATGGGGATGACATTGAATCTATAAATTACCTTAGGCAGTATGGCCATTTTCACTATATTTATTCTTCCTATCCATGAGCATGGAATGTTCATCCATTTGTTTGTATCCTCTTTTATTTTGTTGAGCAGTAGTTTGTAGTTCTCCTTGAAGAGGTCCTTCACATCCCTTGTAAGTTGGACTCCGTGGTATTTTATTCTCTTTGAAGCAATTGTGAATGGGAGTTCACTCATGATTTGGCTCTCTGTTATTGGTGTATAAGAATGCTTGTGATTTTTGCACATTGATTTTGTATCCTGAGACTTTGCTGAAGTTGCTTATCAGCCTAAGGAGATTTTGGGCTGAGACGATGGGGTTTTCTAAATATACAATCATGTCATCCGCAAACAGGGACAATTTGACTTCCTCTTTTCCTAAATGAATACCCTTTATTTCTTTCTCCTGCTGGATTGCCCTGGCCAGAACTTCCAACACTATGTTGAATAGGAGTGGTGAGAGAGGGCACCCCTGTCTTGTGCCAGTTTTCAAAGGGAATGCTTCCAGTTTTTGCCCATCTAGTATGATATTGGCTGTGGATTTGTGACAAATAGCTCCTATTATTTTGAGATACGTCACATCAATACCTAATTTATTGAGAGTTTTTAGCATGAAGGGCTGTTGAATTTTGTCAAAGGCCTTTTCCGTATCTATTGAGATAGTCATGTAGTTTTTGCCTTTGGTTCTGTTTATATGCTGGATTATGTTTATTGATTTGCATATGTTGAACTAGTCTTGCATCCCAGGGATGAAGCCCACTTGATCATGGTGGATAAGCTTTTTGATGTGCTGCTGGATTCAGTTTGCCAGTATTTTATTGAGGATTTTTGCATCGATGTTCATCAGGGATATTGGTCTAAAATTCCCTTTTTTTGTTTTGTCTCTGCCAGGCTTTGGTATCAGTATGATGCTGGCCTCATAAAATGGGTTAGGGAGGATTCCCTCTTTTACTATTGATTTGAATAGTTTCAGAAGGAATGGTACCAGCTCCTCCTTGTACCTCTGGTAGAATTTGGCTGTGAATCCCTCTGGTACTGGACTTTTTTTGGTTGGTGGGCTATTAATTATTGCCTCAATTTCAGAGCCTGTTATTGGTCTATTCAGGGATTCAAGTTCTTCCTGGTCTATTCTTGGGAGGGTGTATGTGTCAAGGAATTTATCCATTTCTTCTAGATTTTCTAGTTTATTTGTGTAGAGGTGTTTATAGTATTCTCTGATGGTAGTTTGTATTTCTGTGGAATCAGTGGTGATATCCCCTTTATCATCTTTTATTGCATCTATTTGATTCTTCTCTCTTTTCTTCTTTGTTAGTCTTGCTAGCGGTCTATCAATTTTCTTGATCTTTTCAAAAAACCAGCTCCTGGATTCATTGATTTTTTCGAAGGGTTTTTTGTGTCTCTATCTCCTTCAGTTCTGCTCTGACCTTAGTGATTTCTTACCTTCTGCTAGCTTTTGAATATGTTTGCTCTTGCTTCTCTAGTTCTTTTAATTGTGATATTAGGGTGTCAATTTTAGATCTTTCCTGCTTTCTCTTGTGGGCATTTAGTGCTATAAATTTCCCTCTACACACTGCTTTAAGTGTGTCCCAGAGATTCTGGTATGTTGTGTCTTTGTTCTCATTGGTTTCAAAGAACATCTTTATTTCTGCCTTCATTTCATTATGTACCCAGTAGTCATTCAGGAGCAGGTTGTTCAGTTTCCATGTAGTTGAGTGGTTTTGAGTGGGTTTCTTAATCTGGAGTTCTACTTTGATTGCACTGTGGTCTGAGAGACAGTTTGTTGTAATTTCTCTTCTTTTACATTTGCTGAGGAGAGCTTTACTTCCAACAATGTAGTCAATTTTGGAATAAGTGCGATGTGGTGCTAAGAAGAATGTATATTCTGTTGATTTGGGTTGGAGAGTTCTGTTGATGTCTATTAGGTCCACTTGGTGCAGAGCTGAGTCCAACTCCTGAATATCCTTGCTAACTTTCTGTCTCATGGATCTGTCTAATGTTGACAGTGGGGTGTTAAAGTCTCCCATTATTATTGTGTGGGAGTGTACGTCTCTTTGTAGGTCTCTACGGACTTGCTTTATGAACCTGGGTGCTCTTGTATTGGGTGCATATATATTTAGGATAGTTAGTTCTTCTTGTTGAATTGATCCCTTTACCATTATGTAATGGCCTTCTTTGTCTCTTTTGATCTTTGTTGGTTTAAATTCTGTTTTATCAGAGACTAGGATTGCAACCCCTGCCTTTTTTTGTTTTCCATTTGCTTGGTAGATCTTCCTCCATCCCTTTATTTTGAGCCTATGTGTGTCTCTGCATGTGAGATGGGTCTCCTGAATACAGCACACTGATGGGTCTTGACTCTTTATCCAATTTGCCAGTGTGTGTCTTTTAATTGGAGCATTTAGTCCATTTACATTTAAGGTTAATATTGTTATGTGTGGATTTGATCCTGTCATTATGATTTTAGCTGGTTATTTTGTTCATTAGTTGATGCAGTTTCTTCCTAGCCTCAATGGTCTTTACAATTTGGCATGTTTTTGCAGTGGCTGGTGCCAGTTGTTCCTTTCCATGTTTAGTGCTTCCTTGTAGGGCTCTTGTAGGGCAGGCCTGGTCACCACACAAAATCTCTCAGCATTTGCTTGTCTGTAACGGATTTTATTTCTCCTTCACTTATGAAGCTTAATTTGGCTGGATATGAAATTCTGGGTTGAAAATTACTTTCTTTGAGAATGTTGAATATTGGCCCCCACTCTCTTCTGGCTTGTAGAGTTTCTGCCGAGAGATCCACTGTTAGTCCGACGGGTTTCCCTTTGTGGGTAACCTGACCTTTCTCTCTGGCTGCCCTTAACATTTTTTTCCTTCATTTCAACTTTGGTGAATCTGACAATTATGTATGTGTCTTGGAGTTGCTCTTCTCGAGGAGTATCTTTGTGGCATTCTCTGTATTTCCTGAATTTGAATGTTGGCCTGCCTTGCTGGGTTGGGGAAGTTCTCCTGGATAATATCCTGCAGAGTGTTTTCCAACTTGGTTCCATTCTCCCCATCACTTTCAGGTACACCAAGCAGACGTAGATTTGGTCTTTTCACATAGTTCCATATTTCTTGGAGGCTTTGTTCGTTTCTTTTTACTCTTTTTTCTCTAAACTTCTGTTCTCGCTTCATTTCATTCATTTGATCTTCCATCACTGATACCCTTTCTCCCAGTTGATCAAATCGGCTACAGAAGCTTGTGCTTTCATCACATAGTTCTCGTGCCATGGTTTTCAGCTCAATCAGGTCATTTAAGGACTTCTCTATACTGGTTATTCTAGTTAGCCATTCATCTAATCTTCTTTCAAGGTTTTTGACTTCTTTGCATTGTGTTCTTACTTCCTCCTTTAACTCGGAGAAGTTTGATCATCTGAAGCCTTCTTCTCTCAACTCGTCAGTCGTTCTCTGTCCACCTTTGTTCCATTGCTGGCGTGGAGATGCATTCCTTTGGAGGGGGAGAGGTGCTCTGATTTTTAGAATTTTCAGCTTTTCTGCTCTGTTTTTTACCCATCTTTGTGGTTTTGTCTACCTTTGGTCTTTGATGATGGTGACCGACAGATGCGGTTTTGGTGTGGATGTCCTTTCTGTTTGTTAGTTTTCCTTCTAATAGTCAGGACCCTCAGCTGCAGGTCTGGTGGAGCTTGCTGGAGGTCCACTCCAGACCCTGTTTGCCTGGGTATCAGCAGCAGAGGCTGCAGAACAGCAAATATTTCTGAAAAGCAAATGTTGCTGCCTGATCATTCCTCTGGAAGCTTCGTCTCAGGGGGGTACCCGGCCATGTGAGGTGTCAGTCTGCCCCTACTGGGGGGTGCCTCCCAGTTAGGCTACTCGGAGGTCAGGCACCCACTTGAGGAGGCAGTCTGTCCATTCTCAAATCTCAAACTCCATGCTGGGAGAGCCACTACTCTCTTCAAAACTGTCAGACAGGGACATTTAAGTCTGCAGAGGTTTCTGATGCCTTTTTTTCCTCTTTCCCTGATTCTATAGCTAGAAGAGGGTGCTCTACTGGAACTACTTAGTCTGCTCCCCCAACCTCAGGACACAGAGCACCTAATAAATTTTATTAGAATTTTGTGAAGAATTAAAATGAAAACTCAAAAAGAATGAGAGCAGAGACTTAGCCATGCCTGGTTTTGTTTACTGTTATGTCCTCAGAAACTAGCAGAGTATACGGCACATAGACATTCAGATAGCATATGCTGAATGAATGAATTGGTGAATGAAAGCTTCTAAAGGAAAGAAACTTTTACAAGTCCTTGAAGTCACAATTCTAGTATTGTATCTGACCCTAAGTTTGATGGTATTCAATAATTTTTTAATGAAAAAACTTATAAATAATTAAATAAAAGAATAAAATCATCTCCACTAAAAAAAAAAATGTACATCTCTTTAAAAGGGAAGGCCTCTACCTCACATTTTCTTCTGACGTTTTCTTTAATCATGAAGATACACAAAATTTTAACTTATCTGCTGACTTTACCATCTTGTCATCTTAAATAACAGAGAGAGGCTCTTTAATGGAAAAGGTATTTATTTGGAAATAGAGCATTGAAATGGGAATAAGCATGTATAAACTCTATGTGTATTCCCATCGCAAAGCCCAGTTCCCAAATAAGCAACTTTTCCATTAGAGAGCTTCTCTCTGTTATTTAGATTTACACATATGGTGATATAACTGGGATCTGAAAAGTGTCGCTTGGAAAGAATCAGTGATGCTTGGAACTTGTGTGCAGTAGCCATTCGAGTCCTTTGAGCTCTCCACTTTAATAGCCAGACTTTTCCGCCCTGGTGAATCTTCTCTCAGGTTGAGCCTCCCTCCTTTTGTCAGTGGCTTTAAATGGATCTGGTTTGGGAAAAGCCACCTTAATAAAGGACCATACATTCCTCCTGGGATAATAAAAGCTTTTTTGTCTTTTCTCTTAAGTCCTTTCTGATATAAACACAAGTATCTTTTTGGATTGAGTACTTATTGTGTCCAGAATTGGTGGGTTCTTGGTCTCACTGACTTCAAGAATGAAGCTGCGGACCCTCACGGTGAGTGTTACAGTTCTTAAAGATGGTGTGTCCAGAGTTTGTTCCTTCTGATGTTCGGACGTGTTCAGAGTTTCTTCCTTCTGGTGGATTTGTGGTCTCGCTGGCTTCAGGAGTGAAGCTGCAGACCTTCATAGTGAGTGTTACAGCTCTTAAGGTGGCATGTCTGGAGTTGTTTGTTCCTCCCATCCGGAGTTGTTCATTCCTCCCTATGGGTTCATGGTCTCACTGGCCTCAGGATTGAAGCTGCAGAACTTTGCGGTGAGTGTTACAGCTCATAAAGGCAGTGCAGACCCAAAGAGTGAGCAGCAGCAAGATTTATTGCAAAGAGCAAAAGAACAAACCTGCCACAAGGGAGAAGGTGACCCCAGCGGGTTGCCACTGCTGGTTCGGGCAGCCTACTTTTATTCCCTTATCTGGCCCCACCCACATCCTGCTGATTGGTCATTTTACAGAGACTGATTGGTCTGTTTTACAGAGAGCTGATTGGTCTGTTTTGACAGGGTGCTGATTGGTGCGTTTACAATCCCTGAGCTAGACACAAAAGTTCTCCAAGTCCCCACTAGACTCAGGAGCCCAGCTGGCTTCACCTAGTGGATCCCACACTGGGGCCGCAGGCGGAGCTTCCCGCCAGTCCCACACCCTGCGCCCTGCACCGGCACTCCTCAGCCCTGCGCCCGCACTCCTCAGCCCCAGTTGATGGGACCGCGTGCTACAGAGCCAGGGGCAGCGTTCGTCAGGGAGGCTTGGCTGCGCAGGAGCCCATGGCCCCAGGGGGGAGGCTTGGACATGGCTGGCTGCAGGCCCCGAGTCCTGCCCCGTGGGGAGGCAGCTGAGGCCCCGCGAGAATTCGAGCGCAGGGCCGGCAGACCGGCACTGCTGGGGGACCGAGTGCACTCTCCGCAGCTGCTGGCCTGGGTGCTAAGCCCCTCACTGCCTGGGGCAGCCAGCCGGTGCCAGCCGGTCGCTCCAAGTGCAGGGCCCGCGGAGCTCGTGTGTGGAGCTGATGCCCACCTGGAACTCGCGCTGGCCCAGCAAGCGCCACGTGCAGCCCCAGTTCCCACCCGCGCGTCTCCCTCCACACATCCCGACAAGCAGAGGGAGCCAGCTCCGGCCTCAGCAAGCCCAGAGAGGGGCTTCCACAGTGCAGTGGTGGGCTAAAGGGCTCCTCAAGCACTGCCAGAGTGGACGCCAAGGCTGAGGAGGCGCCGAGAGTGAGGGCTGCTAGAACGTTGTCACCTCTCATTATGATTTCTACGGAATGTACATTCTGTCTGTGAAGCATATCTTATCTGATTTGATCACCAAGTTTAATATTTTATCTGAACTATATGCCTATGTTAATATCTTGTGAACATTTTTATCTTGGTTTCTTTTGATTTGGTTTGATCTCCTTGCTTGTTTATGAAAACCTGAGCATGGTGGCTCACGCCTGTAATCCCAGCACTTTGGGAGGCTGAGGTGGGCAGATCATGAGGTCAGGAGATCGAGATCATCCTGGCCAACATAGTGAAACCCAGTCTCTACTAAAAATACAAAAAAATTATCTGGGCGTGGTGGCAGGTGCCTGTAGTCCCAGCTACTTGGGAGGCTGAGGGAGGAGAATGGCATGAACCCAGGAGGCAGAGCTTGCAGTGAGCAGAGATCGCGCCACTGCATCCCAGGCTGGGCGACAGAGGGAGACTCCATTTCAAAAACAAACAAACAAACAAACATTCAAGGTAATGCTTGTAAGATGGCTAACTAAAAGCCACTATGGTGGTTGCAGCCATCTAAAACACAAGTTTAAACTCCTGACATTTCCTGATTGCATTTATAGGATTTTCTTTGCTCCTGGCAGATTATTAAGAAATGGAATGGGATTCTCAAATACTGACATGCCAGGTTTTCTGGGAGTCTAGCCAGCTACATATTAAGGTCTGTTCTTGTGTACATGTTAAACTGATAGACAAATTACATCAAGGAAAATTCAGAACTCAAATCATCATTACTGGAGAAACCTACAACTATAGAGTTAATATGCAGAGTCTTCTAATTTCTCTCTCTGTATATTTTTTTCTGCTTTTTTTCAATCTGTTGACTTTTCTACTGGTGTTCAGATAAAAATTGCTTGTAGCATTCCAGCTAAGATTTGAATATATATAGATATTCCAGATAGATAGATGATAGAGATGTCTTAAAGGGCTTTCAAATTAATGACTTTGCAGACTAAAATAGCTCCCTGGTTTCCAAAAACCTAGACACCTTTTAGAAATATAAATTTAGGTGTGCTTGATTAGCAATTGTCTATGGTGGTAGAAAATTCATTGGAAAATTAATAATCCAAAAAAGAACTAGATAAATGTTTATAAGTTAGGATCTCAGATCAAACAGGTCAAAAATCTCAAGCTCAAAGTAAAATATGGTATATGCCCAGCATAAAAATTGTGCTTTTCCTTTCACACAGAGGGCAAAAAGAAAAAGCCAAAAACTAAAAATTTAACACCTGCTAAAATTCTTTCCCATCTGCATTTTGCTAATCAAACACATCTTACTAATAAACAAAAGATAGATTTTTTATGAGTTCAAGGCTACTTGAAGACTTTGTTTTTCTTCTGCAATTCATCCAGTCCTAGTGAAAATGTAAACACTGAAAATTTAACCCTAAAATTATTTGAAAAGGAAAATAAAATGGTAAAAGGGTCTTTAAAAATCATATTGCCATACAAACTGCTTTATCCAAATTTTGATCCACAGCATTTATTAGATTATCTATCAGGGAAAATGAAGTTTAGCCATATGAACAGATTCCAATTTTGTCAGAAATATTGTCTTATACAAACTGATGAGTTGGTATTACTATCTCAGTACTAAAATTCTAAAATAAAAGATCTTCTGTGTGTGTGTGTGTGTATGTACATGTGTTTAGATTTGTTTACCTGTACGTACATCTATTATATGTTTTATCTACGTGCTATAATCTAGCATAGTTGACCAGAAACCCCTTAAAGTTAAATGAGTCCTCACATAAAATATAACATTATTAATTAAGCCAAATGTATCTTAGTTCACATGAGTTAAGTAAATCTTTAATAAATATGGTGGTTTTAAAATTATGAGTAAAATAGAAATTGAAATGTCTTAAAATAGTCAGCATATATTCTTGCCCAGGTTTACTGGTCAGATAGTTTTTATATTTGCCTTTACCAAATATTTTAAAGTGTCAGGTTTTGACAGGAAGGTTATAAAACTATAAACCCAGCCTAAAACAGGGAGATCTTTGTGTAATTTTTGATAAGTAAGATTAATTTAATATTGTTAGTTTAATGAAACAGCTGTATCTTTTGAGTTCTCAGAAAAATATCCATACATTCAAATTTTAGGTTCTTTCTTAGGTGATCATATAATATTCACAGCCTATAAATATGCTTAACAAAGAAATAACTTGAAATGATGACTAGCTTTGTCTGATATCTCAGTTCTCATAAATAATGTAGGTAAACTGTTTAAAAAATTAACTAAGTCTTTTCATGTAATTTGAAGGCTTAAAGTCATGTTAAGTTAAACAATAGATACTTATTCAACATCAGAGTCATTTCCAAGTAGGATTAAAAAATTATGTTATAGGAAAACATGTTTCTAAAAATTATAAAATAATTATTAATAAAACACTGATATGTTACAGTTAATTCAAAATTTTGCCTTCTAATTTAGTTTTCACTAAAATTTAAGGCTACTAAGGGTTAAAAACTTTAATTAATATTTAATTCTGCCTACAAAGTGTGTCCTAAAATATATAAGATGTGCTTTTAATTTAAAAAAGTATAAAAATTATTAAAATATTCTTTATTAGGAAAAATAATAATTTTGTTTAATTTGGAGGTTATTTCAAGGTTGCTTCAAAATATGCATTAAAAATAGAAACAACATAGAAAGAAACCAGTAAGTAGAAGAGAGATGTGAAAAAAGTTATGAATATGAAGAGATATTTTAGGTAAGGAAAGTTAAAAAGAAAAGAAAGTAATTTTGTATGAGAAAGAATCTCATATGGTGAATTTTTGTCCTAAAGTAAAATGACTGATTATTTAAGAAATATAGGACAAAGTAGAAAGTACAAGCTTGTCATCAATTATCTAAGTAAAGCTGTGATAAGATTCATGAAAAGAGAATTTATGAAAGGAATTTTGTGTGTGATTGACTGTAATTAAAAGGGAATTATTTGTGATAGTCTTTCTAAAGATTGAAATTTGATATTAAAAATACTCTAATATGACACTAAAAACTTGTGGTCTTCTATTTTAGAAGAAGATTTTTCTTACAATACGGATTTACTCAGTATACTTGCAAGAGGTTTTGATTTTTGATTGTGAAAACTGCTTGTCTTTGAAACACTCAGATTTAGATCTCAGGAGCTCAAGTTTTGCTTACCTCACTGCATGTGATTTGCAGGTCATCCATTATTGCCTTCTGTTTTTTCTCCCCTTGAAAAAGCATATCTTTTTGCTTGGGTGGGGTGATAACTCTTTCCTTCAACCTTTTTGTCAAATTCTATATGTTTATTTTTTTAAATTCTGTATGTTGTAACAGTCTGGCACTGAAATGTTTATATGAATATCTAGAAAAATAATATTTCCTTCACTATAACTTGATTCTATACTCTTGGCTTTTGGTGATATGTCTGAGTTGTTCCACGTAACCAGGTAACTTCTCATACTGTTACTAAGAGCCATGTATTCCCCTGCTGAAGGTACTAGTTTTCTTGTTTATGTTTCTCTATAATGTAGTGTACACTTATAATCCCAGATACACTCTTCCTATATCTGATTAAATTCAAGCACCTTTTATCAGGTTTGATTTCTAGTTTGTCAAAATGAGCTTCCCATAAAGAGGAGCAATCACACTATAGGAGGTGTTTCTGTATCTTTTAGGTAACTAGACATAGAAAATGACTTTGTTTTCTCAAAATAATTTCTGGGTTGTCTTTATTAGATTTTTTATTACTTTGGAAAACTGAGCTTTCAAAGGGTTAAAGTTTTTACATCCATATATATTTCTGTATCACTTTTGAAGTATTTTCATTATTACTCTGGTTAAATAAATAATTATTATGTAGCAATGACCTGTAATTCTGTTTTGATCAAGTGTTTTGAACCTTTTGACATTTTTGGCAGGTTTCTCCAAGAACAAAATACCAAATTAAGTCTTTCTGACCTAAAATTAACTTTGTGGTTTTGCAGTTGGACTCCTGGAAAGAGTATATATATTAAATAATTAGATAATCATTTAATATCTACATAAATATTAAATATTATTTAGTATTCATTTAATTTTCTTTATTATATTATTTAATAATATTTATATATTATTAAATATTGTTTAATATCTACATATTAAATATTATTTATATCTAGATATTAAATATTATTTTAATATCCATATCTATATATTTAATATCTACATATTAATATCTATATGTTAAATATTTAATATTAAATATTATTTACTATATAGCTATTAAATAATTAGACTTATTTAGCAAATTGTATAAAAGGCATTTGGAAATAAATGATACTAGATCTTTTTTCAGTTACATCTATGGGTATGTTATTGATATAAATTTCTAAAATGAATATAAATTTATAAAAATCTAATGTTATCAATCATAATTTTGATTATATTAAATCTTTTCTATGGTTATATTTTTATGTTGCTACTGTGAGTACTCTAAAGATTATATGAAATTTATAAAGTTTGATGATATTAATGCGACACTGTCAGTAATGATTCTGGTTGTTACAAGCTGCAGGTAATAGAAATAATTAAATTTCCTTGTCAATTGGGAAAGTTCATCAGATTTTAACCATGGCTGTCTTAACTTTTTGTCATCCACAATTATTAAGTTCTTCTTTAAAAGAATTTGCAATCAGCTGTAGTCCAAAATTACTTTTCATGGGAAAACTCTAACAAACACTTTTGAACACAAATTTCTTATAAGATTAAGATGAATAGGCTAAATATAAAGATCCAAAACTCTAATAAAGAAACCATTGGGTTTATAAAACTGTTAATTAAGATAAAGCAAGCAAATATTAATCACATAATATTAAATAATTAATAAAGATTATTTTTATGACTTTTATTTAAAACAGTGTTAGTCCTTTACTTAAATGTTTTGTTTTCTAGATTTAAGAAAATTTTCTCTCATAAGCTATCTATAGTTTTACAACAATTTGGTCAAGTATACTTTCATGAGTGAGGTATGGGTTGGTTGCCCTCTCTGCTTAGGCTGGGAACTCTCCAGGGCAAAGCCCAGAGACTCCAAGGGTCATTAGTTCTCACCCTACCCTGAAAGTGATCCTCAGTGGGTCAGAAGCCAAAGTCAGTCCCCTTTTTCTGTGTGCTTTGGGAATACTGGACCTAGGGAAGAACAGAAATTAATCATCCCTGAATTTTTGCTTAATCCTCCTGTCAGTCCTTCAAGGTGCTTACTATTTTCTCCTTTGGTCAACTGAAAAAGCCACATGAAGGGCCAGGAATCAAATGTGCAACAGTCTTTTTAAAAAACCTATGTCCATTATTTCTACATTGAGATACCTCCTTCCAAGGCTTATAGAGAAAGCTTCAGGAAAGGAAACACTCTACCAAGGCTCCCCACTCCTATGACTGTTCTCACTATTACCAACATTCTACTCCTCTCAAAGTAGTTGGTTCTCAAACCCAGTCCTACAAATGCCTCTCACATTCACCCCCTTGATTTCATGTATTCGCTCAGCAAACATTGAACAGGCTTTCTGCTTAGTGCTGAAAATACAGCAATGAACAAGACAGACAGGGCCCTGTTGTCTTGCAGTTTACAATCTGGTAGGAAAAAGAACAAAGTAAATAGGCCTTTGTCATTTTCCCTTTACCCTATCACTTAATGATAGACTTTTAATTCATCACTCAATTCTCAGCTCTGCCCCTTCAACTGCCAACTGATCTTTTAAAAATACCATACTAACTGTGGGCTATTCTTGCTTAAATCCTTTACTGATCATTCAGACCTAAAAGACTCTATGGTAAGTTCCTTAAGTGTAACAGTCAAGGTTCTCCAGAAGCTGCCCTTATCCTTCAGCCATTACCTGCTATTTCTCCCCCAATCATAAACACCCCAGTTCAATTGGATGACTCCTTATCCTCCCAATATGCCACCTCCAATATTTCCAAACAGTTTGACTTACTTGCCAACATTTTTTTTAAATGAGAGATCTCTATGTGAACAGAAATTTGTATCTCTGCCTCATCTGTCAACACTGTCCACATTTCACTGTGGCAACAATTGGCTGAAGCCAAAGAGTGACTGCCTATTCTAGATTGGGTGTGGATTTTCTGAAGTGCCAGGTTCCCTCCTGATCTGGGTCCTTTCATCATTTATGTTGTCTGCCACATAGGCGTTTGTGCCAGTGATCCCTATACTGCACTACCTTTTAAGTAGAACAAGGATGAGACAGCATGTGTTGTATAATGTTAACAACATAGATATGTGTCAAAACCAACAGATTTCGAATCATGGAGAGGTTTCCTCGGGCAAAAACTTTCCCATGAGGATTATCTTTGGCAGACCAAAGACCAATAACCCAGAGACTACTGAGTTTGAAGTAAGCTTTAATATGACACGACTGTGCTTTATACCCCCATCCAGAAAATAGCATAATAGGTCAAAGGGCTCCTTAAAAAGAGACAAGTTTTTAAAGCATAATTTTATGAACAAAAGTAGAGACATTTTCTTTTTATCCCTACCTGATTCCTTCAAAATTCAGAAATTATTTATGAGTATTCTTATTTTTATTTATATAAGCTCAGTAAAAATCTGCCTTATAAGCAGGATACAATTGGAAATACTGTTTATATGATCAAAGCTTTGACTAAAAGTCAAATTCCTGGCTTCAAAAGATCCTAGACATACAATGAATGAATAAAAATTGTCACTTCCTAGCAGGTCCCAGAACTTAAGACAATTGAACTAGATCTTGAATTCTCTTGATTTCCTCTAATATTTGGCTACAACTCTCCAACTCAAAACAAAATCTGCCCTGTTTCTAAAGCCCCATGAGCTGAAACTAATAGATTGTAAAAAATAAACCTCATGCATGATATATGGACCACATAAAAAGTTTATAAAGCTGCCTGATGTCATGACCTCAGACATTAAAATTACAAACCAACAGTTAATGTTTTCATGCTGTAGACAGCTTTCCCAAGATGATGGAACAAGACTTTATATTATAATGAGACTTTTACCTCCCTTAATGCTACCTTTTTACTTGCAGAATAATGGTGTAATTTAAATTTCACAGTTAATAGCTTCTTCTGGTAATTTAAACTTAAAAAAAAATCCTTTAGTATCCATTACTTATATAAGAAAATGGTCATGCTATTGCTAATACCACTTTGCTATACTTGAATAATTTCCTAGGGAATGTTGAGACCCAGAAACACAAAATAAGTAAACAGGCCACATGGTTACAATAGATCTCACCTAATTCCTTTTGGTCATTGGAATAATTCAATTGCTTGTCTTTAAGCCTAGGTTCATGGCTCAAAGCCATTATGTAAACTGGAATTGTCATATTACTGTTAATTTTACTTTATATTTTTCCTTTTAAAACTTTGTGTCTATCACTTGTTAAGGTTTGGCATATGCACAAGTCCTAAAAAAATAATGCTGGACCAGCATTTTAAGATGATAGCTAAAGACACTGCAACAGACAAAATTGAACTTAATATGGACTCCAGTCACTTCCTTCAAACTTCCTTTGTCACTCAAATGTGACTGAAAGGGTTTTGACACTGATTCCTAATCATCAATCACTCCCTGTGATATGGGACAAGACCAGCAACTGAGATAGATCCATCCCAACATGAGGGCACATCAAAGCCTATCTATAGGATTATTCATCAGTGATGCTTTTGGAGAAAGATCTTGATCAAAAGGGGGAACTGTGAAAGTTGGCAAAATCAAGATGGTGTCAATAATATTAAGAAAACCCTGGGCCAGGCACGGTGGCTCACGCCTATAATCCCAGCACTTTGGGAGGCCGAGGCAGGAGGATCACGAGGTCAGGAGATCGAGACCCTCCTGGCTAACACAGTGAAACCCCATCTCTACTAAAAATACAAAAAAATTAGCCAGGTGTGGTGTCTGGCACCTGTAGTCCCAGCTACTCAGGAGGGAGGCTAAGGCAGGAGAATGGCGTGAACCCAGGAGGCAGAGCTTGCAGTGAGCCGATATCGCACCACTGCACTCCAGCCTAGGCAACAGAGCGAGACTCAGTCTCAAAAACAAAAACAAAAACAAAAACAAAAACCCTAAAAAATAGAATTAAGGGAGGCCATGAAGAGAGGGTTCTCACATTTGTATGCCTGATAATGAAAAAGACTCCACAAAACCACAACCTTGCACAAAGGCCATCCGAACCTTACACAAAGAAAATGCTTCTGCAAGTTTATCTGTTCAGTAACTGCACGTCTAACCTTGAACTGGCATTACTTACCCTTGTTATTGATTTTTGCAGCCAAAGATAATTATTTAAAAACAATTATCTAATTCTCCTCATTAATTTCTTTTAAAAACTTTTGTCTTCCTTTACCTCCTTGGATAGGCACATAGTGTACTACAGCATGCATATCCCTATTCTAATACTCTATTCCCAAATGAACATCTTTTCTCTTAGGAAACCTCTCTCTGTTATTTAGGTTGACAGCCCTAATATAGCCAAATGACTACATTCCCAGTTTGGCTGGCAAACAGAGTACTATGGAAGCCCCCGGCTTCAAACTAATGAATAGAGACTTTCTCACTGATGCTTCCAAATGGTGCATGGAAGGTTTAAATTTTCATCTGTTACTGTCACTCATGATGCAAATGTCACTGCAGGTAGGCTTCTGACTTTTCACTTGCCAAGGAAAGTATCTTTGCAGAGTCCAGGAAGAGATGGATGTGTTTTCAAGCAAGTCTCCTGTGTTCACTTGTCAGATTAATGAACAAAGCAGATATTTCAACTAACAAAAGAGTGGGCATCCTTCTCTGAAGCAAGGACCACAATCCATCAGTCTAATGCTTCTGCCAGGGCTCAGGGAGAGGCATCCTCCTGTTCTTATTTACTTGGCCTCAGCATCGATCCAGGTGCTTTCTATTGGATAGAAATCATTCAATCATAATGCCCTTTAGAGTCAGCCTTAAGTTCCCTGTACTTTAACTCCCAATTTGTATGAAAAGCTTATCCGGATATGACATTTCTTATAAAAGCATTGACATTTAGTTTTTCTGCTCTTCAAATTTTTTTTTCTTGAAACCTTGGCAGACACTAATTGCACTTCTGATCTATTTTCAGAAAACTGAAATAGAGAGCTATGCTCTTATTTGATGCCCATGCTTTGTAGAGGCCCTTCTCTACCTTTTCTTCCTGGTAGATTTATGGTGCTTGACTCACATTCATTCCATGTACATGATCTACTTGATGCAAAAAGCAACCCTACCTTCATTTTTACCCACAGCACACCTTGTACCTATCTCTGTCCTAGCACTTGACACTTGGAGCATATAATTCTCCCACACAAGTATGATCTTCTTGAGAACAAAAACTGACTTATTTATCTCTGTATGCTTGATAACAGTAGATGCTCAATAAAATGTTTGCTGATTAGTGTGATGAATGGATAAAGAGATAGATGGGCAGAAGGAAGGAAAACTGCATGTATCAGAGTTAAATCGCTCTCAGCATGAAGACAGAGGAGGAGAAATCTGATTTTCCCCAGGCCCCAGAGAAGCAAAATTAATGAAACATTTATCTAATTCTCAATATAGCTGATTAGTGATGCAATGCAGGGGTTACCTACTAATTAGTCTTCTAGAAACACTCCTTATAAGTAGAAATTCTGAAAACCTTTTGACTAGTTGTAACTAGTTGATAATCACAGTACCATCTTTCTCAGCCAGGAATAATCAGGGTGGCACATAAGGTGAGATGGGGAGGTAATTGATTGACTTTCTTCCCACTCAGTCTGAGTTGGAATAAACTCAGTTGGGGAGACATATATTGGCATATATGATAAGTGAAAACTGATTCAGAGATTTCCCAGAAATCAGGATAACTAGGAAGCCTTTTTTTAAAATTTGAGGGATTGCCTTTTGGCCTCTCTGCTTCCAATAAATTCTAAGCTATAAAATGAAACTTTTTACTTCCATATGTTCATCTGAATTTATTTTCTTTTTCCCTTATAAATGATAATAATGATTTTTTACTCATAATTTTTACCTAAAAACTGAGTTTCAGCTAGTCTCAAAAAGGCTTTTGCTGAAAATATATGAAAAACCACCCAAAAGAGCAACCTCACAAATAGGAAAATTGACGAACCTTCTTATGGTTGGAACTGAGAGAGGCCAGGAAGGTCCCATGCCAGCCTCACCACCTACCACATGTCAAAATGTTTACATTTGCACATGGAAGTGTATACGTTTCCATATTACATTTTTCAAGCTTTTGGAGGCCCTTCATGGGAGTGATAACACTTGCTAGTGTCAAATAGTCTTCGAATTGAGTTTGCCAGGTATGTGACACATGGGCTGTCATGCCATCTTCATTCTCCCTCCTTCTCCTACAGGCTGGTCTTGGCATTCAAAGCCTCAGATTCCTCAGGACAGATTTCCAGGCAGCTGTCACCAAGGGATTGAAATTGGCCTGCAAAATGATACCTGTTTTCTCTCCCAGCTCTAAGGAGACTTACTGACAGCTGGCAAATATCAAGAAATTCACCTATCTTGATCTCAATATAAGGTGATGTAAGTGATCATGGAAAAAATCCCTGTGGTAATTCTGTGATTATCAGTAATCAAAATGTTAGAATGACTCTAAAGGAAAAGATAGTAATCTGGATGGCTCAACACTTGAGGGAAATGAGTGACATAAGGTTTTTTTTTTAAATGTATAAGGAAGACTCCATCTTCATCCTAATTGACTTTGTGTATAATTACCCCATATCCATTTTGAATATTGTCAAGCAGGACCCCAAGAGAAAGAAAGAAAGATAGGCGTTTGGTTTTCCCTCAGAAAGTGTTCAGTCTGAGGGAGAGTTATGTTGTTGAGCTAAGGAAGCATACAGAATCATCAAGCAATTGAGTGAGAGTACAAACCCAGGACAGAGAAATCACAATTTTGTCTGTCAGATAAGCTGGGAAATAACACGGTATAGTATAGTCACTTAACTGTTTTAGTTCGGTGTTTCCCAAATCTCACTTATTCTTAAACCATCTTTACAGTTTTTTAGCCATTTCCACATGCTACTGGTATAATTATTTAAATGATATTTAAAAGTCAACTTGTTGACTTTTAAATAATCTTTTTATTTTAGAGTATTTTTTTGTCTTAAAGAAAAATTGTGAAGATAGTACAGAGAGTTCCTACATACCTCACACTCAGTTTTTCTTATTATTAACATCTGGTGTCAGGAGAGTGCCTTTACCATGATTAATGACTCAAGACTGATACATTATTATTAACTAAAGGCCATAGTTTACTTATAATTCCTTAGTTTTTTATTTAACTAATAAAAACATTACTTTTGCCATTACTTTTAATGGCAAAAACCACAATTACTTTTGCACCAACTAGTATTTTATACCCTTTTTATCTTCTAGGATCCCATCCAGAATACACATTACATTTAGTCATCATGTCTGCCTAGGATCCTCTTAGCTGTGACTAAGTCTTTCTTTGTTTTTGATGACCTTGACAGTTTGGGAGAGTATGGGTCAGGTATTTTGTAGAGTGTTTCTTAACTGGAATTTGTCTAATGTTTTTCTCATGATTAGACGGGGTTATAAGTTTTGTGAGGAAGACTACCGTGGTAAAGTTCCCTTCTCGTCACAGCCTATCAGGATTACACACTGTCTAGATGAGTTATCTCTGTTGATGTTAGCTTATTTATTTTTCACTTCAACCTCACTTCAGAAGTCAGGATCAGATCATAGTTTAGATGTGCTGTTTGTATTTTCTAATACATTTTTCACAGTCTTTTATCTTTGTGTTTCAGTTTAGGCAATTTCTGTCAACCAATCTTGAAGTTCACTGATTCTTTTCTCAGCTGTGTCAAGTCCACTGATGAGATCACAGAAGCTATCATCCCTGTTCTCTACTTTTATTTCCAGTATTTTCATTTGACATCTTCCTGCAGTTTCCATCTCTCCACTGAATTATCCACCTGTTCATCCATATTGTCCAACTTTTCCACTAGAGCTTTTAACATATCAGTCATGGTCATGTGAAATTGTGGTCAGATAGCTCCAATATCTGGGTCATATCTGAGTATGTCTTTATTTATTGCTTTGCCCATTGACAGTGTAACATATGTTGCTTACTTCTGTGTGTGTTTTGTAATTGTACTGAAAGTTTAACATTGTGGGTAGGACAGCAGAGACTGAAGTAAATAGCATTCCTGCCTGGAAATGGGTATAGCTCTTCAGCTAGGCTTTTAGTGTATGGGAATGCAGGGAAAGAGTGGAGTCAATATAGGTAAGAGTTGAGCTGGATTTGAATTTAGCTGTTGTGATGATACCTTCAGTGCCTCACTGGCTTCCATTTCCTCTACTGTCACCCTGTGCTTAGGGGTTGGTTTTCTGGAAGGCTTCTCACCACGTTCCTGCTCTACTCTCAGCTCTAGGTTTTCCCTGTGCTCTTGCCCTTCAGAGAGGCTTTCTCTGCAAGATTTTGGCCCTCCCCAGTCAAAGACAGCTATTGCTTGTTAGGTGGTGCTTGCTAGCCTGCTGATGGTGGGCAGCAGGATTTTCTGTTGCCCTGATTCAGCCTCGTATCACTGCATCTCAGGGCTCTCACAATGATCCTTCTCCCTCAGTGGTAGAAAATCTCTTGTGGTCTGGCCCAGTAGGTTTTGTGCCCCTACCAAGATGTACAGAACATTTTCCTTTCACGAGCTACAGTGGGTCCTGACCTGCGACCTGGGTGTGGTAGGGTTTGCTGTTCTTCCCAGTGACATAGGCATTTTTTCCCAGAGGGAGAAGCATCCAAATGGAATGTCTTTCTCCCAGGTTGTGATCTCTCCCTTTCTCCAGGCCTGAACCACAAGGGAAACTTTCTCTCTTTTCCCACCTGCCCCCAGTCTTTCTTGTGAACACCCAGTGGAGAGTTGCAAATAGCCTGCACGCAGATACAAATTCCCCTTCTGTTATCAGTTCCCAGGGCTTCTATATTCTCATACTTTTCCACACTCCACTTTTAGCAACTCTTCTTTAAATTTTAGCTGAACTCTTCCTAAAACTTGCTTGGAAGCCCCATCTTTCATCTGTGATCTTTCAGGTGAGTCAGAATACGTGGCTTATATTTCCCTCCATAGAAGTACCTATTTTCCTTCAACTTTGGGGTAGTTGATAGACCTGTGACCTCAGCTCTCTAATGCATTCAGGAAACTGTTTCATTTTGCAGAATACCTTGCTATTTCTGGCTGTTAGAGTGTAAGCAATGCTTTTCTCAGTTTTATATCCTATGCAAAAGCCAGAAGTACCTGTTACATTTTCAAATAAACATAAAATAACTTTTCAATGTTCATCCTCATCTACCTGGAATTATCTAGTTTACTACCATATTATGCATATCAGACTTTGGGAGATTTTCCTGTACTAAAAGAAAAATGGACTGGATATCAAGAACCGTGGAGTGTACCCCTGCTGTACCACTAACTAGGTGTGTAGCCTGTGGAAAGTTATTTATACATTTTGGATTTCAGTTTTCTCATCTGCAAAATGAAGGTGTCACATCTCATTGATCCTGAAGATTCCTTTCTAGCTCTAACTTTGATTATATTTCATATTTTTAGAAGAAAAACATATTTTCACATGCTTTTAATTGTGTGTACATTCTTTACTGAACAGAGAGCTGAAATTAGAACTTAGACAAATGTTCCCTGTAATTTAAGTACTTCCTGGCAGCAAGTTACATGCTTGATAAATTCACTGAATGGTAAATGTTACTTTAGGAAGTGAGAATAGTAAACAGCTGACAAAGAAGGCCTGTGTTTACTGGCTGAATAGTTCATTAATTTCAATAATTGATTTAATTATTGGCAAAATATAAATCTAGATCAGCTGTGACTCCACACATAGGAAAAAAATGAGATTTTCTGTAAATAATAGCCATAGAATTGCACCTCAGATTTCCAAAAGAAGTTCAGTTTATAACTCACATGAAAACCAAATTTTACAGGATCTACATATTTTATAAAATATATCTATGTGTTCACTTTATTATTTACTTTTTACATTAAAGGGAGTATCCAACTAAATACTACATGTATTTAAGTGTTAATGTTAAGGTTTATCTGTTTTTAAGATTTCAATTTGTCTTGATTTAAAGCATAAATAAAAATTACTTGTTGAATTGTTTTACAGTAGAAAAGCACAGGATTTAATATAAATTTTAATAGTGAAAAATACATGCAAGCATATTTATTTTTGGCTTGTCATCTCTCTGCTTGTCCCCAGAAGAGATATTCATTTTTTAACCTATTTGTTTATTCTTGTTCTCTAACTTTATTTGATAAATTTGACATGGAATTTGTGAAAATGTCAAATATTACATTAGAAATATTGCATTTATGTTGGTAAAATATTTAAACTGACCATAGCATTGCCCTATCATACTGGCCATTTCCCGATTATTGTGAAAGAGCGGTGCTTCTGATTGATCAGCAGTGTTGTTCTAGGTGAAATATGGGATTCAGAGCCTTTGGTTCCCAAAAGCAGTGTCAGACTCCAGGTGACCTTTCAGGTACGTTGTGCCCAAACCTCTACTCCTCTCCTCTGCAGTGTTGGGTCAAACTCAAGAAATTTCTCCTGTAATTCATCTTTTTGTCCTTTGAATTAACTTATTATGATTAAATTTGTTGACTGAACATCATGCACAAATGTCACATGTGATGATGTAGTAAGGCATACACAAATATAAGTAAGGCAATTTTTGCTTTTAATATGCTTATAATTTTAGGAAAAACGTAAGTAAATATCCAACGCTGTGAGGATGAGCATCAAACCTGATAATCAAACAAGCTCTATAGTTTCAAACATGGTACCATACATTTTTGCAGTGCTTTATAGCAATGATTGTGAAATCTGATTGTCAGGATTATTTGAGGAACCTACTAAATTAGAATCTCCAGGTTTGGGCCTAGGATTTGAATATTTAGAAAACACAACAGTGATTCTGATAACCATCCAGGTTTGGCAGCCACATCTTTTGAGTTTAGCAAAGTGAAGAAGAGTTTCTTTAACCTATTTTTTTTCTGGTAAGATAACCATAATTTTATGGAGGGATGTACTTTAACTAATGCATGGATACAGAAGGAAGGTGAACCATGGTAGTATCAGAGCTTTAAGGAAGAAGAAACTGCTCAGCATTAGCATGGATAAATGTGTTGATTGCATTATTCCTTGTCACTATGAGTGTACCAAGTAACCCTGGCACTCTCCTGATCATCAAGATGTATTTAGGATGGTCCAAATACTGCGAGGTGAAGGTTCTTGGTCACGGGTTTTGCTGTGATCTCTTTTCCTCATAGTGATGCGAAAGAAGCTATTGTGCTATAATCATGGGCAAAGGCAGCCTATGGACAATCAAATGATTGATAATGTTGAGTTTCAGCAAATCACCAAGAATTAGTAATAGCGTTGAAGGGCTTCCTGTGTATGAGAGAATGCTCTAAATCTCTTCCTACCTGTGCTCTTATCAGTTATGTGAACTAAAAATTCACTCTGTTATCTAACCTAGTTTGAATTAAATTTCATCCTACTTTCAACCTACACTAACTAATGAATACGCTCATCAAACATTTATTGAGTACCAATTATGTGTTATGCACTTTCTCAGCACTTGGGGCATATAAACAAACATAACTGAGAACCTGCTTGCATTTTGTTGACTAGATGCTCACAGCTATATCACAAGTTACTAATAACTGGATATAGTTGCTTCTTTGGGGATGGGGCTTCTACAGTGTTTGTACCTGACCAGCAAGTCTAGTCATCTGATTAATGTGATCATTTATTCAGTAATGATTTATGAGAGCTTTGGGAGCTAATCATCTGAGTTAATCCACATTAATGTATCTTTTAGGTAATATGCTTCTTTTCCCAAATAATAAACTATTGCAACATCGTTCAAATGTCTCTGCTTCCAGGAGGAATTTAGAGCCAGGGTGGAGTTTTCCATATTTCAGTTTCCATCAGAAGACTGCCTGCTATATGCGTAAAAGGACAGATCTTATTTTTCACCCTTAATCACGATTTCGACTTACCAAGCTTGCCAAAAACTTTAGTTTGAAGTGGATGAACGTTGTGCGGAACTCTGTTTTTTTCTCATAGTCTACTATTTCCTTTGGGCCCCCATTTGCTCAACTTCCACTCCATTCTATTAGAACATCCTCTAAGGAAAGGATTGTACATATGTGTTGCCCGATGGAAAGACTTCAGCCAGGATCTCTTTTGCTTGGTCAGCATTTGAATGAAGTCCAATCCAGCTCACAATCCTGCACGCCCCAGCTGTGAGGGCTTTGCACTTTTACATTTCCTGCTTGTCTCCTCAGGTGTTTGGCTTTCTCCTGCCCCAAACTGATGTTCTAATAGTAGTTACTCATACTTTCGGGAGAATTTTGCTCCATGTGTTTCCTGTCCGAAATATTCGTACTATCTTATTTCTTCTTGGAATACTAATGGCAAGCAGGTAAAAGAGACTTGGAAGGGAAAAAAAGCATCTGGCTCAACCTGTGTGTTTCAACACGGCTTCCATTTAACCCTGTCATCCCCTAAAGCTATTGGATTTTTAAAAATTAACTTATTTAAATCACTTTGTTTCCTGTTTTATCTATTTTCTGTTTTTGATATTAGTTTCTGTCAATGTAGATTACTTAGTAAACTCTCAAGAGACAGTTGGCGTTATGTAGTTGGTTCAAGACTTGGCAAGAGTACACAGTCACTAATGAACTTTTTGATATTAAATATTTTAACAATTATGTTCCTTGGACTATTAATACTAAAGAAAAATATTTTTAATTCAAAACCCCTTGTGAAGAGCATAACTCTTGAAAACTAAAGACTTTGAAGTGCTCCTGTTCCTGTTGGTTGTATCTAACTATACTTTCCGTGTTATTAATTAAAACAGAAATTCTATTTTTTTGAGACAGAGTCTCACTGTGTCACCTAGGCTGGAGTGCCATGGTGCGATCTCAATTCATTGCAACCTCTGCCTCCCAGATTCAAGTGATTCTCCTGCCTCAGCCTCCCAAGTAGCTGGGATTACAGGTGTCCACTACCATACCTGGCTAATTTTTGTATTTTTAGTAGAGATGGGGTTTCATCATGTTGGTCAGGCTGGTCATGAACTCCTGACCTCAAGTGATCTGCCTTCCTCAGTCTCCCGATGTGCTGGGATTACAGGTGTGAGCCACCACATGTGGCCAAAACAGAAACTCTTGGTATTTTTATTGATTAATTCATTTATAAATAACAACTATATTAAACCCATTATATGTTAACATAAATAACATTTTCACTAAAATAACTATATTTTCCAAAACAAATAAAAATGAAAAAAGTGACATTGTTTAAATTTTTACAAATTTCTTTAACATCTGGTTTAATACAACTCAGCTGAAGTCTCATATCTTCTTTTTCATTCAATCATCACACATCACGTAGCCTCTGCAAAACTCCACTGTCTACTAATAAAAATGTAAAAGAAAAGGGCAAATAACATCTTAGTAGCACCATAAAATGCCTTTACCTTGTCTTTTGAGATTCCATGAAAAGGTTGCAGAGACCTCACCACTGCCACCATGTTTTGAGAGCTGCTACTCTGAGTGATAATCAAACTTAAAGAAACATCAGAGGCATCTTACTATAAGCATCATCTGGAATAGCAAAAATGGCATGTAGAGTTTCATCATGAAAAATGTAAAAAAAAAAAAACATATAGTTTTATTTGTCCCACCATGTAGCTTGATATTTATCTGCTCAGATGGGAAGGCGACAGGAGAGAGACATCACCCAGCACCTCCAGTTCTGTGGCTGCCAGGTTTTCTGATGGTGTGAGCATAATCACGAAGGTCCTGGTGTATGGCACATGACTTGGCCTTAACATCTTTATTATTCTCATCATTTAGAAAGAGAGTTTATGTCTCCCGCCATGAACCCTTCTAACAAATTGATGAAGCCTATAAATTCTATTCAGAATACCATTTTCAGTGTTAAAAATAAAATGCATAAAATTAAAAAGAAAAATTTATATTAAAATAAGTTACTAACATGTTTTATTGAGACATAATAAGAAATGGCCTTTTTAATAACTCATAATCAAATCTAATGACAGATAAATAGCCAATATTATGTCAGAGTGGTGATGTGCATAAACCATATTTCAAGATATCTGAAACCATTGTAGGATGATATAAAATATGTCTTATTTATATTGGGACAAAGTCAGGTACAACTAATATTTCTGTGGTTTGTTGCCTACATTCATAGTAGGTTAGTAAAATATAAATGCAATTGTTTAAACCATCTTTTTCTTTTTTATACTCTCCCTGAATTCTATCCATAGATGATTGGAGATCTACTAACTCTAGGTTCAGTAATGTTTTAGACAGAAATGTTTCTGAAAATGTTATCCTTGGAGCAGCAGCATCACAATCACCTAGAAACTTGTTGGAATTGCAAATTCAAGGGTCTCACTCCAGACCTCCTGGATCAACAACTGAAGTGGGGTCCAGAAATCTGTGTTTCTCCAGATGCTGATGCACACGAATGTGTGGGCACTGATGTTCTAATAGTTCATTTACTGTACTCATGAGCAAAGTGTGTCCTGCATTAAGGAAAAGGCAGTCAACCAAGGCACATAGTCAAGAACTGAAGCAAAAGGGATCCCTTTTAGAGGTTATGCAAAATTTCTTGCACAGAAGGATCCATGCAAGATCACAGAATACTAGGAAAATAGAAGAGGGCTTGGCGACCATCTGCTCTGGGAGTAATATTCACGTTAAATGACAATTCAATTATGTTCATACGTGTGTTGAAAACTACAAAGTTTAAGAATGAGGGTTTTGGTCAAGTTTTAATAAATGAATGAATGAATAGGGTCAGGTTTAACTATCTATATAGATGAATGTGGAGATGGTGGAAAGTAACAACCCTCAAGCAGTATATTTGCTATCTTAAATATTTCCAACTCTTTTATCTGTAACTAGAAAAAGATTTTTGAAGCAAATATGTAGGAACTTTCCAAAAGTCATCAGAAAATTAGTTCCTGAGCCTGAACTAGGAACTCGGGACCTCTAACCCATAATCTAATAATGATGCTCTCTTATATGTCATAGGGCAGTAACTTCACAGCCTGTACAATTTTATATGCTCAAACCTCAGAGTCTCCTCCAGAAGACAGATTGTTTCTTTCCAAGATTTTATAAACTAGATAAATAACTCCTTTAGATATATCACATTCTAGCCAGGCGTGGTGGCTCACGCCTGTAGTCCCAGCGCTTTAGGGAGGCCGAGGTGGGTAGATCGAGACCAGCCTGGCCAACACAGCAAAACCCCATCTCTACTAAAAGCACACATGCACACACACACATACACACACACACACACACACACAAAACAGCTGGGTGTGGTGACGGGTGCCTGTAATCCCAGCTACTCAGAAGAATCGCTTGAATCTGGAAGGCAGAGGTTGTAGTGAGCCAAGATCACGCTATTGCACTCCAGCCTGGTTGACAGAACGAGACCCTGTCTCAAAAAAAAAAAAAAAGAGAGAGAGAGAGAGATCACATTCCATTAAATAATTAGGATTGGAGTGGCAGTTTAAATTGTTTACATGCTATTCAAAACATTGGAAACCCCAAGCCAAACCAAGCCAAGCCAAGTCATTGCTTCTATAAACGCAATTTAAGACATCAATTGAAACAATGTTACTAAACAAAGAGAAAGTAGGATTGTTTTCTTGAATGAAGACATATAATTCAATGTAACAAGTTAAAATGAAAAAAAAAAAAAGAAAGAAAATCAGACCTGGAAATAGGGCATTCTAATTGTAAATACCAATGAATAATGGAGCACACTTCAAGGGAAACACTAGGAGATTCATTGCTGAGGAATGGATCTGAGAATAATTTCTCATTTCAAGATTTCATTTCATAGAGCTGTAGGTTAGATGAACAATTTGCTGCTGCTGTGCCCTATTTTTCTATTTGTAAACTTAGTAAACTTTCAAGACCATGTTGTTTACGCTCTCTTATAGAATGTTGTCCTAACCCCTCTAATAATACCAAGTAATATTTACCATAGACCTTGAAATTGCAAAGAAATTCCCTAAAAACTAAAGTCATTTATTTTCCATGTAGTTTAGCTAAGTGACATTTTATTATAGATACATTTTATGTATAGGAAAAATTAAAACTATTCATGAAGTTTTTGCTACAGAAGAATACTAAGGTTAAATAAAAAATAATCTTACACAAAAATCTTGGAACTTGCCCCCCAAAATTCAATGCTCAATGAATATTTAACCTATGCTACATAAATAACAACAGAGAAAAAAATACTGGGGAGAGTTCAAGGTTATTGTAGGAAATATGTGCATATAAATAAAAGACTATAGAAATGAAAGTCCCCTTATACTTGTTCATACTGTCACCATGGGGAAATCTTTTGAATGGGCTTCTGGGTCCACATAAATAAAAGAATTAAGAATGCTAGTCTAACTGCTACAGAGAATTGTGCAGTCATGCCAAAGTTTCAAATAGGGAAATATTTAAATTAAATGACTCATGGCTCCGGAAAGTATTTCTTGTTCAAAGTCGTATAATATGGGTGGACCACAACAATTCAGAAACCTTCACCCAGATTCAACAAAAATCTCAATTAGTGCATATGGTGAAATAATAAAATTCATACGATTACTTTAAAAAGGGACTTGAGAGGTCATCAAATCGGAAAATAAAATCACAAGCTCTACAATTTAGAAGGCAACTTAGCAATCTTACAGTAAAATTATTTCTCATCACTTTTTTTGCCTTACTCTTTACTGATCAAGCATATTTCTGAACTCTACTTTCCTACCTTCTATGCAGATAATTCTAAATATAATTAATATTTGTATTAATGACTTAAAGTTATCAGTCTAAGAGGGCATTAGTTTTCTATTGTTTTGTAGCCAGTTATCACATATGTAGTGACTTGAAATAGCACCTATTTATATGCTTACTGTTTCTATAGTTGGAGTCTAGCACATTCTAGCTAGTCCTTTGATCAGGGTCCCTCTCAGAAGGGTGAACTCAAGGTGCAGATGGCTGTGTCCCCATCTGGAGCTGTGGCTAGGGAAAGATACACATCCAAGCTCCATCAGGTTGTTGTCAAAATTCATTTCCTTGTGATTGTAGGACTGATGTCCCTATGGTATTGCTAGCTGTCAGTGAGGATTTCTCTCTTCTTCTTGAGGCTACCTTTGGGAGGGATGGAGTGGCTGACACCTGTAAACCCAGCACTTTGGGAGGTCGAGGTGGGAGTGTTACTTGAGGCCAGGAGTTCAAGACCAGACTGAGCAAGAGCAACATAGAAAGAGTCCATCACTACAAAAAATTTTTTTGAATTAAGAAAAAAATAGAGGCTACACTTGGAGCTTCACCAGGTGGCCCCTTCTACTTCAGGAATGGAGAACCTTCTTCAACTGGAATTTCATTCATGCTGCTTTTGACTTCCTCTGCTGAGACCAGCCAAAAAAGGGCTCAGGTGACTAGGTCAGGCCCAGTTGAATACTTTCCTAATTCCATATAACATTACCAAATCCTATGAGTTAAATCCATTTCAATTCATAATGTGGGGAATTATTGAGTGTATATGACAAGAGGATGGTAAATCTGGGAGAGTCATCCTACAATTCTGTATGCTATAGAATTCCATGCAATGGAGAAGACATGGACTTTGAAATCAGAAAGGGAGGGGTTAAAAACCTAACTTTGCCACCTGATTTATTTATAATAGGTGCTTAAGAAATATTTGTTGATTGAATTATGAGTGAAAAAGTGAACAAATGAACAAGGAATATGTAAATGAATGAACTTAACATTTCAAAGCCTGTTTCATCATTGAGAAAGAAAAATAATAGCGCTGAACTGAAGGATGCTTATGAGAATAAAGTGAGATTATACACAAAAAGATCTTGGCACATAGTTAATATTCAATAAATTGGCACCTAGTATTAATCTTTCTACAGTGGCATAAAAGTGGCTTACCACTTTTATAAGGACTTCTAATGTCTCTGGTTTGCTGCAGCAGTCTGCTGCTAACACCAGCAATAATTTCAATCTTTGCATTTTCCTTCTCTTTCCCTTGCTTGTAGAGCTACTGGTTCTGCTACTTCTTTGATCAACATTGAAGTCAGATATCTTTAATAGCCATACAGTGTTTTCTTCCTTATGCTTAGTAAATTAGTTGTATCGGTCAGGATAATAGGGGTTTACAACAATAAAAAAATGCATTTTTACATATTTGCATACTGCTTATCACAAGTAGGCTATGGATCTCTCCCATGCTTCAGGACCTAGGCCAATGAAACACCCCTCCCTAAACCACTGATCATCTCAAGGCAGAGAGGAAAGGAACATGGTGGAACCACCCCATGGCTCTTAAAGCTTCTGCTTAAATATGGCACTCATATTTCATTGGGTACTCTAAATCATATCACCAAGCATAACATCCATGGGGCAGAATGCATAATTCCCCCACAGAAGAGCAGCAAATATTTTAATACAATCAGTCTCATTTTAGTGCTCATCCTTATATAGTTAATGGTTTTCAATTATGCTGCTCATTTTTGCTTTATGTTCAGGGGCTGTTTTACTGACACCATATTGTTGGTTTATGTGCTTAGAGATGTAATGTAGAAGGAGTCATAATATTCAGCTTTGTTTAGAATTTATCTCACAAAATACATTACTTTAAAATTATAACTAAAAATATTCTGGAAAATATCACCCAATTATTTGTTTAAAAATCATCCTAATTTAGATATTCATTTTTAATGTATGCTAGCCACTTTTTGTAAACCAACGAACCACAGAAACACCCTTGTGCAGAACATTTCAAAATCAAGAAGGTAATTCTTTAGAATGTCAGTCAGTAGCATTTACTGGAGAGTGAATTTAATCAAAAGTACATTTATTTCATAGTACTATCCATAGTTTATACTTTCAGTTTCCATTTCCCGGTAATTCAGAGAAATTACAGTCAGTTCTAATGATCAATAATATATGTCATCATTACAGTTGCTTTGATTAAGGAAACAGAAGATACACTGTAATGTAAAGACCTCTGTAATGCACCAATTCTTGTAGATAGTACTTTGTTTCTTCATAGTGAATGGAAATTAGACATTTCAGAACATTATTAGAACACTACATTAGCCACAAAATAATGTACTATTGCATTGACAGTATATTGACCATAGGTGAAATTATTTCCTCTAACTCTACAATAACTTCATAATTAAAAAAAAAAAAAAAGTATCCTGCAGAGCAGGTCTTTCACTACATAAAGGAATTTGTGAGGTCTTGAACATTTCCTTAATTTTATCTGTGACGCAGAGGCCCCCTCGTGGTGGCATCTAGGCATTTGCAGTGACTATTTCTAAAGAAGAGTTTCAGGCTGACTGGCATAAACAGAGTCTTTCAGGTGGAGTGAGGCTTGGATCAGTTCAAATTTCGGAGGCTCTTGGCATATGTAAAAATTACCAAAAATAAGTCTAATAAAGATAGAATCTATTGCGGTGTATTTTAAATTTTTTAGCATACACAAATGCAGTGGAATATAATTTTATCCTTTAAACAGAGAGAAAAGGTCAAAAATATTAATTCAAAGTTTATAGATGGAGGTGACATGTATTCATAGAACCAGGTTTAAAGGTGCACACCGAGCAGCTTCCAGGGAAGTCAGTTAATCTTTGTGATAGTGGTGGGCTCTTCTCATTAACTACAATTTTAAATTTGAGTTCTTCTGTTGATGGGGGATTAAGCCAAGTGTTCCTCCTTCCCAACCAGTCCAATTCTGTGCCTCAGCTCCTCGGCTTCCCACTCCACCCTGCTTATTCTTGTGAACAGATAAATCATCTCAAATGAGGACTCTAAGAGGAAAAAATGGATATTCAGCATAGGACAGAGCTTGCACTGTTTCCTTTTTTTCCCTCCTATGTTACCCTTGGTTCAGTAATAATCATGAAAAGTAAAAATAAAAATTGAGAAAGTGTTTTGGACAGGAAGTGGAATATGATAGGCAATGTCTTTAAACTTCCATGGTGAGAGTGTGACTTGAGGTCTTCATTAACCTTACAGAATACTCAGGTACATAGCCAAAGATTCTGAGTTAGAAGGCTGTTTTGGTCCTGTGAAACTGAATTTGAATATCCACTCCAGGGTATCCTGTATCCTGGGTCAGTTTGGCATATATCACCTTGGCTACAAATTAGAATCAACTGGGGAACTTTGTAATTCTGATTCCCAGAACACGCCTCTGACTAATTCAATCAGAATTTCTCAGAAAGGCTCCAGGAATCTCCTACAAATTCTAATACGCTGCTGATTTGAGAAACACTGGGCTGGAAAACAGAAAGGTCACAGGAGTGTCCCCATCAGGCTAAGACAACCAGGGACACACCTGAAATTCCACAAAGTTAGATTTCTTAATTCATTGCCATGAAGGGCTTGCACACAGAGGAACTATGAGTGCCTCAGTAAACAAAAGCAAAGATGGAGTTATTTGAGTACACAGGAGGAGGGTGGACGCTAGTGTTTTGATAGGCTGAAAGCAAAGCAGACCTGTGTATAAAGGGGTCAACATCAGGTCTGCAGTGCAAAGTGGACCCAGAGTTTTCCTTCCTTGGCAACAGGAATGTTGAGATAGATATGCAGTGTTGTATCCAGAAACCCTTTATCTGAAGCTCTGCAACTGGGTAGAAATCAAGAATGCTTTTCTGTGTCAAAATGTCTTAGATCTTCCAGGCAAGAAAAGAATACGTCTTTCTCACAGATATGATTTCAGGCAGTGTTTCTGATAATCCATGATTTGGGAGAACAAAAATGTCTCAGGGTATAAGAAAGCAGCAGTCACTCAAAGAATAGGACACATTATAGTTGCAATATGTGCTTGGAGGAAACACTGATTCCTGTTAACTTTGCAGGTGGCTTCATTGGTGTCTGTTATTCCAGCTTGATGAATGGTGGGCCAGATTTTTACAGTCTGGGCTAATTGTTTTACCTTCTCAGACATGGCAGCTATCCCCACAAAGTTGCTTCCAATAAGAAATATAGGGCACAAAAAGAGGATCCCGATAACATGTCAGTGTGTAGATGTTATTCATGAATTAATTCAGTGAAGATGTATTGAGTGCCTACTATGTGCTGGGCTCTGTGCAGGGAACTGGAAATTCACTGATGAACACTACTCAATCCTCAGCTCTCAAGAAACTTACAAACTGGTTGGAGAAAAGCACAAATAAATAGGCAATTACAACAGTGTATAGAAATGTTATAGCTGGATTTAAAATAGAGTTCCACAGACAATTAATCCAGTCCGGGGTATTCAGAAACTGAAAAAATATCAGACGTTATGGAAGAGAGAGAAATGGTGGGGAGTTGGGTGTAGGGAAAGGGGTAGAAAGGTGGAAGTAAAAGAAAAAGGACTTTGAAAATATAATCATCTGGCTTCTAATCCAGGCTCTACTGCTGTAACTCAGAGTTTTCTCGCTTGTAAAGTAAGGAAAACAAAACAGAAACATTAATTGAGTACCAGACAGAGTTCTAAGTAATAGGAAGATATCAATTAAAAAAAGAGACAAGCACCCTGGAAATTAAAGCAGGTGTTTATTTGCAGAAAGTAAATAAAAACCATAACTAATAACTTAATTATTTACTATGTTAGGTAATCAATGTCGAGAGGTGGTGGGGAGAAAATGCTAGCGGAGGAGTCCTGGGAGAGGCGGAGGGAATTGAGGACTCGTTGTGACGACTGTCAAAATGTGTAGGCAGCACGGGGCATTCTGGTGAGGTTAGATCACAGAAGTCATGCTTAGCTAAGCTAAGAGGGAATCCCCTGGCCTGTGTCAGCCACAATTTTGACCTCACTCAATATTTCCCTGTTTTCTGACTTCAGAAAGCCTGACTTTGTACCTTAGATAAACTTCTTATTCTATAGCACAGTTTTGGACTTCTCATTGAGAACATATCTGAAAAAGCCATCAGACAGCAGTTGACATTTCTTGCAAATACTGGTAGCAGTTGAAGAGTTTAAGGCAAAGCCCTGGTTTTCTTATAATGTTCTAAATTTCCGTTAGATGTTCTTCCCCTTTCTTTCATGCCCTACTTCAACCAAAAGCTGATTAAAACATGGTCCTCAACACCCACTCTTTCACCCCTACCCCTCATAACCAGAACAATGTGTAAGATATTTGGCTTGTCACATTCACTAGGATGCAGAGGCATTTTGTTCATTTGGTGGACAAGGTCAGGGATGCTGAATGGTCTGCAATTTATGAGCCAGTGCATGTTAATTTTTTGAAAACGGATTTCTTTCACAATGCCGATAACATCTCATTAAGAAACACTGGATTAGAAAAACAAAACTTTATCCAAACGATTTAGCTATTTTGAAAATTAGATTATAATGTGCTCAAAGCCTACCTACCTCATTTGTTAAGGTATTTCTATTTTAGTCTAAAATACTTCAGAAGGGTGAGGCGTGGTAATGCCTGTAATCCCAGAACTCTGAGAGGCCAAGGAAGGTGGATTGCTTGAGCCCACGAGTTCGAGACTAGCCTGGGCAACATGGTGAAACTCCATCTCTATAAAAAATACAAAAATTAGCCAGGTGTAAAGGCCTGCACCTGTATTCCCAGCTATTTAGAAGGCTGAAGTAGGAGGATCACTTGAGCCTGGGAGGCCAAAGCTACAGTGAGCCGTGACATCATGCCACTGAGCTCCAGTCTGGGCAACAGAGTGAAACCCTGTGTGAAAAAAATTAATTAATTAATTAATTAATAATAATAAAATACTTCAGAATATACAAGGAAATATGTATGTGTTCATTTAAGCTACATTTTAGTGATAGTCAATTGCTGTAGTCAAGAATTTACACTCCAGATGCTGTAAGTATCTAATCAAGATGACTATGGACATAGGTTTTGGTAATTCAAATAATAAATGTTACAAGATTTTATTTACAAAATTTGATGCTTAATAATTAGCAAAATGGTGACTGTAATGGTTTTTTCAATAGTGAAATTGGTGTTATTAAAAATGTATAGATTCTAAATGGTAGAGCATTCTTGCGCCTCCATGATATGAAATAAACACATGAATAATGATGTTCAAAGTTTAATTGCTAAATGGTCCTGAATATAGAACACGGTTAAATGAACTATGGTAAACTATCACTTTGCTCTTAGGTATATATTGGGACTACAGTCTAATTGATATGAAAATTTTAATATATGCATATAATAGAATATTATACATTAATGAGAATGAACCATTGCCACGCACAGCAACATGGATGAATTTCAGCAACATAAAGTTGAATAAAAAGTCAAACATAAAAGAATATATACTGCAAAATTTCATTTTACCAATTTCAGAAATTGATTATACTAAAATTAATTGTGCTATGGTTATGAAATAGGATATTATACAGTCATTAAAACATTCAAAAACATTAAAAACTCATAATTTAATAAGACAGTAATTTTAAAAACTGTATATATAATATATGACTCCCATTCTGGGAAATAAAATACATGTATAAGTTGCTAGGAGCATAAGAAAGGTGTGCAGAGAGGTATCAATCAGGGTCTCAATGAGAAATATAGTGATATACTCAAATTAGAATAATAAAAGGAGGCTTTATTTTAAAAAGGGGAGAGCAGGATATAGGGGAACTGCAAGGAATAACACAGTTACTCCAAACAACAAGAGAGCTATTACCACCCCTAGACTTGAAGAGACAAGAAGAAGACCAGTTACCAAAGCACAGGAGAGAGTTGGCTAGAGGTGGCCTTCTTGAGAGGAGCAGTGGTTGCAGGCCAGGGACACAGCCAGGCCAAGATGAGCACAGGGAGGAAAAGGGGAATGGTATAATTCACTCTCCTTCCTCCTGTCTGTCTTCTGCTGGGGCTTTCCATTAGCAAAAGCGAACAAGGCATCTCTGATGTGGTCCATACAGGTTGGCTCACCAGACAGAGAAATGGGTATGCAAAGGTATGGGTGTGTCTATCAATACTGAGGGTGTTCAGGGGCAGGTCTCAATCCAAGTGGCACAGATTACACATGGGATTGATTTCCTGGATTATCTTAAGAGAGGAGATGCTGCAGGGATGATCAATTGTTTTCTCTATGTACCTTTTTATTGCTTTACTGTAACAACAAAGTATTTGTTTTAATTCTGGGGGAAAATGTATCTGTGTTGTGAAGAGGTGTGTATATGTGGCTGTGAGTGAATGTATGTGAGTGTATGTGTGAGAGAAAGAAAGACGGGAGGGGTGTGACAGGGAGTGTTTTAATGAGATTGTATGTGTGCAGGTGAAGTGGTAACGGTAAAGTGAGATGTTGTGTGTGTGTGTGCATGTGTCTGTGGGGGAGGCATATTAATGAGTGTATGCGTATATGAAATGTGGAGGTGGTGTATATGTGAACGAGGACATTTGTGAGAGTGTACAAGTGGATCTGAAACTATATGTGTGTGAGGGGTGTGTGTGTGTGCACATGTATTTATGTATGTGAATAGGTGAGTTTCTGTGAGAGAGTTGGGAGCTGGGTGTGCAGGAGGGGTGTGTTTGTGACAGCATATGTGAGGTGCACAGGTGGACCCGAAACAGTGCTGATAAAGGGTAGGCCTGTGTGTTTGAGGGTGCATTTGTGAGAGGTGTGTGGCAGGGATGTGTGTGATGGGACATACATATTAGCATGTGTGCATGCAGGTGAACACATATGTGAGTGTCCTTAGATACATCTATACCGATAGAAATAGAAATATTTTCTTCCAGAAAAAAAGAAAAACTAGAAGAAATTATGCCAAAAATGTTAATACTAGTAATCTCTAATGACAGGATAAGAAGCAACTTTCATTTTCTTTGCTTTTTTTTCGATTGTAATCAGGAAAACAATGAACATTTTAGTCTGTTTTCTTTGCCCCAAGAATACATGAAAATACATATTGTACCTTTTTGGCAGCATGTAAAAAATCTTGACTAATAAAATATTCCTTTATGGGACTATGTTTGAAAATGGGAATCGCCTTTTTTTGATATATACCTGAATAGATATCTAAATCCCTGGTTAATTTGTAGAAGGAAGTCTTGCGTTTAAATTTGAAAGAGATTAAAACATTTAATTTTGTAATATAACTCAATTAATTCCTAGGTATTCAATAACTGAAACTAATTGCTACCGATGTTTTCAAGCCAATGACCTAATGGTTTTTGCATTAATGAGTCAGTGAAACTAGTTCAATGTCCCATTTATATCAAACTGCTTCAGAGAGCTAAAGGGCTTTAGGCTTTCCAAAAACTCAAAGCTTATACTAGACATTAATAGCGATTATCAATAGAAAGAGGGGTTTAGATAAGTTTTAATTTTTTCTTTCACTTTAATGTTCTATTTACAGATGTTTTGTTTATTTTTAATGATGTATATCTAGGGCTTATGTAATAAGGCTTCTGTTAACTAATTTTAAAGCAGGTTTTCTTCCTAAGTAGAAGAAATAGGCCTTGAATTCTTTCACTGATAACTTATTTTCTCTGCACTGCCTCATTTCGCTAATAACAAAATATGGAATTTTCCCTCTTCCAAGTTATATTTTTATAAAGGAAAAGTCTGTGCCAGTAAATGGCTGAAGTGTTATTCTATTTTTAATTTATTTCGAGCTTAGAAAGGTTTTTTTAAAGTGAGTTACTACCACCGATATCAAGTCTTTCAGTCCAATTTATTTTGTATTGTTTACTGTAGGCTCTATGGTATCTATGTAACTTGAATTGGTTGCCTGAGTCGACCAAAAATAAAATTCTAAGTCTCCCAACTATCTGAACAAGCCCCTTCTCTCAGCCAAGGGCATTTCAAAGTTATCCTGAAAAACTAGTTTAGGCCATGCTGGGAAGGGGAGGTTGGACATGACTCCATAATACCCTCCTCTCTTTTGGAATTCAGGAAAAGCTGACCAGCATAAACTTCAACAGACCTTAGGACTGATAAGAAATATTTACAGTCTATTCCCTCTAAAGTCTGCTACCTGGAGGCTTCATCTGCATTATAAAACTTTGGTCTCCATAACTTCTTATCATAGCCCAGGCATTTCCTTCCTATTGATTCCAGGTCTTTAGATAATAACTGTTCAATCAATGCCAATCAAGAATCTTTAAATCTACCTGTGATCTGGAAGCCCCTGCTTTGAGTTGTCCTACCTTTCCAGATTGAGCCAATGTACACCTTACATGTATTGATTGATATATTATAACTCCCTAAAATGCATAAATGCAAGCTCTACCCCGAACACCTTGGGCATATGTCATCAGGATCTTCTGAGGTGTTATGGGCCTGTCCTTAACCTTGGCAAAATAATCTTTCTAAATCGATTGAGAACTGTCTCAGATATTTTTGGGCTCACACTTGAAGTCACAGAAAACTAGTTTAATTTTATGTAGATACCAATTAATAAGTAATTACATATATCAGATCTTTTCTTCACACTTAGCTTTTAAAATGTGAACAAGTCAAACTCAATTGCAAATGCTATTAAGTGAGGCCAAACTCAAGACAGTCATGGTTGCAAAACATAATCAGTCAACCAGAGAGGAGTGCTCACACCCAGGAATGCTTTCTATTATCTGATCCGTGCTTCTCCCTTTGTCTCACATCATTAAATAGCACATCATTAAATAGCACATCATTAAATAGACTGACTTCAAATAATATCATTCGGAAACTGCCAGGAAAATGTTGACAGAAACAAAAACCCACCGTGTGCCTTTTCCTAGGGGTAAAGGAAGAGAGATCAGGCTTTTACTCAGGGGCTACATCAAAACCTGCTGTGGTTCAGTGAACACTTTATTTTCCCACTTGAATTTGAGCTCTTCTGCAAGATCACTCCTGCCAATCTTGCGGAGATGTCGAGCCAGGAGGCGAAGTTTGTCGGTGAAAGTTGGAAGCGATTTTTTCCAGAAGCAAAGAAACTCGTGGATCTGTTCTGTGAGATCATCAGGGTTCTTGAGTTTGATGAGCTGAATGGTGCTATGGCGCAGAGGGAGAGTTGAGGAAAGAGACTTAGCATTTTCTTCTGAGAGCTCCTCAGCCAGCCAATGGAGCAAGTTATCCCAAAGGGCTTCTGTCAGGCACAGGAGGAACACTCACGGTTAGGACCCTCTCCTGGGGGATGCATGGGTCTAACCCTCCACACCTGTTTATAGGAAGTCTCCCTGCTCTTTTGTTTGGCCTTGGAGCAGTGCAGAGATATGAGACTACCTGGAGCAACAATCAAAAGCCTCTGAATCCCTGGCATTCTGGGATCATCTCCTGAGGGTACTAGCTATTGCAGAGAGTTTTAAATGCTTATGAAATTTTAATGTATCTGAGACCAAGAGGGCATGTTAAAATGGTTTTTACGCTCTGCTCTACATAATCTAATTGAGCAAAACCAGGGTGGGAGCAAACTTGGCATTTTTAACAAGCTCCCAGAAGATGCTGGTGCTGAGGTCCCCAACCATGCTTTGAGTAGCACTGTTTGTTTGTTTGTTTGTTTGTTTGTTGAGACGGAGTCTCGCTCTGTCTCCAGGCTGGAGTGCAGTGGTGCGAGCTGGGCTCACTGCAACCTTCGCCTCCTGGGTTCAAGCGATTCTAGTCTAGCCTCAGACTTCTGAGTAGCTGGGATTACAGGCACAAGCCACCACACGACGGGTTTTTTTTTTTTTTTTTGTATTTTTAGTAGAGACGGGTTTCATCTGTTGGCCAAGATGGTTTCAATCTTCTGACCTCGTGATCTGCCCACCTCGGCCTCCCAAAGTGCTGGGATTACAGGCGTGAGCCACCACGCCTGGCCGAGTAGCATTGTTTTTGAAGGGTCATTTTAGGTTCAAAACCTATTTCTCCTTATTAGTACTAATCTGATGCATAAATTATACCAGCAGCTAGCCAATCCTCACACACATCCCTAACTATACACACACTCACACACACATGCAAACACACACACGACACGATCTACCACCCAAAAACAATTCTGTGGAAGATCCTTTACACTAACACTTTCCACTAGGCCGTCCTCTGTTGACTCCTGTTCACCTGTTGTTATGGTTGTTACTGATGTGTAACTTAGATCCATAACTCTGAATAAAACCTCTGTCCCCTACTATCTCTCTCCTTTCACATTCCAGCCCTTCCCTGCATTATAGCCACTTTCTCCCACTTTCATGCTCACCCCTGCACCAGTTTCCCTGGTCTGGTGTTAAGCAAGCATTCCATCTGCCTTCCATTAATGAACGATTCCTTCCTCCTACACACTCCTGTAAATTGCACCCTGATTTTACAATACAAAGCCACCTTTCTGCGAAAACAAGGAAAAGGGGCCAGCACTTCCTTGTTCTCCATCATCACTTTCAACCCAGAGTTCTGCTACCTCCATGCAGTGCATTCATTTTGAAGTCCATGTTATCTGGGCAGGCTTTTCTCGTCCCATCCACGTCATCAGCAACACTCTGTAGGCAACTTCATCAGCAGCCCTGCGGATCATCATTCACACCTCTGACCCCAGTTTCTTAATTTTGTCAACTCCAATGACACATCTTGTGACTCCAAACTAGAAACTGACTTTCAAGGCCAATCTTCATGTTTCATGCTCAGCCAGAATTATTCTACCTCCTTGGCTTTAGCCCCTTAATATTACTGCTGACCTCTGCCTCCTAAACATATTCCATGGCCTCTATTCCTTTGCTTCTGCTCAATATGCTCTTTGCTGCCATCACTACTATAGTGATCCCTTGGTGTCCCCCAGTCATTCGGTCACCTCTGCAGGGTCTCATATATCTCTGTACCTGCACTGCTGCAAGTGATCAACTATGCACATCAATGATGGTCTTGTGTCCACCTTAGAATATGTTGTCTTTTTTAGCTTTCATTTTTCTCAGTTTGTCAATCTGAATCTTGTGTTATTCAGATTGCATTCAGTTACCTGGGCTGCCTGAGGTTAGGAAAATATGTTGAATGTGATCAACAAACTGTAAACTATTTTATACCATTTGAGTCCTTAGTCGCTTGAAAATCCATTAAAAATATTTTTTCTAAACTCAATAAAAATTTGTTTGTAACAATGACATAAATCTTTTCTCCTATCTTTAGCCCCAATCTCACTCTCATTCTGTTTCACTCAGCCCATGTCTGCTTCTCCTACTTTACCCAAAGCCATTTGACTTGAGTTCTCCTAACTTTGTTTTCATTTCAAAATTACTTTCTTACAAAATCTCATTCCTCTGTGTTTGCTGGATTGCATCCCTCACACTGCTTTTCATCAAGTATTTTCCCTTCACACCTGCCCCTTAATCTCCTCCTCACCAAGGCTCCTTCCTTGCTTCCTATAAACACTCTCAGGCCTCCTCATCCCTTGCTACTGCTACTGTGTCAAGCTATTGTGGTATTTCTTTCCTTCTCTTTATCACATACTCTTTCAAAATCTAATGTAAACTTGAGGCCTCAAGTTCCTCACTATCAACTCACTACTTAGACCTCTGTGTTAGGCATTCTATGCCCTTCTTCAAACCTCTGTTGAAGCCTTTCTTTCCAATCTTATGAGAGGCCTCCTACTTACTACTCACTGCACTGATTCCTGGCCTGTGTCTTCTCTTACTTCCTTGGAGCATTTTACTCCTCTCCTTGGAGCCCCTGGCCTCCCCTGCTTCTCCTCTTTCCTCTCTTGCCCTTTGCCAGCTGTCTTCCTTCCAATATTCTTTTCCCCCTGCTAACTCTCTTCCTCCTAATACTGCTGTATTACTGCATCCCATCTCAGGCCTCTTCTATTTCTGTCCTCGCCCCTCAATGAATGCATCAACTCTTACTGACGTTACCATCACCACTAACTATGGGAAATATCCTAGATCTACCCAATCTTTATCTTTTGGCATTATTTTCCTAAATCCTGGTGTAGCACTCACAATATTCATCTCCTAATTATCTCTATCAGTGTATTCTACAGCAAATACAAATGTCATATTTCTAAAATCAGAATAATCAATGATGGTCTTTCCTTCTCACTACTTGATCTTCCTTTACTCTATTCACTTTCTTAGTTAATGCAGCCACTCAGCTGAGCAAGCTGAGACATGTGATGTTCTTCACATTTTTCAAAGCCTATTTCTTATCCCCTGCACCCAAGTCCTAATGTTCCTAACTCCGAGCATCTCAAATATTTGCTTTACTTTCCTGCCTTGCTGACTCAATCTTAACCATGTCCTACCTAGCTTCTTCCTTGCCTATTGCAGGAACCAGGGTTCTAACTTGTATCCCTGCTGTCAGTTTTGGTTCACCTGAAAGTCTAATTTGATTTTGCCAGTCCCCTGTTAACAAATTTCTTGTAGGGTCTTCCTATTGTCTAAACGTCTTTATTTGGCATTTAAAACTTTTCATAGTTTTCTCCCACTCAAAATGTCTAACCTCATCTACTGTCACCCTTCCTACAGCAGTTCTGATGGCATTGGTCATGTGGGAGGATTCATGTGAGGACAAATGTCTCCCAACCTGTGTAATAAACTAGAACTTCCTAGTACCCATAAGAAGGATCCTTCTACCTTTGTATTCTCCAGTGACTGTTAATGATGGCAGTGATTATGCTTTTATCTGGACATCAAATTCTTCAAAGGTTAACAGCATTATTAAACTTGCAAAGCTTTTATCTATTGCTGTTGTTGTTTTCTATATCATCTGCTCTCTTTTTAAACAGTTTATTTATCCCTGAAAGGGTTTATAATATGGTGTTTATTCTATCCTATTCCTAATGGAGCTTATAAGACCTGAACATTTTCTGTACCAATCTGTAAGGGCAACCTCATATCATTCATAATGGACCTGATGCACTAGTAAGAATATCCTCGTTGATGTCTTTTGAAGACCAATAAGTTATCACATTAGTAGCTACTGATATCACAAAATAAAATGTTTCAAGAGCTAAAATAGAATAAAAGTTTCCAATTCTACCCTGAAATCTGTAGCATTATTATGTACTTGAATTATGCATAATGATAACCAAATATTAAATGTTTCTTATGGTTTCATATCAATATATACCTCAAATTCAAATAGATTGACTTCAAACGTTGATTTGAATTGAACGTACTTTAAGATTTACAACTTAAGAGTCAACATTTCGGCTCAAAGTATAGTCATCTATTAGTAAACTAAGCAATTGCTAGCCATACAAATAAAATAAAACTCAGTAACATTTATATTTCTTGTTGATTTCAACTCAGCTTTAATTATATGCAGATTTAAGAATGCTAGTTTGGTTTATTGGTATATGACCTCCCAGGAAATAAGTATTTATTAGGCCAATAAAGTTAATGATTGTTTGATTGGAAAGTCACTTTCTCCATTCCTTTTTATGAAATGATTCACATATATATAACATATAAGGGGGTGGGGAAGCACTATAATGATGACAAAGCAAATATTCCTCACCTACAGGATCCTTAGAAACTCTTTTGGTACTCTGTGGATGGTTGATTAATTTCTTATGCTATTGGGGGAAAGGAACACAAAATAAACAGAAGTAATTTAATTTGTGAATAAGCTACAATGAAAATTCATCTGAACATCATCTCTATTTCGAAGAAGTACTGAATTGCATACCTTGCAAAATTAAATACTGTATTTGTGCATGCATGCTCAGCAATTGTTTTCCTAAGATAAAGCCAAGTATACTAACCCAAATATTTCAGCACATTTAAATTTAAGAATACACATTTAAATATTATTATAGCACTCAGATTAACTCTAAATGAACATTTTTCCAACTAAAATTTAAAACTGTTAAACCAACTAGCGTAGAGCAAGCTACCAGCATGCTGTAAAGATGGTATTTTGTATTTTGTAAAATCCCTTGTGGGGCAGGCACTTTGCCTCAACACAGCACAGAACCTGGCACCTAACAGGTTAAAAACAATCAAATCAGAGTGCAGATATTATTCGAAAATCAACCTTTTATCAAGAAGTAAATATATTTATTTCACTAGCTTTCTACACAGTCTGCAGAACAGTTTTTTCTCAGGTAATATGAGATAATGGAGACAGCATAAGAGATAAAATAAAATTATCTGGGTTCAGATCCCTAGCCAGTGGTTGAGTAGCATTGCACTTTGGAGAATTTATTTAAATGCTCAGCCTCAGCCCTGAAATGTCTTTATGGATGCCTACATCACAAAGCCTTGCACACAAATGTTCATAGCATCTTTATTTGAATTAGCCAAAAACTGGAAACAACTAAAATGTTCTTTAGTGGAAGAATAGTTGAACAAACTGTAGAATATCCACACTACAGGAACTAAAGTAATAAAACAAAACAAAACATTGATACATGGGACAATTTGCAAGGGCCTCAGGGCATGATGCTAACAGAAATATTCTAGTCCCAAAAGGTTATGTATTCTGATTATATCACATTCTTGAAATTACAAGATTATAAAGATGTAGAACAGATTAGTGATTGCCAAGGGTTACTGATGAAGGGGAAAGGGGTGAGGGAGCACAAAAGGGATCTTTGTGGTAATAGAATAGCTCTATATCTTGAATGTGGTAGTTGCATAAATCTACACCCGATAGAATGCCAGAGAACTATACATACACATTGTATCAATGTCAACTTCCTGGTTTTGATATCTTGCCATAGTTATCTAAAAAGCAACCACTAAGGAAATCTGGTTAAAGAATACATTGAACTTCTCTGTACTATATTTTGCAACTTCTTGTGAATCTATAATTACTGTATGTCAAAACGTTTTTTAAAGCTTATTTCACAGCAGTGATACAAGGATGATGTAAGTGTTACATGTTAATGAGTAGCATACTGCTTCCCACTGAGCACTCTAATACAAGTTAGTTGAATCTGAATATCATATTTTATAGGCATCCTTGTCACAAATATTACATAAACATGGAAGCATATAAAACTTCCATTAAGAAGTTTTAATGGGAAAAAATTAAGAAACATAGCATGAGTTGAAGTATGCTATTATACTGTAGCACTGCAAAATAAATGCATATAATTTCCAAGGCATCAACTATGTGTTTGAACCCCTGAAAATATTGAGAAAGAAATACTAATTTAAATAATGCAGCAGATTGTATCATTCCCATCAAAGGGCACATGGCCTTGGACAAGAGATACATATTGAGACTTTTCTTTATATCAGTAGTATTTCCCCTCCATAACTCTTTGTTCACAGATGTCTCATCGCATTTTGATGCACACAGAAATGGTTCCAGTGTTTAAATTTTTTTTCATGCACATGAAATTGCAATTCAAGTACTTCACCTGATGCACAACCATAGAAGCAGTGAATTGGGGTAGCTCAGGCTCTTTTTAGACTTCCAGGCACTGTGTTGGTCTCCCATGTGGCCCCTTCATAAAGGATTTTCTACGTTGCCTTCTTTTCCCTTCACTTTCATTTTCCTCCTCTCCATGCCCCCAAGCCTTTTTTGCATGATTTTGGTCTGTGCCCTCTTTTCGCTTTGCACACTACCTTTTGAACCTCCCTGGTGCTCAGGGTCAGCTACAAGCAGAACAGTCAGCCAACATTTGGCCTCGTGCAGTCTCCCCTCCCACAGGTTCCTAGCATCCCTGTGTGGCTCACTGGATGCCTTCCTTAGCAGAAACAGCTCTCATTTCCCCCCACTTTCCTCTCTTGCCTCCTTGCAATCAAAAGATGCTTTCAAAGGCCCTTCTCTGGTTCTTATTTAGTTTTTATTTGGAGGTTCTATTCCACAGTTTTCCAAGTCTAACTCTGTAACTCAGTATCCCACCCTCAAAATGCATTGTAAAACTTTTATTTTTCTTTTCTTGCTTTTAGCCTTGAAATATACTTTGAAACTGTTTGTTTCTCCCTTTGCCACCAGGCACTTCTGTGAACCATGCTTGCTTATCTAATTACATACTTGCTTAGAAATTCCAGGGGCCAATCTTGAAACAAACCAGGCAGAGAGACCAAGCTGTGAAATCCTCCCTATTAGGGGGAGTTACAAACAGCCCACCACTACCAGGCTGAAGTCAGGATTACACATACTGGACCTCCAGATGGGTGATTACTCAAGACAGCCATTACAACAAGACACTCAGACCTGCACTCTCCTGCATGACTCCTGTGTGCTTTCCACACCTTTTCCTTCTTAAACTCCTTCACTCTGCCCAAAATGTTGAAATGGTCATTTGAAGGCATTAGCTTGGCCATTCCCCCAAGTGCTAGCATTTGGTTAGCAAAACTGCTTTCCCTTCAAAACAACAACAACAACAAAAGGTGCCATTCGATTACATTTTCTTAGGTTCTATTTGTGAAAGTAATATTTCTTATTCCTCTCAAGTACTCTGTTTTATGTTAATGTTGCATATTTTAATTTGCCACCTATGATATCTTAAATGCCACTTGCAACATGTCACTGCTCTGGAGAAATGCTGGACAAATTTAAACGTGACTCTCCAGCCCTCTATAAACTGTTTCTTTGCTGCACAATCCACATTTAAATGGGCATAGTGGGGCTTATGTGGCAGTTTTCCCTGAATTATAAGCCTCTTGAGGGCATCAGTATAAAAATATAAGCAATTCAGATATGTACAGATGTGTCATATTTATGCTGTTAAGCACAATGCAAGCCTTATCTATTTAGAAGTCATTTAAAAAATTGAAACCAAACACAGGCACCTACACCAGAAAGAGGTACGAGTGTCTTGAGTTTTATAGCCACTGTCATTAGGATTCCTTTGATTACTGACTACTCTTTCCATGCTCCCTAATTATAGCCCTGTATTGAATTCTTAAAGCGAACTAAACCATTTTTTACTTGAACTCATATGTGTGAAAGTTTGATTTTTGTGTGCAACTCAACAAACTGGACTTGGTTACATCTACTCAATTACCCAGTGTTATTTCCCAAGAAACCTCCAAAAGTTTTTAACCCTCTTTGGGGCTTTTCAGTGCTCCAAGATCCAGCCATTATCAGTCTTCCCTTTACTCAATAGACTTAACGTTTTTGAGGGCCAGGAAAGTATATCTCATTCCTGTACATGTTAGACATCATAGTAGGTAAGGTGTTGTACACAAAAAGTGGTAAAAAATATTTTATTGGTTGGGTGCAATAGCTCATGCTTATAATCCCAGCACCTTAGGAGGCTGAGGCAGGAGGATAGCTTTAGCTTAGGAGTTTGAGATCAGCCTGGGCAACACAGCAAGACCTCATCTCTACAAAAAAAAATACAAAAAAATAGCCAGGTGTAGTGGCTTACTCCTGTGGTCTCAGCTACTTGGGAGGCCGAGGGAGGAGGATCACCTGAGCCTGGGAGGCAGAGGTTGCATTTAGCTGAAATCATGCCACTGCACTCCAGCCTTCATGACAGAATGAGAGCACCCCCCCTCAAAAAACTTAACAAAAATTTGTATTCACATGATGATATCGTCTCTCGATTTAAATGATACGCCCCTTCAAATCCTGCCATATTTTCAAGGAACTGGTCAAATTCTACCTCTTTTATAAATTAGTTTCTTATTTGGGAATTTATGCACTATACTATCACACAATTTATCTAACAACTTAATATTATATTGTTGTTAATGCCATTCATATATGTTGTTTTCCCTCCCCAATTAGACATTCAGTGATTTATTGTGCCCTCTTCTGCATCTTCTTTTATATCAGTACTTACATTTGCCACATGTTAAGCACATCATACCTTTAATAAATACTTAGTAGCCAGAATGGCCCTCCATGGACAATCACAAGGATTGTTATCATCATACATTTAAGGTCAGCAGTTTTAGCTGTTCACACAATCTGCACAGCAAGGTTTTTATGTATCCATGAAGATTACTTCCACCATTTCCTGCAGAACACATTTCAGATCTCCGCTGCTTTTTGAAAAACACATGCCTTACGCCCTGTCTACCACTCTCTCACGAGGCATTTAGTTTTCTATTGGCTGAGAAAATTAAGCAGTGGGCTGAGCATGGTGGCTCATGCCTATAATCCCAGCACTTTGGGAGGCCGAGGCGGGTGGATCACCTGAGGTCAGGAGTTTGACATCAGCCTGGCCAAGATGGTGAAACCCTGTCTCTACTAAAAATGCAAAGATTAGCCAGTGTGGTGGTGCACACCTGTAGTCCCAGCTACTCAGGAGTCTGAAGGCAAGAGAATCGCTTGATCCCGGGAGGCCAAGGTTACAGTGAGCTGAGATCGTGCCACTGCACTCCAGCCTGGGTGACAGAGTGAGACTCTGAAAGAAAAAAAAAAAAACCGAAAAAATAAAAGTAGGCAGTGGTTCTCAAACCTGAGTGTTCCTGACAATGAACCTTGAGAAAGGGGCAAAAAAGGGAAGCTCACACTTGGATTCAACTGGTCTCAGATAAGGCCACATTTGGAATAAGCAACTGGGTGATTCTGATGCTGAGGCTGAGTACACATAGAAAAAGCCAATCAAGTATCAAACCCTACATGAATTATCAACTAGCACCCCTATAAATATATCCCAATGAGTACATGGAAGAATGAAAGAAATATCTTTATCCAAAAAAGTGATGAAGATTTTTAATGTCACATCAGGACAAAAGTAAACTTCAGATTGCTTCACCTTACCTAAAGCTATAGGGATGTAGTAATAAAAATATTGATTTCTATTAAGTAATTTCATAAATTACCTCACAGGAATCACGCAGATGACCTAGCTCTGGGGCCCCTCATCTCATGCAGAAATTTCAGTTTCTGGCAAAGTTTTCTCAAGTATTTCTGGCAGTTCCATGGGCTTTACTCTCTTGGTATCCACACTGTTCCACTAGGTGTCCCCCAGTGCTCAGCTGGACCATGCAGCCCTCCACACTCCTTCTGTGGACACGGCAGCTTCTCCCCATGCATCTATCACCACGTAGCATGCCATGATGGTTTCTACCTGTCCTTCAGTTTTCCTCTCATGGTGCCGTATAGGTCCAGCTGACATCTGTGGTTTCCACAGGTTCGCACAGCTGCTGCCCTACTGCTGCTCTGCTGGGTCCCACCAGCAGTGATCCCGCTGCACCTGCTTTATATGGAGCTCTTGGTCTCTCCTGCTTCCCTTCCAAGCGAAACAATTGTCTGTTAGTGGTCACCCTAAGCTCTCCCGGTGTGTGAGCTGTGTGGTAAAACATGATAGGATAAAGGAAGTGGCTTCCTACCCCTCATGTCACGTGACATTAAAGTAATATTGACTGTGCCCTGATATGCCACAGAACTAAATAAAATAGGCCTTCTTTTTTTTTAATTAAAACTTTTTTCCTTCAGACAGAATCATGCATCTAAGGAGTGGAACTGGAAGATAGATTTTACCAATAGCTTCAGTGCTCAACTCTAAACACTTGCTGGCCCCAATGACTAGAGCTCTCAGTGTATGATATGATATATATTTGTATATTTCACATATATGTAACATATACTATATATAATTATGGTATATAATAATGTATAATATGTATATTACATATGATATACTTAACATGCAATATTTAATACATTCATATGTATTTAATGAATTTTTATGCTAAATTTATAAAGTATGTGCATGCATTTTTAGGTAAAACCGACCTAACTCCCCTGCATACAGAATTCTGTCAAGTCATATTGTATATACGCAGTTATTTCTGAAACTGAGGTTCATTTCTTACCCCAGGAACACCTCAGCTTTTATGCAAATAACTTTCTAGACTGGTTCCTTCTCTGCACACTTATGAGGCATATCTGGAACTCTCAGAATTGAGCCTGAGCTCAAATCTGAGTTATATAAAATTTGCTTTCTCCTTGGTTACCTCATCTGCCTTTCATTAAAAAAAAAGAAAATTAAAAAAATTGTGTGGAAGATGGGGAGCTCTTATTGTTGTCCTCTGTGATAGATGCAATATCAAGGATCAAGTGTGATCAGGTCTCCTGGTTGAGAGCTAACCACACTAGTATCTGACAGTGCTTGGGACTGGAAAGAAGCTCAGTGCTTCAGCCTGGTCGGGACTCACCCTCATTGTAATGTGCTTTCAGGGAGCTTTGGGGTGGTACTGGCACTGACTAAGCTGATGTCACTGTAGAAACATGTGCATGAAAACAAGTATGAAAGACAATGCAGTGGAAAGACAATTGCCATTGTGAACCAGCTTTAGGGCTGATTTGTTTGGTGATATCCCATCATCATAGTGCCTTCCCAGCCACAAAGAATGAACACAGGTCATCATAGGGAGCACAGCAAACATAATGGGGCTCCTCACAATACCCAGTAAAACCTAAGGTGAAAGTTAGAAAGGGGAAAGTCTGGAAAATTGTAAATCCTTCTCTCCATTTTACACATATTTGGAAGGGCAAAACAGTAAAACAAAATGCTACCTTTGAATACTAGAGCAATATTATTATTTTATTTTATTTTATTTTATTTTTTGAGACAGTGTCTTACGTTTGTAGCCAAGGCTGGAGTGCAATGACGTGATCTCGGCTCACTGCAACCTCTGCCTCCCGGGTTCAAGTGATTCTCCTGCCTCAGCCTTGAACTCCTGACCTCAGGTGATCAGCCCATCTTGGCCTCCCAAAGTGCTTAGGTTACAGGCACGAGCTACTGCGCCCGGCCAGAATGCTGTATTTTTAATTGTTCCTTGTGCGGTCAATAATTTCAAGGGCAACCGAAACAATACTATAGCCATTTGTCATAAGAAGTTGTAGAGTTTGTCCTCTGTAATTTCTACTGTTTCCCAGTTCTTGGGGACTCTAGTGCAGAGCAAATTTTTGTGTAAAGTAACACGGTAAGAACTTTCTGATACTTTTAGCACCATTTAGCATGGATGCCACATAGCCTTGTAGCTAAGCATCAATTTTATACAGTCAATGAAAGAAAATGACACGCTGTTTTTATTAATTTGATTATTTACCCTAGAGCACTTATGCATGAAGACATTCTAATAGGTTATTATTGTGATATCTGTGGCAATTAGCTCTTTCATCCAGCTGCCCTAACCTCACACTCCTCCCATTCCCACGTATTACTGTAGGATTTTCTGGAAATAAGTCTTTTCTTACTAAAAGACATACAAGTAAAAGTGATAGGATTAACAATAGACTAAGAAAGTATATATAATTAGTATTTTTCTGTGTATCTTTAGCATGGATTTTTACCAGAGTCATTTAGGGTATTATAAGTCCTGACTTTTCCTGCTTACTGTACTTGGTATTTATTTCGCATATAGACCACTTCAACTAAGTAAGTGTCGCCATAAGCAAATGGCAATGCTTACTTAGTTTGTAATGTAAAATCATAACTTGTTTATAATGTAAAATCATTAAGAATTGTATGAGTCATACATTATGAAATTCAGCATACCCTTTACTATTATGCAATAATAGTTAAGCAAAACTTGAGCTCATTTATTGCATAATAGTAAAGGGTTATTTACTTTATTATAATCTTATCACTTTTACCTGTGTGTATTTTAGTAACAAAATAAAAGATTTATTTATCAGAAAAATCCTACACAGACATCACAACAATCACCTATTAGAATGTCTTCATGTATAAGTGCTCTAGGGTAAATAATAATAATAGTAAAGGTTATGCTGAATTTTATGATGTATGACCTCAAGTTTTGCTTAACGTGAGCTCATTTATTGCATAACAGTAAAGGGTATGCTGAATTTTACAATGTATGACTCATACAATTCTTAATGATTTTACATTATAAACAAGCTAGACATTATATTGATCAAGAAAGTAATCTGGTACAAAAATTAATGCTACTATAAAAGCTTTGTGCTGTAGTTTTGTGTTCAACATAATCACAAATCAAATAAAAGCTTATGTAAGTATTGAGTGAGGATGTACTTGTAACGATATCATTGCAAACCCATAACAATGGTTTGGGGTGTTATTATCCCCATTTCACAGACATAACTTCTCCAAGGTAATATGGCTAGGATATGGCAAAACTAGTCATGAAACTGAGGTCTGTCTGAAGCTCTAACAATAAATAATACTTCCTCCAGATAATAATACCAGCTACTATAATTGCCATGTACCAGGAATTACTCTAAAAACTTGAAGTATGTTATAGAACCTTGAAGTATAATATGGTATATAGTCCAGCATAAACATACACACCCATCCTTGTGAGGTTATTATGCCTATTATACAAACAAGGAAACAAATTTAGAAAGATAAAATTATTTGACTAAAACATACATGCTAAATGACAAATACGACATTTAAACTGACATCAGTAAGAATCCAGATCCTGTTTAAGTTAACATTTGTATGTAACATGAAGGTTGTAATGTGGAACTTTCCACTCAGTCACTTCAGTACCTCTGGCACTACGCTTACTATTTACATATATCAATTTTACTGACTTGACGGTAGTATTAGATGGAGGTAAAGAGCTCAACTCCTAACATATTCATTAAACTCGTACCCTTAAGCAAAGTAATCTCTTGTGCCTCAGTATCCTCCTTTTAAAAGTAAGCATATACAATGTCATTAGAAAGATGCATTGAGTTATATCATGTATCTGAAATTAGGGTATCATATGTAATAAGTGCTCAAAATAGTACCAGTTATTACTTAATATAGTTTTAAAACATATTTGTTGCCTACATAAATACGTTTTAAAAGAAACACTTCTATTTAAACCGTAAGTGGGAAAACAATTTCATCTATATAAATACTAGAAAACCTTAAAAATACAATTAAAACATAACAATATTATTAAATTTGGTTGCCAGCCAAGATCTCTGAACCCAAGAGCTATTCTCTGTCAAAAAGAAAGCTTTGCAATTGTTAAGGAGATGTGAAAACATGTTAACAACAACCTGAGTTCTACTCAGATTAGAGAAAAGTTTAAAAAGAGAACATTGTTTCACTGTTTCGATTCCTTTTTATTTAAAACTGGTGTGTATATTGTACTAAAACAGCACCTGCAATTCCAAAATTTGGGAAACAGCAGTATAAGCAAGCAACCCTTTTATTTGCTGTGAGTCATATCATTCGGTATAAACTTATATGAGAAGTATTTTTGTCTTTCAAAACTGCACAGATAACATTTTAGGGGGTATGAATGATAAGTCATAAACAAAATGCAAGGAGCATGAACCCATAACTTAAGCTGGAAAAAACTGGAGCTGTCCTGCTCAAGGAACGGCTGTCATCTCTGCTCTGACAATGAACTAAGAGCTGATGTCACCATATGGATAGAACAGAAAAACACTAAACTGTTCAGAAGTGGCAAAGCATTCAAAATCAAGATGGCTGAGGAAGCCAGCTTCTGACTCAGGAGCTGAAAATTTTAGGTGAAGAGAAAAACCACTATCCAAGGCTACAGAAGTTCTATTCCGAAGTTTAGTTTCGGCAAAGGGTACGACCCTCCCTCCTAACTGGCTCTTTGAAAGATCTAGATTTGCCAAACACTCTAAAGGTACAAAGGAAATGACAGGCGGTATGACATAGTGGTAAAAGTGGTGGACGTAAGGAAAACAAGGATCTGGCTTGCCCAAGGAATAGAAGGAAGCTGGTAAAGCATAAAAGAAAAACAACCTTGTAGTCTGGGTCCTCATGTGGGCTCTACTCCTGTGAAGTCCTACAAGCTGAGCCAATAAACTAAACTTTCTTACTGAAGTCTCTAACTGACTGAGATAATGTCTACAAATGACAGGGCCTACATCAGTAATTCAACAAATGAACCCACATGTGATGTGTAGGCCCTGATTGGACATTGTTTTTGAACAAATCAACTGCAAAAAGAAAAAAAAATATTGAGTCAGTAGGAAAATAGGGAATAGGGGCTGGGCAGTAGCTGATATAGTGTAGTAATTACTAATTTTATTGGGTGTAGCAATAGTAATGTGGTCATGTGTCTTTTTTTAAAGTTTTTACCTCTTAGAGAAGCATTGTGAAGTCTTTACACATAAAATGATATTGCACCTGTGATTTGCTTTAAAATACTCCAACAAAACAAACCCACAAACCAGGGTACTAGACAAAATAAGTATGGCAGAAAGTGATGGGAGGTGTGTCCATGTAGGTTCATTGTATATTTTCTCTGTTTTTGTGTGTATTTAAGTATTTGCGTGTGCTTACGTGCATGCCCACAGGCATGCACACGTGGACACACACACACGGTTTTTTTTCTAAATAAGTACATTAAAAGATCGCAGTACCAGCATCCACCAATAATCTGCTGTTGTCTTCGTGAACTTTCTTATAATTACACAGTGTAGAACTTCCTGAAAACCTAGGCAGAAATGTTTGGCCCTCAAAATAAAAGGAAGTACCTCCACATAGAGAGGTCTGGAAATCAGCACAAATCCACAGAGAAGTAAGATTGCTGTGGAACAAAATAAGAACAGAGTTTAGAGCAAGAAGTGCTGACCAATAGTGGTCTCACTTGGAGGTAAATACAGAAATTCGATTTGGAAACAAAAACAGGCTACTACCAATCATGGAAGCAGTGTAGTTCTGTAGCTTTGTTTAGCTCAGATCTTTGCTTCAAACCCATGCACATTTTTTTATGCAGCCAGCTTTATATTTTGCTTCTTCATTATTTTTTCAGTTGCTTGCTTCTTAGAAAATCACTCTTTCATAACATCAATCTCTTTATGGTTATTTCAAGGGGAGGGGGGATTGATAAATTTCTCAGTCCTTGATTGGACAAAAGAAGGCAGCTTTAGGCCCCTGGTAACCAGACGGATGAATTCAAATAACTCCAAAGAATCTAAGGAGTGGAGACAGATAGAAGGAAGGGGCATCCAGGAATGTGTACAGATATAAAGTGGGCAAAGATCTAGATATTTCAGAAAATATAAATGGAATATATATGGAAGCAGTGAAGAAAAATTATCAAAAGCAGTCTGGAATAGATAAATCTGATTTCTAAATGCATGTCTCTATCTTCATTTTTTACCTACTAAATGGGCAAAGTAGGTGCACCACATGAGGTTGCCATGAGGATTAAATGATGTAATGCACATAAAGCACTTCAAACATGCAAGCGCTCCATAAATCTAAATAATTGTTAAAATGCATAAGAATTTGCTCAGTATTCCAAGTAATTTTGTCAAGAGCAGATGTCCTTGACCCATAAATGCAGCTACGTGGAAGACGCTATTACTTCTTAAAGCAGCTCAACAAATCAAAGAAAAATATACAGCATTGCCAGAACTTGCATTAATATTAACCTCCTCTCTTTATTGTTCCACTTTTAGATTATAATACCCACAGGTTTTGTCACTCCACTTTAATCCTGTCCCTATTTATTCCTGTGCCTATTTAACTCTTAGCATAATTCTTTCTAGGTTATTATAGCAGATTTAAAAAATCCTGGGCCAGGTGCGGTGGCTCACACCTGTAATCCCCGCATTTTGGGAGGCCAAGGCAGGTGGATCACCTGAGGTCAGGAGTTCGAGACCAGTCTGACCAATATGGTGAAACCCTGTCTCTACTAAAAATACAAAAATTAGCCAGGCGAGGTGGCAGGCACCTGTAATCCTAGCTACTTGGGAGGCTGAGACAGGAGAATCGCTTGAACCCAGTAGGCAGAGGTTGCAGTGAGATGAGATCATGCCACTGCACTCTGGTCTGAGTGACAGAGCGAGACTCTGTCTGAAGAAAGAAAAAAAAAAAAAGAAAAACAAATCCTGATATTTTGTTTTGGTTTGGCTTTTTGGATCATAGCTAGAAATAGTTTTTCCAATAGAAAGAGTAATCTGAATGTTTCTGGGAAAGGCCTGGACAGCCACACACAAAATGTCACCCTCCCAGGTCTTGCCACAGTGTGTGAAATCCTATTAGTCATTCCTTTAAAGTCATGAAAGGCTTCTGCTAAATGCAACTGCTAGATGGGAAGAAAACAGGTAAGGCTTCTGTCAGCCATTAAAACTCCACCTTCAATTGCTTTTTCAATTTCCCCAGCATGCTTTCATTTATTCATTAAAGAGTTCAGCAAAACATTACTGAATGCATCCTGGGGGAAGGGATTACAAAATTGAATGAGCAGTGCTCTCAACCCTGAGGAACTCAGTCTCAAAAGCAGACAGTAGAGTATAATGTTAGGAGTGTTGCCATTGAAATCAGACAAACTTGGTTTCAAACAGTAGTTTTGCCATTTCCCCTTGGGGAAAACCTCTATATGCTTCAGTTTCTTAAATGAAGAAACTTTTATTTAAGGTTTTTTTTTTTCAATAAATAAGTTAATGTGTAAATGCTTTGTCAAGTTACTAGCAGGGAATAATTTAGTAGGTATTCATCATTATTATCATTACCATGATTTTTATATAAATAAAAATTATAATGGACCATATGTTTATATATATAATATATATGTTATATATATATTCAAAGTGCTTTAGTTACAGATACAGTGCAGTGTCTAATACTTCCTGGAAAACTTAAAGACTTCTCCTAAAGAGGGGATAATAGGGTTAATTGTGGAGTCATTGCTGTCACAATGGCAGCCCGTGGGAAGAGTCTTGAAGAGAAGTGAGGCTTTAAGTAGAACTGGAGCAAAATATGTTAGTTGGGGAAATGTAATATAAAAAGGTTATGACGATGAGCTGTGGGAGTTTTTAATGGGCCCTATATGCCATGGTAACTGGCTTGGACTTTTAATCAATAGACATCCAATGAGAAGTTTTGGAAGAGTGATAAATTCATATTTGTTTTTGAGAAAAATCAAGCTGTCAATTGTGAGGAAGGCAGCCTAAAGCAGAACTAGTGATAGGCCTCCAAGGAAAATGTTGCTATCATCTGTGTGTTAAGGCAATATTAGAGGGACTGAAGATGAAATGCAAGTTTAAACAACACTTCCAAAGTAAAATCAACAAACACTGTATTATATCACAGGACAGTAGCTCAAACCAGTGTACTGAGAGCAACCTTGGAAATCCCCTTCACGACTTCCTCTATCTGCCAATATTCTCCTGCCACCCAGTCCCACACACATTCACTCTATCACCAAGACCTGTTGATCTCAAATCCTGAATCTCTCTCTAACTCTGTTCTTTTCTTGCTATCTTTACTGTCATGATCTTACATAGGCTATCACACTGTCTTCTGTGGACTATTTCATTAGCTCTTTATTTTACTATTGCTAAGCTCATCCATTTCTAGTTTATCCTTATAGGCTGTCGTAGTAATGTTGCTAACAAAACTTGATCATATCACTCTCCTAGTTAAAATTTTCCAATGGCTTTAGCTGTTACTCAAAAGATAAAAGATCAACTTAATTATAAACAAACCAGATACCTATTTCTCCATCCTCAATTATGGCCATACCAGTTTCAAGAGTATCAGTAGATGAGAGATTTTGTTGTTTACTCAAAAACTAAGGGTCTCTGGTTTGCATGTGCTCTCTATGTCATGAAATCAATCACAGTTTTTTTGGTGAATTTTGACAGAAAGCTTGCTACCACAACTACAGAGTCATTTAGTTAATCTAAGTAAGGAATTAAAGGCCCTCCATAATCTTTCCCCAGCTTGTTTCCAACATGACATTTCCAAATCTTCCCCTGAAGAAACAGGTGCATTCATCATCCTTTCTCAGAACACGTCTTGTGCTTGACCACTTCAAAGTTTCTACTCATGCCATCTCTCTTGTGTGAAACTCATTGCCCCTTTCTCTCTTCCTCTCCAGACCCTAAACATTCTCTGCAATCATTTTGCTCCCTGAAGCACCCGCAAGTCACCTCAGTCCACAGCGTTCACCCCTTTCTCTGAAGTGCCCTAGCATTTAACATCTTACTATTCATTTGCAATTAACAATCAGTTCCTGCCTTTTGCTATTGCTGTATTGTTGTATTCAATTATTATTTATCTCTTGCTTTGTTTTATAACTTTTAAAGTTTTATACTTTATTTCCTAAACTGGACTGTAATCTCCTTGAAAGCTAGAATTTTGGCTTCTACTATTATTATTATCACTTTTAGGCCTTACAGAATATCTTATATATATTAGGGATTTTGTGGTTGCTAAATTAACGTGTTGACTGATATAATACATCTACAGAAGAAAAAATACAAACAAAAACAGTTGAAGTTCATAAACTACAAACTGTTTGAGTTAATGAGCATAACTTTTTACTTATTAAATGTTACAATTTTAAGAGAATAAATGCAAACACATCAATGAAATTTTAATTATCAAATTTATTTAGATAGGCAGGAATATCTGTGCTTCCTTTGTAAAAGAAAAATCAAAAGCCCTATAACGATATAGTGCCCAATTCCTGTTTAGTTATACTGCCCTCTAAACAGAGAAAACCTTATCTTTTAAAGCCAAGGGTTGAAGGAGGAAGGAGGAGGGAGGCATTGAGAGGGGCCAGAGAAGGAGAAAGGGGAGAAGGGACGGGAAAAAGAAGGTGCAGAGGAAGAGATAAGGGGAGGAGAGTGGAGGGGAAAGGAAAAAGAAAAGGGAAAGGGAACAAGAGAAAGGAATGGGGGGAGGAGAAGGGAAATAATCTCTTCTCATTAAAGTGGTTGTCAAAGTACTTTCTAAAAAAGAACACAGGATCCTGTTTCTGACTAAACCAGCTTTGTTCATTTTCCCCTCATGTTCCTCTTAGTGACATGGTCAAAATTGTGGCTTTGAAGGTCATTCTGGTTGCCTGTAGGAAAGTGGAACTGCAGACATGAGGATAACATGTAAGGGAGATGCATGGAGTGCCAGAGTTCTCCCTTCTCCATCCCTCCTTCTCATTGGAAAGAGTGAGAAGATTTTGGAAACTTTTAGAGGTTAAAAAATTAACATAATATTTCTACTTACCAATAACCTAGTGGCTTTCTTCTGTAATTGATAGGGGAAGGGACATGATGCACCAAACATGTTACTGGAATTAACTCTAGTATAGAAAGCATGACACTAAGTTATGGAAAACTTAACAATCACAATGTGGCCACTATTCCCTCAGAAACCACAGCAAGAACAAAGCAAAACAAAACAAAATCCTGATTTTTCTTATAGGAATTTCTTCTAATGTGCTCTTTCAATCTGCTTTTTAAAATACCTAGCAATAACATAATAAGTTCCATTTGATCCTTCAACCCTAATATAATTTTGTAAAATTACTGCAACTGAGAAGTCTGAGTAGAATTAAAATGCTTTTGGATGTAAACATTTTTTAATGGTTCAGAATCATCTCATTTATCTAGTCAAAATTGCTTTGGTATTTCATATTGGTGGAAAAAATAATATAGGAACAACATTATCCCTAGCAGAGCAGTGAGATGGTAATGAAATCCAAAGTGGTGAAAGTGGCGATTCTGACGAACTGATTCCTGCACTGCCATCTGCCTGCTTGCTCCCTTTGACACAGCAAGTTATTTAATGTGGTGAGAAAGAAAGTGTTGAAGCAGTATCATTATTTACTAGAAATCACATGTCAGGAGTTCAGTTTAAAAAAAATAATAATCCAGGAAGTTCAGGCTAAGCAAAACTTGGGTCAACAGATGGCTTACGTAAATGTGTGGGTTAGGTTTTACTGGGAAACTCCAGCCTCGAATAGGTGACAGCAGTCAGATCTGGAGCCCTTCTTTCCTTCAAAGCAAAACCTCTAAGTAGGAGGAAGGAGTCAAAAGCAGTCACAACCCAAGCTAGCACAAATAAGCAAATGGCATACAGTCACCTATCTGGCGTGACTTCAGACGCACGCACACATGCACAAAATATTCTCTCCACTCCCTTCCATCTAAAAAACCTTTGAGAGTTTTTTTGAAACTTGCCTTGTTTCTGCCAAAATACAATTATGTGCAGTGTGAACTGAATTTACTTGAACATTTTGTGAAAGGAGAAAGGCTGAGGCACAACTTCAGAAAGATTTAGTGGTGAATCATTATTCTTTTCAGCCACATATTTTCAAATATATTGTTTGTGGGATCATTTTCAGAAGATTATATGGAATATGAAGTATCACCAGGACGCTTACTATCTTACAAACCTCATCATCTTTCTGTGGCCCTCACATGCGCACTGACCATCACAGCCTTCCTTCAAGTCCTTGACTTGAAATGCGTGCCCGTCTCGGAGTCTTGGAACTTGCTGCGTCTCCCACTTGGATGCTCTCCTGGCCATAGAGGAAGGTTCTGGTCTCCGGTTGCTCCTCAGCTCGGTAGTCCCCTCCACAGTGAGGTCTTCCCTAGCTATCCCACCTACCAACTCACACCACCAATTCTGTCCATCTTCTAATGCTAATTTATTTTCTTCCTTGGCACTTCTCACTGTCCTCCTCACATTTTTGGTCCATAAAATGCAAGTTCTATTTATATATACCCATTCACTCATGTTTATTGAGCATCTAACTTATGCCTGACACCATTCTAGGTACTTGTGATTTGGCAGTGAACAAAAAATGTTCCCCGTCTTCACAGAGCTTACTTTCTAGTTATGGAAGAGAGGGTTTTTCTGCAAGAAATGTACAAATGAAGAAATACATGTAAAAACGGAGAAATGACTTAGAGGGAAAAAAATAGGGCAGATTAAAGAGGATTAGGAATGTCAGGTTGCAGGGGTAAGAGTAGATTGCAATGTTAGAGTCAGGGTAAACCACAGAGAGAAGGTGAAGTTTCAGCAAAGAACTGAAGGAGGTAAGGGTAACAGACATGCAGATATCTGATGGAAGAACATTCCAGCAAGGGGAATCACTAACACAAAGACCTAAAGCAGAAGCAGGTGTGGCATATTCCAAAAACTCAAGAGGGTCACTGTGGTTGAATAAGTGAGGAGGCGAGTAGAGCAGAGAATGCCTTGGAGTCAGTGAGGGCCAAGTTCACACAGAGCCTTTATTCTGATGGAAGCTGGGAGCCACTGAAGGGTTTGGGGCAGAGGCATGAGATGATTTGACTGATGCTTTAAGGCAGTAGTCCCCAACTATTTTGCCACCAGGAACCAGTTTCGTAGAAGCCCATTTTTCCATGTTGGAGGGATGGTTTCAGGATGATTCAGGCAAGTTAAATTTATTGTGCTCTTTATTTCTATTATTATTATATTGTAATATATAATGAAATAATTATATACCATAATGTAGAACCAGCGGGAGCCTTGAGCTTGTTTTCCTGCAACTAGAAGTTCCCATCTGGGGGTGATGGGAGACAGTGACAGATTATCAGGCATTAGATTCTTGTAAGAAGCACACAACCTAGATCCCTGGCAGGTGAATTTCACAATAGGGTTTGCACTCCTACAAGGATCAAATGCCGCCACTGATCTGATAGGAAGCAGAGCTCAGGCAGTAATGCAAGCAATGCAGAGTGGCTGTAAATACAGATGAAGCATTGCTCACTTGCCCAACGTTCACCTCCTGGTTCCTAACAGACCACGAACTGCTACCATTTCATGGCCCAGAGACTGGGGACTCCTGCTTTAAGGGATAACTCTGCCTATGAGTTGAAAACATGCTATAAAGAAGAAAGGGAAAAATGAGACCCTACATACCAGGACACCACTATACGTTGAGCCTTTGGGATACACTGTTTGTTGAATTAATTAATATATGAATGAATGAACTACAGAGGCTGAAGAATAAGAGACGCAGAGATCCTCACAAGTATGAAGTAAAAAGTGATATGTCTTCTCATCTTTATGAATCAGACACAGTATAGTAACATCAAACTTTATAATTATGTGTGTGGTTCTATGCCTATATACATATATGTAAATATTTACTACTTGATCTCTGTGAAGCACTTTTAATTTTGACAAATACCTTCACCTATTTTATGCTACATGTATAAATATCCACATAGTGTCATGTTCATTAATGCCAAGCTACTGCTATATTAGGCTACTTCCATTTCCTGAAAAATAGCACATTCTAATACTGCTTAGTTGAGGTGAATTTTTTAAATTCTGATGAAATAAGTCTCATCTTGCAAAACTAAATGTCATAGTTTCAATTCCCATTTAGTTATACTAGTTTGAAAAGAAAAAAGTTCCCACAGCCACAGATTCTTTTTCAACCTGACAAACTTATTTCTGAAGACTTTGGGCACAAGAAAGGGCTCAGAGAGTGAATCTGGAAAGCCCTATACGAACCCATCTGGAATAAAAAGAAAGCACAGATGGCCTATTGGCAGTAGATTCATCTATGAAAGACAGCAGAAGTTTAAATGTACTATTTTTAAACATGCCAATATAGTTTCAGGATTATCAATTTCAAGGTTGAGTAACTGTAAGGTTTGCAGAGATTATCTTGTTCATCTAGTTAGTCACAAATATTTATCAAGCATGTACTATGTGTCCGCACTGGCAATACAGAGTTGAGCTGGACAGTGTCTGTGCCTGCGCAGTTCGTTGCATGCATTCTCAATGTTGGTAATGTCACCCTTGGGGAGAGAAAATTCGTTCTTGGCTGAGACACAAAAAGCCTTACTCTTTCAGATGTATAAAACACAGATAAATATATGGTACATAAACAGACATACAGTATATCCGTGGTAATAAAATTTCACAAGGAGAGGTGATTAGAAAAAAAATATTTCAGAAAAAAAGACTCCCTGAAAAGCCATTACAGCAACAAGGGAAGGAAACAAGCAAGTGGTTGTCATGAAATATGGTAACTACAGTGATAAGGAAAGTACAAAATGCTGTAGCTCCATATACCAGGAACACTTAACCTGGTACAAAGGAGGATTGAGGGAAGGCTTCCTTGGCAAGGCTGCACTTCAGCACCGATGTGAAAGAGGTTCAGTAAGAATTACTCAGGCACATAGGTAAGGAATGGTGTGTTACAAGCAAAACAGAGAAGAAGCTGACGCAAAAGTACTGGACAATCGTAAACACAGACTTTTACTGAGGAAAATCTATACAAACCCCTAAATTATCTATGTTGGCTAATTTGGCTTGACTAATTTGGCTACTTTTATAAAGTCAGGCAACAGAGAAAACACTAATAAGTGAAAGCTGAATTCCTATCACATTTTTGGACTTCATGTCTGTCCTCTCTGACATAACGGCCTTTCTTTGCATGGTCTGCCATCATCTCAGTAAGGCCCTTACCACCTCTTGCCAGAGAATTCCAACCACCACTGGCTTGTCTCCCTTTCATCCTCTCATGGCAGCAAAGCAACGTGAGGCTCTCTGGAAGCAATGTGCCAGCTGAGCTGCCTGGAGAGCAGCGCTTAGGTACCCCTCTCCACTCCACATCTTCATGCTGATCCACATCGATGCCTTAGCCTGCCAGTTAAGAGTTTGTAGAATCAGGCTCTAAACTACGGAACAGAGAGAATTTGAGTATTCCTTCAAGTCAATAGTTCTTAAACTTTTAGAATCTGGAGACAGCTATAGACCTCCCCTTATTCACCAAGTCATAGATATTTAGGGTGCTTACTATGTGCCAGGCACTGTTCTAATCACAGAAGAAGGAACCTGGATAGAATAGACAGGGTCCTTCATTCATGGAGTTTGCTTTTTAAAGAAGCAAAGGAAAATAGAAAATACATGAACAAATAAATCTAAAAATATCAATGATGAGTGTTAGGAAGTAAATCGAGAAAGGGTAACAAGTTAAAAAAGTGACCTCAGATTAGAAGATAAGGGAATAAGAATAACAAGTGACATCTGAGCTGAGCCCTGAATGATAAAGAAGCAGCTATGGGACTATCTCAGGGAAAATTGCCGCATGCATAAGTAACGGCCGTATGGTGCAAAGTCTTATGGTGGAAATGAAAATGCACAGAAGAGGCCAGGCATAGTGGCTCACGCCTGTAATCCCACCACTTTGGGAGGCCGAGGCAGGCGGATCACGAGGTCAGGAGATTGAGACCATCCTGGCTAACACGGTGAAACCCCGTCTCTACTAAAAATACAAAAAATTAGCTGGGCGTGGTGGCGGGCGCCTGTAGTCCCAGCTACTCGGGAGGCTGAGGCAGGAGAATGGCGTCAACCCGGGAGGCGGAGCTTGCAGTGAGCCGAGATCGCGCCACTGCACTCCAGCCTGGGCGACAGAGCGAGACTCCGTCTCAAAAAAAAAAAAAAAAAAGAAAGAAAGAAAAGAAAAAGAAAATGCACAGAAGCAAAACTGATAGATGTACACCAGATTGGCTGGCTATACTGTCATCAAAGCCTCATTTTCAGTATCAATGGCTTAATAAATTCCTCTACTTATGCATGCTTACCATGGACCGCGGGATCTCCCCCAAAACAGCAAGTAAAGTTAATGTCGCCAGGAGACTGTTCCTCTGTACTGAGGTCTGCTTTCAAGTTCACTGGTTGGTGTCCAGGTCATATCATTTGTTAAATATTTCTAATATTATCTCTGTACTAAAGCATAGTACAGACATCATACAACATCAAAGGTGTACCTGGATGCCCTAAAATCCATCTTGTATCTTTGACTAATAATCCTAGCTTTATGTGCTAACAAAGTGACAGCATAATAGCCATTCAACACACAGGAAGCAGATTTCTTGGGTCTGAATTTTAGCTCTGTCATTTACTTAGCCATGAGAACCTGGGCAAATTGCCTAAAATTTCTGTGCCTCAGTTTCCCATAAAATAAGAACAATTATGTATCATAGGATTTTTGTGAGGGTTTAGTGATACAATGCATGTTAAGTATTTGAAAGGCCTTTGGCATATTAGACATTATTACAATGGTTATTACACAACTTGTGAATTCCTGCTAAGCTATGCTTACCACCCCGGTCAAATGCATTATATTCTCTCCCCCAACTTGCCTTTTTTCTTCATTTCCACTGTCTGAATTTCCACCAACTTACAAAGCTCAGATAAAATTCCACAAACACCACAAAACTTCTACTGGTTACAGATTATAAAAAAGCCATTTCCCTTCTCTGAACAACTATTAGTACCATCTAGTACCAACTATTAGTACCACTGTTTATATCACCTAAATATAACTTCAATCAGTTACTATCTTACAACGTAATTTTGTGTATTGTTTTGTGTACTTATTCACTAGATTATAAATTCATTTACAGAAGCACTATTCCATAGACATATAATTTGAGATACATATGTAATTTAAAATATTCTATTAATAGTAACTATATAAAATGTTTAAAAAATAAAAGAGGAAGTTAATTTTTATATATTTTATATAACCTCATATAACCAAAATATAAATTTACCATGTAGACTATGTAAACAAATTATTAATGAGATAGTTTATGTATTATTTGTACTGAGTCTTTGAAATGCAGTGTGTATCTTAAACTTACTGCCCATCTCAGTTTAGACTAGCCATATTTCAAGTGCTCCGCAGCCACATATGGGCAGTAGTGACCATTCAGAACAACACAGCTTTAGGGCATGTATTATCCTTTACAGCTCTGTATTTATCACAAAGCCTAGCGCAGCACGTCCCCTATTTCAGAAGTTCAATATTAACATTTGCTAAATTACTTTAATGATTTATTTTAAATCAGTACAAAATCTAACCGCATGGAAAACACATTTCTGCTAGTCATAGACAAAAAATATAAACGTGGGAAAATGATTTTAGCTTTCTTTAAAGAACAAGAAGTTTGTTTTTACCTCAAGATCAATGAAGTAAATTTTTCAGTTATATTTCTTATTAAAAAGGTAGTTTAGATTCACCAAGTCCTGTTTCACTGAAAGAAACTGTAATATACAGCAATAAAATGTATTTATTTGTGTGTTTGACATGTTCAAAGAAATAATTTAATCCTACTTTCTGACATGAGTAAGAATTTTAGGCAAACATAACTCATGAAACAACCATGCAGAATCTGGTAAGTTTCAGTGTAAATATTTTGAGGTCATTTTTCTCTTCACCATGACTTTTCCTTAAAATGATGTGCTCTGTAATGTATTTTTTTCATAAATGATTTTCCAATGACTCAGAGGCAGTTACAGAAAATGAATGACATTCTTTTCATAGTTAGCAACAACATGCTGTGGGGACCAGACCAGTCTGAAGCATTCTTGTTAGAAAGGCTGATATGAACAAAAGGAGAAATCCTAACATGTTTTCTAATACTCTAAAATTGGACCTACCTACTCCTTCTTTATTACCTCTATTCTTGCCTTTTCTTTTAACTGTATGTGTCTCTATGACTGAAAAACTGATTGTGTTACAGAATTATAAATAATTAACAAAATGTAGTAATTAGAAAAGTAAAATAACTCACCTTTGGCAATTTCAATGGTAATTTGCAAATTGGCAACTGAGAATGGTTTTCATTAATTACGAGAGATTGATTCAAGTTGGGGACTATCTTTCCTTTAGGTACTTTGTAAACGACAATGGTGCCTTTATAATGAGGGCAGCTATAGTTTCCAAATTCGTCCACTTCTTTGATTTGGAGTTCCAGCCTAGGTTTTCTTTGCAAGTGAAAAATAAGTGTGTAGTCTTTTCCATAATCCTTCCCGTTGCCTAAATAGAAGTAAAATGTATTTATTACCATTAAGTTATCTCACTTTGGGAGGCTGAGGCAGGCGGATCACGAGGTCAGGAGATCGAGACCATCCTGGCTAACATGGTGAAACCCCGTCTCTACTAAAAATACAAAAAATTAACCGGGCATGGTGGCGGGCACCTGTAGTCCCAGCTACTCGGGAGGCTGAGACAGGAGAATGGCGTGAACCCGGGAGGCGGTGCTTACAGTGAGCGGAGATCACGCCACTGCACTCCAGCCTGGGTGCTAGAAGGAGACTCCATCTCAAACAAACAAACGAAAAAGATGTGTCACTTTGTGTTACTTAATTTTTAAAAATCCAAATAATTATTTTATTTTAAAAATACGATTAAAACTTCTGTGTATCATTGTCTTTTGTCAAAACATAACCTGACAAAGGAGCAATAGGCAGAGACCATGTAGATTACTCGAAAGATTTCTCATTGGTTGTTGGGCCAGGTGCTCTCTGGCTGCTTCTAAATCAAATAATCTTTAGCTTTTCTTTCTCTATTCCATTTTGATATAACCAGAAACTACTTGAAATATTCAGCTTTTGCAGCATTTAGAAAATTATTTTCACCCATTGAGAATTATCTTTTTCCTTTCCCCTAACTATTCATATTGTGACCTCACAATAGACATTCTAGAACTGCACTCTCCTATAACATGTGGCAATTTAAGTTTAAATGAAAATTAATGAACAGTAAATAAAACTAAATTTAACTCCTCAGTCAGTCTACCCACATTTAAAAGTCTCAATGACAGCATAGGCATAATAGCTACCGTAATGAACAGCACAGATATAAAACATTTCCACAAGTGTGGAATTGGACAGTGTTGATCTAGAACTTTCAGGTGTAATAGTTATTGAATTTGTGTTACTGAAATTTCTATGAAAACCTGACAGATTCTCCTAAAATGATAATATATAAATGTTTATCAACTCCTTACTGAAAATTTTAGAGCTTTTGTGAACATAACCTTTCACTTATTGGGGTTTTATCATGACAATCAGGATATTTCATCTTGTTATTTCAACAGTAGAATAAACACTACCATGTTTCCTAAGGCAATATATGTCTACATCAGAATTTGTAAAATTTGCAGGAAGCTATAATGTAGCACTTAAGATGATATGTCTTGGATGTATAGATCTAGGTTCAAGTGCAGCCTCTATGATTTGTGTATTCTGTAATATTTATCTGTTAATACTTGTCCATTGTTTTTCATATCTCTGAGCTTCTTAGAGCCTGAGCTTCCCTTAGCTTCCTTACCCTTAGAACAGGAGAACAGGAGAAATAAAGCTTAACTTCTAGGATTGTTTTGGAAATGAAATGAGAAAATTTGGATAAAATAATTGTCATAGGGCCTGGCACACAGTAAGTGCTCAATAACTGACAGCAATGATAGCAAACGATAAGAGGCAGGATTCTTCCACTATTTGGAATTTGCGTGCAAAAAAAAAAAAAAAAACTCAGATTGTTTAAAGAAATGTCAAGACGAAGCTTTTTTTCTTTTCTTTTTTTTTGAGACTGAGCCTCACTCTGTCACCCAGGCTGGAATGACACAGCTCCACAGTGGCACAATCTCAGCTCACTAAAACCTCCACCTCCCAAGCTCAAGCTGTCCTCCCACCTCAGCCTCCCAAGCAGCTGGGACTATAAATGTGGGCCACCATGCCTGGGTAATTTTTTTTTTTTTTTTTGGAGAGACGGGGTTTCACCATGTTGCCCAGGCTGGTCTCGAACTCTCCTGAAGGCAAGCAATCCACCCTCCTTGGCCTCCCAAAGTGCTGGGATTACAGGCATGAGCCACCGCACCTGGCCAAGATTTAGCTTTCATGTCTACATGGAAACTTCCTTCGGTTATTGTAAGCCAGCATGCAGTTGACTGCCCAGAGTTCTCCCTCATGGAAAACTTTCCATTTTGCCCAGTGAACAAAGACTTCAGTGAGAGATGTAGAAGATACCATGACCCTTCTCCCGGTCCTGACTGCTTGAGATCATTTTGGTGATTTTTCTAAAGCTCAGTTAAATCTAGAAATAGAATAACTCCAGATTACAGATGGTGTAGGAGTAGATCCCTTTGCAAAAGTTTATATTTGAGAGGCAACCTGGCTACCTGGAAAAAAAGAAAAAAAAAAAAAAAACAGATTCCTAGGAGACGAATGACTAGCCAGGGTTTGTCTTCTTAAGAGTGTCTCACTTTGGTTAAAAAAAAAAAAGTAGACTATTTGGGGTCATTTAAATGTTATCTAAATAGTAAATTAGGTAAATTGGGGTTTCCAGCTCACTGGAGTAACATCTGGCTAACTTCTGTTTCCATACTACTAGAGTGCTGTCAAGAAAACTTTTACTACTTTGGTCCCTGTGGAATACCAATTAGTAAATTTCCCCTTCTATCCCTTGAAAGACATTATACTCTCTGCCGGGGGCACAATTATTCATAAGAAATGGTTTACACAGAGGATATAAGGGTTGAGGGTGAGGCATAGCCATACTGGTTCAATTGAGACCTAAAATGTATACCAATTTTTAAAACTAAAGACCTCTAGGGCAACTCTCTAAAGATCACATTTATATATGTAGTTGGGATGAAATTATTGAAGACTTACTAGTAGTAAATAGCATAATCTTCATGTTGTAAACAGAAACCATTATGTAATTTTGGAAAGTTGGAGTTTCATTGTTGTTAAGGCATAATAATATATTTTAAAGACTCCTGGCGCCTGAACAAAAAATAAATCCAAAAAAAGAGAAGTGGCATGAAGAAACTGCACTACTCTGTTTTTTTTTCCTCCCTCACTGGCATATTTAAAGGAGAAATAAAAGAAAAACTCATTCATTCCATACCCAAAGTGTAAAATCAACCAGTAATTGACCTTTTGAGAATCTTTTTCTTTTTCTCAATATCTTAAGTATATAGTCCCCTAGAAGTGTCTTGAGGTAGTAGCTATTTAGTAAATACTTGTCATGTAAAAAGTTCCAGAATGTACTTATATTTTGTGGATTACCTGCTGTCCCTTATAGCAATATATTTTCTTCTCAATAATGGGCATTAAATATTTTTCATTGATGACATAGAAAATACAAATGTAAGAATAAATGTTTTTGCTTAGGGAAGTCAGATTTAAAAAAATTGAAAGGGCTAGCAGTCCGGGAAACCAGAAAAACCCTGTGAGAACCACTGGCTCAGTGTATTTCTATATTGTAACCCATTCCCCACCAGCTCTACCTCTAAGCCATGCCATTTTTTGCCTGGTTTACTGCAATTAAACAGTAACTGGTCTCCTTGCTTCTCCTCTTGCTCTAAAGCCTATTCTCAACGCAGTTATAATCTAACTCTGATCACTTCTCTGTTGAAAACCCTTCATGTTTCCCCAAATCACTCAGCAGAAAAGGCAGTCTTTCCAATGGCCTACAAGGCATGATCAGTTCTCACCTCATCTCCCACAACCTGTGCTCACTCCCTCTGATCCAGCCATCTCAGGCTCCCATTGTTCCTCATACACACAAGGCAAGTTGCCACCGAGTTCAGTGTCACTGGCAATCCCTCTGTCTGGGATAAACTCCCTGAGATAGGATTATGGCTTGCTTCCTCACCCGCTTAGAGACTTTTTTTTTTTTAATGTCACCTTTCCAGAAAGGTCTTCCCTGAGATAAAACTGCAAGCCTGCTACACCCTTTAAGGTCCCCCAATCCTTTCCCTGCTTTATTCTTCTATAATTCACTTTTCAGCCCAAATTAAGCTATGCATTTTATTTACTTATTTGCTTATTCTCTGTCTTTCTTCATTAGACTTTAATATACCTAAGATCAACAAATTTTTGTTGAGCAAATTAAAGAATGGTTATTATATAGGTATAGAGATAGATGTAGAGATACATCCTATAGAATATCTAGAAAAATCACTTCCCTGGGCCAAAGGGCATTCAGGGCAACTTTAAAAGGCAAACCTCACAGGGCATTACTAGATGTTATGGATGATGCCATGGTGTCATTATATAAAATCATATTAAAACACTTTCTGGCACTTTCTGGATTTTGTGTGCAGTTGGGGCTTGAATATCATGTAATAATCCAAGTGCTAAACTGACAACTCTAACCTAGAGAATGAAAGCTTGCTGTAGCTTGTTTCCAGAAGAATGCCAAAAACCATCATAAAAACCAAAGGACGCACCTACCCATCTTCCTTCCTATTAGAGATAGAAATACAGTCCATGTCCTGTGACCTTCACTGAAAAGTCATTCATATTCTCTATAAGTGAATAGAGAGATTTTGGCATTTCTCAAAGGCAGTAATCTAAATTTATTAATTAAAGTTTTAAATACTTTAAATTGCACTTAATACTATAATGCTTTTTTTCTAAACTTTGGTCTTCATTTCTTTCAATGAATACTGAGTTTATTCTAACTGTCAGGCTCTGCCCTAGGTGCTGGGGACTGAATGCTGCCCTCCAATAGGATGGAGACTGAATGCTGCCCACCAGCAGGACAGTGCCTCCATGGATGTGACCGTGGTAGGAGAAACTGGCATTGGTCAAACAATTAAATGAAAAAATAGAAAATTGCATGTGACAAAGGCCACAAATGAAAAAAGGAGGATCTGCAAAAGTATAATAGAACTATTAAAAAATAAAATAAGGTCTGACATAATCAGGAAGGATAGAGAAAGCTTCTCAGAACATGATAGTTGAGGTGAGATCTGAAGATACAGCAGGAGAGAACTGGGGGTGAGGGTGGGGGTGGGGAGGGCGAGGAGAACCCTCCAGGCAGAGAATCTCTAGCTTTATCTCTTTGAGATTCACAGAGACTACGCTAGGCCCTGATAAAAGGATGGATCAATGCTTTTACCAGGATGAGGTATCAATTGTTTACTGAGGATCTTGTCCCTCTTAGGCAGAGAAAAACCCAGTGAGGCTCCAGATCTGAGCCTGTCTCCCTAGGAAAAGCAAATCCAGGATCTGGGTATCCTGCCTGCTCATTTTCCCTGAATGAAGATGAACTCTTCCCCATCCCTTATAGGGAGGAATTGCACAGGTGACGGCTGCCTTGGACGCTCTTGGTTTAGCACGTGCTCCTGGTCTCCACAACAGGCAGTGGGATATTCAGTACCACTGCTTGTGAGTAGAACAGCAATGCACTCCTATTTAGGGTGGTTGGTAAACACAGCTGCTGTCCACAGTATTACAGGAAAATCATTTGCATCATTCGTTTGGGTGGGACCCTTCTGCTTAGTACTATGTCTCAGTAGAGAGATTTCTCCAGGGTGGATGCTGTGGTTTCTGCTCCGGAAGCCAAGTAGGAAGGGGCCTCTTCCACCCTTCCTTCCTCTCCCTCCTCTCTCTTCCCTGCCCCCTTCTCTGCCATCTTTGTCACTTGCTCACTAAGTCCCGTCAGCTGGCTCAGATGCTGAGATCCTGTATGTGACAGTAGAATAGACACTTAAAATTGGGACACTTTAGGTCTCACTTATTCCTGAGATATCAAAAAAGCTGGGAGGGCAGCATCAGCTTCAAGCCTTGTCCCTTTTTTGAAGCAAAAAAAGAACCAATGAAGCTTGGAGCTATTTCCTGAATCAGAGAGAAAATAGGCATAATAAAATTAAATCGGATCCATATTAATTTATAAATAAACAGAGCACATCCCCTCAAGTAAAGTATGTAGAAAGCCTCCTGGAACAGAAATCTTCATAAAACCTGTCCGGAATTTTCCCTCTCACCTCATTTTTACACACACACCTGTTTGATTCTATTCCACCACAGGGCAAGCAGTTAGAAAGAGGAAGGTGTTGGCTTAATGAAAAGAAATTGTTGTGATGGCAACTCTTTCAAAGACGTTTCCTCTCTATTCCCACACAGCTGTTTTCTCTTCTTGTTCTTTTTCTTCCGTTTCTCTTTCTCTTCATCTCTTTCCTTTGACCTCTTTAGTCTCATCTATTACTTCACTTCTCTAATCTCTCCTGCCACCTCTCATATTCATCCTGCTTGCTTTTCTCATCACTGTCATGTAATCATTCATTCACTACACACTTATCAAAAGCACTTGCATGTTCATTGCAGCACTATTTACAATAGCAAAGTCATGGAATCAACTTAGGTGCCCATCAATGGTGGACTGGATAAAGAAAATGTGGTACATATACACCATGGAATACCATGCAGCCACAAAAAAGAACAAAATCATGTCCTTTGCAACAAAATGGATGCAACTAGAAGCCATTATCCTAAGCAAATTAATGCAGAAACAGAAAACCTAATACTGCATGTTCTTATAAGTGGGAGCTAAACCTTAGGTGCACAAGGACATGAAGATGGCAACAATAGAAACTGGAGACTACAAGGGCTGAAAAACTCATTGTTGAAATCATTCTCTAGATATAAATCTATCAAACATTGTACAGAAAAAATGAAGATGATAGTTTATCAGTCAATGATATTTCTTCAGTGTATTTGATTAAAGTGTAAAATAACTGGTAATACATTACTGGTGTCAATGTTTAGTTGGGTTGATATAAAAGATAAAGCATTCTGTAAAGAAAAAAAAAGTTTTGGATATACCAGTTCCTATGTTAGGCTCAGAGGATGTATTAACAAGAAAGACATGGTCATTGCCCTCATGAAGTTTTCATTCCAGTGAAGGGTAAAGGACATAGCATAACTATATGAACAAAAAGTAAATAAATTAATTAAATAATTTCAAATTGTGGTAATATTTAGAGTGAAAACAAAAATAGCACTAGAGAAATATGGGAAAAGAAGTAAGCAAGGTATCTCGGCTCACTGCAACCTGTGATCTCGGCTCACTGCAACCTGCAACCTCCGCCTACCGGGTTCAAGTGATTCTCCTGCCTCAGCCTCCCAGCAGCTGGGATTACAGGCACCCGCCACCACACCAGACTAATTTTTTTGTGTGTGTGTTGTGTGTATTTTGAATAGAGACGAGGTTTCACCATGTTGGCCAGGCTGGTCTCGAACAGCTGACCTCAAGTGATTTGCCTGCCTCAGCCTCCCAAAGTGCTGGGATTACAAGCGTGAGCCACACACCCAGCCTAGAGCAATTATTCTTAATTTCTTTTTTCCCATAGACTCCTTTAGAGTTTGGTGAAAACTGTCCATTGATTCTCAGAGTAGTCTTTGAGAAATATAAAATAAAATACATGGAATAAAAAATATAGCAATTATACTGAAATATAGATCTATTCACACATCTTTTGGGAGTCCACTGACCCCCAGGTTAGATTCATTGTAAAACATCTTAAAGAGTTTGGATATTATTTTAGATAGAATAGGAGGTAAAAATAAGGTTGTAATCACTGGTATAATATAGTATGATTTATATTTTTAAATGATCACTCTTATTACCACATGGTAATTGATTTCATAGGCCAATAATGGAAGCACTTAGAAGGCAACTTTACTGCTGTAGGAAAGAGATAATCCTAGCTTGGACTCAGATAGTAACCGTGGAGAAGGCTATTTCTAAAAAGTGTCACTTAGAATCTTCCCATAAAGGAACATGCATTCCCTAAGTAGAGAATAAAGAAATAGGAACAGAAAAAGTATAATAAATAAGTCTTTTTCTCTTCCTACTTCCTAAAGTCTCTCGTCAGTCCTCTGAAGGTTTCCTTAGTAACACAAGTTTAGCAAACTCTTCTGAAGAGCTTGTGGCTTATAGCCAATAAAATATATAAAAAGATTTCTTCATACTTACTTGAAGCAAATATGTTTCCAGTAAATCTTAAAAGAAGTTGTTCTCCTTCTCGAACTTGGAAATGACGAGATGGCTCTGGAGGTCCCCCAAACCCTTCCAAGCGCAGGCCCTTAAGCACCTGGCTTAAATCTTTGGAAGGCACCACTAAAACAGCTATTCTATGTGGATTGTCCTTCTGGTGAGACAGTACTATGCAGGCAGTGGTGCTGAGCATGGCTTCCTCTAAAGATTTCACAAAAGTAACCAAATGACTATTGTCCATGGTGGAAGAGAGGTGAAGTACAATAAACCTGCATGGAAGAAAGAGGTGAGACCCCAGGGAAAAATGCAGCATCAAGAACATCACTGATATCTAATAACACCCAAGAAAAGAGCCATATCAAACAGATGTCTTTTAAAATCAAGTATTCTCAAAGACAACAGGTGAGATTCATTAATGATTGTAAAGAAACTCTTGGCCATCAAGAAACCAGCTCAGGCTGGGCACAGTGGCTCACGCCACTTGGGAGGCGTCCCAGCACTTTGGGAGGCCATGGAGGGTGGATCGCTTGAGCCCAGAAGTTCAACACCAGCCTGGGCAACATGGCAAAACTCAATCTCTATAAAAAAAGAAATAAATAAAAAAAGAAACCAGCTGAAATCAAAATAAATTCTAAAACATGTTCTTAAACGAAGAAGTCATACAGTCTCAGCTCAGCTCTAAACATGGCAGCATATTTTAAGTGATATTTTAATTAGAATTACAAAAGAGCATATTTAAAATATAGAAGAGAAAGATGAGCACAATAATTTATTGACTCTCCATAGGATGCAGAATGTATACCATAATTAAATGGGGATTAAAATATGCATCTCTGTGTAGGTGGGAAGGATCGTTAGGATGGACGTTGGTAGGAATTGCATTGTGTCTCACCCTCCCCGCACACGTACACATTCATATGTTGAAGTACTATCCCCTAGTACCTCAGAATGTGACCTTATTTGGAGATAAGGACTTTACAGAAGTAATCAGGTTAAGGTGAGGTCGTTAAGGTCTTCTCTAATCCAGTATGACTGATGTCATAAAAGAGGGAAATTTTAACACATAGAAATGCATACAGAGAAAACACCCTGAGACCATGAAGATGGCCATCTACAAGCCAAGAAAAGAGGCCTGGGCAGATCCTTCCCTCACAGCCCTTGGAAGGAACAAACCCTGCTAGCACCTTGATTTTGTACTTCTGGCCTCCAGAACTGTGAAACAATAAGTTTCTGTTGTTTAAGCCACCAGTATGTGGTACATTGTTAGAGCAGCCTTGACAAACTAATACAGACCTCTTTCCCTGGACTGGGCTACCCATTCTCAAATTCTTCTTCAGTGATTTGGCCTAAAAGAGGCCCTCACCCAGAGCAGCCCTACATCCATAGACAAGGACTGACCAATGTGGGGATGTAAGGCCAGCTGCCTTGGTACTCGCACTGCAGAGCTCCCCGGAGCGTGTCAGGCTACAGAAATACTTCATCTGAAACCATGTTTTTTTCCATCTTCCTCCTTTGCCCTACAGGATTCACCCAAGAGCTTTCTTTCAATAAATCACTTGCTTTTCATCTCAGACTCTATTCCTAGGAAACTGGATTCAAGACAATCATAAATGTAAAACTTCCCATTATGAAATAAAAGCTATCTTTAGATATATGATCACCTGTCTCTATGAGTGGCTACTCTTCATGAACCTTAAATCTGTCTAAAACTCTTCTCATAATGGGCTGTCTAGAAAACATGGAAATGAGAAAGCAAAATGAGGGCACTGAAGTAACAAATTCTGCTTATCTATACATAGTTATGAGATATGCATAATATGAACAGTTAATTACTATCTCCATGGTATTTCAGAAATGAAGGTGCTATTTTAAAACTATTTTGTAGTTAGCAGAAACCTGTAGTTATGAGTGCTTTCCCAAAGTACTTGTTTAACTATCATAAATGAAATTACAGATAGCATACCCATGTCAATTCTGGTTTGTATTTTAAGTACCCTTTAAAGAATGGTTAATATTTCTATTCGAAGAATAAAAATTTAATCTTACTATTCTATTTCTATAAACACCAGTTATGACCATCAGAAAGAGTATCATCAACTTTGATTGTTTTTGATGGTATTACCTCTCCAAATGTTCATACAATTCAACTGATACCAAGCCGCTCTGTATGGTTTTCACAACATCATCAAGCCCACACCAACCACTGTCTTGGCTTCTGAATCCCAGTAATTTCAAACATTCACTGGCATTTTTCCTAGGTTGTCTTATGGAGGCAATTTTTGTCCTATATAATGGTAACAGAAGAGATATTGGTACAATTTACATGGTATAAATCTTATTTAATGCATTCATTCTTTCATTGTGAATGATCTAATAACAATTCATTAAGTACATACTATGTGCCAGGAATTATGCTTTGCACCAGGAACACAGAGATCAAACTATATAACCCTTGCCCTACAGAAGCACGTAGTAACACAGTATTATCTGATTACAGCACAAGGTGACCTGTGTGATAATTAAAGAAACGTACATGGTGGTTTAGGAGCAGAAGCAAGAGGTTCAGGAAGCTTGCAAAGTGAAAATGCTAATATTTGAGATGAGCTTTGGAGAATGACAAGCTTTTTGCAACTGGCAAAATAGATTTAAGAGAGAACCCAAAAACATTAATAAACTCGCTGATGTAAACCCAGATGCTCTAGAATAGCAAAGAGTGGTTGTATAGCAAAAAAGGGAAGAGCATACACCCAGGAGCAAAACTGCCCAGTTTCAAAGCCTGGGTGACTCTGCCTCTTGTGAACTGTATGACCACGGGCAAATTATTTGATTTCTTTCTATCTGTTTTCTTACCTATCATATGAAAATAATAATGGTACTGATATGGTTTGGCTGTGCTCCCATCCAAATCTCATTTTGAACTGTAGCTTCCATAATTCCCACGTGTTGCCATGTTGTGAGAGGGACCTGGTAGGAGATAATTGAATCATTGGGGCAGTTTCCCCTCATACTGTTCTCATGGTAGTGAGTAAGTCTCATGAGATACGATGGTTTTATAAGGGGTCTCTCCTTTTGCTTGGCTCTCATTCTCTCTTGCCTTCTGCCATGTAAGATGTGCCTTTCACCTTCCACCATGATTGCAAGGCCTCCCCAGCCACATGGAACTGTGAGTCCATTAAACTTCTTTTTCTTTATAAATTATCCAGTCTTGTGTATGTCTGTATCAGAGGCATGAAAATGGACTAATACAAGTACCGACATCATAGGATTAAAGGAATTAATATTTCTAAAGCACTTATAATTGTAGTAAGCATAAATAGTATTAATATTCTAACTCTGCTTTCTGCTGTAGACACAGCCAATCTGCTTTCCTGTACAATTTTCCTTCTCGTGTAGCCTGCCCCACCCAAAGGCCCTGAAGAAATTGGATGTATGTACCATGTGATACTTTTCCCCAACCACAGCTCATGTGACTAACAGTATACCAATTTCCAACAGCCAGCCAATTTGATTCCTTTTCTTTGGAATTTGACTAAGTGGCCCAGGGACTGTAACTTGTCACAGTCCTGTTTCTGTGGTACCTTGGTCAATGAAAATTAATAAGCAGAAAGATTATTCAGAAAGGAAAAATAGATGCTAAGAGAGAAAAAGGAGGAAAATCAAGAGGAGAGGATCCACATAGTCCTAGAGATGGAGAAAGCAGAGGTTCACTGTTGTAGCCTCACAATAAACTCTTTTCTTGAATTCGTTTAAGTGAACATCTGTTCCCTACAACTAAAGGAAGAAAAGTCCCTATTACTGAACATCTTTGGGGAAAAATACCTAGTCTAATGATGCTACCTACACTCCACAAAGAGACAGAGCCATGGTATATGAATGGAGACCAGAATGTGAATTTCATGTCTTCATTTGTGAAGTGAACTAGAGTTACAGGCTTAAAAACCAACTTACTTTCACAGGTTGACCTGTCCTATGACCCATAGATTCAGATTAGAAACTGAACTTGATTTAAAATGTCTACTCTGAAAACTTCTTACTCTGTATTGGTTACTTCAGGAGATCAGCTAGATTAAAATTAGGAGCTTAGGGGAAAAATAACGTTTACTTTTATGCTGTTGGGTTATAACCACAGATATGGTAAATTCTGTAACCCTTGGAAGTTAATAATTTATTCACACAGGAAGTTACACTCTTACTGAATCCAGAATATTGGTCATTTACTAGAAATTGACTTCAATGTAATTTTTTTTTGATAGCATTCATTCACTTTCTTTTCTGTCAAAACCTAAAGTATTTGTGGAGACCAACAGGCTCCCAAGGGTAGTGGGGCTGGTCCCTACTCCCACGACCATTGGGTATATAACCTGAGCCAAATAATGCATTGGTCATTCATTAATGCTGCTCACCAGAATATCCAGTTTCGCCCTGATCTGAATACATGACAGGGTTACACTTCCTGGCCTCTGTGGTTGAGTGGGGCCAAGTGACTTGTTCCAGTAAATGATGTGAATGAAAAAAATATGTGTCACTTTGAGGCCAAGGACTTAATTGCTAATATAGGTCTATCCAAAGGTCTTTCTTCTGCCACTGTGATGGCAACCAAACAGTGGCTGTTCTATCTAGAGTGAGGATGACCAAGAAGCAGCCTACCTTTGATGGCCATGACAGATGCAAAGATTGTCATTTAAGCCCTTGGGATTTGAGAGTTTTGCTATCATGCCATAACCTAGGCTAATCTGTGCTATATCTGTCTTCCGGTTCCAGTGATCCATTCAGTGATGGATTTGTGACAGATCTGGAGTGAGAATCAGGCCCTGTGCTTTTATGCATATTCATAGGGAAAAAGCTTCCTCTTTTCCACTGAACTTGGACTTATAAAGATGTAACTATGTTGCCAGAATGAGGAACAAGCATGTCAGAGAATGGAATTGGCACAGAGGAAAGCAGATAGAGATGAAGAAGAGAGACTAGGTTCTTCCTGGTTGAGGAAAAAATATATAGATAGATACATCCTCAGATTTTTAATTTACATATATCAAAAATTCTTTTTGCTTAAACACTTTGGATTGGCTTTCCTATCACTTAAATCAAAAGAGTCCTTAACGATATAAAGATTAAACTTAAACTTTAATAGGCACAGTCCACTTTCAAATTAAATAATCTGATAGTATACTTGTGTCTCGCAACTGTTAACAGCTCTGTAACTAAACTATTTCCTTAATATATGCTAATTGCAAAGTTTGACAACTAGTATTGTCTGACAGTGAATAGCACTTGATCAAACTCCATAAAAGGCAACATGCTGACATAGTGATAGTTCCAAAAATAGTAAAGATTTATTTTTTAAATGTGTTTATTTTAAAATGACCAATTTTGCTTGGGACTCACCCAGACAGTACTAATCTTTCTGAGGCTACAGATTAAAATGTCATGCTACTTTATCTGTGGAAAAAAATAATATATGATACAGAATTTGACAAGCATTCAAACCATCAAAATTCTCATTCTATATTGTATTTTACTTTCAGGATATTTTCTTTGTGATATTCCTGATGCGTAGATATTTAAACATGAATGTCACCAATGTTTTGAGGTTAACTTTTTCTCAGAAAAGTATAATTTAGTCATTAAAGTATTAATTTTAAATAGTGTGCTGTATTCAAAAAACTTCAAATATTTTCCCACTTTAAGTTTTTCATGTTGATCGTAAAATTCATTTAAAATGGAAAAGTAAAGGGAAGAAGAAAGTCCACATAGCCACATTGCCTGAAGTCAAATATTATAATATATTGATAAATTTCTGGTAGTTTTTATTTCTACATGGATTGTTATTTGTCTTTAAAGTGGTGAAATATTTGACATATTTTAAAATATGTCATACTTACATTAATATTATGTCATATATATTGCCATATTTATGTCAATATTTGACATATTTTATGACAAACTGTGTACCTTAATTTTACCATTTGTAATCGGTGTAATCACTGTTGGATATCAGTTCAAATGACCTGAGTGCTTACCACACAGCTGAGAGAAACGTTCTCTCCTGAGGTAACTGCATTCTGACTGTAGGTCCATCTACCCTTGGAGCTTTACCCAGTTCAAGGTGTCACAGTTACAAGTATTGTACAGAGAAAAAAAACCCTACATAATCTAAGTAGTCCTCAGTCTTCATGTATGGTCCCATTCTCTTTTGCTTTGCTGCTGTTGCTGCCTCACTGCTATTGAAAACGGAAGATCCTCCATGATCTGATGCAATGCCCTCGTTTGGTGTATTTACCTACATGTGCCACTATTCTGGCAATAGTTTTTAAGGTGAGGAAAAACAAGAAAACTCTCCACTGTTACGCTATGTGTGATTCAGTTATTCCACCCTGAGCTTGAGCTCCCAATGACACTGTACCTTAGTGGACCCATGCACCCTGGCCCCCAACATGCCCACACAGTAATTTTTTTCAAAGAAATTTTCACAGTGCTAGAACTGTCTTATATTTTATTCAGTTTCTGGACAAAAATGAGCCTAGGTCATCCTAGGATGAAATTTAGTCATCCTTTCAAATTTCTTTCTCTATTATGCTATGTTTTCTTGCCAGCTGACAGCAGAATATCCACTTAAACCTAACAGAAACGTTTCAATAATGTTGCACCTCAGGAAAAAAAAAAGGGAGTGATGACTTCAATCTCTTTCATCTCAGAAGGTTCTGTTCACTCTGTAGATTTGCCTGTGTATTCCTAGGGACGATAAGATTCATATACCAAGGAGTATACAGATAAGTAGATGTATTGGCTAAGACTCTTTGGGGTACAGGTAACAGAAACCCAAATCCATTTTACTTAGTTATAAGTGAATTAATTATAGTAATCCTTGATTGTTAATGGGGCAAACAGACAAATGTGGAGGGCATCAGATAAAAACTCTGTCTCAAATTGGAACATCATCTTTATCTAATTACTTCTCTTCTCTGCATCTTTCCTTTTTCATCTAGTACTATTAATGATCATTTTTTTTCCAGCAGCAGAAATCACGGCTGTTGACAACTCTGGAGTTTTATATCCTAAGATACGAGCTACTCCCAAAATTACCCTTTTTATTAGGCATCAGGGAATTATGATCAGCCTCTTATAGGTCAAGTGTTTAATTATATGTAGGGATATTAATGAACATAGAAGCTCCCACTGCATCTGCATGGATAGAAAGGGCAATTTGCAGAAATTGTAGTACAGTTCCCAAAATACAAGGTGTCTAGCAGGGAAAGCAATAGATATGCCTTCCAGCCTGCATTTTCTCAAGCCTAACAGTGCACAATTACATCTTTCCCAGTTAAATGGCCTAAGTACCTCATAAACAATATTCAGAAGATTTTTCACAAGATTAAAAAATCTGCTCCAATGCACCTTAATATTTTGTTTCTCTAACTGGGAAATAGACACTATTGGGAATTTTTCAAGGATAGTTTCTTTTTTATTTAAAAACTAAATTATTTCTCACTTGGCATTCCAATTCACAGGGAATCTTATTTTCTTAAGGAAAACAGTATTTATGAATTAAAAATACTTCTAAGTACACTACCTCCAAGTTTAACACATGAAACAAATCTTATTTTCTCAGTAAGCATTTACTTTAATGTTTCACTGAAACAATTTTACTCTATTAAATGAGATTTGCCTGCGTTGACAATACAGCACTCATTGAGAAGCACAAAGGAAAATGTAGTATGTGTGATTTCATTATCTATAAAATTATCATTTCCTTCTTAGGTAGACTCTAAAATATCATAAATTTAATACACAAAATCCAGAATTATAAATAACAAATTTAGAATAACAAATTTAGAATAATCTTTAGTGTAAAACAGCGAGATCTTGATAAATGTGCTTTTGGATACGTATTTTTTTGGCTTGCATACTTTTAAAAGAATTTTTTGATACAAATTCTTTTGAAATTTTCCAAACTCCTCTCCAAATAAAATGTGTGAAGTCAGGGTTGCAGCTAAGGGAGCAACCAGGCAGGAATGAGGGGATTACTAAGATGGCAAACACCTTTCCTGTAATGTAGATGCAGGAGTATCAAACTGTAAGCAATAATCAAGTGAGCAGAACATGACACTGTCAGTCCTTGGGATCACAGCCATGTGGGAAAGGTGAACTTGAGACCTTCACCAAGACTCTCAAGAAGGCTAATGTAGCCCCAGGTAAGTAGCAGATGGTTCTCAGCAGAGGTAGGAACAAATGCCACCTTGAGGAAAGCAACTCCATTATGCCTGAAGAAACCCCACGTCTGCATGCTTGCAAGCAAAAGTTCTCAAACAAATTAGAAGCTAAATACCATGGATGACAGATATAAACACACCCAAAGACTTCGGATGTTAGACTTAGCAGATTTAAGATGAAAACAACTATATATGAAAAGTTTAATAAAGGACAGTATCCCAAAAATAAGAAGGCAGGAAGAAACTCTAAAGATAATTAGGGAAATTTAAATAAGGGCCAAGTAGAACTTTTTTTTTTAGACAGGGTCTCACTCTGTCACCCAGGCTGGAGTGTAGTGGCATGATCTCAGCTCACTGCAGCCTCAATCTCCTGGGCTCCCACCTCAGCCTCCCCAGTAGCTGGGAAAATATAACTTTAAGAAATAAAAAATAAAATTGTCTAAAACAAAACTCAAATAATAGATTAAAAGTACATTTTTAAGGTATGCGTTATTTTTGCCATTTCAAACTGGAATGTGAATAAATTGCACAGAATATGGCACATAGAGACAGGGAGCTGGAAAACAGAAGGAAAGTAAACAATACGGAATTTAAAAAGAGGTGGTCATACATACATCTATGTGGAAACTCGGAAGGACAGAGTGCATACAATGGAGAAGTGCCAGCATTTGATTAGAAAGCACATAAGAACTTTTCAGAAATGTGAAAAGGCATACATCCACTTATTCAGGAAGCACAATATATTGTATTCATAAAAAGTTTAAAATTTGTATCTAGACAGATCATAGATAGACACAAAACACCAAGTGCAAAGAAAAGATCTTGAAAGCAGCAGGCAAAATAAAGCAGATCACCCATAAAGTTATGAAAATTGCATCCACTGCAGTCTTCAGAACAGCAATAAAGAGTGGCATAATATCTCCAAAGAAGTGGAAAAAATTCATTTTCATCCTAGCATGTTACATCAAATGTGGTAGGTGGTCTCCAAAGACGATGCCTAGTGAACTATGCTCTCTCCCAAACAAACCAGAGTTACTCAACTTTAACCTATAGAGTGCTGCCAGAGAAGAAGAAGAAAATGTATCAGGACAAATATAAGTATATGTGATCAAACAGAGAAATACATAAAAGCAAAAGAATAATTGAAAATTTCAGAATAGTGGTTAAATTTGGTGGGGATGAGTGACTGTGGTGAGGACAAAGGGGATGGAATGAGGTGGGGCAAGTAAGGAGATGCATACTTTTATCAATAATGATCAGTTTATTGTTTGATATTAGCTTTACTAGTTGTCCATTTCATTATATGGTGTGACTTACATATATTTTATAAATATTCTCAGGCATGAATCACATATTACATTTGAACAACTTAATCTTAAAAACAATTGCATTGTGTAGGAATTGTCATTTTTCATGGGAAAAAACCATTTTCCTGTCTAACTCTCTAAAATATTGACTGCATAGTAAGTAATAAGCTCCTATTTAATAAAGTATTGTTCCTCTTTACTGCTATGAGAAATCTTTTCTGGCTCATAATTAAATGACTCTCATCCTTTCACTAGAAATCATTCAGACATAAAGGAATATAACACAATACAGACCTTTCATTCTTAATATTCAGACTATGCTTTGGCCTCAAATAGTTTTTATCTTTTTCATTACATGGGGTATGGATTGCTTTTTGTGTTTCTGTTTCCATAGAAAATGTCCAACTGGCTTTCATTCTTTGATTAAAGAATGTTAAATAAACAGTTGAGATGGAGTCTCATTTGCTTGTTTTATGCTCCACTAGATGGAAAAAAATGCACCTACTATGTCTGAGACTAATAACAACATAGCACATTGTAATGTATCAATTTAACATTGTCAAAAAGTGCAGATGAATTTGCAATACAATTTACATTTCCACGAGTTTGCTCATTAATTTATTTAATTTACCTAATGTTTTTAGCACTTACTATGTTGCAATTGTGCTAAGTCATGACATGTAAAAGAGAATATATATTATTGCTACAGTAGAATGTGGGATGTGTACAAAGGATGGGGTTGGCACAAAAAAAAAGAGCACTTGATTCCTCCTAGAGAGCTTAGGATATCTGGACAGAAAAAGAGTTGAACTGGAACTTATAGAATGGGCAAGAGTATATCAGTTAAATGTGGCAGAAGAAAGATTTTCTAGAAGACAGATTATGTACAAAGGCAAAAAAAAGTGGTTTATTCTAGCAACTTGGCCAATTTAACTGATGACAAATAGCCACTTTCACACTCCACAGGAATTCTGGACAAAATGTCACATACACACACACACACACGTGCACACACACACACACACAATTATATGAACTCAAAAGCTGAAAAAGAAATCCCCCCTAGATCTGGACTCAAGGATCTAAAAAGCAATAATTCTCTTTCTTCACTAGGGAACTCGAGGAATTGATTCTGTGGGTGCTCCTTCCCCTATCAGCCTCTTCTTTTCAACCCCAACCATGCACACGTGCCAGGGGCTTGAGGTACAGTTTAATATCTATTCCCAGACATACGATACAACCTCCAGCTGCACAGGGAGGGAACTTGAACTAAGTCATGAAGCTGGAATCTCAGAAGGGCATCACTGGCCATGAGAGAGGCATAACACTCTCTGGTTATTTGGTTATTGGTAGCAATAACCAAAACCCTTTTGCTTGTTGGCTCAAGAAAATAGTCAAGAAGCACACACACACAAAATTAATTGCTTCGGCTTGGGGGAAAAGGGAGAAGAAGAACTGATATTTATATCTGATCAAAAATTAAAATCAATACTTGGAAATGAATGTCTAAGGGCAAGAGCCATAGAACAGAATCAGTATGAAATTCTGCAAGATTACGCTGTACTCCTAGATAGATGATATGGTGTTATACATCATGTTAATAGATAGATGATAGAATAATCAATCTAAAAAAGACCATAAAATAAGTATGCTTAAATAGTTAAAGGAATAAAGGAAGAAATACAGTTGGCCCTTGAACAACATAGGTTTGAATTCTGTGGGTGTGCTTGTGCACAGATTTTCTTGCTCCTCTGCCACTCCTGAGACAGCAAGACCAACCCCTCCTCTTCCTCCTCCTCAGCCTACTCAACATGAAGATGACAGGGATAAAAACCTTTATGATTATCCACTTCCACTTAATGGATAGTAAATATATTTTCTCTTCCTTATGATTTTCTTAATAACGTTTTCTTTTCTCTAGCTTATTTTATTATAAGAAGCAGTATATAGTACATATACCTTACAAAATATGTGTTAATAGACTGTTTATATCATTGGTAAGGCTTTTCTCCTGGTCAACTGTAGGCTATAAGCAGTTCAGTTTTCGAGGAGTCAAAAGTTATACACATATTTTCAACTTCTTGGTGGTTGGCACCCCTAATCCCCCTGCATTGCTCAAGGATCAACTATATAAAGCACAGTAAAACAATGAAGCAGATTGGAAAAAGCACTAAGCTTTTAGAAATGTTAATTATAGTGAATAAAATGAACAATTTAAACATTATAATAAATTAATAATGTGTATAATAAACCTAAGGAAATTACCCAAGCACATCATATAAAGTATTTAAAAATATCAAAGGAAGATTATGAAATATGGACAATAATATAAATTATGTTTAACTCATTTATATTTATTGTCATAACAGATTATTTTACTTATATTATCTTGCTTACACTTGCTCTTAAAAGTAGACACATATCACCATGCTGATGTTTTGTTTGTCTGTTTTCTTTCCGTTATCTCTCTTTCATATAAATTTTTACTTTTGATTTTTTTTGCTTTTATATTATTTATGCTCAATATCAAATTTTAAAAATAAGAATAATACTTGCTTGTTCTCGATATCTTGAATCTTATTAAGTCAGCCTATTAATTTTATATACTTATTTTGTAGATAAGAGCATGTGAGTAGTCCATTCTGAGAGCCCTTGTATTTAAAAACAAAACAAAACAAAAACAAAATGACTTGTTTGTAGGATGAAAACCCTGATTTCCCAATCTTGCCCTTAGAGAACTTGAGAGCTTTGAAGATTTTGGTCCATTTCTATTTCCTGATATTAGTGCTGCAAAGAATAAAACTGACACCAAACTGATTTCATTCCTTTTTTACATAATCTGTTTCTGGTTAATGGATGCTTATGGAATTATGTTTTATTTAAACCTACATTTCAGTTTGCCATGTTATGTCTAAGTATGGGTCTTTTTTCATAAATATTTTCTAGTAACCAATCAGCACTTTTAACTCAAGGCTTTAATCAACATCAAAAAATCAAATTCACCTAGGCCTTTGATTGTTTCTTTTTTTATGATTGCTTGCCCTCTTCTTCAATGGTACCTATAATTATTAGTTTGCAGCACTTTGAAATGACTCCTTATCATATTTTGGTCCGTTTTCATCTCAGCTTGTTATCTTTATGCCACATCCTTTTGTCCTTTCATCTTTTCTTCATCTATTCTGATGATTTTCTGCTAGTGTTTCTTGGCAATTATGTTTACTGGCTACAACTAAACTTATAAAATAGGTTTCTTTAATATTCTCCAGGTAACTGTAATTCTCATTATTCAAATGACTGTGAAATATCAGGATGATGCTCTCTCTCTCTTCCTTTGTATTTCTACAAGTTTTTTTAATATATATTCTTTAGAAATCTTGGTATTGATTTGTTTTTCTTAAAACACCATGTAGGATTTTGGTTTTTTTCTTACCCTTGAATGAATGCTCATCCACCTTTTATAGTTTGGTAGCTATTTGAATCTCTTTCTTGAATCTAGAGACGAGATCCCTTTGCATAATATCTGATTCAATTGTCAGCATCTAGCTATTTTTACTGAGTGTAATTCCTCTGGACTAAGGTATGTCTTTCTCCTACCTGTGCTGACTAAATTTCCAGCGCTTTGAATAGATTGAAGGTTTCAAAATGCACCACCCCAGCATGCATTTCTGCTAGAGTTCTTATTGTCTCCATCTTTATCTTTATACTTGCAGGAATTTTGGGATCCATAACAGCTAAAATTATTACCTTTTGTGGATCCACAATATCTTCTTTCTAGATTAAAGATATTTCATAATATTTTAATACAGAATTTAAATACAAGGCATTTGACTGCAAGTTTTAATCATCTAAGCTTCTTTGTTTGACATTAAGCCAGTTTACAATATTAGAAACTTACTCACCGGTTGAAATACGAAGGTGTAATCCTATTTATTGTGGCACTTGCTCTTCTTTTATGATCTATCTCAGAACCAAGGTTGTTTTTATCAAGGTATGGAGAACAAGGTAAAAACAAAGTGACTGGCTTCTGAAAAGGATAAGTTGATGGGTGCCGAATGTGAATCAGAGGGCTTGTGGATTGGACTGAGTAGAAAGTATCTTGCTGTGCTTTTAAATGTGCCACCAGAGCTGGGTCAACTGGTTGGATCTAAACAAAAAATATATTTTTTCTTATGTTTTAATAGAAAAGATGCAAACTATTGGTACATTTCTAATCCAGTTTTTTGAAAATTCTATGCAGCATAGTTTTATACATTTCTCTATATATTGTTAGTTGTAATCAACAATGCATTTTATAAAATATTTATAATATATAAAAGAACACAGTATTAGGGCCCTTTTTACAAAGTCCTTCTGAAATCTGGGTTCCCTGTCTTATGTTATAAATAACTAAGAAACAGACTTAATTGCAGGCAACAAAATGACCTAGAAAACAAAATAGATGTTTTATAATGATTTCTAATTAGAAATTGTTAGATCAAGTGATCTTTAGAAACTAGAAAAACATGACTTGTTTCTTTTCACATAAGAATGGTTAAAAATAAAAAATAGCTAAGATGATTCCAACATTTCAAAGTGCGTGGAAAATATCTATAAATAAGATATTTATTATATGTTTTCTTCCTAATCGTTCTTCTTCACTTACCACTTACATTAACAACTGGGAGAAATAGAGAGGAGAGCATGGGAGGGGAATGAGGGTAGACGAACAGGGAATATTATTTGAGGAAATAAATCTTGTAAAATATACATTTACATGCCCTTTGCAAATAGTGTTTGCATATATTAAATCTTTACTCCCAGAAAATGGCTGTTTCATAATTAAATATAACAAAATATTTATTATAATAAATATTTTAATTGATTGTCCTCTTTTTTGTCATCCTCGCTGATCAAAATCTTTGAATTATATGTATGTTCCAAAGTCTGTTGTCAATTCTTTCATAGCCATGCAACATAAATTTTCCCAATAAATATCATAAAGAAAACAACACAACACAAAAGACTAACTGGGAAAATCTTTCGAATAAAGAGAAGATTTATTTTTAATGAGATTTAATATGCTCAAAATCATTACATTATTGCTGATATCACTATATATTAGGCCGTTACAACTACAAGAAAATAATCCATTTTTTGTTATATTAAATATTGATACCTTCTTTGTTGTTTAGAACCATGCTTGATGACCCACAAAATCTATGAGCAGGAACTCACCTATTTTTAATATGTTTACCTTTAACTGCACCAGCACTGGAGAGGTAAAAACTCCTGGAGGGTAATTTAAGGATATTCGGGAATCCATACTTGACTTAAGAGCGAGGCCTTTCTTTGTTACTGTGAACGACTCTTTCTTTAAACAAGACACAACAGAAAAGATGCCCAATTTGTAAACTTTTACTGAAGCACAGGTCCCCTGTATAGAATAAAGAACATTAAAATAAGCTATAGCACTGATTTGAAAAATATTTGCTGTATAGACTCTATGGATTGTCAAAAAAATCTATACACTCTGTATTTAATCACCTACAACTTAAAATGATTCCAATAACCTAAAATGGATGGTCATTTTATGAGATTAAGTAGAAATAGATAAGAGTTTCTCAAATTTAGACTACACAATAAAAAACAGAAATAAACATACTTCTTATATTTAAATTAAATCTTCCCCCCAAATTGTGTGAATAATGGGCAATTACTTTCAGTGTTTTCACAAATATGATTGTTCCTAGAATTCTAGCCTCCATTAGCGAGAATCGATTTTAAATATTGACCTTTATCCAAAACATTCAACACTGTTCTAGGGAATCCTAAGGACTGGAATTCCATTATTTGTGTAGTTTGCTCAAACACTGTAACACCTGTGCTGTCAGCAAATTCTTTCTTCTAATAGCTCACAGTATCTTAGGTTCCCCAAATAAAGTCATTTTCTCTTTGCCTCTCCTCTTTGCAGTGGGAGCAAATGACTAAGATATTTGTGTTTCTTTTTATACAATGACATTCAAATTTGTAATGCATATATACAGACACATACTCAAGGTTTTTTATTGCACAAAAGGGAACTGCGTACATAAATGAAAACAAAATGATCTTCTCCTATAATCACCAAAGCTTAAAATGAGGAGGCAGACTTAGAAGTAATTTGGTCTATTCATACTTCCCCAATCGGCAGCCGGGCTCTGCCCCAGCATGCGTGGATAATCATGCTCACATACACGAAAAAACATTTCAGGGACAATCACAATGGAAAATAGTCTACCATTTGAAAGCTGACTAAGGAAGAGATTTCACAATATCGCTGAATGAATCTGTCTCTGGGAAAATTCAGGGCATGGTGAATATTGTTAACCGGCCAGAGGGAAAATTGTGAGAGGTGAAAAAGAAAGATCTTCTAGAAACCAACAGTGGTTGCCGTGCACTTCGATCATATTTGATAGATACTGAAAGGCCAAAAGAGTTTTTAAATAATTAGAATTTTAGAATGTCATACGATCCACATAAAAATTTGGAAGTAATCCAAAGTTTAAAATGTTTTTCTTACTATAAAGAGAAAAATTCATGCCTGTATTTGTTATGATAGACAATGATTCCCTCGCTCTCTCTCTCTTTCTCGTCCTCTGTCTCTCTCTTTTTTGCTTTAATTATCCATTTACTGAACATCTTCCAAACCCATTTTGTGACAAGTGGGCTACAAGCAGTTTTTGCTTGTATTGTGATAGTTACACAGACTGGCCAAAACTTAAGAGCCCCAGTCAAGGGCAATGCTGACTAGACTATCATACCTATAAACTTCTGATACTAAATATAAAATGTATTAGTTGCAGGAACTGAAATAAGTAAATGTAATAGGCTTAGCTTTGATACTCAACTATAAAACCTTATTTGTAACCCAGAAAAAATCAAAATCACAAAATAAATATATAATAAATAATTCCATGTATATATGAATTTTTTTACATTTATTCCCTGCCTGTCTCATCAAACGACAACTTACATAAAGCTGAAAAAGATAAATATTTTAATTGCTTAAAAAGAAGTTCAGTGGCCCAAAGAAAAACTTTAAGTATTAGTCTCCATAAACTCCATACTAAATTTATTATTTTTATTTTTTTGAGACAGAGTTTCACTCTTATTGCCCAGGCTGGAGTGCAGGGGTGCGATCTCGGCTCACCGCACCCTCCGCTTCCCGGGTTCAAGCGATTCTCCTGCCTCAGCCTCCCCAGTAGCTGGGATTATAGACATGCACTACCAGGCCCAGCTAATTTTGTATTTTTAGTAGAGATGGGGTTTCTCCATGTTAGTCAGGCTGGTCTCGAACTCCCAACCTCAGGTGATTCGCCCACCTTGGCCTCCCAAAGTGCTGGGATTACAGGCCTAAGCCACCACGCCTGGCCTCCATACTAAATTTAATAGTTGTTATATTCTCTCTTCACAGCATATGAATTTGTGATCATACAGAGCCTCAGAGTTATTACAATTAAAATTTGACATGAAAATGATAATTTATTAACAACTAACATGTGTTTATAGGCTTCCGTCTCTCTTCATAAGTTTATTATCTATTTAATTCTTACAACCATACCAGGTAGACACTATTATCATGTTTATCTCTCAGATGAAGTAACTGAGTCACAGCAAGTTTACGTAATTTTCCCAAGTTCACACAGCAAGAAAGTGTAAAAACCATATTTCAAACCTAACCAGTCTTCTTCCACAGCCCACATCTTAACTACCACATATACTTTCTCCCATGTGTAGACCAAATTTCATTTCTAGACTTACTAACAATCTCAAGGCATACACAAATTTTTAAATTTCTTATCTATTTTCCCAACCCATGAATAATAAAAATTAAAGCTACTATCATCTGGAGATTCTAACATTCTTAAATTTAGACAAGGGTCCATCATTTTAGAAATGTTGGTCTGAAGTTAGTCTAAAGCACAAAAGTAATTAAGTCATGATTTTGGTTTTGTTTCCTAGGTGAAAAAAATAACATTTGGTAGGTGTTCGACCCAAGCTCTCCATTCCTAACTTTGGCTAATCGTTTCCATCCTTTGATCTTTATGGATGGCAATAAACTGTGAACGCACTGGCACAAATTCAAAAGTCCTTCCATTTATTACTAGTGGAGCAATTATATCTACACTACAATCTATTAGTCTGAGTGATATTTATAAGAGGAGCCAAACAGCAAATGTAGATATAGCCAAGAATTTACTAACCTTATAACCTCCCTTCATTCCTTCTAGTGAATTTGGGTTTAGGTAACTTGATTGAAGGTTTATGTCACACACTTTCACCATGATATCTCTGTAATTTCCTCTGTAACGTGCAGTAAATGGAATTGCAATGCCTATTGGAAATGGAACTCTCTTTTCCTTATCTGAGCATTCAATAGTTATGACGTTGCTAACTAACTCTTCATTATCACCCACTATTAAAGAACTCATGTGATTTATTATCCGGCATTCTAATTGTTGTAGAACATATGATGGTGCTGTAATATAACAAGACACTTGGGGGCCAGTATCATCACTCAGCACATCAAGATACCTGGAGGGGGAAAAAGAATGTCATTTTTCCAATTATTTGATTTATGTACTTTACAGCTAAATGCAGAAAAGCACAGACTCTAGATCTACATTGTCTTGGTGTGAATTCCAGTTCTGATCAACTCTGTGACCTTGGGCAAGATCCTCAGCCTCTCTGTGCCTCAGTTTGCTCAATGGTAAAATGGTGATAACATAATACCTATCTCACGGGAGTATGAATTGAATTAAATGAACCATTACATGTTAAGTAATTAGAGCTATGTCTGGTACACCATAGTTGTTATATATATTAGCTATAATTACTTTTGTTTCTACTGTTATTTAAGCAATTGATTATTCCACAATAAGAAGCTGAAGATTGCTGAAGTTTCTTGGTAAAATCAGTACTAATACTTGAATAATTTCCTCAATTGTGAGGAGAGGGAGTAAACATATATGAAGTATTAGAATTGTCTAAACACACTAGATCAAATGATGATGATGATTATATATTTTTAGAAAAGCTGAGAAAGATACAAAAGAACTGTAAATTTATCATTAATCATAGTAATTAGGCAAAGATTACTTATAATCCCCAAAAAAATCAATCCAAAATTTTATTTTGATCATTCATTTTACTCTTTTTTAACCATCAAATTTGCCAAGGATTATAGAGTCATAGATTTGAATTCAGATTTGAGATCAGTCGCTATTTACTTGACCTTACACATTAATAATTAATATTAAAATAGTTAATATTTTGCTGCTTTCTATTAAGTAGTTTTTAGGTTACACACTATTCTCACAACTATTGTATTAGGTAGGTGCTACTAACATAATTATTTTACAGATAAAAACACTGAGGCTCAGAAAATTTAACTTTCTTTTAAAGATCCCACAGATGGTAAGTTTTAGACCAGATAATTGGCTCCATCTATCTTTAATGTGAAAGTCCAAACTCTTGAATATAATATCATAATTCCTCAAATCATTCAAAAGTGCTGGTTACTTTATTCATTACAAATTGAAACTAATATCTAATTCATAACAGTGTGAAGACTGAATGCGATAAAACATTTAAACTTACAATAATGTGTTGGCCTAAGATGTATGCTCAATAAATTCTGATTTTCTACATTAAAATTACCAACTTGAGTTCCTCTTTTTTTTACTACTTCTCATTTATACCAGTGAAATGATTGAAATACTGGAAATGTTGAAGAGAAATAAGAGGATCTATATATAACATAGCATTAATGTCCAGCTCTAAAATAATCAGATTTTAGACATTTTTCAATTACTTGTAAATAGAATTTTAAAGTACAATTTAACATAGAAATCCAAAAAATATGTAGAAATTGCAGAGGGGGTCATTGATTTATGTTTACAATTCTAAACTCATAGTTAGAAGGAATAGAAAGTGACTCAGCACATTGTTCTGCTTGAGTATTCTTTGGTGATGGTGATAAAAATAATTCAGAAAATGAGAAACATTGTTTAATAGAGGATACAGTGACCCAGCATTGTATAACTTTAAGAATGACTCTCCTCTGTGCCTTGGAAACCATCTGAATACACTTTTCTTCCAGGAGTTATGTTTCTCAACTGACAGATGAAGTAGAACAAGGTGACTTTTAAATGGTTCCATTCTCTTTAGCCCTAGTCAAATAGATTTAGGCTAGACACTAAAATACAGTTATGTGGCATGGCACTGGTATACAAATAGACACGTAGACCAGTGGAACAGAATAGAGGACCCTGAAATAAAGCCAAATACTTACAGCCAACTGATCTTCAGCAAAGCTTACAAAAATATAAACTGAGGAAAGGACACCCTATTCAACAAATGGTGCTGGGATAATTGGCAAGCCACATGTGGAAGAATGAAACTGCATCCTCGTTTCTCACCTTATACAAAAATCAACTCAAGATGTATCAAGGCCTGAAACCATAAAATCAGACCTGAAACCATAAAAAGTTCTAGAAGATAACATCAGAGACCCAGCACAGTGGCTCACGCCTGTAATCTCAGCACTTTGGGAGACTGAAGCGGAAGGATCACCTGAGGTCAGGAATTCAAGACCAGCCTGAACATTATGGTGAAATCCCATCTCTACTAAAGATGTAAAAATTAGCTGGCATGCTGGTGGGCGCCTGTAGTCCCAGTTACTTAGGAGACTGAAACAGGAGAATTGCTTGCACCTGGGAGGTGGAGGTTGCAGTGAGCTGAGATCGTGCCACTGCACTCCAGCCTGGGCGAAAGAGCAAGACTCCATCTCAAAATAAAATAAAATAAAATAAAAAAGATAACATCAGAAAAACCTTTCTAGACATAGGCTTAAGCAAAGACTTCATGACCAAGAACCCAAAAGCAAATGCAACAAAAACAAAAATATATAGGACTTAACTAGACTAAAAAGCTTCTACACAGCAACATAAACAATCAGCAGAGTAAACAGACAAACAACAGAGTGGGAGAAAATCTTCTCAATCTATATATCCGACAAAGGACTAATATCCAGAATCTACAAGAAACTCAAACAAATCCAGAAGAAAAAACAAACAATCCCATCAAAAAGTGAACTAAGGACATGTATAAACAATTATCAAAAGAAGATATGCAAATGGTCAACAAACATATGAAAAAATACTCAACATCACTAATGATCAGGGAAATGCAAATCAAAATCACTGTGCAATACCAACTTACTCCTGCAAGAATGGCCATAATCAAAAAACAAACAAACAAAAAAGATGTGGGCGTGGATGTGGTGAAAAGAGAACACTTTTACACTGTGTGTGGGAATGTAAACTAGTAAAACCATTATGGAAAACAGTGTGGAGAATCCTTAAAGAACTAAAAGTAGAAGTACCATTCAATCCAGCGATCCCACTACTGGGTATCTACTCAGAGGAAAAGAAGTCATTATGTGAAAAAGATACATGGATACTCATGTTTATAGCAGCACAATTCACAATTGCAAAAATATGGAACCAGCCCAAATGCCCATAAATCAAGTGGATAAAGAAATTGTTACATATACATATTTATATCATGCCCTGGAATACTATTCAGCCTTAAAGAGGAATGAAATAATGTCATTCACAGCAACCTGGATGGAATTGGAGAACATTACTCTAACTGAAGTTACTCAGGAATGGAAAAACAAACATTTTATTTTCTCACTTATAAGTGGGAGCTGAGCTCTGAGGATGCAAAGGCATAAAAATGATACAACAGACTTTGGGGACTCTGGGGAAAGGGTGGGAGGGAGGTGAGGGATAAAAGACTACACATTGGGTACAGTGTACACTGCTCAGGTGATGGGTGAACCAAAATCTCAGAAATCACCACTAAAGAACTTATTCATGTAACCAAACACCACCTGTTCCCCTAAAACCTATTGAAATAAAAAAAAAAGAAAAAATTTTAAATTAAAACTTTAAAAAATAAAATACAGGTATATAGAACATAAAGACATACCAGTCAAAAATGGACTGCACATATAATGGTGGTCCTAAAAATTATAATACTGTATTATTGCTGTACCATTTCTATGTTTAGATATGTTTAAATACACAAATACTTACCATTGTGTTATAGCTGCCTAAAGTATTCCGTATAGTAACATACTTTACAGGTCTGTGGCCTGGGAGCAATATGCTATACCATATAGACTGAGCGTGCAGTAGGCTATACCATCTAGATTTGTGTATGCACGTTCTGCAGTGTTTGCACAATTGACAAAATCACCCAACCATCCATTTCTGTGAACATGTCCCCATCATTAAGTAACCGATGACTGTAATCACATTGGTTTATTCTAGCCTTATTTTCCCTTTTTGTATACACCAGGACAGCTAGGAAGAGATAGGTTGCTTTCAGAAAGCTATACGGGGGAATTGACAACACATTCTGAGTGAGGTTTTGTTTATCACACACATCTTTTATGTGGCATGATGGCTTCCTAGGCTAAGGGATTGCAATGAGTACTCAACTTCTGAAATATACAAGCCAAGCACAATTGGTTTGGGTGCTGCAAAGAGGAAGTCACTAACCAGGAAACACCTAAAGGAGGTGTTAGAGGGAGCAGTTCAGGCAATGACTCATTAACCGATGCTTTGAGTCATTTCTGAATGTGAGAATATGGAGCTTCAATGTTTTTCTCAAGTGAAACAGGTAACCACATATAGACTACTTTAGCAGTTGTTTTGTTGGAGCGGTAATTCTTACAAATCATGTAGATCTATCATGCACTGAATATCCTCAACCATAGAATTCATCAGACTCTGACCTGTAGAAACATTACGGCCAAATTAGAACCACCTCTTCATTTTATGGGCCGGATAACTAAGGTCAAGGTGAGCAAAATGGCTTGCCTAAGATCATAGTCCTCAAAATGGTATCATACACCTGAAAGAGCATCAGCACATCACAGCAGAGATGGGGGTAATGGAACAATGGTAGTGAGTGACAGGTGAAGAAAGTGAGAGTTTTTGGAGCTAAAATAAATGAATAGACTAACATTTACCTGGTGTGAATATCTGAAAAAGTGGCCTGGTGTTAGGTCGTTTAAGTGATTTTCTCATTTGACCTTACCAAATAATCCCAGGATGTATATATTATTTCTACAAACAAGTAAATTAGGCTGAGAAATGAAGCAAGTTGCCCAGGGTCACAGAATTAGTATGTAATAAAACAGAAAGTGAAATTTAAGTTTGTCTGATTCCCAAAACAAATATTTTTTTTTCACTTCTAAGCGTGTTATGTTTGTCTGGGAAAATATGGTCTGTGAATATCTTATTTTATACGGACAAATAAGGCCTTATTACCTCTTTGCACAGGAGAGAAAATTTATAAAATAGATTGGTCTTTCTCACTTTTTTGAAGTCATGGTCTCCTAGAGAATCTGATGACAGTTCTAGACCATATCCAAGGAAATGAAATAGGTCTGAACATACACATTCAATTTTAAGTTCCTCCCAAAGCTCATCCATAAAATCCCTACAGTTCTACAGACACAGGTTTAAAACTCATAATGATTTTCTTGAGAATATAAATAAAGTGAATCTGAGGCTAAAACATTCTCTCCAAATCTTCTAACACCCTACAGTCTTCTAGTTTTTATTATAATTGAAATCGTAGTAATTTGCAAAGTGTTCATGATCTGGACAATTGCTCATTTTAACTACTTTCGTATCTACTCAATTCCTTCCTCTTTAAAAAAACGTAATGTGTTTGTTTCTTAAAGCTATAAGAAATAAACAATATTAATAATAGTGGCCATATAAATTTTTATAGGAGTGATTTAAGCTGAATTACTGATTTGCAATATCTTTGGGAGGTATGAAATGGAAATTTTATTCATGTATAAATACTATGCATGTTGCTATAGTCTAACTGTTTGTGTCTCCTCAAAATTCATGCATTGAAATCCTGACCCCCAAGGTGATGGTATTAGAAGGTGGGTCCTTTTGGGATATGATTAGGTCATGAGGGTGGAGCCCTCATGAATGAGATTAATGTCTTTATAAAGCAGGCCCAAGGGAGCTTGTTCACTTTTTCCACCATGTGAGGACACAGCAAGAAGGCACCTTCTATGAACCAGAAAGCCCTCACCAGACACCAAATCTGCTAGCACCTTGATTTTGGATTTCCAAGCCTCCAGAACTGTGAGAGATAAATATCTGTTGTTTAAAAGCTACTCACTTTATGATGTTTTGTTGTAGCAGCCTGAATGAACTAAGACATGTACTAACTATAGAAACACACATATAAGTAGGCATACTTAAGCACTTCCCACATTGCATTTACTTACTCCTTTTCCATTATGTTATTCTTGTGCTTTATATTCTCTGAATCATTGTGAAGAGTACTATTTATATATTTCTTGGAGATATCACATATTATTGAGGATGTGGTCATCTCTTCTCTTGGGCTTTCTGAAGTCTCTTGAATTTCTGTCTCTGTTGTCTGAATTATGCCATGAGTCTCTTCCCTGTTGCCATTTATGTTCTCAACAGTCATGTGTTCTATTTGTTTATCATCTTCATTTTCTGCATTATCTGGGAACATTTTGTTCTGTGACTCTTCTTGCCCCAGTACACATCCATTCAGTGATGTATTGTTTTCTTTTTCCACTAATGCTGAACTCATATGTGTTTTATTTTTTTCTAACTGGACCTGGTTTGTGTAATGACTTTCCTCTCCATTTGTGGGAGAAACAGTAGCTGTTTCTATGACATTTAGTTCCCCTCTTGCAGCAATGTCTGCTGCTTTGGTATCTTGAATGGAGGACATTGTCTGCTGTGGAGTACATTCATCATGCATGCCACATAAATTACAAATCTCCTTTTCTTCTTTCTTTAGAAGTGCAGCAGTGCTCCCCAAATGTTCAGTTATTTTTATGAGGCAGTCTATGAAAGTAATGATTTCTACACACACATACATAGACACACAAAGAATAAATACAAAACTAAACCAAATTATGTTTCTGCACTGACATCTAATGAAACATGGCAAGATAATTTTAGAAACCTACAAAGACCTTTACTGTGCAATTAAGCCAAACTCCTGAAGGAGAAGTAATTGTATAACTGTCACTCTTTTAACAATTGTGGGATTGACAACAAACCATTTTTAACATGGTAGCAAAGAGTAAATCTAATCCCTCTTGCTTATAAAGATACTTCGAATATTTAAAGACAAATGTCATAACCTCTTGCTCCCCCAATAAGAACTGAAGTCAACATCTCCCTCAATTGTTTTTCATTTGGTATGATTTTGAGAACTCTTCTTTTACCACTGGATGTACAATAGTTTATCAATGATCCATTTAAAATGCTGGGCTGAAAATTAGGCGAACACTCCAGATGAGGCTTGGGTGGCAGAAACACCATACCTCCATTATTTCTGCCAATGTAGATGCTTTGTTTTGGAGCCTAGTTTACTGCTATAAGAATTGGATTAGGTTTATACTATTCCTCCTGATGAATTTGTGAGCATTGGAAATTTTCAAATTAGTCCTTCAGAGAATAGCTCTGACCATACCAATTCTCTGAATGGAACCTGAAGTGGCTACTCAAAGCCTACTAACTCAGGTCAACCTTCTTCACTCTGAAGTAAACTCTCAGCATGATCAAATCTTATATAATCTCTCACTCCGTCATCATTCTTCCCACTCTCCTATTTGTTCATCCTGCTTTCTCCTCACTACTGAGGTCACCTGATGACTTCTTGCAGGCTTAGTACCTCTCTAGTCTTTAGAATTCAGTTCTGAACTAAAGAATATGTAATTTAAGGCCCCATAGCTTAGTGTTTTTAAAGCCATCACCAAATCATCCCTTCACCAGTCAGGGCTTTTCTTTGGGATCCAGTTCTGACAACTTGTTGTGTTTTGTTTTGTTTTGTTTTTGTCTTATACCTGAGAACTTGTCTTTATTTTTAACTCCTATTCTGGTAACCAAGTCCTTGTTTTTTTCTGAATATAAATTTGCTTGTTATATTGCCAAAGACCATGTTCCACTCCCTCCAGAGGCTAAAGGTCTCATTGTGGGCTGCAGCTGATGGCTTCTCAGTCATGCTGCCTTTAGACAGATTTCCCTGATGCCCACTATTTGCCCTTTAGATTGAATTTCTTAACATCATCTACCCTGGATTCCCTCATAGATGGAACCTGCCCACTTATCTTGATACTGTATTATTTAGAGTTGAATTTCATGATGCCACCTATATGCTTATCTGGAGTAACTGTTGTTATCTAGGATTATATTCATCAGATTCCACATTCTTCCTGCCTTACTGTAATTTTCCACATCCATAACTGGACCTATTCCCAAGAATCCCTCTCCAGCCCCAGTGCATGGGGATCCAATTCCCTATCCCAACCCACTCCAGTCTTCCCAGTAATTTTGCAATCAATAAGGCTAAGCTCAAATGACCCTAGAGATAGAATACTATATTCTGATATAAAAAACAAACTACTAGCTCTGCCTCAGTGGCCTGTATTTTCCTGTCTCTAAGTCTTGTATCCTACTAAAATTACCGACTCTCTATTTCCTGCTGCATAAATCCAATTCACTCTGTAAGCTTCAGCTTAAATACTACATTTTTCTAGCAAACTTCTCAATTCCCCACCCTACAGATGGGATTTAAACTGCTTCTGAAGTCCAAAAGCACTTCATTCATGTGTTTCTAATGGGACTGGCCCCAATGTCCCTGGCATTATTGTGCATTTGTCTCAACTTATTTCCCCTTTGAAATTGTTAGTCTCTTGTGGACAGAAACTCTATCTTAGCCTATCTGGTATACTCATAGCCCCTCTCAGATCTTGCCCTAATCAATATTTCTTAGAGAAAGAATAAACTAAAAAAAAGAATACTTGCCTTTTCTCGAGACATATTGATTCTCTTTGTCAAGCAGAACATGCAGCTGCTGGCAGGTGGAACGCAGGGTGCCTGAGGTGTGCTCCAGCAGCTGGTGAAGGGCACTGCTGAGTTCCTGACCCAGAAAGACCACAGTGGCCATCCAAGTGGCCCCACCAGCCCCCTCACAAAGGTCATCACCCAAGAGTGCCTGCTTTAGCATCTGGTTTTGTCTCCAAATCTGCTTCAATATTTGGCCCAGTTTACCTGAGCCCATGTATTCCGTATCCATTTTATGATCCAAAAGTGGTATTTTCTCTCCTGCCAGCAAAGCCTAAAGGTTTTGCAAATTCAAACTTGGTGATGGTTATTTCTCCTAAACTCTAGGAGATGATCCAAGTCAGCTAGCCCAGCACTTTCTCACAACATAGTGGTTATTCAGTTTGGTGTTGACTAGTGAAAAGTTACTAGGTGACCGAAGAAGGGGCGTTCCTGTACCATGGGTGCTACTGTGTACAGAATACATTAATCACTGGGGTAGAGCTGACTCACATGATCCAACTCTCTGTGTAAGTTTTACAAATTCAATATACTGTGGAAGTACCAAATACTTTTCAAGTTTTGAGGCAACAAAATACGGATTCCAGGTAGGGTAAGAAGTTTATTAATCAAAGGTAAACTGTATGAACAATATTGCTGGCAGGATTCCTGTAAACTTAAAAATATTTATGAATGAAATAATGTGATGTCTGATTTTGCTTCTAAATAATCAGGGAGCATAGGGGTGGGTAGAGGTATAAAATTTGCTGTAAGAATTAATAAATGTTGAAGCTGGATATGTTTACACATGGGGTCTTGACAATTCACTCTAATTAATGTGTATATGTATAGTATTTTTATAACCAAGAGTTTAAAAAGATTCCTTTACTGGAGCAGAGCCTATTGCATTGGTTAGGAAGTTATAATTAGCATCTTCTTATGTGGTAAATCTGCAGAGACTGAGATAAGAACTTGGCCTCTGATAATTTCCCTCTAATTGGATAAAATGCCCCTTCACTGAAAGAAAGTAAACCTGAAGAGTAGCTTTCTCTAAACTAGCAAGGATTCTTTACCATATGTAATTAAAATTCAGATACAACAAGCTCTCCCCACTGCTGCCCATCTGCCTGCCAGCGCATCATATATGGGGCTATGCAATGCAGCACTTGGGGGTATTTGGAGGAAACCAGAACAGTCTGCCTCCCTCTCTCCAATCCCACTGCTCAGAGAGAACACACACCTAAGCCAAAGGAAGAGGGCAGCGAGTACATTCCAGAGAGGCTCATGTTCCCTTGGGTACTGGAACAAAATGAAAGCTTTTCAAATGGAAGCCAGAGTGCTTCCCTCCCACAGGCAACACATTATCTCATCTTAAGCCCTGGAGTTCTAAGAGCTACACTCAGGGCACCTGGAAGACAAGATGGGAAAAACAAGCCCAGAGAATAAATAATGAAGAATGACTGCCACTGCCCTAAAGACTGTCAAAGACCCTGAAGGAAAGGAGCAGTATTGAGTACTGGTGGCTGCAGAGTGGAGAGGGGCTCCTTCACCACTAAGTGTCTTGTTTTTCAGTTAACTTCTGTTCACTGAAAAGGGGACCTTTTTGGCAGTATGAGTTCATATCACTTCATGGATTGGATCATTTAAATCTTCTCAAACTAAAGACTCACTCATTCAATTGTATTTTCTTTTCTTACTCCTTAAATGGATGTGTCATTCTCAATAATAATGTACACATGGCTTTAATTCAATGCTAATTTTGAAAACTTCCTGTAGCATTTACTGTGGGACAGGAACTAAGTGCTGGAGGTCAGGCCTTTTTAGGATTTCAAGAGACAGATGCATGAACAGATTATTGAAATAAAGCTTAGACTGTGTTGAGAGCTAGAGCAGAAGTATAAAGAAAAAGTATCATAAAAGCTTTGAGGAGTTAAAAAAATAATTCTGCTTAGAGGCCTGGAAAATGTTTGAATTAGAAACTAAAGGATAAGCAGGCTATGGAGTAAAAGAAAAAAAATATTCCAGCATAGGAAATAATATGATCAAAGTCACGGAGGCATGAAATTACACAGTAGGATCAAAAATGTAAAAGTATGGCTTTGGAGGAAGGTTCAGTTAATGAGTCAGAAGTGACAAATGAAGAGTTCAGTAATTGTAGAGAGTGAGGAGAAGAAATTAGAATTTTGGTTTACAGATAAGACAGAAATTGAATATATTTGAATCAGACTGCAATGTGATGAAATCTGTGCTGTAGAGATGCAGATGTATTAGATGACAGAGATATAAGAGTTAGGAGGCTCGAAGGTCTGTATAAAACAGCAACAGAGCAGATGAGAGAAGGGGATGGCGTGAGAGGGGATTTGAAGTACAGTGGATAGAACTTACTAAACTTACCAAACCATCAGATTATAGGGGGAGGAATAGAAAGTATTGAAAATGCATTCATTTATTTGAGAAATATTTATTGACCACTAGTATAAGAACTATGCTTAGTATTAGAATATGACTGAAATATTTAATTTAGGTGATTACATAGACTATAAGACTATTAAGGAATTTAAGTGGGATTTTGGGCTCGATGGGTAGATAATTTAATTTTAGATTTGTTGAGTTTGAGGTAACTCAGAAAAATTCCTTAGAATGTGTTTTAAGTTTAAAAATTGGAATAATATTGGCATATTTGAATGTTATCAGTAAATAAGTGGTAAATGAATCCCTGGAAGTAGAAGAGATCAATGGAGAATTTACCATGCACATTTTAAGTATTGAATAAAACTGATAATGAAATACTGCTTGATCATTTGAGCAGTCTACATTTATTTCTAGATATGTGGGAAAATCCTTTCTCAGGGAGAAAAAAACAAACCCAGACATTCTCTTTGTTTCATTCACATTTGCTATCCTCAAGTTTAAACTTGTTCTCTGTTTGGCTTCTTAAGAACATATAATATTTGCAAAGTGAGACCTACCACAGGCCACGCTGCATTTACTTGTTAAAACACGCATCAGCATGTTCCTGCACCTTATTTTCCATTAATTGATGTCACTAACCACAGAAAGAACAGACATTTGCAGTCAAGACACCTACAGAAGTTCACTGCAGAAATTCATCTGGATGGTTTTAACATTTGATTGTCATCTTCATTGTTGCTACTAGTTATTATGACTCCTTTTACTTTCTTACTGAAAATTCAGTGCTTCCATTGACGTTAGTATGCAGTCTTGAATTCATACCATTATGTGGTCAAAAAGACAACAGTTTTTCTTAACATTAAAAGTATCAGAGTGGATTAGAGATAAAATTCAAATAGTAGGATAGTTCCTTGTTTACTACCTAAAGAAATAAAAATATGCAGTTGATTGGACAGGCTATTAATGACAGGCTATTAATTGCAAAGGTTGTGAAGACAATAAAGTTTTAAAGCATAATGAAGACTGCTATTTTTCATGGCATTTATGGTGGGTAGTGGTGGGTAGGTTAGATGTAAGCAAAAGAGTTATGTATGCCTGAAGTATTATGAGCCAATGTTATTAGTTCTATAATGTGATTTTATTTTCATTGAATTTCTGTAGTTGCCTACATCAGAGACTTTGGTACTTACAGTCCAGAATAATTTTTCCCCTTTCGAACATTCATATTCAATGTCTGGTCATCTTTTCCCTGTTTAAGATAAACTCATGCATTTGGATGATGAGTGGACGGAGAAGGAAAAAAAAATTTTCTTTTTGTTTTGTTTTTGTTTTCTTTAGTAACTTTTGGACTACTAAAATAAAAATTATATATTCAAATTTTTAATGTACTTACCAATTTGAAAATGTTTTCAAAGACCACATGGTAAAAATCAAAGCTAGCACTTCTGATTAAACAAAGTAGACTAGATATATATTCCATCTCTGATTTCTAGTGAGATGCCCTGAAAAGGATAAAACAATATATAAATCCCAAAAGATAAAGAGAATGGGCAATAAAATGATAGACAAAAGACGTCAACAAACTCCTGGAAGACTAAAAGCAGATGGGCAAGTAGCAAATAATCAAACAGGGCTGAAACCTAGGCACCCAGGCAGTGGAAAACAGGGGAGTTCTTGTCACAGAATCTCAGAAGTTCCCGGAATAAGAGAAAGTTAGGACCTCTGAAAGTAAAGATGAACTTAGGGCTGTAAACAGGTGTTTTTGCTGAAACTCTGTTTGGAGAGCAGGTAGATTCCCAGATACCTCACTTCTGCCCCAAAGAACCAGGCAACAATCTCTCTCCCACACATCAGAAGCTAGAGACTTTCTCTATGAATAAATCGTGGCAGCAACGCTCAGCAGAGCAGAGAACTGGAGGGGGTGCTATGCTGACCATGAGGGTTAAGTGAAATTCTATTATGAGGTGCTGCTCTATTCTTCTGCTCAACTCCAAGAACACGGGCTGGGAAGCATAACCTTCCAGGCAGAAAATGGAAAGTTTCCTCCATGGAGTAACTGAACACTCCACGAGAAAAACCTACTGGTAGTGAAACTTTCAGTGTCCCTCTCCCTATTTCCAACCCCACAAGCCTGGTCTGCCCCCGCCAGATCATCCACAGTGAAGCTCTGCATCATATAAAGCTTCCAAACTAGGCTCTTCATGCCTCACTTTAAGTGGAATAACAACCAACGAGGTCAGGCATTTGAAAAAGCCTCTAATATAAAGCTAGAGACTAAAGTAAACAAACAAAAATAAAGAACTTGGAAAAAAAAACAAGAGAACAAACACAGGGAAGAGGAAAATATCAAATCAATCTATAATTAGCATGTTCAGAGTCTAGGATAAGAAGAAATAATGCACTCACAAGATAAGAAAATATTTTCTTTTTTTTTTTTTTTTTTGAGACAGAGTCTCACTCTGTTGCCCAGGCTGGAGAGCAGTGGTGCAATCTCAGCTCACTGCAACCTCCGTCTCCCAGGTTCACGCCATTCTCCTGCCTCAGCCTCCTGAGTAGCTGGGACTACAGGAGCCTGCCACCACGCCCGGCTAATTTTTTGTATTTTTAGTAGAGACGGGGTTTCACTGTGTTAGCCAGGATGGTCTTGAACTCCTGACCTCATGATCTGCCTGCCTCGGCCTCCCAAAGTGCTGGGATTACAGGCATGAGCCACCAAGCCAGGCCGAAAATATTTTCTTTAAAAGGGGAGCATTCTGGCAATGAGAAAGGACTCACAGAAATTAAATTATGATAATAGAATTTTCTTAATATGGGAAAGAAAAAGCGGTTGAGTAAATTCCCAAAAACATCAAACAAAAAGACAAAGAGATGGACAATAGGGGTAAAATGGAGGTTAAGAAAATTGAAGGTTAAATCCAAGTGGTCCCACTAATATGAGTTCTGGAAAGAGAAAGTAGAATGAATGAAATTATCAAACAAATAATATCGAAATATTTCTCAGAATTAAAGTATATGATATTCTAGACAGAAAGAGCCCAGAATAGTATATGCAAAAAATAATCATAACCAGTCATATCAAATTCACACCAAGGATCAACATTCCAGTAGCCTCCAAAGAGGGAAAAAACTGTCACATTTAAATCAAAAGGCATTGAACTTCTCAACAGCAACACTAAGACCTAGCAAATAATGAGTTGTGATTTCAATATTCTGAGGGAAGCCTCTTTCCAATCCAGGATTCTGTTGCCAAATGCCAAATGCCAAAGCATCATTCAGGTGTGCCGAGAAAGAAGGGGCATTTCGAGTATGCAAATGTCAAACTACTTATCTCCTGTGTACCCATTTTTGGGAAGCTACTCACAGATGAACTCTATCACAAGAAACAGAATGACACAAGAAAAACGCAGACATACGAGTCAGGAAATGGAAAATCCAGCAAAAGAGAGAGAGCTAAATCAAATGCTTTAGATGAAGTCCCAGGGTGACAGCAATGCTGTGGCCCTAGAAAGCCCCCATTCCAGACTGCAGCAGTCACCTGAGTGTTTCAGAAGTCTGTCTGCAAGCAGAAAAAATGGAACTCATGAATTAGCTGATGTTTTAAACATTTTAAGAGAAGTTTTACAATTCTATTAGAGAATTGAGGAAAAGAATTGTCGATAATTTAGCAACAGAAACAAAAGACAATTATTAAAACTGGGAAAAACTAAATTGTAAAGAAAAGGATATATAATTATAGTGTATTGCATAGTTCTGTTATGAATAATATTTATACAGCCACGGTAATAAAGACGTTTATAATTACTTTAAAATAAAAATTGTGGGCTGGGCGCGGTGGCTCACGCCTGTAATCCCAGCACTTTGGGAGGCCGAGGCGGGCGGATCACAAGTTCAGGAGATCGAGACCGTCCTGGCTAACACGGTGAAACCCTGTCTCTACTAAAAACACAAAAAATTAGCCGGGTGTGGTGGTGGGCGTCTGTAGTCCCAGCTACTTGGGAGGCTGAGGCAGGAGAATGGCGTCAACTCGGGAGGCAGAGGTTGTGGTGAGCCGAGATCGCGCCACTGCACTCCATCCAGCCTGGGCGACAGAGCGAGACTCCGTCTCAAAAAAAAAATAATAAATAAAAATAAAATAAAAATTCTGATATATGTGTATTATTAGGACGAGTATAGGAGGTATGTACATAGCAAATGTGTATAGCAGGGTGGATACAAGAGAGCAAAAAGTCTTATTTCTATAGCAGGAAGTCAAATATTTAAAAATAAATCAAACATTTTAAAACAAAGAAAAACTATTAGGAATCTGGAGGTAAGTGCCAGAAGAAACTTCTAAAAGGTTTAATGTGATTGCCTCTGGGAAAAGACAGGGGAAAGAACAAAGCAACTTCTGACTTCCAGGAGCTAGCCTGGCCACTACCAGCAAAGCCTTGGGGTTGCTACCAGCTGTCCTGGTACTCACAGCTAGGTGTTAGTATTCTGTTGAACATTAAAAAAAAATTAACATGACATCAGCACTATGATGGATCAAAACAAATTGAAAATCACTCTACAATCATGTCTAAACACATGAGCATTTTCAAGCCACAAAATACGAAACATTCCCCTCTCTCAGCTAATACGAATGAGGACTGCTTCTTAACAATTGCATCTTTAGCATTACTCTAGTCTGCCCTCTCTAAGGATAAGACTTATTGAGATACCCAATCACAGATTATAACCACTTTTAGAGAGCATCCAATTCAGAGCGGGAAACTTCCGTCGAGTCACCCAATCAAAGCCCAAATCCTGTTATAAGTCCCTTTTAACATCCTTCACCTGAGACACCCCAGGATTCTCTGTGGTGTGAGTTTTCCCTCACTGAAATGGGTAGTGAGTCCTGCTTATTCAATTATAGGTGTGCTCCTGACGGCCTTATGCTGGAGGACAATGACAGATGCTCAGGTACTTGGGGAGGGAGAAGAGCAACCTGCAAGGATCTGTTGCTTTTCTTTCAAGTTGTTGTCATACTATATGATTTTTTTAAACTATGTGTGTTATATTACTTTGATATAAACTAAATTCACATGTTAAAAATGAAATAAGCCAAATGTTGCATTCCCTAGGGATCATTTGATGGTGATATTAAGGTTGACACAACGCATCACTTCAAGTGGGTTACTTCAGATCAGCTAACATACACTCCACTGAGTTTGTAAGAAGTAATTCACCATTTGAAAATGCTTGGAATTTGGTGGCACATGCTCAAGAATGAACTCAAATTTAAGGCAACAAATGGGCTGGGCATGAACTTCAAACAGAGGTAGAGTAACTACCACCTGGTAATGGCTTAATATCTAATACTTCATCTGGATCACAGAGCTCTAGATAGAGCAGAAGGTCAACAAATGTTTGATGATTAAGAAAATGTTGAAATGTAATAAATAATCCACACATTATTTTAAGAATATCATATCATTCCCCCACCTAGAAAATAATTAATAAAATTCCTTAATATCACAAAATGTGGTCAGGTTCAAATTTCCAATTGTCTCTTAAAAGTCACAATTATTTTTACACAATTTTTAAGAAGTAGGCTCCAAATAAGGTCCTAAAGGCAACTAACTCCCTTTTAATAATTCTCATGTGAATTATGAAAACTGAAAAATATATTTGAAAAAACATATACCAACAATGGAGAAATTTAATTATAGGCTGGAAAATTATCTTTCATTTTTGTCATTTTTATGTGGATGAGGAACAGACGTAAGGGAATTAATTCGAAAGAAGTCACCAAATTTGAAAAGTCAATAGACATATTTGCAGAGATATTTTCATTCCTTTGTGTTTAAGTAAATTCTTTACCATTCCATTAAAGTAGTTACTGATTTTGACATGTTTTGTTTTACATAGAAGTTTAGTATTGAAAGTTCTTACTGGCAAGTTCTGCATTCACTATGTAAAGAAAATGGCTTGGTGTCAAGAACTGAACTAGAACTGAAAAGTAATTATGAGTATTCAATTATTTGGTTAACAAAAGCGCCTTCTTAACACCATTAATGGCCTCTGAAATCAACAGCAGTGTTTTCGATTACAGCTTTGCAACATGTCGCTGTGAGTCACTGTTGTGTTTGTAAAGATTATGACTCTTTATACAGTCATGGGCCTGTGACATGAAACCAGTGAAATAAATTTTCATGAAACCAATGAAATAAAAACTAGACAGTTTTATCTTCTGTCAAAATCTTCTGAGACAGATGTTCAAATGAGGGTGTGCCAGATGCATTGCTACAGTATACTTTATGGTATCATAGTATTTGGGATGTGTTTCTGTGCCATCTTCATTGCTTGACTTCTACCAGGATGTGAATAGTGATTTGAGAAGTAGTTCTGAAAAAGACAAAGAGGAAACACATGAATGAAAAAGAGTTTTTTAAAAAGAAGACAAAGAAAAGGTCTCATATGTGTTGACACTAACATATTCCTCCCAAATCACTTCCAGGTTCTCTGTTTTACTTCTGGACAATCATAACAAAATTCATCAATTAAACATGACTGTCCTATTCTACATCTTACCTCCATAAAAAGTCCCTTCTACATGCACTCTATGACATCTCTTAGAGACGTCATACACTCATCCCTTTGAATGTTGAAATGTCAGCAGAAATATCCCTCGCACTGTAAAAATAAATTTGCAAGAATCAAATTATTCAGCATAAACTCAACCCTCAACATCAAGAAAACTCTATCTTGAAGTAGGGAAATGATGCAAAAGAATGCCTAATTTGTTGCTTTTTAGAAATATTTGAGCTCTTCCAGCTAAATTTCTATGAGCTGAGAATACCTCAGGACCCCATAGTGTTCATCATTACTAAAAGGATGACATTGTATACAATGAGTCTCCAAGAGTATTTGTTTCTCAGAAAAATAAATATATATATATTATAAATGGACAATATTAAGCTATTTAGAAGTATAACTATTTCCCCTCTTAGACTGTTGCTATCTTGACACATTTGACCTTATGCTATCAACTATCTTACATTATTTATATCCACTATAGGTATTAACCATGTCCAATATCAGAAGAGAAAATGTTATCAATCTTCTTTTTTACTTTACTTCCCCTCATCATTGTTCTTATCATCAGGTTCAGGGACATTCTAGAACCTCAGCAAGTGGCAATAGGTGGGAGGAACAGCCATGGCCGGCCCTAGGCTAGCATGTTTATTATGAAATTATCACTGGCATCTCCTTTCTGGCCATGTTTCCCATCCATCTACCCCTTTCAGCGTACCTTCCAAGTTACCCTTTATCTCTTGCTGCCTTGTGTCATCTGTCAAAAATCACCCGAATAAACCCACTTGCATTAGAGTCTTGGCAGGTGTTGATTCTCCTCAGCAGCATTATTTGATTTTTTTTTTTGACAGAGTCTCGCTGTGTCACCCAGGTTGGAGTGCAGTGGCACAATCTTGGCTCACTGCAACCCTCTTCTTCTGGGGTTCAAGCGATTCTCATGCCTCAGCCACCAGAGTAGCTGGGACTACAGGGACACAACACCACCCATGGCTAATTTTGTAATTTTAGTATAAAGGGGGTTTCGCCATGTTGGCCAGGCCAGTCTCAAACTCCTGGACTCAAATTATCCACCCATCTCGGCATCCCAAAATGCCAAGAGCAACCGTGCCAGGCCCTATTTGAATTTTTAAAGAATGAACCTGTAATAATAAAATCTGAAGCTTCTATGGGATGCCTTTCCAGGTGCATCTCAGCCTATGTGTTAGGTCTGTATGTGAAATGATATCATTAGGAGCATGTTGTTTTCAGCATTGTCAGAAATACTTAACTACTAACTAGTTCATTTCTTAATTCAGAATTAGCTGTAACATTCCAAGGAAGCTGCATTTGATTTTTAAAAATTTATTTTACCTCCTTGTGATAAAAATGAGAGCAAGGGTGAATTAATTTCTATCCTAGTGGAGAAGTCGTTTTTGTTAGACAGAGTCTATCCAAGATTGTGCTACTGTTTAAAGATGTTATTGAAGTTACTGGCAGACCCAGATAACAGCTCCAATGTAATCCCAGATTCCCATATTGAATTAAATCTGATTTGGGTTATTTAGGTCACATATTGAAGAAATGCCCTCTCCGTGTCATTTCTCTGTAAATAGTGGGTGTCCTTTGGTTTTCTCTATAATATACATTTATTTTTGGAGCTCATTAAACAGGTTAGGTAATTTAAATAGGTCTAGTCAATAGACAGGAGTTAAAGCTGAGGATAGAGAAACTCTCTGTGGTATTATCTAACACACAAGATGAGAGTTGTTCTTAATTCTTGGCTCTTACCTACAAAAGCACTGAGAGAGCCATTTGAAAATAAGGTCTTAAAATCAGATCCATATTTGAAATGGAAAAAAAAAAGACATCGCCTTTTATATTTGTGTTTCTTAGGAATATTAATTTTGTTTTAAAAGCAAAAACTTTAATAGACAGTGGATGTTATAAGAGCCATTTTGTCCAGGTGGGGGTGAGAGTAAGGAAATTCGAGCTTAAATAGTATAATACAATTTGTTTTCCCCATCTCTCTTCTCATAACTGCTTTTGTTGCAAATACATAGTTGCAATCGCTTCTTAATCTTAAATCAGTCTGTATTTTTGAAAGTCTAGAATAAACTGGGTGCTTAGGAGTTAATGATCTCATTATACTTCAGTAATGGTGCCATATGAATTCATGTGATTATACAGGATAGTACAATAAAGTCAGAACCTCTGGTGGGAAATGGCTTCCTTGTGTCTTGAGGGACTTAATTCCTCAGTGTCTCAATTATGTCCTAAGAAGGACCGATGGTACTAGGAAATATATGCCAGAATGTTCAGTACTAGAGGACTTCTCTTATTTCAAATGTACAAGAGTAATAATATATTCACTCATGAGAGAAACTGGTGCCTCTGTTTGGGTTCTTTTAAAAATCACAATTTCATTCATTAAATTTTCAAAATGTTAAAGATAGCTTAGAATAGTAAAAAGGAGTAATTTCTAAAAAACTGATGATTACTAATTCAATATCTGGAAGTACAAGGAGCCCTTGGATTGTATTTTATGAAATAAGCTGTAAGATTTTAAGATATGGATTGTTAACATATTCAAAATAGTCTTATTAAAAAACTCTAGATTTTTTTTTTTTAAACAGACTTTCAAATATTTTACTGTACTTCACTTGGTCTCATTTCAGCAATAAGATCTAAACTTAATACCTGGAGAATAATCTCAACATTCTTAAGGACCTAGAAAGTGGAGTACTTCAAAGATAGCATGGGACATGCCATAAATTAAACAAACAACAACAACAAACGCAAGAAAATATCTTCAGTATGCTTTTTGAGAAGAGGTAATTCATACGAGGACTATTTATGAGTAAATCAGGGTGTTATGACGACTTTTTAATGAAAGTTGGAATTCTTGTTCTGGTCCAAAGAGATAGCCATGTGTTTGAATGACCTTGAAGACTGTTATTTTGAACCATTACGTAATCCAGCAGCTGTGGCAATGCCCTTTTCTGAGATACACAAACAAAGAAGCAAAATAGAATAGAGAAGTGAATTCTTGAGAAAGTTTGCACATCGCCATGTAGCTATGTGTGTAGAGTGTCAGCCTCCATACAATGTTAACTGTTTCCAAGTGACAGTGGTGATGCCCAACCTGCAGTTTAGCTGTGAGATTTGGGCCAGTAATTGATGTTACAGCCCATTTAGGGACGACTTTAATTAACATCACCCATGAGCCATGAATAGTGCAAACAGCAAGTCAAGATCATCAACAGTCATCCACTATAGGGAACCAAATGTATTACCAAATCTCTGCTGGCTAAAAATGAGGACTACTGACCTGTATAACTACATATTACAGAGAATAAGAGCCCTAAAGTGAGTCATTTGTCCATCAGCCAATATAGATTGTGTTTATTGTATACTAAGCATTGTTCTAATCTTGTAGGTGGCTTAAATAGTTTTTCTCTCTGTGGATCTTAAACATCTAGCTGGAGTGACTAAACTTGCGTTTGATAAAGATCAAAGAAAACTAAAAATGTACATTCAAAAGAGCAAATTAGCAATGTATTAAACAAGATTTTTAAAGAATGCATGAAATAGACAAGAAAGCAATAGAGAGAAACACAACCAACAGATGTCAAATATCAAAAACTTGAGACATCCTCAAATGCAACTTCAAACTGCTGCATAAACCTCGATTTGTGGAAAGAATGGGGGAATCACAGATGAACCAATAGTGTAGCAGTCAGAAGAACTTCACAGTGAAACCAGCCCCAGGGATGTAGCCACAGCTGTGAAGCTGTTTCCCTCTGTCATCTGGTTATACCAAGCACATCTTGTTTCCATGGGGACAAGAATTCGGAAGCAGCCATATCTTGAACTTAAAAGAAAGAAAGAAGGGTCTTCTGGGTTATATACCAACTTATTATTAATGATGAGACATTCTTCTGCTCAGTCCTTGAATTTCTCATGCTGGTGGATTTAGTTTAATTTGGTTGACCCAGAGAAGACTTTGTGGATGTGAGTTTGAATGAAAATGTAAGGGTTTTTTTTTTTTTTTTTTTCTGGCCTACAATGTGTAAGCCATGAAAGAAACAGTTTTACTCCTGCCTGCTCCTTCTCTAGGTGTTCCTGGGATTTTTACCTCTGCTGTATATTACTTGCTAATGCAACTTTTCCCCTATGTTTACTCTCAAATGACTTTCTTGGATACAAAAAGGAGAAAACAATAGTAGTATATATTATCAGATAATTACTTCTAGCCCCTTTCAGCCAAATCTTGAGATTGGAAGTTTGGATCCCTTACAAGTCTTCAGAAAAGTCTTTTATGCTGTGGCTGATTGCATTCACTACACAAGATACAGTTTCCTTTGAGGTTTTGAAAGATACATTTTTTGGAGAGCCTCAATACTAAGGTAAAATATAGCTTATAGCACTTCATAAGATCAGGCTGAAAGGACTTCTCACAAGTAGACAATTCTATTTCAATATTTTTGAAGAAAACAAGAGCAACCACCATAAACGGCTAAACATAACATCAGAAATATAACTAATATCAGTGGCATCTAAGTATACATATAGAGTTATACACACATTCTATCATAAATTCCATGTGTTATGGAGAAATAAAATTCATCCATTTTGGTTAATGCTAATAACTCCCACTTTAGACACTAAGCTTATCAAGATAACATAAAAGCATGTTTATTTACCAAATGTTTGCTAAGCATCTACTATGTGCTTTCACATTTGTGTGCCTAGTCTTCTAGGCACTGAGAAGAAAAGTTTCATTTCTCAGGCAGCTGAAATTAAGGTATGTATCTTACATCATGTTTGTGTAGGTTAGCCTACATGGCACAGCTAGCTAGCTAACTATGTTAGTTGGACTTAAATAAACACATTTCTATTGCTATGTAATCTGCCCATATCATATAATTTTGTTTGGAGATCAAATTAATGCTACAGGTAAATAAATACTCAACCTGTTGCAGCATTCAAAGACTATCTGATATTTCACAACAAAGTTAATGCCAAGGTCCTTCAGATGGTATTGCTCTATCATGACTGCTAGAATGAAGTAATTGGTAACAACTATGCTTGAAACAAAGCAAATTGCTGTATTTCTAAATAGTTACTGAGTCTATTCTTTGTTGTTGTCAAGCTTAGAATCTTTTTTGCACAATATATACCAAAACAGTATGTTTTTAAGCTGGTTATATAATAGTTTCACAGAGCTACTATAATGACTAAGAAATTGTAGATGCTTTTGTTTCATTTTTTTTCCCAAAATGAATTAGCTCTTTTGACTGGTTGAGGATCCATTTTCATGACATCAGACCACTGAATGGAATTTTGAGTTCTTAGAACTTCAAAAGTTTCGTTATCTGATGTAACATTCAAATATAATTTGAAAGGAAATGCTTCATTACAGTCCATGTCCTCAGCATGTCTTTGTAAAAAGAGTTAGGAAACTTCCTCTTGCACAGTCACCTCTTATTGTCATTCTTGAATGTGTTCTCCTATGATAATTAGATGTTTAAATATTGAAATAGAGTAAGTTTAAATTCAGAAGAAATCATACTATTCCAGAGCTAAAAATGATCCCTTAGGTCTTCCTAGTCCAACCCTCATACTTTATGAATGGAGATACCGAGGGAAGAGCTAGCTGGCTCTCATGATACTACAGAACCAGATCTGTAACCAATCAGCTTCGTGTTCCAGTGCTGCTGCCTGACACAGGTTAAACAAAAAGATCCATTCCTTTAAATTAAAAGCATGAGATGTAAATTCGCATGCTTGCTTGAATTGAAACTATTAAATTTTTCACAACTTCCTTCAGTATTCTTTCTTTTTTTGTTCTTTTTTTTAGAGATGAGGGTCTTGCTTTGTTGCCCTGGCTGGAGTGCAGTGACACAATCATACTTCACTGCTGCCTCAAATTCCTAGGCTCAAGTGATCTACCCGCCTCAGCCTCTTAAAATCCTGAGATTACATTCTTGAGCCACACCACCTGGCCTGTTTATTTCTAAAACTTCTTCAGTGATTTTTAATGATGGTTTGGACATAGTAAACATTGATATATATGTACATGTATAATTTATTTAAAATTTTATAGCCTGCTTATTTCCATCCCCTCTAAAAAATCCAACTATTTAAGCTTACCTAAAATAAACTCACAAACAATATAAGTACTATTAATAAAGTTTTAAAAATAAAAAATTATAAAGGGAAAAGCGAAAAAGAATTACTAGGAAAGAGGAAACATCATTCTTAAGCATTGACCTTCACACTGAGTTTCCTGGCCATCAAGGCAATGGCAGAATAAAGTCTTAGTCCCATTTTTAGATGAAAGGAGGTATAAAACATTTCTGCCAGGGAGAGAAAAGGGGAGGTAGCTGGGAAAGGCTTGGTTTGAACTTGGTTGAAGAATAAAAAGAGGGAAGGAAGAAATGAAGGAAAGGGAAGGAAGGAAGGGAGGGAGGGAGGGAGGGAGGGAAGGAGGGAGGGAGGGAGGAATGAAGGAAGGAAATTTGAATGGGAGCATTTTAGATGGACCCTGCAGTTTTAAGGAGTGATCAACCTAGCCATCCGGGAGGTATCAGGTACTGAATTACAGATGATTTTAGCATCTAGATCTTTATATAAAGGATTATTAATATAATGAACAAGGTCTGCAAAAGAGGCTTTGAAAAAGCATCAATACTTCTTCCTGGTTCTTATATTGAATCCAGTGAAAGCATTTGAAAATTAAACTGTCTTCCTGGGAACTAATTTTCTTTTAGGCAATAGAGTACTAACTTAGCATATTCTTGATCATCTCAATGGAAGCTGAAATAGAAGATAAAGCAATGGAAGAAATGAAGATGAGCTTATCCTTTATAGTCTTATTCAAATATTAGATCAACTATGCTTTGGGCCAGAATAAGTGTCAGTCCAATCAATGTTGCATTATATACAGTGAGGTGAAGCGTATCTTCACCTACTCGGATTTCCTGGAACTTGGAAAACTTGCTATATTTTCTTGGATACTCTTTCAGAGATAACTTCACTCTAGACAAAAGACTAGCGGAAGTGAGTGAGAACATAGGCATGGAACAGGAAAATTTCCATGGATGTTCATCCATGTGGTCTCAGGACAACTGGATTTTCCCATTCTAAGTACAGAACTTTCCAGACATAGCCTGGCTTCTGTTAGGGAAGGAAGGGTATGTGAACTATGAGTGTAAACTCTATATAAAGAAACTCCTATCTTGAAACTCTATGTGGCGAAAAAAAAGGTCTAGAATTAGCACCCAGGCAGTTTTGTTGGTCTAATCAAATTATAGAGGTCAATTTTTCTAAATTAATTATTTGTTTATTAACTTTCCTTTTTTTCCCTCTTTGGTTCTAGACCTTATTTTCCTAGCATGCTAACATTTTTCTTTTGCAGGTGTGTTCACCCATGTCATCCAAGAAGCAAATAGCTGTACCAGATTAAACATGTAAGAAATTTATTAAGGGAACTGCCAGAGAGAGAAAAGGGTGGGAGCTGGGAAAGGCTTGGTCTGACCTTGGTTAAAAAAGAAAAAGAGGAAAGGAAGGAATAAAGGAAGGAAGGAAGGAAGCAAGGAAGGAAGTTAATTTTGGTGGAATCATTTTAAATGGGTCCTGCAGCCCTCCGGTTTAAAGAAAAGATCAACATAGCCATCTGGGAGGTCTCAAGCCAAAAATCTCTACTCACAAAGGACTTCTGGGTTTCCCAGCAACACACCTGCCTTGGTGTCACTGCCACACCCAGACATTGGCTGAGAGCCAAGGAGAAACTGTGGTCCTAAAGCAACTGAGGCAATGAGTTCCAGAGCTTAGCAGCTAGAGGCATTGGTTAGTTACACTCTCAGCAGTCAGGGGTCCAAGATGCACATTCTCATGGAAGCCACAGCAATATGCATATTATTGCTTTAATGCACTTTGAGCAAGTTAATCATATTACTTCCCACTTTTGTCTATTTATTTAATATAGAATAATTAAAATCATTTTTTGAATACTCAGCAGGTGACATGTTAAAAGCTTTTCATGCATTATGTTATTTCATCTTCTCAAATACCCTGTTATGAGTCCCATTTTACAGATTACTTAGTTCATTTTCTTACACGAACAGGCTACGATACACTATTACATTATCTTGGTAAAACTAAGAACTACGTTTCCCAGAATCCCCTCACCTATATAGTCCCTTACCAATATAGAGTTAGCGAACAGAAAAGCTTGCAAAAGATTTGAAAATTGGAAGTGACACAGCAGACAATAGTCTGTGAAAGCTGTTTTGCAGTCTGAGGAGGTAATGGATAGATTAGTGGTGCTCAGTAGATTCCAGTGTGCCTTCTTTCTCTGCTCTGCTACTAGGTCTTCCTCCAGCCTACTGGCCCTAAAGATCAATGCTGGCCTCAAGACATACTTCTAGACATTTGGCTGTGGACCCCTAGAGTTGTAGAGTTGGTCTCTGCAGGGAGCACTTCCTATGGGCTCCCCTTTGTGGCTCAAATTTAGCAACTGAATATACTTGGCTTCTCAGATTAGCTCCTTGCTAATTTCTTTTCTGATCCTTTAACTCATCCTCCCACACCTTCTAGTTCCTTCCACCATTGTATAAAGTCTAATTCCTATAATGAGTCCTTTTTCCTAGAACACATAGGGACTTTCCTCCTCTGCCTGAAACTTGACTGATATAGCACCAGTGTAATAAACATCTGTTGAAGGAATAGGCAATTTAGGCCTAGCCCAGGGATTAAGATCTATGCAGTTTGGATTCAGAGTTCAATATCCTCTATTTTGGATTAAAGCAAGCAGAATTCATTTGTTTCAAATACCAAATGCGAGAATGAAATTTGACCAGAAGTTACCAAAATTAAAATACCTCACGTGCAATATGAAGTACCTCATTTGTAGTTTCTCAATGTAATAATTCATCCTACTGTTTCACAATGTATGATATGTAGAGCCAAAATTTTGTTAAAAAATTAAAAGAGCATGAGCACCTACAAATGTACCTAGCTGAGCCTTGTGATTTTTGCATCCTGGAAAGCAGAGGATAAAAACAGGGATTATCAGTCAGGCTACTAATATTAAATAATTTCTACTGTGTCTAAAATTGCCTGTAAAATGTATCTTCAAGATGCTTAATTAAGTTATTCAATATTATTATGTAATTTAAGAGATCCCACCCCACCCCTGCTCTACTTCAACCAGATCTGTATCAGTTTCATCTGTTTTATTTTATTTTCATTTCCTCTGAAGATTTTATTTGAACAAAGATGTCTTCTTTTTTCCTTTTCTTTTCTTTTCTTTTTTTTTTGAGACAGAGTCTTGCTCTGTCACCCTGGTTGGAGTGCAGTGGCATTATCTCAGCTCACTGCAACTTCCACCTCCTGGGTTCAAGCAATTCTCCCACCTCAGCTTCCCGAATAGCTGGAATTACAGGTGCCTGCCACCACTCCTGGCTAATTTTTGCATTTTTTAAAAAAGAGACAGGGTTTCACCATGTTGGACAGGCTGGTCTCGAACTCCTGACCTCAGATGATCCACCTGCCTCAGCCTCCCAAAGTGCTGGGATTACAGGCATGAGCCACTGGGCCCGGCTGAACAAAGGAGTCTTCTAATACAAAAATATTTTCAAAACCACTGGAATTGATTCTCCAGATGTGCTCAGATTTATCTATGTCCAAAAGTGAAAATATCTAAGTTTCAAGCTGAGACCATCACTACAAATATAAAATATACTCATGTAGCCCATAACGCTTAGGATTCTGTATAAAAATTTCTGTATTAAAATTCTGCCTAAAAATCCAAGTTTTTATAACATTTAGAAAATAATACATCTTCTATTTATTTGTTAAAGAGTATCACTGTGTTTGCATGATCTCCTAAGAAACAGAAACCTACACATTTTGAAATGGTATTGCTGGGTCCAGTGAACTTGTTAATTACATTCGGTGCTTCTTGAAGGCTGCAGAATGCAGGAGAATGCTCGTCAGTTAAAAATATTACAAATCAGGACTTCTGGATTTTACAAAACAGGAGAAAATTCAGAAACATTGACCTTCAGACATTCTAAGACATTGTACTTTGTATTAATAAGCATTAGTAAGTAAATGAAAGTTGCTAATGTAAGAAGTAAATGATAATTACATACGAAGGGATTTAAAAGCTCTCTAGTACTAAACAAGAGAGCTGTAGTTATTTACAGTGCTCCTCCCAAAGTGAATGCATGGAAAAATATTTGACAAGGTAAAAAAATAAAAGAAAGAGAGATGAAAATACAGAAAATGACATTAGAACTCTATATAAGTCGAAGCCATATAAAGGGGCTCTTTTTAATTGACTCATTTTTCTTAAAGTGGTAAATTCCCTGTAAGTTAGTGTTTATTAGTTAAAGTAAGCAAAATGTGGGAAAACATTAGTCTTCAACATTGAGCCATTTGCTTTTAGTATTACAATATTTGCAATTTTTTTTGTTGTTGTTCCGTAGTTGTTTTTGTATATGTATCTTCAAAAGAAAATGACTTTTAATGGAAATGTCTATAAAATGTTTTTGATGTATTCTATCTTCATGGACTTTGGAATGGGTTGCTGCTATGTTGATTTTTCTCTCACGTGTAGTCCAAGTTGATCTTATAAACAATCTCATAGATAGACTGACGGTTTTCACATGTGCGTTTATATTTTTAGTTAGAATAACTGTTCTTTATTGCCTACAATGTGACTGTTTTAATTAGTGAATAGCATATTATTTATATTTTCTTATTTATGATTCATTTAGTCTATTAATCCATTGATTGTCAATAGTGATCATGACTACTCCTTGACCCTTGCAGACATGTATTATTCATGGACTCATCTGCATGGGCTCAGTGTAGATCTTTCAGGCTTTAACACAATCCACAGTTAAAATTTTTTTGCTTGTTTTCTGCATTTTATTTTTTCTCTTTCCAACATAACAATTTTTTTTAAATTTAAGTTAATTTTGAGTTCTGGTTTATGTGTGCAGGATGTGCAGGTTTGTTACATAGGTAAACATGGGCCATGGTGGTTTGCTGTACCTATCAACCCATCACCTAGGTATTAAGTCCCCCATGGATTAGCTATTTATCCTGATGCTCGCCCTCCTCCTGGTCCCCCACAGGCCCTAGTCTACATCTTAATAGCACCACAGCAATATAGGAGGTATTTGTTATCTCTAGATGGAACAGCAACTAGTTTCCGATGACTTTATATTACTTTTGAAGAAGTTGGATGCACTTTCCATCATGATCACAGAAAAATCAACACTCTCCTATTCTTGTTAACAAATAATTTTCTATTGACCCAAGCTTTGTGCCATCCCAGGCAAAAAGCCTTGCTATTCAATTTCTAGCAGTAAGGATTGCCTAGTATTAACTACTTCAAAGCTAAATCAAAATATTTGATAGAACATTCATGTTTAGCCTAGAAGTGGATGATTCTATGATAAAAACTGCCAGTTGGGACTCTGTATATGTATGTGTATATATATATAATCCCCAAATAAATATCCTCCTTTTATTCTCTTAGTAACAGAACCCTGGAATTTAACAGAGCACATGAATGCCCAGAATAAGGATTTCATTTTTCTGCCTCCTTTGAAGTTGGATGTAGCCATTTGATTAAGGTCTAGTCTATAGAATATGGGTAAATGTAATGGACAACTTCTAGTTCTGGTCTATAAAAATGTATACTGTGTCCTTTCTTCTTTCCTTCCAACTGAAAAGGGGATGTAATGGTAAGAACTAGAGTAGACATATTTGGCCATAGGATATATGCTGCATGTTGATAGGCTTGGTGGCTGGCTGGCAAATTGGCTGGTTTAGAGTCTGTCCAGCAGGCAAGAAGCTGGCAGGAAGGCAGGTTGAGAGGCTGCACGGCTGGCTGAGAGACTGGATTGCCAGCAGGCCAAAAGTTTGGCTGGGAGGCAGGCGGAGAAGCAGGATGGCTAGCTGGCTAAGAAGATGTCTGGGAGGTTGGCCAAGGGACTATATGTGAGGCTGGCAAAGAGGCTGGCTTGGTGGTGGCCACCAAGTTGGCTGGCTTAGAGGCTTTCTGGCAGGTAGGCTGAGAGGCTGACTTGGAGGCAGGCTGAGAGGATGGCTCACTGGCTGAAAGTCCGTCTGGATGGCTGGCAGATCCAGAGGCTGGCTAGGAGGCTGGCTGAGAACATGGATGTTAGGCTGGCGGAGAGGCTGGCTGGTTGGCTATGTTGTCAGGCTGCTAAAACAAAGTACTATAGACTGGGTGGCTTAAATGACAGAAATTTTTGTCTCACAGTTCTGGAGGCTGGAAGTCTAGAATCGGGATCCCAGCATGGTTGGGTATTGGTGAGGGCTCTCTTCCTGCCTGCAGACTGCTGATTTCACCTTGTATCCTCACATGGAAGAAAGAGGGCCCAATAGTTCTCTGGGGTCTCTTTTATAAGGGCTCTAATCTCATTCATGAGGGCTCTATTCTCATGACCTAATCACTTTCCTATATCTAATATCATAACATTGGGTATAAGGACTCCAACTTTGAATTGTGAGTAATACAGTCAGTCTCTAAGAGATAGAAAGAGCTGGATCTAGTCCTGGACTACTTACATGAACTAAGAGAGAATAAACTTCTTATTTAGGTAACTGTTGTATTGTCCTTTGTTGCTGCATCCAAACAATTTTGTTAACTTATAAAACTCATATACATAAATATCCTATACTGGACTATTAAATAGAATGGTTAATTTTGGCCTACTTACTCCCCTTTTGATTTTGAGCAAATTACTTAAAGTCTCTTAGCCTCAGGTTCCTATCCCTTCTATAAAATATGGGTTGCATCTGGGCACAGTAGCTCATACCTGTAATCCCAACACTTTGGAAGGCCTAGGTGGGTGGATAGCTTGAGCTCAGGAGTTTGAGACTAACCTGTACACCATGGCGAAACCGTCTTTTCGACCAAAATACAAAAAAATTAGCCAGGTGTGGTGGTTCATGCCTGTAGTCAGTCCCAACTACTCGAGAGGCTGAGGCAAGAGGATTGCTTGAGCTCGGAAGACAGAAGTTGCAATGAACTGATATCACAACACTGTACTTCACTCTGGGAAACACGGTGAGACCCTGTCTCCAAAAAATAAAATAAATAAAAAAAAAATTAAGAAAAAGCTGAGTTTCAGGCATAATAAACAAAATATTTTTTTAAAAATGAAGAAAATGTGGGGTTGCTATGAGGGTTAAGATAGTTAATCCACTTATGTGCACGCCTCTATACTTGACACAAAATAAGCCTTCCCAAATAGGAGGTAGTATTATTAAAGCAGTATTTCAACCCGTTCAGTTATACAGATGTATTTTTGGGAAATAACTATCTCAAAAGTTTCTTTGGAAGTTATGTTTTTCAAGACTGCGTGTCCTAAGGATACTTACAGTGATATCTTTTAGGACTTTTATTGACATTTGTTACCATCCACTAACAAATTTTCTAGGTTAAATTTTTCCATAGGATAGAGCTTTATGATCTTAACTACTAATTGGCTGTGAGAAGATTGCATTCACAATTAATTTTTAAGTAAATGTTTTAGATTTATCCTTAGGGACTTTCTCATTTCGTTTCTATGAAGAGTTGGTCAATCCAACTCTTCATAGAATTGACCTACAGAGGCCCATATCGTAGGGGCTCTATAATTCTCAAATGAGCTTGTTAGCCCTACTTCTAGCTTGAAGTCTAAGGACTTTGAACAGACATCTAGAATATCTGCCTGCTGGTAACATTTTAATGATCATTTAGTCTTAATTCATGCCCACCAGAAAGTTTTCAATAGCTTTGCTGCAAGAAGTAATATTCAGTAATCTTCTGTGACTGCTACCTATTGGCTATGAGATTCCCTAATTATATTGGACCACTTGTTTTTCAAAATGTGGTTCAGTAAACTAAACGCATTGTACAAAAAATGGTTTCCTGATCATATACATTTGGGAAATGCTAAACTAAACAAGATTAAACAGCTTTCTTTCCAGCAGGAATCCCTTGAAGACTTTAACATGGTGAAGGTAAGCCACAGATCTCCAGAAGAGAGTATTGATTGAAGGATTTTCTGGGATTACATGATCAAGTAGCTCTTGTTTTTATAAAGCACTACATATACCTAACATAAAACTGTAGTTTGGAAATGCTTATTGTTTGATTGGCTTAAGGAAGGTCATTGGAAAGCCTCATGGGTTTCTGCTGACATAACTGTCCCAACAGATTAACCATTAGTCAGATGTTTTCTTGGATCTATTTCTTGCTCCTTAAACCCCCTTAGACACTATGCATTAAAATAATCACTATTGCAAGGTTCTGCCCTCAGTCCCAGTTCTGGCTTTTGCCCTCACTGAACCTTGCAACTGAGGTCCCTGTAGGCCTAATAGCCAAGAACCTTAATTTGTTCAAGGCTTTGACATGCTATCTTGCCTAGTAAGCAAATCCATTTGCTTTGAATTCTCCATGATATTATTGTGGCTTGCGGATGACCTGCCTGGTAATGTTATTGACAGAACCCATTTATTTTCTCATGAGCTGTTACAAGTCATAAAATTATTTTCAATGCTCAATGATGCCACAAGGAACCTAATTGAAAATTAGAATTCAGAATGCATAGCTAGATTCTGAGAAATCATAACTAAATTACAAATTTGTCAAAAGAAATTCCAATCAGTAATTATTGGCTATATTATTGATACATGAGAAGATATGTGAGGGAGTGGATGGAATGCTTTGAAGACTTGGCTCTTGTTATTGTTTCATATTGTTTAGTAAGAAAATTATCATCGTGTGAAGGCCTATACCCAGGACACACCACACTCAGTGAAAGATTTCTATCAATAGCGTAGATGAAAGCTGCTGTTGAAGTCTGTTATCTGGGCTAACTTTTGGCTACGGATGCAAGAAGCCATTTTAATAGTCTAGCTCCAGTCACTATTTAAACTAATAAACTCCAGTCCCATAGGGAGTTGGTCTGATATAGTAATTACAGTGAGCTAAGCTATGCATCTGACAGTGATACTAAACTTGAGTTCCAGCTCTACTGTTTACAAAGTAGGTGACCTTAAGCAAGTTAACTCTTAAACCTCCTAAATACCCTCATTTATAAAATGAGGCTAGTAATAGAATCTAATTCATGGAGTTGCTGTGAGGATTGAAAAAGATAGTTTATGTACTGGGCTTGCATATGGGTAGTATTTAATAAATATAACCCTAGTATTAGTTATTAATTAGTATTAGTATTAGTTATTATTCATAATAAAAAGAGATTATGTACTGGGCTTGAATATGGATAGTATTTAAAAAATATAAACTGGCAGGGTGCAGTGGCTCATGCCTGTAATCCCAGCACTTTGAGAGGCTGAGGCGGGTGGATCACAAGGTCAAGAGATCAAGACCAGCCTGGCCAATATGGTGAAACCCCGTGTCTACTAAAATTACAAAAAAAATTAGCTGGACATGGTGGCATGCGCCTGTAGTCCCAGCTACACGGGAGGCTGAGGCAGAAGAATCACTTGAACTTGGGAGGTGGTGGTTGCAGTGAGCCGAGATCACACCACTGCACTCCAGCCTGGCTACAGAGCGAGACTCCATCTCAAAAAAAAAAAAGTATATATATATATATGTGTGTGTGTGTGTGTGTGTGTGTGTGTGTATAATAAAATAAAAAATATAACCCTAGTATTAGTTATAAATTAGTATTAGTTTTTATTATTAATAATAAAGTTATTTATGTACTGGGCTTGCATACAGGTAGTATTTAATAAATATGACTACCCACACATACATGCATGCACACACTCCTTTAATAATAAAAAACTCCAGCCTTGTTGATGTAGTGGCTTGTTTTTTTCTAACTCCAGTGTCCTGAATGATATACTTGGCCAAAGGCTCTTATCTCTTATTCTTAGTTTATGTCAGATATAGTGTGCAAAGCAAGTTTGAGGTTCAGCACTGAAGAAGGTAGGACATCAATTCACACATCAGAGGCAAATGCCAGCAGTGTATCTTGAACTTTACTAGAGGCTGTAGGGACTATGAGAGAAGATTGTGGTAGGCCTCTGGGGACGCTTAATTTATTAAAGAAACTTAATGCACCAAAAAGGGACCCAAGAGGGATGTTAAAAGCTGCTGCTAGAGAGGAAGTATTCCCAGAATCTCAGGAGCAGCTGGAGGACTCCGGACTCTAGCAGTGGTTGGCCGGTGGTGGGTGGGGGATGGAGTAGAAAAGAGAAAGTAAGAGCCAGAAAATTACAATTGCACTCACCAATTCACAGACTGTCCTTCCTCTCGATCTCCTTTTCCCCTTGACTTTACCCTTGAGGGGCCAGATGCAGCAGCTAGCGAACAAGCGAGGAAGTGAGCATGTGGGAAGAAAAAGTTTAGCCTTCTCCATTTCACTCACCACACCGAAACAAGCGAGACAGGCTTTCCAATTTAAAGTAGGCTTGTAAGAGAGGGGTGGTGACTGAGTACAGTAGGCTTTATAATGAATGAACTATACTAGAGATAGTCTTGCATACTAGATTAGACCAGACACTTTTATAATATAAATTTTCTTGTCATTGACACAGATGAGAAGACCTAGGAGACCCACCCTATATTTCATTTGGGGGCAGGAGAAGTGTAAGTTCAGAAGCACAGTTTGGAAGGGACAATAAAAGAAAAACTTCAGTTCTTTATATTTCATTGTTCCCTGTTCAGTTCTGCTGTCTCAATAAAACATTTACCCATCTAATAATTATTAAAATGTTTTGCTTTTTATTTAGAAGTTCACTCTGTAGATTATAAAGATAATCTAATAAATTAAGTTGCTTTCTTTTATTAAAAAAAATTGCTTTGTAAAAACTGTCTTCACCCAGAGCATAAAAGGAGTATTTCCTGTGCTGTTTCGTTTTGTTTTTTTTTTTTTTTTTTTGGAGATGAATGAAAAACAAAAATCTCCTTTTTTTAGTGTCCTAGAAACTGTTTTGAAAAAGCCAAGCATTCATGGCTGAATGAAGGCATGAGCAGTAGTTCCTTTATAAGTGAAAGAAAGAACAGTTCAATCAAGCATGACTACCACAGTTTCCTTAAAATGTTTGCAAAATCTACTGGGCAGACACCATGTTTTCTGATTGCTAAACTAGACTGAAGTAATGTGGGTATGAGAGTTTCCACAGGAAAGAACACAAAACATGACACAGGATGCCACAGAAGCCATGTGGAGTGAAGGAAATGCAAACCTGTGAGTTAGGCCTTTGAAGCTCTGTGCACCTGCTGTTCAGCATAACCGAGACGGTATGTCATATTTCACACATAGAAAACTGATCAAATGGCAGATAGATACCTTTTCTAAAAAAAATGTGTTTTAGAGAAATTGAGAACGCTACCTTTTCAGATAGAAAAACAGGATATATGGATTTTTGTTTTCTAAAGTAAGAACAGCAGATTTCACTGGCATACAAGTTACTGGCAACTGATGTACACACTGTACATTAAGTCAATGATTAATGTCTTTTTAAATCATGTGTCAATTTCTGGAACTAGCTACAGGGAAAGTAATTAGGTTAGCATCTTTACTGTCCAATCTACCAAAAAATTTTCATGAAGTGCTGACATATTCTTATTCTCTGTTCCCCTTCCTCCAATCTATCTTTAGTTACTTGGTTTGGGGATAATTACTGAATTTGTTTATATAAAACAAAAGGGGCATCTCACATTAAAACAAATTAAATCTTCCCTAATTGCTTAGAATTCGACTGTAGAAAATGGAAGGATGAATTCACTGGATGTCCTTTTTATTTCTCTAAACCCAGAAGTATTGAATTATAAATACAAAATAATTTTATGAAGACCTCAAAAAGATTAATTATTCCTATGTATTATCTGTTATGTTATGGTCTATAAATGCTCATATGCCATGACAATTCTATAGATTAGACTGTGGACTTCTTTGCACACATGGTATGCCACTATAGTAGAGTGGGTGAAAAGATGGCCCTGAAATCATATATGAGCTATCTAGTAATGCATTTGAAATTTAATCTCCCTGCATCTCCATGTGTTTAGCTGAAATATGGGCATAATAACAGTATCTTTCATTAAAGGTTATTTTGAAGATTTTATAAGGTAAGGAAATAAAGTGAATTACATTGTCCCCTCTTAAATCCACTCAATGACTTTCTATTGTCCTTTTGATAAAATCTCCACCCCTGAACATGGCCTCTAAGGCCCTACATGATGTAGCTACCTGTACATCCAACTTCATCTTGTCTACTCTATTCACTATCTAGCTGAAAGCTTTTTTTCTTTTTCAGTTCCTCCGAAGTTCCTGCTTTTTGCTGCCTCCAAGGTTTCACAAATTCTCTTTTTTGCCTAGAACACATCTCCGCCCTCCTCCTCACAGCACACATAGCTCCCTCCCACCCAGCCTTCACATCTCAGTTTAAATGTCACTTGCTTTAAAAGGACTTTTCAGATTTACCAATCAAAAATCATCCCTTCTCCTTATTTTTCTGTAGCATAGAATGTTGTTTTTAATATTTACCACAAATGTTTGTGGTACCTGGTTTGAAATGAATGGACAGACAGACAAGAATCAGGCAGAAGAGTAATTCAATACTTCTTTTATTAATTTTAGGCATGTCAGGCTCTGGAAGCTATGGTTAGATCCAAACTTCCCATAGGTCTTATAGCTTGGAAGAGCAACACAGAATTCTGGCTTTCTGAGGGCAGCCCACACAAAAAGAAAGAGGAGACGAAGGAGAAGGGATCATCGGGCCAGTGCCTCCTTCCAAACCCCCCAAAATAAATTACTGACCTATCACAGGCTGAAGGTGTGGAGTGGAATGCAGAGAAGGCAAAAAAAGTTAGGAAGGGTTAGAAACTCCCTCCATCTGAACTAAAGACTGAAAAAGCATTTCCTCCATCTCAACTAAAATTTGTGAACTTGAACCATATGCACTGTTTTTGAGGTTAGAGACAAATATAACCATATTCATATGATTTAAACATAATTATACATGGAAATGTATACACATGGAAATATGTATGTATGCATGCCTAGGTATGCTATGGAGTCTATGTAATATAGATTTATATATGTATACTATACATATAGTATGTGATATGTAATATTTGTGTGTATTCATAACACATGTATATGCCATACACACACATATACATATATACACATTTGTGTGATTATTTGGGTAATATTTGCTCTGCAATCATTCTGTAAGCCCTAAAATGAGAGTGAAGTAGATCTACTTTGCTTACCACTATATCTTTGTGGTTCATCACAAAATATCTATAAAAATTAGTTGAATAATAGCTGTAAGGCGTTTGACATGTAATTTGACTTAAGAACTCAGTAGATGGTACCTATTATGATTGTACTGCTTCTGCTTGTGCCGATAAAATAGTCTTAATGTGTTGGGTATTAAATTTTGATCTGGACTGTATATTTGTAAGACTTCCATTTCAGAAATTCATAAGCTTGCCTCAAAGGTTGCTCATACTGTTTGTCTTTAATGGATTATAATTTCAGGTAACATCTCCTAGTTGCAACCTCCACAGCACTGGAGTCATAACCCCAAGGAGAAACAGGGTGAGGAGGGACTATAGCAAACTAAACAGTGCATGTCCTGCCCAAAAAGGGCAGCCAGTTTTCCAATCCATTTTTTTTTTTTTTTTGAGATGGAGTCTCACTCTATTGCCCAGGCTGGAGTGCAATGGCACAATCTTGGCTCACTGTAAGGCTTGGACCGCCACCTGGCTTCAAGCCATTCTCCTGCCTCAGCCTCCCAAGTAGCTGGGATTACAGGCATGTACCACCATACCCAGCTAATCTGTATTTTTAGTAGAGATGGGTTTTCACCATGTTGGTCAGGCTGTTCTCAAACTCCTGACCTCAGGTGATCCACCAGCCTCAGCCTCCCAAAGTGCTGAGATTACAGGCATGAGCCACCCCACCCAGCCTCCAATCCATTTAGACTTGCTTTGGCAAGTGTGAATGCAGTACTAGCAGGCCATCTGATTTTTTTTTCAAGAGAAGCTAAAATTCCTATTTTAAAATAAAAATATACATTTTGAAAACTAAAAAATTTCTGTGGTCTGAATCATACTGTGAACTTTTTGTCTTCATGCTACTCACAGGCAGTTAGTTTGTGACCTCTGCTTTTAGAACAGTTGTCTTGTGGTCTGAGGTTTTATTAATACTTTTAGTGTATTTCACTTACCTTTTACATTGATATTATTCTGTGCTTTTCAAATAAGTTTTAACAGCTGAATTTCAGTGCTTTATAAGAAATCTATTTCTAGCTGTTGCTTTTGCATTTCTACCTGTCTTTTGCTTCTCCAAATCCCTCTTCCATTTTTTTCTTGATGTCAGAAGAGCTTTTAAAGCTAATTATCTATTTTAAGTATAGCATTTTTCACAAAAAGGAAAAAAATGGAACTACACAGTATTTTCAAGCCACAGCACAAATAAATCCATTTTTTCATGTGTTTAGTAAACTCAACTACAGACATACATGAGAAGAACTGACACATTAAAGTGGAAGCAATGAATTTATATACAGTCAATGTATTCTGTCTATAAATCCATTGGGCAAAAATTAGGTTTTCTTTCATTTTTCTTAGGAATAATTTTTCTTTTCTTTTTCTTTACAATTCAACTTTTCTTTCAGACTCAAGTGGTATATACGCAGGTTTGTTACTTGACTCTGAGGCTTGGGGTGTGAATGATTCTATCACCAAGTGGTTAGCATAGTACCCAATAGGTCGTTTTGTAGCCCTTACCCCCCTACTCTTTCTCCCCACCTAGAAGTCTCCAGTGACTACTGCTGTCATCTTTATGTCCACAGGTACCCAATGCTTAGCTTCCACTTGTGAAAACATGCAATATTTGGTTTTCTGTTTCTGAGTTAATTCATTTAGGGTAACGGCCCCTATCTGTATCCATGTTGCTGCAAAAGACATCATTTTGTTCTTTTTTATTGCTGAGTAGTATTCTATGTTGTATATGTACCACATTTTCTTTATCCATCCACCCTTGATGGGAATCTAAGTTTGTTCCACGTCTATGCTATTGTGAATAGTAATGAGATGAATATATGAGCACGTGCATCTTTTTGGTAGAATGATTTATTTTCCTTTGGGTATATACCCATTAAAGGGATTGGTGGTTTGAATGGTAGTTCAACTTAGTTCTTTGAGAAATTTCCAAACTCCTCTTCACAGTGGCTGAACAAATTTACACTCCCACCAACAGTGTATAACCATTCCCTTTTCTCTGCAGCCTCACCAACATCATTTATTTTTTGACATTTTAATAATAATAGCCACTCTGACTGGTGTGAGGTGGTATCTTACGGTTTTCATTTACATTTCTGGTTTTCATTTGTATTTCATTTTTGATGATTAGTGATGTTGAGCATTTTTTTTCATATTTTTGTTGGCCACTTGTATGTCTCGTTTTGAGAAATGTTTACTCATGTCCTTTGCCCACTTTTTAATGGTGTTATTTGTTTTTTGCTTCTTGAATTGCTTAAGTTCTTTATAGATTCTGGACATGAGACCTTTGTCAGATGCATAATTTGCAAATATTTTCTCCCATGCAATGATTTTTCTTAGGAAACATTTTTTCCATAGAAAAATAAAACTAGATTTTTATGTTAGCAGTGGCAGAAACTACTGGATGTCAACGAATTTAAAATGCAAATTTAAAATTTAATATTAAAATAAATAATTACTTAGAATTTTTATACACTGTATATCTACAAAAATGTTCTTTGAGATTTTTTAGACATAGATTTTTATCAAATATCACACAAAATCACACTGCTCTGTTTCCTTGTCTTTCTGCAGAAACCCAGTGCAATTTTTTGAAGATGTTTTGAGTCACGAACTCAACATATGCAGCACTGTTGATGCAAGTAACTCAAATGAAGTGATGACAATATAAAACATTTTTGATCAAGTTCAGGAGCGTGTAGGCAGTGACAATTATGTTGTGACTGCCACCTGGCCAACAGTAATTCATTTTAAGATGAATTCCTCTTTCAGAAGAAGTCAAGTGTAAAAATATGCATATTAGTATTAATGAAACACTCTCATCTATAGTGCTTAAATGAGTTTCTGAAATATTAACTTTATAGGAAAACTTTTTACTTTTCTTTAAACTTTAAAATGATTTTTTAAAACCTTATGTTTAAAAATAAATTATTTCCACATTACCATCAATTTTTGGTCAATGATTGAATTGACTGAATATTTTTCACTGCTCCTTTGTCTAGGGTAACCTGCAGTGCCATCTCACCGAACTGCTCTCTTGCCTCAAGAAAGAATGAATAAAACTTTCAAAGTAACTCATAGCTTGTAACAAGGAACTGAAAGCAGTCAACATAATGAATATAAACATTTCAAACTTGATAAAAACAAACATTTACCTAAAGCTCTAGGTTGGGTACTTCAGGGAATACAAATAGTAATAAAAATATTCCAGGCCGGGCACAGTGGCTCACGCCTGTAATCCTAACACTTTGGGAGGTCGAGGCAGGAGAATCACTGGAGGTCAGGAGTTCGAGACCAGCCTGGCTTACATGGTGAAACCCCATCTCTACTAAAAATACAAAAATTGGCTGGACGTGGTGGCAGGCACCTGTAATCCCAACTACTGGGGAGGCTGAGGCAGGAGAATCACTTGAACCCGGGGGGCAGAGGTTGCAGCGAGCTGAGATCACACCATTATACTCTAGCCTGGACGACAAGAGCGAAACTCTGTCTCAAAAAATAAAATAAAATAAAATAAAATAATAAAAATAAATAAATAAATAAATAAATAAATAAATAAATAAAGTATTCCAAGTATGCATAATGCAAGACTGACTGACAAGAGTACTCAATAGAGATTTTTAGAAAAAAGGGCAGGAGGAGAATCAGGAGAGAGTATTATAAATTCCTAAATATAAGGTACATCATTTCCCCCAAATAAATAGTGCCTCAGAACAAAAGGTCCTTATTATCAAAATGTTAAAAAGCCTTCTCTGAGGCATCACAGCATAATACTTAATGCATGTACTTTGAATTCACATTATCTCAACGCCTGATTACCTTATTTACTACTCGTGAGTTCTTGGATAACCTTTCAGTTTCATCATTGGCTAAAAGGGAGATACTGATATTACTTACCTCCTAGCCCTGTTGAGAGAATTTACAAAGCTAATAATGTGTCACAATGCCTGGTACAAAAATATATGTGTCATAATTTATTTATTATTTCTATATTTCCTCCCATTATTGTACATTAATCTGAATGGCAAACTACTAAACTCCTGAGGTTGAAGAGGTATCTGCACTCCCATGTTTACTGCAGCACGGGCCACAATATCTAAGATATGGAATCAACTTGTGGCTATCAGTGAATCAATGGATTAAAAAAAAGTGGCATGTATACACAACAGAATACTATTCAGCCTTAAAAAAGAGGAAAATCATATCATTTGTGACAATGTAAACGAACCTAGTGGGAATTATGTTAAGTGAAATAAACAAGGCACAGAAAGACAAATATTGTGTTATCTCACTTACACATGTAATCTAAAAAAGCTGAATTTATAGGAGAGTGGAATGGTACTTAGCGGGCTGGGAAAGGGGGGAGTTGGGGTGATACTGGCGAAAGGATACTAAATTTTGGTTAGATAGAAGAAATCTAGCACACAATATGGTGATTAAAGTTAATAACAATGTACTGTATTCTTAAAAATCCCTGAGAAAGTAGATTTTAAGTGTTCTTACCACAAAAAAAAAAAAGAACGCAAGGTAGAGCATATGTTAACTATCTAGTTTTAGCTATTCTACAATGTAAACATATTCAAAACATGTTGTCCATGATATATACATTTTTATTTGTCAATTAAAACTTTAAAAAATAATTTACCGTTTTCCAAGCTAAAAAGAAAGCTTGTATCTAAAGCAGAGAATAAGCTACTGAACAAATAAATATAAGAGGATGTGAAGAAAAATGTCTTAGCCAAAGCTCCCCCAGAAAATACAGCCCAAGGCAAAAACCTATATGTGAACACTTTACTGGGGAGTGGATCCCTGGGAGCAGGGCTGAAGGATAGGGCTGAGATGGTATACAGAAAAGCAAGAAAAAAAATATATCAGAAATATGCCTGTAGTGGCCAGGTTCGGTGGCTCATGCCTGTAATCCAGCACTTTGGGAGGTCGAGGTGGGCGAATCACTTGAGGCCAGGGGTTTGAGACCAGCTTGGTCAACATGGAGAAACCCCGTCTCTACTAAAAATACAAAATTAGCCGGGCATGGCAGTGCATACCTGTAATCCCAGCTACTCAGGAGACTGAGGCAGGAGAATCACTTGAATCCAGGAGGTGAAGGTTGCAGAGAGCCGAGATTGCACTACTACATTCCAGCCTGGGTGACAGAGTGATGAGACTATGTCTCAAAAAAAAAAAAAAAAAAAAAAAGAAAAGAAAAGAAAAAAGAAAAAATCAGCTCATAGTGATGAAGTCGTTGAATGTTAAAATTTGAAAATGTGAATTAAAATATTCCATAAAATATAAGTGGAAATAACAGTATAGTTTAAAATATAATTTTACTTCTATAGATATTCATCTAAATTGATGAATTAAATAAGTAGACATTTGCTTATTTTATCTATATACCTAATTTTCATATTTGGCAAAAGCAATACTGGATTTTCTTTTAGAAAAAAAAGGAAAGATTATTTTAAATCCTGTTGTGTACATAATTCCGAGTATCAGAGATTTCGAAAGTCTTGAGAAGGAGGTAGGATTTGAATCAAATCTTGAAGAATAATTTGAGAAGATAAACTAAAAGTAAATGCATTGAGGGGTTACTATTTTTTTAGGTGTTGTAGATATATAATCATATTAAATTCTCATAGGTATTATTATTCTCAGTTTACATATGGGGAAACTGAGGCTCAGGTAAGTTAATGAATTTGCTTAAAAAAATGCCGCAACCTATACTGGTTCCATCTTGAATGCAGCCTTTTCCAAGCCTTCTACTTTCTTCAAGACACAATACAGTGCAGAATAGATCCTGGAGAAGACTGGGTTGGAATTCTCCCTCCCGTACAGTCCTAATTGTTTGATTTGTGTAAAGCATTCAATTTTTCTGTCTCTTAAGTTTTCTTATCAAGGAGATAACATCTCTCCAAGGAACTGTTGAGATACTTAAATGAGCTCTTGTAATTAAAATGCCTGGAATAGCAATTGGCACACAGTGCTCAATGGGTATTAGCCATCATGTTATAAGAAAAAGTAGAAGGAGGAAAAGGAGGGAGAGAGGAGAGAGTGAGGAGGAGAAGGAGAGAGTGAGGAGGAGGAGGAGAGGAGGAAGATTTTCACTCTCTCAAATTGTCTCCTCGACAAGTAGAGCAACAAGAGATCACAATAGTAAATACATAGATAGGCATAGACACATCTTTACCTGCTTTTTTACTAAAAATCTGGGGAAAATGTGCAGGAGCTCGTCATTGTGGAATCATTTCAGCCTAGATGAAAATTACTGGGAATATATGTTCCAATGGTCTTGAGAGTAAACATATTTTCTTACCTTTTTTTTTTTGTTTTGGAGGGTGGGGGATGGAGTTTCAGTCTCGTTGTCCAGGCTGGAGTCTGGAGTGCAATGGTGCGATCTCGGCTCACTGCAACCTCCACCTCCCAGGTTCAAGCGATTCTCCTGCCTCAGCCTCCTGAGTACCTGGGATTACAGGCATGCACCACCATGTCCAGCTAATTTTTTTGTATTTTTAGTAGAGATGGGGTTTCGCCATGTTGGCCAGGCTGGTCTCGAACTCCAGACCTCAGGTTATCTGCCCGCCTCTGCCTCCCAAAGTGCTGGGATTACAGGCGTGAGCCACTGTGCCTGGCCCATACCTTAATCCTTGTAAAGCCAATTTCCCTGTGTACTTTGCTCTCTGAATACCTCACTGTGAAGGTTGCAAAATAAAAAATGTATACCGTAAGAATATAGCCTAAATGTATTCAATGTATTCACTATTTACTACTTAACCTCTTTAAGTTTCAATTAAACCTATATTTATAAAATTGAAAAAAGAATTTTAACTCACACATGTTGTGTATACACAGCATATATGTTAGGTATTTGACTAGAGTCTGGTGACTATCGATCAATTAATAAAAGGTAGCTTTTGCCGTATTTCCTCAGACATTTTTATTTTCCTCCATATATTAAGATTCATTAAACCAGAATATATCTTATAACTAATGTATACATTCAATAAGTGAGCATTGTTCTTCTTTATTTCCCAGGGCTATTATGAAGTCATTGTTGTACCTTGTAGCATTTACCTTTATTTCCCCTTAGAAAACACTAAATCCAGAGATTGCATTGTATTTGCTAACCACTGTATTTTCAAAATGCCAAACAGTGATTAATAATTTTAAAGAATAAATGACTGAATAATAATCAAAGAACTAAGATATTTTTGCGAAGAGGGAGAGAGACAATTTCTCAGTTTATAAAATCTACCAAGCGAAGTAACTTGAGGACAAAGCAATGCTTGAACCTCCCACACATAAGATAACTGATCTAATAATTTTTATTTATAACCCACCTTGTTTAGAGAAGGACCGAAGATGGCTTACAATGATAAAAATAGAGCCAGGCATGGTGGCTCACGCCTGTAATCTCAGCACTTCTGGAGGCCAACGCAGGCGAATCACTTGAGGCCATGAGTTTCAGACCACCCTGGCCAACATGGTGAAACCCTGCCTCTACTAAAAACACGAAAATTAACTAGGCGTGGTGGTGCATGCCTGTAATCCCAGCTACTCAGGAGGCTGAGGCGGGAGAATGGCTTGAACCCAGGAGGCGGAGGCTGCAGTGAGCTGAGATCGCGCCACTGCTCTCCACGCTCCAGCCTGGGCGATACAGCGGGACTCAGTCGAAAACAAAAGCAAAAACAAAAAAAGAGAGAGATTAAAAAAAAAAAGAGAAGTATGTGAGAATTTGGAGAGGGAAAAGGGAAAAAGAACAAAAGAAACACACACACACACAGAATGAAGCCAGAAAAGAGCCACATAAATAAAATTCCTCCTATAAATGCTATAGGAATCCAGAGAAAAAGTTCCCGTGGTTTGGAAAATGTCAATAAAACTTTCCTGGTGGAAATGAGGTCGGCTATGAGGTATTAAGTTCAAAAGGAACTGGATATTTGGTATCTCTAGTAAGACAGAGCTGCTTCAGAGTCTCCCCAGGGAAAGACGGTGCTTTGGGCAGGTAGTTAGTGTGGGTGAAGGTGATGACTGAAGAATCCTAAGGGCCCAGGCTCGTGGGAAGCCTCTCTCTTTCCGCACTTCACCAATTATCTCATTTTCATAATAAGGTCTGCGCTTTCCTTAATTGCTTCACTTCCATCAACAGGAACAGGGGAAAGATAAATACATTTCACCTTTTAATGAAGAGAATTTCAGGTAGTCTGTGGGAGATGTTTATAAAAAAAAAAAAAAAAAAAAAAAGCTGGTAGGGGGCAGTGTCTCACGCCTGTAATCCCAGCACTTTGGGAGGCCGAGGCAGGTGGATCACTTGAGGTCAGGAGTTTGAGACCAGCCTGGGCAACAAGGCGAAACTCCGCCTATACCAAAAATACAAACAAAATTACCTTGGCTGATGGTGCGCGCCTGTAATCCCAGCTACTTGGGAGGCTGACGTGGGAGGATAGCTTGGACCCAGAGGCGGAGGCGCAATGAGCTGAGATTGCCCCACTACACTCCAGCCTGGGTGACAAAGTGAGACCCTGTCTAAAAAAAAAAAAAAAAAAAAAAAAAAAAAAAAGTAGTTGGTCTGTGAACTCACTTGCAAATAACTGGATTTTACGGACGCTTAGATATTTGGAGGTCCACAAGGGTTCTTTGGGATCCCCTATTTTCCTTCGCTGCCTCCTTTGTCAGAGTCCAACTCAAAGGGGAAATGCCCCTCTGGGAGCTAACCGCCACAGGTGCAAGAAGGAGCAAATTTACATAGAAGCAGCCTGGGGAAAATAGTGCCCTAGATGAGTCTTCAGTTTGGGAAACGCTGAGCTAACACTTTAAGTACTTGGAAGAGTAATACTAATAATCAGTCGTGGCGAGGTTCCGCCCATTTGACATTCAACCCCCCATGAGTGCGCACAGACAAACCCACTGGCCAGGAGGAGCCAACACAAGGTCCTGGGCATCTCCGTCCCGGGAAGGTGGGTAATGCCCTTGTCGCTCTGGGCTCCAGGGCGCGCCCCCGCAGCTTCCCCAGCGGGGTCTGACGCCTCCGGGCCGAGGTGCGCCAGGTGGCGAGGGTGCCAGGCGCGGCCAAGTCGCGGCGGTCTGAGTCAGTCACCCAACTATGCTGCGGAACCAGGGAGGCCGGCTGGGCCGCCCCCGCCGTTGAGCTCCGGCTTCCCCCGCGCGGGGCGCCTGCTCCCCGCCCCCGCGGGCGGAGAGGAAGCGGCGGCCGAGGCGAGGCGCGGGAGCACCTGAGCAAGGCGCGGGCGCCGGGCTCGGCGTTTCCGGAGCTGAGCGCGGGTCCGCGGCCCGCGCTCCCCGCGCTCCCCGCGCTCCCCGCCTCCAGGTGCGGCGGCCGCGACACGCCGGCCCCACTAACAGCGCCGCCCGCGCGGCCGCCGCCAGGCAGCAGAGGCGGCTGCGGACAGCCAGCGGGGACCGGGAAGGAGGAGGCCTGGCGCCTCCGGCAGAGGGGCGAGGACCGAGCGCCCAAGGCTGGGAGAGACGCCGGCGCTGAGCTTCCCAGCGCCGCCTCACCTAGCTTTTCGAACTCCGCGACCCGAGCGCAAGGCGAGTACCCGGGGCCTCGGGAAGGCTGGGCCGGGATGGCCCACGCGGGGGTGGGAGGACCCTGTCTGGAGGGGCTGGGGCTTTTCGACACTTCACCGGGTAAATTTCCTCAGCGCAAAGTGCTCGGCTCTGGTGTCCGCCCCTTGGATTTCGCTCCCGCGTGTGGGCGTCTGAAAGGAAACCAGAAGCCGGTAAGTGATCCAAGAACTCCACTTCTGGGATTTGACCCGGGAGGGTGAGGATCCGGATAGACAGCTAGACACTCCCTCCATTCCTCTCCCCTACCTCCAAATAAGAAGAAGCTGTAGTGAGTTTCAGGCACCAAGTTATTTACTCGGTAGAGATCATGACTTTGCCCGGGTGTCTGTGCTGCCCCGCACCCTGCTTGTTAACCACGTTAAGACGACTGGCCTGTTAATTAACTTTAATTACGATCATTTGGCCTCCACCTGCCTGAACCCGATACCTTACACGGGAACCTGTATGATGTGAGTTTACCAGATTGATCTTTCTTGTTTACTTTTGGAGACAGTTCTCTTGGGAGAAGTGGTGTCCATCCTATTTAATAAAGTAAGTTTTATTTTATCTAATTCTGGCTTGTTTTCTTGAACACCTCCTACCTTGAGGTGATCTGGAGTTATTTTGATTTGGGGAAAGGGTTCGTGGATTATATAGCCTTTGATAATTAGAGGAAAACACAAGGAAATAAGCTAATTTGTGTGGAATAGTGACATCTTAGGGTGTTGTAAGTAGGTATCCTGATAGCAAATTCTTTTTTTTTTTTTTTTTTGCAAGCTTGTCCTTGAAGTAGGCTGTTCAGTAGAATACAGCCTTCGGTTTAAAAAAAAATCAAGAAGTGTATTGAAAATAAGCTATTTTTAAAAGTACATTTAATAGGATGTCATTGTTATTACTCATAATAGTATTGTACTTACAAGCTCAGTATTGATTTCTCTGCACTTAAGCACTCTACACCCCCACAGGCCCATGGAACTTTGCCCATAAGTAATTGGAAGATAAAAAGCAAGCTAACTTTTTTTAAGGAAAAAAAGAGAAATACCTTTAAACTCTTTTTTTTTAACTCTTATTTATGACTTCCATACACTTACAGGAGAAATATTGAGAGAAAATACTCATGACATTCTTTGTCCAACAACGTTTAAAGAAGAAAAAAAAGTGGGTCATGGAACTAGGCTAGGGTTAAGTGCAAATATCTTCCTGGCTTCTTTCTAAACATGTTTAACACATACACATTTAAGGTGGTTCCTAACACGAAGAGGGTTTTATATAGATTTGTCAGTACTCAAAGATTTATTTGAATTAAAATGTACCTAGAGGGTAAGTGAGAGAGCTTGTTAAAACGTATTTATATGGGTGTGCTTGTGTTTGTATTTTTTCCTTCGTCTGTAAACCTGTCAGATTTTATGTGGCTTATCTGTAAAAGGAGAAGCTGATGGTACGTTTAAAAACAAATTCTTGTTTTTGTAATATCACTGCAAGCTTCTTGCAGTGTAAGGCTCATGGATATGCAATAATATCAGATCCAACTATTCTTGGATACTGTGGATAAGTATAGAACTCAGATTATAATGAATTACAGTTTTCTTAAGAACTTTAATGCATTGAAACTATGAAGTTTTTAAAGTCTACGTAGAATTCTGGGTTATAGACTTCATGATATATGAGAAGTTTTTTGTTGTCGTTGTTTCGTTTTGTTACTTTCTAACCCACCTCCCTGCAACTGTGAGAAAGTTTGGTGAAAGTGACTATAAAAATGCTAAGTATAAATAATAGTCATTGCTTTAATAGTTTTCTTTTAGCATACATTTCCACCTGTCCTCATTTATTTATTGACACATTTCTTGGATACAATCTTTGCACATGCCACATTGTAAGAATTTTGGGAATTCTTGGTGAAATATTAATTAGGTAGAGAACTTCTTAATAATCTGGGAAATATGTCTTAGCTTTGACCACATATGGTGGATGTGAGATTAGAGGCTATGAGACGCTGTCTTAATCTTTTCTGCAAAGTTCTGGACCTTGTAATTTATCATTTTAGTTATTACTTCTAAGTATTGGCCAGATTAAATATATAATGGTAGTTAAACCATTTTGCTCACTTGTTTCTTCTTTAAATGAAACAGTACTCAATGGTATTCTCCTCACGTGATCTTTTCTAGTTAGAAAGTTGTCCTGTGAAATTTTGTTTCAGTTTCTGTTCAGCGCAAGCTTATTTACCCATGCTGCAGAGAAAACAAAGGAGGCCTGATTTGGGTTGAAGCAGTGGTTTAGGTGGCAGATTTGAGATTTTTTAGAGTTCCTGAGAACTCATGAAGGATGATGGGGCCACTTCTCCATGTATTTAAAACAATACTAAAATATAAAACCATGTGGAAATTAAGGTCATAAAATTGGATTTTTCTCACCATTACAATTTAAGTGTTTTTTTTGGAATATATCAATTTTTTTGCAAAAAGTTGTTTTTTTGTGGTGTCTTTGGTATTCTTTATTGGCACTTACTGAGTAATAATGAACTGATTGTTCATATATGTGCCATTTACCTTTTCTTATAGTCATGTCTAATCTACCCTTTTAGATTGTAAACTCTTGGAGGGAAGACTGTATCTTCACTTTCTTTGTAGCCCTTAGCACTGTTGTCAAATGAGATAGTAGATGCTGTTATCTTGAACACCAAATATCTCCCTCTCTTATCTTGGAGCGAGTAGTGTTGCTTAATATATATTGAATGAATACATGTTAAAAAATGGTCCAGTAAGGTAGGAGACATTTTCTGAAATGCCCTCTTTTTATAAGAAAAAGAAACTTTGACAATTGCTAAACCAATAGGAATAAACCCTCAAACTCAGTTGGAAAAGAGGTCAGAGTACTATTTATAAATGCAAAGAGAGGAAACACAGTAGGCTATTCTGAAACATCTGGTTGTTTGTCTAAAAATATGACTTACATTCAGAGAAATGGTGGAGTATACATTTATACAAAAGTTTTAAAATTCTGCTTTTGTAGAAACTCTAGAAGAATAAATTATTCTCTGATATCCCAAGAATTATGGCTTTACCTTAGGGATCTCTCTACATTAGAATTTTTAAAAATTCTCAAATCTTAGTGAATTAACTTAAAATCTGGATGGACAGCTTGAAAAACAAAAGACTTACAGAAGCTAAGGAGATTATCAAGCATTTAACTATTGCGATATTATCCAGAACACCTAAACCTAGGTATCTCCTATGCTACTAATATGTTCTTTTACTAAGTAAAGGAATTTGTACTTGTGGCCTTCACTGGATGGGAATTGTTATTAAGTTTTAGGTTTTTTATTGTGTTTTTCAGATTGTGCTATAAGTAAAATAATCAACACATAGCTTAGACAATCTTTACTCCTTGATCAAAGCTATGAAATGATTTTGCCCAGAGCCTACCTATTTTCAGCTAAAATTTCCATTATTCTCCATCCAGAAGACACTAATTAAATGCTTGTTGCTTACCAGGCACTGTTCTAAGATTTTAATGCATATGCGCTCATTTCATCCTCAAAATATCCCCATGAGGTAGGCACTATTATTTTCCCTGCTTACAAATGACAACAGTGAGGCTCAGGAAAAGAGAGGAATTCTCCCAAGGCCACACAGGTAGCACATGGCAGAGCTGGAATCCCTGGTAAATCACTGTGCTTTGTGTCCCAGGTGTTAAGCCTTCAGGTGAAATTGTCATCATTCTTACAACTCTAACTACATGTATACGTTACTACATTAATAAAACTATGTTAACTGCTGTGTTAGGTGCATTGTGGGTTTATTAGAAGAATGATTTACAGTGATAATTTAAAGGAATGTAATACTACTATGCAGACCGAAGAATTCCATTCAAACCAAGTGCGATATAGTGGTATGAATATGATTAAAGACAATATTGTATACAATGGGTGAATTCATATTAGCCAACATTTATGGTGCAGTTGTAACTCATGTCAGGTATTCTTATATATCTTAAATATTTTACTTGTTTAATTCTAATAGAAATACTATATGATATAGGGTATATTACCCTCATTTTATAAATGAGAAAAACAAGCTTCAGGGAAGTTAAATAACTTAAGTTACATAGTTAAAAAGTGGGGAAGCCTGGACTGGACTTCGGGCATTGTGCTATCTATACTACTGCGTGGGTGGAACTAATAAGGGATTGAGGAGGGATGGGATAGGCAGGGAAGCCTCACGAATGTGGTGTTACCATACTTGTAAGACTTGAATTGGCTCCCAAAGGAGAGAAAAAAAGTCCAGGTATGTACAGGGAGTTCCATTTGAATAAGAGCTGAGAGACTGGCCCAAATCTTCTAGTCTGTTTTCTGATCTCCTTTTTTACTGGGTAAAAATAACACATACTATAAAATTTACCATCTTATCATTTTAAAGTGTATAGTTCAGTAACGCTAAGTATATTTACAATGCTGTGAAACAGATCTCCAGACCATTTCCAGTTGGTAGAACTGAAACTCTATGCTCGTTAAACAACTCCTTACCTCTCTTCTCCTCTCTGGTAATCATGGTTCTACTTTCTATGAATTTGACTACGGTAGATACCTTATGTAAGTGGAATCATGTATTTGTCTGTTTTATGACTGTTTTTTCACTTAGCATAATGACCTTCAAGGTTCATCTGTATTGTAACATGTGACAGTATTTATTCCTTTATAAGGCTGCTTAGTATTTCATTTTGTGTATATACCACACTTTATTTATCCATTCATCCATTCATAGATATCTGGGTTGCTTCCACTCCTTATCTACTTTTGCACCACATTTGAAGTTAAACCTTTAAGATCATAGTCAGGTATCTTTTTTGTGTTAATACTTTCTCTTCTTTTTTTTTTTTTTTGAGACAGTGTCTTTCTCTGTCCCTGCAGTGGCGTGATATTGGCTCACTGCAACCTCCGCCTGCTGGGTTCAAGCGATTCTCATGTCTCAACCTCCTAAGTAGCTGGGATTACAGGTGTGTGCCACCATGCCCAGCTAATTTTTGTGTTTTTAGTAGAGACGGGATTTTACCATGTTGGCCAGGCTGGTCTCAAACTCCTGACCTCAGGTGATCCACCCACCTTGGCCTCCCAAAGTGTGTGGGGATTACAGGCGTGAGCCACCATGCCTGGCCTTAACACTTTATTTTCTTGTCAAGCAGATTTGTTTTTGTTTTTGTTTTTTACCATAACCATTGACTTCATGTGGGCAGTGAATACTTATTTTGGTCATATTTGATTATTTGATTTTGGCTTCATATTGTTGCATTATATCAATTGTACTATGGTCCTGTGTTAGCTGTCTTTCTGCAGTGATAGATGCAACATAAATTTTAATAGACTAAATTCTACATTACCATTGCTTTATATAGCAATTACAAAGATGTTCTCCCTTAATTTGTCATTGGCTCTCAACTCTCAGGCAATTAAATGTAAATGAATGTAGGCTTCCAGGTTTAGCCACGTACATGGACACATATCAAACTTAAATGGTGTATAAAACTTGAATTTGCAAGATATGGTATATTTAAACAGCATTTCCCTAGTGTGAATATAAGCGCTTATGAACAGCTAGACAAAGGAGAGGGAGACTATTAAGTCTTTGCTACCTCTTTACTATTAAATCAATTTTATATCTACTATGAGGCTTTACAGTTTATAGCACAGGTTGTGGAGTCTGACTCTTAGAAACACTTAAGTTAGTGTTTCCACTGTTTATCTATTGCGTGACGTTCAGCGTCGGATTTTCCTCCCCTGCAGCTGTGAGGAGTAAATGAGGTCCTACACAAATGGTTTGCAAACATCCACAACTACTGGTTATTATTACTAGCAATGTAATTCTGAGGGAGAATGAAAGAAGATGGATGTGTTTTGGTGGGTGGGAAAGAAGTAGTGGTTGAGGTAGAGAACAGGGTGCAGAGGAGGTCAGAGCCTGTGAGTGACCACAATTTAAAGAGATGACCACATTGAGGGAACTGGGCTTCCTGTAAGGGGTTTAATGGGGCTGATGTTGCCACACACTAAGGTAAGTGAATGGATGGCGGAGGAGAGAGATGCCAAACGACCAGTTTTATACTTTTTCTGGGGGCTAAGCACTCAGACTAGAAAAATAAGTTAGCAGGCCTGACCTTCATCCTTTTGCAGTCTGCTCTATACTGTGGGATGGAAGAATACAATCATAAGCATATTTTCTCTAAAACACTTCCTCTTTTACATGGTTCTGGGAAAGAGTCAAGTTGAACATGTCTTTATCTATACTTGGAGTGAATATCTTGATATTAGTTTGCTTGATGTGCAAATAACACGGTACCTATTTCTGTGTTTTGTACCAAAGCAAAGATGGTGTATTAGTCCATTTGTATTGCTGTAAAGGAATACCTGAAACTGGGTAATTTATAAAGAAAATTGATTTATTTGGCTCACAGTTCTGCAGGCTGTACAAGCATGGAGCTGGCATCCACTCAGCTTCTGGTGAGGCCTCAGGAAGTTTACAATCATTGTGGAAGGCAAAGGGGAAGCTAGCATATCAGATGCCAGGAAGGAGCAAGAGATGGAGGAGGTGCCAGGCTCTCTTGAACAAGCAGATCTTGCATGAACTCGTAGAGAACTCACTCATTACCACAAGGACCACACAAACCATTCATCAGGGATCCTCCCCCATGACTTCCCACTGCGAGGTCCCCTGCTGCTAGACCCACCTCCAACATCAGAGGTCACATTTCCACATGAAATTTGGAGGGGACAAAACATCCAAACCATATCAGGTGGACTTCTAGAAGACCTGTACCCTCAGCTAATTAGTTCAGCATGTTGTCCATATGGAGACGTCCAGTTTTCCAAGGAATTAGTGATTTCTCCACAATAAGTTTATTAGCAAATAATAATTTGTTATTTGATTTTGGCTTCATATTGTTGCCTTATATCAGCTGTACTGTAGTCCTGCATGAGCTGTCTTTCTACAATGATAGATGCAACAATAAGTTTTGATAAACTAAATTCTATATTACCACTGCTTTATATGGCAATTACAAAGATGTTCTCCCTTAATTTGTCATTGCCTCTTAACTCTTGGGCAGTTAAATGTAAAGGTATGTAGACTTATAGGTTTAGCCATGTACATGGACGCACATCAAACTGAAGTGGTGTATTGCAGGGACACTTGAAGGCAGGGACACTTTTCTCTTTTATCATTTGTAGTGTTGGGTACCATATTGGGAACTGATCAATTATAGAGAGTTGAAGGAGTAAAAATCACACTTGAGTTTTTTACCTGGGTACTACTGCAGAATGTCATAGTCACTTTTTCTGTCTACTGGTGTCACTTAGTCATTTGTTGCTCATTAAGACCAGCAAAAGCATTTTGTCATATATCTCTGAATCCAATCAAGGGATATAGTTCCAATCCATTGGGAACCACTGTTCTGGAATATGGCCAGCTCTTATTGTTATGGAAATTTGTAAGACTTGTACTGATAATGTTGAAAAGTTTCATGATTCATTTAGCAGCCTAATTTGTAAATCTATATTTTTAAGCTTTTTTCCTTAGTTGTGTGATCCTCTGACTGCTATTAAGCCCATTTTCTCACAAAGTTTCTAACTTTGCTAAGGATGTGTTTCTGATTTTTCAGTGGTATGCTCTCTTTTTGTTTTAATGGATTGATCATATGACTGATTCGATTGTACTATGCTGTTTTCCATCCTGTAACATATGGTTAGGCAAAGGTGATTCTAGAATTTGTCTCAATGACATCATGGTTTAATGAAGTAACCCATGGTTTTCAGTTGTTTGCTTTCCTTGTTCAACTAGGGGATTTATGACAAAGCTCCACTGATAATGGGTAATGGGGAGGGAGTTTGGGAGGGGCTTACTATAGTGGCTTTCCTTATTCGAGACATTAGGGGGAAGCTTGTCCAACCCATTAATTTTTTTTTTTTTTTTTTTTGAGACAGGGTCTGGCTCTGTTGCCCAGACTGGAGTTCAGTGATGCAATCTCAGCTCACTGAAACCTCCTCCTCCTGAGCTCAACCCATCCTCCCACCTCAGCCTTCTGAGTAGCTGGGACTACAGGTGTGCACCACCACACCCGGCTGATGTTTGTATATTTTGGTTAGAGACAGGGTTTCACCATGTCACCCAGGCTGTTCTGGAAATCGTGGGCTCAAGCAATCCACCCACCTCTGCCTCCCAAAGCGCTGCAATTACAGGCATGAGCCACCTCACCCAGCCTGGCCCAACCCATGAGTTTTTAAAAGTCCCACAGATGGTTTAGAATGTTTCTAACTTATACCTACTGCCCCACCCCTCACACTCACTCCTGATTTGAGGACCTCTGTTAATGGTTAGATGAATTAGAGAAATCTGTGCTTGAAATCAATCCGCTCCATACTAGCTTGGTACTTAGACAACATTTTAAAACAATGTGCACCTTCCACTTCTCATCACAAAGCAAGGAAGAAGTTATTCAGCAAACATTTATTGAGCTGAGCAGTGAACAGTAGACAAGATCCCTGACCTCTCAGAGCAGTCAACAGATACCAGCAGTAGTAGAAGCCGTGGAGACAGATAAAGCAAGGATAAGGGATGGTGAGTCACAAGGCATGCTTGTATAGCATAGATTAGGGAGGGATCACCTATCTGAAGAGGGCGCATTTGAGCAGAGACATACCAAAGTGATGGAGTGGCTGTGGAGACATACGTATATACTGGAGAAGAAGGTTGTAAAGAGACAAGATCAAGAGGTAAGGTCTGAGGAAGGAACAGAAAGGAGGCTGGCCCTGAGGCTGTCAAGTGATGGAAGGGGAAAGTCAGGGAAGATTAAGTTTGGAAGTCATAGGGAGTGATATGGTGTGACTTTTCTTATGACATTAATTGTTCTGGCCCCTGTAGTGAGAGAATCTACTGTGTGGGGGAGAGGGGGCCAGGACAGAATCAGGAATATCAGTCTAAGAGGCTATTGCAGTGGTCTAAGAGAGATATGATGGTGGCTTAGGCTAGGATGTGAGCAGGGTAGATAGGTAGTGTTACTGAATTGAGGATATAGTTTAAAGGTATAGCACAGTAAAGTAAAAAGGTGCTGTTTATTGAGTGATATGGTAAGCTGGGCATGTAGCAGGTACTCCTAAATGTTACTTCCCTTTTGTTGCCTCATGGAATTGGGTCAGGATAGCATGGGCAAATGCACAGCCATGTCTGCAATGCCAACTATTTATACATTCTCTAAACATGTACTGCATATACATGAGGCACCATGCTTATAAGCAAGTAATCTGGTATTTACTGTGTAGCTTATATGGGTTTGTCCTGTTGGCAGAGTTTATTATAATAAAATAATAGTGATAATGGCAACACTTACTTAGAATTTTTAATGTCCAGTTGTTGTTATAAGTGCTGTGCCTGTATTAACTCATTTAATTATCACAGTAGCCCTATGAGGTAGGTACTAATATTACTCCCATGATTTTTGACTAAGAAACTAAAGCACAGAAAAGTTAAATACACAAGATAATAAAGCTAGTAAGTGGAGGAATTGGAATTCAACACAAGTTGTCTGGATTCAGAGTCTTGGCATTTATATTACACTATCTATGGAACAGCAGAATATAGTTAAACACTTGCTATGGTCTGAATGTGTGTGTCCCCCACCCCCCGCTCCCGATTTGTATGTTGAAACCTGACTGCCAAAGGGAATGGTATTAAGAGGTGGGGTTTGGGGGAGGTTATTAGGTCGTGAGGGCAGAGCTCTCGTGAATGGAATTAGTCTTCTCATAAGAGAGGCCTGAGGGAGCTTGTTTGTTTTCCCCTTGCCCTTCTGCCATGTGAGGACACATAGAAGGCATTATCTATGATGTCTGCAGGTGCCTTGACCTTGGACTTCCCATCCTCCAGAACTCTGAGCAATGCACTTCTGTTGTTTATTAATTACCCAATCTAAGGTACAGATGCTCCCCAACTTATTATGGTTTGACTTGGGATTTTTCGACTTTATGATGGAGTGAATGTGATGCATTTGAGAGAAACCGCAATTCTTTAGTGATGCTGGGCAGTGGCAGCAAGCCCTGGCTCCCAATCAGCCATGCATTTTCAGTCTATAATATTTGCAGTATACAATGGGTTTATTGGGATGTAACTTCATTGTAAGTCCAAGAACATTCATATTTTGTTAAATCAGTCTGAACGGACTAGGACAACACTCTAAGAAGTAAATAGTGAAGGAATACGGAGAAGAGGATGCATTTCTTGTTCACTAGAACTCTTGTGAAGGAGAGTGTTTTAGACCTCAAAGAACAGAAAATTTAACTGTGGGGACAGAATGACTACAGTGGTGAAAATAATTATAGTGACAGAAGTGAATGTTTACTAAGCATCAGTACGTGCTAGGCACTATGTGCGAGTCACTTATGATGGATTGTCTCATTTAATCCTCACCAATGCTAGGTACCCTGGATTATTTCCATTTTATGGGAGAGGAAGTAGAGACATTGACATGGGCACGGGCCTATGTTTACACTGCTAGAAAGTGGAGGAGATGGGATTTTAATTTAGTCTTACTGCAAACTTGTGTGCAGTATGTTAGATGGGGGATTTTATCCAAGAGGAGGACAGTGATGAGCTTAGGCTCAGGTGGGCTGGTATAAAGCATGTTTGGGAAGCCTCAAGAACTTAAGACTGTAATTACCACATTTTGTCACACATCCCAGTTATAATTGGAGGGTGTAACAAGTGTAGACTCGTAGGACCCACAGCAGTTGTTGATGTACAGAAGATCCACAGATCAGTACCTGGAGGGTCACTGATCTAGACTGTGGCATACATGCCATAGACTGCAATTGGAGGTCAAAACATGGAGAGCTTCAATTTCGTATTAAGTAGCTTTCACATACTGGAATTTTATAATTAGGCATGCTCATCTCTGTGTATCTAATGATGTTCTTGGGGCTAGAGCCTCTAAGGAAAGAACTGGATCTGTGAACACTCTTGGGTGTTCAGACAGTTAAAATGTCAGGCAATTGGAGGACAGAGTTGACATTAACGTGCAGAGAGGATTTTAGGGCTGTGGGAGGGAGCCTTTTCCATGGCATGAAAAGGAATCAGATTCATTAACCATATTCAGCATGTTGAGTGATAGAGATGGTTTTGGGTAGAGCTTTTGGTATATCTTTCTTTGATTTGACCACCTAGGAAGTATATATGTGTCTGCCAAAGAAAGGAAAGGGCTGTTTATTAAAACAAAAACACACACATGCATACCAAAAAACTAATACAATAGGCTTCTCAATCTCTTCTGCCGTTTTTATCAGCCTCTCTCACATCTCTTAAACATGTTCCAAGTGCTTTGCAAAGCTCTGGTATAGTAATTATAGATATATGTCAAGGAAGGAGTGATTCATTCTGTTTTGAGGGGTTGATAAGATGCCTTCACAGAGGAGGTAATACCTGCCTGTTTATAATTTTAAATGGTGCTTAAGAAAGCAGAGTGTATGCAAAAAGGTATGGAGCTGCTAAACAGTTTGTTGCCTCAGGGAAATAATTGACAGGAGTGGACTAAAGTGAATGAAGGATATTGGTAGAATGTTTGTCAAGGGTTGAATATGAGCTTGTAGTTGATACATAGGAATACCTGTCTCATAGGAAATATGAGCATGGTGTCTGACACATAATTGCTGTTTACATCAATAGCACCTGCCATTATTATTGTTAGAGACAAAAATGTGATTTGGCACTATAAGCAATATCAGCATAGACTTTATCTGGTTGAGCATGTGGAGTTACATACCGAATTTGTGTGTTTGATAGTTCACTGACTGATACATGGAGACTGGGCTGAGAGATTTGTTCAGAGACCATTGCAGTAATCCATGCAAAAGATGTCATGAGGTTTGGAACCATGGCAAAAGTAGTGAGGATGGAGAAGTGTATTAGTCAGCTCAGCTGCTGTGACAAAATACCACAGGCCATGTAGCTTAAACCACGTAAATTTATTTTCTCACAGTTCTAGAGGTTGAGAAGTCCAAGATCCATTTGCCGGCTGATAAGTTTCCTAGTGAGATTCCTCTTCCTAGCTTACAGATAGCCACCTTTTCCCTGTGTCCTTACATAGAGGGCTCTGGGCCTGGGGGAAAGAAAACTCTCTGGTGTCTCTTGCAAGAAACTAATCCTATCTTATCAAGGTCCCTTCCTGATGACCTCATTTAACCTTAATTACCTCCTTGGAGACCCTGTCTCCAAGTACAGTCACGGTAAAGGTTAGGGCTCCAAGATAGGAATTTTGGGAGGACATAATTCTATCAGTAGCAAGGAGTAAAATCGGTAGCTCACCTCATTCCTTGAGTGTGGTGGATAATACAAAGGTGGACTTGGGAATACAGTCTAGGCTTTAGATTTGGGGTAGGGACAGATCAGGAGGTTTCTTGGTGTGCGTGTGTGTATGTATTTTATTAAAATTGTTTTTCTCCTATTAAGGTTTTTGTGAACAGGGGTAAGCAAGACTATGACTTTTTATAATTTATTCTACTTCAGAAGGAAAATGCTTCTAATCCTCTCAAGTTATTGGCCAATTTATCATGTTTGTAAATTCTAAAGTGGCTGAATACATTATGTCCACTTATTGTTCCATTGGTAGTAATTATTTCCATCCTGTGATAATGCTAGTAAAAATAGACAATACCCTTGTTGCAAAATAATTGTGTAGAAAAAGAGTGGCTTATCTGAGAATTGAGTTTGTATGTAGTGTTAAGGTGTAACTTTTCTTTTTTTAAAATTATTTATTTATTTATTTATTTATTTATTTATTTATTTATTTATTTATTTTTGAGATGAAGTCTCACTCTGTCTCCAGGCTGGAGTGCAGTGGCTCCATCTCGGCTTACTGCAACCTCCGCCTCCCAAGTTCAAGCTATTCTCCTGCCTCAGCCTCCCGAGTAGCTGGAATTACAGGCACGCACCCTCACACCCAGCTGATTTTTGTATTTTAATAGAGATGGGGTTTCACCATGTTGGCCAGGATGGTCTCGATCTCCTGACCTCAAATAGTCTGCCAACCTTGGCCTCCCAAAGTGCTGGGATTACAGGCGTGAGCCACTTTGCCCGGCCGAGGCGTAACTTCTTTGTGTGTGACATTTTAGCATTTTAGGTGTTACTCTGGGATGCCTTATTGACAAAGGCATTTCTTGCCTTTCATCATTTATTTTGTATTTTTATTTCTCTGCTCCTGCAGTGTGTCCTGAAGAAGATATACTCTTTCCCTTTTATCCTATACCTGTTTGTTACTGCTTGCTGATATTTTAAAATAGTTGAAGCCGTAGCTTATGGGCAGTTGGCGTGTGGCATATGCAGAGTCCAAGTAGTGCCTTTTGTAGAGGGGTTTTTCAGTCCTGCATCAAAGCTTACTCAGGGAAATTTTCCTTGTTTGGGTGTGTCTCATTTTATTACTTCAGTGTATGTGTGTCATGCCTGCTCTGTACTTTTTTATTGATGCACAATGTAGAGAAAGTTGCACATATGCATTTTCATAAACTGAACACACCTGTATAATTAGCATCTGGAAAAATGGACTTTTAAAAAAGTTTATTTTGTTTGGGAGAAAAATAAACCTTTATGAATCTGCTATGTACATTGGAGGACATGTGACCTTTCATATTAGCATATTTTCTGTTATCTAATGTATTTAAGAATTAGCTGATTATTCAGTGTCATATCTTGTATATCACTATTGTTTACATACAATGCTGCCTGTTTTTATGAAATGAAAATTATTGAACTGAGAAATATGTTCTGACTGCTTTTTAAGTATTTGAAAGAAAATGCAGTGAAAGGGAAAGTTGTTCTATTCAACTACTGTTAAGAAAATTGCATAAAACTTGAAAGTCAAAAGAACATTCTTTCAGTGCCTTTGTGGGAATATTGTTTAACAGGACCACCTTAGAGATATTTTAATCCCAATTTTAATTCCTGTGCTTGACTTGGCTATTTATTATTTGAGTAGCACATAGACACTGGGAAGTTACCTGTATGCTTATAGATTTTTGTCCAGTAGAAAAGATAACCCCAAATGTTATGGCTTATTATCCTGTAGGACATTAAACAGTTTTTTATCTAAGCTAGCTATCCTATTCTAATACTTTAAAAAAACCCTTTCTGATGAACTATATACATCTTTCCCACAAATGCTCTTGAATCCAATCTTACTGACTTACTGGTTCCCTCATTTTTAATGAATAAGTTGAATAAAGTTTTTGATATATGTTCATTCAGTACATGTGTCAGTGTCACTTTTTTCACCTTTTTGAAAGTCATAGTTTGATGCTCTCATAGCATTTCTGTCCTGTACCTTCACATACTGAGAAACTGGTTTTCTAGGGCATGCAAAGCAATGCACAAAGATTCCAACTGCAGAGTGAGAGTTAGTGTCCTAATTTCTGCTGTTTTTTTCAGAGAAAGTATATAAAAGTAGATTTTAATAATTAAAATAGCCTAATGAATCATTTTTTATTTTTTTCTAGGCTTAAGCAGGTAAAGCAGTCACTGTGAAGGAAATAACATTTTAAGAAACTTTTCTGTCACAATTGATAGAGGAAAAGCCAGTAGAGAAGTGCATCTTCTTGTGTGTGTGTCTCATCGTGCCACTTTTTGTAACTCAGCTTAGTAATGAAGCCACCATTATGTCCTCAGTCAGTGAAGTAAATGTGGATATAAAAGATTTCCTAATGAGCATTAATTTGGAGCAGTATCTCTTACATTTCCATGAGTCTGGTTTTACTACTGTGAAGGACTGTGCAGCAATAAATGACAGCCTGCTGCAGAAAATTGGAATATCACCTACAGGTCACCGTAGGAGGATACTTAAACAGTTACAGATAATCTTGTCAAAAATGCAAGATATTCCAATATATGCAAATGTTCATAAAACTAAGAAGAATGATGACCCTTCAAAGGATTACCATGTTCCATCTTCTGATCAGAATATCTGCATAGAAATTTCCAATTCTGGTAGTGTTCAGACATCTAGCCCACCGCAGTTGGAGACTGTTAGAAAAAATCTTGAAGACAATGATGCGAGTGTGGAAAGAAGCCAGTATCCTCAATCAGATGATAAGCTGTCTCCTCCTAAACGCGACTTCCCCACTGCAGAGGAACCACACCTGAATTTGGGTTCTTTGAATGATTCTTTATTTGGTAGTGACAATATTAAAATAGAATCGTTGATTACAAAGAAGACTGTGGATCACACAATTGAAGAACTACAAACAGAAAAAGTTAAATTGATCACAGAAAATCTCAGTAAGCTCCCTAATGCAGACTCTGAATGCCTTTCTTTTGTTGGCTGTTCAACATCAGGAACAAATTCTGGAAATGGAACAAATGGTTTATTAGAAGGATCACCACCATCCCCATTCTTTAAGTTTCAAGGAGAAATGATTGTAAATGACTTGTATGTTCCATCATCACCAATCCTAGCACCTGTGAGAAGTCGTAGCAAGTTGGTTTCAAGACCATCTCGATCTTTTCTGCTAAGACATCGACCTGTACCAGAGATTCCAGGGTCAACAAAAGGAGTTTCTGGGAGGTAAGAATCTTTACAATAAGCTGTAAATATTCAATTTGAGGGAATTTAGTGATTTTTTTAACAGTTATATTTTCAGTGTTCCTATCTAAATTTGACTATATTCATTTACCTATTCAACCAACCTTTTCTTTAAAAAAAAAAAGTCTTCATCCCATTGGACATTATTTCACAGTCTGTTTCCAGCTAATAATGCCTGGGACTCTAGCTTTTCCCTATTTAATCGGGGGGACATCCCTTCCCTTAATTCTACCTGGATGTTCCTTTCCATACCAAGTCTCCACACCTAGTATTGTAGTCTTTCCATTAGTGCAGTTCTCATATTTGAAATGTTGACTCTCTCTCCCCAATAGATGATTTGTTCTTTGACAGAGAACATGTTTTTAATGTTTGTATCTCTGCTGCCTGGTACAATGCTTGGCACCGAGTAATAATTCAGCACACGTCTATTGAACTTGGTCTTTAGTCACTGTGCTCGGTGGGAAGGATGCCAAGAGGAATACGGTGACTTGCAGTCTCGTATAGAAGTCACATGTAAAAAGATGGTGACAGACAGCTCAGTATGAAGCTAGGCTCACTAGAGATGAGACCTCTGGGACCCCAAAGAGGGGCTCTACCAGTGTAGGTTCTTATGTGCAGGTAGTAAGTCATTGGTATCCCGAGGTAACAGGAGGATTACCTAAACAGTTTGGGAGGAGGTAATTTATAGCAAAAGAGGTCATCAGCTTTAGCTTTCAGAATTTATGAACCTCAAAGTTATACCTAAAATAGTTGTGGTTTTCTCCAGGGTTGGAGTAGGATATTACTTTTCCCATTAAAACTTAACACTTGTGTGTCTGCTGAGACACGAGGCTGTTCAAGTTTGACTGTTACTTGAGTGGCACTAAATGCTTTACACACTTCCTGCACAGGCTCCACGCTAGAGTTTCAGCAGGATTCCTCTTTCCCCCCATGCCTGCTGTTCCCGCTACTCCCTTTGAATCTGTGGCTGCTACTGATTCTTTTGGCCTTAGGTACCTTTGGAAATTGCAGTGCTAATAGTATTTACAAGAGAAAAGGTGGCAATTTAGTGTTTGTGAGAGAAAACATGACCGTTTACAAGGCTCTGTTAATATAAGTATCTCCTATTAGAGCATAAACGTTTTGATGGCAGAGGCTCTAATTAATTTGTCTTTATCTTGTCATCCCTAGTGCCAGTAGCAAAGTCTGGTATTTACTAGGAAATCAATATAGTGTCATGTATTAACCACATTTATTAAACAACTAGTGTCATCTATTAAACACTAGTTTGGTTTATAATTTTGCAGGAGTTATCTAATGTAAGGGCCACTCCTACTCCATGTGAACATGGAGTAGGTAATGTTCACCCCATTTTACTTTTGAGGTAACTGAGCCTTGGGTTAATTTCTCCAAGATCACATGGGTAGTGAACTAGGATTTCCTACCAGTACATCTGACTCTAGATCCCACTTCCTTAACCACTCATTGAGTAAATATTGCTGAAAATGTTGATTGCCTATATAAGAACTGGATTATTTATTGGGACTGTAAAGGACACTCATTTTGTTTGACACTTTAGCTTTAAAATATTTTGATAATTTTGAATAATTAAAAGAAGGTGAATGAGAAATGACAAGTCTTCAGATGGCAGATGCTTTTGACATGCCAGAAGGGTTTACTATGTGTACACATGTTAAAGCTGCATCTTTGCCAGGACTGAATCCCTTTGGGAGCTGTAAAGGATCACCTCATGTAAGAAGCATTTGATTTAAGTTTCAAACAGTCTGTGCTAATTTTCATGAATTTTACAGAGAATCTTGATACTCATTTAGTTGTATAGGGGCAGCGAAATTCCACCTCTTTCTTCTTAGGATCCCAGCTGGGCCTGAGAATTAAATGGATATAAAACAGATTAACAGGAGAAAAGCATACAAATTTATTTCATACAAGTAATATGAGTTTTATGTGCCACAAGAATCCTCATAAAGAGATAAAGATCCAAATAAGTAGTTAGAGTGAAACGCTTAAATAATGAATTGCAAAAAGAGCAGTAAGTTGTGAAAAACCAACTAAATTATGTGGGGGGGCTTAAAAGATAGTTTTTTTAACAAGGTCTGTACAGAATTCTTTGGCCTCAACTTCTTGTCCTTGAGGACAGGATGTTAATTTCTTTCAGGGGAATTTCATCTTCTGCTTTTAAGGAGGCTGGAAGATCAGAGTCGTCTTTTTACACCTGTTATTTTCCAATATTTGAATTAAATGCCTTTATTCAAAATAGTAAGTATGCTGGAGTGGTATATTTTCAACTCCTTCTGTTGTAAGCTTTGTATCATATGAAAAGCTCGTTATTCAATTTGTGGCTGAGTCTTTGAGAGTGGAAACAATATTAAAATTAGTAGTAAATAATTTAGTACTAGCTATATCATAGCACTGTTTTTTTTTCATGTGATTTTTAGGCCAGATTACTTATCCTAACCTTTCTTTTCTTTGATTATTGTAGTTAATAGCAGCATTGCTTTTGTGGTGCTCAGATCATAAAATGAGCAAATAAATTATTTTCAGACTTCACTGTTTGTTTTTCCTTGTGCTCCTTCCCTATGTTGCAAATAGTAATTCCATGATTTTAAAGTGTTATAATATGACTTTTTAAATCAAACTGTGGGTTATGTAATGTGAGTTTCTCTTTGGTCAATGATATTGATATTGATTGGTCATTGATATTGAACCTGCAAATGATATTTAGTGCATTCCTTGATATACCAAATGAAAATATTTCTTTATGGCCTGTGTTTTTAAAGGAATTACTAAACATTTCATACAGCTGCTCAAAGGAATGTGGATGTCGACTTTGAAGTGTTTTCTTGACATAGGGCTCTTTGTTTTTCTCTCCCTGGACACGTGCCCTCCTGCCTCCTTCCTCTCAATAGAATCTGATAGAACTGATGCTCTATCAAATTTTTTGTCTTTGTTGTGGACTTGGGTTCTTCCCTGAATTCCTGCCTGCTCCTTTTAACTGGAGGGCTGGCCTGGACAATAACCTCAGGTTATCTTTTGAACTATTTCTTGAGAGCTAGATCAGGACTAGGCTCCAAGCACCAGCTCCTTCCTTATCACCTTCACTTGGAGGCCTTGCTAGTCCCTGGGAGCCCTCCAAGCAGAAAGCAGATGCCACATTGCCATGGGAGTTGTAGGTGTGTCGTTGATCTTATGCAGAATCTTCTTAGTGCCCCAGGCAGGAAGGAATCTCACAGCTACTGAAGGAAGTACATTTTTCCTCCTCGCTTTAGTGATTTTTATACATCTTTCATGCAATTGTATTATCCTTGGGATAGGTCTCAAAGCCTTCTTTTTAAGGTGTAGTGCCTCTCAATGTATTGAGGGTAAGGGCAAATGAAGAAGCAGAAGTAGTGGGAAAGGGATGGTGTGCAAAGCTGCACTGTTGTGGAAGTACAACTGTTAGAAAACTGAGGGCCTGTGTTGACTCCTTTGAGGGCTTTTCAAAAGTTTGAAATCTAAACCTGAAGTCTCCTGTGTCCTTTGAACTTTTTATTAAAAATAAAAATCTTGGATATTTTTCCTGTGTATTCACATAGACATTCAAAATGGTTGACATTATTTTATGGATTTTAATGTCAACAATACATATGAGCAAAAAGTACAGAAAAGTAATCAGCATTTGTTTGCTGCACTGAATAAGAAATATACAGAAGGATATCCTTCATTTTCATCTTCAAGAAAATTTTACATTTCACGTTATAGTAGAAAAATACTTAGCAATCTCAACATTTTGATTTCTTTCTTTTAAAATGCTTTTTAAATTCTATGAAAAAAGGCTAATTATTTTAATATTTGCTAAATTTTGAATTGAATACATAAATAATTAAATCTAAATTTAAATAGAAGTTAGATTTATTGTTAGAAGGTGAGGGTATCTATCTGCTCAATAATCTAAGTTAAAAAGTCATTACATTTATATTTCATTTTTGTAAATCCATCTTGTTTGAAAAACGTATAAAATTGAAATTTTTGCTAGTAGATTAAAAAATTCATGATGTTGTAAACTTATGTGTTGCAGTAGTTCTGTAATGATAATTCATTCTTACCCTAAGGATGTTTTTTAAAACTTCACAGATTGAGGCTTAATTATCTGTGCATTGTCAGTTTCACATTATTGGTCTATGCTGTAATTACACGCTCATGCTTTCTGAATTCAGATTTGTCTGTTTTAGTTAGATATTATGAAAACCTCAGGGCAGTGTTAAACTGCTGCCTAATGATTGTGTTATTTTTTTTTTAATTTCACTCTAGAATGACCCATAGTCTGTAATCAATTGTGAGAACTGTTTTTATTTATTTATTCATTCATTTATTTATTTATTTTTAACATTTTGTGAAATGATGATCCACATATGGCATGTAATTGTTTTTTTTTTTTTTATTTGGCTGCCTTGTCTAAGTAGTAAGTAAGTACAGTTCATAAGGGGATATCTTTGACATTAACCTTTATGCCACTGCTTTTCTGGGCAACTTTAGTGATTAAAAATATTAAAAAAATAAAACCTCTAGGTATGCTGAACACTCACTTTTATAATCAGAGTTATTCATTACTTTCTCTTCTTTTATATTAAGGTTCTTTAAACAAACCATTTTAATTCTGATACCAATGCTAGTTGTCTTTGTCTCTCTGGCTACCATGACAAAATACCGTAGACTGGGTAGTTTAACCAATAGAAATTTTTCTTATCGTTCTGGATACTAAAAGTCTGAAATCAAAGTGTTAGCATCCTTTGGTTTTGGTGACGGCTCTCTACTGGCTATCAGATGGTGGCCTTCTTGATATCTGCTTATATGGGCTTTGTTCCTGGGCTGAGAGAGAGAGAGAGCGAGCCATCTCTGGTTTCTGTTTTTAGAAGGCTACCAGTTCTCTTGGAACAGGGCCCCACCCTTATGACTGTATTTAACTTCAATTACTTACCTAATTTAAATACAGTCGCCACGTTGTGGGTTATATGAATTTTGTGGGGTAGGGACACAATTTTATTCACAACAATAGTTTTTCTTTACTTGCATAGAAATTTGTTAATTCTCTATTTAAGTAATAGAATTTAGGTATTTTCAAAGGCCTTACAAACATATTACATTCCACAGGCAACGACTGTTTATAGTAGGTCAGCCCGTCACAATTGAACATCTGCAGATTTCCTCTATTTACTGATTTAGGGTTTTAAAAATAATAAAATCGACATAGGGAAAGTAGTAACAAGACATTTAGCAAGTTAATATGAATCAGAATCATTGATATTTTTGATTTGGGTTTTATTTTTAGATTTTATTATTATTTGGGGTTTTAAAACATTATTTCCATTTGAACATAAGTTTTAACTTACTAAAATAAAGCTTTATTTTAAAATTTCTCTTTTTTGAAACTCCGCAAATCAAGCTGTAAATATACATGCTTTATTTCCCAAGCTCATTTACATATGACAAGATTTCTGAGCCCCTCAACAATGACGTATATTACCTGGATATGTTTATGATGCTTGGGGTATTTTTTTCAACAAGGGTTAGCTTGTTGGTCCAAAGCACTGAGGGGAAGGGAAAAAGGAGTGCAATACAAGGATGAAGATGAGGTTATGACTTTCAGGGAATTTATGAGGAAGAAGGAGGTACCTTCTCCCTATTTGGAGTTAAGCTAGTAATTCTGGCTTCCTGGTCAGAAACTGTAGTATGAGTCATATTTAAAAAATGGTTTGAAAGCCACAACAAAAATATTAAGACAAAATTATTTATAAATTGGAAAATTTCAAACATACATAAGAGTATGCAAAATATCATGTTACCATATAATACCATCTAGATTAAAAAAAAATCTTGCCATAGTGGACCCAGACTTTAGTTTATTAAGAAATAATAAATTCAGCTAACTTTTCTGCCTCCTTCTTTTGTGCCCGGAAGTAACCAATATTCTGAAACTGGTGTTTATCCTACTCGTGCATGCTTTTGTACTTTTACTACAGATGCGATAGCATTGTTATAGATGTTTTTGATTAAGGAAAATGATATTCTTTTGTAGTTTGGTGTTTTACTTACTATTTTTGTGATTTTTCCACATTAATATATATATTTTATATAATAACTGTTGTATAATGTTTGATTTTAAAAACAATTTATTATCCTAAGTTGTTGACACTTTTCAACTATTACAAATATGAAGTGTTCATTTTGAGGACTTTAAGAAACAAATGCACACATTAGGTTTACCAGGAGGACCAACAATTTTTTTCTGTAATAAAAATAACATTTTTTGCTGAGTTTTTATATTATGTAGGCCACTGCCTTATGTTCTGTAAAAGCATCATCTCATTAATCATCGTAATATTCCTAGGCAGCAGGCCCTGGATTTTCCCCCCTTTAATAAATGTGGAAAGCAGGTTCAGAACTTTTAAGTAACTAGGCTAACATCATACAAGTGTAAGAACAGGAGAGGATGATGACTATGGTTCAGTTTTTAATTTTCACAAATCAACATGCTTTATATTTCAAAGTTAAAAGCAGTTTTCAGGATAACTGGTGTTAAAATAGTAGAAAAGAAAGACAAAATTGATCTTGAATCTTGGCTTTCTTCTTCTTAGCTGTGGGACTTGCGCTGGCAGAATTTCCCGCCTTTATTGGTAGGATTAGGATACCAAGTCCTACTTCACAGGGCTGATACAAGGAATTAATGTGAGCTGTAGCTAAAGAAAGCCACTTGCTTTTTGCTTTGGGCATAATAAGTGTTAGAATATAAGAAAGGTTGTGATAATTTATTAATAGATAAATGAAAATGTAAGTTGCTACTCAAGAGTTTTCAAAACAACTTACTTCCTATATTTGTGCCAATTTTTCATCTCCAGCAGTTCATCTGAACTTGGTTGATAGATTTGGTAATCCCTTGTAGGTAGATATTACATGAGGAAATCAATACAAATTATCACAAACTTTTTTCTTCACATTTTATTTATTGGTAAAACCAACAAAATATTCCTTAAAAATTCCACTAATGGATATACTTAAAATATTCAAAATCTTTTTTTTTTAATGTAAGTTAAGCATTGTGGCTTAGGTCCTGGATAAGGAACAAGACTGCCCAGGTTTGATCTCAGATTAGTTACTTATGAGTTGTGTGAACTTGAGTAAGTGACCTAACCCCTTTCTGTGCCAATTTTACCTACTTTTAAAAATGCAGATAATAATCTTATTTCTCATTTTTTTTATCTGTATGCTATATGTGTGTGTGTATACACATGCATGAGTCCTTTGACGATGGTCACACATTCTGAGAAATATGCCATTAGGTGCTTTTGTCCTTATTTGGACATCATGGGATGTACTTACACAAATCTAGATGGTATAGCCTATTACACACCTAGGCTATATGGTAGAGCCTACTCTTCCTAGGCTACAAACCTGTATAGCATGTTACTGTACTGAACTGTAGGAAATTGTAAGACAATAGTAGATATTTGTGAATTTAAACAAATCTAAACATAGAAAAGGTACAGTAAAAATATGGTGTAAATATAAAAAATAGTACACTTGTATAGGGCACTTACCGTGGTGGGTGAGTCAGTGAGTGATGAGTGAAGGTGAAGCCGAGGACATTACACCACTGTAGACGTTATAGACCCTGTACACTTAGGCTACACTAGATTTATAGCAATACTTTTTTCTTCAATGATAAATTAACCCTAGCTTATTATAACTTTTTAATTTAACTTTTCAAGCTTCCTACTCTCTTGTAATGACGCTTAGCTTAAAACACACATTATACAGCTGCACAAAAATATTCTTTATATCCTCATTCTATAAGCATTTTTCTATTTTTAATTAATTTTTAAAAAGGTATAAAATTTACAACTCTTCCACGTTCCCATCTTCTGGAAGGTCTTCAGGGACAGTTACATGCATGGAGCTGTCATCACCTATGATAACAATGCCTTCTCCTGGAATACTACTTGAAAGACCTGACTGAGGCTATTTTACAGTTATCTTAAAAAAAATAAGTGGAAGGAGTACACTCTAAAATAAAATAAAAAAGTATATTAAATATATGAACCAGTAAAATGATCACTTATTATTAAGTATTATGTACTGTGCATAATTTTATGCACTATACTTTTATATGACTGGCAGTGCAGTGGATTTGCTTGCACCAGCATCACCACAAACATGAATAACGTGTTGTACCGTGGTGTTGCAATGGCTACAACATCACTTGGCAATAGGAATTTTTCATTCTCATTATGTTCTTATTGGATCACTGTCATGTGTTCAGTCTGTCATTGATCAAAATGTGCAGGGGATGACTGTACACACACACACACACACACACACGTGTGCCTATATGTAAAAATCTGAGACCTATCTGGCATATTGTAAATGCTCAGTAAGAAGTAGCAATATTAATTACTAGTGCAAGTTACCAAAGACGTACAAAATTTGAGTACTGCTCCACTCAAGGGTTCAAATCAGTAGTAAGTACTTGCCTTAGTAGTATACAAATGTCAGGAAACAATTACAGCTTTATAGAAGTATTGAGAATCTGGACATAATGAACACATAAAGGATGCTTTTAAAAAAGGTTTTACCTTTTAGGTTTGATGCAAACAGTATAGCTTTGCCCATTTTGTGATCTTAAAAAAATTGCAATCTTAAAGTGAGTATATTTTTAGTCTAGCTCATTTTGCTTAACTTTGAGAATCATTCATGTTTGTGCCTGTGGTTATAGTTTATTTTTCCTGCTGTATAGTATTTTATTGTATGAATATGCTATAATATCCATTCTTAATTTTGTTAGATATTTCATATTTTCTACCTTATCCAATATTTTATGTATATATTTATTTGTAGGTGCATGTGTGTATACATATATATACATGCATATAATGTAAATATGTGTATACACATATAAATCAACTTAGACATAATTTACATATAAAATAGACTAATTTTCAATATATACATGCTTATGTGACCACTATAACAATTAAGATTTAGAACATTTCCATCACTCATCTCCTCTTTTCCCAAAATTCTCTTGTGACCATTTGCAGTAAATTCCCTACTTCCTGAATCAGGGACCTGTAGATTTCACTATTAGTTAGTTTTGCCTATTTGGGAATTTTATATAAATGGAGTCACACAGCAGGTCCTCTTTTGTATCTGACATCTTTATTCAGTAAGATGTTTTCGAGATATGTCTGTGTTGTTGCATGTCAGATTGTTCTTATTGCTGAATAGTGTTTCTTTGTGTGAATCTCCAATTTGTTTATCCATTTGCCCATTGACATATATTTGGGTGGTTATTCTTGAGGCATATTTGTATGCATGGCTGTTGAGTACAGACCTAGGAGTAAGATTGCTGTGTCACGGGATATGTATATTTTCCATTTTTGTAGATAATGCAAAATGGTTCTTATAAAGTAGTTGTATGAATTTGCATTACCATCAACAGTGTATGTGCATTCCTCTTGTTTCATACCCTCAACATTTGTGTGTTTTGTGTTAGCCATGTAGATACATGTGTAGTGTTATTTTATTGTGGTTTACATTTGCATTTCATGATAACTAATGAGATTGAACACCTTATGCGCTTGTTTATTGACCTTTTGCTACATTTATATCTTCTTTGGTGTGGTGCCTTTTCAGATCTTTCACCTATTTTGGTTTTGGTTGTTTTAAATTGGATTTTTTTTGTGTGTTTCTTAAGTTGTATTTATTCTTAAGAGTTACTGATAAACTGTGGGTATAAACCCCTTGTACAGTATATCTTTCTGCCTCTGCATATTGTTTTTATTTTCCTTAATTGTGACTTTTTAATGAATAAGAGTTCTTCATCCTAATTTAGTAAAATTTACGTGCACTTTCCTTTAGAGTTAAAACTGTTATGTCTTAGGACACATGAAAATATTCTATTTTTATCTTCTAGCTTTATTGTTTGGCCTATTACACTGGGATTTATAATCTGTCTTGAATTGGTTTCTGTGTATTGTCTGAGGTAGGAGTAAATTTTCATTTGCTTCCATATAGATGTGCAGGTGATCTAGTCTTTCAAAAGACCATACTTTCCTCATTGCTATAGGTTGATGTCTTTGGCTTAAATGCAATTGGATCTCTGTTTTTTTTTAATATTTTAGTTTTAGGGTACATGTGCTGGGTTGTTATATAAGTAAACTTGTGTCACAGGTGCTAAGCCTAGTACCCAATACTTATTTTTTCTGATCCTCTCCTTCCTCTCACTTCCCCACTTCTAGTAGGCCACAGTGTCTTTTGTTCCCTCGTTTGTGCTCATATGTTCTCATCATTTAGCTCTTACTTACAAGGAAGAACATGTGCTATTCAATTTTCTGTTCCTGCATTAGTTTGCTAAGGAAAATGACCTCCTGCTCCATCCATATAACTGGGTCTCTTTAAGTGGGTTCTTAATTCTAGTTCAATAGTCTATTATCCTTTTTATCAGTAATATAGTGTTTTAATTACTACAGCTATATAATAAATCATGAAACCTGGTAGAGTATGTCTTCTCACTGTACTCTTTAAAAATTTGTCATTATTGGTCCTTTGTTTTTCACATGTATTTTAGAATCAGTTTGTTAAATCTCACACACCCTCTTCCCTGTAACTCTTTTGATTAGGATTGCATTGACACTACAGATTCATATAGGGGGTTTTGTCATGTTTATCTAGTATTATCGTATATCTAGTATTATCTAGTATTATCATATATCTAGTATTATCTAGTATTATTTATCTAGTATTATCATATATCTAGTATTTCATATTTTTCTAATTTAATTAGATTTGTTTCTAATTTTCTCAGTAATGTTTTCCAGTTCAGTTCTTGCAAATCTTTTGCTAGATATAATTCTAGGTTTTGGAAGTTCTTTAATGCCCTTATACTATTTGGCACCATTTTAATGTTTCATTTTGTTTACTGATATTTGGGGATGGAATTGATATTTATATGTCAACCCTATTAGTAAGTTTGCTAAAATCATTTTTATTTTTGTATTTTGTATTTTATTTATTTATTTATTTATTTTTGAGACGCTGTCTCACTCTGTCACCCAGGCTGGAGTGCAGTGGCGTGATTTTGGCTCACTGCAACCTCCGCCTCCTGGGTTCAAGAGATTCTCCTGCCTCAGCCACCCCGAGTATCTGGGATCACAGGCACGCGCCACCATGCTCAGCTAAGTTTTGTGTTTTTAGTAGATATGGGGTTTCTCCACGTTGACCAGGCTGGTCTCAAACTCCTGGCCTCCGGTGATCTGCCCACCTCGGTTTCCCAAAGTGCTGGGATTACAGGTGTGAGCCACCATGCTTGGCTGCTGAATTCATTCTGAAACAACTCCTTTTGAGGTCAAAAAATACATATAAAAAGTTATAATCCCTTAAAGCATGTAATTTGATGAGTTGTGAAAGATACGTAAACCTATGAAATTTTTACCACAAACAATAAACAGAGCAGTTCTGTTACTTCTAAGAGTTTCTTAGTTTCTTATACAGTCCATCCCTGTTTCACATGCTCATATAGAATAAGATAGAATATGCAGTCCTGCACCACACAATGATGACATTGGTCCTGTAAGAATATAATGGCTATACCATGTAACCTATGTGTGAAGTAGGCTGTACCATGTAGGTTTATGTAAGTACACTCCATGATGTTTGCAAAATGATGAAATTGCCTAACAACCTATTTCTCAGGATGTATCCCTGTCATTAAACCATGCATGACAGTATTTCTTATGTCTTGCTTCTTTTGCTCAGCATGATGATTTTTGAGATTTATTTAGATTATTAGTTTTTTTTAGTAGTTTTTTTTCTTTCAGCTGGGTAGTAGTCTCTTGGATCCATACACCACTATTTGTTTATCATTTACTTCCTGATGTCTATTTGGGTTTTTTCAAGTTTTTGATTATTGAGAATAAAGCTGCTGTGACCATTTGTATACAGGTCTTTTTGTGAACATCTGTTTTCAATATTTTTGGTAGGATTGTTAATAGCTGGGCCTTGAAGTTTGGTGACTGTTTATTTTTATAAGAAAATACAAGCAATTTTCTAAAATGGATGCACCCTTTCACATTCCTGCCAGCAGTATTTATTTATATATTTGTTTGTTTGTTTATTTGCTGCCAGCATTACTTAAATGTTCTAATTATTCCACATATTTTCCAACACTTGATATCGACAGCCTTAATTTTAGCTATTCTAATGTGTATGTGGTGGTATCACACATTCATATATTTTGTGATACAACTATTTGCATTTTTCCATTTTGTTTATTTTATTTATTTTTTGAGACAGGGTCTTGTTCTGTTGCCCAGGCTGGAGTGCAGCGATGCAGTCATGACTCACTGCAGCCTCAACCTCCTGGGCTGAAGTAATCATCCCACCTCAGCCTCCCAAATATCTGGGACTGCAGGCATGCACCACCACACCCAGCTAATTTTCGTTTTTTTTTTTTTTTTTTTTTTTTGTAGAGATGGGGTTTCATTATGTTGCCCAAGCTGGTTTCAAACTCCTGAGCTCAAGAAATCTGCCCACCTTGGCCTCCCAAAATGTTGTGATAATAGGCATGAACCACTGTGCCCAGGCTTAACAAAATAGCATTTATTATTACTTATTTTTGTAGAGACAAGGTCTCTCTATATTGCCCATGCTGGTTCTTTTTTGTTCTTGTGTGTGTGCTTTGTTTTTGTTTTTTTTGAGACAAAGTCTTGCTTTGTTGCCCTGGCTGGAGTGCAGTGGCACGATCATGGGTCACTGCAGGGCTCCGCCTCCTGGGCTCAAGCAGTCCTTCCACCTCAGCCCCCTGAGTTGCTGGGACCAGAGGTGAACACCACCATGGCAGGTTAACCCATTTTAAAATTGAGTTGTATTTCTTATTACTGGATTGTAAGAGTCCTTTTTTTGGTTTGGGCAAACCACTTGTCACTAGTACGTGACATTATAAGTTTTAAATTTTGGTAAATACTAAATTTCAATGTTTTTTAGGGTTTTCGTTTTTTATTCTATTTAAGGAATCTTTCCTACTCAGATGTTACAATGATTTTTCTCTCATATTTTTCAGAATTTCTAGAGTTGTAGCATTAAACATTTGGGTCCCAACTCCACTTTGAGTTAATTTTTGTGCATGATATGAAGCAAAAGTTGACATTCATTTCTTTTCATCATTGAGATATCCAGTTCCAGCAACATTTGTTGAAAGGGCTATTCTTTTTCCACCGCATTTCTTCGGAACTTTTTTCTTAAATCAATGGACCAAAGATGTGTGGGACTCTATATGTGGACTTTCTATTCAATTCCATTGATTTATATGTCTGTACTTTCAGCAATGGCACAATGACTGGATTACTGTAGTTTTAGATTAAATATTGAAATTGTGTAGTATAAATCTGCCAGTTTTGTTCTTCTTTTTAAAAGCTATTTTTCCATTTTTTAGATGGAAAGGAGAACTCTGTTATATGATAGAAGGCCTTCATCACCCTCTGCTTCTACAATGTTTACCTCTGCCACTGCTGTTATCATGTTGTATTCTAAATAATTGCCCTGTAATATCTTCCTTCCGAGACTGTAAGATCTTTGAAAGATCTTGTGTGTATTTTCATATTGTGTCTACAGAGCCAGACACATTTTTGACTCAGTATTATAAAGCTAAAGACAAAAAGCTACACAAATACTGACATCTAGTTAGTAAATCTGTTTCAGAGATATGACTAGCAGTTTTGAAATTACTTTATGTGCATATTAGCATTGGAAAAATATGTTTACTTTTGTAAATTATAGATGTGAGTAGCAAACACTTGTACAAAATGTCCTTTGCAAAGAAAATTTCTTCCTTTAAAAGTCTAAATACAAAAATACATTTGTGGAATTTGGCTATTCAGCTTTTTTCAAGTCAGAATTAATTTCTGAATATTGTTTTTTCTACCCAAAAGAATGTATAGCTCTCTAATAAATCCTTCACTTAAATATAAATCATAAATATTTTCTCATAATATTTTCTAATAATTTTAATTTTACTCGTAAATATCATAAATATTTTCACTCATAAGTATTTTCTCCTTTGCTTTTTAAGCTATTTCCGTGAAAGAAGAAATGTTGCTACCTCAACTGAAAAATCTGTGGCATGGCAAAGTGAGTCTATGTGTTTAATGTCTCCTTAAATTAGAGCTCATTTGATAGTCTTAACTGTGTTAAAATCATGATTGCGAAGGCAGCCCACCTGTGGTATAGGGAACAATGGAAATAACTGTCTGCCAGTGTTCATAGTACTTCAGACACTTTTAAAATGGACTGAATAAAAGGCAATAACATACACTCTGACTCCTGGAAATTTGTACATGCTAATGTAAGAAGTTTTCTTTTTATACAAGCTTCATTTATCATTAGCCACAGTTGCAGGCATTTAACTAAATTAAATGGTTTCTGGCAGTTTGAGCTACAGAACAAAGATATATGTACGGAAAGTGATTTTGCCATGGTAACTGGAAAGGGCTGTCATTGTTGCTCTGGCAAATTGAACAGTGACAGAGGCTTTTCTTTCATTTTGAAAATTCTGATTATACAAGTTTGGGAACATTCTTTTTGACAATAAGATGTCAAACACTTGGGTACTGAATTTTTAAGAAAAATTTTTGCCAGAGTAGAAATGCAAATATTGAGAATTCTTTTTTTGTAGATTAGTATAATTCAAGGATGGTGGAACTTCTCTTGAAATAATTTATTTACAGATGCATTAGTAGCTATGGCATTAGAGGAATTATATTAAATGCCTTCTGGGATTTTAAGTGATATCTAGCTATTATGTTAGTGACCTTTTTATAATTATTTATTGTAAGTTATAGAATTAAGCTTAATTTTCTGCCATTTAGAATATTTCCTTATTTAGGAATTAGCATTATAAATGGCACCATGACAATTTCTTTTGTATGTGGGCAATGTATTTGGTTATGTTAATGTGGATCCTAGAGGTTGGGAAGGACATATGTGACAGGTTGCAATTTAAGGAGCAGTGAGTTATGTTTGTGAAGCAAGTGGTGGATACCATGTGTGTTATATCAAGAAGAAGATGGGGAGAATTGATTTGGGGAAAAGAATTAGCATAATTTGGACTCTTACAGAATAAAGCTTACGTTGTGATAATACCATAAAAAATTCATGCTTTTAATCTTTTTTTAAAAACAGTATTTCACATTATTCACATCTTTCTATTCTCATCCTGTAATTCCCCTAAAAGATTCAAATGAGGAGAATTCATCTTCCATCTTTCCTTATGGAGAGACCTTTCTCTTCCAGAGACTAGAAAATTCCAAGGTTAGTCCCATACATTTTAATTGTTTTCCATAATCAATTATTTGCTTTTCTGCCTATTTGTACCTCTTCATTTTTCTCCAAGCTATTTGAAGAATGGCATTATATTGAAGATTGAGATTTCCAGTCAGCAAAATTTTTGTTCCGTAAAATTATGGTAAAATCTGTATCTTTCAATATACATTATAGAAACACACGTTTATTATGACTTCAGGAATCCAGGACAGTGAGTTTTAAAAATTGCCACAAAGTTGGGTTAATTAAACAAAAGACAAACTGTATAAAACTTAAACACTCTCTAGATTTTTGCTTTGCCTTGTAGCCAAGTGCAGACTTCTGAAGTGCATAGATTTCCAATTATGTATATATTTTAATTATTTAGTTTATCACTCATTCTTTTCTATTACTTGTGCTCTTTTGCTACTTTATTTCTTGGTCTTGACAAAAGAGAAGTTGGAAGACAAAAATGAATCAAGGAGTAAAAGTACATAAATTTTATTTTTGGTTACCATCTTCTTTTATTCTTACTTGAATTGATGAGTTAACGATTTGAATAAAATAGTGAAAAAAATCAAAAGTCTGTTTAATGTAGACTATCTTTTTTTTCTGAAAATTGATCTAAGTAATTAGACTTATTTAATAAAACTAAACTCAGATATTATGGATTTTTGTAGAATATTGCTACACATACAAACAAATCCCCAAACCAAAAAGCAAAACAGTATGTGTTTTTTGTTTGTTTGCTTTTTTTAGAAGCGATCTATAAAGAATGAATTTTTGACCCAGGAAGAAGCACTCAAAGGGGAAGCAACTACTGCAACAAACTCTTTTATCATCCAATCAAGGTATGAGATCATGATTGATGATGATTAACTATTTAGAATAAACTGTTATAAAATGTTGACTTCTCATTCATAGTATAATATTGTGTGTCAGAGAAAATATGTTGATAAGTTCAATTTTTTCCTCTCTAAATGTAAGCATAGCAGCACCCATTTTATTAATTGAATTATGCTCTGTAGATCAAGTAAATAGTTGCATTCTGTGGCAGATTATTTTTGTCTTTTTCTAATGGAAACCACACCCCTTCCCCACAGTAGCACATACAGGTGACTATGATTGCACATTAAAGATGAGAGGTTATGTTAATAAAAAGGAGAAAAGGGCAGTGCAGAACATCACTATGCAAGTTGCAGACTTTTACAAGTATAATATATTCTTTTCATTGGAGTTTCAGCACTGGCAAGAAGCATGGCAATTATCCAGTTATTTGGATCACATACAGAGTTAGAATTTGTATGCACCAACTTCAATTTTATTTTTCTCTCAGCTTTATTGGAACTTGGCATACTGGCACATTACCTGATACTTCATTTTCTTTTTCTTAATTTTTAATTTTTGAGATTACATAGTAGATGTATATATTTCTGGGGTACATAACGTATTTTGATATAAGCATGATAATCACATCATGGAAAACGGAATATTCATCCCCCAAAGCATTCCTCTTTTGTATTGCCAACAGTTTAATTATACTTTTTTAGTGGGACATTCATTTTATTTTTGTCTTTCATTTTCTAAGGCTAACATTGTTATAGGTTTCCCTCAGTTAAAGCTAAACAATTAAACATCTTTAGTAAACATTTGACATAATCTAATATAATGCAAAATATGAAAGGGCCAGGCTAAATTATTCTTTGAGGCAGTAATGGTTTTTAGAATGCTATATCCAGAAAGATGTAATTTGAGCCCAGGCATATCTGTTTCATTGATTAGCAAAAAATGTCCTTTGGCATTAATGAATGAGTTGATCTATTATGTCATCCCTTGAATCTGTAGAAATATGCTTAGCTATTATGAATGCATTCCAATAAATATTGTGCATTACATAGCTTTTACTTCCTGAATGTACACTGACCCTTTCTTGCTTTCTAGCTAGCAGTGTGCTGCAATATTTTTCCTCATCAACATTGCAAAATAATACTGATGCTCTCAGCAGTCAGGCATACTCTCTGTTTTATTGCATTGTGGTGAAACATGGGGTCCTTGGAGTTGATTAGAGGATAGTAGAGAGGGGTAAGCAAATTGGAAATAAGATCTCCATATAGATGAGTTAATGGTCCGTCATGTTGCCCAGAGGGATTGGGCTGGCCACTTAATTGTGCTATTAAAGATGTTTAAATTGTGATGTGAAGAATATACCCAGTCTCCATTCTTAGCACCTGCCCCTAACCTTCCAAAATAAAAGGGATAAGATTAAATTATACCTAAGAAAAAACTTGTAGTAGTATTCAAATGTCATAGGTTAATGAAATAATTTTACTTAGCTTTTCTGGAAGAGTTTAAAAAATTTTCAATAGGGTTAATGGAAACTCTAGGATTTTCCTGGCCTTATGTTTCTGTTATTAGTTATTTCTAAATTTTCAAAATGTCACTGATGTCTTAAATCACATATAGCACTTTGAAATGTTTACATCATTTTTCCGTTTAGCATATACGATAACAGAAAGGAGAAAATAAGCGAGGACAAGGTGGAAGATATTTGGATACCTCGAGAGGACAAAAACAATTTTTTGATAGACACTGCTTCTGAATCAGAATACTCAACAGTAGAAGAATGCTTTCAGAGTTTAAGAAGAAAAAATTCAAAGGCATCTAAATCTAGGACTCAAAAAGCCTTGATTTTGGACTCCGTTCATAGGCACAGTTATCCGTTAAGCTCAACAAGTGGAAATGCTGATTCATCAGCCATTTCTTCACAGGCAATATCTCCCTATGCCTGCTTTTATGGAGCATCTACAAAGAAGGTTAAATCAGGATGGCTGGATAAACTCTCTCCTCAAGGGTATGTACGTATTCATTTATTTCATAAGTGGCATATTTTTAAAATTTCAAGTTTATTCATTTCTAAACCTCCAGGGTTGCTGTTCCCCCACTCCACCTCCACACACACACATACACAGAGATGCCATTTTTAGGGACTTTCAGCACACTTTTGCCAGTGCTATTCTTTAGACATAAGGAGAGAGATGTGCAATGCAATGCCGCATTAAGGTCCAGAGTCGCAAATTAAAATAGAAAGTTATGACCTCACATCTAATTTCTTAATGTTACCTTCTAAGTTCGCATCAAAATGTGCTAATCTGTGTCCCAGTATGTAACAAAGAAAAACAAGACAGACTGAGTTAGTATTACTCAGCCCACACTGTTTGGCTTTTGCTCATATCATAACAGTGTTCTGTTTGAGAATACAAGGCTTATTGTTGTTAGGGAAAAGTACATCTTTGTTAGGTTTAGGTCTTCACTATTATTGATATATTGTTTTGATTTTTGTATGTTACGCAGAAGGTCAGAGTCCCGTGAATATTATACTTTTCTTTGGATTTATCAACAAATGTTTACAAAGAAACTTTTGTCCCTTAAGCATTTTACAGTACTGAGAAATCTTTAGGGAAGGATTATATTTAATTAGAATTGTTTACTGGCATCCTAATTTTTAGATGTCTTTTTGAAATATTTACTTGAAATGTTTTTCATGAATTATTACATTATTTTGAGATTAAAGCTTTCATGTATCAGTAGCTAATGTGGTGAGTCCCTACAGTGTGCTGGTTTTCACTCCTATTCTCTTGAAATGTGTGTCATTTCTAGAAAGGATTGGTTTGATCTAAAATAATTTTAATTGGAAAAAAAAACTACCAGAAGCAGCATCAGATGACTAGTAGAAGCAGGAATTAACATTTCAAAAGATAGCAAAACACCCCAAAATTGTATGGTTAGCAATTATATGTTAATACCTTATATATTTTCATTCTTTTAGGAAATTTGATTTTGAATAAACCAAAGCAGATTACTTCTTACTATCAGCTATGTGTGTCACTTCTTTCTGGTTACATTATGATGACAAAACCCTCTGCTTGTTCTTTTTAGTCCTAAGTATTATTGGTAAGTGCATATTCAGATGTCGAACATGTGGATCAGTGCTCAGGTCTAAACACTAGTGGAATGAATCAGTGAACTTGAATATTCTTGAATCTTTCATTTTTATAAAATCCAAGTATTTAGGGAGGTCCAAGTGCTCTCTTAAAGTATCACTGGAAGAAAAAACAGACTTTGAGTACAAAGCCCCCAGCGGCTGTGGTTTCCTGTGCGTCCCAGGTGAGATCTTGCTCTTTACAGGGTTGGTCTGTTTATGCTCCAGGCACATTGAGAAAGTTTCACTATTGTTGGCCACCTCTGGGACAGTTACAATATATTCTGTCTCTCTTTTTCAGAACTTTGACTTTCCATTCTTTCTATTCTGAACCTGCCTAAGGTTAGATGCTGTAAGTTTTCTGGATTTATATTTTTCCATTTTAGGGGAAATAATTGCATTTTCTGTCCTAAAGCTCCCCCCTACCCCACCCCCAACCAAAATACCGGGATGAATGGATATAAGAAAATAAACCAAGGGGCTTGGTATATCACCAAGAAATTTTAAAACACTTCTACGTGATTATATTGCTATGACTTGAAAGAAATATGTGTAGCTGGCCAAAAGGCATGCATTCATTAAATCAGAAGTAGAATCGAGAATTTTTCCTTTCCTAATTAGGCTCTGTAGGCTATTGTGAGGGTTTAAGATGTTCATTAAAGTAGACAAAGTGATGCCTACCCCTTCCTTATGCAGTGGTTGCTGAGTTTCGTTTAACTCATGGCTGCGTGTCTCTTTGATGCAGATAGCACTGATTGAGATGGGATTCCAAACTCCATATAGCAGGTGTCAACAAACTTTTTCTGTAAAGGGTCAAGTAGTAAATATTTTAAGCTTTATAGTCAAATGGTCTCTGTTGCAAGTATTTAACTCTGCAGTTATAGCATAAAAGCAGACGTAGCCAATATGTAAGCCGATGAATGAGGCTGTGGTCGAATAAAATACAGAAGTAATAAAAAGCAGAGGTCCTCCTTAGGGGCCTCTGCATTTGTAGTTCTTTCTGCCTGAAATGCTCTTTCCCCAAGAGTAACATGGCTTGAACCTCTCTCAAATTCATGCTATAATGTCTCCTTTGCATTTAAGCCCTGGCCACCAAATTTACTACTACGACTGTTGCTCTCCCCTGCCACCCCATCACTCCCTTAATTACTTTCTTCTACAGGGCTTACAGGCCAAATGGTTTATTTATTTCATACAAGCTCCGTGGGGACAGGCATCCGCATTGCTTTTCTTGTGCTGTGATAGCCTTAGCAGAACATTGTCTAGCACGTGGTAGATGCTTAGGATTTCTGTGGAATGAATCTGTGAGAAACCTAGCATTAGACATATTTTTCTTTTAATTTTTCTAAAACAGCAATTTATAAGAACATTGTAATACAAGCTGCTGAACTCAACAACATATTTGTGGATGAAAATTTCCAGGAACCATTGATAATACTGATAAACATTAACAGGGTAGTGAACTCTTGGGTTTTCTTTTTTAATAATTGTTTCCCCCTTAAAGACATGCACATAAATTATCAAAATACAATTGTCAAAATACAATTTAAAAACTAACAGACACATTCTAGTTTATACTTTTTCAAATAGTGTTTGAAACTGTCTTTTATTTAATGAATGACATTAAGCAAAATAATCACATTCACAATCTGAGCTTATTTCGCATGGTTGTCTATTTACTTTTGAAATGGAAATGCCAATTCTGAATCAATGCCTAATATGTGAACATTGCCCAATATTTGGTTAAGAATATAATTGCATAACACCATACAACAAAAGAAATACTGAAACATTTCCAGTTTAAAATATGAAAAGTTGTTTAAATATTTGATTGACCTAAATATAACAACCCTAAAACTGGTGGTTAAAAACTGTGTGAAAGAAACAATAAACTGTTGAATTTGGGGGGCTGTATTTCAAACAGGTCAAAGCAGATGAAAAGCTTAATAAGTGATACTTGCTTTTAAAAACCTCTCACTGGGTTTTGAGGATTAAAATAAATCATCTTCTTCACTTTTTCTCAGCTGTAAATAATAAACTTAAGCTTTTCAGCAGATTTGCATAGATGCAAATATGAAAGACTGGATATAATTTATTCCAACATTTCCCAAATATGCATCTCAGAAGAGAAATGTTTGAAGCTGTTGTAAAGAAAAGAGAACATGGTTGGATGGCTGTGCCTCTTCTAGGAGATGCATAAATTAACATCTCCAAGAATATCTGCAATAAGGAAACCCTTTTGAATTTTTGCATTACTATTTTCTAAAGATGTTTGTGCGTTCAGCATAACACAGAGAGCATCTTTATAAAAACTGCACTGTATATTAAAGAATTTCTATTTTACTTGAAATGTTTTAGGACTTTCTTACTTGGGGAAATTCCTCTTTTTTTAAATTTAACTTTTTTTTTGGCCATGAGAAGGACTGATGTTGCAGTGTGAGCCTGAGACAGCTAAAGTTGATCATGTGAGGTTAAGTCAGCACTTGGAGGTGGAGGAGGACACAGATGAGCAAGATGTGTTACTTGTCTTTTTGTAGCTTCCATTTAGTGCAGAAAAGAAATATATATGTGAATAGCGATAAAACCCAAAGACAAAAGTATAATAATTGGAGCAAAAAGGTCTGCAGAGTACAGAGTCCTGAGGTTACCAAGGGTTGAGAAAGCATTTCTTCAAAGACCTTCCTGGAAGGAGAGGGTAGCAGTTGAATTGCCCTTTGCAAAATGGATAAGATTTTAACTAGCATTTTTAGGTAAAATGCTCTTCTGTCTACAGGGAAAGGCACTCATAGAGGTGATATCTCGATGTACTTGAGGGTTGAGATAGTGAGCAGGTGGAGGTTGGAGTTATTTTATTGAAGATGGACAGTTGGGTTCTAGGACCAGGAGAGAGAAACTGCCAGTGAAAAGCATGTTCAGAGAACAGGTAACTAGGGAAAGTGAAAAAGCCAATAATCAAATACAAAGGAAAGGTCAGAGCTCAGACAACGACTGGCAGTCAGAGCTCCCAGAAGCCAATAGCCCAAGACCTGGGAGGAGTTCAGAGCTTATGCTGTTTGTGTCTTTGTCAGTGACTGGTTTCCATGTCATCATCCAGTCTCCAAGGCTCCTTTACTGGAACAGTTCCCCACCTGGCTACGCAAGTGTTTGAGTGCCTTGGGTCTCTTGGTATGCTTTCTTGGGGCTGCGGTGAAGGCAGGTGTTGCAGAAAGTTGGCAAGTCCATGTTTGACTAGGGTGTTATATGTCAGTCACCTTGTTGATCTTAAAAGTGAATCTGAAATCCTTGATAAAAAGTATGTTTTCTTTTTAATCTGCAAATTAGCTGGGCATTTCTCAAAGCACTAGCTACTTGTAAACATTGTGCCAAGGAAATAAAAAACTTTAATATTTTTGTAGTTTGAGGAGGAAAAAAGTTTCATTCTCCATAAAATTACCTGGTTAATTCCTTTCAGCCATCCTTGCTGCAGAGAAGTGAATAGGGTTTGGAATCAGACAGACATCATTCATTTGCTGTGTGACTCAATTTCTTAGAACCTCCATTTTTCACATAAATGTGTGAGGTCAAGACTATCTCTGTGAAATCATTTGGAAAAGTAGGTAACTTTGGGCCTTACTCTTAATTGATGCTCAATAAACCTCGATTTTCTTTTTTTTTTTCAGGACACCATTTTATTGCAGAGGACCTTAAATAATGTTACTATGAGTCCTAGTCAGTTCATACTTTGATAAATACAAGGCAAAGAAATCATGTGTTCACACTGAACTTTCAGAATTCATTTTTTTTTATTGTTTTAAAAGCGCATAGTTTAAATGTCAGAAAGTAGTACATAGCTTATTAAAAAAAAGTGACATTTCTTCCCTCCAACCTCTTCATAAGAGGCAGCCACTTTCAACTCTTTTGTAGTTACTTTAGCATTTGTTTTGTATGTCTTATTGTTTTTATACTGTTTTTTTTTTAACTTTTCAGTGTTAGGGATTAGCTGTTGATGTACCACCATGGAAGATCATATTTATTCATTTTAACCACAGTTCCCTCCTTCCCTTCTAGACACAATTCCTATTATCCTTTTAAAATAGTTACATAAAATATTTAGATATCTGTAATTTTGTTTTATAGTATAACTATAAAGGCTACTCATTTTTGAACAATGTAGCATAGTATGATTAATTTTTTTCATTGACAGTGTTTAGTTTTTGTTGAAATAATAATTGTTGATTTTTTTGTTTGCTTGATTTTTTTTTTTTTTTTTGAGATGGGGTCTCGCTCGGTTGCCCAGGCTGGAGTGCAGTGGCTTGATCTTGGCTCACTGCAAACTTCACCTCCTGGGTTCAAGCAGTTCTCTGCCACAGCCTCCTGAGTAGTTGGGATTACAGGCGCCCGCCACCACACCTGGCTAATTTTTGTATTTTTAGCAGAGATGGGGTTTCACCATCTTGGCCAGGCTGGTCTTGAACTCCTGACCTCGTGATCTACCCTCCTCGGTCTCCCACAGTGCTGGGATTACAGGCATAAACCACCGTGCCCGGCCTGTTTGCTTAATTTTTAATATGTGTACTCATTCACCTGAAAATTCTTCCTCAACATATGAATCTCTGAAGTAACCAAAATAAATATACCTATCAATTTCATCATCCTATAGCCCGCTAAGAAAACTTTAGTTTGGGCTGGTTGTTCCCCAGGCCGAGTGCACACTAACATCTTGGGATTCCCTTGTATCATCTTTGGGATTCTCTATGCCTCTCTCTAGTGTTTTTGTCTTTCCATCTTTTCTTTAGATAAAGCACAACTCTTTGAAGCTTCCTGAGAAAAGGTGGATAGGGAGTCAATGTTTTCAGATCTTCCATGTTTGAAGACGTCTTTTTCCCCCCTAAACATTGTTATTGTTGGTTTATTATGTTTTAGAAATCTTAACTGGAAATAATACTTCTCCAGATCAGTAATTTGTATTCTAGATCCATAGTAATCTAGAGGTAATATTGAGAAATCTCATTTTTGATACTTTATACATAGCCTATTTTTCAGTTCTTGGAGATTTTCTTGTTTTATTCTTCAATTACTTTTCTTCTTTCTAGAATTTCTGATAGTTTGGTGTTGGACTTCTTGCCCTGAAACACTGATAAAAATCCAGCTTTTCCATTTTCCCTTTCTGCTCACTAGGAAGTTTCTTCAGTTGTGTTTCCTAACCCAGTTTTTTTGTTGTTGTTGTTATACTGTAATTAACATACAAAACATTTTCTTTTGACTATTCTTTTTATGGCATAGTGTTACTTTTTCACAAATAAATCCTTTTACTTCTCTGAAGATACTAATACTTTTTTTTTGAAGCTTTCCTGTAGAGTCTATTTCTTTTTAACTTTTTGGAGGAGTGGTTTTGTCCCTATCTTTTACCTTAGTGGTGTTTTTCTCAAATGTTATGTTAATCTTGAGCTGTCAATTTAGAGTAAAATACTGCAAAACTGATTGGAAGCACCGTAGGCTCTGATGGGCCTTGCTATTTGTTTCTTGTAAGACGATCATGGTAGGTTTTTTAGTAATGTATTTCCATACAGAAGCCTCATGCAAGTATCTTTTAAATGAATCTTCTTCCTGAATGTTATAGGCCTGGTAACCAGTTTTTTTTTTTTTTTTTTTTTTTTTTTTTTTTTTTTTTTTTTTTTTTGAGACACAGTGTTGCTCTGTCACCCAGGATGGAGTGCAGTGGCACGATCTTGGCTCACTGCAACCTCCACCTCCCAGGTTCAAGCAATTCTCCTGCCTCAGCCTCCTGAGTAGCTGGGATTACAGGCACACATCACCATACCTGGCTAATTTTTGTATTTTTAGTAGAGATGGGGTTTCTCCATGTTGCTCAGGCTGGTCTTGATCTCCTGACCTCAGGTGATCCACCCACCTAGGTCTCCCAAAATGCTGGATTACAGGGTGAGCCACTGCGCCAGGCCTGGTAACCAGTTTTTGGGTGGCTCGTGGGAAAGTGGACTTTGAGTATTGATAGTTATGATGTAGACTTTTATTTGATTCCTCTGCTTTAATATAGCCATGCCTGAGTCTCCCAGCCCCAAAACCTCCTGTTTTATTCTCTCCATTGAATAAAACTAGACTATTATGTTGAGTGAAGGTGGAGAGACAGTTTTCCAACAGTGAGAAGTAGGGGAGAAGGATTCTGTGATGTTGGAGTGCAAGTCTACATCTTAAACTGCCTTTCAATATATCCATTATCAGCACCTCACCCTCACTTTCATAGTCACTTCCAGAGTTACTTGGTGTCTATTTCCTGAGATTTTCAGAGGTAATGCAAGAGTAAATGTGTTTTTCTCTTAATTTAATCTAATGCTGGATTAGCGATCAGTTCACATCTCTCCTTCTGTTTCCAGATTTCTAGATATTGTTACTGTCCTAGACTTCTCTGGTCAGTGTTGATTTGCAGGCATTTATTTATTTTTATTTATTTCTTAACCATTTGATGTCTTTTAGTGAGGTTTGGGGAGGAATAGAAGTAAATGCAAGCTTTTAACTGAGATTTTTAACTGGAAGCTGGTTCATGTTGTATTTTATATAATATGACTCCATAAAATAAAGAAGTGTGAATCTTTTAACATAGCTTTTTATACACCACTTTATGAAAGCACTAAGCTCTTTGTAGATATTTTTTAAAATTGGTAGTTGCACACTAAAATTCAGGCTTTATCATTGACTTCCAAGAATCTTTTTAGCCCCTAGAATTTTATGTTGAGTACCTTTTTTTTTCTTCTCATTTTAGGATGTAGATATAGCAGAGATGGAAGCTGAGATTGAAGATACTTTTTTTGTTTTATTTTCGTTTTTTGGCCCCAGCTCATTTGGTTCATATAATCTTGGAAATTGTTATTTTGGTTTGCTCAAAAGTGAGAAAATGCTCTTTAGAATAGAGAAGTGCTGGCATTTTATAGAAATATTTTAGTAATTCCTTGCATCTTTCTCTCTCTAAAATATTTTGTTACTGTATCATTTAAAAGTCTTCTGCTTCTTAAAAGAATAATTGGATAAATAAATAGCTGAATAAAAATGAGTAATTAGATAAATAAAAATAAATACGTATGGAGATTGTAGTCCTAGAAAATATTGGGTCTCATTAGGGTTAGAGGAGGGAATAACATAAAATATGCTGTGATTCTTTAGGGCTATGTAAACAAGGCAGATGAATCTGGAACAACATGGTGATTATACTTTTTCCTTTGAGATTGTTTAGAATATTTGAGAAGTTATGTTTTTCATTGCCTTAAATGGCAGGATTAATAAAAGCCATAAATTTGACTTAATGTCTTTGATGTTCTTTCCAATTGTGTGATTTTTAAAGGTGACAATTTGGTAGCTTCTCACACCTTAGATTGGTATCATTGTTTAGTTAGCATGCTTGTTAGATATTAGGATTTGTTTTTTAAGCTTAAAGATGTAATCTTGAAAAAAAAAACTCTGCTGGCACTTAGGAATGAAATTAAACAAGAGTGCCTCTGTGTGAGTACTTCATAAATAGAGATTTAATTGTGTGTGTATACAGTGTTGTTAAAAAATAATTTTTAAGAAACACATTTTGAGACAACAAAAACTGATACCAGATGGTGAAGCTGTTTTTATGAAAGCAGTTGAAACTTTACACCACCTGCCCTACCAGAGCTCAAGGGAAGAGTTTATAGAAATCTGTTCAATAATACTGCACAGTCTTATAAATTATTCGAAAAAAGCTTCTTAAATAAATGTTTCCCTTCAGAACCCTAAAAACAAAATGAGATAAAACTCAGGCTAATGTGTTTCATGTCTGCTTTACCTTTTTTCCTGAAGGAATTCTGAAGTACTTTGCAAGATTGAACTCACATATAAAATGTAGAGGTCAAATGTTATTACTACCTACAGGGATGTCCTGGGTACTTAGCTATAAAATGTACTAATGTCTGCTTTGTATAGCAGTTAAGAGCAGTCTTTGGGAAGACACTCCCAGATATGTTCTTTATTAGCTGTATGACTTGGACAAATTATTTAAGCAACCACTGCCTCTGTGCCTTCATCTCTAAAATGGATATAATAATGTTACCTGTCTCACGTGTTTGTCTGGAGGATTAAATGAGTTAATATATGTGTGTGGCTCTACACAGTTCTTGGAAAAAAGGACTATGTGTTTCCTATTTTTATTACCAAATGTAGTACCAAATAACTTCTTTATTGACTGCAACTTTAAATCTATTTTCTGTGCAATAATGCATCATTATTTCAGACCTAATTTGTATTGTGTGGTAGCCGGAACATAGGCTAAGATGGCATTGTCTTGTATACATTATCTTTTCCTGTTTTTTAAAATTTGTGAAGCAAATTAAGCTAGTAGTTGAAATTTAAAGATACAACTTCAGAGAAAATTTTTCGAAGTACTTTAGCAAATTCTTACAGTGTATGTATTAATTATATGTAATTACAATGAAATTAGTTGCCGGATAGTGAATATATGTTTAAAAACACATGAGAGGAGTATTGAACTTTTGCACAGAAAATTCTTAAACATTTAGTAATCATTGATATTTATTAATTTAATTTTACATGGGCAGTTAGAAGCACAGGACTTCTCAAGCTTTTCCTTTTATTATTTAGTTGAAATTTTGATTAATTTGTAAGGTTTACCAGTATGAATTAATCTAACTTTCCATGTGCTAGAAAAGAGGAGGCTGGGCACGGTGGCTCACGCTTGTAATCCCAGCACTTTGGGAGGCCGAGACAGGCAGATCACCTGAGGCTGGGAGTTTGAGACCAGCCTGACGAACACGGAGAAACCCCATCTCTACTAAAAATACAAAATTAGCTGGGCATGGTGGTGCATGCCTGTAATCCCAGCTACTCAGGAGGCTGAGGCAGGAGAATGGCTTGAACCTAGGAGGTGGAGGTTGTAGTCAGCTGAGATTGCACCATTGCACTCCAGCCTGGGCAACAAGAACAAAACTGTGTCTCAAAAAAAAAAATAAATAAATAAACAAAAATAAAAAAGGGAATAGTGCTGAGAAAAGATATAAGTGTAAAGTTTTATCTTTAATTAACTAATTATTGGAATTCAGTATTGAAGTTCACATGTGGAAAACAACTAATTGAATGTTGATAGTTTTAATGAAAATAGATTATTCAATGTTTATATGAATTTAGGTTTAAAAATAAATTGGTTATTTAACATTTTTAAATAGGAGAGTATCAAATGCATACATTTTAAATAACCATATTTAAATTTTTCTTTTTGTTTCCAGCTTTATTGAGATGTGATTTTCAAAGATTATATGTGTTTAAGGTATACAATGTGATGATTTGATATCCCTATATATTGTGAAATAATTAACACAAACAAGCTAATAACAACTGTCACCTAACAGAGTTTGTTTTTGTGTGTGTGTGATAAGAACACTTCAGATGTACTGTCTTAGCAAATTTCAGGTGTACAATACATTATTAGCTATAGTCACCATGCTATATGTCAGATTTCCAGAATTTATTCTTATAACTGAAAGTTTGTAACTTTTATGTGGTATCTATGTATATGTGGAATCTAAAAAAAATACACTCATAGAAACAGAGTAGAATGGTGATTAACAGGGACTGGGAGGTGGGGTTAAGGGTGAGATGTTGGTTAAAAAGTTTTTAATTTGGTCAGGCGTGGTGGCTCACGCCTGTAAACCCAGCACTTTGGGAGGTCCAGGTGGGCAGATCATGAGGTCAGGAATTTGAGACCAGCCTGTCCAATATGGTAAAACCCTGTCTCTACTAAAAATACAAAAATTAGCTGGATGTGGTGGCATGTGCCTGTAGTCCCAGCTACTCCATCGGCTGAGGCAGAAGAAACACTTGAACCCGGAATGTGGAGGTTGCAGTGAGCAGAGATTGTGCCACTGCACTCCTGCTTGGGTGACAGAGCGAGACTCCACCTCAAAAAAAATTTTTTTTTTAATTCTAAAATGTATTTTGAAATTACATAGAAATTAATGGTAAACTTTTCAAGCGTTCTGTAGGCTCTTATTTATTCATTTTTTTAATAACAAGGTAGTGATGGCAGCGGTGACCCATCTGGAGCCGCTGCTGCCATCACACTGTCTGCAGCAGAGAGGTGTGGCCAGGGCTGCATACTCTACAGAGATGGCGTGAGCCAAGGACAAGTGGGAGCCCTGCCCCTTCCGAGTTGGTAAGGTGGGAGCTCCTCGGGTGCAGCTGTAGTTGCCAAGCTTTGGCTGTGGGACCCAGGCCTCCCACTCCATGGAGCAGACAGGAGTCCTGCTCTCCTGGGTGTAGCTACAGATGCCCAAGTCGTGGCTATGAGTCCAGGCCTCCCTGTGCTCTTGGTGGAGGCTGGAAGCTGGCAGGAGCCCTGTGTTCCTGGTTGCAGCAGCCTCTGCCCAAGTCAGGGCTGCAGAGCCAGGCATCTCTGCAGTCTTGGGGACCAGAAGGCCACCCCCTACCTACGAAAGCTCAAAGGTGTCTGCTCCAACTGCCTGGTTTCTCCCTGCTCCCGGTGTCCGCTCCTATCTCAGAGCAAGATTGGGGCCGGGGCCAGGTACTGTCACAGCCCATCTGGATCTGTGCACTCCTGGGGAAGTGCTGACATGCCAGCTCCCTGCTGCCTCAGCCCCACTCTGGACTTTGGGTCCTGATGAGCATGGGAGGGAGGAAAGCCAAGGGAGCGCTGAGGTCAACTCAGCACTGGCCTGCAGACACCTCTTGGCATGAACAGCCTGGGCACCATGAACAGCAGCAGGAAGTGAAGCTGGGCCATGGGCAGAAGGGGGCAGGTCCTCGGTGAGTCCTCACCTTCAGGCCAGGGAGGGCCTGAAGGGTAGGGGCCAGCTAGTCCTGCGGACCACAGTAGGAACTTGTGGTGCCTTTTCTGGGTCTGCCTATGGCTGCCCATGGACCAGTTGGTGCGCACTTCCTCCCCTGAGGCCCATAAAAGCCCCCGGATCAGCCAGAGCTGCGCAGACATCAGGACGACCAGCTGCAGGGAGGAGCTACCCATGGCCAGGGCCTACCCTCTGCTGATAGCTGCAGACATCAGATGACCTGCCTGCAGAGAGGAGCTCCCCACCCAGGACCACCTCTGAGCTATTCTGTCACTCAATAAAGCTCCTCTTCGCCTTGCTCACCCTCCACTTGTCTGCGTACCTCCTTCTTTCTGGACACAGCACAAGAACTTGGGACCTGGGAGATGTCGGGGCTGAAAGAGCTGTTAACACAAACAGGGCTGAAACACTTCGCCTTCTCATCGTGTTATGGGTGAAAACAAGGAGAGAAGAGCTGCGGCCCTTTGGGGAACCGAGACCTGGAAGCTCCCTGAGGCAGGGCTGTGACTCCCTCTTTGGACCTCTTAAGTTCCTGGAGTCTCAAGCTTCCAGCCGCCACCATGTTTCCTGGTGGCAGCCATGGAAGCTGCTTCTGGTGTGCCTGGTCCAGCTGCAGCCTTGCAGAGAGCCGGCGCCCATGCAGACACCTTGTGCTGGCTGCCCCGCTGCAGCAGCTGTGGTGCCTCACTGTGTGCAGTGGCTGGACCCCATGCTCGCTTGCTCACACACCCCTCACTTCTCCACACCTGGCTCGCCATTGGCAGTGATGGGATCCAGGCTGGTAGCGTAAGCCGAGCACAGCCTGCTCAAGCCAAATGGATGGAACAAACCCAGTCGGCCAGAGCAGAACTCAGGCAAAGGTGCCACCAGCCACAGAGGCTTCTGGCCAGAAAAGCAACACCCTGAGGATCCTGCAACAGTAGTTTTACAAAGTGTTTGTTTTGTCATATAAAAATCTGGTTTTTAATATTTGCAAAAATAAAAGTAAGGATGAAGTTTTTCAGTAGTGTTTATTTCTATATTTATACAATAGAAATTCAAGTAAATATCTTTCAGTGAAAAATACATTCATTCGTTTCTTCGCTGTACGTGAGGAACTATGATAGTCACTGGTTTTATATTGATGAATGAAACAGAAATGGATTCTGTACTCAAGGATCTCAAAGTCTGTTTGATGTGATGGATATATTTACCCTGATTGATCATTACACATTGTATGCGTATATCAGAATATCACATTTACCCCATAAGTATGTCAATTAATATGTATCAATAAAATGCATATTTTGCAAAAAGATAAGGAAGGCTCAAGAAAAAGAAATCTAGTATGGGTGGTATACGAAGCCAAAACAAATATATCATTACCCATTCTGCTTAGTGTCATTAAGTAAAGAAATGGAGCAAGAGAACAAAGAGATCTAAATGATCTATGCATAGTCAGGAATGGTCACTTGGTGAAATGACGTTAAAGATGAACTCTCAAGAATAAGAAGGAGCCAGCCATGTTAGGAGCAGACAGGCAGCGTTCCAAGCAGAGACAATGGCATATGGGAAGGCCATGAGGCAAGAAAGAGTCTGGAGAAGAGAGGCAGTGCGGCCAGAGAGTAATGTCCACAGAGTATGTACCCACAGATTTTGATGGCTGACTGGATGAATGCATGACCACAGAAGCCAACTTTCGATGGTAGGAGTGCAGAATAGCTTTCTCCACCTGTAGGGCAGTTGTTCTTTCATGTTCTTTCATCTGCTACACCCTGTGGTTTCTCATTCCATTTCACTGTGGGCTGGGATTTGTCTTATTTACCTGTCCCTTCATAGAATGTTAAAGAGATTTAATAATCTTTAAAAATATTGAGTTAAAAATAGATGAAGACATCAAATAGTCACCTGGCAGTTGAAAAAAATTAAAATAATTGGGAGAATATCTTAGGAGCCGATTCTCTCAGAGGCTGAGATTTTCCTCAGAGAGCCAGTGGTAGGGTGTGTCCTTTGCATTATGAGCGCCTGAGAGGGGAGTTGTAGCTAGTCAGATGCTGCATCTTCGACTGATCCTTAAGCCTAACACATAAGTAAACTATCGGCCCTCCCTCTTCCCCTCCTCCTTTTTCTGTGGACACAAATATTAAGTAACTGGATGATGCCTCAGACACAAACTGTCTATCAAGATGGTGATGGAATTCTAAGAAAGTTTTAAGTGTTGGAGTGGCTGCAGTTAATTTTAAGTAAGACATGTGAAAATAGGTTGTAAACCTTTTACACTTGATGTTTTGGCAGGTTTCAAAACTTTGAATTTAATTCTGCATGTTCTGAAGTTTTCTTGCATTCCCTCAACCGTTCTTTTAAAAGATGCTGATTATATGAGTGCTGATCATTTGAGTTTTTATTTGTCTGTCATCCCACCCATGGTGCCAGAAGGACTGTGCTTTTAATCATGTCACTCATTCCTTCAGCAAATTCTTTTTCAGTGCCATATTCCTCTCTGTGTTACTTGCTGATCATACAGAAGGAAATAAACATTGTCCTTGTAAAGCATAAGACCCGGTGTGGGAGACAAACATTAAGCAAATAAGCAAATATATAAAATTAGAGGTTGTGTTAAGTGCTATGAGGAAAAGTAGAGGGTATTGAGAGAGAGAATAACTTTGTTATCCACTTTGGATCGGGTCATCAGGGAAGGGATTTCTTTGTAGTTGGTTTAGATGTAACTGAAAGATAAGGAGTCAGCAAAGGGAATAGTGAGGTAATGGGAGGCCCTAAGGGCTCTATCCCCCACAGATGTTAATTATTTTTATCTCAAAATGGAAGATTATATATGTAATTGAGCTCTAGCTTACTGTCATTCCCAGTGTGAAGTGGGTTGTGTCCCAAAGCAAAATCTTGATTTACTGAATTACTGTTTGGATTGTGTTAGAAGGTATGTATTTCTCTGCCTTTAAGTGTGGAAGAGATAAATATGAAATGAGCAAAAAGTGACTAATTTATCCAGTGATAATTATTGTGTTTGGTTAATATTTCTTTACCTTTCAACGTTTAATGCTGAGAATTTAAGGAACCCTGTGTTGCTAGAAAAAGTGAAAACCAGATGGCTCTAACACTGTTGGATGTTGCAAAGTGAGGAAAACCCATTGCAGACAGGCCAAGAAAAGTTAAATTCTAGAAGCTGAAAGATGAAAAATAAGATGGAAAGAGGGCTGGGTGGTCAGTTGTGGTAATATGCTTTTAAAGTAATTTTTTTTTGAGATGGGGCTCTCACTGTGTTGCCCAGGCTGGAGTACAGTGGTGCAGTCATAACTCACTGCAGCTTCCACCTCCTGGGCTCAAATGATCCTTTCAACCTGAGCCTTCCAAATAGCTTGGACAACAGTTGTGCGCTACCATGCCTGGCTATTTATTTTTTTTTTTTCTGTATATTTTGTAGAGACAGGGTTTTGCCATGTTGCCCAGTGATCCACCCACCTCAGCTTCTCAAAGTGGTGGGATTATAAGCATGAACCACCACGCCTGGCCAAAATTTTTATTTTATATTTTTTTTCTGTAATTAGAGTTAAATATGAAGTGGTTATATGCTTTTGAGATCTTTACATGTAAATTTACATGTTCTTATTACTTCATAATTAATTCAATGCTTATATGTGAAAATGTTGTCTGCACTGAAGAATCTCAAAAATTTTTTATATTTGATCAGATTTGGTATTATTTTATCTTATGCAGAACATACTTGCTAACAATTAATTTGGGAGGCTTGCTATGTTTCACTTGCATAATAGATGTGTGGCTGGGGAACCAGCCCAGAGACAAGCTCCCTACACTTCCTGAAGTTCTTTTTCTATTAAGTCTTCTGAGAGCCAAGAAAAGTTATGCCAACTCCTTGTTTTAAACATTTCAGAAAATTGCAAAAGCATAAGGTAGACAGAGTTGATATTTGTTTAGAAATAATATTTTTTAAATTTTTTAAAAAATAGGAAGTTCGTTTTCGTATATTTTCTGTGTTAAAGACCAAAAGTACCTACGGTTGTCTGCTTTCAGGGAAGGAGAATATAAAATAAAAATAAAAAGCAAGCCTAAGTAAAAACAGTTCTTCACTTCTTCCTTATATAGTCAGAAAAATAGTTTATTTTTTCTTTTAAGCCTGAAACATGTGATATCTTTTTTTGCTTTTGTTTTTCATGTCAGTAGCCATTTTAAACTACCTTTGCCTTTCATATGATCATTTAAAAAATATACTAATCTTTCACTGAATTTTGAATGCTTATAAATGATTCTGTATATTTGTTCAGGTCTTTTTCAGCTTACTCAATCAAAATTCAATATGTTTTCCATGTAAATCCAATTGACAAAGCCTTGTTATTTTAGTAAGATATTTATGCCCTAAAACAAAAATCAAGGAAAAATAAAATAGATGTATAAGCTTAATGAGGGATGAAAGCTTATATTATCTTCGTGAAAGGATTATCTTTATTGTTAGAAATGGGTTCAGTGACAGTGTTTCTGACCACATTTTGTTGTGCACCGAACCTTACAAATGTGTGCGACAACCCTGTTAATTTTGTCATTAACAAAAAATTCCTAGGTCAACTGATTAGAAAGTACTATTATGCTATTTTTTCCTATGTGCCATGGCCAAAACTGTGTATTATCATAGCCTATTGTTGTCTATGCTGTTTAACATTAAATAATAATATATTTACACGGTTACATTACAAATGAACTTAACAATCTAAGTTCATGGTACTTGAATGTAAAATAACAATTTCATATGTTTTGCAGAAAACGCATGTTTCAGAAGAGATGGGTGAAATTTGATGGCCTTAGCATTTCTTACTACAATAATGAGAAGGTAAATACATTTTACAGTTTTCAAAAATTGCTTTTTTATGCATACGAGGTGTAAACTCAGCAAGCAGTTTGGTTTTTAAGAATAGGAGGTAGATTCTCAACATGAAAAGAATTTGAAGTTGCAACTAATAAATATATTACCATATGCTTAGTTAATTAAAATCAGATGATTTTTGTCTTAAGTATGTACTTTCTCTTAACACACTAATTTTAAGATTTAACCACATGCTCTTTTTTGTAGCTCATAATCTAACATAATTTTCTCATTATTTGGAGATTTCCACCCCCTAATATTGGCAATACCTGTGGCTCTAATAGATATTTAGGCTTCTTTTTATATATTGCTTCTTTATTGCTGCAGGACAGAAGAATATATGCTTTTAGACAGTAACACATACTGCAACATAACACACATTGCATGCTCTATGGCTGAGAATAATGGAAGATATAGAGAGGTGTTAATTGTTTGGTTTCACTTTGCAGTGACTGAGAGCATCAAATCGGTATAAACACATTTCTTGGAGGTTTGCAAGATGGTTGGATGAATATTTTTGAAAAGCCGTTTTCTTTTTTTTCTTTTTTGGAGACAGAGTCTTGCTCTGTTGCCCAGGCTGGAGTATAGTGGCAGGATCTTGGCTCACTGCAGCCTTTGCCTTCTGGGTTCCAGCAATTCTCCTGCCTCAGCCTCCTGAGTAGCTGGGATTACAGGTGCACACCACCATGCCTGGCTAATTTTGTAATTTTAGTAGAGACAAGGTTTCACCATGTTGGCCAGGCTGGTCTCAAACTTCTGATCTCAAGTGATCTGCCGCCTTGGCCTCCCAAAGTGCTGGAATTACAGACATGAGCTACCACGACCAGCCTTAAAAGCTGTTTTCTGTTTTAGCTACTATTTTTTCTAGTTTGCTTGTACATTTGAGTGTTAAGACAATTCGTTGCCTAGGTTGAGTAGAAGGTAGTCTCTATAGCTGATGGAATCTCACTGCTGGTTTTCTCCAGCACCTGTAACCTTTTCTGGTTTGATTGAAATAAGGAGGAAAACTACTCAGGAGTGAGACAGGTTTCCATGCCATAAAACTGTTGCTGGCACTACCATTGTTTTCATTTGAGATAATTTCTAGTAACTGTGTCAAACTGGACTGTTTTTCCCTCTTTCCCTCTGTTTATTCTTTTAAAGCTCATCTCAACTGCAGTGAAGAGATGAGGACCTCTCACGTTTTTAGTTATTGATGCAATGAAAATGATGCAGCTTGGTTTGAAATTAAAAAGTTCATATAAAAATGAGATATTGCAAATCATTTAGCTTAATATTAAAAAAATTTAAGTTGTTATTTTCTGTGACACTTCATCCATTTATTGTCTAGATGGTTGGTTACATTTTGGCAAAAAAAAAAAAAAAAAAAAAAAAACAGAAACACTGGATTTGGTGTTTCCTAAAAGGAGAGAGAGTTTCTGTTGTGACTCTTCTAGCAAAAGGGATGCATAGGTGTGGCCATAGCCACTATCTTGGCTGGGTGACCCGGTGTTAACAGCTATGAGAACTGAACAGTTGGGTCTTTTAATGTTTAAATGTGAACTTGAGGAGCATGTGGTTGGGCCTTTGGGAGGTAGCGTGCACAGTTACACATTCCCTAGGTTTCTTCCACTTTCTTTGAGGCCGCCAATCATGTCTCTGTAAGGACTCCTTCATTATATCACAGAAAATGGCATGATCCAAACATCCCTGATATTTTATCCCCTGCAAAGAAATTTAACTCACCCCCATTTTCACCCAGCTGTGGGCAGAATTGCCCTGTGATTGTTTCATTGTCTCAAATTGGTAGATAAATGACAGACTTGCCCTAGATATCTGTGTGTTACAGGCTCAAGGGATGCTTTAAAATTTCTTTCCTTAAGGAAAATTTTATACTCTGAAAAACACAGGCATTTTGAGCATTGTTGTCATTTGAGTATTTTTTTCTTTATTGTCTTTATCTTGTACTGTTGCAAGACAAATATAAAAATCAGCTCTACAGTGTTAAAAATTACAAGATTTTTCTTGGGATCTGATACTAGATTATAAATCAGCCATTAGATAAGCTACAACATTCTGAGGTTATAGTGACATAGTATTTTGCTTGTTAAGTATATTTTGATCACATCTGGGGAATTATTTTTTTCTATTATTCTACCAGAAATATTTACTTGTTAAATATATCATTGTTATAGGTGTGTAGGTTATTTTTTAAGGAATTGTTTTCCCTTTAACGGGATCTATTAGAAAGATAATCTTTTTTTAGTCCCTGTTTCTTTCAGTACAGTGCTACTTGACTTATTTCTAGTGACAAAATGGGTTAATGGTAACATTTTCCTCAACAAATAGTTAATTATCTCACTAGAGGGATGTTGTTATAAGTTCCTCTAATTCTTACGCAAGCTAAAATTTGGAAACAGATCACGTAGGGGATAAACTGTAAATGTTTTTAGGCATTCTAATTCCTGCTCTCTGGTCTCAGTCACTACAGACTTAGAGCAGAGGGGCTCTTACACTGTCCCCAAAGATGCTGTGCCCTTTCCCACATCCTTAGGTTGCCTGACAATGGAAAGAGGTTAACTTCCTCTTCTGAATTTCTAGAGCACTTATTGGTCTAGTTTTGGCCTTGTATTGCCGTTTTAACCTACTTGGATTTATAGGGTTTCCTTTGTTAAGCCAATCATGTCATGTGTCTCTGCCTAATGATCTTTTTAAACAGTGACTGAGTATACACTATGGGAAACTGGAGCATGTCTTTTCCTACATGTTCCCCTTGTGTTTTTGTTCTTCCATCTGAGCCTCCCTAGCCATTGCCATCCATCAACATTCTGTGCAAACATCAAACCCATCTTGTTATTCACCTCCATGAGCCTTTTCTTGATTTTCTCCAACTGTATGACATTTGAAAAATAATATGCAGGAAAATTCAGAAGAAAAACAAACTGAAAGTAGGGAGGCAAACCAGGAGACTGTTGCACTAAGCCAGGCGTTATTAGCATGTAGACTAATGTATAGGCTCAGTGGAGCCTCAGTGGAAGTGATAAGAAATGAATTTCAAGAAATATTAAAAATGAGCCATCAGAGATTGTTATAATTGTGATTGATTAGACATAGGATTCATTCATTCAGAAAATATTTCTATAGTATTAACTACATGAAAGGTGGTGAGGAATGTAGATAAATGACCTGAAGCGTATTTGGGGAGAATATATTAATTAAATGATCACACAGGTAAATATAAAGTCACCGTTTAAATCACAATGAATAATTGTTATAAAGGAAAAATCCAGGTTGCTGTTAGCTTAAATTAGGGTTATCTGTGAGGATGAGGGGTCTGAGAGAATGTGCTGGTCAGAAAGGCTTTCTTCAGGAGGATATATTTATGCTGAAATATGAAGGTTGAGGAGGCAGTAAGTATGTGCAGATGGGTGTGAAGACAATTCCTTGCAGAGCAAACAGTGTATGCAAAGGCACTGGCTTGGGTAGAAATGTGATATATTCAGGAAACCTCAAGAAAACCAATGTGACAGTAATTCACAGTTGGTGAGTGGTGGGGAGGAAGTTTATTCTAGATGTGGGAAGAATGCAAGCTATGTGGGTGCAAAGGAACCAGCAAAGGTCAAAGATGACTTCATTCTATTTCAGATGGACTAGAAGAGTTGATATTTTAATGGACAGATATAAGGATAGTGTAAGTCTTCAGGTGAAAATAAATTCAGTTTTACAGTTTATGGTGCTTACGAGACAGTTACATAGACTACTGATGACTTGCAATATGGCAGTGAAATTGAGTGAAATGAGTAGATAAGAAAGGAAGAGAGAAATTTTAGATTACTCTGCATAAAGTTGGTAGAGCTGGAGGACATTATATTAAGTGAAATACGGCAGGAACAGAAAGTTAAACAGCCCATATTCTCACTGATGAGGAAGCTTTTTTCAAAGTGAATCTTACCAAAGTAAAAAGTAGTAAAGAGGATAGTAGAGGCTGTAAAGGGTAGGGAGAAGGAGGACATAGGGAGAGATTTGTTAAAGGGCAGGAACTTATAGCTAGAGAGGAGGAATAAGTCCTAGTGTTCTATAGCACTGTAGGATGACTGTAGTTAACACTAATTTAATATAGTTTCAAATAGCCAGAAGGAGGATATTGAATGTTTCCAACACAGAGAGATGATGAATATTTGAGATGATGGACATGCTTGTTACCTCTTCTGGTCATTATATGTATCACGACATCACTATGTATCATGACATCACTATGTATCCCATAGATACGAACAATTATTATGTGTTAATTTAGAAAATTTAAAAAAATTAGTGGAAAAGGATTTTTATAGGGAGAGAAGATAAAGTAAAAAGGAGAAGAAATAAGTTGTTTACTAAGTGCTTATTTCTTGACATCCTTCTCTCTTTTCTGTATAAGGTTGCCCATTCATCTTCCTGAATCACAGCTCATTTGCCATACTCAGTTTTGGCTGCATGGGAGGACATAGGAGAGCCTTCATTGCATTGGTATTTAAGATTACATTAAAGAATGGATAGGATTTTGATGGATAAATAAAGTCAGGGATGGGAGATTGGAACAGAGCTAGTGAAGGAGAAGAAACTTAAAAAATACTCAGAGATAATGCCATGATGATATAGTGTATCTCCTTAAATAGCAGACGAGGATATCCTTCTGGTAGAATGCCATGACGCTAATGATGACTGTCCCTTACCAATTGCTAAGGCAGGAGTTTATGGCTAGGAGAAATATAAACTCAGTACTTGCTCCCTGCATGGAATGGTTTGCTGTTTTTTCCAAATCAGTTATATCTGGGACCTGCTCAAAAGTGTGGGTTCCAAGGATAACGCTGTGCGCTGTGGAAGGGAAGAGATAAAGAAATCCCTTAAGGATGTATCCAAACTCTTTTAATATTGCAGAGCTTCTATAATGTGTCCTTGGTATGCGTTATCAGCCTCCTGTCTTTGACTCTATGTTGTTGTCCTCTTATTTCTCTGCCTTACACTTCCGTTATTTAGTCTTTTTGACTAGAATGCCCCCCACGCACTTGTCTATCTGGTTAAAATTAAGGTTTTTTAAAAGTCGGGTTTAAATACCACCATGTTTGTAAAGATATACCTCACAGCCTTTAAGCAGAATTGAGATTTTCCGTCTTTGTACTCTTAAATCCCTTAGTTTTTACCCAGTTTTAAACTCTTCTCTCATTGCAGTAGCTGGGTTTTCATTTTGAGGCTCCTTGAAAGTATAAGCACTCTGAATTTTCTTTCCAACACGGGGCCCAGAAAATATAAAGAGTTGAAATTGTGCAGTAGTTATCATGACATGATTTGAGAGGGTCCAGGAAAATGAAGATGGATTAAAAAGTTATCAAAGTCTTAAGAATGACCTTTTTTTAAACAAAATTTGTAATATTTATATGCTGTTTGGAAACAGAAAAATCTGTCTTTTTTTATTCTTTATTCATTGGAGAGTAAAAATTAAAATGATACAGTTTGAGGGTGAGATGCTCATCATCAGAGCTTTGAGTAACATGGTTAATTTAGAAAACCCGATATGTGTTTAAGGTATATTTTGGTTCCTAATAAGTAACAAACTCGTTTCAAAATGGTTCAGTTACAGTACCTGTTGTGGCCAGCAGATGCCTGCAAACACCATAAAATCATTTTGAGCAGATTGTTTTAAAGAACATGCTGCTGGTTTTTGGAACTCTGTATTGCTAGTTTAGTAGGATTGTTTGTATTTGATTCTTTCCCTTTTAATTCCAGATGAAGAGAAAGTTGAAAAGATCTCACTTCAAAGAAGGGGATATTTAATAGTTTCTTTTCTAGGGTATTACATGAGAATATGAGTGGACAAATTACTTGTATGGCGTTTAAAAAATTTGGATTGAAATTATAAAGAGAAGCAGTTATAAATACTGTGCCATTCTTTTTTGATAAGATCAAGAGAATTTCATTTTCATATGTCTTCTCTTTTTTTCTAACCAATACAGGAGATGTATTCGAAAGGAATAATTCCCCTTTCTGCTATATCAACAGTACGAGTTCAAGGAGACAACAAATTTGAAGTTGTTACAACACAAAGAACTTTTGTTTTTAGAGTAGAAAAAGAAGGTAAGATTATTTCTTTATCCCTATGAAATACATTAATTTCTGACTAATCATATTAATAAACCAGTTAGACTAGGAATGTCAAGAAACCTTTAAATATATTACTTTTTGATAATTTACATTTTAAAATTAATTTTTCAAATGCATAATGTTAAAACATAAATAAGTTGACAAGTTATTTGTTTTCTCTTTCATGCAACAAATATTTAATGAGAGCCTATTGTGTGCTAAGGACTCGTAAGTTCTGGGTATACAGTGTGAAATAAAGGAGACAAAATTCTCTGCTTTCGTGGAGCTAACCTTTGAGATGTTGTTTTGATAATGCAAAATAGTTATTTGATATGCAAAAACAATTTTTCTAACTATTAAGTTGGTTATATGGACATTTATGGCAGGCTCAGTGGTTCCCAACCTTTTTTGCACCAGGGACTGGTTTCGTGGAAGACAATTTTTCCATGAACCGGTGGTGGGGAGATGGTTCCTGGATGATTGAAGCACATTACATTTATTGTGTGTTTTAGTTCTGTTATTATTACATTGTAGTATATAATGAAATAATTATACAACTCACTATAATGTAGAATCAGTGGGATCCCTGAGCTTGTTTTCTTGCAACTAAATGGCCCCATCTGGGGCTGATGGGAGACAGTGACAGATTGTCAGGCATTAGACTCTCATAAGGAGCACACAACCTAAATTCCTTGCATGCACATTTTACGGTAGAGTTTGTGCTGCTGTGAGAATCTAATGCCACCTGTGATCTGACAGGAGGCAGATCTCAGGCAGTAATGCCAGTACTGGCTATAGATGCAGCCAGGAGTGGCTGTAGATACAGATGAAGCTTCACTGGCTCGCCTGCTGCTCACCTTCTGCTGTGTGGCCCTGTTCCTAACAGACCATGTAATGGTACCAGTCCATGGTCTGGGGTTTGGGGACCCCCGCTTTAGCTGACCGCACAGGCACAGTAATCATTCTATGGTAGATTTTGGAGCATCTTTTATATTTCTTGAATTCTTTTCATCTATGTCATCTATGGGGCACTTGATGGTAAAAGCCGATCCAAAGATGGCACATGTTTTCTGGATTGAGTTTAAATGTGTACAGAGAAATCTTTTCTGAATTTTGTTTGAATAAGGGTTGGGGAGGAGCCAGAGAAATTAAAAGTTCTCTGTTGTGTATTTTATTTGACTATCATAATATGTCATTAATATAAATTCACTGGTTTTAGTAATTTAGATAATACCATCGCATTAAGAATTAGTATTTAACTTATTTTATGGACAACTTTTATTTAGGAATAGATATATAATTCAACTTGATTTTTAGAAGTACTTCTTGGTGCTTTAATTATTTGAATTATAATGGTATGGGAAATTGACTGAATACCTGATATGTGCCAGACACTTTGCTAATTCTTCATTTTCACAACAGTCTCATAAGGTTGGTAGTGTTAAAATTATTATCCTTTTTTTTTTTTTTTGAGACAGAGTTTCACTCTTGTTGCCCAAGCTTGAGTGCAATGGCGCAATCTCGGCTCACTGCAACCTCCGCCTCACGGGTTCAAGCGATTGTCCTGGCTCAGCCTCCCAAGTACCTGGGACTACTGGCATGCATCACCACGCCCAGCTAATTGTTTTTTGTATCTAGTAGAGACGGGGTTTCACCATGTTGGTCAGGTTGGTCTAGAACTCCTGATCTCAGGTGATCTGCCCACCTCGGCCTCCCAAAGTGCTGGGATTACAGGCATGAGCCACCGCGCCCATCCATTATTATCCTATTTTTACAGATAAGAGTGTTCACCACCAGTTGGAAATGACTACAGTGTTAACTGTTATGGGGTAACATTTTCTTTTTTTTTAACTGCTAGATTCCTGGCACATATGTCAGTGCATAGCACATAAAAAGCATTCAGTAAATATTATATACTACTAAAACGTTTCCATTGTTTCTTGGGGTACTCAATAAATGGGTACATTCCAGCAGGCCTTCACACTGGAGCAGCTTTGTTCAAACTGCGGATTACTGAGATCAACTTAGTGGTTTATGATGTCACCAGAAACACCCTCCCTCAATAAAAAGACAAACCCCAAACAGAAAATAATAAATATCAAAGTGCATTGCTTAAAGTAGATGTTATATTGTGAAACCTATCTATGTACATAGTGTATAGATGTAACATAAAAAAAGTTTCTTAGTATTTAAAAATAATGTTGAACGAAAGCTAGAGTCCCAGAGTAGGTAGGGGTCAGCAAACTGATCTGCAGCCTAAATCTGGCTCAGTGCCTGTTTTGGTAAATAAAGTCTTGTTAGATAACAACCACTGTCATTCATTCATTTCTCATTCATTCGCACTCAGTGGTATCACTGAGTAGTTGTGGCACAGACTGTGGCCGGTAAAGCCTAAAATGTTTACTATCTGATTTTTCAAAGACAAAGTGTGCAAACCCCTGCCCTCAAGCATTTTACCTAGAATTACCTATATGAGGAGCCACTTTTTGTGAATTATTGCCTGAAATTCAGAAAACTGTCCACAGTTGTGATACTTGATATGAGAGTTCCATTTGAAATCAGAGTTTTTCTCTTACTATGTTTCTTGAAGCACATGGCATTGCTTCTCTTGAATGACTATTATGACAGTCTTTCCTTATGGTTTGGTTTCCACCACCCTGAAAGGTAACTGCTTGTTTCTTTGAGGTGCTTATCACCTTTCTCTTGGACTCTCCAAATGAATTTCACATTGCTACATAGCCTGCATTTTAAGATAGACACACTAAATACAGCTTCCAACTTGTATGAAAATCTGTTTAGCCATATTTACTTGCCACATTAGAAGTTAAACAAACACATTTTATTTAAGTAGAGTGTACCAATCCACACATGTTTAAAAAGTGCATGTTCACAAATGACAGATAAATCCTTCTGTGGTGTATAGTTCATCTTTCTGATATAGACTTGGGGCAGTATAAAAATTTCATTAACTTCAGTATAAATTTATCGTTTTTAAAATAAGTTGTAGGTCTTTAATTTTTGAAACCATAGACATATTGCTTCAGTGAAAACACTGTATACACATGGAATTACTGAATGAGTTATTTTGATTAAAAGTTCTTTTTGCATAGTAACAACTCATGATTTTAAAGATAAGTGTGTGTAGAGGTGTGTGTACGCATATATATATATGTTTATGCATCTATATGTTTTGTATGGAACTTTCAACAGTACACTAAATATGTTTTATTAAGTGTACTTAATACACTTAATAAAGTGTTATTAATAAAGTATTATTAAGTGTAAACTTAATACACTTAATAAAGTTTCCTTCTATGTGTACAGATGGTTGACTATCTTTTATTTTGTGGGAACTGGTAGATCAACTAGAGTGGCTTAAGGACTTTAACTTAATAAACTTGAAGCTAAATTCAAGTCTATTTTGATTGAGTGAAGAAGCAAAATTAAAGTTTAGAACAAAAAGGGGAAACTTTTGGCGTCTTAACAGACATGAATTCTTTACTTTTGGTGATAAGGCTTTGAATGACCTATATACAATAGCTATTCTTTGTCTTCCCTGACCAATGTTGTTATTTCTAAACTGCTCCATCACCCCCTGGTGTTACTAAGACAGGATTATAGTTTGGAATCTTTTCCTCACAAGTTTTCTAAGGCTCCTATCCCTCCCCGGCTAATTTCCTAATGAAACATTGTTCTTCTCTTAGTTGCAAGTGAATTTTATTGAAATAATAACATTTAAAAAATACACTTCCCCAAGTACAAAATTAGTTCTGACTCCTGTTGTTCTCAAGCAGAGTCACTGGAATTCGTCTGTGGGTCATAACAGCTATTGATCTCTCCAATCAATCTGTATTCCTTTGCACCTGCAGTCACACATGGAGATGTGATACTTCAAAACACTCATGATGTTTTGAGTGCACAGTTCTGGTGCTTAGAAGAGAGCTTAAGAATTTTGAGTGGGCATTCCCTTTCCAAGGCCATTTTCAGAACTGGTGCTCACCTGCAGGCCCTGTGCTTCTGTCCATCTTAGCAGATTCTAGACCCCGTGGGAAACATGCACGTGTGTTATTCTCTCAGTTCTGCTTTTAGACAACATCATACAGCCATCCAGTGGCAGCTCTGATACTGATATGGAAAAGTCTTTTTTTATTAAAAAAAAATTTAAAAAGAACATAAGAATGCCCCCCTTAGTTTTTCTGGGCAAGCAGACTCTTACCTCTTTTGAAATCTTCAATGTTTTTCAAAGCAAGGCATGAAACATTTACTATCCCTTTACTTAACTCACCCTCCTTAATCTCATTAATGATGGTTTGCTAAGTGTTTCCTTTGAAGACTTCAATATGATATTCTGGAAGTTTCTGACGTAATGTATTTTAGGAACTTGCTAGGACTCCAAATTCTGTTTAAAATACTCGATTGTGGGGCCCCAAGTCTGGTTTTAAAGGCGATCTCTTGGTTTTAGGGTGACTGATGTCAAATGTGTATCTCCATCGTGACCTCTTCCTGTACTCCACAGTCATATATTCAGCAGCCTACTTGACATGCCAACATGGGTGCCTAGTAACACCTCACACTTGACGTATCAAAATTCCCATTTCCACCCTCTCAACCAAACTTTCTCCCTTGTAATCTTCCTCATCTCAGCAAATAGAAGTCTTAGGTGCTTAGGCTGTGAAGTATGCAGTTATTCTTGAATCTTTTTCTTCTCACTTCATATCTAGTCCATCAGTTTGACTTAGAAAATGTGTTTAGATCCTGACCAATTCTCAACAACTCCACTGCTATCAGGATTATTTTAATCATCTCATGAGATCGGCTGTCATCACATTTGACGTATCAAATGTAACACCTCACACTTGACGTATCAAAATTCCCATTTCCACCCTCTCAACCAAACTTTCTCCCTTGTAATCTTCCTCATCTCAGCAAATAGAAGTCTCAGGTGCTTAGGCTGTGAAGTATGCAGTTATTCTTGAATCTTTTTCTTCTCACTTCATATCTAGTCCATCAGTTTGACTTAGAAAATGTGTTTAGATCCTGACCAATTCTCAACAACTCCACTGCTATCAGGATTATTTTAATCATCTCATGAGATCGGCTGTCATCACATTTTTCCTGTACTTGTCAGAGCAGTTATTTAATACGAAGGTCAAATCATGTCAGTTCACTTTACGCTCCATGGATTCTGCATCTTATTTATTTATTTATTTATTTATTTATTTATTTATTTATTTAGAGATGGAGTCTCGCTCTGTCACACAGGCTGGAGTGCAGTGGCGCAATCTCGGCTCACTGCAAACTCCACTTCCCTGGTTCAAGCAAGCGATTCTCCTACCTCAGCCTCCGAAGTAGCTGGGACTATGGGCGTGTGCCAACATGCACGGCTAATTTTTTGTATTTTTAGTGGAGCTCGGGTTTCACCATGTTAGCCAGGATGGTCTCAATATCCTGACCTCGTGATTTGCCAGCCTTGGCCTACCAAAGTGCTGGGATTACAGGCGTGAGCCACCATGCCCGGCCAGTTTCTGCATCTTACTGAGAGTAAAAGTACTTGTGAGGTCCAAAAACCCCGCATGATCTGGCCTTGGTCTTTCTGTCCTTATCTTTTTCTGTTCCCTTTCTCCTGTACTGTGGTTAGTTCACCTACCAGGGCCTTTTGTTCCTTGAATATACCAAATCTGCTGTTGTCTCAGGACCTTGTTACATGTTCACCTTATCCTAGAATGCTCTTCCTCCAGCCTGCTCCTCAGCTGGACCTGCTTCTTTACTTCCTTTCCCATCAGGCTTTTGGCTAACCATCCCCTTCTTCTGAGGCTTCTTATGTATCCTGTACAAAATAATACTCCCTGGGCCCCCCATCTTGTGTTTATGTTACCCAATTGCACTTGCCACTGTGTAATGTATATTTAAGTTTTTATGGCCTTCCTCTTTTCACTAGAGTGTAAACTCCAGGAGAATAAGGTCATGGTCAGTCTTGTTCACTGCTCCATTCCTGGTATTCAGAATAGGTTTGGGAACATAATAGGCTTAGTAAATATTTGTGTGAGTGATTGGTTATCAATTTGAGGAACAACACTTATGTGCACTACTTCCGTCTCTGATATTGATCAGGAATTTCATTGAGGGAACTTTAGTCAGATCATATTAACATATCAGAAGTAAAGGTCCAGCTAAACTTTATTAGATAATGTTGTTGATGTTTTGCATGGCCCTTATGTAGTAATCTCTAGTATAACCAATCCCTTGTTATTAAGGAGTATGCCTACTGCTAAACCCAGTAGTCCAGAGAATATTGTCTCAATTTTTCTTAAACCTCTTTTTTTTTTTATTCTTATACTCTAAGCTGGCATTCCTGAAAACATCAAGAACTAATTTGAGGTTTTAGGAATTTACTATTGTTTTTTTATTTACATTCTAGCATAATCACAAGAAAATGGCAATTTCAACACTTATTCTTTGCTTTCCCCACTCCCTTTCTTTTTGTCCAGCCTGGAATGCTATTCTTCGAGCCAAGCCATATGTAGGTCAGAGCTTGTTTCCAGGAGGAATGGTGCTTAGCACAGTGCTAAGATCAAGATAGACACTCAATAGATATTTGTTATCGGTAAGAATAAGAAGTATCTTGGTTTGAAGAACAGGCAAAAGCTAGCACAGTATCTAACTTTGCCCTAGACTCTTGTCCAATGGGAAATCATTATTTGGTTTGGAATATTGTGACTTATCAAAGCATATTCCCCCATATCTCAGGATGCACACATTGCACGGCCAAATACAGATGACACTTGTAATCTATTTTATTGTGTTTAGATTATCTGTTCCGTTGTTCCTTTCCATTGACATGGCTAATTCAGAATAAACTGAATGCTACTATTAATTCCTGTTCTTCTTCATGACTGTTTACTTCCTATTAGTAACTGATTCCCTCAGGAGCTAGATAATTCTTCTAGGCTATGTGTTGAGATGCAGCCAAAGTAAGCTTAATTCCAACAGATGCAATTGCCAGTTTTAAATTAATTCCTGAGAAACTGAAATATATGCTAGCAGTAATCTAAAAGTCATAGACACTTAGGCCCAACTCATTAAATTATGACCTACATTTCAAACACAGTGATTTATATGGGTTAGCACAAATAAAGAAACAAACAAAAACCATTATGTACCATTTACTCGGCAGGAATATCTTATGTGAAACTAATGATCACAAGTAATAACCAGGTTAAGTGGAAGTTCTGTTGCTGTAACTGAAAATGTAATAAATTATTGTAGTGCAATCCAGATCTGTTTATGTAGGTGGAAAAATGTAGAATAGCTGCTGCATATGGACATTGACTTAGCTACTTGAATATTTTAATGTCTTTTGGCTTATGATGTATAACAATGCTAGGGACATTTGATAAATATTTCATCCTGATATATTGCAACAAGCACCAATTCTTTTTTTTTTTTTTTTTTGGTGGGGGGGTGGGGGACGAAGTTTCGCTCTTGTTGCCCAGGCTGGAGTGCAATGGCACGATCTGGGCTCACTGCAACCTCAGTCTTCCAGGTTCAAGCGATTCTCATGCCTCAGCCTCCTGAGTTGCTTGGATTACTGCCACCATGCCCAGCTAATTTTTGTGTGTGTATTTTTAGTATAGACCGGGTTTCACCATGTTGGCCAGGCTGGTCTTGAGCTCTTGACCTCAAATGTTCCTCCCCTCTTGGCCTCCCAGAGTGCTGGGATTACAGGTGTGGGACACCACACCCAGCCATCAAGCACAAATTCCTGGAAGATTATGTAACACCTGCAATAAAGCACTATCGAATGAGTTTTTTAATAAACATTTTGACTTTGGTCATTAAAGACACAATCAACTGTTTTTATTAGTTTTGAAAGTGAACAAGAACAATGATAATTGAAAAAGACTCATTATGAAATAACTTTGGATTCATGTTTGAATATGAGTAAGTGTAATACGGACACTTACTTCAATCCACAATGAAGTCACTGGGCAGACCTGTCTGAGAAGGATCTGAGAAACTGTCCCATTTCCCAAACTGGGCTCTGCTTTCTCTTCCTCCTTCATCCTGTGAAAGCTTTTACTACTCGTGATTCAGTATGTTTTGCTTTATTTCCTTTTGCTTTGATAACTACTTCTCCATATGTTCTGGTAGCCCAATTTCCAGCCTTATAGATATAGTTGTACCTCAAGGTTTGCCAGTTTCTTCTCCTTTTACACTCTATGTTTATTCATTTCCATGGGTCTTCTTATGTACAGGTTACTGCTGTTCACATAGTGCTATGAGTCTGCGTGGATGCGCATGCCACGGCACTGAAAACCTGAGGTTGTTCTGTTAACTAATTGGATTCTCCTTCTTCGCCTGGCCAATTTCTGATGCCACGTTACCTTTTATTCTGAGTAATTTGTTTTTCTTATCAACACCCATCATATGTATACAACTAATTTTTTTTACTCTCCTAAATGCCTTAATTCCTCATTAGTCATTTTATTTCAATTTTCACAGTATTTTAAGCCTTCGTTGCCTGGTCCCTGACCTTCATGCTTCCAGTATGGTCTACCTGTCATTGTCTGTATTATCATAATGTCTTTTTATTGCTAAAAATGGTGAAATGGTTTTCTTTTGCCTCTGTAATAAAGACAACATTCCTAAACAGGCAGTATGAATTCCCTGGTCATATTTCCCATTTTTTCCATGTGAGTTCAGAGTTATAAATGTATTCATTGATAAATTAATCCCTGAATGGATGTTGGTTTTTCTGCCTTTGTTCTTCTGGTAACCTCTGCTCAAAATCCTATTCTCTTCCCTCTTCCAAATTCCAGTTTAGTCTTTTGAATTGCTCTTCATCCTCAAGATCTACCACATATACCTCTTTTTTACCCCCATAGTTTCAAGAAAAGTTGTTCGAGAGTTAAAACATTTGATTCTCCTCACTTTAATACTAACTTGCTATATGACCTTCAGCAAATCACTTATCTCAATTGACTCATATATTATTTGATACCATTTATATGATGTTTATACTACTGTGTTCCATTATGTGTTCAAATCTTGCTTGACTTATAGCTTTAATTGCTCCTTGGGGACTAGATCGAATTCCTATGCCTGTAACACAGTGCATTGTTCATAATTGAAGGTCACTTAGCTTTTGTGGAAGGAGTAGGAGAACCAAATTTTAATTTGCCAGGTGAAATGCTATTGTTATTTACTGTGGTGAGAGTGGAATGGGTAAGTGACACTGAAGCAGGCATACTCTAGAGCAGGTTCCAAGTGATTGGAAGTAGGATTTTCGGGGTCTTTGAGTAACTGACTTGCCACATACAATCTGTTAATTGTTGGGTAGCAATATCACATTCTTCTATTAAAAGAAAATCTAATCTCATGAGTGATCTAAAAGAGGGCTTCTCAGATATTAACAGGGATACAGAGCATCTGTAGTTCTTTTTAAAATACAGCCTGTGATTCACCAGATCTGGAGTAGGGCCTGAGATTTTGCATTTCTAATAAACTCTCAGGTAAAGCCAATGGAACTGATTTCAAGACAACTGGATATTGTTACTCCTTTTCCCTCAAAGAATTGAGTCATTGGCCCTGTTTACAGTAGCATTTAGATTGTGGTTGTGGGAAAGAATCTGTCACTTATGTGTTGCAAAGAGCAAGGATTTCTTCTTGACGTTTCTGTGTCTATGTAACTTATATGTGGATTTATGTATTTTCTCCTGTCTTCATTTTCAGAGGAGAGAAATGACTGGATCAGCATACTATTAAATGCACTGAAATCACAATCCCTTACCTCGCAGTCTCAAGCTGTTGTTACACCTGAGAAATGTGGATATCTTGAATTGAGAGGCTATAAGGCAAAAATTTTTACTGTGTTAAGTGGAAACAGTGTGTGGCTTTGCAAAAACGAACAGGTGAGCTCTGTTATAGTCATTGCAAATTGCTGCTATTTTATTATAGTAACAACTATGTTTTGTTTGGAAGGATTATTAGTGATTTTACTTATAGAGTCTTGTTTTGGCATTGTGTACGCCACTAAATATACCAAAGAAATAGTGATTTTGTTGAATTTTCTTGGTGTCTCCACCAGCAAGAAAGTACCTCCATCAAACTTGAAACTGGACATCACCTTTTGTGGTATTGAGGAAGTAAAATTATTGAAAATAATTTTTGAAAAGTCTTATTTAGTTGAAATGACATTGTACGACTACATGAGAGAACAATTAAGGACCAATGAACCCTTACAGCTGTTGATGAAATAGGACCAGTTCTGCACCCTGTGCTGCTTTTATTTTTTGTGATAGAAAATTATAGGGTAAGCACAGGTAACATATTTGCTTGAGTTTACAGAATATTATTGGTCTGTTTTATTTTGAACAGATGTATGTAAGGTATATATGTATACGCACACACACACGTCTATATAAGTACAAATTCAAGTGCACATACATACATACATCTAGCTATACACACACATCTACATAAATAAAATCAATTAAAATTATTGGTTTACTAAATTTGATTAATGTCAAAGGACTCAATAGAGTATTTAAATGTTTTGATGAGTCTGATGGTAAACTAAAATTTTAACAAATCCTGTTAGCTTTGTTTGATTCTGCAGACTTTCTTTTTTCTAACATTCCTTGTTTTTAATATGTATATGTTTTTAATATGTATAATATATAATTCTTTACCCCCTTTTTTTGGAAGAACTCCTTTTAAAATCCTTCAGCCTAGAATATATTAGATGCTTAATAATTGTGGAATTGAACTGTGCACTTTGGATAGCTGATCTAAGATGAACTCATTTTATGATACATCATTATGGGTTATAGTAAGGTGGAATATAAATGCTGACTATTTTTTATAAGAAAAATAGGAATATCAAAACAAATAGTAGTTTCAGAACAGTTAACTATAGGCATCCTCTGAACTTTAGTGTGAACTTACACATTAAATATTTTGGAGGAGACGATGTCTTAGCCAATTAACAGTTGAAGGCATCATCAAGCACTCTTGATTATTAATCAAGAGTGCTTATTAATAATGTGGGTAGTTAGCATATTCCTCAAGCATATTTTAATAATGTATACAAATTGAATATGAACATTTCAGTCTACAAAATAAGATGATTACAACTTTTCTTATTGGAATGGAGGTTAAAAATACATAATTTGCATGTATCTGTATGGAAGTTACTCTGCCAAATTAACTAAGGTATTCAGTTTATACTTGCATAGACCTGATAGCAAGACTTGATAGACTTGCATAGAGTTCAAATGATTAGTTTCATTGCTCACATTAAACTGTCTGAGTTTCTGTTATTCCCTAGGAATAAGATAAATATTTAAAAAGTTTTATTAACACTTTCTGATTAGTGAAAATGTACATGAAATTATTGCCTTAGTATTAGGAATTGAGTGTGAAAAGCATAATGAATACTGTTTGCTGAGTACCAGGTACAATGGTAATTAATTTGTAGACATTTCCTTTTAATCTTCACCACAAATATAGGAGGAAGACATTTTTGTCTATGTTTTGTAGATGAGGAAAATGAGGATTAAGTAATAGGTCTAGGAATTACAGTTTATAATGCAGAGTTGAGTTTAAAACCGGAACAGTATAACTCTAATTCTAGCTTCTTAACCACTCTACAAACTGCCTTTTTAAAGTCTAGGTTGAAGAGAAATTTTCTGACTTGTGAGCTTTTAGAAATAGCCTAAGGATTCTTTCATTGAATAATTTAGTTGCCCAGGAGTTTCAGGGTATGCTTTCAATAAACATTGTATACCATGTCAGGCACACTAAAAATGATGGGTTTACTGAGAAGGACACAAGTCTTGTCTTCCAAGAGGAAAAAGTCAAACAAGACCAGAATATATGATGGATGGTGAGGTCAGTGCAATAATAGGTTGTATAGGAGTTACAGAGAGGTGCAAAAAAAGGGCATCTGATGAAGTCAGTGAATTAGAAGCATTTCCATGTACATGAGAAATGAGTATATTCTCCTTAAAAATTAAAGCATTAAGGCTGAACCCCTCTCCATCTTTTGATAAGTAAACATTTTTATGCTTGTATACAAGTTCTTTTCTATGCATTAACATACATATATACATATATATACACACACACACACACACACACACCTTTAAAATGTATACTATTGTTTGTGTATATGTGTGTGTTTTTTTTAAATTGCATTATATCATATAGATTCAGGTCTTAAGGGACTTGGTCTTTAGTCAGTCTTAAAGGATGAGTTGGCTCAAGAATGAGCCGATAAGGAAGGCCGTCCACGTTCAGGCCCTGGCATACCATTCCGTTTTCATGTATTTTCGCATCCTGGTATGTGTCTTTTTCCCCAGAGGAAAGTTGCCCATTGGTTTTCTCCCGTGATAGAGCACATGTGAAAAACCTGGTGACATGCTGAGTAAAGGGTCTTCCTCCTCAGTACAGAGGGCTTTCTGCCAGTGTGGGCATCAACCTGTGTTTTAGGAAAAGCACTAAACAATAGTAAGATGATTTGATGCAACTTCGAAAATTTTATACAAACACACACAGTAATCTTGTGTATCCTTTCAAGGTGATGAAAAAAATCTATTCATCATAAAAATGTAAGTGATGTTAGATTTGAACCTCTGTACTTAATTTGTGTTGGATTTAATTTAGTGACATGCAACAAGGCTTACTTTTATTTTAAAATGGGATTTATTGCCCACATAACTTAATAGCATGAATAGAATAAAAAATAATGAAATTGACCTACACTACCCTAACATAGGAACTATTTTTATTTTTCTTGCCTCTAATTTATACATAGTTTTAGTAATTTACTTTGGCAGTTACTCCAGAGAGAGTAAACAGACAATGGCTAGAGGTGGAAGCGTAGCTATTACAGCAAATGTTGAAGAGTTTTTTAAAGAGGAATCTCATTTATTGCAAAGAAGATTGGCCTGGGAGGTTGCAGTTGTGGGTTTTTATTCTTGTTCTGCTACTAACTGGCTCTGGTAATTAAGTTAGTCTCTTTAGGTTTAAATGGCATCATGTGAAGAAGGGAGATGGATTACTATCTCTAAGGCCATTATTTAGGTTGCATGTTAAAATTCCACATTTCTGAGCTCATTTCAGATTTGTTAATTCAGAATTTCTGGAAAGGGGTTGTAGAATCTGAATTCACAAAAAAGCACCCCAGGTGATTCTGTGATGGATGAGCCAAAAACACACATTGTAAAACACTGCTCTCAGTTTTCTTCTTAAAGCCTATCTTTAGGCTTTAAGAAGAAGTGGAAAATAACTATGAAAATATTTGTAAAAACATTTGTTAGAGTAGAAAATGGCATAGTAAAAACTGACACTCAGATTCTTTACCTAATTACCATGCTGCAAAACAGTGGGGTGCTAATATCACATAAATTAAATGTCATCCCTTAAATATTTAGCACCATTTCACAACTGCATTCTGCTTTAATTTTTGCACATTTTCTCCCATTCCTTATCTCTGCTTATGTTTTGGATGCCTGCAATGTGTTATAATATGACAGTTTTTCCATATTATTTCAGCATTGTTTAAAATGAGCTGTGTAATTGGGTTTGTATAGGTTACACTGTAGTGACCATGTTTCTGGATTCATTCATCCACGTGACACATGTAGGGGGCATCTTCTCATTTCTGGGCACTGCTCTAGAAACTAGAGGTACAGTGGTAACCCACAAGATCTCTGCTTTCTGGGGCCTTCCTGAAGGGGTAACACATAATGTCAAATAAATAAATTAGGTTTCTGGTAACCTTCTGTATGTAGCCTTGTCTTCCTTTCTGATGATGATGATTATTATTATTGGCAAGAATTCCTATGACCTGTTCCTCAAGAGTAGTTTACATTTAAAATGTTACAGCTATGTGATAGGAATCCAGTTACATTATAACCTTAAAAGTGTTAGATTTATCATTTTTATATTCCCAAATTGACAGTGTGAATATTTACTTTATTCACTGCTGTATCCTCAGGCAATAAGCTAGCACTCAGTAAACACAGGTAGGGTGAACTTGTTGAATTAATGATCATTTATAGCTGTTTTTATTTTGACAGAAGAGTTTTTTTTCCTCCAATTCTCTTTAAAATTTTTTTTTCTCAAATTGTCTCTTCATCTTCCTTGTCCATTTATTTATTGGGATCTTATGTCTTTCTTGCTAATTACTTTATGTTCTTTATATAAGAAAGACATGAATCTTCATATTTTCTACAATTTTTTTCTGAACTATTTTGTTTGCTTTTCATTTGTCAGTTCCCTTTTGTTTTGCAGAAATTTTGTTTATGTACTAAACTGTTTTTTAGTCTGTTCAAAGCTGTTAGAGCTTCCGTATTCTGGAACAAAAATTATTTTGTAAATTATTTATCTTTAAATGATAGGGGTATAGTGTGTAAGTCAGAATTTTTTAAAAGTTTAAATAAGGTAGTCAAATATGGACATATATTTAAATATATGAATTCTTAAATAAGTGGTATTGCTAGTTGAAAGGAATTTCTGCAAGCGTACATGAGGAAGAGTTAAGACAATTGGCGTTGGTTTCCATTTGTTCTGTTGTCCTGACAGCCCGTCTCCCTTCTTCTCTTGATACTTTTTTTTAATATCATGTTAATATTAATTCATTACAACCAGATGTCTTGCTTGGTGGGTTTGGGTATCCATTTGATGATAATTGTGGCATTGAGGTTTTAACTACATAAACTCACTTGATTAAACATTCTCAAATCAGGGTATAACAAGAGACTCATCCTCCCTCATTCCCCCCCAACATAATGTTCCCTGGTGTTCTGGCATGGGAGTGAAACTCTAATAGAATTTAAATAGACCTCATAGGGCGATGGGTTGTGTGGCACAGAAAGGAGCAGCAGGATGGAGATGGTGACCTCAAATTCTCTGGGTTTTGTATCTGGCCAAACTCTGCATCTGGTGTTTCCCAGGAAAGCTGGTGCCAATGTCATACAATGCCACATCTGTTTTCAACAAATGTTTAAGCACCGAGTTCTTAAATTCCTGGCATGGAAACCTGGCATCCAGTAATTCCAAAAATAGGTTTGAGATTTCAGCAGATTTGGGGTTAACAAACCCTTCCCTATTTTTCTTTTTAGGAGTCAGTTTTGTATTTTCCTCTTTCACTGTGTAGTTTTAAAATGTAGTTTTCGCCAGGTTCTGTTGCTGCAAATTCATAAGAATAACCCATTTCAGTATCTTGGTAAATATTTACCATTAATTTTATCCGAATGTTTAATATGGAATCAATGGTATGAATACTTTCTGTAATTATTAAAAAATGGAAATATTTATATTGAAGAGAAATTCTGCTTTTAGAACCCTCAAATGAAAGAATTAAGTGGATGTATCAGACCCTTAATTTATGTTGCTTTATTTACTCTTTATAATAATACCATGTAAGGTAGACCTAACTATTTTCATAAATAAGGAAACTGAGGTCTACATAAACTAAATAACTTGCCAGTGATCAAACAGCCAGTAAATGGGTCAGCTTCGATTCTCCCTAGGCCTGACCTGCAGTGCCCACATGGTCATTGTACCACCCTTGCAGTGGCCAGATCTGCTAAGCCAAGCATAGCCATTGTTATTTTAGTGGGATTCATGATTCTTGACATCTTACGTTCTATCACAGCAAATTTAATTTAAAATATTGCTTACTTCAGAATCTATTTTCAGCCTTCTGCTTTCTATGATACTATAACTCTACCCACTGAATTTTTGTGCTACTGTTTTTTTCAATCCAGTTTATAGCATTTTAAAGGTTGATAGTTTGGCTTATCCCTGGCTCATGCCTATTTTTCATAATAAGAATAAAGCTTGCAATCAGATTGTAGTTAATGGGCAATTTATTTTTAATTTAGTTGAACATTTACCATTCACATTGCATTCTATTTTTTAAAAATTATGCATGCTAGTTATTTTTGGACAGGACTTTTTTTTGTAATTAAGTTTTAAATAGATACTATGTTCAGTTGGTTTCAAATTCAAAAGGTATAAAATAAAAATAATAATAACAAGAGCTAGCTAGTCCTGTGTAGTACTTACTGCATGCCAGGCATTCTTTTAAACATTTTTTTTAATTATTATACTTTAAGTTTTAGGGTACATGTGCACAATGTGCAGGTTAGTTACATATGTATACATGTGCCATGCTGGTGTGCTGCACCCATTAACTCATCATTTAGCATCAGGTATATCTCCTAATGCTATCCCTCCCCACTCCCCCCACCCCACAACAGTCCCCAGAGTGTGATGTTCCCCTTCCTGTGTCCATGTGTTCTCATTGTTCATTTCCCACCTATGAGTGAGAACATGTGGTGTTTGGTTTTTTGTCCTTGCGATAGTTTGCTGAGAATGATGGTTTCCAGTTTCATCCATGCCCGTACAAAAGACATGAACTCTTCATTTTTTATGGCTGCATAGTATTCCATGGTGTATATGTGCCACATTTTCTTAATCCAGTCTATCGTTGTTGGACATTTGGGTTGGTTCCAAGTCTTTGCTATTGTGAATAGTGCTGCAATAAACATACGTGTGCATGTGTCTTTATAGCAGCATGATTTATAATCTTTTAAACATTTTTATTCCATTAATTTAACCCTCACGAAACTGATGCTGTAGGTGCTACTGTTATCCCTATTTTGCAAATAAGTGAACAAGCGAGAGAGGAATACCTGAATAATAAACCTGGTCTGGGTTTTGTCCTTTGGCCAGTCAAATGTCACAGTCTTTGGAAGGCCTGTTAGGAACACAACTCTCTCTTGTGGGTTGGATTCAGTACCCCTACAGGCCACCAGGCATTTTTTTTTCCCCACCTACTGCATTTTTCTGTTATCTCATTTTTAGACCAAAAGCTTCCCCAAGGCAGATACCCAGTCTTATGCTTTTTTGCAGCCCAAGGACTAAGCACAGTTTCTGGCACAACTAGGTACTTACTAAGCACTGCTTTGCTTTGCCAGGACTGTTTTCCCATTAAAAAATGACTGTAGCTGCTCTGCTTACTTCACAGAACTATTTAGGAAATCAAACGAGAGTTCACAGCTGTTTGTAAACTTCATAGCATGCACAGATAGATATTAAACCAATTATAGAGTCCACTCTATATGCTTAATGAAGACAGATGCTTTTAACACCTCTGGACATTAACGCAGGAGTTGGCACCCAGGACAAATAGGATCTCACCAATCCAATGTGTCATCCTGTTCTGTCCTGCTTATTTGAAATTGATAGTCTTAATTATTTCAAATGGTTTTTGGTTTTTGTATGTTCTGATTGCATGCATTCTACAGAAGCAGATAAAATGGAGTCTTTTTGGTTTTCGTTTGTAGAGACAGGGTCTCACTATGTTGCTCAGGCTGGTCTTGAACTCCTGGCCTCAAGCAATCCTCTCACCTTGGCCTCCCAAAGTGTTGGGATTAAGGTGTGAGCCACATTGCCTGGTCAAGAGAGAAGTATTTATGTCTTGATAGTTACATATTGCATACTTATACTGTCTAAATTAGTTACATAATGGTTCTGCTATCTAAATCAGTGTTTCTTGGCATTGGCCACATATAAAAGCCATGAGGTTGTACTTTTGTTTTTGGAAATTAAAAATTCTTAGGTTCTGCCCCCAGATTCATGGAATCAGAGTCTCTGGGTGGGAGGGAGAGATCACCACAGGTAATTTTTATGAGTATCTAGGAATGAGAAGTATTCTAAACATGTTCTAAATACTATTTAAATACTGTGAAAATAATGGCTTAATGTCCACAGTTTTTTAATAGAAAATGCAGTTGTTTCATATATGATAGCTCTCAAGAGCACTGACATTTATTGTGTTACTCTTATGTATATTTTCCAGTCAATTTATGCTGGTCAGTTCTGTAGATACTCTAATTACTCAAAACCGTATGGCCATGGCAAGCAGCTGATAAGTGGGTGGTGCTGTGGCTCACGCCTGCAATCCCAGCACTTTGGGAGGCCAAGGCAGGCAGATCACGAGGTCAGGAAATGGAGACCATCTTGGCCAACATGGTGAAACCCCGTCTCTATTAAAATACAAAAAAAGTTAGCTGGGCCTGGTGGTGCACACCTGTAGTCCCAGCTACTCAGGAGGCTGAGGCAGGGGAATCTCTTGAACCTGGGGGGCTGAGGTTGCAGTGAGCCGAGATCGTGCCATTGCACTCTAGCCTGGGTGACAGAGCAAGACTGTCTCAAAAAAAAAAAAAAAAAAGTCATCTTTGCCTTGTTTGGGGGAAATTTGAGGTGTTAACCAGCTAGCACTCCCTTATTTTAACAGAAATTACAGCTTTACATTTGGACATTTTATGACTTGCTGTGGAGATGAGCAGCCATCTATTCATGCAGGAGCCTTGATGAGGCTCATCAGTTTCCATAAAAGGTTGTCATTCTTACCATCTGCTAGTATGATGGTCAGAGTATTATGTGTGCCCTTAGTAACATACAGGACTTACAGGCCAGGCCCCCGTCAGAGAATATAACCTGGAATGATCTGATACACAGCTTTTGTCAAATGCCTCATTATGGAGGATTGTTTGAAGGACACGCAGTCCACGTATTTATTCTAGAGTTTATTTATTTATTCTAAAGTTTATTCCTGTATCAATGTGAGCCATCAAAAAGCTGTTTTAAAAATATCTTATCTTGCTACTCCTACCTTACTTAATTTCCTCACTTGTGAAAGAGAGATTGAGTTCCCAATCACATGCATTGGAAGTTTATCCAACGGGTATGTGATCCAGCAGGAGTATAGCTGTGGATAATTGGGGAATTTAAAAAAATTAATAATCAAGTATAACCCTGTGCCAATAGGCTGAAACTTATTAAAATGCGGCAGATTGGAAAAGCTTGATTTTCTTCCTTCCGTAGAGATCATGTTAAGTGCCATTTTTCATTAAGTGGGCTTACTATACAAAGTGGAAGTATGGCACTCCCATTCTAATTATTTTACAGCACTCAGCATTTCTCTGCATCTTTTCTTTTATATCACTGATTTTCAGTTTCTGGCTAGTTTCTCCTAGTACAGTGAACCATTAGTTCTTTCATCAGAAAAAAAAATTCAGTTGATGATTTGTTTTCTAAATGAGTCATTTCCTTATTCTAACTAAAAACTTTATATATTAAAAATGTAAGAGAGGCTTTCCCACAATTTGCGTCTGGAAACTCTGGATACTGTTACAAGTTGGGGGGCAACTGTTATAGAATTATTTTTTTCCACTTACTTTATAAGCCGGGAACACATTAGTACTAAATGACAAAAACCTGAAGAAGAGCTTAACTAGATGGAGATTTGTTTTAACAAATCTGGTGGTGTAGGCGGTTAAGAGTTGGTACTGCCAGAGAACAGAGTTCTCCCTATTTTTGTCCTCACTTTCGCATCCTTAGAGCCTAAGAATTTGTCCTCAATCTTCCCTTTTCTAGGATTGTGAAGTTCTAAAATGACTCTGTGCTTCTAGCAGTTACTTCCCCAGAAGATGGAAAAGTAAGGGCTGAAAGGCTTTCTTCTTCTAAGGCTTTTCGGTCCCTCCTCCTCCATCCTATCAGGAGTTGTTTAAATTTGATTGAAGGAAACTACAACACATGGCCACTTCTAAGTGTAGGGGAGAGGAGAATATACTTCTTTTACTTTTGGCGTATATAGCAGGAGAGACAAAGAGAAGAGGCAGATGAATGGCTTCTTTCACAGTCTCTAACAAGTGTCCTTACTGAAAATGGGCCAGTATTTTTTTTTTTTTTTGTATTTTGCCTTTAATATTGCTACTTTTCTTTAGTCATAATTTAGGAATTCAGAGCACATTTAGTCTGAATTTATTCAAATAGGTCATTTTTTGATGTACATATTGTTTTGTAAAGTGTGGAGATTATTTAATTGATAAGTCACATTCTGAAATCCATGTGGGTAGATGATGTATTGCAAACTTTAATGCTTTTAGAATGCAGAGTCTGTTGTAGCCTTTTGAACAATTTTGAATTTTCATGAGACAAGCTGAACATAGTAAGTATAGATTTTGAACAAATGGCAGTTTTTATACCAAAGTAGCATTAGAGGAGATTTTAGGAATCTGATTGAAGGGAGATTAAAGCAATAAAATATTGGAAATGAGGTAAAATTGTATACCTCCTAAGACAAGTAATGCTTTTGTTGGAGAGTAAATGAGGAGAAAAATAATGATAAACAGCAGAGGTAATCTAAGATAGTAAAACAAGGAAAGAGCAATCAGATTGGGCTCCAGATCTTTTTTCTACCACATACTGAACTTTCCATGTAACCTTCTTCCTTTGTGCCTCAGTTTTCCCATCTTTTTACATAACTAGTAATGATGCTAACTTCCTAGTATCATTTCCACCTAGGAAACTGCTTGACATACAATAAGAGGTAGTTAATATTTAGCTTCCTTTAATGAATGGATAAGGGTGAATATTGTGCCTACTTTCAAAAGCAAAGCATGTCTAGTTCAGTGTCAGTGGCCTAGTCAATGTTTCTTTCACATGGAAGAAACCCATACGCTATCAGTAGTCCAACTGTCAAGCTTAAGTTGGCCCAGTGCTATTATGTATTGAGAGTGGCTACCTAAAGTGAGACTGATTTTGTTGTAAAATTTGGTAGAATTTATTGGAATTTAGAAAATGTAATTATACTTTCAGAATCTTTTTTTTGTTCTTTATAGTTTTTTATGTTTTTCTCCAAACTAGGATTTTAAGAGTGGACTTGGTATTACCATAATTCCTATGAATGTAGCAAATGTAAAGCAAGTGGACCGAACTGTGAAACAATCTTTTGAAATAATCACTCCCTACAGGAGTTTCAGGTAAGCTATTTTTAAACATTTTGTGTTCGTACTACTATAGGAAAGCTTGGGTGATCCACCTTTATGTTGTTCGAGGTGATTTTTCTCTTGTAGGCCATTTAAAATTATCTTCCTACTTTTCCATATTGTCTGATTTGTTAGCCACTATATAAAAACACCTTGTAAAAGTGACCTCAATAATCACAAAACATGCAAAAATATGTATTTCATGAAATTTGAGTAATTTCTTAATACTTATTTTTCTTACTAGGCATGGTGTATGTTATTTTTTTGAAAATATGTGATAAATTCCTTCTCATTTAGAAGGAATAAAATAAAAACATATTACATTGTCTTTAAGTTGTATTGCTATTTATCTTCTTTTAGCCTGATCAAATACAATCCCTCATTTAAAATCAATTCCTAATTACATTTGTTCCATATGATTTCCTCCAGGGCTTAAAATGATACCAAATTTAATGAATCTCATAGCACCTATTGATCCAAATACTTTAGCATTTTTTTATATATCTCATATTATGGTATTCTACTAATTGCATCATTATGACAATGAAACAGATAATTTAAAGTATTAATATGGTTTAACAAACTAAAATGACTCTATAGTTTTAGTATACAGAATAGGCATAAGTCAACATCTTTTGAGTTCAACTCTATGAATTCGTTTGTTATAAATAATCAACATCACGTGGTAGTGGGCAAGTCAGAGGCAATTGTTCTAGGCCTTTAAAGGACTAACAATTAGGAATTTCAAATATACTGTCAATTGTAGTTACTCATTTTGCATGTCAAAATATATCCGTTGCCTCAAATTTTGAGTAAGAAATGATTGCATAAAATTAACAAGCTTTATTTTTACATTTGCAGATTCTAGCCAAAACTAAAAATATAGGTATTAATATATTGGCTGTGACAAATTTCTAGTAGAACCAGAAACCACTGAGAGTGATGGAATCCTAAAGAGCTTCAAAAAGTATAATTCATGTAGGCCATTTATTTTTAAGGATTATTTAGAATATGTTAGCTGTGATTTTCATTATATTTCAAAGCATTTTCCTCTTTACAACAGAAAATTTTAATATGAATTAGTTTTGTGGGTCATTGACCAAGTATGTAGCACTGTAGCACATTCCTTTGCACATTGCAGGGGCTCAGTAAATATTTCTTGAAGGAATGAACTGCTGTTTAATGTTTTTATTCATTTACTTGAGTTCCCAGTAAACATTAAGATTCAGAATAAATCAGAACGTGGCTAAAAATGTGTTAGAAAACTGTTAGAATAGTAACCACTTAAAACTTTTTTGATTTCCCAGTTCCTTAGAACTATCTGGGCATTCTTCTAATTAAAAAAAAAAAAAAGAATCTATTCTTAAATCTGAAAAAAAAGTCACAATTCTGGTGGGTGTTTTTGATAACATAGTTTCAGACTATCATGGCATACTTGCTTGGCAAAATATTCCAGTAGCCCTGAAACTCTGCCAAAAACCTCTTATTGATGATTACATAACCATTGCTTAGGAAACATAGCCTCTTGTTTAGGCTTGTGACCTAACAAGGCAAATTTTATGTTTTGTTTAGAAAATGTGTATGTTAATTTTGGTTCAAGATGTATAAACAAAGACATAAACAGTGTGGAAAATTAAAAGGAAAAAAACACGATGAAGTTAAATGATTTTTAACAGAAAAGACAACCCAGAACTGCCTAGCAGCCATATTTTTCAGCTGTTGTTTAATTTGTGAGTGAAATGAATATGCAAACTGAACATACTGCTTAATTGGCCTTTACAAGGGAGATCGATAACACAGAAACGTTAATTGTTTCAGCTTTACAGCCGAGACTGAAAAAGAGAAACAAGACTGGATTGAAGCTGTGCAGCAATCAATAGCAGAAACTCTCTCTGATTATGAAGTAGCTGAGAAGATTTGGTTCAATGAATCCAACAGGAGCTGTGCAGATTGTAAAGCCCCAGATCCTGACTGGGCATCCATCAATCTCTGTGTTGTCATCTGTAAGAAGTGTGCAGGTAATTAGTGACAAGTTATGCTCATCACTGCTTTGTGGCAGATTGGCATTGAATGCTCTTCATTGTTGTATGTTATATATCCTAGCTAATGGTTATGAGAAGTAAAACCAGAGAAAGCTTATTACATTTAAATCAAATTCAGAAATATGAGTCTAAACTTCTCTTATGTATGACTTAGATATAAAAATGGATTTTTAAGCATGCAATCATATTTTGTGCCTACTGGTCCATGTATAGATTTTAAAAAGACAGTGTTGAAAATTCTAGATTTTAGGTGAGTATGTTTTAGTATGGATCCTGAAGAAGCTTGCATCTTTAACTTGAAGATTGTCCACCTTTCCCCAGTCATTTTTGGTAAGACATATTTTTCACCTCAGTGTTGTTTTGGACACTAAACTTCATATGCCAGATCTGGTACCTCTTAAAATAAGAATTTTTATAAAGAAGCATTTCACAAGACTATTGATGTTTATGAATATAAACCGGTACTATGACTGGTTTTCTTCTTGTGACCTCACACTGGACAACCTGACATCTTAGTGTATTTGAGAGCTCAGACAGTTGCCCAAGTGAGTGGAAGGAAGTGGACCCCAGCTTAGGTGTGTGATCATGGAAGTTTTGAAGAAAGTTAACCACAGTCTAAACTTCAGTTCTCCTGGACTGCCTGTGTCCCACCACCTTCTCCCCCACTGTATGTACACGCACACATACACACACAAACACAGATGAGAGAGACAGAGAGAGAAAGAGAATTCAACTCAAGTACTAGGCACTGTGCTGGTGTGGGGAATTAAAAACATGTATAAGACATGACATTTCCTCCACAATAATGAGACAAATGTTGGACTAGAGTTGAATACAGGCTTCAGTGAGAATGCTAGAGCGCAGTGAGTAGTGCAGTCACAAGAGTTGCTTCAAATCCTGAACGCTTTTCTAAGCACTATTCAACTGCATTTCTCATCAAACTAAGATAGATTTCCTCACCAGCTAATTAATAATATCAATCACAACAAAAAATGCCAGTGAATCACCTTCTACTTTGAATTTTATCCCATCCTTTTCTTCTCTCCAGTTTCATTGGAAGAGACGGCCTTTGTGCTGTTCACAGCTGTTTTTTTCTACCTTTGCTTCCTTTCTTTCTTCCCTCCTTAGGATACATGTTCATCATTTATTCACTCTCTTATGTAAGTATTTAGCCATGGTTTCTTTTGTTTCATTGTATAAACTTGCACAAGTTTGTCTCATTACCACCATCAGGATTTCTAAAAGTTATCCATTTCCTTCTATGTGTCATTCTCTGTCCCCGTTTTCTTTCATAGACAAGATATTATGAAAAGTTGTAGTGTGCATAGGTTTTTTTTCATTCCTTTAACTTCCTAAGTTTTCTTCAGCATTCTGTAATCTGCTACCTTTTAACTGCTGATGAGCTACCTTTTCTCTCAACTGTGGTAAAAATCTTTTCACCACATTTACCAACGTATTTTACCTCTCAGTTTCGGTGTGGTCACTTACTATCTTTATTATTGTCTCTTTATTTGAGTGTCTCGACAACATGTCTCTCTATGACATCCATCCTCTCTCAGCTTCCAAGATACCAATCTCTCTTTGTGTTCTTATTACCAGTCTTTTTTTTTTCCAGTATTTTTTTTCCATGTATTTCTATGCTTGTGAAATACATGTGTTCCCTTGGGTTACATTCTCACTTCTCTTTTACTGTGTTGCTCCTGAGTGATATTATTTATCACTTTAATTCCACACTCATTTTTAAGCAAATGATTCTCACGCTGTTGGACACCAAACTCTTATGATTATGTGCCTACTAGAATCTCTACTTAGATTTGCCAAATACACCTCAAATGTAACATGTCAAAAATGGAGCCATCGTTGTTCCCCTCAGCCCATTTCATAAAACTGCACATTTTCATATATTCTCAATCTTGGTCAAAAGCAATACTGTCTACGCTGCACACTCAAAGCCTAAAATCTGAGACACCTTCTTGACTCTTCCTCTTTCCTTCAAACCCACCAAGTCTCATTCATTTTATCTTATCAATCTCTCTCAATCTGTCTGCTCCATTTTGTTTTCCTGCTGCCTCAACTCAGAATCTGTCATGCCTAGGTTACTGCAGCAGTCCCTTTCATCTCTTCCTACAGGCTTTTAAGTTTTTACCTGCTGAGTACTGTATTGCCTGTAGGTAGTCATTATAAATGCAAACCTATGCAGATTTCTTCCAGGGGAATTTAGGGCTTTGTGCTTTGAATAGTTTCTACTTAAAAAAAAAAAAAAGACAAGAACTTCTTACCTATTGTAGGGAAAGGAATGAACATTCGTTGTTCATTAGACAAAGGGCCCTTAAGATCAAGGATAGTGGACTGTACACTTTTTTTCCTTCTCAGCTTTGAAATAATCTGACATAGCCTGGTTGCTCAGTGATGACTGAATGATGATTTATACAGCACAATTGAATTGACAGTAATAAAATTCTGGGCTCTTACTCTCTTCCAGACATATTTGCTGAATAAAGTATTCATGTCAGATTTTTAAGTACACACTTATTAGACATGTAACTAGTTTTTCAATAGTCAAGTTTTTGTAACAGTAAAGAAATATCTGCATTTACATACGTGGGGTTTTAGCAAGCTTTACAAAAAGGTTTTCAGTGGCCTATTTCTAGCTGATTACCAAATGAGGAAATATTTATACATGTGTCTGTACATATGCACTCATGCACATATATATATATTTTTAAGTAAGTGTAGTGTAGTTCTTTTTTTTTTTTTTTTTTTTTTTTTTTTGAGACGGAGTCTCGCTCTGTCGCCCAGGCTGGAGTGCAGTGGCAAGATCTGGGCTCACTGCAAGCTCCGCCTCCCAGGTTCACACCATTCTCCTGCCTCAGCCTCCCGAGTAGCTGGGACTACAGGTGCCTGCCACCTCGCCCGGCTAATTTTTTGTATTTTTAGTAGAGACGGGGTTTCACCCTGTTAGCCAGGATGGTCTGATCTCCTGACCTCATGATCCACCTGCCTCAGCCTCCCAAAGTGCTGGGATTACAGGCGTGAGCCACCGCGCCCGGCCATGTAGTTTTTTTTTTTTTTTTTTTTTTGTCAGTGCAGATGCTGATGATGATTGCTGCTGTTTTTATTGTAGCCAGCTGCGATTTGTCTAATTCTCACCACTACTGTTAGTGCTCTTGTCATCTTGTTATTGAGGAAAGCAGGTATTGGCGTGTTTTAAGTTGAGAAGATACGCAACGAACATACACAGACATATGCACTTTTTTTCAAAACAAGGTAAAATAAATTTACATACAAATTAAAATAGAAATGCAATTGTGTTTTGACTCTAGGACAGCATAGATCTTTAGGACCAAAAGATTCCAAGGTTAGAAGTCTAAAAATGGATGCTAGCATTTGGAGCAATGAACTCATCGAGGTGAGTCCTATTTAACCTGAATGGGGTTGTGGTAGGGGTTCAGTTTGCAGAGACTGGGAGGAGGTTTGCTGTGGGTTTGGGTGGCAGGAATTTTTCTCGGGGCTGTTTGATAAAGTTCTCACCACATTATGCAAGTGGCTTATAGCCTTTTTGATAGTAGTAACTCTTTGAGAATGCTTCCTAAATGAGATAGTTATTTTAAAAGTATAGAAGATCCTTAATAAGTACTTAGAAAGGTTTGCCAGCTTGTTTTTTTTTTAATGCTAGAACTGTATATGTGTGTGTGTGTGTGTGTGTGTGTTTGTGTGTCTGTGTTTTAAACCCAACATGGGTAAAATAATAAGAGAGTGAATGAAAACATTTGGAAAAATTTACTGTTTTTACCTTGGCCGTACTCTGTCATTAACTGTGATCGAGGCTACTTTGCTGTGTCCTGTCTCCATTTTTGGCTCCTTGTTCCACCACCAAGCACTTCAGACAGCATTAGCCCACCTACTCAGCCATTTAAAGTGAAGCTGTCTCAGTTTGAGTGTCAAAGAATGAAAATACTTTTGCTACAATTTGTGTTGTTTGCAATTCTTTCCAAGCTAATTTTTCTCCATTATTTAGAGTGAGTAGGCTGTATTAAAAACTGATCATAGTATCTGCTTTCATACTTCCTTTTTCTGGAATAGTTGAGTCTTTCATGTGTTTTCCTGTATTTTATACTAAGTTATGCTTTAATTTGTAATATAATTCAGTTTCCTGCAGATTCAAATACATTTTATGAACTGATATATTATGGGTTTTTTTTTTTTGACAATTCAGCTTTTTATTGTCATTGGAAACAAAAGAGCAAATGACTTTTGGGCTGGTAATCTTCAAAAGGATGATGAATTACATATGGACTCACCAGTAGAAAAGAGAAAAAACTTTATTACTCAGAAATATAAAGAAGGAAAATTCAGAAAAACTCTTTTGGCATCTCTCACCAAAGAAGAATTAAATAAGGTATTCAATTAAACATAACAGCAGACATGGATTTTAATGTCTTTTTAATGATGTGCCAAGATTCTTGAGAAAAAGTAAAAAATTTTATACTATCTGACAAAATTATTAATTTTATTTTATTTCCTTTTGTGACATTATTTCAGTGGTTTCCCCCTTGTTTCATTTAAGGATTCATTGTCAAAAGAGCATAAATTCTTCCTCCATAATTGAAGTTTCCTGCTAACTCTTGTTGCCACAATCTGAGGATTTGGAAGCAAATGGGATCCAGTAAAGTGAAGTCTGAGGACTGATATAATGTGGGAAGAAAGGATGAGAAGAGATGTAGAGGCAGCTTATTATTTCAAGGCAAAAGAAAAAAAAAGGATTCTAACAGTTCCTATTGTTTGTACAAAGATGATATATAACATAAGTCAATAATATTTTTTATTGCCTCCTTCTCACTGTTCTTCCTCCTTCCTATCCTCGGCCCCTGAGGGGAAGATCCTGAATTTGCTTTGCACTCATCTTTCAATTTCCCATAGCACTTAATACTTCAAATATTCTGCAGCTCCTGATTAGATTGGAAAATATATATTAACATTCACATGAAAAACACTTAATGATTACTTCATTATTATATTGAAATATTTTGATTCTCTGCGCATCAGTCATTATCATAGTATGTAAGCATAAAAATGTCTTCCAAAGCAAGTATGATGGATTAGGTTTAGAAGGAACATCATAGCAACCAAACAATGAATTGAGACCTGGAGGTCTTGGGTTGTAATTTAAATTCACATAAACCAGGCCTTTTGTGCCTATTGCCTAATTCATGGCATAATTATTATTAGCCGCCTTAGGATAAAAGGAATACAGACTTTATCCCATACATGAAATTATCAGACTTTCACTCATTTTAATAGCTAGAATCTTATTTTCTTTCCTTAAGATGTATATTTTCTTTTAATGACCAGGCTTTATGTGCTGCTGTAGTGAAACCAGATGTTCTAGAAACAATGGCTTTGCTGTTCAGTGGAGCAGATGTCATGTGTGCCACCGGAGACCCCGTGCATAGCACCCCCTATCTGCTAGCCAAGAAAGCTGGGCAAAGTCTGCAAATGGAATTTCTCTACCATAACAAATTCTCAGGTTCGTCACTGTCTCTTCATTAACCTGGTCTCTTCTGATAGATCCGTAAAAGGACTGAAGCATAAATCTATTGATTTTTCAAATAAGAGAAACCATCAGAATGAAGAAAAATGTAATTACCAAAAAGATGGAGATGCCTAAGACTATTTTTTATATCATTTCAATGAAAAGTTTAGGAAGTCAATCTTTTATGTTCCCGTAATCTTATAAATGGAAGATTAAAATAGCTAATCCCACATAATCATTTCCACCAACATTAAATCCGATTTTCATATATGAATAATAAATATGACTTAAGTGCTTATTTGCAAATTTTATGCAAAGTAAAATAAGTATCTCTGTAATTATTCTTTGGTAAATTTGAAGTAGTTTTTCTTCTAGCTCAAAACTCATGTACATATTATAAACAAAAGGAAAATTGTTTACATTTTAGATTTCTTGTGCCTTATTTCTTTAATTTTTCTAGATTTCCCTCAACATGATATTCATTCCGAGGGTGTATTGAGTCAAGAGTCTTCCCAGTCCACATTCCTCTGTGACTTTTTATATCAAGCTCCTTCTGCTGCTTCTAAACTCTCTTCAGAGAAAAAACTGCTTGAAGGTATTTTTTCTATTCCTTTTAGATATTATCGGATAAAAACTTTATTCCATTATCAAAACAATTAGGTTTAGATTTTGATTTTTTTGAGATGTTAGATTTGATCTCCAAGTAGAGATATTTTTGAGGATTTATAAACGCTTCTAGGTACAAATATTATTTCATGTACTGCAGCAGGGATTTACCATTGGTTGGAATGCTGAGTGAATTCTCAACAGAATTCACTTATGTCTACCTTAAGGCTAACCAATTCTGTTTCAAGTTATAAAGGTTATTCCTTTATAACTCAGCCCCTTTCCTTAGGGATGGACACCCCAACTGGCTCACCAGATAATGTAGATAAATGTGAACACATAGGAAGAAATGCAAGTTTTTAGTACATATTCAATTAGAGTACTAAGTAATATCAAATAGTTCAGTTTTTTTTTTCTGATGAAAAGTGTGTGTGTGTGTTTAAGTAAAATAAAACTTAAGCTTGGTTTCAAAAAATGATGGGAATCTGATTTAACAATATATTCTAGGTTTGGGGAATTATCTGAGCAGAGTTACAATGGGGCATTTATTCATTTATCCTTCCAACTCCTTGTGTCAAACCAATGCTAGGTATCGGGATTTTAGAAATGACTAAGACACAGTCCTTATGCTCATGTATATACATTGGAACAAATCTAAGAAATATAGGCAGGAAAATATAATGCAGTCTGCCTTACTGTAACAAAGAGTGTAAGAGAGATTAAGCTATACATGCCAATTGATGGTGGCCATTGATCGGGCTCGGGAGCCTAGCATTAATTCACTAGGTGGTATAGTTCAGTGATATTAGTTCAGTGATATTACTCAATCAAAAGAATGATAGGATGACAAACTCACTGTAGAGTGTTAATCCTCATATATGTGATTTGAAGTTCTTATTTCAATATAAAAGCTTTATTTCCAAATATATATATATATATATATAAAATATATCCTAAAGCAGAATTATGTTGGGATTAACTATGCATCATTAGATTTTCCTGAGAAGAATAGCTGTCCTGTAGTGAGTGAGTATGTACTATGTGTAAGGCATGGCTTTAGATACTTTATATACATTAATTGTAATCCTCATGAAAGTCTGCAAGATCGTTGATGTGATGTCAGTTTTCACCTGAATAGTGAAGCTCGGCGTGAAGCAGAATTTTACACCTGATTTGTGTTATCATTGTTACAGGAGCACTTTGGCTTTGGTCAAAGCGTGACAGCCAGATGACAGTAGAATGGCAGAGCATTTTTATCCTTTGAATTAGATGTTTTTGGTTCTTTCGACAATTGGTTTTTGTCATCCTTTACTCAGCCTAACCAATAATAAATGTCAGATTTTACTGAGTTTTTTTTTTTGTCTTCCATTTTTACTGTCAGTATTATCCCTAAGTAGTTAAAAGATAAGTGATCAGAAGATGAAAGTTCTTGGACAGTCTGTGAATTGACTATATCAATCATCAAAATAATTACGGTACTTTCAGAAAAGTTTAGGAGAATGTTTCTTCTAAATACTGGGATATCACAGACTTACTCTTCAAACCACTTAACTTTTATAAAGATCAAATGGGGATTGAAACACGAGATTTTCTTCCTAAGGCTTTTCAATATGTTGTAAGCCTTCTGCAGGTTAACAATAAGCTTTATTTTATTTTTTGGCAATTGTGGTTATAATATTTATAAACTTACTAGTCTTCTTTAATATTTTCTTGAAACAGATTGGTTTTTAAATTTACTTGAGTACCTCATTGATGTAATAAACAATTGTAACTAAATAATTCCTTTTTTGAATATATTAACAATGGATTTTTAGTTAAAATTTATTTAAATAAGAAACTGATGCGTTATCTGTATATGTAATTTAACTAGGGATATTTTTCCATTTTAAAACATTGCATTTTAGGTAATACGAAAGTGAGCTTTTGTATTTTGTCTGTATAATTCAATAGCAATGATTTTAGTGAACATAATCTGGCAGGGTATTCTTTGATTGTCTTAATATCTTCCATCCAATTTACCAGCAAATTCTATCATTTCAAACTCAAAATAGATCTTGAAGCAGTTGGCTACTCTTCATTTCCACTGAAGTCCTCCCAGCCACGGTCACCATCCTGACCTACCTGTGCTGCAGTGCCTTCCTTAATTGTCTTTCTGTATTTACCCTAGCTTCCCTTCAAAACTGTCTCCAAAAAAGAGGCTTATCTTTGTTTTCCTTCCTTCCTTCCTTCCTCCCTCCTTCCTTCCTTCCTTTTTCTTTCTTTCTTCTCTTTCATTTCTTCTTTCTTTCTTTCTTTCTCTCTCTCTCTCTCCCTCCCTCCCTCCCTCTCTCTCTCTCTCTCTTTCCCTCCCTCCCTCCCTCCCTTCCTTCCTTCTTTCCTTCTTTCCTTCCTTCCTTTTTCTTTCTCTTGCTCTGTCACCCAGGCTGGAATGCAGTGGCACAATCTCAGCTCACTGTAACCTCTGCCTCCTGGGTTCAAGTTATTATCCTGCTTCAGCCTCCTGAATATCTGGGATTATAGGCATCCACCACCACACCCAGCTAATTTTTGTATTTTTAGTAGAGATGAGATTTCACCATGTTGACCAGGCTGGTCTCGAACTCCTAACCTCAAGTAATCTGCCTGTCTCAGCCTCTCAATGTGCTGGGATTACAGGCATGAGCCATTGTGCCCAGCCAATTATCTTTAAAAATGGAAATCACACAGGTAGTCAGGAGGCTGAGGTAGGAGGATTGCTTGAACACAGCTTGGGCTACATAGGAAGACCGTGTCTTCTAAAAGTAAACAACAACAACCAAACAGGAAAACTGATCGTGTAATTCCATTGCTCAAGTATACTTAGTGGCTCCTCATTCCAGAATATAACCTTATTTTTTATTGTGACCTAAAAGACCTTTTTAGGAGAATGATGTGAACCTGGGGCAGAGCGTGCAGTGAGCCGAGATTGCACCACTGCACTTCCAGCCTGGGAGACGGAGCGAGACTCAGTCTCAAAAAAAAAAATAAATAAATAAAAATAAATAAAAAAGACCTTCTTGTACCTCCCTCCCTTCATCTCCTGCATCTACTGTTATTCTTCTCCATGGTGGTGTGGTCCTCTACATGGTTACTTGCCTGGCTGCACTGGTTTCCTCCTTATTCCTGGAACATGCCAAGTCCTTTTCTGCCTCTTCTGGACCTTTTCACCTGCTGTTCCCTATGCAAAGAGGGCGCTTCCCTCAGTCTGGTTCCTTCTTCTTATTCAGGAATCAATTCAGTGCCCCCTAGTTAGTGAGGCCTCTCTGGCACCCTGCTAAAGTGTGAGCCCACTGCCAGCCCTTCTCTTTCATAGGATGCTGTGTATATTTGTCCTACCACTGATCACATGGAGATGATCCTGTTTCCATTTATTTGTTACTCTTTCCCCCTGAAGTGAAAGCTCAATGAGGCATCAGCTTTTTCTAGCTTGTCAAGGATTATCAAATCTTTGATACCCCAAACAGTGTCAGCACATGGTAGGACATGATAAATATTTGTGGAATGAATGAACAATCATTTTTTAGGGAAGTTACTACTAGTGTAAATGGGTGACTCATATATCAATATTTTTGTTTTGATTTGTGGATAAAAAGATATAATTGCTGGCACAAAGCATATTTTGTGCAGAAAGCCCCTATTTACAAATAAACAGGAAAAGTTGAACTATCCAGAAAAACTTCTGATTTTGTTTCTTTTTCACCCTTGAAGTTTGTGCAATAGTGTTGTTTCTGTTGAACATCAGATTTATGGGAAAAAATGAATTATTTGGAAAGTTTTTTTTTTTTAATTGTACTTTAAGTTTTAGGGTACATGTGCACATTGTGCAGGTTAGTTACATATGTATACATGTGCCATGCTGGTTTGCTGCACCCACTAACTCGTCATCTAGCATTAGGTATATCTCCCAATGCTATCCCTCCCCCTCCCCCCTCCCCACCACAGTCCTCAGAGTGTGATATTCCCCTTCCTGTGTCCATGTGATCTCATTGTTCAATTCCCACCTATGAGTTTTAGAGATTAAAGTGTGGTTGTCACCTTTGCCTCTGAAAGCAAGCACCTGGATGCTACCACTCCATCAGCACTTGTCAGGACAGCCATAGAGCAAAATGATTAAAAACAAAGACAAAAGTCTGGGAATAAAATGCATGCAGTCCCAGAGTTACAGAGGCTTCAAATTGTCAGTTCAGGTTTTTAAGATTTGAAGTTTTTCTAGCCTCTGGTTATAAAGACTGATCTGTATTTTTCTTTCTTTTTTTTTTTTCCTTTTCAATTTAGTGTTCATGAAAAGAAAGATGGATTGCTTTTGTTGAACCTAAGTACACAGTTGAATAATAGCATCCTGGTTTTGTTTTCCCTTTTCCCACCTCAACCATATTTTTTCCCTTGATATCTTACCTTGATTTGTTTACATAGTATTTGATTTTCAAAAAGAAAGTGGTTGATTTGGATTACTAGAAATTCTATTTCTGTTTATATTTAACTTTGTAAATTAGCATTGAGGAATTTTGAAGATATTTTGTTCTGTGAAATCCTAGATTGTATAGCTTAAACATGTTTTTCCAAGGCTAAATCACATGTATTTTAAATGAAAAGGATTACTAATGTATCTTACTGTTTGTAGTGGGTGCCGAATACTATTAATTTAGGAAATTCCTCAACATGAAGCAAATTCATAGTTTCAAAAATAATAGTTTTGTCTTAACTACCTCAGATGTATTGTACACATTCTTTACCGTAATACATTTTTTGAGTTGAATGTATATAGTTCAAGCATATAACAGATACAGTGAGTAACTGTTTGCAAGCATAAAGAGGGCAGCTTCCAGAACCCACCTGACTGTTAGGTTAAAGCAGCAACTTTCAGAACCCAATTGCATGGAGTTCCTTCCCCAGCTCTGATGCTAAATACTTAGTGTGACCTCAGGAATGTCGATTAACTGTTATGTGCCAGTGAAAAGGGTACAAGGAAGGGGCACAATATAACTGACATAATTGGGTTGGTCTGAGGATTCAATGAGTTAAAGCATGTAAAATATGTAGAACAGTGCATGGCACATAAATATGATGATGATGATGAAGAAGAGGAGCAGTGAAGGGCTTATGTTTAAACAGTTTCCCCTGGCTTCCAGTTAGCCTTTTAGTTTAGGTATGTTGTCCTGTAGGCTGTAGCTGACAATCAAGGTATCCAACTATATTATGCATATCATTCCATGGTAGCATTTCAGTGGGTCACCTCTGGGGAGTCCTTTACCTGTGCTTGAGTAAATCCTGTCGTAATGTTTTTCTTCACTGATCTCAACATGAAGATTGAATTGAAAGAATGAATAATCCCTCTTGCCAATCCACTAACTTTACTTGCATCTTACATATAAGTTCCTGTTTATGGAACAGCTAAGTCCTGAGTGTCATTCATTCTGTGGCCCCAATTTTATGTTGGTAGACAGCTTCCTTTAACAATTAAAATGACTTGTGGAGCAGAGAGGGTTTCATGGAGGGTACCGACATTTCTCAAAGTCAGATTTAGGAGTGAATATCTAAATTGGCCGAAACAGACCAGTGTCATTCAACATAATCTTGTTAAACCTTTAAATTGCTTTCCATATCAATGGGAATGTCACGATTTCCTGTCACAGCTTTGTTATTATAAACCCTCAAAGACAATACATGCACCTGCCTTGTCTGACTTCTGGCCCATTTCACTTACAAAAATAAAGCTAAGAAATGGTTACAGAAATGAAAATGCTACAGGACTGACTCTCCTCAAGCTTATTATTCTAACTGAAAATGAGTTTGTACATACCCTTTTAAAGAGATCTGTCATTTGTTTCCCATTAGAATTTACATAATGAGATCTGCAGTCACATTTATGTTATGCTTAATTCATTTGGCACTGTTTGTTTAAGACCTTTGAATGGCTCCCACTTGTCTAAGTGAGAGAGGCACAAACTCCTGAACACCTGTCAAGTGAGACTCTTAGGGTCTGGCCTCTGCCATGAACCTGCAATCTTGTTTCCCATTTCCCAACTTCACGTGTAATCTGATTCTCTGGGCAAATAGGGTTTTTGCAGTTTCACCTTTCTATGACTTCCCTCATACTGTTCTTTCCTGATATTATGGAAGGATTGTAGCTCTGAATGCATTTTTTGCTACTTTAGAAACATGGCTCCTAAATCATAAGGGATTATTTTATAGACATTTTTCTTTGCAGTTTTTTTTTTATCACTTCAGTATGGTGGGGGGGCTTACCTCCTTGAATGCTTCTAATCTACTAAAGAGACAACCTGCTGATTATCATTTTGGACACATCTCCCCTTTCATTGGATTATAAGCTGCCTGAGAACAGGGGTGGATCTCCTAATCTATGCCAGTGATTATCTATGTACTGAATAATTATGCATTTTTTATTTATTCTCTTACGAAGATTCTTCTAGACATCTGAATACATTGTTTTGAAATTACTTCCAAACTCCCTTTGATTCGTATTTTGACTTTACCTTTTCTTATATTTTAGAAACTCACAATGAGTGTTCATTTAAAAATTGTGGCTTTTCATGATTTTTATCTAACTGTGCAGGACATACACTGTGACTCAGGATTTGAGGGCCCTGGAATCATATTTCACCTTTGACCAGGAATTGCTTTGGTCTCTGTTAACTTTCTTTTCCAGTGTCCATAAAGGATTCGTTTATGCTATTTGCTTCTGCCAGTTATGATTGGACTTTTCATTTGGTAATTCATTTTCAGAATACTGTGTCCTATCTAGCTCTCTAGGTGTCACTGTTTTAATGGTTACTCCTTGTGATTGTTTTTTGAAGCCAAATATATTGTCTTATTTTCTTCCATGTCACCCCCACACCGACCTAAGATTCTAATCATATGCTAAAGGAAAAATTTGAAATTAGTTTAATATATCTTAAACTTTTAAATTAGTTTGACTAATAATTTGAGACTTACAGAAAAGTTCTAAGAATAGCTCAAATAATTCTCATATACATTTTACCCAGATGTATCAATTATTAGCATTTTACATTTGCTGTATTTTTCTTTCTGAGTATGTGTATATATATGCCTATGTATAATACACATACATATGTATCATATGTATGTATATACGGGTATATATTTATTTATCTCACACTTTATATGCACACTTAAAAGTAAGTTGCAGACATGATACCACTTTACCTTTAGTAATTCAGTACGCATTTCTTAAAAAGAAAGGCTTTTATAAATAATGCCCTAAAGTAACCACAGAACAGTAATCCAGCTTCAGAAATTATCTAATATATAGACTTTATCCATTATATCTAATATATAGACCTTAGGTAGTCTTAATGTCTGTAGATCTAATCTATATTTTAGGTGATGTTCTGATTTAGCCTGCAGTTGGTAATGTGCTGACTTCAGTATAAGATGAATTTGAAATCTTCTGAACAAGCATTAAGGGCCCTGCAGATTCTGATCCTTCTTCCTTTGCATACCTACCATAAGCTGCAGTCTCACTTTTCATGCTACGTTTTTGTTTTCCTTTTAATACTCTACAGACATTTCATTCTTTGCAGCTTCAGAGTTGTTTTTCAGCAACCTCTTTACAGCTCTGCCTTCTCTGGTTATCAATGTCACAGTCATTTTTGTTTTGTACATTCCTTGCTACTAGATTGTAAATTCTTTGGAGAGCAGAGAATGTGACAACTTTATATCTCACCCAGCAATAACATATACTTTATGTGAAATAGGAAATTAATAAATTTATTTACTTGCATCCAGCCATTATTTAGAAGTATGTTTTTGTTTTTAAAATTGGATTCGTGATTAGCTCAATTTGTTATGTGTTTTGTTTCAAATTCTTAGAGACAAATAAAAAATGGTGTGTTTTGGAAGGAGGCTTCTTGAGTTACTATGAAAATGATAAGTCTACCACACCTAATGGCACCATTAATATCAATGAAGTTATCTGCCTGGCTATACACAAAGAGGACTTCTATTTAAATACTGGGTAGGTCTGTCATTACACAATTAGGAGGTAAAAGGTATTTTCAGATAATTATAACAGGTAATGAGAGTTTTGTTATCATTTTAGTTCTTTAGTTGCTTCTAATAGAAGGGTTGAATGGTTTTTGAAGCTTACTTATCTTGCACCTTCTGAAATTTCTTTTGGGAATTCACTATAAAGTAGGAAGACTACAATATTTATAGTAGGTAATATGAAGTGCTAGCATCTTCGAATCAAATGTTATGTAATTTTTTTTTTTTTTTTGAGATGGAGTCTCACTCTATCACCCAGACTGGAGTGCAGTAGGCGATCTCGGCTCACTGCAACCTCCGCCTCCTGGGTTCAAGTGATTCTCCTGCCTCAGCCTCCCGAGTAACTGGGATTGCACGTGCTACCACACCCAGCTAATTTTTGTATTTTTAGTAGAGATGGAGTTACACCATATTGGCCAGGCTGGTCTCAAACTCCTGACCTCAAGTGATCCGCCCACCCCGACCTCCCAAAGTGCTGGGATTACAGGCGTGAGCCACCGTGCCTGGCCAAATCTTATGTAAATGTATAGCATATCACTTATGACCATTATAGTCATTTAATTTTGTTACTTATTATTTAAAATAGTGGACAAGTGGTAAAATTCATTTATTCGTTTAATGAGTATCATAATTAAAACAGGTAAGAAAGGAGAATATTCTATGACGATCTGTTCACATTAAAATAAACAATATTTAGTAGCATATTGAAATGCTAAATTTCTTAAAGAGCTATTTGTTAATTTAATGGTCAGAAAAAAGTAACAATGAATAGATTAAGCATTATTTATGTAATATATTTGACTCACATCTACTATGGTTTAAATAAATCTCTGTCAGGACTTTAAAAGGAGGCCATCTGAGATCTTTGGTGTGAAAGTGTCATATCATGTTTTTTGATGTAATTAATGAAAAACATTGATATTAAAATCTGAAAAAAGTTTTATAGGAGCATAGGTTTTAAATAAGATTTTTATATGAGAAAGGGAAGAGATTTGCAAAGCTGTTATTTACATAAAACTACATTGAACATATTACCTTTATTATATGATGACTAGTTGAGATGACTTATTTTATAGTAAATCTGATTTGATTTTTGATGTGAACAAAACTGATTATTAATTGACTTGTTTTTGTTTTAATAGTGCTTTTACTCTAAATGATTATTCAATGTAATATGACTTATGGAATGTTAAAATAAGTGGATTCTATATATTAAGTTACTAAGTAGTAAATGAAATATAGAAAAAGAATACTAGTTTATATCAGTATATTAATATGTTTAAAATATTCTTGATAACATTACTGATACAAGTAGCTATGCAGAGAGAAAGTATCTACAATGAGATGTGGTTAAAAAATAATTGTTGCCATAAAATTCTTGCTGAATTGCCTCAAATAGCACATTGGAGAGTATGACCTCAATAATGTAGGCACTGAAGATTTATATAGACATATTTTAGGAAGAGAGCTGGAAGAAGTGGTAGGGAGATTGGAGGAAGAGACTAATTGTTGGGAATTTAACTAGAGGAAGAGGGTGAACTGCTAAGATTAAATGACTGACTGGACAAGAGTTGATGTTAAGGGGAAGAACAAGTTACACTCAAGGGTTTTGAGCTTGTTGTGATGAGATTGATTGTGATGCTTCTAAATTAGGACATGAAGGGGATACAACAGGCTTGGGGTGGAAAAGAGGAGAAAGGAAGATGACTTTAGCATAGGGTATTTTGAGATTTTTAGGTAAGAATAGCACACATACTTAGCATGTGCTAAGAAATAAATGGAGTTGTGAATGAGGAACTCAGGAAAGAATTCAGAGCATGGGATGTCGCTTTAATTTGATCTATAGTAAGAATAAGGAATTTGGGTTAAGTTGAGATGATGAAAGGAAAATTTATCTTTCTTAGGAAAACTGTAAGATTTAATGCTTGATGTGTTTGTGTTCTGGAGGGAACCTGCTGTGTGACTGGGACCATTTGAAGTTAGACAAGAAGAGGGTTAAAAACTGTTTGAGCAATGTTTGCTTTGAACAGTTGGTCAGAGTAATTCAAGAAGGAGTGGTGAGAGAGGGAAGAGGAGACCGAGGAGAGCCCTTTGCTACATCAGTCAACTGATGAGTGTCCAGGGCGTAAACAAAGTTATACAATAGAATGATTAAGTGATTATACAAAATATTCCTTTTGTCCAATCCAGTGTGTTCCATTTACCTCATTTGAATAAAATGCAAACCATTAACAGAATCTAATAGGATGATTTCACAGCATTAGTTTATTTTAAAAGGAATTTAATTTAAAACATGACCTTTGTGTTATTCATTTTCTTAAGAGCTAAACATAACTGGTAGTATCTTTTTATTTGTGTGTGTTTTAGGCCCATCTTTATCTTTGAGATCTACTTACCCTCAGAACGTGTGTTTTTATTTGGAGCTGAAACATCTCAAGCTCAAAGAAAATGGACAGAGGCAATAGCCAAGGTATTTAAATATTATGTTACTGCTCTAAATCCAGAGAAGATTGTGAACTGGGAGTCTGTGTTTGAGCTTCAGGGGTCCATGAAAGTTTTATATAAGATTGTAGGAATAAAGTTCATACTTCATTAGATTTTCAAAAAAAGTAGTCAAAAGAGGTAGCTACCTTCTAGGAGCCTTAAGCAGGGAAGAAATTAAAGTAAGACTTGGAGAAATCATTCTTCAAATTAAGGCCATGTTTTTGATGGATAGGAGATTCTCAATATTGTAAAGTCATTTCTGTGTAAGTCTTTTTATAGGTAGATATTTTATTCAAGGTATACACAAAGGAGAAAAGAGCAGATTCAGGAAAATATATAAATGGAGAAAAATGCTGAAGGTTGACATTTTGAAAAGTTCCACAAATCAGTTAAGAGAATGTCTTGCAGTTTCAACTCTATACATAGCAAGAAAAATGGTTTAAGATGCTGCCATTTGAAAATGCATTATAGTTGTTCAGTTTTAAGACTGGTAGCAAGTTTACTTGTTTTGAATTTGGTGTTACCTTTGAATCTTTAAAATCGAAAAACTAAGATAATTTGTCTACCTTCTCTCATATCAGTAGATAGGGAAGTGATTTCCTATTTTCACTGTCTTTATTACTTTTTTGTATTTGTTTTAACAGCATTTTGTTCCCTTATTTGCTGAAAACTTAACAGAAGCTGACTATGATTTGATTGGTCAACTCTTCTACAAAGACTGCCATGCCCTGGATCAGTGGAGAAAAGGCTGGTTTGCTATGGACAAATCCAGCTTGCATTTTTGCCTTCAAATGCAAGAAGTTCAGGGAGATAGAATGCACTTAAGAAGACTGCAAGAGCTAAGTAAGAGCTTTTTTCTTCCCTTATCTTTGGAACACTTTTCTTTATTGCATACAATAATGATAGCCTTTAGTAAGATCTTGATGGCTTACTCCCAAACTTATGACTAAGCAGTATTAATATTTGTGTCTTAATGGGTGTTTATTGTAGTGTTTTAAAAAATAAATTTTTGCTTTTCATTCTCCCTTCAGCAATCAGCACAATGGTTCAAAATGGGGAAAAACTGGATGTTTTACTCTTGGTAGAAAAAGGGAGGTAAGTGCCTTTTCGCTTTTTATTCTTTATCTCAACAACTCTGGGCAGTGGGATTTTGTTTTTTGTTATTATCTTGAGGGAGAAAACAATATTTTAAAACCTGTTGAAATTTTCTGAATCATATAAATATATATAGTATATATTAGCTCTCTTTGGAAAGACTATACCAATGATATTTACCTATTTTTATAATTTTTATGACAAACTTATTGTGATCAATTATTGTATAGTTTTCTATAGACCTAGATTCCTCTGTGACATTTGCATTTAAATATTTGGAAAGCAGTTTGGTAATTATAAATATATCTTCATTGTAAGAATATGATGACTATAAATTATATTCTGAATTATCTATGCATGTGGGTCATGCATAGCTAAAACTTGATTTCTTGAATTTATTCAGTTTTTCAGTAACTATTAAGCATCTACTGTGCATCAGGGACTCTTAAAGGTATTGGTGATATCATCATGAGTAAACAGACAAGACCCTACCATCATGAAACATGTATATTATTAGGGAAAACAGTGTAAGCAGACAAAAATAATTACATGCTATTCTGTCCATCAATTTTAAATTCTACACAGAAAAATAAACAATATAAAAATAGTCTGATGGGATAGTATCCGTGTTTGCTAGCTAAGAAAAGAGATCTTGAATGAAAGAGCTTCATAAAGTGAAAAAGTAAACTTTGCAGTAATCCAGATAGAGTATTTCAGGTGTAGGGCCAAGGGTATTTGAAAACGCCAAGAGTATGTTGTGCTTGGCATGTCCAAGTTCTGCAAGGAAGCTGTGGTGGCTGGGAATATTTGAATGAAAGAGAGAGTGGGAAGAAATGATTTCAGAGATACCCACAACCTGATCATGTAGGGCCTTATCGGTCATGATGTGTGAATATTTGAAATTTAATCAAAATATGATGGGAAGCTGCTCAGTTTGAGAGCTGGGAAGTGGAATGGTCTGATTTATGTTTTTACAGGATTACTCTGACTCCAGATGAATAAGCTTCTGGGGGACAAAAGTGAAAGTGGGTGTTTAGTCAGGATGCTGGGCAGGAAAGCAGTGACTTACCTGAGAATAGGAGTGAGTGGATGTTTCGTGAAGTTAGAGGTGTCAAGATCTGCTGATGGATTAGATAAGTGTAAGAGTCAAGGATGATCCCAGAATTTTTGACCTGAGCAATTACTGAATTATGGTGCTGTTTTTTTGAGAGAACAAATACTTGGAGAATAGAGGTAGGATATTAGTAAGTTTAAGACAGTAGATCAAGAGTTTGGTTTTGGGAATGGTAGCTCGGAGATGTCTCTTTGGTGGCAAAGTGGATCTGGTGAGTAAGCAGTTGAATACGCATGTCTAAAATTAAGTGAAGAGGTTGTATCTGGAGATATAAATTTGGGAGTCACCACTGTGTTGACACTATTTTGCCAAGGAACTGGACAGGTTCACCTTGTAGAGAGTATAGATAGAAAAGAGAGTTGAAGACATAGCCGGAGGTCCCCCGATATGTAAAGGTCTAGAATAGGAGGATGATCACGCAAAGAAGCCTAGGAAGGAGCAGCCAGGGACATACCAGAGAAATAAGGAAGACAGTTTCTTTTATTTTTAATTTTGGATTCAAGGGGCACATATCTACATATGTGCAGGTTTGTTGCATGGATATATTGTGTAGTGCTAGGGTTTGGGATTCTATTGAGCCCATCACCCAAGTAGTGACCGTAGCACCCAATAGGTAGTTTTTCAGCCCTTGCCCCCTTCGGTCCCCACTTTTGGAGTCCTCAGTGTCTATTATTTCCATCTCTATTTCCATGTAACTCATTGTTTAACTCCCACTTATAAGTGAGTACATGCAGTATTTGATTTTCTGTTTCTGTGTTAATTCACTTAGGATAAGGACCTTCAGCTGCATCCATGTTGCTGCAAAGGACTTGACTTCATTCCTATTTATGGTTGTGTAGTATTCCATGGTATATATGACGACATTTTCCTTAGCCCGTCAACCACTGATCGGCACTTGAGTTGATTCCACGTCTTTACTCTTGTGACTAGTGCTGTGATAAACATATGAGTTCAGGTGTCTTTTTGGTAGAACCATATTTTTTTCCTTTGGATAGATACCTAGTAGTGGGATTGCTGGATCAAATGGTAGTTCTATTTTTAGTTCTTTGGGAAATCTTCAAACTGCCTTTCTTCTTCAACAAATTGGTTTTTTTCCCCTTGGCTTCTTGTAATTTGCTTAAAAACCTCTTAATTACACTGGTTCAGTATGGTTTGCTCTATAATAGTGCAAGATTATTTGTATTCTTACAATAAAGTAAGCTAGAGAAAAGAAAATGCTATTAAAATCATAAGAGAAAACATATTTACTGTTCATTAAGTGGAAGTAGATCATCATGAAGGTATTCATCTGTGTCGTCTTTATATATGTAGGTTGAGGAGGAGGAGAGGTTGATCATGCTGTCTCGGGGGTGGCAGAGGCAAAAGAAAAATCTGTGTATAAAGGGATCTGTGCAGTTCAGTCTTATCTTGTTCAATGTTTAACTGCGATATAAAAATATAGCTAAATAAGCCTTCATTTGATTATTTTTATTGCTGTGACAAGGATAATGACTTTCAGTGGTTATCTGAACCTGCCTTTCCTTCAACTTCATGGGACGACATCAAGAGCTTTATACAGCGAGCATATTGCTGATTAGATATTTATGTCAGATTGTGTTTTTTAGCTTCTAGGCATAATTAGGACTTTGCATTTTTACTTATTTCTTAGATTATTATGGTTAATGATACTTTAGATTCTTATTTTTGGTACTAGATGGTGATTTCACTATACTGTGAGAGTATTGTTAATTTTATGTCCAGAAATAATGAGGAATTATTAGATATACATAGGATTTGACATTAAAATACTGGAATAAATGCAGTTTTACAATCATTTATTAATATTTATGGAATGCCTACTAACTGCTACTTCCATGGCAGGAAAATAAAAAAGGTAAACAATTCAAACTTGGTGTCTGACCCCTCAGAGCTTATGTTCTTAAACAAATAGACAAGTATCAGCTTAACAAATGTGTTTATCCTTTTCATTTTTTCAGGTTATTATAACCAACGTATTTTTGTACCCTTTTTTTTAACCTATGGAGTATTTGGCCAATGATACATAGGTTTTAATTAAAATGTAGCAAACATGGATTAGAATGATTCAGTTTGATGTAATTCTATTTAGTGCTTACTGCATGCAGTCCACCCCCTCATAAATGGAAAATATGGAAGCCAGAGCACTAAATGTTTTATTATTTTGTACGTTTTGATCTTACCGCTGGACTGCAGAAATCAGGAGATGAAATTCATTTGTAATATTATTTTTGAGTTCATGGAAAAGTAGAAAACTAATGAAATTCCAAAATAATGGTCACAGACAGTTAATAACGTTTTTGGTAATTGAAAGTTTTTGTCTACATGTGTTACTAACAAGTTATGTTGAAAGTATTTTTATGGAAGTGAAGAGTAATAATAGGAGTGGGAGAAATGTGAGGATAAATATAACCAAGTTATTTTCTGTAAATCTCTTCGTATAGCTAATGTACCATCCCCACCATTTAAAAGCAATTATATTATCACATGCTTCTGTCTTTGGTTTACTTGCTTTTCCTTTTTACTCCAAATCAATAATCATCTGATAATAACAATGATGACAATGGGGGCAGTTACCATGTGCCAAGCCCCATTTTAAGTACTTAAACAGCCTTCTTTTGCCTATATGGTATTGAGGAAAATAATTCATTTTGAAGTTAAAGTAAGGTCAATTTGTAACTTAAATATTTTTTTAAAAATCAAGTGTTCAATATTAATTTACCAATACCTTTGTAGAGATCTTTCTCAGGATATAAAGCAACAAGTGTTCTAGGAGTCTGGATAGACACTATAAGTTACTAGAATTCAAAATTGAAGCATTTATTAGAAAAATAAAAATGTTTACTAGAAAACATTTTTATAAAATTATTAGAAAACGTGTCCATAGAATTCCTACCTAATTGAAAATGGCGTAGAGAGAAAGGAGGTCCACAGTGTGCATAAAAGTAAAGAATCTGCACAATAGATGCCAAGAATGTGAGGTTATGAACCCTGATAGAACAAGAACAAAGACTATACATACGTGACAGGCACAGCACCCTGTATGGTGCAAAACAGAGTCTCATATCTACTTATTTACGTAGACACATAAACATATGTTTGTGTATTCTGTGACTACGTAGACATCATATAGGAAATAGTGGAAAAAGGAGCAGGTTTGGGAGAGAGCCTGGGAAATAATGAGTTTAAGACATGTTGAGCATGAGATTCTTATAAGACATCTAAGAATAAATTGATGGGAGAAAGTTATTTTTTATGGATAAGGTATTCATGAAAAGATTAACAGATTGGAGATACAGATTTTGGAGTTGCCAGCGTAAAGAAGGAAGAAAGTGAAATTACTTAGGGTGATTCTGTGGAAAGAGAAAGGAAGAAGTCCTGTGTTGGAGCTTTGATGACTATACATCATTTTGGGTTAGGGGAATTTGTCAGGGAGAAGTAGCTGCTTGTTTCCTCAGAGAGTGAGGCCAGAAACTAAGAGAGAGTACAAAGTGTTACAAAGCCCAGGAAGAGGGTGTCTCAAAAAGGAAGGATCAGTTTAAAATGTCAAGTGCTGACAGAAGGACATGCCCAGTGAGAATACATACTCCATGAGATAAGTGATTTGGAGTCCATCTGGTGACTTGGGGGAGAGCAGAAGTGAACAGGCAGGTACTAGATCAGACTAAGAATGGAAATTGAGTAAACCAAGACAGCTGGTGAGGTCACTTTGTCAAAGATATCTGGAGGGAGGTTCATAGGATTAACGAGGTAAAGGATTTGACCCAGAAAGGGCATATATGTGCAGTTTGTTTTCAGATGGCTTGAACTTATACAAGTTTAAATTTTGATGGAAAAGAAACAGAAAATGGGAGAGATTGAAGGTCTAAGAGAGAGTACAAACAAGAGAGCAAGATCCCTCAACTGCAAAAGTAAGAAAAGAAGAATTGATGGATGATTTTGGATGTTGATAGTTTTCTCCATGTGGTAGTGGGATGTTGAGAGAGATACCAGTCAATTTTCAATTGCTTTGTGAACTAGGAGATAAGAGTGATGATCCCTGAGCTTCTGGCATGGGTGATGCTATGAATGATAGTATCATTTGCCAAGATAGAGAATATGCACTTCTCTCCCAGTACTCAAACATAGCTAGTTAATTATAGCTGTGATTGTTGAAAAGCTGTTTCAGTACCATGCCAAAATGAGAAAATTTCATTGTACCACCCTTGTTTTCATCTCCCTTTTGATCTATTAGCCCTTTGGGAAATGATGACTGTCAGCAATGGTAGATTCTGTTAGACTTGTCAGTGACAGATAAAATTGTGGCTTTTGGAAGTAACACAACTTCCAATTATTTATACTGTTGGCCTGTAGAGATAGTGTGAATAATTGAAAGAAAGAGAAACCAACCAGCTATAAGCTTGAACCTTATATTTTTGCTAGTAACAGCTTGAGCCAGAAATGTAAATCATACATAAATTTAATGAATTAATTTCACATATTTTTCCTGTTCTTATCTACCTTTGATTAAAATGCTAAACTACATTAATGTTTCTTAAAGGCAAGGAGGAGAAAGAACCCCCTAAACTGGAAATGTTCATAAATTGATAATTATCCCCTGTATATAGTCACTATTTAGATAGATATTTTAATCTTCATGGTCATTTTCTCTATATGCATAGCATGAGTGTCTTTAGACAGAAAAATATTGCAATAATATTTTCCACACACACAGCATTTTTGCTCTAAAAAGCTCTAAACAGAAGGTGTTCCAGATGGTGTCGTTTTAATGTATATTCCTTGTACACTTTAAAAATTATTTTGGAAAATAAAGCTTTCTTGATCACACTTAGGGGTTTCTGGCACGCTATTTGATGTTGTTATTGGGACTTAGATTCTGTGCTTTTCTTTTAGGCCTTAGTACTGTTTGTGCAAATAAAAAAAAATCATATTGTCAAATATCTCTTGTTAGTGAATATTCTAGATCAGGAAGGCAGAAGGCATTTTCCTGGACAGTAGGAAATTGTATCATCACTTTGACTGAAATGTTCAAGAAATTACATCTTTTTCTCAAAATCTGAGAACTATTTTTGCACTTTAACCTACATCTTCTGCATATCTTTTTCTAAGAAATAAGTTACTGTGTTTACCATTTTCACATTCCATAGCTGCATGCCCATTGCCATAGACACTTATTATGCTTTTGTTGAAAGGTTGTTGGTTCTAATAAACACAGTGTGAATAAGTAAACTGTGTTATCAGAAACAGAAAAGACTAGTGTGTTTTTTTGTTTTAGATTCCTTGGTTGATATATAATAAAGCATAATACACTTGATGTCTCCCAAGCTTGACTGCATTTTAGTTTTAATTGCAAATCCTTCACATAAAGAAGCTTAACACTGGGGAATAAACACTTTATCAATATGTTTCACAATTATGGAACAGATTACTTTTCTCAGTTTGGGAGATTAGCACCCTAAGTTTAATATTCCTTATTTCCTATCACCTTATTCCATATGATCTTTTCTCCCTCTTGAATGTGTTTTATAGCAGCTAATATGTTAGCAATACTCCAGAGGCTGAATTATCTTAAAGTGGTTTTTAAATTGTGCATGTAATTGCAAATTAAACAGTAGCCTATTGCCCACAATATAAGCTTGACTGCTTTTGTAACTTTCTGATGATTTAATTCTTAGAGATGGCTTAATCTGAATATTGCCAAGGCAAACAAGAGATTCTCTTCTCTCACCACTCCCACAGGTTTTTAAAAAAGAAAGGGACTATTACAAAACAAATATTAAGTGATTTTATGTTAAAGAAAATTATGATGAAGGGAATGTATGTCTTTTAACAAAAGGTAGATTTTAAAACGTATATTATTTGCTTCAACAATTTTGTTTCAGTTAGTTCAAAGTACCTCTATGTACCAGGAGATAAGCTTATGAAGAAATAAGTATGATATGATGGGGAAAAAATGGACAAACGAATGAGCAAATCCATCTAAGATGTGTGTGTGTGTGTGTGTGTGTGTGTGTGTGTGTATTGTTTTTGTTTTGTTTTTTAAAGAAAAGTATTTTTAACTGGATCTACAATCCAATGAAGGACTTTAGTAGGAAAAAATGAAGGGGGTCTGAGACACTAAGGTAGTCCAAGAGGTAGAAATAATAGGTTCAGAGAAATAGGATGGGCTAGAAACAACCTCAGTATGGGTTGGCCTTAACCTTGAGTGCTTGAGGAGGACATATGTGACAGTGGGCCTGGAAAGATAGATTGATACTCTATTAGTATTTTCTATTGAATTTAATTCATAACTTGCCTTATTCTGGAAAGGATTGCAGAGGAATTCCTGAGTATTTGGAAGTTAAACATGCTTCCAAATAAGCCATACTTCACAGTAGAAATCACAGGAAAAATTAGGAAATATTTGATCAATGATAATATAATCATAACATCAAATTTGTGTGATGGAGCTATAAAACTATTTACAAGGAAGTTGAAAGCTTTAAATGCTTACACTAAATCAAATCCTCTTTGAAGCTTTAAATGCTTACACTAAAATCCATCCTCTAAACTTTTACCTTAAAAATCTAAAAAAGAGCAAATTAGACCCAAAGTGGTTCAGAGAATGAATTGATACAGACAGTAGAAAGAATGAATAAGTGGAATATATTTAAAAAAAAATCTGAGCCACAAATAGCTGGTCCTTTGAAATAATCAATTTATTTAATAAATTTTTAACTTTTTTTGGAAAAGTTAAGAAAATTGATAAAACTCTAACTAGAAAATAGGACAGAAGATACAAATCACCATTGTCATAAAACTGTGCATCAGTTTAATATTTAAAATATAAGAAAATATTACGACCAACTTCATACCAATGAATTTAACACATTGGATATAATCAAAAAATTCTCTCAAATGCAGGAATTAGGCAAACATATTTATTCCCACCACTTCTATTTAATATTGTGGGTTTAATATGATAAAGCAAGGAAATTAGAAAAAATGACAAGTATTGGAATTATAAGTTAAAAACTCAATTATAATTTGTTCTTTAAGCAACATGGTTAATAAAATGAAATCATACACTGGTACTATTCAAAATACACGTGTCTGATAAAGCACTCATATCCAAAACATGGACAGAATGCATATAACTAGAAGACAAAAACCCAATAAAATAGCAAAAAATGATGAATAGAAATGTCTAAAAGAATGTCTATGAATAGCCAACAAGCACATGTAAAGTTAAGTACCAGAGAAATACAAATTAAAACCACAGTGAGATCACACTGAAAAAACTAAGTTTTTTAGAAAGTGGCAGTGCAAAGTGTGGGCAAGTATGGTGGGACTGTAAAATAGTACATTCATTTTGGGAAGCAGTTTAGCAGGTTTTTGTTTTTTAAAATAATACAGTTGGTTTACACTTAACTATACATCCCAACAAATGAGCTGCTAGGTATTTGCCCAAAACAAATCATAATATATGTCCACAAAATGACTCCTATACAAATATTCAAATCAGCTTTATTTATAATATAAAGTGAGGAGACCCCAAATGATTTTTAGTCAGTGAATGTGTAAACAGAGTATGGTATGTGTTCATATGTGAAGTAGTGATTATCATTATAAAGGGACCTATATTAACAACAACATGAATGAATCTTAAAAAACATTGTGCTGAGTAAAAGAAGCCAGACACAAAAGAGTAATACTGTGTAATTCCATTCCTATGAAGCTTTATTGCTGGGAAACTAATGAATGGTGAGAGAAGGCAGATAAGTTCTTGCCTAAGATTGTGGGTGGGGAAAGGAATGCAATGCAAAGAGTTATGAGTGAACATTGTGAGTGATGGAAATGGTCTACATATTAATCATGGTGGTAGTTACACAAGTGTACACATTTGCAAAAATATTTCAAACCATACACTTAAAATGAGTTCATTAAAAATTCTAATGACCAAACATCACTCACAGAAATAACACAATTCATACTTTTCCAGAAGAAAACAAACCCAAAAGCTTATTTGGATGAGAAGTAGGGTCTTCTTTGAGAGGCTGCTTAGGAAGTATAAAGAAAAATGCACAGCATACCCTTCTAAAGCTATCTTCCAAAGTCCTATCCATTACATTTCCAACATGCCGAGGATGCTTTTCAAGGCAGAATGTAAGTGTACAGTCTTGAAGAAGAGAAATAGGTCTTCTGTTATGAGTGGCTTTAGTAGATCATCTTTCACGTCCCTTCTAATAGTGTGACTGTAATAAATTGTTCAGGAAATTCTGTTTCATGAATCTTAGGTGTGATAGGACTAAGAAGAAAGGCAACAGAAATACACATCAGCATTTCACTTCTGGTATAAGTATTTTTGGACTTGAGGACCAGAGTTTTAAATTATGGAGATCTGATTCCTCAGGTAAAGGAAGGCTCATGAACTAGGCTAGTACTGAGTAGCTCAAATGTGCAATTCCTACCTAGTTCTGATACCTTAAACACGTTGTTTCTGGCTCTTAGTTTCCTAGTCATATATGGAAAAAAAAACTTGGCAGAGATATTTCCAGTTCTCTGGCTCAAAAGCTCAATGACAGTCTAAGATGGCATGTTTCAGACGGCTTTAAATATCTTTTCCTTCAAGGGATCAGTCAAAACTTCGGCTTATGTGATTTGTTTCTAATTACATTTTTAAAAACACAGACATGTATAAAGAAGGAAACAAAATGTCCATGAGTTTTCTACACAGAGTTAATTTAACATTTTAGGAAATGCAATTGGATTTATACATATGTGCGATTATGCATTCTCTGCTTATTGTACTAAGTTTATAATATATATCTCTGGATGTAGCTAAATCACTTAACCTTTCCCTAGTTTTTGGGATTTCAACTTATTTCCATTTTTGCAATGCTCGGCTAAATGCATGTGTTTGTGTGCATGTGCACATGTGCATGAGAGAGGAACAGAAATATATTGAAAGAAACAGATATTGTGCCTTCATTTCAAATCATGTACTTATGAAAGAGTCCTGTGGTTGGAACTAATTGTCAAAACTAATGCATACGTGTTTTAAGATTCTTAGAACATATTTTCAAATTTATTTTTAGAGTGTCTCATCAGCCTTTAAAATGCTATGCTCATCTTGTTATACTCCAGTGATGAACATTAAACATTTTAGATCTTTGATAAATTGCCTTTGACACATCATTGATTTTACATATATACGTGTATATGTGTGTGTGTGTGTGTGCGCGCGCGCGTGTATGTGTGTGTCCATTCTAATAGTGTGACTTTGTAATAAGTTGCTCAGGAAATTCTGTTTTGTGAATCTTAGGTGTGATAGGACTGAGATACACACACACGCACACACACACACGCATACATACACACACATATATTTGATTCTTAGACTGGTTTGTGGTTACATCGGCTAATTCTTTCTGTGACTTACCTTTCCATGGCTGATAACCGTATTTCTGTGGAGGACTTACTATTTTATTTTTGTATAAATCTTTAGGATATTATCTTTTCCAGCCATATTTGTAGAGTATTTCATTTGCTTTTCAGTTTTGTTTAAAATCTTCTTTATATGAGCATATTTATTTTTTATGTGGTCAAGTTTATTGATCTATTATTTGTGAAGGCACTTCTGGTTCTTGTCATACACTAGGCTCAAATATGATTGTTATGCTTCATGGTTATTATATTGCAGTTTTAATATAATTGTTTTTGTTAGTCCTAGGACTTGGTTTCTAAGGTCTTATTGAACTGTCTTGATTCATTATAGCAAATAAGAATTTTTCTTTATATGGCTTTGAAGTGCCCCTTGGAATTTATGCTTAGAAAATAGACAATTAGCATAACTAATTTCTCTGTAATTAGGGTTCATCAACATTACTTTTCAGATTGTCAGGATATAAGTAAATGTTTCTGTGGAATTCGAATCCAGGAATGTGAATTTGATAACACTTGAAATCTCAAAGTCGTCCAGCATTTGTGTTGAAAATATCTTTCGATGCTTTATTCAGTGTCCACAAATTTTAGGTAAGCATCAGAGAGGAAAGTTAGTGCACCAATGCTATTAAATGTCAAACCATCTATTGCACTACATATATATTTTGGGATTCGCCCTTTGACAAGTTGAGAAAGTTCTACTCTTCACTAATTCACAAGGAGACAGCTCAACTCGTCATCAGTGGATTTTTTTCTGACTGGAAAGAAAATTTGAAGTTCGAAAATGTCACAGTTTATGGCAGAATTATACTCATATTGTAGGAGGGCCACTGCATTTTGGATTTCTTTCACTGCTTGCTAAAACACCCGTTGTAGTTGTTTATAAGCAAATAGTTACAAAGATTTTATATCATATTTAAAACTGAATTATTAGAAAATTATGTAAAAGTTTTTCTCTTTACCTAAACTTGCGAATATAGCAAGACATAATTTTGATTAAGTTCACATAATCAAGAGGTTTGATATTTCTCAAAAAATTATCTGAGTTATATGATTTCAGTTAGACAAATACATCCAGCAATAGAATGCTTTTGAGCTAAAGATGATATAAGATCAATGAAAAGGCTGTAGCATGTCAGGTGTATTAGTGCAAATTTCAGAATTCTTCAAAAAGAAAATTACAACACCTGGAGGTCAGGACTGCTGTAGTGTTGTGGAAAATAGAAACAATAGATAAAGATGTCAAGAAGCAAGAGATGAGGATTACAAGCACCAGTATTAGTAAAACAGTAGTAGTTATAGGAAGTTCAGATGTTAGATATGAGTGTGGTAAGGTGCAGGTATCTTTGTCTTCTTACAGGAGCATTTCAAGAAAGAAAACAAAGGAAAGAAAGGAAGTTTTTTGTTTCTCTTTTTATATTAGGTACAGTGATTATCAGAAATGTAAAAGATTACATTCCTTATTACCCACCCCTGGCCCCCAAAGCCCCAGAATTCATGCGGTTTATTCATGCCTCTTTGGGTTGAATATAAACTAGCCCTGTCAAGTCTGAAATCAAGATTATATCATTTTACTTTGGTGTAAATAGACTTAAAATACATCAACAATTAGTTCATGTTTTAAAGCAAACTTTGTATCTAGTGATAGGTCTTTAAAACTGCTGTGTATCCACTAAATGCCAGACACTATGCTAATGACCGGAGATACTGAAATACTTTCTTTGCTTGCCTGTGTGAAGGTTGGAGTTTCGTGGCTAAAACATTCAGATAGCTACAGAAGGTGATATGATGCAGGACAAAGCCATCATTGAAAGATTGAGAAGGAGTATCTGTGACATACTAAGCATAAGAGGGAGATCAGGAACAGTGTTAAGGAGTTTTACCTGGAGTATAATTTTGGGGGAAGGTTTGGAGTAGCCAGCCAAAGAGCAGGCAATATGTATTACAAAATCCAGGAGGGGTGTGTGTGTGTGTGTGTGTGTGTGTGTGTGTGTGTGTGTGTATTTGTGTGTGTTTATGTTTCCTGAGTATCTTAAGTAAAGGAGAATGACAGATCAATTTGCAGGTAAAAATATAGGCTAGATTATGAAGACTTTTTATCTTGAAAACTCAAGAACTGTAAGACAGTGATCTGGAAGTGATGTCATTAGCTTTGCGTTTTAGATCATTCTAGCAATAGTGAGGAGTAGAGATTACAGGGGTTGAGAATTGGGAAAGGAATTCTGTAAGGGGGGCCTGTAGTGACCTGAAAGAACAACATGAAGATCTGAAATAAGGCAGTCTTGGAAAGGAGAGGAGACAGAGTGAATACATTGGGAAACTGTAGTCAACAGAATTTTGTGACTGAAGACATGTGGCAGTGGTTGGGTAAAGAGACTGATCTACACTTAATTAATCCTAAATTTCTCGTGGGGTACGTGGAAAATTTTTGGTGCCAGAAGCTTGGTATGGGAGAGCAAAAGCTTGGATATGCTTATTGCATATTAAGGTGAAGATGCTCAAATATAAATATTCTTTAGTAGTATAGTTTATACATTAGTCATTAATGTTACGTCTATTGAGTGTTGTCCTAGGTGCTATTATTATATTTATTTTGCCAATGATGAAACTGAAGCAAAAATAAGGTTGACTTGTCTAAAGTTACAAAGGAAGTAAATGGCAGAGCTAAAATTTAAGTTCAAAAAGTCTGATTGTCATTCCCACTCTCAAGTGCTCTATTCTTCTGCTTTTCAGTCACATGGAGATCTGATTTATGAAAGTTACAGCCTGGAGATAGGGATTTGGAAGTAAATTAATTTATGTGAAAAGATGAAACTACTGGCCTGAATGGCATGTCCCTGGAGAGTCCATGGAGCTTTTGTGTGTGCTGAGGTTACGACTTTGCCATTCAGAAAGAGGAAGTGAGATTGGGAAAGAGACTAAGTGACCAGAATGATAGGAGGAAAATCCAGAAAGAATTATGCTATAAAATTCAAATTGAATGCTAGTTTTTTTCTCTTTTTAAGAAATAAAATTGACAATTCTAAAACCTTAAAAAACGTAACCGGAAATATCCGTTAGAAGTCACAGGTGATAGCCACAATGGTTTTAGTTTAGTTATTCAGAAAGAGAATAAAAGAGGCTAGGGAATGAAAAGAAGTGAGACCATAAATTCAGAGAGCTTCCTCAATGCTATGGAGTGATGTGACTATACAGGCAAAAGAGGGATTGAGTGGAAGCTCGTGGTGGATGAGATAAAAGAAGAGTTTGTCTTGCATAATTGTGTGGATTTTAGGGTAATCTGTCTTGGAGTAAGATTTTTTTTTAAAGAGCAAAATTATTATTTGAAATGCTTTTTAAACTTTACAGAACATTATACATCCATGGGCATACCAAGTTGGATTTCACAGTCTGGCATACTGCAATTGAAAAAGCAGCAGGTACAGATGGTAATGCTTTACAAGATCAGCAGCTCAGCAAAAATGACGTTCCCATTATAGTGAACAGCTGTATAGCATTTGTTACACAGTATGGTAAGTATCACTGAGTTTTTATTCAACCCTTAGAACTGATTGTGTCGTTCTTACAGGTTTTTAAGTGGTACCTCTATTGGACTGAATTAAAACCCTTTATATTTGTAAGTATCCTAGTGAAAAATAAAGGCAGATTTACTGTTCAGCTAATTACCATTCCTTCTCCCAATAAGACTCATTTAAACTATACATTTTTACCATTTTCTCCTTCCTTTATATGCATAAAATATTACATAACATTGAAATAATCTAAATTATAATATGTACATAAAAATAGTAGATTATACGTTTTATTCAAGTAAGAAAAAATAGTAGATTGAAGACTATCTTTCAGAGATTACAAGGCTAGATTAAAGCCTACAGTGACACAACACATCTAAGCATGTTTTTAGAAGTGATGAATTGTGGAACAATATGTCAAATAATTTGCTTTCTTTGGCATACATAAAGTGTGCATGTAGTTTATATTCAGAAGCATAGCTATTAATTTTCACAATTTGTGCTCATTTTCAACAGATATTTCAGTGAATCGTTTGCAAATAAAAAATACATTGATCTGTACCATGGTCCAGCTTCATGTCAGTTTTATATGCTATGTTAGTATTTTAGATATGCCTGAAAGATATCCTCTGTTCTTCATGTTTATTTTCAAATGGTTATGAGTTCTTCAAATTCCTTTTGTTGCATATATCTTTCATACTGTAAATTTCTTGACCCTATTTTAAATGTAAAAATGTTAAAATGTTACCATGAGCCCTTTTAACCTGTAGATAAATGCCATTTATTTAGATTACAAATGTGGAAAAGAGGAAAATGATTTGATATTTTGGATTGTATTAAAAATTTTTATTCTCCTAATATTAGAGGTGTCTTTGGGTGTTTTTAATTTGAAAAGAAGGTACAAATAGTGAGAGGGCTGCAGTAAAGCATTGTGTTATTAGTTCATTGCTTCTTTTTTTGTTTTTATTATTATTATTATTATTATTATTATTATTATTATTATACTTTAAGTTTTAGGGTACATGTGCAAACTGTCACAAGAACAAAAAACCAAACACCGCATAGTTCATTGCTTCTTTATCGAGTGCTTGTTGTATGCCAGTCACTGGTCTCACTCTTAGAGACACAGTGGTGGAAGTAAAAAGTTCAAGACAAAGCTATGAATCATATCTTCTAGTATGGGAAACTGATAATACACTGATATGTAATAAAATATCAGAACTAATGATATGGATAAAGAAAACACTTTTCAGAAATTAAACTTAGGCATATTTTAATCTCTTGTTCTAGGGAGAGTGTCATTTTAAGTATTTTTCTTACTTTGTATGTAATTCAAGTGCAATTATTAATGTCCAGATTCATTATGTTTTTGTTATATATCTACTGAAAAAATATACATAAGGCCCACATATTTGGGCATTACTATAAAAGTTTCCTGCTATGATATGTTTTTCTTATTAGCTATAATCATCTGTTTACTTAAAAACAGAGGAAGGAGAATGTTACCTTCATTTGTTACAGTCACTCAGTGTTAGTACATTTTGCAGCTATACATGAATCACATATATGTTATGTTTTAGCAGGAGCATAACCTTATTGGGAATCTTCATACCATGTTAGTTTCATAATGGCATAAGGCCTTTCTTAAGCAAGAAATAATTAAAATACCTTGACTAGCTCTGATGTAGCCAATTTGATGTTTTTCTAGGGAAATCAGAATTTTCCTTGTGTTTATTTAAGTTTAAAATAACTCAGCATTCGATTTTTTCAACTAAAACTCATATATTATAACAACTTTATACCTCTATTACAAGATGCCTTCACTTGCATGTTAGAATAATAAAGCCAATGAAAGATTGTGTTTATATAGTTATACACACACACTTACATATGTACACACATATGTGTACATACATATATTCATATATATACACATATAGTCCCATATAACATATGATGTATATGTATTATATATAAATATGTGTCATATTTTTATATTATGTATAGTTATACATATAATTGTGTTTGTATTATATATCTACTGAAAGTATATACATAATCACATATTGGGCACTACTATAAGAAGCTTCCTGCTATGATAGTATGTTTATATCATATATATATTTATATTCAGAACGTTGGGGAAACCTCAATGCTGCCAGCATATATAGAAGAAAGATTTGACAGAAACTTAGAAAACACCCAGTGATTATAGGATGCAGATGGTTTCATTGTAGCAATTATTTTGAACCCCCTGACCTGTGGGTTAAAATCTCAAGACCAATTTTCTGTGCTCATTGTGTCATTGTGTCAAGGTTTGAACTTGACTGAGTTCATAGTATGACTCTTAGGGCTTTAATTTTTAAAAAGTAAATTACACTAGTTCTTGGGGAAAATTATTTCAGTTATATAAACAAAATTATGTTCAAATTATTTTTCAGTTAACTTACTTGAGTGCCAGCTATTAGAAATTCATTCAGCTGGGGATATACTATCTCAAACGCTTAGTCAGTATTGATTTTTGTAGAACTTGCTTATTCTTGCATTAAGCAGTCATTTATTGAATACGTGCTGAGTAGTTCTAGGCACTGTGTAACTGCCGGATATATACAGAGATATGTCACAGAAAATAAGACATAATTTTTGCCTTCTAGGAGTTTACAGATTTATGAATAAGAGACAAATACATGAGCAGTTACAAGTCAGTGTATAAAATTCTCCAGTAAAGAGGTTCAGGGGGTGCTACTGGTGTCCATGGTGTAGGGGTAAATTTTACCCAGAGAAGGCATGGAAACAGAGAGCTTCATGGGTAAAGCACAGTGCTTACCATGAGCCCTAAGAGAAAATGGGAGCTAGTTAGAAGAAGAGGATAGGGACTCCTGGAGGAGAAACAGTGTGTGCCAAGGTATCGAGTCACAAAGTTTGTGCTGGGAGCTTTGTGGTATTAAATGTGGCCAGAGCTTAGTGTGAGAAGGAGGAGTTGATCAATATAAAAGGCAACAGGTTAGGCCAATTCAGGTAAGGTTTTATATAGCAAACTAAAATCCTCAAACTTTGCCGCATAGGCAGCAGGAGGGCAGCATTCAGATTTTTAAGCTTGTTGCTAATACATACAGACCTGAATTTTAGATCATGCTGTTATCATTGTTGAGACACACAGAGGGCTGCATAAGAATATGGGCAAGGAGTTGTGACAATGTAGTAAGAACTCAGTCCACAAATAATAGCATATGGGATGGAAAGGAGAGGGCAGTTCTGAGAGTGAGATCATGATGAAGAATCTATGTGATGCAGTACTGCATTTTTTGTTTTTAATGTGCTGATTGAGAAAGAAATACTCTGACTTGTAAAGGGCTAGGGAGAAGGCAATGCCATATATTGAGGCAGAGAGGAACAAGATAAAGAACATGGTGGGGGTGGAAGGTGAGGTAGTAAACAGGGCAGGAGAATAAATTCCTTTGGGTTATTTTGATTTGCCATAAGATGTATGGGTGTGTGTGTGTGTATGTTGCATGCATATGTAATGGTATGTATATATATATGTGTGTATGTGTGAAATCATAGAAATTAAAACCTGAGTTAAAATGTTTATGTAGAAGTGATGAGGTTGGATGGGTTCTCACCCAGTGGGCAGGAAGACAAGAGAATTGAGGAAGGATCCGTGGAATGACCAGTAAGTATTAGATGAGCAGAAAAAATTAGAAGACTGAGAGAGCAGTCACAGAGGGAAGGGAGAAAAAAGAGATATGAAATTATGATGTCATGAAAGTTAGGGGGTTAAAAGAATTTACAGGGATTCGTTCAGAATGTCAAATGCTACAAGGAGTTCTCCCTAGATAAAAACCGAAAAGCATCTAGAAAAAAAAGAACGTTGTTAATATTATTGATGAAGGTTGACCCCAACAGAATGGGGATTGGGCAGAGAAGCAAGATTGTGTGGTCAAAGGATTAACAGGCATATGAGACAGTAGAAAGAATAAATATAGAAAACTCAGCCTGGTTGTGAAAGGAACAGGGCAAAGAAGCCTGGGAGGAGGCAAGGGATGCTTTTGGGGTTTGAATTATTGTCATTGTCATCATCACTCTTCCTCCTAACCACTGCTCCTTTTATTTGGTATGGAGCACTTCATGAATCAGTAACCATGAAAAAGAGGTAACCCAACTCTCCATTGGAAATAAGGTGAAGATGGGAGCATACAGAAATTAATATACAATATAGGGGCAGGTGGTTGATGACATTTATACCAGAGAGCCTCACTTTTGTCAGTGAGAAATGGAGGTAAGTTGTTTGCTGGGAGACTAAGTGAAGATAGGGCACTTTAAGAAAAAGAACATTTGAAAAAGATACTATGGAGAGCTGGAGGAAGGACTGATCAGGGGCTTGCCAAAAGCTGAGGCTGCAATGATTTGCTCATTAGGTTTACATTTTAAATACTAAAATCAGGAGTAAAAAGCCTTTCCTGCTCATGCATGTTTATATCATCTCTTGCGTAATGATTTCATCATCTTCTCATCTCACCACAAACATTTGTTTTGTTTTAAAAATATCAAACTGGCTTTTGAATTTAGACTTTTAAAATATAACTTTTTTTTTAAACAAAGGTTTAGGATGCAAATATATCTATCAAAAGAATGGTGATCCTTTGCATATAAGTGAACTCCTGGAGAGTTTCAAAAAGGATGCAAGAAGCTTTAAATTGAGGGCTGGAAAACATCAGCTTGAAGATGTGACGGCTGTGTTGAAAAGTTTTCTCTCTGACATTGATGATGCACTGCTTACTAAGGAGCTCTACCCATATTGGATCTCTGCTTTAGGTAATATTTATACAGATATTTGTAGATATGTGTGTGTGTGTGTGTGTGTGTGTGTGTGTGTGTGTGTGTATATATATATAATAGACCATAATACATGCTTGCCTTTTAATACTTAGACTTTAAACATCTTTGATAAGCTGAAATTTTAATTGAAAGAAACAATGTACATAATGGCTGAGAACGGAAATTATATAAATATCAATAGCTGTTTCTCTCTACCTCAAGAGAAATTCAAAATATTCACTAAATCGTTTGGTATATACTTAGTTTTCAATGGATTTCTTAGTGCATACTTTGCTTCAACTTTGGAATGTTACAGTCAAGTCCATGTGTGCTACTAATTTCTCATTAAAAATAAAATGAAGCATTTACTACTGGATACATTTTGCAAGATTTTCACCCATGACTCTTTTGTGTTTCTTCTATTATGTGTTCTACATCTTTAGTGTATATAACAATTTTTTTAACTTTTGCTTCATTTATTCTAGATTCCATCTAATGAAATAGAGTTTTGTTATACACTGTAAGAAAAGCTAATTAAGAGATGACCCTAGAAAAGGAGTTTATTAAATCCCTCATGGGTCAAATTAATTTTAGTAAAACCTGTTTTTAACCTCCGATGATTTAAAACAAGTCCTTTTATTGAAACATTACAATAACAAAGACTTAAATATAAGCATTGCCTTTAATTCCACCTTTTTACTGAAGCTACTTTTATTTTTCCATATTATAGTCCTTTTCTCCACTTTTATAATTTATGTATATGACATTTTTATTTTTATTAATAAACCATAAGCATTTCTCATATATCTATAATATTTTCCAAATGATAATTTTTATTTCTCTTTTGTTCTAGGTTTTAAAACTTACTTTGGAATTATTCCATAATTATAATGTGTTTGTCTCTTATATATTTAATCTCTTTCAAGATTTGGAAAATGGCTTTTGAATCTGGTCACATGGCATTCCTCTATTGAGAAGTAATTTTCCTCATTGAAAGTATTTGTTTAATCTAAAACAAGTGATATATTTAAAGAGATTAATTTTCAAATGATGTCACAAAACATGCACAGTTTGAAAATTATCCCAAGAATGACCCTAGTTAGTGTCAGCAAAAGTAGCATTATAATGAAAATAAAGCTTCTCACGATATAACTACCTTTCAGAAGTCTTTCATTTGCCTTCTAATGTTTCTCAAATCAGTAGGGTTCACCGTAATCACAAGAAGAATTAAGTGTATAATTTTCTAAGATATAAAACACAGAGCTAAATACATTGCTTTAAGCTCAGTTACCTTGCACCCCTCATTTTTGTTTTAAGAAATTGTATTGAAATGTATGAAGCTGTTTAGAGTATCTCTACTTTATAGACTTATAATTTGTCTTTATTATAAAATTGGTTATCAGTAGTACATGGCAAGACTGGGCACAGTGGCTCACGCCTATAATCCCAGCATTTTGGGAGGCCAAGGCAGGAGGATAGCTTGAGGCCGGGAGTTTGAGACCAGCCTGGGCAATATAGTGAGACCTTGTCTCCACAAAAAATAGAAGTGTTAGCTCAGGCATGATGTGCTCCTGTAGTCTCAGCTATTCTGAAGACTGAGGTGGGAGGATCACATGAGCCCAGGAATTCCAAGCTTCAGTGAGTTGTGATGGTGCCACTGTACTCCAGCCTGGGTGACAGGGCTGAGACCCTGCGTCTTAAACAACAACAACAACAGCGACAAATATATATTTGCTAAAGTTGTCAAATTGAGTGACAAACAAGTCTTCACTGTTGTCAGTCTACCAGAACAAGGTAGTCAGCAGGGGTAGGAGTGTTCACCTTTCACTTGCATGTGAGTTCTTGGAGAATTTATTTGGAGAAGGCTTTGAATACTGGGTCAAGTAACCTTTAACTCCTTTGCTTTTGCCAACAGTATAGTTTAGCCGGACCCTTCAAAAGTGGCCATGTTGGTCCTGAAAAGAATAAACCAGTACTGTCTGAGTGAATTCATAAAACTCTTTTGATGTACTGTATACCTGAGGTAGAGAATGCCTTATAGCCCTGTACCACCTATATTTATATGACATATGATCTGTTCTTCTAGGAGGACTGTTAACTTATATGTTTCGTTGCATTGCTCATTGTATTTTCTATATGGCCTGAAATCATTCCTGAGTTTTACTTTCAATTTATTTAGCTTTATTTTGAAAATATCATCTATTTTATAAGGTTTGTGAAAATATGCATACTAGCATGACTTTTTGTTTTAAGCATAGTAGTGTTAAATTTTAAGGAATAAATGCAATTTCTCCTACAGTTAGAAACTGGATAACGCGAGGATAAATGTTTGCATTATACTGGGAATTATACATAATTAATTTCCAGTAATGTCTTTGAATGTAATTTGGGTGTTTCCCCCTCTTTCTTATAGAGAGTCATCTACTAGTGCACTTAATTCAGTATACTCATGTGTATGGCTATTGATTTCATGTACAGGCTAAATCAGTACAAAAGAGATATCACTTGCAATTTTGAATAGGTGTGCACTTGAAAACTGTGTCATACAGAGTTTCTTACCTAGCCAGGGATCCTAATGTCCTTTACAAGTGACTTTGTACTTTTAAGACATCATTAGCGTGCTGCTGATTTTCTGTGAATAGAAGAGGTAAGGCTAAGCAAGAAATAAAATAGTCTTGTTTCCAAAGATAGTTGCGAATTGAGAGGAAATAATAAGTGCGGTCTCCTTGAGTTACCAAGTCAGCACAAGTGATTTATTTAAAGAATGATCTATTTCCACTTCAGGTAGTATAGGCTAAACTGTCACTGCATGCCCTCTACAGAGAATTTAGATCTTTGGGGGTTTCTGTCTCTAGTTTCTCCAGATATTTGCCTTCTTGGAGTCAGGTGAGTGGAGGGTAAGTCCTTCTCATCCTCCTCTCCATAAACCAACAAATTTCTGTTCATGACAAAAGCAGGAGGTCTATCATCCTCTAAATCCAGATTGTAGTTATTAAGGCCTGGGCTTGACTTCTTCCATTGCACTCTCACCTTTTCAAAAGATTTGAAAGTACCCTTTACCTGGATCGAAGGGGTACTGTACAGTTCATAGTTCCAGGATGGTTCATAGCTTTGGAAAGATTTTTATAATTTCATGAGAAATAAAAATCAGAAATGTCATTTTCAAATACAAATGATAAAACATTTCCATAGCCAGAGTTAAAATACTTTTGGCTTAACTCTTCAGTTTGTACTCCAGTTTGAGTAATTAATTGAATGTATTCCTGTTAAGTTAAAGTTCAGTATTCCATAAAGTAGAAGATAAAAAAATATAATCCCACCTAACCTTCTATTTTAAAAGTTCTTTATTTTAAATTACAAATTATAAGAACTAGAGCACATAATACTGGAATGTTATGTAAATAAATGCTTTTCCAGATTAATAGGCAATTACTTTAGAACTTTGAACGATTGTCTACTGAAACCTGATTGTATCACTTATTAAAATGCATTTGTTTGTGACTATTTTACAATACTGCTGATAGACAAATCCATAACATAGATAATTAGTTTAGATCTCAAGATTGTTTTTTTTTTTCCCCTTCAGATACGCAAGATGACAAGGAAAGAATTAAAAAATATGGAGCATTTATACGTTCTCTTCCAGGGGTCAACCGAGCAACACTAGCAGCTATCATTGAACACCTGTATAGGTGGGTAGATGAATGAACTTTTCTCGACATTTCAAACACAGCACTCAATAAGTCATTATTTCTTATGTGATTGTGAATCTTTCTACATATCATAAGAACTCACCTTAGTCTCTCTTTCTGTAATTGAGTCACATTTACAGATAAATAGCACTGAGAATTTCTTAATCAGAAATAATTGTATACAGTGTCCTCAAATGCATCTGATGCATAAGCAAGAATTTAAAAACTCACTTGGTTTGGAAGCTGGAGAATAAAGGATGTGCAGGGACCAGAATTCTGTAACAAGAATCTGTCTGTGATGACAGTATTTTCTCATGGTGGACATTTCTTTATTATCAGTTTATATCTTACCTGACCTTTATATTTTGGTATCAGGCTATTGATCCAGTGAGGAAATTTTAAAAATCAAAAACAATTTTGTATGTCAAGGCATGAAGGTCTCCTTGCATTTGGGAAGATATGAGGAATGTAATGGTGACTTTACCAATGAGGTCTGAAGGATGAGGACATTTGAAAATAATCTTTTAAGTTAAAACTAGTTTTTTTTTTTTAAATCTTAGCAGGAATTATTACAAAAAGTTAAATAAATATAAATTTTGATTAAGGAATATATTGTAGCTCCCTGAATGGATGAAATACTCTCTTGAGTAAATTTCTGTAAAGCTGAATTTTACTAAAAGTACCTTATTTGCAGTCTCAATTTAGAAATGTTTCACAATTTGTGTTCTTTCCTCTTGTTCTTTTCTTTCCCAACCACTACTTCTCATTTATGTCAGCTCCATTATTGTAAAACTGATTTTCTTATTGCATCATACAAATATAGTCCACATTATATAGTCCTATCTCTATGCCTGTGAGATGTTGAGACAAACTTTAATATAGAGAATTTTAGCGTGCAGCATGGAATTATAGAGGATAAATTGAATGATTCATTGTGTGTTGTGGTCCAGGGGATGCTTCTATGCTTCAGATTTAAAGGGACATATGAACTGGGCGTGAAAGAAGAGTAGGAGAAATGAGTGAAGGATAATGTCTGGGACATAGGAGTACTAGAAGATGACAGAGTTATAGTTGGCTGGCAGGAAGTTGTGAAAGGCTTTGTAGGTCATGCAAAAACATTTGGATTTTATCCTTTAAGTGATAAGAAGTAACAGATCAAATGTGTTAGGATAATAATCCCTATGATGGTATTGTTAGGGAAAATGTAGCATAGAGACAGATAAACTAACTAGGAAACAGTTTTGTTGAGTTTCTGGTGAGAAGACCTGGGAGAGAAGGGACTGGGCAAGCTGAATATGGAACACTTGGAAATGTTAACACCTCGGAGCAGAGAAGTAAAGGAAGAAAAGGAAACACTATATTATACCTATTTTGTCCCAGAAACTAAGGCAGCCACTTAAATTAAAGACAAGAGAGGTGAAAAGTACCAAAGGGGATGATACTGCAGAAGGAAGTCCCAAGAAATGCAGGAATGTCCTTAAAGATAATGTCCTTAAAAGACTGAGAAGTAAATTGGATGAGGACAAGTCGATTTAGCCTTTAATTCAATCCCTACCCTAGCTAAAAGAGCATTTCCTCCATCAGTAATATCCTCTTAATTCCATTCGCCAGGTGTTTATCATGCACCACAATGTAATTAAAGAGTTTCTGACTGTGAGATACATAGATTCTAGTAACAGAGACAGACATGCAGATAAATGTTCCAGATGTTTACAGTTAAGTGTACTGTAAAAGCATAGACATTGTTTTGAGAGGGGTGTTCACAATTATCGCATCCTCTTCTATTAAATTCCAGTTCCTTTTGCATCTTGTAAATCACGTGTGATGATTGCACTTGCACCATCTCTGCTATGCAATTTGGTATTTTATTATGAATTCCCTACATTAACATATGTATTGCTATCATGTTTATTCACCTTTTCTTGTAGCTACCTGAATCTGTGTTCTTCATAGATGGGAATGTCTAGCTTAGTCTTACTACATTCATTTGATGGAGTTACTATATTCATTTGATCAAGTGTGCCACTTACAGTTCTTGTCTGTTACATTTTTAGCAATGTAACTTTCCCTTTCTTAGGGATGATGCTTCAGGGAGTTGTTTTGGTTTTTTTGTAAACTTTTAAGTTCAGGGGTACAGTGTGTAGGTTTGTTACACAGGTAAACTTGTGTCACAGGGGTTTGTTGTACAGATTATTTCCTCATCCGGGTATTAAGCCTAGTACCCATTAGTTATTTCTCCTGATCCTCTCCCTCTTCCCACTCTTCACCCTCCATTAGGCCCCAGTGTATGTTGTTTGCTATGTATTCTCATCATTTAGCTCCCACTTATAAGTGAGAATATGCAGTATTTGGTTTTCTGTTCCTGTGTTAGTTTGCTAAGGATATTGGCCTCCAGCTCCATCCATGTTGCTGCAAAGGACGTGATCTCATTCTTTGTTATGGCTGCATAGTATTCCATGGTGTTTATGTACCACATTTTCCTTACTCTGTCATTGATGGGCATTTAGGTTTGATTTAATGTCTTTGGTTTTGTGAACAGTGCTGCAGTGAATATATGTGTGTCTGTGTCTTTATAATATAATGATTTATATTCCTTTGGGTACATACCTAGTAATAGGATTGCTGGGTTGAATGATATTTCTGTCTTTAGGTCTTTGAGAAATTGCCACACTGTCTTCTACAGTGGTTGAACTAATTTACACTCCCAGTAACAGTGTAAAAGCATTCATTTTTCCCCATAACCCCTCTAGCATCTGTTATTTTTTTGACTTTTCAGTAATAGCCATTCTGACTATTGTGAGTGTGAGATGATATCTCATTGTGCGTTTATTTTTTTTTAATTACTTTATACTTATTCGTAAACAGTTTAACAACTCTTTTAAGACCCCAGTGTTATAGCCTACTGATTGAAAGAGTTGACTCCTTTGTTCATTTCTGTTCATTATAAAAAGCCATTCTTAGTTATATCCAAGAAAAATGTAATTGCATTTTAAAGTAGTCTGCCTTGTGATAATATTTTATTTGGAATAACTGTACGGACACACGGGCCCAGATATTCTTTCTCATTTGATTTGCACCTTCTGGAAAATTTAGCCCAGGTTGGCACCTGGAATTTGGAACTGTCAATTATATGTCTAATGACCTACCTTTTTTGCCTGTTTTCTACATACCTCCTGCCCCATTTCCTCCTCCTATGCTGCAGCCCCACAAGTCATTTTACGCCATTCTGCAAGCATACTTCTATACTTTGGCCACAGGTTGTTTTATAGTTTGCAATTGTTTGAATATGGTCAGCCCTTTCTCTAAATCAACAATAAAGTATGACTTTGTAACTTTTACTAATCTATTTAACAGTACTTTTTCTCATGTTCTTAACTAGATTATAAGCTACTTAGAAGAAAGAACCATGTGTTTTTAAGTCACCATTGTATCTTTTATGTCAGAGAATTCCAATATTGCTGTGTTTAAAAATTGATAAACTGGCTTTCTGTTCTATGAAATTTCCAGATAAAAGCGTATCATAATAAACTATGCTTTTCTCTGACAGGGTTCAGAAATGCTCAGAAATCAATCACATGAATGCCCATAATTTGGCCTTGGTCTTTTCATCCTGTTTGTTTCAAACGAAGGGACAAACTAGTGAAGAAGTGAATGTAATTGAGGACCTAATTAATAATTATGTAGAAATATTTGAGGTAATTATTTTGTATCCTGCCTTTGTTAAAATGGTTATAATGTCACTGTTTGCCAACAAATATATATGTTGTAGGGTGTTATTATTCAGATCTTTATTCATATTTAGAAATACATAAAATAAGGAATAGTCATATTTTTTTAAATTATAGATATAAGTAGCTTTTAAGCTATAGTCATTATTTAAATTTGGTTGCATTTAAAACTTTTTACCATCTGATATCTGTTTGACAGAATATTTCTATTTATAGGATTTTTGCATGTGTTTTCTTTTTCTTCATGTGTATGAATTATATCTACTTAGAAGTGTGAAGTTATAAAATGAACAATTCATTGATAAATACCAGACTCTTAAATTCTGCAGTTGAAAGCCCTTTGGTTTTTTCTTTTAGTTGTGTCCCCAGTTGGAAACAAATAACATTCTAAAATATTATTATTCTATGGTGTTTTACTAAGTCATCTGTTTTAATTGACTTTTTAATTTTCCATTTTATAAAGTTAATATTTTCATGTTTCATCAGAAAACTGTTGGAGTAGGGATGATTTCTTGGTTCAAAGAAGTAAAAATAGGGGAAATAAGCCAAGGATTCAAATTGGTGGATTTGGGCAAAAGGTCCAGTTCTATTATATAACTAGTTGTAGCACCTCAATTTTGTCATTTAACCTTTTGAACATTCCCTTAAATGGTGTTTATGAGTCCAGTTGTTTTCCGGAAGTATGGCTGTACCACATGAAGTCAAGACAGTTAGTGTAATTGGTTACCATTGTAGAGTTCTTACATTCTTATTATAATCACTTATCATAAGACAAGAAAAAGGAGCTATTTTAATAAAACAAAATATCACAGTCTGTATCTTAATTTACATAGGAATAGACACCAGATTATGGGATTTTCTTTGCTCTTTGATCTCCTCTTTACTTCTTTCTATATGTGTCCACTGTTTTTGATCAATAGCAACTTCTTTGCAATAATCTGATGCTGAGAAAATAAAGATTTAGAAAAATATGATGTGTGGCTTACATGCTGTCTCTATTTTCTGTATTTGTAGTTTTCCATTAATAAAATGGTTATCTTCATAGTTATGTTAAACTTTACCTAAATGATGGAAATTTAATAAGCACCTAATGAACATTTCAGTTTGATACATGAGCTTTGTTTCTCAACCTACATAAACTTAAGCCAGTCATCAGATCCTTTGCTTAAGTTTCCTAAGAAATAGGACTTCCATCAATGCAATTGCAGCCTGAAGTAGTATCATCATAAAATATTTTGAACTTTAGGATACTCTATCTTGTTGGCTTTGTTTCCAACCTAGCTGTGTGGGCTCATATTGATTCCGATGGCCATTCTCATTTATTTTTAAGTTGTTAGTATTTAAATTCCTGAAGATTACATGAGGATGAGTGTCATCACTCTTCGTATTCTACATTATTAGAATGTCCCGAATTATATTTTAAACAGGTTAAAGAAGATCAAGTCAAACAAATGGACATAGAAAATAGCTTTATTACCAAGTGGAAAGACACCCAAGTGAGTAGTAATAGTTAGATCTCTAAATAATTAAACAAAACAAAAACTTCCATTGTAAGTAAAGACATTTGCTGTGTGTATTTTCAAGTTCCTATTTTAAGCAAAGTAAAAGTAATGAGTGAAAAAAAAACTAATTGGTTGTGTAATTCAGCAACCTGATACATATATGCAAAATATGTTAAAGTAAATTTTTAAAAATAGAAAATCAGTTTTAATTTACCTTTCAAGGTTTTCTTTATAAAATCAACTTTTGTGTATAAAACCATGACTGAAAATGCTAATGGATTTCAAAGGAAGCATTTAAAACCAAAGAAATACTTGGAGTAAGTTGAAAATTCAGACAGCCTAGTGATTCTTTCTATTGTTATTTTGAAACTATAAATTATTTCTTATATGCTTTTGCTTTGCATGCTTTCATATGATTGTATTAATGGAATGCATCTAATTTGATCTTTGTAGCACATTCTAATTTTTGTCCTAAGTTGACTTTTCTATATCCTGTCCTGTTTTCCTCAGTCACATTATACTGGATTTTTGTGTTCCGGTTGCACTATGCTTGTTTGGTGAATATTCACTGGAATTTCTTAAGGTTGATGATTAGTCATCTTCTAGTAACTAGGAGTTAGAGTGGATTTGGGGTACCAATATAAATGATAGAAATGGATCAGATGTGCTCTGTTTACAGATACATAATGAGGCAAATGCTTTTTTGTTAGTCAGACATTAAATTCTCCTCAGTCCTGAAATATCCACAACTAACTAGAGTCATTGAAACTGTCATTCCATATAAAGAAAATAGAGGAAGGCCTAGATCAGTACTAATACTATGATATTAATGAATTATTTTCTCCATTTGACCCAGAGTAATTATGCAGCTTCCAAAGGAGTCAGCTTTAACCTTAAAAAATCTAGGTCATTATCAATTATCTTAAATTCTCACTTTTTTTGGGAGCAGGGAGGAAGTCTTTAGTCATGAAATAAAGGATTGTGTGAGGCTGAGAGGTAAACTTTAACCACACTATCTACATTGTTATTAAAAAAGTTTGAGTATCCTTTTGCATTTTTTATCTTTTATATTCATATTACAATAAAGAAAGAAGTTTTGAATGCTTTCAGTTTAGTCTGTATATGTAAGTAAAAATAATAGTATTTGGAAAAGATAAGTAAAAGAGTCTGGGAAAATCTGTTTTTTTACTTAAATTTTTCCTCTAATCCATTTAAAACTGTCTTCTGGAGTATTTTTTTCTGACATTCAGTCTCTTTGTCTTACCCCTGTTTGAATTTCTTACCTATTCTTCTTTTTTATTTCACTCTATGAGTTCTTTGTATTTACTTTTTAAGTTTTTTTTTTTTTTTTTAACTTTTTAAGTTTTAAAATGTGTCCTTCCTGGAGAGCTGTTTATGCAAACATAGTGAAAAGCAAAAGTGTCAACTGTATCTTTTCCTTACTGAAATGTATCTGTAGCATTGAAAGTCAGGAGGAAAAACTGGAAATAAGCTTTTCTAAGCCTGTAATGCCAGAAAAATGAAGGAACTTTTTCAAAGTTCATCTTGAATGTTTTCCCCACAAAATTTTTTTCCCCACAAGTTTACTCATTAGATTTTATGCTGAGGTGAATTTAATTTGAGAATGATTTCTTGGTTATGATCTTTTTTATTTAAATCAGGTGATACTGTTTCTAATTGGTTACATAACTTAAGGGAACTTCTGAAAAAAGTTACTCAAAATATTTTTCATAGATTCATTTGGTTCTTTGTTAACCTTCTATACTGTTAATCTGTATAGTGATATGACATCGTAAGGCCTTTTATTTTCAGGCTTGCATCTTCTTCACTTTGTCTGTCTTTTGGGATATAATAATGACCTAAATTAGTACTTAATTCTTGGCCAAAGATAATTAAAAACTTCTTTTTATTGTCTGCCATATTCCATGAATGACATCACTTTTATTTTTCTTTCTAAATTTATGTTATTTGTAGTTTTAATATAGCTCTGACCTAGTTTATCCTCAAAGTTCAATTTTCAGGCATATCTTCTCTTTAAAAACGTAGCAAGCCATAATTTGCCTTTTAAATATTGGTATCATGCACACATTATAGCTTGAAGCAAAACTTCATGTGTTTTGTTTTCACCCCTCATTTTGTTTATCCTGTTAACGTACATGCTGATGGCTCCTACAACTTCTTTTGTCACAGCCAGCATATATCTATTGTAGCTGGATTCATTATTTTAGGAAAAATGTAAGGTATTTGAGAGTACTAAGCTCCTGAGTAAGAGATAAAAAAGAAAATCATTGTGGTTGTTGTTGCTGATTATAACATTTGTGTAAATGCCTTGTCCTTAACCATATGTGGAAATGGGCACATCATGCTTGTGAGCAGGGGAATTGAGCTTGTTTCATTGTTATAAAATATTCAGAAATATGACTGGGGCTTTATAACTGTCTTCAGTTTCAAATGTGTGTTTTTACAATATGTTTATCTGTGTTGTTTGTACCTCTGCCCTTTTCTAGGTTTCCCAGGCTGGAGATTTGTTAATTGAAGTATATGTAGAAAGGAAGGAACCTGACTGTAGTATTATAATTCGGGTAAGTTCTAAAGGTGGATGTAAAGAGGACTGTTGGAAGTCACAAATGTTAGCATTATTTTATATATTTTGAATTTTCCATTATTATATTTTATATTACCTCTCCAGTTCAAACGACTGACAACATAGACTTTTTATAGTGATATCCCCCAGGAATTCTGTATTTTGATCGTTTGGAAAGAGAACATCTTATGTGCTTTGGATTACGTGTTAAGATTTTCTTCAAGTTCTGGAAAATACCCCGAGCTTAAATACTTGTTCCTCCCCTTCCTAGCTTCCTAACGTTAGACAAGTTATTTGCTCTGAGCCTCAGTCTTCTCACCTGTAAAATGAGGAAAAATCACAGTATTACATCATAGCATTGATGTGAGGATTCAATAAGATAATGCATGTAAAACCCTTAGCACATTGCTCAGCATGTAAGTGTTTAATAAATAACTATTACTACTAGTGCTGTTACAATTAATAATAATCTCTCACCCTTGTTTTCTGTACTTTAGCATCCAGTCTTCCAATTGATTTGAATATAAGTCTGGGATATTTATTTGGATAACTCTTTTCTCCCTTGAGAGTACTGATCATTTGTGATGAATTAAAAATAGATGTTTGTCATGCTACTATATTTAGTAATTTGTCTGCCTTACAGATAGTAACTGATATTTCAGGTCGCTATTTGGTAAGACTGCTTTATTTGTATGAACAGTAGACATTCTGCCATGTAACAGAAATTTGGCTTTAGCTACTTATCTTTTTTAAAGTCCAGGATTAAACAGTCACAACATTAGATATATTTGGACTTAAGTTAAATATAATTTGATTTTAAGTTTTGTGTTTCTAATGATTATGAATTGTAACTATACACCATTAAGTACATTACTTAGTACATGAAGCTGAAATATTAATACTATAATTATAGGTTTTGTCTTTATGAGGCATTTGCCTTGCCACTCCTTGGCCATGTCATATTTCTTATACTGAATGCATAATGCTGATCATAAGAGATGTGAGGAACTAGTAAAGACCAATTAGCACAAGTTCATCACTAATGCTGGAGAAGGTATTCAAAGCTCGTGACTTAAATCTATACACAGGCTCTTTAATAGCGCATTTTAATTTTATCTTCTAAAGTCACAACAGAAGTTATAATTGAGCCATGTTCTTATGTTATCCGGTGTGTTTAGATAAAGGACTTTCCAGTTTCACCTATAGTAACTCCAAATGCTCTTTAGAAAATAACAAAAACTATTTAAAACCAATTACTTAGGTTTTAATGCTTATGATTCTGCAAAACCCTTTAGTTACATTTATCTCTGCTAATTATTACCTCAACCCATGGAGGTAGATGAAGCAGGTGATGTTCCGAGTTTATAAGAATGGAAACTGGGAAGTAAGAATACTAAGGCCAGAAATACAAACCTGGGTCATCATAATCTCGACTGGACGTTCAGTATACTGATCTGTATATTCTGTAGAGTAATAATTTCCCAAGTGTGGAGTGTTAGGTGTTACTAAAGAGGAGCTTTTGGTCTCTCTTGATGCAAGGAATAGAGTTCTGGTCTTCCTATTTCAGACCAAGGTGCTTCCTGCTGCCTGTTTCACAAGTGGGTTTCTCAATAATTTATTATTTTTTAAAGAAAGTGCTAGCCTTAAAAATATTGTTTGTTCATGCATATCAACAGCATCACTGAAATGATTCAACTACTCCATACTGCTTGGTGTTCTCTGTTATTCCTAGATGCTATAACAAGTTTTTTTCTTTTAAGTTTATATTTCTTTAGGCTTTTCTAAATAGAAAATAGTGGACTTCATTGTATAATTATATTCCAAAAAAGCACTAAATTTCATAAAATACAAAAGGTAGACTTTGCGAGTTACCTGCAGTGAAATAGGTTTTTTGTTATTTATGTATGTGCAATATGCTTATGGGTAATTATGGGCAAGAGAAATGGAAACAAATACATTTCTAAAGAACTTTTAGTAGAGACATCCTTTTACTGAAAATGTGCAAATCAAGTTGCAACTGCAGTATTATAATGTTTAAAACATCATTATGACTAAATTCTAATTGAAGAAAGCCATTTTGCTTTTGGCCAGCATGCACTTAAGATTGGCATAAGCAAAAACAAAAAGAAACAAATAAAAAATTCCAAAAGTCCCTGAAGAGGTGATGTGCTTATACAGTGGCCTCAGGCTTTGGGACTTTCGTAGAACCGACCCCCAGGTTGGCATTGCAGACTCTGACATCTGCCCTGGAATCCTGGTTCCAGCATACTTTGGTATCCCACCATCTGTCACTTGGCATGGCAGGGCACACCACAGACTACCAAGACCCTGGAGCTTTTTGGCATGACCGATAGCCATCGACTGTGTATAATTTAGAATCTAGGCTGAATAAACCAAGTCACTCTACACTCTTAATTATAGAACTGTTGAGTAAAAATTTTACATGTAGACGACTGTTGGATTCATTGTCTGGCGAAGGTCATTCCGAATGTAATTAGGTACATTCTTTCCTTCTGAGTGGTCTAATTGCTCAGTAAGAGATTAAAAAATTCTCTTATGTCTATATTGTAATCTCTTTTTGTACTTATGTACATTTTATGGAAAAGATCTGAACATGCTGTTTTCTGTATGGGATTAGGGAAGCTGGTTTTAACCATGCTCAAAATAAATTCAAGATATCATTAAATGGTGGATGGGGAATATTATTGACCTAGCATAAGGCTACTTCTGTGTCTAACACGTTTTTTGAAAAAATATTACTTCTCTTACAGATATCTCCTGTGATGGAAGCAGAAGAATTAACTAATGATATATTAGCAATAAAAAATATTATTCCTGCAAAAGGTGATATTTGGGCCACATTTGAAGTCATTGAAAATGAAGAGCTAGGTAAGTGATTTTTATGCTAGGGATTCTTAAATTACTTATACTATAAAAAGTACTCTTTAAGACAAGACTTTATAAACATTTTATGTCTTAACATCTTGTTATGATTTTTTTTACCTTATTGCATGTGTTAATATATGTTTGAGGTTGCCTTTTTATGATTTTACTCATCAAAATAATTATATTACCTTATTGACTATAAAAATACAGTGCAAGACTTTAGGTACCTCTTTTGCTGCCTCAGAAAAGAAGACCTTTGTTTATAAGGACAAGCGATTTGATTTGGCACAATATTCTGAGTGGTATGAATTACTATTATTTAACAAGAACAAGGAATGTTGATTTAAAATATTGTTTACTATATAAAATAATTTTAAGAGCAGCAGAAGCTTCATTTTTTCTTTTTCTTTTTTCTATCTTTAGTGAATCACATATTTTGTTGTCTTTCATCTCCAAGATGCCTAGGGATAAAGGGAGCATTTAAAGCACCTTGACTACCCCAACAGTCAAGTGCTGAATGAGCTTAACATTTTAATAACACCATGTGGTTTCAAAGACCTCCAGAAAAAAAAATAATACACAGAATGTCTTTGTACCTTCACCATCTGTCTAGCTGCTACCTACTAAGGTCTTGGGACACTTTGGAGTATAGCTGCCAAACTGCCAAAAGGAAAATCTTGCCACCCGCAAGCTTAGGATAAAAATTAAAATTCAATGTTTAAAATACCCCATAGTGTGTTATTAGGAGTGTTGCAATAAGTGATAAAATGAAACGGGATTGTCAGTACTTTGTCTTTATGTTTTTATTCCTGTATTATGATTGTGCACAATTCTTTAAAATTTAAAATGTTTCAATGTTATTTTTAAATATACATTGCCAAGATCTAATGACAATGGTACTTTGATGTCAGTTCACAATGTCTCCCTCAATCGGTCTCAGTCCTCCTCGTGCACAGAAATACTCTGGCAAATGACTCCTATGACCTCCCAACTGTCAAGTTCCCAGATTCACATCTGGGTTCACTTTACCTAACCTTCTGTGGCATTTATTGTTAATGACTATTCCCTTTTTATTTGATGATCTTCACTCTGTTTTCCATACTGCCTGGATTCTCTTTATGATTTTCTGTTCATTTTACCTCTTTTGTAGATTCTCCTTATTCTGTTTTCTAAACATTGGGTTTTCCTTGCTGCAACATCCTTTGCCATCTTTTCTCATGTTACCTGTTTTATTTTTTATTATTATTAGATAATCTCTTCTATTTTTTGTGCTTGGCTAACATGTATTAACTGGTGTTTCCCAAATATACCTTTGTTCTTCCTCCATCTGGCTCACACTCTTACCTCTTTTAAAACCTAGACTAAAATTTTCATTGTACTTTGTCTCATTTCTCTTTATAGTACTTATTACCTTGATTTGTACTTGTCTCTTTTGATGGGAGTTCCTTGGAAAGTAGGAGCAATTCTGTTTTTTTTTTTAATCTCTAATGTCTAGCATAGTGCCTAGTATATAGGAGCCATAAAATCTGTTGAATAAGTGAGGCATGATTTTGTATGACTCTGTGGTACAAGGGTGACAAAGTTTTTATTTTTTGTCTTTGTTTAATTTTAAAGAATGGGTCACTTGGTTACCAGCTTTGTTATATTTGTGCGTAAAGGTTAACTGTCAGCATTATTGCCAGAAATATCTTTCCACATTACAAATTGGTTTACATTGTTCCACCACATAAAACCCTTTATTTCCTCATTGCATATTTATCCTTCACAGTCTAAGTGAAATGTCTCTTCCTTCATGATGTTCACACTGATGTCTTATCATTTGTTTAAAAATCTATAATACTGTATACTATATGACTTATAGAATAGCAATGTGTATATACCTGGTTCTGCCCTAGACTATACTTTTCTTAGGGCATTTACCATGTATTTCAGGCTTTATATTTTTGACTACTTCTCATAGTGCAGTTGATGTGGATGAAACTCCACAAAAGCCTTTTCAACTGAAGTGGGGCAAAAAAGTAGATGCATTCTGGACCTGAGTGATATGGATTGTGGTTCCTGGTATAGATGCATCCAAATGTGGGAGGCACATAGACAGAGATCTCTGCCTGTAGATTAGGAACCATGAAGAGATCTCAGGGCCCTGTTTAGTGCTTGGACAGATGATTGTCTCCTACACGCTTCTATTTCTGTTGCTTTTTAAAAGTTTGATAGCAGAATACTGAATTGTGGGTTTAGGGGTAGGCATCCCCTCCCTACCTCCGTTGCCCCCTCAAAGTTTGAGTACACTAAAGCATATCTGTGTGCCACTGGAGCTCTGTATCTCTGGCTACTGGCCATCCTAAGAGGAGCAAGCAGGTGGATGAGGATAGAAAGGAATTATATATAGCTAGAAGAGGGGTTGCATTATACCAAGAAACATTGTTTTGAAATTTTATCTTGAGCAATCAAGGGATGTTTACCCTCAGAATGACTAATTATAAACTTGAATGTGATAATTAGTATATACAATGCTAAGACTGAATTGGATTTTTTCTTATTTTTACTTCTAATTAAAATAAAGTTGTCTTTATGCCAAGATATCTAAAAAACTAGGAGTCATCAAGTTTTGATTTGTGAATGTGTCAATGTATAAACAAAGAAATGTGTCATGTACACCTAGAAAGAATACACTTAGAGTTAAGAATTCAAATTTGGCATGGTCTTAATGTTTTGTCAACTGTACAAGTAGAAATTGCAGTAAGGGAAAACCTCCCAGAGGAATAATGGTAGGAGAGCAACAGAAGGGCCTGTGGTTATGTGGGTTTACTGAAGCCAGTGGAACATGTGTGTACCACATGTTGAAGGCTTTATATCTAGTAACATGCAGAGAAGATAAAGTGAAATATGAGAAGGAGATAAAAGTAAAGGCATAGGTAGTAAGAAGGTTGTAGTTGAGAAGAATGTCAGCCAGGCAGTTGGTGTGTTTGCTAATGTAAACATAAATCCTCCAAGTAATGCAGTAAAAAAATGAATGAATGAATATATAAATTTATAAATATGTAAGCCAGAGTGCTAGATTTTAAGTATCTGTATATTTTAAACCAGGAGTTCTCTATATTCAGTATTTCCTTTGTATAATAAATGTTTGGTAATCTTCCCTTTACTGTCCTGAGATAACCTATTGTACTCATTAAAAATTAATACCCTAATTAAAATATAAAAATAAAGGGAACATATGCATTATTAGCATGTAAATGCTGGGAAACTCCTATATGCCTGAAGATGATGCAAATAGATTCTTAAACCTGTAAATGGAATCACCATGGATGTGGCAGCTACTAATTCAGATTGCTATAATCATGTACATTTTTTTTCACTTAAATGATATTTCACCATTACTATCGTTGGTGAGATGGTGCACAACTTTTCAGGAAGTTCTGACTAAAACAGCAGTCATCTTTTTTTCTTTATATGGTAGTCAGATTCGTGGGAAAATATAACCATTTAAAACATTTTAATATTTTTGATGTTTTCATTTTATATTACATTGGTATGAAATATACATTAAGCTGAGTTAGGTTCTCTTCCATAAGAGCCAGTCATCCAAAATATGCTATTATTTTAATGCTTTACCTTAAATCCGAACCCATCCTCTGCCAATGTAGACCCCTTTACCCTCTAGGTTTTTCACATCTTGAAAGAAATTTAATTGCTGAAGGGCCTCATTTAAATAGGCTTCACTGAGAGATCCAAGTTTGAGAATCAGTTACTTTTTATGCAGTACTATCAGAAAAAGATGGTCTTGTTTCTTCCTCATACCTACTATGATGTGGGAGATCTGTTTATTTTATTAGGATTCTTTCTAGCTCTTCTGACTGACTCATAAACTGCTGTTATCTTCTGATTATGTGGACAGGGCAGACATTGTTTTTCACTTTGCATATGTTACCTAAGAAAACAAATTGCATGTGAGAAAACCATCATGGGAAGGCTTACATATGTGTACAGAATAAAATTAACTATAATAGTTAAGATTTTGGGCTTTAAAGTTAGATAGGTTTGGGATGCACATCTCTGTTCCTCACCTTAACCAGCCATGTGATGCGAGGCAAGGGGCAAAACCTTTGTGATCCTTAGGTTTCCTTACATGTGAAATATGAATAATAATATCTAGTGAAGCATGTTATTGTGAAGTTTGAAAGTGATAACTGATTTAAAGCATCCAGTATATATAATGCCTGATACATAATTGTTATTCCATAAATGGCAACCGTTATTGGGATCAATAGTATCTCAAAGCTTGCAAGTAGTAGGCTCAAAAGGGGGAGGGGGGAGGGATAGCATTAGGTGGTATACCTAATGTAAATGATGAGTTAATGGGTGCAGCACACCAACATGGCACATGTATACATATGTAACAAACCTGTACTTTGTGCCCATGTACCCTAGAACTTAAAGAATAATTTAAAAATATATTTAAAGCCATACATAAAGGGAGTGCTTATTTTATAATTAGTCTTACCTTCAAATACATCTAACTTCAATTAGAAGACAACAAACTTATGAGTTAGTTAACAGTTGAATTTTATAACATTGACAAATTGTGGGCAGTTATGATCTTTGCCCGATCTTTTAGAAAATTATTTGAAGAAAAGTAATATTGACATAGCACAAAAGATTTTATCTGGCTTTATGATGACTCATTTTGTCTGTGAGTCTTTCTGTTAATATGTTTTTTTGATTTATGGGCCATCAAAGAAAATAATGCAATAATTTGTCAAATATTTACTGAGCATTTATTATATACTCAATACTATGCTGTGAATAGGGGATATATAATAGTAAACAAGATGTATATTTGTCTTCAGGATGTGTGGCCTAGTGGATTTTTTCTTTCCTTCTTTATTCTTGCCATTATTATAATGAATCAGCTTGCTCCAATAAGCGCAGAATGCAGAATTGGATTTCTCTTTACTGGATAGGAAGCAAACATCTGGTAATTTACATTGGAAACAGACAATTTATTTTCTTATCTGAAACTAGGAATTGTTGATGACTTCTGATATGATATGTTCATAGCAGGGGAAACCAGTATTAGGGAGGATGTGATATATTTATTTAAACTTGTGATTTTATTATCAGTTACATTATGATGGATCATACAAGTATGATGCTTTTGATATGCTCTTTCCTGTTTGTCTTTAGCCTCATTACTTTAACCGAAAACAAAAAGCTCAGGTGGTATGTGCTTTATGTTTTGGATGGTGTGAAAGAGTTGAATTGACTTTTACATGGCTACAACACTAGGAAAGCAGCATTGACATCTTCATGTCACAGCTTCTTTTCTTATTATTTTCAATTATGCTATTTTCAGTGCACTGAGAAAAAGTTTGAATTTCCTTTATTCCAGCATATGTTTCTGTTGCTACATTTTATTAACCGATTGACATATTTTGATCATCAAAAACTTTTCTGTGAGACTTTGATTGTAATTCTAAAACTTGTTCTTTTTAACTCTATGCTAAGAATATATGCTGCATTTAAAATTATGATTGCCTAAATCAAAATGTGTATGGATGAATATTCTTCAGAGAGATATATTGAAGATGTCATGTAATTTCTTGCTAGTTGGCCTATTATGTCAATAATTAGTCTATAATATTGACACATCATGTTTTTTTATATTTCCACTAGTAGTTAAATATAGACTCTTCAGTACTATTTTGTAAATGATTTTAGTGTTTTCTATAGAAGTTACATTTTATAATTTTATATTGATTATGAAAATATTAGCTATGAGGTATTTACTAGTGTTGATCCAAAATTATGAGTTTGATCTTGTTGGGATAAACAAAGGATTATGATTAATTTATGATTATTATTTAGTAACGGACAATATTAAGTTTGTTAGTCCTTTTAAAACCATTTAATTGCATATAAAAATAAGAAGGTTTCCCTAAACAAACCAGTATGTTATCTAAAAAAGAGGATAGAGGATGGGGATGGTGGTTCATGCCTGTTCATCCCACCACTTTGGGAGGCAGTGGTGGGAGGGTAGCCTGAGCTCAGAAGTTTGAGGCTACAGTGAGCTATGATTGCACCATTGCACTCCAGCCTAGGTGACAGGGTGAAACCCTGTCTCAAAATAATAATAATAATAATAATAATAATAATAATAATAATAATAATAAAGTATTATACAAGGGGTAGAATTTATTGTACAAAAGGTAGAATTCTGAGATTTTTATCAAAAGTACTTCTGATTTCTAAAAATAGTTCAGTAACAGGTATTCCTGCATGATTAATTTATATAGTAAATGTTATGTGCTTAATAATTTTCTAGGTCTTAGGATATCTTTTACATAGTCATAGTGCTATTACTGTATAATATAACATAAGATATGATTGTGTATAATGTTGCCTACAGATCTTTTCAAATGGATTTTTTAAATTTTATGATTATAAAATAAAAAATTGTTATCCTCATATATTTTCCATTTGATTTGGAATTTATTTTTTACAGAGCGTCCTCTTCACTACAAGGAAAATGTACTGGAGCAGGTGCTTCAGTGGAGTTCATTAGCTGAACCTGGCTCTGCTTACCTGGTGGTGAAGAGATTCTTAACCGCTGACACAATTAAACACTGCAGTGGTAGGTGTCATTACTTCACATTGCAGCTATGATTGAAAATTCAAGTGGTTAAAGGGTAATTAATATGGCACAAGTAATATTTGAAAATGTGAAAAACGAGTAGCTAGATACAGAATGAACTGAGATAGTACATATATAAGAAAGAAGAATATATGGACAGGAAGATATTTTCCCAATGTGTTGCTCTGTGGTAATAGTTGGCTAATTTGATTGTACCAAGTTCAGGTTTTTGGAAATAATAGTTTGTTTTTAAAGGTTGTTTACCATGCTTATGCTTATTTTTTTCCTCAATTTTTAAACTGAGGGCAAGTCATCTCTGTGAATTACATTTACATTGGAAAGCTTTCTGGACATTAAAGGAATGCTAATTATGTAGGCTCTGAGATACAGTGCTTGCTATATATCTCACATTTTTGTGATGAAGTTGGAAAATAAATACTTACAAAATAAAATACTTCCAGTAAGAATGCTTCCCATCCAACTGGAAGGAGATAGTGCTCATGTAAGGTTAATTAAGTAAGTTAGCTAGCACAGTGAACTATATAAGACCATTTCTGAACCTCTATGAGATCTCAGAAAATTTTTATTTTGAAACTTAATTATTCTTCCGTTGTGTTGTTATCAACTGAAAGATCAAAAAAAGAAGCCAGGATTATATACAATCCAACTCAAAAAGCTAAGGATTGAAATTTATGATTACTTTTATGATTAATATAAATAATAACCATTATTATTTCTTAATTGCATATCAGCAGAGCTCAACACACACCAAAGCTCATTTAAAGTTTTTTTTTAACTTCCTTGTAAGTTATATTACCTTTGGAATTTTACAAATGAAGGAAAAAGAAACTCAGAGAACTTAAGTAATTTGCCTTATATTATTCAGTTACTAAGTATTGAATTGAAGAACTGATTGGTGTTCCTCCTAATTTTAATCATGTGAAAAAAGGTGGGGAGGATGGTACAGCTCTTCAGTGCTGTAAACTACTCAGTATCATTGCAGAGTCTCTAGTTAATAGTCATAATTCAGAGCTCTTAATTGTACCAAAGCTTATCATATAAACTTCTGATTTAATACACTGTCTTTTATATCTTATATACTTTTACTTACATGAAAGTACTTTTACAAAATGCAAGTAGTATAACAACTTTTATGTCATTGTGTTATTATACGCATCTAAAAAGCCAAAACAGATACTAACTCTTTGTACTGTAGAAATGTAGCCTTTCAGAGACCTTTATCCTGTTTGAAATTTTTTCATGCTCTTACGTATGATTCTGACCATATACTGCCTGTGCCTTCTTAATGTTTGCAATAGGATTTCTCTGTACTCATGTGAATGCACGTGTATGAATGCACATGCCATAAAGTAGTGGCTTTCAGCTAGGAATGATTTCCCCTCCCTCCCCTCCCCGCCCACAAGACATGGAACATACAATGTCTTAAGACATTTCTGACTGTCACAACTTGGAGATTGGGTAGGGAGGCAGGGCTTCTGGTATTTAGTGGGTACAGACCAAGGGTCAATGTTGTTGTTGAGAAACCCTAATTTAGATAATCTGTGATATCTCTTCTAATTCTTTATCTTTCTGTTGAAATTTTTATTTGTTTCTTTTCTTCTGATATTCCTCTGCAATATCTCTAATTCTCCATGTTGCAACATGTTTAAAACCTACACCTAGACATAATACCTTTGCTGTTGTGTGAATGCTAGTAGGTTGGCTATATGAATAAAAATAGATAAGAATTAGATCCTAAAAGGCTATGTTATAAGTGAAGGTTCTGTATGTCTGAGGGTGCGGGTAACCCAAAACAAGTTCACCATTAAATGCTATTAATCTTCGGGGCATGGCTGGGGGTGGGTGGCAAACAACCCAACAAGGTGTAGATTGCGCTGGTTTAGAGCAGTCATATCTGGGTAAAACCTTTGTTGTGTAAGGGCAAGAAGAAATGGTACAGTGACAGCTGGTACGTTGGCTGTAACCACAAACTGGGTAGGAAGATTTGGTGTTTTCGTGATGTTCCACCTATCCCATTACATCTTCTAGATGGAGATATGAGTGTGTCCTTCTGTTATAAAAGCATCAAGCCTCTGTAAGATCTAGACAAAGAATCTTGTAGAAAAAAAGCTAGAGAAGAACTAGAGAAGCGAAGCAGAAGAAAGCAAGCTGGAGGCTTAAGTGATGTTTCAGAGATTTGGATGAAATATTCTTTGGTTTGTGTTGTTGTTGTTGTTTGTTTTGAGATGGAGTCTTGCTGTGTCACCTAGGCTGGAGTGCCACCGGTGGCGTGATCTCAGCTTACTGCAACCTCTGCCTCCCAGGTTCAAGTGATTCTCCTACCTCAGCCTCTTGTGTAGCTGGTATTATAGGTGCTCATCACAATGCCTGGCTATTTTTTGTATTTTTATTAGAGACTGGCTTTCACCATGTTAGACAGGCTGGTCTCGAATTGCTGACCTCAAGTGATCCACCTGCCTTGACCTCCCAATGGTGAAATATTCTTTGGAGTAAAATGTCAGTAAACTTCTGTGTCACTCTCTTACCCACATCACATCTCTAACAGGGTGGGAGCCATAAAACCTACCTCTGTCCCTGAACTATCCCTACTACCTCATTTAATCCAACAAATATGCATCTTGTTATTGTACCAGGAACTTTGCATGAAAAAAATAGTGTTTTAAAGGAAAACCATCAGCAAATACATTAATTGGATCATTTCATATTTGTAGTTATGTAGTCTGGTCAAAAATAAGAGAACCTATAAAATAAATGTCTAAAGTACTCTTATTTTCTAGCCCATAAAATTTTTATAAGTATTGATTTAGAGTTTGATTTATATCCAGATTGTAAAAGCAAAATAATCTCTTTCATTATGGTTGGTTCTCCATTTGTTTGAATTGAAGCTTGCCCTTTTAAGGAATCTGTAATATTTTTAAAAAATCAATTCCTTAAGTCGTGATTTTTTCTTATAGTTGTGACTTAGAGCAGCCTCAACTTTATTAATAACTCTTATGGGGCATACTTTGTGATAGACTTTTGATAATTTTGGTATTCAGTCTAGTTTATTTTTGTCTTGGCAAATGTCTCCTAAGTCAATCACAACGACTACCTACCTACTCCAGAGTTATTGCTCCATTTCATTACCTCTACTACACCTTAAAATTGGGATCTAAAAGGGAAATAATGAAAATAAATCAAATATGATTTCTCTGTCAGTGTGTTAGCAGATAAACTAGAATCATCTCAGAAATACTCAACTGTTCTTCAAAGAAAAATGGGAATAATGTTAAAGATTTATTTTCCTTTCTTAAGAGTTTCTTATTCTAACCTGGGACCAAGTAGAAATCATCAGAATTTGAAAAAAAGGTGGGGGAGCAGTTGGTTGCAACCACATTTTTTCTCAGTAACAAATAGCTAATATGTTAACATTTTGTTAAAACATGGAGTTGCCCTATAACATCCTTTGTACCTTACACCCCCACATTAGATACCTAATTGCCACAAATTTTACTCTGTCCCTACATTTATAATTTCTGTCTGTCTATCTATGGCTTGCATTTCATTCATTTTAGGAGTTTTTTTCCTGATATGTAGAACAAATTATAACCATATACTTTGCTTGACGTTATGTTTTCACCACTTCCTTTTAACGCAAGAATGTTATATAAAAATTTGCTGTAATTAAGGGGTTTTAATTTTCTCAATTTTCTTTCTTTATCTGAACTATTTAAAATGTGGACTTCACACATAAGTAAGAATATATTTTAGAATCTAGCACTTAATTTCTGCTCATTCATTTAAGGTAAGGAGGTAACATAATTTACTTTTATAGAGTTAGATAGGAGTAAGTGTGTTTTTTGTTGCCTCTACTTAAAAATTATTTGTGTTTTTCAAAGGCATTTGATTTATTAGGAACATTTTGTGCCATTGCGATTATTGTAATAAAGAGCTAACTAATTTGAAAACAAAGGTAATAGTCCTCAATTTTTTTCTACTCCATATATTATGACTGAACTATTAAGATAGGGAGAATGAAACTTCATTTACATTGCTATTTAGACAGTGTCATAGCTTACCTAATTAAACCATTATTCATTATTATTATATATTATACTGAACTTCAACATATCTATCACAAGCAAACCATAAATGTATAGCTTCTGTAAGGTTCCAGAATAAATAATCTCAAGTTGCATAAGTCTTATTTTAAGCACTAAAGTTTTTTGAAAATTATCCCAATAGAATATGATACATGAGAATGAAATTTTAATGATCTAAATGGGAGAGAAATACTTATATATAAAGATATAAGATGTAACTCAAATGCATATTTCTTTGAATTTCTAAGTTTAGATTGCTGTATATGACAGATGCTATGGAATTAAATTTGCATTAGAATAGTGTAATTCAAAATGCAACTGCTTCAAGTAAATTCACACCTGGAAAGCTGAGCCATTCACTATCTATGAACTTAAAAAAGAAGACAATTTCAGCAAATATAATACAAATCCATAAATTTACCTAGCTGATATAATTTACATTTCACTCCCCATCATGTTTTCTTAAAGCCAAAGATGTACAAGATATTAAAAGTAAGACCTAGGCCACTTAAATTGGAAATTTTTCTTTTTTTTGAAATTGATGATAGTCACTGATATTTACTATGGAGTACCAATTTCCTGACATTTTCTAAAAGATTATTCTGTGGTGAGAAACCCTATTGGTAAATTTGTATTAACTCTCTGTATCATGCAGTAATCTATAGAAAATTTAAGGTATTTAAATGTAAGAGTTTTGTTAAACATTATCTATACCCAGAAAGAACAGAAATTTTAAATGTGTGACAACTGTTGAAATATTAGAGTACAAACAGCATGAAGTAATAGACTACTCTAGGTCAGGATGTTTATGAAGAGCTTTCAATCACAGAAAAGTAGTTCAACTGGGTAATTGTAGACATCTCTTCTTTCACTGAATGTGTCTTATTCAAGGAAATATCATTTCTTAGTTTTTCTTGTACATGCTATCCTTCTTTAACAAGGCTATATTTTACTCTTTTACTCACTAAAAGTACATGTTGAATAAACTTTAAAAATATATAAATATATGAAACAGTTTATAACTGAGCAAGTACTGACCAAATTTTAGAGGACTGCCAACTCACTTTTGTCTAGGTAGTTAGGGAATGCTTTCCAGAGTATATATCATCAGATCATTACCATGAAAGCTGGATTGTAGTTCTTGGTATTTTGGTTTGGATAACTCCTGGGATATTAGGATAGGGAGACTAGAAGAGCTTGCTGGTTGGGAGTGATGGATGGAGCCACAGAATTCAGTTTTGGATGTGCTGAGCTTTAAGAGTCTGACGTGTGTTTGAGGATATATGTCTAGAAGGGAACTAAATATCTAAACCTAAGAGCTCATTGTGTGGAAAGTGGTTTTAGCCTTGGGAGAATACTAAGTCATGCAATTTTAGTGTTAGAGTAAGAATATCAGAGATACAACACAAACATTTAAAGAACAGATGTAGCAAAAGAGGCCTTGTGAAGGAACAATCAGAAAAGTTTCAAGAAAGAAAGAGAGCAATGCCACATAAATTGTCAAAGGAGTAATTTTTAGGAAAAAAGAGTGCTTAGCAGTGTAAAATGATACGTGAAACCAAGAAAGGCACCTGGACATGTACTGTTATTGTGGTTGATAGTGATGGTGGTCATGGTAATCATGACTATTACTTAGAAGTATCCCAGGATAGAAGACAAAATTTCATGTTAGATATTAAGAGACCTGAATTCATATTCTAGCATGTTGCTTTCTAATCTTGTCACATAATTGTGAGCCACAATTTTCACATTTGTCAATAAGATGATATAACCTGTCTTCCCTACTTTGCAAAGTTGCATGAGAATCACGTGAAAGAAAATATATCTGAATCACTGATTTCAGTGATCAGAAAACATATCTGATCACTGAAAACTCCAGTACTATCTCTGCATTTATTAACAGTATGCTGAAAATTATACATTCATTGAATATAAATTAAATATATCACACTAAATTATATTTTAGAAATGTTTATTATAATTCAATGTAATAATGAAAACAGTATAGGAAAACAATTTTCTGAATTCTGCAATTTGCTGCATTAGTAGTAAAATAGCAAAATAAAATCTCTGGTACTTTTTTATTAAATCCTGTTCCAATAGTAACTATATTTATAATTTAACTATTTATAAATAATTTAATGATAGAAGGATGTCAACAGGCTACTTGTTCTGTTAACCACTGCTACATCAATACAGTCTTCCTTCAGTATCCATGGGGAGGTGGGTTACAGGACACTACCACGTCTCCCCCCTGCCACCTGCTTGTCATGGATACCAAAATCTGCAGATGCGCAAGTCCCTTATATCAAATGGCAGAGTATCTATCTGCATGTAATCTACGCATATCCTTCCCATACATTCAATCATCTGTTTATTTATAATACCTAATGCAATGTAAATGCTATGCAAATAGCTATGCTATGTTTTTTTCTGTTTGTATTTTAAATTGTTATTTTTGGTTTTTCAAACATTTTTTGATGTGCTATTGGTTGAATTGACAGATGCGGCATCCATGGATACAGAGGGCCAACTGTATAAATAACATAAAGGAGAATAGATTGGAGTGAAGGGGGCATACTTGGCTTATCCTAAGAAATAGATTACTTTCTTGAAGTGTCACAGTGTGTCTATATGTTAGCTTTAAAAAGATGCTCCCCCATTAGTGTTCTAAAAATAAATCTTCAAGTGTTAATTAAAAAAAGAAAGTAAGAAAGAAAGAAGTAACATACTTTCAAGCAGTGATTATGCCCAGTTTGGTGTCTTCTCATGTAAATTTCACCAAAGTGCATTTTGAGTGAATATCATACAGTGAATGAAATATATGAGTAATTCTCTCTCATCAAAATTATAAAAAAATACATCTATACAATCAATTCTGAAGAAAAGAAAATATGCATAATTTTGAATTTGGAAGGACTTTTTAGACGTTATCCTGCAAATATTGTAAAATTACTTGATCTTGGCATAATTTCAAGGGAGTTGCTTCTCATGGAAACTGCCCATTTGTGCCCTTCATCACTTAGAGTACATGGGACAGGTAGAACTTGGAACAAATAATTTTTTAAGATAAGGCACAGCTCTGAAGAAATAGTCTTTGCCAGCAAGAGAAGAAGAGAGACACATGCAGACCATGAAAAATAGATCAATTTGTTGTGTATTTCCTTGTCACTGATCAGATAATATATGAGAGATAACAATAGTTCATAGTTACTGTGAATTTACTATGTGCGCTGGGCTAAATGCTTTACTTACATTATTTTATGTCATCTTCCTACTGTCTTAGGGTTACTGCTACTTACAAATGGAGAAACTGGGATGTAGCGGTATTACATAACTCTTTCAAGGTGACCTGCTGATAAGTGGAGAAACAGGCATTATAGTCAAGATTGCTCCATATCCAGCTTATATATTCTGTCCTAAACCCCTTACTATCCTGAAATCAAGGATAAATCAGATATGAGGTTTTTAGACTCTTAGAAACTAAATCTATAAGTCATCAGACTTTTGTAAGGGTAGTTGTTTCTGTAGTGTTTGCCTTAGATTCTGCAACACAGAAAAATTATGTCCGCCCTCCATTAATTAAACAAGGACTTACATTCTTCTTGTTCTCTGCCAAGCTCTATTCTGAGCAATTTATATACCACATCCACTGGGTAAGTACTGTATGTATTCTCATTTTGCAGATAAGAGAATTGAGATTTAGAGATTACTGTCTGCGATCTAGCAGAGAATGTGGTTGTCATTCAAGCCCAGGCAGTCTAGCGCCAGAATGTGCTCTTAGTCACTGTATTGTTTCAGCTCTTACCTAGATTGAAGAAGATAAACCAAAGTCTACATTATTTTAAACAGGAAATACAAAATGAATATGTACTTAAGATAGGTGAAGCTGTTACAATGTTTGTTTGTCACAAACCAGGGAAGGCTCAGAGGAGTAAAGAGTAGCTCAAATAAAAGTGAATTTTCTCTTCCTTTATAGCTTGTATGACAGGCGTACGATATTGTAATGGGAGTAACTATTAGATTATATTTTCTGTGGATTTCTTGTAGCCAGGTCAACCCAGCACTGTAGATAAGGCCCATGCCCTTCAAGAAGTAGAAATATTTTCTTTCAAAATACAGTGTTGGCAATAGCAAATATATGGAATTAACCCAAATACTCATCAACGATAGACTGGATAAAGAAAATGTGGTACATATACACCATGGAATACTATGCAGCTATAAAAAGGAATGAGATCATGTCCATAGCAGGGACACAGATGGAGCTGGAAGTTGTTATCCTCGGCAAACTAACACGGGAACAGAAAACCAGACACCGCATGTTCTCGCTTATAAGTGGGAGCCAAATGATGAGAACATAGGGACACATGGGGTGGGGGAACAACACACACCAGGGCCTGTCCATGGGGAGGGTAGGGTAGGGGGAGGGAACACATCAGGAAGAACAGCTAATGGGTACTTACATTAATACCTAGGGGTTGGGTTGATCTGTGCAGCAAACCACCATGGCACATGTTTACTATGTAACAAATCTGCACATCCTGCACATGTACCCCAGAACTTAAATGTTGATAAATAAAAAAAAGAGTTAAATTATGAAGCAAATATGATGTTTCATGAATTCAAGGGTGATATTACATCTTGGAGTTTAGTGGCATGAGAGAAAAAAATATGGACTGAAGTAGTTGGGAGAATCTTCATGGATGAGTTAGGTCCAGAAGTAGGAATCAAATTTGTACAGAATCAAAGAAAACAGGATTTCTCTCAAGATCAATCAGGTGATTAACTTGAGTCATATCACAGAGACAAGGATTGGTTTTCCAAATAGTGTATTATGATCAATTGAACTTAAATATTATATTTTAGTTTAATAATTTACAGAGATGTATAGGAGTTGTCCATTTATTTCATGTTTTAAAAGTCAGGAAGAGGAGTGTAGGCTTTTGGCTTTAGGAAGGTAAGGCTTTAATCATTAGAACAGTAGGGCTCTGGACAGGGCTTTTATAAAATGATGGAGACTGTGTTTTCATAACAAGAATCTGCAGTTGTATGTTGGAGCCATTAGAAAGGTAGGACATGGAGTTAGAGAATTCTGAAATCCAAGGATTATAGAGAAAAGGAAGTGTGTAGGGTGATAACAATGGGAATGAAGTGGAATTGAATCAAAAGAGAATTGCTGAAAGAATAATGATTGATTGCTAGCTGCCTGGACATGGAGGGTAAAGCGGGGGATATATATCTGAGAAATGCCATTCCTGGGTGTATGTTTCTCTCTCCTCTTCCCCTCAACCCCAGCCTCCTCCACCTATCAATTATTCTGTTGGAATTTGGGGCTGGTGGTTTGGAGATAACTATTTTTGTACTAAAAAACTGAGATTTTCAAATGGCTTAGAAAAACTATTTTTTTTGGAGGTGCGAGCTTTTCAGTTTCATTGCCTGGTTACATGATATGTCTGTTCTGCTTAAATAAATTTGGCCATTCTGCTTTGTTTCCTACATGTGACTTTTAAAGAGCTTTTCTAAATTAATAACAAGTTGATAGCTCAGTATAACTTACAATACATGTTTGTTTTCTTACCCGCAGTTTTAATTTTAAAGACCTTTCAATAAACTCCAACCTATCCTTTCTCATCCTAGCAACTACCAAGAATAGGGGAGGGTTTTATGATTCAGTAGAGGTAACAGTATGCTGTAATTTGATTGGAATGAAAGATCAAAAGGTAGTAAATGAAATACTACCTGTTAATGTGCATCCTAGGATTTATCTCTGGGAGAATTTAGTGCTTTGGGGAGTGCATTAAACTTTCAAACCTGTTATACTCACACGAAAACAATAGATGGTTTTCCCTACTAGCAAGGGAGCTTTATGTCTAGCAAGAGGTCAAGGGAGTAAAAAGTATGAGTGAAGTACCCCAAAGTTGAGAGTCCAACCAGTACCTGAACAGTTTGGAAGAATGAATTACTGGAAGCCATTCAATTCATGACCTTCATTTTGTTACATATAGAGTTACACACAGTGTACGCCAAAGTGTGTAGCTTTATTTTGGCCTTTAATTGGTGGCTTTCTACTTATTTTAACATCTTGGGAACAGACAGGAATTTGGTTTTGAGAGCTTTTAGAAAGTCTTTTAAATCATAATATTTATCATAGAGCTTCATATTTCAAAGTGTTTTTTGTTCTTCCCTCATCCTTAGCATATATTCCTTTCAAAACTTTCATCCTGAGTCCCTTAATAGGGTGCACGCTGAGGTTTGTACTCAATATACTCAATCACATACAATGATTGTTAAAGGAAATGTTACTATTTAAACGATATTTAAAATTTAAACAATATTTTCCCCTAAGTCTGTTTTTTATGACTATGAGTTGTTTACTTTAATACCAGACATAGGCTTATTTCTTGGTAAAAATGGAAAGGTTTATTAATTTGAGCAAAAATGTAAATGAAAAGTACTGTCAGAAGGTGTGAATGGATTTTACTGACTTAAGCAATTTAAATATCTATATTTCACAACTTGATTATAACTTGCTTTTAAAAATACCTATTTGTAAACCAACAAGGCATTATAGATGCCTTTCTTGACTCTCTTGTTCTAAACCAGCTATATGACCAAGTCCATACAATGTTTAACAAATTGCTTACTATACTTCTTAGCTATAAAAATCCTTTACAATATTTCTCTGTGGAATTGAATATTAAGACATTGTACCAGAAGACAAATTTTAGCAGTATATTTTTCAGTAATTATTTAAAAGTCACGAAGTACCTAAAAAGAATCTATTAGTATGACGGTGTGATCAATAAAATACTGTCTGAGGTCAGTATGTGTATCATGAAAACGATTGGGTTTGTTATATATGTTTATTCATGGTTAGGATCAGTAATGTGATTAATCCTGGGCACTTTTGCTTCCAAGTGGTCATTCCATGCTCATATATTTGAGTTGTAAGCAACTATTTGTATTTTTAACTTTTGTTCTCTTATGCTAATTTTAAGTGTGAACATTTGTGTATTATTTGCTGCATTAGTAAATGTTTTCCCCAAACAGATTAAGGGTTGTTGGGTTTAAGACTACTTTTTTCCTTTTTCTTTTTTTTTTTTTTTTTTTTTTTTGAGAGAGTCTCACTCTGCCGCCCAGACTGGAATGCACTGGCACAGTCTAGACTCACTTCAACCTCCGCCTCTCAGGTTCAGATGAGTCTCGTGCCTCAGCCTCCTGAGTAGCTGGTACTACAGTGGCACACCACCACGCCTGGCTAATTTTTTGTATTTTTAGTAGAGATGGGGTTTCACCTTGTTAGCCAGGCTGGTCTCAAGCTCTTGACCTCAGATGATCCACCTGCCCCATCCTCCCAAAGTGCTGGGATTACAGATATGAGCCACCGTGCCCGGAAAGACTAATTTTTTTTTCTGAAGTTTTTATTTTATAAATTTTAGAAATAATGCATGGATATTTAAAGTTCTATCACCTTAATATCAGAAAGGTATTAAACTGATAGACCTGATACAGTGTTCTGCCATACATCTTGTGTGTGCGTTATCCTGTGTAAGGCCCACAACAATCCTTCAGGATAGGTGTCATTACTCTTGTTTTACAGGAAAAGCAGAAGCTGACAGCATAATGACCATATCATGGCTATTTGGCTTGAGGTTTCTCTTTCTTTTTATTGTTCTTCGGTTCTCAAGTAAGCAGTTGAATATGTATCTGGATTTCAGGGGAAAGTTTTAGACTGGAGATATACTGACAAATTTGTGCATGATAAAAAACAAATACAAATTTGATGTTCTCACAAAATGTTTTTGTGTTACAAAAATTAGTTGAAATGATTTCTACGTGTGGCACATTGTCAGTTTTGCACATGAAATACAATTACTGTTAAAGGAGCTACCCTTTTTTATGCACACAGAGCCTTTTATTCATAAGCTACAACAAATTACAGTACACAGGAGCACAAAGTGTATTGTGCTTTTTGGTTTTGCTTTGTATTTATTTCTGCTAGTCTTCAATCCCCTTTTCTATCACTTACTAATTTTTATGTCTTTGGGCAGGTCATTATAATTCTCTGAATCTTATTTTCTGGCTTGTAAAACCAGATCAAAAATTATCTAACTTGAATGTCACAGAATAGGAATCCCAGAAACACATTTAGCCATTTAGAACATGCTAAAAATAAAATGTAAAAATAAGGAGAAAAAGATGAATCATTATAACAATTTAAGTGGAAAATTTAGGGCATGCATTCAAACTATAGAACAACATCTATCGCTGGTGGCTCTGCCTCCTCTTCTTCCACCCTGCAAGGACTGGGCCATGGGCGGAAAATTGTGGGGCAAAGGAGGGGAGCTTTTCTGACATAAGCCAGAGTTTTCCTGGGAAAGAAAGAATATCTCAGTGTCTGATGCCCCTGTCGATACAAATTAATCCAAAAATAGATGAATCTGACATGTCTTTATACATCACACATCATCAAAAATAGATTTTAATGACAAACATTTTGTTAGATATTTTTGATCTTTTAATACCTGTGATAGCACCTTCCCAGTCTAGCTAGGTGGACCTGACTTTGAATTCTGATGACAGCACTCTTTAACTGTGTGCCTTGGATAAGTTTCATAATTATATCAAACCTGTTTCTACATCTATAAAATTATATTAATTGTGATTAATTTACCTAAAGTGTGGTTCTGAGCCTTTAATGAGGCATTCATGGAAAGGGCTAGCACAGTGCTTGCCTCGTGCTCCACATACACTAGAGGTGATTCTATGAGTTGTTCACTTAAAGGGTGCTCAGATTATTACCATTATGTTAACACTTCATGCCTTCACATATTCTTTCTTTCTGAAATATCCTTTGCCTTTTCCCTTTCCGTTGTGTTCCTGGGAATTCTATAATTTTATTTGTCCCTCTACCACAGTGCCTAACACAATGCTTGATAGTAAGAAAATGTACATTTTTGATGGAAGAATGAAAAAGAAACTACTGAACTAAAGGCAAAGAGATTGAACAGGTTCTTGGTGGAGAGGAGTTTCCCCTAAGGCTATTCTTGAGAAGTGAGAGTCAACAAGCTTTTTTCCGTAAAAGGCCTAGAGTTAATGTTTTAGGTTTTGTAAGCCATAAGGTCTCTGAAACAACTACTCAGCTCTGTCCCTGTATCATGTTCGCAGCCACAGATAGTACATAATGTGAGGCTGCATTCCAATACAACTTTATTTTTATAGGACTAATGAATTTCATGTAATTTTCATGTGTCATCAAACTTTTGAGAAATTTTTTTCAACCATTTAAAAATGTAAAAATTATTCTTAGCTCATGGGCCATATAAAAATAAGCAGAGGGTTGGATTTGGCCTGCAGCCATAATTTGCCAATCTCTGAGCTACAAAAATAATGTGTAAACCAAACTGGAGGGAATTCTGGCTTATTAGTCAATGTCCATTAGACCCATCATAATAGTAGGAAAAGGATATTATGGAAATGTGAGGGGGCTTCTCTAGTGATATGTTAGGTTTAAACTTGGACTCAATTATTGTAAAATTCCTCAGTTTCTTCTCTGAGGTAGCAATGTCTAGAAAAGAACATGCATTTAGAATTGGGGTTTTACCAAATATCTTATGTTCTGACTTACAGGTGAGAGCTAAACCTTGGGTACACACAGACATGAATACGGAAACAGTAGACACTGGGGACTCCAAAAGGAAGGAGGAGGATAAGGGCTGAAAAAACTTTCTATCAGGTGCTATGTTTGCTGTCTGGGTGACTTGATCAATGGAACCCCAAACCTCAGCGTTAAACACCGTTGTAACAAACATGCACATGTACCCCTGCATCCAAAATACAATTTTTTTTTTTAAGTTGAGTTTTAATCTCCTTCAATTAGCTCTGCAGCCTTGGGAAATCTGCTTAACCTTTCTAAGCCTTAGTATTATCATGTGTAAAATGAACATAATAATCACAATTTTTTTAGTGTTGTTATTAGAGAGTGTATATAATGCGTGGATGTCTAATAGGTAATCAATAAATTGTAGCAATTATTGCATGTTTAGATTTAGTGTTTCAAGTATGTTATTTCTCAAATCAGTTCTGTTTTCTCCTGTTATTTCTTTTTTTAAAAAAAAATAACTTTTAAGTTCAGGGGTACATGTGCAGGTTTGTTACATAGGTAAACTTGGGTCATGGGGGTGCGTTGTGCAGATTATTTCATCACCCAGATATTAAGCCTAGTACCTATCAGTTACTTTTCCTGATTCTCTCCTTCCCCCCACCCTCCGCCTTCCAATAGGCCCCAGTGTGCGTTGTTCCCCTCTATGTGTCCACGTGTTCTCATCATTTAGCTCCCACTTATAAGTGAGCACAGGTGGCACTTGGTTTTTGGTTCCTGCCTTAGTTTGCTAAGGATAATGGCCTCCAGCTCCATCATGTCCCTGCAAAGGACATGATCTTGTTCCTTTTTATGGCCACATAATACTCCATGATGTAAATGTACCGTATTTTCTTTATTCAGTCTATCATTGATGGGTAAATGTTCTACCTTAGCAGTTTTGCCTTTCTTACCCTTGCCTGTTTCACATTTATAAAAATTTCTTTAATGGCTTAAAAATTTGTGGATTTGAGTCAGAATTCTTAAAGGTGTTTCCTTTTTTATCTGCACATTTGCATTGTTTATACCAGTGGGGTTCAAAAGAAATATAATACAAGCCACATATGTAATTATAAATTGTATAGTAGCCACATTAGAAAAAAGTAAAAAGAAACAGGTAAAATTACCAGTATGTTTTATTTAATATCACATATCCAATATCCAAAATACATTTCAATATGTAATTAATATTTTTTAAATTGTGATATATTCTTTTTTATTATTTTATTTGAGACAGAGTTTCTCTCTGTTACCCAGGCTGGAGTGCAATGGCACAGTCTCAGCTCACTGCAACCTCTGCCTCCTGGGTTCAAGCTATTCTCCTGCCTCAACCTCCTCCAGTGGCTGGGACTACAGGCGTGTGCCACCACACCTGGCTGATTTTTGTATTTTTAGTAGAGACGGGTTTCCCCATGTTGGCCAGGCTGGTCTTGAACTCCTGACCTCAGATAATCCGCCCGCCTCGGCCTCCCAAAGTGCTAGGATTACAGGTGTGAGCCACTGCGCCCAGCCGATATGTATTTTTTTCATATAAAGTCTTTAAAATTTAGTAGAAACTTTATACTTATAGCACCTCTCAACCTATACTAACCACATTTTGTGTGATTTCTAGCCTGTGGCTACTTGAACAGTCCAGGCAGGCCCATACATGATAAATAGCCATACTTCAGACACATGGTATTCCCGGAAGTTCACCTTAGACTTTAGCGGTAGTAAACAAGTTCTTATTTTTTCTATATGACAATATAGAAATGTTTTGTATTGTATTTCAAATAAGTAAAAACGTACCCAACTCACAAAAGTAATGCTGTACTTTACAGACCGGAGTACACTGGGAAGCATCAAAGAAGGAATCTTGAAAATCAAAGAAGAACCATCCAAAATACTATCTGGAAATAAGTTTCAAGACCGGTATTTTGTTTTACGAGATGGGTTTCTCTTTCTTTACAAGGATGTGAAGGTATAGTATTTGAACATGCATACATTTTTATTTGTGTGGGTATTAACATTTGTATTTTATGCTACTGTCAGCCATCTCTCTTGGAAGTCACTGCCTGTAGTATATAAAATGCATGGTAAGCTGATGATTTCCTTCAGCCTATGGTATAAGATATTAATGCACTCAGTAACACAGTGAATAATTTTATAAGGCCTTTTTAGGCACCTCAGATTTTGAGGGGCAGTAAATGACTTAAGCCCTGAAGAAAAGTCTAATATGTATTATAAATCAACATCTCAGTCAATAAAATTAATAGAGAATGTGTGATATCCTAAAATAAAAGGCTTCAGATTAGCTACTGGAAATTAATAAAAGGTGCAATAAAATGACCAAACCCAAAAGTTAAAATAACTCTTATTAGTATCTTTCCTATACGGTTGAATGAATTGACTTATTTTTAATTTCATATGTATTAATGTAATCTTATTGATATATTCCGTCTAATTTATTTCCCTAAAAGATCTTATTAAATAATTGTGGAGTGGATAAGAGAATTAGAGATATAAAAGAGGGAGTAGATAAATGATGTAGCTATAAAAATATTGAACTTAACATCAGAAAATCTCATCTCTGTGAAGAGCTGGTTACATGAATAAGTAACTTAACCTCTCAACCTCAGTATCCAAATCTGTAATTTAAGATAGTATGAGTTCTGCATGTCAGGTTGTTTTAATGCTTAAAAAATAATATATGATTTTTTTTATATTCTCTGGGTGCAGGTTACACCAGTATGTTCACTTTATTAAAATTCATGGAGCTAATATGTATGATTTGTGTACTTTTTATATGTGTATTATATATACACTGCAATTTTTAAAAAGCATTAGGATAAAAAAAGTAAAACAAATGTGCACAGGCCCCACCTCCAGGGATTTGGTTTTTATAAGACTGCGACAGGTTAACAGCATTTTTCTTTAATTTGTTGAAATTTTTTTTGGTTTTTAAGTTCAGGAGTGCAAGTGAAAATTTGTTAGATAGGTAAACTTGAGTCATGGGGATTGGTTTTACACATTATTTCATCACTTAGGTATTAAGCCTAGTGCTTATTAGTTGTTTTTTCTGATCCTCTACGCTCCACCAACCAAAAGGCCCCAGTGTGTGTTGTTCCCCTCTATGTGTCCATGTGTTCTCATCATTTAGCTCCCACTTGTAAGTAAGAACATGCGTTATTTGTTTTTCTGTTCCATGTTAGTTTGCCAACGATAATGGCCTCCAGTTCTATCCATGTTCTTGCAAAGGACATGATCTCATTCTTTTTTATGGATGCATACTGTTCCATGATCGTGGTGGATACGCCTTTTGGTGTGCTGGTGAATTCAATTTGCCACTATTTTGTTGAGGATTTTTGCACTGATGTTTCATCAAGGATATTGGACTGAGGTTTTCTTTTTTGTTGTATCTCTGTCAGGTTTTGGTATCAGGATGATGCTGACTTCATAGAATGAGTTAGGAAGGAGTCCCTCCTCAATTTTTTGGAATAGTTTCAGTAGGAATGGTACCAGATCTTATTTGTACATCTGGTAGAATTCAGCTGTGAATCCCTCCGATTCCTGGGATTTTTGTGGTTGGTAGGCTTTTTATTACTGCTTCAATTTCAGAACTGGTTATTGGTCTGTTCGGGGATTCAGTTTCTTCCTGGTTTAGTCTGGGAGGCTGTATGTGTCCAGGAATATACCCATTTCTTCTAGTTTTTCTAGTTTATATGCATAGAGGTATTCATAATATTCTCTGACACTTGTTTATATTTCTATGGGGTCAGTAGTAATATTCCCCTTATTGTTTCTGATTGTGTTTTTCAAATATTCTCTCTTCTTTATTAGTCAAGCTAGTGGTCTAATAATATATGTGAAAATTCTTTTTATAAATATAATGTAATAATAATAGCATGCTCATCCAAAGATACCACTAAGAATATGAATAGGCAAGTCCCAGATTGAGAAAAATGTATTAATAGGTGTACTAATAGTCCTAGATTGAGAAAATGTGTTAATTAACATATATCAGAAAAAGACTTATATCAGGAGTATAAAGAGCTCTTCTAAATCAACAATAAGAAAAGCAGTTCAATAAAAATTATGGCAAGGATAGAACAGACATTACATGAAGGAAGATGTAGAAATGGCCAATAATCCATTGATTCAAAAGTGTTCAATATCATTAATAATCAGGAAATTAAAACTAGAACCACAAGACACTATTTTACACTCATTGGTATGACTAAAATCTTAACAGTGATAACACCCAATGTTAAAAAATGATGTAGAGTAATTAGAACTCCCACATAAATTGTTGGTGGAAGGGTAAAATCACACAATCACTCTGTAAAACTGTTTGTCAGTTTTTAAATGAAGTTACTAACATAATCTACCCCATGATCCAGTGGCTCTACTCAAGCAGTACAACTACTTGTACTCACTTGTACAAGAATGTTCATAAGCAGATTTATTCATAAAAGCTGATAACTGGAAGCATTCCAAATGTCCACCAATAGGAAAATATTCTATTCATATAATGGAATACTACTCAGCAACAAAAATGAATATTAAAACAAGCCACAGCATTGGTGAGTTTTTAAAACCTTTGAAACCAAAGAAACTTGACACAAAATAGTATCATATAAGTCTGTGCATAAGAAGTCTAAGAACAGGCAGAACCATTCTATGGTGATAGAAGTCAGAAAGTGTTTGCTTAGGTTGGGGACAGAGTTTGCTGCAGAATTGCCAAGGAAAAGGGTCAGTGGGGTACTTTCTAGATAGAAATGTTCTTTCTCCTGTTTTGGATGGTGGTCACATGGGGGTATGCAGCAACAACTCTCTGAGATTCAAGTAGTACCAAGGCAATTACTTTAAATGTAGAATGGAAGTCAGCAGGACCTGGAAAATACTTTTTAAATATTGAATTATAAAATTCACTTGGGTAAACATTGCTTGCACACTTATAAGTGAATGATGCTTCACTGTGTTCTGTTGTGGAGATGCACAAAGAAAGACCAGACTTTAACATCTGTTAATATGTTACAAAGAAAGAATTGTTAGGCAGCTTTCCAAAGCTGTGGCTGTCTTGTTCTGTGGCTTCTGTTCAGCACTCCGTGTGCTTTAATTACTTTCTCTGTGTATTCCTCCAGCAGGGGAGCCTCCATGTGGGCATGAATAAATCATAGTAGCATTGTATTCTGTGTGTACATTCCAATGTTTGCTTTCCTCAAGGACAGTGGAATGTCCAGGCAGGAGACTAATAAAACAGCCTGAATTCTGCAGCCCTTATCACAGATTCATATTATATACTGCATTTGAACCCCCACTTGATATCCAGAAGGGAGTCTGTGTGGGTATCAAGTGGTTACTATCATTTATTATCATTCTTCAATTTTACCCATAGAGGAATAGTAGATTTCGTAGAATTATGGGGTTATGTGATGGAACACATCAGATTTTAAGGTTCACAAACTTTACGTTTATGCTTGTGAAAATACAGGCTAGACTTCACAGCTTATTATTCTAGTCAGCTAGAACTGAATCTGATAGAATTTTGTTTGGTTTTGTGCGGTGGACCACCCACCTTGATTTTCAAAAGACTGATTTCTTTAATCACGGTCCTTGCATATACATAATATGTTGGTTAAGGATCACCTTTGCAGTTGGCGTATTTAGAAATCAACCTGAACTTTTTCATCCCGTCAAGAAACTGACACTTTTCATTGTGTAGCAACAGAAGGTTGCTAAAAACAAATATAGTAGTTGGTGGTAGTAGTAATGACAGTGCAGTAATAATAGCAGCAACTAACATTCAAGTGGGTACTCTATGCGAAGCAGAGTTCCATACATTTTATTTGGATTATCTCATTTTATCTATACAGTTACCCCACGAAATTGGTACTCTTATTATTCCCACTATGCAGATGAAGAAAGACTCTCAAAGACATTACATAACTTGTCCAAAATCACATACACAGTAAGCGATGGAGTCAGAATTCATTTCCAGGCATTAGACTCCAAAGGCTCCATGCAGAAACTTACAAAGGAAATTTAACATTTGTATTACCTTAGTGTTTTTGCTGAAAGAATTTTATGTGTAGAGAGTAAGTTTACTTTTATTAAATAGTATCAAACATTTTTAAATAAGGAAATGCAAACAGTTCAGTTTTTATACTGTTTTCTCTCAAGCTGATGTACACTTTAATATCTGCCACAGGGAAGGCTGTTCATGCAGTGACTTTTACAGATGCATTGTTTTTGTAAGTGAGATGAAGGGTCTCATATCCCTTAACAGAGTAAGTTTTGCTTTAAGAATTTGTATCTTTTTGAAAGGATCATCTTGCTCAATCTGAGCTAACTTATATAACCTGGTAGGCAGTGATAGTCTCAAGAACTTCTCTGAAAACAGTGCTCTTTAAGGATACTGAACACATTTTTTAATAACAGTGACCTCAAGTTATGGAATTATTGTCTGATTATTAAGCATTTGAAAGTTATATTTGCATATCTGTCAGAATAGATTAATGCAACTGATACTTTAATTTTTACATTTTGAAAAGCAGATGAGAGATTCATGCTTTTCCTTTAAACTCAAACTATGATTATTTTCAGCACATGACTTCATTTTGTTGTTTTTTCATGTTACTGATCTGTCCCTATTAATATTGATGGTGAAGCCATTGGCGATGTTAACTTTGTAAATGATTTTATAGTAAATTATCAACAGTAAAATATCCTAACCTTTTTGAGTAAAGACTTAGCATTTGTTTTAGTGGTTGCCATTAATATATGCATGCTTGTATATATTTTAAAAATGATTTAGTTAAAAGGGAGGAAAAATTACAAATTGAGAAGTGTATTTAAAGCGACTTTGTGTTAATTAGAGATAATTTATGAATGCTTATTAAAAACAAATTGGGGTAATACACAGGGAAAGATATCTTTTGTTCTGCAAGTTTTCCCTGAACAGAAAATGTTAATTGCTTTCAGACTTAATTTACATAAAAGGTGAGAGGTTTCAGAGAATATTACCATTATACTGTTAATGGTGTGAAGAAAGCAAATGGGTAAAGGGGATCATTAAAAGTTGCCTATACTTTAATAAGCAAACTCTTTTTATGTGCCAGGAATAGTTGTTTAAGCACGCTCATTTAATTGGCTAACTTAAAAACTTCACTTTGAAATGGAGTGGCTGAAGCAACACATTTCAGACTTCATAATAGTCTAGTATATTGAACTTTTTGGAGAAATTCTCTGTAAGTTACACATACCAAAAGAGAAAGTTGTAATAAGCCAACAGTAAAGCGATCTTGCCAAATGACATTTCCTTTTATAGAACTTTCCATTAAGATCTATATAGCTCTTCTTTATGAATATTCAGTTTCAAAACTGAAATGGAAAAGAATGTGTTTCTACAATTGCTGATCTCCTCTCAAATTATATCATTTGTGTTTCTTTGGACATGCTGTGGTATAAAGTAATGAGCCTGCATGCCAGGAGTGACTTGGGCAGTCAATTACCTCAGACTCTCAATCTACTTATTACCAAAAGTTTTTCAAAATGTAGGCAGTCATGAAATCATCAATGTCCTGTGTAAATGAAGACTGTCTGGTTCAGGCACAGTGCTTCTCATTCTCCAATATGCAAGTCCTATCTTCCCCATACTGCTAGAGTTGCAGCCAACCCTGCTACCTCGGTTGGGACTGTGTCTGAGGGAATAGCAATCTAAATTATTAAAAGGAACACAAACCTTGGTTGTAATTTGATTTAACCTCTGACATAGGTGGCTAGGAGTCACCTGTACTGCATACATTCCTGATAGCTCTCCTCTCCTTGAATATATCCTACTGTGGGCACTTACTACCTTACAAAGCTACCTCATACTAGACAGTTCAAATTGTTAAAATGTTCTTCCTTAAAATTCAGCAAATTAGCAGGCTATAGAATCAATATCCAAAGATCAGTCCCCAGCTGGATTTAAAAGAGAAAATGCATAAACTACTTGAAAACAGCCTTAAGAAGTGGAAGCTTATGAGAAGAAAACTATAGACTTCTCTGATAGGAGTAAAATTGATGTTAAATCTGCTAGTATTGATTTATAGGTTTAATGCAATTATTTTCAAGTTTGCAAAGGAAATTACTTTTATAACTTTTCAAAACTATTTGACAATTCACCTCATAGGATAAATAGATAAGAATAATTTGAAGACATTTTGGGAGATAAGTAAAATGGATTTGAGTTATTTTGCCATCCAACTATTAAGATATACAGTAAAACTAAAATACTTAAATATTATAATCCTTGTATAAAAGTGAACAAAGAGCAATGGTGTGGTGCCATAAATTTAGGTAAAAAATGTTATGTTAGAATTTAATTTTAATATGTCACAAAAAGTGCATGTCTAAAGGGATGTTTGTTCCATAAATTGGGGTAGAATAATTGTCAACAAAAAAAATTTCTAACTTATCATTTATACTGTATATATAAAAAAATGTATTCCAGATTGACAAAAGATTTAAATCCTAAAAAAAGCAACCCTTAAAGCTGCAAGACCGTGGAACTGAATATTTATCAGCTATGGGGGAACACTTTAAATTTAAGCAAACGTTAAGAAACCATCCCCCAAAAGACCAGTATATTTGACTTATTAACAATAAGGTAAACAATGAGCTAGGTTAAGGCAAAGAGCAATTTGGATAGAATATTTAAAAAGACAAGGCAATTTCATATTAAATACATAAAGAACTAGTACAAACAAATAAAGACATGGATAAACTGTTCACCGCATCAAAACTGCCGATGGCTAGCAAATACATAAATACACGCTCACACTTAACATTTGTATTACCTTAGTGTTTTTGATAGGGTAAATAAATGTACCCTATCCGTGTAGATAAGATTTTTTCCTGAATCATATTCTTAGCCTATGACTCAGTGGTTAAATTCCTAGAAATCTAGCTATAAGGGGAAAAATTCAAAATATGGTTTTTTTAAAACATATTATCTACTATGATAATAATAGTGAACTTACTGATAATAGTGATTAGGAATAAATTCACCATGTAAATTCCAGGCCTTTGGTCACCACAGCATTATTTCTGATCATCTTCCTGGTTACTTTTCCCCTGTATTTCTTTTATATCCTCCTAACCTATTTGCTTTATGAAACTAATTTTTAATTTTATGAACATATTTTCCTCGCTTTTCTAATTTGACTGCTGAGTATTGCGAGAGGTGTAAAGAAAATATAATTGCTCTAGGGCAACTGTAAATTTTTAATAGTCTATTTTAATTAGGATAATTTTCATTAATTTGGATTTTTGAGATACCTCAATATGTGTTCATATATATTCACGAGTCTGTTTTCCATAATTCCGAAATCCAAACAGTATAGAAAATCCCAGCTCATTTGGTGGCAAAATCTGACCCAAAACAACACGAAGATATATATAGCCTTTATCTTGAAAATATGAATATCTTTGAATACAAGGTACTACCCCAGTCAACATTGGTGATGGGGAGTTACAAAACATATGGCATATGCATTGTATTATATTTTTAAAATATGAAAAATCACTTCTGATGTGATTTGGTCAGGGTCTTCTAGAGGGACAGAACTAATAGGATAGATGTATATATGAAGGGATATTGACTCCTACAGTCACAAGGTGAGGTCCCACCATAGGCCGTCTGCAAGCTGAGGAGCAAGGAAGCCAGTAGTGGCTCAGTCCGAGTTCCAAAACCTCAAAAGTAAGGAAGCCAACAGTGCAGCCTTCAGTCTGTGACTGAAGGCCGAGAGCCCCTGGTAAACTGCTGGTGTAAGTCCAAGAGTACAAAAGCTGAAGGACTTGGGAGTCTGATGTTCAAGGGCAGGAAGCATCCAGCACAGAGAAAGATGAAGGCCGGAAGACTTAGCAAGTCTGCTCTTCCATCTTCTCCTGCCTGCTTTATTCTAGCCACACTAGCAGCTGATTAGATGGTGCCCACCCAGTCCACTGACTCAAATGTCAATTTCTTTTGGCAACACTCACAGACACACCCAGGAACAATACCTTGCATCCTTCAATCTAATCAAGTTTGCACTCAGTATTAACCACGACATGATGCACATCTGACCTCAAGTGTTTTTGAATCAAGAATTATAGAGCCATGTGCATGTCTGTATATACATGTGTACAAGTATATAACATGAATATATCCAACATTATTAATGTGTATTGATTGTATTGTAAATCCTAAGAGTCTTCATTGTAAATCCGAAGAGTCTTCATTTACTAAACTCATGAAATGTTTGTTTTATGAAACACTGAGAAACTAAACAATTCTAAACCCAATCATTAATGCTCAAAGAAAATGTAAGGAAATGTGTAAATCCATTTAATTACAAATTATTTTTTTACCTTACAGAGTAGTAAACATGACAAGATGTTTTCTCTCAGTTCCGTGAAGTTTTATCGTGGAGTGAAAAAGAAAATGAAGCCTCCAACAAGGTAAAGTTTGAAAGGGAAGTGCTGAAAGGAAAAACTTATGGGAAAAATATGTCTGTTTAAGGATTTAGGGATCAGTGGCATTAGTCTAACTTTTTATAAAGTAAGTTTTAGGCTATTTTTTTTTAAGTTGCTTCCCCTGTCACAGGGTTCTTATGGCAGATCAAGGAACTTGTATGAGTAGATAAGGAGGGACAATGTTCCCACTGAGACTGAGACCAAGCTCCTTGGTGATTGCAATCTCTCTGTGTAAAGTAAGAAATCCCGGGAGGCCCTGTCTACTGGGAAGTACGTGGCTTCCTCTGCATCTCATTCCCTGAGCTGTCACATCACAACCTGAGGGCATCTCAGGCCAGTCTACAACACAGGAAAGCAAATGCTGCCCTCCAGCTTCCTGATGCTTGGCTTCTACAATGTTTTGGTTCTGGCTCTGTAATTTTCCCTTTTTACTATGCTGACTTTGGTACTGAAAACCCATCATAGCATGTAAGCGCTAGAGGAGGTGGGTGCCTCCTACAGACTGCGTGCCTCTTTAACACTTCATGTACCCCAGCATTTGATTTACACCACAATTTCTTATCACAGATTACTTTGATTAGCTAATAAATGTTTGCACTAATACTTAGTATCATGAACATCATTTATATGTGCTTGCTTCTGAGATTTTGCTGCTGAAAATTTCTTCACTTTTGCCTTCATACTCAGTTTCTAAGCCTAGAGCATATACCTGTGTTTTAATAGGTATGTTCTTTAATTTCCCCCAGTAACAGTACATCTCTCTATATTATCTTATTTCAGTCATTTTCGTAGACATTTGGCCTTATTCAGTTAAGAGTATCTTCTCAGAGACGTCTCCTCTCTGCCCCATATCATCACAAGCCTCCTTCCTTCTATATAAATGTGTAGCCAGATCCCTTAGCATTTAGCATTCACCTCTAGCTAAGTCCAACACATTGAATCATCACTTGTGGAAGTCTATGCATTCCCACCGTTAAATCTCATCTCCTTAACATCTAATCCTGTTTTCTGTCTTGTAAAATGTATGATTTTTAATTTATGTGTGTGTTTTTTTTTCTATGTGGTGCAGCTGGGGATTGACCGCATATTCTGAGAAACATCACTGGTAAGTTAACAGCTGACAACTTCTGGACATAATATATTGGTGACAATTTCAGGAAAAGAATAATTTCAGTAATTGCAGATAGAACTACAGACGGAAAGTGTTTTGCCTAAGTGAAATTAGGGTTGTTTGTAAAGACTTTGAGCCTAAGAAGAGGAAAACAGATTTGTATCAGGGTTCAAGTCCCATGTATCCTATTTGGCAATGCCTCTGAAGTGAAACTACGTCTGATTTCTTCCATAGTTATTATGAGTGTGGAATTCAGCTTTTATGAGATAAGTAGGTGATAGTTTTAAAACAGAATAAGAACTAGCTAAAATCAGATTTAAGAAAAACATATATCCCGCTCTCAACCCTATTTCTGTATATGTACTTTTTGCCATATACTGTTACCAGTATCCATCAGTATTTCTAGAGATTGTACTAGATGTTTCCTTCTCTTCACCTCCCTGTGTCTAATCGGTCACTGAGCCACACGAGATTTGCCTCTTCCTTGTGCCCCTCCTCCACCTACACCTCTCTACCCTGAGGGCCTGGCCTTCATTGATCTGCTTGGATTATTCCAGGAGTCCTAAGTGCTCTTCAGCCCTCTTCTTTGCTTTTGTTTTGGCGTACATTCTCCACCTCTCCACTGAGGAGTATTTTCTATGCTGTACCGTGTTTCTCTCCTGCTTTAAAACTTCTGTGAATTCTTTCACCTATAGGATCAAACACAGAATTGTTGCGTGGCATGCAAGGCTATATATGACTCCACCAACTTCATCTCCCACAGTTTTTCTTTTTCACTTAATGACAAAACAAGCATCTATCTTTATTCACCACGCATTCCTTGCTGTTTCAGATCTGCATGTGTGATGTACATGGTCCCTCTACTAAACCTTTGTTCATACTTTTCACTTCTCCTTCCTGTCATACTTTCATTCTCCCCCTGATGACTCAACCAACTCAACTGTCAATGTTCTTTGAAATCATAGCTCAAATGCCCCAAAGCCTTATCTAATAGCTCTCACCTCTGATCATTATTTCTTCTTTGCACCTACAGTATTTTATAAACAAGGGTACGGAATTAAAATGATTTGTGGCAGGAATGGTTTGTGGCCTGGACATGGTAATAGGGAAAGACAATGTTTTCATGAGGTGCTGATGAAGAAAACACAGATTTTTTAGAAATTTCATTTTCAACATTTTTCAGGTAAATTATTTTGATAATACAGGAATGTAAAGAATACAATTACTTTGAAAAGCCCATTAGATCTTTCCAATATCAATTATAAAATTTTCCTCTTATAAAGAACAACCCTCTCCTCATCCCCAAGTCTGTGGTTTCTATGTTTGCACTCAGTTTTATTTTTGCTTTTTCTCACTGTGTTGTAATTTATTTGTCTATATGCTTAGCTCGCCTAATAGACTACAGGAGCCTTCAGGACAAGGTCTCTGTTTTAGTTAGTCTTTCAATAAAAGGTTACTTAATCACTGTTATTGGATATGCAGTGGTTTTTCATGTAGTTTCATTTTTTATGAATCTGTGGGTATTAGTGTTTATAATTACAATGATGGAGACTATGTCTCAGCCTTTTTAAAAGAAAGATCTGCTCTTATGAGGATGTGCACATATTTTTCTTCTCAGGCTCAGAATTTTAGTGGAATACAGTGTTTTACCATCAGGTACTTGAAAAGGCAAAATGAAATAGATCTTTCTGCCTTTCCAAAAAATGTTGGTGATCATTTTGCAGCACTTACCAAAGGCTTCAGTTGTGTTTTGTTTAAACCAATATATTTACACTATCACTTCGTATCGTATGTTTAGCAGCAGACCAAAACAACTTGTACTGAAATGTTCCACTTTTGTGATTGCATTATGTCATTAATCAGGAGAGACCCAGAGATTTTCGATCACCAAATCACTCAGCAGATACACTAGAGAACAGTCAATTGTCTTTTTGAATGACATAGTTTATAAACCTCGTTTTGCAGGCACCTGTGTTGTGATAGTTCACAAACTCAGACGGAGTGGATGACCAGTATCTTTATTGCCCAGGTACGAGATTTGTTTGAACTATCCAATAGAGTATAATAACTTTGTTTACAGGAAATGTTAGTGTGATGGTGATTTCTAAAGAATTTTTAATAAGCATTTTAAATGTATGTACAATTGGCATAAACTTTGATTCTCTCATTCTTAGTTTGTAAAATAGTATATTAAAGTTCAAATTTATTCATTACCTTTTGAAAGAGAGTTTATTCCATTAAAGCGTCTTTTCTGCCAGCCCCACAGCCTCCTTGGCTTAGGTGAGGTGTGTTGCTTTAAAATGGTCGTGTAAGAAAGAGGGACTTTTCTAAGCTGTCATCCTACCACAATCCCACATAGACCTTCATTTAGAAAAGTGTTCTATTTCCCTTCTTGTTCTCCCACTCTCTCCACCCCTGCCTTTCCAGAAACAAGGACAGGAACCTACTTTTCTTTAATAACTATTGTGTGCTAGATACTTCATAAGAATAACTCATGTATTCCTTGCAGCAAACCATACAAGATGTTTTTGGTTTTATAAAACAAATGTTTGGTTGTTTGCTCAGGACCATATATTTAATTAGTAGTTTAAACCCAGGGATGTCTGAGGCCAATGCTTATACTCAGTTCCGTATTTGTTTTCCTCCCTAGAGCAGGACTTACCCTTTTGAGGAACAGTTATATAGTCCCATTAATTGGACTGGTTTGTTTTCCAACCTTGTCTAGCTAAATTCCCAACAATGCTTCTCATGGAGCATTGAAATTCACTGGTAACGATTAAGTTGCCATTCTTTATTACTGAGGAGGTATTTTCCTGTTTCCCTTATAAGAAATAAGTTAGCTCACTCCAAAATCTAGTTCTTATTTGTTCTGAAAATAGTTTTCTCTGTTCATTTAATGTATTAACTTTTTCGGTGGTTAATAAACACAGCTCTTCTCAGCCTGTCTCTCTACCATTACTACCTGGAAAAACATGTGCACAAGAGACTGGCTGCTAACTTTTTAGAGGCTTTTCTTCTTCTTCTTCTTCTTGTAACTTATTAAAATTCAGATATTCAACTTCTTTTTTTTTTTTTTTTTGAGACAGAGTCTTGCTCTGTTGCCCAGGCTGGAGTGCAGTGGCATGATCTCAGCCCACTGCAATCTCTGCCTCCTGGGTTCAAGTGATTCTCCTGTCTCAGCCTCCTGAGTATCTGAGATTACAGGCGTGCACCACCATGCCCAGCTAATTTTTGTATTTTTAGTAGAGATGGGGTTTCACCATGTTGGGCAGGTTGGTCTCGAACTTCTGACATCAGGTGATCCGCCCACCTTGGCCTCCCAAAGTGCTAGGATTACAGGCATGAGCCACTGTGCTAGGCCACATTGAGTTCTACTTTAGGAAAAACAAAAAACTGGATTTGAAGTCTTTTGGTAAAGTTGGGACTATAGAGTCTAAAGCTGTTACAGTGTCATTTGTGGCACAACTAAACTGATGTTTTTGTTTTTATAATTGGAGTCAGTAGACTCTGCAGTTGAAATTTAAGGAATGAATGCAGGAAGCAAAGCCTACTCTCACTACAAGGTTATTTCTTACTGCCTCATGTTTTAATCCTAGTCCTCGTCTCAAAGATTTAGCCTAATTATCTTTCCTCTGTTCTTTTTACTTCTTGGTATTATTCAGGTCCTCCCTTAAGATAAACACAGAAGCCTTCTTGGATTTAAGGATTTATGGTTCATCTCCGTAGGGAAACAGCAAAATAGCAAATATTTATATATATGTTAAAAGCGTAGACATACACACAAACACGTATGCGAATTAACAGTAAACACCCCCTATAATGAGCTCCTTTTGGTATTCAGAGTACTTTTGTAATCTCCATCCTTTCCACACCCCTGCCTCACAAGTCATCTGACTTTAGCTTAAATATCCCATTCTCAGAGAAACTTTTCCTGACCTTCAGATGACTTAGACCTTCAGGCTATCACCCTTAGCATCCTGTACTTCTCCACTGTGACACTAATTAGTAAAGAAAAAAATGTAATTAGCTATTTCATGTCTGCCTCTCTTACTAAAATGTAAACTCCATGAAAAGAAGGACTCTTCATCATATTTGACTTGTATGTCAAGTACATGTTTAGTTAGTATTTCTAAAATAGGAAATAGGGTAAGAAAATCAGTAATCAGATAAAATTTCAAATGGATATCCGTGTGATAAAATAGGAGAATCATAAAATATGGCAGGTAAGGAGAGCATGTGACTGACATAAGGAAGGCACTAATTGAGGAAGGTTCTCAGGGAATGGCTTTCTGAGTAGGTGACAGGTGACCTGAGACCAGTCTGAAATGAGAGGGGTATCATGCAGGCTTCCAGGAAGGATCATTCAGGGATGGGGCCAGCAGGGTATGTCCTGAGACATCATCACTGTCTTGTTTTATTCTATAAACATCATGAAGGTAAGATATGAGAGATGAGGAAGGCTTGTGACAAATTATGTAGTTCCTGCTTAATAGTTTGAAACAAGGGAAGGATATAATCTAATTTTAATTGAAAAAAATTATTTTGTTCACTTCATTGAGTCTGCAGTGTAGAGGGTCAAAGATGCAAGTGGGATGAACAGCTATAGGAAAGAAGATGTCAGCTCAGACTAAGGTGGTAATGAATATGGTAAGACAAATTAAGATTCAGGAATATTTTGAAGGTAGATCCAATAAGGCTTTTGGAATTATTGCGAAGCGACTACGTTGTCTGTGGTATATACCCTAGAGTTCCTTGTCACATGCCAGGAAAATTTAGGACACAGACACACACGAGAAGTTTAGGAGCAGGAGGTTTAATAGGTAGAAGAGAAGAGAAAGAGAAACAGCTTCCTCTATAACAGGAAGAGGTCTCCAAGCAGAAAAGACCAGCTAGTGCAGAATGCACAGTTTTATAGTCCAGTTTGAGGAGGTTGTGTCTGATTTACAAAGGGCTCACAGATTGTTTCGATCAGATATGGTGTTTACATAGTGTATGGGTAAGTCTGGTCACCCCCACCCTAATCTTCTTATGCAAATGGGCTTTCCAGTTGATTGACACCATCTTGTCCTCTCCTTACAATGCATTTGGCTGGCAGAGAAGGGAAGATGGAGCCACCATTTTGAAAATGTCTAGTCCTTAGTTCCTGCCAGCATTCACCCCTGCAAGCTCCTAGATTGCAGGCTGCTTTTTGTTAGAAGATGGCTTGGGACTGCTTTTCATTAAAAAGAAAAGCCTTACCAAGGACTCCCATGCCCTTGCTATCTGCTTAGTAATTCCTTCTTAACTCCTGTGTCAATTGGCTATTGCAATTTGAGAGGAAGAGTAGAAATCAGAAAAAATTCTAGTTTTTTGGCAACTGTCAGATGTAAGTGGGATCATCAGAGATGTAGAAGGAAATGGAGAGTTCTGTTTTGGCCACATAAAATTTGAGATGCCTATTAGATACACAGATGTGTATGCTGGGCAGCAGGTTGGATGTGTGGATCAAAAACTCAGGCACAGGTTTGGGGCTAAAATGTAAATTTGGAGGAAGTCAGCACTTAGATTATATTCAAAGCTATAGGATTAGATGAGATGCCTGGGGGAGAAGGTTTGAGGTGGAGAGGGAAGCATGGAGGTGGTGGAGAGGGAAGCATGGAGGAGGGTTGGGGAGAGAGAGAGAACGGAGGAATAAGCCCTGGGACATTTCAAAATTTAAAGCGTAGGCAGAAGAAAAAAAAAAAACAGCAAAAGCAGTGATAAGAAGTAAGAAAGGAGGAAAACCAGGTGATGGGTACAGAAAATTCTGTCAAGTAATTTCTTATGTAATTAAATGAGGTTGTGACTAGATAGAGGTGAAGGTAGGTTTGGGGGTTTTGATTTATCTTTAAGATGGGGGAGTGTGTACTTGCATACATTATATGAAGACAATCCAATCAGGAAGAAGAAATGGACAGAAGAGGAGAGATGTTATTAAACCAGCAGAGGCCCTGAACAGACATGAAATGATATGATCTAGTGCATGGTTATTCATTATTAAAAATCATCATACAGCAGAGACTGTGGCACATTTCTTCTCAAATTATTGACCACCTCAATTTATGACCCATTGAGCTGAGCAATTATAGATATGACTGGATAAAAGTTATTTGCAATCAGCAAATATTGATTGCAAGAAGTAAACTCACTTAGATGACTATAGATGCAAGGAGATTGGTACATTTCATGATGGGAGTATTTTCTTAAATGATCAGTAATAATTGTTGGATTGAATCAGTGAGATCACCACATGTGACGCAGGCAGGGTTTTTGAAGTGTAAGGGCAGAGGCAAAGGAGAGAAGTAATCTTCAGAGAGTGAGGAAACCAGTTGTCCCATGGTAGAACTTCAAGGCAGTGCTGAATGGTTTCTTAAAATTTAAGGTTAAATTTAAAGTGTGATGGATCTACAGAGTAATTTATTTTTGTCCTCCATCAACTGGCAGGCACTCATGAAATAAGCTGAATTGTGTTTAATTAGGTTTGGGGCTTTGCCAGGCAAGTATGATAGAGAACGAAGGAGCAAGAAAATAAATAAGTAATCAGATAAAATTTGAACTTGAAGATATTTACAAGGAAGTGAGTTTACTGATTGACCATGAAATGAAAGCCAGGCAATGAGGGAAGTGGTAAAAAATGTTGTGAGAAGAGTGGTGGTGGATTGGAGGTCTCAAGGAGTGAAAAGAACAGTTAAAATGAATGAAACTAAATTTAGTTAGCTGGAAAGATAGGCAAAGGTTAGAAATTGGAAGGCAGAAATGGAGATGTTTAGGTGTGGTCTTTGGTTATAAAATGAAAGTTTGATCCTCACCTATATGATCCGCACTGTATGACTTTTGAAGTCATTTACAAATAACTACAAATGTTAAATCAGAACACATCACTTGGATGTAAAGTAGAAAAAAATGCCTCTTAGTTCAATTCAAGGAGAGTTAGCTGGTATTCACAGTTGTATATTATTTCAGAAAAAGAGAAATATGGATTTGGGAACCGCATTTGCTCTTAGATTCTTCAAAATATATTTTAGCGTATGCACTACACATCAGTGATTTGAAAGTGTAAGGGTAATTCACAAAATTGCCTAATTCCCTCTCAGTCAGTTTTCTCCCAGGTTTATGTTTTGGGAACATCACAATTATATAATATCCTTTTTTTAACCATGTTTGGTACTGTGTCATAAAAATAATATGAAGCTATAACCTTCCAGTTGAAATACTGTATAACCTACCATTATAGATTTGCTGAACTAAGGTAAATGCTTCACTAACATTCAAGGGTAGATACGAGGCACATTAAAGGATCTGCACTGTAAGATCGTTGAGGAATAAATGAAAATTATATGTACATTGATAAACATACAGCTTGGCAGTTTGCCCCTTAGTTAAATTAGCTGTTATTATATGGTGGGTAGACAGTAAATATTTGTTTAAATGAGTTCTTTGCCATAAAGCAACACATTAAAATAAGAGCTGCAACCTAAGAACAATAATCTGTTGCTTAAGAATTGAGAGAAATAAAGAGTAGGCATTTAGCTATATAGTTTACTAAATGGTTTTCATTTCATTACAATATCTGTAAACTTTTCATTTTGTACTTGGTATTCTGTGTTTACATCATAGATTGTTGTTTGAAAATCAATATACTTTTTCCAAATTCTGGAAAGTTAATCTACCCTGGGGAGTACAAAATTCTTTAAAGAATTTTTTATATGTATATATCAGAGATGAATCACTCCAGAGCTTATATTTTTACCTGTGAACATTTATCCCCATCCAAATTAACCTTTCTCCAGTCATATGTATGATTATTTAGAAGGCAAGAATATATAGTCAATGATTTGAGAACAAATGTGCCCCACTCTCCATTGTACAATGATTTTCAGTAAAGATGTTGAAATGTCTGAGTAAAAAGATTATATTTCTTTGGAATTCAATTAGATAAAATAGTAACATTTTTCAAGAGGTCATAAAGTTAGGCTAATTTTTCTGATAGTAATGCCTTAGGTTGATTTGGGATATATAAGATGAAATTATTTTCACACTGAAATCATATTTGGTGTAAATGTATAGTTACTTAGATTACAGTGCCTAGCAATGTAGACAAGTGTACTATTTTTCTTTCACAAAGAGATTTGCCAGTTGCCTCAAATATTTTTCCCCTTTTGGTTTGATAAGTAGTATAGAAGGCATGTATTTGAAACTTAGAAATTGAGCTGAGACCTCAAAGCTCAGTTCAGTTAAGAGTTTGATGTCCTGGAGCGATGCTGCCACCAGAGTCAACATCATAATCACAAATGGAATTCTCATGGAAATCAGATCATTTGATGTGGATATGTGGGAAAGAAACCAAGTGGCTTTATGACATAGTATACCACATAATAAAATCACACATCAACAGCAAGAAATTGTGTTTCCACAGCATGAATATGATATATGGCCACCAGCTGGAAAGGAACGAAAACGTTCAATAACCAAAAATCCCAAAATTGGAGGTTTGCCTCTGATTCCTATACAGCATGAGGGGAATGCAACCTTGGCCCGGAAAAATATCGAGGTAGGTTAGGATTTTGTTTGTTTTATATTCAATTATAGAATATATTTTCCTATGTCATAATGTAATTAGGTCATTAATTACTTCATTGGCTTCAAAAGCACAATAATAATCACTTTGTAAAGCATGGTAATAATCACATACAGCAAGAAAACAGTATGAATAACCTTATACCTTTTATTTTAATATCATTGACCACCCAATCACATATGCACAATACTACTTATTTTCTTACCTCTAAAGTAGCCAATTTAAAATATGCCTATAGAAATTCTGGTGGTAAAATCACAACTTCAAATTCATTTTACAAGCTTACTTTAAACACCCTCAGAGTAAGCCCATAGCAGAATATGTCTGGAGCCCTGATAACTAAACTTTCTAGTAATATAATCACATACCAGTGCTTTGGGAACTGATGGGGTCTCTCAGTTAATTTAAGGACCTACAAGATGACCCCTGAGAATCAAAAAAGAAGATTTGGCATCTTTCATGAAAGCTACTGTTTGTTTTCCTTCTCACCTTGAGAGTTGGGAGAACATAAGCGGCATCAATCTTGACATGAAGTTTGGCCTCTTCAGCAAAGAACATAGGCTGTTTACTCTCAAAACTCATTAGCCATTTTGGGACCAACACATATTTCAGTGTCTTAATTGAGTCTCTGAAAGCAAAAAGAAAAGCAGTTAGAAGGTGTTCTTATATCTTCCTTGAGCCTAAATTTGGAATTAAGCTGTTCGAATCTTTTGCTCTCCAAACAGAAATAACTTTTGAAAGACGAAAGCCATTTTAACCTAGTGATCAGATTTTTAAGCTTTTTGTGCATATCCTTTCTTGAACATTTATCCCACTGTAATATTCCTTCTCTAAAAGAGAAAAGCTTCAAAAATAATGGTCCTTTGTTTACTGCTTAGTCATTCTGCCCTGATGTAATCAAAGTAAGGAATATGTCTCCAAGAAATCATGAACTTGTCATTTCCTCCATTCTGCACCTAGTTTTTTTGTGTGTGTTTTTTTTGTTGTTGTTTTTTTTAGGTAATAAACTGCTCTGCAGAGTTCCTTATCTAATCAAGTATCTTAAAATTCTAAGAGTTACATTTCCCAGGAACCCAGGACAGGGAACACAGGCTGAACAGATGAAACTAACATAGGGAGAGATACGCCCTACAGTGACTGTAGAATCTTTTGACATTGCCTTCAGATCAATTATCGGCAAAGCAAAATAAATTATTGGGATCAAAATACATTAACCAGTATCTAATATAGATGATGATTGACTGTATAATAATTTCTTAGCCTTATCCCAAATCCACAATCTCAGAGACAATTTTTAACATATTTAAGATAGGAAAACTGAAGAAATGAAACTATAAAGTGTTTACAAGCTTTTAAAAGAATTACATGCATTTTCAATTACTGGAAAATTTCTGAGTCTTTAAAATAAACCAAGCTCTTTGTAAGATTAGTAAATATAAGGTAGTTTGGTGATTTGATAAATTTGGCAAAGACATTTTTTAAATGTTTAATGTTGGAAAAACAATGAAACTTACTTTATAAGGCCATAATAGAAATTTTTTTAAAAAATTTCATATAAACCATGAAAATATCTGCCATAGAATTAGATTCATATAAAAATTTTAAAAAATATATTTACAAAATAACTAACCATTTTTTACCCTTTGTTTTAAAAATGAAAAGTGAGTTAAAATATTAAGTATTATATATTAATAAAAATCAGTCATAACAATGAATATATTCAAGAAGAATTATTTTTCAAAGAAGTTGTTGGCAGATGGATAAATTTTGTGGCTAAGCCTGGCTTTCATTCAGTCCTATTGAAAGTCATATGAGAATACCTTATCCAGGTAGGGAAGGCTTCATGGTGGAAGTGACTTCTCAAGTTAATTGGGGAAATTAGTAGTGAGCCAGCTGAATATGCCAAGTTGTTGGCAGAGGAAATCACACATGAAGAGGCAAACAGAATGCTGAAGAATGCACAAACTAGATACTACCTGTGGTCCTCCTACTGAGTCCTTGTAAAATCATGGATATCTTACTTTAATGCCATCGTTCTAAGCTGCTTTATCTGTAAGCATGTGGGATTAATAAAAGCCCCCACCTTATAGTGCTGTTGTGATTAAGTGACATTATACATGAAACTTTATTAGAATAATGACTAGCATATCTTTAACGTATATTGAGACACAATATTAAGGAACTGGGAAGATGATATGGAATAATTCGTTAGTTTTTTTCAAAATTGCTATTTTAACAGCAATATCGGTAAAACAATAATGAGCAAAGAATGATGATGCAGTGAAGCAGAAAATAGTGACATAGAATCCCACCCATAAGCCCCTCTCTTTGTTGTTAGTATCCTGAGCAGTTTGATGTGGTAGAAAGCAGCACATTGATTTCAGAAAGGCCAACCTGGGGTCCCCTCCCAAGCTCTCACTTATGCAACCTTGGGCAAATTTTTTTCTTTGAGTTTCTATTTCTGCATCTTAAGATAAAGACAATTTACTTTAAACTATGAATAATACAGAGTTTAAAGCATTTAAAGTGTTGTGATGATTAAATTTATTGATATGATTATGTATTTTACAACATGAAGATTAAGTAATACAGTGAGTTTGGTAATGAAAGCCAATTAAGAGAGTTTCTAGTATACTCTGTATATATTGGTCATATTACTTTTTGGTGTCCTAAGACCTCTGTAACCATTGGCTTGCCTCTGGATTTAATGGAAAATATGACGGCCCAGGCTAAAGCCATGTGAATGATTTGCTGTGAGAACCCATCCATTATACCATTCTCTAGCTATGATAAGTAAAACCTACTCTGTCTGCCACTGGGAGAGACAGACTGTGTTTCAGATTTTTATTTCCGTTCAAACAACTGGTTTTCCCTCAGCACCCTGTGACATGAACTGGCATTGCCTATAGCAAGCCATCTCTTACTCTTCCACTTTCAGACTTTATCTCTCTCTCTTTTTAAATTATGAATGCCTAATCTTTTAAGGACAGTACAGTGTATAAACTATGACTTTCTTTCCCCATTGTCTATGCACTTGGCTTTCTTTCTTCATAGCATTCAAGGCAATTTGGCACACCATATTATTCATGCAAAATTCTTCCTCACTCTCCCATCCGTAACTCTTTACAGTTCACTTCTATCACATCTCCCCACCTTCATTTAAGGTTACATAATTTAGGCAATATTATAGATGTATTAGTCTCTTCCCTCATTGCTACAAAGAAATGTCTGAGACTGGATAATTTATGAAGAAAAGATGTTTAATTAGCCCACGGTTTCACAGGAAGCATGGTGGCATCTGCTTGGCTTCTCGGGAAGCCTTAGGAAGCTTACAATTATAGCAGAAGGCAAAGGGGAAGCAGGCACATCTTACATGGCTGGAGCAGAAGCAAGAGAGAGAGGGGGGAAAGGTGCTACACACTTTTAAAGGACCAGATCTCAACATAACTCCTCAGGAGAACAGCACAGAGGGGATGGTACTAAAACCACTGATGAAAACCCCACCCCCATGATTCAGTCACCTCCTATCAGGCCTCATCTCCAACACTGGACTGCATTTGAACATGAGATTTGGGTGGGGATATAGATGCAAACCATATCAGTAGTGTACTTGAAATTTCAGCATTATGTATGTTATTACTTGGCCCTTAAATTCTGTGTCTAAGAGAGTCCCAAAGTTTTTATGTTGATGGTTGAAAGATAATGAGAACTGTCACTCTGATATATAAAACCTCTCTATATTTATCCTTAATTTTTCCCAAGTAATAGATGCCAAGTGAAACTTTTTAACAAGATTAAAGTTTGTTTATAAACCCTGTCTTTTTTTTTTACTTCATTTGTGATAAAATACATATATCATGGAATTTTCTACTTTATTTAAAAATACATACAATTCAGTGGCATTGGTTGTATTTACATTGTTCAACCATCACTATTTTTCTTAGTATTTTAACATATTCTAATGAAGCTTTGGAATTAAGCTAGATATTAAACATTTCTTCCTATAAATTTCAGAGTAGGAAAAATGTATGTAGCTTAAGATGTATAATCAGAATCTTACCAGAAAATTCCAAATTTCAAAATTATTTGTACATTATATTCATGAAAATATTTTTATTCCACTTGAATTTTCTGTTATAAATTTATGTTTGGATCTACTGAGATTAAGAAAAATAGAACAGTGTTGTATACTGGAAACTGTTTAAACTTTTCTTCATTTACTCATTCAAAAATATTTATTGATCATTTCCTATGTGTGTACAAGGCTCACACTTCAGTGAACTAATTAAACAAAAAGGAAAAAAAAATAGAAACCTTGCTAGACATATCTAAGCAGGAGTGAGTTAGAAGAGGCAAGTATGAAGTGAGATTCAATTTGAATAACTAACCCAAAAGACACCTTTGAAGTGGTATGTTGAATGCATGTTAAAATGAATTTCCATGGATTGCATTTTACAGATGTTCCTCAACTTATGATGGGGTTACATACGAATAAACTCACCATAAGGTGAACATACATAAAATAAAAAAGGCGTTAAATACACCTAACCTATGGAATGTTGTAGCTTAGCCTAGCCTAGCTTAAACGTGCTCAGAACATTTATATTAGCCTACAGCGGGGCAGAATCATCTGGCAACACAGCACGCCATATCAGTTTTTCACCCTCATGAGTGCATGGCTGACTGGAAGCTGCAGCTCACTGCCACTGCCCATCATCACTAGAGAGTGTCCTACCGTGCATCACTAACCGGGGAAAAGATCAAAATTCAGAATTTGAAGTATGCTTTCTACTTCGTGCATATTTGTTTTTCACCATTGTAAAGTCAAAAAATCGTATTGAAGCATTGTAAGCCAGGGACTGTCTGTAGTTGATTTTGTAGCTCTAAGATTAGTATATAAATTCAGACATGCCACTTGTATCGAAGTAAAGTTAGGACCTAAGTCATAGAAATGAGATCTTTTATAGGAAGCATCAACTTTTATGTGGATTGCACTTTCTAAACCTATATTGTGCCAAATCTTGCTTCCCTGTGAGACATTTAATTTTATTTTTAGAGTGCAAGAGCAGAACTTGAAAGGCTGCGGCTCAGTGAAAAGTGTGATAAAGAGTCCGTGGACTCTAGCTTAAAGGAGAGAGCTTCCATGGTGGCCCACTGCCTGGAGCACAAGGACGATAAACTTCGAAATCGACCCCGAAAACATCGGAGTTTCAACTGCCTGGAGGACACAGAGCCTGAAGCCCCACTTGGGCAACCAAAAGGCCATAAAGGCCTAAAGACATTGAGGAAGACTGAGGACAGGAATAGCAAAGCTACTTTGGACTCTGATCATAAGTTACCATCAAGGGTCATTGAAGAACTTAATGTGGTTCTACAACGGTCAAGAACCCTTCCAAAAGAATTACAGGATGAGCAGATTTCGAAGTAGGAAATAAAATGAATTGCTCCCCAGATTATTTTTTTAATATTGTATGCAATCTTTATGTGTAACTCCAAAACTGAACTATAAGATAATTCATAAGAATTTGCCTATTGATGGGCAAATTTGTCTATGCTTAGGCATTTAAGGAGCATTTAAAAATATGTATATATGTGACTGAATGTAAGATTAACTTTATTTTGGTCTGAACAAAGCTTGTAAAGTTCCATTGTATTAACGTGTGTAAGAAGATATTGGGTTACTTAGGTGGTCAGTCCTTTTAAAGTAGTTGTCTGTTAAGTGGTGTAATTTATGAGCAGAAATCTCAAACTGTACTGTATTGTATAAAATGCTGTGTTTAAATGAAGCCTAAGAAACTATCTGTAACATATTTTGCACTTTGAGAAACCTTGTATATTACCATATGTTTTTAGGTTTACAGAAGTTCTACCTTAGGGAAAAGAAAGGGAAGTAAATTGAAAAAGGGGGGAGAATTTATTGTAGTGGCTGCCTAAAAACCACTGGAGTTTTTAAAAGAAGCAAGGAGTTAAATGTCCTGCAAAACAAGGAAGTGAGCTAAGATTCATTCTAGTTCACTAATGACCAGAACTTGTCAATGAGAAACCACTTGTTAAGAAAAAGTCCAGTGTTTATTTCTCAAGAGTAATATTCGGCCAACAGATGTGAATAATAGCACTAGCCACTCTTATTAATATTTATAGTGTTAGAAAACCAGCCACATTACAGATTCACTACGTTTGAGCTCATTGTTGGTGGCTGCTAAGAGGAAACTTACACTGCATTGGAGAGGTTGTGTACACAGGACCTGGCCTGGATGCTGATTGAACTGTCATTGTATGCAAGCATTCTTTCTTTTTTCAGAATTTCTGACTATACTTTTGGTACGAACAAAATTCATCACCACAGGGTCCTGTTGTTTTGTTTGATTTTTAGATTTTTTAAAATTATTATTAAGGTTGTAATGTTTTTCTCCGAATTGTCAGAAATAACTGGAAGAATACAATATATGGCCATTATGGAGCCAGGGGCTAGTTGGTGGTTTACTGTACATTTGGGGGCTACCTGGTCACATTTAATCTACGTTTTTTTTTTTCTTTTTTTAAATAAAGGTGTGGTCTCTTCCCTGTACTTATGAATAAGGACAAAGCCCTATTTTTGTTTCAACATACAGATCAGCTACTGAATTGGTGATTTTCCTGACAGACAATGCTATCTAACCATAGTTCATGTTAGGGGAAGCATTTTTCCATCAGTTTCTTTAAAATTGGATTGTCTGGTGAGTTTTGATATTAAACATTATTTTATGTAGCTAAGTTTTTTTTTTTTTTTAGCATTTCTTTTTTATTTTTCAATCTATATTCACAGGCCCATACTTCAGTCCGTCCAATCATAGTACAGTGATGTGGTGGTAGATGCTATGAACTTCTTCATTGTAAAATACAGATCATTTGTATTTTGGGGTGATAAAATAGTTCACCATGGGTATGAGATATTTATTCTTTAAATCAAAGTAAATTAGAATTTTTAAAAAGCAAAAAACTGCAGGACAGTTTATGAAATAGGTGGAATTTCTATTAGGGAATCTTCCTTTAAAGCAAGAAATCATGTTATTTAGAAAGAAAAACTAATCTTAAGCATACTATTTCTAATAAATATTTATATTTTTATGAAATAAAGAGGTATGTGGAAATTAATATTTGGTGATGTTGGACAGTGGAAAAGTATCTAGAGTTTTTACCTGCCTTATCTGAATTCTTCTTGAAACTTGAGCTTAAACTCTAATAGCTGTTTCCCTTTCTATTCTGAACAATTGTCTCCATTTTTCAAGTGTGAGAGATAAGGGCTAATGATGACATCTCATTTATTTTGAGTAAACATTAAAATTGTTTTACAAGTCTACTTGAATGTGATTTTATTATTTTCAGAAGTTGAAGGTTGTTATTGTGAAATAGATCAAATAGATTAGCTTTCTTTTCTTTTTAAAAAAATTTGAATTTAATATATACTTCAAACTGGCTGTATTGGTTTTCCAAACAGGTCACTGTAAGTAGCTTTATTTATTTAAAGACCCACTTGCTTAGAACCAGGCACAATTCCAGGCTCTGTGGCCTGTATTGACGAGAAGCTGCTGACCAGCCACATCCCTACAAGATGCATAGTACCACCCCTGGTTTATAGGCATCTCTGCCAGCCTTGCCACACCACAAGAAGGCCAAGGGACTGGCACAAGTGTCTGGCACCTCAGCAGTGCCACTTGGTCATTCATGAGCAGTCCCTCATGTTCAGGAACAATGCCTGTCACCCAGGCCACTTCAGCTGCATCCACTGTAGGAAGGAGCTGACTGGTGAGGCCCATGAGCTGAAGGGTGAATTCTACTGCCTGCCCTGCATTGACAAGATGCTGTCCCCATTTCTAGGGACTGCAGCCAGCCCATCAAAGGCCACATAGTGAATACACTGGGCAAAGAGTGGTGGCATGCAGAGCTCTTTGCCCTGAGTGTGAGAAGCCATTCCTGGGGCCCTGGCACTATGAGAAGAAGGGCCTGGCCTACTTTGAGATCCACAACAGCCAGCTCTTTGGGACATCTGCTGCAGCTGCAGCCATGAGGTTAAGGGTGACATGGTGTTGGCCCTCAACAAGGCCTGATGTGTGTGAACTGCTTCTCCCGCTCCACCTGCAAGAGCAGGCTCACTCTGAAGATCAAGTTTGTGGAGTTTGACATGAAGCCCGTGTGTAAGAACTTCCCACTGGAACTGAAGAAGAGGCTGAAGAAGTCATTGGAGCTCACGTCTCGCTAGGCCTAGCCCAAGTCCGGGGACCTCAACTCTGAAGGCTCTCTTGCCTGGCCCTTCTCTCCCTCCCTTCCTTCTCCCAGAGGACCTCTGCCTTCTCCCTCTCCAGCTCACTGCCTTCTCACAGCCACCTCCCACTTCTATTGTCTGTTCTTGGACTCCTCATCTCCCTTTACCTGCTTCTTGTCCTCCCCTTGTCTTCTTTCTCATCATCTCCACCCTTTCTATTCTCTTATCTCTGCCTTCCCCAATGTCTTTTCTCTCCTTTATGGTGGCTTCTCTCTTTCCTTCTGTGCAGAGGCAGTGACCCAAGAGGTGGGGAGCCTGTGAAAGGCCTGGGCCCATGCCCTATGACTGCATCTACCTGTGTCCATGGACTTCAGCCTGCAGAACTCCAGGGATAGCAAATCAGGGTCTGGGGTCACCAGAGCTCCTATCCTGACCTGTCCCTCCCCACAGGGGACCAGGTTGCACATATTCCTGTGGGACCCTCCACCTCAGAGTACACCCACAGCCAGAGCAGCCCACCTGAGCTGCAGGACCAGGGCCACCCTTCAATCTCTCACCATTCATTTAACCAAGTAGTATCCCTGTGCCCAAACTGGGCCAGCAAGTCCTGCCACCCCATTCACTACCTGCAGGGACAGGAGCCCACTTCCATCAAGAGGACTTTCTGAAATCCAACCTTGGCCCCTGCCTCTGGCTAGGCCACTTGGTTCTCCCCTCCCCCAGCCCAGAACCTGTGTTGAGACTTTGGGTGTGGCTGGGAATAGGAGGTGGTAGGGTCAGAGGTGGCTTATTTCCACCTCTAAGGAGGAGAATTCCTCCACAACCAGTGCAGACCTGAGGTTGGGACTCAGGCTTGCATAATGAAGGCTTAGTCACAGGAAAAAAAAAAAAGAAAGAAAAAAACAAAAAAGCAAAGCACTCAAAGTGCTCAAAGGCACTCTCAATTTTATTTCTGTAGCCCTAAAATTAATTATTAGACATGGTTTTTGAATATTTGATTTCTAAACAAATCATTACCTGATGATTCATCAAAGTGTCACTGAGAACTCAAAATCAAACAAAAATAATTGAAGCAAAAATATGACTTATGAACGTAACTATATTAGCTGCTGAATTGCATAATTTTTAATTCAAAAATATAATGCAAAAGCAATTTTTTAAATGCATTAAATGTATTTGAACAGTTTGTAGCATGCAGATATTTGCATCTTTTTAAAGTTTTAATAATCACTTTAGGAAGAAGATTATAACTTTCACCATCTTAACAAAATTTGCATGAAGACTTACATATTCTTCCTTACTCAAATGAACTTGTAACCAACCCCAAACTCATTTTGCTTGCCTCACAACAGCCAGTAAGTTAAGGAGGTGGAACAAGGAACAAGGAAGGCAACTTTATTTTGGAAAGCCAGCAAACCAAGAAGATGGCCAACTAGTGACCTAAAGTACCATTTTAAGTCGGTACAAATTTCAAGCTGTTTTTATGTTTAGGGTAGCAGGAAGAGGAAAGGGTTGGGATCAAGATGTGAGCCACAACCGCAGACATTTGGATACTAGTCAGAGTTTGAGGCAGCTGGAGCTGCTTCGTCCATGGTCAGGTCACAATGCTTCTGCAAATCTCTCTTTTTTTTTTCTTTTTTTAAATTTTAAGTTCTAGGGTGCATGTGCACAACGTGCAAGTTTGTTACATAGGTATACGTGTGTCATGTTAGTTTGCTGCACCCATTAACTTGTCATTTACATTAGGTATTTCTCCTAATGCTATCCCTCCCCCAACCCCCCACCTCCTGACAGGCCCTAGTGTGTGTTCCCAGCCCTGTGTTCAAGTGTTCTCATTGTTCAATTCCCACCTATGAGTGAGAACATGCGGTGTTTGCTTCTGCAAATCTTTAACAAAACATAGCTGTTTACATACTTTTCCTTTAATCACAGAGTTAGTTAAGAAAACTACATGACTGTTTTCTTTGAATTTTTTTCAGTGCTCTAAAATTAGCCTGTGAGCAGGAATAGGTAAAGACCCCTTAAACAAAAAATGGAGTTAGTTATGTTAGTTTTTCTACTGTTTCACTGTTACCAATTAGTTAAGACAGAATTAGTTGTAAAATGTGACCATTTTTCTGTCATGTGTACAATCATCACATTTAATTTCTAATGATCAGGAAATGCAAAGCACAGAAATGAATCAGGTAATTAAAGTTTATGTTTTTAAGTTGTATAATTATTTTAACATGTTTTATTTAAAATATTACAAATTACATTGTATTACCCCTTTTCTGCCACAGCCACTGTATGTTGAATATAAAAGTTTTGATAATTGAGATACCTCTGCAGATTTAACCCTTTTTATGAGTTAAAGTTCAGAGCCCAAATGTCCTCATCTGAGAAGTAGGAATGTTAACTTGTTGACTTTTTTCAACAACTATTTTATACACACACACACACACACACACTCACACAAATTACGAGCCAGGTATATGAAATAGATACATATATAGCAGCATAGTAGAGATACAATAAGTGTTAGTTATTAATGTATTAGTCCTCCTAGCTCTCATTTGATCTTAGCTGACCCTAATGGTTTTCAAAACCGCTTCTAGCAGGCAGATCAAGACGGTGTAATAAAAGGCTCTTCCAACTGTCCTACACTAAAGGACACCAACCTAATAACTATCTACACAGAAAACAAACTTCATATGAACCAAAACTCAGATGAGCACTCACAGTACCTGGTTTTAACTTCTTATCACTGAAGGAGGCACTGAAGGGGTAGAAAATACGGTCTTCAATCAACACCATTCCTCCCCAACCCCCTAGCAGCAGCAGCATGGTGCATTGAGGAAACTTTTTAGGACAACGGGCTGGGCAAAAATTTCTTGAGTAATATCCCCATAAGCACAGGCAACCAAAGCAAAAATGGACAAATGGGATCACATCAGGTTAAAAACTTCTGCATAGCAAAGAGAACAACCAGCAAAGTGAAGAGACAATCCACAGAATGGCAAAAAATATTTGCAAACTATCCATCTGTCAAGGGATTAATAACCAGAATAAATAACAAGCTCAACAATTGTACAGGAAAAAATCTAATAATTTGATTAAAAGTTGGCAAAGATTTGAATATACCCTTCTTAAAAGAAGACATACAAATGGGAAACAGGAAGATGAAAAGGTGCTCAACATAAATTGGCAGAAAAATGCAAATCAAAACTACAATCAGAAATCATCTCACCTAAGTTAAGATTGTTTATACCCCCAAAACAGTCAATCATAAATGCTGGTGAGATTGTGGCGAAAAGGGAAACTTCTTGGTGGGAATGTAAGTACAATTACTATGGAGAACAATTGGAGGTTCCTCAAGAAACTAAAAGTAGAACTACCATATGATCCAACAATCCCACTGCTGTATATATACCCCAAAGAAAGGAAATCAGTATATCTAAGAGATAGCAGCAGTCCCATGTTTGTTGCAGCAGTAGCCAAAATATGGAAGCAACATAAGTGTCCATCAACAGACGAATCGATAAAGAAAATGTGGTACTTATACACAATGGCGTGCGATTCATCCATAAAAAGAATGAGATTCTGTTATTTGCAACATCTATGGAACTGGAGGTCAATAAGCTAAGTGAACCACCTGTTATTTATTTGCGGGATCTAAAAATCAAAACAATTGAATTCATTGAGATAAAGTGCAGAAGGATGGCAGCCAGAGGCTGGGAAGGGTAGTGAGAGGGTGGTGGGATGAGATAAGAATGGTTAATGGATACAAAAGAATAAAAGGAATCAATAAGACCTAGCATTTGATAGCACAACAGGGTGCCTATAGTCAGTTTAATTGTACATTTTAAAATAACTAAAAGAGTATAACTGGATTGTTTAACACAAAAGTACTTGAGGGGATGGATAACCCATTTTTCATGAAGTGATTAGTAAACATTGCATCCCTATATTAAAACATCTCATATACCCCATAAGTGTATACACCTACTATGTACCCATAAAAATTAAAATTTTTTTTTAAAATTAAAAAACTGCTTCTAGCAATGTTTTCTTCATCCTTTAAAACATATGTTATGCACTAATAAAGCAGATTACCACAAGTTATGGGCTGAACTGTCTTCTCCCAAAAATCATATGTTGAAATCCTAATTCCCAGTACCTTAGAATGTGACTATATTTGGAGGTAGGGCCTTCACAGAGGTGGTTGAGTTAAAATGAAGTTATTAGGACAGGCCCTAATCCATTCTGACTGGTGTCCTAAGAGGAAATTAGGACATACAAAGAGACACTGGGGATGCCCAGCCACAGAGGAAAGGCCATGTGAGGAAACAAGGAAAGTGTCTGCAAAGTGAAGAGAAAGACCTTATAAGAAAACAAACCTGCTGATATCTTGATCTTGGACTTCCAGCCTCTAAAACTATGAGAAAATAAATTTCTGTTGTTTAAGCCACCCAGGCATTTTGTTATGGTAACCTTAGCAAAGTAATACATCACGTTTTTGTGTTAATTTGTTAATATTGATATATGATGAGCAGAATACCCTCTGGTACTTGAAATAATTAGTCCTTGTGCTCTTGTTGCTCCAAATCTCAGAATAACTTTCTGGCATCACATCAAAGTTACAATAACCATATGATTAATGGAGGAAAAGAATGACATGTTGAGATGTAACTGCTTAGAAATCAGCTAGCTAAATAACATGAACACTAAAATAATATAGAATAAAATTCAAAATTGTGACTCAGCAAAATTACTGTTGGGGTCTGCTTGTAAAGACTCAAGTTCTCATATCAAGAGCCACTCTTCCAGCAACGATGCCCTATCTTTCATAACATCTGATAAAGAATGTTGCTGAACCTTTCAAAGAAAGACCAAGAGAGCTTCTCAGTTAAACGACTGAGTAATCAACCAATACACTAGACTACAGAGACACAAAAACTCACTTCAATCAACCCAGCTGACCCAAACCATGATTTTACAGCCTGTTGACTGGCTTAACAACAACCTTCATAAGATAGAAGTAGCATTTATATCTCACTGGGGAGGATCTCATCTTCCCCTCTACTATTGCCTCATTTGTCTGCTCCTGTTTGCAGCAAGACTCTTCATTACATTTGTCTAACTTGCTGCCTTCTCTTTTTAACCTCTCATTCTTTCTTTGAACCTTCTTTATTCAGCCTTTTGTTTCCCATTACTCTTTGAAAACTGCTCCTGGCAAGGTCAGAACAACCTTATTCATGACTGTAATGACCAGTTTTCAGTCATCATATTGACCTATCACCATCTACAGCATTTTACACAGTTAAGCACCCTCCTTTGTGTAATAATTCTACTAGTATTGGTCTCTAGGATGCTATTATCTTGTGGTTTTCCTCTTTCCTCACAAGTCAGTCTTCTCAGTTCCTTTACTGGGTAGCCTAAGTCCTAGAGGAATACATCAAGTCTTGTAACTTTGCATATAGTATATCTTCTGCACTACCCACATGTTTAACTTCAGTCTGAGTCTACTCATTGAGTTCCAGACTGTAGTTTACATTTCCACTTGAATGTACAACTAGCATCTCAAATATATCTAAAGCTTTTTACTTGCTCCTCAGCCTTTCCTTGTCCGGGACTCAGGTGCAGAGATATTAAGCAGCATTATTCAGCTAATGATTGGCAAAGCTGGCATTCAAACCCAGGAGGTCTAGCTCAAGAGGCCACACTTTTACACTCTGCCGTTAATTATATCTTTTCTGAATTATGGCAAAAGATTCTCAACTTGTCTCCCTAATTGCATGCTACTATGTGGAAGGAAGCAAAAGACAGAGTGAACTTCTAAAATAAAAGATTATGTCTCTTCTCCTAATAGCTATTTCAGTTAAGTTAAAATGGAATGTCTTTATCAATGTCATGTTGCATTTATGAATATACATATTTAAAATATATTTAAATATAAATACAAGTTGGAAATGATTGTTCCAATGTACCACCTGCTATTTTTTAAACACTCTGCCTCACTCACTTTGCTATAAGCATACTGTTCCTCAGCATCACTAGGCATGAAAAGGCCTTAGAACTTTTCACTTAACTGTTTCTTCTGTTGGCCAACACTCTTTCCAGACATACACATGGATCACTCTGTTAACTACATGTTGACCACCTTGAATGTCTCCTTGCCAGGCAGACAATCTCTGATCATGCCATATGAAGTGGCATCATCATCTTCCTGCTATCCCCTTTATCTTCTTACTTCATTGGGCTTATCACCACCTGATAATTGACATAGTTATTAGTATATATTTTAATGATCTACCTCCAGTAGAATATAACACTGCAAATGCAAAGTCTTAGATTAACCACTGTATTCCTAGAATCTAAAATAGTGCTTGTGCCTTATCTCATATTCACTACTGAAACATATATTGAATGAATGAATCATGGCATAATGAAGTAGCTTGAAGAAGAACAATTATTTCACTGAAAGCTAGAAACAATGGGAAACAAAATAAAAAATAAAAACAAAAACAAACTCGGCTGTTGCTGGAATGAGGAATAGGGGTGGCCAGATTCTGAAGAAGTAGGAACATTAAAGATGTGGGCTAATATTTTATAGCTGCTATTTTTCTGGGTAAATTTAAAGAATCTGTACACAGGACAAAAAGTTGAAAATCTAGTCTTTGCTCAGGTTGAGATGATTTTTTAAGATAGAAAGAACAGCAGAGCTTTTGCAGTCTTGTTCAGGAAACAACATTGGAGACTCAAGGCACTAAAATCCTAGCAAGAATGGAGGAATAGAAAACTAACTATAGCTAGTTTTCCTTTTAAGACATTTGTTGAATTGTGATGCCACGTGTAACAGTAAGCTAATAAGCTTAGCAGAAAATCCCTAATAGTGCGGTGGAGTTGTTTGTAGTCTCATGATACTAAGCATACAAAAATTCAATTGTATTTACTACCATGCAGAGAGACCCTTGTGAGCATACAAGCTCTCATTTGGAAGCCTCGGGAAGCCATATGGTTGGAGCAGGTATGAATTGGAATCTTGACAGAACATCATCAAAACTGCCCACAACCTCAATTCAGCTCAGTCCCATTGGATCAGGATCATCAGCCTCCTCTTTGCCAAAAGATGGAAAGGTAAATCCTCTATGGAACTTCTCTATTTTTTCTTTCAATTTCTGGCATTTAAAAATGAAGAAAAAGGAAAAAAATTCAAGACAATTGACCCTTTGACCAAAATGCTAAGATGAAAATATAGACAATAGAAAGAAATCCCCAAATGATCAAGCTGTTAGAATTACCAAAGAAGGACTAAATAACAGCAATGATTGATATTAATATTAACAAGAAAATAGACAGAAAATATTGGATAATTCTGTCAGAGAATTGGAATTTTAAAAAATCAAATAAAAATTTTAGAAGTTAAAAACATAGTAACTAAAGTTAAAAACAAATGGGTTTTATAGCATAATTGACATGCAACAACGGTTAGTGAATTGGAGACAGGTTAGTAAAAAAAATCAAATATATCCAAAATGAACACACAGAAAAAAATATGTAGATAAAAGAAGTATGTGAGACTGTTAAAATGTCGAACATATATATAATGTGTTATCTAGAAAATTGGGAGGAGGCAATATTGGAGGAGAAAATGACCAACAGTTTTTTTTAATGGATATGTTATTTATACCAATAGATTCAATATGTTAGCCGAACTCTAAGCAAGGTAAATTTAAAAAAAAACCTACACAAAATTACATTGTAATAAAACAATGGAAAAGTCACTGAGGGACTCTTAAAATCATCCAGAGAATACCGAAACCCCAAACTTAGAGTAATAACAATACAATGACAGTGGCCTCTCACCATAAAAGATGAAAGCCAAAAAAAAACAATTACAATTATTAAAGTGCTATATGAAAATATATGCCAACTAGAATTCCATATCCCTTAAAATATTCCTTGAAAGAGATGGCAAAATAAAGGCTACTTTGGAAAAAGAGATTTCCTCAGTCAAGCTGCACTGAAAAAAAAAAACAAAAAACTACAGATAATGTTTTAGATAGAGAGAAATTGGTCCTATGTAGAAGTGCCAAAATGCAGTAAAACTAAAGAGCAAAGGAAAGTAAAAAAAAAAATCAGGTAAATATAAATTAATATTGACTATACTAAATGATGATATAATGTCTTGTAAATAAATGTGCAAGCATTGTCAGGGAAGAAGTGAATGTAATTATTTGTATTAGTTACAATGTCAAGGATGTGTGCTTTAATTTCTGGGGTACCTGCTAAAAGAAAAGTGAAAGAACATATGACTTTCATGCTTATAGAAAAGAAAAATGGAAAACTAAAATATATTTTAGTAATTCAAAGTAGAAAAAAAGAAAAAGGGACAAAAACAGGTCACACTGAAAACAATAGTAGTAAGGTGGTAGATATAAGACTAAATATATCAGTAATTACATACAAAACTAAGCACTTCAATTAAAAGCAAACGACAAGAAAACCTATACATGTTCTGGTTCTCAGAGACACACATAAAATATATAGACATATGTTGAAAGTAAAAGTTTGAAAAAGATATATACTCTGCAGATATTAATCTAAAGAAAACTGATTTCCCAAAACTAACAAAATACAAAGTTGTCTTTAAGGCAGGAAACATTACTTCAGATAGAGACATTGCTTGTAAAGGAGTGGTCATTTCACCAGGGAGTTAAATGAATAAACTCTTTACAGTTCCAATAAAATGGTAAGCTTCAAGGGTCACAGTCCAGGTTTCACGTTCATGCTGTAAGAAGATGAACTCCAGACAAGGGAAGTGCCTACTATGGTACAAATTGAACTCTATAAATATGCTCTGGCCCCAGTGCAAGTGTATATACCCCACATACTTTATACAAATGGTTACATTGATGAAAGAATTTGTATTATTATAGTTTTATATTGAAAATAGTTCAGGACCTATTGAAAGTAGCCAATATACTTGAGTACATTTGTATTAATCCCATGTTTCTTAATCATTTTCTGCCCAGCTACTCAAGTACCTAATAAAAATAGAGTAACATTTAATGAAATATATTTCTTCTTTGTTAGATGAACTTAGCTTTTGCTCCCAAGGAATTTATCTGGTTTGTGCTATCATGTATGTATTATTATTACTAAATACCAACTCTTGCCCACTCTGAAATAAAAGTGTGAAATTACCTTATAAACGTACCTGAAACTGGCTGGGTGCAGTGGCTCACGCCTGTAATCCCAGCACTTTGGGAGGCCAAGGCTGGTTGGTCACCTGAGGTCAGGAGTTCAAGACCATCCTGGCCAACATGGTGAAACCCCGTCTCTACTAAAAATACAAAAATTAGCTTGGCATGGTGGTACGTGCCTGTAATCCCAGCTCCTTGGGAGGTTGAGGTAGGAGAATCAGTTGAACCCAGGAGGCAGAGGTTGTGGTGAGCCAAGATCACGCCATTGCACTCCAGCCTGGGCGACAGAGTGAGACTACGTCTCAAAAAAATAAATAAATAAAAATAAAAATAAAAATAAGTACCTGAAACTAAATGGTTAAATCAGTCACTTCCCACACTATGAGACTGCCGAGTTGAATCAGGAAATTAGACATATAACAACTATTTTAGAACAAGTTAGAAATCAAACATTTGACATGCTAAATCAAATTACCAGAGATGCGATGGTTCTTATGAGGATGATTTTCCAAAACATAATGACTTTCTGTTTTACTCCATCTCATGAATAAATAAACAGTGTGCATTCACGGGCAAAGAACAATATGGACACATTCCAAATAAAGCAGATCTTATCCAAGATTTAACCATATTACAAAATTACAGGATTGAGGTTTCCTATCAGGGCCTTAGTGGAAACGCTAAATCTCATTCAGTGACAGATGTTGTACCTATGTCTCGGGATTCAAAAACTTAAAATATTTTAAATGCACTCATAGATCCAATATAATCAAACTACTAGAACTGTTTAAATCATTTATATCAGTTGACTGTACAAATGACAAAATCAACCCTTAGGGTTATTACGTATTTTAAAAGACATAACCTGCAATCACTTAAAGTCATTAAACTTAAATAATGAATTCCTAGCAATACACATTTTAAATTACTACTGCAAAAGAAATAAACTCCTGACCTCATTTGTAATCCATCACCAATCATTATAAAATGTCCTTAAAGTAGACTACAGACTATCAGGGGATCTTCTATTATGCCCTAGGACAAAGTACTTAAAAAGTATTTCTCTGATGACTGCGTAATATGAGTAGTCATCAGCTTTACACTTAGTGAAAAGTATTTCCAGATTGTGATAAAAGCTTATTTGGTAGTATGTGGTAATGATGTAATATTTTTTGTTTAATGTTATTTTGTGTATTCATTTGTATATTTTGCCTTTTATGTTTGCTTTTTCCATTTTGTGCATGGTAATTAAATAAAAAATTTGGAAAGTCTCATTTGTTCTATATAGACATCATTTTATACTGGAAGTCAAGCTCTTGTCTCCCTGAATTATAATTAAAATCCATTTTCCAGCTTGATTTTGGAAGGTGCATATCGTTACTAATTTCTCATCTCACTTCCCCAATAGATTATCATTGAATCACCTTTAATAAGCAGCACTAGTAATGTATGTATCCCACTTATCAGAGATTTTGTAGGTCTCTCTACTTACCAATTATCAGATCCAGAAAAATTAGTTGCTATTTTTCCCATTTTTAGAATAATTGAGCAATAGATTAGTAAATGCCAATGGTGTATATTTATAAAATCTCTTTTAAGCTGCTCCTCTCTGGTCCAGACACAGAGAAAACTTTGGGGGTATAAAAAGGTTAGTTAACCTTACTGCAGATGACTAATGCAATTGCTGCTCTGATGCTCTTGGGGATAAAAACTCCTTAGTTAGGGCCTGTACATTCCAGCAGTTATAGTGGTGCATTTTAGTGGTTGTAGTGATGTATGAAGCATTCACGGTGTGAAAGGCATGCCTAATTTGCAGAATAGTTTTATGGAAAAACACCATTATTGAAAGCATGTAGCATTCTGTTAGTCACATGCCCTAAACACAGCAAGCATCAGTTCCCTTTGCATTCATTCTCTTGTTCTCATTCACTCTTTTATTCCATTTAAAAATATTTGTTGTGTATCTACTACATGGCTGGTATTGAGCTACTTAGCAATTTCATAAGTGGATCTAAATTTGTAAGATAACTACTTGAAGAACAAGAAATGTGGTTGTTATTCATCCATAATGCAAATAAACTTGCCGGCCCTCTGGGATTTGATTAGAAGTTACCTAATTCACTCCCCGAGTAAACACAGCCTCCATTTTAATAAATTCCTTTTACTTTAAAAACTCTTCAATTTTTACTCAACTACGTTAAAGGTGCATAAATATTTTACAAGGATAATTTGAAATATTTTTATTTTAATGAGAAAGGTGTCATTGTTGATATCTTTGGAATCTAGAAGCCCAGGAGTTGAAGATACAAGTAATTCCTTTATACTTAGTAGCTCATCACTTTTAGAAAAGTGCAGCATCTTGATGGAAAACATCATCAGTAGTTATCTTGGGCAGGAGTGGAGATTTCCTAGGAAGGTAATAAAGTAACTTTCTGGTTTGGATGGTAATGTTCTATATTTTGGTAGAAGTTTAGGCTACACAGGTGCATGTATTTAGCAACAGTTGAGGAATGTACACTTAAGATAGGTGTATTTCATTTCATGTAAATTTTTTTTAATATAAAAAACTGCATGCTGGGCCGGGCGCGGTGGCTCATGCCTGTAATTCCAACACTTTGGGAGGCCAAGGCGGATGGATCACGAAGTCAAAAGTTCAAGACCAGCCTGGCCAAGATGGTAAAACCACTCTCTACTAAAAATATAAAAATTATCCAGGCGTGGTGGCAGGCGCCTGTAACCCCAGCTACTCAGGAGGCTGAGGCAGAGAATCGCTTGAACCCGGGAGGCGGAGGTTGCAGTGAGCCAAGAACGCGCCACTGCACTCCAGCCTGGGCAACAAAATGAGACTCCATCTAAAACAAAAAAAAAAAACCCTGCATGCTGAAGTATTTAGGGGAAATTGTTGAGATGTTTGCAATTTGCATTAAATGGATAGAAATAAGATGAATTCATGGTGCTATCTCGGCTCACTTGCAAGCTCCACCTCCCGGGTTCTCACCATTCTCCAGCTTCAGCCTCCAGAGTAGCTGGGATTACAGGCACCCGCCACCACGCCCGGCTCATTTTGTTTTTGTATTTTTAGTAGAGACGGGGTTTCACCGTGCTAGCCACGATGGTCTCGATCTCCTGACCTCGTGATCCGCCCGCCTCGGCCTCCCAAAGTGCTGGGATTACAGGCGTGAGCCTCCGAGCCCAGCCGTAAAATTTTAATAGTAGATCTGGGTAGTGAATTTTGGGGTGTTCATTAAAAAGTTCTTTCAAATTTGCTGCAAGTTCAAATGTTTGCATAATAAAGTGTTTGAAAGAAAATAACGCAGCATTAGAAGTGCATATAATTTATTCATTCTCTTTAGCAATTTTTATGTCAATAAAAGTATTCAGGACTGAATTAAATTGTATTTAATTTCAAAGCTGCCTTTTCGTATGTAGCTACTGTTCATAATACTGAAAGCGGTTTCCTGCATGCGTTGCTTTAGAACTCAATTAACATTGATTTGTCCACTGCTGCAGACTATGTTAACACTAACAACTTAGAATAAATTTAGGTTTGCTCTTTATGAATAAGTTCAATAACTTGCTGCTTTCATTCCTACTTCCTTTCCAATGCGTTCTAATTAAAAGTTATTAATGTTTGTGTTTCCTGGCAATTTTACTTTTATATTCCTATTCAAATTACCACATTACTGATATGTATATTTTTCCTAGTAAATGTCGCATTTTATTGTTTATTATTTCTATTTACAAGTTTAATGACTCTACTTGGATGTTCAACATTTAACTTTCAGAAAATTTTCATAGTTCATTAATTTAACTTGCTCTATTTTTCAGGTATGAACTGTTCTAACAGCAAGCGCTAGAGCAGTGGTCCAGAAAATGGTTAGTTTCGTTAAAGGTGTCAGAAGAGCATATAAAAAATACTATATGCATTTTTTTATTTTTAAAAAGCTTTATTAATATTTAACATATAGATTGGCTAGGACATGCTCTGTTGGTCTTTATCAAACAGTCACATGTCACAAACAGCATTTGAATTGCCTGAAGAAAGAGTGAGTGCTTTACAATGTGGAAGAGTTAATAGTTAAGCTCATTGTACCATATTGTGTTTCATACATGACCGTTTAAGTAGATTTATAAATATTCACTAATTTTAACTAAGTTAAAGCAAAAAGGATAATTGGTTTAAAACACTTCTAAAAGAGTAAGCAAGAAAGGATAAAAGAAAGACAATCTGTGGAAGGGAGATAATACAAATAATGTAAACATTAGAAAACAACGAGAAAATTACAAAATCAATTTATCTTCCTGACCACAAAATTGGAGAACTTCATAGCCTTGTTATGTTTGTGTGTATTTATGTATTTATTTATTATTATTATTGTTATTATTTATTAATTTATTTATTTTTGAAATGGAGTCTCGGTCTGTCGCCCAGGCTGGAGTGCAATGGTGTGATTTCAACTCACTGTAACCTCTGCCTCCCGGGTTCAAGCGATTCTCCTGCCTCAGCCTCCCGAGTAGCTGGCAACAGGCGCCCGCCACCACTCCCAGCTAATTTTTGTATTTTTAGTAGAGAAGGGGTTTCACCGTGTTGGCCAGGCTTGTCTCGAGCTCCTCAGCCTCCCAAAGTGCTGGGATTACAGGCATGAGCCACCGTGCCTGGCCCATTGTTATGCATTTAAAACAATGATGTTCTCAAGGTTATCTGACCAAAAGTTTACCTCAAACTAGTTAGTAAGAAGATTAGCTGAAATTATACCTACTACCATTAGTGATGAAATTAACCCTAAAGGAATTTTATGTCTTATAATATTAATTCGTGATAATATGAAGTCTTCATGATACGTGAGATAGTTTTTAAACATGGAAAAAGCGAAGACAAATTTCTTCGATTTTTACAGAAGGAATTTAAAAAGTTAATACTCATTATGTTACTTTACCAAATGTTACTTCCACAAATAACTCATGTTTGTAAGTCAGATTTCAGTGATGGACATAAAAACCAAAAAGAATTAGGCAAATACTTGTCCTTCCTGCAATAGAGTGCTGGAATATCACATCAAAAGAAACATAATGCATTTCCTTAGAAGATAAAAATAAATTGCTAGAAGATTTGAACAAACAAGTACTTTGTGGGAGTACTCAGTTGTATGAAAGTACCTATATTTCAAATACGCCCCATTTTATGATATTCCACTTCAGCAATGAAATACATAAATAACTACTTTTGTGTGATCTTCTAGAAAAAAAGTACAAGGGAGAAAATAAGTTTTCAATACTGCCTTTAATAAAATCAATGCTTTCTTGAAACACTTATTTAAATAAAACTGCTCACAGAGCAGCTTCTTAGATGAGAATGAAAAGAGAATTCCAGGATGAAACAACGCCACACATGAAAATCCTTCTGTTCTTATTCAGAGACATGCTTTGCAGTGTAATACGTTTTTCTAGGTTTTTGTGCTTTAGTTTGGAATACCCTTATTTTGCGAGAGAATTCCAAAAAACTGCTGCAAGAGTTACTTTTGTACTAGTTTTATACTAATTGGCTAAACCTAAAGGTAAAACACTATCAGACATGAGTTTCAGATGATATGGTTTTGACTTTCTGGCTGAAATAACTGCTTAGACACTGGCTGCAGATGCTCTCTGCCAAAGCATGCTGTATGTATTTAGAATACAAAGCATTTGGATAATTACACTGTTGTGGTTAGAGTTATTAAAGTAAGATTCTTCTAAAATATGGTAAAGTCTTGTCAATACATAACCAAGTTTAAGAGACTCCTTCCTAGGCATGAAAACCAAGTCTTCAGTCATCATGCAACTATCAAAACCTCTTTCTATTGAAGCTTTCATAAAGTCCACACTAAACAAATCTGGATTAACAAATACATCAATAAGTAAAAAACTAATTAACACAAAAATAAATTACAGTTTTAAATACAATGTCTTCTCTCCATTAAGATTATTTTAATAATGCATGTTTAATTCAAAGAGCAATGTAACTGTGAAAAATAATTTAAGATAAACTCTGTAATAAGTCAAGATATATACTCATGTATCTGTCTACACTCAAATGAAATATACAGCCTTATACTCCATGTTTATTGGCTTTTTATAATCCTTTTTAGGTGCAGTGTTTTTCTTTTCCTTTTAGCTTTCTTTAACATTATTTAACTCTTAATGTGTACTAGGTTATGCATTGGCTTCGCTCATCTCATTTCAATTAGAGATGAATACCAATCTATGAGACAAAGTCAAAGCTTTGAAATTTTAAGAATTAATTTGCAAACAACATATTTTGAAATAGCAGAATTTGTGAATCACAAAATAACTACATAATTAAATCAATTGCAGGAAGTCTGTAATAATTAGTCATTCCTCAAGAAAATCAAATAGTCATAAAAGGCAAAGATAGCCTTTCCTTAGACGCCTGTGGCAGTCATTTTCAACGAGACTTGGGACTCAAATTAGGAGGCCCACATTTAGAACAATGAGAACAGTTTTGCCACCTGCTTTAGAGTTTTGTGGAAGAGTGTTTCTCCAAAGGACCAATTTTCTTAGAGAATGATTGAATACATTTCTTTTTTTAGAAAAGCAAACATTTAATTATACAGGAAGTCTCCCAAAGAGTCAGAAAATTTTTTTTGTCAACTTAAGCTTTAATTAAACTTAAGAATAATTTATCACTTTTAAAAACACAATATGTTCCTATCAAAATCTGAAAGACTTTTTTTTTTACAGAAATAGATAAAAACAATGCTACAATTCATATGGAACTACAAAGGCCGCAAATAGCTAAATCAATCCTGAGAAAGAAGAACAAAGCTGGGGGCATCACACTTTCTGATTTCTAAATATATTCTGAAGTTACAGTAATAAAAACAGTATGGTACTGGTTAGAGACAGACATATAAGACCAATAAAACATGCAAATCACAACCACAATAAGATACCATCTTACACCAGTCAGAATTGCTATTCTTAAAAAGTATTTTAAAAATGACAGATGTTGATGAGGCTGTGGAGAAAAGGGAATGCTTATACACTGCTGGTGGGAATGTAATTCAATTAATGTAATTAATTGAACCTCTAGGGAAAGCATTTGGATAGTTCTCAAAAAACTTAAAAGTACCATTCAACCCAGTAATCCTATTGCTGGCTATATACCCAGAGAAATATAAATCATTCTACCAAAAAGACATATGTACCTGTTATGTCCATAGCAGCACTATTCACGATAGCAAAGACATGGAATTAACCTAGGTTCCCATCAGTGGTGTTTTGGATAAAGCAAATATGATTCATGTATATCATGAAATACTATGTAGCCATAAAAGGAAGGAAATCATGTCCTTTGCAGCAACACGCATCAAAATCATCATCCTAAGCAAAATAATACAGGAACAGAAGACCAAATACCACATGTTCTCACTTATAAGTGGGAGCTAAACCTTTGGTACTCATAGACATAAAGATGGGAAAAATTGACACTGTGGACTACTAGAGGGAGGAGAGACATGAGGGCAAATATTGAAAAACTACCTATTTGGTGATGATAATTCATAACCCAAACTGCAGCATCATTCAATACACCCATGTGACAAACCTACTTATGTACCCCCTGAATCTAAAATAAAAGTTGAAATTATTTTTAAAAGAAGAATAAAAATAATAAAGAGTTCAGAAATAAACCTGGGCATTTATAGTGAATTGATCAATGGACTTTAATCTTTTACTGGGTATATGCAGCATTATTCCTCATACATTTTACTTAGTAACTTCTAAATTAAAATTTGCTTTCATTTATGTTGTGCTTACCAGGGAGACACAGCACTATCCATAAGAATCCAATGTCTGATTCCCATTGCATTCAGAGTTCTCAGTGCCATCTTCACTGTAATGTATATTCAGATATATTCTGAATAAAAGGAAGGGGCATGTTGGCAAGAAGATTCTGACTGCATATCAGGATTAGACCCAGGCTCTTTGAACTTTTTGTTTCTGTATCTTTCAATTGTGTGGCTTTGGGAAAATTTACTTGATCTCTGTGCTTGAATTTTCTCATCTGAAAAGTGTTAATAAGAATACTAATGAAATTTCAGAGATAATAAACCTAAAAGGCATTGGAGTATGTACTTGTTAAATATTAGTTGTTGCTGCTATCTGGATCTTAAGATATGTGAGTCACAAAAGAGTAAGGAGTGTCCACCTGAGAAGGATGAAGAAGTGGTAACCTCAGGAATAAGTTGAATTCAGTTATGCCAAATGGGGAAAATGAATATTGAAGAATAAATGAGTTAATTATCATAGAATTGGGGTTTCTGATAGCACAATAAATGAGTGCTGCTTCAATAAAGAAGTGAGCAATAAAAGAAAGCATGAATCTAAAATTTTTACATAACAGGATGGTTGTGTTGAAAAGACTAGATAATTAGATTGGCCTATAATTTAGATTATGGACAAAATTATGAAGACGGGAAAGTCAGTTAGCTTATATGGCCACTAGAATGAGTTTAGACCTCTCAAGTGTCAATTATGTTCAGATGAATTGTACCTTCTCTCAAGTGCTACATTCTCTTGGATGGGAGATAACTTTGTCCCCTGGTGAAAGCTTGCATTGGTTGCTCAGGCACTGGGAAGCTGTTTTTGTTTGGAGTGTGCTTATATGCATCCTGTAGGAGGACAGCTGAAAACCTGGTCTCCACCTGCTAATCTGGTGGGCAGACGCCACAGTGGAGAGAAACCTGGTATGCAGAAGATGAAGACATAGCACAACGTAAGTCATGTCCTATAGATCTATATCACCTGTAAGGCATAATATCCCAGCATGTGCCTCTGAACTCACATTCTGAAGGTGCGGCAAACATGGATGGGATCTCTAGAGGAGTGGGCACCCGGAATACATGCTTCTTGACCATGCAGGCAAGAGTGGAAAATTGTTAGTATTTAGATTTATGTATATGGTAATATGATTTAAACATGTTTTGTTCACATATTTCTATCTAATGAAGTTATCTTCCTGTCCTAATGAGGTGGGTAACAATGTGTCTCACTGTCACTGTTTTGGAGATTTTGCTGAACTTGGTGAACTTGCTCTACTCTGGCCTGGACAGAAAAGAAAAGAAAAGCTTAAACTTCTTGGTTTCCTTGTTCTGCCTTCCTATTGTGATGGGTGAGTGCTTTTGCTTAGGCTTGTAGGCCAGGGCTCTTGTTAGCTCTGCTGCCTGCTCCTCTTACATACAACTTTTGGGGATGATAGCCTTTAATTTTCTACAGCACTTCAAAATAGATTCTTTCTGTGGTCTGCATTAGAACTTTTTTTAACATCCATATAGGAATTTTATGCCCATTAAAATTCCTATATGCCAGGTGCAGTGGCTCACTGCACCTATAGGCCAGGTGCAGTGGCTCACAGCCGTAATCCCAATACTTTGGGAGACTGAAGTGGGAGGATTCCTTGAGCCCAGGAGCTTGAGACTGGCCAGGACAATATAGTGAGACCTTATCTGTACAAAAAACAATAATAAATAACAAAATTAGCCAGCCATTATGGCATGAGCCTGTAGTCCCAGATACTCAAGAGGCTGAGTATTGTTGTTTCAGTCCAGGAAGTGGAGCTGCAGTGAGCTGTGACTGCACCACTGTACTCCAGCCTGGGTGACAGAGCAAGACCCTGTCTCAAAACAGAGAGAGAGAGAGAATACTGGTCAGGAGCTCACTTACCTGTAGGCTGGTACAATGAATATATTTTGCAATATATGCCTAGTTTACAATGACCTGGTTAATTATTCCCTCCTCTACTCAGGAAAAGACAACATAGAGTAGAAATTAACAAAAGAATCTCTGGAGTGAGGCATTCTGAAATTTTACTGAAGCTCTAAAACTTAACAGCTATGGAAATGGGTAAGTTTCTCAATGCTTTGTACCTTAATTTCCTTATAGGTAAACTTCTCTGACAATTGTCCCCCTCTTATCCCCCTCTCTTACTTTATAAATTTTCCATTCATTTTGAGTTTTTTCTGTATTTATTTATTTATTTAATTTGATCATTGTCAATAATTGCATATCTTTATGGGGTACAATGTGATGTTATGATGCATGTATATGTTTTAGAATGATCAAATCAGTCTAATTAGCATATCTATCACCTCACATATTTATACATTCCTTGTGGTGAGAACATTTAAAATTGATTCTTTTAACAATTTTGAAATATACAATACATTATTATGACCTATAGTTGCCATCCTGTGTAATTGATGACTAGAAGAATTTACTCTTCTTATCTAACTGAAACTTTGTACCATTTGTCTCACATTTCCTCTTTCCTCATTCTTTCCAACCCCCCAGCCTCTGATAACCACCATTCCACTCTGTATTTCTATGAATTCAACTTTTTTATATTCCACATGTAAGTAATATTACATGGTACTTATCTATCTGTGCCTAAGTTACTTCCCTGAGCATAATGCCCTCTAGGTTATACACGATGTTGTAAAGGACAAAATTTCCTCCTTTTTAAAGGCTGAATGGTATTCCATTGTGAATATATACCATGTTTTTTTACCCACTTATCCACTGATGGATATTTAAATTGTTTCTATAGCTTGGCTACTGTGAATAATGCTGTGATGAATTTGGGAGTGCAGATAGCTCTTCAACATACTGACGTCAATTTATTTGGATATATACCCAGAACTGGGATTGCTGGATACCATGATAGTTTTGTTTATAGTTTTTTAAGGAAACTCCATACTGTTTTCCACAATGTCTGTATTAATTTCCATACCTACCTGCAATATATATTGTTTCCTTTCCTCTACACGCTCACCAACACATCTTTTTTATGATAGCCATTCTAACAGGTATGATGAGTTGAAATCTCGTTGTGGTTTTACTTTGCATTCCCCTGATGATTAGTGATGTTGAGCACTTTTTTTTAATATTATTGTTCGCCATTTCTATATCTTCTTTTGAGAAATGTCTATTCAGGTTCTTTGGCCATTTTTTTTAGCAGGGTTATTTCCTTGTTATTGAGTAGTTTGAGTTTGTTAAATATTTTGAATTTATCCCCTTATCAGATGCGTAATTTGAAAATATTTTCCCCTGTTCTATAGATTGTCTCTTCATCCTGTTAATTGTTTACTTTGCTATATAAAACCTTTTTAGTTTTATCTAGTCTCATTTGTCTATTCCATTTTTATTTTGTTGCCTGTGCTTTTGGGGTTTTATCCAAGAAATCATTGCCCAGACCAATGCCATGGAGCTTTTCTGCTATGTTTTCCTCTACAGTTTCAGGTCATATACTTAAGTTTTTAATCTCTTTTAAGTTGATTCTTATATATGGGGTGAGGTAAAGGTCCAGTTTCAGCAAGTGAATAGCCAATTATCACCAGCATACAAATATGTTATAATAGCTTCCATCTTAACCTAAAAAAAAAATGATAGAAACACACAAACTCCCTCTCTTGACACCATATTCTACTGCTGCTACCTCCCAATATCTCAATAGCAAACTACTTTTAAAATCCTCTTTACAGTGTCTTGTTTACTTCCATTTTTCTCTTGAAGTTTCTCTAATCAGACCCATCACCACCAAAGAAACAAACTACTTCTAATCGAGATCATGAATGGCCTCTAGTTTGCCAAATAAATTGTCTAATTCTCATACCTTGGATAACTCGTTTATTCAGTGGCCTTTGACATCGGTGGTTTATGATTACTCTTTCCAAATCCTTTTTCACTTGGTAAATGGGACACTACATGCTAAATAAATGTAAACATAAACCACAAAATGTTCATTTGCTTATTCCTCTGAGTGCTTCTCTTCCATACTGGTGCTCATTTCCTGAGTTATGTCATCCAGAAGCATTACCTCAAATATCATATATTCACTAATTACTTGAAATACGTATCTCAGACAATTCAATTCTTTCTTTCCTTCTTTCTCTCTTTCTTTCTCTTTTTCTTTCTCTTTCCCTCTCCCTTTTTCCTTTCCCTTTTTCCCTTCCCTTCCCCTTCCCCTACCCCTCCCCCCTCCCCTCCCCTCCCCTCCCCTTCCCTTCCCTTCCCTTCTCTTCTCTTCTCTTCTTTCTTTTCTTTTTTTTCTTTCTCATGGTCTTCCTACATGTCCCAGCCCCAGAGTGAGGTGGCTCTTCACAAACACGATCACAGGGCACTACAGCCTCGAACTCCTGGGTTTACATGATCCTCACATAGCCTTCTGAGTTTCTGAAATTATATAGCGGAGGCAACAGACACGTGTCATTGTACCCAGCTTTAGACAATTTGCTTCATCTTCAAACTGTATGCCTTTAGCTTCTGGCAAATTTATGTGCATTCTTGTTATAAATTTAGAAAATGTTTTCTGTTACTTGCAATCTCAAAGTCCAAACACCGTTGGCTAACTAAACTTCTGGGAATGTTGCCCCGATATCTTGACTAAAGTTCCTGTTTAAATGTTGAGACACAGACAGGGCAATTTTCAGAAGACCCTAGTTAAACTACATAAGTGAAGTATGGGAAGAAAAATGCAGTTCTCTGAGTTTTTCTTCAGTTTTTTCATATTAGCAAAAATTAGCTGATCAAACTTACAATTATTTTATTTGGGGGAAAACTAGGGATGTCTTTGTTAGCATGGTAAAGCTACTTAACCATGGGTATGATTAGACTGTAAAGCCAGGAAGAAATAGGTGTCTGCACATGGTAGTACATAAAAACATTTAAAGAGAGTGCAGGTGGGGTGGCTCACACCTGTAATCCCAGCACTTTGGGAGGCCAATGTGGGCAGATCACCTGAGGTCAGGAGTTCGAGACCAGCCTGGCCAACATGGAGAAACCTTGTCTCTACTAAAAATACAAAAATTAGTCGGGCATGGTAGTGGGCACCTGTAATCCCAGTTACTTGGTAGGCTGAGGCAGGAGAATTGCTTGAACCTGGGAGGCAGAGGTTGCAATGAGCCAAGATCGCGCCATTGCACTCCAGCCTGCGTGACAGAGTGAAACCCTGTTTGAAAAAAAAAAAAAGAAGAAAAAAACGCATTTGTTTATTGGATTTATTGATTGGATGAATAAGTGAGTAAGTGAGTGCCCAATGAACTCTGGACCAGAGGGAGCCATTAGCATGATATCCACAAAGGAGATGTTAAGTAGGTATCTACTGAACCATATTTAAAAGGTATACTTGAAAGTTTTCATTTTCAGCAAGATAAACATTTATCTTTTCATTTGAAGTTACCTTGCCAGGCATCTAAAAAATAGAAACAGTGTAGGAAGTAAAAGAAAGACATTATAAAGTATTTTACAGTCAAGAATGATCTTAAAACAGTTACAAGTGCCTAATCTTTTGAGAAAATAAACACAAGAGAGCAAGGTATACTGGAACAGTCCCATAATTGTGTTAAGTCCCATAAGGTTAAAGTCCATCACATTAAGCATTTTATAATTGAAATGTTGAGAAACAAATTAAAATTTTAATGATCTTTCCGCCCTTTGGAAGTAAACGTAGTTCCTTACTACCAATGCTGCGAGAACACATAATATTATTGTCTAATCAGCACTTAATGACCTACCCTTAGTGCTTCTAATTTTACATAATTAATGTGCATGTGAAATAGGATTGCAACTGTTTTATTTTCATATGCCACATGTTGAAAAAATATAAGCCACCTATTCTTTTTGTCTGTTTTTTTTAACTTTCATTTTAGGTTTGGAGGTACATGTGAAGGTTTGTTACATAGGTAAATGTGTCATGGGGGCTTGTCATACATATTATTTCATCACCCAGGTGTTAAGCCCAGTACCCAATAATTATTTTTTCTGCTGCTCTCCCTTCTCCCACCCTCTCCCCTCAAGTAGACCCCAGTGTTTGTTGTTTCCTTCTTTGTGTTCATTAAGTTCTTATGATTTCATCCTACTTATAAGTGAGAACATGCGGTCTTTGGTTTCCCATTCCTGTGTTAGTTTGCTGAGAATAATAGCCTCCAACTTCATCCATGTTCCCACAAAAGATATGATCTCATTCTTTTTTTATGGCAGCATAGTATTACATGGTGTATATGTACCTCATTTTCTTTATCCAATCTGTCATTAATAGGCATTTAGGTTGACTCCATATCTTTGCTATTTTGAATAGTGCTGCAATGAACATTCACATGCATGTGTCTTTATGGTTGAATGATTTATATTTCTCTGAGTATACACCCAGTAATGGGATTGTTGATGGTAGTTCTACTTTTAGCTCTTTGTAGAATTGCCATACTACTTTCCGCAATGGTTGAGCTAATTTACACTCCCATAACAGTGTATAAAGTTTCACTTTTCTCCACAAACTCGTCAGCATCTGTTATTATTTGACTTTTTAGTAATAGCCATTCTCATTAGTGTGAGATGGTATCTCATTGTGGTTTTGATTTGCATTTCTCTAATGATCAATGATATTGAGCTTTTTCTTGATGTGCTTGTTGGCTGCATACACATTTACTTTTGAAAAGTGTCTGTTCATTCTTTTTCCCTCTTTTTAATGGGCTTGTATATTTTTCTCTTGTAAATTTGTTTAAGCTTTTTATTGATGCTGGGTATTAGACTTTTGTCAGATGCATACTTTGCAAACATTTTCTCCCATTCTGTAGGTAGGTTGTCTATTCATTCTGTTGATAGTTTCATTTGCTGTGCAGAAGCTCTTGAGTCTAATTAGATCACATTTGTCAATTTTTGCCCTTGTTGCAATTGCTTTTGGTGTTTGTCATCAAATTACATAAAGAGAACTATCGACAAAACCCAATGATTATCTCAATAGATAAATGCAGGCTTTCCATAAAATTCAACATCTTTTCATGTAAAAAAAAAAACTCTCAATAAACTAGGTATTGAAGGAACATACCTCAAAATAATAAGAGCCATCTACAACAGGCCACGGCCAATACCATACTGGAAGCCGGAAGCACTCTCCTTGAAAACAGGCACAAGACAAAAATGCCTTCTCTCTTCACTCCTATACAACATAGTATTGGAAGTTGTAGCCAGAGCAATCAGGCAAGAGAAAGAAATGAAAGGCATCCAAATAAGAAGAGAGGAAGTCAAACTATTTCTGTTTGCAGACGACATGATTTCCTATCTAGAAACCCCGTAGTCTCGACCCAAAAGCTCCTTCCTTTGCAGAAACTTCAGCAAAGTTTCTAGATACAAAATCAATGTACAAAAATCACTAGCATTCCTATACACCAACGGCCAAGCCAAGAGCAAAATCAGGAAGGCAATCTCGCTCACAATTGCCACAGAAAGCATAAAATACCTAGGAATACAGCTAACCAGGGAGGTAAAAGACCTCTACAATGAGAATTCCAAAGTACTGCTCAAAGAAATCAGAAAAGACACAAATGAATGGAAAAAACATCCTATGCTCATGGATAGAAAGAATCAATATCATTAAAATGGCCCTACCATGCAAAGCAATTTACCGGTTCAATGCTATTCCTATCCAAATACCAATCTAATTCTTCAGAGAACTAGATTCTTTCTTAAGAATTTTCCAACAGTTAGTATTACTTCATATATATGGGCATCGTATGTGTTTTGTGTCCACATGGATCAATTTGTACACTGCAAGGATTTTGTTTTGCTCATCCCATTCTCTTGCCCAAGTCTCTTGGTTACCTCTTTATGTGTCATTGGAAGGAATAACAAAGTAAATAGACAGAACAAAAATCTATTTTGTGAGAAAAATATGATTCAACTTGCAAATGCTAAAAATGACCATTGTAAACTAAACACATTATTCTTCACTTATTCAGGGGCAATCATAGAGTACACATGTCCATTTATTCCTATGTGCTTTCTCATACAAATCCCTCTAGCTATGAGTCTACAACTTCTTCTAATGGTGGTCTCCTTCAAAAACTTTCCCTAAACTAAAAAAGTTTATTTCCTTTTCCGCAATTCACTGTTTTCTTTTTTTTCTGGGCCTTCATCTCTTGGCAGCCCTAACCAAACTTCTTCTGCTGAGTTAATATATTTTAGGGAACAAAGTTTGTCCTCAGAGCTCTTCCATCCTTATCTGACACCCGGTCTTCATGCCTTTCTTTATGACACCTCTTCCAGTCCTGCTGATCCTCCTTTATCACAGTGACTTGCTAAGTCAAGAGTATTTGGAAAAGCTTGGAATAATTTCAAGCCAAAGACCCTAGACATGGACTTACACAGGAGATTGTTTTAATGGGAAGGGCTCAAATGATCATCACAAGGCTTGGGAAGGAAGCAAATTTAGAGTGTGAGTATGAGGCCAGCTTAAAAATATGAGCAGGATTTTCAGGCTCAGCATTCAGTCCAGGAATGACTTCCAAAGCTTCAAGCCTACCAGGGGGCACAAGCAGAAGCCTATGTGGGCTGCACAGACCCAGATAGGTTAACCGCCAGTGGCCCAATTTGAAAAGGAAGGCTTAAGCAGGAACATGCCAATTACACAGGCACCAACCCAGTATTCAGGCTGGGCCTGAGAAAACTATAGGAAGCATATTTTTTAAACCAGATGACTAGTAACGGCTATGCAGAATGTGGAAGAGATGTACAGATTTATATAAACAGTGTGGGGCTGGTGACTCCAGAACAGGAAATGGTTTATTTTTTGCCTTTGTTTGTAGTCATTTTTCTGCATGTGACTAAGAGATGGCAGGTGCAGGATGCTTCCAGAGAGAGGCAGAGCTCTGCAGGTGCCACTGTTTGCAGCAGAGGGTGAATTCCCCATGAATGGTTTTCTTCCTTCTTATCTCCCTGCCCTTGACAAATATCCGAATTCTCCTTTTACTCCTTCACCTGATTTTTCCTTGTCTGTGTCTGTGCTGAAAAGAAATGATAATTATTTAAATAATATGACTATTTGTCAAAGGCATTTAGCCACATTATTTTCTCCTTTAATGAGGTAGGAGTGATATTGGGGAAATTTTACATTTAGTTGGCATAAATGTTCTCAGAAAATTAAAATAAATGCAAAAGATGACATTTTACAAGATTGCTTTCCATTCTTAACATAATGAACAATTCAGTCACTGTTGAATAGCCCAATCTATTTTATTTCTTTGAACAAATTCCATTGTAAGAGCCAACATTATCCATGTGCTTCCAAAGCAGAAAGTAATTATCATCACAATTAGCTTTTACAAAGATACACATTTTCCTTATGGTGTTGCTTCTCATCTTCACCTTCCTCTCCAATTTGTATTCATATCTTCAAAGTGGCTGTACAAAAAAAGATATATTCAAAGTGGCTGTATAAAAAGATTACGCCTTCTGCATCTACTTATATAGCTCTGTTGAGGAACTCTGTAGAGACAGTAAAATATAAATAACTGTTGCCTGAGTCACGGAAGTTACATTTTAGCCAATATATAAGGCCAAGACATATTGTCAGGGTCTTTTGAGATTCTGAAGTAACTCCAGAAATATAGGTGCTACTTTACACTGAGGAAAATATATTCCAAGGAATTTCTCTTTGGATATTTATGAAACACATGAGGCTTTTTAACTGCTTCTCTGACCTCCATTATTCCCTGATCCTTTATAGTCTTTTGAGACAAGTAGTACTTTTATCTAAAATTGGATATACCTTAGAAAACATATTTGGCATAAATGCATATCTTCACTCTTCACAACAAAGCTGTGGAAGCAAATGGGAGGTTGGGCAGATGAGACCTCTTGCCCTCACGATAAAGCTGTGTAGGCCAAGATGGGCCAATCTAAGGTATTAGTGGTTGTCTAAGGTATGCCAGGCCATCCAAAGGCCTAATGTTATTCACTTGACTCCTATGGTTCGACTCTGCAGAACCCAGGATGTCTCCTGCTAAATGGTGGCCGAAGGAGAAGACACAAAAAGCACAAAAAGGATCTAGCTTCCGAATGCAGTCATATTGGATAATCTTTTTCATTGACTAGTTATTTGATCTTATAAATTCAGTAGTAGTGAGAAGCTCTCTAAGAATTTGGAAACCAGAGAAATAAGATTATGCTCTAAGAGTTAAATCATAAAATCCACTGCAAATGAGAGATTCACAATCACCTTGAAGAGATTATTGGTTTTAAATCCAGAGCAATATAAAATAAAATATTGGTGAATTTTAAAAAGATTTTTTTCGAATGAGGGATTGATTAGCACAGAACAGAATACAGAAAACCAAAAACAGTCCACGAGGCAACCAATGATACCAGCCCCTCCCTCCAGTCCTGTTCTAGGGAAACAGTATAAGTACACAAAATCCAACCTGCTTAGTTTTAGTGCAGGTATGTTACTATTCTGATGGGGGATGAATCTGTCTATCAAAACAATTTTGATAGATGCAATTTAATATTGAAATGCTGAACTCATTCCCCTTGCCCCCATTCTATGCTTACCAATCAATTTTATGATTATAATTTTATTTTGAAAGACAGACTTTTTCTTCAGGGAAAGAAGACTAGGGGGAGTACATGCATGGCTAATCTCCTCTTTCAGGCTTAGTTAATGTCATCACATCCCCAAAGTACAGGTCCTGCCAAAGTCCAGTCACAAGGCAGGCAAAGTTGAGGAATGACAGTGGTGAAATGAATAAGGTAAATAGATATTTACAAGGCTGCTGACTGCCTGCCAGGCAGCTTCTATGATGACACCACAATGTCAGTGCATTGGTAGAGAAGTAGAGAACCTAGTTCAAAGTGAGGAGATATTCCTAGGCTACTTTTCTTTTTCAGAAATAACAGGCACCATACTAAAGAGTGTGAAGAGTGTATGGAGGTCTTGAAGTGCTTTCAGAGAACAGAGACCCATGAGGTGAAAAGACTAGAAACCATGCTGTATGAAGAATTAGGGAAGACACTTAGCCCAGAGAAAAGAAGAGGGGAAGAATAAGAACATGAAAACTACCTTTATAATCCAATGGGTTATCACATGAAAGAAGATGTAAACTGGCTGTATATTGATAGTAGATTACATAAGAACCAAAGGGTGAAACTTATATGAAGACAGTTTTTAGATGATTACAAAGAGTATATAAAATGTAAGTATTTAATAGGTAGAGCTTCTCAATGATGAAAGGATCTGTCCCATGAGAAAATAAATTTTCTGGTTTTGTAGCTATACTAGCAAAAGCTATATAACAGAAACTTAGAGATATTGCGGAATAGATGCTTGGAGTAGATATTTTAGTCACTTTAAAATTTTATCTTGTATGATTCCATACTTAATAATTTTACGTATTTAAAAATATAACTGAAAGATGTAATTCTAAGCTATGAAATACTTACTGTGGTATAGAGATAATTTATTCCTAAGGTGACACTTTTTATCTTCATTTTAACATAATTATATTAATCATTATCATTGATTCATCAAGTATCTCATCATTGACTAAGAATATTTCTTTTTATTTATTTTGAAGAATGTAATAAATTCAAGCAAGCTACCACAACAACATCAAAACAACATCAAAAACTAACACACATCAAGTAAAGCAATAAACCTATAGAAAATATTGCAAGACAGCAAAAACAATAAATGTTATTGAGCCAAGTTAATGAAAATTTAAATTATATGCCACGTCCATGGATTAGAAGATTTAAACTAGTAAACATGCCGGTTCTCCTCAAATAATCTATAGAACCATTTGGATCCCAATCTAAATATCAATACCTGTAGGGAAAATATTTGTGTGTGAGTCTGCATGTGTATTTGTGTATGTGTGGTGTGTATTGACAACCTGATTCTACCATTTCTATGGAAACATAAAAGGCAGAAAAAGTATTCAGTGTAATTTTAAGGAGAAGCAAACAAAAATGGACTTGCTTTGCAAGACAGCAAGACCTATTTTAAAACTATAGTAGCTAAGATAGTATGACGTTGCAGCATGAAAAAAATAACAAACCAATGTCACAGAGATTTCAGAAACAGACTCTGCAAAATCATCATCTGATTTTTCACAAAGTTAATACTGTATAACAGTTGAGAAATAATTGTATTTTCAATAATTGTTCCTATTTTAGATGGACAGACATATGGAAAAACGTTTTGACAACTACCTTGCATCATATTCCTTCTGCCAAAATTCAGCAGATTCAAATCTAAATATAAAATGTAATACAATAAGAGAAAATATAGAACATCTTTGACATCTTGAAGTGAATAAAATATTTCTTAAACAAAAATTTAAAAAATGTATTGATGAACAAATTGATAAGTTGGATTCCTTATATATGCCATGGAAAACACTGAAAATATCAAGTTTTGGTAAGGATTTGGAGCAACAAGAAATCTCATAGACTCTGCTGTAGATGTAAATAGGCACATACACTTTGGAAAATTGACTTAATTTTATTACTAGGCATATATCCAAAAAATACATTATTGCTCATGTGAAAACATATCCTAGAACCTTCATAGCATCACTTTTCACAATGGCTAAAAACAGAAGATATACAATTAACCATCAATAGTAGAATTTATAAATATATTCACACAATGGTACAACATACACCAATGAGAAGAAATGGTCCACAATAACCTAGAATAGATGGATAAGTTCCTGGACACATACACCCTCCCAAGACTGAAGCAGGAAGAAATGGACTTCCTGAACAGACTGATAACAAGCTCTGAAATTGGATCAGTAATAAATAGCCTACCCACCAAAAGAGACCAGGACTGATAGATTCACAGATGAATTATACAAGATGTACAAAAAAGAGTGGGTACCATGCCTACGGAAACTATTATTAAAAAAAGAAGAGAAACTCCTCCCCAGCTCATTCTATGAGGCCAGCGTCATCCTGATACCAAAACCTGGCAGAGACACAACACCACCAAAAACCTTCAGGCCAATATCCTTGATGAACTTTGATGCCAAAGTCCTCAGCAAAATATTTGCAAACCAGTCCAAAAGCACATCAAAATGCTAATTTACCACAATTGAATAGGCAACCTTGGGATGCAAGTTTGGTTCAACATATGCAAATCAATAAATGTGATTCATCACTCAAAAAGAACTAAAGACAAAAACCTCATGCTTATCCCAATAGGTGCAGAAAAGGTTTTCGATAACATTCAACATCCTTTCATGTTAAAAATCCTCAACTAGGCGTTGAAACAACATACCTCAAAATACAAAGAGTGATCTATGACACATGCCCAGCCAACATCATACTGAACAGGCAAAAGCTGCAAGCGTTCTCCTTGAGACCCAAACACCACTCCTATTCAACATAGTGCTGGATATGCTAGCCATATCCAGCAAATAAGAAGAGAGAAGTCTAAAGATCTTTGCAGGAAATATGATTTTATACATAGAAAAATCTCATAGTCCCGCCCAAAAGATTCTAGATCTGATAAACAACTTCAGTAAAGTTTCAGGGTACAAAATCAATATACAAAAATCACTAGCATTCCTATACACCAACAACAGCCAAGCTGAGAGCCAAATCAGGAAGGCAATCCCATTCACAATACCCACAAAAATAATAAGATACCTAAGAATACTTGTAACCAAGGAAGTGGGAGATCTCTGCAATGAGAATTCCAAAACCCTGCTTAAAGGAATCAGAGAAGACACAAACATATGGAAAATATTTTCATGCTCAGTTATAGGAAGAATCAATATCATTTAAATGACCATACTCTCCAAAGAAATTTATGATTCAATGCTATTCCTATTACTACCAATGACATTCTTCACAGAACTAGAAACACCTATTTTAAAATTTGTGTGCAACCAAAAAGAGCCTGAATAGTGAAGGCAATAGTAAGCATACATAACAAATCTGAAGGTATCATGTTACCCAAGTTCAAACTATACTACATTGCTACAGTGACCAAAACAGCATGCTACTAGTACAAAAACAGATATATAGACCAATGGAAGAGAATAGAGAACCCAGAAATAGGCTGAACACCTGCAACCATCTGATTTTCAATGAAGCTGAAAAAAACAAGCATTGGGAAAAGGAGTCCCTATTCAATAAATGGTGCTGAGAAAAATGGCTAGCCATATGCAGAAGATTGAAATTGGACCCATTCCTTACACTGCATACAAAAATCAAGTCAAGATGGATAAAAGGCTTAAATGTAAAACCCCAAACTATAAGAGTCCTTGAAGACATCCTAGGTAATACCATTCTAGATGTCGGAATGGGCAAAGATTTCATGATAAAGATGTCAAAAGCAATCACAAAAAAAGCAAATAATTAAAAATGGGATGTAATTAAACTTAAGAGCTTCTGCACAGCAAAAGAAACAATCAATATAGTAAACAGAGGGTCTACAGAATTGGAGAAAATATTTGCAAGCTGTGCATCTGATAAAGGTCTAATATACAGCATCTATAAGGGGCTTAATCCAATTTACAAGAAAAAAAAACGACCCCATTAAAAAGTTGGCAAAGGACATGAACAGACACTTCAGAAAAGGAGACATACTTGTCAACAAGCATATGAAAAAAAGCTCAACATCACTGATCATTAGAGAAATGCAAATCAAAACCACATGAGATACCATCTCACACCAGTCAGAATGGCTATTAGTAATAAAAAGTCAAATAGTAGGGAATGCTTATATACTGTTGGTTGGTGTGTAAAGTGGTTTAACCATTATTGATAGTAGAATGGCAATTCCTCAAAGAGCTAAAAACAAAATTACTATTTGACCCAGCAATCCCATTACTGGGTATATATCCAAAGTAAGATAAATCATTCTACCATTAAGACACATGAGCATATATGTTTATGGAAACACTATTTACAACAGCAAAGATATAGAATCAATCTCGATGCCCATCAATGACAGACTGGATAAAGGAAATGTGGTGCATATACAATGTGGAATACTGTGCAGCCACAAAAAAATGAGATCAGGTCTTTTACAGGAATGTAGATGGAGCTGGACATCAGTATCCTTATCAAACTAATGCAGGAACAGAAAGGCAAATATTGCATGTTCTCAAGTATAAGTGGGAGCTAAATGTTAAGACCTCATGGACACAACGAGGGGAACAACAGACACTGGGGCCTACTTGAGTGTGGAGGGTAAGAGGAGGGCAAGGATCAGAAAACATAACTATTGGGTACTAGGTTTGGTACCTGGATGATGAAATAATCTGTACAACAAACCCTTGTGTCAGGAGTTTACCTATATAACAAACCTGCACATATACCTCTAAACTTAAAATAAAAGTTAAAAAATAAAATAAAATCTGTCATAAGGTAAGAAAATGTCATAATGATGCTGTTATAATTTTATAATCTTAAAATAAATTGAACAGTTAATAATAAATGCTTCATTATACTATTTAATCTCTTCAGAGGAGGAAATTATATTAACTCTCTTCTATTCTTGCTTGTAGTTTGTATTCATTAAGATTTCATTTACCTATAGCATTTAGTTTCTGTACTCAATTTAAGTATGATCACCTACTGTGAATAATAAAAAAGTGAATTTATTTTAAAGAGTAGAAACTAAGTTTTTGAATGGCTTTGACAAACACTCCCTCATTGACAAAACATTAGTTAGGCTCCTCTGAGCCCTTTCCTTGACTAGGCCTTGACCTTGGCCTGTCTTTAGCGAGTATCTCTTACCCTTGACATCTGATCAATTTCGTTACCTCCTACCTTTGGTGTCTATGTTCTTGACCTGTGAATGCTGTTAGGCCAATTTAGTAACTATCCCCTAGCCTTGATGTTTCCTATTAGTGAGTATTCTTCCACTGATTCCTTTATTCTGATAATATAAATACTCACATTTTGTCATATTGGAAGTTAAGTTCAGTCTTTCTTCACTATTTTAATAATGCATAAAATCTTTCTTGCTGTTTTAGCAAATATCAGAAAAATTTTTCTTTAACAGCTTTTAATAAAAAATATGAATTAGCAGTTGAGAAACTTGGCCTGGCATGGTGGCTCATGTCTGTAATCCCAGCACTTTGGGAGGCCGAGGTGGGTGGATCACTTGAGGTCAGGAGTTCAAGACCAGCCTGTCCAACCTGGCGAAACCCCGTTTCTACTAAAAATACAAAAATTAGCTGGGTGTGGTGGCGGGCCCCTGTAATCCCAGCTACTTGGGGGGCTGAGGCAGGAGAATCACTTGAACCTGTGAGGCAGAGGTTGCAGTGAGCCAAGATCATGCCATTGCACTCCAGCCTGGGTGACAGAGCGAGACTCCATCTCAAAAAAGAAAAAAAAAAAAAAGATTTTAAATCCTATCATGAAGACAAACTAAAGAAACATTTTTTCTTTCACATATGTCTGATTCCTTTCTATTTACCACATATGAGATCCAATTTAGCTTTCTGGTTAAGAGGCATGGTATAGGTATTTGTTATGTTAACTAACTTTGTAATGTTGCCAATATTTTGAAATATAAATACTTATTTCCTTCAAAAGAAAAACAAAACACAACACAACAAAAGAAATACCCTATTTTCCCAGTTCAGTAAAAGAGGAGTGAGTGAATTCAGTGACTAAGCTTCTTAGTATAAGAAGGCATTCGATTGCTACAATGGAGTACAGTTTTATTTATCTATCATAATGTATTTAATGGGGAATGGTTGTATACAAGGACAACAAGATATTATCAAATGAACTGAAAATGATGGATTATATCCATAGAAGGGAAATAATATAAATAATTTATGAAACGAGAATAAATTATTTCTGGTGAAAATTTTTCTTCAGAATCAATCGTCATGCAGATGAAAACACCATGAATCAGAAATTTATTTTTTCTTTGAGACGAGTCTTGCTCTGTCTCCACACTGGAGTGCAGTGGCACGATCTTGGCTCACTGCAACCTCCACCTCCCAGGTTCAAGGGGTTCTCCTGCCTCAGCCTCCCGAGTAGCTGGGAATATAGGCGTGTGCCACCATGCCCAGCTAATTTTTGTATTTTTAGTAGAGACAGGGTTTCACCATGTTGGCCAGGATGGTCTTGATCTTTTGACCTTGTGATCCACCCGACTAGGCCTCCCAAAGTGCTGGGATTACAGGAGTGAACCAACACACCCAGCCAGAAATTTAAATAGTTATAATGGAATAGTACCAAAAAAAAAAAAAAAACCTAGACAATGTCAAACAAGAGTTGACTGATCATAAGAAAGAATTGAAGGTAAAGACAAAGTAGTCATAGCAATTAAGACTAAATTAGAAGCTGATAAAAGTAGAATAGATTCAATTAAAAATACAGTGAAAAGATATGAGGCAATGTATAAATGTGCTTATGAGAATAAAAGAAAACAAAACCAAACCTTAAAAGTAGCTCAAAAGGGTCAGAGAGAATGATGATTTTTAATGCAGTTAGGAAAACAGATCTACGTTTCAAGGTGAATTACATGAAGAAGAAAAACAAAACAATCCAACAGAATTAATAGTTAAAAATATTCTCCAGGAAAACCATAGGGAAATAAAAGGTCTATAATTATATATAAAAAGGATACATGGTGCACATGGAAATATTAACTCAGAATTGCCATCTTGAAGACATTAAAAATATTTAACTTTGGAGATAACAAATTCCCCTAGGACACCAATAAAATACAAAACAAAAAATAAGTCACTTACAAAGAAAAATAACTTTGAACTCAAAATTTTTATAGTTATATAGAAATAAAGATAACATTAAACAGCAGCTTCAAAAAAACTTGAGGAAAGAAAAGTGTGAGCCAAGAATCTTATTTCCAGCCAAGCTGTCTTTCAAGTATAATGGTTATAGAGACACAAATTTAAACATGTCAGAACTCGAGAATACTGTATCCAAAAGCCCTTCTGAGTAATTTACAAAAGGTTGAATATCATCCAACTAAGAGTTGACTAGTAAAATTTTGGCAAAAAAATAAGATTACCATTGAATATATTTAATCATATTTATAATGGAGACAAGGGTGGAAGAATAGAATGTAATTATTATCTGTTCTGAATTAAAAAGTAATAATGCTACAAAAAGGAAAACAGGAAGATAATGAAGAAATGAGAATACACTCAGCAATGGTTACATAAATGATAGGTGTAGTCAGTGAGTAGATTGTAAACTGCTAAGTCAAAGAGAGGAGACCTAATTAAGGGAAAAGTGGACCAAAGACATTATTAAAGATATTGTCAAAAAGGTACCCTCTAGAAGAAAAACTGAAATCTTTACAAATAACAACAAAGAAAAATAGAAAAGAAGAAAATAAAACAGAACACATGCAGAGAGGGAAAAGAATATATAAAATATTATACCCAGTTAAGAACAAACATATTAACCATATTCATAAGTAGAAATCAACTTAACTTGTGTATTAAAAGAAATAACATTTTACATTGCCTTCCAACCAAAATATAATTCTATGTTTTAGGTAAAGATAGACTAAAAATAAAGATATTCAATAAGACTGAGACCACGGGGGTGGACAAATGAATATGAGACAAATGTATAACAAAATGAAACCAATTGGAAACAGGTGTTTTAATCTTAATGCAAGTTGAGGTGGAATCCAGTTAAAAAGTATTACAATTTACAGTGACAAACACCTTAAAATATTATAGGCCAAAATGTACGATGATGATATAGTTATGAGTACTAGTGCAGCAAATACAGCAGTTTTTACATAGAGCAGAAGACATATAAGGTATAAGGAGAAATAAGTAGAAACACATAATCAAATATTTTGGCCTTCGACACACTATGCTTAGTCCAAGATAGGCTAACAAAGAATGAATAAAGATATAGAAGATATAAGTAACAGAATCAATAAGGTAGATTTTATTGTGATGTTTGTGTTGGTGTGTGTTTACATACAAATTTTACATGCATATAATACAGAATACAGCTTCCTCTCAAGCACTAGTTTCTCTTCACAAAAATTGATTATATATTCAGTATGAAATAATACCTCATTAATTTCCTTAAAGTAGAAATAATGGTAACAACATTCTTCAATCACAGTATAACAAAACTGGAATTAACCATGAGAAAAAAATGGCCCTTTCATCTGTGAGGAAAAATCTCTGTTATACAAATGTAGGGGAAAAGATAAAACAGAAATAAAATTTGTAAATGAAAATAGTAAAATTTCCAAAAAATAAAAATAACCAACCAAGGAGATAAAATAAAACACAAAACAAGTCAAAATTTAAAAATTAGTAAGAGAAAAATAAAGCAAGTAAATATAAGGATTTAAGAAAAAAGTGTAAGTACAGGATTAGTGAAAGGGAAAACAGGAAAAAACATAATTAATAAATCAATAGACTGATTTTTTCAGGAAAAAAACAGAAGACAAACATTAGCTAATTTAGTAAAGAAAGAAAATGAAAAAGTACAAATTTACAAATCGAATAGGAAAATAACCACTGAAACAAAAAAATTAGAAAAATCAAGAAAGGTTACTTTGTATAATTCCATACAAATATATGTGAAAGCCTAGATGAAGGAAAAATAACCAGTAAAAATAAAAATAATCAAATTTTACTAGAAGAGAGATAGAATTTTTAAATCAAGCTATTTCCATAAAGAAATTAAGAAGATTTTAAAAAGGAACTCTACTTGAAATAGCACCATATTTAGTTCCTTTCATAGAGGAGTTCTTACCGCATTGTAGAGACTAGATAATCATAATTATAACGCTACATACATTTTTCCATGCCAAAAAGGAAATCTTCTTTCTAATTCTTTTAATGAATCATACATAATTTTAATATATACGTTGAAAATAATAACACTAAGAACATAGATGTAAAATTATAAATAAAACATTAGCGAGTAAAATTCTGTACCACATTCAAAACATAATAAATACACTATAAACCAGTAACATTTATTCTGAGAATGCAAGAATAGTTCAATATGAGTATGCGCATTTATGTAACCCAATCCTCAAGCTGAGAACATGTTTAATGGGTAAATATTTAGTTGCATTCCCAGTGGTCCCATTGGTTCCTGAAGAGGACTGGCTGCATAGGTATGCATCCAGTGCTGTCACACAGCTATTCATGCTTAAAAGGCACCCTCACTTAATGCTCTTTTGAAGCCATCTTGAAACTCTTAATCATTTTCTAACAAGGAATTATTGTTAAATAATTTATTGCACATTAGACATAAACAGATCTTGGCTCTGTCACTAATTATCCATTTATCTTTGGGTAAGTCACTTAACCTCTCTGTGTCATGATGTTGTGCTACACCATGGTGGGGATGAAGATGGTATGTCACAATACCAGGCAAATAGTGCCATATTAAGTAATAGATACATGATAATAATTATCATGCTGTTAAGACTGTAGTGGCAATCGTAGTTACTGTTGTGGTTATTTTTTCCCTAGGTGTAGTAGTATTGGCCAAAAAGAGGGAGTAGGCAACTCTGATTTGAGTGTCAGCTATTGCTTCGTAATGAAATAAATCCTTTAGCTGAGTCTTGACAGCTGAGCCCAATCAGCCATGAAGAAGAAAGGCATTCAAGATAAAGGAAACAGCAAATACAAAGGCACCGAGGGAGGCTTACAATCAGAGGGGAATCTATGGGAGGAAGCATGGTAGCCAGGAGCACCGGCTTAGATGGATTTAGGTCAGAATCTCACCTTCACCAGCTGCATGACCTTGAAATTACCTTTGCTCTCTGTGCTTTAGTTTTTACTCATCTTTAAATAGAGATGATAATATATGGTACCTACCTCATAGAGTTATTTTGAGAATGAAATGAGTTTACATACGTCAAGTACAGAGAAAAGCACCTAGCAAATTAGAAATGCCAAATATGATATATCATTATCCACGAAAATCTGAGTCTTGCAAAAGATTTAAAAGAATTATTCAAGGACCAGTTCACACTCGGATTAGTCCGCCACGCCGAAGTCCCTGAATGTGATCATACAGGCAAAGCAAGACAACTAAAGTGTTTATGCACAATTATGACATGATCTGACCTGCCTTGTAGAAAACTGCTATGGCCGCATTTAGAGACCTGAAGAATGGTAGAAGAAAAGTTGACTTCTAGTTGCTGTTGCTTGCCCTGCTGGCGCACGTGACAAAAACAATTTTAGTGTAAGCAGTAGTCAACATTGAGCAGAAAATTCTCAGCTCAAGAAAGTGCCTTCTGGCCACAGCATCTGTCCCGAGAGGCACCCTGATGGAGGCTCAGCCATAATTCACATCAAAAACACTGCGTACACCATGCACCCAAGAAAGAGTCAAACATGTTCTTGATTGCCAGCCCTTGTACTATCTTTTCCAAATCAACTTCAGGATCCTAGAGGCAGAGTTAATCTCCTGCTGAGAGCTTTAACACTTCCAGTCCCGTGATATCCAGCGTGGTGTCCTCACCATTTGCTAAAGTTGCCAGAGGATCCTTGGATTCAGGCCTGTCAGACTCATTGTCACTCACAGCAGATGTAATGACATCCAATCAACAATGTTTATTGAGCACCCACTGTGCCTTAGAGCACAGAATTGAAGCTACAAAAAACCAGCACAGCAAAGCAAGCAATGGGAGAAGGTAGTGATCCTTGTGTCCTGTCTGACATCCCTGCCAATAGCATGAGTTCTTCCAGGTCATTAAGGATTATTCGATACAACTAAATATGTGAATCACAGGCTACAGCTCTGCCAATTTCTAAGGTGTCTGACAGTTAGGAATTCGCCAGGCATTGGATAATTCTAAGAGAGAATTCTGAATTCTCTTTGTGAGTCAAAGTGTCTGAGAATTCATTATCCATAATCAATTATCTCTGGATTTCAATTTGATTTATGTATTTATTGGACCCTATTTTCATTCGCAACAACTATTTAAAATAGTGAGAAAGAAATTTTTGAGTATTATATTACATTTAAAGACTTTCCATAGAATCAATGCTAAATTGTTGTTTTCCTTCAGCAATTTGAGAGGTTTTGTTTTGTGAAGATAAACCATTTCTAACTATTACAGAGGGGAAAAAAACGTGATGCATACAATAAGACTGTATTTTACAAGTTTATTTCTCTCTAATTTATCCTGGCACCTTCATTCCATTTTTTAAGATACTCTTGGGGGAAAAAAAATTATGAACATTTAAGACCAAACTTCTTAGTCATAAATAGAAATATAATGATCATTTTTTGATTTTTTTCCTGAGTATACAAAAACCATTTTACGTGATACCATTATCTCACTGTCAATCATAAGTAACGTGGGTGGTTACCTTCTGCATTTCAAGGTTTTTTTTTTCTTTCTGCAAAATGTAATTCTCCACAGCCATTCCATAATTATATTTACAAAAATAGACGAAGGACCTTGCTACAGATCTCAAATTCGTCCAAAAATTGAGATTGAACGGGATGTCAGATTGTTCAACTCTTCTGAAAGAAAAACATTCTGGAGATCCAGTTTGTGTGACAACAACATGCATTTAACAAAACAAAAAATAATCAATTCCACGCCAGTGACAGGAGGTGATTCAGCTAGCTGGCTGGCAGTAAAGGTTGTTTAGCAGGTTTCACATCCTAATTGGGTGTCCAGCTTGCTAAGTAGCAGCTGGTCTTTAATTAGTTGAAAAATTATTACCACTAAGAGTTGCTTTAAAAAGAAAAAGAACAAAATAATTAAAATGTTAAAATCCATATGGTGGGTTCTCATCCTCACTTGTCAATAGCTGTTTTCCTTCTTTATCACTAATAAGTTTAAAAATATTCCTAAGCCACTTACTTCTTAAAGTGTAACTCATGTAAATGTAAAATCCCCAAAGACTCCCAGAATGGCATTGTAAAATAATAGCTGCTTGTCATTTAATAATTCTTTTTGACTATGAATTATCTCCAACACCCACCCCCCGCCAAAGTTGAATATGTGATTAGTAAGGGAATCTTAGAACAATTCTCATAGTTAAAGGGACTAGTACATTTTCTGACCTGATTCGTTATAAACTATAATGACACTGGAGAAAATATCAGTACCTTACAGATGACAGGAAGATGTCTTTTGCACACAGATTCCTTTCAAGGACTAGCAGAAAGTTAATTTTGCCTGTAATAACAGAAAACCCACATTTGCTATAATATTGTAATTATAATTCTATCCTATTTAAATATAAAGTTTTGTAAAAATATACTATATAGTATTTAGAGATAAACTAGCCTACATATTGAATCGGTTGTGAAATTCTGCGTTTATTATACACATATTACAATGTTCCTACCTCCCATATTGACAAATTAGTTTTCTTAGACCAACTGCTTTTAAAAAACATTTTACTTTTAAATATTTGTTTATTTTAGAGTTGAGTGGTAGTATAGTAGAAAGTGTATGAATTTGGTGCTAGTACAACTGGATTCAAGTTTTAGCTCACTCTTTTATGAACCTAATGTACTGTAACACATCTTTGGTTGTATTATTCCTTCTACAATATAAGAATAATAAAATCTAACTTACAAGAATATTGTCAGCTGAACAAAGTACCTAGCATTGTTTGTGGAATGTGTCAATGACTTATGCATTCCAATATTTTCTTTTCTTACACTTATTTCAGTAGACATGTTATGCATTTCAGTTTTCTAGAAAAATAAATATTGGGTATACCATATGCTCTTATGATACAGTATCAGTGACATATGCTTTATACAGGTATGCAATGTCATTTTGAATAAACATATATATTCATAAATCATTGTGACTTGGTCAACTTTTGGAAGGTGAAGATCATCTGATTTCCATGCTATTCACCCTATAGTTGCTAGAGATAATGAGACTGATTTGGATGGGAACTCCGATATGAAGTTTACCTTTCATCCTTCTGAAATTTCTAACTCACATAAAGAAAAGAGTTACTATGCAGGTATCCAAGTACAAGTTTTAAAGTTCACCCAACCCTATGATCCCATGTGGCTGCTTCTAGGGAAATATGCCTGTCTCTCCTAACAGAATCACAAACGTCATTTTTTTGAATCTTTAAATTCTTCTTCAAACCACTTCTGTTCTTTATTTTAATGTGCACTCTTCAAGTTTATTACAGGACAATAAAATGAATAATTTCCAATTAAGTTTCGCATCAACATTCATGCCCACTTTCCCGCTTGCTTTTCAGCACTGTCTAAGGTCTCTGCCCATGAAATCTCTCCATTATTGTGTCCTGCACGTTGTCAAGTTCACTGCTGAAATTCAATAAATATCAAATTATCATATTCATTCAATGGCAATTTGGAAAAACACTAACATGTGGTACAGTAAGATGCAAATCAGGCAGTATAGATTAATAGCAAACATTTGGTTGACATCTCTAATCTCACATGGATTGAAACTAAAACTTTATTGCACTTCTCTGTGGTCTGCCATACTGCCAGCTGCCTTTCCTACAGATGTTCCCAACATATGAAAGGGAGTCTGAGCATTAACCCCCTGTTGCATACCAACAAGATGCAGATGATCATGCAATAATTTGCTCCCTTTTCAACTGAAGACCTAACTGTTGATATGACATGATGGAAAACCTCATTGTTATACATTTTTACAAATGTCTGTAATTACTTCTGCTATACAAGTAAATGATTCATCTCGTCCATTCCATCACACTTAAAGGGGACCCAAGTGACATTTTGTTTTCCTCTGTCTTTGGTTTTCCCCAACTCATAGCAAGTGCCGAACTCTTTGGCTGAATCACAGGGAGCCTAGTTAGGACATTTAAAGTTTTATCATATCTTGTCTGTGGGGTGATAGTGACTGCTTTTGAGTGGGTTAAGGACAAGATATAAACAATAATGGAGAATGCCTTGGTAGCTATGTCCTGAATTGACTGATGACAAGGAGAGACTGGCAACACTGCCTGGGACTTTATGATAAACACAAATCCAAAAAATTCAGAGAAAGGATGCCTATCTCAGAGATTTTCATATAGTTTCTTGGATTTTCTTCTCCATATATTATTCTCTGATGTTACCTGAAGACACCAATAGTATAGGGAACTCACAGGTTCTAAGTTTTCTCTTCTTACAACCTTGAAATGTAATACAATATGCCAAATCTCTGTTATCCTTGTTCACTGATCAAAATGAAATTTTGGAGGGGTTATCCGTTCCTCCTTCTGAACCCTTTAGTCTGAAGATAGTATTTTTTCTTAAACTTAAACTCTTACTTTTCCTATCACCACTTCTCTATCATGCACTCTGGAACGTGACTCTTCTCTGAGGATAATGCTTTCTGTGACTTTCTTGAGAAAAGACTTGTCTAGAAACTGTTTTGTGATGTGTAGTCGATGGCCTTGTAACCTCTATGTTTAAACTAAATGATTACTTCTTCACCTTCATGTAAATGTAATTGATTTTTTGCATCAACCTTAATACCTCTCCAGGCTGCCATCCTGTGAGTGCCTGCTCACTCCCCGCTTGCTGAAAGCATAAGTATCTGGCTTCCAGTCTTTCTTTTCCTGCCAAGTCCTGCCGTTATGTTGGGTAAGATTTACCCAAAATCTTCATCTCTTAGTTTTTAATCTCTTTATGTCAAATTATCTTTCCTTCCACTTTATAACAGCCACCTACATGTATGGCTGTGATCCTTAAACATAAGTGTAGCTGGAATTTCCCCACCTCTTAAATTAACAAAATAATTGTAATCCCAATTGCAGAGAGTGGTTTAGTCTCCTTCCTAATCTACGTCTCCACTATAGTCATGCATCACATAATTATGTTTCAGTCAATGATGGACTGCATATACTACGATGGTCCCATAAGACCATATTACATATTTTTGCTGAACCATTTCTATGTTTACATAGGTTTAGATACACAAACACTTACAGTTGTGCTACTGTTGCCTACACTATTCAGTGCAGTACCATGCTGTGAAGGTGTGTGGCCTAGGAGAAATAGGCTATACTATATAGCCTAGGTGTAGTGATCTACAACATCTAGGTTTGTTTAAATGTACTCTGATGTTCACACAACAAAACTGTATAATGACTCGTTTCTCAAAATGTATCTCCATCATTAGATGATGTATCATTAGATATTTATGACATCAACTCATAAACTCATTGGCATGCTCACCAACGGTTCTCTTGTTTTTCTCTATCTACTTGAAATCACCAATTTTAGTTTCTTGTTCAATATATCACATATCCTATATTAGGCTGTTCTTGCATTGCTATTAAAAAATACCTGAGACTCGACAATTTTTAAGAAAATAGGTTGAATTGGCTTATGGTTCTGCAGCCTGTACAGGAAGCCTAGCGGCATCCACTTCTTGGGAGCCCTCTGGAAGCTTACAATCATGGCAGAAGGTGAATTGGACCTTTCATGTCATATGGTAACATCAGGAGTGAAGGAGGCAGAGGTGCCACACAATTTTCAATGACCAGATCTCGTGATAACTCATTTGCTATTGTGATAACAGTACCAAGATGATGGTACCAAACCATTCATGAGAAATCTGCTCCCGTGATTCAATCACCTCCCAACAGGCCCCACCTCCAACACAGGGGATTACAATTGAACATGAGATTTGAATGGGGGACGAAGATCCAAATCATATTATATCCTATGATTTTTTTTTTAAATTACGCTTTATTTTTAGTACACTTAACACTCTTGCCATGAACCTTCTATTTCACTTGATTGAAAAACAAAAAACACTGTTGACTTTATTTGACTGCTTGCAACTCATATGCACCTGGATGATGAAATCAGTACCAGTATAACTTTATGTACATTTATCTCCTTTCCGAATAGCTGCATAAGCACAATTCACAGGTACCTCTAACCTATCATTTCCAAGGATACGTATCATCTTTCCTTCTTAACTGTTTCTTCTCATTTTTCTGATCTAATTGAATCACATGTACATTCACCCAGTTTTTTAAACATCGGAAACTCTCCCTTTCCTTCTTGCAATCCATCTAATTAGTAATTAAGTTTTGTATATACCATCTTGTAAAAAGTTCTTGAATCATTCACTATTCCAAACTTTGTTAGCACTACCAAGGTCTAGGTCACCATTATATCTAACTTGAATGTCACAGCCACTTATTGATCTTCATGCCTTAGATATCATCTCCATCCAGGCATGCAACCAAAGGTGAACTTTCAAAAATCCAATTTCCATCACCCACTCTGCAGTCTAACCAGCAGTCTCGACTTATCCAGTTTCACTTTCTGTGGTTTCAGTTTTCTGCAGTCAACCATGGCCTGAAAATATTTCATGGAATGATACAGAAATAAACAAATCATAACTTTTAAATTGTGCATCATTCTGAGTAGGGTGATGAAATCTCATGCCATCCACTCCATCCCTCCCATCCCAGCACCCATTCTGCTTCTCAACGTGAATTATTCCCTTACCCAGTGTTTCTGTGCTACATGTGCTAACCTGCCCATTAGTTGCTTAGTAGCCATCTCAGTTATCGGCTTGATTTACTTTTTTTAGGCAGGGGTGGGGGCCTTGTTTTGCTCTTTTCATCCAGGATGGAGTGCAATGGCACAATCTCAGCTCACTGCAACCTCTGCCTCCCGAGTTCAAGCAATTCTCCTGCCTCAGCCTCCTGAGTAGCTGGGATTACAGCCATCCACCAACACACCTGGCTAATTTTTGTATTTTTAGTAGAGGCGGGGTTTCACCATGTTCACCAGGCTGGTTTTGAACTCCTGACAGCAGCTGATCTGCCCGCCTTGGCCTCCCAAATTGCTGGGCTTACAGGCATGAGCTGCCGCACCCTGTCTGATTGTCGTGGTATTATAATAACAGTGTTTGTGTGTGTGTGTGTGTTTTGTTTTTTTTTTTGAGACGGAGTCTCGCTGTCGCCCAGGTTGGAGTGCAGTGGCGCGATCTCGGCTCACTGCAGGCTCCGCCTCCCGGGTTCACGCCATTCTCCTGCCTCGGCCTTTTGAGTAGCTGGGACTACAGGTGCCCGCCACCTCGCCCGGCTAATTTTTTGTATTTTTAGTAGAGATGGGGTTTCACCGTGTTAGCCAGGATGGTCTCGATCTCCTGACCTCATGATCCGCCCACCTCGGCCTCCCAAAGTGCTGGGATTACAGGAACAGTGTTTGTGTTTAAGCCACCCTTATTTTACCTAGCAATGGCCTTCAAATACAAGAATAGTGATGCTGGCATATAGATATTGTTATTCATCTCTTACTATGCCTAAATTATAAATTCAACTCTGTTATGGGTATGTATTTATAGGGAAAAAACCATAGTATATATAGGGTTCAGCACTGTCTGAGGTTTCAGACATCCACTGAGGGTCTTGGAACATAGCTCTCTTGCATAAGGAGAGACTACTCTCTCCTACTAAGTTTGTCATGGGACTTAAGGAGAAACTATAACTTGTTCCTATATCTTATAACAGCCAGTGACACCTTTTCCCTCCCTCTTTATAACCTATTTCTCACCACTCCTACCTTCACACTCTATAATTCAGTTCTTCATATACTATCTCATCTCATACCTTTTGTATTGGCCCTTTGATATACCTTTGACTGTCTTCTTTCTTCTTTTCACCTAACACCTACACGTCATTCTTGTTGTGTAGGACCCAGGAAGCCTTTCCCTGGGTCCACCCTTATGTATATACATATACATACACACAAAGACACATCTACAGTATAAGATGAGGAAAATTGTATCTGATATTGTTCCAGGTCAATCTTCCATCATAGCATGTATCACAATTCCTAAAATTGTTTGTAAGTTTTCTATTGTCTTTGTTAAACCAAAAGCTCTGTGAGATTTGAACTATGCCTGCTTTGTTTGCCATGTAACTTTGAGCTCCTAGTACATTGAAAAAACTGAGCCTTAATACATTAAAAGGGTTTATTTCAACGGAATAATAATGTGTGATATCCAACCATTAACAGTATATGATACATCAGCAAAATGCCGCTGTGCAGGAACAGCATCCCTTGAGTGATTGTGGTCTTCCTTGTAACTTCACTACTTATTCTACTACTGAACCAAGCATAATTAAAGATGAAAACAAGTGAACAGTATTGTGATAAAGATAACTTTCTTTTATGACAATTTTTAAAAGATGTATTTTAAATATATATGCAAAGTATATTAAATCTTTCTATATTAGTTAGGACATAAATTCAACAGCTGTTATCAGAAATCGCCAAATGGTTTCCTAAAAGACGGAATGTATTTCTCTTACCCCAAATTCCAAGCTGCTCTCCTCTGCCTATATGCCACTTTTCTTTAGCTTGGCCCTCCCTAGGACGTTGACCTCATCCACATTGTTCAAAAAGATTCAACCCTATCTACCTTCAAGACAACAGGAAGGTGGAAAGAGAAAAACAGAAATCCTACCAATTATTTTCCAGAGTACATGCTAAAAGTTGCTCATCTCACTTCTGTTTATATGTGATCACTTAGCCACATTTAGCTGCACAGGAGATTGATAAATATGGCCTTTATTTTAGGAAGTATATGCTCAGCTAATGTTCTATTTAGATGGAAGGTGGGAAAAGTTGACGATGGGAGAAAATAATCAGTCTTACTCATATTTGCATGAATATAAGTATTCACACAATTTATTTGCTAAATACCTCAGATCAGATCATTATGTGGTGGTGCTCTCATTTATAATGTAGGTCTGGAGGTATGTATTAACTTCATGATTTTTAGGCAGTTCTAATAAACATACATTTTACTTTTCAGCTGAGTTTTTTTTTTTTTTGAGATATTGAGTGAGTTGTCTCTCATATTCTGTGAAGTATGGTGGTTGCAACAGTTCTACATTGCTGTTGGTCAAGTGCAGAGCCAGGTGCTTTGTAACAAATACCAAATATCGGATCAAGTGGGTTGGGTTGACAATTTCTCATAGAATATTGAGAACCCTAACGAACACCCAATTCAGCGTAGACCATTCCAACTCTTGAAACTCATGACCTCAGTCATGGTGCTCCCCAATAACTTTTGGGTCTTCTCTAACATAGGGACAAATAAGTGGTGAAGGCCCTGACATGACACACTTCATGGCCACAATAATTTAGACTTAAAACATTTTAAACTTTGTATACTTTAAGTCACACACTGAAAAACGAAATAATTTTATTATAAACTTGAAATTGTATACATTTCATATGTCATAAAAGTACAGTAAATACATTCAACACAATTTATGTACAATCAAAATGGACTTTATCATAGATATTATAATAGAAGAATTCAAATAATCATACATGATTTTTGTTATTATTTCTTCCTCTACCCCCAAATATCTTATTATTTCCAGTCACTGTCATCTCTTGCCTCTTCACCAGTCTTCCTGCTTCCACCCTTTCTTCTTTTCACTCTGTTTCACTGCTCAGAAATCCCCTCAGCATAGTAGCCAAAGTATACACACAAAGGTCTCTACAAAGTGTCTCACAAGGTTTTGGTATGAACCCTTACCACTCTCTGACATCTTGCTACATTCTTCCTTCTCTCACCACACTGCAGTCATGAGATTTACTGTCCCAGGGGTATAGGAAACACATTTCTCCCCAAGACCATTGCACATTCTGTTTCTTCTGCCTGGAAGATTCCACAGAAACCTTTTTTTTTTTTTTTTTTTTTTTTTTTTACCACTTTCTTAGGTCTTTGCTTAAATGTTGGTGCATAAAGTGCACAGTCTCTGATCACCATTTTTTGTAAAAGAGTAACTCCTCCCATCTCCCTTTCTCTCTTATTCTCCTTATCCTGGTGTGTTTTTCTCTGTTTCTCATCATGACCTGACATACAGAATGGTTTAATTGTTTTCTGTCTCTTCCCCACAGTATGTAAGATGCATGAAGGAAAGAACTTAGTTTTTTGTTCAGTGCTGTCTCCTTAATGCCAAGAACAGTGATTGGCATACAGGAGGCTCTCTACATTTATTAAATACATAAGTGAATGAGTCTATCTCATTTAAAATGTGTCAACATTAATTATTTAATAAGAAATAAATATCCATTTTTCATTTTTATCTTGACATCAAATTGAATATATATATATTTGAATATGAGTTTCATGAAAATTATGTGTATATATATACATTTAAGTTTTCAACTGTCTCTTTATGTGCTGGGCTTCAGGATTTTCAGGCTTGTGCAATTTCAAATAGCATATGGTAAAACAAATGAGCATGGATTTGACACAATCTGACCTTTAAATGACAATGAGAGTGAAAGGGCAGAATGAATGTGGCCTTGTCAGACTTATGAGAATAGAAAATTTCTAGCAGCCCCAGGAAGGTCAAAAAAAGTGTACCATAAATGGAATGAGGCTCCACCTGAAAGTTTTTCATTGAATAAGGGTGACAGACAGAGGTCTCTCAAAGAATATATAATGAGGATCATCCAAGTCATTCAAATTGAAGAATGGCCAAGAGGTTGTGTGATTTATCTCACATTTTCAAGCGAGGCATGTTCATTATGGAGAAATAATATATTTTTAACGTAACGCATGATCATGGTATAAAAATTCAAAGAGTATCAAAAAGTATAAAGTGCAAAGTCTTTTTTACCTGATGTACCCTTTAACTCTCTGATTCCCTTCCTCAAAGATACCCATTGGTACTAATTAGTTTTATAAATTTCTTAAGATATTCTATGCAAACACAATCTGGATTATATTTCACTTAAAATTCTCTTAACTCTGAAAGATTTCAAGCACGCAAGAGCTATAAAGGATAATATAACAGACATCAATGTACATATCAAATAGATTTTATGAATAATAACATTTGTGCAAAATGCTTTAGATATATATTAAGAAGCAACACGTTAAACACAGTGGAAATCTCTACTGCTTTCATACTCTTCTATTCACAGAGGTAAACATTATCCTGAAGCTTATGTGCATTTTTCCCAGTATATTTTTTCATATTCAAATGTACATATACGCCCATAATAATATATAGTATTATATGGCTTTTTAAGTTTAAATAAGTCCTATTATACTATACATATTCTTTTGTAACTTGTTTGTTCATTAGAGGTTTTAATTTCCAAAATTAATACTTATGGACATATGCCTGCAGTTCATTCATCTCAACTAACTACTATATAGTTTTTGGCTTATGCATGTACTCTAATGTGTGTATCTACTTGGCAGACTTTAAATTGATTTCTCGTTTTTCCATTTACAGACAATGCTGTGATTTTCTCCTTAAACTTGCTTTCCTTTACACATATGCAATGTTTTTTTAGAGTTCTTCCATGGAAGCGGAATTGCTGGTTTGGAGGATATGTGCATATTTATTCCTGAGGTATATTGCCAAACGCTTCTTGGGATTTATCAAACATTTTACAACACTATCAATAATCTCTAAATATTTTCACATATTCTTGCCATTACTTGGATAGAGACTGAAAACATGGCCAGAGCATATTGTAGCTTCTCACTTCAAGAGGTAGAATCTATTTTCCATCTATTGAATTTGGCTTGCTTTGCTAATAACAAACTTTGACCAGTAGAATGTGGTAGAAATCACATTCTGTGAGTTCCATAGCCTATTCCATGAATTACCTTGCAGATTTTGTCTTCTCCTATTTGGAACCCATATACCATATGTGAAGAATCCCAGCCTACCTTGCTGGAGAAAGATATAACTTGTGAAGAAGAAAATGGATGTCACAGCCAACTGCCAGACATCTGAATAAGGTTACCTTGGATCACTGAGCCCCAGTCAAACCATCAGATAAACACAACTGCCTGAATGATCCCAAAGAAGAACAGAACTTCTTATCTGCGCATAGCCCAAATTGCTCATCCTCAGTACTGTGAGCAAGTGATAGTTGTTTAAAGCATTGAGTTTAGGGATGCTTGTTATGCAACATAAAATTACTCAATAAACTTGATGTTGTTAGACATTTAACTTTGCTATACTGTTCAGGATCTTACTACCTATGAACATGTTATTCATCATTTATGTAAGCATTTTGAATATCTTTTATATCAGAGGAATGATTTCAGATATAAATCAATAGAATGAAATAAATATAGTATCCAAATAATAGTTTCTTAAATAAGAGGGAATAACTTTTCTTACATAACAAGAAATCTGGAAGTAAGCTGTTTTAAACATTGATTTGTGACTCAGTAACATCATGTCTTTATGTTAAGATCTCTGTGTTTCCCCTAACACTTTTTTCATACTCAAAACTTTAACAGGTGCACATACCACATCTGCGTACATTAAAAGCCTGGAGTGGCATGAAACAGAGCAATTTTCCCAGTGCACTATGGCCTATATGTTATAATAGGAAAACCTTTTTTTTCAAAGAAATCTTTCACACAGGGAGAGAGATGAGTCTCTCTTCCTCTTCTTACAAAGATACTAATTCCATCATGGGGCCCCATACACATGACCTGATATAAACTTAATTATTCCTAAGGGCTCTGCCTCCAAGTATCATCACTTTGGGAAGTTGGGGCTTAGGACTTCAACATATGAATTATGGGGAAACACAAACATTCAGTGTATAACAGATAGAGAATTAGGTATTTTATTTAAATAACATTTGTTACCTGGTTCTTGCTGACGTATAGAAAAGCTATTGCATTTCTGATTTTGGTATTATAATAACAATTTGCTGAATTTGCTTATTTGCTTTGATAATTTATAGAATTGGATGAATTTTATACAGATAGTGATGTAAATTGTAATTAAGGACAACTGTGGCTCTTCTTTTCATTACCCCAATTTCTTTTCCTTGTTTTGTGGCACTATGAATAAAATATTGACTAGAAGAGGTGGTGGCAGTGGTTGCTACTTACATTTTCTTTCTTTCTCTTTCTTTCTTTCTTTCTTTCTCTCTTTCTTTCTTTCCTTCCTTCTTTTTCTTTCTTTCTTTCTTTCTTGAGATAGGGTCTCACTTTGTCACCTAGGCTTGAGTGTAGTTGTACAATGTCAGCTCACTGCAGCTTCAACCTCCCTTGGCTCAAGATCCTTCCACCTCAGTCCCCCAAGTAGCTGGCACTACAGGCGCTCACCACCATGCTCAGCTCATTTTTTGTAGTTTTGGTGGAGATGGGGTTTCACCATGTTGCCCAGGCTGGCTTTGAACTCCTGGGCTCAAGCGATCTGCCTGCCTCAGCCTCCCAAAGGATTACAGGCATGAGCCACCGTGCTCAGCCAGTTGCTACTTAATTTTATTCAACAGGTTGAGTTCCTACTGTTCTTGATGAGAAATATGTTCTAACTTATTTATTTAATGTTTTTGATGTAACTGCTCTCTCTTTCACTCATTAAGAGTCTCTGTCTTTGATGATTCAGTGTGGATTCTGTCATATATATGTTTTTCCTATAACTACCTGTTATCAGAATTGGTGTTGTCCACCAATTATTGACTTAAAATAATTGTATTATATTAAATCTCTGGGTAGGTTATTATTCTCTAATGTATGTTAACTCTCCTTCATATGAGGTCATTTCCTGCTATGATCTGTCATAGTTTCCTTAAATTCCACTTGCTCCCATCAGCAAATATACTAACCTATCTTGATCTAAATCCATATACGCTACTTTCTTTCCTGTGATGTAAAATATCACGTGCCCAAACACCCTGTATCCATAATTCTCTCTTTTCTTTCCATGCTCATGGTCTCTTCCTTTCTATTCTGTTATTTCAAGTGTCATTTAGGCATGGTAAAAATGTTGAAACCACATCATCACTCAACTAATTCCTCACCCTTTTTAGTGGATTCTTCTAGGGAGAGACATTTATACTAGCAGTAACCATTTATTATCCTCCTATTCTTTTGTGAGCTTATTCCAGAAAGGGTATTACATCATTTAGTTAAACGGCAGTCATGTACACAGAGCTATAGAAGCCACCGTATAAAATTCTAAATTTTGATGAGTTCCTTGGTCTTTTTCTGGTCTTCCTACCTTTTTTCACTGGTCATAGACAAGGGCCACACTTTTTAAAGGAGAATGTTTTGTCTTCCTTAAAACCTAATGTTGATAATGCAACAAGAATAACCTTCATGGATAATAAAACTTCATTAGGCTACAAATATATTCAATATGTAACATACTCTACCTTTGTTAAGTCTTTACAAGAACAGTCTATATTTTGTTGCTTCAAAAGGCATTATATTTACAAAACTTTAGACTATAATTTTATTTGTATATATTTTAATGCATGTTACCTACATAAAGTTTGGTAAAGCAGGCAAGACAATGCCACCTTCTCATGATGATTTTACAGAGCTTGATACCATGAGTTCTTGAAAAATGTATGTCTTCCACAGGAAAGAGCCGAGGTCAGAATGAGAAACACATCCCCACAGGAGTTCTGACCATCAGTAACATGAATTAGCTGGTGTGCACTCTGCTCTGTAACCCTGGAATCTCCTTTCTACTCGGAGGGAACCAGAGGTACAGCATGAAGAAGTATGCCCTTTGGAAATGTAAATGAATACAGTTAAGAGGCTACACCACCCTTTAAAAGAGTTCTTCTGATCTCTTAGGAGCTTTACATTTTGAAGAACATGGATGGATGAGAAACTTGATGTGGATTGTAAGTGATTTTGCTGTAGATTTTATAAAGTTATACAAATGTGCAGGAGAAGCTATGCAGAAAATATATCTGTCACTTTTACATTGAACTATACAGACCCACTTACATACATATTGATAAAGCAAAAGCACATTCAACACTAAGTAAAGTTGAAAAATAATCAGTATTATAAAGATATCAAAGAAGACAGGTGGCTGGTTGGAGTCTTTAAGAAAACATGTTAATCAAGGAAGAAATGGCATGTTTTCTAGCAAAGCAAGTGTAATTTATTGACCTAAGGTCCAAGTTGTACCTGACAAGAATAAAATGTTTTAAAGTCATGAGACTAACACTTTTTGCTGAAGCAAAATTTTACATGTAGAGAGTTTCCAAATGAAAACCATAACATTTTCTAAAGAGCCTAGAAATCACAACTGACATATTATGAAGAATCGTAGACATTTTAATTTACACATTCTAAAAGTTTCAAATTAATAGTTCATTGGAAATTATTTAATAATGACATACCATGAAAGAAATGTTGAGGCCATTTCCTTTATGATCATTCCACAATGCTTTAGATATTTTAGAATAATTGATAAATCTAACACATCCCTGCTTTAAATTGTGAAATAATAATGCATTATTATCATTAATAATTTTGAAAGTATTTTCACCACCATTAACTTGATAAGGAACTATTCTAAAGCTGATATCCATATCTTTTTCCCTGTGAAGACAGCAATATAGCTCTCTTGTGTTTCACTTTCCCTAATTCCACCAATATGCTGTGTTTACAACCTTTTAAAACTGTGATATATACTTCATATTCAAAAGGGGCATGTAATTATATGTATGATTTAAAGAATAATGATAATATAAATGCCTATATGTAGAATTATCAATATAAGGAGGAGAATGAGGGTGCATTTGTAGGTGTTATGTGTTCTTCTCAAGCCATTGCGTTCCCTTCCTGCCAGAAGTGACTAATAATCACAGTCACTATCTCTAAACCATCAGTGTGCTCTGTGCGTGTTTCTAAGATTCTCTGGAAAAAGAGTTTGATGATAAAATAAGGCTGGGAAACTGAAGATGTGAGCTAGACTTTCAGGCAGACTTTGTCTACTGTAGAATTTACAGGGCCTTAATATACTAATCAGAATTTAAATCTACATGCAATTTTATTTTTAAAAGTCTATTTTATTTTATAAAACATATTTTACAAAATATTGTCCTAAGTGTTTTATCAAACATTTGTATAATTCATCATGAATTAAAGGTCAGACAAATATAGACGTTCCCTTATAAGACTTGAAAAACGTGTAATGGTGGTTGAGGTTTTACAGTGGATGAGCGAAATGATGCTTCAGTAACAAAACTAAAAATCTCAGTAGCATAAAAGAGTAGAGTTATTTCTCACTCACAAGACAAGTCCATCGTAGGTTTGGTAGGGGTTCTTTTCTGAGCAGTCTTCACTTTGAGCCACTCTTTCTTGGACATTGCTGGATCAAGACACTTTTGATCAGACACAAAACAAAAGACACAAGACACAATTGACCTTAAAACCTCAACTACCATTAAATGTTCTTCAAGTCTTATAAGGAAATGTCTGTATTTGTCTGACCTTTAGTTCATTATGAATTATACAAAAGTTTGATAAAATACTTGGGCAATATTTTGTAAAACATGTTTGACACAAGGCACCAAGATATACAACACAATTCATTTGGCAGAACTAGTCAAACTGCTCCGCCCACAAAAGCCGGCCAGGAAATGCTATCTTACCATATCCCGCAAGTCAGAGAGCTGGAAATATTTGGGGAAAAGGATTAATGATTATTCTTAGAGGCGAGGGGGAAGGCCATTAATCTATGTAAGGGGTTGAATTTGTGGGAAAGGCAAGAGGATTCATTAGGTCATTTGGTTTGAAAAAAGACTTAGGTCCCTCATGAATCTGATGAGGGAGCAGCAGGATGGCAACTGGGTGAGAGAATTGTTGTCTTTGATAAGCACAAATGTATCCAGTGCCTAAGAGGCTGGTGCTTGTATGTGAATCAGTGTCATTTCACATATGGAGGTAAAACTTGGACTGGGAAATGAGGCACTTGACACATCCATAAAATGTACAAATAGGCAGTAGATGGCTCCTTACTGGTCATAGGGGGTTGGTCAGGGTGACTCTGGAAAGCATGCTAATTCATAGTAGGACTAGACCGTTGTATAGAATTAGCAAGCTCATTTCTTTCTAGCCTTTCTTTATTTCTTTTCAATGATTTCAAATAGTATATATATGTAATATGTGAAGTATATTTATTTATATTTTTTCTAAAAATGCTCACCTATATCAGTTATATATCATATACAATATATAAAATACAATATATAGCATGTTATATAACATATAATATTTAACACGACAACATATATTTATTTATTTATAATGTTTTCTCTGAAAATACTCCCTGATTTCAGCTGTGCCTTTCACCAAAGGAGGAAATTACTGTTTGCCTTTGAATCAAAGGATGAAAAGAACTTTTGAGTACAGTATACAACTGAGGACTTATGTGATGTTAGCAACAAAAAATTAACAGAAGAGAAAAACAAATCTCAAGGAAAAAGAGAAATTTAGTTTGAAATAACCTTGAACATTTAGAAATTTTCCATTCATGATTCCACCCCCTACACCCCCCAAAAAAAACAAGGAGCTTCTGAGTTTTACTTCAACAAGAGAGAGGGACTTTCCTATATAGAATTGCCTTCTCCATCTGGGAAGAGTTCCTTTTTCATCGCCTGGCTTCTATCAGAACAGCATTGAGGTTCTCAGTGAAATAAGAAGGTACCAACTGTTAAGATATTCCTTTAGAAAGTTTTGATGCTTTAAATAGACTTAATGGACTCTGTAACTTCCTTTTTGTCAACTTTTATTTTATAATCAGGGGATAAATATGCAAATCTGATACAAAGGTATATTGTGTGATGTTGAGGTTTGGAGTGAATCTGTCACCCAGGTAGTGAACATAGTATCCAATCCTTACCCTCTCCCTTTATCCCCCCTCTTGTATTGCCCAGTGTCTGTTGTCCCAATTTTTATGACAAGACCATGTATACCCAATGTTTATCTCCCACATGTAATAACAAGTATGATTTGGTTATCTGTTTCTGTGTTAGTTTGCCTATATGTTGGTGCAAAAGACATGAAATCATTCTTTTTTATCGCTGCATAGTATTCCATGGTGCATATGTACCACATTTTAAAAATACAATCTACTGTTCATGGACACCTGGGTAGATTCTACGTATTTGTTATTGTGAATAATGCTGTGATGAACATATTGTTCTTTTTGGTAGAACAATTTATTTTCCTTTGAGTATATACTCAGTAATGAGATTGCTGAGTCAAATGGTAGTTCAATTCATAGGGCTTGGAGAAATCTCCAAACTGCTCTCCACAGTGACTGAACTAGTTTACATTCTCAGCAGCAGTGTATGTGTTTCTTTTTTTCCAGAGCCTCACCAACATATGTTATTTCTTGACTTTTTAACAAAAGCCATTCTTGTTGGTTTGAGATGGTATCTCACTGTGGTATTGATTTGTATTTCTCTGATGATTAATGACAATTAATATTTTTTCATATGCTTGTTGGTTGTATGTATCTTTTCTTTTGAGAAGTGTCTGCTCTTGTCCTTTGCCCAATTTTGAATAAGGTTATTTGTATTTTACTTGTTGATTTGTTAAAGTTTCTTATAGATTCTGGATAATAGACCTTTGTTGGGTGCATAGTTTGCAAATATTTTCTCTCATTCTTTAGGTTATCTGTTTATTCCATTGATAGTTTCTCTTGCTATGCAGAAACTCTTTAATTACATCCTGTCATTAGCCAATTTTTGTTTTTGTTGTATAAATTTTTGTTTGAGGATTTGTGCATAAATTTTCTGCCAAGGCTGATACTGAGAAGGGTGCTTCCTAGGGTTTCTTCTAGGATTTTTATAGTTTGAGGTTTTACATTTAAGTCTTTAATCTATCTTAGGTTAATTTTTTCTGTATGGTGGTATGTAGGAATCCAGTGTAATACTTCTGCTTATAGACATGCTAGCTATCCCAGGAGCATTTACTGAATAAGAAGTCATTTCCCCATTGCTTATTTTTGTCAAGTTTGTTGAAAATCAGATGGTTATAGGTATGTGGCTTTATTTCTGGGTTCTCTATTCTTTTCTTTTGGTCTATATGTGTGTTTTTGTACTAGTACCATGATGTTTTGATTGGTGTAACCATATAGTATAGGCTGAAGTCAGGTAATGTGATGCCTCCAGATTTATTTTTTGCTTAGGATTACTTTGGCTATTTGGGCTCTTTTTGATTCCATACAAATTTTAGAATAGATTTTTTCTAATTTGTGAAAACATGACATTAGTAATTTGATAGAAATAGCATTAAATCTGTAAATTGTTTTGGGCAGTATGGGTATTTTAGTGATGTTGATTCTTCCAACCCATAAGCTTGGGTCATTTTTCAATTTATTTGTGTTGTCTTTTATTACTTTCTTCAGTGTTTTGTAATTCTGCATGTAGAGATCCTTTACCTCTTTGGTTATCTGTATTTCTAGGCATTTCATTCTCTCTGTGGCAATTATGAAAGAGATTGCATTCTTGATTTGGCTCTCAACTTGAAAGTTATTGGAATATAGAACTGCTACTGATTTTTGTACACTGATTTTGCATCCAGGAACTTTGATCATGCCACTTTACTCTAACCTGGCTGACAGAGCAAGACTGTCTCTGAAAAACAAAACAAAACAAAAAAGAAATGAAAGCATAGTATATTTATGATTAATAACATTTAATATCATTGAGATTCAATGTCAGTTGAAATTACTCATTTATGGGCATATTGAAATATCTATGTAGATAGCCACTGAATTAGCCTAGGGCTCCTGTAACAAACATCTTCGAATTTGATGGCTTAAAAAGTGCTGAAACTGATTCTCTCATGCTTCGCGGGGTAAGAAGTCCTAATTAAAGGTTCAGCAAGTCTTTGCTTTCTCCAGAGAATATAGGAAATATCTTTGCTTGCCTCTTCCAATTTCTGGTAGCTTCAAACAATTTTTGGCTTGAGATGACATAGCTTCAATCTCTGCCTCCATTTTACATGAACTTTCTTCTTCCTTCTCTCTCTGTCGTCTCTGTTTCATTTGTTTTTCTCATCCTTCTTATCAATGGATGTCTTCTCTGTTTTTAAGGAAACTTGTGTTTTGATTAAAGGCCCACCTGGATAATTTAGTATAATTTCAAGTTACTTTACTTAATTGCATCTACAAAGACTCTTCCCAAATAAAGTCATATTCACAGGTTCTAGGTGGAATCTAGAATATATTTCGGGGGCCACAATTCAACCCTTTACAAGTATCAAGCTAAATACATTTTACTTTGACATGGTTCCATCATGTTTAGATATTTTATTCAAATTGATACAGCTATAGTGCTAATTTTAGTTTTATGTAACTCTCTCTCTTTTTTTCCTTTTTTAGAGAGAAGGACTCCTTCTGTCACCCAGGCTGAGGTGCAATGGCCTGATCACAGTTCACTGCAGCCTTGAATTCTTAGACTCAAGCTACTCATCCACCTCAGCCTCCCAAGTAGCTGGGACTACAGGCTCACACCACCTCACCTGGGTACTTTCTCTCTTTTAAAAATTTTATTTGTTATCTTTTTCAATTTTAATGAAAATTTTATACATATATATGTAACCCATCAGTTAATATAATTTGCTTGTATATGTTATATAAAAGGTCACTTCCTCTTGAATTTGCAAAATAGTTGTTTGCTTAGCATGAATGCCAACAATATTTTTTTAAATTTAAAGATAGCCTACTCTCATATAGAGCAGATTTTTTTAATATATAAAAATAATTCCAAATTTTATTTTATTTTCTGTTGCAAAGGCAAATAATCTTGGAAGTCTCTTTTAAAAGTTAAATCAATGCCATAATATACTCAAATTGTTACAAAGAACAGTCTATTGTAACACCCTGTGATTTACTGATAGCAATGAAGAGTGTGGACTTTGGGGCCAGGAATCCTTGCTTCAATTATTAGTTCTACTACACACTAACCACACGATCTTAGGCTAATGTCTTAACCTCATTTCCTATCTGCGTAATTGCATAAGAATGCTATCAACTCATGCGTCAGTGCTCCTCAAGTGTTTATGACAGCGATAATGTATAATACAATAAGAACTCACCAAACGTTTAAGACACTATTTCTTAAAAATCAAGACAGTGAAAACTTCTTCCTTAGCTGTCCGTTTTTCTGCTATAGTAGGTTCAAAATTATTTTTCAGGTAGCCCTAGCCCTGTATAAGCTATTCATCTGACCTCTCTCAGAGGAGCTGGAATAGTCCTCTCTTCAGAACATGTCCATGTTGTGGTCCTTGGGTCCCCTAACCCTTCTCCCTTCTCATCTGTCAGTTAAGGCTTTGCCTTTAAATGCTAACATAGAGCTACATTTTAAGAGCCCACAATTCAATATGGAAACAAACTCCCTGGCACACTCTATTTCTTGAAAGATTATCAAAGAGAATCAACAATTGGAAGGAAGTGTTGCCGAGAAGCTGGTTGCATCAAATGGTTTCTCTATAGGAACTTTTGTAGAAATTGCACTTGCTTGTAATGCCACTGGTCTACCCTGAGAGACTTTTTAAGAAAAAAGAGATCCTAAACCTTTGAAGATATTCACTCCATTACACAGCATCTTCTTTTTGAGAACCCTTAGGACACAACTTTTTTTCTGATACTAATATTAGAAATACTGTCACTTTACTGTATTTGGTGTTTGTCTTAAGGGCTATGTGAAAGACATGATTTACTAGATTTTCTTCCCTGAGTTTTCTGTTAAACAGCTTAGAGGCAAAATTGTGGTCAGTTTATGGCAAGTGTATAGAATTGTATAATATAAAATTTTGACTAGCCTCATTTGTGGGTGGATTTTCATGTTTTATCTTGTATTTGCTTACTTTTCTTACCTTACTCAATTTATTCTATTTAGGTGTATTGTACATTTCTTATAAAGCCACCTGAATTTGCTTTTGGAACAATATGACTTAGTATTTAATAACTATGTCACTTACAGTGAAAATTATAAGCCTCTTCATAATTTTATAAAGTACCATGGTATGTAACTAATAAAAAAGTAATAATTAAAATATAAATGTTCTGTTGTTGAGACGAAGTTTAAGGTATATTGGGAAACAATGCAATTCAATTTTATAGGCTTTATCATACAACCAGTGAAATACACTTTTTGATTACATGTTAGTTTGGATTCTAAGAATTATTCATACAAAACATTTTAAACTGCTTGGAAATACAATAAAGGAAGAAAACTTAATGATATTTGGATTTTCTTTTCACAAAATTTTATTTCTTCAGAACATACAAATTGTTGCTGTACAGCTAAAGATTTTTCTATACATTTCTTAGAAATAAAATTATAAATGTCAAATGGCAATAATATACAAGGATAAGGTAAATCAAACATAATTTATTAGGGAAATTGATTTTTTATCAAGTGTTTCTCTTCAATTAAATTTCGCTGTGCCAAATTTAGGGTTAATATCACATGAAATATAATTTGTATTTTAATAGGAATATTTTAAGAAAAAATATGAGACTATAGAGTTATGTGTTTTTTCTTATCCATTTTGACAAAATGCTAAACTGAGAAACTCAAGGAAATATGCTTCCTCAGAACCATAATTATATAAAGTGACTATCATAGTCTTCCTCCATAAACTGTGGATAAGTATTAATTTTAAAAGATGACATGACAAGTGAATCATAAGCAAAAAAGGTAGTTCCTTGTGTTGACATACATTTGTCAAAAGAAATTATCTTTTTTTTAGATCATGCTCTTTGAGTACTCAGAAATGACAAGCATTTGTTACATATGTTCAGCTGACAATGAGTCAGTGTCACATGAAAGACAAGTAAAAAAATTGGATTAATTTTGTTATAAAGAGATTTACATTTTGCTATTTCTAACATGTCTTTTGGAGATTGATGAATAAGAAATGAGATAAGAGAGCCCTTCAGAAACTACTATTGCTGAATATGGTAGAAAAATTGCTCTTGCTAGAAGATGTATCAAGTTTTTGTCAGGTAAAGCTAGGGAAAATTCTCTTGTGTTATCAACTAATCTTACCAGAGAGGGAATATTATGCAAGATGAATGACATTGCTTTCTCCCTCTCTCAGAAGTCAGGCAGTTGTGCACTATGCCAATCTAACAAGATTTCTGCACCTTCTTTTTATTTATTTACCAGCTTAGCTGTGAGTCTAAAATATTATCTGACATTTCCCATCCACTATGCTTCTTCTGGAAGTTTTTCACCATTTTAGATTAATTATTAAATATTTAATGACAACAATAAAACAATCTATTGAAGTTATTTGCTTTGCTAATTTTTTTTTCATTTTTTTCCTGATTGAAATATCTAACAGTGAGTAGAAGATAACATGTGAATTTAAGGATTATGTATTCTGTTACTTTACCTACTCAAAATCCAAAGCACATAACATGCTTTCTCATAGAAGAGACCTTGTCTATGTCATTCATTGCCCAGGATTGTTGGTGCTCACTAAATGTGTGTTTAATGAATAAATATAATTCCTAATTCTTTGAAGTACATACTCTTCTGTTAACCATAATCTTATTTTTTCTTCAATAGCCTTTATTGTTAGTGTTTACAATAGCACAAAATCACAAAACTCTAATTCTGTTTAATATTAATATTCTATGGATTTCATTAGTGTTTTGCTGAGCACAACACTTTCAATAAAAATCAACTTGGTGTGAAAACTCATTCCAAGAAAAACATTTAAGAAGCCTAGACTTAAGTATACCAGAGTAAACAAACATTAGAAAGAAAATGCCCATTGCAAACAGCATATTTTTCAATCCCCATAGGAGGCATTTAGTGAAGTATTTCAGTGTCTTGACATAACGTTTGAGAACATTTGGAACATTTGGAAGATCTTTGGATACTTTTTCTTTTTTTTTTTTTTTGAGACGGGGTCTCACTCTGTCGCCCAGGCTGGAGTGCACTGGTGCAATCTAGGCTCACCGCCCCCCAGGTTCAAGCGATTCTCCCGCCTCTGCGTCCCAAGTAGCTGGGATTACAGGTGCCCACTACCTTACCTGGCTAATTTTTTGTAGTTTTAGTAGAGACAGTGTTTCACTTGTTGGCCAGGCTGGTCTCAAACTCCTGACCTCCGTTGATCCGCCCACTTCAGCCTCCGGAAGTGCTGGGATTACAAGCATGAGCCACCGCGCCCGACGGATCTTTGCATACTTGTAATAGCTGATCCGATAGTGGTACCTCAGGGGGGAAGAAAAGATACATGCTTCAAGCACCTTTGACTGTTAAAACAGATGAAAATGATTACAGTAAGTCATGTCATTCATTACCTAAAACCCTAAATGGCATCTTTTTTTCCACATAGAATAGAATTCATGTTCCTTATCCTGGCCTGCAAAGCTTTCTGCACAGTCACCTGCCCTCAGTTCGCCTTCCACTTAGTCCTCATTGTAAAGCTCCCTCCTTTAGACAAACTCTGTTTGCTACAATGGGCCTCTTTGTAGTCCTCTAATGTTCTGAGTTCCTTTGAAGGAGCTGTTCTCCCTGCCTGTAATAACCTGCCTTAAGATTCTTTACCTAGTTTGCTACTTTTGATATTCAATTTTCAGTTTGAATGTTACTTTTTCAGCAAATCGCTTTTTGATCGTTCAATCTAAAGTAGACTTTCAATCCCTTTCCATTACATCAGCCTGTTGAATTTTTTTTTTTTTTTTTGTCAATCCACATATGAACTACCTGATATATACATTCCTGTTTATTGCTTATCTCCTACTGTTACAACATATGCTTTCTCATAGCAGAGACCTTGTCTGTCATTCATTGCCCAGCATATTGCTGGTGCTCACTAAATATATGTTTAATGAATAACTATAATCCCTAAATTATAAAACATTAGCTATCTTGATATTATATAATTTGTGTAATAGGATCTCACTGTGTCTCTTTTAAATGATCAGTTGGGTTTATGGATAGAATTGTTGAAATCTCTCAGTCACATATATGAAAATGTACCAAAATTTTTGTGTATTGCTGGAATAAACATTGTTGATTTCTATACATATGAGTGGAATATAATTTACATCCCCTGATTAAATCTTTGGCTACATTTAGTATGTTCTGTAAATTTCAGGCTCTATCACTATTTTGTGGGTTTCTCCTATATGGCAGCTCTTGGCCTAAATGAGTCCACATATTTCAGTTCTACAGAGTAGTTAACATCATCTCATTTTATAAATGAATCTTAATGTAAGAAAATGGTATGCAATTCTTCCTATTTCAGGGTTGTGATGTTCTATAATTTTATGTTTTCCTGGCATCCATTTTGAATATAGGTTTAACTTTCTTATATTAGAAACAGAGTTTATTCACTCTTGACACAGTTTCTAGTCTTGCATCTCCTCCCAAGTCCTCAGTGTTGTCAATCCAGATATCTGGCTTATATAACCACCTCCTGGTGACCACCTCTCTCTGGGACATACAGGTACAACCTTCTTGACTGATTCCATCAACCCCCACAACCTTCATGGACTGGGAAGATATGTAACCACGTTTCAGTCACAGTGTGACCACTTAGAGTACATGCCTGCTACCTCTAAAGCTACTTATTAGAACTCCCCTTGGGAGAGCTGCTTGGGTAATACCCTGGATCACAGTAAAGTCCTCCACCCATATATCCATCTCTTTCTGGTTCCCCACCTTGCTGATTGAGCATATTGTCCCTGTGAACTTCCCATTGGCCCTTATCAGTCTCCATCTTCTCCCGTGGACCTGTGAGTAATAAACTGCTCCTGTAGTTTCATCTGTTTTTATTGTGTTGCCTCCTCTGGGTCTCACTTAGCTGACACATCCAAACCTAACTTTTCTCCCAGTCAAGAGGATATCTTGGCAGAAATAAACTAGACACAGGTCAGACAAGAGCAACAGGGGCATCTGCCAGTATAAACAAGTTTCCTGTGAGAGGGACACCTGGTCACCGGTCAAACACTCAGGCATCAGGCTGTCTGTCGGGTCAAAAAATATTTTGTGAAAGACACCTTGTAAACATCCATGACCAAATTCCCTGGAGGCCTGTCAGGGCAGGGCAAGAGTTTATAGCTATTCTCCAGAGAGACTTCTAGATAAAATCAGAGAGAAATCCAACAAAGGTGAAAGCTTTTTGCACAATATCAACAATAATTTCTTAAAAGTAAGGCACAATAAAAAATCACTTTTTTTCTGCATATTGTCATGACAATAAATGTGAGACTAGAGTAAGAAAATTAAATCATTTATGTAAATTATAACAGATACTAATGTACATATGTCCCAAAGTTAAAAAATCAAGGTGAAGACATGATACTGAACAAAATATTATTAGTTTGGCTAAATAGAAAAATTGAGTTTGCTATCTGGAAACAAGGCAAATTTGTTTATTGGAAGAGAATTGGACTGGAGTAAAAATCAAAACCAATATAACAAGGCAAACTCTAGCCAAGCAACAAAGAAAAAAAATTCCACTAGCTTTTACTTTTGAATCTGAAAGCAATGTTTTAATGCAAGGTTGCACGATTATTTTTATATTGCTTTATTCCTTCATTAAGAGATATGGATAATCCATTTCTTATTAATCTTTTAGTACAGCTAAAAGGAAGGATTGAAGTGACATATTTGCTTTGATAGAGCAGATGTATGATTCAATTAGAATGACAAATACAGAGATGCAAAGTTATAGGTCATACTTGAAGACTGTGGTCTCCCTTAGTGAAAGTCAAAGTTCATATCTTGAAGATGGAAATTTGACCCTTGTTTGGAGAAGAAGCTCAGAATGTCTATTATAAGTGATTTTTAAAATTAAATATCAGTTTTGTTTTATATAAAGAGAGACAGAATTAGAAATATTTTAACACTATTTCTTCCTTTCTCCTGTGCTTCATATATACTAATTTAGTATAAAATAATTGAATCAAACATAATACAAGCAGTAAATATGTTCTTAAACAATATTTGTCAAGGAATAAAAAGTAGGGTAATATGCCTAAGACCTGCTTACACACTGTGTGTATTCTAAAGTCACATTCACGACCATTTTATCTTTGTTTCAGGGACATAGCTGGTAGAAACACAGATCCACTTATTAGAACTATTTGCAACCACAGCATCAACTAATATGATTTTACCTGCTCTTTTCTTACATACCACTGTCACCAATGACTTCTCTCCTAGTGATGTGGTTCTAGCTAGTTTTTCTTAATAGAATAATTTTCCCCTTAAGCAGAAAGATATATGTTGAGATCATATAGACAAACAATTTCAGGTTGTAAATATGTAAGCAATTGTGTTTGACAGGCCCCCACAATAACTACAACGTAGTATTCTCTTTACAGTGGGCATCATCATGATAGAAAAGGACCCTCTTTTCAATGTTCCAAAGCATAAAGCATAGAAAATAAAATAATAGTTTTCATGTAATTATTATAGCATCTTTAGCTCCGTTTTCATTCTAATATAATTAACATGTAACTGGATTTACTTAAGATCATAAATGTGTAACTGAAAGCGATTTACTCATGAAAATGAGGTGGCTCATTTGCTTATGAATAAACTCCGTATTTCAAGGTTGATCGTTCCATTTCATGGTTTAGCATTATGATACAGGCAGAGTGTCTGCAGCCAGAGCAGTAACATTAAGTGAGACAAATATAAAAATGAATTTGTTGGTTCTGCAGTGAAAAATCAACTTAGAAATATTTATTCTAGGCACTGAATCCATTTTTGTATGTCATACATTATAATTCAATATAAACCTTCACTTCAAATATCTATTTTTGTTTATTCCATACTACCTATGTTACCTTTGAGCGATGGTTCTCAAACTTGAGTGTGCATCAAGTCTCAAGAGAGCTTGATAAAGCACAGACCTCTGTGGCATCCAGAGTTTCTGAACTTCTAGGTCTGAAGTGGGGCCCAAAACTGCATTTCTAACAACATCTCAGGAGATGCTGGTGCTTCTGGCTCAGGGACCAGAGTTCGAGAAACTGCTGTGGATAAATTTAATGTTTTGTCTCCCATCTATCTAACCTGTGAAATAACGATGTTAAACTAAATGATTGTTCAACAAACATATATTAAGTGACTCATGTGTCAAGTACTATGCTAGGCACGGCCCCTGCCTTTGAGAAGATCTCAGAAAAGAAAGTGATTAATTCTCCATGTGGTAGAATTGGGGAACACTTCATACTGGAGATGAAATGTTCAAAGGCTTATTGGTTTTTGAAATAGTCTTTGATATAGTTTGAATATCTGTCTCCATGAAATCTCATGTTAAATTGTAATCTCAGTGTTGGAGATAGGATCTGGTGGGAGGTGTTTGGGTCAAACGGGTTGGGGGGATCTCTCATAGCTTGGCACTATCTTTATGATAGTGAGTGAGTTCTCTCGAGGCCTGGTTGTTTACGTGTCACCACCTCCACTCTCTCTTGTTCTTGTTCTTGCCATGTGAGACGCATGCTTCCCCTTCACCTTAGGCCATAATTGTGAGTTTCCTGAGGCCTCCCCAGAAGCTGAGCAGATGCCAGTGTCATGCTTGTATATCCTGCAGAACCACGAGCAAATTAAACCTCCTTTCTTTAGAAATTACCAGTCTCAGGTATTCCTACAATCGACACAAAGAATGGCCTAATGCAGGCTTGTGGTAAAAAGTTAAATCACGTTGAAATACATAAATTTAGAAAAAATTATCTCTAGTCCTCTATCCTCACCTCTACTTCATCTCAGAATTCCCACTTTATAGGTATAAAACTATCAATAGTTCAATTAAAAATCTGCCAAAATGTTTCTAAGTTTTCCTGCCTACTGGAGTGATTTAATATAGCCAAATAAAATGACCTAAGCTCCATAGCTCTTATACTATCAAAAGTTGAGTAAATATTTCCAAACATTGCCTAGGATTCCCCAGTATGTAGGGGATGTTTTGCTGTTAGCTCTGGCTCCAAATTCTTGATATTGGCTCCATTTTGATTCTGCACTCTTAGTTTTTGCTTCTTTGATTACTGTCTTTTCTTTGCCCTGCGTTGCTTAATGCACAGACATCTTTATAATTTCCTTCCCCAAAGCACCACACATCCAAGGCTGTTGTGTACAACACACTTAAAGTACATATTTTGAGTTAAAAATGAATAATTTCAACACTGAAAAGGAAACAAGTTCAAAATGAAATGTTAATAATTATAGTTTCAAAAACGAAACCAGACATTCCTCAAAACAAGAAATCTATAAGGGCTGTGTATCTGTTCTTACCATGAGATCTACTGCTGTATCATTAGGAAATCTTCTCTTCCTATCAGAGAGCTTTAACTGATGTCCATGACACTCACTCTTAATGTAGGGGTAACCAGTGGTCACCCTCAAATTCCTGTTACTCTGTCATGTGAAGTATGTTTCTGTTATGCTAAACATCAATCTCTTCTCAATTAGACTACTTATGTGTCTTATATTTTATAATTAAAATCCATTGTTCTCTTAAATTGGGCCTATACCCTTAGAAACACAACGCAGAAGCTTTAAAAACATCTATTTGTTCAATAGCATACATTATCAGGTTCATTCATATGTCAGTTCCAATTCATTTACAATATTGTGGATTGTAAACAATTTCTGTATAATACATTTCTAGCAGTGGAATTGCTGAACTTATTTTTTAAATTGTATTTTTAAAAAGATTATTCAAAGCAGCATGGTGTGATGGCTTACACCTATAAGCCCAGCATTTTGGGAAGCTGAGGCAGGTGGATCACTTGAGGCCAGGAGTTCAAGACCAGGCTGGCCAACATGGCAAAACCCTGCCTCTACTAAAAAGTACAAATATTAGCTGGGTGTGGTGGCACATGCCTGTATTCCCAGCTACTTGATACTTGGGATGCTGAGGCATGAGAATCACTTGAACCAGGGAGGTAGAGATTGCAGTGAGCTGAGATCATGCTACTGTACTCCAGCCTGGGTGACAGAACAAGAAGCTGTCTTACAAAAAAAAAAGGAAAAAAAAAGATCATTCAAAGCAAAGTTATAAGTTTATGGCAGAGATATCAGGCAACCTTTTGAGTGAGCATCTAAGAAATAATGTCAATGGTCTTGAGAAATTATGAAGATATGAATGAAAGTAGTGAATGTGAATATGAACTCTGGATTTACATTTAGGTGATAGAATTTATAATACTATAAGAAAGATTGTATATAAAGGATATAAAGAATGAGAAAGAGGAAGAGTTTGAAAATAACTTCCTTGATTCTTTTTGGGGTTATCAGATGAGTGGTTATGTCATTAACTTTTTTTTTTTTTCTTTTTTTGAGGTGGAGTCTTGCTCTCTGGCGCTGGCTGGAGTGCAATGATGCTATCTCAGTTCACTGCAAACTCTACCTGCCAGGTTGAAGTGATTCTCCTACCTCAGTCTGAGTAGCTGGGATTACAGGCATGCACCACCACACCTGGCTAATTTTTGTATTTTTAGTAGAGACAGGGTTTCACCATGTTGGCCAGGCTGGTCTTGAACTCCTGACCTCAAGTGATCTGCCTGACTCGACCTCCCAAAGTTTTTCATTAACTTTTTTACCTCTATTATCTCATATTTCAGGCTTTGTTTCCATGTCAATTATATGATTGAGACTTGATATATATCAAGTATGTGGCTGTTGAGAGGTGGGCTCTTAACATACATTAGGCACAAAGTTAGACTGAGAAATGCAAGTCTTTTGTCTAAACTATTATAAGCACATTTTATGTATCAAAATAATATTTGTTTGCTTTTACCTGGCTGAAAATAGTAAACAGTTGATAAAAATTCACATTAGGAAAAGAATAAAATGTTTACCACATGATTTCTGGTGACAAAGAAAGCCAAGTGACGTAATAGGATCAAAGAGAGATGCTCCAATGTACACGTAGGACATGATGATACACGTCATCAGACTATATGTGAGATATGAGATATCTGTAATGACACCAGGAAATCCAGTACACATTTGAATACATGCAGAAGTTGACAACAAAGTATAACTGTGGTAAATGGAAAAGTTGTTACCTAGACAGATTAAAAGTTTGTTACCTAGAGAGACTGAAGAAGAATTAAATATATAAGCTATCAGAGGCAAGTTCATAACTTTAATTAAGTCAACTCTCTTTTTGTCTCTTAGGAGAACATGAGGTAGAATTTTAAGTGACTTGTGATAGATTAAGTTAAAAATTGCAGGAAAAATATAAAAGTAAAACAATAGTATAGAGCAGTTTTTCTTAACTATTGGAGTGTTCCCTTCTGCTGAAACTATGGTCGCTCTTCAAATTAATGCAAATATGCATGCAGACATATAGATTTGAAATAGTCCTAATAAATGCTGCTTTAACAAGGATTATTTCTGAATGTGTGTGCTAAATAACACCCTGTATAAATGTGTGGACTTTGAAGCAATATAGAGATAAATTATTTTCCACAACCTGCAACTAAAGTGGTTCGTCACACGATAAAAGGAAAAAAATCATATTGACTTTTCAAGGCATTTTTTAAAATAAAAATATATCACCTGTAACAGCTATACATAATATAATGAGAAGATTGCTGTGCTTTGGGGTAAGTCTCCACAGATTCAAATGCTTAAATAAGGTTTAGGATTTCTTTGATTCCATTTTATGCTCTAAAATCAAGTATCTTGAGAATATTTTCCCTTTCATTAGACTAACCTCTTAAAGTTTTTTTAGTCTTAAAGAATTTATAGGCTCGGCACAGTGGCTCATGCCTGTAATCCCAGCACTTTGGGAGCCTGAGGCGGGCAGATAGACTGAGGTCAGGAGTTCGAGACCAGCCTGGCCAACATGGTGAAACCCCATCTCTACTAACAATACAAAAAAATTAGCCGGGAGTGGTGGCAGGCACCTGTAATCCCAGCTACTCGGGAGGCTGAGACCGGAGAATGGCTTGAACCCGGGAGGCGGAGGTTGCAGTGAGCCAAGATCCGGCCATTACACTCCAATGTGGGCGACAAGAGTGAAACTCTGTCTCAAAAAAAAAAAAAAAAAAAAAAAAAAAAAAAAAAAAAAAAAAAAAAATTATCGAAATTTTATAAAAGTGGAAGGCAGTTTCTCTTGTGAAATTATATTTATTTCTTTTATGGTGTCAGAACAATAAATTATATCCTTTTCTAAAAAGTACATATGCTATTGGTTTCTGGGTTTTGTTGTTGTTGTTGTTACTTAGGTAAAAGACTTCACCTATGAAAACAAAAATCTTGTGTTCTCTGAGGCATTATTTTTTCTGATGACATTACATTTTATTCCACTTTTCAAATGCGCTTGTTGAGATACTATTCACGTACCATAAAATTCACTAGCTTTTACTATATAGACAGTTTAAAATATTTTTCCTGACCTCGTGATCCGCCCGCCTTGGTCTCCCAAAGTGCTGGGATTACAGGCGTGAGCCACCACGCCCGGCCGAGACCATCCTGGCTAACACGGTGAAATCCCATCTCTACTAAAGAAAAAAAATACAAAAAATTAGCCACGGGTGGTGGCAGGCGCCTGTAGTCCCAGCTGAGGCTGAGGCAGGAGAATGGCGTGAACCCGGGAAGCGGAGCTTGCAGTGAGCCGAGATCGCACCACTGCACTCCAGCCTGGGCGACAGAGCGAGATTCCGTCTCAAAAAAAAAAAAAAAAAAAAAAAAAAAAAAAAAAAAATTAAAATATTTTCATCATCCATGAAATGAACTTCATACCCATTTGCTATCACACCCATCACCATCTCTCCTGCCCACTCCCCAGCCATTGGCAAGCACTAATTTAAATTTTGCTTCTATAGCTTTGTGTATCCTGGACGTTTAATATAAGAGGAAACATACAATAAATGGTCTTTTGTGAACGGCTTGTTTCACTTAGCACAATGTTTTCAAGTTTCATCAGTGTTGTTGCGTGTATCAGTACTTTATTTTTATTGCCAAATAATATTTTGTTTATTCGTTCATCAGTTGATGGATATTTGAGTTGTTTCTACTTTTGGCATTTATAAATAATGTTACTATGAACATTTATGTATAAGGTTTTGTGTAGAAATATGTTTTTATTTTTCTTGCATATGTACTTAAAAGTAGAATTATTGGGTCATATAATGATTCTATGTCTAACCTTTGGAGGAAGTGCCAAACTGTTTTCCAAAGAGGTTACACCATTTAACATTCCCATCAGCAATGTATAAAGGTTTCAGTTTATCCACACCCTCATCAATATTTGTTATTGCATGTCTATTTGTGCTGTTGTGTGTGTTATTGTATCTTGTCTCCTAGCGGAAGTGAAATCTCTTAGTGGAAGTGAAATTGCATCTCATTGTGCTTTGGATGTGTGTTTGCCTAATGTGCTCATTGGCCATTTAGATTTCTTCTCTGGAAACGTTTCTATTTATTTCTTTTGTCCATTTAAAAAATTGGGTTATTCGTATTTTTATTATTGATTTGTAACAGTTCTTTGTCTCTTATTATGTATATTATTAGTAAAAAAGTTTGTTTTCATTCTGTGGGTGGTCTTTTAACTTTTTATTAAAAGAGTTTTAACTTTTTTATGTGGCATCATTTGTAGCACAATATTTTTTTAGGTTTGATATAGTCAAAGTATTATTTTTTTCTTTTGTTTCTTGTGTTTTTGGTGTCATTGCAAAGAAACTCATGCCTAATCCAGCATAATGAACATTCACGCATATGAATGTTTTTGTCTAAGACTTTTATAGCTTTAGCTTTTAAAGGTAATTCTGTCATCCATTTTGAGTTCATATTTTTATATTTTTATGCTGTAAGAGAGGGATTCAACTCATTGCATGTAGATATTCAGTTGTCTTAACATCATTGGTTGAAAACACTTCTTTCCTTATTTAATTGTCTTGGCACTCTTGAAGAAAATATATTGCCCATTAATGTATGGGTTTATTTCTATACTCTCAAATCTATTCGGTTGATTTAAAATTATATTTTTACACAAATACCACATTGTATTAATATTATAGTTGTGTAATAAGTTTTGAGATCAGGAAATGTGAATTCTTCAACTTTATTCTTCTTTTTCAAATTTATTTTCGCTGCACTATGTTCTTTGCATTTTTCCTATGAGTTTTAGGATTATTTCATCAATTTCTGCAAAAATAAATGGTAGTTGGTAATTTGATGGGATCGTATTGAATCTGCAGATGAATTTGGAGATTATTGCCATTTAAAAATTGCCTCCCAATTTATAAATATGGAATATCTTTTCATTTGTTTAGGTCTTTTAAAATGTATTTCAAAAATGTTTTCTAGTTTTCTGTGTATAAGTCTTGCATTTATTTTGCTAAATTTATTCCTGTTATGTTCTTTTTTATTATACACTACATAAATTTTTTCTTAATTTTTAAATTTTCTTAATTTCATTTTTATACTCCTTATTGCCAGCATATAGAAACTTTTTTGTGTGTGTCGTTTCACAACCTACAATTATGCTAACCATGTCTATTCTAATAGTTTAAAAATGTCTTCACATTTTCTACACACATTATGCCATCTATTGATATAGTTTTATTCTTCCTTTCAAATCTTAATGCCTTTATTTATTTTTCTTTTCTAATTGTCCTGGCTAGCATTTGAAGTACAATGTTGAATAAGTGATGAGAGTGGACCTTGTGTTCTTGTTCCTGATATCAGAGGGAAAGCTTGCAGTCTTTCATCATTAAATATGATTTTATCTATCAGATTTTATAGAGCAATTCCTAATTTATTGAGTGTTTTTTATCATGATAGAGTGTTAAATTTTTGTCAAATGTTTTTTGCAGCATTTATGTAGATGATCATATGGTTTTTGTCATTTATTTTATTAATATGGGGCATAACACTGATTGACTTTTGTATGTGAAAGCAATCTTGCATTCCTGGGATAGAATACATTTGGCCATGTCATAAAATTATTTTTAAGAGTTGCTGGATTTGGCTTATTGAGTATTTTACTGAGGATTTTTGCAGTAAAATTGTATCGGTCTGTTGTTTTCTTTTGATGTCTTTGTCTAGTTTCAGTATCAAGATAAAACTGGCTCCATAGAATGAGTTTGGAAGTAATCTCTCCTCTACTATTTTTTGGAAAAGTGTGTGAAAATCATTGTTAATTCTTTAAATATTTGATAAAATTGACCAGTGAAGCCACTTTGATCTCAACTTTTCTGCCTGGGACATTTTTGTTTACTAACTCAATCTCGTCAGAGATCTAGTCAGATTTTCTATTACCTTTTTGAAACAGTTTCTGGTAATTTGTGTTTCTCGAATTTTTAGAAATTTTATCTAGGCTAATTTGTTGGCATATAGTTTTTCATAGTATTCTCTTTATATCTAATCTAGTTAAATGTCACTTTTTACAACTTTTTCAAAGAATCCAATTTTGATTTTTATTATTTAAAAATTAATTTTCTCTTCTCCACGGTATTTATTTTCTTTCTAATCTTTACTATTTTTATCTACTTATGTTTAGATTTAACTTGCTCTTCTTTTTCTATTTCTTTTTTTTTTATTTTTTTATTTTTTATTTTTTATTATACTTTAAGTTTTAGGGTACATGTGCACATTGTGCAGGTTGGTTACATATGTATACATGTGCCATGCTGGTGCGCTGCACCCACTAACTCGTCTTCTAGCATTACGTATATCTCCCAATGCTATCCCTCCCCCCTCCCCCCTCCCCACAACAGTCCCCAGAGTATGGTATTCCCCTTCCTGTGTCCATGTGATCTCATTGTTCAATTCCCACCTATGAGTGAGAATATGCGGTGTTTGGTTTTTTGTTCTTGCGATAGTTTACTGAGAATGATGGTTTCAAATTTCATCCATGTCCCTACAAAGGATATGAACTCATCATTTTTTATGGCTGCATAGTATTCCATGGTGTATATGTGCCACATTTTCTTAATCCAGTCTATCATTGTTGGACATTTGGGTTGGTTCCAAGTCTTTGCTATTGTGAATAATGCCGCAATAAACATACGTGTGCATGTGTCTTTATAGCAGCATGATTTATAGTCATTTGGGTATATACCCAGTAATGGGATGGCTGGGTCAAATGGTATTTCTAGTTCTAGATCCCTGAGGAATCGCCACACTGACTTCCACAATGGTTGAACTAGTTTACAGTCCCACCAACAGTGTAAAAGTGTTCCTATTTCTCCACATCCTCTCCAGCACCTGTTGTTTCCTGACTTTTGAATGATTGCCATTCTAACTGGTGTGAGATGATATCTCATAGTGGTTTTGATTTGCATTTCTCTGATGGCCAGTGATGATGAGCATTTTTTCATGTGTTTTTTGGCTGCATAAATGTCTTCTTTTGAGAAGTGTCTGTTCATGTCCTTCGCCCACTTTTTGATGGGGTTGTTTGTTTTTTTCTTGTAAATTTGTTTGAGTTCACTGTAGATTCTGGATATTAGCCCTTTGTCAGATGAGTAGGTTGCGAAAATTTTCTCCCATGTTGTAGGTTGCCTATTCACTCTGATGGTAGTTTCTTTTGCTGTGCAGAAGCTCTTTAGTTTAATTAGATCCCATTTGTCAATTTTGGCTTTTGTTGCCATTGCTTTTGGTGTTTTGGACATGAAGTCCTTGCCCACGCCTATGTCCTGAATGGTAATGCCTAGGTTTTCTTCTAGGGTTTTTATGGTTTTAGGTCTAACGTTTAAATCTTTAATCCATCTTGAATTGATTTTTGTATAAGGTGTAAGGAAGGGATCCAGTTTCAGCTTTCTACATATGGCTAGCCAGTTTTCCCAGCACCATTTATTAAATAGGGAATCCTTTCCCCATTGCTTGTTTTTCTCAGGTTTGTCAAAGATCAGATAGTTGTAGGTAAGCGGCATTATTTCTGAGGGCTCTGTTCTGTTCCTTTGATCTATATTTCTGTTTTGGTACCAGTACCATGCTGTTTTGGTTACTGTAGCCTTGTAGTATAGTTTGAAGTCAGGTAGTGTGATGCCTCCAGCTTTGTTCTTTTGGCTTAGGATTGACTTGGCGATGCGGGCTCTCTTTTGGTTCCATATGAACTTTAAAGTAGTTTTTTCCAATTCTGTGAAGAAAGTCATTGGTAGCTTGATGGGGATGGCATTGAATCTGTAAATTACCTTGGGCAGTATGGCCATTTTCACGATATTGATTCTTCCTACCCATGAGCAAGGAATGTTCTTCCATTTGTTTGTATCCTCTTTTATTTCCTTGAGCAGTGGTTTGTAGTTCTCCTTGAAGAGGTGCTTCACATCCCTTGTAAGTTGGATTCCTAGGTATTTTATTCTCTTTGAAGCAATTGTGAATGGGAGTTCACTCATGATTTGGCTCTCTGTTTGTCTGTTGTTGGTGTATAAGAATGCTTGTGATTTTTGTACATTGATTTTGTATCCTGAGACTTTGCTGAAGTTGCTTATCAGCTTAAGGAGATTTTGGGCTGAGACAATGGGGTTTTCTAGATAAACAATCATGTCGTCTGCAAACAGGGACAATTTGACTTCCTCTTTTCCTAATTGAATACCCTTTATTTCCTTCTCCTGCCTGATTGCCCTGGCCAGAACTTCCAACACTATGTTGAATAGGAGCGGTGAGAGAGGGCATCCCTGTCTTGTGCCAGTTTTCAAAGGGAATGCTTCCAGTTTTTGCCCATTCAGTATGATATTGGCTGTGGGTTTGTCATAGATAGCTCTTATTATTTTGAAATATGTCCCATCAATACGTAATTTATTGAGAGTTTTTAGCATGAAGGGTTGTTGAATTTTGTCAAAGGCTTTTTCTGCATCTATTGAGATAATCATGTGGTTTTTGTCTTTGGCTCTGTTTATATGCTGGATTACATTTATTGATTTGCGTATGTTGAACCAGCCTTGCATCCCAGGGATGAAGCCCACTTGATCATGGTGGATAAGCTTTTTGATGTGCTGCTGGATTCGGTTTGCCAGTATTTTATTGAGGATTTTTGCATCAATGTTCATCAAGGATATTGGTCTAAAATTCTCTTTTTTGGTTGTGTCTCTGCCAGGCTTTGGTATCAGAATGATGCTGGCCTCATAAAATGAGTTAGGGAGGATTCCCTCTTTTTCTATTGATTGGAATAGTTTCAGAAGGAATGGTACCAGTTCCTCCTTGTACCTCTGGTAGAATTCGGCTGTGAATCCATCTGGTCCTGGACTCTTTTTGGTTGGTAAACTATTGATTATTGCCACAATTTCAGCTCCTGTTATTGGTCTATTCAGAGATTCAACTTCTTCCTGGTTTAGTCTTGGGAGGGTGTATGTGTCGAGGAATTTATCCATTTCTTCTAGATTTTCTAGTTTATTTGCGTAGAGGTGTTTGTAGTATTCTCTGATGGTAGTTTGTATTTCTGTGGGATCGGTGGTGATATCCCCTTTATCATTTTTTATTGCGTCTATTTGATTCTTCTCTCTTTTTTTCTTTATTAGTCTTGCTAGCGGTCTATCAATTTTGTTGATACTTTCAAAAAACCAGCTCCTGGATTCATTAATTTTTTGAAGGGTTTTTTGTGTCTCTATTTCCTTCAGTTCTGCTCTGATTTTAGTTATTTCTTGCCTTCTGCTAGCTTTTGAATGTGTTTGCTCTTGCTTTTCTAGTTCTTTTAATTGTGACGTTAGGGTGTCAATTTTGGATCTTTCCTGCTTTCTCTTGTGGGCATTTAGTGCTATAAATTTCCCTCTGCACACTGCTTTGAATGCGTCCCAGAGATTCTGGTATGTTGTGTCTTTGTTCTCGTTGGTTTCAAAGAACATCTTTATTTCTGCCTTCATTTCGTTATGTACCCAGCAGTCATTCAGGAGCAGGTTGTTCAGTTTCCATGTAGTTGAGCGGCTTTGAGTGAGATTCTTAATCCTGAGTTCTAGTTTGATTGCACTGTGGTCTGAGAGATAGTTTGTTATAATTTCTGTTCTTTTACATTTGCTGAGGAGAGCTTTACTTCCAACTATGTGGTCAATTTTGGAATAGGTGTGGTGTGGTGCAGAAAAAAATGTATATTCTGTTGATTTGGGGTGGAGAGTTCTGTAGATGTCTATTAGGTCCGCTTGGTGCAGAGCTGAGTTCAATTCCTGGGTATCCTTGTTGACTTTCTGTCTCGTTGATCTGTCTAATGTTGACAGTGGGGTGTTAAAGTCTCCCATTATTAATGTGTGGGAGTCTAAGTCTCTTTGTAGGTCACTCAGGACTTGCTTTATGAATCTGGGTGCTCCTGTATTGGGTGCATAAATATTTAGGATAGTTAGCTCCTCTTGTTGAATTGATCCCTTTACCATTATGTAATGGCCTTCTTTGTCTCTTTTGATCTTTGTTGGTTTAAAGTCTGTTTTATCAGAGACTAGGATTGCAACCCCTGCCTTTTTTTGTTTTCCATTTGCTTGGTAGATCTTCCTCCATCCTTTTATTTTGAGCCTATGTGTGTCTCTGCACGTGAGATGGGTTTCCTGAATACAGCACACTGATGGGTCTTGACTCTTTATCCAATTTGCCAGTCTGTGTCTTTTAATTGGAGAATTTAGTCCATTTACATTTAAAGTTAATATTGTTATGTGTGAATTTGATCCTGTCATTATGATGTTAGCTGGTGATTTTGCTCGTTAGTTGATGCAGTTTCTTCCTAGTCTTGATGGTCTTTACATTTTGTCATGATTTTGCAGCAGCTGGTACCGGTTGTTCCTTTCCATGTTTAGCGCTTCCTTCAGGAGCTCTTTTAGGGCAGGCCTGGTGGTGACAAAATCTCTCAGCATTTGCTTGTCTGTAAAGTATTTTATTTCTCCTTCACTTATGAAGCTTAGTTTGGCTGGATATGAAATTCTGGGTTGAAAATTCTTTTCTTTAAGAATGTTGAATATGGGCCCCCACTCTCTTCTGGCTTGTAGGGTTTCTGCCGAGAGATCCGCTGTTAGTCTGATGGGCTTCCCTTTGAGGGTAACCCGACCTTTCTGTCTGGCTGCCCTTAACATTTTTTCCTTCATTTCAACTTTGGTGAATCTGACAATTATGTGTCTTGGAGTTGCTCTTCTCGAGGAGTATCTTTGTGGCGTTCTCTGTATTTCCTGAATCTGAACGTTGGCCTGCCTTGCTAGATTGGGGAAGTTCTCCTGGATAATATCCTGCAGAGTGTTTTCCAACTTGGTTCCATTCTCCCCATCACTTTCAGGTACACCAATCAGACGTAGATTTGGTCTATTCACATAGTCCCATATTTCTTGGAGGCTTTGCTCATTTCTTTTTATTCTTTTTTCTCTAGACTTCCCTTCTCGCTTAGTTTCTTTCATTTCATCTTCCATTGCTGATACCCTTTCTTCCAGTTGATCGCATCGGCTCCTGAGGCTTCTGCATTCTTCACGTAGTTCTCGAGCCTTGGTTTTCAGCTCCATCAGCTCCTTTAAGCACTTCTCTGTATTGGTTATTCTAGTTATACATTCTTCTAAATTTTTTTCAAAGTTTTCAACTTCTTTGCCTTTGGTTTGAATGTCCTCCCGTAGCTCAGAGTAATTTGATCGTCTGAAGCCTTCTTCTCTCAGCTCGTCAAAATCAGTCTCCATCCAGCTTTGTTCCGTTGCTGGTGAGGAACTGCGTTCCTTTGGAGGAGGAGAGGCGCTCTGCATTTTAGAGTTTCCTGTTTTTCTGTTCTGTTTTTTCCCCATCTTTGTGGTTTTATCTACTTTTGGTCTTTGATGATGGTGATGTACAGATGGGTTTTCGGTGTGGATGTCCTTTCTGTTTGTTAGTTTTCCTTCTAACAGACAGGACCCTCAGCTGCAGGTCTGTTGGAATACCCTGCCGTGTGAGGTGTCAGTGTGCCCCTGCTGGGGGGTGCCTCCCAATTAGGCTGCTCGGGGGTCAGGGGTCAGGGACCCACTTGAGGAGGCAGTCTGCCCGTTCTCAGATCTCCAGCTGCGTGCTGGGAGAACCACTGCTCTCTTCAAAGCTGTCAGACAGGGACATTTAAGTCTGCAGAGGTTACTGCTGTCTTTTTGTTTGTCTGTGCCCTGCCCCCAGAGGTGGAGCCTACAGAGGCAGGCAGGCCTCCTTGAGCTGTGGTGGGCTCCACCCAGTTCGAGCTTCCCAGCTGCTTTGTTTACGTAATCAAGCCTGGGCAATGGCGGGCGCCCCTCCCCCAGCCTCGCTGCCGCCTTGCAGTTTGATCTCAGACTGCTGTGCTAGCAATCAGCGAGATTCCGAGGGCGTAGGACCCTCTGAGCCAGGTGTGGGATATAGTCTCGTGGTGCGCCGTTTTTTAAGCCGGTCTGAAACGCGCAATATTCGGGTGGGAGTGACCCGAGTTTTCCAGGTGCGTCCGTCACCCCTTTCTTTGACTCGGAAAGGGAACTCCCTGACCCCTTGCGCTTCCCAGGTGAGGCAATGCCTCGCCCTGCTTCGGCTCGCGCACGGTGCGCGCACCCACTGGCCTGCGCCCACTGTCTGGCACTCCCTAGTGAGATGAACCCGGTACCTCAGATGGAAATGCAGAAATCACCATCTTCTGCGTCGCTCACGCTGGGAGCTGTAGACCGGAGCTGTTCCTATTCGGCCATCTTGCTTTCTATTTCTTTAGGTAAAAAGTTAGGTTCTTGAATTCAAGTACATATTTTATTTTATTATAGGCATATACAGCTATAATTTTTTCTGTACCACTGTAGCTGCTTTCCACGTTTTTGTATATTGTGTTTGTGTTTTCATTCATTTCAAGGTATCTTTGAATTTAACTTGTGATTTATACTTTGACACATTGTTTATTTAAGAACAGTGTATTGTTTAACTTCTACGTATTTGTAAACTTTCCAACTTTCTTTTGCTATTGATTTATAAGCTAATTCCTTTGTGCTTACATAAAATACTTTATATAATTTCAACTCACTTTAATTTGTAGTAGCAGAATATACTCCGTACAATTTCAACCTATTCAAAATTATTGAGGCTTGTTTTATGTCCTTAAATAGTGTTTATCCCAAGAATGTTCTATATGCCTTTAAGATGAATGCTTATTTTGCTGTTCCTGGGTGAAATATTCCATAGATATGTATCTGCTAAGGATACATAGTTTACAGTGTTTTCCACATATTCCATTTCTTTTTTCTTTGCCTAACTTCTCTATCTATTGTTGAAAGTGGGGTAGGCTGGGTGTGGTGGCTCACACCTGTAAATCCCAGCACTTTGGGAGGTCGAGGTGGGCACTTTGGGACTTGAGGTCAGGAGTTTGAGACTGGCCTGGCCAACATGGTGAAACCCTGTCCCTACGAAATATACAAAAATTAGCCAGGCGTGGTGGTGGGCACCTTTAATCTCAGCTACTAGGGAGGCTGAGGCACAAGAACTGCTTGAATGCAGTGAGGGTGGAGGTTGCAGTGAGCCAAGATCACGCCATTGCACTCCAGCCTGGGGGTCAGAGCAAGACTCTGTTTAAAATAAAAAAAATGTGGGGGAGCTGCTTAAGTCTTTATTAATTTTGAACTGTCCTTCTTCCTTAAACTCTGTCAATTTTTACTTCATGTATTGTGGTGCTTTTTGTTAAGTGCTTTCAACCTTCTACATCATTAAATCTAAAGTAAGTCTCCTGTGAACATAACATAGCTGGATCTTATTATTTTAGCCAATAAGATAATTTTTAACTTTTAATTGGGTTTTTCAATTTATTCACATGTAATGTTACAATTGAAATGTGTGCATTGACCTCTGCCATTTAGCTTTTTGTATTCTATATGCCTCATGTCACTTTGTTTTTCTATTCCTCTAGTGACTTCTTTATTATTAAGTATTTTCTAGTGTAATAAAAACCAGTTTAAGGTTTTTACTATATTTTTCAACTATGTTTCTTGTGGTTTTTTCTAGGGCTTAAAATATACATTGGAAGTGACCAAAATTAACTTCAGATTTAAAAATAACATTATTCCAATGGATGATAGAAACTTTCTCTAAAATACTTTCATTCCCTTCCCGTTTTTTGTGCTATCGTTGTTATCTATATTTTGTTACATACATTACAAGCCCAGTCAAAACTGTTGTAATTACTGCTTTGTATATAGTCCTTTTATGCCCTGTAAAAAGCTGAGAACAGAAAGGAGAGCAAATATATATTTATAGAATTTTTTAATATTTACCTTCTAAGTTACCAATTTTGGAAGAAAATACCAATTTTCTTTCTTCCTATGTATTCCAAGTGACCATTTTGTTCTAATTTCCTACTTCATTACAACTTTGTTCCCACCCATTACCCTTGACTGTTATTGGTAAATACATTTCATTTTTGTATAAAAGCAACAATACAAATACATTCATATTGTTCTATGCACTTACTTTCATTTAAGTTTTATATAAGATTCAGGGATACATGCGCAGTTTTGATAAATATGTAAATTATGTGTCACGGGCGGCTGGTGTAGATTGTTTCATCACCCAGGCAATAAGGATAGTAACGAATAGGTAGTTTTTCAATCTCCTTCGTCCAACCCTTCACCCTCGAGTAGACCCTGGTGTCTGTTGTTTCCTTTTTTGTATCTATGTGTACTCAATGTTTAGCTCCCACTTACAAGTGAGAATATGTGGTATTTGCTTTTCTGTTTTGGGGTTGGTTTGTTTTTGATTATGGCCTCCAGCTCAATCCATATTGATGCAAAGGACATGATCTCATTCTTTTTTATGCCTGCATGGTATTCCATGGTATATATGTGCCACATTTTCTTTATCCAGTCTGTGACTGATGGGTATTTAGGTGGATTCCATGACTTTACTGTTGTGAGCAGTGCTACAACAAGCATGTGTGTGCATGTGTTGTTAGGCAGAACAATTTATAATTTTCCAGGTATACATCCAGTAATGGGATTGCTAGGTTGAAATGGTACTTAAAGTTCTTTGAGAAATCCCCACACTTCTTCCTACAAGGACTTAAATAATTTGCATTCCTAAGAGGAGTGTATAAGCTTTCCTTTTTCTTTGCAACCACACCAGCATTTGCTATTTTTTGGCTTCTTATGAATAGCCGTTCTAACTGGTGTGAGATGGTATCTCATTGTGATTTTGACTTGCATTTCTCTAATGATTAGTGATGTGAAGCATTCTCTCATATTCCTATTGGTCATATGTATGTCTTCTTTTGAAAAGTGTTTGTTCATGTATTTTTCCCACTTTTTAATGCAGTTGTTTGTTTTTGCTTGTTGATTTATTTATAGATTCCATGTATTAGTCCTTTGTTAGATGCACAGCTTGCAAATATTTTCTCAGATTCTGTAGACTGTCTGTTAATTCTATTGATAGTTTCTTTTGCTGTTTAGAAGTTCTTTCGTTTAATTAGGTCCCACTTGTCTATTTTGTTTTGCTGCAATTGCTTTTGGCATCTTTGTCAGAAAATCACTGCCAGGGCCTATGTCCAGATTGGTATTTCCTATGTTATTTTCAAGGGTTTTTATAGTTTGAGATTTTACCCTTAAGTCTTTAATCCATGTTGAGTTAGTTTTTGTATATGCTGTATGAAAGGGGTCCAGGTTCAATCTTCTGTATATGGCTAGCCACTTCTGTATGTGGCTAGCACCATTTCTTAAATATGGAGTCTTTCCTCGTTGCTGATTTTTCTTGAATTTGTTGAAAATCAGGTGGTTGTATGTGTGTGGCTTAATTTCTGGGTTCTTTGTTATGTTTCTTTGGTCTATGTGTCTGTTTTTGTACCAGTACCATACTGTTTTAGTTACTGTATTCTTGTAGCATAGTTTGAAGTTGGGTAAAATGATACCACCAGCTTTGATCTTTTTGCTTTTAATTATCTTGGTTACTTGAGCTCTTTTTTTGTCCCATATCAATTTTAAAACAGGTTTTCCTAATTAATTCTTTGAAGAATGTTATTGGTAGTTTGACAGGAATAGCATTTGTCTATAAATTGCTTTGGGAAGTATGGCCATTTTATTAATATTGATTCTTCCTAACCATGAGGATAGAATTTTTTTTTTTTTGCGTTTGTTTGTTTCATCTCTGATTTCCTTTAGCAGTGTTTTGTAATTCTCATTGTAGAGATTTTTCTTCATTCTGTTTAGCTGTATTCCTAGGCATTTAATTCTTTTTGTGGCTATTGTGAATGGGATTACATTCTTGATTTGGCTCCCAGCTTGAACTTTGTTGGTGTACAGAAATGCTACTCATTTTTTACAATGATTTTGTATCCTGAAACTTTACTGAAGTTGCTTATCAGATCTAGAATCCTCTGGGTGGGGACTATGGGGTTTTCTATGTACAAAATCATATTGCCTACAAACAAAGATCTTTTGACTTCTGTCTTCCTATTTGGGTGCCTTTTATTTCTTTCTCTTGCCTGATTGCTCTGGCTAGCATATCCAGCACTATGTTGAATAAGAGTGGTGAGAGTAGGCGTTCTTGTCTTGTTCTGGTTCTCAAGGAGAACGCTTGCAGCTTTTGCCTGTTCAGTATGATGTTGGCTGTGGGTTTGTCACAGATGGCTCTTAGTATTTTGAGGTATTTTCTTTCAATGCCTAGTGTGTTGAGGGTTTTCAACATGAAAGGATGTTGAGTTTTATCAAAAGCCTTTTCTGCATCTGTTGAGATGATCATCTTATGTTTGTTTTTAGTGGTGAGTCACAATTTTTGATTTACATATTTTGAAGCAATCTTGTATCCTAGGGATAAAGCCTACTTGATCATGGTGGATTAGCTTTTTCATGTGCTGCTGGATTCATTATTCTAGTATTTTATGAGGATTTTTGCATCTATATTCCTAGAGGATATTGGCTGCAAGTTTTTGTTGTTGTTGTGTTTCCGCCAGGTTTTTGTATCAGGATGATGCTGGCCTCATAGAATGAATTAGGGAGGAGTCCCTCCTTAATTTTTTCATATTCTTTCAGCAGGTATAGTATCAGTTCTTTTTACATATCTGGTAGAATTTGGCTATGAATCTATCTGGTCCTGGGATTTTTTTCAGTTGGTAGGTTTTTTATTTACTGATTCAGTTTTGGAACTTGTTATTGTTCCATTCTGGGATTCATTTTAATTCTGGTTTAGTCTTGGGAGGTTGTATACTTCCAGAAATTTGTTCATTTGTTCTAATTTTAATAATTTGTGTACACAGAGGTGTGTTTTTTAGCGTCTGGGAGGTGTTTTTTTTTATGTGGGGTCTGTGGTAACATCCCCTTTGGCATTTATGATTTTGTTCATTTGGATATTCTCTCTCTCTCTCTCTCTCTCTTAATTAGTCTAGTTAGTTGTCTATCAATCTATTGATTCTTTTAAAAAAATCAACTCCTGGATTCATTGATTTTTTTGTATGGTTTTCTCTGCCTCAATGTCATTCACTTCAGTTCTGATTTTGGTTGTTTCTGGTCTTCTACTAGCTTTGGGTTAGTTGGTTCTTGTTACTACAGCTCCTCCAGGTGTGATGTTGGGTTGTTCATTTCAGATCTTTCTATCTTTTTGATGTGGTCATTTAGCACTATAAACTTTCCTCTTAATACTGCTTTAGCTGTGTCAAAGAGACTCTGCTATGTTGTATTTTTATTCTCATTAGTTTCAAATAATGTCTTCATTTCTGCCTAAATTTCATTGTTTACTCAAAAGTCATTTAGGAGCAGGTTGTTTAGCTGTTATGTAATTGTATGATTTGGAGTGATTTTCTCATATTAATTTTTATTTTTATTGTACTCAGGTCCAAGAGTGTGTTTGTTATGATTTCAGATTTTTTAATTTGCTGAGGATTGTTTTATGGCCAATTGTGTTGTCAATTTTAGAGTATGTGTTATGTGCAGTCTAGAAGAATGTATATTTTGTTGTTTTTCAGTGGAGAGTTATGTAGATGTCTGCTAGGTCCATTTGGTCAAAGTTTTCTGCTTTGATGATCTATCTAACATGGTCAGTGACATACTGAAGTCCTCCAAAATTATTATGTGGTTATCTAACTCTCTTCATAGGTCTCTAAGAATTTGCTTTATAAATCTAGTACTCCTGTTTGTTTGTTTTTATCCATCCTACCAAGCATTTATCGTTTGTGTTACAAACAATCCAATTATACTTCTTTAGTTAGTAATTAAAGCCTATAGTCACCCTATGTGCTACCAAATAGTAGGTCTTAATCATTCTTTTATCATAGTTTGTACCCATCAAATATCCAATCCCCCCACCACACTAGCTCCCCAATAGCCTTCCCAGCCTCTGAAAACCATTTTTCTACTCTATGTGTCCATGAGTTAAATTGTCTCAAAATTTTAGATCCCACAAGTAAGTGAGAACATGCGATGTTTGTCCTGTGCCTGGCTTATTTCAGGTTACATAATGATCTCCAGTTCTATCCTTGTTTTTCCAAATGATAGGATCTCATTCTTTTTTTTAATGGCTGACTAGTACTCTATTGTGTGTATGTACCACGTTTTCTTTATCCATTCATCTGTTCATGGACATGTAAGTTGCTTCCAAAAGTGATGCAATGAATATAGGAGTGCAGATATCTCTTTGATATATTGATTTCCTTTCTTTTGGGTATATACGCAGCAGTGGAATTGCTGGATCATATGGTAGCTCAATTTTTAGTTTATTGAGTAACCTACAAACTGTTCTCCACAGTGCTGTAGTAATTTACGTTCCCACCAACAGTTTATGAAAGTTCCTTCTTCTCCACATCCTCACCAGCATTTGTTATTGCCTGTCTTTTTGGTTATAAGCCATTTAAACAGGGGGGAAATGATATCTCCTTGTAGTTTTCATTTGCATGTGTCTGATGATCAATTATGTTGATCACGTTTTCTTTTTTTCTTTTCTTTTCTTTTTTTTTTTTTTGAGACAGGGTCTGGCTCTGTTGCCCGGTCTGGAGTGTGATGGCAAAATCATGGTTCACTGCAACCACTACCTCTCAGGCTCAAGGGGTCCTCCCACCTCAGCCTTCCTAGTAGCTGGGACCACAGGTGTATGCCACCACACCCAGGTAACTTTTGTGTTTTTTGTAGAAATGGGGTTTTACCATGTTGCTTAGGCTGGTTTCCAAACCCTAAAATCAAATGATTCACCTGCCTTGGCCTGCCAAAGTGCTGAGATTACACGCATGAGCCACTATGTCCAGCCTTTTCATATGTCTGTTTGCCATTTGTATGTCTTCTTTTGAGAAATGTCTACTCATTATTGCTCATTAATGTCCTTTTCTTTCTGATTGAAGTGCTTCTTTTAAAATTTCTTGTAGGACAGATCTGGTGTTGATGTCATCCCTTAGCTTTTGTATGTCTGAGGTGTCTTATTTCTCCTTCATGTTTGCAGGATTTTCAGTTAATATACTATTCTATGGTAAACTTTTTTTTGTTCATTTCCTTCAGCAATTTAAATATGTCTTGCCACTCTTTTCTGGCTGATAATGTTTCCACTGAAAAGTCTGCTGCCAGACATATTGGAGCTCCATTGCATGTCATTTATTCTCTGTTGCTGCTTTTAGAATCCTTTCTTTATCCTGGATCTTTGGGAGTTTGACAGTTAAATGCCTTGAGGTAGTCTTTTTTGGATTAAATCTGCTTGGTACTCTAGAACCTTTGTACTTGGACATTGATGTCTTTCTCTAGGTTTGGAAAACTCTCTGTTATTCCTTTGAATAAACTTTCTAAGCCTATCTCTTTCTCTCTGTCCTGTTTAAGGCTAATTACTCTTGGATTTGCCCTTTTAAGGCTATTTTCTAGATCCATAGGCATGTTTCTTTGCTTTGTATTTGTTTTTTTCTCTTTGTCTTCTGACTATGTATTGTCAAATAGCCTGTCTTCAAGCTCACTAATTTTTTCTTCTACTTGATCAGTTCTTCTATTAAGTGCTCCTATTTGGGGTATGTATATATTTAGAATAGTTAGGTCCTCTTGTTGAATTGAAGCTTTCTCATTATGTAATGCCCCTTTTTTCATCATTGTTGGTTTAAAGTCTTTTTTTGTCTGAAATTATAATAGCAATCTCTGCTTTTTTTGTGTTTTTCATTTGCTTGGTAGATCATTCTTCATCTCTTTATTTTAGACTATGGAAGTCATTGCATGTGATATGGTTCTCTTGTATTCAGCATACAGTTGTGTCTTGCTTTTACATTCAACTTTTAATTGGGGCATTTAGTCCATTTGCATTCAAAGTTAATATTGATATGTGCTGGTTTAATCCTATTATCCTGTTGTTAGCTGGTTATTATGCAGATTTTATGATGTGGTTTATTTATAGATCCAATGGTCTCTGTACTTAACTGTACTTTTGTGGTGACCAGTAACAGCCTTTCTTTTCCATATTTAGCACCTCCATAAGAACCTCTTGTAAAACACATCTGGTGGTAACAAGTTTTCTTAGCATTTGCTTGTCTGAAAAGAATCTTATTTCTCTTTTGCTTATGAAGCTTAGTTTGGCTGGATCTGAAATTCTCGGTTGGAATTTATTTTCTTTATGAATGTTGAATGTAATCCCCCAAACTCTTCTGGCTTTAGGATTTCTGCTGAAAGTTCTGTTGTTAGCCTGATGGGGTTCTCTTGGAAGGTGACCTGCCCCTTCCTTCTAGCTACTTTTAACATTTTTTATTTCGAGTTTAGAGTACCTGTTGACTATGTATCTTAGGGATGATCGTCCTGTGTAGTAACTTGCAGCTGTTCTCCGCATTTCCTGGATTTGAATGTTGGCCTCTCTAGCAAAGGTGGAGAAATTTTCATGTGTGATATCCTCAAATATGTTTCCCAAATTGCTTGCTTTCTCTCCCTTTCTTTCAGGGATGTTATCGAGGCATAGATTTGGTTTTGTTACATGGTTCCATATTTCTCAGAAGTTTTGTTCTTTCCCCTTCATTATTTTTTCTTTATTTTTTTCTGACTGAGTTATTTTGGAGAACGAGTTTTTAAGCTCTGAGATTCTTTCCTCAGATTGGTTTATTGTGCTGTTATTACTTGCAATGGCATTATAAAATTCTTGAAGTGAGTTTTTCAGCTCTATCATTTCAGTTGGGTTCTTTCTTAAAATGGCCATTTTATATTTTCTCTTTTATAACTTTTTATTGTATTCCTTAGATTTCTTGGATTGGGTTTCAAATTTCTCCTAGATGTTGACAATTTTTATGCCTATTTATATTTTGAATTCTATTTCTGACATTTTAGCCACTGCACCCTTGTTGAGAACCATTGCTGGGGAACTGGTGTGGTCATTTGGAGGTAAGAAGACACTGGCTATTTGTGTTGCTAGAGTTCTTCCACTGTTTTTTTTTTTTTTTTTTCCTCATCTGTGTGGACCAATGTTCCTTCGATCTTTGAAGCTGCTATCCTTTGGATGAGTTCCTTTATTTTTATCTTCTTTGATGCCTTTGGGTGTTTGATTGTGATATAAAGGTGAGTTCAGTTGACTGGCTTTGATTCTAGTTTGCTCATGGGTCTTGAAGGAGCCTATTTCAATGACTTTCTTCATGTGCATGTTTCTTTGACAGGTGTTCTTGTCCCTGGGGCTTCCTCAGTCTGGAGTCACAGTTGGGAGACAGGCTGTATTCTTGCTGGATTAGACCTAATCTGCTGTCTGAGTGCTTTCTGGGGAAACACTTGGTTTTACCTGTCCACAGAGTTCAGGCAGAAGTGGAATCACTGGGCTGGAAACTGTAGTGTGTGTGGCCCTTCTGGCTATGAGAGGCAGGTGTAGGTGGATGGTGTTGCCTGCCCTGCCATCTGGGTGTCTCCACAGTAACAACAGGTGGTGCCCCTTAGAAAATTCAGGCAGAAGTGAGACTCCTGGGCTGGAAGCTCTAGCAAGTGAGGCTCGCCTGGCGAGCAGTGGTGGAGGTTGGTGGGATCACCTGCTCTGCTGTCCAGGTGCTTCCCAGGATAACAGGAGTCTAAGCTTGATGGGTGATTTCAGAAAAAGTAGGACCACTGGGTCCAAAGCTGGAGCAAGAATTGTTTGCTTGGCTACCAGTGGTGGTGGGTGGTGTCACTTGCCCTGATATCTGAGTGCTTCCAGGGACATGCAATTGCTTTTAAAATGAGGATAAGAACAGAGAAAATATGCTGTAATAATATATATATATATATTTTAATAATTGCCTTCATACTTCCCTTTACTTCTTTGGTTTTTCAAATGTAGATTTGAAACTACAGCCTGATGTCACTAGCTTTTAGCCTGAAGAACTTCCTTTAGCATTTATTTTAAGGCAGGTATGATAGCAACATATTGTTCCAGCTTTGGCATATCTGGGATTAATTTTGTTTCATTTTCATTTTGTAAAAGACAGTTTCATTTCTTGTTTCTGTTCTTCACTGTTTCTAATGAGAAGTCAACTGTTAATCTTACTGGAGTTCCATTTAAGTGATGAATCATTTTTGTCTTACAGGATACAATATTTTCTCTTTATCTTTGGCTTTCAGTATCTTGGCTATGATAATTTTAGTTGTGGCTCTTTTTTCATTTATTCTACATATAGTTTATTGGGTTTGCAGATGTGTTTTTAATCAATTTGTAAGAATTTTCAGCCATTATTTCTTCACGTTTTTTCTCTCCCTTTCTCCTTTCCTTTAGGCAATCTCATGACATTCCTGTTGGTGTGTTTAATGGCACACTGTGCTCTCTGAGGCTCTATTCATTTTTCCTTATTTTTACCCACTGATCTGATTGTTTATCCCTATTGATCTACCTTAAAGTTTGCTGATTCTTTCTTCTGTCACCTCAAATCTACTGTTGAGTTTAGTAAACTTTTTTATCTGAGTTATTGTAACTTTCCACTCCATAATTTCTATGTAACTGTATGTTGACCTACTCACAACTTGACATTATATATTTATTTTCATTCAGATAATTATACATTTTGGGTAAGAATTAGCACTTTTAAATTACATGATTAAAGATATAGAAAATGCTTCCTGTTAAACCAAAACTTCTGGAATAATAATACAATGTATTTCATTTACTGCTTTTATTGTGTTTTTTTGGTGTGTGTGTGTATGCATGTGTATGACAAATATCTGGCTGTTTTAATAATAGTTTACTGTAGCAATTTCTAAATGTCAGAGTGTCATTAAGACTAATTTAACATTATTAGTCTTTAAAAATGTTTTACATTGCTATAAATTGTTCACAAAATGTATCTATTTTGCCCTAATTTATTAATATTATTTACTAAGATTAAACATCTTCTGCAATGTTAATTTGTTTTAATTAAGTATAAATACTTCCATTTTAATTAAAATTCCCAAATAAAATGTTTGAATACAAAGTTCATGTCACCCTAAATAGAATCAGGATCAAGTAACAAATAAATTTATACAAGCAATAATAACTCATAGCCATTACCACAGAATCATCTAACTTAATCATAAATTATTTTTATATATTTTAATAACAATACACAGATATAACTATTTTGAAGATGCATTGTTTCTTGTGCTTACAAAATTTATTGTGCAGATTTCTCAAGAGAAAGTATTGTGTGTGTTTGTGTATATCATTAGTTGTCTAGTGATTGAAAGTATTAGTTTTAAAAAGAGAAAAATTGTATTGCTTTGGTCACAGTTTGCACTCTAGTCTTTAATGGCGATTCCTTCTAAATTTTTTCATTGTTTCTACTGGAATACACAAAATAGTAAACTGATATTATGGGAAAATGTTACTAGCTAGTTAGATAATTCCTAGTACCTTTGAAAATCACAACCACCACATATTTAATTGTTTTATTTCAATTTTCAGATATTGAATAAAGGTCAGCAACTAAGATTTTTTTTAAGATGATTACTTAATATATACCAAATTAACATTCTTTTTTATCTGTAAAATTTCAGCTTTTCATATCTGTTACTTCATATACTTCTTTTTTATTGAGTCTATAATAATACTTGAAATTAAAAAAATGAAAAAAAATGTTTATTAGAAGCTAACTTCTTAATAAAATCACATAATTGGTACAAACTGAAAAGCAAGATTCTTACATTTCTCTTCCTTGGGTCCATGTAAGAGTCTGTGAATGCAACAGAAAAATAGACTGGCATCATTTCAGTTTTCTGTTTTTAATCCTATCGGTAATGGCAGCGTAACCTTGGAAATGGCCAACCTCCTTATAATTCTCTCAGCCTAATATGCAGAAGAAGGGAGAAGCCTTGATTTGATAATCCTTAGAGTACCTTCAATTTTCAAATCAAAGATTCCTTGACAATCTATTCAGTTGTGTGTGTCTGTCCCATGTGCATGTTCGTGTGTGTGAGAGTCTACACTTCTGTGCATAAGTATATGCAATAAAATAACAGATTGTAGCGCAAAAAAAAACTTTACTTGAAATTGTTTCTATTATCCCTGTTTATATGTAAGCACTTATAATAATTGTATGGCAAAGTGGTTACAGGGAAAGAAGAGACTATAATTTTGGAGACAGAGATATAAACTTACTGCAAATATCTTACACTAATGGTTGACACTGTATAGGTACCTTACTGTGTTGCATCACTAAATATCACAGAAATCCCAAGAGGAAAGTTGCCTGATCCACATTTTACAGATGAGCAAACTGAGTTCCAGAGACATCAAGTAACTTGACCAATGACAGAGAAGAACTGAGGAAGGGAACAAAGTGTGTTGGAAAAGAGAGGTAATATGAGAAAGTCAGAGAGGCGATAAGGAAATAAAAGGAAACAAGTCAGAGAAACCTGATTAAGTTTTCACTTAAAATCTGATTAGTTGGAAAACTTAACTCATTGAAAGTAAAGTGCTTCTGTGGTCCACAATTTTCCCAATGCTAAAAGAAAAGCAGTCATATGTGGTCAGTACATAATAATGGAAAGAAAACAGGACTAGGGAGAGAGAGAGAGAAAAAAAAAGAGAGAGACACTTGTTCTGGCTCTGGCTCTGTACTCATTAATAGCATTCATTATTTATTAAGTTTTAATATGCCTGGTACTGTTCCCATATTCTTTTTTTTATATTTTATTTTATTTTATTTTATTTTGAGGTGAAGTCTTGCTCTGTTGCCCAGGCTGGAGTGCAGTGGTGTGATCTCGTCTCACTGCAAGCTCCGCCTCCTGGATTCACACCATTCTCCTGCCTCAGCCTCCTGAGTAGCTGGGACTACAGGCGCCCGCCACCACGCCCACCTAATTTTTGTATTTTTGGTAGAGATGGGGTTTCACCATGTTGGTCAGGCTGGTATCAAACTCCTGACCTCAGGTAATCTGACCACCTCAGCCTCCCAAAGTGCTAGGATTACAGGTGTGAACCACTGCACCTGGCCCTATTGTTAAATACTAGCTAATTGGAGCTAACTTGTTCCATATTGTTAAGTACTAGCTAATTTAACCCCAGTAACAACCATTTGATATAGAAACAATTGTCATCATCTTTTCTTTACATGTAGGGAAACTAAGTATAGAGATTTCTGGTAATTTGCTCATGGTTACACTGCCAACAGAAAATGAAGCTGGGATGAGAATTCTGGCATTTTCTCACTATAACTGCACTGTGCAATATGGCAGCCACTAGCCTCGTATGCCTACTGAGCACTTAAAATAAGGATAATCCTAATTAAGATATGCTCTAACTGTAAACACTGAATTTTGAATACTTCCTATCAAAACAAAAAGTTTAACTATGGATTACATACTGAAACAATCATGTTTTATATAAGTTGGGTTAAATATGACGTATTATCAAAATTAATTACATCTGCTTACTCTTTTCATTTTGGAAAATGTGGCTACTTTAATTTAAAATTTTAAAATTAATCTGTGGCTCATATTCTATTTAGTTTGGACTATGCTGCTCTAGAGCATGGTTAAAAGTGTTTTTTATTAAAATACAATAGTCCTTCCTGTTATCTGTAGCAGAATAAATCTATGTTTCTGTTATTGTTTTAGTCTATTCAGTAAATTCTCATATACCCTTGGTAGAAGTGAGATGCTGTACACTTTTAACTACGTAAATGTAAGGCAAATAGGCCCCCTTTGAGCTAGAGCTTGCCTAAAAATGGAATGGGTTAGCTAAAATTTCTTAGTTGAGATATTGACTTAGCAACTAGATGGAGAGCAACTCAATTTTCATAAGGATCTCAGGGCATTCTGGAGTGGGGGTAGGAAGCAATATCTCAACTTCAGTACTCCAGGCATATAAGTTAGAGAATTAGTTAGGTGTAAAACAAAGCGGTTTAGATTATGGCCAGTAGTAGAGGGAGTAATTAGTCCTGGAAATTAAATGACCTCGAGGACTAGAAATCTAGACTCACAAAAAGGACTAAGATGTTGTGTAAGATGTTTGCTTTTGGCATAATCTGTTACTGAAACCAAATATCCTTTCAAGATATAGCCAACTTTGGAGATGCTGGGAGACAATGAATGAGAGGGTAAATATGAGTAGACAGAATTGTGATTTTGGTCCCCAGTGTGGAGACCACTACAAAATATCAGCTGGGAGACAGAGGAGAAAGGCATCACTCCAGATACTAAGCATTGGTCTTACACTTGTTCCTCAACTTCAGTATTAATGTGAGTCAAGAAGAAGCAAGGGCAGTAGTTAACTGATCAGATTTGAATGCTTTCTCTGCTCTATTTTTGGATTCAGTCTTCATGGCTTCTGGTAATTTTTGCAAGGGAGCCCTCAGCGGGTATTTTGATCACCTGCTGTCTATCCTATTGGTGAAGGAGGGATTCCCCTAATCTTAGTACAATATGGCTGAAAATTGAATATCTGGCCCCAGACAGATGAGATAGACAACCATTTATTAGTCAAATATACCCATAGCCCAGGAAAGGAGGACACCTCACACCACGAAGAACCCCATGGGGATTACACTTGGGAACAGTATAAAAAAACAGCTACTATGGGGGCAGGTTTGGTAGTTACACAAGAATGAGATATCCCCTGGTTTCTATGGGAGGATGTGATTGATTTCAATGATTTCTTGTGGTGATAGGGAAGTAAAACTGGGTAGGTTAAGACTGGATGGACTGTAGTTTGTCCATCTGATAAAGAAACTGGCTGTTCGGGTGGGAATCTTATCTGGCCAGAGCAGAAGAAGTCACAGTGAGACTCAAAGATGTCAGAACAGCACATGACATTTAGGCTTTATAACACTACCAAAAACTTTTGGACTTCTATGACTGGCCAGGTGAGTACACGAGCAATTAATTGGAAAGTGTATGAGGGGACTGTATTTATAAACTTGAGCATAAATACAGAGATGGTGTATTAATCCATTTTCACACTGCTATTAGGATATACCTGAGACTGGGTAATTAATAAAGGAAAGAGGTTTAATTGACTCACAGGTCCACAGGTCTGGGGAGGCCTCAGGAAACTTACAATCATGGCAGAAGGGGAAACAACCCATCCTTCTTCACATAGCAACAGCAAGGAGAAGTGCCAAACAAAGAGGCAGGAAAAACCCATTATAAAATCACCAGTTCTTGTGAGAACTCACTCACTATCATGAGAACAGCATGGAGGTAACTGCTCCCACTATTCAATTACCTCCCACTGGGCACCTCCCGTGACATATGAGGATTATGGGAACTACAATTCAAGATGAGATTTGGGTGAGGACACAGCCAAACCATATCAGATGGTTTCCTCTTAGTATATGTAGCCTTTTGGTTCTGCTGACTTCCCCATAGGGTAGTCAAAGCAGGTATTTTTTATTGCTATTTACAAGTGAAAGACTGAATAATAACAGGTACGCAGGTTTAGAACTCATCCTTCCTGACTCCTAGTCAATTATTTTTTCTTTACACTGCTGTTCAGAAGACTGTGTCACTTGTTTGTACAGAGTCAACCACATGTTTAACCTCCAGACCAATAAAACTGAGTGACAATAAATCACAGTTTATTTTGGTAGTATATGTTGAGTTTAGGAGAGTTCTAAAAAGAAACCAACAGGAAACTTGAGTTTCTCTGCTGTTATAATCTGAATGTTTGTGTTCCTCTAAAATTCATATGTTGAAACTTAATCACGAAGATGATGGTATTAGGAGGTGGGGCATTTGAAAGATGATTAGGTCATAAGGATGAGACTCTCAGGAATGAGGTTAGTACCCTTATGAAGGAGGCCTTCCGGAGCTGCCGTGCCCCTTCTGCCATGTGAGAACACAGCAAGAAGGCAACGTTTATGAACCAGGAAATGGACCCTCACCAAATATTGAATATGCTGACACTTTATTTTGGATTTCCCAACCTCTAGAACTGTGAGAAATAAATTTCTGTTTATAAACCATCCAGTCTATAGCATTTTGTTATAGCAGCTTGATTGGACTAAGGAACCTGAAGAGAATGGCTTACTCTACTCCGTAACTTTACATCAAATATGACTCATTCACTACCCATCTTATTCCAACGACCTTTTAATCTTGATGAATTAATAAGAATGAAAATGAAAGTGACAGCAGCTGAGAGCTGTCTGAAGGGATGTTTTATGTCATTATGGCTCCAACAAAACTACCATAACTGTCATTAGCATTAGGTGGTAGCCCCCAGGGAGCAAATCCACTACCTGAAATGTTTCTTCCATTCTATCGAATTGTTTGAGAATTCAGTTCAGAGTCTAAGGTCACTTCTATGACAAAAGAGCTTAGGAACTGTAAGACAAAATATCCTAAAATGATATTTTTGTTGTTATAAACTAATGGATATATTTAATGGCTTATCTAGCATGTACACTTTGTCTAATAACATTGCAAAAATATTAATAAAATTAGGTTGCCTTTGTCTGATTTGTTTCCACCGAAATATCATAGCTAATGTGAGAAAACATTTTTTCCTCTGATCATTTAAAATTAACATTTTTTCTTTCTAATTATATTGGCTGATTTTTTTCCACATGGCTCTTATGGATTTCTATTTAATATCTCACACTTTCCTACTGTAGTTGGTTAAGCAGGCATTGTTATCCTAGTTTTCTCAATGAGGTAAGGGGGTATCAGAGAAGGTGAAATAATTCAAATATTTGGCACAGCTGTAGGAGTGAAGAAAAGTGGTAAACACCTGAGTCTGTCTCTTGAGTCAGTAATCTCTCCTCTACTCTAGTAAAATTCAATGTCTCGCTCCATAAACCCTTGCTCTCTTCTTATAACTCCAAACACTCCACAGCAATGGGTTGTGGGCATTTGAAAAATTTCAACTTGCTAACAAATGGCCATTTGCTGAGTCCTAAATTTATGGTAGGCACAGTGCCAAGCACATTAGATGCATAATTAATGCTCAAGGCACACTATATTACAGATGTCTTCATCTCATTTTACAGATAAGGATAATTGACTTTTGAAGAACTTAAATACCTAGCCCAAAGCCACATAGCTACTCTCAAATGAACACCAGGAAAATTTTATCTTCCCTAATACATGCCAGAAATTTGGGAAAGGAAGACCAAGAATTTATTCTACTCATCAAGAGTGAGGTTTTAAATATGCATCACTTTTTCATATTTGAAAAAAAGAAATTAATGGAGAAGGAGGCAGAAGGATGCCTGAGAATCAAGGTAGCATTGTTTATTCCCTCAACTTTTCAAATGGGCTGTTAGTTCATTGAGTGGCAAAGCCATGCCTGATTTATCTTTTAGTTCCAATTGGTCTGTTAATTTGAGAACAGTAGAAGCTCATTACATATTTGTGAAAAGAATATTTTAGAAGCAGAATTTTGAAAAACTTGTGTATGTGTAACTGTCCCCTTCAGGGATCTGCTTGTATTTTCTTGGCTCTCCATTGCTCCTGTACACAACCTTGCCTTCATATTATAGACTTCTGCTGCTCCCTGACTTAAGGCTTTTTCCTGGAACAAGAGCAGGTATGTCCCTCGTGCAAGGCAGGATGAGAACGCTGGAGAGTTATTCTTCCAGAGTAATGACAGGTGGCAGTCATTGGAAAAGTAACCCACTGTCTTAATCCTTGGGTGGGAAAAGTCTGAGGAATATTCTAGTATTACTTCGAGGTCCTCAGTTGGATTAAGTCCCTACTGCCCCTCTGGGATACCTGCTCATTTACAACCCTGTTTTGTCACCCTTTTCTTCTCTGTCTCAACTCTGCAATCTACCTGTGTGTTCTGAGATCACCTCCCAAATAAAATCCTTGCACTAAAATTCAGGGTTTGCTTCTGGGGAAACCCCCAAAAGCTATCTTCCTCAAAGTTTCAAAATAAGCCATTCAGAAGGCTGTGTGTAATAGATAATAATAGCTAGCACTTATTAGTGAACATTTACTATTTGCAAGATACAACTTTTCATGTCTCACAATTCTAATAAGGAGGTAATAGTAATTATTAGAGATAATAGTAATTATTGCTATTTTACAGATGAGAATACTAAGGCACTAGTTGATTAAGCAGTGTGCTCGGACATCACAGATGATCAACATTGAGAAAAGGTCTTGCTCTTATTATGATCAAAATAATGGATTTACCATCAGAATGCTTGTTGAATATGATACTTTGGAGACTTGAGTATATTATTTTGCTTAAGTAATGCAAATGTGTGCATTTATTATTCAGTATATGTGATCACAACATTGATAACAAAAGCAACTTGTGTATAGGGATGCTGCCAAATATCTGGCAAACTTGGACTGTGAAGAGCTAGTTTGTGTAAATTTTGGCTTTCAATAAAGCACAAGGACATGTATTAACAGAGTTGATTCCTTCTGACTTGATACCCCATAGTATTTCAGTTATATAATTAATCAGGTTTTTCTTTTCTTCCCTCTACTCCTTCTGTTCTTCCTTCTCAGCTTTCCTCATTCTCTTCTTTCCACTCTATCCCTTCCCTTACTCTTCCTTCTCTTCTCTTTTGCTGTTTTTATAATGGTTCCAGAGAACTTAGTTTTCCTTTCTTCCTTCCCCTTCCTTCCTTCCTGCCTCCCTCTCTTCCCCCCTTCCTTCCTTCCTTTCCTTCCTCCCTCCCTTCCCCTCCCCTCCTCTCCACTTCCTTCCTTCCTTCCCTTCCTCCCTCCCTTCCCCTCCCCTCCTCTCCACTTCCTTCCTTCCTTCCCTTTCCTTCCCTCCCTTCCTCCTTCCTTTCTTTCCTTCTTTCTTTCATTCACATTACAATGTTAGTTATTAAAATTCAACAATTAATAAGAGTTAAGGAATTACAGAAAACTAAGAAAATCATTAGATATCTATTAATCATCACTGATTCAGATTGCCAGAAGGACTGCTGTACACATTAGATTTCACAGAACGGTATGCATGGATTGGATTTTCTCTTTTTGCCACAGTAAGCGAAAAGGAAATGCATCATTAGCTATAAAGCACAAAATGATAAAGTAGCCAACTGTGAACAAACACTACACATTTAAAAATTACATTTTCAGAGCCAGTGGGAGAGAGGTTTTCTGAAATGCCAGAAAGTCAAATGTGAATATAAGCCAAATAAGTGTAAAAAACTGTAGGATTGGAGGTAAGAGGGGGAGTGTGAAAAGCACTCTTAAAACAGTGACTATTCCTGGACATAAATTTTTTAACATTCAGATGAGTACCCTACTTAATAAAAATTATTACTTGGAAATAAGTAGTTATTTAAATACTACAAATAATTTCTTGGCAAAGAGTTTACTAAGAGTTTAATTTATTTTTAGATTTAAATATTTCTACTTCAGAATTAAAATGTAACCCACCATCGAATTTCCATAATGTACCCTCTTCTTCAATATGAATTATTGAACTTTCCTTAAGTATAAAAACATTATTACAAGTATATTTTTCACTCCATCAATACACATTCTTATGTTAATTAAACCAGTATATTTTTAATAAAATAGAATTTTGTGAGGAATTTCTTATAGCATGAAGATGTAAAATTATATCATTAAAGGTTTATGGAAACTCAAGATTAACTTGCAGCCACATATACAGTTTAGAAGAATGCCAATCTACTTCACCGTCTATCTCTCTCTGTTGCTTTTTGTAGCACTAATATATAATCTTGTCACCAAAATCTTTCAGGTTTCACAATATATATATACTGATATGTCACATCTTTTGACTCCTAGGAGATACGGAGCCGTCCTTGTGGCTTTTAAGCCTTCTTGGTTTAAATTCTTTGATGGAATAAAATGATTAATAATATATTCTCTAATTACTGAAAAGGGAACTCCTACCACATGGCCAATTGTGTTTGGTGTCCCTGAAACCCTAATTGGGAGATTGACTGGAAGATTCCTAGTTGAGGTATGCTTGAAAATAGCTAATAAATATTTGTAACCCACGTTGAACATACACATTAAGGAACATATTGCATAATACACATCTGAAGGAAAACATATTGTACTTTTTATGTAGAGATATGCTTTATGAAGTCTACTGTGTTTTCAGTTTGCATGGTCTGATTTATCCTCATCTTTCTAGAAAAAGAAATTTCCTCTTAAGACACTTAGTAATTTTTACCTGATGTTATATTTATATTGTATATGAACATATATAATTCTCTACCAGACAAAATATGCCCTTGTATATATTAACAGTAAATTAGCACAGTATTCTGAAAATGTTAGATACAATTAATGCATGTTGAAATAATGAATAAGAAAAAGATTTGATGAATGGGTTACCTGATTCAGAGCAGGCAGACCAGGAACATAGTTTTACTTTGCCACTCTGTTTTTGTTTTTGTTTTTGTTTGTTTTGACTGATGGCAAGTCCCCACATTTTTCTGCACTAGAGTTCCATTATTTCCAAAATAAAGGTCTGGGACTAGATACCCCAAAGGCCCCTTTTAGTGATGACTTCCTGTGAATTTATGAGAGGGGGAAAGCAGAGTAATGAAAGTGCAGGGAAGAAAAGAAGAAAAGAGGTTATGATTACAAGCATTTTGATAAACAAATGTTGCCTCTCATTAGATTTCACTAGAATAAACTTCATTTTCACTGAGATAGTAAACATCGTGAGACAGAAAATTATTTTGACAGATTTAATGCAGTTTTTACTTATTTTAAGATTATTTCTGATTATAAAATTAAGATTACTTTCTGATATATGTGTGTATTCAATATCTTAAATATGGAGACAAAAAGGACAAAGAAGGAAATAGATTATTCATAATTTCACCACCAGACAGAATATCTGTTAATATTTTAGAGAATTCTATCATCTTAGTATATCTCTATATCCTTTTAAAAGTCAACATCCATGGTCTATCCATTTATGTATATATTTATTTACCCATCGATTTTCCTATCAATAAAGATAAATATGTTATTTATAGACGTGCACAATACAATATCTCATCTATTCATTTAAATCTATCCCAATTTTCTAATCTCAGTTAAATGACTCTGAAGACATTATTTTAATAGCCATTGTGATGACTAAAATTATCTGTTTGGCCACTTTGAATTTCTCCTCTTTCCTTCTTTTGGTAATAGATATTTTCTTTCTTTATGATGAATTTGTTCCGAGTAGTTCAGACCCAATGCCATAAGTCTGGGCACATGACTAAGCCATGGCCAGTCAGAACAGTACATTCCTGGCTGCAGTAGTTTAAGAGAAAGCAAATAAAACCAAAACAACTAGTATGGATGAATGCTTCTGTGGTGTTTTGGTGAAACCACTGAAAGATAGGTACCACTATTCCCTTGGAATGAGTAGTTATAAGATTGATGTAATCCTATTTGCCAAAGAAAAAAATCCGCACAGAAAATAACAGTGCTGAGGGAATAAGACCAGTAAGACTTTGGAAGATATCTTCTGATTCTCTGGTTCAGTCAATGCCTGAAACTAGTATAATTATGAACTTCCTATTATGAGTTGATGGAGTCCCCCACCACCTCCTTTGTTCAATGAGTTAGGTTTTCATGCCTTACAAAAGAAACTGTCCTGACTAGTACATTTAGATAAGTGGCATATGAAATCTAACATATTTTTCCTGTTTATAGTATTGGATGTATCCATCTTTCTTCTATAATAATATAACAATGCATTTTTATAATTTAGTCTTTGCCTATATATCTGAAGAATGAAGTAGGACAGTACAGGGATAGTCTCCTGAAAACGAAATTTACAGAATAAAGTGTGTGTGTGTGTGTGTATGTGTTTATTCTATGTCTGTTAACAAAATGCTACTCAGGGACAGGCGCAGTGGCTCACACCTGTAATCCCAGCACTTTGGGAGGCCAAGGCACTGCAACAGCTTTAGACTCTATAGTCCCAACTTTTTAAAAAGACATCAAATCTAGTTTTTGTTTTTCCTAAAGTAAACCTCGAGTATCTGTGGCCTGGTGTGGTGGCTCATGCCTGTAATCCCAGCACTTTGGGAGGCCAAGGTGGGCAGATCACCTGAGGTCAGGAGTTTGAGACCAGCCTGGCCAACATGGTGAAACCCCATCTCTACTAAAAATACAAAAATTAGCCCAGCCTAGTAGCGCATGCCTGTAATCCCAGCCACTCGGGTGGCTGAGGCAGGAGAATAACTTGAACCCAGGGGGATGGAGGTTGCGGTGAGCCAAGATGGCACCCCTGCACTCCAGACTGAGAGACAGAGCGAGACTCCGTCTCAAAACAAACAAACAAACAAAAGGACCAAAAAAACAAAAACAAAATGCCATTCAGATAATTGGACAGCTTGATTGTTATCAACACTAATCTTTGAGGTATATGCTTCAGGGCTAATGGCTTGCAGCATGAAGCACCCCAAGTTTCATTATCTATTATACATTAAATTAATTGGATGGTGCTGAATCTTCCTTTGTCTGGCAATCCTGTGGTTTTCAGGCTCACTCCGTCATCATACAAAGCCATATAGCTGACAATTAAGTATCCCTCCCTTCTCTAGCTTGTTTGGTGGGGACATGGAAGCATCAAAGTCAGGAGGGACACACAAATAGCTACTTCTCTCTTTCCCCACCTTGATATTTAACCTTTTTTCTCTCTCACTTTACAAATATAATTTTCTCTCATCTAAATATCACTCTCTCCCTCCCTCAAGGTGAACTGGGAACAGGAAGAAGAAATTCAAGAAGGGAAGGAAAGTTTTTATAATACTGCTATTTTTGTGAATAGACCTTGTATTATCTAGGGCCGGGAGTTTAAACACTCTTGAGAACTGTTGTGTTCTTTGAACTCCTCACCAACAGGAATCCCTCCACTCTTGCTCACCTCTCCTTTAGTTACACTGACAATGGCAAATACTCTCTGCTACCACTGGTTGCTTGTTCCTGTCACAGCCTCAATTACTCTGTTGAGATAGTCTCTTCTGCTAAAAAGAATGTTACTGTAACATATTAGATAGTACATGATTGGTAAATAGTGGAATGATATCAATATAACAAGAAGTTTCAGAAAATCATATGTGAGTTTGTTTTTCGGCATATTTATATTTTCGGCCACCAGTATCAGCAGTTGAACGCAAAGTACACTAACAGAGTTAATCACAGCAAACTACTGAAGTATGCAGTTGCAGATATGATACCCAATCAATGCATGTTCTCCTTCTTGGCCTAGCTTGGCCATATTCTCTCTCTGGGAAATGCTTATTGCATTATTATCTCTATTCTGTGTTCATTTTGCCCTTCTCTCCATAATTTCTCAGTCTCAAGCCTTCCTATGTGCCCTACCATTGTATTCCCTTTGTCTTAAAGGTAAAACCCTTCATTTACTATTGTATTTATTTATTCAGAATTTAACATGTGCTTTTACATGTTAGAATTATCCAGTTCCTTTGCAATTACGTGTGTGTGTGTGTGTGTGTGTGTGTGTGTGTGTGTGTGTGTGTATTTCTATTCTTTTTTTAGTAATAAGATTACAAAGGTTGCCTGGGTTTTGTCATCTCTCTCTAACCTTTTTATCCCATAAACTCAGGTTATTATTATTATTTTAATTTTTCTTTTGAGATGGAGTCTCGCTATGTCGCCAGGCTGGAGTGCAGTGGCTCAATCTCGGCTCACTGCAACTTCTGCCTCCTGTGTTCAGTTGATTCTCCTGCCTCAGCCTTGTGAGTAGCTGAGATAACAGGCATGCTCCACCATGCCCAGCTAATTTTTGTATTTTTAGTAGAGACGGGGTTTCATTATGTTGGCCAGGATGGTCTCGATCTCCTGAACTCGTGATCTGCCTGCCTTGGCCTCCCAAAGTGCTGGGATTACAGGCATGAGCCACTGCGCCCGGTCAAGCTCAGGTTATTTTTGCAGGTCATTCAGGATGACATATTTTATTACTACAAATGCCTGTCCCTTTATCTTCTCTCTTATGAGGCCTGCTGCACCTTCCAGGTGACCCTTTTTGACAGCAGAACCTAAGACAAGTTAATGTTGATTCTCTTTTTCTCCAACATTTTATCCATAGGAATGGTGATGGTATTCTTTTATCCACTTTGAGAGAAACTTTGAGAATGTGAACAGCCACAAATTTAGAAGTTTCTTTTTTGCTTTGCTATATACATGGACAATAATCCTGTACCTTGCCTGTGATCTTCCAGGTAGGTGGCAGACACAAGTCCGCTGTGTTTCCCTGTGGGGATGCATATTAAGCATCTAAGTGGTATCCTTAAGGTCTCTCTGTTTACATGGAGTTAGAAAGTAGCACAACTGACACATCCCAGTTGGGGATATATATCTCCCTGCACAGCTCTCTCCAATGACTGTTCCTCAACACTCCTGTTTTGTTTTGTTTTTCTCTATGATCATCTGACGCTTTTATATTCTTATTGTGGCACGGAATTTAAAAGCTTTTTAATCTATTATTGACAATGTACTTTTTAACTTCTATACCACCTTTGATATTGATTATTTTTCTTTTTTTGAGATGAAGTCTTACTCTGTTGTCCAGGCTGGAGTGCAGTGGCATGATCTCTGCTCACTGCAACCTCTGCCTCCTGGGTTCAAACGATTTTCCTGCCTCAGCCACCCTAGTAGCTGGGATTACAGGCATATGCCACCACGCCCGGCTAATGTTTGCATTTTTAGTAGAGACAGGTTTTCACCATGTTGGCCAGGCTGGTCTCGAACTCCTGACCTCAGGTGATCTGCCCACTTTGGCCTCCCAAAGTGCTGGGATTACTGGCATGAGGCACCACATCCAGCATGGATATTGCTGACTCTTATGTGTTCTGGAACTTTCATTCTAAGTTCCTTTTACATATATCTCTATGTATACACTTATCTATAACTATTTTGAACCATATTGCAGACAAGTTGGTAAATTGGTATATTTCATTTACATCAAGAAACATGTAAAGCCTGTATTTTCTTCCATTTAAGATTGCTTTTTAAGATATGAAGTGATTCAATTTAAACGGTCAGGCTTTTAATTTATTTGAAAAAGTGTTATTGCTCTGAAAGCAAATGGAGATACCTTAAGTGACTCCATGAGCTATGAACATGTGGCTCAGTGTTCTACAGTTGGCTATAAAAGGAGGCATCACATGCTTCAGAGTATATATGCTTCTTGATTACTTTGGTCAGAATAAATAAGTGCTGCTAGTAACCATGGACTGTCTTTCTAAATATTTACCATGTGATTTTTGTCTCACATTTTTCTCTTTGCTGGGGCATACTTCTCCTGGAACTCATGGTTTCAGCTCATCACTTTCAGTTTCCAAAGGAATACATAACAAAAAGTACCAATGATAACAGCATATGAACCCTGGGTAGGTTCTGAATCATTCCCTTGAAATATAAATAATACCAATATTCAGAGATACTCTTCTGATTTAAGGTTTCTTTATCCACCTGTTAAGGAATAATTTTTTTAAAAAGCATAAAATTATGACTCTCATAGAGATATAAAATGATCACATGTCAAAGATTTTATTTGACTCATTAATTAATGAAAAAAGCAGTGAGATGTGACAAATGGTTTGTAAGATAAATCAAAAGCAGCACATTTATAGTCAGATAAGAGATGCTAAAACACATTTACAAATGGATGCAAACTGGCAAAACTCTTGAATGTCTACAGGGCCATTGCATTCAATGATATAATTTGCAGTTTTATGAACAGGAATTATTTACATCAGTATTAGTGCACTGTAAACAAATTTCTATCTCTATAGAGTAGTAGAATAGCCTAGTCAAAGACAAAGAGAAAGACAACCCTGATAAATGAGCCAGCCAAGACACGCACCAAATTTAAAAGCCTTTTGCAAATTTCTTTAGGGAAGCATATCTCAAATCCTTCTACGTACTACTTCATATATTAGGTGGAAATGCTAAATGCTTAACATCCTACATATACACTGTTAGTTAAAGCTTTGTGGTAAATGATCGCCATCATCGAGCATATCTGAACTGGCTACACAGTTTTGCCTCTGTAGTTGAGTTCTGATTGCCTTGTTGTCTGATCCCCGATAAAAGTTAGGGCACTTTGAGGTCAGTGACTATGCTCTGTATGCATCACCTAGCCCGATCCCTGGTTCACATCAGGTACTTAGTTAATGTCCAATGAGGGCATAAGTGATTCGAGAGAAAATTATTCTAAGGTCACTCTACTAACTTAAAAGATAATTTTTTCTCCTTCTCTAGAAAAAATTAGTTATTCAAAAGCAAATACTGAAAAAAAGATCTCAAGGTATATCATGCTTATGTATAAAACAAGTATTTGGTTTTTTATTTTTATAAATATTTTTGCTTAGGAAAATATTAGTTGGAGACAATTTTATATACTTTCAGTTCTACATCACATTATTCTAAGGCTTAAAGTATTCTTTGTCCTTAATTTGAAACATTTGGCATTTATGCTCCAAGGAGCAGCTCTGTTAATGAGAGAATATGTTTTGCATACTCCTGGTCCTGCCAGTAATGTTTTCAAACTAAAAATTAATTTTTAAACAGCAGGCTTCTGTGACCACGACACAGTTGTTAAAGTCTCTTTTTGGCACAATATCCTGCTTTCTTTAGTCTTTGTTGATGCTTTTATTTTTAAAAAGCTACATTTTTATGCTACATTGGTAACTTTTTTCCAAAATTAATATTTAATCCAAAGTATCTTGGACAATAAAATAGAAATGCATTAACATTACATAAGCCTGAAGTTAGTAGGATCTTAAATTTTTATTTAGTATGTTGGAACAAGGCACATTTTTTTTCTGGAAACAAATAAAAAAGAGAGTAAAGGAATGTCCTAAGAACAAATAGACCAGGGCATTCTACAATATTTGAAGACAAAGGTAAGATAATAATAATAATAACAATAATAATATTAATAAATATCCATGCATTTCCACAATCAAAATAACAAAATATGTTACAAATTAGCATTTATTTTATTTTGTACATAACTTTGTGTTTTAGAGATGTTAAGATTTTCAAGGGAGAAGAATATCAACATTATTTCCGTGAATTACCTCGAAAATATTACTCATCGAAACTATCTCTCATTTTTAGTTTTAGAATAGTAATACTTGGCTTTTAAAAGCAGCAGTAAGAACAGTTAGTTGTAGATTATGAGTCCTATTAATAATAAAGTTAGTTTGCCCGAGGCATTTGCTGGTACTTTGTTTGAAATTTGACTCTCAGTTTCCAAATGGATTCATTCCCTTTTGGAAAAAAATAGAACCACCAATTTTAGTATGCTTCTTCCAGAGAAAAATTGCTGCCTAGTTCAGTTCAAGCCAGTTCATTAAGTATCTCTTGACATTCTATTATGTATCAGACCTTTTTGAAAGTATAGGGGTACAAAAATGAATGACATTTTTAGACTAGTGGGAGAGATGAACACAAATATAACTTCGTGTTCAAGGAAGTAGGATGTTAAAGAATCACTTAAAATCTCCATAAATTCAAGAAGACCTTTTTGGAGAATGTGACCCCTTGGCTGAGGGTTGAACAATAAACAAGTTAACAAAGTGGAAAGGTGAAAAAAGCTTTACAGCTAGGGGGTATGTGTGTGTGAGTGTGTGAGTGTGTGTGTGTGAAATGGTGAAGTGAAGTATGGCAAGGAGATGTGGATGGTGAGATGGGAGTGGTGTGTTTCTAGAAACTGCTTTGGGTCCCACCTCGTTTCTCCTTTTAGGGAACTCCCACTCTACTGTGGGTATAAATATTAAAGAAGTTTTTTATTTGACAAAAGTGTGGGATACTGTCAGAATACTTAGGAAAGCCTCGTTATTTAGCTGGGTTTAGAGTAGACTTCTGGAATTTCCTGGTAGAAGACAAAAAGAATGAGGATGCATTAGTCATAGAGAAGAAGGTGGGAGGAAAGGTTTTGTAGAGGCAGTACAGAGGCAAAACAGAACATGTGATAATGGAGGAGCCGTTAGAAGTTTGCTAACAAGTTTTTGTTGGAAGAAGTTCGGTGTGCTGTGTGCCAAGAGAAATTGGCAAGACATGAGGCTGGACCTCATGGGAACATTATACACACACATACCTACACACACACACACACACACGTATACACATATGTGCATATATGACTGTATATAAATCTGAAAATTAGCTTTTTAACTTTACAACAGCATTACATTAACAGAATTATTGCCAAGAGAGTACAGAGAGTTCTCATATACTGTATTTCCAATTTCCCCTTTAGTATCAATTACATGTTACATTAGTACGGTGCATCTGTTATAATTAATGAGATAATACTGATACATTTTTATTAACTAAAGTCCATATTTTATTCATCTACTCAATGCCCGTTTTCTGTTCCAAGATCCCATCCAGGATACCACATGACTCTTAGCAGTCATGTCTTCTCAGGCTGTCTCAGTTGAGAGAGTTTCTTAGACTTCCCTTATCTTTTATGACCTTGGCAGTTTTGAGGAATGCTAACCAGATATTTTGTGGAATGTTCCAGATATTTTGTGGAATGAACAAATTCAAATTTGTTTTATTTTTTTCTCATAATTAGACTGGGTCACTGTGTTTTAGAAGGAATACCAAAAAGGCAAATTTCCCTCATCATGACTTCATATCAAGAGTACATATTACCAATTTAAGTAATCACTGTTGATATTAACCTCGATCACCTAGCTTGGGGTACTGTCTTAGATTTATCACTGGAAGTTTTTTTTCCTCCCTTTCTATGCCATGCTCTTTGGGAAGAAGTCACTGTGCACAGTTTGGACAAGAAGTGGGAGCTGGATCCTCCTTTTTTGAGGGAGGAATACCTGCATAAGTTACCTGGAATTCTATGTAGGATATGTGTTGATTCTTTCCTCATTTAATTATTTATACAAATGTGTATTCAATCATTACAAATATTTGTATTTTCAAAATATTTTGAGTTATAACCCGATGGTATTTTCTTTTTGTTCTTCAAATTATTCCAGTTACAGCCATTAAAAGATCTTTCATTGGCTGCCATATCCTTTTGAAATACCACCAGCATTGTAGTTTTATTATTATTATTATTACCATTTTCTATGTTTTTGGCACTACGGTTGCTGTTGGTTCATCTTGTACATCTTCCTGCCACAGTCCTACAATCAGCCGTTTCCAAGAAGCTATGATTCCTTTTATTCTGGTCATTAGGTGTGCTCATTGCTACTAAGATGTGGTTGCTTCTAGGGCTTCTCAGCCGACAGAAAAAACGAATATATGCATGCATATCAGCCTAATATATCCACCTACCTACAGACATTTCTATATGCAACGACCTATATCTAATAGGTTGGTGCAAAAGTAAATGTGAGTTTTGTCATTAAAAGTAATGATATTAAGCTCAACATGAGTCCCCACTGATGTCTTCCACTACATTCCATTACGCATGAACATTCTAGCTTCCTATCCTTGCTTATCTGTAAACTCTTACCCCCAACAGTGAGAAATCTGGCTCCTAACATCCACAATTTATATACTTGGCTCAATTTCAGTATAAATGTATTGTCATTTCAATTGTTAACCCATTCTCTCTGAAAAACTACTCTACCAGTTAGAGTACAGTGCAAACCCTTCCTGTGCTTCACACATTCAACCTCCCCACGCCCCACCAACTTGAACTCCTGGCAACCACTGACCTATTTATCATCTCTACAGATTGCCCTTTCCAGAATGTCACATAATTGGAATCATGCATTTTGTGGCTTTTCCGGACTGGTTTATTTCACTTAACAATGTGTACTTAAGATTCATCTCTGTTTTGCCATGGCTTGATAGCTCATTTTTTAAAGTTGCTGAATATGGAGGTAAGACAGGTTTGTTTATCGATTTTGCTTATCATATTGAAGGACATTTTGGTTACTTCCATGTTTGGGAAATTATGCATAAAACTGCTGTAAACATTTGTGTGCAGGTTTTGTGTGGGCATAAGTTTTCAAATCAGTTTGGTAAATACTATGGAGTATGATTCCTGGATTTTAGGGTAAGACTATATGTAGCTTTGTAAGAAACTACCAAATTGTCTTTCAAAGTAGCTTTACTAGTTTTTATTCCCAGCAGCAATAAATGAGAGTTCCTATAGCTTCATATCTTCATTGGCAGTTAGTATGGTCAATTTTTAAGGTTTAGCCTTTCTAATAGTTGTGTAGCGGTATCATATTCTTGTTTTAATTTACAATTTCCTAACAACGAATCATGTTGAACATTTCTGTATGCTTATTTGTCATTTGTATATCCTTGTTAGTGAGGTATCTAGTCAGATATTTTGCTTATTTTAAAATTTAGTTTTTTTCTTATTTTTGATTTTTATAATTTCTTTGCATATTGTGGATGCAAATCTTTTTCAGATATGTGTTGTGAAATATCTTCTCCCAGTTTGTATTTTTATTCTAAACAGTGTGTTTTGCATGGTGGAAGTTTTCAATTTTAATTAAGTCCATCCATTTTACTTCATGGATCAGATGCCATATTTAGAAACTCATCAGCTCTGAAAAGATGTTACACATAGTATGTCATCAGGGAATTACAGATAAAAATAACAATGTAATGCCACTACACACTGATTATAATGGGCAAAATTCAAATGCTGGCAAGAATGTAGAACAACTGGAACTCTCACTCATTGCTGGTAGAAATGTAAAATGGTACAGCCACCTTGGAAGACAGTTTGGCTGTTTCTTACAAAGCAAAATACACTCTTAACATGTGATCCAGCAATAGTGCCCCTTGGTATTCACCCGAAGGAGGTGAAAGCTTATGTCTACACAAAAACCTGCACACAGGTATTTATAGCAGCTTTATTAATAATTGCTGAAACTTGAAAGCAGCCAAGAGGTTCTCATGTGGGTGAATGAATAAATAAAGCATGATGCATTCATGTAAAAGAATATTACTTAAAACTAAAAAGAAATTAGCTATTCGGCCATGAAAAGAAATGGAGAAAAAATGTAAAAGGAGATTTCGAAAAGTTCATGGAGTAAATGGAATTAAAAGATAAAAATAAAAATGTAAGATTTATTTCTCAACGTAAGCTTCATCAAGGTCAAGATACTTTTGTAAGCAATGATACCAGCCATTTAGTTCATCCCTAAAGAACTGAGGGTCATGGGAATTTAACCATGTCAATGTAGTCTCTTTTGCATTATTAACTGGAAATAAAAGGGTGCCTTTTAGAAAATTTTCAGATTATGAAACAAAACAAAGTCAGAAGGAGACAAATCAGGACCATAAAGTGGATGCGTAAAGATTTCCCATCAAAACTCTTGCAAAATTGCTCTTGTTTGATGAGAGGAATGAGGAGGAGCATTGTTGTGGTAAAGGACTCTGGTGAAGGTTTTCCAGGCGTTGTTCTGTTAAAGCTTTGTCTGTCTCAAAGCCCCTCCCTCATAATAAGCAGATATTATTGTTCTTGGACCTTGCAGAAATCAACAACCAAATGTTTTGAGCATCCCAAAAAACTATTGCTATGACCTTTGCTCTTGACCAATCGATTTTTGCTTTGTCTGGACCACTTCCACCTGTTGTTAGCCATTGCTTTGCTTGTGATTTGTCTTCAAGATCACACTGGTAAAGCCATGTTTTATCTCTCATTGCTATTCTTTGAGGTCCTGAAGAAATGTTTCAGGAGCTTGATCTGACTTGTTTGAAATTTCCATTGAATGCTCTGCTCCTGTCTGCAGCTGATTTCAGTGCAATGGTTTTGCCAGCGATCAAGTAGAAAATTTCCTCACCTTTAATTTTTCAGTCAGAATTTTGTAAGCTTAACAGATGGAGATGCCTATGGTTTTGGCTATTGTTTGAGCTGTAAATTGTTAGTTTTCTTCAAATAGAACATGAACAAGATTAATTTTTTCCTTGAAAATTGATGTGAATAGTCTACGTTTGCAATCTTCTACTTCAACGTTGCTCCATCACTTCTTAGAATAAGTTATTGATCTGTAAACTGCTGATTTATTTGGGGCATTGTCTCAATAAACTTTTCATAAACCACCAATGATTTTATCACTCTTCCACCCAGGCTTCACCACAAATTTGATGTTTGTTATTACTTCAATATTAGCAAAATTTATGTTGCTCTGACAGGGGCTCTTTTCAAACTGATGTTTTATCCTTTGTATTTCCTCAAATTAGGTCCTGCTCAGCAATGTTATTACAAGTTAGTACAAGTTTATTTTGGTCCAAAAAAGTTGATATCCATGCAGAGTTTTTTTTTATAATACACACTTTCCATGAATTGTTTGAAGACCCCTTGTGTATTACTAAGTAAAAGAAGTCACATACTATTTGATTCTAACCATATGGCATTCTGGGAAAGGCAAAAACCATAGATATGGTAAAAGGATCAGTAGTTGCTAGGGGATAAGGGGAGGGAAAGATGAATCATCAAAGCATACAAGATTTTTATGGCAGTGAAACTATACTGTATGATATTATAATACATATCATTATATATTTGTCAAAACTCAAAGAATGTACAACACCAATGTACAACACCTAATGTAATACCATGAACTTTGGGTGATATTGTTAATGTAGGTCATTAATTGCAACAAGTATACCACTCTGGAGGGGAATGCTGATAATGAATGATTGATTCTATATTTTTATTATATATAGAAATATTCAAGTTATCTATTACTCCTATGTGAATTTAGTAGAGTGTTTCTTCTAAGAAATTGGTCCATTCTATTTAAGTTACCTAATTTATGGGCGCAAAGTTGTTCATAGTATTTTCTTATTATTTTTTAATGTCACTGAGATATATAGTGATGATTCTTCTTTCATTTTTGATATTAGTAATTTTGTTTTTTTCTTGGTTAGCTTTACTAGAATGTTTTTAATTTTGTTGATCATTTCAAAAAGTGTACTGTTGTTTCAATTTTTCTCTATTGTTTTTGTGTTTTAAATTTCATTGATTTTTGTGCTATATTTTATTATTTATTTTCTTCTTATTACTTTAGCCGCATATTGCTGTTCTTTCTCCATTTCCCTGAAGTACAAATGTAGGTTATAGATTTTAGATCTGTAACACTATAAATTGTCCTCCCGTATTTGTCCGTTCTCACGCTGCTATTAATAAAATACCTGAGACTGAGTAATTTATAAAGGAAAGAGGTTTAATTGACTCTTAGTTCCACATTGCTGGGGAGGCCTCAGGAAATGGGCTAGTATAATCTGAACACCCCACTGTCTACTGGCAGGGTTTCTGCCTAGTTGCACCCTCTTGCAAGGCAGCCTCAGGTGCCCTACTACAATGCTATCCAGGAGCCACCACTATATCTCTTTCTCTAGCAGACCCTGCCTTAATATTGGGTGCTTTTTTCAGATGAAACTTGTATTAGTCTGTTTTCACACTGTTGATAAAGACATACTTGATCCTGGGTAATTTATACAGGAAAACGGGTTTAATAGACTTACAGTTCCACTTTGCTGGGGAAGCCTCACAATCATGGTGGAAAGCAATGAGGAGTAAGTCAAGTCTTACATGGATGGTATTAGGCAAAAAGAGAGATTGGATAGGGAAACTCCCCTTTATTATACTGACAAATCTCATGAGACTTATTTACTATCAGGAACAGCATGGGAAAGACTACCCCCATGATTCAATTATATCCCATGGGGTCCCTCCCACAACGTGTGGGGATTCAAGGTGAGATTTGGATGGGGACAGAGCCAAACCATATTATTTCACCCCTGGCCCCTCCCAAGTCTCATGTCCTCACATTTCTGAACCAATCATGCCTTCCCAACTGTCCCCAAAGTCTTAACTAATTTTAGCATTAACTCAAAAGTCCACAGTCCAACATCTCATCTGAGACAAGGCAAGTCCCTTCCACCTATAAGCCTGTAAAATCAAAAGCAAGTTAGTTACATCCTAGATACAATGGGGGTACAGGCATTGGGTAAAAACAGCCATTCCAAAAATATGTTGGAATTCAAAATAAGATGTGGGTGGGGACACAGCCAAACCATATCAAACCTCGGCCTACCTGCATCTGGCCACAGCTTTCACCTACCTGCCACCTTCCTCCACCCCCCCCCCCCCGCCACCATGCATGTGTGTGTAAATCCCTGCCACCCTGCAAGTGTGCCTGCAAACACCCACTGCCCCACTGGTGCACAAAGTGTTATGGACCCCCAGCCTCCTCACTGCAGTGCTTTTGCTGGCAGCCCCTGTCAGAGTGTTGTTGCTAGTATACTGGCAATACCTTGGCCTCTCCACTGCAGCAGGTGCTTGACCTCAAAGGACAAGAGAACAAAACTGTGGGCCTCATCCCAGGACCCTAGGGTACAGCACATAACCCAGGCCTGATGAGTTGAGCTTGGCCCTGAAAGCATCTAGAAAAAAAATGTCAACTGACTGAACTCAACTTATGCCACAATCAAACCCTCAAGGGTATTGAAGAAAATAAAAGCAAAAAGCTCCATCCAGAAGACAGAAAGTTCAAAGATAACAGGAACATCAGCATACACAGAGGAGAAAAACTAGTAGAAGTATCTGGTAATTCTAAAAGCCAGAGTGTCTTCTTACCTCAAAAGCCAGAGTGTCTTCTTATCTCAAAACAACTGTAATGGTTCCCCAGCAATAGATCCTAACCAGATAGAAATGGCTGAAATGAAAGACATAGAATGCATAATCTGGATGGCAAGGAAGCCCAATCAGATACAGAAGGTTGAAACCCAATCTAAGGAAAGCAGTATATTGATCCAAAATTGAAAGACAAAATAGCCATTTAAAGAAAGCACCAAAATGAACTTCTAAAGATGAAAAATTTACTACAGGAATTTCATAATGCCATTGGAAGCATTGATAACAGAATAGACCAAACTGAAGAATTTTGGTCTTCTTCAAATCATACAGAAAGACAAAAAAGGAGAAAAAAAATTTAAAAATGGGCAAACCTCCAAGAAATACGGGATTGTGTCAAGAGACTAAATCTACTACCCTTTAGAATTCCTGAAAATATAAGAGAGAAAGCAAGCAACTTGGAAAACATATTTGGGGATATTGTTCACAAAAGTTTCCCTAATCTTGCTAGACAGATTGACATGCAAATTCAGGAAATTCAGAGAACCCCTGTGAAAAGCTATATAAGAAGACCATCCCCAAAACACATAGTTATCAGATTCTCCAAGGTCAACACGAAAGAAAACATCCTAAAGGCAGCTAGAGAGAAGGAGCAGGTTATGTACAAAAGAAAGACCATCAGGCTAACAGCAGAACTTTCAGCTGAAACCTTACAAGCCAGAAGAGATTGGGGATCTATTTTTGGCAACCTTAACAAAAAGAAATTCCAATTAAGAATTTTATATCCAGCCAGGCTAACCTTCATAAGCAAAGGAGAAATAAAATCCTTCTCAGACAGGTAAATACTAAAGGAATTTGTTACCACCAGATGTGCCTAGAAAGAGATCCTTAAGGGAGTACTAAATATGAAAACAAAAGAACAATACCTGCTACCACAAAACACATTTAAATTTAGAGAATTTGCCAGATGTGGTGGCTCACACCTGTAAACCCAGCACTTTGGGAGGCCAACGTGGGTAGATCATGAGGTCAAGAGATGGAGACCATCCTGGCCAACATGCTGAAACCCTGTGTCTACTAAAAAGAATTAAAAAATTAGCTGGGCATGGTGGCATCCGCCTGTAGTCCCAGCTACTTGGGAGGCTGAGGCAGGAGAATCTCTTGAACCGGGGAGGCAAAAGTTGCAGTGAGCCAAGATCACGCCACTACACTCCAGCCTGGAGACAGAGCAAGACTCCATCTCAAAATAAATGCAGAAATAAATAAAGTAAGTGCATTTATGTACTTAACTATGTATTAAACTATAAAGCAACTATGCAATTAAGTATACATAACAAATAGCTAACAACACAATGACAGGATCAAATCTCACATATCAATACTGACTGAGAATGTAAATGGACTTCACACCATACTTAAAAGGCACAGTGGCAAGCCCTAATTGTTTGCTGTCTTCAAGAGACCCATCTCACATGCAATGACAAGCAGAGACTTAAAGTAAAGGGATGGAGAAAGATCTGTCAAGCAGAAAGAAAACAAAACAGCAGGTATTGCTTTGCTTATTTCTGACCAATCACTGTAAATCAACAATGACCAAAAGGACAAAAAAGGGCATTACATAATGGTAAAGAATTCAATTCAATAACAAGACTTAACTATCCTAAATATATAAGCACCCAACATGGAAGCACCCAGATTTACAAAACAACTTCTTAGAGAACTACAAAGAGAGTTAGGCAGCCACACAATAATAGTGGAGGACTGCAACACCCCACTGAAAGTGTTTGACAGATCACAAAGACATGAAACTAACAAAGATAGGAGCTAATCTCAGCAGTTGACAAAATGCATCAAACAGACATCTAGAGAATATTCCACCTAATAACAACAGAATATACATTATTCTCATCTTCACATAGCACATACTCTAAGATGAACCATATGCTCAGCCATAAAGCAATCCTCAACAAATTAAAATAACTTAAATCATACCAACCAAATTCTTGGACCACAGCACAATAAAAAAAAGAAATCAATGTTAAGAAAATTGCTCAAAACTATACAATTACATGGAAATTAAACAACCTGCTACTGAAAGACATTTGGGTGAAAAATGAAATTAAGGCAGAAAGAAGAAAAATTTGTAACAAATGAAAACAAAGATATAATATACCAGAATCTCTGGGACACTGCTACAGCAGTGTTAAGAGGAAAGTTTGTAGCACTGCATCAAGAACTTAGATCTCAAATTAGTAATCTAACATCACACCTACAGGAACTAGAAAAACAAGAGTAAACCAACTGCAAAGCTAACAGGAGAAAAGAAATAACCAAAATACCTAGGGATACAACTAACCAGAGAGGTGAAAGATCTCTACAATGAGAATTACAAAATGCTACTCAAAGAAATCAGAGATCACACAAAAAAATCAAGACAACATTCCATGCTCGTGGATAGGAAGGATTAATATTGTTAAATTGGCCATACTGCCCAAAGCAATGTACACATTCAATGCTATTCCTATAAAACTACCAATATCATTTTTTCACAGATTTAGAAAAAAAACTATTTTAAAATTCATATGTAACAAAAAAAAAAGTGCTCAAATAGCCAAAGCAATCCTGTACAAAAATAACAAAGGTGGAGGTACCATACTCTCTGATTTTAAACTATACTACAAGGATACAGTAACCAAAATAGCATAATACTGGTACAAAACCAGAAATGCAGTCCAATGTAACAGGATAGAGGACTCAGAAATAAAGCTGCACTCCTACAACCATCTAATCTTTAGCAAAGTCAACAATAATGAGCAATGGGGAAAGGGCTCCCTATTCAATAGAAGTGCTGGAATAACTGATGAGCCTATGCAGGAGATTGAAACTGGACCACTTCCTTTCACTACATACAAAAATCACCTTGAGATGGATTAAAGACTTACACATTAGTCCTAAAACAATAAAAACATAGAAGAAAATCTAGGAAATGCCATTCTGGATACAGGCCTTGGCAAAGATTTCAGATGAAGTCTCCAACAGCAATTGCAACAAAAACAAAAATAGACAAGTGGAATCTGATTAAACTGAAGAGCTTCTGCACAGCAAAAGAACCTATCAACAGAGCAGACAACCTACACAATGGGAGAAAATATACACAAACTTTATATCTGACAAAGACCTAATATCCAGGATCTATAAGGAACTTAAGTAAATCAATAAGCAAAAACCTAATAACCCCATTAAAAAATGAGCCAAAGACATGAGCACACACTTATCAAAAGAAGAAACACACACATCCAACAAGCATAGGAAAAGGGGTTATTGTTACTAATTATTAGATAAATTCAAATGAAAACCAAATAAGATACCATTTCACACCAGTCAGAATGGCTACTATGAAAAAGTCAAAAAGTTACAGATGCTAGTGAGGTTGCAGAGAAAGGGAAATGTTTATATATTTTTAGAGGGAATGTAAATTAGTTCAGTCACTGTGGAAAGCAGTTTGGAGGTTTCTCAAAGAATTAAAATGGAACCACCATTCAGCCCAGCAGTTCCATTGCTGGGTATATAACCAAAGGAATATAAATCATTCTATCAAAAAGATCCATGCACATGTAGGTTCATCGCAGCAATATTCATAATAACAAAGACCTGGAGTCAACCTAGATGCCCATCAATGGTAGAGTGGATGAAGAAAATGTGGTATATATACACCATGGAATACTATGCAGTCACAAAAAATACAAAATTTTGTCTTTTGCAGCAACATGATTGAGCTAGAGGCCATTATTCTAAGTGAATTAATGCTGGAAAGATAACCAAAATACTGCATGTTCTCTCTTATAAGTGGGAGCTAAACATTGAGTACACACTGACACAAAGATGGAAACAGTAGACACTGGAGATTTCTTTTTTTTTTTTTTTTTGAGATGGATTCTCGCTCTGTCACCCAGGCAGGAGTGCAGTGGCCTGATCTTGACTCACTGCAAGCTCTGCCTCCCAGGTTCACACCATTCTCCTGCCTCAGCTTCCCAAGTAGCTGGGACTACAGGTGCCCACCACCACGCCCAGCTAATATTTTGTATTTTTAGTAGAGGCGGGGTTTCACCATGTTAACCAAAATGGTCTTGATCTCCTGACCTTGTGATCTGCCTGCCTTGGCCTCCCAAAGTGCTGGGATTACAGGTGTGAGCCACCTTGCACAGCCAACACTGGAGACTTCTTAAAGAGGAGGGTGGGAATTGGGTGAGAGTCAAAAAACTACCTATCGAGTATTTTGCTCACTACCTATGTGATGAAATCATTTGGACACCAAACCCCAGCTACATGCAATTTACAAACCTGCACATGCACCCCGTTAACATAAAATAAAAATTGAGAATGCATACACATGCACCCACACATTTGTATGTATAAATGCACTTCCTGCTCGCATGGTTTCTGATGGGAAGTCCAAAGTGACTCTTATCTTTGTTGCTCTATAGTTAAGAGTTCAGCCTATGCTCCAGCTTCTGTCATAATTTTGTTTTTGGTTGTCTTGAATATGATATTCCTAGGTGAAATTGTATTTTATTTGCATTTATTGTGCTTGGTGTTCTCTGGGCTATTGAATCTTATTTTGTGTATGTCATTAATTTTGAAAAGTTCTTGGCCAATTATTGTTTTAAATATTTATCCTTCTGCTGTGCTCTCTATTTTTCTTCTCCCACTATTCCAGTTATGAAAAGATCTTTTAATGATGTCTCAGAGTTCTTGGATGCTTTTGCTGTTTTTGGTTTTGGTCTTTCTTTTTGCAATTCAGTTTGGGAAGTTTCTATTAACATCAATTTGAGATTTTTTTTCTGATCTGTTTTGATTATGCTAAGACCATCAAAAATACTTTTTATAACAATGTTTTTAATATCTAGCATTTATTTTTGCATCTTAGATTTTCTGTTTCTGTGGTTTCATCACATATTTGCTCTTGTATGTGGTCCATTTTTTCCATTATATCCCTTAACACATGAAATTAGACATTGTAAATTTCCTGTCTGATGATTCCAACGTTTGTTTCATATCTGCGTCTGGTTCTGATACTTTCATTGTTTCTTGATATTGTATTTTTACCTGCCTTTTGGCATGAGACATGTTTTTTGTTGTTGTCATTTTTGTTTTAACTGAAAGCCAGACATGTTATCTGGCAATAGGAACTGAGATAAATTGGCTTAAACTTGAGAATTTATGTTAATGTGGTAAGAAGTTGGGTTGTGTTTAGTGTTTGCTGTAACAATAGGTACTAGAGGCTTTGAATTCCTCTTGTTTTTAGGTCTCCTCTTGACTTTGGCCTCTCCTACATGCTCCTTCTCAGTCAGAACCTGTGTCATATAGATCATTTAGCTGTAATCCACTGTTGTTATACTAGAGTTATGTTAGTGTGGTAGTACATTATGAAAACGGGATTATTCTGTAATCTCCACTCTCCAATAATTGAGACAAAAAGGTTAAAGGGAGCTGGAGAGAAAGGAATGCCCGTCCCACATGGTCTGGGAGAAGGCTATGGTAAGATTTTTCCTTCTGAATACTAAGCTTTTATTATGGAGAAGGCTCTGGGTACATTTGCCAATAAATACTCTTCTTCTCCTTGAGTCAGAGCTTGAAAGCGGTCTTTCCAGAATCTTTACTGTGAGTACCTGGTTACATTTCTGTACCTTCCTATGAAAGTTTTGGGATCTCCCTATTATTACTCTGGTTTTAGTTTTTAAATCTTATGCTGTTCTAGCAATGCAGCCTCTAGCAATTTTTCAAAATTACCATTTATCTTTAACATCATTTTACGGCTCCAGTGGCTTTTGTTCCAGGTAATCAGGTCTCTGCTGTGATTTTCTGGATTCATCTGTCTTCCAAATTTTTATCATAGTCGTTTGCCCTGCAAACTCAGCTCTTTTGTAAGTCCAAATAAAGTGATAATTTTCAGTTAATCTAGACTTTTATTATTGTAAGTTTCAGAATAAAAATTACTGAGATCTTTACATATTAGAGCTGAAACTAGAAGTCTTTATACATACTTTAACATTTTTATTCAAATTAAGTTTGATGTTGATCTTCATTTCACTAATATGGGGGAATTTTAGTTATAATCTTCATAGTGACATTTATTACTTAGAATAAGATAAAATAATCCCACATTTCACACAGTGTCAAAACATTGAGTTCTCTTAGGTACTGGCTTTTATACCCACAGAGCTTCTTGTCAAGGAGCCTATTACCCTGCACTGCCTAATGCATTTGGATGGCTGCTACCCTGCTGCTTTTGTTCAACTTGGGGCACAAAAATCTTGGGAAGGTTGGTAGTCTATGTACCTCAGGATTAAAATATTTCTCTTAGATGCTATTTGATATGGTTTGGCTCTGGGTCCCCACCCAAATGTCACCTCAAATTGTAATCCCCATAGTCTCCCCATGTCAAGGGTGAGACCAGGTGAAGGTAATTGGATCATGGGGGAGGTTTCTCCCATACTGTTCTCATGATAGTGAGTGAGTTATCATGACGGTTATACAAACATCTGGCATTTGCCCTGCTTGCACTCACTCTGTCCTGCTGCCCTGTGTCCTGCTGCCCTTCTCCTTTGCCTTCCAACATGATTTTAAGTTTCCTGGGGCCTCCATAGCAATGCAGGAATGCAAGTCAGTTAAATGTCTTTCTTTTATAAATTACCTAGCCTTGGGTATTTCTTCATAGCAGTGTGAAAACAGACTAATACAGTAAATTGGTACCAGGAGTGGGGTATTGCTATAAGATACCTGAGAATGTAGAAGTGACTGGAACTGGGTAACAAGCAGAGGTTGGAACAGTTTGGAGGACTCAGAAGAAGACAGGAAGATGTGGGAAAGTTTGGATCTTCCTAGAGACTTGTCGAATGCCTTTGAACCAAAATGCTGATAGTGATACAGACAATGAAGTCTAGGCCTAGTGGTCTCAGATGGAAATGAGAAACTTTTTGGGAACTGGAGTAAAATTCACTCTTGCTATGCTTTAGCAAAGAGACTGGTGGCTTTTTGTCCCTGCCCCAGAGATCTGTGGAACTTTGAACTTCTAGCCATTCTTTTCTCTTGTCTGTCCTCTCTCTTTTCTCATAACAAACACTCTTCATTATAGTTTCAACATATTAAATGTTTAAATATCTATTCAATATATTACATGTAAAGAAAATGAAAGAGACAAAAAGGAGTCATTTAGAAAACCTAACTTTCCCCTGGATTATGTCTTTAAGTTCAACAGATGTGATATTTTCTCAATGTAATATGCACCACAGGTTCACTAGCTTTCTGCATCTGTGTGTGAACACATACGTGAAAATACATACGCATAGGAGGCAAAGCAAAAACATGGGAATAATATTGGAAAGTATGTACATTTAACAGTAGTCACTGCTTTTTGTTTGTTTTTTTATTCCATTACACTGACATCTTTAACCTAGATTTTAAAAAAGGGGATCTACAGAATATTCTTTACTCTTATATTTCAACATACTTAGACTTCTAATGACTACAAGCCCTGATATATTGTGGGATTCAAAATCTAATTTAATCTGATATAAAGATTAAAATGTCTAAATTTCAGTGTTTTCCTCTCATTATTTCCCACATGAAATCCGAAAATAAAACCTCTACAATTGTTTAAATAATAAATACCTATTTAAATTTTTGTCTTACTGCTCTAGTATTGAAAATAGCCATAGACATTACAAAACGTATGCTCAAGAATAAAGTACAAGATCCAGGGTAAACCAGAGAAATTTATTTGGAATTTATGAAGCCTATACATACTGTATTTATGGAATATAGATAAATTAGCTCAAAAAATAATTAGTTAAGGGGAGTATTTAAAATACCCAATAAATTGCAGCACAATGGGAACAAAGTGCTGATGCTGGGAACTGAACTCCAGCCTTCTGTTTTCATAACCATTTCTGTTTTCACAATAGATCTCTGTTCACAAATAACTCCCATGGCAATTTTAGTTAATATATGTGTAGTGTAGGGTTGGAAAAGAACATGTTTGTGTCTGTGTATATGTACAAACATACAATTTAATAGCAAATATTTATTTGTCTATGATAACATGCTTGAAGTGTTTTCTAGTGCATAACATATATTTTACTCATTGTATTTTTTACAACCCTAGTAATATCACCACTATATCATTCAATATTTACATATTGGATAGATGAAATAAGAGACTTACCCAAGGCTACATTGCAATAAACAATTCAACTTTAATTAAATACAGGATTTAAGTCCAGTAAATCTGGCTCCAAAGTCTATGCTCTTAACTCATTCATTTGGCTCACCATTCTGGGCTCATTGCGTTATTGTATTAATGTCTATGTGAGTAACAGCACAATATAAATATCATACACTATTTGTTTCTAATCCATCAAAGTTTTTCTTTGTGAAGCAGTGATTTTAGTGTAGAATAAAAGAGGATTGTTTTTCGTCTTTTACAAAAAAAATTCTATATTCTATTTTATTTTCAGTTTATTAAAGCTATAAAAAACACATCAAAATAAGGTGTCAATATACTAATATTAGTTTATCAATAGATATTTATTAATATTATGTTATATTATATAAAGTAGATTGTTATAATAAGTAATAAATATGTATTATAATTATCTCTTGAGACAGAACATACAAGGACAAAAGGGTTTGCTTTATAACACAATGGATTGATTTGAGTAACACATTATCAGTGCTTCATTCACCTACACAACCTCTAGATGCCTTCCAGTAGTTTTTGTTAATTTGTCATTGAAATTGCAATCAAAAAGCTAAACTCCAAAATAGTCAACAATTTTTCACAATGAAAGCAGTGTGAAAAGAAACCGTATTTCTTAACTCTAGAATGTCAATGTGTCTTCTGGGATAAATGGTATTCTGAATATGTTCACTATTAACTTTCCCTTCCAGAACACAGATTGGGTTTGTTATCAGTTATATTGATGGGTTGTCCTCAGATGGTTGAAGACTGAGGCTGCAGGGATGATTGAAATCTGTAGGCGGAAGAGACAACTGCAATTCCTGGAGGTGTTAGAACTCTGCAGTGTTTTGGAGGTCTGGTGCTGCCATTTATATTTCTCTTCCCTGGAACTCTTTCTTCATAACAGATTTTGAACTAAAAATAAAGAAAATCTCCCATACTCTGTTAGGAGCTTGATTTTTCAAAGAAATCTTGCCACCTCCTTTGAGAAAATTTCTAATGAATTTTACACCCTTTCCTCCATTTATTATTTCTACCAATCTGGCCACATTTTTATTTTAAAATGAGAACATTAAGGTCAACATTGTCTTTTAATTTTACAACTAACTTGTATGTTTTCTTTCTACTAGTTCTCTAGAAACTCTTAGTTCTTGGAGCCAATGTTCATTAATTGTATGCTTTGATTAATTTCTTGACTTTTACTTGATATTTAGTAAAACTTTTATGTTTAGTCACCCAGTATATTGCTCTCTCTCTCTCTGTGTGTGTGTGTGTGTGTTTGTGTGCACATGTGTATCTCTGTGAGGCAGAAACAGTTGAGCTTTTTTGTTTGTAAATAATATAAGCCAATGAGCTACAAATAAGTGCTTACATTTATTTTGCCATAGACAAGATTTCTTTTGATAAATGTATATTTTCTCACTGGAAGTACATATCAAAATACTTGCACAGAATTTTTAAATATATAATCTTTGTTAATATTTTGCACAATTTATATTGAAGAATACTCTAAAGGTGAGATGATAAAAGCTTTTTCAGAAAGAGGATAGACCTTTATTAAAACTGTACCATAGAATCTATTTGGTTATGTGCAAAAATTATTTAATTTAAAATAACCACATTTTTAGAGATTAATTATTATAATGTATGTCTAACACGTAGTTTTAACATACTCCAAATCCACAGTTTCAGGCCCGGGTACTCAGATGTTCTGCAGTTGGCAATTAATACTAATAAGAAGAGCAATTCGAAGAAAAAGTACACTAATAAAATACACCCAGCTTTGGGTTTTAAATGGAGAAATTCTAGACTAATTGGGAATTTTGAAAGTTAATAGTATTTTTTAAATTCTAGAATAATATCTTTTGAAGTAAGAGAAAGAACCCTTTAAGCATCTACATTTGGGCTTTGGACATATTTCCTAGGCAAAATATTTTTTGAGACAGAAAATTATTTTGTCTTCAGGGGGAAATCACAGAATCTTAAGTTGAAAAGGGTCTGGGAAGTCACCTGGTCAACTGACAACCAAGATAGAGATTACCTTTGATCCATGCCTGATGGATTACATGGTGGTCACCTAGTTGCTCTCTGGACACATCTATGAAGAGTCTTTTGACCTCTTTTTTTTTGAGATGGAGTCTCCGTCACTCAGACTGGAGTGAAGTGATGTGATCTCCACTCATCACAACTTCTGCCTCCCAGTTCAAGGAATTCTCCTGCCTCAGCCTCCTGAGTAGCTGGTATTACAGGCATGCGCCACCACACCTGGCTATTTTTTGTGTTTTTAGTAGAGATGGGGTTTCACCATGTTGCCAGGCTGGTCTCAGACTCCTAACCTCAAGTGATCCGCCGACCTCGGCCTCCAACAGTGCTAGGATTACAGTGTGAGCCACCGAGCCTGGCCTTGACCTCTTTTAAGAGTGATTCTAATTGTTACTGAGTTGAAAGGAATGTCATTAGACAAACATTTCCCCACTGAGTTATATTCTTCCTTCCGAATATAACTCAGAATAAGTCTCATTCCTCGTTGATCTAAGATCCTTTTTTTTTTTTTTTTGAGATGGAATCTCGCTCTGTTGCCCAGGCTGGAGTGCAGTGGGGCCATCTTGGCTCACTGCAAGCTCCGCCTCCCAGGTTCACGCCATTCTCCTGCCTCAGCCTCCCGAGCAGCTGGGACTACGGGCGCCCCCCACAACGCCCGGCTAAGTTTTTGTATTTTTAGTAGAGACGGGGTTTCACTGTGTTAGCCTGGATGGTCTAGATCTCCTGACCTCGTGATCCGCCCGCGTTGGCCTCCCAAAGTGCTGGGATTATAGGCATGAACCACCGCGCCTGGCCTAAGATCCTTTATTTGAGGATAGCTAAACTGTTCACATTATCTTTTCTTTTCTCCTTTAAACTTAGCTTAGTCATTCAGATGAAAGAATAATGAAGAGACTTTTAGTCACTACTCTTTAGAGTCCTGGTTCTCTAACTTTACTCCTTCTTAAGGCTCGTCTCTTCCTCATTTCCTCTTCTCCCTCAATTCTGTTAGTTACTGTGTCTAATTCAGTAGGTTCTTTTTGTTCCGAAATTAGGTGTAATTGAATTTCATTGTTTGGAATCAATGAACTTCATAGCAGGAAAGTTATCATCATCATAATCACATCAACATATATGGGTAAAAACATTATATATGTTTTGCATTCAACTATTTAATGTATTGATTTTATCTTCTAAAAATTTTGTTTTGTTTTTCCTTTGTAAATCCAGAGAAATAATGTATTTCTCCAAATGTTTTGACAGTCTCTTGACACAGCACAGCACTGCTACTCTTGTGAGTAAGGCCACCACTATTTAATAAACACAATCATGGCCTCTTAGAAAGAGTCATGAGAAAAGTGGTGCAGGATTAGATTTTAACAAGTAGTCAGAGAAGGTGAATTTTAAGGTTGAGATACATGATTGTTAATGCAAAGTAATATATTGGATTTTAGTAGTTAAAACATGACTATGTTTGTGTTTTAGATGCTTTCCTTAACTAGAAAGCACATCACTATCTAAACTGAATGCTATTTAAGGTATCCATCAGTAAAATTCACTAAATAATTCATTCTGGCAATGTACACTAACTTATATGAGCAATAGCTTCAGTATTTATGATTATTGCCAGATTGTCTCATCTTCAGAAATATCACATGCTGGCTTACACCTGAGGAAGGATGCTTTTAATTCATGTTCATCAACAATTTTAATATAGTAGCTTTTTAGTATCTACTAAGATGTATAGGAAATAGTTAAGCCTGTCTGGCAGGCACATTCAACCTTGCATGTCTGACTGAGCTCAGCTGGGTTCCACCAGGAGGATTCAAAGTGGGATATGAAAGGCAAAAAAAAATGAAGATTTAGTTAGAAATAACACGATCATGAACATTTAGGTACTGCTGAGTATGGATGATGCTTTTATCTGTTTTACTCTTTATTTTCCAAAGAAATGACACCTGTGACACCTGTCTAACAGTGAATGTTTTACCTATCCAGAAGGAGTTATAAACAGCTTTTTCATTATAGATCTGTTCTTGTTTGTTTTCTCTTAACAAGTTCAGTCGTACTCTAGTGCAACAAGAATAACTTACCATGCAAGCATAGTTATCAATACACTCAACTTTCCGCTCTAATTTTAATGTTGGATGCAGATGATATGGCAAACAGATAGATATTTATTGGGATCATGTCTCTTTCATTCTCTCAGTGGCCAAATAACTATATGAATTTATTTTATGTTTTTGTTAAATGCTGTATAATTGCCCCAAAGAGGGAGTATCTTCTTTAAACTTGATTTTTCCCCCTTGTGTATGTGTGTGTGTGTATAAGATTTCTGTATTATTCTTATAACTTTTCTGAAAGTTTGAAACTGATTAACATAAAAATTTAAAATAAACAATGTATTCAGATGTGTACCAAAAATAGACACAAAATCTCATAATGTCTGTTAAATCCGCCTACATCCACGAATTTCAAAAACAATTTAACTCTTCCAAAAGAATATATTTGGGAGTAGCTTTTGTGCATCATGGTCTTTTGTCCCGTAACATGTCAGTATTTCCTAGGAACATGGATATTCTCTTACAAAAGGACTGTATAGTTATCTAGTATAAAAATTTAACACTGGTACTTAATTCTATGAGTCATAATCTGATTTTTGTCCCAGTAATACCTTCGATACCTTTGTACCTTCAAGAATAAGATCCAAGACCACATATCAAATTTAGATGTCATGTCTGTTTAGTCTCCTTCAATCTGGAAAAGTTCCTTAGTCTTTCTTTGCCTTTCATGACATTGACATTCCTCAGCCTCCCAAGTAGCTGGGACTACCAGAGCCTGCTACCATGCCCGGCTAATTTTTTGTATTTTTAGTAGAGACGGGGTTTCATCGTGTTAGCCAGGATGGTCTCCATCTCCTGACCTCGTCATCCGCCCGCTCAGCCTCCCAAAGTGCTGGGATTACATTTATGAGCCACTATGACCGCCAGGGAATCATTTTTCTACAGAGAACATCCAAAGCACATCCTCCAGCCCAACTATATGCTCTTTTTCTTCTTTTAGTGTAGGTACAACATTGATGAAATGATGCAAAAATCTCCAACAATGAGACAGCTGCCCAGTGTACTCAGAGCAAAGACAGACCAGAGGACAGGCCCATGCAGTGTCCAGGGTGAAGCTGTCAGGAAGCAGCACCATTTCTAAAGGGGCAAGAAACTAGCAGCTGCCATGTTTGTTAGAGATAAATATACTGATACTTAGAACCCTAGTGGTGAACAGCAAGCTACTGAAAAGTGAGATCTGGATTTAACTTGTATGTATTACCTATAGTGTTTTGTCTAGAGACTGGTTGTTTCTGACTTGTGGTTTTTCTAGTCTCTGGCATCTGAAAGTGAACAGAGGCAGGGTAGATTTGACCTAGCACTCTAATTCTAACTCCACACAAACTCCAGCTCTAACACTAGTTCTAACTTTAGCTCTAGCTCAAACTCTAACTCTAATTCACTCTAACTCAAATTTCCTCTTAATTTGGGCTCTTTTTACTGTTGTGTTAAAAAGATTGCAAGTCAATCCATAGTTCTTGATTTATCTGTCTTTCTCCACAAGTTCTAGTTGATCTGTAAGAATTTTTCCCTAAGTTGTATCAATTTAACTCCTTCACGCCTTTTGGTCTCTTTGCTGGATTTTACCACTTCACTACTTCCAAGTGACACACCATAGACTAGTCTTTATGTTATGCATGGAAAATTGAATTTGTTAATTCCTGAATGAGATGACAATTAAAAATATATAATCAGAAGACATGCTGATCATCATCTATAGTCTGTAGTAAACAGGTCTATAGTATGTCAATCCTTTATTTTATCATCACAAAGTCTCTAGATAAAAGATGTAATGAAATGAAACAAATACCTAAAATACAATCAATCCTCCAGTGCTTATAATATGCACAATACGGTGAACAGACCCCTTTGGATAGTATCTTAATTTCTGTTGAGTTGTGACACAAGTTACAGCTAATTATGTGTGACACTAAAACAACTCATTTCTGTGCTTCAAGTGCTTAAAAAACTGGACAGAAATAAAAATTATTAAACACATATAAGACCAAAATGATCAAGCAACATTATATTTCTATATCTTATGTTTGTCAATCCTTATTGGGTTGAGGTATCACACTTTACTATTGCTATTAATATTTATCCTACTTGATATCATACCATTAAATATGCTTTAGAATAAGACACAGAAACAGAATAATAAAAATGTAAAAGACTTAAAAAAATGCAAAACTATAACTTGAAACCTACTTCTGAAGTAAGTTGACAACATTTATCATAGTTATTTATGTCTGAACTAAGTGTTGAAATACAGGTTGTAGGGCACAGGTAATATGTGAAAGTTCAGATGACTTGGACAACAGTGAATCTGTAGCCCACATGATGATCTGTTGCATAATTTAAGAACTTGGGAAGTAGTGGACATCCCTTTAAGATGCAGTGAGGAAAAGTACTTATTTTTGCTTTTAATATCTTCAGCATTTTCATGTCAATGACTTTAGAGGGAACAGAATAAGAGTGTGACAATACCAGTAATGGTGCCATCACCGTTACTGGTGACATATTTTGCTCTGATGATCATGTGTTAGACAGGTATAAGAAAAACTGGTGTTCTCACTTTGTTTGTTACTCCCTGAGTGACCTTGATTAAGGCATATAAAAACACCAAAAAATCTTAGCGTTTCCTCATCTGTAACATAAGGAAGTTGAACCAGAAACACAATCTCTGAAATAATACAATTCAGGGAAGTACTTTGCAAAAGCAATGGCACTTGCCCTCTGCCTCAGATTTTCCTGTTGAGAAACTGACCATAATGGAGTGAAAGTGTAGGAGTAATTTTCCTAATGTAGGATCATCAATTGGGTCACTTGATTTCTTTTAAGCCCGCCATTTCATCTGAAATTTCACCATGTACCTCCCCTAAGGGAAAAAATTGCAAATCTGGCAAACTAAAACCTGAAAATGGAGCAATTGCTCCTAAAAGACACTTTCTATGTAATCGTACAATTATGAGCCAATTTTCTTCTTTCCATCTATTATATTCTGTAAGTCTAATGTATTTAAAAAGGTTCACTGCCTGAGAATGTTGTGATATTTATATAAGCTCTGAGTTTTTTTATGCCGTTTGAGGAAGTTAATTAATGCACATCAAGTAAGTATTAATAGTGGCAAGACTTAAGCCCATTTCAAATTGTTGCATCAAAGGCTCATATTGGTTCCTTATGAAGCCGTATTTTTCATGTTGGACTATTCAATCAGGGAAATAATAGTTGTACATACTGGATACTCACTTTATCTTGGGCAGGTTGCACCTATGATGAAAATCTCAAATACTACTGAGGTGAGAAATGTGGCCCCCTGGGAGAGGGCAAGGGGAACCACATATAGAAATTAAAAATAGGTGAGTGATTAAGAAATGAGCCTGGGTGACTTTGAATGAGAACCATTGAGATTATAATTTTATTCTTTGTTCCTGTTACTTAGTATTGCTTCCCACTTGCACCACAGCTTCTCTGCCACTCTTTTACCTGTTTTCCCAAAGGCAACTTGGCATGTAGATTGCATTCGTCAAAACAGTAAATATAATACTTTTGAAAATCAGTATATCATGATTATTGTAGCAGTTTCCCAGGGTAGCTGTATCAATACAACACACAGAATTATTTAAACATCAGAAATTGTTATTTTCTCATAATTTTGGAGGCTAGAAGGACAAGATTAAGGTGTTAGCAGGGCATTGCTCCCTCTGATGGGGCTAGGGAAAGATCTGTCCCGGGCCTCTGTTCTAGCTTTTGGTGGTTTGTGAGCAATCTTTGCATTCCTTTTTTTCCCCAATCACCCTCATCTCTGCCTTCATATTCACATGGACTTCTCCCAGCATGCTTGTCTTCTTCTAAGGACAGTAATCATATTGGATTAGGAGCCCATCTTACAACAGTATGATCTCATCTTCATTTAATGAATTCTTTTTGCAACAATCGTATGTCCTAATAAGCTCATATTCTTCTGAGTTATTGGGGTTTAGGACTTCAATATATACATTTTAGGGGAGATATAATTCAGTTCATAACTCTTATAGAAAATGATCACAAATTTGGTCATCTGCTTTGCTTTGACTCTTCTCCAAGATGAAGTCACACTTCACATTGCTGACAGTGCTTTCACCTTTGCTATTTAAGTTTTCCTGTTTTGCCTCTTTTGCTGTTATTATCAATTCCAAGTAACTAGTCCACTTGCTGGCGCATGGCATGACTGTGAAATTGAAGTGAAATAGTTAATACTATTGAAACACAGCTTTCTTCCTATTTTGTCCATTTCCCCTCTATTTCAAAGACCACAGAGATTTATCCCTGTTCTATTCATCCTTTGCCTTTACTCCATCAGTCTTATTTCCATTCAGGTCAATGAAAAGTCAATATTATTAATCAGATTAGCATCTGTATATGAAAGTCTCAGCAAATTTTTAAAAGCCTGTGAGATGATTACGACTTTATGACATAATTTCCATTTCCCTTGAAATGTATAAATCAGGACAAAATATTCCCTATGATGTGAATACTTCCATGACCACATTGATCATAATAAATAGACTTAGACTATTTTAAAGTACTTTAAATATGTAATAGATTTTTCTAACCTTGTGATTTAAAGCAAGAAATTTTGTCGATTATTAGTTCTTAATGGGTTCTTGTTGTCAGTTGTTCATTTGGTGTGGAATAACATAGAAATAATTGCAGCCCTTATCTGGTGGTGAGGACCTATGTTTTATATGACATTTGAATTTGAAATCAATATACTATTGATGCTTTACAATGTAATGGCTTGTAGAGATCCTAAACTGGAAGGTTAAATGTAAAATCTACTGACTATGACAATGAACTGAAGTCACTATTTATTAAGGTCTTCAAAGAAATACAAAGACATTCACACTCTTAAAAAGCAAAAAAGCAAACCTCAATAGTATGTTTTGCAATTGCATAATTTTAAATGCTCAAGGCAATATGGGAGATACTTTTGAATTAAAAGAGACTGCTCTGTTTGTTTTCCAAATGACTGTACTACCTTTAGCCAGTCAGGGGTGATTTTAAGTAATCTTATCTTGGCAGCAAGCCAATGAGCCCCTGCACACTTTGGTGTTAGACACAGGGCACTAGTGCACGCTTGGTCTGTCAGATCACTCATGAGACCAACACTGCTTAGTGCAATTTTTAAATTTCTACTGCAGCTTTTATCCCAGAAACATAGAAATGATAAGGATTTCAAAGACAGTACTAAAAAGTGAATGCTGCTTGCTGGTGATCCAATTAGAGAGAAGACATAAGAAATTTAGGAATTGTCTCTAATTCCTGATCATTATGTTTCATTTATATGCTGACTAGTTAATAAGGATTTTTTTATTGTTAAAAGAGAGTTGCCATAAATCTTTCCTCATTAATACCACATTAATACTATACCGATGTAAATAAACAAATCCAAAACAAAGCAAGAAGGACAAAAAACTGAATTGAACGTTTGTAAAATTCCAACGGAAGTTTATAATCTAAGAATTTGCTTTAAACCCTAATCCATTTCTGATTTTGGAGCTCATACTCAATTTGTCTGACATTTATTCATAATTAATATCTTTTTATTCATCTCACATATATTTCATTATATTTTCAATTCCATAAAAGACACAAAGTTTTGAGATATCTTTGTATAAACCTTGGTTTTCTCATCTTTACAATGGAAAGCACAGTCTCTTATACACTATGGGATTTTTTTGAATATCAAATGAACACCTATTCCTAACCATTTTCTGGGCATCGTTAAAACACATTAAAGACAATAATTCTAATGCATTACTACATAAATAATAATCGTTTATAATTACAAAAAAGATTCACTTCAGCCGCCTGATGAAACCAAAAGCTGATAAGCAAGCAAGATTCACTTGTTATTTCTTCTTCCTGTTTTTCTGGTTTACTAAAACTGGTGCTCAGAATTGTTCCTTTATTCCTCAAAGCAGTGTTGTTTTGAATGCTTTTAGTTCTTTACTCAAAATTTATAATCTGTACTATATTATAATGTAGATTGAAGGGTTAAAAAATAACTATAGAGTTAAGGGTCTCAATTCTGGATCTGTCTTTTGTTTACTGTCATTCACACTGAATATGCTTTTCTGCCATACATGATTTCCAACAAAATCAAAAACATTAAATTTGGAAGAGACTTTAAAAATCCTGCACTTTTACAATTGCATTGAAAAGGTGGCAACTATAGCAGAGACAGTAAATGACGTTCTAGTGGTTACCTTTTTAGGAATAGCAGTCCTATCTGGAAACCACATTTCTTCAAAGTCCAGGCCCATTTCTTTTCTTCGCATTTTTTTTCCTCAATAGATTTGTAATTTTAATATAATTAAGGGAAGTTTAAAAGCTCTACCAAGAACATCTAAATATTATCACATTACTTCAGGAAAATTATAGATTTTTAACTGATGTTTTTCTTATTAATAACAATAGCAACAAATCATTGTCTTCTTAGCAATCTTAGAAAAGAGTGAAGAAATCATGATAGGTCCTCACCCTTTAAAACGTAGAGGGAGTAAATGCATATGAACAAATAATAATAATTGTGGGATATAAATGCTATGTAATAAAAGCACTTGCAAAGTATTTTAGGTGGAATGAAATTAACACATGAAACAATAATGGAAAACGTTAAGACCAACCTGTAAACTTCTGAATGAATGATTTGGGGCTTAGTCAATCCTTACTATGGGTTATATTAGTTGGAAATGTGTTAAGGAGAAGGTGAGACAGTGCAGGGGCTTGCAACATTTTAATTGCGACTCATGATGATTAATTTTTATATTGTAATTCAAACACACATATGTAAATGTCATACACGTATCTTAAAGAAGATTCATGAACAAGTCTCATTCTTATTAATTACGATACACTCTGATCTACTCCTTTCCATTCCAGTGTCTGGTTGTGAACCATGAAATTGATTTTACAATCTGCAGTCTGAAATACACTGAACTAACATGTATCGAACATCTGTTATGTATCAATCTGTTGGATAGGCATTGCATACATGCCACCTCACTGAATTTTGCCCGGATTTGGTAAGGCAGGTATTATTACATCTTTTTAGAAATGAGTAAGTTGAGTGAGTTCATGTCCTTTGTAGGGACATGGATAAAACTGGAAACCATCATTCTCAGCAAACTATCACAAGGACAAAAAACCAAACACCACATGTTCTCACTCATAGGTGGGAATTGAACAATGAGAACACATGGACACAGGAAGTGGAACATCACACACCGGAGACTGTTGTGGGGTGGGGGGAGGGGGGAGGGATAGCATTAGGAGATATACCTAATGCTAAATGACAAGTTAATGGGTGCAGCACACCAACATGGCACATGTATACATATGTAACAAACCTACACCTTGTGCACATGTACCCTAAAACTTAAAGTATAATAATAATAAAATTAAAAATAAAAAAAAGAAATGAGTAAGTTGAATTGCATTCTGAGAGCATCTTGTGATGCAAAGCTGGCACATCTGAATGGCACATTTTCTGCCCTGGTGAATGGTATGAAGGTTCAAAAAAGCTTGGCAAAGGGCAAGACATAAGAAATTTAGAGCAAGCTTGGCCATATTTCCTGCACCCAGGCCCATCAGGCTTCATACAGACCTGTTGGCTTTTGTGGTAGCCTATCCTACATTTTTCAATTCTATAGCCTTCTTTTTTTCCCCCTAATAAACCATTGTTCTTCTTACTCATAATATGGGGCATCTCTGCTCTCCACTCCAGTGATGCCACAATTCCGGTATTTGCAAGATTTGTTTATAACTAACCTCAAGCTAATGTACCTCCCACCACACGTAGCCCTCAAGAAAAGGTCAGGCATGTGTGCCTTAGGAGCTAAGTTGACCTGAGTTCAGATTCTTGACCTAAAATTTTTGATTGTGGTGGTCTTGGCCATGTCATTCAATCTTTCTGAAAATTAATTTATTTACTTATAAATGTGCCAACCTTATGAAATATTCTGAAAAAAAAAAGAATGAAAATAGAACACGAACTGGCTGGCACACAGTGAACACTCATGGCATTACTCTTCCTGGGACTAGGCTCAAAGGAAGCTCTCTTGTCCATGGCACTGAACAAGCCTGGGGGCCTCCTGAAGAATCTCAGCATCCTCATGGTGAGGAAGTTCCTCGGACAGACACTCTCTTTTTCCTTTGTGTCCATTTGTTCCTGGGACACATCTGTGATCATCAAAAATAGTCCTAATTCTCCATTTTGCTGACATCCCAATTGTAAATTTCATGTAAAGTGAAACCATATCAACCCTTACCTTTTCACGTCACGAGGTAGTTAGTACAACTCAAACATTAGAATGAAAGAAGGAATGCTTTGAATTACTTTCTCTCTGAACTTCTGAATGCCTGAAACTCTCAGAACAAGACTCCTGAATTAGTAATAACTAACATTTCTTGAGGACTCACTCTACTCCAGGCAGGTACATTATGTTTCTGACCACAACTCTGTTAGACAAGTGCCATCATTATTCCCATTTTACAGATAAAGGAATTAAAGGTGGTAAGCAACTTGCCTTTGATCATATACCTAAGACCTGTTCAAGCCTAGCTTTTATCTTAGGCAACCTAACTTTAGACACTATGCCTTTAATCATGAAATGGCACCACTTTCTTTGTGGATTAAGAAAATCATTGTCTTTAGAGAGATCCTGGGAAAATGATGAGTACATCAGAAGGAAATATATAACACACTAGAACCCAATGCAATTATGTTTTTATTTTAACTGGGGCTCACAAATATAGAGTAGAACTGAGACACCAGGACAGAGGAGAAGTACATTGTAGTGGAATATGCTTCCACATTAAAGAGGGGCATAAGTTTCAACATTATCTGTCCTCTTGTTCGTGACTAAGTCAAAGAAGACTAGATCAGCAGAAACAACCGCTGAGTGGCAACTCATCCTTCAGGGGTTCTAGTGAAAGAAATTGATTGTGTCTCTTCTAATTGGTTAGAAAAATAAATTTTAAAAGGGTGGTTACATGAAGAGTGAGTACATGAAGAAGTACAGAAGAGTAAGTACATGAAGAAGGCTTAGACAGAAACTCTAAAAATCAGAAAGAAACTCACAAAGAGGCAGTTAGAAAGTGATTTTCTAATTTACCATTTACATATTTTAATTGTTGACAGTCAGCTAATAAGCATGTTTCTGTAGTAGCCAAACGTATATTTTGAAAAGTAGCTATTAATGACAACAGTCATTCATTGAATGCTCACTAAAGATTGGGTAGTTGTTAAGCACTGCCTGAGACTTCCTCCACTGATTTCTCATAACCATCTACTGGGATATGTATTATTATTCCTATTGAAAACATGAGGAGGCTAAGGCTTATTGAGGTAAATCAACTTTCCTAATGAACATTTTATAGTTACATATAAAGTTAAGATTTTAATGTACAGGTGGAGCCATATGAAACTGTCAATATTTGACTTATATTGATTTACAGAAAAAAAAACCCGAACACCATTTTATATAATTCCACCCTACAAACATTATTGCAAAGTTCATGATCATAATCACTTGGCTATACTGCTTTATTCAAGGGAAAAATAATGGGATTTTAGAGTCAATGGAAAGAGACTCAAATTCATTTTGATTTCTCTGAGCGTTTCATTTTTCTCTCTTCCATTTCACCTGAAAAATTTGACCGTGATACCAACAAGATTATGAAAGCTACTGGAAAATGTAATTATGGAAGTGCTCGTTATTTCTGTAGTATCTGTAGTGGCTTTTCACAAGATGCCCATTGACTAGAATGTAACGTATTTCCCATACTTTTTAAAACAAAAGGCTACAATTTTGTCCAATTCTTTGTTCTAAAAAGGTTGCTAAAATGTTATTTTTTTCAATGCCTTGCTTTATTTCCAGCTTCGATAATTAAGTACTTTAATTAAAAAAATTAAATGTAAAAGGTCATTAATAAAACCTTAAAAAGTCAGAAAGTCCTTGAAAAATCTGTTTGTGACTCATAATTACAGTAGAGTCACTGTGACTTTTTAGAGTGATCAATATTAAAAACATTTATACATATAAATAGATATATAAACGCACACATTCAACTTTAAATTCTGACGTAACAAAAGTAACAACCTTGTTTTTCTTGCTTTTACAACAGCAAAAAGTTGTAAGCTTTTAAACTTCAAGTTATGACCAGCATCCCTTAAAGTTCTATTTTAGAAACTGTTCCCATTTACACAATTTAAATTGTATACGATTTGTGCATAAAAATAAATTTTTAAGGAGGAACAAAAGGAAAGTTTAATTGTTTAAAACAGACTGATTGAAGTGGGGGTTTAAACAGCTCATCTTTGCTCACAAAACACAAGGAAAAAGTGGATAGAGCTGTAGAAAATATAATTTTATGCTGCTGGAAAAATGAATTATTCCACTAGGTGGCAATGTTGATTCATCTACTAATGTTTGAACAGAAATTTTTATCTTCTTGAAAGCAGTAGGAGTCTGAGTTTTTCCCTTTTTCTTTTTTTTTTCTTTTAATCTAATGAAAATTCCTGCATAGGAAAGAGCTGATTTGGGCAATTCTGAACTTGAAAAATGGGTGCTTCGTGCCATTAGAAACCTTATAAATAAGCCTGCACCAAATAGGTTAGTTCTTTTGGCATGCAAACAAGAAGGTTGATGACATATGTAACTTCCATCTGGATTCAATAGGTTTAGAAGCAAACTGTTTTTATCTCATCTATCTCTCACTGTTTGGAGACTCTTTTAAATAGGAGCTGTGTCATTGAAGTATCTTTCCCCCCTGTTATCTGCTTTCTTTGGTAATCAGAGACTCTGGCATACCCAAGGAATCTCAATTTTGAATGGCTTTTTAGTCTGTGTTGAGAGAGGCAATCCAGCATACTCCCTGAGTGTCCCTGCATATTCTTGCTGTGTATTCCCAGAATGCAAGGCCTTGACCATCTGAGCCATCTCTCATCCTTTTTTTGTTTGCAACCCTTAACCTTGAGGGATGAGGTACTGTCTCCATCGGGCAAAGAGTAGGTTTACTTTCAATTACCATGAAAGTGGTGATGACCCCAAACTCAGCATTCTACCCTTTCAATGAAAGCAGCTGTCATGGATTCTTGATGTCACCACCTTGGGACTTGGGGGACATAGGGAATTTATGCAAATAAGCATAAAGATCTGGCTACTGCTTTTGCCATGAGCAATGAAGCGTTTTGTCTCCCATTCAGTTGTTGTTGTTGTTGTTTTTTTTTTTTTTCTGATAGCATCCATGAAACAGTGAATCCCAGATCTTACACAGTTTCTGACAGTCTATCCTGTTGTTCTCCATCTATTTACAGCAGAATAGATTTTGGTTCAGAATAGACCGAAGAAGTCACCTAGTGGAGTTGAGCTTTCTAATCTGATATAGAAAGACTTTCTACAATTCTCTGAATAATAAGTTGTTCATTTTAGGTTTAACCACTCCAATGACAGGGAATTTAACATAAGTAGCTTATTGCAATGTAGAATGACTTTATTAAAAATTTGTTCTTCATTCTGATCCTAATTCTGTTACTGCATGTCTTTCTCCCTGTAGAACTAGTTCGGCCTTCCAAAACTACCAGATATGAGAATATTTCAGTCTTCTTTCTTTTCCAGGCTAAATATCTAAGTAGACACTCTTATTTCATTCATTTTTTCTATGCGTTGGTTCTGAATTTTCTTTATATTGTGGCTTTTCCTCATTTATTATGTGCCAGTGCATTAGTTTTCTCTTAAGATACAGTCCTCAAATAGAGCCAAAATACATCACATTTTAGAAATGATCTGATTCTTCTTCACTCCAAGTGCTTCTTCCCATACATTTTCTCATGAACAAATTAACAAAGTCAATGACTTATGCTACCTCATCTCTGTGTCATGGGTGTCAAGCACAATGCCTAGCACTTGGTATATTCTCATAAACATCTCTTGAAAGAATTAATGAATGAATGAGCTGCACAGATTGGACTGTTATCACTGCCACCATTCTGAATATTAGGCTTCTATTAATGTGACCTGACTTTTGTATTTATGAAGTTTCATTACTCTGTTGAATTATAGAGAGGAGCTAGGCAGGGAAAGAAAACAAACTCACACGCTGCTTCTGCTACTTACTAGAGGTGGGACACAGGGCAAATTATATTTTATTCTGCTTTAATCTCCTCATTTGTAAAATGAAAAACAAAGAATATCTACCTTATATGATTTTTGTGAAGATGATATGAAGATAAATCATGTAAAATGTGTAGACATTGGGTATGACATGCGATAGGTACTATGAAATGGTTGACTATATTGTTTTAAGTTTCTATGGGAACAATCATTATGTTCTATCATCTAAGTGCAGTTGAAACAAAGTAAAGAGTAGCACGTATATGTACAATGGAAAAGCAGATTTGGGGAAGCCTTCTCAGAGGAGCTGCCACTTGAGAAGGTGTAGAAGAGAACACAAATACTTTCCATGCTGAGATAGCTGAATGAGCACAGATTAGAATTGGGAAACTTTTTAAATTCTTCACCACCGTTATCTCCAACAGAATATATGGCATGTATACTGTCAAAATGAGGCACAGATTTTATGCTGTACATGCAAACCGTCAAAATAAGGAATAATATTTTTAAAGAAATAATGAAAATATCACTTATAGACAGCACTGATATAAGGAAAACAATCATTTATAGTTCATAGTTATTATATAAACTACCATTCGTATAACCCTTTACAGTTTATAAAACCACTCTACCTATATTATGTCATTTGATTCTCCAAAAACAAAACTAACAAAAACAAAGGAGCTAATCAATACTGCCCCTGTAACGTAAGCTTCACTCCTTTTCTCCTTTATGAGAAACAATAATATTCCTATTAGCCAGAGAGATAAATAGTGCAGTAAAAATCAGTCTACATTTATAAGAATAAAATACCAATGCACAGTGTACCAGACTTCCACACATAGAAGCCCAAGAAAGATTAATGTAAATAACTAAGAAAACTTGAATAACTACAGAAACAATTCTAAGTTTGTTTGGAATAGATAAGAAGAATAGAAGACAACAGTAGAATTGACTTTTTTTTTTCCCTAAGCAAATTGAGACTTGAATGCAATGCCAATAAAAACATGAGCAGTATCTGTGTTTCTATTTCTGTTTTAGCTCCACACTTTAAAACATAGTAAATTTTTTCTGGAATAAATCCATCAACAGATATTTATTGAGAACCTATTATGTGACAAACACTGTCCTAGACACTGGAAAGTAGCTATGAACAAGGCCAGGCCCTTGTTCTCAAGGAACTTATGTTCAACAGTACAAGACAAAAAAGCTAACGGGTAAACAAGAAATGGTGTAATATCAGATAATGGTAAAAGGTATCTAGAAGATAAAACAGTGTAATGTGGAATAGAGTATTGAAAGTGACATCCTTTATTAAAGGTGGTTTGTGAAAATTTTCTGAGGAATGATATTTGAGTTGAGATATGAATGATAAAAAGGAGGAGGAAATGTAGAGATCAGAAAAATACTAAATGCAAATACAAATACCAAAAATAAAAATAAGCTTGAAGTGTTCAAGAAATCAAAAATTTTAACATAAATGGAGTGATTATAAATAAAGGTAGAACAGAGGCAGATGATGTTAAAGATATAACTCAATTTTAAAGACATTATAGACCAAGTAAAGAATAGTGTTTTTTTAAATAAGACGTTGGTGAGGTGATGAATATGCTAATTAGCTTGATTTAATCTACCTATACATAGGTCAAAATGACACATTGTACCCTATAAGTATAAAAAATTATTATTTTTTCAATTAAAAATCAAATAAATAAAAGATTAGTGTTTTTTCTTTACTATTATTTGTAGTATTTTTACTTTTCACTTATTATGAAACTCAGTTTATTTGTTACTTACATATAAGTAAGTAACACAATTGTAACTTACATAATAAGTAAGTTATTTACTTAAAACTTTTAAAATAGAATTTGGATGTGATGTGATTTGATTCACTCTGACTTCTGTATGAAGAATAAAGTTTGGGATGTGGAGGCTGATGATTATGAGGGCTGTTAGAGCAGTTGCAAGTCGATTGTTTTATATCAGGAGAAAGGAGAAGATGGTTGGGATTCTAGGAGTGAAATTTGGGTTACATTACAGAAGAGCGACAGACCTTCCATGTGGGAAGGTTAGGGATGTGAAAAAAAGGGAAGAATCAAGAAAGCTGCGGGCTTTTGTTCTGTATAATTGCAGAGATAGTGGTACCATTTCCTAGGGAAGTCTTTGGACAATGAATTTGGAAGGAAAAATACAAGGTGATGTTTTAGTCATGTTACATTAAAAGTGTTCAATATGTCGCCAAGTAGAAATGGCATATTGGCAGCTGGATATACCAGTATAGAACTCAAAGGAGGCAGCTGGACTAGAGGCATAAATTTCATATTTATCAGGGCATTGATGATATTATGAATAATAGAAACAGATGAGTTTTCTCAAGGGAAGAATACAAGTAAGGGATTACAAAAAAAAAAAACTTGTATCAAGTTCTGGACCACTTGGTATTATATTTATTCAAGAGGTAAAACTAGTAAAGGAGATCAAGAAGATAGAGCCTAAGAAGGAAGATACTGCCAATTTGTTTGAGGTAGCCCAGAAACCTAGTTGCATGTTCAACCTGGTCAAATGCTGCTCGGATTATGTACAATGAGGACAAGAACTAAACATAACTCTGATCTACATTATGATCAAAGTTACTCATGGTTGAGTCTAAATTTAGAATGAAATGTACTAACAAGTAAACTGAGTTTCATAATAAGGAACTGTTTTGGATCTCAACTTATTTTCAATATTGATTCCCAAGTACTTTGTAATCATCAGATTTTCAAGTAAAGTTTTATCATTATTTATTTTAGGATGAACAAGAGCTTGGACTGATTAATTCTCATCTCTTAGGTGCCTTGGATTTAAAATGTGTTGTTATTACATCATAAAGAATAAATAAGCCAAGTACATGTTTAGTTCAAATTAAAACAGATCCTCACCAAGCTATTTGTGCCTTAGTACAGTTCATCATCTACCATTTTTTTTCTTTCTGTCCCGCTCTTTTCCTACTTTTCCTTTCTGTTAAAGTTTTTTGGTAACTGCTTTTTAAAAAATATTTCCTTCTAGTTTACATTTTCCGAAAGCAAATTGAGAAAGCAAATACACACACACACACATGCACACAAACACAACTTTTAAACAGCTATGATGTGCTTTAAGAAAAAGACAAGTCATACCATACACACACACAATTGCCCTAGAAGAAGCCTTTTGATTGAAAAGAAAACATTTTTAACTGCATCTTCAGGGTCAACAGATAGAAATAATACTTTTGTGAGAGAAAAGTTGAATACAAGAGGCTACTTCAGAGAAGAATCGTCACTTTTCTTTTTCTTTATCGTCTAGATAGAGAATATAAATTCTTCAGTTCATTTATTCTTCTTAGTCCAGTTAATGTTGTTAATAGAGTGAAATCTCCAAGAAAATCACAGTCTAAATATATATGAAGGTTTAGAAACTAATGAATAACTTTTGAGTATGCTCTGATAAAAATTGATCACATCCGATAGCCTGAGTTTCTATGCTCTCCAGGGCTTTTTGAAGTTCTCTTTAACATAGAGTTCTTCTCTTTGGCTTCTCACACACTTGTTTTCTACTTTTCTTTCCATGGCTTTAAAAAACAACATATCCTTTTCCTGTTATCTTTCTCTCTGCTTTCCTGTGAAAATAAGTGAGATACACTTCTCCCACCCATGTTATATTTTCATTTAATTCCCAACTAAATTTTTTGCCAATGTCTGGACAGAAAAAAATGTCATGCTCTAGCAATAAACCACAGGAGAGTGATTTGTAAATTTCTCTAAGGCTCCAGTCTTAGCCTCCTCTCCTATGATATACAAATAAGTGTAATATCTGCTTATCTTCTTCAAGGTTTGGGAAAGAATGGAATATGATCAGCTTCATATATGGGGGAAGTATGAATGTTAGTTATGTACATTTTCCTTAGTATCCTGGTTTTACATAAAAAAGGTTTGAAGTAAAGTACATGTTGACTTCATCACATTAATTTCTCTAATAACATTTGTCATTTTACTTATTTGTTTCATATGTTCAGGATATACTTTAATAAAAAGCAAAAAATGTCACGTTAAAGATTGCCAACTCTCTAGTCAGTGATGTCAAACTTTAATATGAGTGACGATTTTCTGAGATATCTGTTAAAAGTAGGTTCTTAGGTCCAGCTTGCAAAACTTTTTTATGGAGTAATTCCAGATAGTATCAAGGTACACGCATTTTTAAAAAGGTCCCCAGGTGATCTCTAGGCCGTCTAGGAACCCCAATTTGACTAAATGCTGCTTGAATCTTGGTCTATTGAACTCTGCCAGTGTTGTTTTAGTCCATGTGCTTTGGAATCAGTGGGGCCAGAGTTTGAAACTCTGCTTCATCACCTTCTATCTGAATGACTCAGGCAGATTGCTGAACTTCTCTGAGTCTGTTTGTCTGTATTAGTTTCCTAGGGTTGCCATTATAAACTTCCACAAATTTGGTGGACTTGAAACAAGAGAAGTGTACTCTTTCCCAGTTCTGGAGGCTAGAAGTCTGAAATCAATGTGTCAGCAGGACCATGTTCCCTCTGAAGGCTCTCTCCATGCCTCCTCTAGCTTCCAGTGGCTCTGGGCAGTCCTTGGCGTTCCTTGGCTTGTAGCTGCATCACTCCAGTCTCTGCCTTCGTCTTCTCATGGCTTTCTTCTCTCCGTCTGTCTCCTTTTTTTATACGTATGCGTGCCCTCTCCTCTTCTGTTGCTTACACCAGTCATTAGATTTAGCGTCCATCCTCATCTAGTGTAATCTCATTTTAATTACATCTGCAAATACCTTATTTCCAAAAATGGTTACATTGTAAGGGTCTGGTTGGATAAGAAAATTGCGAGACACTATTCAGTACACTACAGTGTCCGTGCATTAAGAAGAATCATTATGATAGCATTTTGAAGCATCTAGTTAGTACCTGGTAGTAGATGCTCAGTAAATAATAGCTTTTCTTTCTTTGTGAGTATAGCTTAACCATTGGGTCTCAAACACAAGTCTGCAGGCAAGGAATAACTGCATGAGATTCTCTATGGGAGCTTTTGAAAAATATAGATTCTAGGTATTTCTTGTGGGTTACTGCTGTTCAATAAACCTGGAGTGAGGCCCAAGAAGCTGTATTTTTTAAAAGTTAGCCAGGTTATTCTGATATACATCTAGGCTCAGGAATTTTTTTTTTTAAGTCCGAGTATCTCACTGTATTGCTCAGGATGGAATGGAACAATTTTGACTAAGAATTTATATTTCATTCATAGAGCTGGAACTCAAAGGTATCTCATTTGCAAAAAAATTGCATAAAATTCTAAATATGTACTTCTTATAACCTACATTTGTCTACTAAATGATGATGATAAAGTTCAACCAAAATTTTAAAGAGATGCAAAGGCTGTACACAGTTGTAATACTTGGGAATAGAATCTTACCATTCTGATTCCAGTTTCAAATTTCAAGTAAAGTCTTTCTTTTCTTGATTATGGGCTTAAATAAAACTAAATATGAATAGAAGAAAATTATAAAAGGGCCAAATATTATGAGTCTCACTTTCTCAAATCATTGTTTTCTTCTGCAAGTTCTGGCCATTTTCCATTGAACTAATGAAGCCTCATATTTATTTCTTCCACCTCCCTTCTACTGAAGTCATGTTTACTAATGTTAAATGTCTTCTTTAGAGTCTCAGTAGTTTAAAATTTGCTTGTCTCTGGGAAGTCTCCATTTGCTTTCTGAAAAATCTCACACAAATTCTTACCAAATACTACTGAGCACAGTGGTTTCCTCACAGCCTAGTTGGCCTACTGGCATCAGAAATCGTTAGCATCCCAGGCAGTGAAAATCATAGTGACAGTGAAATTACTGAGAATGCAGTGTGGCTTGATGATTGTAACACTCATCCACTCCTGGGGTACCCTGTTCTGTTGTCATCATCAGTTGTCACACCTAGTTTGAAAGGAATATAAATAATTATGTCAAAATAAAAAATTAGTCTTATATAAGAATTCACATTTTAAACTACTTAGAACTTCAAAAAGAATATTCAGCTGTCTTTTCCATCACCCTTGTGTATTAGCTTGGCAACTGGATCTGATGCTTTAGAACAAAATGTGGATATCCGCTCTTTCAGCCAAACAATACACATTTCATGTGAAGACTTGACTAGATTTTTTTTTTATGCTGAACTCAGGGAGATAAGCTAACTTCCCCTGAGTTGCTAAGGGCAACTTGATTGCACGTGAAATTAGATGCAACTCTGAGAAAATAATGTCTAGACTCATTCTTATATTTCTTTTCAGGGAAATATTCACCTAATATCTGTTATCTCCTGCTGTCAAAACACTGATGAATACTGCCTATCCCTGGAATCATGAATCCGAACTCTATGATGGAGTGAGCAAAACAGAAGTGATAATATTTTCATGTAGCAAGAAACTTCATTTCATCATAGAATTGTCAAGCAGCACTAATATATTTGACTTCTTATTTTATTTGTATTTAAAATTGTTGAAGTATGTTCAGGTTATGTCTCCACTTATTTCTTGAGAAATGTCACTATGTTGAAGACTTCCTTCTCTGCCACTCTCTCTTATTTTTGTTACATATTCAACTCCTCAAGTTGAGAGTTAAAACTGTGACGCTTTTTCTTAATAGCAGGTAATTTATGTCATTTATTTCTTCTCTATACTTAATGATCATTCTGCTCAGAATGTGAATATTGATGTACATAAATGTGGCTTTGACATACGCTGTGAAAGTCAAAGAGGAATAAAATGTCAGAGGTGGAGACTGCTGAGCTACTGGGGCAGCACCGTTTTTGTGCAGTAGTATCTTTGTTGTTTTCAAGTCTCAACTTTTGATATGGAGGTCTAAAATAACTTACACTCAGAGTGAGTTAGAAACCAGCTATGACTCATTAAAACAAAACTCTGAAAGATTAATGTGTAAACCACACACTGAGGGAGTACTTTCTCATGATAAGTAGCTGACAAGAAGATCCTAGTACTTATACCAACATCTCAGGGCAGAATTCAAATCCACCTAGTGGAAAGTCTATCAATAAATCAATTTATACTGTGGAAGTTGACAGGTAAGCTTGGAGTAGAGCAAGGGAGCAGATCAGAGGCGGATGACCCATCTAGCGCTATCTAGGATGCTCTTGCTGACCCTGTGAGTATGTTCAGGACAGTACCCTTCACCGTCACTTGGGCATAGTTGGGGACACACTGACAGTTGTTCTTTTTTGGCTTCTTTTGGAAATTGTCTTGGCTTTGGACTTCAGACAGGCCAACAATCTAATTTTTTTCTTGGATGCCACAGTATATAATGGAGTTTGACTTTATATGTCATAACTGGATTGTTACGTTTCACTAGACATATGTTTATATGTCATGGCTAGATGTTTCTACATCTGGACTAGATTTCCAGACCCTATCTTCCTGTATTGAGTCTTTGAGACACTGTATTTTTTTTTTGCATTATACTTTAAATTCTGTGGTACATGTGCACATGTAAGGACGTTTCACTTGCTTTAAATGATATTCAATCCAGAACCTCACAGGCTGCTACCTGAAGGAACTCACTCTGGATCAGAATAACTGAACATGGGGTACCAGCACTGTTCCTCTGGATGCCATTTCTTTTTGGAGTTTTCCAGAATTGTTTCATCTTAAATTGCATGACCCTTTTCTTTCATGTTTTTCAGCAAAGCTGAGAAAGGCTGGCACTTGCAAACAGGTTTAACTAAATACAATCTAGTAATATAAAGAAATTAAAGAATGAGGCCATTAGAAATCTAAACAATGTATGTATAAAAAGAGGTTTGCACTCCCAGACTTATTAGCTCTATCTTTTGAGGCATGGAATCTCAAGAAAGAGTCAGGTCATGCTGATGTCTCTTGCTTTCTCACTTTTGGCCACTGCCATTTTAACCCGTAGCATGGAGGGGCACCATCTTAGCCACACTTGGAGAGTATAGAAAAGTGAGACTAACCCTTCTATTGTTATCTAAAGCTTGTCCCCTGCTCTTCCAGTATGAATGACAACCACTTCTTCAGATGATGGATAATTGAAATGAACTCACCCTTCAAGACAATCTTCATATTTATAGATATATAACTGTATAGAGCATAATACATAGACTATACTGTAGTCCTTCCTGATCATTGGTTTTGCTTTCCACGGTTTCAGTTACTTGTAACTGTGGTGCAAAATATTAAATAAAAAGCTTCTTCAGTGAATAACTCATGTATTTTAAATTGTGTGCCTCTCTGAGTAGTGTAATGTCATCTGGTGCCCATTCCAGGATGTAAATCACCTTTTGCCCAGTGCACTCACACTGTGTACGCTAACCTGCCCCTGAGTCACTTAGTAGCCTTCTGTTATCAGATCAACTGTTGGGGTATGCAGTGCTGGTGTTCAAGTCACCTTTATTTCACTTCATAATGGCCTCAAAGAGCAAGAGTGGTGATGCTGGCAATTCAGATATACCAAAGAGAATCGGTAAAGTGCTTACTTTAAGTGAAAGGTGAGTATTCTCAACTTAATAAGAAAGGAAAAAAAAATAGTATGCTGAGGTTGCTAAGATCTAGAGTAAGAACAAATGTAACTGCGAAATTATGAACAGTATATTGTCATAATTGTTCTATTTTATTATTGGTTATAGTTGTTAATCTCTTACTGTGCCTAATATGTAAATTAAACTTTATCATAGGTACATGTGCAGAAGAAAATCATAGTGAATATAGGGTTCTGTGCTATTCATTGTTTCAAGGATTCACTGTGGAGGGTGGGGGAGTCTTGGATAAAGGGGGAATACTATAGTTACATAGTCCATAGATTAATAGAGTAGTTTTGACATTCATGTGGAAAGAATCCTACCAAAGTTTTCTTCATAGATTGTCTTTAAGGACTTAGAAAAACAGTGCCAGCCTAGGTAACCAGAAATACTTCAAGATATAAAACTCATGAACATGTTGTGTAAGGTACAACAAGCATGAAATACTAGTAAATGTAAAAAAATTATTCAAAATGCAGAACTGAGCTATTATAAAATAACCCAAATGCAAAGAGAGAGAAAGGAGGAACACTCAAAACCAGAACAAGAAGAATGATCTGAAGGTTGGGCTGCCTATACGTATCTCTGCTTTCCAGCTTTGTTTATTTCTGTTTAACAGTGTTCAACAATTTAAAATATGAGTTGACTAAGATAAAAGTTTGATAGAAGGAAAGGAAAAAAGAATGAATGAATAAATAAATAAGCATAGGTGCATATATATATACACACACACATATATATAAAACTTAGTATTTAATGTACTTTTTGAGTGCTTACTAATACTGTAAGCTACCTTTTATAGCTGAAAACTTAATCTTAGTTTTAACTTAATAAGATCTCCATGCTATCATTCAGTTTTTTCAATCTAAAAAACGACATTTGAGCCGGGCACGGTGGCTCATGCCTGTAATCCCAGCACTTTGGGAGGCTGAGGCAGGTGGATCACGAGGTCAGGAGATTGAGACCATCCTGGCTAACACGGTGAAACCCCGTCTCTACTAAAAATACAAAAAATTAGCTGGGCGTGGTGGCGGGTGCCTGTATTCCCAGCTACTCCGGAGGCTGAGGCAGGAGAATGGGGTGAACCTGGGAGGCGGAGCTTGCAGTGAGCTGAGATCGCCCCACTGCACTCCAGCCTGGGTGACAGAGCAAGACTCCGTCTCAAAAAAAAAAAAAAAAAAAATGACGTTTGAGAAGCATGATTTATAACTTATTCAGTTAATATATATTTAATTGTTTCAGACAGTTCAAACTATGAAACACTCGACCTTTATAAGAAATCACTTAAGGCTCACATTCTAGCCCAGAAAATATTTTCAAAAAGAGTGAAAGTAAAATGAATCACTTTGGCCCTTCCAATGAAAAATTCAGAATTAGGAACAAGAAATAAAAAGACTGAAAATCTCTGAATATTGCTGGACTCAGCTCTGATTTTATTTCTGACCTTGTGAAAGTTCCCTCTTATCTTTTAGCTCTTTGCTCTTCAAAATGAAGCTTTTTTCCAGGATTGTTTCAAAGAGGAGATATGTAATGTCCTGCCTCAAATAGATTTTAGAATGAAGCAAAATATGAATTATTAAATAAATAACATCTGATGTTTACAGTCTGGAGTAAAAGGTATGGGGAAAAAAAAAAGAAAAAACAACAACAACGGCAAAAAAACTTTCTTTCTCTTTCTAATCCCTGAATGAATTTTTCTCTTCTCTGATTCCATTCTCCTCCTGACCCTAAGGATTTCAAGGAGATTTATACTGGAATGAAAACTTCATAATTATCTGCTCATAATAAGGCTGGATCAGGGTGAGCGTGTGAGAAACACCACACAAAAACATTAACAAATCTTTTCTATGCTTTTTTTGCCTCTCTTTTATGGACCCAATTAAAATGTTACTTGAATTGTATTGGAACAGTTGTTTCTACTTTCGACGACTGAGCATTTCAGGCTTTACAAGTAGGCACCAAGAAATAGATTGATTCTTCTTCCTACTCTTTAAACTACAAATATGTTGAGATTTTTCACAATTAAAAAAATCAAATGAAATGTCTATATTGGGCACAATTTTATCTAACAGATAACACTAAGCAAGATGCAGCAAAAAATATTAAATTACCCTGTACTTATGCCACTTGTTTTAGAAAGTCAGCCATGTATGTTTTATTTTACATATATATATTATATATATATATATATATATATATATCTCCATATATATTTACCCTTTTTATCATAGATTCTGGTTGTATTAGAGTATCTGACTTTTTCACTCTAAATTAGAAAGCATGTAAAACAATTTGTTCGTTTTAACCTGGTCTTGTCCAATATGGACTTCCAGGGTGTTTATTAGGTAAGTTATTTTATAGCTTTTCTTGTTTATCTTTTCTCTGGGGTACATCATCATAACATTTTGCTTAAACTTATCACAGGAATTTCCAGCTTTATTTTCTCAATATATTAGTATGGTCAGTAATGTCAGTAATTCTATGTGTCCTGAATTTGTTTTATATTCTGATCAGGGAAGCTCATAACTGTCTTCAGAATTTTTTTTACTCTGACTTATTAAATGTGTTTTTCCTAATTAATTTATAGAAAATACATTATTTTAAAAACAAAATGTTAAATAGAAACTTCTTCTTTAATATTCTAGAATTACCCTTTGGAATCAGTTGCTATATACCTTCTTTTTTGTTATAGGCACCCAGGCCATTTCTTCTCCATTATATCCCAGATAATTGCTGGCACTTTGAGTAAAGCTTAAAATGGTATCACATCTTTAATTAGTGATCTCTTATTAAGTTAGTTTTCTCCTTCAAGAAAGGCACTAATTAAAGAAGGCCATGAACTTTCTTCTTTTGATGAATTTCACATGTAATTTTCAACTAAACTGTATTCATGGATAACATGGTATGGCTGTTCCAAGCTCTCAAATATTCACGTATTATAAAAGGGTAAAATCTGCTTCCTTCATTTGCAGGCTTCTCAGTGATATAAGGCAGCCAGCCTTTTGCCTCTATATGTGAGTTGTGTGTTGACCCTTAAACTCTTATTAAATCAATAACTACTCCAAGTTTCTTTAGTGAAAAGAATCACCTAGAAAACATTTTATTATGAACATTTTTAACATACCAAAAAATAAAACAGAAAAGTGAATCCCCATATATAATGATAATCTAGCTAAAACAATTATTAAAATGTTGACAGTCTTATTTCATTGACCATACTCTTCTCACTTTCTTTCTTTCCTTAAGCCAAAGTATTTTTTTAAAATCCCACATACCATGTAATTGCTGCCAGAAGTTCTTCATCCTGCATCTTATTGACAAGACTTTTAAGATAAGCTCATATTATATTATTATCTGGAGTTGAAACTAATTCTTTAATTCAATTAATGATCACCCACATTTATATTGACCTAATTGTCTCAAAACTGTTATTTTAAAGTTAATTTGCTAAGATCAGGATCCGAATAAGGTCCATACATTTTTTTTCTTTTTTTTTCATGTCATTGTTTTGTTGAATATATCAGGTCACTTTTCTTTGTAGCATAACTTAAAGCTGGCTTATTGCTTGTAGTGATGTCATTTATCTTATTTTTCTGTCACGCGTGTTGCCTGAAAACTGGTACTTAGATCTAGATGTTCGATTAGATTTAGGGTCAATTAGTGGGGGAAACAAAAAATTTTCCTATAATATCATATCAGAAGTTACATGATATAACAAGGTCTGACTTTTAGGGATGCCTCAGCTGATAAGTTCTAACAATGCTAAGTGATACTTTTTCATAAAATTCCTTGTCAAATTCTATTCAGTGGTTTCATTGGATTATTATTGTCAAACTCCATTATTTCATTAGGTGGTACAAGATGATAATTTTACACTTCTATTGGGACTTTTGCATTTGTTAGCTGAAGTGATTCTTTAAAAAAGAATTTTTACACATCTATTTTCTCATCTTGAAATAGAGTTTGTTCAGGCAAGGTAGTATAAATCATTGGTTTGTTCCCTTTATTGTTAAGTTTTCAAAATAATGAGTTCATACTTTAGGAACTTTCAATGGAGACCCACAAGCCTGTATGTATGTGTGTAAAAGGACACATTTGGAATCCACGGGTTTCATATGTTAACGTGATTTAATTTTTTGAATTCAGTATTATTTTAACATTTCTTGCAAGGCAGATTCTGCTGTTAATAAATTATCTTAGTTTTGGTCGGAAAAAGTCTTTTTTTCCTTCAGTTTTGAAGATAATTTTGCTGGATTAGAATTATAGGTTATATTGTGTGTATGTGTGTATGTTTTTTAAGCACTCTAAACATTCTTCTTTACTTTCTTCTTACCTGCATAATTTCCTCTGTAGATAAGATATTTTTTCTCCTTTTTTTATCAAGAATTTTTCTTTGTCTTTGTTTGTCTGTAGATTGATAATGCTATGACTAGGTATAGTTTTGTTGGCATTTGCTTACTTGGTATTCTCTGAGTTTCTTGGATCTGTGACTTCGTGTCTGCCATTATTTTTGGAAAGTTTTCCACCATGATTACTTCAAATATTTCTTCTACTCTTTTCTCTATGTCTTCTCCCCTGAAACTCTGATTATATGTGTATTACACCTTACGAAATTGTTCCAGTTTTTGGATGCTCTGCTGTTTTTTTAAACTTTCTTTTCTTTTTGCATTTCAGCATAACCTCAAACACATGATTTTTTTTCTTCATGTTCTACTGACGTCAGTGTGAGGCATTCTTCATTTCTGTTGCAATTTCAAAAATTTTTAGCATTTCCTGTTGAGCCTTTCGAAGATTTGCTGCCTCTGTGCTTACATTACTAGTCTGTTCTCGCACATTCTCTACTTTTTCCATTAGAACTCTTCACATACAAATCATGAGTATTCTAAATGCCATGTTCGATAATTCTAATATCTGTGTCATATTTGAGTTTGATTCTGATGCTTCCTTTATCCCTTCATATTATATTTTTACTTGCCTTTTGTGGTGCCTTATGATTTTTTATTGAAAGCTAGACATGTACTGGGTAAAAGAAACTGAGGTAAATAGATCTTTAGTGTGAGTATTTATGTTAACCTAGTGGAGAATTGGCTGTTTAATGTTTTCTGTGACTACAAGGGCCAGAGCTTTCAAATCTCTCTTGTGTTCTAGAATATGCCACTCATCTTAACTTTGAGTTTCCCTACATACTCTTTCCAAGAGAGACCCTGTGCCTTGCAGCTCTTATAGCTGTAATAAATTCTTCTGATGGTGCCCTATTGCTGTGATGGCAAGATGCTAGGAAGGGGAAAGATTCTGTGATTTATGATTAAGTCTCAGTCTTTTCATAGACATGTGTCTCTGGGTTGTGACCTTCATAACTGTTTTCTTAATAGAAATGCTTATTTTTCACTTCAGCTCCTTTCTCACTTTTCTGGTTGCAGCATTTCCAGTCAATTTTTCTTGAAGCCTTGACCCGTACTCATTATGCTCTCCCATCACCCGTTATATAAGACAGGAAGGCTAAAAGGGACTGGAGTGTGAGGAAGGATTTTCTCCCAGCTGGAATGAAGCTCTGGTAGTCTTTTTCTCTGTAAAGTAGGTTTTTGTTATGGAGAAGGCTTTGAGAATATTTCATAATGATTCCATTTTTCCCCACACCAGAACCAGCAGGGGACCTGTCTCTGGTCTTTACCCTAAAATCCTGGTGCAGTTCCTGAAGGTTTTGTCCATGAAAGTGTGAGGACCTTCCTATGACTGTGGTTCACTGAGAATTTTTATTCTCACACTAGTCCACATTCCACATCTAGGAATTTGTCAGAATTACCATTTAAATCTTCCTGTCAGTTCAAGGCTCCTGAGGATGTTTTATAAATAAAAGGATCTTGGTTGTGGACTCTCTGGATTCACCTGTCTCTAGACATTGGTAGCAGTTTGTTCTGTAACCTCAGTTCTCTGATAGGTCCAATAAAAGACATTAATTTTCAGTTTGTATCAATTTTTCTAGTTTTAAGAATAGGGGTGGTGAATTCCAAGATTTTGGATGTCAGAGCTTAAACTACAAGTCAAATTCAGTATTCTTGTTGAATCTTTAAATTCTTTCATCCTAGACTGATGAAAGTTACAGCAAATTGGATTGTATATTATTTAGATAGATATGACCTCATTTGTATTTGATTGATTCCTTTCTTTCTGGCCTAAGATATTGCAGGATCATTTTGTTCACTTTCTTTGCCAAATCTGGAATGAGCCTTTTTTTCAAGAAGCCATGAAAATAATCACTAGAAAAAAACCAAACTGATAAATATAATATCCCTTTGATAATATTTGTATGTATTTGAAATTATATGTTTATAAAGCATAAGCTATTGATGATTATGAAGCATAATTAATAATTCTTCTGTAATTCCAGGACTTTTGCATTTATGGCATGCCATTTCTATAGAAAGGATAAGAAAAACACAATAAACACTAATAAATAAATAAATTATACAGAATCCTATAATTTGCTAGTCACCACTGTAGGAGAGAAAATGTAGAGCAGAATAAAAGGGATCTGAAATGTGCACATGTGCATGATGAGTTTTAATTTTACGAAGGCTGGTCAGAATAAGCCCTATTAGGTGACAAATGAGTCAAACTTAAAATGAGTAAGAGGGTTAGCCATTACCTTAGGAGAGACAGTGTTCTAGGATCATTTCATGACATATATCCAACAAACTACTACATGTCCAATTGAACAATAATGATAACAACATTTCTTCACCATTAAATTTAGGCACCAATGAGGCATCCCATGGAAGATATCTCATTATCTCTTAGACTAAGATATGGGGGTCCTAAGAAGTTGAGAAATTTTGGCTATGGAGAATTTGGTGTTTTCAGCTTCAAACAGAAAGAAATCCTCATCTGTCTAAGAAGAAAAATAATTGTTATATAAAAATATTTATCTAATTTTTAAACAACATTTTTTAAAACTTTCCAAGTAATAATTTTTGCTGGATGTGTCTATAGTGAATTGATAATAATACCATGCCTTGGACCATCAGTTTCTGCCATTTCCTTCTGAGTCTTATTAATTAAAGAAAACGTTTTTGTTAAATAAAATTTTATTATGTGCATAAAGACAACAATGAAAAAGAACTAATTGTCATCTTCAGTGCAAGAAAATAATTATGACTTAATTATTAAACTGAAAACTAAGTTGCTACATATAAGAGTTTTCATTTTGTAACACAGGATAAGTAAAATCAGTCAAGAGTAAATACAATAAGGTATGTTGGCATAACCTTGGGAAAAATGAGATCCTGGGACACCAGCAGGATATGATAACCTAAAGGAATGTAATCAATCAAAAAGAAATTACAGAGCTGGAAACAATAAGGCAAAATCATCAAGACTATATCATGCTTAACAGTTTTTTTCATGCATTTTCCCACTTGGACATTTAAACTTATTTTTGAAGTTGCATATACTAACTAGTAATGTTTGAAATTGGAATTTTGATGATTCCAATCATAATACTTCTTCATACATAAAAGTCAAAAGACTTTAATATACATGACCTTATTAACTAGCCATATTTCTAAGTTTTAGAGTGCGAACAGCTTATTATGAAACAAGAATCAGAGAGGCTAAAAGACTGATTCTAAGTCATAATAGATCTAAAATTAGAAACCATATCTTACTGTCTCTGGTCTAGGGAGCTCTTTTTCAAATCATTCTTACATAAAATTAATGTTTACCAGAAAGTCAGCCTAGATCACTGGCACTTTTAAAACAAATTGCTTTGGTTTAGGAAGTTACGGGGTGATAATGTGAAGAGATAGACAGATTGGCTGAAATAAGAAGCTTAATATAGAGCATCTTATTATTACATTAAGTAGTCTTCTTATGGGTTTCTTAAAAAGAACAAAAGCAACAACAGAACAGCAACTTTCCTGAGGACTGGGATGTGATTTCCAAAGGATGAGACAAAAAGAGATACTACAAAAAATCCTACTTACGTGGCAGTTAAAGATGGCCACATTTTTTTCTGAGATTCCTTCAATGAGAAATGGGGTCTATTGCCCTCTTTAGAAAAAAAATGGAGAATGAGAAATGGAGTCTATTGCCCTCTTTAGAAAAAAATAATATCTATTTATGTATTTATTTCTATATTTATTTTGTAGAGATGGTGTCTACAAAAATTGCCTCAGCAATTCTCCCCCTCAGCCACGCAAAGCATGGGTATTACAGGTGTGAACCACCCTGCCCAGCCAGTCTCCTCCATTGAATTTGGGTAGGATCTGTGAGGGATTGACCATTAGAATACATGAGATGTAATGCTGGGCCATTTTCTGAGCCCAGGTTTAGGAAACCGGAAGCCATCACACAAATTGGTCAACTACTTCGCTGGAAAGACATGTATAGAGGCTCTGAGACAATATGGAGAGAAAGAGAGGTGCCCAAGTGAGTCCAGACTTCCAGCCAACCCAGCAGTATTGTACTCTCTAGACTCACCCAGGCAACATCTGAAATCCAGTGAATGGCCCTTGTCCATGCCAACTAAAGTATGATAAGAGGGAATAGAAGAATTGCCCAGCCATGCCCTGCCCAAATCCTGGCTTACCAATCAATGAAATGCAATACAATGTTGGTTGTTTTATTCACTGAGTTTTGGAGTGGGTTGTTATACAGCAATAAATAAGTGGAACACAGCCTTCTCCTGCTTGGATCTCTTACTGGGCTATAGCATTCACTCTGATATTTATAAGTAAGCCGTACTTGAAATCTAAAAAGGGAAAAACTTTTCCCTAAGAGATGAACATAATGTTCTTAGCTAAGTATTCCTCATTCCACGATATAATCCTCTTTCATCTTTACACAGCTATTGACTCAGAGCTTTAAATTTTACTTCCATGAGCTGAGTTCCTCTGCCCTTTATTACCATATGTATCCTGGGCCTCCTACCAATTCCCTGCAGCCTGCACTCAGAGTAAAAGATACATAATCAGAATCTGTACACCTCATTTTTATTGTTAATCTCTGTGGTTTTCTTTTACTAGAAAATTATGCCTGTAAATGTTCTCTACAGATGATCAGAACAAGAAGAGATCATTGTGATGTGCTGAAGCGAATTGTTTTTAATTTTACTTTGCTAATCATTCTCCACCACAAGCTGTAAACAACCTATTTAACCAGTTCAAACCCCTGTTTGCGTTAAGAATGTGAATTCTGCAGCAAAGGCATTACCCCAGGAGGCCACTCTTAAAAGGTATACATATGACTGGAAGATTAGAAATTACTGAAGTTGTAGCTCAAGAGTAGCAAATAGTCTTCGTCTTGCACGTAAATTTCTGTTTATTGTCAATAGTCATGCTGTGTCTTGTTTTGAATTCTGATACTGGACTCAAAGGCAATGAATTCTGGGGTCAATTATTCATATATTCTGTGGGTTCAAAAGGAAGAGTTTGCTATTATAGATAGAGAGTCTTTACATAGGTAAGAGAGGTGCCAACAAGAACACAGATAAGAAATAAAGAAGCAAAGTACAGTGGTGAATTTGTTTTGCCTAGACCACAGCTTGAGTACTGAGTTCTTTGTGCTATGCCACAGCAAAACATGGGTCCCTTAGAGGCAGCAAGAAGTACAATTCTAACTATGTATTTTGCTGAGATGTGGTGTTCTCTGCAGCTTCTCTCACAGCATTCAGTGTTAAGGTGTGTAGATTTCTTATAAGAGCAAAAATTTTGTGTTTATCTTTTTAAGTATATTTGTTAATACCTCATATACATTTTACCACAACATTGTGATCAGGCCAGGAAGGAAGTGATATTCTTTTACCACCAAAAAGAAATTAAACACAGAGAAAGGAAGCATCTTGCCCAATATGATACATCAAGATAAGAACTTTGATTTCTTGATGGTAGATTATTATGCTTTTTTTTCCGACAATAAAATCTTCAGTCTTGATGTTCTGTCAGAACACTCAAAATAGTGTATTAGTTGATGCTTTGCTCTAAAGTATGTATTATGTTTTTGCAGTGAAACAGAAGACTTAAAATGAAATATTCATCTTTTATTAACATTTTCTAGCATGTTTGATGTGACAAAATCAGAAGTGAAAAAAACTTTAAAAGGACAAAATCTGTTAAATCTTCAAAGATTTCAAAGTAAATTGCTATAAACAACTAACAACACAAAACAGAAAGCACAATGTTCATAAGAGTGTAGATTTATATATAGGAAACCTGACCTCTCTTCCACTGAAATCTGATCAATAGTTGAAAAACACTTCTTGAAAAATTAATGTTACAACTGTCAACATGAAACACAATTCACTTTTATCAAGAAAATCTGAATGTCAGCTTCCATATCACATAAGTTTAAAGATAAAATTAAGTGGCTATTTCCTGACAGAAATGATATCCCAATGGCAACATTTCCAAATAAAAGTATATTTTTTTCTCTTTCCTGGTGTCTCTTTATTCTAAGGTTGTGGGTCTCTATAGTCGAGCCTTGATTAATTGTCCGAATTCCAGACTTCAGTCAATGAGGAATAAGGAAATAATATTGATTATCCTTCAAGATTCAGAATTCAGTATTATTCTTTCTTTCTAAGTTTTATCTCTTGCTGCCTATCTCTGACACTTGTTAGAAGTCTTGTTTGTTTTCTGGGTTCTTACCTTGCTATGACGAGGTATTTTTTCTCCCAGGTATTAGGACCCCACTCGTGAGTCCAAGTCTGACGGCTAGTGAATTCTTACTTTACGATGAGAACTGCCACGATGGGGACTATGGGACAGCCTGGCTCAAATTCTGTCTGTTTTAGATACATCCATTACATATTTTGCCCACTTGACTGAGTAGCTGTGACTTACTAGAAAAACCCACAGTGCCAGCAAACTTTGGAGACAGCGTTCTGCATGGTCACATAAACCTCAACCTGTATCCTTTTCCCAGCCATTTTAACATGAGCAAATGTGTTTTATGCCTAGAGCCATTCCTCTCCTGCTTTGTGTTTTATTTCCCCAGTAAATAAGCATACTGTGTTGGTTATGCGATAATGACAATTAGTGTTAATAACTATTAATTAATCCTGCTTTACATATAGTGGAATCATAAACTTTCAGTTAAGAATTGCCTCAATGGTCTTTTAGTAGATTCCCTTTGTGACATAATTTTAATAATAAAATGTTAGAGTACACAATTAGAACAAGGTGAATGTATACTATTGCTTCAAATGAAAAGCTTATTTTTACCTGTTTAGTTTTTAATGTGTTTAGCATTTTTCCTTTTTTTACATAAGTAACTCAAGGTAAATTAAGCAAATGAGAGTTTTAGACAAATGAGAGGGTTTTAATTTTTGTCTTAGGGGATTTATAACAATTTTATTAGTTTCAATGTTAGTAACAGAAAAATATAGTTTAAAAATTAAAGTTTTCTTCAGGAAATTTATCCTCAGTGTTGCTTTCACATACTACTCATTTGTGAAGAAATTTATAGAAGTCCCTTTTAGACATTATTGTCAACATTTATTGAGCACCTACATGCAGTGCACAGTAAAAATAGAAAGTTAACACCCGATTTTAACACAAGACACCTCTCTTCAAAAGGATTATAGATGAATGCCTGCATTTGCAACTCAACCTTTTGATGCTTGATTTCGATCAGAAAATACACAGGAAAAGGTATACAACAAGGTTACAGTAGGTAATTAGTGCTGTAATAATTCTAGTAAGGCAATATCTTGGTCTGTTTTTCTGTTGCTATAATAAAGTACCTGAGACCTGGTAATTTATAAAGAAAATTATTTATTTGGTTCGTGGATCTAGGGCGGGGAAGTCCAAGGCATAGTGGCAGCTTCTGGCAAGGGCTTTCATACTGTGTCATAACATGGCAGAAAAGTGGAAGTGTGAGTGAACATGTGTGAAAGAAGCAAAACATGGGTGGTGGCTTTGACTTGCAACCCTCTTTTGTGGTAACTAATTCAGCTCTGTGAGAGTGAGAACTTGCTCACTCCCAGGAGAATTAGCTCAGTTTGTAAAGAGTGGCATTAATCCACCTTAATGACCTAATCACATCTTAAAGGCCCTGCTTCCCAACACTGTCACACTAGGGACCAAATTTCTAATTCATGAATTTTATGAGATACACTCAACTCTCAAACCATAGCAGGTAGTAAGTACTTTGCAGAGTTGTTACATAAAATTAAGTGAATCAATGGGAGAGAAAGGTGACAGAATTTCTAGCAAAGAAATGAAAAAGGAGCAAAGGTACACTGAGGTGACCTTAGATGAAAGAAATTCAAGGCACATTTGAGGAACAAGAGTTAGAGCTGGCTTAGCTGCAGTAGGAAATTGGAAAAATGAGAGAAGGGAGTGAAAAAAGGACAAGAAGTTTTACAAAAAAAAAAAAGAGCTGACCCCAGATTTGCATCTATCATTTCTGCATTCTATCCTACTATGATTATATGATATGGACCTATGGATACAGGATACAGGTCCATATCATCTAATCATAGTAGGATAGAATAGGGAGAAGATGCTTGGAAAACAGACTTGTCTGGATATATACAGTTAATTTTGGAAGAGTTAGGTTAAAGGAGTAGAGGTTTAAGTCAGTTCTTCAATTTGGGAATTAGGATAAGCAAGAGGGAGAATCCTCAGTTTCCAGATTAGGCATCATGAGAGAGCTCCAGTACTAAATGTAGATTAAGGTTCTACTCAGACTAACTGGGACTCAGTAAGAGGGCAAAGAGGAGAGACCCTCTTGGACAGGATAAACCTGAAGGAGAAAAGCAGGCCTAAGGTAACAACTGTAATGTATTAACGCAGGTGTCCAGAGATTACACAGAGACCTTGTATCCTGGCAACAAAGGAGATAGAAAAATATATCAGAAATTAGTGGTCAAGACTATATCTTTATACTTATGTCTGAGTGCCCGATATAATTCTATGCTCTGCCACTTTAGAAACAAATCCTTATGTGATTGTTTTAGTAGGTGGCTTAACATAAGCTCTTTTCATTGGGGCAGTTATCTTCTATTTTTTTCAGGGCATAAGGAGATTATCACTGTAGCACTCTGATTTAAGTTATTGAGAAAATAAGCAACCATATTTTTATAAGATGAAGATGAAATAAAAAATTATATTAAATCCCTTTTAATTGTTTCACACAGCTAGATGCTTGCCATAAATTAGATCCATGGCTGGAAGATTCCAGATCATTGCCACCTCTTATTTTCATCTTCGATGTGATTTCAAGTATCTTGTAATCAATTTTCAAATTGAGTTTTTTAGGTTCACATCAGATATCTAGAGCCAACACATCAGATCATTTGGTGCTTTGCTGCTTGATTTATTGAAAGAAAATACACAAACATTATTCCTCTAATTTCTACTTGATTTGTTTTTCATAGGTGCTGGCTTAGGAACTTCTTTTAACTAGTTCTATTATGAACCTCCACCCCTCATACATACGACTTTCATGTTCAAATTGGATAAAATGTCAAAATACTGCCTACCTTTATTCTGTTCATCATGCAAGCATTCAAATCTCGCCCACATTCCTGAGATAAATAATCAACTCATGGGTTAACTCCAATTTATTTACAATTTAATTAAAATTTCAAGGAACAATTGTATTTTTTCATTGCAGCAATGGTATACATAATTTATATCTTGTTTCTAAGCCTAACAAATGTGTTTTCTAGAGATAAGAGGTCTATTTCCACTATACGTTTGTTCTCTGCATAGCCAAACCTTTTGAAAAGGTTTATAAACACTACATATGATAGGTTTGTTAATCATTTTTCCATTTTAATTGTGGATTTAGGCTCAATTTTGCATGCTGAAATTTCTCTTTGTTTTGTAACTTTGGTAATTTAACATGATCAGATTTGACTACTAATCATTTATTAACCTAATGCCAAATTATTCTTCCTCCTCACAAACACACATGTGTATTAACACCAATTATTGACAGTTAAAAATAAGTTAAATGCAAAGTCTCACTGTCAACAGGAAATTTTAGAAAGCACAATTTTAACTTGATTTCATGTCTTTTTAGAATCTTGCCTCTGAGAATGCCATATTTTTGATTTAAGTCCTTTAATCTATTTATTAGTAAACTTCAGAAACAAAGTTAATAATAATAAAAAAAACTTTCTTGAAATTCAATAGAGGCTGACAGTGGAGAGGTTGTGCAGATTTAAGCAAAATTTCCCATGAAGTGCTGAAATCCAATAGCAATGAATATCTCATATTTGCTTTTATCACATTTTAGATTTGATATAAAATGATTCTTTTGGAAAATAAAAATATCTGAATTACTAGCATATAATTTTTCAATGTTTATCTAGTATTTTAATATATGCATGTGTTGTGTAATTGTTTATTTCACTGACCAAGAAGACAAGGCCTAACTACTAATATTTATTACAGTAATGAAAAGAGTTACCACTTACTGAACTCTTTCTATACACTAGGTACTTTGACAAGTGCTTTTATGTATTATCATATAAATCTTCATGAAAACTCTATGAAGGACAAGCACTTATTATTTCTGTTTTTATAGATGAGGGAATTGGGGCTTAGAGGAGTTAAATGGCTCATGACTGGTTGCATGAACCAGTAAGTGCTGGGATTTGAACACATTAATTTGTTTTCATGCTGCTGATAAAGGCATACCTGAGACTGGGCAATTTACAAAAGAAAGAGGTTTATTGGACTTACAGTTCTACATGGCTGGGGAGACCTCATGATCATGGTGGAAGGTGAAAGGCACATCTCACATGGTGGCGGACAAGAGAAGTGAGCTTATGCAGGCAAACTCCCCTTTTTAAAACCATCAGATCTCATGAGATTTACTCACTATCATGCGAACAGCACAGGAAAGATTTGCCCCCATGATTCAAATACCTTCCACCAGGTCACTCCCACAACATGTGGGAATTCAAGATGAGATTTGGGTGGGGAAAGGGCCAAACCATATTATTCCACCTCTGGCCCCTCCCAAATCTTATGTCCTTACATTTCAAAACCAATCATTCCTTCCCAACAGTCTCCCAAAGTCTTAACTCATTTCAGCATTAGCTCAAAAGTCCACAGTCTGAAGTCTCATCTGAGACAAGGCAAGTCCCTTCTGCCTATGAGCCTATAAGATCAAAAGCAAGTTGGTTACTAGCTAGAGACAATGGGGGTACAGGCATTGGGCAAATACAGCCATTCTTAATGGGAGAAATTGGCCAGAACAAAGGGGCTACAGACCCCATGCAAGTCCAAAATCCAGCAGGGCAGTAACATCTTCAAGCTCCAAAATGATCTCCTTTGACTCCATGTCTCACATCCAGGTCACACTGATGCAACAGGTGGGCTCCCATGGCCTTTGGCAGCTCCACCCCTTTGGCTTTGCAGGGTATAGCCCCCTCCTGGCTGCTTTCATGTGCTGGCATTGAATGTCTTTGGCTTTTCCAGGGGCATGGTGCCAGCTGTCTGTGCAACTACCACTGGAGGACAGTGGCCCTCTTCTCAAAGTTCCACTAGATGGTGCCCCAGTACGAACTCTGTGTGGGGACTCTGATGCCACATTTCCCTTCTGCACTGCCCTAGCAGAGGTTCTCCATGAGGGCCCTGTCCCTACAGGAAACTTCTGCCTGGGCATCTAGGTGTTTCCATACATCCTCTGAAATCTAGGCAGAGGTTCCCAAACCTCAATTCTTGACTACTGTGCATCTGCAGGCTGAAACCACATGGAAGCTGCCCAGGCTTGGAGCTTCCACCCTCTGGAGCAACAGCCTGAGCTGAACCTGGGCCCCTTTTAGTCACAGCTGGAGTGGCTTGAATTCAGGGCACCAAGTTCCTAGACTGTACACGACATAGGGACATTGGATCTAGCCTGGGAAATCATTTTTTCCTCTCCTAAATCTCTGGGACTGTGATGGAAGCGGCTGCTGCAAAGGTCTCTGGAGACATTTTCTCCATTGTCTTGGTGATTAACATTAGGCTCCTTGTTACTTATGCAAATTTCTGCACCCAGCTTGAATTTCTGCTCAGAAAATGGGATTTTCTTTTCTATTGCATGGTCAGGCTGCAAATTTTCCAAACTTTTATGCCACATTTCCCTCTTAAAACTGCATGCTTTTTACAGCCTCCAAGTCACTTCTTTAATGTTTTGTTGCTTAGAGATTACTTCCACCAGATACCCTAAATCATCCCTCTCAAGTTTAAGGTTCCACAAATCTCTAGAGCAAGGGCAAAATGCCACCAATCTCTTTGCAAAAACATAACAAGAGTCACCTTTGCTCCAGTTCCCAACAAGCTCCTCATCTCTCTCTTAGACCATCTCAGCCTGGATTTCATTGTCCATATCATTATCAGCATTCTGGCTAAAGCCATTTGACATGTCTCTAGGGAGTTCCAAGCTTTCCCACATTTTCTCCTGTCTTGTTCTGAGCCCTCCAATCTGTTGCAGCCTTTGCCTGTTACCCAGTTCCATAGTCACTTCCACATTTTCGGGTATCTTTTCATCAGTGCCCCACTCTACTGGTACCAATTTACTCCATTAGTCTGTTTTCACACTGCTGATGAAGACGTATCCAAGACTGGGCAATTTACAAAAGAAAGAGGTTTATTGGAGTTACAGTTCTGAGGTCTCACAATCATGGTGGAAGGTGAAAGGCACGTCTCACATGGTGGCAGACAAGAGAAGAGAGCTTGTGCAAGCAAACTCCCCTTTTTAAAACCATCAGATCTTGTGAGACTTACTCACTATTACCAGAACAACACAGGAAAGACTTGCCCCTATGATTCAATTACCTCTCATTGGGTCCCTCCCACAACATGTGGGAATTCAAGATGAGATTTGGGCAGGGACACAGCCAAACCATATCAAACACTAATCCAGATCTATTTTCGTAACACTTTTCTTAACTAGTATACCAAGTGCCTCATTTAGAAATTGCCATGTTGATTAATATAAAATTAACTAGGTGAGAGGGTATAATGGAAACTTATGGAAAGTCAACTAATATCATGTTTCCCTTACCTATTGTTTTCCCATATCCTCCAGAAATCAACTTGTATTTTTTCTTTCTTTTTGTATTTCAGAAAAAATTTCAGACTCTGGTTTTTTATTCAGTTCTATCCTGCACTATATGCTTCAGTATTATTTTATCCTCACAACAATTCAATAGATGTTATAACTTTTATTTTATACAAAACTGTATGAAGACTCAAACTGGTTAACTGAGTTGACTAAGATCATATAAGTTATCATAGAACTAGAATTTGAACCTAAGTCTTTGGACTCTATATAATAATGATTTTTCCCATATAATATTATGATGATTAATTTTATGTGTCAACGTCAAACGTGCTTTTTATGACATTGATGTTTACATTGGTAAACTTAAAGTTGATTGCTCTCCATTTTGAAGTGGATCTCATCCAATCAGCTGAATACCTGAACAGAACAACAACAACAACAACAACAACAACAACAACAAAATCAGACTCCTTGTGGAAATTCTCTGGCAAAATATCTTTGGACTTATCTGTAACATTCAGTCTCCCGGGTCTCCAGCTTCCTAACCTATATGGCAATTTGGGATTTGTCAGTCTCCATAATAATGTGAGACAATGTCTTACAATATATCTTATTCTACACACACACACACACACACACACACACACACACACACCATATTGATTTCATTTTTCTGGAGAAGCCTGACCTATATAGAGAAAGTTTTGGCATATATAATTAATATCGGAAAACTTAAACAACAAGTAGTAAGTAAATCATACACAAAGCACTCACTTTTGGCCCCATCTGGGACCTCCATTCAGAGGTCTACTTAGCTGTTGTAAATGTGATCTTCAGGTTTAAAATAGAATTCAATAATAATAAATATTTAAAAAAATAGTACTTGCGGAGTATTATTTTTCAATTACAAATGCTAATAAAAATTAGCATATGTAAGCAACATCCTTCATGTAAATTCTAAAAGCTAACATACAGGAAAGTGAGGAATTACGGAGTGCCAATTTTTTTTTAAAGTTTGAATAAAGTGCTTGGTAACTGAACATAAAAAATTCTGCAACGGTCAGGTCTTCATCTCAGTCCATCAAACTTACCCATAATGCCTTGTCCATTATTGTCAAAAATTCAAGGAAGTTTCTCAGAGATTATTATTAAACATTGTTTTATATTTATTGGAAGGTTTACCAAAATAATCAATATAAACATATAAAAGGGTAATGTATATGCTTTCTTAATGGCTAAAAACGGAGTGTTTGTCTCGAGAATTTTTTTCTCTTAGGTCTAGCATGGGCAAAATCAGGACCTTTTTGCATCTGGCTTTTGTTAAGACAGGCTTGTAAGTTATAAAAGAGGCATCACATCTATTGAATTTAGGATTAAAAAGCAAATAAGGTAAAAAAATTAAACCTGAGTACAATAAAGAAATAACATAATTTTAGGATGATTGGTCAGCACAAAACAAAACTGGAGGCAGGCTGGGCACAGTGGCTCACGCCTATAATCCTAGCACTTTGGGAGGCTGAGGCTGGTGAATTGCCCGAGCTCAGGAGTTCAAGACCAGCCTGGGCAACGCGGTGAAACCCCGCCTCTACTAAAATACAAAAGAAATTAGCCAGGCGTAGCGGCATGCACCTGTAGTCCCTGCTACTCGGGAGGCTGAAGCAGGAGAATTGCTTGAACCCAGGAGGTGGAGGTTGCAGTGAGCCGAGATGGTGCCACTGCACTCCAGCCTGGGTGACAGAGAAAGACTCTTTCTGTACAAAAAACAAAAACAAAAGCCAAAGAAAAAATAAATAAATAAAAACTGGAGGCGAATCTATTGAACAGAGCAGATATGGAGTGAGTTTACTAAAAAGAATAGGAGGAGCCAAATAAATGAATTAGCTAATTTTTATTCACAATAAAATCTAGAATATTGACATTAAAAAAGAAAAAACATTAAGATCAGAAAAGAAAGTATTCTTGTGAAAACCATTATGACAAATTTTTAAATGGATGCAAGAGGAAAACTGCTACTCAACTCACAACACTTTGATACCCAAATGTGTAGGTTTTCCACACCAAGTAATTTTAAAATATTCTGTGGACACCAGCTGGGGGACCTACAATTTAATTTGATTCTGACACTAACTACTCAGAGTTAGCACAGATCCCGCAAGCTAAGGACTCAGTCTCAAAAACTGCCCTCAACTTCAGACACCAATCACAAGTATTTGGATCCCCACGTGTTCTGTGAAAGGGCCATACCGTGCAAAGGGACCCCAAATGCCAAAGGAGCTGATAAACCAAAGAAGAAGGAAGACAAATCCAGTTTGTCAGAACAGTGTTTTACTGGGGAACTTACAGTCAACAGTATCGTCTTGGGCAGCCACAAGAAAGATAAATCTCTGCACTGTTGCTATGCAGACCCATATGGTATACTCCACATACCATAGGGAAACGGCAAATTTGCTCCAGCGAGACAATTAAAGGTCACCCACCAAAAAAGGCAAGAATTCTATGTGCATCATAGCCTATAATATGTGTGATAACATCAAGCATGCTTTGTTCTTACGCTGGGGGCAGTAAATGAAGTAGAAATCTTAAGGTATTCATGAAACTGGAGCTAATCAGAAGTTAACATGGCAGATTAGCATCCAAGATGGAGCAAGATGGAGGCTCTTTTGTGTCTACACTCCACCCGTCTAATCTTGGTCTTACAATCTGAGGCACCCAAGTCTTCTGCAATGGTCCCTATACCTCCTTAAAGGAGAGGTGCTGTAGTCATTCCAATAGCATGAACCAATTGCATCAATTTGGCTTCTACTTGTAAGCAGAGGCAAAGCAACAATGTAAACAATAACAGGCAATGATACTCATGCCAAGTATAAGACACAAAATTAATCAGGTCTTTTGCCACCATGTTCCCCAGGACCAAACAAAGAGACATTTTGTAGGGCAGAGCAGCAACAGAAGCAGAAGACTATGGGAGGAAATACCAGCGTTTAGTAGGCATTTGATGGGGCAATTCTTCTCCATCAAACAAGATGACTGTAGTGTCATCTCAGTTATGACAGAGGCTGTCTGATTATGGGCTAGGGGCACACACCAAACAATTTACCTGATGGGTGAAGGTGCCAGTGATATTTTTAAGGTAACAGGGGCTGCAAAGAATCATGTGAAATGGCTGATCAGAGTGTCTTTTAAAAGGAGCTATGTTTCAGTGTACTGGTATGTGGAGCGTTTTGGTCCAGACTGAAACAGGATCATCGGAGACCACTTTAGTTGGCCGGGGATTTCTTTACTCTCTGACAAGAAATACCCTATCCAACCTGGGGGAAATTGACAGTCTAATCTCCATTCAAGTATCCCCTCCCCTGTCTCAAAGTCTTGGGACATCCCAAATAATTGATAATATTTGCTATTGGCCTTTTATCAGTTCAGGTAGAAATGTGTCTGGTCAGTCTTTCTTTACCACTGTGGTTAAGAGGCCCTCCTCTGTGGGGGTCCCATGTTGTTGATGTGGTGCCAGCCCTATATTCACCTCAACTGAGTTAGGGTTTCTAATGGCTTGAGGCAAAACCTTTGCCCACCCATGAAAAGTGTGCAAACAATGTGATGCCCACTATGCTTACGTACCCAATCAGCTAGTTCAGAGGATTGCCAGGGAGCCAATGTCCTAATTTTTGCTAGGGTATCAGCCTCCATGTTACCAGGGGATGAATCTAATCAATGTGCTAAAACATGATACAAAATTAGGCTCACAGCATATTCTTGTAGCCTTCCCAAATGATTTTTTTACATGGCAGCTCTCCATAAGGGTTTCTTAAATACATGTTAGTTATCTCGGGCCCTTTGTGCAAGCCATGTTGTAAGATCTTAAATACTGCCATAGTGCCTGTACAGAGAACTATAGGTCACAGCTCTTGGGTACAAACCAGCCATGCAGCTCAGAGTTCTGCCCATTGACTGCATTGCTGCATTCCCATCTCAAACCAGATGGTATCTGTCTATGATTGTACAACTACTGCCACCCATGCACAAGGGGCGCCTAGGCTCTACCCATGTGAGTAACAAGAGTTTTCAGGAATGGGGGCCATGCCTTTGTGTAGCATTGGAGGCTTCTCCTGTGGGGGCTCCACAACAGGGACAGCCCTGGTCTCCCTTTCTATTGCAGTTCATCCCCCAGGGCACTTGTGGAGAGGGTACTGTGTTATTGAAGGTTTGCATGCCACTTTTGTAAAGTGGAGTCTTGGGCAGTAGCTGAGGCACACCTGAAAATTCCCTTCTATTCAGCTCTTGATCGGGAGACAGTTTTCACTGTTACTGGCAAAGTAGCAGTTATGGGTTCAACTTTCTGAAAAACTTTCTATAAGTCCTTGTATATTCCCAGGACCTGTTGTTCAATAGAGGAATAGTGGGTTTCAACACCCTTCCATAGGTGTGGCCAGAATCCTAGGGGAACTGTTTTCCCATGCTAGACTTGTCCGAGTGCCCAACTAATCCCTTCAGGGCTTATGGTCATATCTCAAGAGATTGGTAATCCAGAGAGGGCGGAACCCAAGACTTGTGCCTGAGCCACTAATAACAGCCTTCTCAAATGCTGCCTCTTGGTTTTTATTTATTTATTTTTTTTGTCACAGCACCAACTAGGTCTCTTATTTACTATTCAGTATAGGGGATGCAAATATTGAGCTAAATGTGAAATAAAAGCTTGCCGACATCCCAAAATACCTAGAAATCTTGGTAACTGTGTAACTGTTTTAAGCATGGAAGAAATTGTATTTTGTCAATGAGCGTGTGTAGGATAAGGCATATCTTACCTAATCAAGTAACCCCTAGGAACTTTATAGCGGGCCCTGGGCCCTGGATCTTTTGCAGGCTGATGGCCCATCATCTAAATTGAAGAAAGGTGCACAAGGCATTAAACTGTTGCCTGTTACCACAGCAATGACAAGTTTTCAGAAGTTAGGGTAATATCATCCATGTAATGCCTGTGAGTCAGTGTGTAAAGGGATGCTACCGGAGCACTAGCCAAATCTAACACAGCATGGTAAGTTCCTGTATTTTGTATTATTTGCTCTATCACTTGAATTATATTAGACACAGCTGAATGTATCTTTGGAACCTCCCTATTTATTTCCTGTGCCTACTGTCATGACTCCGGTGCCATCTGGCTTTCTTACTGGCCATCCAGGACTCAAAGGGGCTTTGGGCTGGCTGGGTAATATTAACTTTGGCCTGCTCCTGTATGGTGGCTGTGATTTATTCTGTCCCACCAGGAAGATGGTACTGTTTCATATTAATAATACACCATAGATTAGGAAGAGGTACAGATTTCCATATTGCTTCCCTCTTAAAATAGCCATTAATGCTGGAACCCATAGGCGAAATTCTCCCACAGATGTTTGTAGCATTCACCGTAACAGGACGTCCATACCCAAGATGTTTTCTGGAATAGGTGAGATGAAGACAGTATAATAAGTGGGGGAGCTTCCACCTGATACCAAGGAGGAGAGGTGTTTGTTTAATTCCGATTGTTTGGCACTGATAACCTGCTGCCTATTTACCATGTCTCTGGGTTGGCATGAATTAAGGTGCATTCTTAAAGCCACTGTATCTATGAAGTGATGTTCTCTGCTTGTTATTCGGATTCCAATAGATTGTGAGCTCCACAGGAGGCCTCTGTTAACCCCCTATTGCTCTGGCATGGAGGCACCCTTGGCACCACCCTAGTCTGTAGGCTGGGTAGCAGTCTACCACTGGAACTCAGAAATTGAAGTCATTCTACATGGAATTTCTTCTTTTTCTTCTCTCTCCTATAGTGGGGTTCCGGGAAGAGGTCTAAACTATTAATTAGAAGTCAGGGCATTCCAAAGGCCCACTAGTATGACATTAGGTTGCCTGTGTATGTGTATGTTTTGTCTACTCCAGCTAAGATCAAATCATATCACATTTGTTTCCCAGTAATCCTAACTGGGTTTTATCTCCTTTTTCTCAGTCCAGCAGACTTTCTTTCTCTCATTTTCCCTTTTCCCTTAGTAACCTTTTCTCTTTCCTTTTAGTTTCTCCAAAATCAGAAATGGCTTTCCAGAGCTCATACACAAATTTCCCCAAAAGCGGGCCATGCCACTCCCAGATGGGCACTCTGTCATTTGTTCAGCTTTACTCCCTGCTAGGGAGAGGCCATCCCCACTGGTGTCCCATAGCCACATCATCCATGTAACTAAGTTTTCTCTCAGCAGCTGTTTAAAAGTGTTTGCTATGCCCAATAATCCTGCCCTGGGCTGCATGCGTTGGGCTTTTGCTTTGTGGCACATGAGCGTTTTTCCTCTCAAAAGGAGAGGATAATTATCTCCCACCTCTGAGTTAACCTCTGTGTCATCATGTGACTCACTAATTGGTTCCCAAAAATTTCAGATCTTTGCATCTCACTCTGATTTGGCAAGGAAAGCCTGCACTTCTGGCTGGCACAGCTTTCTCCCTCCCAGCCGTACAAAGCGGCAAGCTAAGGTTTCCAATGGTGCCTCCTGCGTTTAAAGCTTATCTGCCAAACCAGGCACTAACACAGATGTGGAAGTTCTCATAGCTCTTTCTAAGTGTAATTCTTTCTCCAGCTTTCCTACACTCCCCTCAGCCACTACCTGTGCTTCTGTGGCCACTTGCACAGCCCCTAACAGTGGCAAATGCACTATTGTGGCTGTTTTGTGATCTTTCTTATCACAATGGGACATAAGGCTATTTACTAACAAGATTTCTAAACCCTCTGGCATTTTCAGGGAATCCCTGTACTCATGCAACTGTCCACAGGCATCTAGCAAACAGGCAACACCACCCTACATAGTAACCATGCCTCACCCCCACTCCTCAGGATATCCCCTGCAGATGGTTCCTTCCTCTTACCCAAACTTAGGTTTCCTGACCCCTTCTTGCTGACTTGCCATTTGTTCTGTGAAAGGGCCCTATAAGCAAAGCAACCCCCAAATACCAAAGGAGCTGAGAATCCAAAGAATGAGGTACACATATCCAGTTTTTTGGTATAGGGTGTTGTTTTGGGGATCCTACAGACAGAAGCATGGCTGCAAAGCAGGTTGATCCCTGCACTGTTACTCCCCAGATGCAAGGCTTATATCCCATAAGGAAAGGGGATAGGTACTCCAGCAAGACAATTTAAGGCAACCCTCCAGAACAGGCAAGAATGCTGTGCGTGTCATAGTGTATATTGTGTGCAATGACACCAATTTTCTTTGTTTTTACAAATAAAATAGAAGCAAGGAGGCGTTTATAGGACTGGGGCTATTCAGATGTCAACATGCTGGATTGGCATCCAAGATGGAGTCACTTTTGTCTCTGTGCCAGCTTACCCACACTTACTTCTGACTGGGCACAAATTTGGGGTTCCCATGAACTACTTTTTACTAATAATATTTTATTATTTGTTGTAACAAGTCACAGAACTGAGAGAAACATTTTACTTATGTTGCCAGTTTATTACAAAGGATATTATGAAGTGTAAAAATGAACAGCAAGATGAATTGGTACACAGAGAAAAGTCTGAATGAGTCTTGAGTGCAGGAACTTCTGTACAGTGGAGTTGGGGAGTGCCATCCTCTTGATATGTCAATGTGTTCACCAACCTGGAGCTCTCCCAAACTCATCATTTCGGGAGTTTTTATGGAGATTTCATTATATAGGCATGACTGATTAAACCATTGGCCATCGGTGATCAGCTCAGTCTCCAGCGCCTCTGCCTTCTTTGGAGATAGGTGTGTGTGGCTGAAAGTGTCAGCATTGCTTTGGTCCTTCTTTCAAGCAGCCTCCATCCTGAAGCCGTTTAGAGACCCCAGCAAAGAGTCATTCATTAGAATCCAGAAGACACTCTTACATTGTCAAAGATGCCAAGGGGCTTAGAAGATCTTTTGTCAGGAACCAAGGACAAAGATCAAATACTGTTTTAAAAAAATGCTCTTATCACCCCTATCACTCAGTAAATTACCAGAGTTTTAGGAGCTCTGTGTCAGGAACCAGAGGCAGATACCAAATATACATCTCATTATGTCACAAGAAATTATAATCATTTGATTGAATTTTGCAGAAAAAAAGTTTCGATATGGAGACGAAGATTTGAGGGAGTTTGGTGAAGGATTGAGAAGTACCAACATGGTGGTACTTAGAATTAAACAACAAAAACGAATCATCAAACGAATACTAAAAAGAAGTTTCCAGATCTGAAGAAAGATTTGAGACATCAGATCAAAAGAGGTCACAGAGTACCAAGCAAATTTAGTGAAAATAGACACCCCATATATCCAGCAGAAAAGACATGTTGCCTTCAAAGGATATAATTAGGTTGGTGTTAGATTTTTTTTCTCCTGATCACTAAGGGTCAGAAATCAATAGGGCAACATCAGCAGCTTTAAAAAGAAAAAAAGATTAAGGTCTAAGAACTGTATCTCCAGAGAAGCCATCATTTATTTGCAAGGGCAGGAGAAAGATATTTGCTGACATTCAAGGACATGAAAATTATACCTCCTAAGAGTTCACACTAAAACAATTTGAAGATATATCTAGCTAATGAGAACAGCCAACAAAATAAATTTCTCAAGAAGGGAAGTTTATGATGCAGATTTGAAAAAATGTGATGAGCACCAAAACCAGAAAAAAGGACATAGAAACAATTACTGTTAATACAATAAAACTTACTGGTAAGTTTGTAAATAGATTTCTACAAGAGAAGATTTGAAGGGAAATATTATAATTAATTCATAATAAGATTATTTTAATAAAAATAGAGTAAAACGTGAATTTTCAATTAATAGTAGAAGTCAATAATTTATTAATTACTTGATAATAGTTTTTTAAATAATGAAGCATGTGTTTCCAGGACTAAATGCACATTAGAATCATCTGGGCAAGTTATTAAATATATGTAGCCCTAAGATTCATCTCAGAGTATTGGAAAAAGAATTTAGATTTGGGGTCCAGGAATCAAAACTCTTAGAGAGCTCGGTGCAGTTTTTTTTGTCTTTTGTTTGTTTGTTTTTAAATGCAGCAGTCAGGTAAACATTTATATACAGCTTAGCACAGCTCCCAATTGTTCTGGAAAATAGCCAATCAAATCTCTCAAAGAAATGAAGATCCTCCCTGTACTATGTAACTGATATTTTTTTTCCTTATCTTTTCCTTGGCAATTGATAGGGGTGTGGGAAAATAAAATTGTGACTGTTGTGTATGACTTAAAAAGTTCCCAGAAGATAACAAGTCACAGTAGGGGCAAGAACATATAGTGTCTTCAAAGATTCCAAAAAAAATGATGTCATTCTTTTCTGCTCCCTATTTAAAATTTGAGTGAATATTGATTAAAATTTGAGTGAATATTGACTGTCCTTTAAGGTCTCATATGAGTTCAACAAACAAAAAATGTGCAAATGGGCATCACTATTGATCTCACATGAAATGAGGTAAGAAATTTGTGATTTATGATCACAGTGGTTAATGTTTCCTATCCCAGAACAGCTTCCTCCTTTGAGGCTGCCACCTGGTTGTGATTTGAGAGATTGGTGGTAGGTTATGGGTAGACAATTCTGGTTTTGCCCAAGATCAAATAAACACTGGTATTTACATGAATGCTGCTCAGGGAATAAAGATTAGCAGTACATTAGCTGACTGGACAAAGCTACTACAACAAATAGAGCCAAGAATCTGTGAAGATGCAAAACTCTAGAATCTTACCTAGGTAAATTACATGTGTCATGGAGGTTTCTTGTATAGATTATTTCACCACCCAGGTATTAAGCCTAGTACATGAATTTTCCTGATCCTCTTCCTCCTACCACCCTTCACCCTCCAACAGGCCCTAGTGTGTGTTGTTCCCCTCTATGTGTCCATGTGTTCTCATCATTTAGCTCCCACTTATAAGTGAGAACACACAGGACTTGGTTTCCTGTTCTTGCGTTAGTTTGCTAATGATATTGGCCTCCAGCTCCATTCATGTTCCTGCAAAGGACATGATCTCGTTTATTTTTATGGATAGATAGTACTCCATGGTGTATATGTTCCACATTTTTAAGCCAGTCTGTTGTTGATGGACATTTCAGTTGATTCCATATCTTTGCTATTCTGAATAGTGCTGCAATGAACATACGTGTGTCTGTGTCTTTATAAAAGAACGATTTATGTTTCCTTGGCTATATACGCAGTAATGGGATTGCTGAGTCAAATGGTCTTTAGTCTTTGAGGAATCACATCACTATCTTTCACAATGGTTGAACTAATTTACACTTCCACGAATAGTGTATAAGCACTCGTTTTTCTCCACCACCTTGCCAGCATCTGTTATTTTTTGACATTTTAGTAATAGCCATTCTGACAGGTGTGGAATTGTATCTCATTGTGGTTTTGATTTGCGTTTATCTAATGATCAGTGATGTTGAGCTTTTTTTCATATGCTTGTTGACCACATGTATGTCTTCTTCTGAGATGTGTCTGTTCATGTCCTCTGCCTGCTTTTTAATGGGGTTGTTTTTTTTTCTTGTAAATTTGTTTAAGTTCCTTATAGATGCTGAATATTAGACCTTTGTCAGATGCATAGATTGCAAAAATTGTCTCCCATTCTGTAGGTTGTCTGCTTACTCTGTAGATAGTTTCTTTTGCCATGAAGAAGCTCTTGAATTTAATTAGATCTCATTTGTCAATATTTGCTTTTGTTCAATTGATTTTGGCATCTTCATCATAAAATCTTTGTCCATGCCTATGTCCTGAATGGTATTGCCTAGGTTGTATTCCAGGTTTTTATAGTTTTAGGTTTTACATTTAAGTCTTTAATCCACCTTGAGTGAAATTTTGTATATGGAATAAGGAAGGTGTCCAGTTTTAATCTTTTGCATATGGCTAGCCAGTTATCCCAGCACCATTTTTAAATAGGTAATCCTTTTCCTATTGCTTGTTTTTGTCAGGTTTGTCAAATATCAGATAGTTTTAGGTGTGCAGTCTTATTCCTCCATTCTCTATTCAGTTCCATTGCTCTATGTGTCTGTTCTTGAACCAGTACCATGCTGTTTTGGTTACTGTAGCCCTTTAGTATAGTTTGAAGTCAGGTAGCATGATGCCTCCAGCTTTGTTCTTTTTGTTCAGAATTTGTTTTGGCTATTCAGGCTCTTTTTTTGCTCCCTATGAGGTTTAAGATAGCTTTTTCTAATTCTGTGGAGAATGTCAATGGTAGTTTAATGGGAATAACATTGAAACTCTAAATTGCTATGGGCAGTATGGCCATTTACATGATATTGATTCTTCCTATCCATAAGCATGAAATATTTTTCCATTTGTTTGTGTAGTGGATTTCTTTGAGTAGTGGTTTGTAGTTCTCGTTGTACAGATCTTTCACTTACCTTGTTAGCTATATTCATAGGTATTTTTTCTTTTTGTGACAATTATGAATGGGAGTTCGTTTGTGATTTGGCTCTTGACTTGACTGTTGTTGGTGTATAGGAATGCTAGTAATTTTTGCATATTGATTTTATATCCCAAGATTTTGCTGAAGGTGCTTATCAGCTTAAGAAGCTTTTGAGCTGAGACTATGGGGTTTTCTAGATATAGGAAATGTCATCTGTGAACAGGGATAGTTTGACTTCCTCTCTTCCTATTTGAATGCCCTTTATTTTTTTCTCTTGCCTGATTACTGTGGCCAGAACTTCCAATACTAGGTTGAATGGGAGTGATGAGAGAGGGCATCCTGATCTTGTGCCAGTTCTCATGGGAAATGCTTTCAGCTTTTGCCTGTTCAGTGTAATGTTGGCTGCGGGTTTGTCATATGTGGCTCTTATTATTTTGAGGTATGTTCCTTCAATACCTAGTTTATTGAGAGTTTTTAACATGAAGGGATGTTGAATTTATTAAAAGTCTTTTCTGCATCTATTGAGATAATCAGGTGGTTTTTGTCATCAGTTCTATTTATGTGATGAATCACATTTATTGATTTGCGTATGTTGAACCAACCTTGCATCCCGGGGATGAAACTTACTTGATTGTGGTGGATAAACTTTTTGATGTGCTGATTGATTAGGTTTGTCAGTATTTTGTTGAGGATTTTTGCATTGATGTTCATCAAGGGTATTGGTCTGAAGTTTTCTTTTTGTCTTACATCTCTGCCAGGTTTTGGTATCAGGATGATGCTGGCCTCATAGAATGAGTTAGGGAGGAGTCTCTCCTCCTGAAATTTTTGCAATAGTTTCAGTAGGAATGGTACCAGCTCTTTGTACATCTTGTAGAATTCAGCTATGAATTTGTCTGGTTGTAGGCTTTTTTTTTTTGGTTGGTAAGCTTTTTCTTACTGCCTTAATTTCAGAACCAGTTATTGGTGTGTTCAGGGATTCAATTTCTTCCTGGTTCAGTCTTGGGAGGGTCTATGTGTCTAGGAATTTAACCAATTATTCTAGATTTTCTAGTTTGTATGAACACAGTTGTGTATAATATTCTCTGATAATTGTTTGTATTTCTGTGGGGTCAGTGGTAACGTCCCACTTATAATTTCTGATGGTGTTTTATTTGAATCTCCTTTCCTCTTTATTAGTTTAGCTGTGGTCTCTCTATTTTATTATTATTTTTTTCAAAATCTAACTTCTGGGTTTTAGATTGTTTTTCATGTCTGTATCTCCTTCAGTTCTCTTCTGATTTTGGTCATTTCTTGTATTCTGCTAGCTGTGCAATTTGTTTGCTCTTGATTCTCTAGTCCTTGTTAGGTTGTTAATTTGAGATCTTTCTAGTTTTCTGATGTGGGCATTTAGTGCTATAAACTTCCCTCTTAACATTGCCTTAGCTGTGTCCCAGAGATTCTGGTATGTTGTGTCTTTTATCTCATTAGTTTCAAAGAACTTCTTGATTTCTGCCTTAAATTCATTATTTACCCAAAAGTTATTCAGGAGCAGGTTACTCAATTTCTGTGTAACTGTAGTTTTGATTGAATTTCTTAGTAGTCTTGATTTCAAATTTGATTGCACTGTGGTTCAAGAGACTACTTTGTTTTTAGTTTTTCTGCATTTGCTGAGGAGTGTTTTATTTCCGATTATGTGATCAATTTTAGAGTAAGTGCCATATGGTGATGAGAAGAATGTATATTCTGTTGATTTTTGGTGGAGACGTAACTCTAGAATCTTATTTTTCCCACAAACAGCAATCTAATGAGGGTGTATTTCTCATTGGTTGCCACCCTTTCACTTGGTGATCCAGACACTAGAACACTTTTTGTCTTATCACTCTGCCATCCTTGAAAGCCCCTCATCGTTGCCATCCAGCTGGCAGAATGGCGAACAAGTCAGTACTAAAAGTGAGACAACAATTAGAAGTAAGGAAGGCTCTAAAACATGATTTTTGGCTGGATAGCCAATAGTAGATAACTGTTTCTACCATGAGATATGAAAGACCTAGCCTGGTCTTTTTCGACATCTTTAAATCTTCATTTTATTACACTGAGAAAAGTCCAAATTGACACTAGCTCTATGAAGAATGCCACCTCAATAAGTATAGACTAAAAACTTATGAAATTAATTAGAAAAATAAAAGAATGAATCCTTTAATTGAAAAAATAGACAAAGGACCCAAATTCACAAAAAAAGACAATAAATAGTTTTTAAAATAGTTTCAGTAAAACCACAATATGCAATTTGCTATTTCTCCCCTTCTCCCCAAACTGGCAAAGCATTTAACTCAGTAATATTCTTTGTCAATAAAATTTTGCTATCCCTTCCACCTTTTGCTATTGGACTTTGAAGAAAGTAAACTTTCTCTTTTTTGCTTTATGAAAAATAACTTGGAAATATGTATGTTTAGCCTTAAAACAATGTGTACTCTTTGACTCAGTAAATTCACTTGCAGCCACATACCCTAGGGAAATCAACAGAGATAGGAATCATGATTTATGAATAAGGACATTCATTTCATCATTATTTATAATAATGAAAAATTGGTGGAAAACTTTAGCTATAGTGGAATAACTAAATAAATTACAGTATAGCCATACGGTGAGCTGTCACTCAGTGACTCCATAATATATTTCAGAAAAGTTATACACACAAAAAAGTCGCCACAATACAATGTTAATTTTAAGCAGGTGAGCCGCAAAACTATATAGATAGATAGATAGATAGATAGATAGATAGATAGATAGATAAGTATCATTTTGGTGAATAGAACAATGAAAACAAAAAAATGCAAATTAAAATATATAGAAAAAAGTCTAAAAATGTTATGTCACAATATTAATAGCAATTACAATTGTAATTGTACTTAATTACAAGTTAATTATTTACAATTATTTTCTAGATTTTAATATAATAAGTGACAAACCTTTTCTCTTTTGTAGTTTCCCAGAATTTCTACAGCTAATATGGATTATTTTACCATTTTAAATATTCTGTGAAAGAATAAAATATAACATTTTATAGTGTGATGAATTTGAAATAGACTTTAGATGTTATATATTCAAAACTTTTATTGAATGTAATAATGCCCATCATACTAAATTAAATGGTTACTGACTAATGTTAATCATCATAAGTTGTTTCTTTTAAGTTAGATAATCACTTCTGTATGTAAGCGAGCAGTCAGGAAACCAGTAGCCAGAACCAGGGAACTAGCAGTTCACTTTTTTAAAATTTATTTTAAGCCTATTCTTTTTCATTAGTTAAGTCCTTTCAAATGATTATATTTTTTTCTCACCAAAGAAATATTTGAACACAAATTGAATATAATTAATAATTTACAATGAATATTTTCATTAGCAGATTGGATGTTTATAGACAGGAATTTAAGATATGTTTTCTTCTCTCTCTCCTTCTCTCTTTTTACTAAATGAAAACTGTCGAAAACTGCAGTGCCTATATAATAGGAACACCTATTTCTTAGTTTTGGAGATGTTGACTTTTTTGAAAAGCCATTTTTTATATAGAATTTCAGAAGATGCTTTTAGATAACTCTATTCTATTTGTTTTGAAAAGGTGCCTCTAAAGTAATCTATTATAAAGTATGTAGTATTCCAAAAGCCATAGCTAGTTGCCTAGCAACGCACTTGGTTATGTCATATAATGAAAGCAATATGATAAAATGCTGTTTTTCAGGTATTAATTTTTAAACACATTTCTAACCTAAAAGACTGTATTTTATGGATGGAAATTTTTGAGAAATGGGTCTTGTAAAAACAAAATAAAAGAGAGTCAATACCACACTAATTGACAGGCTTTTTCTTAATGAAACAATATTAAAATTTGAACCCAACCGTAAGGATTTGAGCACTTCTTGCCAGGCCCCCAGGCACTACCTTGTGCTCCCTGAAGCACTCGCTACATTAAGAGCCACAGTAAGCGGATAAAATTGCACATCTGTGAAGGGGACTTAATGGCGTTATGACATTCACGAAACACACAGGGTGTCTTAAATGTATCAGAAAACATCTAACTTTGTAGAAGTTCTTTATTGTTTTAAATGTCAAAACTGTTAGAGCAGGAACATTTTAAAAGCTAAATTTAAATCCTAGAATAAAAATCAGAAGAATCAACTCTTGGATTTTTTTGTTTGTTTTGTGTTTTTAAAATTCATTGCTATTTTTTCTTTCCATCTCTAAGTGTTAGTTGAAAAATTCCACACCTCCTAATTTTTTGTCTTTACTATTTCCCACAAGCCTGGACTTCCTTCTTCCACTGTCTTTGCATGTACGTGTGTGTGTGTGTGTGTGTGTAGTTGTGTATGGTGGTGGTCATGGGGCATGGTGGGAAAGTTCATAAAAGATGAGAGAATCTCTTAAATAAAATACTTTTAGGCCAGGAGCGGTGGCTCATGCTTGTAACCCCAGCACTTTGGGAGGCCAAGGCAGGTGGATCACCTGAGCTAAGAAGTTCGAGACCAGCCTGGCCAACATAGTGAAATGCTGTCTCTACAAAAAATACAAAAAATTAGCCAGGTGTGGTGGTGGGCACCTGTAATCCCAGCTACTTGGGAGGCTGAGGCACGAAAATCACTTGAACCCAGGAGGCAGAGGTTGCAATGAGCCAAGATCGGGCCACTGCACTCCAGCCTGAGCAACAGAGCGAGACTCCTTCTCTAAAAAACAAAAAAACAAAAACAAAAACAAAAACATTGAATCAGCAGTTGAAAATATGGTTCTTCCAGACATGTTTGTTTTTGAGAGCTTAGAATTTAAACTTAGGCTACTGGTTTGAACCTGTCCTTTTATCTGATTTCTATTCCTTTGACACTTAACAGTTATTGGCAAGCTGCTGTCCATTATACTTTCATGTTCCAAGATGTTGTTATTATCAGCAAGGGGTGGAAATGACAGGCAAGGCAAATTCCTGGCCATCAGTCATTTTAATGCTTTATTCACTGGTAATCTAGCCTTTAGTTTGATGTTACTGTTGCTACCAGGAGAGCCAATTTTTATTAAAGGCCCTACCCTCTCTTTCCGTCTTACAACGAGTTGGTCATAAAAGTCCTGGGGCACAGATAATGCTATGCATTCAGCAAAGAATTTCATCACCAGAGGACTTCATGTTTTAACCCCTTAATCTAGGTGGGCCACAGAAGTGATGCTTTCCACTGGCATGAGGGTGAAAGTGGGGTGTACCATTTGCAATTTGACACAGTAAAAATCCTTGTCTTATGCATCAACATTGTAGATTGAATATTGAGGATGGTGGAATCCAAGATACAGGTGGCCTGGATCCCTGAGGCTAAGTGAACACTGAGTTGCAAGTCACCAGGAAAATTGCCCAGCCAGAAACATCCATGTTTTGTTTTGCATGAAAAATAACTTTTATTGTGTCAAGTCATTTAGATTTGGAGAACATTTTTTGTGATAACCATAGGAGTTACAGATGCTGGCTAATATAGGCCCATTCACTTTGTGCTTACATAACTAGATTAAGTCTGATGTTTAGGCCTGCATACTATTATCTGCAGCAGCATAAGTCCTGTATATTCCCAAATATCTATTCTATGGGTTTACTTCTCACTCTTCCATAGCATCTCATCTATAAATCTTTCCAAAATTATCCATTTGTTATAAAAATTGCTTATTTCTTTCCCAAAGAAAAGTAGGCTATTGATATTCATTTTCACATTTGTATGGAATTTTTCTAAGAATTCAGCATTAAGGTAATATATACAGACTCTCAGCTAGATGTGAGGGTATGGCAAGGAAATCACTGATCATATTAGGAGGCAATATTTAAGGAGATTTGGGAGCATAAGAAGCCAGGTATCATTGTTGTATCTTCCATACTCCTCTACGTGACAAAATAGTGCATTTTGGAAATGTTATTTGTACCCCTTGCTGTTGTTACTAGTTTTCTTTCCCTTGTATTACCTTCCCCAATCCACCCTCCTTGACCATTTTGGATACTGCCTATTTTGGCGAGGAAGAAATGCATAGATTTTAAAAAAAGAATGAGAATATAAAGAGTAGGGAGAAACAGAAAGGACTCCAGTCAAAGACATTATATTTTGGGGTAAACATGATAAAAGTGATGACTTAGAGCAAGACTTTTTGTCTCTGAGATTTGTAAAGGTTTCTAGTCTGGGAGTCAGGAAAGATCTAGAGGAAACAAGAATTTTGTAAGTCCCATAGGATCTTTGATATAAGATCAGAGGAGAGCTGGGTCCCCAAGAATATGGCTTCACAATATACGTACAAAGACCCAGCTTTAGATAGCCTTAAGAAATTCTGAGAAAAGTACAAATGCAGCATAACAGTGATCATGCACACAATAGTGAAATGCATGACGTAGAACACGATGTGTTTAGGAAGACAGCTGCATAGGATGTTCTGCACATGGCAAATAAACTCCATTTGTTTAAGAACAGCAGAGAAGTGGGAGTAGGAAAGGTTTCTCTACAACATATTAGAATTTTCACTAAAACTGCAAAATGCTACCTGTTTACCAGATCGATTGAAGAGCTGCAAGAGCTAAAAAGCTGAAAATTGTAGAACACTAAGAATTGGCCACACAGGAAGATTTAACTCTTCGTTGATGCCTGACAGGTTACATTGAATAAATGTAATGAATTCAATTGATAATTCTATTTCAACTCCACCACATAGCTTGTTATTATACAAAGACTCAGGATTTTGAAATCAGTTTCAATAACAAGGATGTAGAACACAAAAAGAAATAAGATTATTTTCTGCAGAACAGTGAAGTGGAGCTTTATATTCCAAGTTAATTCAGAAATGAAAATTAAATTATACTTACCATCCACTTGAGTTTCTTACGTAGAATTATAATGGCTGTACTAAAATATGCTTACATAGATCCACTTTCTGAAACCTTACTTCTTGGCTTATGTTAATGCTTCAGGGATGCTTAAGGTTTGTTTTGACCTCTCTGTTTTCAGTAGAGTAGTTTGTTAGGCATTTTGAGTCTATCCATCATTTACCTACATCCTTCCAGATGAGTTATAATGCATTAAGTGTTTACTCTGAACCTTCATACTAACTGTGGTCTCATAACTCATCCTGTCTCACTAATTGATGTCAAAAGTAGTTCTTTGGTGACTGTGAAGCTCCATGAAGACAATTATGTTATGTGAAGCTTGTGGGAGCTCAAGAGTTTCACAAATATGGGGGAGATATATTTATAGCAAAATAATCAAGGGAGTTGTGTCAGAGTTTTTCCCCACCCCCAAAATCTGATATAATATTTAAATGTGGCTAAAGAAAGACAGCAGTTTGAATAAATTTTGACAAAAATTCCCTTGACAAAGTCAATACTCCTCACTCACGGTGGTTGATACTGTTCCTGATGCTTTCATAATGTGTTTGGGAGGATTGATAATTCACTCAATGGATATTTATTTTGTATATCCTCTGTGAAAGATGCTGTTCTTGGGGCTAGAAACATAAAAATGAAGACAGTATACAAAGTCCTGCTGTCATGAAGCTTATAATGTAGTGTTGAGAGAACAAAAATGAAAGAAGTAAAAGGTGGGAAGCAATAATGTTTATAAAAAGAAAGGAAGAATGAAGAGAAAGCAAGTGGTATATGGTTTTCTTTATCGGATGGTCAAGAAAAACATATTTGAGGAGCTGGCCCTTTCTTGATATTTATAGGAAATTGGAGCCCAAGTCACATAAATATACTGGAAAAGGCATTATGGGAGAAGAAAAAAAAATAGTAAGTGTAAAACCCAGACATGGTAGTGTGCCTAAGCCTGCTGGAGGAATGGCAATAACACCAGAGAAACTAGAGCTAAATTGTGGTGGGGGAAAGAGGTAATTAAATCATAGTGGTTATGGAATCTAGATCATATAAAGCTTTTAAGGAATTAAGCTTTTACTATGAGTTTGGTGGGAAGCTGCTGGAGTGTTGTAAGCAAGGGAAGACCATAATCTGATTTATGTCTTGACAATATTACTCATGGCCTAAAGAAGACACAGGCAGAATTGGGGAGAATAGTTAGGAAGCTACTTCAACGAACCAGGAAATAGAAGATGCTGCCTTGGGCTGAAACAGGAGCAGTGAAAATGGTGGAAAATATTCTGTTTCTGCATTTATTTTAAGGTAAAGCTAACAAGATTTGGTGGTGTAATGAAGAAAGTGGGTGAGACCAAAAGGATTTTGCCTAGACAACAAGATACATGAAGTTGTCATTTCCTGGAATGGGGAAGACTGAAGGAGGGGCAGGTTGTAGCAAAGGTTGAATTATATTTTTTATATGCTAAATTTGAGATTTATAGTCTTGAATATTACGTATTAAAGAGAAAATGTTGAACAGGCAATGAGTTAGAAGTTCATTAGACAGTTCTTAGTTGCAGATGCAAATTTGGGCATTTCTAAGCATCAAATTGGTAATTAAAGTCATGGGACAAGATAATATCACCTAAGAACCTTAAGTAGTATAGATAGTGTAGATAGAGAAGATATCTAAAGACATATTCCTGGGACACTGTAATATTTAGACATAGGAATAATAAAGATACAGAATAGAAAAGTAAGGAGCAGGAGACAGTGATATAAAGAAAAACTAATAAAAGAGTATGGTATCCAAGAAACCAAATGACAAAAAAAGCATTTTAAGAATATTGCAGTGATGAAATATAGACGATAGATTAAGGCAGAAGTGGATTAAAAATTGACAAATAGATTTAGCCAACGTGGAAATCATTGATAACTTTTATAACCACAACTCTAGGAGTTGGAGATAAGACGTTAATTGGTGCAGATTCAAGAAAGAAGGAGAAGAATGGAACTAGAAGTGTTTCAATTTAAAATAGAATAGAAGATCGAAAAGGTGTGTAAAGGAAAATTAAAGATAAAAGAGGTAAATTTTTAAGATACAAAATAATTTTTATGTATTTTATAAATATATATGAATATATATTATAACAAGTTGTAATACATATTTAATATAATTAATAATATCTATAATATGTATGCACAAGATTGATCAGGTTGAAGGATGAAAATAAAATCAATGATCCGTGAGTGACCTTGAAGAGAATTGGTGTCTGGATGGATTGGTGAGTTAGCTTAGGTAAGATAATAAGAGTTCTACCAAGGAGGGAAGGCAATGAAAAACCTGCGCACAGATACAATGAGGTCGACAGATTTGATGGGGGTAGGTTGTAATAGCTTTCTATTGGCATCTTTATTTTCTCAGTAAAATAAACCAAGATTATCAGGTGAAATCGTGGTGGGAGGAATGTTGAAAGTTGAGAATAGCACAGGTATGAAGCAGTCAGCTAATAAGAGAGGATGTACCTCCTGGAGATATGCAGTAACATTTTGGGCTAGCACTGAGACTGAGATTTCGCCATGCAAAGAGAGACCAGGTAACACAAGGTAGCACAGTATTCCCTTTCTTTAAAAAAAATTATTTTCTGGAGACATGCTCAGTTGTTTAGTTCCCATAGCAGAAAGATGGATTGAACTAGACACATCAGTATGACTGAGGGAGAGGGGGGAAGGGTGTGGAGGCATATATTGGCTAAGATAGTCTAAGCTGCTCTAAGTAGACTCTTAATATAATGGTTCAACCAAAATAAAATAATTTGTTTCTCATACACATATCAGGTTGGTAAGTGTGTCTTTCCCATTAGATGATTCAGTGGTCTTGACTTATTTATTTGCTTATTTATTAATGATTCTAATTAGGTCAAGGGGAAGAAAAGAAAACAAAAACCAATTAAAAAATCATTTCAGCAGTGGGACACATCACATTCTCTCACATTCTATTGGGGAGAGCTAATCATATGACCACACTTACTACCAGTATACCTAGGGAAGGTAATTCCTGGGTGGATACTTGTTTTTCAGCTACATGTTTGTTACTCTAGAAGGGTATAATAAATTTTCAAAGACTTCTACTTATCTACCTCTGCCATACTGATTATAAGGATGGGTATGGAACTGTACAAGATATAGGGAAAAGTGGGACTCTAAGGGGTTATTGAGCACAGTTAAATGGATTGGAAAACTGGATGGTAATGAAAAAAATGTTGGAATTGGGCTCCTAGAGGTACTGGCCCCCAAAATATGATGTGTTAGTCAGCAAGTAGGATACTTTCAAAGATGAAGTAATACTCAAAGCCAGTTAACCAGCCGACTTCTGTGTTACTCTGTTCTCACATTGCTATAAAGAAGTACCTGAGACTGGATAATTTATACAGAAAAGAGGTTTAATTGGCTCATCGTTCTGCAGGATATACAGGAAGCATGATGCTGGCATCTGCTTGGGTTTTTGGGAAGCCTCAGGAAACTTACAATCATGGCAGGAGGTGAAGGGGCAGAGGGGTGTCACATGCCCACAGAAGGAGCAAGAGAGAGAGGGGGGAGGTGCAACACACTTTTAAACAACCAGATCTCATGGGAACTCACTTGCTACCATGAGGACAGTACTGAGAGGGAAGATGTAAACCATTTAGGAGAAATCCACTCCCACCATGCAATTATCTCCCACCAGTCCCCACCTGCAACACTGGGAATTACATTTTATTATGAAATTTGGGTGGGGACACAGATCCAAACTATATGAACTTCCAATCTGTATGACTCATAAAGCTAGTGTTGAGTAATCCTAGGGGAACACAGCATCAGAACAGATAACCAATTCTGGTGCTAACTCTTGAACTGATAATATGAGTTCTGGGAACAAATTTTGTATCTTCTCTGAATTGTAATTTTCTCTTATAAAATGAAAATATTAAAAGTGATCCCACTTGGTTGTTGGAAATTAAGTGAGAGTGTATATATGCCATAAACTATAAAATTGTTACTGTTTATTTTTTCATGTTTCTAGTGTCATTTCAGGACACAGATAGCTCCTATGGTTTAAAAGGCTTGTAAGCTCTAGAGTGGAATAAGGGTTGTTTCTGAATTTTTATGTATCTTCCCTGATTATGGAAGAATATGCAATGTCTTTTCCAAAAGCTGAGTCAGAATATTAGCATAGTAAATGGAGAATACAGGACGGGGTAAGGTAGGATTATATTTCTCCAATGCAAAACTCTGTCCACTTTCTTAGAAAGAGCAATTCATTTATGAGGTTTGGATTTTCTCCTTAGGTATAATATGTCAATATTAAGTTCAAATGAGGTTAAAATACTTTTTTAAATAAATCGTATTTTCTCCATTTGTCATAAAATAAAACTAGTAAGCTGTTATAAAGTAGAATTGACATTTCCAACTTCATGATACATAGGAAAATACATGCACCTAAATTTGAGCCATGGTAAGAAGTAAAAGAACCAAGTATGTACTTGTGTCCTCTCCACTTAAAGAAAAATAAATAAAGGTATTTGAAATTCCTCCTTCTCTTTCTTCTCCATTGCATGAGGAATTCTGTGTATTCTGTACATCTTTGACAATAAAAACAAACTAATCAACTAACAAACCTAGAGAAGATTGAAGATTGAGAGACTATCAGAGTTTCCATTGTAAAAGAGGAGAGAATTTAGAGCAGAATATAATAAAATTTGCAGAGGAGAAATAACGGGAGAAAGAGAGTTAAGAGGCTATCAGAATTCCACTGGATTTTGATGAGAGATTTTAAGGGATTTCTAGAAGTGGGAGGAGATACATATTGAGGATATATAAGCATTTGTGGCTTGAATATGAAGGTAGTGCTATGATGATAGAAAGTAAAAGTGGTGGCAGAGGTGGAGATTGTAAATGGTGTGTACATGTGATACTTTAGAGAGAACTGGCTTAGAGGTCCGTGATTTGGGGTCTGATTTGATGAGGGGAAAAGGGCACATGCTCTTCCTTCTGTCTGAAATACCCTCACTATTCAACCCTTTCTCCCTCTTCACCCCTTTTTTTTCACTCTCTTATGTATTTCCCAATCTTCAGATCTAAATTTAGTCATCACTTCCTCAGGTCAGCCTTCTCAGGTGCCATGGTCTTAAATGTTATCACAGAATCCCATTGATGGCCTCTTCCAGACTAGCTATTATCCTTATTATTTTATTAAAATACATCTCTTTCGCTAGACTGTGAGCTACCTGAGAACAGGGACTCTCTTTTCATTTTGCTCAGTGTATTACGCAGTACGTGTATACAGTGTATAGTCAATAAAAATGTGTTCAAGAAATTAATGATAAAAGATTTTCAAAGACATCTTTGTGTCTTTGGTAAGATATGGGTGTTGTTTGCTAGGATAGAGCAGGAAAGGACCAGGAGGTGAGAGAAAGACTTTAAATTCACTTTTGCTCGTGATGAGTTTGAGATGCCTATGGCCCATGCAAGTGGCAATGTTGAGTCAGTTCTCAGGTGTTGTGAGGGTGTGTTTTAAATGCCAAAATAGATAATGTATAAAATCTACTCAGTTGGAGCAAAATCTAGGAAAATAAAGACTAAAAAAGAGTGAGCAGACAGAAAGGTAGGAGGAAAGTTAGAAAAGAACATTTTCACAGAAGCAAGGCTGAGAAGAGGGCAGAAAAATTAACTGACATTCCCTCACTCATAAGTGGAGCTGAAGCCTAGGCAGTTTAGGTGCTGCAGCTTCTTAACATCCAGTCTGTACTTAGCAGTAGAGCAATGTTAATGCTTAACCAGAGTTTCCAACAGATGAAGAAGTTACTTCTCCTATTTTTATTCATCTTTATGTGAATCTGCACCCTATAATTTTGCCAGATATGAAATAGCCAGAGACCTGAGTAAGCAATCATTTAAATGTACATCTGAACCAAATGAAAACCTGAGAAATTAGAGTATAAAATATTACCTTGGAATATTTCTGCATGTATTAGCAGAAGAAATGGTTTCAGTCTAATTTGGATAACTTACTAGTGCAATGCAATGTAATTTGTTAGGTTGAAAGCCAGAGATCTTTTTTTTTTTCATCAGAAACCTATAAATGACAAAGTGATGATTTAGGCAATATATTTGTTAAATTGATGTAGCTAAACTTTTTGTTTTATGTTTGGTAATGTCTTGAATTGTGCTTCACTGTCTCTTTAAACTAACTGAAAATATTCCTCTGTTATTGTCCAAGCAAAATTTAATTCCTTATACAGCATTTTAAATGTTAATCAGAGACAAAGCCAGCACTTGCCAAGAGGGGCTATGCTCTAGAAACTAACATTTACACTGCACTTTTCATTTGAAAAGCCATTTAGGAACACAAATTAATCTTTACAACACTGCTGAGAAGTAGTTAATGACAGGAAGGATGATCATTACTCCCATATTACAGATGAGTAAAACTACACTGTAAGTTTAGCGACCAAATTAAAGTTATTACTCATGTGGCAAATCATTTATGACTATCCCCATCTGATATTTCATGCTTCAGGTTTTTTTAATGCATAATCATCTCTTGGATGAATAACTGTATTGCTCCCAGGTCTTTAAGGGAAAAAATACTGAAGTAATAAGACAAGGCGCATGGAGTTTGGTCAGCACACGATGGAATATCATTACCCTCTACTGCACACATAGTGACAGAGAAAACTTATACATCACTGATGTACTTCATCACTTCCCATACAGACATCATATTCAGTTAAGTAGGGAGCTCTCTGTCAACAAACTTGACATGCTCACCTAGGGAATGTCACAACCTTCCCCAAAATCAATATTTAAGTTATGATGGACCGACAGCTTCACAGATGAGTGAGTGTCCCTTGATTTTTACCTTTTTTTTGCTGCAGAACAGCGAAAAGTGCTCAAGGCATGAACAAACAAATTTAATTAAGCTTAAGGGATATGGTTGAGTAATGTAAATCCGGAGCAAACGAAGTCATGGAGCATTAAAGAACAGCTTAATGAAATTCTGATCAACAAGAAAAAAATGAAGAGCTGCTTCTACTGATTCAATAAAGTTGGTTCTTAGTGATTTAGGAAAGCAAATGTTCACTTGTAAGTGGTTACTTTTGAGAGTAATTTCCTAGACTCTTTAGACTGATGCATATCTTGAGAATTTCTATAGTTTCTAATATATTTGAAAAATTGCTGCTGGTAATTTTTTTCTTTCTTCTCTGGTCTATAAAATGATTTATAACAGGCTCCAGAAATGGAAAAGAAAAACATTTTAAAAGTTTAGTGGGAAAGCAGGAAGACTAGGGTTATCAGAAAACACAAGTTGCCCAGCTTCAGAAGTTTTGACAGATGTCATTCTCTGGGAAAACTTTTCTTTTGTGAGGAAAGTATCTCGTCTGATGAAATCGGGTTCCTCTAACTCACCTCTTTTCTGACCCATTCTTCTGTTCTCTGACCACTCCTTTTAGACTCTCATCTTCCTGGGGCTGTCACATTAGCCAATTCTTTGGGTTAAGACTTTCGCAAACTACATTAAATGGAAAAGGTTAAAGCATCCATGAACTAATTTAAATTACAAATGGTATTATTAATTTAAAATTTAGTTCAAGTTGACCCATGAGTCAGGTGGGAAGCCTTCCTGAACAGGGAGTATGGCAAGAAAGTTTTAATGGGAGAGAAAAAAGAGTGGGAAAGTGGACCCTAACATGCAAGATCTGCAGGATGCTAGTGTTTTCTGTTCAGAAATTACAGTTTCTCTAATTTTAAATTATAAAGCTGACTTTACTCTGTGGAAAACAATAAAGGTGAGATACACAGATAGAGAGAGAAGAGAAACAGAAACATTGATTTATCGAAAAGAATAAAGATTGATCCATAAGAAAATATCTAAATAATAAACAAGATTATGTTTACATTCAACTGTAAGTATAGACTTTTCCCTTTTTGGATTACTTCACTGCTTAGAAGAAAAATACATAGAATAGATATTTAACTTCATTATCATATACACCGGAAAAATAAAGTTAGAAATCTAGAAAAACTAAGATGTCCAGCTGTTTCCATTCTTCTAATATAAATCCAAGTCAGGAAGTTGAAAAAAAGTAAAAAAGAAGGCAGTGACTCATGTAAATGTCACAAAGTTTGATGCTTAATGACATATATTCATGTGCAAATGCTTTTTTGAAATTTAGGTTTGGTTAAAATTTTCCAATGCAGTATCAATTAGATATAGAAAATTAGAAGGAAAATGCATAATAGGGATTCTGATTTTGGAGATATTTTTCTAAGTTATCAGCAGAAGTTTAAATCCATCGTCCTTGTATTTTTCTATTATTCCATCTATTCTTTCTTTTATTTCTTCATTGATTCAATAAAACTTTTTGAGTATGTAACATATCAGATGCGGAGCTAGGCACTAACGTCATACTTATTCAATTATACAAAGGTAGGACAGTTTAATAGGTCGATTTCTATAAAAATAGGTTAGAAAAAAGTCTAACTTATTTTTGTATTTTGTCTTTTCATTTATTCTTTTCTTTACCATCTTGGACAAGTTATTCAATATTTTAGATGTTTAGTCCTTTTTCTACAAAATGAGGAAATAATAGAGCTGCTCAGTACCTAGCATACAATAGACACGTGGCACAGATTAATGTCATTTAGTTTTAAAGCATACGTTTCAGCAATTCTGAAGATGTACATATTTAAACTCAGTTTACCCCCAAAGGGTTTATATACCTAAATTTTATAATTTTTATCTATCTCAGTTTAGTTCTGTGTCCTTTCCTCCTTGTAAGTGGTTTCAAGTGTAAGGCACTTGGAAGATAAGTAGGGAGTTCAAGACAAATTCATGTTTCAGGGTGTTTGGAGGTATGGGCAATAAAACTTATCTCCACTGGGTGATGAATTCATTGTATAATTCCTCAAATTCTCTATTTCCTATTGTCTTTGGAAAGAACCTGTGCATTTAGAATTCTAGTTTTTGTGCAACTGCTAGCTGTTTGTCCCAGTTTTTATTTATTTCTTTTTGCTTGAAAAGAAAGTAGTGACAAACATACCAGCTTCCACCATAACAATATTGATTTGGATTCTTTATGATACATATTGTTGCTTCCAGAATCATTATATTCACCCATTAATTCCCAGAAGCAAACTCTCCTACCTTTTTTGAAATGTATCAAGCTATCTACAATGTCACCCAGAGCTGTAATTGTAATTATGGGTAAAAGATTTATGGCTTCAAACCAGTTAGATACATTTGAAGATAAACACAAACACAAACGTGGCACAGTATTAGTGCAATGCCCTGTCTCCTGAGTGCTGCCAAACATCTGTGTTGGAAAGAAAGAAGCAAACACACGACCAGGCCATGCTTTCTCCGTCTCTGCACGTGTGCTGAGATGACACACCAGGGTGTATGCAAACAAATAATGAGAGCATGTTCTGATCAGCACAACTCATTACCCAAATCTCATGTGGATTCTTATTGGCAGTTTTGTTGTCGACATGTGCCTCGCTAGCTCTGTGGTCCTAAACAGAAAGCAAGCTCAAATCTGTGTTAAATGTAATAATATTAGTTTATTTATAGGTATTTGAATGAAACCTTGCAGACAGTTTAGTTACTATTATCTGAAATAATAAAAGATCGACATCAATCTCATTTATAACAGAGCTCATTTCTTTGTTACTTCTAGTTGTGTGGCATAGTGTCTCTGAATATCTTCCCCATGAGCGATGTTTTCTATAGCACAAATTTGTATTACACAAAGCTTTGCACTTGGGTGCTCCACAGATATTGTGTGCTGATGGGGAGAATAAGTCTATTCATCAAGGCATATTCCTGCACCTGGAGTGAATCAGTTTGAGCATATGCCCTTCATCTTCATTGTCAAGTAGAGTAAGCGTTTATTAATTCATATTTATTATGTACTGAAAACTGGGATAAAATAAGGATCAAAACCAAACAAGATTACTGCCTGATGCAGCTGAGGATCTTGCGGGAAAGAAAACTTTAATTATATAATCAAAAACTACAACTTAGAGCTAATAAATGAGAGGTATGAAGTACTAGTTAACTAAGAAAAAAGGAGAAAGAACAGTTAAGGTGGAGGAAACAGCCCTTGTAAAAGTCCTGTGATAAAGGGACTAGAAGAGGACAGCATAACTGTGGTTGAGAGATGGAAGGAGGAACATAACTCAAAATTAGGCTAAGGAAATAGGAACCAAATTGTATATGATATTTTGTTGTGAGAGAAATAGGTAACCATGAAGGATACATCAGTCTAGCAGCTGGGTGTAAACAGCAACGTTGATTAGAAGGAGTGAAGTGTGGATGAAGGTGAACAGTGTGTACTAAGGAAATTGGCTTCACCCCAAAAGTGCTCTGGTCTTTGTCCTAGACTCCTGTCAGTTGATCTCTAAATCCTTGGAATTTCCTGAGTAATAGGATTGTGGAGTGTCTTTGTTATTTACATTGGGTCCCCATGGACCATATCTGATGGTTTTATGATAATAACAGGACCTATAGTGGTATCCTTTGGCCATGTGGTATCAGCCTGACCTTCAGGGAGGAGTGAGGACTGGAGATTGACTTTAACAACATGGGCAGTTAATCAATCAGTCATGCCTATATAATGAAGCCCTAATCGTAACTCTGGACTTCAAAGCTCATGTGAGCATCCTGGGTTGTCAGTACATCATGCATACTGTCACCCATTAATACTGAGAGGGTAACATGTTCTAAGGAGTCTCTGAGAGGACTCTGTTTTATTCAAATCTTCCTTTGGCTGATTTTCTACATCTTTTGCCTGCAATAAATGTAACTGTGAGTATAATAGGTTTATATGAGTTCTTTGCACCTTTTTAGCGAATTATTGAATGTGAGGATCGTTTTGGGTGAAGCCCTTTGATGATTAATTTTATGTGTCAGTTTGGCTGTGCCATCATGCCCAAATATTTGGTGAAACACTATTCTAGATATTTCAGTGAAGGTGGTTTTTGAATGAGATTAACATTTAAATTGGTGAATTTTGAGTAAGGTAGATTATCTTCCATAATGTGAATGGGCCTCATTCTATCAGTTGAGGGCCCTAATAGAACAAACACTGACCTCCCTTGAGCAAAAATAAATTCTGCTAGCAGAGTGCCTTTGGATTTGAACTGCAAACCATGGCTCTTCAGCCTTCTGGCCTGCCTTTCAGAGTTTGGACGTACTAAGCCTCCACAATTGCGTGAGCTAGTTTCTTAAAATCTCTTTCTTGCTTTCTTTGTCTCTCCTTCTCACTCTTTCGTGTGTGTGTGTGTGTGTGTGTGTACACACACTCTATTCGTTCTATTTCTCTGGGAAACCTTGGCTAATATACCCACCAAACTTGCAGTTGGTGTCAGAAATGAGAGTGATCTTGTGTGGACATTTTCTCAAATTTTGTAGGTGGACACTAACTTCTTGCCATAGAGGTCAAAAATCCTGAGTAGACTTGTCAGTCTGGAGGATTGTGCCCTTAACTTCGTAGTTCTAGGGTAACAAGGTAAGAGGAAACTGGATAACAAATTAAGAGGAACTCCCATAGTCTTGGAGAAGATAAAGGGCAAATGGAGATAAATAGATGGATTTCAGAAGTATTTGTTAGAAAAAATCAACAGGAATCAGTGAGGGCAGTGAAGGAGGAAAAGATGTAATATTGACCAAGTCAAGAAGTGTATACATATTCTCACAGGCTCATTAGAAGAGTACACTAGTTTGCAAGGAATAGTCAATATGGATAATTAGTGTACTAAAGTGATTTACATTGGTCACATAAGGTTCTCTGAAAGAAACCAACCATTTTGGTGGGGAGATGACTTTAATATCAAGAATTTATGGGAAGAACAAACATAGCCAAGAGTTAGACCCTTTGTCACTCTGCCATTGTTTTCTCCCTCCCGTGCTCCTTAGCAAGCTGGAGGACCAGTTCACTTCAGCTCATTCAGAATGAGCAAATAGTCATAAGAACAGATGTCACATTTTTAGGCAATTCTGAAAGGTGCTGGCTAGAGGAAAACCACCAAGTACAAAACCAAGTATATGAAATTAGTAAGACATTTGAAAGTAAAAGCACTGACATTTGCAATTTATCGAAGGATACCAAAACAGATATGTTTTTAAAAAAGGAATTTGGAAAGTGAGGAGAGAAAGGAAAGAGATAAAGAGCTAGGGAGGTGCATGTGAAACACACTCAGAGGGGTAGGGGCCATCCCATACCCTTCTCCCACATTTTGGATGTACAAATGGGGAGGGTTTTGTGGCGTGTGCTTGGTGGACCAGGGACACATAATCTGATTCTCCCTCTATACTAGGCTCTGTGCTTCTCACTACAATTTTCAGGGTCCCCATTTGCTTAGTGTATGATTCCTTTCTATTCTTGAGTAAAGAACTGATTAAAAGTACCTCCTTAAAGTGCCCAGAACACTTTCTGGCAGTATATGAAGGAATGAGTCAATAACTGGGATAAGTGAAGAAGTGATAGTTCCATTTTCCTTGAGCAGAGGCAAACTCTGGTAGCATCGTTTTGTGGATTGTGTGTCAGATGACATCTTCCTTTGTAGCACATTCTCATTGGAAACATAGCATGGTAGATTATTCAAATTCTGCTCTCTTATAAATTCTGAATGTCTAGTGATACATTCAGGAAAACAATGGCTCTACCACATTTGTTACAATTGCTTTCACCATGTTTCAACTTAGACCTACCTTTACCATATCAAGTCTTTGAAGATAAAACACAATAAGAGGGTTGTAATTCTATTACAGTCAGACAAGACACTATTGCCCTCATGAGTTGAAATTTTGAAGTCATTTTGAAGTCAAAGAAGGAAAGGACATCAAGACAAACATAATTTCAGATGGGAGACAGAAGAACTATATTAGTAATTGTGTTAGTCTATTTTCACACTGCTATAAAGAATGACCTGAGACTGGGCAATTTTTAAAGGAAAGAGGTTTAATTGACTCACAGTTCCACCTGGGTAGGGAGGCCTCAGAAAACTTACAATCATGACTGGAGGTGAAGGGGAAGCAAAGCACGTCTTACATGGTGGCAGAAGAGAGGGGGGGGAGAGAGAGAGAGAGAGAGAGCAGAAGGGGAACTGCCAAACACTTTTAAAACCATCAGCTCTTCACTCACTATCATGTGAATAGCATTGGGGGGAAACCGTCCCCATGATCCAACCACCTCCTTCCAGGTCCCTCCCTTGACATGTGGGGATTACAACTGAAGATGAGATTTGGGTGGGGACTCAGAGCCAAACATATCAGTAATAATGCTAAAAGGGTTCTGAAATGAGAATCAAAAGACTGAGTTCTAATCTTATTTGTTTACCTCTCCCAACATCAGCACTAGTGATCAGTGACCTGATCCAACTACAGAAAATTTCATAGCTTGACCTCCACCCTCAGTCCATGAGGCATAATACAGGCACATCTGACCCTCTCGTCAAAGGATTCAGAATATTTCTGACATAATAGGCTCACCCTATTTCATAGAACAAAAGTGGTTGAAAGGAAAAATTCTAGTAAATAAATTAAGTCCAAATCATAGTAGATGTATATTTTTTGCTCTAAATAGCCCTAATGGTGGTAGTAGGTTTTTTAAAATAAAGGTTAAGTTTGAGAAATATCTCCAAAGGAAAAATTCTAATTATGTATGTATCAAATGAATTTATTGAAGGCAAAGGTTGAATACATAGAGGCTTTTAAATGTGTCTAAATTCAGTGATAAAATAGTGCACATGCTTTAGTATTTTAAAATTATTTATCATTTGAAGATTACATAGGCTGTATTCTCACATGTACATGTAATAAATAGATTTCCTCACCTTGTAAAACTCTATTTATCTAATATTCCACTAATGTAGAATACATATTTCTAGGCTTATTGTGAAAAATGATGGCGCCACAGCTGTCTACTGTAAATACCAAATGGTGTTTAAACCTATCCTCATACTTATTTTTAATGTAGATTTCTGATGAGAAAATATTAAAATGACTTAGATGCTTGTTTAAAGTTAGTAGGTTTCATGTGAAAATAAAGGATCAATTGTCATTTGCGCAGGGAGACTATTGTTTGATCTTCTTAAGGACAAGTCTAAGAAGGAAATATTTCTCCTGAATAATTTGGGGAGTCTGATAACTTAATAGTTTAAAAGTATTATAAACTCTGCAAAAATGGAGGTATATTTACTGAGAACCTTAAGAACATGTAATTGAGAGCATTTTGAACTTGCCTATGCTTTTAAAATACAAAATGCCCCTATATAAGTAAATTATTTAAACTGTTCTAAGGCTGGTTTTCCTCCAAAATGAAAATGTGAAGATGACATTTTCAAGACACTAAAGAATGAAATTTGACTGCTGTGGATCTGTCAAATTTGAGGAGCATGTGGGGAAATGATAGCTGTGACTCTATGACTTTAAGTTTTCTAAAGACAGGAATCTCTCTTGCTCTTCAGTGTGTATTGTTATCACCTGCAGAAGCGTGTAACCAACTGGTATCAGGAGATTGGCTCACTATGTGAAAATGAACCTAAACCACCTAGGCTAGCTGTGCTTTATGAAACTGGGGCATGTGTCATATTTCTAGTTAGTATATTAGCATATTAATATTCACCAAGAAGAATCGAGAAAAATCTCAAAGAAGGTGTAAGTTCATACTTTAAGAGAATTAGCAAATACAGTTCATAATTCTGCCCCTCCTCCACCCCAGAAGCATTTAATATGTTGACACTAAACAAATGTTAGTTACTATTATGTATTGATCTTAAATTTCAGAGTGTAATCAACATCATAAAGTGCTCATAGATATTCTGCGAGATAGTCGTAAGGTTAAAACTCTAAATTAACCTCTTCATCTAATAGGTGAAGAAATAAGCCCAGAGAGTTTACGAGACTTTACTTCCTGAACGAAGGTCACAATGCAAGTAAGTAGGAAATGAGATTAAAGTCAGGCTTCCTGACACTTATTTTGAAATGATTTTTATATTATCACTAATATTCATTTGTTAAAAAATTGATATTGATATTAATTCTTGAGCTAAATCTCTGGTCTTACTGCAGAAGCCTACGTCAACTCAATATATTCCCACTTATCTATGTATCACTATGATGATGATAAAAGACTCAACCACATTTTAAAATCATACTGTGTCTCAATTCGATGAGTAAACTGAGGCAGAGACAGGTTAAGTGATAGGTAAGTTCACTGGCCACAGAGTTAGGACTCATGATGAAAGTTAAGGTGGAACCTCAGCAGAATCAGAGCTGTGGAAAGAAAAAGAGACTTGGAAGGTGTTGTCAGTACTGGGAGGGTGTAGCGGAGTTCAGATCGTTAGGACTTGGAAATAAAGGAACATGATGATGATTGCCTTTCCATGCAAATCCCTCCTCTGTTGTGATCAGCTGAGCTGTTATATGGTCAGCTTCTTCCTAAAGGAAGGAGTCACCTGACCCAGGAGATGAATAGTTAAAAGACAATCATGATGTTTCCATTTCCTTTTGCTAGTGTTAGGATTCCTGGTAGTTTTGTGATACATATGTGGCCAATAAGATAAAAGGGGACTCTTCCAGGAAAAAATACCATACTTAGAAAAAGAGAGAAGTAAAAAGAAAAAGCTGAGGGCTGGAGATGCCTGTAAGCTTGATGCTTTGGGAGGCCGAGGCAGGTAGATTGCTTTAGGCCAGGAGTTGCAGACCAGCTTGAGCAACATAGTAAGACCCCCGTCTCTACAAAAAATACAAAAAATAGCTGGTTGTGGTTGCGTGCACTTATACTCTCAGCTACTCGGGAGGCTGATGTGGGAAGACCTTGAACCCAAGAGTCTAAGGCTGCAGTGAGCTATGATTGTGCTACTGCACTCCAGCCTGGGCAATAGAGTGAAAGACTATCTCTCAAAGAAACAAAAAAAATGGTGAGAAACCTCACTAACTGTCTCCTTTTTGTAGTTGTGCTCACTTGTGTAATGATGTGATGTTTGGAAATGCAGGTCTTCTTCGATCGTGAGAAAAAATTAGGAGACTCTTGATATTCAGCACCACAATAGCTGCTAGTTATCTGAGTGTGTTCAAGCTGCTAATCAACTCTGAAATGTTCTATAATCAAACATTTTTTATAAATAAAAAATTAATTAAATTTTGCTTAATACACTTTTAATTTGGCAATTTATTACTTATAGCCCCAAGGGTCGTAATGGACCTTGGATCCTGTTCTCTTCCCTTTGCCCTCAGATCTGTTCTCTGCCCATCTCTGTCTTGCTCTGTGCCCAGGAAGGCTTGCTCCTATGATCTGCATCACCTGGAACTCCTTTCCCTCTGGTTTCTGATTGGCATCAGCTAATGGGAGACTCCTGTAGCTCAGAGTAGTTTTTTCCTACAACTGTATTTCTGATTCAATGTGGTTCTGGCCATGCCTTGCCAAGGGGCAGCTTCTGCCTGGTAGCATTTATATTATGACCCAGACTTTAGTGATTCCATTTTCTCTTCTTTCTCTATCAGTGCTGGGGGGTGGTATCAGCTGATTGCTATTGCTACTTCTTGGGTGTCTCAACACATCTGTGGTTTTCCTTAAACTTGTCTATACCTCTTGCAGATAGATCTTTCATTTTCACAAACATCTCAGCTGTGAGTGTTGCCTGTTTCTTACTGGGATGCTGACTGATACATACACTGTCTGAGAGTTGAAATGTTACTCATAAATCAGAGTAGAGATGGCCAATGTACGTTAAAAAGCAAAATAATTCTAGGCCAGTACAAGTTGCTTTCAATTAAGTTGAAAGTTATACTCTACATAGGGCCCTCTAGAGCTGCTGTAAGAAAGTACCTGAACTACGTAGAAATGTGTTGTCTCACAGTCCAGGCCAGAAATCTGAGATGAAGCTGTTGGTAGGGGTGATTCTTCCTGAGGGCAGTGAGGGAAGGAACTGTCCCAAGCCTCTCCCCCAGCTTCTGGAGATTTGCTGGCAATCTTGGGCGATCCTTGACTTCTGCACTACCCTTTCTGCCTTCATCTTCCTCTGTGCATGCCTATCTCCAAATATCCCTTATTATAAGGAAACACTTGTATGGAATTAGGGACCAACCCTACTCCATATTTCTAAATAAGGTCACATTTTAAGGTACTAGGAGTTAGAACTTCAATATATTAATTTTGAGATGGTACAGTTTGATCCATCGTACCCTGTATAAAGAAACCAGTACGAACTGGTTGTTCTGCTATGAAATAGAAAAAGAATTTAGAAAAGCTTGTCTAATACTTGATATGGTTGATGATACTATGAACTAGGGATAAAAACTCTCTGCAGAAGCTCTCTAATTTGAGTGGTAGATATGTCCCCACCTTGGCAATAGTTCTCTCTCATTCCTTTAACCTAATTCACCAAGAAACAGTCTTACTCTAATTAACCTGCTCATTTAAAAAATTTAAACCTTTATTGAGCACTTAAATAACCATTCAAATACTTTATTATGTTTTGTTTAACTCAATTTTTACAACAGTCTTATAAGAAAGTTACCATTAGGATCATTATTTTTCATATGAGTAACTAAGATTTTAGATCAAGTCACTTGAACGAGGTCTCTAAGCTAGTACACCATGAAACTAGAATTAAAATGTAAAACTTCTAACTCCAGAATGGTTGTTCTAAACTACTATGTTTTGTTTGACCTCAGAAAGGGAAAGTTATAGTTAAGGATCCCAGTGTGACATAATCTCAGCTCAGTTTTTGTTTGTTTAATTATGAACCTGGAAATCTCATATGCTCATCAATGTCAGCAGTTTATTAAATGTTAGGCTATCCTGGGGTTGATTGATGCTTTGTGTTGCCAGTTCTAGTCTCCAGTACTTACGTCTCAGGTTCAATTGTGTCTGAGTTTCAACTGGTCTCTGCTCATTTTCTTTAAACTTTCACAAAAGCTAATATACAGTGGAGTTACTCTGCAACAAATTTAGCTAAAAAAATTTTACCTATCCAAAATATAATTTTCTATGCTTAATTTTTTAAAAAATATTTTAATGTAATGATTATGGAGAGACTGTTCCTCAAAACCACTCATACCCAACTATGTGGGAAATTAAATCCTTTAATAGAAGTAGACCAAATAGGTATGGGAAACAAGAGAAGTGGCATTAAATTGCAATAGAAATCAGGATGTTTGATCTTTGGCACTGACCGAGGGAAAAAAAAAAAAAAAAGCATGGTAAAGAACACGTTTCCTTTTTCACTGAGAAACAGACAGGTAGCAAAAGGAGATGCCGTTGTAAAGCAGATGGAGTTGGGAATTGAAAGATTAGCATAGCTCTAGCAATCAGACATTGCAACCTAAATTGTTTCTCTTTTCACAGATTACTTACTAATGGATGTAATTCCTTACACTTAGCTGGAGAAAAATTGCTTTATTGGGCCAGATAAACTTCCCAGGTAAATCTCGTTATCTTCAAGATGATTAGATGCCTGTGGTCAGAGTGGGTGTGTTTTTGCTGCTGTTCCACCATTTATAATGTAGTTTAAGAGAATTTGATTACATTTCAATCCCATATCCTTAGCTTTCATCCTCCATAATTGGGCTTCAGAGACTTGAGGTACAAATTGGTCTAGATATAAAGTCATAAGTGGAAAATTTATGGAAGTCAAGTAAACTGAGAAGTTTTGGATTTTCAGTATTATACAGAAATGAGAGATGCATGTTGGTGATATGCCAGCCCATCTCTTTCACATAGATGAGTTTCTTTAATTCCCTCAACAATGTTTTCAGATGGATATGCTTATATTTATCAAGTTAATGAGAATGCTGGCATTCACAGACATTAAGTTTTCTAAATTCTCATAGGTAGCAAACAAGAAGTTTTGGGAATAAATAAATAAATCTTAATCCTGAACTCTTCATAGGGTAGCACTCTACCTTATATATCAAATTAAATTTCTTACTAAACACATGATAACACAATATTTACAAAAAATGTGTTTTGTAGTGATTGGTTCAACCAATTCATATAAATATTTTTCTGCCTTTCCTCTTTCTTCCTTTCCCTGCCTCTCTTGCCCTTTCTCTTTTATTCCTTCCATTACACATTTATTGTGCAATACAATGAAACAGATCATATTCTAGTTTCATGGGACATAGGTCCATTCATCTATATCTCTTCAGGCATGATTCAGGGCATCCTAGGACTTCATAGATTAGAGTTCCAGGACTATCTAGTAGGTAAGCTAAAAAAGTACATCCTCATGTTCTGGCAAAAGAATGTGGACCTGGTGGGAGCGAAGGAAAAGTCAGAGAATGGTGCACAGTCTAGACATCTCTAGCTAGAGCAGTGAGCAGTGAGCAATGTGACCAGTCCTCCTTTTCATATGGAGATTGTATTACTCTAATTTTTGCTAACAGAGCAAATTTAAGGTTAAATATAAAGTAACATTGACATCTTAATCTATGCTTCTTGATGAGGTATTTGGAAATGAGGGAATGACAGATTCCTAATTTGGAGGTGTGGCTGCTGGGCATTGCTTGGCCCCAGATCTCTGGAGTCAGATTCAACACTTTTTTGGCATATTACCCACAGGCCTATGAATGCTGATTAGAAATCAGTTCCCCTAGATTTTTTATGTGTTCATAACACATCTTAAATTATGATTTGTGTGTGTGTGTGTGTGTGTGTGTGTCATTCATTTCTGTATCTATATACCAGTCTATATTAAGGTTTAACTATTTTCCCAGCCTACTGGTAGGTTCTGGAGTTACAGGAGAGTAAAACACAGGAAAGGATTCTGTTTTTCTGAACTCCATTCAAAGTGTGGCTGGATTATGCTTTCTGCATTTTCACATTCTCTATCCAGCTTTCACTAATGAGCATACCAATGGGCACTATCAGATTATAGGTATCAGTGTATTCAACGAAATGAAACACTTTGGCATATTTTTCATCTCTTAGAATTTGAGTGTTGAATTATTTCATCTAAGTAATACATTGCACAATGATATAGTACTTGTGATTAAAAAAATACAAGCATTTACCTTGTATATTATACCTTGTATAATATATAAGCATTAGACCAAAAAGCTTCTTAATGGACAATCCCAAGGCACCGTTTAGAAAACCTTGAGAGGAATCTTGGATGTGTTGATTGTCATCTTGAGACAAAGAAGTGCTGAACCTTGTCAAGATTCAATCTCATCCAACTACCTTTCAGCTCTTCACTTTCAGAACTTGATTTTGCATTCAACACAATTTCTTGGCATTTGAAACTCTGTCAAACTAAACAGCTCTGTTTTAGACACATGTTTTGAAAAGCTTCACAGGTACTCTGTTTGCACACACAGTATATCTTTTAAATAATATATCCTTGAAGTAACATTGAGCTATTATTTTCGTAAAAGGAAAACTAGAAACCAGTGATGCTTACGTATTTGCTATCTTCACGGAAAAAAAAATGCACTGCTAGCTTTATTTTTACACAGTAATGTACTTCTGCCATTTTGAGACCATAAGCACGATTTTTTCGCAAATAATTCAGAGCCAAGATATGAGTTTGCTTGATTTCTCCCTAAACCTAAGAGCAAAGTTGCTCTTTCATCCATAAAGCAAATGTTTTCTCAAAAAATTGAAATTCTGGGACATGTATTTTACCTATTCTTTGCAGCCCAGAATTCCAGTGAATATTATTGGTAGAATATAATCTCAGTAACAATACAGAGCCTACTATAGAGTTTATGATTGGACTTAAAAGGCAGAGTATGAACAACAGCTGAAAAAAATCATTGTTTCATGTTCTTTTTGTTATTCCATGCACCTATCTACATTTGTATCTTAATTTTAAATTCATTATAGGATATCACACTGTCTCATATATTAAATTGTATAGAATATACAATGCCAGAAGTAGTACCTTTGAAGTTTTAAGTACCATATGAATATGACAGGAGTAAATGTTTAAAATTTGTTGAAAGGTAACCTTACTCTCTGTGTGTGTGTGCGTGTGTGTGTGTGTGTGTTTACATTTACTTCTTTTACATCTGTATACATACATAAATTTATCTGCAGTACAATCAGCCTGAGAAAAACACCCATGTCATTTAAAGTCAACTTGGAATCATCAAGTTACACAGACCATTTCTGTAATTTTGTCTAAAGTTGAAATGAAATTACCAAAAGCATTAAATAACAGGATAATTCCACTACATCAGTTTTTGTTTAGCCTTACTTTCTAGAATGGAGTTCACATTTTTAAAACGTATCTAGGTGTGATACAATTATTCTTAATTTATTAAACAGTCTGTTGAACAGGGTTTACCCTCCCCTTTAAAGATATTGCTCATTGCTTTATATACTGTTTTTCAAGTAATGGAAAAAGAAGAGAGAAGAAAAATAAATACATTTGGAAACATTTTATTCTTTTATCCCAGTTCTGCCTCTCTTGGCTCCATGCTATGTTTGCCCTTAACAAATTTAAGTGTTATACTGAGTATGTTTTCCTATCAGAGGTTGCAAACTGGCAGCTAGAGGGCCACAGATGGTCCACAGATGTATTTTGTTTGACTCATACAGTGTTGGCCTACACAGTATTTATATCTCATTCTTAATTAGAACTGAGAGATTCCACTTATATGTGTGGATAACACTTCTCTTGAAAAAAATATCAGAAGTTTTGATACCAGTGGATCTTTTTTTTGAACATAGTGTTTATTGGCTGAGTTGAGGTCACCTTGCCTGTGGTTCATCACAGCTACTACCAATCCCTATTGCACCCTAATACTGTGGCCAGTTGTCAATTGTTATTAGAGCACTTGTGCTATTGTTTTTCTTTCTGAGTCAGAGGGAAAATGGAATGTTTCTTATAGCCCTTCCTTTGTCTTATACATGGCCAACATCCCATATTTATATTATCAGCCTTCCTCTAAAATTATATAATTTTAGGACCTCTATTTTATTGGATAACTTTTGCCCAATGTAGTAAAAAGAATCAAGCAGATTTAGAGTCTGCAGACCTTAGTTCCAAAATCCAAGTGCCATTTACTGACTATGTAATAGTATATAAATTAAGTCAAGTGATTTAACCGTGACCAGCCTTTAAAGTATCTAAAATAAAGTATTACAACTATTTCTGTACTTTTAAAGAGTCAAAAACTACTTAAAGAAATTAAGCCCATCAGTTTTGTGAGGAATAAATGAGACAATGTTTGCATAGTATCCTTGGGGCACAGTAGGTATTGCATACATATTTGCAGCATCCATGTGCCTTAGTCTGTTTAGTGTTGCTATAAAGAAATACCTGAGGCTGAGTAATTTATGCAGGAAAGAGGTTTATTTGGTTCACAGTTCTGCAGGCTGTACAAGAAGTGTGGTGCCAACATCTGCTTGCTCTTCCAGTGGAGTCCTCAGACTTCTCCTCATGGTGGAAGGTGAAAGAGATCCATAGTGTATGGCAATCACATGGTGAGAGAGGAAGCAAGAGAAAGAGGAAGGAGGTCCCTAGCTCATTTTAACAACCAGCTCTTATGAGAACTAATAAAGTGAGAACTCACTCATTACTGTGAGGATGGCACCAAGATATTCATGAAGTATCCAACTCCATGACCCAAACACTCCCCATTAGGCCCCACCTCCAACATTAGGGATCAAATACCAACATGAGATTTGCAGTCAAATATCAAAACATAGCATGTTCCCTTGCCCCCCACCAAAACTCATATTCTTCTCACAATCATTTTTTCTCAATAGTCCCCAAAAGTCTTAACTTGTTCCAGAATTAACTCAAAAGTCCAAAGTCCTAAGTCTCTTCTGAAACTCAAGGCAAGTTTCTTAAAGCTATGAGCCTGTGAAATCAAAAATGAGTTATTTATAACCAAGATACAATGATTGTACAGACATCACATAACCATTCCTATTTTGAAATGGAGAATTCAGTCGAAAGAAAGGGGTGAGAGACCCCACCCAGCAGGGACGATATTAAGCCTGAAAGCTCCAAAATAAATTCCTTTGACTCCATGTCCTCCATCCTGGCTACACTGGTGTGAGTGGTCGGTTCTCAAGGCCTAGGGCAGCCCTGTCTCTGTGGCTTTTCTGGTGCTGCTTCAACCTGGCTGCTTTCACAGGTTGGCATCCAAAGCATGTGGCTTTTCTTTTCTTTTCTTTTTTCTTTTTTTCTTTTTTTTTTTTTTTTTGAGATGGAGTTTCTCTCTGTTGCCCAGACTAGAGTGCAGTGGTGCTATCTTGGCTCACTGCAAACTCTGCTTCCTGGGTTCAAGTGTTCAGTTGATTCTTCTGCCTCAGCTTCCTGGCTAGCTGGGATTACAGGCACCTGCCACCCACCCAGCTAATTTTTCCTTTTTTTATTTATTTTTTTTTTTGAGAGAAAAGGTTTCACCGCATTGGCCAAGCTGGTCTCGAATTGCTGACCTCAACTGATCTGTCCACCTCGGCCTCCCAAAGTGCTGGTATTACAGGTGTGAGCCCCTACTCCTGGCCACCTGTGGCTTTTCTAGGTTGAGACTGTATTCTCCTGGTGGCTCTATCATTCTGGGGTCTGGAGGTGAGTAGCCCCATTTCCATAGCTTCACTAGGAACTATCCTGGTGGGGACTCTATGGGAGCCCCAACACCACATTTCTGCTCAGCATTGCCTTACTAAAGGATCTCCGTAGGGCTCTAACCTTGCAGCAGGCTTCTGTCTGGGCATCCAGGCTTTCTGATTCATCCTCTGAAATCTAGGTGAAAGCTGCCAAGCCCCCACCACTCTTGCATTCTGGGCTCCTGCGGATCTAACATCATGTTGAGAGGTGAAGCCAGCTGTACTTCCTGGGTCAAGTGGGGACTTGGAGAACTTTTCTGTCTTACAAGAGGACTGTAAAATGCACCAATCAGAGCTCTGTGAAACACACCAATCAGCAGGATCCTAAAAGTAGCCAATCACAGGGATGATTGAAAAAGGGGCACTCTGATAGGACAGAAACAAAATATGGGAGGGGCCAATAAGGGAATAAAAGCTGGCAACCCCCAGCCAGCAGCTGGGGACCCATTTGTGTCCCCTTTGATGCTGTGGAAGCTTTTTTCTTTTGTTCTTCACAATAAACCTTGCTACCACTCACTCTTTGGGCCCGTGCTATCTTTATGAGCTGTAACAGTCACTGCGAAGGTCTGTGGCTTCATTCTTGAAGTCAGTGAGACCACGAACCCACAGGAAGGAACCAACTCTGGACACACCTTGGGGGATTGTCCAGGAGTTCGCCATGCAGTGAGTACCTTCGGATGCTTTTTGCTTGCTATTCTGTCCTATTTTTCCTTAGAATTCAGGGGCTAAACACTGGACACCTGTCGGCCAGTTAAAAGTGACTAGCACAGCAGCCAGACTAAAGACACGGGGGTTAGGCTTTCTGAGAAAGGGCTCTCTAACAACCTCTGATTCTTCAGAGTTGGGAATGTTGGTTTGCCTGGAACCAGCTTCTGCTTTTCCTGCATTTCTGGGCTGAGCCAAGGGTCAACAGAGAGGAAAGCCATTCAGCTCCAGGGTCCTGACAAAAAGTTGGTTGACCCTCCAGCCATGAGCGGAACTCTCAATGTTACGTCACCCAAGAGAGACTGGCCCATCTATTCTATCTGGACGCTTGCCTCCTGGGTCCTAATGCCTGTTAGACAAACATCCTCTGGCCTCTCTTCCTCGAGGCTAGTCCTGCTTCTGAAAACCACTCCCTGTCTCTGGTGCTCTTCTAGTTTCTCCTATAAGAATGAATTCTAGTATAAATATTGGGACTCTGTTTCCCATCTTTAGGCACCTGGGCTCACCATTCAGAAAGACATAATTTTTGCCGGAAGCCCCGTCAGAGTGGGGAGACTATCTGGAATTTTAGGATCCCTCCTCAGACTAACAGGGCTAACAAAGGGTATTCCTGAAGCTAAGATATGGGGAGCCTTTGGGGGGATATCCTTCCTATTCATATGATGAGAAGTGAGGACAAAAGCCATCACTATTCCAACCCTGGAGATCCCTTCCCTCCCTCAGGGTATGGCCCTCCACTCCATTTTGAGGCATATCATCTTTATAGGATCTTAAGGATAAGGTCCCAATACCAACAGGAGAAAATGTTTTGGACTCTAACACATTTTCGAGAATGCACCGGTAAGGGCCACTAAATCTGACTTCCTCAGTCCTCTTTGTGGTCTAGGAGGAAAACTAGTGTTTCCACTGCTGGTTTGGTGAGTGCAACTATTCCAAACAGCAGGGTCCAGGTACTGTTGTGGGGTCTTTGGCAGGGAAAAAAATTTAAAAAATAAATAAATAAAACAAAACCACAGGCGGTTTTTTCTTTCAGATGGGAAACACTCAGGCATTAATGGGTTCACCCTTGAAATGCATCTTAAGGCATTGGGACCAATTTGACCTGCAAACCCTGAAAAAGAAGCAGCTTATTTTTTTCTGCACTATGGCCTGGCCCCAATATTCTCTCTCTGATGGGGAAAAAGGGCCACCTGAGGGATGTATAAATTATAATACTGTTGTGCAGTTTGACCTTTTCTGTAAGAGAGAAGGTAAATGGAGTGAAATACCTTATGTCCAAGCTTTCTTTTCATTGAAGGATAATCCAAAACTGTGCAAAGCTTGCAATTTACATTCCTCAAGAGGACCTCTCAGCTTACCTCCATATCTTAGCCTGCTTACAGCTCCCCTTCCTAATAATGATAAGCCTCCTCTAATCTCCCCCACCCAGAAGGAAACAAGCAAAGAAATCTCCAAGGGACCACAAAAACCCCTGGACTATCGGTTATGTCCCCTTCAAGCTGTATGGGAAGGAGAATTTGGCCCAAGCCTGGTACATGTCCCCTTCTCCCTCTCTGATTTAAAGCAGATCAAGGTAGACCTGGGGAAGTTTTCAGATAATCCTGACAGGTATATAGATGTCCTACAGGGACAAAGGCAAACCTCAGACCTCACTTGGAGAGATGTCATGCTATTGTTAGATCAAACCCTGGCCTTTAATGAAAAGAATGCGGCTTTAGCTGAAGCCCAAGAGTTTGGAGATACCTGGTATCTTAGTCAAGTAAATGATAGAATGACAGCCGAAGAAAGGGGCAAATTCCCTACCAGACAGCAAGCCATCCCCAGTATGGATCCCCACTGGGACCTAGACTCAAATCATGGGGACTGGAGTCGCAAACTTCTGTTGACCTGTGTTCTAGAAGGACTAAGGAGAATTAGGAAAAAGCCCATGAATTATTCAGTGATGTCCACCAGAGAATTGGGAAAAGGCCCATGAATTATTCAATGATGTCCACCATAATTCAGGGAAAGGAAGAAAATCCTTCCACCTTCCTTGAGTGGCTATGGGAGGCCTTAATCAAATATACTCCCCTGTCACCCAACTCCTTCGAGGGTCAATTGATAGTAAAAGATAAGTTTATTACCCAATCAGCCACAGATATCAGGAGAAAGCTCCAAAAGTGAGCCCTGGGCCCTGAACAAAATCTGGAGGCATTATTAAACCCAGCAACCTCGGTGTTCTATAATAGGGACCAAGAGGAACAGGCCAGAAAGGAAAAGCGAGATCAGAGAAAGGCCGCAGCCTTAGTCATGGCCTTCAGACAAACAAACCTTGGTTCAGAGAGGACAGAAAATGGAGCAGGCCAATCACCCGGTAGGGTTTGTTATCAGTGTCGTTTGCAAGGACACATTGAAAAAGATTGTCCAGTGAGAAACAAGCCATCCCTTTGCCCATGTCCACTGTGCCAAGGCAATCACTGGAAGGTGCACTGCCCCAGAGGGCAAAGATTCTCTGGCCCAGAAGCCCCCAACCAGATGATCCAACAATAGGACTGAGGGTGCCCAGGGCAAGTGCCAGCTCATGTCATCATCCTCACTGAGCCCCAGGTAAGTTTAACCTTTGAGGGCCAGGAAATTGACTTCCTCCTGGACACTGGCGCGGCCTTCTCAGTGTTAATCTCCTGCCTATATGGTTGTCCTCAAGGTCTGTTACCATCAAAATCCTGGGACAGCCTGTAACCAGGTATTCTCCTACCTCCTCAGTTGTAATTGGGAGACTTTGCTCTTTTCACATGCCATCCTTGTTATGCCTGAAAGTCCCACACCCTTATTAGGGAGGGACATGTTAGACAAAGCTGGAGCTATTATCTACATGAATATGGAGAACAAGTTTGTTGTCCCCTATTTGAGGAAGCAATCAACCCTGAAGTCTGGGCATTGGAAGTACAATTTGGAGGGCAAAAAATGTCCACCCAGTCCAAATCAGGCTAAAAGACCCCACCACTTTTCCTTATCATCAAAGGCAATATCTGTTAAGGCCTGAAGCTCATAAAGGATTATAGGATATAGTTAGACATTTAAAACCTCAAGTCTTAGTAAGAAAATGCTGCAGTCCCTGCAACACCCCAATTCTAGCAGTCCAAAAACCGAATGGTCAGTGGAGACTACTGCAAGATCTTAGACTCACCAATGAAGCAGTAATTCATCTATATCCAGTTGTACCCACCTCCTATACCCTGCTCTCTCAAATACCAGAGGAAGCAGAATGGTTCACTGTTCTGGACCTCAAGGATGCCTTCTTCTGCATACCCCTCCACTCTGAGTCCCAGTTTCTCTTTGCCTTTGAGGGTCCCATGGACCACACGTCCCAACTTACATGGACGGTCTTGCCCCAAGGGTTTAGGGACAGCCCTCATCTGTTTGGTCAGATACTGTCCCAAGATCCAGGCCATTTCTTAAGTCCAGGCACTCTGGTCCTTCAGAATGTGGATGATTTACTTTTGGATACCAGTTCAGAAGCCTCATGCCAGCAGGCTACTCTAGATCTCTTGAACTTTCTAGCTAATCAAGGGTACAAGATGTCTAAATCGAAGGCCCAGCTCTGCCTACAAAAAGTCAAATATCTAGGCCTAATCTTAGCCAGGGGAACCAGGGCCCTTAGCAAGGAATGAATACAGCCTGTACTGGCCTATCCTCACCCTAAAACATTAAAATAGTTGTGGGGGGGTTCCTTGGGATCACTGGCTTTTGTCAACTATGGACCCCTGGATACAGCGAGATCGCCAGGCCACTCTATATGCTAATCAAGGAGACCCAGAGGACAAATACTCATCTAATAGAATGGGAACCAGAGGCAGAAACAGCCTTCAAAACCTTAAAGCAGGCCCTAGTACAAGCTCCAGCCTTAAGCCTTCCCACAGGACAAAACTTCTCTTTATACACCACAGACAGTGGGAATAGCTCTTGGAGTGCTTACTCAGACTCATGGGACAACCCCACAACCAGTGGCATACCTTAGTAAGGAAATTGATGTAGTAGTGAAAGGCTGGCTTCACTGTTTATGGGTATTTGAGGCAGTGGCCATCTTAGTATCAGAGGCTATCAAAATAATACAAGGAAAGGATCTCACTGTCTGGACTACTCATGATGTAAATGGCATACTATGTGCCAAAGGAATTTTATGGTTATCAGACAACCGTCTGCTTAGATACCAGGCACTACTCCTTGAGGGACCAGTGCTTCAAATATGCATGTGTGCAGCCCTAAACCCTGATATTTTTCTCCCAGAGGATGGGGAACCAATAGAGCATAACTGCCATCAAATTGTAGCTCAGACTTATCTCACCCGAGAGGATCTCTTAGAAGGCCCCTTAGCTAATCCTGACCTTAACCTATATACCAATGGAAGTTCATTTGTAGAAAATGGGATACAAAGGGCAGGTTATGCCATAGTTAGTGATGTAAGAGCACTTGAAAGTAAGCCTCTTCCCCCAGGGACCAGCGCCCAGTTAGCAGAACTAGTGGCACTTACCTGTGCCTTAGAACTGCGAAAGGCAAAAAGAATAAGTGTGTATATACACATAGCAAATATGCTTATCTAATTCTACATGCCCATGCTGCAATATAAAAAGAAAGTGAGTTCCTAACCTCAGGGGGAACCCCCATTAAATACCACAAGGAAATCATGAAGTTGTTGCACACAGTGCAAAAATACAAGGAGGTGACAGTCTTACACTGCCAAACACCATCAAAAAGGTGAAGGAGAAAAGGCAGAAGGAAACCGTCGGGCAGACGTTGAGGCCAAAATTGCTGCCAGGTGGAACCTCCTATTAGAAATACCTATGGAAGGACCCTTGATAGTGAACAACCCTCTGCAAGAGATTAAGCCCCAGTATTTCCCTACCGAAACAGAATGGGGACTTTCACAGGGGCATAGTTTTCTCCCTTCAGGGTGGTTAATGACAGAAGAGAGAAAGATATTGATACCCAAAGTCAGCCAGTGGAAAATACTTAAGACCCCCCATCAAACTTTTCATCTGGGTATTGAGAACACTCATCAAATGGCCAAATCCCTGTTTACAGGGCGAAATCTCCTCCAGACCATCCAGACACTTGTGAGGTGTGCCAAAGGAATAATCTCTTGGTCCATCATTAGACTCCTCTGGGGAAACAAAGAATAGGGCACTATCCTGGAGAGGACTGGCAGTTAGACCTCACCCATATGCCTAAGTCAAGGGAATTTCAATACTTGTTCTTCTGTGTTGATACCTTTTCAAATTGGATAGAAGTCTTCCCTTGCAAGACAGAGAATGCTCAGGAAGTGGTTAAAGTCTTAATTACTAACTTAACTTACCACCCCCATTATGAAGGAAAAGACCCATTCCAACTTCTAAATATGCAATTGTTAGCTGACTTCCCCATCTCTGATAGGACCAAAAATACCCAAACAGGATGCGCAATCCAGCTTTTACGCTCTTACATTTCCAACCTCACCTATTACACGAGCAATGCAAAACCCATATATGTCCCTGTAACCACGAATACTGTCTTAACTTTCCAAGCCCCTTTATGTATCCAATGCAACCTGTTATCAGGCCTGCCCCTGGGGCACCTACTATCCCATCAGTGTAATTACACCCTACAAATTCAAGCCCCAACTTATCATAGTAACTTCCAAGTCACCCACACAGCTCCATTCAAATGGCTTGTCCTCTTCTCAGGGCCCCCCAAAATCATCACCTCCTCCCTGCTTAACAAACAGTCCAGGTTTTGTAATAGCAAACATACTCCCTGCATGACCATTCACCCCAGGCCCCCTGAAGCAGTGCCCTCACCACTAGTGAATGCCTTCTCATCCCCTCTTTCAGTCACTCTCTTGAATAGTTCCTGGTAGATAAAAAATGTTTTTTTCTACGATGGGAAAATAGAACACAGGGAGCCACTCAGTTTGCTCCCAACACCCCTTTCCAGCCACTCACCGGAGCTACCTTGGCAAACACTCTAGGAGTATGGGAAAATGAAAACAACAAACACACACCTTTTTAACATACACAACCAGTTCTGTCTACCCAGCCAAGGCATATTCTTCTTATGTGGAACTTCAACCTATATCTGCCTCCCCACCAACTGGACAGGCACCTGCACTTTAGTCTTCCTAAGTCCCAACACTGACATTGCCCCAGGAAATCAGACCCTATCAGTGCCCCTCAAAGCTCAAGTCAGTCAGTGCAGGGCCATAAACTAATACCCCTATTTATAGGGTTAGGAATGGCCACTGCTACAGGAACCAGAATAGCCAGTTTATCTACTTCATTATCCTACTACCACACACTCTCAAAGGATTTCTCAGACAATTTGCAAGAAATAACAAAATCTATCCTTACTCTACAATCTCAAATAGACTCTTTGGTGGCAGTGACTCTCCAAAACCGCTGAGGCCTAGACCTCCTCACTGCTGAGAAAGGGGGACTTTGCACCTTCTTAGGGGAAGAGTGTTGCTTTTACACTAACCAGTCAGGGATAGTATGAGATGCCACCTGGCATTTACAGGAAAAGGCTTCTGAAATCAGACAATGCCTTTCAGACTCTTATACCAACCTCTAGATTTGGGTGACATGGTTTCTCCCCTTTCTAGGTCCTGTAACAGTCATCTTGCTGTTACTCGCCTTTGGGACCTGTATTTTTAACCTCCCTGTCAAATTTGTTTCCTGTCAAATTTGTTTCCTCCAGGATTGAGGCCATCAAGCTACAGATGGTCGTATAAATGGAACCCCAAATGAGCTCAACTCGCAACTTCTACTGAGGACCCCTGGACCGACTCACTGGCCCTTTGACTGGCCTAGAGAGTTCCCCTCTGGAGGATGCTACAACTGCAGGGCCCCTTCTTTGCCCCTATCCAGCAGGAAGTAGTTAGAACAGTCATTGCCCAGTTCCCAACAGCATTTGGGGTGTCGTGTATAATGGGGGGATTGACAGGCGAAGCCAGCTGGACTTCCTGGGTTCAGTGGGGCCTTGGAGAACTTTTCTGTCTTACAAGAGGATTGTAAAATGCACCAATCACTGCTCTGTAAAAATGCACCAATCAGCACTCTGTAGCTAGCAAGAGGATTGTAAAATGCACCAATCATTGCTCTGTAAAATGCACCAATCAGTGCTCTATAAACTGCACCAATCAGCACTCTGTAAAATGCACCAATCATCAGGATCCTAAAAGTAGCCATTCGCAGGGAGGATTGAAAAAAGGGCACTCTGATAGGACAGAAATGGAACATGGGAGGGCCAATAAGGGAATAAAAACTGGCAACCCCTAGACAGCAGGGGCAACCTGCTTGGGTCCCCTTCCATGCTGTGGAAGCTTTGTTCTTTTGCTCTTCACAATAAACCTTGCTACCACTCACTCTTTGGGTCCATGTCATCTTGAAGAGTTATAACACTCACAGTGAAGATCCACAGCTTCATTCTTGAAGTCAGTGAGACCATGAGGAACCACCTCCAGACACAATGTGAAAGCCATCCAGGCTTAGAGCTTTCATTCTCTGGAGCAGAAGCAGTGCCTAGTATCTTTCAAGCCATGGATAGAGCTGTCTGGGTCCATTCTCCCCAAAAATTTCTATCCTCCTAGGCCTCTGGGCCTGTGATGGCAGGGACAGCCTCAACGATTTCTGAACCACGCTTGGGGGAGCTTTTTCCCAATTGTCTTGACAATTAGCATCTGGCTCCCTTTTATCTGTGCTAATGTTTCTAGCAAGTGGTTGCTCTGCAGCGTCCTTGAATTCCTCTCCTGAGAATGCTCTTTCCTTCTCTAACACACAGCCGGGCTGCAAATATACCAAATGTTCATGCTCTGCTTCTCTATTAATTATAAATTTCACCTTTAGGTCATTCCTTTGCCGCAATTATAAATTCTTTCTCTGTCCTTTTGAAATGTGCATAAGTCTTCTCCCAAGCATTGCCAGTTTATAACCCAGAGAATGTCTTTTTGCAGGACCTGGAACCATCTGTTTGAAATATGAATATTAAAGGAGACGGTCTATCTCTCAATTCTTTGAGAGTTTAAATGCCTAACTTCTATAAACACCATTTGGCAAATGCAGATGGCCTAATCACAGAGAAACATACTTGCAAACTCAGGAATAACTCAATGTGTTCCACATATCCCATTGACCAACTTCTCTCATAAAGTTCTCTGGTACTTTTCTACTAGCTCATGTCAGTGCTCAAAACCCTTTCAACCTCTGTTTCTATGGAGGAGTTGAGTTCAGTCTCTCTCCACTATTGCAACAACTTGAATAAATTCTTCCCATCCTGCTTAACTTTGTCTGGTACAATTTTTGCTTTGACACAACTTAGAAAACTTGAAGCCAAATTTGATGCTTGTTTCTAAGAATAATAATGTAAATTTTGTACCATTTTCTTAATTATATATTAATACATTTTGAAATATATTTTATTTTGGTTTTCTTATTTATTTTAACTTTTATATTTTTATTGTATTTGCTTTCTAGACAACGAATTAAATATTTTTGGAAGGATGGTGAGAAAAAGCGGCTTTTTGTTCCACTTCCATTTGTCACAATAAGGTGGTGATTGCGTTGATGTGTAGAGGCAAAAAAAGTGAGTTTTTTTTTTTTTTTTTTTTGAGATGGAGTCTTGCTCTGTTGCCCAGGCTGGAGTGCAGTGGTGAGATCTTGACTCACTGCAAGCTCCGCCTCCCAGGTTCACGCCATTCTCCTGCCTCAGCCTCCGGAGTAGCTGGGACTACAGGGGGCGCCAACACACCTGCTAATTTTTTTGTATTTTAATAGAGACGGGGTTTCACCACGTTAGCCAGGATGGTCTGTATCTCCTGACCTCGTGATCCGCCCGTCGCGGCCTCCCAAAGTGCTGGGATTAGAGGCGTGAGCCACCGCACCCAGCCGAGTGAGATTTTTTAAAATAGCAAAGGTTATAGAAAGTTATGGTTAGTAGACCAAGTGGTAACACAGAGCACCCTCAGAAAGGAAAACTTTCTAAAGTTCCACCACAGATACAAGCAGCTGTGAATAATCTATCTTGCCTAAAGGTGAGAGTGTGGAAAACTTCTTTGATGTTCATTCTTTCAGTGTTTTTTAGAAACATCTTCCTAACATTTTGTAACTCATGCTTATATTACCACAATGGTCTCATATGTGCTTACCCTTCAGGGGAAAATAATTGCTGCAAAACCCTTTGCAGCAATTGTCTTTCCTTACTGAAAGATAAAGTGAGATGAACTTCAATTTTCTTAGAGAATCTCTTAGTCGGTCCAGAATTCAGCCAATCTGCAGTCCATTCCTGCATCTCATATCATGGAATAATATCTGTCAGTAACCCAACACTTGACAAGTACACATTACCAGTAGGTATTAGACTGAATTAAATGAGGAATCAATTGATATTTTAAGCCTTCGATTTATGACTGTTCTCCTACCTAAGGATATTGAAACACATTATTTAAGAATTAAACTTGTGGAAATATCTCAGGAGTGAGTCCTCTAGGCAAAGTATAGGTAGAGCATATGACAGTTTTTTTTTTTTTTTTTTTTTTTGCTGTTTCCTTCCTCATTTATCCAGAGTAGAATTTCTATTCAATTATGACACACTTTCTTTTGAGATCAGATATGGCTTGACTATCTTCTTGTGATGGCACCACCGAGTGAGCACAGTTGATATGTGAGATGAAACAATCTGCCAACCCAGGATCTAAGTATGATAAACTGGGGATACTGTCCTGCAGCATGTTTCAGTTTTCTAGAAGCATTCTCATTGCTGCTGCTGGTGACTCAATGAATGTAGTAAACCAGGTGGGAGGATGGAAAGGAGAGAAGTGCCTGGCTTTACAATTTGTTGCATAAAGCTGCCAAAGTTTTAGCCATATGATGAACCAACCCATAAACATTCCCACCATTGCCGTGGTAAAGGAACAGACTCCATTCATGTGTGAACAGTCTCTTCCAGATAATCATAATGATTTGTTGTTTATTTCAAAAATTCCCTTGATGTTGATTATATTCTAATATCATCTAGATACAATCATAGGAGCAATTGAACAAGTATGGTGACAGTTTCACTTATGCAGTCATAATTTGTAACTACTCACATCCCTGCTATAGCACTGAATTCAAGAGATTAAAAAAAGATCAAGTAGTGGAATCTAAAGACCTAACATATGATGGAACTTTCAAAATAATATTCCTAGTCATAACCAAATTATTTTGTTAGTTAAAGATTTAGACATTACTATCTCTGTAATGACAGCAGTGTACTAGACAGAGAGAGCTATAATGTGATATATAGTATACTTGAGGCACATTCATTTTGGAAACATTATTGAAGAACATTCAAGAATTATTAATATTTCAAAAATTTAATGTTTCCCAGAAAGTTATTATTTTAAAGTAATTTTAAAGTTTTGCTGAGTTTATTATTTTATTCTAAGAAATAATCTATTTATTTTAGTTGGATGCATTTGATTTTATAAAACACATAAACTAGAAAACAGTGTTCCATTTATATAAGTTCAGTTTACAAGGAAATGTATGCTGGAGTCTATTTTTATTCCCATTTTTTTAGTAACTTTACTTGCAAAAGGGGGAATTACAGCTTTCTATTTGCATTTAGGTGTCATTTCGAAATAAAAAAAAGACCAAATACAAACTAGTTGTAACATGAAAGGACACATCATTTTTCATCCCTGAAACTAGGGCCAGTCATGATTGGATTCAGGATTCAAATAATGTTAGCTCTCTCCGGCTCTGTCTCTCCCCTCCTCTCAGCCGCATGGGACTGGAGAGTCTTTCCCAGTAAGTGTAACACGAAGTCTCATGGAAGATTCTGATCGACCCAGCAAGAATAACATTACCATCCCTGGTGATTGTGATTGGCCAGGTTTGGGCCCCATGCTTACATTTATAATAAAAGAGATGAGTTGGGCCGGTAACAAGCTGAAGAATAAAAGACTGAAAAAAATGAAGGGTAATCTCAAACAGTTACTGCCACAGTAAAGTAAAGTGAAGGGACCATAATTCTTGTTTTGGGCCTGTTATCCTGGCATTTGTCCCAAATATTTCATATTTTAAGGTAGTATTATTATTTGTATTACAATAAACCAGGATACATTTGGTTAGTTTTCATTTTGTACTTCTCGCTTTTTCTGTGGTGTTTTCTAGTACTGTGTGGAAAAGCATGTGTTGTGAACAGGAAACTCACTTTAAATATAGTTAAATGTGAGAAACATAACAAAACTGAGATAGCCTCCCTGTCTATTCCTAATGCTTTCCCAGATGTAATATGACAAATACTTCCTACTCAGGGCAGCATGCCAGACAATTCTGGATGACATGAAATAAATTCAGACACAAGAAGGCAGCTAGAGTCAGCTAACTCCCAAGTCGGGGTAGTAGTAGGTAAAATGTTCAATGCTCACGTTCCTGTTTGCCACTATACCAGCTAGCTGTGTCATGGCTCATGCTTGGCTTGAGACATTCAGGAAGACTGCCAATTAATAGTGCCAACATTAAACATGGGAAATAATGATACGTCTAGTACTCCTGAAATATGTGCATATGATAGGGACCAATAGGGACCAAGTTGTCTTGCCATCCTGGGTTCAAGCGATTGTCCCGCCATAGCCTCTCAAGTAACTGGGATTACAGGCACGTACCACCAGGCCCGACGAATTTTTTCTATTTTTTTAGTACAGACAGGGTTTCACCATGTTGGCCAGGTTGGCCTTGAATCCCTGACCTCAAGTGATCCACCTACCTTGGCCTCAAAAAATTCTGGGATTACAGGCATGGGCCACCACACCCAGCCAATCTAAACGCTCTTGCTAGAGTGATTTTGTGTGGTGCAAATCAAGTGGCTATTATTTACTTTTTGATAACACTTAAAAATTTTTTAATGCAATAACCCTTTCAGCAGTACCGAACTAAATACAAATGAAAATGTATTTTTAGTCATAAATTAAGATACTGAATTTCTGTTTTTCAAGGTAAATACACAACTTGCAAAAATATTTTTTGACATTTACCACCCACCATTTGATCATAGTGATGTTGCCAATCACATGAAATTCAAAAGAAACAAATCTGTGAGGAAGCATCAGTGCCATGTTCACAAGTTACAGAAGACTGTGCTCAAAAAAGATGTAACCTCATAATATCTTGTTAACATCATTTTTAAGAACCATGACTTTCCATTTTAATCAGAAGACTGTTTTTCTAAACACAATTTGGTAATTTAGAATTCCAAATATCTTGTACATATATAACAAAGTGAGTGAGTATACATATTAATGTCTTTGTTACATTATTAGAAGAATTTAGTGGTTTCATAACTAATTTTACAAACAATTAAATGCTGCCAAGTTTACATATGTCATTAGGTGCATCTAATTAACATCAGCTAACACTTTTAAAAATGATTTGATTTTTCAACTCAAGGAATATATATTTGAATTCCATTGTGTTGAAGATGAAACATATGTTGTTATTGCAAATTCTCTTAAAATTATTTGCTTTAACAGTGACAATAAGGATCCATTATTTTTATTTGAAGAAATTATCATGCTAGAAATCAATGTATTTAATAAATTAAGACTCCTATAGAGCAGAAATGTACTTTGAATTGGTTGAGGTATACATAGAATTCATAATTGTCTCCAAAGGAACTGTGATATACAACCAATCAACATAGAAGCTATAGTAGTCAAGATTGACAAGGTCATGATACCATACACACATAAACACACATACAGAGCCGGTGAACTACACATGTTTTTAAAACAAAGCTGATGTTGAATACAAAATAGTATGTCTGCACGAAAGCATGCGCTTTCTGTGGTGACTGCCATCGATATGATTTTACAAATATTTGACTTTTAGAAAGGCTTATAAACAGAATATAGAAGAACTCAGCAAAACCTATATCCTAAAATGATATTGGACATTTTAAGGTATCTTTTAAATTTGGTTTGCATTTTGGTCAAAATCATTTGGGGATCTTTTTTTATAGTATTGAATGAATCAAGCAATGTGCAGTTGTTAAAAACAAAGCTTATAAACAGAAAGGCATTGAAATTTTTGCACAAAATATGAAGGCAGGAAGTGCAAATTAACTGATGATACCTGAAATCATGTGTAAGATTTATTTCTGGAATTCTATAATTGCACTTTGGAATATCTGGACCTATGGAAAGTGTCTTTTATAGAACTCATATTTTTAATTAGATGAATTTATATTGTGTCTGTATGAAAATTGTAAAAGCCTCTGATTTTGCAAATCTAACTTGGATGAAATATAATTTATTTGATGAATTTGTCTTGTTAAATATATTTGTCAACAAAAGCTACTCTGATTGGAGGCAAGGAGTATTAACTGTGAAAAATTTGCAAATAAAATGCTTATACATTTTAATACAAGAGTAGAATGTAGAATATTGTCCATCGAGTGTACTGGCTGTTTACAGATGCTTCAGCACTTTCAGTGAAAAGAGTTCAGACCACTCATAACTTTCTCGGAGAGAAACTGCTGCAAGGAGTGTAGGTGTCTCACAGCCTTCAGCTGACACACCTATGGATCTGGTGTGTTTTTCATGCTGAAGTCACTGAGATCAACCCAGCTGCTACAGATGGGATTGTGTCTCCCCAGTCCCCAAATTTATATGTTCAAACCTCAACCCTCAATTTTACTATATTTGGAGATAAGACCTATACAGAGATACATATATTTAAATAAAATCATAAGAGTAGGACCCTGATTTGATATAACTAATGTCTTTGTAAGATGAAGCACCAGAGTGCTCTCTTTCTCTCTCTCTCTCTGACTTTCTCTCTTCCTCTCTCTGTGTCTCTCTCCCCCTCTGTCTGCTATATAAGGATACAGGGAGGAGGTAGCCATCTCTAAGCCAGGAAGAGAGTCTTCACCAGGAACCAAATTGGCCAGCATCTTGGTCTTGGATTTCTCAGCCTCCATATCATGAGAAATAAATGTCTATTGTTTGAGCCACCCAGTCTGTAATATGTTGTTATATCTGCCTGAGCAGACTAACACACCAGTCAATAACTAAGCCCAGTTGGGGGATTAGAAATGGGTCATTTCTACTAAATGCAGGATCCTCTAATGGGTGATTTTTGTTTGGTGACTCCAGGAGCCTGTCCTAGGCTTTCTCAGAGTTTTGCTTTTTCTGCAACATCCTCCTTCCTTCCATCTCTCCTTTCACAGGTATGAAAGAGTGGCATGATCTTGGCTCACTGCAACCTCCGACTACCAGGTTCAAGCAATTCCCATGCCTCAGCCTCCCAAATAGCTGAGATTATAGGCACGTGCAGCCATACCTGGAGAAGTTTTTGTATTTCAGTAGAGCCAGGGTTGCATCATGTTGCCCAGGCTGGTCTCGAACTCTTGAGCTCAGGCGAGCCGCCCCGCCTCAGCCTCTCAAAGTGCTAGGATTACAGGTGTAAGCCATTGAGCCCAGCCTTTAAAAAATTTTTTAAGCAGAAGTATTACATAAGCTTACCAATATAATACAACACAGTTTCAGTAAAAAAGTAAATATTTCAAAAAGTATATAGTTTTAATTATTTTGAATAACCTGGTCGTTTTAGAACTCAAAAGTGTCCTGGCTTAGAAAATAGATAATATAGTCAAACTAGCTGTAGAGTACTAATCATGATCACATTGACTATTTGCATAAAAAGACTGAAATTTTAAAGTTTTATATATATAAACAAGGTTATTCTTTGGTAACTCATAACCCTATATTGGATTTAAAGCACAAGCAATGGCCTATATTGTAGTCTTGTTTTCCTCAATTTCATCTTTTCCTTACATTCTCTAAATATGAATCACACATTTGTTTTATTCAGTGCCTTCTACTGTGAGCTGTAGAGCTACAAGATCAGCAATCTACAAGGAATTTTCTATAACCAAACCCTAAAAATAAAAATAAAAAACATAAAAAGCTTCAGTATTACAGAGATATAATTGAATATTTATTCAAAAATATTTACTGAAAATCTACTATATGCCAGACATTATTCTGGAACCAGAATACAAAAGGAGAAAAACTAAAAAAAGTATATATTTAGACCAGGCGCAGTGGCTCACGCCTGTAATCCCAGCACTTTGGGAGGCCGAGGCAGGTGGATCACGAGGTCAGGAGATCGAGACCATCTTGGCTAACACGGTGAAACCCCGTCTCTACTAAAAATACAAAAAATTAGCCAGGCGCAGTGGCGGGCGCCTGTAGTCCCAGCTACTCGGGAGGCTGAGGCAGGAGAATGGCGTGAACCCGGGAGGCGGAGCTTGCAGTGAGCCAAGATTGCGCCACTGCACTCCAGCCTGGGCGACAGAGCAAGATTGTCTCAAAAAAAAACAAAACAAACAAACAAAAAGTATATATTTTGTTCATGGAGCTTACATTATAACTGGGAGAAGTCAATAATAAATAAGCAAGTAAAACTTTTCTTTCTTAGCACTGATAATTGCTTTGTGATCAAGGAAAGCCTCACTGAAAGGTGACATTTAAGAACAGACATAAGGAGGTAAATGACCAGGCTATACTATATGTTTCTGGATGAACATTCAAAGCAGAATTAATAGCTATTTTTGTCATAAAGAACTAACAAGGTTTGCTGATAGACAGAATTATCAAAGAATAAAGTTCCCATTTATTGACATAGGAATAGATTGTGGGAAGAGGAAGTTTGGAGGTAGGTGAGGATATCAGGAATGTGGACATCATAGAACTAATGTTGGTAGTTGAATTTATGTGCTTGGATTTCAGGGAATAGTCCCTGGGTAGAGATAAAAACATTGAAGTAATTAGTACATAGATGGTATTTAAAGTCAATGGGCTGAGTTAGATCAGCATCCTTGATTTAGAATAATGAAATAAGCATAACAAAGCAATAGAAGTGTTTGCTGAGTGTGAATAAAGTCATATTAATCCATAGTTGTTGGGGCAATTAAGAGATACTAAGAAAGGAGACTGAGAAGGGAAGAAATGAATGAGAAATAAGGAAAAGCAGAAGGAAGGGTTGTTCTAGAAGGCAAGTGTATGTTTCAAAGATAAATAATAAACTTTGTCCAATGCAGCTGCTAAGCAGGATGAGAACTAAAAGTTGACTGTTGGAATTAGCAACTTAGAGTCACTGATAACCTTAGTATTAATACACATAGTTGCAGTGGAATATTAGAGTCTCTGGTCTTATATGCAAGGTTCAAAACAAGATGCGTGGAGAAAAATTAAAAGCAGTGATTATATACAAGGAATGCAGGGAAAAAAAGTCAGTAGCTGGAAGAGGATAGTGGGTGAGGAGCATTTTTATTTTAAGATGGGAAAAAAGTAAACCATGTTTGCTGCTGGGACCAATTCTGTCAAGAGGGAAAAATTGAAAGGACTTGAAGACAGTCAGGTAGGCGGGAGGCCGCGGAAACAGGAAACTGCAGCAGGAAGGATACAGAACCTGCACATGTGTAGAAACTGATAATTTTCTGTCTTTTAACAGGAGTTAAGATACTTTTCTTGCTTTGATATAATCCCATTTCCACTTGTACATATATCTGCAGCCAGAAAGCAAATGATCAGCATCACTATCATAAAAAAATCCTCCTCATGAGTGATGATAGGTATCTTCTTTCATCTATTTTTTCCCTTCCTCCATCCTCAACCTTTTATTAAATCAAAAGGCTTATATTTACCTGTCTTCATTTCCTTGTTCCTGAATAGAAAACTACATAATGAAGTTTAATGTATAATCCAAGAGCAGTGATAGATAAGTGAGGCATTTTGTATTGGTTCCTTCTTATTGTTGTCCTATTGTCAAAACTTTAAATATTTTAGAGTGTATACTTTAGCTCCTGCTTTTTATGCAGCTATTATGTCTGATGTAATAGATTAAAAGAATATTTAGATTTACAATATATGTGTCTGTGTTATTCTGCTCCTAGTTTTAGCTGCATGAAGTTTGGCAAGTCACTCAGTCACACTAGACCACAGTCTCTTCAAGTACAAAATGGGCATGTCATTTCTTGTTTCACTATATTAATGTAATAATTAATTAATTAAAATAAACATTTACTTTAGAAATGTTTATATTCAATTGAATTTTAAAAACTCTTATCACTGATAGTTTTTGAGATTATCTCTCATATTACTATCATTATTATTAATAAAGTACCCCATACTTTCAAATTCTAAAGTGTGAATCATAGGATAATAATGCCTCTAAAAATAACAAAGAAATTCTGGACTTTAATTGAACACTTGGCCAATTGGACCTAGTAGGCTATAGAATAATCCACCCAACAACCAAAGAAGATGCATTTATCTCATCTGCACATAGAATATACTCTATGATTGACCACATACTTGGTCATAAAGCAAGTCTCAACACATTCAAAAAAATTAAAATCATATCAAGCATCACCTTGGACCACAGTAGGATGAGAATAGAAATCAATACCAAACTCTTAAAACCACACAGATGCATGGAAATTAAACAACTTGCTCTTGAATAACTTCTGGGTAAACAATAAAATTAAGGCAAAAATAAAAAAAATCTTGGAAACAAATTAAAGTGGAGACTGAATATGCAAAAATTTCTGGGATACAGCAAAAACAGTTTTAAGAGGATGGTTTGTAGGGCTAAATACCTACATCACGGAGATAGAAAAATCTCAAATTAACATCATATCCCGACACCTAAAGGAACTAGAGAAACAAGAACAAATTAAATGCAAAGGTAGTAGAAGAAAGAAATACCTAAAATCAGAGCAGAACTAAATAAAATTGAGAGTGAAAATAAAAACATATAAAGAATCAATGAAACAAAAAGTGGATTCTTTGAAAGGATAAACAAGATTGATAGACTGCTAGCTAGATTAACAAAGAAAAAAATGAGAGAAGACTCAAATAAGCACAATCAGAAATGACAAAGGTGACATCACAATTGATCCCAAGGAAATATAAAACGATCCTTGGGGACTACTATAAACTTCTCTACGCACTCAAAGCTAGAAAATCTAAAGGAAATAGATAAATTCCTGGAAACATGCAACCTCTGAAGATTGAACCAAGAAGAAATAGATATTCTGAACAGACCAAGAAAAGCAATAAAATAGAATCAGTAATAAAAAAAAAACTTACCAACACCTCCTAAAAAGCCCTAGACAACATGAATTCACAGCCAAATTATAACAGGTATACAAAGAGCTGGTACCAATCCTACTGAAACTATTCCAAAAAATTGAGGAGTACAGATTCTTCTCTCATTTTATTAAACCAGCATCATTCTGATACTAAAATCAGACAAAGACACAACAACAAAATATATATCCCTGATGATCATAGGCAGAAAAATCCTCAAGAAAATGCTAGCAAACTAAATTAAGCAGCACATCAAGAAGTTAATTTGCCAGGATCAAGTGGGCTTTATTCATGGGCTGCAAAGATGTTTCACTATACAAAAAGCAATAAATGTGATTCACCACATAAACAGAAATAAAAACAAAACCATATCAACTACTCAATAGAAGCAGAAAAAACAACATTTGATAAAATCCAACATCCCCTCATGATAGAAATCCTCCACAAGCTAGACACCAAAGGAATATATCTCAAAATAATAAGAGAAATCTATGACAAACCCAAAGCAAACATTATCCTGAATGGGCAAAAGTGGGAAGCAACTCCTCTAACAAGTAGAAAAAGACAAAGATGCCCATTCTCACCACTCCTATTCAACATAATAGCCAAAGCAGTCAGGCAAGAGAAAGAAATAAAAGGCATCCAAATAAGAAGAGAGAAAGTGAAATTCTCTCTCTTTGTTTGATACATAATTCTACACCTAGAAAACCCTAAATATCCTATGAAAAGTCTCCAAGACATGACTAGCAATGTCAGTAAATCTCAGAATATAAAATCAACATACAAAAACAGTAGCATTTCTATACACCAATAACATTCAAACTGAGAATCAAATCAAGAATGCAATCCCATTTACAGCAGACACACACACGCAAAAATAAAATACCTAAGAATACATCTAATGAAGGACATGAAGGAACTCTACAAGGAGAACTACAAAACATTGCTGAAAGAAATCACAGATGACAAAAACAAATGGAAAAAGCATTCCATGCCCATGGATTGGAAAAACCAGTATTATTAAAATGTAAAATCTACAGCAATCTACAGATTCAATGCTATTTCTATCAAATTACCAATGCCTTTTTTCCCACAGAAATAAACAATTCTAAACTTCATATGGAACCAAAAAAAAAAAAAAAAAGAGCTCAAGTAGCTAAGGCAATCCTAAGCAAAAATAATAAAGCAGCAGGCATCATGTTATCTAACTTCTTGAAACTATACTACAAGACTATAGTTAACAACATAGCATGGTACTGGTACAGAAATAAACACATAGACTAATGGAACAGCTTTGAGACACCTGAAATAAAGCTGCACATGTACAACCAACTGATATTTGACAAAGTCAACAAAAATAACAATGGGGAAGAGACACCCTATTCAATAAATGTTGCTGAGAAAACTGGCTAATTGTATGCAGAATAATGACTTGGACTTCCATCTTTTTACTATATACAAAAATTAACTCAAGATAGCTTAAAGACTTAAATGTAAACCTCAAACTATAAAATCCTAGAAGAAAACCTGGGACGTACTCCTCTAGATATTGGCCTAGGTAAAGAATTTATGATGAAGACCCGAAAAGCAAATGCAACAAAATAAAATATAGACAAATAGGATTTAATTAAACTAAACAACTTCTGCATGGCAAAATAAACTGTCAAGAGAGTAATGAGACAATATAGAGAAAGGGAGAAAATATTTGAAAGTATGCATCAGGCAAATATCCAGAATCTACAGACTTAAATCATTGAGCAAAATACAAATAATCCCATTTAAGAGTGGGCAAAGGAAATTAACAGACATTTCTCAAAAGAAGACACCCACGTGGCCAACAAATGTATGTAAAAATTTTAAACATCACTAGTCATCAGAAATGCAAATCAAAACCACAATGAGATACCATCTTATACAGTTGAATTGGCTATTATTAAAAAGTCAAGAAGTAACAGGTGTTAGTGAAGTTGAGAAGACAAGGGAACACTTATTCACTGTTGGTAGGAATGCAAATTAGTTCAGTCACTATATAAAGCAGTTTGGATACTTATCAAAGAACTGAATACAAAATTACCATTGGACCCAGTGATCCCATTACTGGGTATATACCCAAAGGGAAATAAATCATTCTGCTAAAAAGACAGCTGCACTCACATGCTTATCAGGGGAATCAACTCAGGCACCTATAAACGGTAGACTGGATAAAGAAAAAGTGGTACATATACACCATGAAATACTACACAGCCATAAAAATGAAAGAAATCACATCCTTGCAGTAGCATGGATACAGCTGGAGGACATTTTCCTTAGCAAATTAACGCAGAAACAGAAAACCTAATATTGCATGTTTTCAATTATAAGTGGGAGCTAAACACTGGGCATACATGGACATAAAGATGGCAACAATAGACATTGGGAACTCCAAGAAAGGGACAAGGGTTCTATGCTCGTTACCGTGGTAATGGGATCATTCATACCCCAAACTCAAAGTCACACATTATACCCTTGTAACAAATCTGCACGTGTACTCCCAAGTCTAAAATAAAATTAAAAATAAATAAATATTCATGCATCAGGCTTATTCTTTGTTACTCACAATATCATTATTTATTGAGGTTATTATTAATTAACCTAAGTGCAAGTATATGATCTATTTATGGAAATGATCAGTTTTTTGGTTTTTGTAGAAGTCATTGTGAGTTTTTTTCTCCAACATTCATACTTCTGAATTGTGGTTGGAATTGAATTGACACTCAGTTTGGGACTGATTTCTAATTTGTACTCACTAATCAGAAGAATCCCATCTCCCTAAGGCAATCAGCTTCTGGTGTTTCCTTAAGCACAGGAATCAGCTGAAAGATTGTATTATCTGTCCAAACCTCATTCTATTTGGTGGGAGAATATCATGTTGTACATTTGTCGTGCCTGAAAATGTACAATAATTTTGCTGTCATGACCAAAGTCTGCTTGAGAATAAATTCTATTCTTAGAGTAGAGCAGAGATAGTTGTGGGAAATGGAGTAACCATATGTGAAACTAGCTCTACTTCTGGACTTTTTAGAAATATAGACAAATCAATACATATATTAAAGCAGTTTTAATTGTGCATTCTATAACTTGCAACAAAAATATCCTAATTGATTCATCGGTGCATTCAACAATGAAGGAAAAGCAGACTCCCTTTACCAGCATTATTCCCTTTGAATGTAGCCACTTGCAAACTTTCAAATGAAACTGTAGTCCCTATGTGCTCCACAACATGTCTAAGATATATCAGGAGTGGATTTTCATTATAAGACTGATTTCTCATGTAAGTAAAAGAAACTAGTTTGTACTAAGTTATAGTTCCCTGTTAGTAGATTTTTGGTACAAGATGTTTTATGGTGTGATGGACCATGTATGTCTAGAGAATATGGTTGGCTGTAGATTAAATTACAGACAACTAGCAATCAAGGGGAGTGACTTAAAACCATACTTTATCATCTGTTTATAATAACTGACAAAAGATCATTAAAATACTTTATTTTGTGATATGATAAATTATACATATTGACTTAGATACTAATATGCACCATGACCTATACTAAATAATCTTTAGAACATAAAAAGGAGTTTGTGGCAATCTCTTCTTTCAAGGTACTTATAATCTAGCCAGAAAGATGAAAAAGTTATGAAGCATAAGAGAGAAATAGAAGTACACATCTAATTAGTTGCTGAATTATTCTTTATCCTCTAATTCAGAGCCAAAAAATCAGTAAAGACTGAATAATTCAGAGGAAGATGCCCTGAGTTTTATTGGGTTATGACCAGGAATGTTTTGATATGAAAGTGTTACATAGTAAAACATGACATTTAGTATCTTAATGATTGAAGGCTCTCTTTTCTGTAATGAAGACTGCTACTCTTAAAACAAGTGTTTTTGTAGTTGTACTTGTAACTGCATTTAAAGGGTCCGTAGTTAATAATTATGTGTGTGTGTGTGTGTGTGTGTGTGTGTTACAGACTGTGGATACAACTTAGCACATATTCACTGATACTAACAGTGCTAAAAAGTGCTAAAATACCAACTCAAGTGTAATACATTGTAAGAAAGTCATTTCGCAAGGATAAGCTGACTTCATGAAAGGCTTATGGTTGGAGTGGAAAGACTTGAAAACTTGGAATATAAAAAGTCTGGATTTATTCCTGGCTCTTTCATTTATCAGTTTGTGAACTTGGTCAGGTTTTCCTTTGAGTTTTAGCATGCTCGTATGAAAATGAGGATTGTAATAATAACTATTGCAGCAAAATTTCTGTGGTAATTATATTTTTGTATAAATTACAGATTATGAAAGAATTTGTAAACTTCACACACACACACATATATATGTGAATATTAGTTATTATTGTTGCTTGTCCTAGAAAATGTGTAAATTTCCATTTTAATAGCTGGAGTGAAAACTTACAAAGCTATTTTCTGGTGAACGATAGACAAAATAGAATAAAAAATCTGTAAGAAACTTTGTCATTGATGGCTAACTTTTGTCTAAACTTTTAACTGCTCAGTGGAATGCCTCTACCCAGTCTGTAACAACAACAACAAAAAAAGTTTTAAAAAATACTATAAAGAAAATAAACTCCTTGGCCTTCTAGTATAAGAAAAAAATCTCCACACAATTCTTCTAAAAAATATCAGCACAAGTTGAGAGTTCAACTGGTTGGAGCTCTGAAGTTTATAGCAGGAAAAACTACACAAATAACGAAAGGAAGCAAGTCCAACACTGTATGGAAGAGTGCGTTACAAACCGTGACCTTCTCATTTCCAATTTTTATGTCAGTTTTGTTTAGTATTGTCAAGCCATGAAACCCAATTTCTAGAAATATCAGAAAAGGTGATATTAGAGCAAAACTGGTGAACTCCTGATCAGAAATTTCCTTCTCAAACTGAAAAATTTTGGTATGTGTGCAACCTTGAAAACTCTGTTTAGAAGAGCCAAAATCCCTATTCTTTCAAAACAAACTTTTGCAAAAGGAGTATGTCAAACATCAATTAAACAAGTAAAGTTTTGAAATCTTGGTAACATGAAGCAACCAAATTCAAGAATAGAATAGCTTTGTGCTAAAGAGGTGCTGTGATACGAACATGCCTCTCAAAATTCATGTGTTGAAACTATATTGCCAATGTGAAAGTCTTAAGAGGTGAAGACTTTAGGAAGTGATTAAGTCATGAGTGTGGAGCTTTTATGAATCAAATTAGTAAACTTATAAAAGAACTGGAGAAAACTAGCTAGGATATTTTCCCTTCTGACATGTGGGGACACAGCACTCCTCTCCTCTGAACACAGTGTTCAAAGCACCATCTGAAAACAGACAACCCACCCTAATCAGACACTGAACCTGTCAGCAGCTTGATCTTGGACTTCCTAGACTCCATAATTGTGAGCAATGAATATATATGGTTTATAAGTTAACCATCTTAAGGTATTTTGTTATAGCAGCAGGAATGTACTAAGACAAGAAGTGTAGAAAATTGCATATTTGTTTTTACCTACACTCTCTGCTTACTGCTATTAAATCTAAATCTGAAAACCAAATAGTGCTCTTAGAAAATTGATGCATAATAATTTTAGTCTCCTCTTATTTTCACGCAAATTATTCTCATATTCATATGTAGAAGAAGAACAGAAGACAAAGTGGATATGATAATGGTATTTTTATTATTCATATATCACAAACTATTGCTCTTCTTAAAATAAAATATGTTTGTAAAGGAAAATTGATATTCTTTGAAAAGAAGATGCTTACTGTAATATTTCACTTAAACTGCAAAGAACAGTGAATGATGGACAATTCACTGGGAACTATTCTAGGGAATTTAAATGACTAGCTTACCTGCTACGTTATTGTTTAATTCATTCTCCATTGATTTATATTAGTCATTTCTTTAACATGCTTATATGCACAAACAGAATGGGCTTATCATACAGTGTTGAAGGATCACCCAATTCCAGATAACATTGAAATATGTTAAGCTTAGCACACAAACAGGAATACCAGACACATTTCCATCATGGTAACAACAAGGAAAGCACGCCCACCCCTTTTCTGTAAAAAAGAAAAAAAATGTATTTTTGCCCTGTTTTCATCATAACAAAGTGACACAGAGTCTGTTTGTTAATGTTAATTAGAATCTTCCAAGTAGAGAAATATTTCCATGAAGAGAAATAGCATTTTTAAGAGGATTTCTATCCGAAATTAGATGGAATTTTTCTGAAGAGATAATATTTCTTTAATCTTCCTAATTAATCATTGGTGCTTATAGTGTTTATTACTAAGATTGCGTCTGAGTTTGGAGGAGCATTGGTAGAATATATCACAAACACTGTTAGACCACAGATTGAGAACACAGTCATAATTATGATTACATTTTACTGACTGCTGGAGATATGAGAAAATGCACAATTATTTTATTGGTAGAAAAATGTTTAACCCTCAAATAGACACATACATCAGGTGCTCCTGATCACTATCCATGCTACAATCACTCATGGAGCATCTCCTATGTGTCTATCACTTTGTTAAATTATGTAGACAATGCAAAATAAAGATGAGATGGGGGGGTGGGGGCAAGGAAAGCCAATAGTAGGGAAATTATGCTGCAACTGTGCCTAATGATATAAGTCAGTCTGTTTTTTTTTCTTATGAACCTTTTTGTGACTCTTATAGCCTAGTATGCCTGTAGCTCTCCCAAACTGTACAATTGAGCATTTTTACTATTTTTATTGTTTGTCATATTTTCACTTTGTAGCATTGTCACCCCAGGGTGCAGACTCCTTGAAAATAGCATTTTCATGTATTCTCTGACCCTAGTACACTTAGCACAGTGCTGAATACAAATTGCCGTGTTAGGTTAAAATGGTATGTGACACTCCAACCCACCATCAAAGTAGATACAGTAAGTTGAAAATAATTCCGCTTTCATTGCAGTTTACAGAACATAAAGGTCTTCTAATGTAGTTCTTTTTTACAGATGTCATTGAAATGCTTTAGTCCAGAAGGAGCTTTTCCAGCATTTGACTGAGTCTAAGACTGGCATGGCCCAGAGTTGAGTCATACAGAGATCAGAAAATAAATTGGACTGGAACATTCAGAACAGACTTTCTCAGGATTCTTTGTGTTCAGGCTAAGAAACAAAAAATGTTAAAAAATGCATTGTGCTACAATAATTTTCAAAGTAGTTATTTTGAGAATTTATAAGTAAGAGGAGCATAAAACTGCATTGTGATTGAAATAAGTTGGGGGGTGCTTACTGCCAAATGAGTATAGCACTTTACTTAAAATTGGCACCATATCAACTGTCTCTGTGAAAGACTGAGTGGCTAAGCCAGGTTCTCCTACCCCACCAGGAAGTATCTCTAGGTTTGTACCTTGCTGGTAAGAAAAGGAGTAGGGTATTCTTTAATCTAGGTTTTAAAGATATTTATTATCGGAAAGTTCACAATTTCCTGGAACTCATACTATTGACCTCTTCCTGTAAGAATTACAAACTGCATAAATGAGCACTGTCTATTATTTTCATTTCTTGAAACAAAAGATGAGATATATCTTTCAAAATTCTTTGTTATTTTCTACATAGTGTCAATCAATATATAAATGTTGTGTTGTGTTTGTTGAATTTACATAAGTAAAATTTCTCTTATTATTAAAATTCAACCTCTGATAGGTGTTGACATTTCTCAATTCAAAAACTTGCATGTCTCTTTATTTAATATAATGCTGATAACTAATGTACAGTTAATAAGTGGCTGCCCAAAGTCTGAGGAAAAGTACTAACATTTGATTGGAAAAATCAAGTGTGCTTTCTTAAGCGTGTGAAAAAATAGTAGACAATCTCCCATCTCATTTGGTAGTTGTGTTATTTACTGTCTGGAATTGTGTCCTGAATTAAATTTCAGATAAAAATCAGTAATTATCCAATTTCTATAGGGATTATGGTGTCTTCCAGAAAACACAAATTAGTTTTTTTTTATAAGAGAGTGATTTGATTAACTTACAAAAGAAGGACAACATTTTTTCAAAAAGACATTTCTAATAGCAATGTCTAGTATTCATATGTATGTTTTTAATAATTAAGTTAGGCCCACTTGGTTGTTTTTGTTTATTACCCTTCTCTCTTAAAGCTTTTATCACTTTGTAAATTTACAAACAAATGTATGTGTACAGGTTTATGAGTTTATAAATTTATAAATTTTAATCTTCCTTGCATTTTTGTCAGGTAAGGAAGATAAATTTTTTTCCACCTGTGTATCCATGTCATCCTTTTCCCATTCATCAAAATCTCATTTGCCACTAAAAAGATCCTTATAACATGGAGGTACCTAATTGCATTCCTGTTCTCAGGAGTAGAACTCGTGACCTAGGATAAACCCTATCAGTGCATTTCATTCCGTGGCCAATGTGATTATCTTATAGAAGGCATACGACTTAATCTAATTGGAAAAACATCTCACAATTTGCTGACTATTTTGAAATAAAGATACTCTCCCATATTCACAGAATATGAAAGAGGAACTTACGCATCCTAATAGCTGGAGAAAGCATTTTGAGACCATGAGAGGAACTCCACATGGCAGAAGACAAAGTAGAGAAAAGAAAAAAGGGCATGTCCTGGTTTGGTAAAACCCTTGTGATCATGGTTCAAGCCTCAGGATAAGCATTTGAAATTGGTTTGCTGTTACTGAAGCTGAATGCATACAAACAGAAATATCAGCATTATATTTTTTATTCTTAAATGAAATGCATTTATGATTCTATTTTAATTGGAACTAAATGTGCATGGTATATCCTTCTATAATTGCATGAATTCCTAAGCCCTGGAGCTACTTAGCTAAGAGTAGAAATTAACTCTCTTGGTTTTCTATTCAAATTCCTTTTACTTACCTCAGCATTTCGCCAGTCAATGTCCCTCAAAACACCTCTATTAGCTAATAGGATTTCCATGAAAATATTCCTTTGTGCAAGAATAAATTAGAAAGTTTTATTCCAAAATTTTAAACATATTTAAGACAGTTTCCTTTCTGTGTACATCTCAGAGAGGAATATACTAAGTGAATCCACAGCAGAGAAATTTAGCTCAAACATTTCCCAGTCTTACATAAACACCACATTTTTAAAGGTATCATTACTAATGGCTTTTAGATTAGGGCTCTAAAGAACAAAATTTTGGTAGTCCCAGTTCTACCTCATATTTAACACTTTATACTGCTTTTTAAGGGATGATGCTATTTGCCGTGTAAATGTCTTGTCTTTCACAATTTTATTTTATGTGATTTTGATATTTCAAGGGATGTTGTTTTGCTATGAGATCTGCATTAGTAGTGAGCTGTGCCATAGTGGGGCTCTATTTACATTTTCATATTTTAAAATATAATACATTTTATTTAAATATCTTTAATAGGTTCACTCTTGGCTTGGCAAATGTTGGGGGTATTTTCACAAAATAGCATTGGAAAAAAGTATATAGTAGTTAGATACGTTTTTCAAATTATTGCTGTCACTACTAGTGGATTGGACACTAGAGGAAGCAGAATAATAATCACACAACAAGACAGAGCTAGAGAAGATTTGTCATCACTGCATCACGTAGTTATCGTCAGAGGGTTAAGGTTAGAAATAAGGAGGTGATTTTAAGGTGGAACAGATCATTTTACAACCTAATAATTTTTACCATATTTTTAAAATGTAACATTTAGTTAGAGATAAAGGAATGAAAATGAAAACTTTGGTTAGTTTTTAAAAATCAACTAGTTTTCTTTAAGTACTTACTCTATGCTCCCACCTGTATGGGATATAAAGAAGTATGTGAATTTCACAATACTCTTGAGGAATTTAAGTTATATCTGCAAAAGAAGATTTCAGATATAACTTAAATTCCACAAAACCATTAGAAACAAATATCTAGTCACTAAGGGCTATGGAAATACCCACTTCTACACACATAATACTACGGACTTGTATAGTACGAAAACTTTCCAGGGGAACCACATGGACTGAGCAGTGAAAAGCTAATAGCATCCGGAGAGATGGAGGAATGATCACATCTCAAAGAGGAAACAATTTCCTGATATTTTGAAGCACTGTGGTTATCAGTAATTTATTAGACATTTCATTTACATATATTAAATACAAAGGACACATATATGATATATATTCTTCACTTACAAGCTGTTACTCTTTATTCATACCAGGCAAATTTTCACGAAAATTAACATGCTCAAACTCTTTTATAATTAATATTTTCACTTATTGTTTAGGCTTTGTTCATCAATCTTATCATTAATTCTAAGCCATAAAATAAAAGAAAAAATAATTTTGGTGCCAAGAAGATAGACATATTCCATAAAATTCTTTACTGAGTTGTTACTAGCTTCTGATCATAGTTGAGAGGATGTAGCCATGATCATTATTTTTAAGGTGAAATTCACAGATCATTTAAAAAGTACATGGAACTGTCAGCCATTTTCCTCAAGATCAGAATTCTTCTACTGAACAAATGTATTTTGAACACCTACTGTAAGACGTATGCTTAAGCAAGCAAAGAAAAAGTCTAGTTTACTGACAGAGAGGAAGATAACAACAACAACAAAATTGTCTCTGTAGCAGTCCTGTTACAAACTTGTTTTCTTGACTCTAGAATTTGAGGGAGATTTCAGAAAAATCTGAGGCTGCGCTTAAATTACCTTCTTTGTCTTCTGTGTGACATAGATTTATGCTTAAAAGAGAAGATATGATTATTAGGTTGTTTTGGCATTATTCAATGTAAAGTATTTTTCAATAACTGGAGGGAGCACAAACAAGCTGGTCATCTAAAATGCAAGAGAACCCCTCTCACTGCACCGAGTATGTTAAGTGTTGGCCTCAGCTTATTTAATAGCTGATTCCACTCTCTCAGAGCATTCTTCCGCAGTGGGAAATGCAGATGATAGATATTTCTGGGCATGCAGATTATCTTACATTGATGGCCTCAGCAGACCCTCTTGTGTAGTAATTATGTTGAGAGAAGCAACAACAAAACAGATAAAAACAAAAATAGATTCATTCCTCCAAAGAGCTATGGGAAGAGCCTTGGACATAATTGGGACAGTGAGGAAATTGAGGACAAGTGTCATGATGTTTAAGCCATCAGTTTTATGAGAAGAAGTGTCAAAAGGCCATGTGACAATGTGACTAGATGAGCAAAATGAGAGAAGAAACACTCAATTATGAAAAATCGAATAAAAGAAATATAAACTTTGATAAATGTTGTGCTTGGCTTCTCAGCATTTCATGCCTCTCCTTCCTTATTAAATAGAAGCTGAGAAGGAGGAGGAGGGATTTTTTTTTTCAAGAAAATGGGCCAATAAAGATACTTTCATTCCCCCTGACAACCATTTTTTTCAGGAACTCTCATCTAAGCCAATGAATGAATCACATTGCAGGGCTGGCAGGAGTTGATTTTGGAAGAAGCATGTTATCCGAAGCAAACAATAAGATACAAGAAGAAACTTGTTGGAAAGTTCTGGGGAAAGACTTTTCCATTCTTAATTTTTTTTTGCCACAGGGAAAGACCATCTCATTTCTTCCAGACATGATTTTGCCATGCACAAGAACTGTCACTTTTTCTGCTGTTTCTTACTAGCTTTTAGATGAAGCTACACCAGGAGGAGAATAAAAGCTGAAAAGACCTCCAGCAAAAGGAAGCCAGAGCTGTTGGATTAAGTCATTTCAAAGGCCTGCCTTAATCTGTACTATCAGGGTTGTCTTGCTAGCTAAAATACCACAGGTGTGTTTTCTGCTATTCCTTTTAGTTGGAATCATTTCAACTGATATAAAGCCCATATAAGAAAAGCCTATTTTTCCTGAAACTTAATCCTAATTCTCAAAGGCTAATGGGGCAAATAATTAATTATGTTATTCACAAAAATATCCCAATCTAAAGAAATGTTTTATTTAACCTGTATAAATCATTACTTTGTAGTAGTACAATTTCTTTAGAACTCTAATCAATCCATTGAGTTTTTCTTCTTTGTCACCTCAAGCAGTGCTTCTCAAATATTAACATGTATACAAATCAACTGAGGTGAAACTTGAGACTCTGTATTTTCAATAAGTTCCAGGAAATGTTGTTGCAGTTGGCCCATGAGCCACACTCTGACTATCAAAAAGAAAGTAGACAACAGACTTTAACCTTCTGCAGACATAAGATCAACAAATATGAGTAATTATTGGACTATGACCATGTATTGCATTATGTTCAAAAAGACCCAAATGAATATATCTATGTAAAACTCAGTTCCACACAGATCTCCACATTCATCACCACCTAGATATTTTAAAACACCGCATATTCTCACTCATAGGTGGGAATTGAACAATGAGATCACATGGACACAGGAAGGGGCACACCTCCCCTGTGGTGGGGAGGGGGGAGGGGGGAGGAATAGCATTGGGAGATATACCTAAGGCTAGATGACGAGTTAGTGGGTGCAGCGCACCAGCATGGCACATGTATACATATGTAACTAACCTGCACAATGTGCACATGTACCCTAAAACTTAAAGTATAATTTAAAAAAAAAATCTTATCTCACAAATTTCTAATGCATTATGGGAAAGAGTGCTGGAGGAAAAACTTCTTGATTAAATTTTCTTTTCCCATTAATTCAATTTTAATGAAATAAATTGAATGACTACGAAAAAAATGGAAAAAATTGACATATAAATTGGGCAAAATAAACAATCCCAAGATACACAGATTTATATGAAGAAGCAATGTACATATTTTGGTTACTCAAATAACTTAGGCTATTTTTTTTTTTTTGGATAGTTTTAACTAGGCCTTCATCCAAATGCTATCAATGCCTTAATTAGTTGTCAATATTTTCTGTACTATATTTATTTGTATTGTTTTTTATTTCTTTCTTGAACAAAATAGTACTTTTAGTGCTGAAATAAAAAATTATTAAAATGGACAAATTTTATAAAGATGCAAATTTTGGAATATGTTTCAAATAAATATTCTGTAATTATTTTCTTCTATACTTGAAGGACATAACATATAATGAATCCTGAATCATACTGTACCACAGTATTTTGGGAAATGCAAAAGAAGAATCCTTTCCCTTTTCCTGTCTTCACACTTGCACAACAGTATAATCTGTATGTACATTATAAACATTAATTTCAAAATGTTTTATTGACTACCTACTGATACTAGTTGGGATAACTAGATGGTGCAAAACATTAAACAAATATACTCTAATGCAGTAGAAACTTATTCTCACTTACATTTTCCAATGAGTGTGTTTCTGGCAGAAAAGGTAGCTCAGTTCCACATTGTTCTTCAGGAACACAGACCTCTTCTGTATTTTTGCTGCTTCTTTCTCCAGTGCCTTGGAATACTCTGTATTCGGCAAGGGGAAGGCAAAAGCAAAAGGAGAAAATAACAAGTTGTTAAAATCCCTGCTCTAGAAGTGTTATATTGCTTCTGCTAAACTTTCACTGCTGAGAACTAGTCCCCTGCATTGTACAGGAGCTGGGAAATGTAGTCCATAGCTAGGTAACTCTCTCTGAGCAACAAATTAACCATATGGAAGGGAAAGCACACATTTTGGCAGACAGTCATTTCTTCTATAGTTCTATTTATACATTATTTGTTAGCTGTCCCAGATAAGCCACTAGAAAGATAAGTGAGACACTGAACATTACTATCTAATGAGGTAAACAAACATTCACATTAAAACAAAAGTATTACAATGTGGTAAGTACTAGAAGTTAAAGATAGCTAGAAAACAATGTTTCATCAGTAAATTTGCTTTGGAGGAAGTTAATTCTATTGACACTAGAAGAAAAACAGAGTAGGTTTAGAAGAGAGAAGACTCAAGAGGAAGTTTCTTATGTTAGCATTGTCAAGAGCTTGAAGTTAGATATTGACAATGTAAAGAGGGAGCAAATCCAAGAAACATTTACTCAGCAAACTTTTTTTTCTAAAGATCACATTCCAAAAAAGAAGAAGAAGGTGCAGTATGGCATGATTTAGTGCTGACCTTGAGAAACTGAATGGATTAAGACATTGCCTGTTACAGGGAATGAAGAAGTCATAGTGGAATTTGGGTGGGTGAATGTTAATCTGTTTATTTAGAAAGACCTAGTGAAGGGCCGGGCACGGCGGCTCACGCCTGTAATCCCAGCACTTTGGGAGGCCAAGGTGGGTGGATCACGAAGTCAGGAGATCGAGACCACACTGGCTAACACAGTGAAACCCCGTCTCTACTAAAAAATACAAAAAATTAGCTGGGTGTGGTGGCGGGCACATGTAGTCCCAGCTACTTGGGAGGCTGAGGCAGAAGAATGGTGTGGACCCAGGAGGCAGAGCTTGGAGTGAGCCGAGCTGGCACCACTGCACTCCAGCCTGGGTGACACAGCAAGACTCTGTCTCAAAAAAAAAAGAAAAAAAGAAAAAGAAAAGAAAAGAAAGAAAGAAAGAAAGAAAGACCTAGTAAATATATGCAAAAGGTAATTCTGCGGTTTTTTTTTTTTTTTTTTTTTTTGGCTCATGAAAGAGGCCAGAGATTGAGAAAAAGAGAGAGGATTTAACATTAGAAAAATGGTACCTAAAACCAAGATGACAGCTGAAATTGTAAAACTGTGTGCATAATTAGAAGAGAAAATGACTAAAGGCAAAACTAAAATTCACGCAATGAATGTAAATGAAATCACATCAGAAATAATATAGATATATTACCAGATTTTTTTGATTAAAAGGAAATAGATCAAGTGACTCAGTCTTCAGAGAAGTAAGTATAGTTGGATAAATTTTCAATGATTCTTTATGTTTTTTGTGTTATAGACATTGTTATGGTTAATTTTATGTGTTAACTTGACAGGGCTAAGGAGTGCCCAGATAGCTGGGTAAGCATTATTTCTTAGTGTCTGTGAGGAATGTTTCCAGAAGAGATTAGCATTTAATTTGGTAGAAAACATTGTCCTACCCAGCATGGGTGGGCATCATCCAATCTGATGAGGCATGAATAGAACAAAGGGCAGAGGAAGGTTGAATTTTTTCCTTTCAGCCTGTCTGCTTAAGCTGTATCAGTCTTCTGCCCATGGACAAGTACCATTAGGTCTCTTGTTTTCAGACCTTTGAACTTGGATTGGAATTACACTACTGGTTTTCCTGGGTGTCCAGATTATGGATGAAGCTGGTGAGACTTTTCAGATTCCATAATTATGTGAGCCAATCCCTCATAATCTTTTTGTACACACACACACACACACACACACCCCTCCTAGTATTTTTGAGACCCTTGATCTCCTCTCCTAAAATATACACATACCCAAATACACATTAATAATTCCAACTAACTTTGGAATTTCATAGACTCCTGGATATCCATACATAGTACACTCTAGCACAGTGTACTTAGTGGACTAAAACTCTAAAATACTAAGTTTAAAGAACTTCAGTGACCTATTTCATTTAAGTCAAGGAAAGACCTGAATGTACTTCTGTTTCTTTTTTTTTTTTTTGAGAGAGAGTCTCGCTCTGTCGCCCAGGCTAGAGTGCAGTGTTGTGATCTCCGCTCACTGCAAGCTCCACCTCCCAGGTTCAGGCCACTCTCCTGCCTCAGCCTCCCAAGTAGCTGGGACTACAGGTGCCTGCCACCACGCCCGGCTAATTTTTTTTTTGTATTTTTAGTAGAGACGGGGTTTCACCATGTTAGCCAGGATGGTCGCGATATCATGACCTTGTGATCTGCCCGCCTGGGCCTCCCAAAATGCCGGGATTACAGGCATGAGCCACTGCGCCCAGCCTTGAATGCACTTTTGACAAGTTGAAAACTTTAAAGAAGATACTATTAACTCCATTTCTTCTAGATTTTCTAGTTTATTTGCGTAGAGGTGTTTGTAGTATTCTCTGATGGTAGTTTGTATTTCTGTGGGATCGGTGGTGATATCCCCTTTATCATATTTTATTGCGTCTACTTGATTCTTCTCTCTTTTCTTCTTTATTAGTCTTGCTAGCAGTCTATCAATTTTGTTGATCCTTTCAAAAAACCAGCTCCTGGATTCATTAATTTTTTGAAGGGTTTTTTGTGTCTCTATTTCCTTCAGTTCTGCTCTGATTTTAGTTATTTCTTCCCTTCTGTTAGCTTTTGAATGTGTTTGCTCTTGCTTTTCTAGTTCTTTTAATTGTGATGTTAGGGTGTCAATTTTGGATCTTTCCTGCGTTCTCTTGTGGGCATTTAGTGCTATAAATTTCCCTCTACACACTGCTTTGAATGTGTCCCAGAGATTCTGGTATGTTGTATCTTTGTTCTCATTGGTTTCAAAGAACATCTTTATTTCTGCCTTCATTTTGTTATGTACCCAGTAGTCATTCAGGAGGAGGTTGTTCAGTTTCCATGTAGTTGAGTGATTTTGAGTGAGTTTCTTAATCCTGAGTTCTAGTTTGATTGCACTGTGGTCTGAGAGACAGTTTGTTATAATTTCTGATCTTTTACATTTGCTGAGGAGAGCTTTACTTCCAACTATGCGGTCAATTTTGGAATAGGTGTGGTGTGGTGCTGAAAAAAATGTATATTCTGTTGATTTGGGGTGGAGAGTGAAATTCTTCGACAAATACACCCTCCCAAGACTAAACCAGGAATAAGTTGACTCTCTGAATAGACCAATAACAGGCTCTGAAATTGTGGCAATAATCAATAGCTTACCAACCAAAAAGAGTCCAGGACCAGATGGATTCACAGCTGAATTCTACCAGAAGTACAAGGAGGAACTGGTACCATTTCTTCTGAAACTATTCCAATCAATAGAAAAAGAGGGAATCCTAACTCATTTTATGAGGCCAGCATCATCCTGATACCAAAGCCTGGCAGAGACACAACCAAAAAAGAGAATTTTAGACCAATATCCTTGATGAACATTGATGCAAAAATCCTCAATAAAATACTGGCAAACAGAATCCAGCAGCACATCAAAAAGCTTATCCACCACGATCAAGTGGGCTTCATCCCTGGGATGCAAGGCTGGTTCAATATACGCAAATCAATAAATGTAATCCAGCATATAAACAGAACCAAAGACAAAAACCACATGATTATCTCAATAGATGCAGAAAAGGCTTTTGACAACATTCAACAACCCTTCATGCTAAAAACTCTCAATAAATTAGGTATTGATGGGACATATCTCAAAATAATAGGAGCTATCTATGACAAACCCACAGCCAATATCATACTGAATGGGCAAAAACTGGAAGCATTCCCTTTGAAAACTGGCACAAGACTGGGATGCCCTCTCTCACCACTCCTATTCAACACAGCATTGGAAGTTCTGGCCAGGGCAATTAGGCAGGAGAAGGAGATAAAAGGTATTCAATTAGGAAAAGAGGAAGTCAAATTGTCCCTGTTTGCAGATGACATGATTGTATATCTAGAAAACCCCATTGTCTCAGCCCAAATTCTCCTTAAGCTGATAAGCAACTTCAGCAAAGTCTCAGGATACAAAATCAATGTACAAAAATCACAAGCATTCTTAAACACCAATAACAGACAAACAGAGAGCCAAATCATGAGTGAACTCCCATTCACAATTGCTTCAAAGAGAATAAAATACCTAGAAATCCAACTTACAAGGGACCTGAAGGACCTCTTCAAGGAGAACTACAAACCACTGCTCAAGGAAATAAAAGAGGATACAAACAAATGGAAGAACATTCCATGCTCATGGGTAGGAAGAATCAATATCATGAAAATGGCCTTACTGCCCAAGGTACTTTATAGATTCAATGCCATCCCCATCAAGCTACCAATGACTTTCTTCACAGAATTGGAAAAAACTACTTTAATGTTCCTATGGAACCAAAAAACAGCCTGCATTGCCAACCCAATCCTAAGCCAAAAGAACAAAGCTGGAGGCATCACGCTACCTGACTTCAAACTATACTACAAGGCTACAGTAACCAAAACAGCATGGTACTGGGACCAAAACAGAGATATAGATCAATGGAACAGAACAGAGCCCTCAGAAATAATGCCGCATATCTACAACTATCTGATCTTTGACAAACCTGAGAAAAACAAGCAATGGGGAAAGGATTCCCTATTTAATAAATGGTGCTGGGAAAACTGGCTAACCATATGTAGAAAGCTGAAACTGGATCCCTTCCTTACATCTTATACAAAAATTAATTCAAGATGGATTAAAGACTTAAACGTTAGACCTAAAACCATAAAAACCCTAGAAGAAAACCTAGGCTTTACCATTCAGGACATAGGCATGGGCAAGGACTTCATGCCTAAAACACCAAAAGCAATGGCAACAAAAGCCAAGATTGACAAATGGGATCTAATTAAACTAAAGAGCTTCTGCACAGCAAAAGAAACTACCATCAGAGTGAACAGGCAACCTACAGAATGGGAGAAAATTTTCGCAACCTACTCATCTGACAAAGGGCTAATATCCAGAATCTACAATGAACTCAAACAAATTTACAAGAAAAAACAAACAACCCCATCAAAAAGTGGGCAAAGGACATGAACAGACACTTCTCAAAAGAAGACATTTATACAGCCAAAAAACACATGAAAAAATGCTCACTATCACTGGCCATCAGAGAAATGCAAATCAAAACCACAATGAGATACCATCTCACACCAGTTAGAATGGCAATCATTAAAAAGTCAGGAAACAACAGGTGCTGGAGAGGTTGTCGAGAAATCGGAACACTTTTACACTGTTGGGACTGTAAACTAGTTCCACCATTGTGGAAGTCAGTGTGGCGATTCCTCAGGGATCTAGAACTAGAAATACCACTTGACCCAGCCATCCCATTACTGGGTATATACCCAAAGGACTATAAATCATGCTGCTATAAAGACACATGCATACGTATGTTTATTGCAGCACTATTCACAATAGCAAAGACTTGGAACCAACACAAATGTCCAACAATGATAGACTGGATTAAGAAAATGTGGCACATATACAGCATGGAATACTATGCAGCCATAAAAAATGATGAGTTTATGTCCTTTGTAGGGACATGGATGAAATTGGAAATCATCATTCTCAGTAAACTATCACAAGAACAAAAAACCAAACACCGCATATTCTCACTCATGGGTGGGAATTGAACAATGAGAACACATGGACACAGGAAGGGGAACATCACACTCTGGGGACTGTTGTGGCGTGGGGGGAGGGGGGAGGGATAGCTTTAGGAGATATACCTAATGCTAAATGAGGAGTTAATGGGTTCAGCACACCAGCACGGCACATGTATACATATGTAACTAACCTGCACATTGTGCACATGTACCCTAAAACTTAAAGTATAATAATAATAAAATAAAAATAAAAAAGATACTATTAACTCATTACATTTATATAAAATCTTTGCAACAGAGAATTTAAGAATATAATGAAATTCAGTTTTTAAAATTTTACTCTGAGTTTATCTTTTGTAGGAAAACTATGAAATATTATAGGGAAAAATATATTTTATATTGGTCTTTTAGAGCCAGAAATGTTGTCTCCTTTTAGAATGATATTGTCAGATTCATTAATGTTTTCTTTTTATTCTCAGCTTAGTTATAAAATTCCTGATACAATTTATTGACTTTTTTTCCTTTATATTTTCTGTTAGTAACATTTGACTTCTGCTTCTGGTTTTCTGATTATTTATAAAGAAAATTTTAAAAATCATATTAGAATGGATTGTTTGTTTATGCTCATTAAGAGAAAAAACTTCACTGTAAAAAGTGATATCAACAATACCCACCATAGGCAAAGATAACATCTACTAATGACTGAGCCAGGGGAAAAATAAAAGAGAATCAAATAATTAGATTAATTTAAGACAGGCTGATAGAGTATTTTTCGCAGTGTGCTTTCTGGTGTTTTGTTCATTCTGATTTTAGAGGGCCAAAGTAAGTGATATTTTTCAATTTTTTAGAGAATTGTATTCTTTTGATTAATTTTCGTCTTTTAATTTATATCACTTGTTTATTGCTACAGATTACAGAATATAAATTCATATATTTCAGTCCTTTCTTAAAAGTTAACATTTTTCTATATATTATAGATTATTGTAAATAATAGTAAGATCAAAAACTTTACGATGTCAGCTACTGCCAACTCTTGGTAATTTTTTGCTTCTCAGCAAGTAGTTAAATTTGTTGTTGTGGATTTTTGTCTTTTGTTTATTTTATTTTTATGTTTTTATTTAGCAATGGTTACTCCATCTGAATGAGTGATTACTGAACATCTGAAGTTCAAGGTGGCAGAGAATCAGAGACACAGAGAGAGAATTAGTTATAACACTCCATGGTGAGTTTATTCCATCCTTAAACCCCAAAGGCAAGATCTCATTTATACTCCACTCACAAGCAGAACACATTTGTTCCTGTTTTTAATGATTATTCACAGTCACTATTTTTTAACTCACTTTTATTAAGTGCTAATCAGACACTAGGTATTATATTGAGAGCTGAGGAATAACTACGCAAGTTGACATATACTAAATGCTGAAAGAAGCATACAGAAACTCTTAGTCCCTCCTTATAATACGAACTCAGATTTTATGACCCATTTATTTAGCCACTTGTTATTAAACACCTTTGATTTGAGGTGTCCTCCCTTCCCATGAACCCACTCTGTCAACATTCTTCAGCTTTCGTGGCTCAGAGCTGACTGGATCTTCCTTTGTAGTCACAACTGCACTTTGAGAGCAATCACTTTTAATGGAAGAATGACAAGGGGGCCATTTAAAAATGCAAAAGGACATCTCCCCACATAACTGGATTGGCGAAAATTCCTCACTCACGGAGACCACACCAAACATACTAAACAATGGGACTGGAAAGAGAAAGGTGAGCCATAGGAGTAATAGGAGTTTTCAGTTTTCAAACTGGAAAAAAAAAAAAAAAAGCTTAAAGGAAAGTGAAAAACACCACCAGTGGGAGATCAAGTCTGTTTTCTCCCTGATTGCACATCCCAAGCCCTGCCCCCAATATACAGTACTCCTGTGGAGGTAGGCTAATGATAGGATTGTATGAGAAACAAGAACAGAATTCGATCATCTGTTGAAAAAACATGAGAGGAACTTTATGTGGGAAGAAGGAAGAGGTTAAAGCTCTGACTCTCCCATGGCATTTTCTTTTAGGATCTGTTTTCTGGAATGGTAGCTGGGAAATTGCTATGTAGATGTCCATTCCATTCTACTTTGACCACAGATGCTGGAAAACTATAATCATCTATATTAGCAGCTAGGATTCTGAATGCAAATTTGGTTTCATCAATTACATTACATGCATTCACGTGAGATTTGAAAAATAGGAATAGGAGTTATGTTGCTGCTCTTTTTATTGTTTTCTCCTGGTCATAAAGAGGTGAATATCTAGTTTACTTCCCACAGGCCTGCCTAGTGTAGGCAGAAGCTATCCTTGAAGCTTCCTGTGGAGCTAGATTTCCATAAAGGAGCTTGACTGGTGGCCAAACCCTCATAAACAGTAAACTGGCATTGTACTGAATATATTTATTCTTTAACCCCTAGTGGAATGGATGGTAGTTAAACTAGGTGGTTGAACAAAACGTAAGTCATTGGGCATCCAGGACCTGCAAACTTTCTTTTCTACCCCAGAGTAACATCTCCTTCTTCTGTGCTGCTACTTTCTCATCACTATTAGTGTACTTTTTTGTGTAAGTGGATAACTATCAGAATAGACTCTGAGCGCCTTAAGGGCACAGGTGTGTGGGTGCTTGTGTGTGTGTGTGTGTATATATATATTTATGTGTGTGTGTGTGTATTCTTTGTTTAGGTCATTCTTCAAACTGTTTGCAGTTTTGCATTTGAGAATATATACTGTTTTATATTTGTCATTTCTAAATGTATATAGGTTTAAGACTATTTTCAGGAGTGGAAAAGTATTTTTAGATATATATTACAGTATCATGCAGTAGAATGTAGTAATCTTCTTCAGTTCCCATCTATTAACTTGGTTGGGAATTGCGGCAAGGTGTGGGTAAGTACCAGAAAGCAGATACAGGCCTTGGAAATATTGATTCCCTCCTAGGTTTTCCTTTTTGGACTTTTACATTGTTACCCATCTGCAAGAATTCTACTCCTTTTTTGAGTAAGTATTTAATGCAGCACTAATGCATCCACATTTTGTTTGCAAATGTGCTGAAATTCTGCATGTCGGTGGACATAGAACACGGAGTTTTTGAAGTAGATGGAATCTGAGTGATCATTTAACTCAATCTTATTATTTAACAGCTCAAAAATTTGAGGCTGACCTAGAGTATGATATGTCCTCAAAGTTACATAGCTAGTTTTCTAGCAGAACCTACATCTGAACTCAGTTTTATGACATTCCCATTACCTGCAATCTTCTTGTGCTTCACACCTTGTAACCCATAATTTGTTGTCAGAATTGCACAATTTAAGAGAATATATATTCACATAAAATTATCTGCTTCATTTTTCTATGAACACAAGGTATCAGAATGAGGAAACATTGGAAAAGGAAGAAAAAGTGTGATTATTGGCCATAGGAAAAGGTCTAATGACCAGGATTTGGGAAATGAATTGAATTTATTCACAGAATTATCACGATCTTATGAATAACTTTTAAAAGCAATTAATAGGCCAGGCGTGGTGGCTCATGCCTGTAATCCCAGCACTTTGGGAGGCTCAGGCGGGCGTATCACCAGGTCAGGAGTTAGAGATCAGCCTGGCCAACATGGTGAAACCCCATCTCTACTAAAAATACAGAAAAAAAAAAAAAGGCCTGGTGGCGGGTGCCTGTAATCCCAGCTTCTCAGGAGACTGAGGCAGGAGAATCACGTGAACCCAGGAGGCAGAGGTTGCAGTGAGCTGATATAGTGCCACTGAAATCCAGCCTGGGTGACAGTGTGAGGCTCTGTCTCAATATAAAAAAAAAAAAGAAGAAGAAGAAGAAAAAGCAATTAATAACTCATTATTTCTGCATTTTACTCATGTTCAAATATTTTTATATATTTTTCATATAGTGTTTAGAGTATAAAATTAAGAGAAAAATGATGACTTGCATTCAGATTTTTTTAAAAAGCTCATTGTATGCTTTCATAACATATATTGTTTAGGACATAATACTTATTCAATGATCGTAAAACGTAGCCTTTAAATATTGTCTCCTTCAAATTTATTTATCACGCTTGCATGCAAAACAACCCACTTAACTGTTTATTTGCCCTATGACTTTATTTTGATTTCTACGTTTTTTCCTCTTTCCCACAGAATTATTGTTTCAGTATCTTTCATTGTTAAAAAAAAAGAGCTAATCAAATGTGTGAAGTATTATAAATGATTAGCAGAGAAGGCAATTATCTGCTTAGAAATAAATATTGCCATCTTTTATATGCAAAGATTATAGTACACTGACGGTAGGATTTAACCAATGCTGGGAAATCAAAAGATGTATGTAATTCTCTCAGCTCAAATGGACCACAGTAGTCTAATTTAATGCAATACTTGTGCTAAACTGGTGATTACAGATGCTGATGTTGAAAATTAAATGTTCAGTTGTGTGTTTTCTACCTGCTAAAGATTCAATGCAAGTAGAGAACTCAATTTATTCCCACCAATATGGTTTGGCTGTGTTTCCATGCAAATCTCATCTTGAATTATAGTCCCCATAATCCCCATGAGTCTCCTGAGGGACCTGGTGGCAGATAATTGAATCATGGGGGTGGTTACCTCCATGCTGTTCTCTTGATAGTGAGTTCTCCTAAGATCTGACGGTTTTATAAGGGGCTTTTCCCCTTTTGCTTGGCACTTCTCCTTGCTGCTGCCATGTGAAAAAGGATGCGTTTGCTTCCCTTTCCGCCATGATTGTACCTTTCCTGAGGCCTCCCCAGCCATACTGAACTGTGAGTCAATTAAACCTCTTTCTTTTATAAATTACCCAGTCTCATGCAGTTCTTGATAGCAGCATGAAAACAGACTAATACAACCCCCAAAAAGGAATAGTTTATTATGTGATTTTGACAATGATTATTTCTTTTTAAACATTGCAGGGTTTCTTGAGACCTCTATGTGCAAAGTTTTGAGAAATAAGTATATGAGTTTATTCATCTTTGAAGATTTATTGCCAATCTACAGATTCAAAGGATCCAACATCACACTATTGCCATTAAATTTTTAGAAATACCCACGCAGTAAGATTTTCTGACCTTGCAGGCTAATAAAATGTTTTAATGTATCAGAATCAGCAGAGCATGTGGGCGGATAAGTCACTGAGCTAATTAGTCAACCCTCTCCCAAGAGCTGTGTATGACTTAGTGGAGTGTGTTTAGCATTACAAGTAAATCAACATTGTTGCAGCAGGGAAGCATCATTTCTTGAGTTATTTCCATAACTCTGCCACCTTGACATTCCAATAAAATCCTCCAAGTTTATGACTCTTATAGATTGTAAAAACTGAATATAGCAGGAAGAAAAACCATAGCACACGCTAGCTTTAAAAATCCAAATGGATTCCTGAGTAATGGAAATAAAGGTGCAGTTCATGTACATAATGACAATGTTAAGTCACTTTTATTAGAAGTGACCCAAAGCTATTTTGCTGGCAGTTTTGCTTCTTTTCTACTCATATTATTTTAGGTTGTGGGCATAATTGAACAGAAGAAAAAACAACAAAGTTGCTGTGTTGCCAGAGGCAGTTGGGGTTGCATTTCAGGCAGACACTTAAAGGTAAGCAGTGAAGAGAACTCTCAAGGCTATCCTTGGGAATACTTCTAAAGAGCAAAAAATAAGCAATAATAATGTCACTAATAAGAAAACGGTCTATGTAATTATGTTTTAGTTTTTAAATGTTACCTATACATTTTATAATCTACTTCGCAAACATTTCCACCTTTGGACACTCTGAGTGAGTGAGCCTATGAGGCAGACCAGGCAAAGCCTATTATGATTATTTTAATTTTGTAGTTAGAAAATGAGATACAGAAAGATAAAGTCAACTGCTAAAATTATGTGTTTGAAACTGTCACAACCCAATATACCTAATAATACTAAGTCCACAAGATTCATGGCTACCTGAAGAGTTGAGGATAAAAAGGGGGATCAAAAGATTGCAATAAGGAAGGGGTGTCCTTCCTTATTGGGGAACTGAGTAAACAGTTCCCGATAATTAATGCTGTCTCTCTGGCCTTTTCAAGTCTGTCACTTTATCATTTAAATAAGACAAAACCTTTCTGATCCTAAAATTCATTTCCTTGGCTCCACTTTTTCTGCTGTCCCACCTATTCTTCCTCTTCAATTTCAAACATCTGAAAAGAACAAACAACCTTCCCTCTCTTGCCTTTGTAAACATTTGCAACCTGGCTTCTGCCTCTGACTACACTGAAATTGCTCTCTTGATAGTCACTGGTGTTTATTCTTAACTCCAATATTTTGTTCTCGTTAATCCCTCGTTGCTCCTTGAGCTCTCTACAACATTTAGAACTCTTGAAAACTTGCTTACTTAAACTTTTTCTCTGAACTTAAATGACACTGTAAATCCCAAAAAGAAATACCATTTTTCAGTCACCACTCCTGACTCTTCTCCTAGATTTTTAAACAGGGCCTTGTTTAAGTTTCTTTCTTTGGCCCCTTTTCCTATTTCTCAATTTCATATATTCCTCTGGCCTCAAATACCATCTTACTAGCCTCTTTTTAATTTCTTTCCTTAGCATCCACTTTTTTGTTGAGCAACTGGCTTATATTTCCAACTATCTGTTAGACATCTTTGTATAAACTCAGTTTAATAAAGCTAAACTTATCTTATTCTTCAAGACCATCTCAATTATTATTCCACCACCCACTTAATCACCTAAATCAAAAAGAAGATAAAACAAAAACAAGAAAACATGCTTGTTATGGTATCTTCTTTTAATTCTAATCTTTTATTATTTCCTTTTGATTCTATTTCTACCCTTTTTCATCTGTTTTTTTGTGTATTCTATTTTTACTATTATGTCCCTATGTCAGATCTGTCACTTAGAGTACTGAGCTTCTCTGTTGCCTTAGTTTTTCAATTATAAAAATAATTTGTATTAGTGTAGTGTCTTATCACTGTTAGTAGATTGAATAAGCTGATACCAGTAAAACACCTAGACCAGAGCATGGTACAGAACAATTGTTTAACAAATTGTTTAAAAAGGTGAATAGATTTTGCTGCTACTACTCCTCCTCTTCCCTGTACACCTCCTGCCACTCCTAGTACTACCAGTACTATTACCATTTCTGTTACTATTAGGACCAGCTTCATAATATATGGCACTCATTTTAAAATGAAAATGTGTGGGACCTTGTTCAACAGGCTGAAAAATAATTGTGAATAAGTTTGCATTGCCTTTTATGTTATTAACCACATTTCCAAGGTCAATGTCTGTTTGATAGAGTGGCTGAGCAGTGTCAAAAAAAATCACTAGATACTTTTTAAAAATGCGAGACAGATTTCATTGGGACCACTGCAGTAGGAGAGAAAAATTTCAGTGTAAATTGGGCTCAATTCCACCAAAAGAAATGGTGAGAGACTTTGTAAATGTTGCTGTGTGCTAACGGAAAAGTATTAAAGTGTGTTAAAGTGGGTTGGTCAATGTGACTGGGCCATCTGAGTTTGTTCCGCTTTACCTTCCCAAAGGAACTGAGAGATAGAAGAACTATCTTCCTGGATTATTGCATTTCAAAGAGATGACTCCCAGGTCCTTAAGGAGATAATGTGTAGGTAGTAGGAAATTTATATCTTAAAGGGACAGAGAAAGGATTTATAATTACAACTTTCTAAAGTAACTGCTCTAAGAAGAGAGAGGCCAGAGGCCTATAGATAGGCTTTGGCTGGAATAAATAGTAAGCTATTTTGGCAGCTGTATTTGTCAGAGTTCTCCAGAGAAAAGAGAAGAAAAGAACCAATAGAATATATATTATAATATGAATGGATACGTGTATATATTATATACATGAGATGTATTATAAGAAATCAACTGTCAGCTGACATGATTATGAATGCTCAGAAGTTCCAAGATCTGCAGATGGCAAGCTAAAGACCTGTGAGAGTTGATGGTGTAAGTTCCATGGAACGCCAGAAGGCCTGAGACCCAAAAAGACTTGTTTCAGTTTCAGTCTGAAGGCAGAATAGGTCGACGTCATGGTTCAATGTAGTCAGTCAGGAGGACTCCCCTCTTACTCATGGGAGGGTCAGGTTTTTGTTGTTGTTGTTCTATTCTGGTCTTCAACTGCTTGGATGAGTCCTACTACTCACATTAGGGAGGGAAATCTGCATTCTTCAGTCTAGTCTACTGATTTAAATGTTAACCTAATCCAAAACCACCCTCACAGACATATCCAGAATATTTGACCAAATATCTGGGCACCTACTGCCCCAATCAAGTTGAAACATAAAAGTAGTACTAAGCTTTCTCAGGTAGGCATTTTTAGTGGGGGCGGGGCTTGGATTATCCTAGGAACGTGGTCTTGGGACAATAGAAACCATGCTAAAGTTTGGTGAACTCTCTTCATGCATTGAGTTGGTGAAGTCATTTGTGCCAAGAGTTTTGTAGTTCTTAACAGTCAGCATTATTATTACATAATCTTTCGTAGAAGAGTTTCATGAGATTTAATTGGTAAATGTTTTATGTCAGTTTAGAATTCTGAGAAAAATTTAAATGGAGACTTGTTATGATAAAGATATTATGATGAAAAGAATACATTGATTTGTGTACCTGTGCAGAATTGTGAGTTTTAAAGTTGAACTAATTTCTTTATTTTAAAGGCCTGTATATTCAGTGTATATTTATTACATTCAGATTGCTACCTCATGATGTCTTTACTGACGTCTAGCCATGCACGTGATATTAGCTACTTTGAAAAGGTGGACAGAGGGGGAAGGGGAGGGATAGCATTAGGAGAAATACCTAATGTAGATGACAGGTTGATAGGTGCAGCAAATCACCATGGCACATATATACATATGTAACAAACCTGCACGTTCAGCACATGTATCCCAGAACTTAAAGTATAATTTTGAAAAAAGAAAGAAAATATGAGAACAGTGAATCCAGCAATATAGGTTTGTAATTTCAGAAAATATACTTCTGTAAAATAGAGAAAGTTTTATGACATATATAGTTTTCTCTTTAAAAATCAATGTTCTTCAATTTACTATTGAATAATTTACAATTGCATACCTAAATCTTGTTGTACAATTTTATCACTACAATTAAATAAATGAGTATAATAAATATTTAGTAAGTGCATACATAGCAATAGGTACTATGGAAAACAAGTTTTATCTCATTTTGTACACATATCTTTTAACCTCATAACTCTTCTTAATTTGAAAGCCCCTTTCCAGGTATGAATGTTTCTAATTCTTCTAAATGAAACCTGAGACCTTAAGAATTTTAACTTATGCATCTAGCATTTATTTTTCCCTGGCGGATTTCCTAATATATGCATTATTGAGCCTGTTAAAATTCTTTTGCAGGAGAGGAAGCAATCCTGAGCCAAGTTCAGTCTCCAGAGAAAGTCTTTCTCAATACTTTATTTTATGGCCTCTCTTCTACATATCCAAGCCTCTTAATATTTTAAACTATGTCCACAGAATCAGGGTAATTTATAATACATATGACATTCCTTTTTACAGACCATAGTCCCACCCACAGAGAGTTTTTGCTTTAGCAGGAGAAGACTAGGAGTTGTCAAATAAATATATCAAATGTATGAAAGGTTATAAGTATGATGAAAAGAAAGCAAGTAGGTAGGTAGGCTAGGGTAAGTGACAACTTTTAACAGATGAACTAGGAGGGTTTCACTCCTAAGGTAACATTTCAGAAAGGAGCCATGAGAAATAGATGAGTAGTTTGTTTTTTTTTTTTTCTTTTTCTCTCTCTCTTTTTTTTTTTTTTTTGATGGATTCTCTCTCTGTACTCAGGCTGGAGTGCAGTGGCACGATCTCATCTCACTGCAACCTCCGCCTCCTGGGTTCAAGCAATTCTCCTGCCTCAGCCTCCCGAGTAGCTGGGACTACAAGTTCATGCCACCACGCCCAGCTAATTATTTTGTATTTTTAGTAGAGATGGGGTTTCACCATGTTGGCCAGGATGGTCTCGATCTCTTGACCTCATGATCCGTCTGCCTAGGCCTCCCAAAGTGGTGGGGTTACAGGCATGAGCCACTGTGCCTGGCGTAGATGAGTAGTTTTTAAGGAAATTAAGAATACGAAGATTCTAAGCAGTTTATAGAAAGTGTGAGTGTCCTGAGGAAGAAGTGAACTTAGTCTATTCTAGGAATTGCAAGGGGGCCAGTGTGGCTGAAACAGAGTAAACCATTGAAGAATGGTAAGAAAGAGGCTTTGAGAAATAATGGTGGGTCAGGTCTCAGGGCTTTCCATACCATTGTAAGGATATTGTCTTTCACTTTATATTTAAAGCCATTTAAGTGTTTTGTGAAGAGTAGTGGCATATTTGACCTACATTTTAGAAAAATTACCCTTGCTGCTGTGTTGAGAATAAATTAGAAGAGGGTAAGTTGGGAAGTAGAGGAGTGAATCAGATGCTATTGAGATAATGGTGGCTTGGATAAGGGTAGTAATATAGGAGGTAATGAGAAATGACTTGATTCTGGGTTTATTTTGAAGGTAGAGCTAACAAGGATGATCAGACATTTGAGAAATAGGGAAATTAAGAATGAATCCAAAACTGTTGTCCTGGAAAATTAAGAAAGAAACCACTTTATGTGTTATTTTCTAAGAAGGGGCACTGTCCAGAGTTCCATAGTTGACACGATACTTCTGAAATTCTATTATTACTATTTTGAGAAGAAATAGACTAAATAGTAAGTTGTGTGAGCTGACAAAGTCTTGGCCAGACATATACGTTTAGGAGTTGTCAGCATTTCAATGGTGTCTAGAACAATGAGGTTAGATGAGTCACTGAAGGAGCAAGTTAGATAGAGAAGATAAGAGGCCCAACACTTAAGTCCTGTGGTCGTCTCAATATCTGCCAACTGAAGACACAGTAGACTATGGTGTCTTTCCTCTACAGTGAGGAAATCAAGAGATTGTTCTGGAGCTCAGTGAAGAACTTCTTTCAAGAAGGAATAAATGACCTGTGATAGTTGGCCACTGGATTTAGCAATGTAGAAATTGTTGGTGATCTTGACAAAAGTGGTTTCAAAGGAATGATTGAGTGAAAGCTTGAATAAACTTGTTTCAAAAGAAAATTTGAAAAAAGTTGTGGGACCCAGAAAATATCAAAAATATCAAAAACTCCTCAGATTTTGGGTTATGTCATCGCTAATAAAAGAGATCAGATATATAGGAACAAGAAAGAGTTTATTAAAGAAGGGAGAAATTCTATCATCTTTGAATGTCCCAGGGAAAGAATTTTCAATTCTATTTCTACTTATAGGAGAGAGTCTCCTAGGAATCTCAGTGTCATTTAGAAAGTTATTCAGATAAAAGAAATGTCATCATGACCAGAGTCAGCTAGAGAACACAAAAGAAACAGTAACCATAGACAAGTCAGTACATTGGGCTGAAAAGTAATAAAGACTGACTATCATTAACTCTGGAAAGCTTGAATCTGAAAATTAAGAAACTTTCATCTACCTTAAATGTATATACCCTTTTTTCTAAGCACATATGTATGAATTATTTTATATTCTCAATAATGCTGGTAGCAAGTGGAAGCTATTGTGCTCTTACACTGAGGCAAGAAACTGCTACTTCCAAAGTTGAGTCTTAACCTAACCTCTCCAGCAATTTTTACTTTCATATAGTGCATTAATACCACAGGATAGACTAGGGCCCCTAGTTTTCCATTCTAAAGAGAAGATCCATATTCAAGGAAGATGACTAATAAAAAAGATAAACAGTCATGTAAAACATAAGCAAAAGGTGAATTGAAAAATATAGTAAAATATATTTATAGTTAAGTAAAACATAGTGCAGTTTACATAGGACAATCACATCATAAATATTGAAATCAAGGGTGATTTAGTACCAGATTGTCTCTAGGCCCACAGATAGAGCCAAAGTATCTAAGAAAAGAACATAAGATATAATTAGTTTAAGGACTCTGACAGAGAGTTAATTACAGAATAAACTCTGTTATCTGTTGTAGAGAGGAAATTTGCTGTCCTTGTTAAACAGATTTTTTAATTAATAAGAATTATTACATACACTATATGGCAGGATTATCAATTTTCCAAGAAATTAGAAAACAATGGAATATATTTAACACTAAATTAAATCAAACACAATTTAATCTTTTTAATGACTCCAAAGTCCACGAGAAGTACTTTACATAAGTAAATGAGATTCAGTAGCAGTGGAATGTGACACAAATATATAGCAATGCAATAAGAAACCAGGTTATTGATTTGATTCTAATTAAGGGGTGGAGTTAATAATACTAAAGTCCAAATCAGAGAAATGTGTAGATATGTCAAGTGTTTGTTATATAATACCAGAAGATTAGTTGTGATAACTGAAACCACTCATTCATTCATTCTTTCATTTATCCCACATTTGTTCAGTCTTCAGCAAGCTTGTTATTGTATTGTTATCCACTGGAATTATATTAACAAAGCATTATTTCTTCAGGAAGTTGACAGTGTAGTTCGGAAGGCAGAAAAATAAAAGACCCGATACCATGCCTGATGGTATGGAAGCAGAGCTGCTGCTTCTTCTTTTTTTTTTTTTCCAAGAGTTGCGTTGGAAAGAAGAGAAAAATTTCTGGAAAGGTTTACATCTCTAAGTTTGAAATCCTGGGATTTCTTGCCATTGTATCGATAAGACATACAGGAGCATATTTAACTGGAGAAGAGATAAGTGGACCCAGTTGGGTAAAGAATTGGAGGTGAAGGTCTTGAATGTTGTCCATTCAGACTAAAGTACATGAAAGGACAATTCCTCTTGGTGACCGTAAGTGATGATTGAAAAGGTATGGGAAATCATGTTTCACTGAGTTAGTAATGCCCAGAACAGCCCATTCTTTTTTACCTAGGAAAGCAAATGTCTATTCACATTGCAACTCTGGTTTCTTTATCAGTGCCTATAGGGATTAAAGTGCAGCTTAAAATTCATAAGAATTCATTGATTTCATACATCTATAAACAATGATATGCAGGCAAAAGGATTTAAGCAACCATTTATTAATCCATAATAACATATGTATCATTCAGAGTCCAGTGAGGAAACAGAAGCTACAACAGTTGGTTTTTATTGTCATTGTTGTTTGTTTTTAACCAAAAGCACTTAATATAAAGATTTGATACCAGTTTTTGGAGTTCTGCAGAGGGAGAAAGTTTCCACTAAAGTATTGGGGATAGTAACTACTGAAGGTAGTTTCCATCTAAGGCTGGGGCAATTAAATTTTGGGGTTACTAAAACTTTGGAGATGGAGTAGGGATTTTGCAAAGCAGAAACTCAGGTGTTGGAAACTTAGGTGTCTGAGGAGTTACTGCTCCCTGCATTGAAGTTGATGTCTTTGGGGCTGGGGGAGGGAGCAGGGGGGTGGTGTGTGATGAAGTTGTTTCTGAAAGTGTTGGGAAACATGCAAACTGAAATCAACTGCTGTTATTGAAATGAGATGTCACTGTCAAGGTGAAAAAGTATTGCCACGGTGATGCTGAGAGCAACAGGAAGCAAAATCAAGGAAGACAAAATAAACAGGAAGGAGTGTGTCTCTTATTTTTCCTCAATTCATAAGGTGCTTTTCTAGTACCTTCTACTGGCTTACAGGAGAGACTTACAGAAGCCAAGAGAACACAGCAGAAATATGATTGGAAGGTGTCAGCCCCACATCAGGAAGGGTGAGTTTGAAATTGAGAACAGTAACAATAACTGAAACTAAATTTACAACTCAGATACCCCAGGAGTTAACATATTTGCACATAATTCTTTATTAGTCCCTTGTAATTTAAGTTGTGAGAAAAAATTTGAAATTCATGAAGAATTTGGTTTTTCTCCCACGGAATTAAATGCTGATTACTCAATATATTTACACTTTAAAAATGTTTGGTTTGACAAACGCTGTAGAATATTGTCAATTAATGTCTCAACATAGTTCAAAACACAGAAAACTTGGCTGAGTAAATGGTTTGGTGTTGATTATTTTATTCTTCTTTGCTGTTTTACTTAAGATTAATATTTAATTTTGTTTTTTGGAATTCAGTGTGAAAATTTTGCCTTTATTAGGTATATTAGAACATAAACTACAAAATGCATATCAAGACAAGATAATGCTTTTGCATTTCTTTCCTTTTTCATGTTACTTAAAGGAGAACGGATGTATTATCAAAAAAAAAAAAAAAAAGGAGAATGCTTTTAGTTCCGAAATAGTCTCATTTCAGCCTTATCATGCTTTTATATTTATCTCAAATATTAGTCAACAATTAGTAGTTGGGAGAAATGAAAGAAACTGGTTGTTTGACTATCTGTGTAAAAATCTGAAAAGAGCATGAGATTAGAAGAGCCATAAGCTAAACTATTAGAACTCCTACAAAAGCTATAGAAATTCCTCAACTCAAAGTCACTCAACGATGAAATAACATTTACAGGAAATTATTTATTTTACATTATTAATGTTGGTGTTAAATCATTCAACTGTGCTTCATGTCAAAACTTTGTTTCTTAAGGGGAAAAAGGTAGGCAGAAAAATTGATCAAGCAAAACAGTAAGAAATAAGATTTTGTAAAATAAGTAGATTTTAATTGCATGAATTGCTAAAGTATTATTTTCTCCCAAGTATTCTAAGTCAATTTTTCATATACATCACTGCATAACACCAACGTTACTTACAAACCCCACTTAGCTTTTTGCTTCTATTCTTAACTCTTTAAGCTAAACTGTTACATTTATATATTTTATCTGGCTCTCAAGATGATGTATTACATTTTTCAAAATAATTTGATTCAACAACTCTATTAGCTACTGTGGGTTTCTTAAAATTATTAAGGAGTTCTGTGAGTTTTCTGATTTATTCTCTGGTAATGTTTCTGCTTTGAAGGAAATTTAACACTAAGTTGAATGGTTGTACCTAACATAAATTATAATATATATTTTCAATATTGAAGACTAAAGAAGATACTATCTTTTTAGTTTACAGGGAGATATCTTTGTATGCCCTTTTGAATAGCTTTTTTTTTTTACTTTTTTAAAACTAAGAAAATCATGTTTATATTTTTGATGCAATTAATTAAACTAATAAGCATGTTAGGCTTGGCTTAAAAGGGAGAAAAATATAAAATGTTAAGATTATAATCTTAGTATTTAAATGTCTCAACAACATTTAAAAATTCTTAGTCACAGCAAAGAATAAAATATGGCATTCCAAATTTTTTATATATATTGAAAAACATGTTTTTACTGCCGAATAATAGCTTACCTCAATGTCATAAATAATAAAATATATAACTGATAGTAATATTAGTATTAGGTATACTAGTTGTCATTATTACTGGAGTACTCTTGTCAGCACTGTGCTAGACTTTTGCTTTTATAAACAAAGATTTATCAATTACTTTTTATGTATTACACATTAGGTGAGATAATTTATACATCAAATGTTAATAAAGAAATTTTCTGCCTTCAAAGAGATAAAATAATGTGATATGTGTAGGACATAGAAATATGGTTTTTAACTTTCTCATTCATTTCTTTATGCATCAATTTAACAAGTATCCACTTTTTCAAGCATATGCTGAGTAGTGATAATTTAAAGGTGAACAGATCCAGACAACTTTCCAAAACGAGCCTGTAGTATGGTATAGGAGACTGAAATTAATGAAATTGACATTTAAATAAGCTTTAAATTGAACTGTTATAAATACTACAATGGGGGCTGCATGCATTATGAAAGCATGTGATAGAGGTTTCTGTCCTATTTATCTAAGGAGGTTAGAAAAAGATGATCTAGCTGAGTTCTGAATGATAAACGAGAGGGTATTGAGTGTATCTAGTATGTGGGAATGATGCACTAGAGGGAGGAGACAGCATTTTTACAAATAAAAACAGCATATATTAAGGCCCTGTGGCAAGGGAAAGAATGTGTATTGTAAAAAATGAGAGGAGAGAAATGTGAGTATTTTGGTATATACAATTCAAACTAATCAGAGCCTTTGAGTTCCAGTTAAGGATTTTAATATTTATCATAACTATTTAGAGAATGTTAATACGGTTTACTCAATCAACTATACTGGTGCTATGTTAAACCAATGTTATCTTTCATTTTAAAAAGTTGCTCTGACTCAGTGAAAAATTGGAAGAAAGAACTCAATAACGAGAAATCTCCTGCAGGGAGACAATGTAGAAAACTATGCTTACTGATATTTGCATTCAGTTCAATAGGATCATGGATTTCTTGGAACTAATCCGTAAGAATCGCTAGAACCCGGGAGGCAGAGGTTGCAGCGAGCCAAGATCGTGCCACTGCACTCCAACCTGAGCTACAGAGAAAAACTCTGTCAAAAAAAAAAAAAAAAACACAAACAAGAAACCAAACGACAACCAAAAAAACAAACAAACTGCTATTCTAGATACTTAAGAATTAAATGGTAAAAAGGAAATAGGTAAGACTAATACAGGAAGTTCAAGTCTATTTAATCATGGAGGTAATGAGTAGAACAAACCCATGGATTTTGACCTCTTTCTATGTAGTATGATTTTTATACAGGAGTTCAACACAGAAAAGATGAGATCATTCTGCCTTTTAGACATTGGTTTATTTTATAAAGTTTTTTTTGTGCCTAAGGGATTAAGAAACACATCTACAGAGGCATCTATCTCAGGTCTTTAATCATTATGGGTTTACATTTGTTTCTTACAATTTAGAATACTGCCAGGATAGGGTAGATGACTTTAGTATTCATTTTTAATCCACAATAATGACTATGATATCAATAAAAACAAAATAATAGCAGTACTTAGCTTGTACATACAATAAAATGAACACTTTTCTAAGAAGAAGTATCTCAAAAATAAAACTCCAAGGTAGAACTTTTTATTATTATTACCCTAATTTCAAATATGAGAAAAGTGAAGCTTGGAAAAGTAACACATATAAAATTATATGGCTAATAATAAGAAGAAATTGAATTCAAGCCAGTGTCTGTTTGACTCCAGAACTCATATTCCAACTTATTTCTTCATACTTTCCCTCATTAGGAAGCAGGTGGGGGGTTGCTGTAAATAGTGAGTAAAATTGTTCTTTATATTGCTTCTTTTAAGCCGACTACTTTATAGAGGTGTTAAGTACAACAGACAAGGGTGATTTGAGGCAGAGAATAAAATAAGTAAAATATGATTTTCATGAGTACTGGTAGAGTCATAAGAAAATAAATATTCTGGATCAACACAAAAGAATGATGTTTTCAACTTCTTGTTTCAAACTGCCAGAAAATGTTTAAAACAATGAAAGCAATATTGTGAAAATATTCCTCCCCTTTTCTCATAAGAGATAGGAATGTAATATCTTTATTAAATCTTTGCCCATTCATTCACCAACTTAAAACTTTCCACAGAATATTTTATTTCTCTGTAAATAAGGGAAAAAATTTCACCATTGTTTAATTGTGCTTTTGTTTAGGCTTTCTGGCATATTGAAATAAGTAATAAAAATAGAACTAAGTTTGTTCAGATAATACAGTAATGATAGTGGAATACTTTTATCTCTCTAGAGATGAAAAGCACCACCATTTTTTCTTGTTATAGTCAGAGCTGTAAGGAGCTTATATGGTAGATAGAAGTTGAATACATTGTGTGGGCTTATAAAATATGAGGAGAACGTGACATGCTTGGTTATGAATATTATTGGCTGATTCTGCATTCAATGATTTAAAATATTTTTAAAAATTTATTTGATGTTGTCTTATCTGAGCAAGATTTAAACATTTTTTCTTTTCCCTTTAATGCTGCCCTCTATCTATGGGTGGTCTTATAAGTTAGATTTTACAGAAAGAGTTAAAAATAATCTGAGTATATTTGTTTAACTTTCCACAAATAGAAATCCATTCAGGTTAAAATGTCTTCGTTGCATTCTTTCCCTCTTTAATGTTATGTTCCAACCGCTAGAAATATCTAAAGCTATGTTCAAAGTCTATTTTAAGTTATGGAGCTAATGTGCAAGATAATGACATAGCTTATTTAATGCTTCAAGAGAGAATATATTCTCGTCACTGGAAAATTATATGTATAATACCTAGCATTTTATTAACACTCTAGTATATCCTCCAAAGAAGTTCATAATCTAAAGACATAAAGTTATTTTTTCTCTATTCATACATTCTTAAAGCACTCTGAAAAGAAAAATAATATGCTAAAATTGTTTTGTTTCTTGCAACTCTACTCAGGTTTAAGTGAAACCCAAGTCTGCATAATTTCCTCCATGATTTGGCAATTCTGTCTCTGCTTAGTGCAAACCTAATAAAGCTTTTCTGCAAAATAAAGGCTTGCTTTTGGGAAAGCAGTTGCAGAAGGCTGCTAAACAACAGTGAAATGAACAATGGTAACCTCAATTTGTTAATTGAGCTCATTGGTTAGCTTTAGAGAATACTGTATACACAATTAAGCAAGCATTTCAAACTGCTCTTTCTTGTTAACTGGTTTTGAGATATTCTCCTGGACAGAAAATTGATAGGCATGGTAAACACGCTCTAGTTGCCTAATTAGCTCAGGTAGTACAATTACTGGTGTTCAATATCTATCAACAAAGCAAAGGTGCTTTAAATGTCATATAAACACTAGAAATAAAAATAAACCACAGAGGGATTTCACACAACTAGCCATGTGAATGAAAGTTGACTTCTTGATAATCCTGTCTTGTGATGTAGGAAACTAAACTTTGAGAAAGAAAGGCAGTAAGATAAAACCTTCTTTGATTTTAAATTGCCATTGCTGAGAGTTAGAAAGGAATTTTAGATGATGTTTTCTAGCTTTATGAAACCTCAAATTAACTTGAAATACTGAGATAGTCATAAATAAGCTTAAATAGTATCACCCCAAATTCTCCCATCCTGCAGTCTTTCCCACCATACCAGGGAGTTTATTAGTGGCCTTCAAGAAAAAAAGGATTCTGTCCTAGAATGCTATCAAGTCTACAAGTGCAAACATGTTGGGCTTTCAAACTCAATTTCTCTTCTGGTATAAATTGCTAGAATGTTGTTTTCTTCTAAAATCGCTTCAATGGCTCTTATATAAAGCCTTTCTGTTAAGCCTGCCTTTCATCATGTGGTCACTACATCGGTATTCCTTAAGTAGTTACTTTGTGTTAGAGACAGTAGTAACATATATTTGAACTGCTTTGTGCTCTGAAGAATGTCCCAGTGTAATGCACAGGCTTTAATAGACAGGCTTGGTTGACTTTTAGCATCCCTCCTCCTTTCCCCTCTTCCTAGGAGAACCCTCTCCCTGTGTAGCTCATGTGACTTAGGGAATCTTGGCTCCTTCTTGAGCTCCAGGTGTTGAGTGATCGAAGGGTAACTCCATCTCCCTTCCAAGAAAAGTGAATAATGGGCTCATCACCTGTTGAGCAATCATCATTAATAGAGATTCACTGCTGCTTTTGGCAAAATTATCTCTAACTTTTAAATTCTTATGACAGTTTCCACAATCCTTTTTTCTAGGATCCAGTAAAGTATAAACAGCAAGACAGAAAATGCTTTAGTCATTATTTTTGTTTTTGCATGAAGAAAGCCACCCGAAGAAGAAATAAACATAGAGAGGAGGGCACATTAAAGGCAAGAGTAGTGCAAAGAAACCACAGCCGTGGGATTAAATTAATTCTCAGAAAACCCATCTTGCCTCCAGACTGTATTACTTTTATGTCAGTATATGTTATTTTTTTCTTTTACTTGGAGTCATAATACTTTAGTTGATAAACCAGAGGAATCCCTATGTCAAAAAGACCAATATAATGTCCCTCCAATTATTCAGAACTCTTTCATACTTCCTCTTATTGTTTTGTCATCTTTCAGTCACAATTTACCATAAAAAAACCCGAATATACTTTCTTTCTCAACAAGTCAGGACCATCTGCTTATTAGTATATTATGCAAATAAATTTTTTAATTAGTTTATCATTTTTGTTAATATAATACGTGCATATAGTTTATGTGCCAAATAGTACTGAAATGCTATATAACATAAGGATGTAATTCATTATTTAAAATTCTCTGAGAATATCAGCTGATATTTTTGAGAAATTTTTCTACTTCTGATAATGTCTGCATTTGCCCTTCTTTTTTTCTGTTTAGTTCAGTATTTATTTCTGAATATGAGACTTACCAGGTATCTGGTGATTCTTGGCTATTTGTGACGATTAAGATACTAATAAATAAATGAAAGCCTTTTAGAAAAAAAAACTTTGAAATACTTTCATCAAGTAACTTCTAGGTTTGTTTATGTTCCTTCATCATAACAGGTTTCTTCTATATTTTTATCTCTTTTGCTGGCTTCTCTTGTTCACAAATTTTAAATTGCATTCCCTGCTGAAATGCCTCATTAGCAGAGAATTCCCTAAGCAGCCTATTGAAGATGCAAGTTGCCATCAGCCACTCGCCATCTTTATTAGTCTGTTTTCACACTGCTGGTAAAGACATACCCGAGACTGGGAAATTTACAAAAGAACAAGGTTTAATGGACTCACAGTTCCTCATGGCTGGGGAGGCATCACAATCATGGCAAAATCCAAGAGGCAAGTATCACAAGGAGGCAGACAAGGGAAGAGAATAAAAGCCAAGCGAAAGGGGTTTCCCCTTATAAATCCATCAGTTCTCATGAGACTTATTCACTACCATGAGAACAGTATGGGGGAAACTGCCCTCATAATTCATTTATCTTCCACTGGGTCCTTCCCACAACATGAAGGAATTATGGGAGCTACAATTCAAGATGAGATTTGGGTAGGGACACAGCCAAACCATATCGCTATCCCTTAGATTCAGTCCTTTGAAACACTGGTCTCTATTTAAGATACTATTACATATCTTTATGCACTTATTTATAGTCTCTCCCCCTTCTCTTGGTGACTAAGTTCCAAGAGGGCACAGATAAGGTTCTTTTAAAATCTGCTTTGCCATTTACTACAGTGCCTGGTTCATAATAATTTCTCATAAAATACTCACTGGATGAATATATTATGCCTAAATCAGTACTAAGTTAAGTGTGTTCCTTCTTTTATTTTCTTTCTTTCTTTCTTTCTTTCTTTCTTTCTTTCTTTCTTTCTTTCTTTCTTTCTTTCTTTCTTTCTCTCTCTCTCTCTCTCTCTTTCTTTCCTTTCTTTTTTGAGACAGGGTCTCACTTTGTCACCCAGGTTGGAGTGCAGTAGTGCAATCTCGGCTCACTATAGTCTTGACCTTCCTGGTTCAAGCAATCCTCCCACCTCAGCCTCCTAATTAGCTGGGACTACAGGCACACACCACCATGCCTGCTAATTTTTGTAATTTTGGAGAAATGGGGTTTTATCACGTTGCCTGATTTGGTTTGGCTGTGTCCCCACCCAAAATCCCATCTTGAATTGTAATCCCCATAATCTCCATGTGTCAAGGGAGAGACCAGGTGGAGGTAATTGAATCATGGATGTGGTTCCCCCATGCTGTTCTCATAGTAGTGAATGCATTCTCAGGAGATCTGATAGTTTTATAATTGCCTGGTAGTTCCTCTTGTGTTCATTCTCCTTCCTGACACCTTGTGACAAAGGTGCCTTGCTTCCCCTTCACCTTCTGCCATGATTGTAAGTTTCCTGAGGCCTCCCTAGCCATGCAGAACTGTGAGTCAATTAAAACTCCTTCCTTTATAAATTACCCAGTCTTGGGCAGTTCTTTATAATATGTGAAAACAGACTAATATATTGCCCAAGCTGGTCTTGAAGTGGTCCTACTGCCTCAGCCTCCGAAAGTGCAGGGATTACAAGTGTGAGCCACCACACCCAGACTAGTGTGTTTCTTCATAAGGGAGGATTGTTTTTTATGAAAACTCTTTTCTGGAGGGAGTTGTAAGTAGAAAGATTGGCTCAAAGGAGATTCCAGAGCAGTCACTATACTTTAAGACCTCCTAGGTGTCATTTTCAGTGTGTGCCCTAGGCAGGGTAAATCATTGCATCAAAAATTACAAGGAAAGCCTCCCAGCATTTTCTGTAAATTAATCTCAATGCATATATGTTTAGCATTAGGACCTAGATGATTGGAAAATAAAATAATCCCCTGCTGAAAAAATAGCGATGTGTTCAGTGAATCTGTCATTCTGTCAGATGAAGGACCAGAGACTCTTGATTCAGCCTAGGGAATTTTTAAAGCAGTTCCTTTGGAAAAGTATTCATTTTGCTTAAAGCTGCACTTGGCAAATGATGCCCAACAAGGTGAATACTTTAAATTCACTGAAAGTATTCTACGTGTTAATAGACAAAACATTAAGGAAGAGAAGAGAGCGTCCAGGTACCATTTCCAAGAAATATTGGGAAGTGAACATTTCATGTATTTGGGAATTCTATTAATGACAGAAGATGAAAAGTGGACTGAAAGCCTTTGTTATTCGTTTGATTTTCTGTGAATTCAGATGTTAGACTTCGACTAAATGCTGCAAATGTTTATTGACTGGCTTCTGTGTGAAGGGTGCTATTGGATTTAGTTACTGGGAATACATAATATGGAAAACCTTTCCTTATAAGATCAATTCAATGCAAACAAATGTTTGCAACACAAATAATAAAGTGGTATATACAAAGTAAAATGAAATTGAGTGAAAAAGAAGCAATTATTTCTGGTTTGGAGGATATGTGGCTAAGAGCATTCTAGGAAATTTGAAGAATACTTGTAAACTCCGCACTTGTTGGGGCTTTAAAGTCCATAGAGTGTAATTCAGATTGCACTATTCTAAGTTTGATAGAGATTTTACTGGCTTTGACAATTTTGAGATTGAGTTTTCTGGGAGCAACAAGGGGTGTAGAACAGAACAGGTCATATGAGGGTATGCATGTATGTGAATGTTTGTGTGTATGCAGAGAGACCGACAGACCCACTGTAGTGGCACATATGTACAAGGACTCTGTTTCATTTCAAAATGTGCTTAAACTTTATAAAATTTGATTTACATATTAGACGTCTATAGTTCAGGCTTATACAGAAGGAATCAAAGAAGTTGTTTCAATATGTGACTCCTATTTTTTTAAAATAATCAACAGGATTCAAAAGTCTCTATAATTTACATGCTTTTAAATATTGAAGTGGGACCCTCAGTAAGCAACCCAAACAATTTCTGACACATATGCTTATTCTCCTTGATTATATTTACAGTTTCTATAAAAGAGATCTTGAGATATTAAAATAAAAAAAACACCAGGAATTACTTGTGTTTGAAGTAGGGAGGGGAAACAGGATTGATGTCCATAATGCTTCATACAAGTGCAGTAGTTAATTTTCCCAGATTGGTCGTCATTCCTCTGTCTTCTTTAACCTTGGAACATATTAGGTTTTACTCCTCTGTGGCTTACAAGGCATAACATTTATTAGCTGAATATTATGCAGAGTGGTTACCATTAATTACTTTGATAGTAAATCTGAATAATACTCAGTTTTAAAATAAAATAAAAGTTGCTGTTTTCTTTTTTTCTGGAGTCTCAATTGTCAAGATAAAAAAAAGACTCTACTATGCTTAAAACGAACGAACATCTAAACAAATAATTTTCTATTATTGAAGCAAAACAAAAACACTAAAATGTTATTTTTGGCATCAGTTCAATAATTTAGATTGGAAAGAATTTTTATAATATAGAAAAAGAGATATTAGTTATTATGTACTAAATACATGCTATGCATGCCAGTAGCTCATTTCTAGTAAAATATTAATATCCTCATGAGACAAAAGAAAATAATGCAGGCAATTCATGTGTCAGTGCTTGGGTTATATATTATTGTCTAAAATATTTCATTTTCTTTACTCTTTGTAATTGCTAGACCAGGGAAGTTTTCAACTTTGACCTTCAAGAACTTTAATTCTAATCAGGTAACTAAAGAAAAAAACGTGTCTGTGTGCGTACATATCAGTTTAAAAACTGTCAGACTTTTCTGAAAAGGTAATTAGTAATTCATGAAAAATAGAAATGTCTCTCATCTATGGGCATTTGGTCTCGGAGGTGTAGACTGAAATGTAAGACCAAAAAATTTATGGAAACGCATACAGCTACAGGCTTCCTGCTGATCTGGTTATCCACATCCTTGAAAAAGACAGGCTTCCTTCCTGCCCAGTACCAGGAGATGAAAACCCAAAGGCAAACAGTTCGTATGGAAAGTAAAGACATGGCATTTGAAAGTATTTTTACTTGCAGGAACAATGCTGCATAAAATGTGAAATACTTCATAAGACTTTATATCCTCTTAAGTATAGTTTATACATTTTCCTGAACTATAAATATGGGTTATAAAAATTATATTTGTTTTTCTACAATTATCAATTCCCTTTTCTCCTTGTTACCATCATTGTGAAGCATTTACATGATATACAAAAGAAAAGAAAATACAGAAACCAAAACATATCTTGACACTCTGATATAAAGAACGATAATATTTTAGAAATTTGCTTTTTATATATTTTTCTATGGCTATACACATATATCACATCGTATTTTCATCCATTTTAACAGCACAATTCATTCTGCAGATTTTAAAGTTTTTTGTTGAACTTCCTCCTAAACTCCTCTATAAGTTAACAATCTTTCATGAATCTTTTCATAGCCTTTATTAGGCTCCTATCTTATGAAAACATCAGCATGTAGAAAATGTGGGTCATTTTTCAGTTTGTGGGGTCACATTGTACACACTGCTTCCTTGCATCTTTTCTCAAACACACGTTTTAGAAACCTTTTTTGAATTGCCTGATGTAAAACTAACCAATTCTATTTGATGGTATTGCCGGACCTCAACTTATCTAATCATTAAACTATTGATAAGCATATACTTAACTTCTTATCTCTTGTAACTAAGAAAGATGTTGCAATAAATCTTGTATAATAAATATCTTAAAGTAACTGTGTTCGTAATTCATTTTTAATTGGAATTCAGATTGCCAGATTGCCTTCTAAAACGATTAAATTTATTTCCAGAAATCATCTGTGACATACTACCTTCTATTTCATCTCAAACATCAGAAGTCTCTATTACTCTTTAATTTTTGTCAATCTGATGGAAAAGTGTTAAATTATTTTTGTTAAATGTTCATTTCCCTAGAGAGCACTGAGTTTAAACCTGTTTTCATTTATTTACTGTCATTGGCTTGTCTCTTTTGTGATATGCTATTTTTTTACTTGTTCTCATAAGTTTTCTTTTAGCTTTTAAAAATCAGTTTCTTAATAATGTATTTTGTATTATAGATAATTTTCTTCATTAACATTGCAAAATATTTTTCTCAATCTCTCAGATGCATTTGATTTTGTTTAGAATATATTATATAGCATGTAAAAGAATTAATTGCATAGTAAATATGTTTCTTTATGGTTTCCTAGTTTTCTTACATACCAACAATATGCTTAACCTTAGTTTATATAATTCTAATTGCCTGCAAATTATTTATTTTATTCATTTAATATTTGAGTTTATAATTCATCTGATTTGTATTTTATATAGTATGTGATATGAGATACAACGTTATTTTGTTCTAGGCAGCCAGTTTTATTAACCCTATGGATTAAATAAACATTTTCCCCACTAAATTGAATTCTAAACATTTTAATTTAAAAATTCCAATATATATGTGTATATTATAATGTATATATGTATAAATTATAATATATAATCTTAATATATAATATAATAATATATAACATATAATTCTAATATATACACACCCACAGGTGTATATATGATTTTATTTCTGGATTCTCTACTCTGTTTTACTAATTTAGTTTATTTTCCATAGCAATGCTATACTATTACGATTACAGTATATAACTTTATGGAATAGTATAATAATAATTACAGAAAAGTACTTACAATTATCATTCTAATTTCAAAATATTTTGTCTATATTTAAACATGGACTTTCCCACTTCAGTCTGATTTTGATTTCATGCAATTCTCCCTTTCTTTTCCAACTAAAAATATTGAGACTTAAATTATAATTATATTAAAATCATATACTAATTTGAGAATGACTGATATTTTTATTATTAGTCAATATTATGGTAGGTCTTTCTTTTTTCAATTTAATTTTAATATTTTTAGAAGTGAAAAATATCTGTTATCAAAAATATTTAGGTGTTTTTAAAATTAATTTAGACATTTATATCATTGTGTTATGGGATCTTTGGGATTGTTATGGTTTGGCCATGTCCACACCCAAATCACATCTTGAATTATAACTCTCACAATTCCCCTGTGTCGTGGGAGGGTCCTGGTGGTAGGTAATTGAATAATGGGAGTGGGTCTTTCTTTTTGCTGTTCTTGTGATAGTGAATAATCTTATGAGATCTGATGGTCTTAAAAATGGGAGTTTCCCTGCACAAGCTCTCTTCTCTTTGCCTACTGCCATCTGTGTAATATGTGACTTGCTCCTCCTTACCTTCCGCCATGATTGTGAGGCTTCCCAGCAATGTGGAACTGCAAGTCCATGAAATCGTTTTTCTTGTATAAATTGCCCAGTCTCGGGTATGTCTTTATCAGCAGCATGAACACGGGCTAATATACTGGTGTCATTTTTCTGGCCAGAAACCTCTGTGGCTGGTGGTGCTTTTGCTCGAGTTTTGCTTGGGCTTGCTGGACCCTTTTTGCCCACTCCACCTGGAAGGCTGTGCTCAGCTCAAGCTACCAGGTGGGTTTCATGACTGCCAGTGGCGAGTAAGGTGTGGAATGGCAAGGGATGTGTGAGAGAGGGTGGGGTCCAGCCACTGTGCATTGTCAGATATGCCAGCAGCTGTAGCACGGTGGGCAGCTCCAGGTGCCAGCATGGGCACTGGCTTTCTGTGAGGCTGTGGCCAGGCCAGGTGCACTGCAAGCAGCTGCTGTGGCTAGCAACAGGGAACACAGTGGCTCCTGGAAGCTTGGAGACACCAGGATCATGGGGCCCCAAAGGAGGAGTCACAGCCCTGGCTTAGGGAGCTCCCAAGTCTGAGCTCCCTGTAGTGCTGGAGCTATTCTTTCCTTCTCTTCTCCTGCAATGTGTTGAGCAAGAGGCATGTCTCAGCCCCGTTTGTGTTACAGCTCTTTTATCCTTGCATTCAGGGGGTCCTGAGTTCTTGTCATGTGACTAGGAAGAACAAGGTACACAAACAAGTGGAGGGTGAGCAAGATGAACAGGAGCTTTATTGAGTGATAGAGCAGCTCAGAGGAAACCCACAGGGGGCAGCTTCTTTCAGCAGCCTGGGTATCCTGAAGCGTGTTCAGCTATCAGCAGAGGGTTGTCCCATCATCTGCACAGCTCTCAGCAGACAGGAAGCCCTAGAGTGAGTTGCTCCTCTCTGAAGCTGGTTTTCCCAATACCTGCTCAGCTTTCACTGAGCCAAAAACTCTTATGGGTCTCAGAGGCAAGGAAGTGCATACCAGTTGGTCCATGAGCAGCCATAGGCCAGCCCAGAAAGGGCACCACAAGTTCCTACTCTGCTCCATAGGACGGGCAGCCCAGCCCACAGCCTTCAGGCCACACTTGGCCTGAAGGTGGGGCCTCACCAGGAACCCACCCCCTTCTGCCCAAGAACCTGCTTGCCTTCTGCTGCCATTCATGGCAACCAGACTGTAGGTGCCAAGGGGAGCCTGCAAGCCAGTGCCAAGCTGCCCTCAGCACCTCTCAACATCCCTCGTAGGCTCATCAGTGCCCAAAAATCTGGAGGGAGCTGAGGCAACAGGGGGCTGGTGTGTCAGCACTGCCCTGAGTGTGTGCACACCTGGCTGTGAGAGGTGAAGCCCGCTGGGCTTCTGAGTCAGGTGGGGACTTGGAGAACTTTTCTGTCTAGCTAAAGGATCGTAAACACACCAATCAGTGCTCTGTGTCTAGCTAAAGGTTTGTAAACTCACCAATCAGTGCTCTGTAAAATGGACCAATCAGCAGGATGTGGGCAGGGCCAAATAAGGGACTAAAAGCTGGCCACCAGAGCCAGCAGTGGCAACCCGCTCGGGTGCCCTTCCACGCTGTGGAAGCTTTGTTCTTTTGCTCTTCACAATAAATCTTGCTGCTGCTCACTCTTTGAGTCCACACTACCTTTATGAGCTGTAACACTCACTGCGAAAGTCTGCGGCTTCACTCCTGAAGTTTGCAAGACCATGAGCCCACCGGGAGGAACAAACAACTCCGGACCAAACAACTCTGGATGAACCACCTTTAAGAGCTATAACACTCACTTTGAAGGTCTGCAGCTTCACTCCTGAAGTCAGCGAGACCACAAACCCACCGGGAGGAACAAACAACTCCGACATGCCACCTTTAAGAGCTGTAACACTCACTGCGAAGGTCTGTGGCTTCACTCCTGAAGTCAAGCAAGACCGCAAGCCCACCGGAAGGAAGAAACTCCAGACACATCTGAACATCTGAAGGAACAAACCCAGGACACACCATCTTTAAGGACTATAACACTGAACATGAGGGTCCGTGGTTTCATACTTGAAGTCAGCAAGACCGAGAACCCACCAAAAGAAACCAATTCTGGACACAGCTGGGCCACAAAAGCACCCAGGCTTGTCGCCAACTTTGCTCTGAGATCAGAGTGGGCTCCAAGAGCAGGGAGAAGCCAGGCAGCAACAGCAGACAATTCCGAGCCTGTGAGGGAAGGGGGGCCTTCCCAGGTGCCAAAGAGTGCAGGGATGCCTAAGTCCACAGCTGCAGTTTGGGTGGCTGCAGCTGCACCTGGAAGGTCAGGACTTCTGCCTGCTCTGTGGTGTGGGAGGCCCAGGTCTGCCGCCATGATTTGGGCATTGCAGCGGGGGCTCCTACCTGCTCCGGGGCCCTGAGAGCACAGGGATGCCTGGGTCAGCAGCATGGCTGCAGTGGCACCTGGGGAGCTCCTGCCTCAACTCGGAAGGATGAGGGCTTCAGTTTGTCCCTGGCTCTCACTTCCTCCATGGATAATGCAACACTGGCAGCGTCTCCCTGTTGTAGCCAAAATGATGGCAGCAGCCACTCCAGATGGGCTGCCACTGCCATCAGTTTGGTCATGGACTATTTGTAAAAATTGATGCTTACTTTGGAAGCCGTATGAAATGCTAAAATGTTTTCTCTTTTCATTTACAATTCTTTCCCATTTCAACCACAAATTTCTCGATTTTTGACATTAGTGTTATCAAATTATTGGATATATCATCAAACTACAGATAATCCCTGGTGCAGGTGTGCCTCTTTGGATTTGTGATGCCAAAGTGAAACTCATTTCTTCATTAAGAAAACACACATACATACACACACACACATGCACACACACACACTTTTTCTTCTGATAGCTTTTAGATGTTATTCTTTTCCTTTAATGGTACTTTTGAATGTCTATAATGCCATTTATTCTTTTATATAAAAAGTGTTAATCAGAAGAAGAATATTTTTCCCTCAATTTTTAACTTAAGACTATTGAACCTCACAAATCTAAGATCTGAACCTCCCACGCTGACCTAAGTTTTCTGAGTTTTGTGGGTCATGCTGTTTTCACACCTGTGTTCAGTTTGTGAAGTCATGAAGACCAAGGCCTTCCTGCAAATTCTCTGCATCTCCAGTCCAGATTTACTTATGGAGATCAAGGCTTTCACAGCAAATACAGCTGACGCAATTTTGCACATTTATCTAATCCTGTAATTTTCAAGGAATCAGGGTTTTGAAGGCAGCTTCAGACCAGTATTGGCTCTGTACTCAAAATGTTTCTCCTTTATTCCTAGTGAATCAAAATGCTGTTCACTTATGTTTAACATAAACATCACACTTTCTCCAAACCCTGTGTCTTAGTCTGCTGGGACTGCTATATAAAAATACCACAGACTGGGTGATTTAAACAAGGAATGCTGATTTCTCAGTTCTGGAGGCTGGTAATTCCAAGATCAAGGTATATAGATGCAGTTATAGATGCAGTTCTCAGTAGCAATGTCTTGGTGATGGCTGCTTTCTTGCTGTATTCTCACATGATAGATATAGTGAACTGCTCTCTGGTTTCTTCCTGTGGGGTCACTAGTTCATTTCCAAAGTCCTCACCTCCAAATACCATCACACTGGAGGTTAAGAATTCAATATATGAATTTTGGGGTGGCATAAGCATTCGGTCCATAACACTCTGTAATAACCCATTCTCGTTCTTGGTTAAGCAATAAATTACATTTGCTTGCAATTCTTCCTTTCCCAAGTAAGAAATAAATTTAGTTTTTATATGTGTGTGAATTATGATTTCTTTAAATTAGGCTAATAACCTCAAAAGTAGTCCACTGTAAATTATTTTGGACTTTTGAAATTCTTTAATTTTATGAAACTTTTCAGGAGTTTTAGGACCATGCTATCTAAATATATTTCTTTTTAATAGTCCAGAGTGAGTTTTGAAGTGGACACAGAGAAACTTTAGAAAAATCTTTGTGTTCCATTCTCTCTTTTCCTTTTCTCTTGTTGACACATTTGCAGCTCAAACTGTGGTTCACTCCACATCCTCAGATGGTACCTAAGTGTTTCTATAAGACTGCCTTTTCCCATAAGCTCAACTTCTCCATAGTCTCCAAATTGACTTCCTCCTATACACTATTTCAGTAGGTGCTCTAAGGTGACATAAGAAAATCTGACAAACATTCTAATCAGAATGGGTGAAACAAGCATGGATCAATACCAGAAGTTTTACATGACTATAAAGGGAAATTTTCCTATGGAAATTATAGGTTTGAGGCATTGGTTCTTAACACCAAATTAAGAAATAGGAACTCTCTCTAACGTTGAGTAAAATGCAGTCAATTTATTTGCACAAAGGTCATTATTTGTGATTATTTTTGTTGTGAAAAAGATGTGCAAACTGGTTGAAAACATTTTTTATTAAATTTTTTGAATTTATGATTGACACATAATAATTATACATATTTATGGATTTCAATGTGATGTTTTGATACATGTGCAAATTGTCTAATGATCAAATCAGAATCATTAGTATATTTATCACCTCAAATATTTGTTTCTTTGCTATGAGAACATTCAAAAACCTCCCTACCAACTATTTTAAACTATACAGTACATTACTGATGACTCTAGTCATCCTTCTATCCCATAGACCACCAGAACTAATTCCTCTTTTCTAACTGTAGGTTTGTAACTTTTGACAAGTCTTTTGCAATCTCCCTTTCTCTCATCCCTTCTTCATACTCTGGTAATCATTATTCTACTCTCTACTTCTCTGAGTATAACTTTTGAGATTTCACATATGAGTGACAGCATGCAATATTTCTCTTTCTGTGCCTGGCTTATTTCACTCAACTTAATGTCCTCCAGATGCGGCTTCAAATGACAGGATTTCCTTCTTTTTATAATTGAATAGTATTCCGTTGGGTATATATGCACATTTTCTTTATCATTCATCTTTTGATGGACATTTAGGTTGATTCCATGTCTTGGTTATTGTGACTAGTGCTATAATAAACAGGAGTGCAGATACCTTTTTGATAGCCTGATTTCATTTCTTTCGGATGTATAACCAGTATTGGGATTGCTGGATCATGCAATAGTTCTATTTTTAATTTTTGAGGAGCCTCAACAACTGTTTTCCATAATGGCTCTACTGATTTACATTCTTAGCAGCAGTGTGTAAAGGTTCCATTTTTTCTACATTCTTGCCAACACTTGTCATATTTTGATGGTAGCCATTCTGACTGGAGTGTAGTGGTATCTCATTTGTAGTTCTGGTTTGAATTTTCCTTATGATTAGTGATGTTAAGCATTTTTTAATATATCTGTTGGCTGTTTGTATGTATTCTATTAAGAAGTGTCTGTTCAGGTATTTTGACAATTTTTAAATTGGGTTATAATTTTTTTTGCTGTTGTTGAGTTGTTTGAGTTCTTTATATATTTTGGATATTAGCCCCCTGTCAGATGTATAGTGTACAAATATGTTCTCCTATTTTTTAGGTTGCCTCATTGCTGTGTTGATTGTTTCTTTGCAGAAGCTACTTAGTTTGATGTAATCCCATTTGTCCATATTTGCTTTTGTTGCTGGTTCCTTTGAAGTTTTATTAAAAATAATCCTTGCCTACACCAATGTCATGAATCTTTCCCTCATGTTTTTTTTCTAGAAGTTTTGTACTTTTGGGTCTTATGTTTAAGTATTTAATTCATTTTGAATTTATTTTTATGTATGTTCAAAGATAAGGGTATAGCTCCATTCTTCTGTGCCTGAATAGTACAGTTTTTCCTGTATTATTTACTGAAGTGACTATTCTTTCTCCATTGTATGTACTTGGCACCTTTGCAGAAAATCAGTTAGCTGTAGATGTATGGGTTGATTTATGAGCTTTCTATGCTTTTCCATAAGTCTATGTGTCTGTTATTATGTTAGTATCATGCTGCTTTGATTACTATAGCTTATGTAGTGTGATGTCTCCAGCTTTGTTCTCTTTGCTCAGGATTGCATTGGATATTTGGGGTCTTTTGTGGTTCTATGCAAAGTTTAGAATTTTTTTTTCTATTTCTGTGACAATGCCATTGGTCATATTATTGGAATTGCATGGAATCTGTATATGGCTTTCAGTAGTGTAGACATTTTAATAATATTAATTCTTCCATTACATGAATGTAAAATATTATTCCTTGTTTCATGTGTGTCTTCTTCAATTTCTTTCATAAATGTTTCATAGTTTTCACTGTAGAGATTTCACCATTTGGTTTACATTCATTTCTAGGTATTTTAATTTTTGTAGTGATTGTAAGAACTTGCTTTCACTTTCTTTTTGCTTCTTTTTTCAGATAGTTCACTATTTGAATATAGAAATGTTACTGTTGTTTATATGTTAATTTTATATTTTGCAACTTTGCAGAATTTGTGTATTGGTTCCAATAATTTTTTGGTGGAGTCTTTGGGGTTTTCTATATATAAGATCATATCATCTGCAAATAGGGACAATTTGACTTTCCATTTTCTAGTTCAAATAACTTTATTTAATTTTCTTACCTGATTGCTTTGGCTGGTACTTCTAGTTCTGTGATAAATAAAAGTGGTAAAAATGGATATCTTTGTCTTTTTCTAGATCAAAACAAAAGGTTTAAGCTTTTTCTCATTAATTATGATGTTAGCTGTGGATTTGTCATATATGGCCTTTATTATGTTGAAGTTAGGCTCCTTCTATACACAGTTCATTGAGAGTTTTTATTATATAGGAATGCTGGTTTTTATCAAAAGTTTGATGTGCTTCAATTGAGATTATTGTATATCTTTGTCCTTTGTTTATGCAATGTATCATGTTTATTGATTTGCATGTGTTGAACTATCCTTGAATCCCTGAGATGAATCCCACCTGATCATTGTATGTAGTCTTTTTGATGTGCCGTTGGATTTGGTTTGCTAGTATTTTCTTGAGGATTTTTGCATCAATGTTCATTAGGGATATTGGCCTGTGGTTTTCTTTTACTGTTGTGCTCATTTCTAGTTTTCTTATTAGAGCAGTGTTGTCCTTGTAGAATGAGTTTGGAAAAATTCCCTCCCCCTCAATTTTTTGAACAAACTGAAATGAATTGGTATTTTTCTTTAAATGTTTGTTAAAATTCAGAAGTGAATCTATCAACTTCTGAGCTTTCCTTTGATGGATGACTTTTTAATACAGATTCAATTTCATTACTCATTTTTGGTCTTTTCAGATTCTCTATGTCTTTATAATTCAATCATGGTAAGTTGTATGTGTCCAAACATGTATCCATTTCTTCTAGGGTTTTCAATTTTTTGGCATATATTGATTGTAATAGTCCCTAATGATTTTTTGTATTTCTATGGTTTCAGTTGTAATGACTCCCTCTTCATTTCTGATTTTATTTATTTGAGTATTCTCTTTTTTTCTTAGTCTAGATGAAAGCTTGTCAATTTTGCTTTTCTTTTCAAAAAACCAACTCTTAATATTGTTGATCCTATTTTTTCTCTATTTTATTTATTTTTGCTCAGATCTTCAATTTTTTTCTTCTACTTATTGTGGGGTTGTTTTGATCTTATTTTCTAATCCCCTGAGTTGTAATATTAAGCTGTTTATTTCAAATCTTTTGAGTTTTTTTTTGTTGTTGTCGTTGTAGGCATTAGTTACAAGCTTTACTCTTAGTGATACTTTTGCTGTATTTCTCAGGTTTTGCTATTTTGTGTTTCCAATTATCATTTCTCTTAAAATTCCAAAGTAATTTCTTTTTATTTATTCACCCATTATTTGTTCAGGGTCATGTTGTTTAATTTTCATGTATTTGCATACTTTTCTAAGTCCTTTTTGTTATTGATTTTTAGTTTTATTGTATGGTGTTTGGAAAAGATAGTTGGTATGACTTCAGTTTTTAAAAATTTGTTGAGACTTGGTTTGTGGCTTATCGTATGATATATCCTGAAAAATATTCAATGTGCTGTGTAGAAGAATGTGTATTCTGAAGATGTTGGGTAGAATGTTCTATAGATGTTTATAGGTTTATTTAATCTAGAGGATATAATGTAACTTTGCTCTTTCTTTGTTGACTTTTTGTTTGGATGATCTATCCATTGCTGAAAGTGCAGTGTTTATGTCCCCTACTATTACTGTACTGATCTTTCCCTTTAGATTGGTTAATATTTGCTTCATATATTTAGGTTGTCCAATGTTAGATGCATGTATATTTATAATTGTAATATCCTCTTGGTGAATTAACCCTTTTTATGTAATGATCTTCCTTTTATTATTTACTACTTTTGATTTAAAGTCTATTTAAATCAAAATAGACAGCTGTTCCTCTCTCTTTCTGCTTCTATTTGTATGGAATATTTTCCTTCCATCCTTTCACTTTTAGTCTATGCATGTCCTTACAGGTGAGGCAAGTTTATTGTAAGCAGCATATAGTTAGGTCTTTATTTTTAATCCATACAATTATTTTATGTATTTTAATGGAGAATTTAATTCATTTGTATCTAAGGATATAATCAATAAGTAAGGTCTTACTATTCCCATTTTGTTATTTGTTTTTGAGAATTTTGTAGTTCCTTTCTCCCTTTTTTCTCTCTTGCTGTCTTCCTTTCTGGTTAGGTGATTTTCTCTAGGGTTGATTTCCTTTATTTTTATTTCTGGTATATATATTACAGGTTTTTGCTTTGTGGTTACCATGAGGCTTACAAAAATATATTGTATTTATGTATTATGACAAGTTATTTTAGGAGGATAGCAACATAAATTTGATTGAAAAATAGAAAAAAAAGCAAACAAAATAAAAACCTGTACACCTTAATATCATTCTCCATTTGAAATTTTAGATGTTTTACTTTACATCTTTTTATATCACATATCTCTTGACAAGTTAATGTAGTTATTATTTTAATAATTTTCTCTTTTGATCTTCATATGAAAAATATAAGTGGTTTAAACACCACAATTACAGTATGAGTATTGTGTGTTTGTTTATATACTAACTCTTACCAGTAAATTTATACCTTCAGGTATTTTCTTGTTACACATTAGAATCTCGTTTTCCAGTTTGAAGAACTCTCAGCATATTTTGTAAGACAGGTCTGGTGGTAATAAATTATCTTAGGTTTTGTTTGTCAGGGAATGTTTTTCTCTCTCCTTTATTTCTGTAGGGTAGCCTTGCTGAGTGCTCTATTCTTGGTTGGCTGTTTTTTTGTTGTCTTTTAGTACTTTCAATATATCATCCTAGTCTCTCATGGACTGTAAAGTTTCTAGTCAGAAGTCTGTTGCCAGAGGAACTGGAACTTTCATGTTATTTTATTCTTTTCTCATGCTTTCAGGATCCTCTCTTTGTTTTTGAGAGCTTGATTATTACATATCTTGGGGTAGACTTGCTTGTTTAAATCTTAGCTGGTGATCTTTAACCTTCCTGTACCTGGATATTGTTTATTAAATTTAAATCTTCAAAAGAAAATATTTCTATTCTCTTTAAAAACATTAATTATATAATGGAAAGAGGAGAGGTAATTATTAAGTTATGAGTCACCTATGACCACAGAGATTATTCTGTGGCATTTTTCAAAAAAAAAAAAAAAGAAGAAATTCTGTTCCTTGTAGATGAGAGATAAAACACATCTGACAAAGACAGACCACAAATGGAAGGCAAAAATTAGAAGCAGCTAACAATACAGAAATGCTTACATAGCAGTCATTCCCTTCTTGGCTGGAATAAAGTATTATTCATTTCCTTCAATCATTAAGTGGTAAAGAGATACACTAAGTTTGGAGCCCATAAATAATTTTCTGGATCTCCTGGTGTTACACCAATTTTTCCAAATTTGAGGATGCCAATCTTTGCAAATGCATTTTCTAGTGAAGCATGATTGTAAATCTAAGCACTGGAATTATTATTGGAAAGCCTGTGTTCAAATTCCAGCTCTGCTACTCATAGATCATGGGATCTTGAGAATACACAATTGCCCTGGGTTTTGATTTCCTCAAGCATAAAATAGATATGCTGCTGCTGCTATAGCTACTTCTTACCTCACTATGTTGCACTATGTTCATAAGAAAACATTAGATGAAGAGAATGGTACTACCTAAATATTGGCTGTCTTATAATTGCTATAATTATTGCTAGTAATGTATGTAATGTAGGCATTTAGCACAAAACTCACAGTATATAAAAAATTCATCTCAAAGCAGAAAACTTAGAAAAAGATACTGTGACAGACAGATTTTAAGGTGGCCCTATGATCCTCACCTCTTGTTATTCACACTTTCCTATTTTCCCCTCCCTAAAACATTGAAGCGGACTGTGACTTGCTCCTAACCAATGAAATATGACAAAAGTGATGGGATGTCATTTTTGTGATTGTGTTATGTTTAAGAAGAATGTTTAACTAACAGAATCTAGAGTTTTTCATTTTCAGTGCTAGCTCTAAAAAAGGAAATTATCATTTGCTTGGTAAAAAAGCAAATTATCCCTTGCTAAACGGGGAAATATGTCTAGTTTCTGGTTTAATCAGATTGTTGGTACAGTTCACTTCTCGACACAAGGAAGTGAACTCTGTCACCCTCAAGACTAAACTTGAAATTGGTTCTACTCCAAGTTGAGCCTCCAGATAAGCGCCAGTCCTGGCCAGCATCTTGATGGCAGCCTTACAGGAACCCAGATAAACCAAGCCCAGACTCTCTACCCACAGCAACTGGGAATAAATATGTGCCATTGTAAGCCATTAAATTTGTGGTAATTTGATATGCAGCATAGTAAACTAACGTAGGGAATATGTATTTACAATTAACTAGAAAACGTCTGTTAACAATTGTTTTCATTTTGTTTTAGCTGAGTTATGGTTATTGACACTTGAAGACTGATCTATTTGTATATTAGCTAAAAATATACAAAAATCAATACATGTAACTGTGTGTAGGCTCTTTGAGGAGCTAAAGAGAATAAATTAATTAGAATTTTGAGAATATACTTCATAGGATAGCAACAGTGTCAGTAAAACTTTCAGCAAGGAGCCTGGGAGTGGAAAGGAGGGTCATTGCTTATATTTCATAAGATGGACAATCAGAAGTTAGGTCAGGGTTGGCATTCTTCTCCCTTTGATTACAGTTTTAATGACTACTGAAAAGTTATTTAACTATTATAGAGGTAACTTTTTATCTCCTGACCTAGTTTAGTGACAGAAAGCTACAAGGAGCTATCAGGATTTAAAGTGATTGCACAAATATTCAATTAAACCTAATGCACAATAATCAAACTGCTACTAACATTATAAACCATCACAATACATTAAGAGCTTAGGGGTCCATATTAAAATATCAGCTTAAAGGTTACCTCCTAAGTGAAGTGTAATCTAGCTATCCAGTATAATCTAGTTTCTTTCAAGGACATTATCCTATGGTTTATTTTTATATATTATTCAAGCACTTTTCAATTATAATATGAGGTTGAATATTTTCTCATTAAATTTTAATTTTCTGCCCCTCATTACCTACAACAACAATAAAATATCCATGAGTAAATAGACCTTGTCTGTTGGGCTCAAATAAGTGAAGTAATGAAGAGCACACAGATAATTAGAGCAAGGAATCTGCCTCAAAGTGAATTACAGACAGGAAAATTGGCTTAAAGTGTGGGGAGATTACAACCAGTAGGATTGGTAGAAAAAGCACTAAGGTTTCCCATTTTTTTTATTATTCACTTATCTAAGGATGGTGTCCACACTTTTCATATGTCCAAAGCCCATATATTTACAAAATTCTAGCATACATTCCACCTTTATACATATCTTTATAAAGACTCTTCCATTTTTCTCTACACTTTTCCAATGAAACCAGTATCTTTCATTTGCTTATTCTGCATATATTTATGATTCTCTTTTGTCCTAGCCACTGATGTAGGTTTTGGAGACAAATTGATGATCCTAAAACATGCAGTGCAGTTCATGAAGCCAGATATTAAATAACCACACAAATAAACGTGATACGAGCAGTGATGGATACTAAGAAAGGGAGCTCCTAGGGGTTCACATTCCTGTAGCAAAGAGACACTTAAATTACTTTTAGGTTGGGATGCCAAGAAAGGCTTTCTTGAAAAAATTTGGCATTAGAGTCAAGATCTGAAGGATGCATTGGAGTTAAGTAGGGTGAAGGCTGGGAATGGAGTTTAGATGGACATTCTGGGCAATGAGAACAGCAGGTCAGGGTGTTAATGGGAACTGAAAGGAAAGTGGAAGGCATGGGAAAGGATAAATTACAGAAAACAATTATTTGTCCTTTATCTTGTGCTTTTGTGCTACCTGTGTCACAATTAAGATATGTTTTCTTACTCTGCTATTAGAAAAATATTTTTCAATGCCTTGTTCTAAAAGTTTTACAGACTTAAAATATTTAGGTCATTACTGCTCTGAAATGGGTGGATTTTAAATCTGATATGAGGAGGTGACTGATTTTTTTTTCTATATTGGATATAGGACACTAGTCCTCCTAGTGTCATTTATTGATGAGTCAATCTTTTATCCTGATTAGCAAAGCATCTATATGTAGGTATGTTTCTAGACTGGTTGTTTAATGTCATTCACCATTCTGTATATAACTATTAAGAAACCAGTGGCCATATTTATTTTAACTTTGGGCCAAATCTTGATATTTTGTTGAGCAAATCTGCAGACTTCTTCAAAGTTGTTTTGGCTGAGTTGCTATTCACAAGTAGATTTAAGAATTTTTTTTCTTCATAGTTTTGTTATTTAGTGGCCCCACTCAGCATTCTCCTCTGGGCCTTGTGACTTGAAATCAAATCTATCCTTACAAAAACAGCTCACCTTGTCACAAAAAGCTGAATTAAATAACTAACTCCTTCCTCTCCTCCCATTCCCCCTCCCCTCCCCTCTTCTTCTCCTTTCCTCCTCTCCCCGCTCTCCTCTTCTACTTCCCTACCTTCCCTTGTCCTCCCCTCCTCTCCCCCATCCTCCCCTTCCCTCTCCTCCCTTCTCCTCTCCCCTTCCCTCCCCCTTTCTCCCCTCCCCTCATCTGCTCTCCTCTCCCCTTTTCTCCTCTCCTCTCCCCTTTTCTCCTCTCTTCTCCTCCCTTGTCCTCCACTCCTCCCCACTCCCTTACCCTCCCTTCCTCTGCCTTCCTTACCCGCCCCTACTCTCTTCTCTCCTTTCTCTCTTGTTTTTTGGATCTTTTATAAACCAATTACTGAGATAAATAAGCTAAATTTACTCACTGTGATTATGGATTTATTATTTTCATCTCATAATTCTTTCAGTTTTCCCTTTATAAATTGAGATGCTTTCTTCTTAGGCATACACATAATTTAATTGCTATATTTTCCCAGTGAAATCTTTAGAATAGTCATGATGTATTTGTTGTGGCTAGTGTTCTGCTTTCCTATAAATATGGATTCCAAAATCAAAAAATAAGGAGAGACAAAAGGGATCACTGTTGCCTCAGTAATGAAGTTTTGTGTCACTTACACTTAACCCTTTAATTTTAAAGCATTAGAATTTTCTCTACGAATTGCTTTACATAAATATCCCCAAATTTCAATATATGGGGTTACTAATTTCAGTTCTAAATGTCTATATTTATTTTGATTCTTTGACTCCTGTTACAAGTTTATGTATTAATTTTCAAATAATTAAATTAGTTTAACAAATTTGATTATATGTTGGAAACATGATCTGTATGATATGGTCATTTTGATATTTGTTGAGATTTGCTTAGTGGTTGAGAATATAATCAAGTTTTGTAAATGTGCTGCATGTTTGCCTGAAAAGGAAATTCTTGGGCACATAAGTATAATTATTAGGTACATGGCACTATATTCTTATATTATTGTTTTTATTGTTTGTATCTTGTTCGCCTATCCTTGTAAATCCTTGTTCGCCTATCCTGCCCTTCCTTCTCCTCCTCTCCCCCCTCCCCTCCCCTCCCTTCCCTTCCCCTCCTCTCTCCCCTACCCTCCTACCTACCCCTTTTCCTTTCCCATCCCCTCCCGTTCTCCTCTCCTCCTACCCTCTTCTCTTCCCTCTCCCCACCTTTCCTTCCCTTCTTTCCTCCCCTCCATTCCCCTCCTCAGTTTCCCTCCCTTCCCCTCCCCTCCCCTTCCCCTCCTCTTTTATTCAGTATTGCTGGAAGTATCTTTCTCCTTTATTTTGCTTTTATCTGTTGTGTTTCTTTATATGTTTTTTACATCTTTTGTAAACACTATGGAACTGAATTTTAGGTTCTATTTAATTTAATAACCTTGCAATTCTTTTTCTCAAATTTATATTTGGTTCTTTTGTCACATTTAATTGAGTTGATCCATGATTATTTTTTATTATTATTGCTAATATACCTAAACTTATTGCTACTATCTGGATTTCATTGAATTGTTTGAAATATTTTTAATTTAAATACATTTTTCATTTTCTGGTTTGGGTGTACTGCATCTCGATTTTCTTGGGTTTGTGTGCATGTGTTGCATATGTGTACTTAGACTTAACATTTTAACCTCACATTAGACCCAGTAAAATCTCAAACTAATTTTATATAATTTTTCAAAATAATATAAAATATTACAATTAAATTTAAAATACATTCAATTTGCTAAATATAATCATACCAATCTATGCCTTAAGCCTATCACCTCCAAAATTTCTCTTACTCTATTTGCTTATTATTATTTTTTCCTTTTGCTATAAGAATACTTAACATATCTACCATCTTAGCAAATTTTTAAACATAAAATACAGTATTGTTACATAGGCTCTATACTATACAGTAGGTCTCTGGAACTTATTCATCTTGTATAACTGAAATTTTGTACCTTTGACTAATACCTTTCAGTTCTGCACCTCACCTGCCCCCGTGCCACCTGCAAACCCCTGGCAACCACCTTTCAACCCTCTACTTCTGAGTCTATTTTAGATTCATTATATAAGTGGCATAATGTACTATTTGTCTTTCTGTGTGTAGCTTAGCATAATGTCCTCCGGGTTTATCTATTTTGTTCACAAATGACAGGGTTTCCTTCATTTTTAAGGTTGTAAAATATTCAATGGTATGTATATACCATATTTTCTGTATTTATCCATTCATGGACATTTCAGTTGCTTCCATGTCTTGACAATGGATATGATGTCTTGATTATGAATAAATCCTGCAATGAACATGGGAAGGCAATTATCTTTTTGAGATCGTGATTTCAATTTCTTTGTATATATATCCAGAAGTGAAATTGTTGGATCATATGATATTTATATTTTTCATTTTTGAGACACCTCCATAGTATTTTTCATAGTAGTGGCACTAATTTACATTCCCACCAACAGTATACAAAATTCCTTTCTCTCCACATCCTCATCAACACTTGTTACCTATTGAAGTTTTGGTAACAGCCATCCTAATACATGGGAGGTAATATCTCATTGCGTTTTTTCATTTACCTGATAATTAGAGATGTTGAGCATTATTTTCATGTACCTGTGGCCATTTGTATACCTTCATTTGAGAAATGTGTATTTGGTTCCTTAGGCCATTTTTAAATCAAGTTATTTGTGTGTTCCTTTGTTTGCTATCAACTTGTGGGAGTTCCATATATATATACATATATTTCCCATTGTATTGTCTTGGCACCCTTGTTCAAGATCAGTTGACTATAAGGCTCTGTATTGTAATTTATTGTTATGTATCTCTCTTTATTCCAGGAACATACTGTTTGGATTACTGTACCTTCGTATTATGTTCTGAAATCAGGATTTATAAAGCTTTCAACATTGTTCTTTGTCAAGATTGTTTTGTCTATTCAGGGTCTTTGTGATTCTGTAAAAGTTTTAGAAATCTTTTTTCTATATGTATAAAAACACTATTGGGATTTCAACAGGGATTGCATTGAATCTGTGGATAATCATGAGCAGTAAGAATATTTCAACAACATTAATTATTCCATTTCATGATGAGCAGATGTTTGCATTTATTTGTGTCTTAACTTCTTTAATCAGTGTTTTATAGTGTTCAGTGTACATGTCTTTTACCTTCTTGCTTACAACTGCTTTGAGGTATTTACACTTTTTGATGTTATTATAAATGTGATTAATTTCTTTAACAGATAGCTTGTTGCTAGTTTATAGAAATCCAAAATTAGTATGTGTTGATTTTGTATCCTGCAACATTGCTGAATTTGTTTTTTGTTTGTTTATTTACTGTAAAGTCTTTAGGATTTTCTACATTCAAGATCATGTCATCTGTGGAGATAAATTTTACTTCTGCTTTTCCAATTTGGATACCATTTGTTTCTTTTTCTTGCCTAATTGCTCTGGCTAGAAATTTTAGTACTGTGTTGAATAGCAGTAGTGAGGGTAGGCATCCTCAGCATGCTCTAGATCTTAGAGAAAAAGCTTCTAATTTTTTACCATTGAGCATGATGTTATCTGTGGGCTTTCATATGTGGCCATTATTGTGTTGAGGCAAGTTTCTTTTATAAGCTAATTTGTTGAAAGATTCTGTTATCTTGAACATTGAATTTTGTCACGTGCTTTTTCTGCAAATATCGAGATGATTATGTGATTTTTATGTTTAACTCTGTTATTTGGTGTATCATATTGATTGATTTATGCTTGTCAAACCATCCTTGCATCTAAGAGATAAATCCCACTTGGTCATGTGCTTGTTGAATTCAGTTTCCTAGTATTTTTTTTTTTTTGAGGGTTTTCTTGCATCCATGTTCATCACAGATTTTGGCTTGAAGTTTCTTTTCTTGTGTTTTTTTTTCTTTTTAATCCTTCTTCAGTTAGTTTTTGGAATTCACCTGTGAGGCCATTTTGTTCTAGAGTTTTCTTTTTTGGAAGTCTTTTGATTACTGATTCAATCTTCTTATTTGTTACTGATTTGTTCAGGCTTTCTATTTCTTTTTAATCTGGTCTTAATACATTGTACGTTTCTAAAAATGTATCCATTTCTTTTAGGTTGTCCAATTTATTGGTGCATTATTGTTACTCATGATCTTTTTTCTTTCTGTAGCATTGTTTGTAATGTCTTTTCTTCTATATATAATTTTATTTAGTTGAATATTCTCTATTTTACTTAATCTAGTTAAGAGTTGGTTGAATTTGTTTACCTTTTTTTAAAAAAAGCTCTTATTTTTGTTACTTTTTTCTATTGTCTTTCTATTCTCTCATTTACGTCAACTCTAATATTTATTATTTCCTTTCTTGTGTTAACTTTGAGATTAGTTTATTCTTTTTTTCTTGTTCCTTCAGGTGTAAAGCTAGGTTATTTTCAGTCTTTCTTCATTTTTAATGTAGGTATTTATCACAATAATTCTATCTTTAGGTAATGCATTTCTCTAATAAAAAGTATTTTAGCATACATATTAAGGCATTGTATGTGCCAATTATCCAACTCTAGAATTTTGGTCAGAATTACATTTAACCGATATACTTGATAATTAAATGTAGAATGCCAAAAGATGATATTGAAGGCCCATTGACAATTTGTATCATTCCTTATAGATAATTTATATAAAAACAATAAGATACTACATATGATTTCTTATGTATGATAATGTTATAACATAATTAAAAGATTAAATGGGAATATTTTTATGCATACAGTGGTGACTGCTAAGTACAAGCTTAAAAACCATTTGTGTGTCTGTATGTGCGTGAAAAAATATTGATATAGGAATCTTGAAATCTTCTGAAATATGAATGGGCAAATTTGCTTGTTGAGCCTAGGGGCTTTCTGTAGGAGAAAGAAACAGAACTCCTATTTTTCTTCCCTGAAATCTAAATAGCCCTGTCAGCATAAACTAGGTTTGTCCTGACAAAAGCTCAGTAAGAGGGAGAGTAAATGTGGCTGTTGGATTTAAAAAAAAAAAGAACAAGGATGATGACTGTCACTTGGGCTTGCTTCTGTACAGAGTTGCAATGTCAAAGAATAATGATGGGTCAAAATCCATGAGCTGGAAGATAACCTGACATGAATACATGTTTTTAAGGTAGACTTGCCCTCTGAAGATATAACCATGTATTTGATTTTAAAATGTAATGATTTTGAGAGTATAGACAATGGTCATTCATGGCAGGACAGGCTGAACTCTTTTTTTGTCATTCTTTGAATAACCTAAGCAGGATCTATTGCATTAGGACCGTGCCAGGCCAGAAGTGCAGTGGCAGCCAGAGGTCCCAACTTCAGTGTTATATTTCAGCACCATAACAATTACAAATGGAAGATCATTCTTAGCTTGGAATTCATAGAGGAGCTAAGCTGGCCATCATCAGTGGGTTGTTGTCCAGGGACAAAATGAGGACAACCAAAACACATTCGCTGAATACAATCATCCCAAAACATAACGGCTCTGAATTAACATAGAATAAGTGCCCAAGAAAGGCCATTTTTGTTGGTTGAGTTGGAGAAGGCAGAGTGGGAGCCTTAAGCCATTTTGAATAGAAGATTAGATGAAGACTATGTTTTACTACAGTCATTTTGAATAGAAGATTAGATGAAGATTATTCTTTACTAAAAGATGGTGACGTTAATCAAATTGTTGCATGTCTCCTGGATGAAAATCTCAAATACTGGCCTGTTCTCATTATCAAACCTGGGTGACTCACAATCTGATTGGGGTTGCCCTTTTCTGGGCCTTTATTTTCAAATAGCTTAAATGTCTGTCTTCCTGACCCTGATTACTTTATTCATTAATATGGGCATTAAAGTTTTATATCAGACTAGATTCTTGGAATATGGTCTGGTATGTTTTTCAATACTGTTTTTCTGTGCTGAAGTATTATGTGGCTTTGCTTCCTTGAATATTCTTTTACTGTCCTTCGATGCTTCTTATAAAAATATTTTTCTTCCCTGGCCATGCCATAAATCTAAATTTATTACTCCCTCTGCTATGGTTTAATGTTTAACACTAATAAAAATGCTACTTAGCATTTACACAAGGTTCATATTTTTAAAGTGCTTTACAAGGTCTATTACTTGGGTCTTTTTTAATGAGAGTATTTTCGGAAGCAATTTGTATGAATATTCAGGAGACATTATGAATGTGAAACTAAAGCCCTATTCCTGCAATGATTTGGAATTTGAATATGAAATATACAGAAATAGGGAAGTATTGATCTGGGAATCATAAATTAAAATAAGCATTTATACTATATTGTGGTCAGTAAAAATAAAAAAATATCTTTAGCTCTGTCTATATATGTATTTTTCTGTCATATCCAAATAGGACAATGTCTATGGAGTTTTAAACCACTTAAGTCTTTTCTTACTAATACAGCATTCATTAAACTTAGATTTTTTAATTGAAAAGAAGCTACAGTTTAATTTAAAGCCAGAATCTGTTACTTAAGTTGTTAGATTTTGTGTTTAGCTTAGTTCATTAATGGATGTGATTTAATTTGCAGTAAACTGGTAGAGAAAATATTCTATTTTCCTATTCAGATATTTATAGGTGGTCTGACAGTAAAATTCATTCCTCATACAGTGCACACAAATTCTTGTCAATATGTGCAAAAAATATACTTAAGATGTTAATAATTTGATTTTTGGTTTTGTCTGCATGTATAAATTCACCAGCAGTTCTCTAGAACTGGCAATCCCATGCATCATCCCAAGGCCTTCCATACTACTAGAGAATATAAGTATAGAGCGTAAATATAAGTGAAAGTTATGTTTTTGCATTTTTCTTTATACTTGGAATTGAAATGTACTGAGAGTGGGGATGATGTCTCATTATTCTTTGATTCCCTTTTGATTAAACAGTCATTGTTATATATTAGGTGCCCAATAAATGTCTGTGGGCTGTTACTGATCATGTATAGAGGAATGTTGTATCAAATAATAAAAATAGATTGTGAGGGAGAATCCTGCTGGGTCCAATGCTGATTTTTTGGATTTATAAGTTGTCCACAGCTTGGAATCATCCAGGAGCTTTCTATCCCACTCAACATTAAATCTAAACTGCAAACCATGGTCTATATGGTCTTTTTTCAATCCTATCTGGTACCATCTCTTGTTTTCCTTGTCCCCAAAGCTGTAATCACATAGCCCTTTGTTCTGTTCCTTGATTTGCCATCTCATTCCTTTCACAGACTATTTCCCTTCCCAGAGTCTGTCCCATGGGTGTTCACTTCTTGTCAAGCAGATCTGAACTTAAATATGACCTTGTAAGAGAGAAGTTTCTGACCACTCAAATCCCAAACTCTGGATCACATTACTGAATTGTGTGACAGTGAATTTTATGTGTCTGCTTGAGTGAGACATCAGGTGCCAGATATTTGCTTAAATGTTATTTGGGGGGTTTCTGTAAGATTGTTTTGGGATGAGATTAACATTTAAATTGGTGAAATACAGCAGACTGGTCTCCATAATATTGGTGGGCCTTGTCCAATCAGATGAAGGCCCTAAAAAGAACTGACTGAATACACCTTCTCTCCCTCCCCAGAGCTAGATGGCTTTCTTTAGACTTGAACTGCAAAATTGGCTCTTCCTGCTGCTCCAGCCTGGTAACCTTTGGACTGGAACTGCAGCTTCAGCTCCCCATGAGGCTCCAGTTTGACAGCCTTTGGACTGAAAGAGCAGCATTGGCTCTTCCTGGGTTTCCAGCCTGTTGGCCCACCCTGCAGACTTTGGACTTGCCAACCTTCATAATTGAATCAGCTAATTTCTTGTAAGTCTTCTTCTATCCATTTATCAGTCTAGCTGTCTATTTCTCTAACTACGTAACTAATAGGTTTGTGCAAAAGTAATTGTGGTTTTTTCATTACAAGTAATTACAATTAATGCCAAAAACTGCAATTACTTTTGCACCAACCTAATATCTCTATCTATCTATCTATCTATCTATCTATCTATCTATCTATCATCTATCATCTATCTATCTTATTGGTCCTCTTCCTCTGGAGAACCCTAATTAATACATACTATTTGTGTATTATTTTTTCTTCTCCACTAGAGGTACGTTAGATAAGAAGACAGGTTTTGACTGCTTTGTTCTGATATATCCCAGGGCCTAGTATGACTCTTGACCTAAAATATATGCAGTAATAAATATTGTTGATTGTTTTAATTAATGGTTTGGCCTATAGATTCCAATTATAAGGATACTTAAAGAATAAATAGATAGGGTCCTTCATATTAGCATGCTTTCCATGTAAGTTATAAAACCAATTATATATTAACATATGTATATAATGTAATTACAAACAAATCTGTTAATAAAAATATTTATTTTAAAATCATGCACTGTACTTACCTTGTGCAATTATTAATAGTAGCCAGAACAGCAATTGCTTATAGCATGACTGAAAGTATGCATTTAAGGTGAATTAGTATATTATTTGAAATATAGATCATATATGCAATATGATATATGTTTAAGAACATAATAATATAAATAATTAGGCATTTTTAGTCTCATTTTAATCTATCTTTATTTCAGTTTATTCATATATTCAATGGGGACAATAATAGTATCTATATCACAGTGTTATTGTAAAATTCAAGTTGGAACAGTGCTTGCCCGGTTGCTTTAGCTATTGTTGTTGTTACTATAATGGTCATTAGTTCTCAAGACTTTTGCTCAACAAACTTTATTTCTAGGTTAGTTGAAGATATTCTTAATTACATTAATGAATCAAAGCTACTAAAGTGGAAATTAACTTTTATTTATTCTCTTTCTAAACTGAAATTCTGATGTTTTCAGGGAAATATAAATATTTTTTCTATTCGAGATTATTTTATTTTTCTTCTTATATTCCTATGAACTATACTAAATAATTGCTTTTACTTCTCCTTTCTCATATCACAAAATATAAAAAAAAATTATAAATTTTTTCTTGCCAAGTTAAATTTAGATCCTGTACTTTTTTCAATTAGGACATTGTCTTGACTTCACTAATCACTTAAGTAGTTATTCTCTGGATGCTCTCCAAATCTCTTAATTTATTTGGAAAAGACATGTTTAAAACTAGTTATGAAAAAATAAAATATATATCACAATGAAAGTGATTTTAAACTAATGCTTTTCGAATTTCCAATAGAAATGTTTATTATGTCCTTTAATAAAGTGGATGATGTCTTGGTCACATTGGGGTTTTAGTTATTTCTCCAAATATGTCTCTTGAACTACTTTATAAACACATACCCATACAGATACATACACAGACATGCATCTACATTTACAGAAACACACAAACTTATGTAAGATTGGATTGGCAAGTGTATCAAATAAAGAATTTCCTTTGATCCTTAATAGGAAGTGCTGATTATCTTAAATTTTCAAGTATGATTACAGAGGGGTTCAAATCATGAACTCAGTGAAAATATGTGTTTACAGCTTTCTTTTACTGTAAACAATTAGTGGATTTTGAGAAAATAAGAGAGTCCCTGTGTATGCATCAGTTTTCTGCTTTGTTATCTGTATTTGGATCCTAATTGCCTCAGAACTCAGCCCTCAAAAACATTTCTATGGAGATTTTTTAAATGCAGCAAAGATGCTAGAAGCAATAATAAATTCAGTAAAAATCACTGTGGCTTATATTCTTGGCCACCATTTGGCAAACTACTGTGGAACACTTTCTAGTTGGGCTTCCATCACTGGAACAGGTCTGCCTAATGGCTTCCTTCTGGTCCACAGGGGGTTAAATGAACGGCTTTCTCTCTTGGCAGATTGAAGATCTGGCATGACAAACAATTTTATACATAAAATTATTACACAGTCTCAATTTTTTAGAAAAAGAAACACCTACTACTCTTCCATCTCTAAGGAGAGTGTGTGTAGAGTTTTCCCCATTTTACACAAACCTGTCTAGTAGGCTTGATGTTGTATATATGCTTAACATCTTTTCTGTGGAAAACCTAGAAGTGATATTGCATCTCAAGGCAAAGTATTAAAAACAGTCTGAAACAATAACCAATCAGAATTTAAAAGGCATTGAACAAAGTACAGATTCTGTGGCATAGATTTTGTATTATAAGCTCTCCAAGTGTCTCAGAAATTGTTTTTTTATTTGTGAAGTGAGGGTAAGAATGTTTGTAAGTGTTGATGTGATACTTAATTGAGATAATTTAGAAATATTAAAGGATAAAATTGGTAATGTATTCACTTTTATGAAGATATTATGATTTCTTGTACATGTTCTTTATGCCAAACTGCATATGTATTACCATAGAAATATGGTTATTTTAGCACCATTTTTACCCTGTAAATAACAAACATGGTTTCTTCATTTTCTCATTTATATGTATGTCACTTCTATTTTTGTTTCACTAGTTTTAATTAATCAATCATATCTATTTATGAAGATCTCTTCATTTCCACGAGTCTTTTGATATCAACCTAACATTCCTAGAATTTGTCAAAATAATTAGAAATGTTTAATGAGTCTGAAAGACAGTTAACTTAATTCCATATGACAACTGCCATAGAGTTCAATTGATATGCCTATGGGGAATTCTTCTTAGTATGCCTTTTATCTTTCTGAAAAGGTTTATAACTTTGGAGAATTTTCTTAGTGTCTGGTGGCATTAAATTCAAATTTCAACTTTAAAATTTTAAGTGTGTATTTAATTATATTCTTACTTCTAATATTTTCAAATAATACCTTTCATTTTATTTCTCTTAAATTTGAGATTATCATAGTTGTATGGGGAAGAGGAGAGATAAATTTATATAAGCTGTTTTTTCCTAGCCTTGATTTTTCTATCTTGTGTTATTGTGCATTTGGACACCTTGGCAGATTACCTGTCATCAAAAACTGAATTTCAATCTGCTGCTTCACTCTTATACTTAGTGGATTACCTAATTATTTAATTTTTCACCTATTTGAATTATTCTCTTGCAATAATGAAATGTTTTTAAAGAGACAGAGTTGACAAAAACAAGCAACTTCAAGAGAAAATAGTTTGCATTTCACCCCAGAAAATTTCCTGTCTTGAGTAACATTACTATCTACCCACACCATTTGCGTAAGTTAAGTTGGCCCTTAAATCCAGTTGCTCCTTGTAAACTAAGAAATACAGGCCCCTGTAATCCCAGCACTTTGGGAGGCCAAGGCAGGTGGATCACCTGAGATAGGGAGTTCGACACCAGCCTGACCAACTTGGAGAAACCCTCTCTACTGAAAATATAAAATTAGCCAGGCATGGTGGGACATGCCTGTAATCCCAGCTATGAAGGAGGCTGAGGCAGGAGAATCGCTTGAACCCAAGAGGCGGAGGTTGCAATGAGCTGAGATCGTGCCATTGCACTCCAGCCTGGGCAACAAGAGTGAAACTCCGTCTCAAAACAGAACAAAACAAAACAAAACAAAAACAACCAGAAATACAGGCCATAAAATGCTACTGAGCAACAACGATCTGGGGAATCACACTTTTTCCGCAAAACCTGAAGTAAATCAACTGATTCTTAGGAAGGAAAAAAAATCCTCTGATTCTATCGTAGTTGGTCTTTCCCCTTTCTTGCTATTTATGTAAACATTAAAGAAAATACATTTTTTTCTATAAAATCCTTTCCTTGGCAAAATGAAACTCAGGTGGAAAATATTCAGATTTTTTTAGTGAAATGAATGAGTAAAGTACTCAATGTCATTAAATAATACTATCACTGTATCCATTATGCTTCTTAGCTTTGGGTCAAATAATAATTAACAGAGAATGTGTAAGATCATAGTGTTACTGGCAGTGAATCTGTATGGGTCTGCAACAGCCTCAACTCTTGCTTTCTCAGAAGAAAAAATTAAACTAGGGGCATAAGGCAGAAGGAGATACTGAGGCATGTTTTAGAGCAGGAGTGAAAGTTTATTAAAAATCTTTAGAATAGGAACAAAAGGAAAGAAAGTACACTAGGAAGAGGGCCAAGTGGGCAACTTGAAGGACAAGTGTGTGGTTTAATGTTTTGACTTGCCATTTTATACTTTGGCATATTTCCGGGGGTCTTGCCTCTCTTCTCCCTTGATTCTTCCCTTTGGTGGGGCTGTCCACATGCACAGTGGCCTGCTGGCACTTGGGAGATGAGCATGTTCAGTGTGTTTACTAGAGTTGTATGCATGCTCACTTCAGGCGTTCTTTCCTTACCAGTCAAATGTCCCTACCCTAGGAGGTCACATGCCTGTTAGTGCCGCCATTTTGCTTCTTAATAGTACATGTGTGAGCCCACTTGCCCAGCTCCTGAGATCTTATCAGGAAGCTGCTAATCACCAGTTTCAGGTGTTAGCTATCTATTAGGAGACTCCTTCTTCCTGGTGCTGGCTGCAACCAATTACTATTTTAGAGAGACAGTTAACAACCACCTGACCATCACCTGATGGTCGCCTGACATTCCTCGTTGGGGGTTGGTGGGGGGCCCTTCTCCTGCCCTGTTCGTGTCTGACTAGCTACCTACTGTAGCAAACAACAGCGTTAAATAGACACTATATTTTTGAGATTCACCGCATGGCCATTTGCTTCCATGATATAGATTTCAAGATGATTTTATATTATCTAGAGATGTCTTTATTCTTGAAAAACCAAGACCAGGCTTGACACAGCTCCATATTTTCACATTACTTATGGTTGAAAAAGCTAGTCTAAACTTAGCTAAAGCACAACTACTAAAGGATTTTTCTTTTTTTTCCCCCGTAGGTGCTGCTAAAGATTTTTTTTTCACTTTTTATTAGATAATGATAGCAGTCTATAATTAATTAGTGGTAGGTAAGGATTAGGTACTTTTCTGAAAATTCTCAACCAAGTTGTAATGAAGGGAAGTAGCAGATCAAATTTATCTTCACAGTTATCAGTAAACAGGTACTTAGCAGTCCCCAGCTTGTTCCCTGAGCTCAAAGAAATCCTAGCTAGTGCTCATTTTAGGTAATGTAAATCCACCTTGCATGAAAGGTTCCTCTCAAGTGAAAGCAGTAGTAATATTCTAAATATTCTAGCACAGCATGTATCCAACCATCTAGCAAACTAGATTGCTTCTAATTCAATCAGGTATCCTTAGAACCAATGAGGAAACACAGCATCTGATGCCATCTTTAAGAGTATAGAAAAAAAATACATATATATATCACCAAGGCGAGTCTTTTAAATATCCATTTGACTCACTAACAGGCTACTTTTCACCCATAAAAATTTATTTCTAATGTTTGCTTTGTCAATTAGTAACATTTCTGGCATTGTTCAAGATAAGAGTGCAAGTTCTAGAAGCTGACTCTGGAGTGGCCTTTCTGATTAAATGATAATGGATCACCTCTGAAGTGTAATTTTCTGAATAGAAATTGACCATCCTTGGAGTAGAGCTTAAACTTACCAACACCAACATAACGTCTGCCTTCTATATAGAAGGTATTTTAAAATAGATTATAGACATGGTAACATTGGTATTCTCTGAATAGGGTCATAACATGCCATGCTTTTTTCATTCCAACCAAAAACATTCCTTGGCACAGAGCAGAGCTGAAGCAGAGTAGATTAAATTGAATTTTATGTGGACAGAAGTAAATGATAAAAACGAAGAATTAGCTATGTATTACTCCTCATATCAATTTTGCCACTAGTATAAATGAAATTTGCATAGTCTCTTAAACATCTTTGCAGGCACTCTGCTTTATCAGATTTGTCATGGATTTTTTTATTTTTCAATCAAAAGACATAAAACTAATTTAGTAAACTAAAAATTTTTTAGTTTGTGCTGAGTATTCAAAAAATATTTATCACAGAATTCTTACAGTATCACATCTGTGTATTAGATGTACTCATTAATGTTAAAGATAAATTTAAGACTTTCAATATTTCTAAAACCAAAGTAGTAATTGTTATTTAATAGATGCATTTCATTACAGTTTGTGATTTATTATGTCATAGCTCTTCCTAATTCTACTGAATTTCTGCATTTGCTTCCAGTGTAATCTGTATTTTCTTCTCTACTGGACATTTTATTTGTGAGAAATTTTAACTTTGATGTGGTTATATTTCAAAGTTTTCATCATTCTATTATACTTAGTATAGATCAGGAACTGTACCCACAGTTGCCTCTTACAACTTCTTTTGCAGAGCATTTCATTAAAATAACTTACATAAGTATTTTTCTGCCTTAGTCTGTAATACATATTATATAATTTAGATTATACATTTTTTTACAAGAGTAAAGAGACCCTATGTTTAAAGTTAATGTAAGATGACACGTCCTTGCCTAAAATGTTCTGGAAGGAATACAATAGTCTAGCTTTCATTTTGAGGTTAATATGATAGCATCTTAATTTTATTAAAATTTTTTTGAATATGTGAATGTGTCCTACATTACTAGAAAATGGAAACAGTTTGTGTGTGTCTGTGTGTGTGTAAATAAGTGCATCAAAATAATTATAGCAAAGAGTCAAAGATTTTTGTTAACAGCAGACAATGTAGTTAATTGTACTGGGCTGTCTGGTAATAAAGCAAATTTCAATTTCAGAAGAATATTTTATGTTTGATATTATTTTTAAACTTCTTAAGATCCACTAGTGAGAAATATTCTAATAATGTTGCAAAAACACTTTCTGTTTGAAAAGTTATGCTAAATGACTTATCTATCCATTCACTCATTAACTTACTATTTTTCTGATATTTACTTGCTATGTTTTATAGGGTAGGGTACTAGACTCTACCATGGACAAAGGGATGAATGAAATCACCTTGTCCTAAAAATGCTCCTGAGAGGTCAGACATAAATTATGGGGAACTGGGAGAGCCCATTATACTATATCCTCTTCATTTTGGTTTTCAGCATATGGTCAATTTTAATAAATTGCTCCAGTTTGAGAATTCAATCTGATATTTGGTCCAACAAGATACATTTAGAAATATGTTGCATGTTATCTGTCTGGTTTAATACTCAAAGAATTACATTTTGCATTTTTGCTTTTTTAGAATTTAAATTCAGCAAAGCATCCACAAATTCCCATTATCAGCTAGATTCATAGGAGCGTCATTTAATATACTGAACATTTAGAAAAAAAAATGCCCATAGAAAGGAGAGTAAACTGTGATATCACATAATATATATTATTATGTAACTGTCAAAATGAATGAACACAAATGGCATGCAATGAGATGGGTGGATCTCAGAGATATAATATTAAGTAAAAAGTAATGTGGGTCATAGGTTCAAGGTTGTACATTGCATTATTAAAAACAACTAGTTAATGACTGACTAAATAAAAGTGGGCCATGCTTCAATTAATCATCAATGATAACATATTATGGGTAAAACTCTCTAAACTTTTCTTACATTCTAGTTTAATTAGCTTTGTTCCATAGTTTTATCTTTCTTTTTCACACTTTTCAATTATATGTTTACTGGCTCATTTTTGCCTACACTCTAAATATTCTGATTTTTAAAAATTGTATTTATTTCATTTTTAAGCTGTTTTATTCCTTTTAAATACCCCTATTATATTTTCAGATAAATAGTTCTCCATTGGTTATCTTATTATTTAATCTTTGGTCATATGATATTTTGTCTATTTTAAAATTTTCTTCCTTAACTCATCTGACTTTTCAAACATTCCTGTTTTTTCTATTTATTTTCTAAGTTTCTGATTAAAGTTATTCCTTCATACCTGCAAGTGCTGCTTAAGAATATTATTTTCACCAGGCACGGTGGCTAACATCTATAACCCCAGCACTTTGGGAGGGTGAGGTGGGCAGATCACTTAAAGTCAGGAGTCTGAAACCAGCCTGGCCAACATGGCAAAACCCTGTCTTTACTAAAAATACAAAAATTAGCTGGGCATGGTGGCATATGCCTGTAATCTCAGCTACTCAGGAGGCTGAGGCATGAGAATTGCTTGAACCCGGGAGGCAGAGGTTGCATGCAGTGAGTCGAGACCGCGACACTGCACTCCAGCCTGGGTGACAGAGGAGGATTCCATCTTTTAAAAAAAGGAACTTGGAAATATTATTTATAAATTTGGGTACTGTACTAAAATTTTCCTCTGCTGTATGTTTTGTTCCTGTGAGTATTTATAGATATTTGTGTTTTGATTCACATTTTCTATTTCCTTTTTATGACAGCTTTATATGAATGTTGCCTGTCTTTTTTGGTTATTTTCAAATATCTCATTCTCTCACCCATCAATAATAATTCTTCTATGTATTTATTGTGAGAGATTTTCATGGTTCACAAAGTTACTTAGTTATGAATACCCTATTTGTGAAGACAATGTAGTGGAGAGTTAATAGATTCAGATTTTACCATTTTGCGGAAGGTAAGATTTTGCTTTTGAGATAATCCCTTTTTTTCCCTTTGGTAATACCCTGATTTCCACCATTTTCTTTCTTCTTTTCTGAAGCTAGCCTCCGATGAACATACACCGGATTTTCAATGTGCTTCCTCCAATCCCACCACCAAAGTAGCATCTTCAGAAGATGGCCACTCTCATTTTTCACACATTCAAGTACTTTTTTTTTTCAATTGCTTATTAGCACTGCTTTTATTCAGTGTGTCTTAGCTGTATTTTGAGCATTTTCCCACTTTGGGTGGGCATTTCTCTTTGTGGGGATGATGTTGTGTGCTTTCTGCTACCTCTAGGCCTTCAATATTTGACTGCCCTTATTTCCATGCAGTCTCCACCTGACTCTGCTCAGGTATTGACTCGGGAGACAGTTCTGCAAGATGTGGATGTTTATTTCTTGACTTAGATATGCAATTAAGCATGTAGTAGTCTCTGTCTCTAAGATATTTTTGAGAATAGTTTTATTGCTTTTCTTTGTGATTTGTGTAGTGTTAGAGGAATGTATAGAGATATTTGTATTTAGGCAGCTGCCATTATTCTTCAGGAACTCTGAAGCCCTGTATGGTTTTTACTCGTGAGTCTTTATTGACCAAAGTCAATGCTTTTATTTTCTTCTGTGTATTTTTCAATTCATGACTGTGCTGGTGTTATACTCAGGGTATCTCTTTAAACTAAGTATTCTCTGGTTGTTTTCTCTCTATAGTATCTATGCTCTTCCATTTACTGTTTTATTGGGAAGAAGGTTTTAAGCCTATGAATGTTGGCAGAATCAAAATGAAGTCACTTATTTTAAAATTTCTGATAAATAGAGGCAGGGAAGGCCATGAAAGGAGGATTTTCACTGCATGAATGCCTGATAACAGGAATTATCACAAAAGACTCCGTGAAAACCACAACCTCGCACAAAGCCTATCACAAACTTACGCACACACAAAATACTTTCACGAGGACATCTGCCTAGAAACTGCTTGCCTAACCCATGGACTGATGCCACCCTTCTTATTGATTCTTGTAGCCTAGAATAATTAACTCAAAACAATTATGTAATCTACTTTTTCCTTTGAAAACCTTTATCGTCCTTTACCTCCCTGAATAGGTATATAGTTTACTACGGTATACATATTCCCATTGCAATGCCTATTCCAAAATAAACATCATTTTCTTTCAGAGAGTCTCTGTTTCTGTTTGTTATTTAGGCTGACAAACTCTTTTTAGTGAAACACGAAACATGTGTAGTTAGAGTCTCCGTTTCTGTTTATTATTTAGGTTGACAAACTCTTTTTAGTGAAACACGAAACGTGTAGTTAGAGTCTCCGTTTCTGTTTGTTATTTAGGTTGACAAACTCTTTTTAGTGAAACATGAAACATGTGTAGTCAGAGTCTCCGTTTCTGTTTGTTATTTAGGTTGACAAACTCTTTTTAGTGAAACACAAAACATGTGTAGTTAGAGTCTCCGTTTATGCTTGTTATTTAGGTTGACAAACTCTTTTTAGTGAAACACAAAACATGACTAGTTACCTGCACTGTGTCAGTCCACTTCTGTGCACATCATTGAACCATGTAGTAAAAGCTCCCTTTCCCAAGGCTATTTGTGTGACTAAGAATAAGGGACTCCTTCTTTTCAGCTGACTGTGCTTGGAGCTATGAGTATCCAGCTTTGGACCTTAAGGTGGAGTGGATTTTGGAATATTTTTACTCCGTCAGCCTTTGGTAGAGCACATCTTGGCAAAACCCTATGTGTCAGCTTCCGGTCTTCACTTCCTGATGGAACCACAGTGGCCTGAGTCATCTTTTCAAATGAAAAATACCATTTAGAAGAAGGAAATATGAAAATGATTAATTTGTTAACATACTTTTAAATACTAAAACTATCACTTCCATAGGTAGTTGATAAAAGATAAACAGGACAAGAAAAGTTTAAAGATAGAAAATAGAGTATTAAAGCTGAGCTTAATAATGCTGATGATGGGCAAAGCTGGATTAAATACCAGAGTGGGGGACTCTGAGATTTATTCCGAATGAATGAAATAGAATAGGAACACACATTTGAGAGGCAAGCCCTCTCAATATTTCCCTGAGCTTTGGATTGACAAGAAAACACCACGACTTTATAAAATAAGTTACATTTCTGCCTTCTGAGTGCTTCTAAGTGTTGAACAAAATAGAGAGCAGGCCCCACTACCACTAATTGACAGATTGATTTAATATTGAGTGACTATTTCAGCAATAATTTTCAAAACTGGTAGAAAGAAATGCTCTGGAAAAATGCAGCTAAGGGCAGAATCACCATGAAAGTACTTTTTCAGTAAGTGACACTAATTGCAAAATAATGGCCATATACCTCACAATCAGACTTATGCTGACAGATGAAAGCTTTATTATTTTTAAATTTACCACCTTATAAATTCAGTTAGCCTGCCAGAATTCCTTTCTGAATTCTCTTGGAAATGAGCCTGGACATTGTTAGTGTGTCTCTCTCTGCTTAATAAGTGCCGAACTGTGGAGTCGTCTTGATTTAAACTTTTATTACGGCAGCACCCCAAGTGCCCTAACTAAATCTTAAGGACCTATCAAGGTTTCTCTGAAATCTTGGTTTCCAGGGGTTCTTAACTAAGCTGTAAAAGCATGATTTCTCTTGACACTTGCCATGTTACATTTCCAGGGTAAATGTAACTTTTTAAAAGTATTTTCCAATTCCTATTCTTTTTCAGATGTTTCAAGAATACAATTTTGGGGCCGGGCGCGGTGGCTCATGCCTGTAATCCCAGCACTTTGGGAGGCCCAGGCGGGAGGATCACGAGGTCAGGAGATCGAGACCATCCTGGCTAATACAGTGAAACCCTGTCTCTACTAAAAATACAAAAAAATTAGCCGGGGGTGTTGGAGGGCGCCTGTAGTCCCAGCTACCCCGGAGGCTGAGGCAGGAGAGTGGCATGAACCCGGGAGGCGGAGCTTGCAGTGAGCTGAGATCCCGCCACTGCACTGCACTCCAGCCTGGGCGACAGAGCGAGACTCCCTTCGTCTCAAAAAAAAAAAAAAAAAAAAAACTTTGTTCAATAAAGCTATGCACTGGGAAAATATTTATGTCATTAATGTTAATGATTCAAGTTGAAATATTGTCTTTGATGAAGTTGATATTGCTAGTATTAAATCTTATTTACTTAAACTGGACACAAACAAAGCATCTCCTTTAATGCATGCTTGCTTCGGTTGTTTGACTTGGGCAAAAGATAGTTCCTGAATTCTGGAGATATTTCTGGGAAAGTGATGCCTGTGGCACTCAGTCTAATAAAAGAGTAGGCTCGAGTATTTTGATTTTATCTATTAATATCAGCTATTTATTTCCCCATTTATTAATATTCATGAAACTGTGATATTTTTCTTTATGTTTTCTAGTAAGTGATGAGTTTCACTTTTTTAAAGCTTATATTTCAACTTGTCCTTGTGTACTTGCAAATTATTTTTCTGTGAAAAAAAATCATGCATGCAGTTGAAAAATGTATGTAAGTTGCCCTTCCATGGTAAATAATTTCCAAAAGTTTTTTGACTTATGTACATCATGCAGTGGAAAGAGCATGAGGTTTCCAGTGAGGCAGAAACAGATTTCAAATCTGACATGGTCACTTTCTAAAATATAAGAGAGAAATTTCTGTTTTCTTTTTGTCTCAATTATTTTAAATTTCTCTATTTAAAGGAACCATTATTAGCAAATAACTTTTGAGTAATTATTATGTGTCAGACATTATGCTAATTACTTTAGTGGATTTTCTCATATAATACCTATATCATTAAATCTGGTATGTATTACTATTTCCATATTACTAACGGAGAAACTAAGTCTTCAGTGAACTCAACTAGCAGCTAAGCTGGCTAACTATCAAACTCTTACCAGAGTTAAAATTCTCAAGCACTGGTTTCAATGCTCTAAGTCTCCATTTTTTCATTTTCAAAATCCAAATAAACTATCTAGATTATTTTTTTCAAATTTAGGAAAGCAGCATACGTAAAATATTTCACATAACATCTGATACACTGTAGTCCTATAATAAATATTAGTTTCCTTCTCCTATTTTATTGACATAAGATAATCAATGCTCCATTTGTTTCTGGTATTATTATCTCTATGTGAGAAAGATACTATGTAGTTTAAAATCTGCTTTCTTATACAACATCTTAATATATTTCTTACTAAAGTACTTAATTCATGCCACTTAATTGATGAGGAAATAAAGGCCTAGAAAATTCAGGCCGGGCGGGTGGCTCACACCTGTAATCCCAGAACTTTGGGAGGCCGAGGCAGGAGGATCACGAGATCAGGAGATTGAGACCATCCAGGCTAACAGGGTGAAACCCTGTCTCTACCAAAAATACAAAAAATTAGCCAGGCGTGCTGGCACATGGCTGCAATCCCGGCTACTCGGGAGGCTGAGGCAGGAGAATTCCTTGAACGCAGGAGGTGGAGGTTGCAGTGAGCCAAGGTCACGCCACTGCACTCCAGCCTGGGTGACAGAGTGAGACTCCATCTCAAAAAAGAAAAAGAAAAAAGAAAATTCAGTAATGGTTCTCAGACTAAGACCAAACTCATTAAATTATATAGTCTGTACCTCTTCCATTCTTCATGACTTTAGTAAATATGGTTTCAGAAAAACTTAAGTCACTTTTATAGATTGTTTTGTTATCTAGTTTGTTATCAATATTTACTGATATAGTAAATATTGTGCAGTTTGAAGTAGGTAGCACAGGTATTCTTAGAACCTCATAAATCAAATCTGATTAAATGGATCCTTAAAGTATTTCAAGTTCTTAGCAGAGATAATACATTTACAAGCTTTTTTGTATTACATGTGGAAATGAGGAAATGACAGTGGGGCCAAGACTCTATTTTATATCACGAGGTTTCATGTAAGTGACATGGAGGAACATGGGAAGAGTGGCAGAGAATCAAACAGAAGTATGAGAATGTACATGTCTTTGCCTTTTTCACAATATTATAGGAAAAGTGTTAAATACTTCATTGTTGTGTGATGTGAGCTATAGAGTTGTCAGATGCTTTTAGCAGATTGACAGAAAGTACCCTTGTAGACCTAATTTGGCGAGGTTTTGCTGCTTTTTTATATGTGGATGTTGAATTTTTTGAATGCATTTTTCTGCATCTATTGATATTATATGATTTATTTTTCTTTAATCTGCTAACATGGTGAATTACAATGCTTGATTTTTAAGTAGTAAAATAACTTTGCACTCCTGGAATAAAACCTACATGAGCATGATTTATTTTCCTTTTTATATGTTACTGCAATTCATTTGTTCGTATTTTGCTAGAGGTTTTTACATCTATTGGTCATTGGCCTGTGAGTTTCTCTACTTATCATGTATTTGTGTGATTTTATTAATAGAATAATGCTGGTTTCACCAAACATGTTGGAGAATATTCCTATTCCTGAAAAAGTTTGTGTAACATTAGTGAATTCTATCAAATGTGATAAAATTTACCAGTGATGACATCTAAGTTTGAATTTTCCTTTACAGAAAGGTTTTATTATCATAATTCCTATTTGTATAATAGGTATTAGGCTATTCTGATATCTAAGTTTAGTTTTACATAGAATTTGCCTACTTCATCTTAACTGTTAAATTCATTAGCAAATAATTATCAATAATATTGTCATATTACCATTTTAATGATTTGATATACATCTATCACCTCATTTATTTCTGTTATTGGTAATTTGTATTTTTTAATATTCAGACTCAAAAGGGGGTTACTTAATTATTTTAAATATCCTAATTTAGCATTTGGTAATTTTCTTGAGTGTTTGTTTTGTAATTGTTGACTTCTGCTTTTATTTTTTCATTTCCTTCCTTCTACTAATTTTTGGTTTAATTAATTCTTCTTTTATTCATTGCTTAAAGTAGAAACTCAGTTTTAATTGCAGTCCTTGCTTATTGAATATAAGTATTTAAATTACAAATTTTCCTCTTAGCACTGTTTTATCTGCATCTCAGAGATTTGGAAACATCATGTTTTAATTATAGTTTCATTTAAGATATTTTTGTGGCCGGGGGCAGTGACTCAGGTCTGTAATCCCAGCACTTTGGGAGGCCGAGGCAGGTGGATCAGGAGGTCAGGAGATAAGAGACCATCTTGGCTAACACAGTGAAACCTCATCTCTACTAAAAATACAAACAATTAGCTGGGCGTGTTGGCACGTGCCTCTAGTCCCAGCTACTCAGGAGGCTGAGGCAGGAGAATCGCTTGAACCTGGGAGGCGGAGGCTGCAGTGAGCTGAGATCGCGCTACTGCACTCCAGCCTGGGCAACAGAGTGAGACTCCGTCAAAAAACAAACAAACAAACAAAAGATATTTTTGTATCTGTCGTGATTTTTATTTGACAATTGAGATATTTAGCAGTTCTCTGTTTTTAGATACTAAAAGAAATATTGAGATATTTTAAAATAATTGATTTTTAATTTAATTCCCTTTTGGTTTGAGAATATATTTTTTAAGATTTCAGTGTTTTATATTTTTTAAGGCTTATTTCATAGTTCAGCATATGGTCTAACATGCGATGTGTTCCAAGTGTACTTGAAAGTAATGCATATTCTTCAGCTGTTTGGTGGAGAGTTCATAAATATTAACTAGCTGATGTGAGTGTATAGTGTGGTTCAGATCTTCAGTTTCCTTATTTATTTATCCATATAGTTGTTCAATCAATGATGAAGAGATTTCCAAATCCAATTGTAGATTTATCTCTTTCTCCTCTGTCAGTTTTTGTTCATGTATTTAGAAGTTCTTTCATCTAAATAGAGGTGAAAGATCTCTACAAGGAGAACTACAAACCACAGTTCAAGGGAATCAGAGATGATACAAATAAATGGAAAAACATTTCATGCTCACAAACAGGAAGAGCCAATATTGTTAAAATGGCCATACTGTCCAAAGAAATTTATAGATTTAGTGTTACTACTATCAAACTATCAATTACATTTTTCACAAAATTAAGAAATATATATTTTAAAATTAATTTGGAAACAAAAAAGAGCACAAATAACCAAAGCAATCCTAAGCAAAATAACAAAGCTGAAAGCATCACGCTACCCAACTTCAAACTATAGTACCTGATTACAGTAACTGAAATAGCATGATGCTCATACGGAAACACACACACAGACCAATGGAACTGGTTAGAGAACACGGAAAGCAAACTGCTCACCTAATACTGTCTAATCTTCAAATGCTGACAACAACAAGCAATGGGGTAAGGACTCCCTATTCAATAAATGGTGCTGGGATAACTGTCTAGCCATATGCAGAAGGTTGAACCTGGATTGCTTCCTTCACTGTATACAAAAATCAACTCAAGATCTACTAAACACTTAAATGTAAAGCCTAAAACTATAAAAACTCTAGAAGAAAATCTAGGAAATACCATTCTGGACATCAGCCCTGGCAAAGACCTCATGATGAAGATGCCAAAAGCAATAGTAACAAAAACAAAAATTGACAAATGGGACAAACTTAAACTCAAGAGCTTCTGCTCAGCAAAATTAACTGTCAGAGTTACTGAGTAAACAGAATAAACAGAAAATCTACATAATTGGAATAAATATTTATAAGCTATGCATCCAACAAAGGTCTAATTTCCAGAATCTATAAGGAACTTAAAACAACAAGCAAAAATGCCACACAATTTAAAACTGGGCAAAGGACATGAACAGTCACTTCTCAAAAGAAGATATATGACCAGGTGCAGTGGCTCACAACTGTAATCCCAGCACTTTGGGAGGCCAAGGCAGGAGGATCATGAGGTCAGGAGATCGAGACCATCCTGACTAACATGGTGAAACCCCATCTCTACTAAAAATACAAAAAATTAGCTGGGCGTGGTGGCATACACCTGTAGTCCCAGCTACTTGGGAGGCTGAGGCAGGAGAAATCACTTGAACCTGGGAGGTGGAGGTTGCAGTGAGTTGAGATTGTGACACTGCACTCCAGCCTGGGCGACAGAGCATGATTCCATCTCATAAAAAAAATAAAATAAATAAATAAAATTAAAAAAAGATATACATGTGGTCAATATACATATGAAAAAAATTATCAATATCACTACTCATTAGGGGAACACAAATCAAAACCAAAATAAGATACCATCTCAGATGAGTCTGAATGGCCATTATTAAAAAGTTAAAAAATAACAGGTGCTAGTGAGGTTGTGGAGAAAAGGAAACACTTGTACACTGCTGGTGGGAATGTAAATTAATTCACTCACTGTGGAAAGTAGTCTGGAGATTTCTCAAAGAACTTAAAGAACTACCATTTGACTCAGCAGTCCCATTACTGAGTATATACCCAAAGGAATATAAATCACTCTATCTTAAAGGCACATGCACATGTATGTTCATCACAAAACTATTCACAGTATCAAATAAATGGAGTTACCTTAGATGCCCATCGGGGTGGATTGGATAAAGAAAATCTGGTACATATATGGCATGGTATGTTTTGCAGCTGTAAAAAATAATAAAATTATTTCCTTTGGAACATCATGGATGGAGCTGGGGGCCATTATCCTAAGTCAATTAAAACAGAAACAGAAAACCTGTTAATTCACTGTGTTAAAAACAGAACATGCAACATAATATTGCGTGTTCTCACTTGTAAATGGGAGCTCAACACTGAGTACACATGGACACAAAGAAGAGAGCAATAGATACCAAGACCTACTTGAGGGTGGAGGGTGGGAGGAGAGTGATGATTGAAAAACTATCTTTTGGGGGTTATGCTGATTACCTAGGTGACAAAGTTATTGTACAGTAAACTCCTAGAACAAGCAATTTACCCATGTAACGAAAGCTCATATATACTCCTTGAAGCTAAAATAAAAGTTGGAAAGAAAAAAATTACAAATGCAATTATCTTCTTATCCGGTAATTCTACTTCAGAAAATTGACTGTAGATTTATTCTCACATAAATGAAATATCATAGGTATAATGTATCTTTGTAAAAGAAAAGTATTAGGAACTTTTATAAATGTCCATCAGAAAAGAATGAGATAAATAAATGTAATGGAATATGTCACATCCCTTAAAAGAATAAAGCAATTTGGTGTGTACTAAGAAGTGATTTTCAGATATAATATTAAGCAGAAAAAAAGCCAGGCACAGAAGGATATGCAAATTATATCACCATTTGTAAAAGGAATGTGTGGTAGGGAAGTAATACACATTTATTTGCTTATAGATGTATAAACGATCTTTGGAGAAATACTTATAATGCTGATAATATTACTTTACTGCAAGAAGGATAACTGAGTGGATATAAGAGGTAGGAAGAAGATTTAATTAATCTGAATACATTTGTATGTTTTAAGTTTTTTACCATCCAAATATATCACATTACATTTTAAAATGAGATAACATTCACATAACATAAAATTAGCTATTTTTAAGTAAAAAATCAGCAACATTTAATGCATTTACAATGTTGGGCAACTTCCAGCTCTATTTAATATTCTAAATATTTTAATCACTGAACAGGTAAATCCTGTAACTTTTAAGCAATTATTTCCCCTTTTCCTCTCCCCTCAATCTTTGGCAATCGTTAATCAGCTTTCTGTCTCTATGGATTAACCTATTTTGGATATTTTATTTAAAAAAATACATGTGTTATGTTTTCTGTCGGGCTTCTTTCACTTAGCATAATGTTTTGGAGGTTCATTTATTGGTACTATACTTCATTCCTTTGTATGGATGAATAATTTATTTGTATAGAAACATCACATTTTTAAATTTGTTCATCAGATGATGTACATTTGAATTGCTTCCACCTTTTGGCTATTGTGAATAATGCTACAATGAATCTGAATGTACAAGCATTTTTTCCATATGTACCTAGGAGTGGAATTGCTAGGTTATATGGTAATTCTATGTTTAACTTTTTAGTTAACTTTTAAAATTTTATATTTAACTTTTTGAGAAACTGCCAAACTCCACAGCAGCTGAACCATCCACCAGCAATGAATAACAATTCTAATTTCTCTAAAAAAATTCCAATATGTTAAAACACTGTTCAAGTACACATGTAATTATAGTCCCTTATGACAGAAGAGAATGAAGCAGATGAAAACATATAAAGAAATATTGCCAAAGAGTTTCCCAAATTTGGAGAAAAACATCAACTTATAGATCCAAGCAGCTCAGTGAATCCCAAGCAAAATAAATATAAAGAAAATGATAATTCATAATTACATCAAAGTCAAACTTCAGATTACCACAGAAATGACGAAGTCATTAAAGCAACTGGAGAAAAAAGTCACATTACACATGAGGAAACAAAAATATAAATGGTGGGATGCTTTTCTTCAGAAAATACTGGAGGCCAGATCACAACAAAAGTACATTGTTAAATGACAAGAAAAGATAATAATCGATCTAAAGTTCTACACCTAGAGAAAAATATCTGTTCAAATAAGGACATTGAAACCATTTCCAGAGAAAGAAATTCTCTGGAAATTTTCATCATGTGATGAAAAAAAATCTGTTTTGAGCAGACTGACTCTATCAAATGAGAGTAGAAGATTTTTAGGCTATAAGAGACTGATACAAGATGGGAATTCAAAACTAATGAAAATAATGAAGGGCACTTGAGGTAGTAAATATGTGGGTAAATGCAGAGTTGGTCTTTTTAATTCTTCTTAATTTATTTGACAGTAGGCATTACTTAAATAAAATATAATAATTTTGGAGTAGACTCTTCTTATTAAGTATACAGATGTATAATATGACAAAATGACAGAATGGGTCTGAGAGGGGACAATAGAGTTTTGCTGCTGTAGGGCTCTAACATTTTACAAAAAGTGGTGCAATTAACTCTAAATACATTATGATAAATTACCATTGTATATTGAATAAATTTTAAGAGTACACATAGAGGTATAGCTAAAATTTCAACAGAGGAATTAATAGAAAATCCAACTAATCAAGGAAAAGCAGATGGAACAACTAGAAAACATACTGCAAATGGCAGACTTACCCAAGTATATCAAAATTATATTACATGTAAATAAACTCAATACTCCAATTAAAAGACGAGATTTTCAAACTTAGAGCACAAAAGCTGCATGCTGTTTACAAAATATGTCCTTTAAGTACAAAGAGAAAGATAGTTCAGAAGCAAAAGTATAATAATGTACTGTGAATATACCAATCATGAGTAAACATGTATTACTGTATTAATACTAGGCAAATTGAAATCAAGGAGTATTACCATTTTTAAAAAAAGAGTTAATTGATCAGAAAGACATAAAAATCCTAAATGTTTTCTAGGCATATAATTGTATCATCTATGAAGAGACATATTTTGACTTCCTCTCTTCCTACTTGAATCCTCTTTATTTCTTTCTCTTGTCTGATTTCTCTGGCTAGGACTTCCTGTGCTATGTTGAAGAGGAGTGGTGAGAGTGGGCCTCCTTGTCTTTTTCCAGTTATTAGGAGAACTGCTTTCAGCTCTTACCTATTCAAGATGATGTTTGCTGTGGGTTTTTCATAGACAGCTCTTATTATTTTGAGATGCATTCCTTCAAAGTCTAGTTTGTTGAGCATTTTTAACAAAAGTGATGTTAAATTTTATTGAAAGCCTTTTCTGAGTCTATTGAGATGACTATGTGGTTTTCGTATTTTGTTTTTCCTTCTGTTCATGTGATGAATAACATTTATTGATTTGCATATGTTGAACCGACCTTGCATCCCAGGGATAAAGCCTACTTAATCTTGGTGTATTAGCTTTTGATGTGCTACTGGATTCAGTTTGTTTGTATTTTGTTAAGAATGTTTGCATCTATGTTCATTGCAACACTGACCTGAAATTTTGATTTTTTTTCCATTGTGCCTTTGGCAGATTTTGGTATCAGAATAGTACTGGCCTCATATAATTAGCTGGGAAGGAGTCCCTTCTCCTGATTTTTTGAATGGTTTCAGTAGGATTGATACCAACTCTTCTTCGCATGTCTGAGAGAATTTGGCTCTGAATTTGTCTGGGCCACAGCTTTTTCTGCTTTGTACATTTTTTATTAGTTGTTTAATATTGTAACTTATTATTTGTCTTGTCAGGGTTTCAAATTCTTGCTGGTTCAATCTTGGGAGGTTGTATTTCCAGGGATTGATTCATTTCCATAGGTTTTCTAATTTGTGTGCATAGAGGTGTTCAGGTGCATAGTCTCTGAGAGTTTTTGGTATTTCTCTGTAGTTGGTAGTAATGTCCTGTTTATTATCTCTGATTGTGTTTATTTGGATCCTCTTTTATTTAATTAGCCTTACTAGTGGTCTATCAATATTATATTTTCTTTAAAAAAAACAACTCCTAGATTGGTTGATATTTTATATGGTTTTTGCAGTTCAGCTCTAATTGTGGTTATTTTTTGTCTTCTGCTAGCTTTGGGATTGGTTAATGCTTATTATTCTAGTTTCCCTAGATGTGATGTTAGGTTGTTAATTTGAAATCGTTCTATCTTTTTGATGTTGGTGTTTCGTACCAAAAACTTTTTGTGCTCCCTCCCAGTGCTCTGAGATTATGGGCTCCTCTGCCACTTGAGTGCTAGCCACAGATCTTGGCTTGTTACTCCTGGGCAGTGCTCCACAGCTCTGGGGTGAGCTCAGTCTTCTTGTTCTCCCCCCAGCTTGGAGGCATCAGGACAAGGCCTTTGGCAGTAACCACGGCAGAGGGACTTTATCTTTTGGGGCTCCACCCCAGATGCAGAGCCACTGCCAACTGGAATAATGAGCCATGGGTAGGGTGGCTGTGTTGCGGGCCTAAGCCAGGGGTCCCTGCCTGGTGAAGATTAGTTGGAGTGGAGGAAGGAGGGGCTTGCGAGAAGACAATCTGGCCTCTTCTCTATATGGTGCCTGCAGCAGTAAAGCCCTCAGACTTTGTGTTCCTTCCTCAATATGGTGACAGCAAGGGCGGGTATCACTGTAATGACAGTGGCAGAGGGGCTGTCAGTTATCTTTGGAACTCTGCCCTAGAGAGACACAAAGCCCCCGACAATGATAATGTGCAGCTGGGGATCCAGTGCCTGTGATACAGGCTCAAGCTGGGGGCCTGCCTAATGAAGATAAAGGGTCAGAGGCTCATAGAAAAGAGAGACTGGGCTACTACCTGTATGGTGGCTGCAATATGCTGGAGATGCCAGCCAAGCAATCAGAGTCTTTGTTCTCTCCCCAGCCCAAGGGCAGTTTCACTGCAGTGACAGTGCAAAAGGTCCGTCAGTTGCCTCTGGAAACTCCACCACAGAGAAATACAGAGCCATTGCCAATGGGAACATTTAGCTGGGGGTGTGGCTGCTACACTGAGGTCCCAAGCCAGGAGCCCAGACTGGTGAAAAACAGAATGTGGGGGCTAACAGGGAAGAGAGACTGGGTTCCACGCCATATGGCCACTGTGGTGTACTGGACGTGCAAGTGCAGTTCTCAGGCTCTTCGTTCCTTCCCCAGTCTGAGGGCAGCAAGGGCGGTATGACTGCAGCAGCACTGGCAGAGGGGCTGACAGCTGCCTCTGGAAACTTTATCCCAGAGAAAGACAGAGCTGCTGCCAGTGGGAATGTTCAGCCATAGGTCAGGTAGCTGTGAAATGGGCCCAAGCCAGGGGCCTGCCTGGTGCAGAGCAGTAGGTGAGGGCTAACAGGGAAGAGAGACTGGGCTACTCTCCTTATAGTGTGGCAGCTGTGGTGTGCTGGAGGCACCTGTGAAGTGATCAGGGTATTTGTTCTTTCTTTTGAGTGGGACACAGTTCAGTCCATAGCACTTTAGTAGAAAACCTTTCATGTCAGAGTAGCTAGAATTTACTAATATGCCTAACCCAAGTCCATGGTCAGAAAAATTAGAACTCCATGATAAGCTTTTTACAAAGATTCACCACTTGGATTGAAAAGCAGATTAACTCTTTTGAACTCATAAAAGGGTGTATATTTCAACAAAACTGAAATTCTACCTGTAAGAAAGAAGTGAAGATGCAATTTATGACAATAGGCCATGACACACAGTCTTGAGGTCTTTTGAAATCTTGCTCCTATTAATCATTAGATTTATATACTTCCACTTGTTTTATTTTCCACCTCTAGTCTCAAATTATTTTTTATTTTGAGCTTATCACACTCTGTCTTTAAGACTTTTATGTTAGTTCCATCTAATTTGAATCTTGTCCCCTATGTCTTCACATAGCCAACCCATTTCTATCCTTTATATTTCAGCTTAAATGACAGCCTCAGAAAGACCTGCCTTTTCTTATAGAGTGTGTGTTGCTTGTGTAGAACATGTGTGTGTATATATATAAAAAAATATATATGTATATATATATATACGTTCTAAATAACACTTGTGTTATTTAGACAGTGTTGTCTTCTATACTAGACCTAGAATATCTATGACAGGAGTGTCCTTATCTGTTTCATTTATTTCTCCAACATAGTTTCTGGCATTCAATAAACACTGATGATTGCTTTAATGAATAGAAATAAGAAATTAGAATATTAAGTGATAATTTTGATACTGAACTTAAGTATTTCAAAATGGCTCAATCTATTAGCTGAATTATGGAAGATAAGAAATAGAGAGCATTTATTAATTGTAAAAAGTGTCACCTTTGGTAAAGTAATAATATTCAAATAAGATATATTTGTGATGAATTAAATATATAAACTAACATAAAGGAATATTTTTCAATACTGTTTACCTAGATCATGTTCAAATTCAGTTAATAATCAGAAGTCTAGATAAACTGGGTGTTTAATTTCAGGCATATAAATACATTATTTTACTGAATCTGATTATTTTCTTTTCTCTTTAGTTTGCAAAAACATGATGCCAGTGATAACATATCTTCTATGAACTATATTTAAATTAGACCACTTTTTATCTATAAAGTTAAGGGAGGAGGTGAAGCAAGATGGTCACATGATCCCCCACTCCCCACAGGAACACCAAATTGAACAACTATCCACATAAAAAAGCACCTTCATAAGGACCCAAGATCAGGTGAACAATCCCAGTACCTAGTTTTAACATCATATTAAAGGAAAGAGGAACTGAAGAAGGTAGTAATACAGTCTTGTATTGTCTACATCACTCCTCCCCTATCCATGACAGTAGCCACATGGAGTAGAAAGAAAATCTGTGCACTTTGGGGAGGGAGATTGTAGTGATTGTGGGAATTTGCAACAGAACCTAGTGCTGTCCTGTGACAACTGAAGGCAACAAAAGGCAGAACTCAGCTGACATCCATGGAGGGAACATTTAGACCAACCCTAGGCAGAGACAAATTGTCTATTCCATCAGTCAGAACCTGAGTTCCTGCAGGCCCTGTCTCTGTGGTCTAAAGTGCCTAGGGTCCTCAGTAAACCTGAAATGCAATATAGGTCCTTGCAATTCCTGGGCAAGTCCTGTTCTGTGCTGGGCTTGGAGCCAGTGGACTGGGGAGGGAACACACAACCTAATGACATACAAGCCAGCGGACTGGGGAGGCCAACGGAGTGCTTGCATTACCCCTTCCCCAACTTCAGGAAGCATGGCTCACAGCTTTCATAGAGAAACCTTCCCTCTTCTTGAGGAGAGGAGAGGGGAGAATAAAGAGAACTTTGTCTTGACACTTGGATACCAGCTCAGCCACAGTAGATTAGACAAACAGACAGAGTCCTGAGGACCCCAGTCCAGGCCCTAGCTTTAAGATTTCATTTCTAAACACAATCTGTGTCAGAAGGAAGACCACTACCTTGAAGGAAAGGACCCAGTCCTGGCAGAATTCATCATCTGCTGACTAAAGAGCTGTTGATCCCTAAATAATCAACAATGGTTGATTAAAGAGGAGGTAGAGAAAGAGAGCAGGGTAGAAAGTTTATTCAGTGGGATAATAACGAGAACTTCCCAAACCTAAAGAAAGATATCAGTATTCAAGTACAAGAAAGTTATAGAACAACAAGCAGATGTAACCCAAAGAAAACTACGCCAGACATTTAATAATCAAATTCCCAAAGGTCAAAGATAAAGAAAGAATCCTAAAAGCAGCAAGAGAAAAGAAAACAAATAACATGTAAAGGAGTTCCTGTATGTCTGGCAGCAGACTCTCAGTGGAAACCTGGCAGGAAACTGCTAACAGAGAAAAACTTTTATACTAGAAATGTACATCCAGGGAAAATATCCTTCAAACATGAAAGAGAAATACTTTCCCAGACAAACAAAAGCTGAGGAATTTCATCCACACCAGACCTGTTCTACAAGAAATGCTGATGGGAGTTCTTCAATCTGAAAGAAAATGACGTTAATAAACAATTAAAAAATCATCCAAAGGTTCAAAACTCACAGGTAATAGTAAGTACATTAAAAAACCACAAAATATTATAACACCATAATTGTGGTGTGTAAGCTACTCATATCTTGAGTAAAAAGACTAAAAGATGAACCTATCAAAAATAATAAAAACTTTTCAAGACATAGATGGTATAACAAGATATAAATAGAAACAAAAAGTTAGCAAGCAGAGGGGATGAAATTAAAGTGTAAAGTTTTTATTAGTTTTTTCCTTGCTTCTTTGTTAGTTTATATGTTTATGCAATTGGTGCTATGTTGTCATACTTTTAAAATAATGGGTTATAAGATATTATTTGTATTCAGTGGAATTTTCTTAGAATTTGTCCTTGGAGACCTACTTTTTACGTTGGGATGGCCTCTCTCACCCTTGCCCTGTCCTCATGTGGTCAACAAATGCCAGCAGCTAGGGCTGCCCACACCATCCCAGCTCCAACCTCCCTACTCTAGGACTTGTATTTGGGTGGAGAGACCTGACCTGGGCATCTTCATTGTTTAGCTTTTCTGTCTAAGGCTGATGTTCAAGTGTGGAAGGAGAGGCTGGGTCATTATTACTTTTAAATACTTTGGTGTAATTTGTTGTAGATTTTTAAATTTCCCTTTTGGAAAGCACCCATTAAAAAAAGATTATTTGTAAGTCTCATGGTAATGTCAAATCAAAATCATGTAACAGTTACACAAAAAAATAAAAAGCAAGAAGTAAACCATACCACCTGAGAAAAACATCTTACTTAAAAGAAGGCAGGAAGAAGGAAAAGAAGGAAGAGTAGACCACAAAACGAACAGAAAAATAATAACCAAATGGCAGGAATAACATATTACTTATCAGTAATAACACTGAGTGTGAATGGACTAAGCTCTTCAATCAAAAGACATAGAGTGGCTGAATGGATAACAAACAAGTCTCTGATTTGTTGCCTACAAGAAACACACTTCACCTGTAAAGACACAAATAGATTAAAAATAATGGAATGGAAGATATTCCACAACAATGGAAACAAAAAAGAGTAAGAGTAGCTGTACTTATAAGATGCAAAATAGATTTCAAGATAAAAATTATAAGCCAAAACAAATAAGGTCATTATATAATAATAAAGGAGCCAATTCAGCAAGAGGGTGTAACAATTTTAAGTATATATGCATCTAAAACTGGAGTGTCCCGATATATAAAGCAAATATTATTAGATGTATGAAGAGAGATGCACTGCTATATGATAATAGCTGGAGACTAACATCCCAATTTCATCATTGGACAGATAATCTAGACAGAAAAATCAAAAGAGAAACATTAGACTTAATCTGCACTATACACTAAATGAACCTAATAGATATTCACAGAACATTTCATCCAATGGATGCAGAATATACATTCTTTTCTCTTCAGCATATGAATCATTCTCAAGGATAGACTATATGTCAGGTCACAAAACAAGTCTTAAATAATTAAAAAAATGAAAATATATTAAGGATGTTCTCTAACCACAATGGAATAAAAGAATTTTATAACAAGAGGAATTTTGGAAACTGTGCAAATACATGGAAATTAAACAATATGCTTCTTAATGACTAATGGATCAATGACAAAATTAAGAAAGAAATTTAAAAGTTTCTTTAAACAAATAAAAATGGAAGCACAACATACTATAATCTATAGCATACAACAAAAGCGATACTAACAGGAAATTTTTATAACAGTAAGTGCCTACATCAAAAAAGTAAAAAAAAAAACTTCAAATAAAAAATATAATGATGCATCACAAAGAACTCAAAAAGTAAGAGCAAACCAAACCTAAAATTAATAGAAGAAAAGAAATAATAAAAATAAGAGCAGGAATATATAAAATTGAAATGAATAAAGTAATACAAAAGATCAATGAAACAAACAAAGAAAAAAAAAACTTTAGCCTGGCTGAAGACAAAAGGAGAGAAAAAACCCAAATACATAAAATTAGAGATAAATATGTAGACGTTACAGCTGATACCACACAGAAATTCAAAGGATCATGAGAGGCTACTCTGAGTAAGTAATATGTCAATCAACTGGAAGAGTAGAAGAAATGAATAAATTTATTACAAGAAATACACAAATACAACCTTACAAGACTGAACGAATAAATCTAAAACCTGAAGAGATCAATAACAATTAATAAAATTAAAGTGGTGATATATAGGCCCCCAGCAAAGAAAAACCCAGGACCTGATGGCTGAATTTCACTAAACATGTACAGAAAAACTAATACCAATTCACTGCTGAACTTCACCAAACATATAAAGAAAAACTAATACCAATCTTACTCAAACTATTCTGAAAAAGTATGGCAGAAGGGAGTACTGTCAAACTCATTCTATTGGGCCAGTATTACCTTGGTAACAAAACCAGACAAAGACATGTTAGAAAAAGTAAACTACAGGCTAATAACCCTAACTTGTCTAGATGAAAGAATTCTCAACAAAATACTAGCTAACTGAAATCAACAACACATTTAGAAGATCATTCTTTATGAACAAATGGGATTTATCCCAGGGATACAAGACTGGTTCTTGAAATATGCAAATCAATCAATACGATACATCACATAAACAGAATGAAGGACAAACATCATACGATCATTTCAATAGTGGGTGAAAAAACCTTCGATGAAATTTAATAGCCCTTTATGATAAAAAAAATCCCTCAGAAAACTAAGTGTAGAAGGAACATACCTCAATAAAATAGAGGCCATATATGACAGACCCACAAATAGTATCATACTGAATGGGGAAAAAGTGAAGGTCTTTCCTCTAAGATCTGGGATAAGACAATGGTGCTCACTTTCACCATCATTATTCAACATAGTATTGGAAATCCCAGCTAGAGCAGTCAAACAAGAGAACAAAATAAAAGGCATCAAAATTGGAAGAAGTCAAATTATTCTTGTTTGCTGATGATATAATCTTACATTTGGGGGAAAAAAAAAAAACTAAAGACTCCACCAAGAAACTTCAAACTGATAAACAAATTCAGTAAAGTTCCAGGATGCAAAATCAACACCTAAAAATCTACATGTAGCATTTCTATATGCCAATAGTGAACAACCTGAAAAAGAAATTAACAATGTAATCCCACTTACAATAGCTACAAATAAAATACTGAGGGATAAATTTAAAGAAGTGAAAAATCTCTACAATAAAAGCTATAAAACATTGATACAAGAAATTGAAGAGGGCACAAAAAAATAGAAAGATATTCCATATTCATGGATTGGAAGAATCAGTATTGTTAAAACGTCTATATGACCCAAAGCAATCTACCGATTCAATGCAATCCTTATCAAAGTATCTATGACATTCTTCACAGAAGTAGAAAATAATCCTAAGACTTTTAAGGAACCATAAGAGATATAGACCAACCAAAGCTATCCTGAGCAAAATAAAAAATGGAAAGAACCACATTACCTGACTTAACTATTACTAAAAGAAAACATTGATAAAACTATCCAGGATTTTGGACTGGGCAAATATTTCTTGAGTAATACCCCACAAGCACAGGCAACCAAAGCAAAAATGGACCAATGTGATTACATTAGGTTAAAAATATGCACAGCAAAGTTAGCAATCAACAAAGTGAAGAGAAAACCCACAGAATGGGAGAAAATATTTGGAAACTATTCATCAGACAAGGGATTAACAGCCAGAATTTATAAGGAACTCACTAACTCAATAGGAGAAAATCAAATAGTCTGATAAAAACACTGGCAAAAGATTTGAATAAACATTTCTCAAAGGAAGACATACAAATGGCAAAAATGTATATGCAAAGGTGCTCAGCATCATTTATAACCTGAGAAATGTAAATCAAAACTACATGAGATATCATCTTATTCTAGTTAAAATAGCTTTTATCCAAAAGACAGGCAATAACAAATGCTGGTGAAGGTGTGAAGAAAAGGGAAACTTCATACACTTTTCGTGGGAATATTACTTAGTAACATTACTATGGAGAAAAGTTTGAAAGTTCCTGAGAAAACTAAAAACAGAGCTGCCACATAATTCAGCAATCCCACTGCTGGGTATATATCCAAAAGAAAGGAAATCAGCATATCGGAGAGATATCTGTCTTCCCGTGTTTGTTGCAGCACTGTTCACAGTAGCTAAGGTTTGGAAGCAAACTAAGTGTCCGTCAGCAGATGAATTGGTAAAGAAAATGAGGGACATGTACACAATAGAGTACTATTCAGCCATAAAAAAGAATAAGATCCTGTCATTTGCAACAACATAGATGAAATTGGAGGACATTTTGTTAAGTGAAATAAGCCAGGTGCAGAAATGCAAACTTCATATGTTCTAACTTCTTTATCAGAGCTAAAAATTTAAAACAATTGAACTCATGGAGATAGAGAATAGAATAATGGTTACCAGAGGCTGGGAAGGGTAGTTGGGGTGGAGGGAAGTGAGGATGGTTAATGCTTACAAAAATATAATTAGATACAATGAATAAGATCTAGTATTTGATAGTACAACAGGGTGACTATAGTCAACAATTTATTGTACATTTTGAAATAACTAAAAGAGCATAATTGTAATATTTGTACAACAAACAAATGCTTGGGGTGATGAATACCCCATTTACTCTGATGTAATTATAATGCACTGTATGCCTATAACAAAATGTCTCATGTATCTCATAAATATATATAAACATATAATTTTTATGTATCTACATAAATAAAAAAACAAAATATGTGTATATAAAACTAAAATCTACAAAATGAGGTATACTAGGGTATCTATTAAAATAGTTGTCATTTTAGACAAAGCTAATATTCCTTATGCTTAATCAGATTTTGTGGTGGTTTTTTAAAATGTAAGGGCATGACAGTGTACACTATTACAATCATAAAGAATTTACAGTAATTTGCTAATGCTTAAATGATGTTACTTTCTCTTACTAGGACAAGCAATTTCCAAATATTGTCAGTGTAATGTAATAATCTCCAATGGATGGAACATTTTCTTTACCTGAACTTTAATTTTCTGCTATTTCATAGCAAGAAAAGTTTCTTCTTTGTTTTGCTGGGTTGTAAAAGATTCGGGAAGGTTGTTTTTGAATGATTTCTTCTCCAAGGGCTTACAAGACTTTTTACTTATGAGAACCTCAAAGACTATCCATCAGCTAAGGTTTCAAGCCAGATTTTGTGTCTTGCGTGATCTTTAACCCTTGTCATATTAGCTTAAAATGTTGAAAGCTGGTGAGATGAAGCACAGGAGAAAGATGGTACATGGGGAGAAAAGAGCATCAGGAACAGAGCTACTCTAAGAAAGTAAATGGCTCTGAAAAAAAAACCCTGAGAAATTCATGTGGTACTGTATGAACTTTTACCTTAATTCTTAATGTGAGAAGGAAAGTGCATCCCTTGGTCTCACTACATTGGCTGTGTAATTATAGACAGCAAGTTTTCTGAATTTGTATTTATATATCAAGAACTGCACTTTTATTTATTCATTATAAAGACATAATTTAATAATTTTGGTGAAAATAAATAAAGAAAAAATGTATTTGAAACTGTTGAGTTTTCAGTATATTTTGGTGGCTGTAAAAGAGTCATTTAAAAGTTGCTAATAATTTTGTCTAAAAGTGAAAATATTTTCAGCAAATTTCTTTATTTTGAGAAATCTGTAGGCTGGGCTAAACTTACACATGTGTTTTTTTGAGAAATGTTAACAGACTTCAAATTAAGGTGCTAAACTTTCCATTATTGATGAAAACCAGGTATATAATTAGTAGGACTGTCCTCTGTCTTTGTGTAATTGTATAATGTCTTCCCCCAAATGTGATTATGTGGTATGTGCTTACATTTTAAGCAAGAGTTTTCTACAGAAAACTGAGAAGGGGCAGAAATTTCCCCAATTCTGCCTTAGAGAGCTAAAGAGAAACAGGACAGGTAGTGCCAAAGCCCATTTGAACAGAATTCAACATATGAACAAGCCAGATTTGGGAAATAAACTTGATTATTTTCATTACTCTGTTTAGGCTGTAAAGGCTCAGGCCATATTTCTAACAAAACCAAATAAGAAGTAGAGGAGCACTGAGAAGAAACTAGTGTGAGATAACAAAATGTCCTCCAAACATTTGGAGCAGCAGCATTATGCTGTGAGGATATCTGACCTACTTAGTAAGAAGCCAGTAGGACTGAACTGTGGAAATGTCAGGATTCCTCATAACTTCCCACAAATTTGCCACAGAACAACACTGAATTTAAATGTTTTATTTTATAAGGCCATTTGATGTAGTGTCTGACTATCTGGTTACCAAAGAGAACTAAATATTCTCAAGGATGAATAGGAAATTCTGTCTGTCTGTCTCTCTCTCTCTCTCTCTCTCTCTCTCTCTCTCTCTCTCTCTGTGTGTGTGTGTGTGTGTGTGTGTGATCTAGTTCTCAAACATCCAATTGAGAGAAGCCTTATACAGATTGTTATAGAGAGATCAAATTTCAGGGTTGAAATGGAACTTAAAGGACATAGGGTCCAATACTCCAATCTGCCCTCTGACGTTTTATTGAATTCCTTCTATAGTGACTTGTTCAACTGGTTGCCAATATCTTCCTTGTCAGGGATCTCATTACCTATTGAGGAAATATAGTCAACCCACTGATGACATTGAATATTACACACTGGCCCCAGATCTGTCTTCTTGTGCTTACACCCATTTGTCCTACAACTCATGGCTATGCAGAAACACTGATGTTATTAAAATGACCTATCATAACCTGTATTTCTTCAATAGACTATATATCTCAAATTTTATAAAATATTCCTGTGACAAAGGGTATTATCTCTATTTCTTACTTTACAACATCATACAATTTCCTGTTTATTGAAATTCCCTTTTTGATTACTGGGTCTAGCAGAACAATAAAGCCATGCACAAGCAAAACTATGTTAATCTCATCATGGTTTTTATAATCAGATATGAGTAAAATAATGCATTATAGTAATAATAGATTTAGAAACATTTATGAAAAACAGTTTTGAGGACTCAGAATCTCTGTACTCTTGTGTATTTGTCACATTTTAATTACTGTGTGCCAAAAATTTTGCTGACTGCTTTATCTGCAACTACCATTAATTCTGTGTTGTTATTATCATCCCATTCTAGAGATGAGAAAATTAAGGTTAGGTGAAAGTATATACTTTTTCAAATTTACATGGCTAGAGCATATGCTGAGTTTCAAAGACTGATATTTTCGTTTTACTTCAAAGCCCATAACCTGCAATGTTCATGTAAAGCTCCACGAGGTTTAACCAGTCACACAAAATTCAGCCACCAATCTCAGTAGATTCTGACCTTGATTTTAGTTACACTTGGGCTTGGGTTGTAATCATCTGTATACTTTCTACAATGCCTGATTCATTTATGCTAGTCTCAATTAGCTTGGTATTAGTATCCAGAGTTTTGTGATAGCAAAAGTAGACTTTGCAATTGAGTGGAAGGTATGTTTATAAACCTCACATAATTCCATAGCTAGAATTTCATAGTTAAATGAGTTTGGGCTGGTCTTTTAAGCACTTAAAGTTCTTTCTGCCAATGGAAATAAAAATTGACTATTAGTCAGCTTGTAGTTCTTTCTCCAAAAAAATGTTACTAGTACTGACGACCTCATGTCCAAAATCCACAAGCTTGTAATGATGGTGAGAATACTGTGTGCAACCTCTCTCGTTCAAGATATTTATGACAGAGCCTATGTGAACCACAGAGAGCCTAATATAAGAAGGTGGAGGAAGAATGACTTAGATTTTATATAGAATGCAGAATGGGCCAAACGTAGAATTTACATAAAAGCACAGCAAGAACCAGACTCTCACCAGGACTCATCACAATGCCACTGCTATTACCAGGAATTCATTTTGATTGGTTGACAATGGCAAAAACTGTATTGTTTTTTATTTGATGAGAGACTCAAGTAGATTTAGAGAGCTGTGAGTAATCTTACAGAACACTTCATGGCACATTTTAGAGAGAGTGGTGCTTCAGAAACAAGGGTCCTCATCCACTTTTTTCCATCCATTCCTTCTCCCACTTTTAGTATAATTTAACCAACGTATATTTATTTTTGTATTTATTACTTCAATGAGTTTGTGTTTAGTAACTTAAATAGTATACTTGAGGTAATATATTTAATAAGGCAGTCGCTACCTTCAAGGAGCTTACAGACGGCTATAGGAGAAAGACAGGTATATTGGTAGGGGCATTATTGATGGTTCCATTAAAGGCAATCAACAGAAATGGTTTTTATAATTTATAGGGTATGTCCCGTAGAATTCAAGATTGTGATTATTGCTGAACCTGGGGTATAGTAGGAATCAAAGATTGTTAGAACTCAGTGTCTCCCATACTATTCCCTGTGTATATGCTTTATCTCTCTTTTCTCTTTCACTCTACATCTCAATCTTGTTCTTCCTTTATCTCACTATTTTCATTGCTCTAGTTTGTTTTATTACTTTATAGAGGGGTCATCAAAGTATTTTTGTAAAAAGATAGATAATATCTGAGGCTTTGCAGGTCATGTGGTCTCTGTTGCAGCTACTCAACTTTGTTGTTGTAGCATGAAAGCTACCATAAAAAATGTACCAGTGAAAAATAAGTGTGACTGTGTTTCAATGCAACTTTATTTATGGACATTGCAATTCTAGTTTTGTGTAATTATTAACTTTTTTTTATTTTCATCAATTCAAACATACACAAACCATTCTAGTTCATGGACTATACAAAAATGGGCAGCTAGCCAGATTTGGACTGTGGATCCATACATAGTCTCCCAACTCCTTCTCTATATAGCAAAGAATGTGGTAGCTGGTAGGTCATCATCCTGTGTCTTACAACTTACATCAACATGAAGTTTTCAATTCTTGACTAAAAATCCTTATTGATGATGAGCCAGAGGTCAGGAACATGTACAAAATAATCTTATGTACAACAGACATACAGAAAAGGATCTGAGCATGTGGGAATCAGTGGGAAACATGGATTGAGTTTTCATACAAGTGGGAAGTCTGAGAAGGTGAAATATTGTGTCCAGTTCAAACATTAAATAAGCTATTTGGTACAGATACTTGGAGAGATTGCAGTTATGGAGGCACAAACATAATTTTTATTTTTTAAAGCAAATCGGCCTACAAATAGCCTTCAACTGAAAGGAGACACTACCATAAAGAGTGCAGTGTATAATCAGAGCAATTATAGTACCATTTGTTCAATAATCTGGAGTATAGATTGAGATGGGGATCATGCTAAAGATAAGGAGAAGAAGAAAAACACAGGGCAGATCTTGACAGCCTGCTCTATGCTGTTTAGGAGTTTAGATTTTCTCCAAACTCTTGATGGTTATCGTGTGAATTGTGTTACCCCAAAGATGTTAAAGTCCTAATTCTCAGTACCTGTGAATGTGACCTTATGTGGAAATAGGACTTTGGTAGATGATCAAGATGAAATGAAACCATTAAGGTGGGCCCTAATCCAGTATGACTGCACTTATAAAATGGGAAAATTTAAACACAGACAGAGACATGTATAGAGGGAAAATGATGCAATGACACAGGGGAAATGAAAGCCATCTTCAAGCCAAGGAACAATTGAGAATACCAGAAGCTCAGACATAGCCATGGAACAGATTCTCCCCTTCCAGCCCTCAAAAGGAAAAAAAAACTCTGCTGACACTGATTTCAGACTTGTAGTCTCCAACACTATAAGGCAATAAATATCCATTGTTTAAGCCACCCAGTTCATGATACTTTGTTATGAGATCCCCAGAAAACTAATAAAGATAGTCAAAACAGAGGGCATCATCTCCTCAATTTTTGCTTTGCACATATCACTGATGTTGTTGACCATAAGAATACTGACAATAAGTTCCAAGTTTGAGATTAGATGCAGTCACTTGCAATCTTAAACATAGAGAAAACCTGATTTAGCACCAAGAATCTGGGACAGGTATCAGAGGATCAGGCTGTGGAAGTCAAAGCTGTTCACGTCAGCATTTTCTTCCCATTATACTGTGCTGGTTTCCTGATTTTACTGGAAGCAGCAACAGCAGTTTTACTGTCGAGCTGTATAGCAGATTCAGCCACACAGCCTACTATTAATTTCATATTCAAGAAAAATGTAACTTTAACAGGCTTTAGTATTCATTGGCTTTCGGTTATTTTAACTGTTTTCATTGTTTAGGTTTGAGCAGCTCTAATTTTCTGTGCCAACTCTCTCTTAATTTTCTTAAAAAAAATTGTGAACTTGAGGCTTCTGTAGACAGATAGAAACATATTATCTGCCCTAAGCACTCAGTATGGTTGTCAACCTTTCATGGAGCCTGGCCCCCTGTGTAGCATGCATTGGCATTGCTTTGAAGTTAGTTTTGACTGGAGATTTAAGCAGCAAAATTCTGTGTACTTCATGGCTACCAACTTGAGCTTAATGATGAGATAATTTAGAGTAACTATATCTTCAAGAGGTAATAGTAATCACAGTGCTATCTTAAAAAATAAAATATTAAAATTGAAGGTTCAACCTATCTCCTAATATATTTATTCCCAAAGAACAAAAAATGTATTCCCTGGTAAATATTACCTGAAAAGATTATGTCCCAGGTTTAAATAAAATATTTTGTTTGTTTCTCTAAATAATCTATTTTGAATAGCGAATTATAATCAGCTTAAGATTTTTTTTTTTTTTTTACCTTTTAAGTTCAGGATTATATGTGGAGGTTTGTAATACAGGCAAACTTGTGTCATGGTTTGCAGTACAGAATATTTTGTCATTCAGGTATTAAACCTAGTACCCATTAGTTATTTTTCATCTTAAAATCTTTGCCCATTCCTATGTCCAGAACAGTGTTGCCCAGGATGTCTTCCAGAGTTTGTACAGTATTGGGTTTTACATTTAATTCTTTAATCAATTGATATGATTTGGCTCTGTGTCCACCTAATTCTCATGTTGAATTGTAATCCCCAATGTTGGTGGAAGGACCTGGTAGAAGGTGATTGAATCATGAAGGCAGATTTCCCCCTTGCTGTTCTTGTGATAGTAAGTGAGTTCTCATGAGATCTAGTTGTTTAAATTTGTGTGGCACTTCCTCCTTTGCTCTCTCTCCTGTTGGTCTTGTAAAGATGTGCTTGCTTCCCCGTTGCTTTCTGCCATGATAGTAAGTTTCCGGAGGCCTCCCCAGCCATGCTTCCTGTATAGCCTGTCAAACAGTGAGCCAATTCAATCTCTTACCTTTATAAATTGCCCGGTCTCAGGTAATTCTTTATAGCAATGTGAGAAAAGATTGTTACATCCATCTTGAGTTAAATTGTGTATATGGTATAATTTCAATTTCAATTTTCTGTTTAATGTCTAGCCAGTTAACCCAGCACCATTTATAAAATAGCCATTGTCTGTTTTTGTCAGGTTTGTTGAAGATCAGATAGTTGTAGGTGTGTGACTTTATTTCTGGGTACTCTATTCTATCCCATTGGTCTATGTGTCTATTTTTGTACCAGTACCTTGCTGTTTTGGTTACTGTAGCCCTGTGGTATAGCCTGAAGTTGGGAAGCATGATGCCTCCAGCTTTGTTCTTTTTGCTTGGGATGGCCTTGGCCAGTCAGGCTCTGTTTTTATTTCATATGAATTTTAAAATAGTTTTTGTTTTTCTAGTCCTGTGAAGAGTGTCAGTGGTAGTTTAATAGGAACAGCATCGACTCCAAAAATTGCTTTTGGATGTATGGCCATTTTAACTAAGTTAATTCTTCCTATCCATGAACATCCTATCCATATTGGCCTGGAGCTTTTTGTTTTGCTGTATCTCTGCTAGGTATTGGTATCAGGATGATGATGGTCTCAAATGAGTTAGGGAGGAATTCCTACTCTTCAATTGTTTTGGAATAGTTTCAGCAGACGTGGTACCAGCTCTTCTTTGTATATCTAGTAGAATTCAATGATTCAATGTAAATGGTAGTCTAATACTAATAGCATTGACTTTTTAAATTGCTTTGGGCAGTATGGACATTTTAACAATATTGATTCTTCCTATCCATGTTTTCCATTTTTTTGGTATCATCTCTGATTTTGTTGAACAGTGCTTTGTAGTTCTCCTTGCAGAGATCTTTCACCTCCCTGGTTAGTTTTATTTCTAGGTATTTTGTTATTTTTGTGGCAATCGTGAATAGGATTGCAATCCTGATTTGGCTCTCAGCTGACTGTTGTTGGTGTATAGTAATTTTGGTGATTTCGCACAGAATTTTCTATCCTGAGACTTTGCAGAAGTTGTTTATCAGCTGAATAAGTTTTTGAGCTGAGACTATGGGGTTTTGTATATATATATATCATGTCATCTGCAAACAGGGGTAGTACTTCCTATTGGATGTGCTTTATTTCTTTCTCTTGCCTGATTACCCCAGCCAGGATTTCCAATACTATGTCAAATAGGAGTGGTGAGAAAGAACATCCTTGTTTTGTGCCAGTTTTTAAGGGGAATGCTTCTAGCTTTTGCCTCTACGGTATGAAGTTGACTTTGGGTTTGTCATAGATGGCTCTTATTATTTTGAAGTATGTTCCTTCAATGCCTAATTCATTGAGAGTTTTTAACATAAAGAGGTGTTGAAATTTTATCAAAAGCTTTTTCTGCATCTATTGAGACAATCAGGTAGTTTTTGTCATTAGTTTATTTATGTGGTAAATCACATTTATTGATTTGTGGTGTGTTGAAAAAACCTTGCATCCCGGGGATAAAGCCTACTTGATTGTGGCAGACAAGGTTTTTGATGTGCTGCAGGGTTCTGTTTGCCAGTATTTTGTTGAGGATTTTTGCATGGATGTTCTTCAAGAATCTTGGCCCGAAGTTTTCTTTTTTAGTTGTGTCTCTGCCAGGTTTTGGTGTCAGGATGATGTTGGCCTCATAGAATGAGTTAGGAAGGAGTCCCTATGCCTTCATTTTGTTTTTGAAATAGTTTCAGCAGGCGTAGTACCAGCACTTCTCTGTACATCTGGTAGAATTCAGCTCTGAATCCATCTTATCCTGGGCTTTTTTTGGTTGGTAGCCTATTTATTACTGCTTCAATTTCAGAGCTCATTATTAGTCTGTCCAGGGATTCAATCTCTTCCTATTTCAGTCTTGAGAGGGTGTATGTGTCCAGGGATTTATCCATTTCTTCTAGTTTTTCCAGTTTATGTGCACAGAGATGTTCATAATATTCTCTCAGTGTTGTTCATATTTCTGTAGGGTCAGTGGTGATATCCCCCTTGTCATTTCTGATTGTGTTTACTTGAATCTTCTCGGCTTTCTTCTTTATTAGTCTAGCTAGTTGCGTACCTATTTTATTAATTATTAATTATATTTTATTTTTTTTAAAAGAAACAGCTCCTGGATTTGTTAATTTTTAAAATATTTTTGTGTCTCAATCTCCACGTCAGATCTGATTTTGCTTATTTCTTGTCCTCTGCTAGCTTTGGGATTTCTTTACTCTTTGTTCTGTAGTTCTTTTACTTGTAATGTTAGGCTCGTTAAATCTTTCTAACTTTTTGATGTGGGCATTTAGTGCTATAAATTTCCCTCTTACCACTGTCTTAGCTGTGTCCCAGAGATGCTGCTATGTTGTATCTTTATTCTAATTCATTTCAAAGAAATTCTTGATTTCTGCCTTAATTTCATTATTTATCCCAAAGTCATTCAGTAGCAGGTTTTTCAATTTCCATTTAATTGTATGGTTTTGAGTGAATTTCTTAGTCTTGATTTTGCATTTGTTTGTGCTGTGGTCTGAGAAACTGTTTGCTGTGGTCTGAGAAACTGTTTGTTATGATTTCAGTTCTTTTGCATTTTCTGAGGAGTGTTTTACCTTTGATTGTGTGATCCATTTTGGAGTCAGTGTCATGTGGTGATAAGAATGTATATTCTGTTGGTTTTGGGTGGAGATTTCTCTAGATACCTATCAGGTCCCTTTGATCCAATGTTGAGTTTAGGTCCTAAATATCTTTCTTAATATTCTCTCTTGATGATCTGTAGAGTGTCAGTTGGGTGTTAAAGTCTTCTACTATTATTGTGTGAGAGTCTAAGCCTCTTTGAAGGTCTCTAAGAACTTGCTTTGTAAATCTGGGTGTTCCTGTGTTGGGTGCATATATATTTACAACAGTTAGATCTTCTTGTTGAATTGAAACATTTACCATTATGTAATGTCCTTCTTTGTCTTCTTTGGTATTTGTTGGTTTCAGATCTGTTTTTTCACAAAAACTAGGATTACAACCCTTGTGTTTTTTTCTGTTTTACATTTTATTGGTAGGTTTTTATCCATCCTTTTATTTTAAGCCTGTGTGTCACTGCACGTGAGATGGGTCTCTTGAAGACAGCATACTAATGGGTCTTGATTATTTATCCACATTTCCAAACTGTGCCTTTTGATTGGGGCATTTAGCCAATTTACATTCAAGATTAGTATTGATATGTGTGTATTTGGTCCTATTATCATGATGTTAGCTAGTTACTTTGAAGACTTCTTTATATGGTTTCTATATAGTGTCACTGGTCTGTGTACCTCAGTGTGTTTTTGTAGTGCCTGGTAATGGTCTTTCCTTTCCATATTTAGGGCTTTCTTCATGAGATCCTGTAAGGCAGGTCTAGTGGTAATGAATTTCCTCAGCATTTGCTTGTCTGAAAAGGATCTTATTTTTCCTTCTCTTATGAAGCCCAGTTGGGCCAGATATGAAATTCTGGGTTTGAATATATTTTCTTTAAGAATGTTGAATATTGGCTCCTAATCACTTCTGGCTTGTAGGCTTTCTGCTGAGAGGTCCACTGTTGGTCTGATGTGTTTTTCTTCGTAGGTGACCTGACTTTTCTCTGTGGCTGCCTTTAATATGTATTCTTCCATTTCATTCTTAGTAAATCTGATGATAATGTGTCTTGCAGATGATCTTCTTAAGTATCTTACTGGGGTCCTCTGCATTCACTGAATTTGAATGTTGGCCTCTCTAGTTATGTTGGGAAAATTTTCATGGATCATATCCTGAAATATATTTTCCAAGTTGGTCCATTCTCATCATCTCTTTCCTGGATACCAGTGAGTTGTAGACTTGGTCTCTTTACATAATCCCATATTTCTTGAAGGTTTTGTTTGCTTCTTTTTATTCCTTTTTCTCTATTCTTGTCTGATTGTATTATTTCAGGAAGCCAGTGTCCAAGCTCTGAGATTCTTTCCTCTGCTTGGTCTATTCTGCTATTAATGCTAGTGATTGCACCATGAAATTCTTGTAGTGTGTTATTCAGCTCTATCAGGTCAGTTACGTTCTTTTCTATACTGGCTATTTTGTCTGTCAGCTTATGCCTTGTTTTATCACGATATTTAGCTTCTTTGGATTGGGTTTTAAAGTACTCCCGTAGCTCAATGATCTCTATTCCTATCCATATTCTGAATTCTCTGTCATTTCAAAAGCCATCTCAGCCCAGCTCAGAACCCTTGCTGGAGAGGTGACGCAGTCATTTGGTGGAAAGAAGCCACTTTGGCTTTTTGAATTTCCAGGGTTATTGAACTGATTCTCTCTCATCTTTGTGGGCTTATTTATCTTCAGTCTTTGAGGTTGCTTTTAGATTTTTTTTTTCTTTTATCCTATTTGATGACTTTGAGGGTTTGATTGTGGTATAAGTTGAATTCAGCCAACTGGCTTCATTTCTGGGAGATCTTAGGGTGCCAATGCTCAGTTCCCAACTCCTGGACTATGTGCTGTCTCTCTGGGGGATTTATATAGGGCCCTGATTTTGTTTTCTGGCTCCTTGAGATTTGGAACCCACTGCACTGCAGAGGCTGAGTTTCAGCAACTGCAGAAGAGTGCTAGTGGGTGCTGAGTGCCTGCCTCTTTGCAGGCATTTACCACAGTGGCAGTGACATTGCAGCTTGGGTGGCATGGGGTCCCCTGCTGGTGACTGTGTGTGGTCATGCTGGAGATGGTATTAGCTCGAGGTGGTATTTTGCTGGGTACAGGTCTGAGTGTCTTTTCTGTGCCCCACAAGCAGGAGTGATTGCACAGGGCCAAAGAGGATACATTATTCTCTGGGCAGTGTTAGCTCAAGGGATGGGCACCAGGGGTATCAGGGCTTGCTGGCTCTGCTGACCTAGACTCCATCGGCAATGGCCATCAGCAGAGGGAGGGGTCGAACTGCACTCCTGCATGCTGGTGGGGCAAGGAAAGAAAAACCTGCCTTTATTAGTCCGTTTTCTTACTGCCATAAAGAACTTCCTGAGACTGGGTAATTTATAAAGGAAAGAGGTTTAATTGACTCAGAGTTCAGCACGGCTGGGAAGGCTTCACAAAACTTGCAATCATGGCAGAAGGTGAGGACAAAACAAGGCACATTCTTCACAAGGCGGCAGGAAGGAGAAATGCTGAGGAAGTGGGAAGAGCCCCTTATAAATCATCAGATCTCGTGAGAACTCACTCACTGTTATGGGAACAGCATGGGGAAAACCACCCCCATAATTCAATTACCTCCTCCTGGTCTCTCTCTTGACACTTGCAAATTATGAGGATTATAATTTAAGATGAGATTTGGGTTGGGACCCAAAGCCTAACCATATCACTGTCTGTGCAGACACAATCCAGCAAAGCCATGTGGGGTTTACTGAGGGCCCAGAGGAAGCTGTTCTGGGGGAGGGAGAGAGTGAGCTGGTGTGTGGCTATAGGGACCACCACACTGGAGTTCTCAGGCATGATCCAACAGTGCAGAAACTATGGTGTGGACCCCTAGGGCACTCAAGACTGCCCTGCAAGCAGGTGTGGCTAGGGTAGGGGCCTGGGAGAGGCAAGCAGACCAAGAGGTGCTTAGGTTGTACCAGCCTCATCTGATGGGCAAGTCTGCCCTTCAGAGATTAGGTCTAGCAGTTCCTCTAGGGCTAAAGTCTCCTTTATTAGTCAGAGTTCTCCAGAGGAACAGGACTAATAGGATAGATGTGTATATGAAATGGAGTTTATTAAGGAGTATTGACTCACATGATCACAAGGTGAAGTCCCACAATACGCCACTTGCATGCAAGCTGAGGAGTCATTAAGCCAGTCCGAGTCCCAAAACCTCAAATGTAGGGAAACTGACCACTCAGCTTTAGTCTGTGGCTGAAGGCTTGATAGCCCTTGACACACCTTGATAGCCCTTGACAAACCACTGGTGTAGATTCAAGAGTCCAAAAGCTGAAGAACTTGGATCCAGTGTTCAAGGGCAGGAAGCATTCAGCACGGGAGAAAGATGGAGGCCACAAGACTCAGTCAGTCTAGTCCTTCCACATTCTTCTGCCTACTTTTATCCTACCTGTGCTGGCAGCTGATTAGATGGTGCCCACCCAGATTGAGGGTGGGTCTACATCTCCCAGTTCACTCACTCAAATGTTAATCTCCTTTGGCAACACCTTCACAGACACACCTAGAAAATACTTTGCATCCTTCAATCCAATCAATTTGACACTCAATATTAAACATCACATCTCCTATGGAAGCAAGTCAAGCCTATGGGGATGGCCGTCCCTGGCCATGCTTTGCTAGTGATGCTCTCACACCAAACCTTCTGGGCTCCATATCAGGGCTTGCTGGCCCTGCTACTTCTCTAAGCAGCTCTCTCTGCCAACTTAAGTGTCCATGGTGGTCAAGGGATCTCCTCCTTCTGCGGTTCCAGAGGCCTGTGACTAGAGCAGGTTTTTCCTTGTTAGTTCAACACACCCAATTCCCTGGAGCTGTTGTGGGCCAGGAATGAGTGTTGATGTGTGTTAGCCACATGTAGGGTTCTCAGCTGTCTCCTCCTTCAGCCCAGCTTCTGTGCTTTCCCTGCATCCACTTTCAGTGCTTTCCCTCTGAAGATCTGTCAGGGGTATGCCAATCTGCATCTTGGTCCCTCAGTGGAAGCTGTTCCACCTGGCTGCATCTAGTCATCCTTCTTGCCCTCCCCTGAAGATGAGTATTATGTTCAAATCAGGAATGGAGTCTAATATGATTTTGATCTGTGTCCCCACCAAGTCTTATGCTGAATTGTAATCCCAATGTTGCAGGTGGGGCTTGGTGGAGGTGATTGGATCATGGGTGTGGGTTTCTTATGAATGGTTTAGCACCATCCCCTTAGTGCTGTTCTCATGAGAGTGAGTGAATTCTCACAAGATCTGATTATTCATAAGTGTGTGGCACCTCCTCCATCTTGCTCTTGCTTCTGCTCTGACCATGTGATGTGTCTGCTCGCACTTCAACTTCTGCAATGACTGTAAATTTGCTGAGGCCTCCCCAGAAGCTGAGTAAATGCAAACATCATGCTTCCTGTATAGCCTGCAGAACCTTGATCCGATTGTACCTCTTTTCTTTATAAATTACCCAGTCTCAGGTATTTATTTATAGCAAGGCCCAAACAGTACCCAATGCACAATGTACACAGTGCCATACCCAGTAGATTGGAGAAGGAGACTAAAGGATTGTTCCCAAAAAGCTGTCACATGCACTTGATAACTTGGCATCAACCTACCAGCTCTAAATCTAAAGATGAAACAGAATTAATTTAGAATACAGGATGTAAGAAAGGAGCCAGGGAAGGAAAGCCTGCAGGCAGAAGGATCACAGGCAATGTATTGTTTGTTATGGTGGATATCTCTCTCCTAGGTTGGGAAGCAGGTTAGGCATAAGATGTAATAAGAAAAATGTTGGCAGAGGTGAGGGGTTGAAATAATAGCTTGTCTGCAAGTTTGGCTGCCAGTAATTTCTGTCAACTCTGTTTGTGCATTTTCCCATCCAGAGATGGAGTCTACTTTTCCTCCACTTGGATCTGTGATTTGTCTTGATCAGTAGAATTTGCCAGAAGTGACATTATACAAGTAATTCTTGGATTAGCCCTTAAAAGGTCTGGAAACTTGCACTTTTGCTCTCTTGCAACCTAGTTGCCATGTTGTAAAGAAGTCCAGGCTTTTCTGCTGGACTCAAAAGGTCCTGGAAGCTGAGGCATCATGAGGACAGACTGAGAGAGAGAGAGAGAGAGAGGAGACCAAGTGGAAGAGAACAAAGACACCCCAGTCACCATCAGCACTCAGGATCAGAGATGTGAAATAGGTCTCTTTAGACCTTCCAGCCAAGCCCATTCAGCTTGAGTGACCTCACATATCCCAATGGAGAGAAGATCTTCCCAGTCAGAACAGAGAACGGTGAGAAATAGTAAACAGAAATAGAAATAGTGGCTGTTGATTTAAGCTACTAAAATTTCGAATGATTTGTTATGCAGCAAATCATATTCTTTTGTGTAGAGAGAATATTAGTAGAGGTGTAGATGGCTGGAGTAGTGATGCATAATGGAAAATGATGCTTTTCTCCTTGAAAGGAACTATAATAACATAATAATCCTGGCTTTCTATGTTTTCTTTATTTACTCTGCCTAGAGGGAGGTGACACAAATTATATCTTGAATGAGTTTGGATGGAGAAACAAAGAAACAAACAAACATTTGTGGCCCAGTCTTTCCTCTTCTTTTCTCTTAGAGTGAATCCAAGAGAAAATCCTCTGCACTTCTTCTGCTTTGCTCACCCACCTCTTAAATATTAAAGGGGATAATTCCTACCTGGCGTGACCTGTCCTGTTTTTGTACTGCTGCAATTATGTGGGTCCATCTCTTAAGATTTGGGGGTTGGTGTCAGGAAGACAACTTTCTTGCATATATAAACAATATCTTACATCAGCCCCATCAGTGAATATTTGCTACCCATCGACTGTCTCTCTTGTCCAATTCCTCAGTTGTTTAGAATTTGGGTGGACAAGAGGCATGGTACTCATTAACCCCAGATCTAAGAGTAAGGTCTTAAAACTCAATTTATATACAAACATTTTATAACTTGCTTATTAATTCCTGACTTTGTAATCAAGAAGATATTTAGTTTTATAAAATATTTATTTCCAAGTATTTGAAAATTATCTGCACTTAATAAATCACTTTGGTACTTTAGCTTTAAAATACATTTAAAACCACATTTTCTGATTTTAGGAAATATCTTAGTAGTTCAAAAAGAGCAAACTATGGCAAGCCATATATTACTAAAAAGCAAATAATTTTGCAAGGATGAAAGGCTTTGTGGCATAACTCGATTTAAGTATATGGAATAGGAATCAGAACACCTAACACTTTTATTGATTGTCTTTTTTCATCTTCTTTCTTTTTATTTCTCAGTTTACTCAGTAAATCAGTGTAGAACTATCTAACTCTCTGGGTGGCTGCACATAAGAAATGAATTATAAATAAATATTCAGAAACAACTTAGAAAACAATCACAAATATTGAAATACACAGTGTTATTTAATGTATCATCACAAATATGTATTATTATGTTTTTCTGGGAGTTAGACGTCTTTGGGTATACTCTGAGCTGTGTGAAACCTTGAAGTGTTTTTCTATTGGGACTCAAGTAAGCAATAACTAGAAATCTATCTGGTAAAGTTGAATCATGATTAATACAAGTACAACAGACCTTTCTGTAGTTGTTTTGCTGTCAGTTCACGTTTTTAAGTACTATATATACATTCTGCTCTCTTAGACCTTATGGCTGCATTGTTGACCACTATGCTCTGATTAAAGTTAAAAACTACAGCAATCTTAACGGGTCATAAATCATCTCATTCACACAGGTGCAGATTACAACAGGGGTGCAACCTCATCACTTTTATGGATGACGGTTTCTGATTAGGGACAACATACAACAGGTATATTTTCTAAGCCCGGCAGAATGCCTCCAGCTTGCAATGGTGCAAAGAACATCTGTCATTTTCTCTCTCAAACATCCATCAGTCAAAATTATTAAATCAAAATGCATCATTTTGTATAACAGAACTAAAATCTCAGTTACAGAACATAATTCTGGGATTGATTTTCCCTGCTTTGAAAATAAATAACTTGGCTTCACGTTCATGGTTATGTAACAGCAGGAGATCATTATCGTGTGACAAAATTCTATTTTATTGACATTATCTCTAAATGGTCCCTTGATAGGATATATAAAATTTAATATACATTCAATTTAGTAAAATTCCATTCACTCTATACTGATATATCTCTATTTTTCTATTTAATTTACAGACAACATTTGAATCCAAATATAATATTTATTTCAGTGATGTTGTTTACTTCCTTGCCTAAGTCATTCAGCAAATGTATAATCCTGATGAAAATTTATATAAAAATACACAGACTTTGACACCAAGATGCCTGAGGATGAATCCTGACTCTAGCAGTTTGACCTTGGACAAAGTGCTTACTATTCCCCTGATTGAGTTTACTAGTCTGTGAAATGAGGATAATAATTACAATGTATAATTCAGATAACACTTCCTGCATTGAATGAGTTTATACATTTAAAATGCTTAGAAGAATGTCTGGGCATGTAGTAAGAACAATATGACCAACATTTAGCTTATAGTATTCAAAGTTTTATTCATTTTCCATTCATTTTTTAAGCTGTGTGGCCTAGAGCAACATATTTAAATATCTTAGCTACTGTGTGCTAATAGTACCTACTACCATCCAGTTGCTTTGGATATTAGATAAGGCAATCTTTGTAATTGTACCATAAAGTTATATAGTAAAATGCATGTTCCTTGGATAAATTATCCAGAGCAGTTTTGAAGTTAATTCTTTAAAATTTGGGAGAGTTATAGTACTATAGAAAATAATATATTGTAATGCCTCAGTTGAAAGTTGTTTCCAAATTGACTATATATTGCCCCATGCATTTTATTTTTCCTCCTCTGGTTCCATTGTCTACTCTGCCTAATTCTGCTCTGTGCCTCAGAAGGGTGGCATGTGTGCATTGTATCAATTCACACCCTTAACCTATGGCTTCCTAGTGGATTTGGCATAAAGAGTATTAAAAATAAAAGTTGACAGCACATAGGATATGCATTATTTTGACTAGTTTTCTTTTTTTGCCAGGTCACAGGAAATTATGTGTATCTCTTTATTGAAAGCCACACTCCTTTCGCTGAGACTCTAAAAACAGATCTCACTCTTCTGGTTCGGATAACTACTTCCTCTCCACATCCATTTAGTCCTGCAAGACAGTTCTCCAAGTATTCTTGGACCAGCCCCTTTCTCCTTCCTTTCTTTCTTGTAATTCTGAAGAATAACTGTTGAATGTTCTAGAAATGCAACATCCTGAGATAAGGAGGAGCTTTCTGGAACAACTTGGTCTGAGTTCCAGAGTCTCCTAGAATAGGATGTTCTTAGAACAGACTTCAGTCCTTTAATCAAGCAAGTCACATTTTCCCAGGGTACAAAACCAGGTGTGGGCTGCTTTCTAGGGCTCCTAATCTCTAGTGCAAGTGGAGCACCTGCAGATAGGACTACATCTACCCCAGACAGCTTTCCTGATATTTGAGGGACAAGTTCATTTTGAATCCTAGGCTTCTGCTGTCCCTTGCTGCCTATCTAAGTAATAAATCTACTTCATTTAATTTGTTTTATATGTAGATGTTTCATCTCATCAGACTTGGGCATGTGGTAAACAGTGTACAGTGAACCTGCTGTACAAGACCTACAGGAAGTAAAGGCTTCCAGCTCTTGCCAGCATAGGGAACTTCACTATCCCTTGCTAGTTTCCCAGATTCACCCTTTTAAATACCACCTTTATTAGACTATCTTGAATTACTCAGTTTGAGCGTGCCATCTGTTTTCTGTCTAGATCCTCACTGCTACAGATACCCACATTTGAACTGTCGAGTAAATAGTCATATCTGAAGTAAGTGAAAATGTTAAGGGCTTCTGAGAGATGAATTTTATGGTTGCTAAAACTTTTCACTATGTTCAAGGTGATAGTTGAAGTGCTTGTTTAATGTGTAACCGTTTTGAAGATGTGAAAGTATTTGTCACCCTCAATTTTTAAAATAGTGTTAAAAAATATAGTGCCTTTTGGAAACATAAGGTCAGATTAGCATTCATTTAGATTTCACAAGGTAACTGAACATAGATTTGAATTGTAAAGTAGCTGTAATTATCTTTTTAACAGACACAGTAACTCTTTTTGGCAACTAGAACTATAATTATAGACATTGTGTTGAGCACAAACTTCCATGTTTTTGACAGGCTAGAAGATGAAAAGATACACAGAGACTTCCTGTTGTTAGTCTCACTTTTTGTCTCTTCACATCTCTTGACATCTGAAACTATGACCCAAATGGGATTTACACTTCATTATTTATAACATATTGTCACTTTTAGAGGAATAAAGAAATGATAACTTCACAGAATAAGGTCAATTTTGGTGTTAAGATGCAATTTATTATTTGGATTATGAGAATAATCTTTCTAAATAATAAAATGTACCAGGATATTGCAATTTTGAATAGGAAAAATAAATACCAATACAAAATAATAATAGCATAAATTAAATAATTTCTAATAATAAGATATATCAAAACTGAGACATCAGGAATAACAAAGCACATCATTCAGCTCAGGAACAATCCTACTGCATAAATTTAAAAATTCGTTTCTGCGTGTGATACCATTTGGGGGGTTTATGATACATAGAAGTGGTTGGCAGAGCAATTCTTTGTCATTCAAGCAAGTCTTCCCTAATTCAGAACAGGAATATTCACCCAAAGAAATTATGAACCATAGAAACAAACTTTATTATCTCTGACTTTTAGATCCCCAATTTATCTCAGAAGTTACCTCTGGAGTATATCTCACACTTCCTAGCTTCACTATACCAATTTGAGTGATAAATACTGACATATTCATGAACACAAGGAAAGATTTTGCTTCTTTGTAAAAATAAAATCAGATTTTAAAAAAGAAGTATCTCTATAGACTTCTTTTCTATTCACAATAGCTGAGATATGGAATCAGCCAAAGGGTCCATCATCAGATGAATGGATAAAGAAGCTATGGGAGATATTTATGTATATCTACAATGGAATACTACTGAGCCATAAAAATAATGAAATCCTGTCGTCTGTGGCAACATAGTTGAACTTGAACCTGGAGGACATTATGTTAAGTAAAATAAGTCAGGCACAGAAAGATAAATACCACATGTTCCCACTCATAGGTAGGAACTAAAAAAAAAATGAACTTATAGAAGCAGAAAGTAAAATTGTGGTTACTAAAGGTGGGAAGACTGTTGGGGGGATGGGTGAAGTTGGTTAACATACACAAAATTACCTCTAAATAGGACTAAGTCCTCATATAGCACTATAGGGTGATAATAGTTAATTTATTGTACATTTTCAAATAGCTAGAAGAGAGTATTTTGCCTGTTCCTAACACACAAAAAAACTAAACGTTTGATGTGACAGATATGCTAGTTACATACAGATATATATATATACTGTATTTGATTATTAAACATTGTATACATGTATCATAATATCACTTTGTACCCTGCAAATATGTACAATTATAATATGTCAATTTAAAATAGAATAAAATAAAAATAAAGAGAAGGCTCATGAAGCAAGAATAGCATAAATGCATAAATATTGTGTGTCAGTGTAAAAAATAAAATGCTGGGAGAAGAATAGATTAGGTCAAACAGCTCAGCAGGCAGAGCAGGCACCAAGTCAACAGGGATTTTTACCACAATGAAAACATTTGGATTTGAGTTCACATGGAAAGGGAAAGTTTTGGAAGATTTCAAGATGTGACATGATCCGATTTATATTTTTTAAAGGCCACCCTGGGCTTTTTTGGAATTTTATGGAGAGAATGTAGAAGGGCAAAGAGAGCTAGCAGACAGATCTATTGTATAGCTATATTGAAATGTATATCATAAATGGTGACACATGGAGAGAAGAGGATACTTGAGGGCTATTTTTTGGGTAGAGTCCGCAGGACTTTTTTGTGGATTAGTTACAATGCAGGAGAGCAAAGAAGAATGTTAAGAGAGATTCTACAGTTTTGGATTGAGCAGGTAGGTAGATTATGATTCTATTTACAAAGATAGGAAAGGTTAGAACAATGGTATTTGGTCAGAGGTGGGAGAAGAGAAGGTGGGAGGGAGGAGAGAAGGTGGGGCTTGCTCTACTTTGTATGTCAAATTGGAGGTTTCCTCTAAGACATCCATTCAATAGAGATATCAAGAAGCCACTTTAATATATAACTTTGAGGGCTGTGTAAATTTTACCTCCAGAAGGCTTTTAAATGTAAGTGCAGTATGTGTATTTTTAAAAATGGCACCAAAACCATTCTAACCTCAAAATTTATTTTTACATGATTTTCTGGGTTTTTATATCTCATCAGAGGATTTGCAACTCAAAACAATTCTAGGTTGAGGCCATAATTGAGACTTACCAGCAACTTTACTATTTAAAGCTGTTATAAAATTGAGGTCATATGGAAAGAGAAGGCCTGGAAAACTACATTTAAAAATTGAGTAGAGTAGGAGATGGAGTGGTTAGTGTCCTAAGAGGAACCCCAAGAAGAGGTGGTGGTGTGGAAGACAATGGGGGAAAGCACTTCAGGAAGCAGGGAGTGGCCAGCCATTGAGATAAGGGGATGGATTCAAGATATTCTCTCTATAACCTTCCAGATCCACTCTCCATCCTTCTCCTGCCTCCATTCTATCCCAGGAAGGTGAGATGGTGGCTTAATCATCATCGTCCTTGATCTCTGGCTTCTTTCGACTCAGCTAACTGGAATCCTCAGCATGACATTTGATGGAGAGAGGCAAGGAAATTCAGTGTTTATTCCCCTATCTCACTTCTGAAGGGCTTGCCTTGGACTGGCTAAGTTTCTCTACTAGAGGACGTAGCTCCTTTGGAAGTGGTCCCTGTTCCATGAAAATTTTCTTTTTGATTAGTAAGTCCATCTTCCTTCCTCATTCTGGGATTAGGGTCAATAAAAGTCCCAATGTTAATTGATCTTAGGTGCTATATGATCCCTATGGTTTCTCTAGACTTTTCCTACAAGTTGTAAATACACCTAGTACTCAACTTTCCTTGAGTTACACTAGTTTTATTACATTATCTGTTTTCTGTTTCAACCCTGAGTGATGCAGTACATAAAAATGGCATTGTATTGTAGCATGGATGTCGTAGCTGTACTTGACAATAACACTCTCAGCATGTGATGGGGGTTGAAGCCTAATAGGAGTGTGTGTATAGGGAAAATGATGTAGGAAACAAGCAGAAACAGTAGGACATAATTTTAGAATGTTTTGCTATAAAGGGAGGAGGCCATTGTGGTAGTTTCTGAAGAGGGTGGCATGTGGTAAAGGAAACATTACTGAAAAGAGGAACAAACTGAAATAAATTTCAAAAACATTATATTCCTTACAGCAATAATATTTTTCATACATGGTACCCAGGTATGTTGTCTTCTTACAGAGAAGAATCTTTGATACTGGTACTCTCTGGGGGATCAAAAGTATGTCCTAGATGAACACTGAAAATAAAAAGCAGAAACTCTGCTTCTCAGCTAAACTCTTTTGCTTCATCCTAGAATAAGTAGAAAAAGGCCGAGGAAAGAACCTTTGAAATTCATTGTAACTTTTCTAGATTTTCAAAACAGGAAAGAAAACAGGAATTAGGGGCAGAGGCTCTGTTCACTGTACCCTTTGTGGAAATTGTATTTTTCTAAGTTATTTGAATATTACATATCTTTGGAACATGAACATTAGAAATAGCATGATTCTGAATAGTCCAACCCATATTTTATCATTTATTCTATACATAACATACTTTAGCTTATAATATAAAATTGATCATACTTGGAAATAGTGAATTTCAGACTTTAAAAGTTACTTTCAATTTCTTAGAATCTACGCTTATGGCAGTTTGCAGTTTGTCTTATAAGCAAAGATGTTGGTGTAGGATACATCTATGGGAAAAATGAGAGAAGTGGAATTTGCCATGAGATCAAGAATGCCTAGCGGGGAAAACTGGGTCATGTAGATATAATTGCTGAGAATCACCCCTTAGTTCTCATTTTTTATTTCCCAAGGAAATACATATGAGGCTTCAGTACAGAAAGCAAATACAGAGGAGAGTAGATAAACAAAGCAGGTCTAAAGTTTAAAGTGTGGTTGATAAAAAAGAACAAACCCTTTAAGCTTTCTGCCTTGTCAAACAATGATCACAATGATCTTGACCCTCTTCATGGGTCTCTTGTTACTAGAACAGTTCTGTGAAATGCCTCATTAGTTCAAGAGAGTTGGAAACGGCATGCTACTACATTTGTATTACATTCCATGGAGCTACTCATTTTTATACTAAGCTTGATGGATTCATCTGAAAATGAAATTCATTTATTACATAAGAAAAATAAAGTTTTAGCAATATATTTATTTCATTGACCTGTTATTGAAATTTTCCCCTAAAATCATTGCATAATAAATATAGATAACAAATGCAACCAATCTCGCTCAAATATTGAAGCTATGAGATTCTGAGGATTGACAAACAAATACAGTTTTAAATTATATATTCATATATCTTTAGGGTGATGAAAGGCTAGAAATACATTTGAAAATGCATTGGAAAACGTGGGAAGTAATAATCTATTTTACAAAGGTGTTTAAGATCGCTTTAATTATTTGTCTATGGTGTGTCTTTCATTTGACCCCAAAATAATGAAAAAAAAAACAAACACTTCATTATAATGTAATTTAAAAATTGTATTAGTAGTCCGTGTGTCAATTTCACTGTGACCTCCAATAGACTTGCTGACCATACAAATATTCAAAATTCATGATGTTTGCTTAAGAAACCTGAGTAGTATTTCAGGTTAATTGGCTTATTTACTTCCTTCCAAGGGGAAGGCACAATAACAGAGCATCACTGCACAAAAGGACATTGCAAATTTATAACAATTAGAATCACCCAGATCAGTGTAAAAGGCAAAATGCAATATATCAGACATGACAGATTAAAGTTAGTTAATAGAAAAAAAAAAACTTCATCACTCTGTTGGGGTTTCAGGAAACTCAAAGAATGGCATTTTTGTTTTGTTCACCAGAGTATGATACTCGTTAAGGAAACAAAAAGGTATGGCAGGTGAAAATCTGTGTGACTGAGCAGGAACCCTGGGGAGTCATACCTGGAGATCTTAGGTCCCTTGATGTTGCCTGTGCTTTCCTTCTCCCATGCCACCATATCTTTTACACCATCAAAGTCTTACATGAACACACCCTGAGAAGTTTTGTGAGTCCATCCAATCATCAGACTCCATGTAACTGATGTATACAAAAAGGCCATGAGTGTCCTGCTTTGGCTGTACCTCAACATGGGTGAAAGGAATATAGTCGATGTCCCCTAGCTCTTTGCTCTTAAATGCCTGGGCTTAGCCTTCAAACCTGCAGTCAGTCAGAGGCATAATTGAGGAGAGCAATTAGGGTTATAATTGAGGTGATCAATTAGGGTTATCAACCCTATCAGTTAGGGTTGTCTATGAGGATAACCCTGCCCCCACCTTCATGAACCTTTCTTCGGCATCAATTTTGCTCCTTTTTGGATCCTCTTGGACCCCCTCGTGGATTGTGTAAATTTTACCTCCTAAAAGTTTTGAAATGTAAGTGCAGTATGAAATGTAAGTGCAGTATTTTTTAAATAGCATCAAAACTACTCTAACTAATCTTAAAATCAGTTTTTAAGTTATTTTCTGTGCCATTACAGCCCATCAGAGATTTTGCAATGAGATCTTATAATATACCAAATATATTTCAATAACAGAACTTTAACTATAAGATGCCCCACTTTGAAGATAATGTCTTACCCACTGTGAATTTTCTGGTAATACATTAAAGTTCTATGATTAAATTTCCTTGCACTTTAATAGTATGAAATTAATAAATATAAAAGGTAAAACAATTTTATTATTTAAAATCAAATTATTTTGTGCTTGAATGTTCAGTGAAATTAAATTCCAATCTTCATCTTTCTCAACCACTTTTCTTTTTTTCTTTTTCTTTTTTTTTGAAACGGAGTCTCGCTCTGTCACCCAGGCTGGAGTGCAGTGGTGTGATTTTGGCTCACTGCAACCTCCACCTCCTGAGTTCATGCCATTCTCCTGCCTCAGCCTCCCGAGTAGCTGGGACTACAGGCACCCGCCACCACACCCAGCTAATTTTTTGTATTTTTATTAGAGACGGGGTTTCACCGTGTTAGCCAGGATGGTCTCGACCTCCTGACCTTGTGATCCACCCGCCTTGGCCTCCCAAAGTGCTGTGATTACAGGCATGAGCCACCACGCCCAGCCCATTCTCAACCACTTTTCTATAGGGTGGCAGATAGGGGAGCTCTTGATAGTTAGCGAGAGTTAGTTTTTGCAAATATTTTCAGCTTTATCTCTCATCGATTGGCTCATAACACTTACTGTGAGGGAAAAATGGTGTGGTTGACATTCTGTCTTCTCAATGTAGAAATTAAAACACAACATGAGAGAAAGTTAAGAGTTTAATTCTGGAAAAAATAGTCATAGCAGATGTCTTTCAAGAGCCATGAAGATGGCTTATTTAAAAAGAGTTTTAATGCTTTAGCTACATTTAATCAAGTAGCAGGGACCAATGTTTAAGGTACCAGTGGCAGCTTTTTCTTATCCTGTGAGAGGGGAAAGGAATACAAAAGCAGGTAAATGATTATTAGGGATAATTTCTCTTTTTTTGTAGACCACAGAAGTTGGAATGATGTATTTTTGTTCAAAAGTATTCCATAAATATTCAATTAGATATTTAAAGTGCAAACATGACTTTCTACGTCCAAGTTACTCACAATCTAGTAAGGGAAACAAACACACAAAAAGAGATGATTACAGTAGAAAGGAATTACACTGGGTACTCTGAGAGCCCAGAGGAAGGAATCTAATATAAGCTAGGTGGGTAATAGCATATTAATTTGAGATAGTTTTAAAGTAATGCACAGGTTTTGATAGGTGAAAATTTTTGGCAGGGACAAAGAATATTGCTGATTATTACTGTAAATCACAGGCAAAAACAAAGGCGCCAGGAAATGTGGATCTTTGGCAACACAGTAAGTGTTTTCTTAAATCTGGAATTCATAAGATGTAAATATGATCATATTTTTTAAACTTAGAATGTCAACCTAAGAAATTGGCAATGGTAACTCAGATTATGTTGGATAATTTTATGCATTATCTCCTTTAGTCATGCAGAAATATTGAGGACAGATTCATTTCTTTTTATGTCATTCTTCACATCTTCAATAACACAATCTCTTTCCAAAATCACAGATTGCTAGTAGAAAACTTAAGAAAGCTTTTGTTCGAAGACAAGGGAAAGATTAATTTAACCTCACATAAAACAAACAAACAACAACAACAAAAAAAACTGCTTGTGCAACTGTGATGTAGTTTGGCTGTGTCTCCACCCAAATCTCACTTTGAATTGTAATAATCCCCAGGTGTCAAGGATGGGGCTAGGTGGAGATAATTGAATCATGGGGGAGTTTTCCCCATGCTGTTCTCCTGGTAGTGAATAAGTCTCATGGGATCTAATGGTTTTATAAATGGGACTTCCCCTGCACAAACTCTCCCATCTGCCACTATGTAAGACAGGCCTTTGCTCCTCCTTTCTTCTTCTGCCATGATTGTGATGACTCCCCAGCCATGTGGAACTCTGAGTCTATTAAACCTCTTTCCTTTGTAAATTACCCAGTCTCTGATATGTCCTTATAGCAGTATGAGAATTAACTAATACATACTGCTATCCCGTAGGTATTTTTATGCAAACTAAAAATTATTTCTTCAAGGTGGATATAACCTCACAGGTATACATAAATTGGTGAGTTGGTGATGCCACTGTTCAATTTATAATGGCATCATTTGACATTAGTAGCCCTGCAGACTCATGATTTGGCAAGAATAGCAAAGCTTGTGTGTCTGCCCTTACTCTCTCCAGGCTAATTGAGAAAACTTCTCAATCAGATTCAGCTGCTCTTCAAACTACCTATTGGATATTTTTCATATAGTAGGCTTCCTACACTAAAGTCAGTATCTCTCATGTCCTGTCTTTCTTTGATAAAACACTCCACAATTTTATTATGGGAGTAATGTGTCCATGTATATGTGCAGGTGTATGTGTATTGTGTATGTGTGTGTCTGTCAGAGTCCAGCTTAAACATTGTTGGTAGATGTAACAGACATTGGACAAATAATGGGTTTGTGTTTTTTTTTGATAAACATCAATCTAGGATTTAAAAAAGATTAAGTTTATAAAATAGAATTGGGAAGTTGATTCTATGTTTTAGAACTTTCCCCTTTCCCTACAACTAACACATTTCATGAAGTGAAAAGATTAAATGTAAACACTTAATGACATAATAATTATAATTATATTAAATATAATAAAAGTTATAGAAAGTGGCTCATACATGACTAACTCTCAACAAATGCCAGTTCTATTTCCCCACTTTTCTCCTGATTCTGGACCATTAGAAAGGAAGCTTTTCAACTCTGAAATTCCAGTTGGGTTTTACTATCGAGTTTGTGGCTTTTGAAATTGTTAAGGTTTATTTTTTCTGTCTCATTTTCAAAATAGATTTGAAAAGTATTAGAAAAAGAACTAGACCTGCCATAATTTGAGAAAAGGGCCTGAAGAGCACAGTTTTCTAAAATTTCTTTGTGTTCTTCAGAATTCAATAAGTTAACATATTTGTTCTTGGTGCTATCACTAGATTTTTAGTTTTACTTTTCAATTTTATGCTGCAGTATTTTTGAAAGGAAGTATGTAGCTTAAGCTTTATAAATATTTAACTGCTGCTATAAAGAGTTGAATTCTGGAGGCAGGTGGAAAGAAGAAATTGTAATTGGGGGGGAAAGACAAAACATTAGACTAAACCTCAAACAGTGCCTGGAGGAGTTCGCAGGAAAATATGTGGATTGGTAAAATTATCTCATTTAGGAGCTGATACCAAAGCATACCAAAGTTGAAAGAGTACAAGAAAATTCTTGCTAGGTTCCACTGAAATAATGTATTTATAGGTCTAGTATAATCAAATCCCCTTTTACAAATTTGAGCCTGGCATTAGGATCTTACAGTAGATAGAGTTAGACATCTAAATCGTAGGTATGATGTTAATAGCCAACAGTTGGATTATCTCACACAGTCATCCCTCTGAGGTAGCTCTTACTATTATCCACCTTTTATGTGTGAAAGGATGGCCATTTATAGAAGGAAAGTGATATACCAACTTTACAATTTAACAGTAGACAGAGCCAAGACTCTAACCCAAGTCTATCCTGCCCAAAAGCCTAGGATTCCAACCACAAATAAACCTACACATTTATTATCCCTGGGTACAGTGGGCAGACCTAATGTGGTCCCCATGATTCCTGCCCACTGGTGTTCATACCTACAATAGTCCTCCAGATGAGAATGCAGACCCCCATGACATATTGAGCACATTCTTGTGAAACCCTGAGCAGAGAAAGTACCTAAGCTGTGCTCACATTCCTGCCACAGAATCTGTGAGATAATAACTTTTTATGCTGATAAGGTCCTAGTAATTTGTTATGCAGCAATATAAGGTAAATATAAAATGATTATATCTATTACATTCATGATGTGAACACTTCTTTAAGAGAATTTTTTTATTTGGATAGATAATTTTTTATAATCTCCTTTAAAAATAATTTAAAGAGCTAACATGAGGGAAACAGAAGGAAGAATAGACAGAACATAGACAGGGATTTTAGGGAAATGAAACTATTTTGTGTGATACTATACTGGTGGATACTTGTCATTAAACATTTCTTAAAACCCATAGAATATACCACACCAAGAGTGAACCCTAGTGTAAACAATAGACTTTGCATAATAAGAGATTGTCAACGCTCATATAGTAGATTGTAACAAATGTCCCCACTCTGGTGGAGGACGTTCACAGTGGAGGAGACTGCATCTATGGGAAGTCAGGGACTATATGGGAAACGTTTATGTCTTCCTCTCAATATTGCTATGGACCTAGAACTGCTCTAAAAAATAAAGTCTATTTAAAACAAAGCAAAAAAGGTAAAATTGACTACTTATCCATCATGTATAGCTAATAATCTTTATGTACATTATGACCAGGAAACTAACTGGACTTAGGTTTGATTTAGAAGGCAGCAGTGATACATAACACAGACTTCTGCAGTTGTGCAGGTGAGAAGCATGTTCTGACAAGCATGAGTGTTTGAGCCATAGTGGACCCCACAATCTGCTGCCTAGTTTCCAACCTCTTGGGTGAGAGATGCTAATAAGGGTAACATCTGTCTCAAGACCACTGGATTACAGCTGCAATTATGTGACTTGAAACTCAAAGTGCAGAGGCTTATTCTCTATTCTGCCAATGATTTTGTAAGCACTCCGTTACTTGTAGTAAATCTATTTCTGATTGTGATACTCTGAACAACTATGTGTCCTTCACTGAGCAATTGTTGATACACCGCTGTAGGAAACATCAAACAAAACACCATTGCATAAGTAATTTTCAAACTACAGAAGATGCATCAATGCCCAGACTTACTAAGCCACATATCTATAGAGTAGGTTCTACTGGTAAGTGACACATAAGTTCTTGGTGTCACTGATCTGACTCGTATTTTCAAATGAACTTTTGTTTTAGAACAGTTGTGGAATTACAGATCAATGAAGAAATGAGTGTAGAGAGTTCTCATAGATTCCACAATCATTTCTCCTATCATTAGTATTTGATATTAGTATGCCATGTCTTATAACTAGTGAATTAATATTGATAAGTTATTACTTAATATCCAAATTGTATTCAGAATTCATTAGTTTCTACCTAATGTCATTTTTCTGTTCTAACATCCTACATAGGAGACACATTACATTTAGTTGTCATATCTTTTGTTGTTGTTTGTTTGTTTGCTGCCTAGTTTCCCACTTTCAACTTTTTTTTAGAGATGAAAACTTTTTTTCATTCACTTATCACCCACACAACTGCAGAAGGCTGTGTTACATATCACTGCTACCTTCTAAATCAAACCTGAGTGCAGTTTCCTGGTCATAATGTACATAAAGACTATTAGCTATCAGTGTGGGGTAAATAGTCAATTTTATCTTTTTTGATAAGTTGCCCAGGCTGTTCTCAAACTCCTGGCCTCAAGCAATCCTCCCACTTAGGCCTCCCAAAGTGCTGATATTACAGGAGTAAGCCACCATACCTAGCCCCTAGTTGCAATGTCTTAAGCTCCTCTTGGCCATGAGAATTTCTTAGTCTTTATTTGTACTAATGTCCTTGACAATTTTGAGGTGTACTGACCAGGTATTTGGTGGACTGTTCCTCAACTGGGGTTTTGTTTATTTTTTTCATGATTAGACTCAGGGCATGTTTTTTTTGGGGAGCAGGATCAAAGAGGAAACGTGTCACTCTTATATGCTATCAGGAGTACATACTATCAACATGACTTATCACTATTGAAGTTAACCTTGATCATATGGCTGAAGTAGTGTTTTTCAGATGCATCTATTAAAAGTTGGTTTTACTTCTTGTCACACACTGTACTCTTCGGAAGTAAGTGATTAAGAGCACTCCAGAGACTTAAGAAGTAAAGAATTATGCTTGACCTCCTTGAGGTCATAGTATCTGCATAAATTATTTAGAATTCTGCTACCTTTCTATTATTAATTCTTTGATTCTGTTGTGGCTTAAGAACATACTTTGTATAGTTTCTATTATTTGCAATTTACTAAGGTGTGTTTTATGGCCTTGAAGGTAGTCTAACGTCATGAATGTTCCATGTAAGCATGAGAAGAATGTGTATTCTGTGGTGTTAGACATTGTGTTATATAAATGTCAATTAGATTAGGTTAATTTACAATTCTGTTCATGTCACCTATATATGTATTTTTTTACCTGCTTTATTTATCAATCACTTAAGGAGAGCTACTGAAGTCTGCAAATAAAAGTGGATTTCTTTGTTTCTTACTTCTATTCATCTGTGTTTACCTCTTATATTTGGATGTTCTGCTGTTAGGTGTATGCAATGTTAGAATTGCTATGTCTTTAACTATGATTCTTTTATAATTATGCAATATCCCTCTTTATTTTTGATTACTTCCTTTGTTCTGAACTCTGTTTTGTAACTGTTTTCTGTTAGTTGCATTTACTTTTTATTTCTGCCCCCTCCTGCCTGTTCTAATTTTAATTGAGCACTTTATGATTCTATTTTATCTATTTATCTTATCTTTTACCATATCATTATATATATCATTATCTATATGCATGATTATGCTTGCTCTAATATTTATGCTCTAAATCCTGAAATATTTATTTCCAACTAATTTGAGGCCATCCTCAAATAACACTTTACTGTTTCATGGGTAGTACAGTACCTTAAACAGAGTATTCTAAATTTCTCCCTTCTGTTCCTTAAACTGTGATTCATGTACTTAAAATGTACAGTTAGTAGATTCTTCCAAATGAATTCTCATAGGATTCCCAATATCAGTGGCAGAAAATCCTTGGATTAGAAGCCAAGAAATGCTCTGTGCAGCCGTGACCAGGCTATCAAGTCACTCCTACACATACCTGATTGCTGCCACAACTCAAGGAAAAAAGTAGGCAGCAAGGATGTAAGATAGGATTCAAGAGGTGTGCACGATGGCTCTGGAATCAGACTGATATAATTTGCCAGTTTTACTGTTTTTAGCTAGATAGTATTTGAAAACCTTGCTTAAAACTTCTGAACTAAAGGTTCCACCTTCATAACATTAGGATAATAATAAGACATAATTCATAGATTCCTTGAAGAGATAAAAGTGTACACACGCACACACACACACACAGTTCTTTATGTATTGAATGCCAAATAGTTTTGCTGTTCATTTTTGTTACAATAAAACAATGAATAAAATTAATCAAAATCTAGATTAAACAACAAAACAAAGACAAATTGTTTAATGGATTTTTTAGAATATTATCAACATGTGTGTGGGAAGATTGGTGAAAGTGCTTTGAGGAACGCAACCCTTACTAAATTCCTCATATTAAATGGCTTGTATGCAAATGATGCTAATTCTTTCCCAACTCTGAAAACTAGGTAAATAAGCTTTAATGATGCTTTGGAAATACTGTGAATTAACTATTAATTGAATTAGACATAGGTTCTATACTTTTAAAAGCATTGAGAAAATAAAAGCTAGGAAGTCAGAATCCATGGAGAAATCTGCAAGTATTAAAAAAGGCAAGATGATCAGAGTAACACTAAATTAATCACTTATAATAATAAATGTAAATGTGATATAAACCACTTTTTGCAAATGAGGAAATTTAGTTGTAGCAAATGTAGTACTTTCCCCAATGTTATAAAATTAGTTGTCACATGTGTTTTGTGTGTGTATGTACATATGCACATATACTTCACAAATGAGTGTGGGTATATATCACATTTTCCCCAAAGGATTTGAAGAGTTATGCATGACAAGTTAAACTATGAAATTTAATTTGCTTAGTTATTGAATGCTGAAAACTGTCAAACACAAACATGTGGAAAAATTATCTTCTCTCCATTGTGTCAGTATATTTTATGTACACTATATGTTTGTTTGAGGTATTTCTCTTCGGAAAAACCACATAGCATCATGGTCTTTAGAATTTCAGGATGTAATTTGATGAGGAAGAAACATCATTTTATTATATTATATAAAACCTTTATGAACAGGTTGATATCACTGGTTTGATAACATTTATTGAAATTATAAAGCATAAAAGCATAAAGCAAAGTCATAAGGTTTATCTCTTACCCTTGGTAGCAGATACTCTCCAGATACTTACTGAACTAAAGAGAATACTACATCAAAAGTCTTACATAGTTTGATATTTTAAATCCAAAAATATTAGATTGAAAGTCCATGAAACACTAAGTCAAAGAATAATGAAAATGGAAAAAAAATGCCACTGGCGATTGGTATGGACTGAATTGTGCCTCTCCTGGTTCATATGTTGAAGCCCTAACTCTCAGTGTGACTGTATTTAGATAGGGCCTTTTACAGGGTAATTTAAATTCAATAAAGTCATAAGAGCATGTCCCTAATACAATAGAACTGCTGCCCTTATATGGTAACGAACAGACACTAGAGATTACTTTCTCTTCATGTATGCACAGAGGAAAGGCTAGGTGAGGACGGAGGAGGAAGTCAGCTGTCTACAAGCCAAAAGAGAGGCTACACCAGAAACCAATCTTACTGGCACCTTGATCATGGACTTCCACCCTGCAGACACATGAGAAGATAAATTTCCATTGTTCAAGCCCCTCAGTCTGTGATAGTTTGTAATGGCAGTGCTAGCTTACCGATGTAGGAATAAAAATGAGACTATTCCGGAGAAGATGTGAACAGATGTGGAAGATACTCCGCGGAAAAATTTACAAACATAAAACCCAACCCTTAAGTTGGCAAATAAGATATTTTTAAAGGGAAGAAAATATCTTAAAAAATGGAAAGATTAACTTGAGGTTCAGGAATATGTCAATTAAGTCTTAGCATGAAAGCTTTTAATTAGATCTCTAATGTACATCAGTATAGCCAGAGGCTATAACAAGAAACATGCCTAACTCCCAGAAGTGAAGACACTTAAAACTCAATGGATTAAATTTTTGTAAATTGCTATGTACACCCTAGGTTGTGAAATATCTAAATGAGCATCTCTGCTACAAACAGTATGTTTGTGTGTATCTGTATATGTAAGTATATATGTTCTATAATTTTATACCCAGTAAAATTTTTAATTTTACAATGCATTTTAACAGAACACAAATATACCTTTTATCTTTCATGTAATCTTGTTATACATTATATTTGTACATATTAATGAGGTACATGTGAAATTTTGTTACATGCATAGAATGTGTAGTGATCAAGTCAGGGTATTTAGAGTAGAGTAATAAGTACACACTGGAACTTATTCCTTCTATCTAGCTGTATGTATATACCAATTACCCAATGTCTATTTATTCCCCTGCCCCATATACTCCTCCCAGTCTCTGGTGTCTATCCTTCCACTCTCTACAACCATGGGATTAACTTTTTTAGCTCTGACATTTGAGTGAGAGCATGTAATACTGATCATTCTGTGTCTGGCTTATTTCACTTGACATAAAAACCTCCAATTCCATCCATGTTGCTGCAAATGACATAATTTTATTCTTTTTTATAGTAAAAAATATTCCATTGTATGTATATACCAAATTTTCTGTATCAGTTCATCTGTTGATGAACATTTAGATTGACTTCATATCTTTGCTATTGTAAATAATGCTGCAATAGTCCAGGCCCAGTGGCTCATGCCTATAATCCCAGCATTCTGGGGGGCCTAGGCGAACAGGCAGCTTTGAGCTCAGGAGTTTGAGACCAGCCTAGGCGAAATGGTGAAACCCTGTCTCTACAAAAATACAAAAATTAGCCAGGCATTGGTGGCTCGTACCTGTAGTCTCAGCTATTCAGGAGGCTGAGAATCCCCTCGAGCCCAGGAAAGTGGAAGTTGCAGTGTGCTGAAATCGCACCACTGCATTCCAGCCTGGGCAACAGTGTGAGGCCCTGTCTCAAAAAAATAAAAAATAAATAAAAATAATGCTGCAATGAACATGGGAATACATATATCTCTTTGATATAATGATTTCTTTTCCTTTGGATAATTATCCAGTAGTGGGATTGTTGGATCATATGGTAGTTCTATTTTTAGTTTTTTGAGAAATCTTGCTGTTTTCCGTGGTGACTGTGCTAATAATTTACATGGCCGCCAACAGTGTTTGAGTTTTGTCTTCTCCATATCCTCACATATGTCTGTTATTTTTTGTCTTTTTAATTGTAGCCATTCTAAATGGGGTAAGATGATATTGTGGTTTTGACTTGCCTTTGCTTGATGATTAGTGATGCTGAGCATTTCTTCACATACCCATTGCCCACATATATGTCTTCTTTTCAGAAATGGCCACCCTTGTCTTTTGCCTATTTTTCAGTAAGATTTTATTTTTTCTTTTTCAGTTCCTTGTCAGAGTTCGTACTGGATATTAGTTCCCTGTTGGATGGGAAGGGTTTGCAAATATTTCTCCCGCTCAAGAGATTGTCTCTTCACTCTGTTGACTCTTTCTTTTGCTGTGCAGAGCTTTGTAGTTTAATAAAGTCCCACTTTTCAATTTTCGTTTTTGTTGCCTTTGCTTTTGAGTTCTTAACCATAAAATCTTTGCCTAGACATATGTCCTGAAAAATATTCCCTATAATTTCTTCTGTAGTTTTATAGTTTTGGGTCTTACATTTAGGTCTTTAATCTACCTTGAGTTGATTTTTGTATATGGTAACAGATGGGGGTCCAATTTCATTCTTCTGCATATGGTCAGCCAGTTTTCCCAGAATGATTTATTGAAGAGAATATCCTTTCCTCAGTGTATGTTCTTTGCAATTTTCTCAAAGATCAGTTGGCAGTAGATATGTGGATTAATTTCTGGGTTCTCTATTTTCTTACATTGGTCTCTACGTGTCTATTTTTATGCTAGTACCATGATACATATTTGGATACTACAGCTTTGTAGTATATTTTGAAGTCAGGTATTGTAATGCTTCTAGCTTTGTTCTATTTTCTCAGGATTGCATTGGCTATTCAGGCTTTTTTGTTTGTTGGTTTCATACAAATTTTAGAATTATTTGTTCTATTTATTTGAAAAATGGCATTGATATTTTGATAGGGATTGTACTCTATCTGTAGATTTCTTTGGACAATATGGTAATTTTAATGATTTTAATTTTTCTGATCCACAGTGCTTTGTAATTTTCTCTATAGAGACATTTAATTTACTTGGTTAAATTTATTTTTATTTTATGTGTCTATTGTAAATAGATTTTTCTTTTTGATTTTTTTTTAGCCATTTCATTATAGGTATATAGAAACACTACTAATTTTCATATGTTGATTTTGTATCCCAAAACTTTACTGAATTTGTTTGATAAATGAGCATGTGATGTCTATCCATTTGTTTATGTCATCTTGATTTCTTTCATCAGTATTTTGTAGCTTTCTTTGTAGAGATATTTAATTTCATTGGTTTAATTTATGTTTATTATATATATCTATTGTAAATAGGTTTTTAAATTCTATATTTGGCTATTTCATTGCAGGTTTATAGAAACACTACTGATTTTCATTTGTTGGTTTTGTATCCTGAAACTTTACTGAGTTTGTCAGTTCTAAACAATTTTTGAAAAAAATATTTTTGTTTGTCCAAATATAAGATCATGTCATCTGTAAAGAAGAAAAATTCGACTTTGTCTTTTCCAATATCTATTTCTCTTGTCTGACTGCTCTTGCTAGGACTTCCAGTATTATGTTGAATAACACTGGTAAAAATGAGCTTTCTTATCTTATTTCCATTCTTAAAGGAAAGGCTTCCAAATTTTTCCCATTTAGTATATTACCTGTCAGTTTGTCATGTACAATCTTTATTACTTTGAGGTGTATTGCTTCTATGTTTAGTTTGTTGACAGTTTTTAACATGAAGTGATGTTGAATTTTATCAAATGCTTTTTCTTCATGTATTTAGATGATCATTTGGCTTTTGTACTTCATTTGGTTGATGTGATGTATCATGTTTATTGATTTCATATGACAAATCATCCTTTTATCCCTGGGATAAATCCCACTTAATCATGATGTATTATCTTTGTGATATGATGTTGTATTTAGTTTGATAGTACTCCCTTGAGGATTTTTGGATATATGTTTATTAGCAATATTGATGCTTGTCACTCTTTCCTTTCTTTTTGTTATGTCCTTGTCTAATTTAGGTATCAGAGTAATCCTGGCTCACAGAAAAAATTAGGGAGAATTTCCTTCACTTTAATTTTTTGAAACAGTTTCAGGATGATTTGTATCATTTCTTCTCTGTATATTTGATAGAATTTAACTGTGAATCCATCCTGTCCTGGGCTTTTATATTGTTGGGAGACTTTTTTTTTTAACTGATGCAATCTTGCTGTCCATTATTGATCTGTTCAGGTTTTCTATTTCTTCCTGATTCAGTATTGGTAAGTTGTATGTTGACAGAAATTAATCCATTTCCTTTAGGTTTTCTAGTTTGTTAGCATGGAGTGTTGTTCACTGTAGTCTCTGTTGATCTTGATCCTTTTAATTTCTGTGGTATGAATTTTAAGGTCTCCCTTTTTATTTCCGAGTTTCTTTTTTGGTCTTCTCTCTTCTTTTCTTGTTAGTCTAGCTAATGGTTTATCAGTTTAATCTTTTTGAAGAACCATCCTTTTGTTTCATTGATCCTTTCTATTGTTTTTCTAGTCATAATATAATTTAGTTCTACTATATAATTTATTATTTATTTTCTTCTGCTAACTTTGAGTTTGGTTTGTTCTTACTTTTCTAATTCCTTGAAGTGCATCACTAGATTATTTGAAACCTTTCTACTTTTTGATATAGATATTTGTTGCTATAAACTTCCCTGTTAGCACTGCTTTTGCAGTATCTGACAGGTTTTATTATGTTGTATTTTTATTTTAATTTGTTTCAAGAAATGTTTTGATTTCCATCTTAATTTCTTCATTGGCCTAGTGGTTGTTCTGGAGTATGTTGTTTATTTTACATATATTTATATAGTTTCCAAAGTTTCTCTTGGTATGATTCCTAGTTTTATTCCATTGTAGTATGAAATGATAGTTGATGAGCTTTGAATTTTTAAAATTTGTGGAGACTTGTTTTATGGCCTAACATGTGGTCTACTTTGGAGAAAATTTCATTTCCTGAGAAAAAAATATGTATTCTGTCATTGTTAGATAAAGTATTCTATAAATTTCTGTTAAAGTCTAAAGCCCATCTTACATCTAACATTTTGTTGTTGATTTTCTGTCTAGATGATCTAATACTGAGTGGTATGTTGAAGTCCCCCACTATTATATTGGAGTCTCTCTCTCTTTTTATATCTATTAATGTTTGCTTTATGAATCTGGGTGCTCTAATTATATAAAGACACATATATTATATATAAGTATATATAACATATACTTATATATATGACATATATATAACATATACTTATATATAATACATGTGTGTATATATAATTGTACTATCCTCTGGTTGTATTGGGCCCTTTATCGTTACATAATGATCTTCCTTGTCTTTGTTTTACTGTTTCTGACTTAAAGTATCTTTTTTTTTTTTTAATCTAAGTGTGGCTACTCTGCTTGGTTTTGCTCTCCATTTGCATGAGATATCTTGTTCCATCCATTTACTTTCAGTCTACATGTGTTTTACAGGTAAAGTGTGTTTCTTACAGGCAGCATGTAATTGGATCATTTTTATAAAATTTCATCCAGCCAGTCTATGTCTTTTAAGTAAAGAATTTAATCCATTATGTTCAAGGTTAATATTGATATGTGAAGTTTTGTTCCTGTTATATTGTTAATTGTTTTCTGGCTTTTTTGTATATTATTTGCTCCTTTCTTTTTCTCTTGTTTGTCATGGTGGTTTTGGTGTTTTTTTCTTTCTTTTGTCATGGTATCATTTGTTTCCCTTTCTCCTTTGTGTGATTGCATTACCAATGAGTTGTATACTTTTGTGTGTTTTCATGATAAGAAATGTTGTCCTTTGGCTTCCAAGTGTAGGACTCCCTTTAACAGATCTGGTAGATCTAGTTTAGTGGTCATGAATCCCTCAGCTTTTGGTTGTCTGGGAAAGACTATTTCTCCTTCATTTATGAAGGATAATTTTGGTTAGGCATAGTATTCTTGACTAAAGGCTTTTTTTTTCTTTCAGCCTGTGAATATATCATTCAATTTTCTCCTGGCCTATAAGGTATTTTCTGACAAATACACTGTGATTCTGGTGGGGGTTTATTTATAGGTGGCTAGACAGTTTTCTATTGCTCTTTTTAGAATTCTCTCTTTGTCCAACAATGATAGACTGGATTAAGAAAATGTGGCACATATACACCATGGAATACTATGCAGCCATAAAAAATGATGAGTTCATGTCCTTTGTAGGGACATGGATGAAATTGGAAATCATCATTCTCAGTAAACTATCGCAAGGACAAAAACCAAACACCGCGTGTTCTCACTCATAGATGGGAATTGAACAATGAGAACACATGGACACAGGAAGGGGAACATCGCACTCTAGGGACTGTTGTGGGGTGAGGGGAGGGGGGAGGGATAGCATTAGGAGATATACCTAATGCTAAATGACGAGTTAATGGGTGCAGCACACCAGCATGGCACATGTATACATATGTAACTAACCTGCACATTGTGCACATGTACCCTAAAACTTAAAGTATAATAATAATAATAAATAAGTAAATAAAAAATAAAAAAAGAATTCTCTCTTTGTCCTTGCATTTAGATACTTTGACTATAATATTCCATGGAAAAAACCTTTGTACAATGTATCTGTTTGGATATTTCTGTACCTCCTGTATAGGACGTACACATATCTTGCTATATTTGGAAAGGTTTTATCTGTTCTTTCATCAAATAAGTTTTCTAAAACACTTGTTCTCTTCTTGTCTTCTGGGGCAATAACAACTCACAAATTGTTTTATGTTGTCCCATATGTTATGAAAACTTTCCTAATTTATTTCTTTTTCTTTTTCTGACTGGGTTATTTTAAAAGCTCTTTCTTTAAGTATGAGTCTTTCTTCTTGTTGATCTAGTTTACTGTTGAAACTTTCAAATGTATTTTGTATTTCATTCAGTGAATTCTTTAGTTCTAAAATTTTGTTTGTTTCTTTCTTAGAATTTCAATATCTTTGGTAATTTTCTGCTCATATCCTAAATTATTTTTCTAAATTTCTGTATTTTTTTAGAATTATCTTGTATCTCACTGGTTTATCAACATTCTGAATCTTTAATTGGAATTTTGTGAATTTTTTATTGGGTTCTGTTTGCTGTAGAATTATTGTGCTATTTCAATGCTTTTTAAATATTCCTCATGTCTTTACATTGATATCTGCAGATGTAATGTTACAGATCCTTATTTCAATTTCCTGAATTTGCTTTCCTAGGGGAGTAAATTTTCCTGAAGTTGTCTCCATGCTGTTAGTTGGGTAGGGAACTTTGGCTTTGATTCCAGGTGCCTGTAGTAATGTAGTCTCTGTTTTATTTGTTTTGCTGTAAGCAGTGTTAGTGGTTCTGAGATTTCCTCAGTGACTTAGGATGCAGTGTTAGTGGATGCTGTGGTGAAGCTTTGATGCGGACTGTGTCACCAGATTGGCCAGCTTTTGGGCACCAGTGGTGATAACAATGGGCTGCCTTGGGCTCCAGGGCAGTGTACACTGGCACTGGTGTTAGAGCATCTGGGTAGGCCAATCTTGTGCATCCAGGTGGCTTTCTTTGGTGAGCAGGGGCCAGGTGGATGTGCAGGTTCTCAAGTTGCTGGCCAGCGTGTATGGCATAGGCAATAAGCGTAGCTGTGGTGGGACAACCTTCTAGAAACCAAATGGACTGCACTGTTGTTTACAGTGGCTGTGATCGGTTTAATGGACTAGTTCTAAGACATGCAGGTGGCACGTGCTGTTGGATGTTAGGGGAAGGTTGAATGGGCCCACTTGAACTGAGAACCTGGGAGCGGTGTTGAAGTATCACTGGTGGTGGACTGGGTTGAACAATCCCTAGGCTTCTGGATAGTGTTGTCCTGTAATGGGTGGGTGGAGCCAGTTCAGGCTGTCCCCTTTGATGCATAGGTGGTTTGTATAGTGGCTGGCTGTGGTACGTAGGTGTGGGATGAGCCCCAGGCCACCAGCAGAATTCTCAGGAGGAGGAAGCAACAGCTCTGCTGTGGCCCTGATACTGGGGAGGGCAAGATTTTTGTCCTTGGGAGCACTTGTATGCAGGCTGCTAGACAGTGCAGTCATTGCTTATGTCTCAGCCTGGTGGTTGTACCCAGCCAAGGTGGTTGTGGGCAGTGGAACTTGGAGTGCATGAATATGGACGCTCACCCCTCTGCAGGAGTTGGTGGGACTGCTGGCTATAGCTAACTTTGCCTTAGTTGTGGAACAGGATACAGTCCACTGTGGGCTGTACTCCTAAAATCGTGCTGTGCTGCCACTGCTTAGGACTTAGTGGTTGGTGGAACCCAACATGAGCACTCACTCTCTAACAAACAATGCATTCGCACAGTCTCCAGGAACCTCCCTGTTATTCTTGGAGCCCATGAAGTTTAAGGGGCTCTTCTGCAGCTGGGATTGCATAAGTTCTTGGTGGGAGCAGTGGACTGCTCTGTCTCCTACTTACCATTTCCACACATTAAGGAGTCTCTCCTGGCTTCCAGCCAATCCCAGACTAGCAGGCTGCCTTGCTTGCTTCTTCTTTGCTTTAGGGGTTTCTTGTCACTTCTCTGTGGAATTCCAGTTTTTTCTCTTGGATGGTCTATTCAAAGTGTGATCATCTACTCACTAGTTTTGTTCTTCTTAGTAGAGAAAATAAGTAGAGAAAATGCCTCTAATCAGCCATCTTTAATGTCCTCCCTGTTTTATGTAATGATTCTATAAATTAATCTACAGAAAAAATTAGTATTTCAGAATATTAAGATATTTCTTAACAATTGGAAAAACTAATTTATTTTACATGATACTAAGAGGGTCAAATTATTTATTTGGGAATTTTCAAGCTAATCAAATCACAGCTGTCTTATTATCAGCACTACACATGAATTGAATGTTTCAGAATGTAAATCAAGAGTGTATGTGAAAGCTAGATTTCAGCATCATATTTTGTATTTAATGTATATGTCCCTAGGGAATTAGTTCTAATAATTTATTTGTCCACTGGAAATAAAGAGATATATTATGTCTTAATTTAATTAATTAGAAGAGTTCTTATTAAAGTAGGCTGTGGGAGCAAGGAGGGTATCTCGCATATCCACATGCAGAAATCTGCATGGTGCTGTGCTTGCTATTGAATCATAATATTTGTGATGGTTAAGACTGAGTGTCAACTTGACATGATTGAAGGGTACAAAGTTTTGATCCTGGGTTTGTCTGTGAGGGTGTTACCAAAGGAGATTAACATTTGAGTCAGTGGCCTGGGAAAGGCAGACCCACCCTTAATCTGAGCGGGTACAATCTAATCAGCTGCTAGTGTGGCTAGAATATAAACAGACAGAGAAATGTAAAAAGAGAGACTGGCCTAGCCTCCCAGCCTACATCTTTCTCTCGTGTTGGTGGATGCTTCCTGCCCTCATTGGATTCCAAGTTCTTCAGCTTTGGAACTTGGACTGGTTCTCTTTGGTCTTTAGCCTGTAGACGGCCTGTTATGGGACCTTGTGATCATGTGAGTTAATAATAAACTCCCTTATATACATATAGAGGAGTTTTATATATATTAAATTATAATAACATAATATTATATTAAATATAATAATGTATTATATAATCATTATATTAAATATAATAATTAATATTAAATTAATCATAATATAATGATCAATAACTATATATTGAAATATAATTTTACATATATTAAATTATTAAAACTGTTAAATAATAATTTAGGGTTCTCTAGAGGGACAGGACTAATAGGAGACATGTATATATGAAGGGGAGTTTATTAAGGAGTATTGACTCACACAATCATAAGGTGAAGTCTCCTAATAGGCCGTCTGCAAGCTGAGGAGCAAGGAAGTCTGTCTGAGTCTCAAAACCTCAAAAGCAGGAAAACCAACAGTGCAAACTTCAGTCTGTGGCTGAAGGCTCAAAAGCCCCTGGCAACCCACTGGTGTAGGTCCAAGAGTCCAAAAGCTGAAGAACTTTGAGTTCTGGACACTTAGACCAAAGAGGGAGGAAGCTGAGAACCTTGCACAAACTTGCACAGCTCCTAAGGCAGGAGTGAGTGAAGCGACTGTGGACAACCTGCTCTTACCGTGGATGCCTGGGATACTAGCTACAAGAGATACCATCATCTCCATAGACATTTGAATTGGCAGGGCTATCTGCCTGGAGAGAGGCAGAGACAGAGATCAAATGTAGGGAGATCCAAGAGATTTTTCATGTGGACCAGTTGCACCAAAATTGGGTCATAAGTGCTCATCTCCCAAGGCGCTCCATTTTCCTCTGAGAGGTGCTAACCCCTGCTACCTACTGGGCAGGAGAAAGCATGGGTGTCTTTCCTGTGCAATCAGAGTGTATCTAATCTATGCACTCCCCGGGCCACCAGCCCTTCCCAAGGCCCCTGCCTGGCCACTTTTACAAGAGTATGCACACAGCACAGCCTCCACTGCCCAGCCTATGTGTTGTATTGGTGGCGCTGACTGAGTGCTTTGCTGAAGACCTGGAAGCACTTTGGCCCCCCCAGCATAGCTGATGCTCAACACCAGGAGACAATAAAACAAAGCAGCAGGCCTGGTCCCAACCTCTTCAGGGTTAGAGCCCACAGCTCAGGAGTACTAAGCTGAGATCTGTGGCTGGCACTCTAGTGAAGGAAGAACCCCCACTCTCAGAACACTACAAAGACTGAGACACAGGTTCATGGACAGGCCTGGGAGCTGAGTGCCTCTGTGCACAGTGACCATCCAAGATGAATGTGCCCTGTCTGTCAGTTGCAGCCTTCTTCCTAGGGAGCCCCATGGCCCAGAACACCTAATAGCTCAGTGGTCTGGGAACAGAAGGTTTAGCACCAAACTAGATGGTGGAGCCAGCTACTAAGAGAGCAACGGGAAGGAATCCTGGTTGAGGAAGAGTAAACTGGGCAATCCCCACAGATATCTGCTGGGCAAAATACCCTAGACTATGGGATCCACAGCTTCTACACACCAATTGCAATGCCACCCTGGCTGAATATCCTTTGCCCTTGAACTCCTGCAATATCAGACCACTTGCAGACATACTTCACAACCCAGTCTGGCTCTGCTAAGGACAAAGGACCAGTGTGCCTTCAGAGTGCTGTGGATCTCTTGGTAACCTAACTTTCAGCTCGGATCACCTCCAAGACAGCAAGGGGTGCAGCCCACTAGGATCCCCCTTGGTGTTAAGGAAACATGGATGTGACGCCAGTGATTGGAGGGGACAGAAATCTAACAAATAAATTCTACAATTAAATTCAACAGTTGATCAATTGTACTTAAGAGACATCTACATAAAAAAAAAAAGACAGCTACAGAATGCTCCACCCAACAACCAGAAAATACACATTCTTCTCACCTTCACACAGAAAGAACATATGTGATTGTTAATATTGAGTGTCAACTTGATTGGATAGAAGGGTGCAAAGTGTTGTTCCTGGGTGTGTCTGTGAGAGTGTTGCCAAAGGAGATTAACACCTGAGTCAGTGGACTGGGAGAGGCAGACCCACCTTCAATCTGGGTGGGCACCAGCTAATCAGAAGCCAGGATAAAACGAGGCAGAGGAAGGTGGAAAGACTAGCCTGGCTAAGTCTTCTGGTGTCAATCTTTCTCCTGTACTGGATGCTTTCTGCCCTCAAACATTGGACTCAAAGTTCTTCAGCTTTTGGACTCTTGGACCTACACCAATTGGATTGTCAGGGGTTTTTGGGCCTTCAGCCACAGACTGAAGTTTGCACTGTTGGCTTTCCTGCTTTTGAAGTTTTGAGACTCAGACAGACTTCCTTGCTCCTCAGCTTGCAGACGGCCTATTAGGAGACTTCACCTTATGATTGTGTGAGTCAATACTCCTTAATAAACTCCCTTTCAAATATACATGTATTCTATTAGTCCTGTCCCTCTACAGAACCCTAATACAACATACTCTAAGATCAACCACATGCTCAACCATAAAGCAAATCACATACATTGAAAAAAATCAAAATCATACCATGCCTGTTATTGGATCATAGAGAAATATAAACAGAAATCAATACAAGAAGTTATTTCAAAACCACATAATTACATGAAATCTCAACAACTTGTTCCTGAATGGCTTTTGGGTAAACAACAAAATTAAAGGATAAATTTAAAAATTATTTGAAATTAATAAAAACAGACACAAATAGAAAAATTCGGGGGATGCAGCCAAAGCAGTGCTAAGAGGAAATTTTGTAGTACTGAACACCTAAATAAAGAAGTTTGAAATACCTCAAATTAACAATGATCACACCTACAGGAACTAGAAAAACAAGAAATAATCAACCCCAAAGCTAAGAGGAGAAAAAAAATAATCAAAATCATAGCAGTACATAATAAAATTGAGATGCAAAACATACAAAAGATCAATTAAGCAAAAATTTTTTCTTAAGGAATAAACAAGTTTGATAGACTCCTAGCTAAATTAAAAAAGGACAAATAAGGGATATCTAAATACACAAGAAATTACAAAGATGACATTACAACTAATCGTACAGAAATACAAAAGATCCTCAGAGATTATTATGAACACCTACATATAAATAAATTAGGAAATCTGGAGTTAATGGGTAAATTCCTAGAAACACACAACCTCTCAAGATAGAACCAGGAAGAAATTCAAACTGTGAACAGACCAATACTTACATCAAAAATTGAATCAGTAATAAGAAAACCCAGCAACCAAAAAAAAACCCTGGACCAGATGGAGTTTCTTCCGAACTATACCAGACATACAAAGAAGCACTGGTACCAGTCTTACTAAAACTATTTCAAAAAATTGAGGAGGAGGGATTCCTCTCTAATTCATTCTACAAAGCTGGAATCATCCTGATACTAAGATCTGGTAAAGACACATCAAAAAAGAAAACTACGAGTCAATATCCCTGATGAATATAGATGCAAAATTCCTCAACAAAATACTGTCAAACTGAATCCAGCAGCACATGAAAAAGTTAATTTTCCATGATTGAGTAGTTTTTATTCCTCAGATGCAAGATTGGTTCAACATACGCATGTCAATAAATGTGATTCACCACATAAACAGAATTAAAAACTAAACCCATATGATCATTTCCATAGATTCAAGAAAAGCTATTGATAAAATCCAACATCACTTCATAATAAAAACCATCAACAAACTAGGCATCAAAGGAACATACATCAAAATAATGAATCATCTATGACAACCCTACAGCCAACATCATACTGAACAGGCAAAACCCGGAAGCATTCCCCTGTCATCTGGAACAATATAAGGATGGCCAGTCTCACTATGCCTATTTAACATAGGACAGGAAGTCCTAGTCAGAGCAATCAGGCAAGAGAAATAAATAAAAGACATTCAAATAGGAAAAGAAGAAATCAAACAATCTTTCTTTGTTGGAAATATGATTCTTTACCTAGAAAACTCTAAATACTGCACCAAAAGGCTCCTAGAAGTGATAAACAACTTCAATAAATTGTCAGGATATGAAATCAATGTACAAAAATCAGTGGAATTTTTATACACCGATAATGCTCAAGCTGATACTATCCAAATTAGGAATATAATTTCCTTTGAAAATAGCTGCTAAAAGAATAAAATAACAGAATACAGCTAAGCAAGAAAATGAAAGATCTCTACAAGAAGAACTACAAAACATTGCTGAAAGAAATCAGAGAGGACATTAACAATATAAAAATATCCCACACTCATGGATTTGAAGAATTGATATTGCCAAAATGTCTGTACAGACCAAATAAGTTATAGATTTAATGCTATTCCTATCAAACTACCAATGCCCTTTTTTCCCAGAATTACAAAAAAAAAAAGAAAGAAACTATTCCAACATTCTTAAGAAACCAAAAAATAGCCCAAATAACCACAATAATCCTAGGCAAACAACAACAACAAATCAAAGCTGGAGGCATCACATTACTCAGTTTCAAACTTTACTACAAGGCTACAGTAACTGAAACCACTTTGTACTTCTACAAAAGATATGTAGACCAATGGAATGGAATAGAGATCTCAGGTATAAAGGTACACACCACACTCACAACCATCTTGTCCTTGTCAAACTCAACAAAAACAAACAATGGAGAAAAGACTCTTTATTCAATAAATAGTGTTGGGATAACTGGCTGTTCATATGCAGAATAAGGAAACTGGTCACCTACCTATTACCATATACAAAAAGCTATGCAAGATAGATAAATTAAGGACTTATATGTAAGACCTAAAATTATAAAAATCCAAAAAGAAAACCTGTTAAATACCCTTTTCGATATTGGCCTTGTCAAAGAATTCATGCCTACATTCTCAAAAGTAATTGCAACAAAACAAGAAATTGACAATTGGGACCTAATTAAATGAAAGAGCTTCTGTACATCAAGAGAAAGTATCAAGAGAATAAACAGTACCTACAGAAAGCAAGAAAATATTCACAAAACTGTGTATCTGGCAAAGTTCTAATATTCAGAATCTATAAAGTACTTAAACAAGCCAACAAGCAAAATACAAATAATACTATTAAAAGTGGGTGGAAGATAGGAAAGGACACTCATCAAAAGAAGACATACAAGTGTCCAACTAACATACAGAAAAATGGTCATCTTCATTAACCATCAGAGAAATGCAAATAAAAACCACAATGAGATACCACCTCACACAGTCAAAATGGCTTTTGTTAAATATTCAAAATATAACATATTCTGGTGCGGCTATGGAGAAAAAGAAACACATACACAGTTAATGAGAATGTAAATTAGTTCAGCCACTGGGGAGAGCAGTTTGGAGATTTCGCGAAGCATTACAAGTTGAACTACCATTTGACCCAGCAGTTCCATTGCTGAGGATATATCTAAAGGAAAATAAATCACTCTACCAAAAAGACACGTACATCTGTGAATACTGTGAATAATGTTCATCTCAACACTATTCACAATAGCAAAGACATGGATGGAATCAACTCAGGTTCCCATCAACACTCAGTTGGATAAGGAAAAAGTAGTACATATACACCATGGAATACTATGCAACCATAAAATAGAACAAAATCATTTCATTTGCAGCAACATGGATGGAGCCAGAAGCCATAATCCTAAGTGAACTAATGGAGAAACAGAAAACCAAATACCACCTGTTCTCACTTATAAGTTGGAACTAAATATTGGGTAAACATGGACACAAAGATGCAAACAACAGACACTGGGAATACAAGAGGGAAGTGAAAGAGAAGGGAGCATGGGGTGCAACTACCTATTGAGTATTATGCTTACCACCTGGCTAATGGATTCATTCATCTTCCAAAACTCATGCATTAAACCTCTGTAACATACATGCTCAAGACCCCTCTGATTTTAAAATAAAAGTTGGAAAAAAGTTATCATTGTATGAATGACAGACTTTTCTTTAGGAAACTAGCAATAATAATTTTAAGTAACTTACTTAACTTTGTGTAGGGATTGGCATTAATAAAACTGACTGTCACATTTCTTTGGATATATATTTATATTAGGCACTATAGAAGGTATTTCCATATTTGGAAAACTAAAGCTAAACTAAACTAAAATTAACTAAAAGATTATTTTATGCACTAACACTAAAGTGATAAAACATTTACATTACACTTTTGAAGCCAGAGAAGTTCTCCTTCAAAGTGATTAGAAGCAGGTATGAATTATATCATGCACTCACATACTTTTGTCTAAGCACAATGAATTTGTAGCCTTTTGGATCCATGCAAAATGGCTCATTTTGCATTACTATATTGATTGTGAATTTGGACCATTCCATAGTAATATCACAACTTAATCCACAGTATAATGTCTTGCCATTTCTGCCAATGCTTTTAGTTGAATAAACTAAGAGTAATAAAAATTCACTTAAGAATTGATAGAAAAACCTAAAGATTCTACCAAACTTTTAGAACTGATAAATGAATTTAGTAAAGTTGTAGGATACATAGTTAATATACAAAAACCAGAAGAGTTTCTATACACAACAAACTCATTGAAAAATAAATCAAGAGGTCAATCCCATTTACAATAGCTACAAAAATATAAAAATACCTAGAAACAAATTTAGCCAAGGAGGTGAACAACCTCTACAAGGAAAACTACAAAACACTGATGAAAGGAATTGAAGAGGACACAAACAAATGTAAAGACAGCCCATGCTCATAGGTCAAAATAACTAATATTGTTAAAATGACAATACTACCTAAAACAAGCCACAGATTCAATGCAATCCTTACCAAAATACCAATGACATTCTCCACATAAATAAAAATAAAATCTTGAAATTTGTATGGAACTACAATAGACCCCAAATAGCCAAGGCAATCCTGAGCAAGAAGAATATAGCTGGAGGTATCCCAATACCAAACCTCAAAATATACTACAAAGCTGTTGTATCCCAAACAGCATTGTACTGTCATAAAAACAGATACACAGACCAAAAGAACAGAATAGAGAACCAATAAATTAATCCACGTATCTATAGCCAACTGATTTTTGACAAAGATGCCAAGAATACTCATTGAGGAAATCACAGTCTCTTTAAGAAATGATACTGGGAAAATAAAATATCTTTATGCAGGAGAATTAAACTAGACCCCCACTTTTTACCCTATACAAAAATCAACTCAAAATAGATCCAAGGCCTAAATGTAATACCTGAAATAATAAATCTGCTACAAGAAAATATAGTAGAAATGCTTCAGGACATTGGTCTGGGAAAATATTCTGTAAATAAGACCTCAGTTATTTCCTCACTGCATTTTCCTTTTCTCTCATCTTTTAAATACTAATTTACTCACAACATTTACTTTATCCTTTACTTTAACTTCTCTCTTGTCTTAGTTTATCCAGCGATTTCATTAAGTGGAAGTGAGCAGAAGTACATCTTAACTTCAAACAGAAACAGTATAGTCTTCTTGCCTTGTAGCTACATCTTGTAGAGAAGGCCAAAATAATGTTACACATATCAACATTTGATATTACTAAACTTTAAAATGGCAGATTTAATACTGATAGAAAATATGTTTTGTAATTTTTTTCTACGTTGCAAAAATGGAAAACTACTTATATTTTATTTTTAAAGTTATCTAATGGTAATCTTATGTCTATAATGCACAGGAATTCTAGGTCTGATGACTCGTATATGAAAAATTTATTGTTTAATTTTTAAAATGGTCTACTATCTTATTTGTTCTGCTTTATAATATTTGCGAGTTGCTTTTGAACTACTTTTTGAAATTTCAGTTTTTTCTCTATGATGTACAGAGAATAATCTAATATTATTACTTGACTGTTTTTTGAAAATGAAGACATACAGGCTCTTTGAGTGCTGATCCAAATTCAACGGCATGCAAGTAATCAGAAAAATCAGTGTATATGGTCATTTATATAATCTCACAGTTGAGAAGGATCCTAGCCATGTAAATACATTTTTAAAGCATTGTACTCTATTAAACACTTATGTAATCATATTTCTCCTTTTTTAGATGTCAAAACTAAGATTCAGGGAGACTAACAAACTCCTATGAATCATTCTGACAGTGGAATTGATAGATTCAACACCCAGCTGTACTGAATGCTTTATTTAGTAGCTTTTGAAATTTACTTCTGCTGCGAACAAAAACTCCGTAAAATAAATATAAGTATTTAAAAATTATATCTATCACTATGGAAACCTAAGTTAGTATCCTAATCAGTAGTTCTCATTTTTATATCCCTCAATAATTGAACTCCATAAAAATTTAAGCTGTGTTCAGTTCTGTTCCTGTTTTTTGATGGCTGCGTGGTGCACATAAACAACTTCTAGAGATAAACAATTATGGAATGATCCTATTTTACTGTGAAATGTTTGATGCATTTGCCTATCTTTCAGAGATTTCAGTATGGTTTAGATTTAGAAAGATATGTCAGCATTTTAAACTTAATTATAGCTATAACAAATAGAATGCCTTGAGAAACTATGCTAAATCTTTATAATGTCCATTAGCCTGTAACCACTTGGATTTTACTGGAATGTTTGAGACTTCCTTTCAATCTGTCCTTAAGTGGAAAGTATCTTGAAATGATTCCATCTCATAAATTCATAATTAATTAAATTCACTACTAAGATTTAGTACATATAATTCATTTGTATAGCCATCTGCTGTGTTTGCATAAACATGGCACAGGATTTGTAACTTACTGAAAGTAATGTACAGGATTTACCAAAAAAAGCTGCTCCTCTGGGGGCTTGCACAATGTTCAGGTAGTGTTTGCATTTCCGTGATCACATTGGTGATTTAATTCCAGGCTGTAACCAATCTAGGAATTTGAGTATGATAGACCTTTTATCTATCTATCTATCTATCTATCTATCTATCTATCTATCTTGCTTCACATCTGTTGGACCTGAGTCACAACTTCAATTTTCACTTGCTGATGCAACTTATTCCTGTTCTCGGGTCATGTTGTATGTTTGCAGAGGGCGGCTACTTGTTACTGTCAATTCAGTTTTAGATATATTAAAATTGAGATGTCTTTTTGCTGTCTATGTGGTGGTTTCAGGTACACATTTGATCAAATAACTATAAGGCTATGGGGGAGGTATATTTGATGAAAATATACATTTGATAAATTTGGTAGATGGTATTTAAATCATGGGATTATTGGAAGAATACATTTAGAGAAACTAAGGAATCTCCCTTTAAGTATTAATACTTAGAGATAGTATATAAGGTAGGAACAAGCAGAGGAGAATGAGAAGGTGTGTTCAATATATAGGAAGAAAATGAAGTGACTGAATTCCTAGAAGCCAAGTGAAGCGGATGTACAATTGGTTTTCATGCTGCTGACAGGTCAAGTAATGCAAACTCAAATTGACCTTCGGGTTTCACAATGTCAATAATATTAGTAATATTTAAAAGAGTAGTTTTGTGATGGGAAGGCAAATTTCTAGTTGGAATGGGCTTAGTGGGAATGGGAGGGGAAAGTTACAGAAAATGAATATATATATGATGTATGCATATATATGAGATATATGCATATATATGATGTATGCATATATATATGATATATGCATATATATGATGTATGCATATATATGATATATGCATATATAAGACGTATGCATATATATGATATATGCATATATAAGACGCATGCATATACATGATATATGCATATATAAGACGCATGCATATACATGATATATGCATATATAAGACGTATGCATATACATGATGTATGCATATATAAGACGTATGCATATACATGATGTATGCATATATAAGATGTATGCATATACATGATGTATGCATATATAAGATGTATGCATATACATGATGTATGCATATATAAGATGTATGCATATACATGATATATGCATATATAAGATGTATGCATATATATGATATATGCATATATATGATGTATGCATATATATATGATATATGCATATATATGATGTATGCATATATATATGATATATGCATATATGATGTATGCATATATATGGTATATGCATATATATGATGTATGCATATATATATATATATATATCTTTTAGGGAGATTGCTATAAGAGTAAGAGCAATAGGTAGTACCAAAGGCTGAGGTAGGAATTGAGAGAGGGTTTCTTATTAAGGTGAGGAAATACATATCATGTGATTGAACAAGTATATGGGGAAAATTAGAGGTGCAGAATGGGGGCTGGAGGAGGATTTTTTGGTGCGTTGTTCTTAATTAGGCAAAAAAGAATGAAACCCGGTATAGGAGGGGAGTGGTTGCATTAGGCAGCATTACATACGGTCCTTCCACAGAAAAAGAAGGTAACTTGACGTATACTTTAATAAATGCATGGATGTGTATGAATGCATGCATGGAAAGTTTTAAAAAACCTTCTCTGATTCAATTTTTTCTTTTAAAATTTGAAATAAGTTCAAATCTGAGAAGGAGAAGGAAATGACAGTTGTGAAGAAATAAAGAGAAAGAAAAGGTATGAAGTAGTCATTTAGAAAAGTAGAAGAATGAAATAGGGAAATATGAGTTTTTCAGGAAGTATTAAGGATTACTTGACCTTACTGATCTACATTAAAGATATGACAGCACTGTCTTCTTTTTTTTTCCCCTCAGGTGCATTCAGTTATGGGGATACTCACCTGAAGTTAATTTACTTTGAATTTAACCAGTGCAATGTTTTAATCAAGAAAATATGCCAACAAAAGGGAGACAGGCAAAGATGATGATGTACCCATATGACTAAAATAACTGGTTAAGAGGAAAGTAAGACCATGAGGAGTTTAAGGTGATAAGTGTACTCCAGGTTCTAGTGGAGCCAAAGATTTTTTAGAGTATGCAAATACAGTGAGCAAACTGAAAAACGGGAAGTGGTAGTTGGGTAGTTGAAGGTACAAAAATAAGATTAAGAGTTTGCAGTTATTGTTAATAAGTATAGCTAAAAGAAGGAAAAGGACACAATATTTGGAGGATGGAATATACAGAAAGGGAGGTTCAATAACTACAGTTTTACAGTACTGTAAGAATTGTCATGATTTCAGTAATGCAGAAGAGGGTGACGATCCTGGAGATAACATGTTTAAAAATGTGCCGAGGAGCCTGAGGAGGCAACAAGAAGGTGGAGTAGATGGAAGAGCCTTAAGACATGAGACTGAATTTTAAGTACATGTCACTTATTTTCTTTGCTTATTGCTACTCTTCTTTTAGCAGGAAATGAATTGCATGAGGACACAGACTTTTGTGATTTTTTTAAAAACTAATGTCTCTCCAGTACTGGAAAAGGAATATACTGTTATATACTTGTAAAATATTAAATCATTACAGAAAGAAAAATTTAAAAGACAGAAATATCTCAAAAGCTGTGTGTGGGGGGGTGTGTCTGCGTGTGTGTGTGTGTGTGTGTGTGTGTAAGAGACAGAAAGAGAGAGAGATGGTTAATTTCGGATATTTTATGCATTTGATCAAAGTTCAATGGTGACCCTAACGAAACAGGGAATAATTCTACTAATAACAGTGAATTGTAAAACTTTCTGATTCCAAGCAGATGGAGGCTGAACAAAAAGGAAAGAGGCCGGGCATGGTGGCTCACGCCTGTAATCCCAGCACTTTGGGAGGCCGAGGCAGGCGGATCACGAGGTCAGGAGATCGAGACCATCCTGGCTAATACGGTGAAACCCCATCTCTACTAAAAATACAAAAAATTAGCTGGTCGTGGTGGTGGGTGCCTGTAGTCCCAGCTACTCTGGAGGCTGAGGCAGGAGACTGGTGTAAACCCGGGAGGTGGAGCTTGCAGTGAGCCGAGATCGCACCACTGCACGCCAGCCTGGGCGACAGAGTGAGACTCCGCCATAAAAAAAATAAAATAATAAAAAAAAAGAAAGAAAAGAGGAGCTTTCTGAGAAGATGTGACTCATGAACAGAATTTCTGGAATATGGTTATGTGCTGTCAAGTAAAAGTAAAGGGACAGGAGGGATGACCATTAATCCAGTAAAAGGAAATTTCTGGAGCAAGAGATATGTGAGAACAGGCATGAAACATTTTATAATTCTGAAAATATATTGTGTTATTATTTTATAATAATAGTCATTGAAAAAATAAACTGATAAGATAAAAGATAACAGTTACAATCTACTTGTTCAGAGATCATTGCTATCATTTTTTATATCTACACATATACATAAACGGGTTTGTAAAATGTCTGTAGTACTAGGCCAGCAGAAAGTTTTTCATGACTTGCTTTCTATTTTAATACATAACAATGTGCCTCATTATTTTTTGATACAAGCATAGTAGTGATGAGGGATTTGGTTGTGAAACCTATGATAATATACTCAAATATTTTATTCTTCATTTTATTTTAGGTAATTATGTTAGTCAGGGTTGTCCAAAGAAACAAAACCAATAGGGTTTATATGTGTCTACGTATGTATAACTCTTTGTCTCTCTCTCTGTCTTTCTCTCTTTATCTGTATCTCGACCTCTCTCTCTCTATATATGTATAGATATAGATATAGATAGATATATCTAGAGAGAGAGAGAAAGGAATTTTAAAATATCAATTATTATCAATCGTATAAGAAAGTATTTTCAGATATTGAGCCAATATCTTAAAATCATTTTCTCTCTCTCTATATAAAACTATATATACATAATGCATAATACTATATATATAGAAATCCACATCTCTCTCTCTCTCTCTCTCTATATATATATACACATACACACACATATATAGGTAGATAGGTAGATATACATGATATATAATGTTTCATCATGTTTTTCTATATATTAAGTTTCTGGAAAAATTTTATATGTTAAATATGAAAAATATTGCCATCCAAAAATGCTGCATCAATTTAAACTCCAGTCGTCCTTGAAAGTACAAGATACATTTAAAGATTTTCCAGTTATTCTCTGTATTACTAACCAGAGACTATATTCATTCATTTTCTCACTGTTCAATCCAATACATATTTATTGAGTGCCTTCTATTCTTCAAGCATTGGGGAGGTAGGTAGTCATATAATTAAGTCATTGTCTTTAAGGATCTTAAATCTATTGGGAGAAATTTATAAAATCATATAATTATAAATGATGTGGAAAATGCTATCATAGATGTTTGCGCATGATATTATGGCAGCATGCAGTAAGTGACCTCACATTTCTTAGAGTTTGGGAGGGAGAGGTATTGAAGTTGAGACTCAAAAATGAGAAGAGAGCCTGTAAAGTGAAAGGGATAGCATTTCAAAATTAAGACCATGTAAGGGCAGAGACTCAGGCACTAGGAATAATATTGTGTCCCTAGGGACTGTATACATAGTTTCATGTTGTTAGACCATAAAGTGTAAAGTCAATCATGACAGAAAATGGAGCTGCAGAGTTCAGCAAGGGTCAGATCTTGGGTGACCTTGAAAGCTATTTTAATGAGCTTGCAATTTATGTGCTAGATGATAGGGAAATTTTACAAGGTTTTAAGCAGGACATGGAATGATCCTATTTAAATTGAGGATGCATTGTGTGGAAAGTAGGTTTGAGTAGTGCAAGAGTGGTGACAGAGTAAACAGAGTGAGAAATAAGGTTGAGATGGTAGTCAATGGCCATACAAATGGAAACCATCTTTAAATAAGGAATTTCAATGTTATTTTATCTGAAATGAATTCTTCCAAGCATAGGATTCATATAACCAAATGGAAATTTTAGAGAGATCACTCTTAAAATGATATGAAGGATGAACAGGAATAGTTACCAATTTGATATAATGCTAGTTAATCATTTTTTGCCAGGCAAAGATTGCTGTCCATAAATATCAAAGACATCCTGTTAGTAAGAAAAAGAAAAGCAACTCAGATTAAAAGAACACAGATTGGTTTCTTGTAGTTTCCACATTTTCTACAATCAGCCTATATTCCCTTTTCAATGTAGCAAGTTGTGGCAAATTTCCAGAAATATTTACCTCTTTGAGGTTCTGAGATACTTAGGAGCTGGAACAAAAATCATTAGTGAAAGAGTACAATTTTAACTTTCATATTGATGAAGACGAAGTATCTGGGGAAGGTGGTTTTTTATCTAGGTGACTGCATTAGAGGAAGAAATACTAGGATACACAATGGATGAGTACCAATTTGCTTTATCCCCCCCTGCTCCTGAGCTACATCACTTCCCAGGAAGATCAAGAAGCAAAGGGAGACAGCAGAGTCATTTCTAGCTTTTATTTTTTACTTTTGACCCATTGGACTTAACCACAAGTCAATAATTGGCCAGTAGTGTCGTAGCTATGGTTACCACCTATTAGAATGATATGGCTCCAACCACATGAGGCCATTCTCAAAGGGCCAATGATTGCTCTTTTAGGTGTCTTCCTTAGACAGCTTCCTTAGGTCAGCAGAGTACATTAAGTTTATACCCTAAGAAAGCTCTGAAATGGTTCAGATTTGTCTTTTAGTTGTTTCTTTCAGGATTACTCTATTCACAAGGCTGAAAGTTTGTTTTTTATTCCGTTTCCTATCACAAGTTTTGTTCAGGCACATTGTCCAATGCAATCTATTAGATGTTCTCTAATGAAATGAAACAAAGAAACTCTAATATCAAAGTACTCATCACTTCAGTAATAGAATATCAGCCACAGTGAGATTCCCAAAATTTTAATAAAATATTATTCTATTATTGCATTCCAAAGACAAATGGAACGTGAAAGATTTGAATTCTCTTGAAAAATTAAATCCAGAAACAAAGTCTGAAACATTTCAATTTTAGAGTCAAACTCTATGGCGTTTAATTAAAAGTCTAGAGTCTAAAATAATTAATTTTTTTCCAGAGTCCATTCTCTCTACTTCTTTTTTTACTTTTTTTTTTTTTCTTTTTTTTTTTGAAGACGGAGTCTCACACTCTCATCCAGGCTGGAGTGCAGTGGCCCGATCTGGGCTCACCATAAGCTCCGCCTCCCGGGTTCACACCATTCTCCTGCCTCAGCCTCCCGAGTAGCTGGGACTACAGGCGCCCGCCACCACGCCTGGCTAATTTTTTGGATTTTTGTAGAGACGGGGTTTCACCATGTTAGCCAGGATGGTCTCCATCTCCTGACCTCGTGATCCACCCGTCTCGGCCTCCCAAAGTGCTGGGATTACAGGCGTGAGCCACCGCGCCCGGCCCTCTTTTTACTTTTTATTTTGGACAAACTGAACAAGAGTGTTATCAATGCCAGGGTGGGGTTGGGATTTTTTAGAAACTATTTTCTGAGGTGTCTTCCATTGCAATGCATGTGGTAATTTCAGGGTCTCAAAAATGGTATTAGTTCAGCATCAATTTTTTTTATTTTGAAAGAATATAAAGAGTTAGTATGTGCAAGAATATCCAAGCACTGAGCCTATGCTTCCCAAATTAGAAAAAAAAAAAAAAAGAAAAACAAAAAAACACATATTCTAAGTTCCCAGGCTAAAAATCCCAAGCACAATTACATGATTATTTTCCCGAAGCTATAGTTATGTTTTTTAAACATGTGCGTGTGCACATGTGTGCGCATACACACACACACAGAGACACACATACACACCATGGTACAAAATCAGCGGTACCTAAATTAAGGAGAAAAAGTGGAGGAAACTTTTTCTTTTTACCTTATTAGAATGCTAGTTGGCCTATGCCAGTTGCCTGAAATTTATGACCTGCAAAACTAAACTTATTTGGGATCTATACATTCTTAGAGGGTAAAAAATCCACATGGCTACTCTCAGTGTAAAAATTGAGACATTTGTCACAAAGTTCAGAAGTTTGGGGTGACTGTACTTTTGGTAGTTTCCTTCATACTCATTATTTTCAATAATCTCTGTCTTCCCCTACCAATAAATTGTGTGTAGGCCCAAAATGTAAAAAAAGAAAAAAGAAAAAGAATAAAAAAGCCTCCTTTTTTTTTTTTTAACTATAAAAGGCATTCTAGGGTCCTATGTTGTAGGGTTTCTACTAAATCTTGTCATCTAGGCTTGAGAAACCTGCCTTCTTAGAGAGGATCTTCTTCTTATGTAATTAATCCCTCCAGAGCCAGACTTGGTCCTTGTGGTACTAGGTGGCTCTTGAGCATGTGTTCAAGTCACAGGAATTCAAGCTCAGTAAGCTCTTCTGCAGTTGCCTGTTTGGACCAGAATGCTAATTGAATTTAAGATAGGGGGTCGGGAGGTGCGATATCCTAAGTGATCCTCTGTAGGGCTTTGCAGTGCAGATAGATCAACTCCTCCCAGTTTAATTCAGAAAATATAATTCTATAATGTCTCAAAGGCTTCTAAATGAGATGACTCTCTTCTACTTATAATAAAACCTTTGCTTCTGATTAATCTGTTTACTAATACTTCCATGAATCTATTCAAATCTGCTGCCAGCTGCTCACATTTGCTGAGCAAATGGATGCTTTAAGTTCAAGATATAACATCTGGAGTCCTAAAGTCCTTTTGCACTAGTTAAGCCTTCATCTTTGCTGAAGTCTCTGAAGCTACGCAGTCTGAACTTTGAGGTTGCCCGTATTATGGACTTACATATCCTTAAAAATTATTCATTGTTTATTTAAAATTCAAATTTAAGTGAACATCTTGTATTTTTTATTGCTCACTCCAGCAAGCCTACAACACTTGTTTGCTTATGTTTGCATATCCATGTCTTTTCCATGTCTGTTGAGACCAAAGAAGTCCCTACCTTTGGTTTCAATCTCAGTTTTTATTTAATCCTGGGGCAGCTCAAACATCATTTGCCTGATGCTGTTTACAGCTACACCTGCAATCCATTCTCTTTAAAAAAAAAAAAAAGTCACCTTGGACAAAATTCCCAGAAACTGACATGACCTGCTAATGTTAAAGTACCAAGTGCCCTGAGGCCCCAAGATTCCTTTTTTTTTGCCTTGGTTATAGCAGTTAGATGATTGAATGCAAAATTCTACACACCACTTTTAAAGAATTTGCTCCACAAAATGTCAGCTATGTCCCCCAAAAGTTTTTGCCTTTGAACTAGACTTTAGTGTGTTAAGGGCATTTTTTTTTTTTTTTTTGCACAAAATTGCAGCTCACCCAGTGCCCATGGAGGAAGCCACCTGCCACTGTATAATTTATCAGACAGAGGCTTGTCATGGGGAGCACATGCTTTCTGTAGGGAAGCACGTCAGAGCTTAGTATACCCCTGTTCATTCTTCCCAAATTGACCTATCAAAGAAGTGAGAAAAAAGCCAGAAAGATAAAAGGAACTAACTCCATTGAAGTCTCTATACACTGAAAAAGAAGCACTGCTACTTAATTATTATCAAGGAGTAAACGTTGAAGAAACACAGTAACAACAACAACAACATAATAAACAATACAGAGGGTGCATATTTTTGGGGGTAGCGGAAAGAGCAAAGTTACAGAGAGAATACCTGACTCAGCAGCCAGTGTACGGTATGGGGAGAATGTTAAGCCAGGCAACCTAACTTTCAATCCAGGATTTTCTTCATAAACTAGGTGATCTTGTGAAAGCTACATAACATCTCTGTGCCACATCTTTTTTATATTCAAAGAAACAGAAACATAGTCATGTATATTAAATGAAATAATAAGAGTAAAATATTTAGACCAGTTTCTAGTGCTTCAGCACCCATTTTATAATTAAACTCTCATAAATAACACATTTTGCCAAGTACTTTTATTCAGCCACATATTCAGTCGTTCATTCATTTGAGCTTGAATTAATTAATTAATTAATTAATTTTTTCAGACTGAGCCTTGCTCTGTTGCCCAGGCTGGAGTGGCTGCAATGCAGTGGTGCGATCTCTGCTCACTGCAACCTCTGCCTCCCGGGTTCAAGTGATTCTAGTGCCTCGGCTTGCGCAGTAGCTGGGATTACAGCTATGCACGACGATGCCCGGGTATTTTTTGTATTTCAGTAGAGATGGGGTTTCACTGTGTTGGCCAGGCTGGTCTCAAACTCCTAACCTCAAGTGATCTCCCCACCTCAGCCTCCTAAAGGGCTGGGATTACAGGTGTGAGCCACTGCGCCTGGCCAAATTCATTCAATTTTGCTGTGGCTATATGTGATTACTCACTTGTCCTCCTCCCTTTTGTCTTTTATCCTGAAGACAAAGAAAGGGTTAGAGCAAGTTTTCTCTGGTACCACTAAGTGGGGGAAAAAAATGGGTGAGCTATATGCCTCAAGAAATCTGGATGTGGAGAAGACAGAAACTTTCTGGGATCCTAAAGAGAGTTAGACTCATTAGTTACCTTACTAAGTAAAAGAGAAGATGAACAGATGTCTGCCTATTTGGGAAACTTATTAAGATGTGTTAGTGAGAGTTACTCACAGTACAAGATGGCATAGCGTTCAGTATATGTTTAATTAAATTGCTCTCTGGAAGCTCCATGTGTCTACTCCCATCTCTCAAACTAGTTGTGGTGCTAGAGATATATTAGTGTCTTAGCAGATTTAGATAGAACATTTTTGATAGCTTCTAATAGCTTTAAATAGCTAAGAAAATAGAATGTTTCTTCATTATCCCTGTCCCAAATAAGTTGTCAGAGAATATTACCTAGGTTGGTCAGCTTGCTGGCTCATATAGTGGGCTTCTACTCCCTAATGTGAATGCACTCAGCCACGGTATATTCTACCTGCTGTTCTGTTTCTTAACCTCGCTACTTTCTACTTTATCCATAATTACCTCTTCAGTTTGTTATTTCTAACTAAACGGAGATCTAAACAGCGTTGTGGCAATAATGGAGATAACCTGTCCAGTAAAATTAAGTAAAAAATAGTTACAGAGGTTGACCATCAAATTTATGTAGCCCAATATTATCTTTTTAATACTTTTTGTTGTAAAATAAAGCACATATATGGGCAAGCCATAATAAACAAATGTTTAGCTTAATGAGTTATTATAAGGCAAACCCCCTTATAATTTGTTTTTATCTAGATAAAGAAATACGACTTTGCTACCCACCCCAGAAGTTCCTCATTTGTCCCACATAATGGTACCTCAAGCTACAATCAAGCACTAGAAATTCCCATGGCGTCCAAGTCAGTCATTGTTGCCAGGCCTCCTCAATAATTTATACAAATAACCTCCAATTTATATTGAGGGCTAGTTGTTTTTTTTTTTTTTTTTGAAATGGAGTCTTGCTCTGTTGCCCAGGCTGGAATCCAGTGGTGTGATCTCGGCTCACTGCAAGCTCCGCCTCCTGGGTTTTCGCCATTCTCCTGCCTCAGCCTCCCAAGCAGCTGGGATTTCAGGCGCCCACCACCACGCCCGACTAATTTTTTGTATTTTTAGTACAGACGGGGTTTCACCGTGTTAGCCAGGATGATCTCGATCTCCTGGACTTGTGATCCACCCACATTGGCCTCCCAAAGTGCTGGGATTACAAGTGTGAGCCACCGTGCCCTGCCCTAGGTTTTTAAATTTAACCTTTTGTATTAAACCTCTATGTATTTTTCCACTCTAAAAATTCCCATTCTAAGGACATGATAGATGAGTGAATTAAACTATTTTCTTACATTTTAAAATGTAATGATAAACTATAAATATTAAACATTAATGTTAAAATAAAATTAACATAAATTTAATAATTCAACATTTATTAAATTTATTTAATACTTATTAAATTTATCCCATATCATGCACACATAGAATTTTAAGCATCTGTTCTGTTTAAGAAACATTAAATCTCCCTGGCTCTTAATATTAATTGTCTGTTGAAATTACCGGAAAGTTACATTTTGTTAAGTAAGTCATTCAATATTGTAATTGGTCTATCTTTTTATGTATTCATTTATCCAAAGTTTTTCTCTTCATTTTTTTTGTTTTTTACATTTGAATCATATTCCCAAACATATGAAGAAATACGTATGTATATACATACTGTGTGAGTGATGTAAGATGGCCAGCTGTCTTGGTTATCTGGTACTCAGGAATTTTACTAGTAAAACAAAGATAGCCTTGGGAAAAGTAAGATGACTGGTCATCCCAGCGGACTGAGTATATTTTATTCAGTGGGATAAGTATATTGTATTTGGGGTGATTATACTGTATTTGTCTCTGATATAAATATATATTACGTATTATCACTTTTAAAATGCACTCATAGTAACTATATGAGATGAATTTTATTATTATCTTCATAATCTAAATAAGAAAGAGCATTTGCTACATGTCCTACTCTGTACAATTAATCTCTGCTAATGCTTGAATTTGAGCCTAGCTTTATCTAATTTTAGAGGCTGAGATCTCTAAATTGTACAGGAATAGACAAACTCCAACTAGATAAAATGATTGCTCATTAAAAGAAACCTAATGAAAAATTGCCCAGCAGAAAACAGATTTTCCTGTGGTTTGAGTATTCTTATGATTTGTGCAGATATTACCAATTATTTATTTATAATTGTCTCATTTATACAAAAATGAGAAATATAAAATATAAAATTTTATGAAGTCTGTTCAAAATTAAAGTACTTTTGTCAGAATGGGTCTACCTTTCTCTGAAACCAGTATGTATCTTCTTAAACTCCTGCAATCATGTTAATATTCCATTAAAAAGCTTAAGTATAATTGAAAAAGAAATTAATATCTGGATTTCATCTTGAAAGTTACTTGGTCTCTTAAGGTTAAAAAATATATATTCTCATATATTTCTATCCAAAATACTATTTAGAACCAGGCTGCAATAAAATGAGTTGATTAAAAATTATATGTCACAAATTGAACAATTTAGACTATCACTAAATTAGCTGTACATATTATGTACACATAACAGCCTGAAACTGAAAAGTAGAATGCAATAATAATAAAATTGTTACATTTCATATTACACCTTAATTATAAGAAATTTTCTTAAGTGGTTAATAATTTAGAGAAATGTTGCATATCATTAATATTTTAAATATACTATAAATGTATTTTGTATTTGGCACAAAATAACACACAATGAATTCAATAACCATAGACAATATGTAAATATTTGAATTATACTTTTTAAACGACTTAAAATTCAAAGCATTCATGCATATTTGTTTATATTTCTTTGAAGAAAATATTTCCAATGTTTATACATCTGTCTAATATGTGTGTGTATGTGTATATATATATATAATTATTATTTTAAAATCAGGAACGTAGCCTCTATGCCCAGACAGCGTGTGTTGGAATCCCAGTTTGGCCACTTGTGAAATATGTAGCCATGGATAAGTTTCTTAACTTCTCGGTGTCTTGGATTGCTTGTTCTATTGTACCTACTCCTTCAAGAGGTTGATTAAGTGAGTTAATATCTGCAAGTCACTTAGATCTGTGGCTCACATAATGAGCTTACTTACATGTCATTTGATATATAGTGTTTGATTTTTAAATGAACTGATAGATTATACCATGACATTGTACTATTCTAAATACAGGCTTTATATTAGTATTATTGTTAGCATACTTTGAAACATCTCCAGTATATTGTTGGTGAAATTAGAACTTAAGTAATAAATGGGTTTGTATTTCTTTAGTAAGGCTGACCATCAATATTCACTTTCTTACATGCAAATTGAAACAGAAGTTGCTATTTCTCCCTGTTAAGTGTATAGCTGACACATTCCACACACTTGGGGAAGGAACTGTTACTAAGCATGTCCCAGAGGCACAGCAGTCAGCAAAAAGGTTCTTAGTCCTGTTAGCCTGAGGAATGTATGTCTCTAACAGATTGCCAGGAAAGATTAACTGCTGAGGGTAGAACAGCTGCTGGTTCAAACAATTTTGATCTTTTTATATCTTGTGTTCATTCTGTTTCCAGGTGGAATTGGCCCACTTGTTAAGGAAAGCCGCAGGTAGTCCAGCTGCTGGTTCAAAAAGTCTGGTCTTCTATATGTTTTGTTCATTGTGTTTTGACGTGGAATTGACCCAGTTGTTTTCGGAAAGCCCCCAAGGGAAACTTTTTACAAAACAGTTTTATAACCTTTTCAAGGAGACAAATATACCTCCCATTTTTACTTCTTTTGGCTAGTAAAATAGGCCATTCAGGAAACCCCATTGTAAGACTTCTGTCTTAGAATGCATTGAAAAGAGTGGTACAGAGTTCAATAATTTAATTAGGGAATGAATAAAGACTTCAATGTTCTACTTTTTTTTTTTTCCAATGGGACATTTGGTCATTACAGTGGTGAGTCCTGTCTTTGTTTGTGTGTAGGAAGAAATTGGTATTTGTAAAACACTGAAAGGAAATTGTTTTGCTGAAGCATGTCTTAGAGAAAAATAGTTCTTACTACAAGAATGTTCTATACTCATAGTACAGTAGAATGGCTTTGGGATTGTGTATGTTAGTCTTTTAAACATTTTAAATCATCACAAATGTATATTTTATGCATGTATATATGTATATTTTTTCAATAATAATGTCCAGATGCTACATATAGCTGCATGTTATTAAGGTGAAAATCCATCTGCTCCTCTGAGTTTTAGATTATAGATATTTTCCAATTCAAATCTGAATTTCATGACTCACCTCCAGTGAATAAAAACCACATGCAAAATTATTGTCATAATGACTAGCAAAATAACTTTCTAGCATATTTATTATTCTTTCTGGAAAATTACTGCATTATAATACATCTGTATACAAATATCTTACCTATATTAAAATCTTCAGTTGACTCTAATATCATTTATATATTTTTGGCATGTCTGGTACCATTGTATTTCTCAAATAACAGATCGTGTCTGAATACTGTGATAAGAAATATACAACAAAAGGCTAATATCTTTTCGTTATTTTTAGAGACAGGGTTTTGCCTGACGCCCAAGTTGGAGTGCAGTGGCGTGATCTTGGCTCACTGCAACTTCTGCCTTCCAGGTTCAAGCAATTCTCATGCTTCAGCAGCCCGAGTAGCTGGGATTTCATGTGTGCACCACCATAACTTATTAATTTTTTGTATTTTTAGTGGAGACAGGGTTTCACCATGTTGGCCAGGCTGGTCTCAAACTCCTGGCCTCATGTGATCTGCCCCCTACAGCCTCCCAAAGTGCTGGAATTACAGGCATGAGCCACTGTCCCTTGCGTAAGGCTAATATCTGAGTTAATATTAATAGTGTAACATAGTGTGCATGTAGCTTATTAACTCATTTAGTTTCAAAATAAAAGTTATAATTTAATTAGTGGTTAGATAAATGACTCATCATAAATGCAGAGAAAAAAGATGATGACATATGTTTTTCCCCATGACTGTTTTGAATACCAGTATATACCTAGCAAGGCACAGCTTCTGACATAGAGTGAATGCTCAGTAATTAATAAGGCAATTGATAAGCAAGTAAAATCATTTCTGATTCATTTCAGGTCTACTCCTTAATATAGGAATCGGTTACTGTATAGGTAAATAGCTACCTCTAAAGATACTATTAAACAAACATCTAGCTTCACAATTCTATGATTTCTGCTACGTCCCTTAAAAGAGTTAACCTAATTTTCTGGCAAATGAACTGGGGGTGGTAATTTATTTAAAAATATAAGCAAAGACATTCTAGAAATAACAAAGTAGTTGGTATTGGATGAATACTGCTGCAGAAAGCAATTGTAATCACTGTACAAAATATAAATGACTCTTCAAAGGTATTGAGAGATGACCAAAGCAAGCAAATATAAAAGAGAATCAAGTCTCGAAAGAAGAAAACCATAGACACAAAATTACTGTATTTCCTCAAAGTCACTCCTCAGTTGGTGTGACATTTGGCAGCTTAATCTAAGAGGTAGAATGTCCCAGCTTTATTGACTTGAGATGTCAGAAGAGAGAGGTTAGGGATGTTGGAGTGTCTGACTATTGAAGGGAGAATTCAGGAAAGACGGGAGTCCTAAAATGTGTGTGTAGCAACCTTCTTCAAATTATCCTTGACCCTGAAATTTATGTGTTTGGAATTCCTGCCTTTTACTGTCAGTCTAGGCACTATGACAACACCATAGACTGGGTGACTTAACAGAAATTCATTTCTCCTAGTTTTGATGGTGGCAAAGTCAGAGCTTAGGGTGCCAGCATGATTGGAACTGGTGAGGGCCCTATTTCTGGCTTGCAAATGGGCAGTTTCTTATTGTCATCATATGAATTTTTGGAGGACAGCAACATTCAGTTCACAGTCCTTCTAAGTGATAGCTGGAAAGGCAAGAGGACTAGATAAATGTATCACCTATGCTTATTGCAGTAGAAACAAATTTTGCTGTTTGACTTCTGTCAAGTTAAATGGACTTGATAAATACCTCAGGCACCACAGATCTGCATTACCCAATGTTAAAATCAAACCTCTACACATTCCTGGTGGTCATTTAGTAATTTACGTGCTTGCCAGGACAATAATCAAGCTTCCTTTGAAAATATAACAGAACCAAGGGCTCTAGAATGGGTTATCCATAATGTCCACGGTAAATAAAAAGTCACCAGGCATGTTCAGAACAAGAAAATGTGGTGTGTAGTTAAGAGAAAAAGCAATCAACAGGAACAGATCCAAATATGACACAAGTGTTAGAATTAGTAGACAAATAATTTAAAGCAGCTATCATAAATACACTCAGTGACTTAAAAGAAAAGACAGTCATAATGGCTAAATTGATGTCTCACTATGAAATGAAACTACCAGAAAATGTAAAACTGAAATTTTAGGAATGAAAAATAAAAACTACAGGATGGGTTGAGCAGTAAATTGGTAACGGCAGAATAAAACTGTCCTAATAAAGCTGGGACAGTATCAATGCATTTAAGGACAGAGCAATAGGATTTATCCAATATGAAGAAAAGAGAGAGAAGGAATTTTTAAAAATCAACTAAAAAACTTGAATGACTAGCAGAATAGTGTTAGGCAAACTAACGTGTGATATAATTTTATGACAACAGCTTATGCCTATCTATACTTTACATCATTTTATTTCCTATTTGTTTCGCTTTTAAATTTTAAAGATATCTATAATTATCTCACATAAAAACATGGTTTATTTTTTATTATTTTTATGTCTATACTACATAAGTGATGTTAACTTTGACAACCTAGAGTTTTTCTGGGGCTACCCACTTTTGTTGGTCTAGGAAATCACACAGTCTGGCTTCTCTATAATATTAAAATGGAAATCCAATGCAGAAAGTGTGTGCACCCCTAAAATTTTCAAACTCTGGGACACACTTCACTTTCTATGACTATTTGCTTCACAAACTTTCATGCATTAAGAAACCCAAATAAAATGATACTGTTATTACAGAACACCAGGGGAAATGAAGAGCCTTCTTTGTGGCTAGAGGTGTCTGGACTGAGCTGGTCCCTCACATCTCTCAGACTCGGACTGAGAAAATGGGTATCTTGGCTTTTCTTTAAATCATTTGTAGCTCCTTGATTGGCATGGTCTGCCTAATTGACTGCTACTGACCAGCTTTAGAATTTTGAATGTTCTAAAAGCTACTAATTTATTCAATCAATCAACTATTCCTTTGTTTATTATACAGATGTTACTAAGTTCCACTATGCTAGCACTGATTTTTTTATTCGTATTAATATCAGTGTATAAAATCCTCCTATGTGGAATTTTCATTGTGATGGTAGTTAATAGAAAAAAAGAAGTAAGTTACATAAAACAATAATTAGTGCTTTAGAAAATAATCAAACAAATAAGAAAGATTGGGAGTGTTGGGCATTAACATTTTCAATAGATTAGTCAAAGGAAGACTTCATTGAGGAGATATTACTTGAGTAAAGACTTGAAGAAGAGGATGCAAAAAGGGGGAAGATATGAGCATATGAAAGGAAAAATATTATTTGTAGAGAAAGAGCCAGTGTGAGACCCTGAGGTGTACAGGGGAAGATAAGGAGAGGAAGTCAGGAAGGGGTACAACTAATTAAGTTCCTGTTAGACATTTTAAAGTGTTTGGCTTTTACTCTTGACAAAAGTGGTCAGCCATTGGTGGGTTTGAACAGAAAGATGTTGTTTAAGTTGCATTTTGAAAAAGGACCAATATAACTGCTTGCTTAAGAATGGACCATGCAGGAGTTCAGAGTAGGTACAAGGCTATGTTAGGAGCCTGTTACAATAATACACAATGGACTTACCTTTCTTCTTATACGATGGCATTGAGATTGTTAAATTGTGTTTGCTTCTCTGGTTTATAACGCAACCAGTTTAGGTCACTTTCCAATTGTTTGTTCTATAGAAGGCCTCAGAACTGATTTATATATTAACTATCTTTCAAATGATTAGGATTTGTCACTTGACATAGGTTAGATGAAGGGACCAACTACTGTATCATTTTTTTTCTCTACTTTTGATATCACTTTCAGTGTCCTGGGGGAGACAGATTTCCTTTGATGTATGGTGAAGTTACCAGTTTTTCATATTCAAAGATGGTGAAGGCCTTCATTTTCCCTTACCAAAAGTTATGGCAGTTTCTTATAAGTTCAGGTTGGCCCCTTGTTTTGCAAATACAGAAGAATTTGGAAGTGCTCTTCAGGTGGAAGGGGAGCACAATTTTCAAGTATTTAGATTTCTTATCACTCAGCTCTTATAAGCTTATCCCAAAAATATGTGGATGCGTTTTATATTCATTTAATAATACAGAAGTTTTTGGCTTCTATTTGTGCCTTGACAAATGAATTGATGTTTGATGGTTAATTAATTTGTAGAATGGCAAATGTTCAATCACTTAAGCAAAACTGTGTGAACAAAGCTCAGCAAAGCTACCAACACATCAGTCAAGAATGCTATAAACACACACACACACCACACACACACAGACACCCTACTCACACCAATGACCTCATCATTATGTATTCTAATGCAAAAGGGAAGTTGTCTTTCACAGTTTACATTTCTTCTGGGGTTACTGGCTTTTCCTGGGCTAAAAGTTATTAGCTATAGAATGAATTCAACTTTAAAATGCTTTTATGTCCTGTTCTCGGAGTGGTTAAGTATGTTCCTTTTATTATTACACAGATACAAGTTCAAATTAAAATTTGTACTTTACATATGTGTCAACTTGGAAAATACACTGAACTTTTCTAAACTTTAGTTTCCTAGCCTATAAAATGGAGATATTACAGTCTCTGTTTTATAGGCATGAAAGAAATTAAATAATATAATACATTTAAAGAGCTTAGCACACTTTCTATCATACAGGAGATATATCATCACCATTGTTATTATCATCAAAGTTCTTTATGTTAGGATTATAACTATTATTATGTGTAGAATTCTCACCACATAGGGAAAAGCAGCATATATATATATATCTCAATAAAGATGACTTAGCTGGAAATAAATATGTAAGTAGACAATAGAGGTAATTTTAAGTAGTTGTACAAAGAGAAACAAAAATATACCACATTAACTTCAAAGCAAAGTATGTATTTAAAGAGAGATTTCAAAATATTAGGCTATGCTTTCTCCAGCACGTATTTATACCCTTGGTTTCAAGACACCTAGTTGAACAAGGACCAAAAATATCTGTCCATATTCCATTTGTCAAAGAAATAGACAAAGCTTGCACATAACATAGAGGAAATTCACTCTCAGCTCTCAGGATGAGGAAGACGAAAAACATATATACATAAATATGTTTTTCATCTTTATACATTTATATGTATTTTGTCTTTCTCATTATATATGAGATATATATATTCTTACACTGTGCACAATGTGTATAATGTATACTTATACTATGTACAATATGTGCTATAAACATTTTCATAACAAAAATGTTCCTCTTCAGTTTATCAATAATATATTATGGATAATTATTGATAATTATTCAGTTTATCAATAATATATTATGGATAATTATTGGTAATTATTGATCAATAATTTATTATTGATAAACTGAAGAGGAACATTTCTGTTATGAAAATGTTTATAGCACACATTGGACACAGTTGTACACTTATTTCTTTGGCTTAAACGATTGTTTTAGAAAAGATCTAGTAGGATGAAAACTCAAAATATCTGAACTGTAGGTCATGTGTAAATTGTTAGATTGTGATGAAGTAAGGATGGACTACATGTATAGTGTTGATAGAATTTCTCAATTAAATAAAAGACTAAAATAACAGGTTTGTAAAATGTACTGCAGACTTTTTTTTATTGTAGAACTAATAGATGATCAACCAACTTAAAATTTGTAAACAAGAAATCTGTATTAACTACTATAAAGTTTAAAAATCGATTATATAACTTTATTTCTAAATTTCCCATATTTTCAATATTTGCAAGAATATTTACATGCATTTATAAGATTTTTAACCCCATTATTTTAATCTTTGTGATTTACTTGAGAAAGGACAGTTGTGAACTTCCGATGATTTAGTATGTGTTGTTGAGGAGGTGTGAACTGAGTAATTAAATGTCACTTGAAAAAGCAAATAGAGCTGGCAGCCAAGATGGCTGAATAGGAATAGCTCCGGTCTACAGCTCCCAGCGTGAGCGACGCAGAAGACGGGTGATTTCTGCATTTCCATCTAAGGTACCGGGTTCATCTCACTAGGGAGTGCCAGACAGTGGGCACAGGACAGTGGGTGCAGTGGACCATGCGCGAGCCGAAGCAGGGCGAGGCATTGCCTCACTTGGGAAGCGCAAGGGGTCAGGGAGTTCCCTTTCCTAGGCAAAGAAAGGGGTGACACACGGCACCTGGAAAATTGGGTCACTCCCACCCTAATACTGCACTTTTCCGACAGGCTTAAAAAACGGCGCACCAGGAGATTATATCCCGCACCTGGCTCGGAGGGTCCTATACCCACGGAGTCTCGCTGATTGCTAGCACAGCAGTCTGAGATCAAACTGCAAGGCGGCAGCAAGGCTTGGGGAGGGCCGCCCGCCGTTGCCCAGGCTTGCTTAGGTAAACAAAGCAGCCGGAAAGCTCGAACTGGGTGGAGCCCACCCAGTTCAAGGAGGAGCCCACCACAGCTCAAGGAGGCCTGCCTGCCTCCGTAGGCTCCACCTCTGGGGGCAGGGCACAGACAAACAAAAAGACAGCAGTAACCTCTGCAGACTTAAATGTCCCTGTCTGACAGCCTTGAAGAGAGCAGTGGTTCTCCCAGCATGCAGCTGGAGATCTGAGAATGGGAAGACTGCCTCCTCAAGTGGGTCCCTGGCCCCTGACCCCCGAGCAGCCTAACTGGGAGGCACCCCCCAGTAGGGGCAGACTGACACCTCACACAGCCGGGTACTCCTCTGAGGCAAAACTTCCAGAGGAACAATCAGACAGCAGCATTCGCAGTTCACGAAAATCTGCTGTTCTGCAGCCACCGCTGCTGATACCTAGGCAAACAGGGTCTGGAGTGGACCTCTAGCAAACTCCAACAGACCTGCAACTGAGGGTCCTGTCTGTTAGAAGGAAAACTAACAAACAGAAAGGACATCCACACCAAAAACCCATCTGTACATCACCATCATCAAAGACCAAAAGTAGATAAAACCACAAAGATGGGGAAAAACAGAGCAGAAATACTGGAAACTCTAAAAAGCAGAGCGCCTCTCCTCCTCCAAAAGAACACAGTTCCTCACCAGCAACAGAATAAAGGTGGATGGAGAATGACTTTGACGAGTTGAGAGAAGAAGGCTTCAGACGATCAAACTACTCCTAGCTACAGGAGGAAATTCAAACCAAAGGCAAAGAAGTTAAAAACTTTGGAAAAAAAATTAGACGAATGTATAACTAGAATAACCAATACAGAGAAGTGCTTAAAGGAGCTGATGGAGCTGAAAGCCAAGGCTCGGGAACTACGTGAAGAATGCAGAAGCCTTAGGAGCCGATGCGATCAACTGGAAGAAAGGGTATCAGTGATGGAAGATGAAATGAATGAAATGAAGTGAGAAGGGAAGTTTAGAGAAAAAAGAATAAAAAGAAATGAACAAAGCCTCCAAGAAATATGGGACTATGTGAAAAGACCAAATCTACGTCCGACTGGTGTACCTGAAGGTGACGGGGAGAATGGAACCAAGTTGGAAAACACTCTGCAGAATATTATCCAGGAGAACTTCCCCAATCTAGCAAGGTAGGCCAACAGTCAGATTCAGGAAGTACAGAGAATGCCACAAAGATACTCCTCGAGAAGAGCAACTCCAAGACAAATAATTGTCAGATTCACCAAAGTTGAAATGAAAAAATGTTAAGGGCAGCCAGAGAGAAAGGTCGGGTTACCCACAAAGGGAAGCCCATCAGACTAACAGCGGATCTCTCGGCAGAAACTCTACAAGCCAGAAGAGAGTGGGGGCCAATATTCAACATTCTTAAAGCAAAGAATTTTCAACCCAGAATTTCATATCCAGCCAAACTAAGCTTCATAAGTGAAGGAGAAATAAAATACTTTACAGACAAGCAAATGCTGAGAGATTTTGTCACCACCAGGCCTGCCCTAATAGAGCTCCTGAAGGAAGCACTAAACATGGAAAGGAACAACCAGTACCAGCCGCTGCAAAATCATGCCAAATTGTAAAGACCACCGAGGCTAGGAAGAAACTGCATCAACTAACGAGTATAATGACAGCTAACATCATAATGACAGGATCAAATTAACACATAACAATATTAACTTTAAATGTAAATGGACTAAATGCTCCAATTAAAAGACACAGACTGGCAAATTGGATAAAGAGTCAAGACCCATCAGTGTGCTGTATTCAGGAATCACATCTCACGTGCAGAGACACACATAGGCTCAAAATAAAAGGATGGAGGAAGATCTACCAAGCAAATGGAAAACAAAAAAAGGCAGGGGTTGCAATCCTAGTCTCTGATAAAACAGACTTTAAACCAACAAAGATCAAAAGAGACAAAGAAAGCCATTACATAATGGTAAAGGGATCAATTCAACAAGAAGAGCTAACTATCCTAAATATATATGCACCCAATACAGGAGCACCCAGATTCATAAAGCAAGTCCTGAGTGACCTACAAAGAGACTTAGACTTCCATACAATAGTAATGGGAGACTTTAACACCCCACTGTCAGCATTAGACAGATCAACGAGACAGAAAGTTAACAAGGATACCCAGGAATTGAACTCAGCTCTGCACCAAGCAGACCTAATAGACATCTACAGAATTCCCCACCCCAAATCAAGAGAATGTACATTTTTTCCAGCACCACACCACACCTATTCCAAAATTGACCACGTAGTTGTAAGTAAAGCTCTCCTCAGCAAACGTAAAAGATCAGAAATTATAACAAACTGTCTCTCAGACCACAGTGCAACCAAACTAGAACTCAGGATTAAGAAACTCCCTCAAAACCGCTCAACTACATGGAAACTGAACACCTGCTCCTGAATGACTACTGGGTACATAATGAAATGAAGGCAGAAATAAAGATGTTCTTTGAAACCGATGAGAACGAAGACACAACATACCAGAATCTCTGGGACACATTCAAAGCAGTGTGTAGAGGGAAATTTATAGCACTAAATGCCCACAAGAGAATGCAGGAAAGATCCAAAATTGACACCCTAACATCACAATTAAAAGAACTAGAAAAGCAAGAGCAAACACATTCAAAAGCTAACAGAAGGCAAGAAATAACTAAAATCAGAGCAGAACTGAAGGAAATAGAGACACAAAAAACCCTTCAAAAAATTAATGAATCCAGGAGCTAGTTTTTTGAAAGGATCAACAAAATTGATAGACCGCTAGCAAGACTAATAAAGAAGAAAAGAGAGAAGAATCAAACAGACGCAATAAAAAATGATAAAGGGGATATCACCACCGATCCCACAGAAATACAAACTACCATCAGAGAATACCACAAACACCTCTATGAAAATAAACTAGAAAATCTAGAAGAAATGGATAAATTCCTCGACACATACACCCTCCCAAGACTAAACAAGGAAGAATTTGAATCCCTGAATAGACCAATAACAGGCTCTGAAATTGTGGCAATAATCAATAGCTTACCAACCAAAAAGAGTCCAGGACCAGATGGATTGACAGCCGAATTCTACCAGAGGTAAAAGGAGGAACTGGTACCATTCCTTCTGAAACTATTCCAATCAATAGAAAAAGAGGGAATCCTCCCTAACTCATTTTATGAGGCCAGCATCATCCTGATACCAAAGCCGGGCAGAGACACAACCAAAAAAGAAAATTTTAGACCAATATCATTGATGAACATTGCTGCAAAATTCCTCAATAAAATACTGGCAAAACGCATCCAGCAGCACATCAAAAAGCTTATCCACCAAGATCAAGTGGGCTTCATCCCTGGGATGCAAGGCTGGTTCAATATATGCAAATCAATAAATGTAATCCAGCATATAAACAGAACCAAAGACAAAAACCACATGATTATCTCAATAGATGCAGAAAAGGCCTTTGACAACATTCAACAACCCTTCATGCTAAAAACTCTCAATAAATTAGGTATTGATGGGATGTTTCTCAAAATATTAAGAGCTATCTATGACAAACCCACAGCCAGTATCATACTGAATGGGCAAAAACTGGAAGCATTCCCTTTGAAAACTGACACAAGACAGGGATGCCCTCTCTCACCACTCCTATTGAACATAGTGTTGGAAGTTCTGGCCAGGGCAATTAGGCAGAAGAAGGAAATAAAGGGTATTCAATTAGGAAAAGAGGAAGTCAAATTGTCCCTGTTTGCAGATGACATAATTGTATATCTAGAAAAGCCCATTGTCTCAGCCCAAAATCTTCTTAAGCTGATAAGCAACTTTAGCAAAGTCTCAGGATACAAAATCAATCTACAAAACTCACAAGCATTCTTATACACCAATCACAGACAAACAGAGAGCCAAATCATGAGTGAACTCCCATTCACAAATGCTTCAAAGAGAATCAAATACCTAGGAATCCAACTTACAAGGGACGTGAAAGACCTCTTCAAGAACTACAAACCACTGCTCAACGAAATAAAAGAGGATACAAACAAATGGAAGAACATTCCATGCTCATGGGTAGGAAGAATCAATATTGTGAAAATGGCCATACTGCCCAAGGTAATTTATAGATTCAATGCCATCCCCATCAAGCTACCAATGACTTTCTTCACAGAATTGGAAAAAACTACTTTAAAGTTCATGTGACACCAAAAAAGAGCCCGCATCGCCAAGTCAATCCTAAGCCAAAAGAACAAAGCTGGAGGCATCATGCTACCTGGCTTCAAACTATACTACAAGGCTACAGTAACCAAAACAGCATGGTACTGGTACCAAAACAGACATATAGATCAATGGAACAGAACAGAGCCCTCAGAAATAACACCGCATATCTACAACTATCTGATCTTTGACAAACCTGAGAAAAACAAGCAATGGGGAAAGGATTCCCTATTTAATAAATGGTGCTGGGAAAACTGGCTAGCCATATGTAGAAAGCTGAAACTGGATCCCTTCCTTACACCTTATACAAAAATTAATTCAAGATGGGTTAAAGACTTAAACGTTAGACCTAAAACCATAAAAACCCTAGAAGGAAACCTAGGCATTACCATTCAGGACATAGGCAATGGCAAGGACTTCGTGTCTAAAACACCAAAAGCAATGGCAAAAAAAGCCAAAATTGACAAATGGGATCTAATTAAACTAAAGAGCTTCTGCACAGCAAAAGAAGCTACCATCAGAGTGAACATGCAACCTACAAAATTGGAGAAAATTTTCACAACCTACTCGTCTGACAAAGGGTAATATCCAGAATCTACAATGATCTCCAACAAATTTACAAGAAAAAAACAAACAACCCCATCAAAAAGTGGGCAAAGGACATGAACAGACACTTCTCAAAAGAAGACATTTATGCAGCCAAAAAACACATGAAAAAATGCTCACCATCACTGGCCATCAGAGAAATGCAAATCAAAACCACAGTGAGATACCATCTCACACCAGTTAGAATGGCAATCATTAAAAAGGAAACAGCAGGTGCTGGAGAGGATGTGGAGAAATAGGAACACTTTTACACTGTTGCTGGGACTGTAAACTAGTTCAACCATTGTGGAAGTCAGTGTGGCGATTCTTCAGGGATCTAGAACTAGAAATACCATTTGACCCAGCCATCCCATTACTGGGCATATACCCAAAAGACTATAAATCATGCTGCTATAAAGACACATGCACATGTATGTTTATTGCAGCACTATTCACAATAGCAAAGACTTGGAACCAACCCCAATGTCCAACAATGATAGACTGGATTAAGAAAATGTGGCACATATATACCATGGAATGCTATGCAGCCATAAAAAATGATGAGTTCATGTCCTTTGCAGGGACATGGATGAAATTGGAAATCATCTTTCTCAGTAAACTATCGCAAGGACAAAAAACCAAACACTGCATGTTCTCACTCACAGGTGTTAATTGAAGAATGAGAACACATGGACACAGGAAGGGAAACATCACACTCTGGGGACTGTTGTGGCATGGGGGGAGTTGGGAGGGTTAGCATTAGGAGATATACCTAATGCTAAATGATGAGTTAATGGGTGCAGCACACCAGCATGGCTCATGTATACATATGTAACTAACCTGCACATTGTGCACATGTACCCTAAAACTTAGAGTATAATAATAATAAAAGAAAAAGAAAAAGAAAATAGAGTTAGCCACTGCTCACACTTCTTCAGCTGCTCTTCTAAAGCTTTAAGAGCTGCTCTTCTGAAATAATACTGCCATTTCTGTCAACCTCAGTATACAGTTTTAGGAGAAAAAATAATTATGTTTCATATGCTGTTCAGAATTATTTTATGGACTGCCTCTTTTTCTAGTTTGGAGAGTAAAAATCAGCACAAAATCATTTTGCATACAAATACTTCAATTCGTTAGAGATAACATACTGAAAATTTCTCAAAATGTCTTACTTTTTGTCCTGAAGATTGCTTATATTTGATATTCTTGATAATTTTATGTGATATTTGAGTATTAGAGCATTTAACTAAGGAATTCAATTTTAGTAGAGAAATGTTGGCTCTCCCTTTATGTCCTGAAGCATGAAGACTAATTACCTTTATTTAGATGGCTACTAGCAGTAAAATTGGTCATAAAATTATATGCTCTTTTTCAAAATTTAGACATGATATTTGACTCAGCCTCCTGCATCAGAAATTTCATTAGCAGATAAAATTTTTGTTTTGAAAACAAGCCATTTTGAGGGGGCATTTGCATGTATAACATTTATTTACATTTGGCTTCACTTACTGAAATAGATTTTGCAAGATAGTAAAAAAAGGCACGAATTTTTTTGTTATAGTGTAAGCTGATTGGTTATTTACAATAATCCATAAACTAATTTAGAAACAGAAATATCAATCCTAATTATTGCAAAGAATGACTGTTTCACTTCTTTTATATCTATTTCTCACACATTCTTATTCACAACCTTTTCTGTAGATGATCATGTCTCTTTTTTCCTAAAGAAATTAGAAATGATTATATGGAAATTCCACAAATCTCTACTACAATGCCCATGACTTCCAGGCCCCCTGCTATAAATATTTTTTATTAGAGGAAGTGGTCTTTTACCAGTCCAGGATATCTCCTAAATTGTATTTTGAATCCCATGATCTCCAAATGTATCTAGAATTTTATGCTAATTAATTATCCTGAATACTTTGTTGCATAATTAACATATCTTTTACAACTGCACTATTCCAATCAATATTATTACATGGGCTATTCTGTGTGCTTGAAATATATTGTTTTAAATATTTGTTTATTTGTTTATTTATTTATTTGTTTTAGAGACAGCATCTCACTCTGTTACTCAGGCTGGAGTGCAGTGTCATAATCATGGCTCTCTATACCTTCCTACTCCTGGTCTCAAGCCATCCTCCCACCTCAGCCTCCTGAAGAGCTGGGACTATAGGAATGCATGACCATGCCAAGCTAATTTTTAAAAATTTTATTCCCAGGCAGGTCTCAAACTCCTGGGCTCAAATGATACTTCCACCTTGGACTTCTAAAATACTTGAAATGTAGGCAGAAGCCACTGCACCTGGCTTCTCTGCCTAAAATATTAAAGATATAATTCTTCATTAGAACGCACTCCTAACTCCAGAAAACGTATTATCTCTTTTCTGTCTTTTTGACTAACTTCTCATTAAAGTTCTCATCACTATTCAATTCATCGAAATATGAATTTGCTTTCATGACTTCGTTGAAGCCATCCTTACTTATTCAAGAATAACCTTCATTTTTCTTATTCAAAAGACATTTTTAATGCTTTTTATTGTTTATCTTTCACTTTTTAATGAAACCTTCTGGACTTCTGAATTTCATAAGATGACACTCTCTTCTTTCACCTTCCATCTTGCTGGCTACTATTTCTAATGCGTTTGTGTGTTCCATCGCTTCTATATCCAAAGTCTGAGTCCCTCTAGGAATGATCCTAGAAGCTTTTTCTGCTATAGACTTTCCTTAGGCAATAACATACACACTTAGAACTTAAATTTCAGCTATAGAATCTAAACATCACTGTATTATCTGATTTTGTTTCCATATGCCTCAATTCTCACCAAGCTAATTCTAAATCACCTTATCTTTGTGAAAGTTCCAAATAGATTTAGATTTTCTAGAAAAAAGAATAAAAAATAACTCCCCAAAGTGAAAAGAATGGAAAATATGTCTTGTTTTTTCCACTATTGAATAGACCACATAAAATTAGGTATAAATAATTGAACAGTCTCTCAGCAGAGATCCTCTACTCCAAGGGAATTTTTAATGATCTTACACAGGTAGTATGATAGCTATCCATAGTTCACCCCATATGAAGTCCCACATTTAGTTGTAACCCTAGTTTTAAAATTGTGATAGGAGTTTAAAATACATGCTACTTTTATTCCTCTTAAGCCTGGGAGAGCAGAAGTCTTTCCAGAATCTTGGTTTAGAAGGTAAAATGTAGCAATGTGTAAGTTAGGGGAAATCAATCTTTGAAATATATGTAATTAGTAGCACTTAATCCTATTGAGTTTATAATTTTTTAAATATGTATAAGAATACAATAATCATTTTGTAAGGTAGGAATTTTTTAAAGATGAAGAAAAGATTTTTTTGATTCAGATAAAGCTGGGCTTGAATTTCATCATTGCTTCTTGGTAGCAAGAATTTTTGTGATGACTTCTTTGCCTCTCACTTTTGAATGAAGATCAGTTTGCTTGTTGTTAATAAGGAGACCATGAGGTATCTCTAAAATTCTTTTAGAAATAAGCCAGCTAATTTGCATTAAATCCCTAGCATAGCATTGTGCCAGGTTAATATTAGAATCCCATTAAAACTTTGTTGTCTTTCTTGGTTTTCCCGTCTCAGTATTCTCCCTTCTCTCTTCTCCAAGATGCCACTTAATGCTCCTTTTCTCTCATTTTTGCCTGTTGCCGGTTCTCTTTGTCTTATTTATATCATATGTATCTTCTTTTATAGAGCATCAATTATTATCCACTTAGATCTTAGTTGACAACATCGTAAGTTTTTTGTGACCTCATCAGAGAGGAATAGAAGATAGAGCTGGATGAGGATCGTTTCTTAATTACTGATTAAAAAGTTCAGACTATGGTGTCAGCAGGAGGTGAATCCCAATTCAATCATTATAACTTTGGATAAGCTATATTATCTTTCTAAGCCTTCATGTGAAAAATTAAAATAAAAAATTTTTGAATTGCTTGTCATGTGCACAATATCTGACATACATATAATATAAAGCACACAATAAATGCTAGCTATTATTTTCATTGTCATACATGAAACTACTAGATTCATGATACACCTGACAATTTCTTAATCTGTCTACTTATAAGGTTATCTTAATACAAATAATAGGCACTAGAAGTGCATAGATAGTTGTGCAATTTTAATAGTATGCTTATAATTAGTGCTTTTGAAAGCTTTTAAGAGTTTCCATAATATCTGAGTTAATTCAAGTTTTATTTCCCTAGATTTATCGATTTAATAAATGAAACTATGAAAGTTCTAGAGAGATTTAGCCAAGGTCTAATTCTTTAAGTTCATACCAATTCTCTCATTTGTTTTTGATTTATCATGGTCTTGGATTTTATACCTCTCTACTTGCAAATTTAAATTAAATTGCTTAGCCTGCACTTATTGTCCTGTCCCAGGCTCTCTACCCAGTGGACTTATGATATTATTACTTATTCAGACTCAAGCTTCCCATTAAAAACAAAAAAGATTTAATTAAGGCTTAAATTAAAGAAATAAAGTGTCCATAATATGTATATAAAACTATTTCATATGTTTCCTGCAGCTTCTATGTCAAATATTTTTTTCAGTAATGCTTCATACCATAAGCAATAAGCTGACGCATGAAACAAATGATAAATATATTACATTATTACTTCCTTTTTTGAGCTCAGTGATTTTATTATAATTCTCTTGAGACAAACATTATTTAAAATAACATTAAGAGTAGAAAATAGCTATTTTTCAAGTTCCATTAACATTTCATAATCTATCTTAGCGTGCTTTAATTATTTTAAAGGCTGAAATGAAAACAAGCATGACTAGTATGACCATGTTATACACAATTTTAACTGTTATAGACAATGAATAAGTTACCATTTATTGAAAGAATTTCTCTTTTTTCCAGTACTCAAAACAAAATATTTCTTATGCATGTGTCTATTTCCCATTCTTTTAAGTTTTACTGATACATGAAAGAGTGTAGCTATGCTATTATATATATATATATATATATATATATGTATATGTATATATGGATATATACACATGACATTTGCAGAATATATATATATGTACATATTCAGCATTAGTCCAGTCAATATATGAATGCCAATTCTCTATACTTCTACTTGAGCATGTTAAAAACTGAAGTGAATATATATATTTTAAAAAAAGTAAACACAATAAAAATCAAAGATCTTATTATCAGTTAGTGTATATTATATTCCAGATATTCTTCTGAGCCTTTCTATGTAGTACTTCAACAGTGCATTCTACCACCCTATAGCTTGGTTATATCATTGCCTTCTTTTACAATTAAGAAAATCGAGTCATAGAAATATTTAAGAGCTGCTCAAGGACACTAAACTAGGAAGACACAGAGCCAGTTAATGACCCAGATTGTGAATCCAGCGCCCTTATAATCATCACACTTGTTTGTCATGTTATAATATATGCTAAGTGAGTGACACTAAATAGACTTTCAGCATTTAGCTTGCTATACATATCAGGTATATCCTATATAAATTCTATGTGTTATAACCAATTATGAAATATAACTTACATATTATATTGTTAGTGATTAAACATTGAACCTCAAAGCTTGGAATAATATGTGAAAAATAAATCTCTCTCTATATAAAAATATTTATCTTTATCCATTGACAAATGTTGACAACAACATTGCAAAATTGAAGTATACTTGGGATAGGTATTATAACACTTAAAATAAAATTGTTTATGCTTGAATATGATTTTAAAGGCTATGGTTCTGCAGGATTTATTATCCAGACATAGGACGAAGAGTTTTAACATGAGTCATCTAAAACCTGGGGTAGGAAAAGATTAAATTGTTCCCGTTTTGCATCCCATCAAGCCAGATCCTTCCATAAACCAGTAAAAAGGGTAATAAGTTATGAGAAGACAGTAGAAATCTTTCATGAGGCTATGCACTGTCAGTTCCAAAAGCCAGTAAGAGTGAGTCTGTTTCCCAGCATGGGTTTATTCTATGTTGTGTTCATTATCTTAAGTTTAAGTTTCTAAATTTAAAAAAGGTCTCTGTGAAAGGTGAAATAAGAGCCCCTAATATTTTATTGAAAAGCTTGACATGGTAGCTTTTTACATCCCCAAAGATGTTCACATTCCAATTCCTGGTGTTAAGCCTGTGAATATGCCAACATTACATAACAGGAAATTATGCTTGTAGATAGAATCAATTGCTAGTAAATTGACCTTAAAGTAGAGAGAGTATCCGGGATTATCCAGATGGGTCCAAAATAGTCACACGGGTCCTTACAAGTGAAGAAGGAAGGCCAAAATGTGGGTTACAGAAAAGTAACCATGAAAGAAGGGGCAAGAGAGATGGCAGTACGGAGGAGACCTCAGGACAATTGGATGGAGCTGAATTCTGCCAACTCCTGAGCGAACATGGAAATGAATGTTCCCCTATAGTCTCCAGAAACAAAAATCAGTGTGCTGGCATCTTGATTTTAGCCCAGGGAGACGATATTGGACTTCTGACCTCCACAACTGTAAGATAATAAATTTGTGCTGTTTAAGCCACTAATAGAGTTTGCCATAAGTTGTGGTTATTTTGTTTTTACAGTAATAGGAAGCTAACAACACTCAGAACTCACAAATATCCACTCTCAAAATCTTTTGATTTCTTATAAACTCTCATTATTTTTCCTTAGGAAAATTTTAGCAAATAATTAGTGACTCAGTCCACCCTTTGATTAGCAATCAAATGGTCAAACTAAAAAATTGTTCTTTAAAAGTTATTAGCTAACATTATATTTTCAACAATAATTCGAAAAACAATCACACTCAGAAAATCTAAAATATATATTTATGTGCTGCCAGGTCTTTGCATAGAAAAATCTAATTATCTTTTCTTTCCTCACAATATCTTTAGGGTTGTCTGAATTTGTCTAGACAAACTTCATGATATCTGGGTTTCATTTTAGCAAAGAAAATTATTTGGGAAGTTATTAATTATCAATTCAATTTTTCTGATAGGTATAGATGTATTCAGATTATCTATTTCTCCTTGTGTGAGTTTTGGTAGTTTGTGTCTTTTAAGGAATTGGTTTACTCCTCCTAAATTCTCAAATTTGTGGACATGGAGATGATCATAATATTATTTATTATACTTTCACAGCCATGGTATCAGTAGTGATGACTTCTCTTTCATTTCATTTAATTTCAGTTCTGATTTGACAATTTATGTATTTTCTGTTTATTTTTCCTAAGAATGCCCATCAGAGGCATTCTTCATTTCTGTTACAATTCTCATATTTCTTGTGGATTTCTTCTTAGGGTTTCCAGCTCTATACTTTCATTACCCATCTATTCTTTTTGCATGTTGTCTACTTTTTAAATTAGAACTCTTACCATATTATTTATAGATATTTTAAACGTCCTGTCTAAAAATTCCAGTTTCTGTGTTATAGCTGAGTCTGGTTGTGATTCTTGTTTCTTCTCTTCACACCATATTTTAGCTTGCCTTATGACATGCCTTGTAAGTTTTCGTTGAAATCTAAACATATTGTATCAGGTAACATGAACTAAAGTAAATAGAGTCTTAGTGCAAAGTTTTATGTTAACCTGACTAGAAGCCAGACTGTATTTAATGTTTGCCCTGCATATAGAATCAAGAGGTTCCAAATTACTTTTGTGACATTGTTTTTGTCTCCGTCTTGACTTTGCTCTTTCATATATATTTCTCTTCAGTGACAGTCTGTGTCTTTCAGCTCTTTCATTTTCAAACCATAAAATTGGGAAAAAAAATTCTTTTTGTATATTGTATATATTTAAGGCCTAAAAAATCCTGATTTCCTTCCCATATTGAATTTTATGGATGTAACTAAGAAAATTCAAGGCATATTGAAGAATATTGGACTATAATTTTTAATTCTGATTTGATTAGAATTACTTTAAAATGTTTTTTCCAGTTGAATTAGATGTTACTAGATGTTTAACAACTTATTTTGCAAAGCAGCCAGCAGCTATGACACATAGATATTCAGAATTTGAATTATAGTCTCAATTCATAAACTGTTCACAAAACCCCCTTTGGGCCTTATGAATTCTTAGAAATTCTTAAGTTTTCTGAACTATTTGACAATTACTTTGCCAATTATTACATTGTATGCCATATGACATGCCATATTCTGAGTGTCCTGTAACATTACATAGTATAATCATTTTAAAGTCATTTTTAAGAGATAATCAGGGATCCAAGTTCATTTACATATGCTTCATCTAATATAAATAAGATGCAATCTGGTGAGAAATTGTTTCCAGGTTTGCCTTTTTTAAGCAGAAGGAGAATTAATCACAAAATACTAGGTAACAAACAGGCTCTATAGGAGATCATGAAAAACATGTTTGCATGCTACATACTCATGAGAGCTACAGAAATTGAATGGATCCAGTGAAATCCCCTAGGCAGCACCCTAGTGAATTAGGGGAAATGACACATGTAGTACTGATACTGGAGACTGGACACAAACTCGGTTACTGTTACTGGCTGCAGAGATGCTATTTTAAACCCCATATACAGAAATGATCAAAACTGTGTATACTTTCTTCCTCATATATCTTGTTTCTTTATGTTCCTCAAGTCCAAAAATATAAAGCATAGACTTCCCTGATTGAGGGATCCCAGATTACATGCTTCCACTCCAGCTGCAAGCAACACATGGGGAATCAAGCAGAAGGAGAAATTCTGCTTTGAGAAGGCAGTACTGACTATGTGAAAAGTTTTGTTGAATAGAAATATTATGGCTAGGCATGGTGGCTCACGCCTGTAATCCCAGCACTTTGGGAGGCTGAGGTGGGCAGATCACTTGAGGTCAGGAGTTCAAGACCACCCTGGCCAACATGGTGAAATCTGGTCTCTACTTAAAAATATAAAAATTAGCCAGGCATGGTGGCAGGCGCCTGTAATCCCAGCAACTCAGGAGGCTAAGGCAGGAGAATCGCTTGAACCTGGGAGGCAGAGGTTGCAGTGATCCAAGATCACGCCACTGCACTCCAACCTGGGCAACAGAGCAAGACCCTCTCTCTCTCTCTCTCAAAAAAAATAAGTCTTTGTACTTCAAAGGTGAGTTAAGTGTAGACTGTAGATATTTTCAAGGAATGAAGCAATTTAATACCTCAATGGCTGGTAAAAGTTCCCTTTTTACACTGACTGTAAGGTAAGTGTTGATTTGGGGAAGTTTGAATATATATATATATATATATATATATATATATATATATATACACACATATATATGTTCATATATATATATTAGATTCAACTAAATAAGCTATTGTATCATTTATTTTTCAACTTTATGAAGAAAGTAAAAGTCTAGCAATGAAATTATTTCTATAGCATGTGAGTTGTAGCATAAAGACAATTGTTTCTTACAGTTGAATACAAGTTTCAGGTTAAGTAAAAAGATATATACTATTTGGTGAACCAACTGTAGATATAAAAATCATGTTTTAAGATAGTCCCCTTTTTGTTCTTTACAGGTAAATAGAGACTGAGTCTTTGGTTTATATGACACTTATGGTGTAGCAACTGTAGATATTAAAATTAAGACCTTGGATGCCTTGTATGGTGCACATAAGGTTTAATATTCTTAGTATGTAATTATGTTTTCTAAGTAGCTAGTAAATAAATGCCTAAGTAAATGATTTGAATCCCCTCTAGGACTTCAGGATGAAAGAGAAAATTTCTAACTGCAGTGAAAATTGAAAAGCATATTGTGATCTTTATAGAAGTTATCTATTTTAGCAATTACCTGTCATCTGCCTGGATAAAAGGATAAAAATGGAGCCAGAGAGAAGTAAGATTCCAGAGATAGTTTTTTATAGATCCAAAAGAACTTGTATAATTGGAATTTTTGGTCAGTAGAGAATGATCTGCAATTAATCTTTCTAGCTATAAAATTGACAAGCTTTTTTCTTGAGAATTAAATGCCTAAATGAATGGTGAATCTCAGCGGACAGACTAGGAAAATTTTATTTCTGATTTGGCATACCTTTTTCCATATTTAGACATAGCTACTTGTGAGTTTTGAATTCCCTCTTTGTAATAAAATCTATTAAATAAATTGTGACATTGAGATAACATGGTTATAATTGTTTTATTCTATACACTAAGAATTTACAACATGCAATACTTTCAAAATACTGAGAGGCAATGAGCCTCTTATATTATCCCTTTGATAGAATCACACTGCAGTTAGACACATTTTAATCAGATTTAGAGAGTGATATTTGGGGGTTCTTCTTAAAATGTAGGCTTCTTATAGACACTAAAAGCATCCTAATGATACATGTAAGAAACTTTTTAGCAAATAACAGAGACTTGTTTTCTGACTATTAATCAGGACAGTCACAATCATATGGCTAATATTTCTTTAAAGCATTTTAAATAGATGAATGGTAATATGGTTTGGCTGTGGGTCCCCACCTAAAACTCATGTTGAGTTGTAATCCTCAGTGTTGGGTGGGAGGTTATTGGATCCTGGGGGCAGATTTCTCCCTTGCTGTTCTCATGATAATGAGCGAGTTCTCATGAGATCTTTGAAATTGTGTAGCACTTCCCTCTTCGCCCTCTCTCTTCCTCCTGCTCTACGTCTGAAGATGTGCTCACTTCCCCTTCACCTTCTGCCATGATTGTAAGTTTCCTGAGGCCTCCCAAACCATGCTTCCTGTATAGCCTGCAGAACTACATGTCAATTAAACCTCTTTTCTTCATAACTTACCCAGTATCAGATTGTTCTTTAGGGCAGTGTGAGAAGAGCTAATACAAATGGTATGACTAGACAAGTTGTTTATTTCCCTCTGGCTGCGGTGTGTGGGATGTATTTTTTTCCAGTAGAAAGCCTGGATTCAATAATAAGGAAGATTTAAAAATAATCCAAGGGGGGGATATAGCCCAAGATATGGCCTCTTTTACCTATTTTTCAACATTTTAGGAAAAAAACCTTACTAAATAAGATTGTTTTCTGTGGTTAAAAACAAGCAAACAAATAAACAATAGAAAAAGTCTTAACCCACAGTAAACTTATTAAATGAATTACCATAAATAATGTCACTAAAACTGGGATAATTATGTAACATCCAAGTAAAGTCCTTGCACTGAACACATGGACACATGCACTCTAGAATTGTTAATGTTCATTTCCCACTATTGTGTAATTAAAATTGTCAGTAAATAGATCTGAAATTTCTGTATATAGATATAATGTAAGGGAATATACATTGTTATCCTTATTCCAGCAATCTACATAATTTGAGCCAAGGATTGTGTCTGAAAAACCTTATTAGGTTAAGTAAACTATGTCCATCTGGTGTTTGCTTGCCTCATAACAACTACAGTAGATAGACTAAAAGATTGCAGAATTAGACTGAGAAAATAATTGGAATGAAATACTGTTAGTGAATGGCATACAAAGAATAGTTATACACTTTAATTATACTTTTGGTTGTATTTTAGAAATAAGATCTAGGTTTGTTTTTTGAGGAGAATAGACTTCTAAACTTTTGACAGTAGTATCATTTTATATATTTTTAAAATTGTAAATTGACAAATTATAGTTATATGTATTTATGGCGCACAAAGTGATGTTATGATTTACAAATACAGCATGGAATAATGAAATCAAGGTAATTAACAAATATATTACTTCAAATACTTATCATTTCTTTTGGTAATTTTGAAATGTACAACACATTTTTATTTACTATATTCACAACACTGTTGACACTAGTATCTTGAATCCAACTTGACTCTTCTAAATTGAGTAAAAGAATATCTATCTTCTCATTATGGAATTATGATAGTGATAATCATAGTTATATAATAATACATTATAATACAGTTATTATAGTATTACATATTGAAGGGTTGGCCAAGTTGGCAGTTTATTCTGGTTATATATCAGAAAGGTATCAAACATCTCCATGGACTAAAAAAGATCAAATAATTTTTCAGTCTCTTCAGAGGCTGAGAGGCTTTCAAAATACTGGGAAACATATGCCATGTATATAATGAAAAAGGTGGCTTAATATAAGGTAATGCTGTAAAGATAACTGGAAAATATTGACAGTAAAATTAGCATAAGACAACAGCTCAAGCATATTAAAACAGCATCTTAGTTATGTAAAATTTATAAATGCATGCTTCCAGTAGAGTAACTAAAGGTATATGCTGTTGAAATTTTATTCCATTATGGAGTCAAATTTTTTTTGTATTTCCACTGGGAAAAATTCATCCCCAGATGTTTATTTTCCCTCTTTCCTGTTAGTAGAATTTTCTTTTCTTTTCTTTTTTTTTTTTTTTTTTTGAGACAGTCTCGCTCTGTTGCCCAGGCCGGAGTGCAGTGGCGCAATGTTGGGTCACTGCAAACTCCACCTCCCGGGTTCATGCCATTCTCCTGACTCAGCCTCCAGAGTACATGGGACTACAGGCGCCCGCCACCACGCCCGGCTAATTTTTTTTGTATTTTTAGTAGACACGGGGTTTCACTATGTTAGCCAGGATGGTCTCGATCTCCTGACCTCGTGACCCACCCACCTTGGCCTCCCAAAGTGCTGGGATTACAGGCGTGAGCCACCTCACCCGGCCCAGAAATTTCGTATTTGCATCTGAGCACAGAAAAATTCATTTTACTGAAAGCCTTAAGAGAAATTAATCATATATTATTTTTCAAAGCATTGTTACAAAATCCAAGCAATTTTTCATTATAAAATGATGAGGAAAGGTTTAGGTCTCATTATGTACAACTATTTACTTCTCATGCTTTTATTTAGCTCAGTGGAAGAAGCTCTCTCCCTCTATGCTGACTGTTCATATTATGTAATGTGTGTAAAGGGCTATTGTGTGATGCGATTTTAGAGTAACAGTTATGTTCAAAATTCATTCTGAAGGTAATTATTTTTTTTTCAACTTCCTATCATAATTTCAAGGACATAGACGTGCAATCATTCTCTGAAGATTTTCTACATATTGTTAATGAAAGAAAGAAAGAAAATCTTACTCTGAATACTTGTGAATGCTTGTATCTTTTCAGTAGTACACTGGTGAGAAACTAGTTTATATCATTTAATTATCAAACAACTCCATAAAGTAAATATTATTTAAGACATTAGGTGCTTTAAATACACTTTGTAATATGAAAAGCTTTATATTGTGTCGTTATTTAATTACTGGTTCCAATATTTTCAACTATGTTTTTTCTTTTGCCTTCTTTTGTATCCTGAGACATTGCTGAAGTTGCTTGTCAACTTAAGGAGATTTGGGGCTGAGAAGATGGGATTTTCTAAATGCACAATGTCATCTGCAAACAGAGACAACTTGACTTCCTCTTTTCCTATTTGATTACCCTTTATCTCTTTCCCTTGCCTGATTGCAAGCATTCCTATACATCAATAATAGACAGAGAGCCAAATCATGAGTGAACTCCCATTCACAATTGCTCTAAAGATAATAAAATACCTAGGAATACAACTTACAAGGGATGTGAAGGATCTCTTCAAGGAGAACTACAAACCTCTGCTCAAGGAGATAAGAGAGGACACAAACAAATGGAAAAATATTCCATGCTCATGGATAGGAAGAATCAATATCATGAAAATGGCCATACTGCCCAAAGTAATTTATAGATTCAATGCTATCCTCATCAAGCTACCATTGACTTTCTTCACAGAATTAGAAAAAAAAAAGCTACTTTAAATTTCATATATAACCAAAAAGAGCCTGTATAGCCAAGATAATCCTAAGCAAAAAGAAAAAAGCTGGAGGCATCACACTACCTGACTTCAAACTATACTACAAGGCTACAGTAACCAAAAGAGCATGGTACTGGTATCAAAGCAGATATATAGACGAATGGAACAGAGCAGAGGCCTCAGAAATAACACCACACATCTACAACCATCTGATCTTTGACAAACCTGACAGAAACAAGCAATGGGGGAAAGGATTCCCTATTTAATAAATGGTGCTGGCAAAACTGGCTAGCCATATGCAGAAAACTGAAACTGGACCCTTTTCTTACACCTTACACAAAAATCAACTCAAGGTGGATTAAAGAGTTAAATGTAAGACCTAAAATTATAAAAACCCTAGAAGAAAACCTAGGCAATACCATTCAGGACATAGGCATGGGCAAAGACTTCATGACTGAAACACCAAAAGCAATAGCAATGACAGCCAGCATTGACAAATGGGGTCTAATTAAACTAAAAAGCTTCTGCACAGCAAAAGAAATACCTAATGTAGATAATGGGTTGATGAGTGCAGCAAACCACCATGGCACATGTATACCTATGTAACAAACCTGCAAGTTCTGCATATGTATTCCAGAATATAACTATATAACTATATATATATATATAAACTATTTGATCACACACCATTACCCTTAAAGTGAAATTTAAAATTATCTAATAAACTTTGCAGGGTCTTTCCTGAAGTCTATCTTGCATCAGCTCTTATTCTTCTTCTCCTCACATTATTCACCTCAGGTATACTGAACTAATATATCAATATGCTTTATTCTCTCTCACTTAACATGCTTTCATCAAGAATCTCTCCTTTGCCTAGCACATTCTCTGTGCAAACCCCACTCTTCTACGCATACTGTACATATGCACAGAAACACACACATACACACACACTCCATTCACTTGTCTGCCTAGATCCTATTTACCATTCTGGTCTTATTTTAGCTACTACTCCCAATAGATGGTTTTCTCAGACCAATCCTGAGCCAGCCCCCTACTTCTAAATCCATGATAGATATGTCTCCTGTGTGCTTTCTCAGTATCTTGTCCTCCCTCATTATAATTATCACAACATTTTATCAGAATTGTTTATTTACTTATCTAAATTTATGTATCACTATAATTTTGGTGGGACAGGGGTTATGTTTGCTACAGTTTGTCATTTATGTTAGTCCATTTTCATATTGCTATGAAGAAATACCAGAGACTGGGTGGTTATAAAGAAAAAGAGGTTTAAGGGACTCACAGTTCCACATGGCTCATAATCATTGTGGAAGGTGAAGGAGAAGTAAAGGCACGTCTTACATGGCAGCAGGCCAGAGAGTGTGTGCAGGGGTACTGCCCTTTATAAAATCATCAGATCTTGTGAGACTTATTCACTATCATGAGATAATGAATAACCCACTCCCATGATTCAATTACTTCCCACCAGGTCCTTCCCACAAGATGCAGGGATTATGGGAGCTACAATTCAAGATGAGATTTGGGTGGAGACACAACCAAGCCATATCATCATTTATCATTATTATTTTTTTTTGTCGAAACAGTGTTTAGCATGTAAGAGTCTTTCACTTTCTAGTTTGGGTTGCATAATTCTAAATTATATTTCAGTTATAATTCAACTTCATTTATATATTATCGTTTATATAATGTCAGCTTCATTTGTCCCGTATTCTTCTGTCTCAGATTCACAGCATTAGTCCAAGTTTGGAGAAATCCTACTGGCACCCATCCTATGATAGCTTTTCAATTGATTTGGGGGTACCTAATAATAAATGAAAAAATAAACTCTTCTTTAAAAAGCTCCATCTATTTGTGAAGAGAAGGCTGATGTGCAAAATATTATTGAACAATATATAAACTGTATAATTATATTATTTGATACAGATAATCGATAGTGTTGGAGAAATAAGATAATTCAGGTAAAAATAATCTTCTTTAATTATTTGGCTTTTATCCCTTGTGCACTTTATATTTTCTAGCCCATTCCTGTCACTCACTTCTCTTGAATTAATGAATCCTGGAAGAATCAAGGATGGCATCATGAAGGATTTGAATTCTCATCTGTGTCTTAGCGAATGGTTCATCAGTGACATTTTACCTTTCTGTGAAAAGGTAAATGTGGTAGCAAATGGTTCATTAGTGACTTTTTACCTTTCTATGAAACGTTAAATGTAGTCTTCCAAACTCTGAAAAGACTCTTGCTAAGGCTGTATTATCCTCTAACTGCCAATCCCTATTCACTATGCATTCTACTTGAAGTCTGTACCAAATCTTGAAAGTTTCTTTCGATGGCTTTTCTTCACTCCCAGAAATGTGTGCTTTCTTATTCAACTATGCTGCTATTTTAAAATACATTTTAGAATCTCACTGATTCTTAAATATGATTTCTTCTGCAGGGGCTTATATTCATCCATTCTCTATTTTCAATTTAAATGTCTTTCTCTCCTTAGTTACTGACTCTTTGTAATTTCCCAGACCTTTTTGTCCCATGTATCTAACTGCCAAATGAACCCTTCACCTGGATAAAAGCATGCAGAAATCAACCTACCACATAGTGAGTTCCATTTTTATCTCCCAGAAAATTATCCTAAATTTTGCATTCGTAAAAACTATATTTGTTTGATTTTTACAATCAATTTATGTGTAAATGTCAGATAAGTCATTCCTTAATAGAATATTTTATTTGGGTGGTATGATGTATATCTAAATAAAGAAAACATATTTCTGTAGACAGGTGAATCTACTTACTAGAATTGAACAAACTCTGGAATGTGTGTGTGTTAGGCTATTAGTTTTGCTTATTTGTCTTTGTGTTTTTCCAATCAAATTGCAAGACAAACCACTAAACTGTGAGACAGGTTCTTAATCCTTAAGCAAATGTAATCAAAACATCATCAGGATTTTGAATGGACCAATGATCACATGAGAGGAAATTAAAAAGCAAAGCAGAGACACAAAATTAAAAGTATGCTTTAAGGTCATTTAAAATTAAAATATGTTTTAAGGTCCACTACTTCTCCAAACTCACTTCATCTTTTATTCCTCTAGCTGAACAATTTATGTGACAGCTATATTTTGCAGAGTAGGTTAGTAAACTTAAGAGAGACAACATTTCCCATTTATGCTTGAGGGGTTAAAATAAAGGAATGAATTTAAGTACAAGCAACAATAAGAAAGCAGAAATTATAATTGAATGTATATATATGTACACACACACACATACACACATACACACAGTACCAAAGTAAGGGCTTTCAATGGTATTGTGTTATATTGCTATTCCCAAAAAGCCAAATAATGAGACAGTTATGTATACAAGGGACTATTAAGTACCCAAATATATTATATGCATATTTAAATTCAACAGAGTATAATATGGCCCAACATTTATCTTGTAAGCATCTATTATATTATAAAGTGCATTTGTTAAGCAAATTCTGTAGCTTTTAAGTTTGGAGAATGGTAACAATTGGAATCATGTATTTTGAAATTGTTGTTTTAGAATTATAGTATTTGTAACATGTAAGTAATTTTGTTTAGTAGCAGAAGTGGACTAAAAAGTAAGTTAATATTTTGTACAAAAGGGAATTTTGATGAGGCTATTTGATATCAAGAGTACTGAGCCTAGCAGTACTTTTCTACTGTTTTAAATATGTGCTTACTAATTGAGTAAATGGCTGGTGACATGGTAACAACTACATATATATATGTATAGATAGATTATTACCATATTACAGTTTCATTGTGGACCATTTTATTCTTAATATACCGCCAAGAAACATACAAGTGAATTGATCAGGCATGATCTTACCATACTGGAGAATTATAAAGGACATATTGATTTCATAACCTAAAAATGTATCTACAAACATAATAATAGACTATCAATGTAACATGTGATCTTAATTTTTACCTGAAATGGCATATGCCTAAATAGTTATACATCTAAATAATTTGTTAAAAAATCAATTTAATCTTCTTTATATATTTCAGCCTTAGCTTTCTCAGATATAAAATGTGAATAATCATAATCTTTTATAACATGAATGTAGTAACCATTAAATGAGCTATAATAATTATTATGGCTACTGTCTAGGCTTACAGAAATGAATGAGACAGACAATGTTATTTTTATAGGGCTTAAATATCAGTATAACGTGAGATTTCTCATCTTAGATTTGATGGCATTCTAAGGAGTCTATAAATAGGCTTTAGTACTTCTATAAATTGCATGATATGATACATTTTTATGTGTATAGTGATTTTTTTTTCAGATTCTCAAATTATCACTGAGCACCCAGGCTGACCAAAACAAATAAACAAACCAAAACTATTTCAATTATGGAAATAAATTTTTATAAATTGAAAAATACTTTTTATACTTTAGATGGTATTGTTACTAATTTATACTCTGTGACTGAGAGAGTATCTAAGTCATATAATATTATGTTACTTAAAATGACACACGGGGGCCTGCCAGGTGGTCGGGGGAGGGGGGAGGGATAGCATTAGGAGATATACCTAATGTAAATGACGAGTTAATGGGTGCAGCACACCAACATGGCACATGTATACATACGTAACAAATCTACAGGTTGTGCACATGTACCCTAGAACTTAAAGTATAATAATAATAAAAATAATTATAAAAGAATGACAACAGAATTTTTTGTGGCAGGGAATGTCGCTTAGGCTAGAAAAGATGCAAATCACTAACTTTTTTTCCTCTTTAATAGTGGTAAGGTTAGGGCAATTTTTACTTCCTAGGTTTAAAATTATAAAAAAATTATTACATACTAACAGGGATAATGGAAATATGAAGACGGCAATTATTAGGTCTGGACTACTCTGTGATTCTGAAGACTGCCTCTTTTTGTTCCCTTCTTCTCTACCAACAAAATTACAGAGTAGGCACCTTGGATTTCATTTTGAAGTGTGTAAACTACATCTCATCATATTTCACATCTCTAAGCACTGCAGAGTCAATTAGCCAACAAGGGGCTAAATCATTATTTTCTATGGGTATCTGGGTTTTTTTGTATGGATGGAGAGTTTAGATCTGTCTTTGGGTTGTTGTAGCCGGACATTGTGAGGTGTTCACCTTGCACCTGATCAATACAATGGAAAAGCAGAGATATTGTGTCATATAAATGAGAAAAGAATGATGCCATGAAACTAATATCCAAAGAGAACACAATTGAGAAATAAAGAAAGTGTGAAGAGTGTTTTTTATTTCCTTGTTTTATTCCAATATTTCAGGCTTTGCTGTGGGTTTCGGTGAGACAACTGTTTACTCTTTCTTCTTATAGATCACTGCTTACTTCTTAACCTTAAGCTATTTTATTTATGCTTATCTCTTAAAAGAGTTTTAGCTAACAAAATGTAGGTTTTGATATTCATTGCTAAATGTATTGATTGTATCAATAACAAAATTTCCAACATTTTTTCATAGAATATTATTGATATTAGGTATTTAATGAATTATTAGCTAGAATTTTTCCAAATACCTCAAATAATCCCTGATATAAAATTAAATATTTAGCAAAGTAAATTCACCTGTATTTCTATGTATTTCTATGAAACAGAATGGATTAACGATGTGTTGACTTGCTTCTATGAGAGACAATTTTTTATAAGTTTCTTGTGTTTCTGTACATCTCGTGAGCCTAAAGTAATGACTGTACTTTGTCCTAGACTAAAGTTTCAAGATGTTCATATAGTGAACAGCATTGGGAGAGAGAGAGTGCACGTGTATGGAGCAAAGGGCAGATTTGCTAGCAGTCTTTCAAGATAGATATAGTCGTTTCTGGCACAAAGAACAAGCATGCTCACTGTTCATTATAAAAGATTTGGGTTCTCTAAATTCAGAGAACACAACCCACCTTTAAGCAGACTATCTGACCCTCTTTGTCTCATCCTATGGGAACTGAGCCTCTGAGAATGAGTGAAGAAAATGCTAATACTCTGTCTACTACTATTTTTGTGGGTAATAAACTGTCCTTTATCTCTTACCCAGGAGTCTCATGTTTTCTACCATCATCCATGGAACAGTGACAGCCACATTTGTTAGCTTGTAGCACTATTCATAATATCAAAGACACGGAATCAACCTAAATGTCCACCAATGATAGACTGTATAAAGAAAATGTGCTACATATACACCATGGAATACTATGCAGCCATAAAAAGAATTAGATAATGTTTCATTATTTTCATGTCCTTTGCAGGGACATGGATGGAGCCGGGGACCAACCTTAGCAAACTAACACAGGAACAAAAAAACCAAATACTGCATGTTCTCACTTATAAGTGGGAGCTAAATGATGAGAATACATGGACACATAGACGGGAACAACACACACTGGGAACCAACAAAGGGTGGAGGGTGGGAGGAAGAAGAGGATCGAGAAAAATGACTAACGGGTACTAGGCTTCATACCTCCCGGGTGATGAAATAATCTGTACAAGAAACTCTCGTGACAAAAGTTTACCTATGTAACACAAATGCATGTATACCCCTGAACTTAAAATAAAAGTTAAAAAAAGAAGAAGTAGGGTAAGTTCTCAGATCCTTTTCTGGTTCTTGATACCTATTTCTTGAAAAGTTTTAAAGTAAAATATTTATTCTTAATTAAAATTTTATCTAAACATATGTATATGTACTTTTGAAAGCAGTATGTTTTGACTGTCTCTGTGTCCCCACCCAAACCTCACCTTGAATTGCAGTCCCTAGCTTCCACTTGTACATGCTCATGGCAACTTCCCTTTCCCCAAACCGTGACAAGCAGAAATGTCTCCAGATACTGCCAAATTCTCCAGATACTGCAAAATGCCTGCCATACACACTGTTTACAATCACTGTACTAGACTAAGCTCTCAAAATATACACTGCAAATATTTCCCTACCTTTTTTTTTTCTCTAGTATCCTTCATAGTGTTTGATCAATAATAAGGGCTCATTAAGAAATATTGCCAAAAAAAAAAAAGAAAAGATAAAGGATAAACTTCCCTTGGAATTAAAAGATATCATTATAAAAGTTTATATAAAAAGTCAGATATACTTAAAAAGTCATTTACAAATTATGTTTGTCACCTCATCTGTTAAATTTTGATTACTGCTATTGTGGAAATGTGTTTTTTTTTTTTTCTCATTTTTAAACTACTGACCTCTACAGAGAAAAACAGTCAAAAGAAAATCTATGGTTGCTTTTTTCTTTCTTTTCATTTTTCTGTTTCAGCTAAAAACTTTGAATTGAAGATTAATGACTGAATACAATGAATTGCATTATTTTCAAGTGACTGTAAGCTTGTGTGCGCTGAGAGAAAAGCTTCAGTTATAATTGTTTATAACTTGTGTTATTCCCATATTTTTTGTGAATATATCTTCCATCAAAGTTTCTTCTCCTTCCATAAAATAAATTCCATTTATTCAATAGTGTAAGTTTTTCAACACACAGCAATTTTGATAGCATTGTATGAAAATAAAATGATAAATCCGTAGAAAATTAGTTGTAGTTAAAGCTGAATTCCCATGATGTATGAAGTCTGCAGGATATCTAGGAGGAAGATCTATAAGGTAACTGCTGCAGGATACAATTTTATCACTTCTTTAATACTGAAAAATATAGTAATCTCATACAATTTATCAGCAAGATGTGTTTCAGTGTTTTCATGGTATCTGAGCACTGAACTCAGCATTCTTTTTTTGTTTCATCAGAAGATTGATGCACTTGTTCCCTATTTTCAAAATATGGGATGTTATGTCTTCAGAAAATCAGTGGTTTAGATGCCATGACATAGTATATTTGAATAAAGTACGTTTATTAGAAATGTATATTAAAATATGTTCCAGAGATAATTTTTTAAATTACTTTCTTTTACCCTTGGTACTTGCTTCTGTAGAAGCAAAGCAAAACAAAAATTAGTAGATTAAAGCAGTGTTCAAATATATGGTTAAGATTGTTTACTGATAGGGGATAGTAAATGTGTTTTAATAAGATATAAATTTCTACTGCTTAAAATACCTTTCTTTTTAAATGCAACTTGTAAGTTTTAAATTAAGGCAACATTTATTACATTTATTCAGAGATAGGATAACCATAGGAGGCCTCTGAAACTTGACTACCTGGCTTCAAATTCTCGTGTTCCCCAACCAAAAAAATATAAATTTCATGAGAATAAATTTTTAATTTTTTTGTTCACTGATGTTTCCCAAAGGCCTCGAATAGTGCCTAGCACAAAACAAGAATTTAACGAACATTTTAAAAAATTATAATTATTATTTTTGAGATAGGGCCTTGCTCTGTCACCCAGGCTGGAGTGCAGTGTTATGATCATGGCTCACTGCAGCCTCAACCTCTTGTGCTCAGAAGATCCTCTTACCTCAGCCTCCCAAATAGCTAGAACATAGGCAAAAACCACCACAACACGCTAATTTCTGTTTGTTTTGTAGAGATGGTGTTTCACCACGTTGCCCAGGCTGGTTTCAAACTCCTAAACTCAAGAGATCCGCCTGTCTCAGTCTCCCAATGTGCTGTGATTACAGGCATAAGTCACTGTATCTGGCCAACGAAGATTATATGCATTAATTAATTAAGTCCCTATTTGTATATTAGTTTTCTATTCCTGCTGTATCAAATTAGCGCAATCTTTTTTGTTTGTTTGTTTGAGATGGAGTCTCCCTATCGCCAAGGCTGGAGTGCAGTGGCGCGATCTCGGCTCACTGCAGGGTCTGCCCCCCGGGTTCACGCCATTCTCCTGCCTCAGCCTCCCGAGTAGCTGGGACTACAGGCGCCCACCACCTCGCCCAGCTAAATTTTTGTATTTTTAGTAGAGACCGGGTTTCACCGTGTTAGCCAGGATAGTCTCGATCTCCTGACCTCGTGATCCGCCCGCCTCGGCCTCCCAAAGTGCTGGGATTACAGGCGTGAGCCACCACGCCTGGCCAAATTAGCACAATCTTAGTAGCTGAAAACACATGAATTTATTATCATTCAGTCTTGAAGGTCAAATATCTGACATAGGTCCCACTGGGTTAAAAACAAGGTACTAGCCAGGCTGCACAGCCCCTGGAGGTTATACAGGAGAATCCATTTCAGTGCCTTTTCCAGTTTCTAGAGTCGCCTTCGTTCCAACGCCCATGGCCACTTTTCACCTTCAAAGCTAGCAATGGCTGGTTAGGTCTTTCTCACATAGCATCACTGTTGACACGGACTCCTTCTGCCACCTGCTTCTTTATTTAAAGATCCTTGTAATTATATTGGGTCCACCTGGATAATCCAGGGTAATCTCTCTATTTTAAAGACAACAGATTAGCCACCTCATTTTCATATGCAACCTGATTCCCTTCTGTCATATATGTAACATACATTCACAGGTTTCAGGGACCTGCAGGTGCACATCTTTGGGTTATAATTATTCTGCCAACAAGACTTTCCTAATTTTGCAATATTAAGTAAATTATTTAACCACATTGTACTACTTTTCATATTTGTAAAATGTAGATCTGCAAAATGTTGAATACCTATTTCATTAATTTGTTGTACGGAGTTATTGCATGTAAAATTCTTGGAACGCTGTATAGTGCATTGTTGTCACACAGTAAAATTTTTTTATTAGTTTTTATGATTATAAGTGTGTCCTTTAGAAGCTAAGATTTTATGTTCAATAATTTAGTTCCACTCTTCTTTAAAGGAGGATGAATTGATGACATCTGCTTAAGGTTCTGTGAATGCTTAATGGCATTCAAACTTTGAAAATGGAAAAGGTGACTTAAATTTCAAGATTCTATTCTCAAAAGGTATATCTTTCTGGCTTTATGTGCTGAAGTAAGTCGCCTAAAGATATCATCAGAAAACACAAATGGTTTGCAGTGTAAATGAAGTAATGAAATTCTTAAGTACTTTTAAAATCTATTTGTCTGTTTGTAATCTATCATCTATCTATCTATCTATCTATCTATCTATAACGAAATATACAAAACTAGATAATCTTCAAATATAGAAAGGTTTGGGACCCTCCCTTGAATGTGTCTCAAACAGTAAGTTTAAGAGTGGAGGAATTAATCAGATTAATCAAGGGACTATCACTCATATTAAAACCATAGAACAATGCTAGTCATAACTTATTCCTGGAGAATGAAATTTAGGTACATGAATGAATCTTTTGTACTCTCAACTAAACCAAGTAAATTATCCCTGCATCTTAGTTGGGGCAAGTTTAAGATAAAATAATGGCAGTATTAGTTAATATGAGTAAAGATTATGTAGCAATAGTATAGCAAAGGAGAAAAGTCTCAAACAGCAGTCATTTCCTCACTGATGCAAAACATTATGCAATTTAATTCATTAAAGAAAAATTAAGTTATTGGTAGTATTTTTAATGTGAGTTTAATTTCAAGTGTGTGCTTATGTGTTCTCCAGTAATCTTGTGAAGTATAAAATGTAAGTATTCTAATTGCTTATTTTCATTTCTCTTGAAAGAAGAAAATTATTTTCACACTCTAACTGTATTTACACCACACACTGTTGTATGACATTTATTTTCAAAATAAAATGTTATTGTGCGTCAAAGAAACTGAATTCAAAGGGAAAATTGCTATTAAAATATAAAATCTTTCCATTCTTCAAAAATTTATATTTTTATTCAAAATAAACTCTAGTATTTTTCTCTTAAATTGAGACAAAATTCCTTGTCCAGAGCAAGTTGTGTGATTTTGGGTCATGCATTTAATGGTAACCAGTCTCTTCTTTCACATTTGTTAAATGGGCATATTACTATTATTATTATCTTTTTACATTTTCATTATAAACATCAAATGAAATGATGACAAAAATCTTTGGGACTAAAAAGTTTATGTCTATGAATCATGTTATTTAGCATTTTAATCCTTCTATTGAGTTACATTAGCTCTGTGAATTAACCATTCATTTGAACTCCATGGACAGCACAGCGTGGCAGCTCTCTGGGGTCAGCAAATTAGAGTCGCAGATAAAGGCGGCAATGAGAGTCATCAAACATGTGAAGTTATTTAATGTTTAAATATTGTCTTTAAATTTTTTTCTTAAGAGATAGAATTATTTTTGTTTTTCAAGGAAGAAGTGGGTAGAAAGGACTGAAAACAAAACAAAACAAAAAGCCAGGTGCAAGTGACTCATGCCTTTAAGTAATTCTAGCACCAGGCAGGGGAATTACTTCAGGCTAGGAGTTTGAGACCAGCCTAGCAATACTGTGAGACCCCCATCTCTACCAAAAAAAAAAAAAAAAAAAAAGAAAGAAAAAAAAGAAAAAAGAAAAACACACAAAATAGCTGGGCATGATTGTGCACACCTGCGGTCCCAAGCCATTGAGGAGGCTGAGGGAGGAGAATCGCTTGAGCCCAGGAATTCCAGAATGCAGTGAGCTATGATCATGCCACTGCAATAGAGAATGAGAGACCCTGCTTCTAAAAAAAAGAAAAAGAAAGAAAAGAAACCCTATAACTACTATTTTTACTGCTACTATTACACATACTACTATTGGTACTGCTACCTCCAGCACTACCAATAATAACAGCAACAACAACACCTTCTATCTGGCCGAGCACGGTGGCTCACCCCTGTAATCCCAGCACATTGGGAGGCTGAGGCCAGCAGATCACTTGAGGTCAGGAGTTCGAGTAGTCATAGCTATTCAGGAGACTGAGGCAGGAAAATTGCTTGAACCCAGGAGCCAGAGGTTGCAGTGAGCCGAGACTGTGCCACTGCACTCCAGCCTGGATGACAGAGCAAGACCCTGTCTCAAAAACAAACAATCAAACAAAAAACTTTTATTATGCCGGAAAGTTTTCAAAATGCCAAAAAGTACAAATATAGTGTTTTTTTCATAACTGTAGATTATCTGTATTATTATTATATCACTTTCTTTAAATTCATGCATACCTAATATTTCCACTTCAATCTCCTCTTTAAAAATGTTATTTTTGAAATAAGTGGTATGGTATGACTAATTTTCTTTTCTTCCTAATCTACATTAAAATAAAAAAATTACGGAATTTTTAAAAAGTTCATCAGGTATATTTCTTAAAATAATCTCTCACCCATCATTAGTCTGCCAGCTACTCTTTGGAAAGTCTAGATTAATTTTTTATACGCATTTCACAGATGTAAGGAGAGAGGTTTACAGAGGTCAAGCCGCACAGCAAGTGAGAGGTAATAGAGCCTTTTATCACTGTGGAATTTGCCGTCTAGTAATGGGGGAGCTTATGTATCTTGGGATGCTAATCCACACTAATACCATCTCATCATCTATTGGGGTTTTTCACAGTGGTTTCTCATGTGGCTTTTTCTTTTGAGAAAAAAGACAGGGCCAGATGTCCACTTCAGTCTTTCAAAACTTTAAGATGCTACGCAAGAGAGCTTGTGTTGTTTGTCCTTGCCTTTTGCATTTTATTTCTCACATGTCAAATTATGCATTTGTTTGAGAACACCGTGGCATTTATTAATTATCCCAAGCCAAATTCTCATTTTCAGTAAATGGCACCTTACACAGTGGGGCCATGTCATGCAGGAGCTTTGACTGGGGAACAAATGTCAGTGTGGTGAGGAGCCTGCTGTGTGTTTAATAACTACAAATGAAGTGCACTGTTAGTGTTATAAAGCATCATTCCATCACCCAGTAGGTTTTCATTGTAAGTAAAGATAAAATGACTTGGACAATCTGTACTAAATCCATCAATTTTAATTGTAAAAGCACCAGGCAAGGCAAAATTTCTTTATAGAATGGATGTTGGAGAGGAAAGCACAAAAGGATGGTTATCTGACTAGAAATAAAATAATTACTATTTAATCAAATACACAATATCATGTTTGGGTTTGAATTTTTATTCTCCCCCTGCTTGCTTTTTTTTTATTATTATACTTTAAGTTTTAGGGTACATGTGCACAATGTGCAGGTTGGTTACATATGTATACATGTGCCATGTTGATGTGCTGCACCCATTAACTCATCATTTACATTAGGTATATCTCCTAATGCTATCCCTCCCCCCTTCCCCTGCCCCACAACAGGACCCAGTGTGTGATGTTCCCCTTCCTGTGTCCAAGTGTTCTCACTGTTCAATTACCAACTATGACTGAGAACATGTGGTGTTTGGTTTTTTGTCCTTGCGATAGTTTGCTGAGAATGATAGTTTCCAGCTTCATCCGTGTCCCTACAAAGGACATGAACTCATCCTTTTTTATGGCTGCATAGTATTCCACGGTGTATATGTGCCACATTTTCTTAATCCAAAGAGGAAGTCAAATTGTCCCTGTTTGCAGATGACATGATTGTATATCTAGAAAACTCCATCGTCTCAGCCCCACATCTCCTTAAGCTGATAAGCAACTTCAGCAAAGTCTCAGGATACAAAATCAATGTGCAAAAATCACAAGCATTCTTATACACCAATAACAGACAAACAGAGAGCCAAATAATGAGTGAACTCCCATTCACAATTGCTTCAAAGAGAATAAAAGACCTAGGAATCCAACTTACAAGGGATGTGAAGGACCTCTTCAAGGAGAACTACAAACCACTGCTCAATGAAATAAAACAGGATACAAACAAATGGAAGAACATTCCATGCTCATGGGTAGGAAGAATCAATATTGTGAAAATGGCCATACTGCCCAAGATAATTTATAGATTCAATGCCATCCCCATCAAGCTACCAATGACTTTCTTCACAGAACTGGAAAAAACTACTTTAAAGTTCATATGGAACCAAAAAAGAGCCCGCATTGCCAACTCAGTCCTAAGCCAAAAGAACAAAGCTGGAGGCATCTCCCCTTGCTTTCTAAATAACTTGCACAAAGCCCCTAAGTGCTCTTAAGGACTTTCAATGTCTTTCTGTTTCAAAGGGGGATATAACCAGTTCTCAAGGGATGGAGCTGAGCACCAAATAAAACAATGCACTTCTGCCCTAATAATGAGTAGCACATGCTTACTATTACACAAGGGTTACAGAGTTTCATTCTCTCGCACAATCAGAAGTTTTCTGAATGTAGTGACTCTCAACTTGGTGACAGGAAGAGAGTGGGGTGTTTTCTTGCCACTGAAATACATTGTAAGTTATAATATCCAGTATTGAAGCTCATGAGAAGTTTTATCATCTTTTAAAATAAACAAGTGACAGCAACATATACATATCCTTATTTAAGCTGCAGTCATGAATTATAGGAGAAAAAACGCTTGAAAGTATATAGTAACTTCATGAAATGTAGGCATAAAAAGGTGCAGCCCCAAAATTTACCGGATTTCCTCATTTATTCTAGTAAAGTGTTCAATTTCTATGCTCTTATGTTCTTTCAAAATCATTAATATTTCTGAAATAAAGAATAGGCTATTATGGATGACTATATATAGAAAAAGGAATACATAGAGACTTTTATCTGCTCTCAAGTCTAATAATGCAGTTACTCTAATTAATAAAATTAAGAAAATAGCTCTAAAGTTTCTGAACAATAAAGAAATGGTACTTTTTAGGAGTCCACCCTCTGAGTCAGAAAATGATACTTTTTTCTTAAAAGAACACAATAGTATATTGCATCTTGAAAAGCATCATTGTATGACAACTATTTGTACTTAAAGAGATGGGGAGCGTATTAGTTCGGGTTCCCTAGAGGGACAGAATTAATAGAATAACTGTATATATAAAGGGGAGTTTATTAAGGAGCATTGACTCACACAATCACAAGGTAAAGTTCCACAGTAGGCCGTGTGCAAGCTGAGGAGCAAGGAAGCCAGTCGAAATCCCAAAACCTCAAAAGTAGGGAAGCCAACAGTGCAGCCTTCAGCCTGTGGCCAAAGGCCCAAGAGCCCCTGGCAAACCACTGGTGTAAGTCCAGAAGTCCAAAAGTTGAAGAACTTGGAGTCCAATGTTCGACGGCAGGAAGCATCCAGCAATGGAGAAAGATGAAAGCGGGAAGACTCAGCAAGTCTGCTCATTCCACCTTTTTCTGCCTGCTTTATTCTGGCTGCACTGGCAGCTGATTAGATGGTGCCCACCCAGATGGAAGGTGGGTCTACCTCTCCCTGTCCACTGACTAAAATGTTAATTTTCTTTGGCAATTCCCTCACAGACACACCGAGGAACAATACTTTGCATGCTTCAATCTAATCGAGTTCACACTCAATATTAACCATCACAGGGAGTGAGTTGGTTATTTTCTTTTCTGAAAATTTAAAACCTAATAAGTACATCAAGCTCTTCTCTGAAGTTGCTCTATAAAAATTCTAATTTTTATTAAAATGGTACCTGAATACAAATTGCAATCTTTATTTCCTCTATTCTTTGTCAGCAATTCTAGAAAACTACTTGTTAGCATTAGTGACTATGTTGTTTTTACATATCTTGACATCAGATTATTAGAATAGAAAGGAAAAAACTGAGCTCTAAGTGATATAAAACCAATAACATCTTAGTTGTCTCGCCAAAAAAATGAACATTTTATATTTAAAATGAATATTTTAAAACTAGTGAAGTTTCCTTAAAATTTTATAAGAGCAATGGTATAATTTTTTTAAAAAGTTAACACTTTCTGGATACTTTAGTTTATAAGAATATCATTGTGATGTGATGTGTCTTTTTCAAACTGTTGGTTATATAGAAATATAAAAGATAAGGGTTATTATTTATTTGTAATTATTTGTGCCTTACCTATACAGATATATCTAAAAAGAACCACTAAAAAAGAAAGAAGAAAGAAAATGCAACATGAAAGCCAGAGTGAAGATAGAATATATTTTGTTTGATGTTTTGTTGATTCTAATTAATGATTTATAAAGCTTTTTTAAAGATTATTTCAAGAATCAGAGTCTTGCTTTTCACCGAGGCTGAAGTGCAGTGGCATGATCATGGCTCACTGTGGCTTCAAACTCCTAGGCACAAGGGAAACTCCCACCTCAACCTCCCGAGTAGCCAGGACTACAGGTGTATGCCACCACACCCAGATAATTTGTTTTATATTATTTTTATTTTTTGTAGAGACAGGGTCTCCCCATGTTTCCCAGAATGATCTTGAACTCCTGGTCTCAAGCTATCTTCTTGCCTTGGCCTCCCCAAGTGCTGGGATTACAGGCATGAACCACTGTGCTTGGCCAGCTCCATTTTTAATGTCAAAATGTATATCACATACTTGTTGGATACGTATATTGTTCCATATATATCTTTGTGGTAACAGAGATGTAAGCAGAGCAGGGTCAGAATAAATTGGAAAGAGACATTTGTGTTTACCCGGTCTCTTTATCTACTCTCTTTGAAACCATATGGGAGGATTTAGCATTCTTTCAAATTACATTCAGTTTGTAAAGAGATTAAAAGAAAAGCTATATATAGGGAATATGGTTTCTTTTAAATGTGAAGTGCTTTGATGCTGATCTCTCAATTCTTCCCAATAAGTGAGTTCTTGTTTTCAATCAAGAAAGTAAGTTAAACTTGACTGAACTGTTTTTTTTTTTTTCAACGAAGAATATCTTTTTTCTTTGTCAGTAAAGATATACTGGAATGCCATTTTTTGAGAGGAATTAATTTGAGTGTATTAACTTGTGGCTATCTTGAGATCTAATAAAATAATTTCCAAAATATATACAACTTTACTAAAGAAGTAATATTTGTAGAGAAAGTAGTAATATCATCCACAGAGAATAAGATCTATGGGAAGGGGGTCATGCCAATTGTTGTACAATACAGAATAAAAGATGGGTTGTAGTACAACATAGAAGTGTCCTGGGGCAATATATTGTATTCTGTTGTTACCACTAAAACACTATGAATGATTGTCCTCCTTCCTGCTTCATATTCTTTTTTAAAGTTATCCTTTAAGGCAGGGAGTGCCATACTGTAGATGACACTTCCTGCTAGTGTTATTGAATGAATACTTAAACCCTAATAAAAAAAATCCAAATTAATAACAGTATGTGTATCTAGTACAGTCACAGAACATAAACTGATTTTTATGTGAACATGTTTTCATAATTGTGGATGGTCAGATGCATAACTCAGAAAATGTAAGAAATTTTTCATCGAGAAACTTTAGGAAATGGGAGGAGGTAGTTATTTTTAAAATTTTTTATATTGCTGTGTGATGATTAATATTGAGTGTCAACTTCATTGGATTGAAGAATACAAATTATTGTTCCTGGGTGTTTCTGTGAGGGTGTTTGCCAAGGAGATTAACATTTGAGTCAGTGGACTGTAAGGGGCAGACCCACCCTCAATCTGAGTGGGCACCATATACTTAGCTGCCAGCGTGGCTAGGTTAAAAAGCAGGCAGAAGAATGTGGAAATACTAGAAAACCAGAAAGCTGGCTGACTCTTCCAGCTTTCATCTTTCTCCCATGATGGACGCTTCCTGCCTTTGAACACTGGACTCCAAGTTCTTCAGCTTTTGGACTCCTGGACTTACACCAGTGCTTTGCCAGGGGCTCTCAGGCCTTTGGCCACAGGCTGAAGGCTGCACTGTTGGCTCCTCTACTTTTGAGATTTTGGCACTCAAACTGGCTTTCTGGCTCCTCAGCTTGCAGACAACCTATTGTGGGACTTCATCTTGTGATCCTGTGAGTCAATTATCTTAATGAACTCCCCTTCATATATTCATCTATCCTGTTAGTCCTGTCCCTTTAGAGAACCCTGACTAATCCGTGCTGTAATTACAATATACAATACTGTGTCTTGATCTTCTACTTATAGAATATAAACACTTTCTCTATTACTTAGCTTTTGCAAAATAAAATTTAAATTAAAAAATTGGGATAAAATTTGAAGATTCTCTCTTTGAAAACCATGTTTTTTTACAACTATCCTCTTCGGTTTAAATATTTTACTTTGCTTATACATTTCTCAATTATAGATTATACTGCAATGAAAAATCATGGTAAGTAGGACATTCTCTATAATTAGGACTTTCTGTGTCTTAATCTCATTCAGATGGCATCTGTGACCATTAATAATGAGAAATGTTTGTGGTCAAACAATGAACTAAGGCATATACACACAAAAACTTAGTTTATTATTTAAAATATTCTATTAAAGATAATTTACAATAAAAAGTTTATGTCCTTTTGTACTTTATTAATACTATAAGTTGAAAGGAAAATGAATAGTGAATATCTATCATGCATACTTTATATTTATTTAGTGATTTACGGTTAAACATTTAAAATTCTTAATGATTCCACACCGTTATTTTATTTGCTGGTATGAGTCAAAAGAAAGCTTGGTGAATAAGAAAAAAACAGAAATAAAGAAGTTAATAAAGGAAGAGTAACAGAACATTGATAAGTTGATAGAGTAGTGAAGATAAAAGATACACAAATAGGGTATGAAAAGTTAGTACCTTACATTTGTTCACATACATTTTATAAAGAACTTTGACATGATACTTTATTCTTTATGATAACTGATTGTGATGTTATCACCATTTTGTAGGTTAGGAAACCAAGGCTCAGAGGTACAGAGCTTCTAAGTAGGAAATCTGGGACAATTATTTAAGTCTTTTTTTTTTTTCCTGAAATCAGAAAAAAAAATATTTTTCTGAAACATCAAACTGAGGAATCTGGGGAACAGCAGGGAGAAAGATCTGTTGGGGGAGAACTGGGCGGGGGAAAAGTTTTCATTATATAGTTGAAAAGCATTGCATTGACAGAAGAGCAAAATCATATGGGTTCTTTCAATACTTGCTCCATTATTCCTTCTCTTTCTCATGGTTGTGGAGAATCACATCCAAGTGCAGAGGGGACACAGGGGATAAGAGAAAATTCTGTAACTCCGAATATCACTATACCATTTTTTAAATTTAATTTTTTTGCTGCCTTAGATTTAAATAATGTAATATATAAGAATTAAAAAAAACAGAATATATTCCATTATGCCCACATATATCCTTTTCTGAAAGTCATTAAGCACAGAAGATTTGAAAATGTCCTGAAAATGACATAGGATATATGGAAGTCCCAGTTTCATAGAAAGTATAAATAATATTTTAAAACACTTTTATATACCAAATAAATTTATATTTAAACTTTAACTGTCTCTGCTTATAAATCAGTTTCATGAGCAAGAGCAGAGATATTTACCAAGGTTTTGTCATGCCTTCTTCAGATACTCTAATCCTACTGGCATGTTTCCCAGCTCTGAATTTTTACTGGAAATAATGTTTTCCTTGATTTTCATAGGAAAGCAACAGAATACAGAAAATATGCTTAGGATGGTTCATTCTGTAGCACTCTTTCATAGGTAATATTTTATCAAGTATGAACTTTTTCTGTTGCTGGCTATGTATTGTGTATGTTAATTTGTTTGGTAATATATTTGGGCTGCATGTGCTCTTGAGATATTTTTTGCTTTAGAATACACCACATATATTGCAATATAAGGTAGAATGATGCAGAAAAAGTATAATGGTGTGGTATTGTTCAGATGTGTATTGAAATTTAGGAACTTTTAAAATTATCATTATCTAGTGTGCAAAAATCTTAGCTGTAAAAATAAAAAGGCGAGAATATAGTGTTTGGAATGAATAGCTGAAGGTGGAGCCAGCAACACTCACTACACAGAACCCCACAAGCCAAGGGAGAGAAAACAGAAGTGTAAAAGTATTAGAGGATTTGATTCAAATAGCAATAGATTAGAAATCTCTTAAAGCATAAAATTTGTCATCCTACCCTGTTCTTCTCTCCAATATGTATTTGTAGTTAGTAGATATTCTGTATAAATTGTGATCAAGGGTTATGGTGATTGTTTACTAAGAAATCTTGGACATATGTGGATTAACTGTTTTCTCACTGAAGGATAAGAAATCAGATGGTGAAAAAGAGAGTTGAAAGGGTAAATTCAATCATCTTGGGGGTTCTGCTGGAACTTGAATTCAACGCTTTGCCCATCTTTAAAATGATGTGTATAGAATGATAATCTCACTGGGCTATTAGCTCCATTGAATTTAAACTTCTGAATATATGGTTAAAAGTTCAGCTCTTTGAATTAAGTCTCTGTGGTTTGATTCTTCCTTGTCTATAACAACCTCCTTGGAAATGCACTCAATCAAGAAAGGAGACAGAAAGGAAGAAATGAAAATGAAAAGAGGAAATTGGGAAATGATTAAAAAAGGAAATGAGTAAAGAATGAAATAAGGAAGTAGTGATAAAGAGGAGTATGAAGAGTGCTAGAAAGAAAAGGAATGAAATAATGAGAAGAAAAAAATCTGTAAACTAACATTTATTGAATATCTGTTCCAAAATTCTTCTGGATGAGTTTGCATAGTTATCTCATTTAATTCTTACAGGAACTCTGTAATCTTTATTATTTTAAGTAAAATGCATGTCAAGCTGCCTACTAAGCCTACACTTTAATGACAATCTGCTTTCCTGTCCTATAGAGAGTGCCCTGGATTATGTGCCCTTGTCATTATTAGCCACCGTGAATTAGACTAGACTTGGACCACTTGTCTGCTTTAGACAGATCAGTTTATTTCATAAGCTTTTGTCTTCTAGCCACATCATTCAAATTAGTCTTTGCCAAATGCTTAAATTTATAAAGTTTATCAGGTAAAAACTGGGGCAAATAAGTCCATGTGTAGACAAAGAAGACTAGAAGATAATTATGTGGATATCCTACTTGCTCCACATTTTCAACAATGTTTATCATCAGTCTTCTTATTTTAGCCATTCTAATGGATGCTTAGTGCTTTGTCTATGTTGGCATTAATTTGCATTTTTCTGATGACTAATGATATAGTGCAGGGGTCCCCAACTGTAGGCCATGGACTGGTTACAGGCTGTGGCCCCTTAGAAACTGTGCTGCACAGCAAGCAGGCGGGCCAGCGAGCTGTGCCATTAGATTCACATAGGGATGCGAACTTTATTGTGATTGCCCACATGTGAGGGATCTAGGTTGCACACTCATGAGAATCTAATGCCGGATGATCTGAGGTGGAACAGTTTCATCTTGAAACTAACCCCCCTACATGCTCTGATCTGTGGAAAAATTGTCTTCCACAAAATGGGTCCCTGGTGCCAAAAGGTTGAGGACTGAGGCAGGAGAATAGGGCCTGGAGGCAGGGAACCTAAGGACTTCCTAGAACTAAATCAAATGGAAACCCTTCAGCTATGACAGGAAGTATCCTATTCATTTAGGTAGGACACACACTCAGTAAATGACTTTGTAACTTTACTTCATCCTCTTCATTTGCATGGGGCATGCACCAGGTAACCAATGGAAACCTCTAGAGCACATTTAAACCCCAGAAAATTCTGTATCAGGACTCCTGAGCCCCTATGCTCAGGCCTGCTCCGACACTGTGGAGTGTACTATTGTTTTCATAAATCTCTGCCTTTTTTGCTTCATTCATTCCTTGCTTTATTTGTGCATTTTGTCCAATTATTTGTTAAATACGCCAAGAACCTAGACACCTTCAACCAGTAACAGGGACCACTCAGTAGAGCATCGTTTCATAAGCTTCGTGGGCATTTGTATATTATCTTTTCTTTGAAGTGTCTGTTCAAATTTTTTTATGTTACTACTAAATTAAAGTTTGTTATTCTAGATAAGATAATTTGCCATATACATGTCATGTCGTGTTGATGGTTCATTAAGAGGTCCGAATACAATGTTGGACATACATGGATTAACTGTTTTCTCATTGAAAGATAAAAAATCAGCAGGTGAAAAACAGTTGAAAAACCATAATATGAGGTATATTTATCCTGGTTCTGTGTTTTTCCTTTTTATTATTAATGGTACATCATAAATAGAATTCTTTAATTTTGAAATTTTCCATTTTATAAATTATTGAATGGATGGATATTCTTTGTTTGAGTGTATCTTAATATTTGCCTACTCCAAGGTTATAAAGTCTGTTATGTTTTCTTTAACAACTTTACAATTGAAGAATTTTTTTAGATCTATGACCTATTGAAGTTCATTTTTGTGTACGTAGTGAGATAAGCATTGAGTATTTTATTATTATTATTATATATGTGTACCTAATTGTTTCAGCACTTTTATAAAAAATAAAATAAAATAAAATCTTTCCCATTGAAATACTTTTCTATCTTTGCCATTGATTTCTGCTCACATTTTTATAACTTCCTTTATTTTATAGATTATATAATTATTTAGAAATCTCTCTAATTTTTACATATTTGAAAGTATTCCCAATCTTATTTTTATTTCTGACTCAATATGTTGTGGTCAGAGATCAAACTTCGTAATTTCATTTCATCTAAATTCATTGAGATTGATTTCTTGTTCTAACATACTGTCTATCAGTGTTTTGCTGTTGGGTAGAGTGTACTCTTAATGCCATTTGAATCAAATTGATTCAAATTGATTGACTATTGTTGATAACATTGGTCACCAGATATCTTAGCTTTTATTTCTCTGGGAATTTCTTATTTTCCCTGAATTTTAAAAATATTTTTTGAGTATAAAGTTCTAGGTAACCAAAATATGTAAAATACTTTTTTCTCATCACTTTAAAGATGAATTTAATTTCACTGGGCTTGCTTAAGTTTTTTTTTTTTTTTTTTTTTTTTGGTGACAGAGTTTCACTCTTGTTGCCCAAGCTGGAGTGCAATGGCACAATCTCTGCTCACTGCAACCTCCGCCTCCAGGGTTCAAGCAAATCTCCTGCCTCAGCCTCCCAAGTAGCTGGGATTACGGGTGTGCACCACCACAAACAGCTATTTTTTTGTATTTTTAGTAGAGACAGAGTTTCACCATGTTGACCAGGCTGATCTCAGACTCCTGACCTCAGGTGATCTTCCCACCTTGGCCTCCCAAAGTGCTGGGATTACAGGTGTGAGCCACTGCGCCGGCTTGGGCTTGCTTAATTTTTTAGGTGAATGCTGTAGTCATTCTTATCTGTAGCATTCTGTATAATTTTTCCCCTTCTTGTTATTATTAAGGTGTTCTCTTTATAACTTGAGTCTAGGAATTTTATTGTGCTGTATTTTGATGTATTTTCTTTGTGTTTCTGTGTGTGTATAAATGCTTTATAAACACAAAGCATTTATAACTCTCAGAAATTAGAAAATTTAATGTCATGATATCTTCAAGACTATCTTCTGTCCTCCCTCTCTTTTCTCTCCATTTAAAACTCTGATTGCTTATTGATTAATCAGCCTGAATTTGAGCCCTGTGACACCGTGGTGCTTTATTTTTCCTTATTTTATTCCTCTTTGTTCTTCACATGGAAAAGTTTCAGTTGTTAGCTCTTAAGATTCACTGAGTTTTGCTTTTGCAGTGTCAAATCTGTAAATTTTTAATTTCTGATTTTTTCTTCTTTATATATTATCATAGTTATTTAATTATGCTCACTTTTGCCTTTCTATCCTTCAACATATTAGGCATTACATTAACTAATTTAATGTCATCGTTACTAATTATTTAACTTTTATTATTTCTTGTTCTGTATCACCTGCAACTTTTAGGCTATAAGTTACATTTTCCTGCTTATTCTTATGTCTAGTAATTTCTGACGGATTCTATATTGTAAATTTTGCATTGTTGTGTGTTAGTTTATGTTGTAGTAATGTAAAGAGTATTGGACTTTTTCTTCTGGTTGGATGTTAAATAACTTGCAGATCAGGTTGATCTTTTCATGACTTGTTTTTAAACTATTTTAAGTTGGGCCTAGAGAAATCTGTACTCTAGGGCTAATTTGTCCCCAATTTTTAGTTAAAATTTTCTGGTTTTGCCACTGAAGGCCCTATGTGTTAAGCACAGTCTCTCTTTAATGAGTGGGAACTTAATTGGTCTTTAGCACTCTGTGATCTCTGAGAATTGTCCAGCTTACTGGGAAGCACCTCTCGTGGTTTCCTATGCTTTAAAAATCTTTGTCAGTCTTTTTTTTTTTTTTTTCTCTCCTATCCACATGCCCCATTTCTGGGTCAGAATCAATGTCCCAGGGGAAACAATTAATTTCTTACATTGGTGATCAGCAGCAATCAGAGAATTTCTTTCCTGGCTATATTCTTCACCATTCTCTCTTCACTCCTTTTTTTCTTTCCTCCTTTCCCCTCTTACCAATGCTCCCTTCTCCCATTTGTATAGTTTGTATAGTTCCAGGTGCAATTTAGCATCCAGAATAGACCCACAAATAGTACATTGTCTACCCATTATTTTTTAATTGATCTTTATGTTATATAAATTGTATTTTATTGTTTTATTTAGATTTGTTGATACTTCTCTTTATATTTTTACTTATATTATTATTTTTCCTTATGATATTTCATGCTTCTTCTTATAATAATTTTTCTGTCAATTAATAAATGACTGATTAATTGGAAACAGAGACAAAGAAATGTAATCAATTTGATTCTTCAGGATTATGTTGACCCTGTATTTGTTTTAGGATTGCACTTTTGATTTCTATCCATGAACCATTCACGTATAGAAAATCCATAATATTAGAGCCAGTATTTTATTTTTGAGTATCTGGTTCTATTTTAATTTCATTCTGTGGATATAACTTGGGATAGTTTAAAATCTATAATTGTTTATAAAAAGCTTCCAGATTATATTGTTTTCAATGAAAATGTGATTTTTATTTTGAGAAACAAGTAGCTAGATAGTATAAGAGGCAATTGTGACTGAAGGCTTCTGATATATTAATTTATACAAATATTTATTTATTTTAAAGTTATTTGATGAGATACATATTTTTGGAGAAAAATTTAAGTGCTAATTATAACTTTTTATTCAGTATATGCCATTTGTAAAAATGCAATTCCTTTTTACATTCTCTACTTAGATAATGGAATAATTCATGATCACTACAAATTCTTTTTATGAGTATTATTTAATGGCTATAAAATAGTATATATGTAAATGCAGTTTGTTAGCATCATGTATAATTCATTGCACAGCTGAATTTCTGTCACAATTTAAATTTACTAAGGAAATAGGAAACATCATTAATAAATCATCAAATTGTCTTTTAATAGCAGATTTTATTTTTGCTTTTCATATAAATTATTTCAACATAAAGCCTGTAATCATGATGCTCAACTATGGTTGCCTGTCACTGACAAACAAGCCACTCCAAAACTCAGTGGCTTAAAAGAATAAAAATTTACTTTTTAATGACTTTGTGGGTTGGCACTGTGGGTACCACTCAGCTGGGTCATCTGGTGTCTGTTCTGCACAACATCAGCTGGCTTCACTCAACATTTGGGGTCACTAGGTGTGTCAGCTGGATAAATAATTACAGCTTTCATATTATCCCAAGGTATGTCCACATAATGAAATTAAAACTGAGCCAAATACTAAAAAATAAAAAAATGAAACCAAATACTAAAAAATAAAATACTGGCTCTAATATTATGACTTTTCTATACATGAAGAGTTCAGGGTTAGAAAACAAATGTGTAATCCTAAAACATATACGGAGTCAGCATAACCCTGGATAATCAAATTGATTAAATTTCTATGTCTCTGTTTTCAATTAATCAGTCATTTATTAATTTACAGAAATTATTATAAGAAAAATTATGAAATAGTATAATGAGAAATAATAATGTAAGTAAAAATATGAATAGGAATATCAATGAGTGTAGAAAAAATAAGAATCAAATGCAATTTATATAACATAAAGATCAATTAAAAAACAATGGGTAAACAATGTACTATCTTTGTGGGGCTTTTCTGAACTCTAAAGTTCACCTAGAACTATACAGAGGAAGAAGAAAGCATTGGTAAGAGGCAAAAGGAGGAAAGCAAAATGGAGCTAAGGGAGAATGGTGAAGACTATAGGCCCAGAGGCCTCAATCACACGTGTGGGGCCTTAGCTCCAATGGCTGGCAAGTCTGTGGCAGCTGAGCTTTTCTTCACATAGTTTCTTTTAATCCCTTCTCCTGAATGAGTCTCTCTTTAGCAATGGTCTGATAGGACAAGAGCAGAAGCTACCAGACTTCTTAGCTCTTGGGTTGAGACGTCATATGTCTTCAGACACACTCTATGGTCATATCAAGTCATAAAGGCAGTTCATATTGAAGGCCGGGGAAAACAGTTTCTGCCTATTTAAGAGAGAATTTGTGGACCTCCTCTATCTACCACACTATCTCATTTTAAAACCATTTTTTTAAATCTGAAATAATGCCATGGCTTCCCCTCTGCTGCAAGATTTCTTTCTAAAATTCATTTCCTTCTCAATTTTAATGCTTCTAAAAGATTTCAGGGAAAAAAAAGAAAACCTCAGCATGTTTTCATAAATCCAAGGGGAGGTAGTAGAAAAAATCTTTTTTAAAACAACTTTTAGTTTAGATTCAGGGGTATATGTGCAGGTTCTTTATGTAGGTAAGTTCATGTCACAGGGATTGTTGTACAAATTATTTAATCACCCAGGTACTAAGCCTGGTAGCCAATAGTTTTTTTTTTTTTTTCTCATCTTCTCCCTCCTCCCACACTCCACTCTCAGGTAGGCTCCAGGGTTTTGTTGTTCCCATTTTTGTGTCCATGTGTTCTCATTATACAGCTCCCACTATATGTGAGAGTATGCACTATTTGGTTTTCTGTTCCTGCTTTAGTTTGTTAAAAATTATGGCCTCCAGCTCCATCTGTGTTCCTTCAAAGGACATGATCTTGTTCTTTTTTATGGCTGCATAGTATTCCATGGTGTATATTACTACATTTTCTTGATCCAATCTGTCATTGATGGCATTTAGGTTGATTCTATGTCTTTGCTATTGTGAATAGTGCTATGATGAACATATGTGCACAGTGTCTTTATGGTAGAATATTTATATTTCTCTGGGTGTGTACCCAGTAACAGGATTGCTGAGTCAAATGGTATTCCTGTCTTTAGACCTTTGAGGAGTCACCACACTGCTTTCCACAATGATTGAACCAATTTACACTCCCAGCAGTGTATTAGTGTTTCCTTTTCTCCACAACCTCACAAGCATTCATTTTTTTTACTCTTTAGTAATAGTCATTCTGACTGGTGTAGATGGTATCTCATCATGGTTTTAATTTAGGTTTTTCTGATAATCAGTGAGGTTGAGCATTTTTTCACATGCTTATTGGCCTCAGATATGTCTTCTTTTGTTAAGTGTCTGTTCATGTCCTTTTAAATGGGGTTGATTGTTTTTTTACTGTAAATTTGTTTAAGTTCTTATAGATGCTGGATAGTAGACCTTTGTCAGATGCATAGTTTGCAAATATTTTATCCCATTCTATAGGTTGTCTGTTTACTCTGTTTACATTTTCTTTTGCTATTCAGAAGCTCGTAAGTTTAATTAGATCCCATTTGTCAATTTTTGCTTTTGTTGTGATTGCTTTTGGTGTCTGTGCCATGAAATCTTTGCCCATTCCCATGTCCAGGTATTATCTAGGATATCTTCCCGGGTGTTTATAGTTTTGGATTTTACATTAAAGTATCTAATCCATCTTGAGTTGGTTTTTGTATGTGGTGTAAGGAAGGAGTCCAGTTTCAAGCTTTTGCATATGCCTAGTGAGTTAACCCAGAACCATTTAATGAATAGGGAGTCCGTTTCCCATTGCCTGTTTTTGTCAGATTTGTCAAAGATCAGATGCTTGTAGGTGAGCAGCCTTATTTCTGGCTTCTCTATTCTGTTCCATTGGTCTATATGTCTAAAAACAAAAAAACAAAAAACCTTTTTTGAGATAGAAGCCTCAGGTTGAAATTGCAGTTACATCTCTTATTAACTATGTGATTAACATCAAAGCAAGCAATTTATATGAGTCTTTCTTTTCATATTAACAAAATAGAGATGTAGACTTGCACCTGTATTATAGAAGCTTATAAAATTCACTAAGAAATACAGATAATTCATAAGGAGCAATTCTAAATGCAGAGAGTGTTATGCAAGTATAATGTGTTCATTTTATTTCTCTGATACTTTCAGTTTGAGCCACACTCCCTATACAGGATTCGGGATAAACAGACACCATTTGCAACTACCGTATAGCTTATTCCTACAGATGGCTTTAATTCTTTTTATGGATGCGATATTGCTTATAATTGGTGACGGTTTTCTCCTAGTCCTCTATTTAGAAGAGGTCCACTCAGAAAAACCTCAAAAAAAATATTTTTGTACTTTGAGCTAGAATTATTGCAGGGTTTATGGTCATTTATTGTAAAAGAAAATATTTAGTGTAAGACCTACTCTAAGCATGACCATTCCTTTTTGTATCCCTCTTTATTATACTCTGGTGATGGATGACAGATGATGCCGTTTCGCCGGAACATTCTTCTTGCCTATTTCTCTCAAATTGGTAGGACTTGCAACCTTTATGTGACTTCTGTCTCCTTGTCATATTGTATTCAAAGTATATTCAAGAGATTTTCCAGTATTTATTTTATATTTTTCCTTGTAAATACCGTGATGTATCATTATAATTTATATTTTCTGGTTTAGAAAACTAAATCAAGGCATTCAGTGAAAGTTCCCAATAAAATAATATTATTTCATACTTTAGCAATAAAGTTCTTCACAATTTATTTAATTTTTTTAAATAAGCATTTTTAAACAAAAAACTATAATACGTAAATTGTAGAAATTTATAAGATAAAGAGGGAACTAAAACAAAGAGCCCAATAAACAAAAAAATGAGCAAATGATTACTAAGATAAAAATACCACTCAAATTATATATATATATTATATATATATGTACTATATATAAATCTCTCTCTCCAGGCTACCTAAATCAATATGTGTATGGACTCTAACATACATAGAAGTATCTATATACTGTATGTCATTTTGTATTTTTTTATTTATTTTATTTTATTATTATACTTTAAGTTTTAGGGGTACATGTGCACAATGTGCAGGTTTGTTACATATCTATACATGTGCCATGTTGGTGTGCTGCACCCATTAACTCGTCATTTAGCATTAGGTTTATCTCCAAATGCTATCCCTCCCCCTCCCCCAACCCCACAACAGTCCCTGGTGTGTGATGTTCCCCTTCCTGTGTCCATGCATTCTCATTGTTCAATTCCCACCTATGAGTGAGAACATGCGGTGTTTGGTTTTTTGTCATTGCGATAGTTTGCTGCGATGGTTTCCAGATTCATCCATGTCCCTACAAAGGACATGAACTCATCATATTTGATGGCTGCATAGTATTCCATGGTATATATGTGCCACATTTTCTTGATCCAGTCTATCGTTGTTGGACATTTAGGTTGGTTCCAAGTCTTTGCTATTGTGAATAGTGCCACTATAAACATACGTGTGCATGTGTCTTTATAGCAGCATGATTTATAATCCTTTGGGTATATACCCAGTAATGGGATGGCTGGGTCAAGTGGTATTTCTAGTTCTAGATCCCTGAGGAATTGCCAGCGATTTCCACAATGGTTGAACTAGTTTACAGTCCCACCAACAGTGTAAAAGTTCCTATTTCTCCACATCCTCTCCAGCACCTGCTGTTTCCTGACTTTTTAATGATCACCATTCTAAATGGTGTGAGATGGTATCTCATTGTGGTTTTGATTTGCAATTCTCTGATGGCCAGTGATGGTGAGCATTTTTTCATGTGTCTTTTGGCTGCATAAATGTCTTCTTTTGAGAAGTGTCTGTTCATATCCTTTGCCCACTTTTTGATGGGGTTGTTTGTTTTTTTCTTGTAAATTTTTTGAGTTCATTGTAGATTCTGGATATTAGCCCTTTGTCAGATGAGTACGTTGCAAAAATTTTCTCCCATTCTGTAGGTTGCCTGTTCACTCTGATGGTAGTTTCTTTTGCTGTGCAGAAGCTCTTTAGTTTAATCAGATCCCATTTGTCAATTTTGTGTTTTGTTGCCATTGCTTTTGGTGTTTTAGACATGAAGTCCTTGCCCATGCCTATGTCCTGAATGGTATTGCCTAGGTTTTCTTCTAGGGTTTTCATGGTTTTAGGTCTAACATGTAAGTCTTTAATCCATCTTGAATTAGTTTTTGTATAAGGTGTAAGGAAGGGATCCAGTTTCAGCTTTCTACATATGGCTAGCCAGTTTTACCAGCACCAGGGAATCCTTTCCCTATTGCTTGTTTTTCTCAGGTTTGTCAAAGATCAGATATTTGTAGTTATGCGGCATTATTTCTGAGGGCTCTGTTCTGTTCTATTGGTCTATATCTCTGTTTTGGTACCAGTACCATGCTGTTTTGGTTACTGTAGCCTTGAGGTATAGTTTGAAGTCAGGTAGTGTGATGCCTCCAGCTTTGTTCTTTTGGCTTAGGATTGACTTGGCGATGTGGGCTCTTTTTTGGTTCCATATGAACTTTAAGGTAGTTTTTTCCAATTCTGTGAAGAAAGTCATTGGTAGCTTGATGGGGATGGCATTGAATCTATAAATTACCTTGGGCAGTATGGCCATTTTCACAATATTGATTCTTCCTACCCATGAGCATGGAATGTTCTCCCATTTGTTTGTATCCTCTTTTATTTCGTTGAGCAGTGGTTTGTAGTTCTCCTTGAAGAGGTCCTTCACATCCCTTGTAAGTTGGATTCCTAGGTATTTGATTCTCTTTGAAGCAATTGTGAATGGGAGTTCACTCATTATTTGGCTGTCTGTTTGTCTGTGATTAGTGTATAAGAATGCTTGTGATTTTTGTACATTGATTTTGTATCCTGAGACTTTGCTGAAGTTTCTTATCAGCTTGAGGAGATTTTGGGCTGAGATGATGGGGTTTTCTAGATATACAATCATGTGATCTGCAAACAGGGACAATTTGACTTCCTCTTTTCCTAATTGAATACCCTTTATTTCCTTCTTCTGCCTAATTGCCCTGGCCAGAACTTCCAACACTATGTTGAATAGGAGTAGTGAAAGAGGTCATCCCTGTCTTGTGCCCGTTTTCAAAGGGAATGCTTCCAGTTTTTGCCCATTCAGTATGATACTAGCTGTGGGTTTGTCATAGATAGCCCTTAATATTTTGAGATATGTCCCATCAATACCTAATTTATTGAGAGTTTTTAGGATGAAGGGTTGTTGAATTTTCTCAAAGACCTTTTCTGCATCTATTGAGATAATCATGTGGTTTTTGTCTTCGGTTCTGTTTATATGCTGGATTATATTTATTGATTTGCATATGTTTTTTCAGCCTTGCATCCCAGGGATGAAGCCCACTTGATCATGGTGGATAAGCTTTTTGATGTGCTGCTGGATTCGGTTTGCGAGTATTTTATTGAGAATTTTTGCATCGATGAGAGAAGAATCAAATAGACGCAATAAAAAATGATAAAGGGGATATCACCACCGATCCCACAGAAATACAAACTACCATCAGAGAATACTTTAGACACCTCTACGCAAATAAACTAGAAAATCTAGAAGAAATGGATAAATTCCTAGACACATACATCCTCCCAAAGCTAAACTAGGAAGAAGTTGAATCTGAATAGACTAATAACAGGATCTGAAATTTAGGCAATAATCAATATCTTACCAACCAAAAAAAGTCCAGAACCAGATGGATTCACAGCCGAATTCTACCAGAGGTACAAAGAGGAGCTGGTACCATTCCTTCTGAAACTATTCCAATCAATAGAAAAAGAAGGAATCCTCCCTAACTCATTTTATGAGGCCAGCATCATCCTGATACCAAAGCCTGGCAGAGACACAACCAAAAAAGAGAATTTTAGACCATTTTGTATATTTTAACACATAATAAAAATCCTTACATATTATTAGAAATTTGCCATCAATATATTTTAAATTCTGTATAATATTTCATTCCACAAAGTAAGTGAAAGTGGCTTAACATTTTCCCTATGCTTAGGCATTAGGTTGTTTTCTGTCACATGGCATAAACTTTCAGTATAATTTTCTGTATACATATCATTGTTCACACTCAGGTTATGTCATTAAAATCTTTCTTTAATAGCTATATTGACATAATTTACATCATACAATTCACCCATTTAAAACATATAATTTAATGTTTTCTTCCAGAGACTTGTTCACACATTACTATAACATAATTTTAGAACATTTGTAAAACCTCCAAAAGGAGCCCAAAAAGAAACCAATGCCTATTTGCAATCATTTCAGCCTCAGACAATTAATCTTTAGGTCTCTCTATTTTTGCCTATTCTGAACATTTGTGACTTGCTTCTTTCACTTAGAATAACATTTTCAAGGTACATTCATATTGCAGCATGTTTCACTACTTCATTTATGTTTATTGAAAACTAATATTTCATCATATAGCTATGTCATATTTCCTTTGCTTGTCTATCAGTTAGTGAACACTTTTTTCCACCCACTTTTTTGATGTTAGTGCTGTTAGAATACTTGTGTATATGTTTTTATGCAGATGTGTGAATTCATGTGTCCAGAGAAATTTCTGTCTTATGATGACTCTATCACTAACATTTTAAGTACCAAACTTTTCAGAGACTGCCATTTGTCATCCTTGGGATAATAATCTATTCCAGGAATAAATTCTTATGTACAGTATTACTGGAGGAATGGTTACAATTCTTTTAAAAATTCTTGGTACATATTGATAACTTGCTTCCAAAAAGAGCATCTATAAATGTATACATCTGCTGTTTAAGATTTTACCAGGTCAGGCCTGGTGGCTCACGTCTGTAATTCCAGCACTTTGGGAGGCTGAGGCAGGTGGATAACCTGAGGTCAGGAGTCCGAGACAAGCCTGGCCAACATGGTGAAACCCCATGTCTACTAAAAATACAAAAATTAGCCAGGTGTGGCATCACATGCCTGTAACCCCAGCTACCTGGGAGGCTGAGGCACAATAATTGCTTGAAACTGGCAGGTGGAGGTTGCAGTGAGCTGAGATCCTGCCACTGTACTTCAGCCTGGGCAACAGAGCAAGACTCGATTTCAAGAAAAAAAAAAAATTACGATACTCTCTCCTTCACTGAAGAGTACCTTTAAAATAAGTGTTAATTTGGGAGTAGGAAAGCATTCTGTCAAAAAGCATTAATAATTATCATTGCAGTTGATTTTTTTAGGTTCATTAAAATTATAATTTTTTTCTGTAATTTTTCATCTTTAATTTATATTTTTGTTATCAGTTTGATTACCAAGTTCCATCAGTTTTCACAATTTATAGTTTATTTAATTTTTGGTATATTTTGTGTATAATGGTTTATATTTCTATTTATTAACTATTTTAACCTTTTATTTTGGCATTTCTGCCATTGGATTATTGTTTAAGTTTTAATTGAACTTTTATTTTAAAATAATTGAAGATTTCCATGCACTTATACGAAGTCATATGAAGAGATCCAATGTACTTGGTTTCACTTTCTGCCTGCAATAACATCTTGCAAACTTATAATACAATATCACATCCAGGCTATTGATATGATACAGATTTCTATCACTACCAGAATTGCTTTTTTTTTTTTACCATTTTATAGACACACCTACTTTCCTCCCACTTTCACCCTCCCTTAACTCCTGGCAACCATTTATCTATTCTTCATTCCTATTATTTTGTCATTTCAAGAATGTTATATAAATGAAGTAATGTAACATTTAACATTTTGTAATTGACATTTTCATTCAGAATAATGCTCTGGAGATTTATTCAGCTTGTTGCATCAATAGTTAATTTATTTTTATTGCTAAGTAGTCTTCCATGGTGTGGATATACCACAGTTTAAGTATTAACCTGTTGAAAGTTACCTGGGTTGTTTGCAAGTTTGTCTATTATGAATTAAACTGTTATAAATACCCATGTACAGTTTTTGCATGAACATAAGTTTTCTTTTCTAAGAAAAAAATGCCCAGAAGTGCAATTACTGAGTGGTATAGAAGTAGTATGCTTAGTTTTGAAGAAAATGTTAAATTATTTTCCAGCATGGCTATATGATTTTTATATTCCCCAAGATAATATGTGTGTAATCCAGTTTCTCTGCATCCTTACTGGCATTTGGTATTGCTGCTGTATTTTATTCCACTTATTCTGATAGGCATTTAGTGATAACTCATTGTACTTTTAATTTATAATCCTTTAATGGGTGATGATGTTGACATCTTTTCTTGTGCTTATTTGCCATTTTTATATTCCCTTTGGTCACATTTTTGTTGGTCTGTTTCTAGCTAGGTTCTCTACTCTCTTCTATTAATCAATCTCTTTATACACCTCTACCAATCCCATATTGTCATAATTATTGTAGCTATATAAGTCTTGAAATCAAATAAACTGATTCTTCCCATTTTAATATTTTTATGAGAATTATTTTAGTATTCTTGTTTATTTGCCTTTCCGTATTACATTTCAGAATAATTTTTTCTCTATCTACCAAAATATTGTGCCAACATTTTCACAGGAATGCTATTAAACCTATAAATTCATTTGGGAGAATAGGCATGTGTTTATGTTGAATCTTCGTATTCATAAACATCGTTGTAGTAGGCATTCTAATTCCCAGAATCTGTGTAATTTTCAGTTGTAAAACTTCCATTAGGTTTCTGCTTTATGTTATCTATTCATTTATAAAGTTTCTATATTTTGCTGGGACTATTTTTCTCATTTGTTTCAAGCATGTTTGTAGTTGCTTGTTGAAGCATTTTTGTAATGGTTGCTTTAAAATTTCTATCAGATAATTATAACATCTCTGTCATCTCAGTGTTAGTATCTTGATTGTCTTTTTTCATTTATTTTGAGATTTTCCTCGTTCTTTGTGTGTATGACATGTAACTTTAAATTGTACCTGGATATTTTGAGTGTTATGTTATAACACTTTGAATCTTATTTAAACCTTCTGTTTTAGCTGGTATCCTCTGACAACACTTTGGCAGAGGAATGGGGTTTTTTTCTCTTTATTATCAGATGGAGGTAGAAGTCCAAGTGCTCCACTTGGCTATTGTTAGCACACGTGGGTGAGGGCCCCTCATTACTGCTGGGTTCAAGTGGTAGTTCTGGCTCTCTGTTAGTCCTTCACTGTACCTCCATGGTTGGGAAGGGTATGAATGCCTCCTTATTGCTTGCCATGTGGCCTCCTCCCCCATCATGTAGAGACAGAGGCCTCATTAATGCTGGGTCATGACAAAAGTTCTGAGTCTTCACTAGGACCACTCTGACATCACTCCAGTGAAAAGTGGAAGGGGTACCTCACTACTGCTGAATGGGTATGGAAGTCCAGGTAGCCTCATGGTCTCCAGTAACTTCACAAGAGAGATTGCTTGTTACTACCTATGGGGATGAAAGTCCTGGCTCCTTGCTTAGCCTTCTCTGATGCCACCCTAGTGAGGGGTGGGGAGGGTACTGGCTGCCTTTTTATAGCTTCAACAGGATGGAAATCATATTATACATATCATATGATGATAATATCCATTTAACATGTCAAACTAAGTTTGTATTTTTAAATATTGTAAAGCTTTAATTGATAGAAGAGTGAATACTGTGTATAATGAGTCATGTCAATGGGCATAGATAAGAATGGCCCCACCAAAAAGCCAGCCCTCTAAAGCTAAAGAACTAGGAACAGAGCAGCCTAATTAGACAAAAACTTACAGACAATAATCACTCTGTTCCAGTCAAACACCACAGGAAAAACAAAAATGTAGCCCCAATCCATGAGAACACAAAAGTAAAAAGGCCAAGTAGAGAGCCTTAACTTTTTGGATGGGAAAGGAGGAAGGGGTCAGATGGAGTGAAAGAGAGGTGAGACAGCCTCACAATGCAGCTACCAAGCCCGTCAAGCCCTTCTTATTGAAGTGTATCTACCACACATCAATGACACTTTCCTAAATTTTCAACTTTGATGAACGTTTAAATCTATTTTTTTCTGATCATTTACTCCAATGGGTAATGAGACGTGAGAAATATGAATGCTATGTTTATTCTTATATCCCACCTAAAATGTCTGCAGATGTTTATCCAGAGGATTATTTCTCAATTACATAAATATAAATAAAATAGAACATCATTTCTTCATCAAATTTACCTTAATTCAACCTTTTATTTCTTTATAGCTCTCTTTTGAAATTTATATATTATAATTAACATCTAACAATGTACTGTCAAATTTTGAGATAGAATCTAGAGAAGAATATACATTTTATGATTTCATTCTGTCATTATGTACAGGGTTGTACTGAGTGGGACAATTTTCTCCACTTCTTTTTGCATTATTCAACTTATATTTTACTACTTCTTAAAAGATGAGTTGTACCTATTGTCCATATTGCATATCCTGCTCTGATTCTCTTTCATTCATGGTAAAATCCTGCTAGTATAAAAAGTAGTTTGTTATCTTTAAGGTGTCTGGTCCCTGAAACAGGTTAAAAATGAATTAATTTTTGAATATGAATGACCTTATTAAAGAACCCCCTAGTCAACTGCTATCTATTAGTATCTTCTCTGAAGTTAAGAAAAACAGTTAAGAGGAAACATTACACTTAATCAAACCTAATTCTGCTTTAATCACTTGCTTTTCTGTTAGTTATTCTAGTGACCTGGAGAATAAAATGGTGAAGGTCATTCTAAATAGACCTTATGCAGTTACTTACTTTCCCTGACCATTAAAACCTTTTATAATCTATGAAAAGTCTAATGTGATAGTTACCAGTGACAGCAACACCTTCATAAAGTGTCTGAAGACCTTTGATCCTTTTTGAAAATTCAGTTTTTATTCATCATAAATAAACTTCGATGAATTAAATAACTAGACCTGGATTTCTATATAGTTTGGTAGTAACCTCCAAAATAGACTTTATGTTTCTACAGAACTGTAGAATCTTCCAGTACTGGAAATAAGCTCTGAGTTTTAGAAATAAAGACAGCAAAGTATTTCACAAAGATGTTTTTAGTTGATACAGTTAGGTTTATAGAAACTCTTACAGTATTTTTGTCTCAGTGTTAATATCATAGGGGATAGACTTACTTAAGAACAAAGATATGCTCTTATTTTTATTCCTAACATAAAACCGAGAAGAAATTCCATATGAAAAAGAGAATTTTAATGACATTTTAAGTAACATTTATTTGTAAAAAAATTACAATGCAATTTAACTTATCTTTGATTTCTTTGTGATTCACAGTTTTGATGACCATATCTCATTCTTGATGCTGGGGAAGATAATCATTGATCAAGGAGAAACAGATGAATATAGATTATAATGGAGAAAAATAACTTTTCCACCCATTTTATCCTATAATTCGCATATCTTAACTTTTACAGAGATGTCCTGATTTTATTGTTTATGAGAATCCATGTGTATATATAAAGTAGAACAACATGTCTAAAACATAGCCCTATGCTATGGTAATTCTAGAGGACAGATGATCAGTGAAAAACAGTCTTTAT